>NC_133157.1:208829750-211546000 GCF_040802235.1 Manis javanica
ATTTCCTGACCTTTGATGATCAGTTATTCTCTGCATAGAATTCAACTATTATTTAACATAAGCATGTTTGTGTATATGCACATAAACGCATCTCATACAGGATCGTTTTTATATTTCTCAACCATATATCACTATGGCAAAAAGCAATGTGTTTTATTTTACAGGCAACATATAAAACCTTGAAACTCATCCAAACCTATAATTATCTGATAATCTCTTTTCCTCAATTCAGGATATGAAATATGTTCACATCTGTTGTAGATTCATTTATTGGACTTGATTCTTCATGTCTTTGCTCCCTTCCTCTATCTGTATGTATCTAAAGACATTTGAATTCAGGATCTCTGTTAGAGAATAGCCCTCTCTTTTTAAATTTGAGGAAAGTGAGGTCCACCTAGGTGATGTGGTTTATTTGCTGACTGGTGAAGTCAAAGGTGGAATCTCAGCCTCTGAACTCTAAGCCTTGGACCTTGGGATTCAGAACTCAAGCATATTAAAAAATGAATTGACATGAGTTGAGCTCTGAAGCTATTATTCTCATTCCAAAGTAAAAGTCAGTGTGTCCAGGTGTCAGGCAGGAGGCTAGATTGCAGGGATGATGGAATAGCTATGGCCAGAATAAAGCCAAATAGGGCAACGGGAAGAGAAACAGGACTCTCCACTTTTTCCTCCAGGACTGAACAGATGCTGAAGGACAGTAAATGTTTCCTTTCTGGAGTTAACTCTGAATGAATGAACTAAAGGTGCCAAAAATATAGATAAAAGGAGAAACATGTAGACATTAAAACTGACTCTCTTTGCCCAAGTAAAACAGATGGCTGGAGAAAAGTCAAAGAAGCTGGGTTGAAAGCTAAATGGGGGATCCCACGGGACAGAGATGCTGTCTTCCTGACTAGTTTTGGAACATGGTCCACAATTTAAAAAATTGATTCAGATCATCCTTCCTGGGGTCTGCTATTAAACTGGCTGAATGAGGACGTAGGGAGACTGCCAGCGGAGCCAGTGAAAGGAAAAGAAAGCAAGAATAATAATAGATGCCAAGGGAAATGGGAACGAGAAACCAAGAATTCCTTGTATCAGTGATTCCTGTTTGATAAGAGAAAGAGGAAAAACAATTCAAAATCAGTGGCCACTCACCAAGTGGGAGAGGGAGAGAAAACAAGAAACAGTATTTACCCCAATTTACCCCAATATGTAAATACCATGTATTTTGGCATCTCAATGGGAGGTAGATTGGGAGATAGGAAGTACAGGGAATGGAAAGGCATATGCGTGAACAGGGCTTTCTTCTTCCACAGGAAAGGAGTGGTGATGGCCAGTGGTATCAGTCTTTGTGATTAAGGCTTCAGGGTCATTGATCCAGCAGGTCAGAGCTGGTGGAAGAGTCAAGACTACTGAGATCTCCAAGGAGCAGTACCTTTTGGAAGCTGGGGTGGGGGCAAGATTGAAGAAGAGTGCTAGTTCATAGCTGGGGAGAGAAGGAGGGTGAGGAGCACAGAGTCCAGGCTCTAGATAACAGAGAAGGTGCTAGAGAGGGATGATTGGGTGGTTGAAAGATCAGGAATCCACACTAGTTAGCTGAAGTAAAGACCAGGACTCCAGATAAGAACTAGATTCATCAGAAGGGATTGGGACAGAAACTCAGGTACTCACTCTGCCCCCAAACCATAGGGAGTAGAGTGTAAGTGCAAGCCTGGTGGCCTGTTGTAAAAACTGACCTACAGATGTATTTCATTTGGTACCTAAGATTTTTCAATATGTGGGGTCTTTACCAACATCTCAGAATCAGGATGTTTTCATACAAAAAAATTTGAACTTCTGGTTTCTCTTTAAAAAGTAGAAAATCAAGCAACACTGGTCATGCGATTTGTGGGGCTCCAATAAGTAACACTTCTTCCTTTCTTACTTGAGTTGACAAATAAATTAAAGAATGAAAACAATCAGGGCAGATGAAATCAAAATATCTCACTTACTACTGACAAAGTCTAAGATTGAAGATGTGGCTTAGTGAGCAGAAACAACAGGCTTCTTATTACCAAACTCCAAGAAATGTCAGGTCCCTCCCCCGTCACAGGCAGCACTGGACTGCTGCAGGCCTTCTCACCTGGGGCCTGACTGTAACACTTGGCATGTGGAGGAGCAAGTCAAAGCATGCACCTTCTCACACAGGCAAATGCCAGAGACACACGGCAAGAAAGAGGCTGGGCTGTCAAGTCCAGGTCCTCCTCCAAATTTAACTAACTTCATCAGTCACTTATCTCTGCATAGGAGTGGATGACAGCATGGAGAGAGGTCCGGAGGTCCCCCCACTTAGAAAAAGGGGAAAGAGGCTCCCTGTCTACCCATGGGCCTGTTCCTCATGTGGCAACAATAGCTCCCAAATCTGTGGTCATTGACCATGGGGTTTTTCACGTCATCATACGTCCTGCTACTTGTTCCAATCATAGCCAGCTTGCTTCACTCGTTTACATGACCTGCCTTGCTCCACTAATACCTGTTTGCAAACATAAGTACTGTGAGGTATCTATGTGGTCATCACACCACACAACTGGGTAGTGAAGTAAAATGGTTCCAGCTCCAACCTCTTGTGAGTAGGACCTAAAAACAAGAAAATAGAGGCTATAGGTTTGTCATCTTCAGCACAGGCAGCTGAAATGGACTGAGCTGAGCGGGGATATATGGCATAGCTATATTTTACACTCAGAATCTACGTACATGAGAATAATTAATGCTACTGGAAATGGGGCCACAAGTATATTGGGGAAACACAAAACTTTAGGCAGAAAGCAGAAGGCAGATGAGGAGGGGAAAAAGAAAATAGAAGGCCCTCTTTATACTTGCCTTCTCATGGCCCTTACCCTACTGCGTCCTAATGGCCTCCATGTTTATCTCACCTATGATTCCATTCTACATGGTGTGCACACGGGGAAATACATGAACATAAAAATCAAGGAAGATGACTTAAGGAAGAAGCTGTTTAGGATAAAAGGAAACATTTATCAATTAGGAGGTTATTGTTGGTCATGTATTGGAAGGGGAGAGAAAGAAGATAAAGGATAGCATCTTACACAAGCTATAATTTCTTTGCAAGACCTCCCTTGATCTTCCCAGCATCCTAACCCAAAGCAAACTGAGCAAACCCTCATCTGTGGTCCATTGTTGCTTATGTTATACAAGTATTTATCACACAGTATAATTTACTAAACAGAATAAAGTAAATGGTGTCTATTAAAAGTAGACACACTCCTCTTAAAAATTCACATTCAGGAGGAGGGATACAGGCAACACACAAATAACAGATGAACATAGCAGGTTGTTATAAATGCTTTGAGGCAAACTACAGGGAAACTTTTGAACACAGAAATAATATTCTTTGACCATGTTCTATTGCCCTTCTGATAACAGATGCTAGGAGGAAAGACTGGAAGCTGACAGACCAGTTAGGAAATGATTACAAAAGGTAATAGTGACTCAAACCATGCTGACAGTCGTGGACATAATTAGAAGAGGTTGGATTTTTTTAAAAATATATTTTCTTGGAAGGATAATGGATTTGCTGACGGTTTGGACGAGGATTATAAGAAAAAGTCTTAGTCAAGGATCCTAAGATCCCAGGCGGGGCAGATGGTTGAACAGACTGTCCAATTACTGAGCAAGGGAAGAATGTGACTGGAAGGATTTGGTAATTAACTGTTTTCTTGTCTACTTTCTGCACTATATATTGCAGACTCCTCCACGACAGAAGCTTAATCTTCTTTCTCTTCACATCCACAGCACCTAGCACAGTGTTTGATCCAAAGGGGGTGCTCATCCTTTTTCTTAATATTGAATGAATGAATGAATGAATGACTTAGAAATACACAATAATACTTTTTCATTCTTGAATTCTCAACACTTTAGGCTCCCTTGGGGGTGTAGATTTTATCACCATTGTATCCCCAGCATCTAAAATCAACCCAGCACAAATGTTGCAGGATAGATTCTTATTCGGTTCTTACTAATGTGTCTGGTCTTTGTATCTGGTTCTGGTTAGTCTGAAGGAATTAAAAGAGTAAATGAATATGGGTTTTTGGTGTACATTTTTATCACTTAATTGATGAAAAGTTGCTTTGGAAAACAAAATCCATATTTCTTATTACCGACTGAAGTCCTGAATACTGGCAAACCTAACAGTTTCTAATATCAAAATTTCTCCTTGAACATTTGGTCCTTACATGTCCTTTTCCCATTTTATGAGAATTTCATTTAGAAAGTCACTAGAATGTCGAGGAATACTTCCAAGCACTGAAAACGTGTTCCTGTGGTTTAAAAGAACAGATAACTGGCTCTGCATTTAAATCTTATTAAGATGCTAAACAAATTATTTATTGAACTGATTCTAATTTTCTATAGTTTAAAAATCATTTTTAAACATCCATCTTTGTCCTGGACAGTTGCCAAAACTAGCTAATGCATCTCATCTGGGGAACAAGCTGCCACTTCTTTCTTCAGATCCCCTTTCAACCCCAGCGATTGGTTCCCACATGGTGAGGAGCTAAAAGTCAGACCTGTCCTTGAATCGGCCTTTTATCATGGGGCAGATTTTCAAAATGGCCCGTTTCAGAGCACCACAATCTGTGTAAATGTTTTGGAACTGAGGTTTACTTTCTTTGAGAGACTAATAATGCATTTAAATGCCCTGAGGTTAAAAGAAATCAACTTTAAATCCAGTGCTTCACAAACCCACATGACTACAGAATGCTTTTATAATGGGTCATCATTAACAGGTTGTGGGAACAGGGGGTTAGAAGGTCCAGCTCTGTGAGTGCTCTCCTAGAAGCAGGCTGAGCTAGACAGAAGGCCCTCTTTTCTCATAAGTTCAAATTCTCTGAACTCCTTCCCTTCAGGAACTCTTCCCTGGAGAAAATGAAAACTCTAGGCTAGGCGCTGGGGCCTGCCAGAATGGGAAAGCAGGATAGTAGGAAAAATGGTTGATTTGAAATATACACCAAGCTTTTGTCTTGGCTCTGTCACTTGCCACTTATGTGATTTTTTAGTAGTTCTTTTATATTATCTGACTCAGCTTTCACATTTAAAAACTAGGAATGATAAGATATATCCTACTCTGGGAAGGGAGGGATAAGGGGGAAAATGGGGCATTACGATTAGCAGACATAATGTAGCAGAGGGGGGAACACAGGAAAGGCAGTATATACAGAGAAGACAAGTAGTGATTCTACAGCATCTTACTACACTGATGGACAGTGACTGTAATGGGGTATGTGGGGGGGATTTGATAATAGGGGGAGTCTAGTAACTATAATGTTGTTCAAGTAATTGTAATTGTGCATTAACGATACCAAAATAAAAAAAATACCCTACTCATCACACAAGATTGCTAAGAGAATTAAGTTTACAGAATTACATAAGAGAAATGTAATAAAGTGCTACACAGTATACAAATATAAAGCATAATTGTAAAATTCCCAGAGGGTTTCTCTTTATCAACACTGTTCAATAGAGATATAATGTGAGCCACATATGTAACTTTAATTTCCAAGTATCTACATTTGATAGGTAAAAAGAGGTGAAATTCATTCTAACAATAAATGTCATTTAACCCAACATATCCAAAATATTAATATAAGCTAAGCAATATAGTCAGTTTAAAAATAATGAGATATTTTACATTCTGATTTGTTTGTAGCAGGTCTTTGATATCCACTGTGAGTTTTATACCTACAGTACATCTCAATTCAGACTAGCACATTTCAAGTGCTCAATAGTACATTTTGCAAGTGTGACTAATAGCACAACTCTATACAAAATCTTTACAGACAGCCAGTGCACGTATTCTAGCAGATATTAAAAAGCACCACCATGAATATATTCACCACTCCTAACTGATAGTCAATTTTAACTTCTCCTACCTCCCCAGTTAGTCCTGACACAGGGCTGGAAATCACATAGTTTCCAGTTTCTTGGTAATTTAAAAAAGTATCCCTACCCATGAATATTTTCACCACTCTTAACAGATAGTCAATTTTAATCACTCCTATCTCCCCAGTTAGTCCTACCACAGGCCTGGAAAACTGGAGTCTGGGTAGGGAGGCAGGTGTGTTAAATAGAAAAATAGATATGAGCAGGGCCCAGCACAGCCCATGTCTTCATTGTGTCAATGAGATCATGCCATTGTAAGATTTACCTTAGCCTGCTACAGCGAAGGCCCAGCTTGTTCTTTAACTTAACTTATGTGCTGTTTTATTCCTCCTCCTCCAGCCCCTAATCAAGTAATTTGCAACCTGGGCAGGAGACAAGCATTATGATTAATTTTCCAGAGAAGCCCAGATATAAACATCATAGTAAAAATAGGAAAGATTCCATCTGAAAGCTAAGATTGCATTTTAAAACCCAGGAAGTTAAGAAGTAAGATTCTTCACGTATTCTTTAACAAAGAGAAAATAACTCAGCTCACCATGGGGGCAGGGCAGGCAGTCTTGATTGATATGCTCCCAGAGGGAAGCTGCTATCCTGGGAAGGAACCGGATAAGTAAATTTCTTGTCTTAAGTTAATTTTGCAGAATTACCTGGAGGACTGGTAATAGAAGAGACGAGACGTAATGTCTCTCATCAAAGATAAAACATCTTGGGACCACTTGACAAGTCCACACCCCTAGCCCTTTGTCACATTCCTGAAAAATCCTTGAGAGGGGGAACCCCCAATCTTCCAGCACTCCTCTTGGGTAGCCTACACTCCCCTTTCTCTGAGTGTGCACCTTTTTGCCTTAAATAAAACTTTCTCTCAATCTTTCAGGGCAAGCCTCCTCTCTGAAGTCGCCCACACTTTTCCTCTTTAACTTTGTGTGGCAGGGACAAGAAACCAGGAAAATAAACAATGTCCCCCCAAACAGGTATATGGTTAATTTCAACTTGCTTTTGTTACTACCTCTTCCCATACCAATAGCTGCTATTTCCCATCTCACCAGGCTCACGGAGGAAGAGCACTATTTTATGGGCTTGAACCTCTGCCATGGTGCCCTTTCGGGCCAGATGCAATTATTGGCTCTTTCTTTCATTGGCTACTTGTGAGGGCTCCCTGAAGATCCCCCACCAGGAACCTCCACCTGTAGTCTCCATGACCTAGTCAGTGCCCCCCCTCAAGTAGCTGCTGCAACTCCCCTCGCAGTCCTGGGGACCAGCATTCCTCCCCTCTGTTGGGGTCACAAGGGTCCTCCAGGCAGTGAAACTGGACAGTTGATCCCAGGTTAGTTCCTTTCCATGGTGGAAATACAGTTTGCTCTCCGGGCTGCCCTTAGAGCAATGCAGTCACGGTTTAAGACATGAAGACTTTCTAAGCCTGACTCATTAATACTTAAGTTCACCAAACTCCAACTGTGTGAACCATTCTAAGTGATCTCCTTAAATTCTTTCCATTGGCTTAAGACAAGATAAAAGAACACTTTCCCCTGGGAGGATATAGAACAGCAAGAAAGCATAAAAGTACCACTTTTCAAAAGAGTCACATTGCTGCTTCATACCAGCCTAGACTTGGATAGTGGGATAAGATTGAGCAGAACTTGGGTTGCAATCTAGTTTTATGGCACGAAGAGGCAGTCAAGCACTCGGCTTTAGGAATGGCTCTTGGCACCTATTGAATTGCTCTTGGTCTTTGGTGATTCGGGTGGACAGTGAGATATACCGGTATCTATGTATTAAAATTCTTTATAGTCATGCAAGGATAACAGAGCATTTAAACAAATTTCTAGTGTAGAGAGCTCCACCCCATGATCTTATTTTAAACCACTGAAATACATAAACCTTTTATTTTACAACCAAGGGAAGAGGAGGAATCTGAGTAGGGGGCCATGTTGGAGGAAGAGTAAATAAGGATAATGAGAAGTATGGAATACTTTCCATCCCATTCTAATCCCTTGTGCTCCCATCCTTCTTCCCCGGTATGTACAAGGGTGTGGACCAACACATGGGTGAGATATTCTGTTGAAGACCCTGGTCACAAACAATGCACACCTGGAACCAAGTTGACAAATCTTACTACACAGTGGAAGAAAAGACAACTTTCTCACCCTGCTTAGGACCTAGGACCACTCTGCCATTCATTCTAAGAACTGGTGGCCTCAAAACTGAGAGATGGCACCCCAGACATAGACACTGTTATTCTCACATGGGCATGAAAAGCAGTGGCAATGGGTCAAGGAGCCCACAGCAAATCTGAATTAAAGAGAAAGATTAAGCAGCTCCTGCCTGCTGACTACATGCTAAGGAATAAGTAAATCCTACATGCTAAGGTAGGAAGCTGAGTGGTGTGGACTAAGTTAAGAAACTTTGGGTTGTTAATATTAACATGACTACATGTGAATCCAAAACTGGAAAGGGTAGGGACATTTAGGGTATGTAGGATTTTATAGTTTGCCATTAATAATAATATTAATGCAAGTAACTAAAGAATAGGTAGAGTTTTAAGCAAGTTAGATAAAAGACAAATTATAAAACTATCACTTTTAGGCATAAAATTTCGCCAAGCCTTTATCTCACTGAAGTGACCATGTAAGATTTCTTTCTTATTTTAAATGACTTATAACATAGAAAAACTTTTCTAGATACAGGATTGCATTTTTCAGTTTTTCTCCAGATATTCAACACAACACAGCAGAGCTCTGTTCTGAATCATTATGGGCAGGGATCACTAGACTCAGACACACATACATTACCCATCTATTCTAACCTTGCCTTTGATAACATTTAGATCATCTGCCTACCACCCAGGAACCGAAGGACTTGGCAGAGAACAGAGAATGCATAGGGCACTAAACACCCTATGTGTTTGAGGAATAGGGAGAAAGAACATGAAAAAAGAAGAAAATGTAGAAAGAAAGAAAGAGGAGGGACTGGCACATTAATAAACATTTTGAATAGACTACCTTTTTCTTTTTTTCTATTCAAGTATCATTGATATACAATCTTATGAAGGTTTCACGTGAACAACACTGTGGTTTCAATATTCACCCATATTATCAAGTCCTCTCCCCTCCATTGCAGTCACTGCCTATCTGTGTAGTAAAATGCTATAGACAGACTACCTTTCTCTTAACGATTATTAAATATACCTAAAACTGTAACTGTTCACCTCTTGTTTCTTTTGTATTGTGTATTTCTCTGTATCTCTGAATCCCCAAACAAAAAAATGTGCATAATGTCTTAAATCCTTCTGAGCTTATGTCCTTCTTTTCATGTTGAATATCCTATTAGCACACAAATAAGTAATAATGAGACGAACAATTACATTTATTGAGCACTTACTATTAGCAGTACTATTCTAACAGTGTGCCATTTTTTAAGTCACGAATTCTTTTTCAAACCTCTGAGGTAGCATGAAATCCATTTTATAGATGAGAACACTGAGGCACAGAGTGAGTGGTTAAGTACCTTACCCAAAGTCACATGGTTGACACACTTTCATTGACTATAAGCATTTCATTGCATTCCATTTGATTATAAAAGCAATGTTATGAAGTAGGTATTATTACATAAATGTCACAGGAAACTGGGGTTTATGGAAGTCTGCCTCCAAAATCTTTGTTATTTGCATAATACAATGCTTCCTCTCATCTATGGGTAAAAACACAAGCTTTTTTGTTAGACTGAAATTTGGGGGCTCTCCCACTTAATTTAGTATTATTTTCTCTTGTATTTTTATGGTGTTTTTAGTGGGCTGGCCAAATGATGACACTATGCAGGCTTAGGTTACACATTTTGTGATGTGCCTGTTGCAGTACAATGAGCCAAGGTAAATGGGTTTGTAAGAACAACTAAATTATCAATCAGTTTGTGACATCCAACTAGCATAGTTCTGACAGCATCATTGGCTGCAATAAATTTTATATGATATCCAGTCTATGGATACATAGACAGTTTCTAATCTTTAGGTAATGTTTCCAGCTATGCTTTGAGAATCAATACCTGAGACATTGTTTAGAGCAACTGATTTCACATTTTAGTTCTCCTATTTTTAACATTTTCTTCTGAGTAAACAAGTGTTTGTCTATGAACACGGACATTTTGGCCATAGCGCTAATAAGAGGTATTTCCCCCAGTCCTGCAGGAGGCTGCTCTTGCTGCTTCTAGTGCATCAGCTGAAGAAATCAACCACTCAGACTTGACACAAACATATTCACTTTTCTAAGCTGGTCGCTTTTTTCTAGGTAACTAAAGATGACATTTTGCAGCTCAGTGTTAAAGATCAAAACAAGAAAGTGAAATCCCTGCTCAGATATTGCTTTATGTAAAATTGTAAGGCTACAGATTCACCAACAATGTCCTGTGTTTTAGTCAAAGGCCAAAAATGAAATAATATATTCAGCAAAAAAGGAAAGAAAAGCCAACTATGAAAGTTTTCTAAGAGGTTATAGATAACTTGAAAGTTTAGCAAGTGCCTCTTTCCAGCATTATTGTTTGAGAACGATGCTAGTGAGGGCCAATGGGCTGTGTGCACTTCAGTTAACTCCCATGGTAATTGCTGGCAGATGTATCATAGGATTTCTAGACCAAATTTCAAAGCAGAAATATTTAGTTCAGTTCTGTGGATAACAATGAACTTGTGCAGCAACCATACTTGTAGATACTGGTTTGTAATGGTGAGAGGTGAAAAGGTCCATTAAACCACAGCAGAGACCACAGCTACCTCTATACCAGGCCTTTGTCTTTAAGAACTCCTATTTCTGGTGAATGGTGCTTCTATTCTCCCATCAGTGTGCTCTAATCTTCATTTACCTTTGAACCCTTCTGCCCCTCCCTACACATTCACCATACAAGTCTTACCCAGTCTCTTTCTGTCACTCTCGTTCCCGCTCCCTGCTCCAAGATTAGGATTTCATTATATTTTTTAATAGACTTTCCTTTTTGCAGTTTTTAAAAAGGTAGCTGGATTACAGTCCTAATATTCACGATTGAACAAATATCTCTAGCTATTTTTCTGGCTTTTTAACAAAACTATAACAATCATAAAATATTTTAAGGAGGAAAATCTATCTCTATCTTTCTGTCCAAACATCTCAGCACTCATACAAGACCTCTACCAATTCTAATGTATATTCACAACTGTATATCTATATAATTAGCTCATACACATCCAACTATTTTTCTACATTTTGACTAGATATTTTTATACAAAATGGTATGTAATATAAAAATTATATTAGGCATTGCCATGTATGACTGCATGGTATTTATAATTTTCATTTTTAATGGTAGTATGCTATTCATAAGGTTAAGGTATCCTTTTTTATTTAACCTGCTTTCTTATTATTGGATAATTAAATTGTTTTAAGTTTTTGTTACTAAAAATAACAGACCATAATTTTTCATGACTCTTTTTTCAATAGTAGTAGGTCAGAGGACAGGATTTGTCATATAAATTGCCAAACTGCATGTCAGACTGCTGCATCAATGTATGCATTTCAAATGTGTGAGTACATGAGCTATATTAAAAAAATCAAAAGCATGACATATTTACAATGAAATTTTTAAATTGTATATACTCCTTATAAATTCCTCATACATGTTTGTTATTTAACCATTGAAATCCTGTATTTTAGTCTAATGAATTTTATTGATGTTTTGTGTAATGCAGAACCAAAACCTTTATAATTTTACATAAATTCACATGGTATTGCTTTTTGTTTCTTGCAAGTTTAAGAGTTTTGTGACTGGATCACTTGATCTTTGTTTTATTTTACTTTATTGCTTAAAATGCTGCCTCACCAGGGATCTAATAACTACTCAAAATTATTTTCTACTAATTACTCCATGATTTCATTTTACTTTATACTTAACTCCTTAATCCATTTGTAGCTTTTTTGAGGTATCTGTGGTCATATTCCATAAATGCAGAGAATCATATGTGGTTTTTTTTCCTGAACAAAAGTGTACAGAACCAACCCTAAGAGAACTACATTTAGTAGGCCTAAGATTTTAAAAATTCTATGTATGTACACATAATAAATATGAATGTAATAATGAATATACTTAATATAAGTATTATTTATTAGAATAAATTAAATATAATCATATAAATATCATTAACATAATCACTATTTATTATAATATATTACCCAATTTAGAAAAGTTGCAAGTTGAGGAGCAGTAAATAAATACTAAATAGAGAATATAGTAAGTTTTGGCTCGTTTTCCCCTCAAAATTGGTGGTTTGTAATTTCTTAATGAATATATAACATAACCCTTCTATTCCCCATTGCTTTTGGTTATTGCTCGTCCAGATACAAATATTTCCCATATAAAAAGGTTATAATTCTTTCTACCTGGAATGTCAGTTTAGTTCCATTCATCTCTCTTATGCATGCACCACCCCAAGTTCCTGAGATGCATAGACCTCAGATGCAAATGTCCAAAGGTCACCTGTGTTGCTGAGGTATGTTATGTTGCAATAACCAACCATTGGAGTGTTAGCAATACTGTCTCCAAATATAGAAGGAGCAAGGATGAAACTGCAGAAAGCAGCTAAACTGAGAAAGACCTATGTTGAAACAGTGCTGGCTTTTTCTTTATCCCTTAACCTTTCCAGACCTTGCACAGTGCCCATTCACAGCTGTCCTCTCCTTAATCCATAGACCCCGGCTCTTGGGGAGAATTCAGCCTAGAGCAGGGTGTCAAGAGAGGCCTCGCACCTGAAGAACCCAGAGTCCTGGCCACCTTTCCTATAGTGGCACACAATGAGATTTCTAAAGGCACATGTCTCCCAGATACAGAACCTATTTCCTAGTCTTTTTTTGCAGTTTTGTGTGGCCCTATGACGAAGTTCTCACCAGTGGAATATGAACACAAGTGATACTGGCAATCTCTGCATCCATGCTGGGAAAGGAAATCATTCGTCCTCTTCCTCTCCTTCCCATCTCATAAACTAGACCACGCAAACGACAGTGAGCCAGCTTCAACCATGCAGATGAGCACGGTATCATAGGAGACAGTACAGCAGCATGGGTGAGGCAATCTGGGTCTTGGATGACCTCAGGGAGCAGAGATACTTACCTCACCCAGATGCCTCCTGGCATCCAGGAAATCATATTTTGCAGTCTTTTTGTTAGAGCAGCAAACTGAAGTACAAACTAATATACCCCCACTGTGTACCCTTACCTGCCCTTAGCCCTCCCCCCATGATTCTGGAATCTGGCCATTTTTTCTTTTATATAGTCTCTCTATCTCTCCCCCACCCCACCACCTTCCCTCTGCCCCACTCACACACACACACACACACACACACACACACACACACACACACACACACAGAGGAGAAATATGACCTAACACATACCACTCACTGGTATTACTCTCAGTGACCTAGTCATGCTCCCATCCATCATGCTGATGATGCCATTCTCAGTACTTCAAAGATGATTTATAATTTAATAGGGCTGATGACCCAAAGAACTCTAAGATCCTCACCTACTCTTCTAGAGTGACTGCTTTCAATGATTTTCAAGGTAATTTCTATTTTCTATCTCTCAACAAAGTTAAATATTTATACTTGCCTACATAAATAATAAAATATTTCTGGATATCCTTTCTGTTTGCCTGATCCATACATTGACCTCGCTGGAGCAATAGCATACCCAGTCATTTCTTTGCCCCACTACTAGTTTTCCTACTGAAATTTTCTTCCACATCATGGTGAATTTATTTTCCTCACATCAATGTCTGATTGTGTCAAACTTTTTAATAGCACTGACTTTACCTGTTACTTAAGTTCATCTATGAGTGAGGCCTATGTTTCCAACATTTCATTCCCTGCTCCCTTCTAGTAGCATGTGTCATCTTTGCCACACTGTTCTCCATACTCACAATGTCTGGCCACAATCCAAACCTCTGTCTGCATATCTTTCAGGTATAGCCCAGTGTTCCTGCCTTGTCCATGATACTTTCTCCGAGGCCCTCAACTGAAAATAACCTATCTCCCTTTTTCATAGAGTTTTTATTTCAGACATTCATCATATTTTTTTCTCTCTCATGTTTGTGAAGTAACCTCCTAAGACAGGATGCATGAGAAATAAGCTATATGAATGATGAATGCCTTTATTATACTCTTCAACTTGATTAAGAGTTTATAGGCATAGAGTGCCAACACTGAAATATTTTTTCTCATAAATTTGAATAAATTGCTCTGTTAATTTCTGTATCCAGTATTGTTGATGAGAACCATATTACTCTGATTAATGTTCTGCGGAAGTAGTGATTTGTTTTAGTCTGGAAAATTTTAGGAGCTTCTCTTAACTTTCAGAAGTCTGATAAATAATGAGAATATGCCTAGGTATGTGTACCTTTTTTCAATTTATTTTGTCCGACACAGTGGCAGTCTCATAGGAAGCTCATTAATAGCCTACCTTCTTATACAGATTCTCAGGTCACAGAAATTTTTTTAAGTCTATGTAGAAGCCACACTACTATGGAGTCATTGGAGAATGTACTCTAATATCACAGTCAAACAGCTTCTTAATTCTGTAGCCAAAATCAGAAGGACCTACTCAGCAGGACTTCCCTGGGACAGCCAATTCCACTAGCGTCCTAGAGCCCAAGTCTACCTTATTGGCGACTTTTATCATTACAAAGTTATAGATGATGTAAATCACTCCATGTCCTCCAGAGCAGAGGAAGAGATACGAAGAAGACATAAATAAGTAACATTAAGGATTTTTCTTTGCCTAGAAAGAAATATTAAAAATTGAGAAGTGTTCCTTCCTAATAGTCCTGAAGTAGATGGTAGGCATTTGAAGAAGAGCATCATAATATATTAACTCTGGGAAAGTCTTCCAGAGTTGTTTTTAATAAAGTGTCTCACTTCCATTTTCTTTACACTATATTTATGGTATGTAGACTAATTCAGTCTGATATTTTCTCATACATCCCTTGTCTATTTTGTTGCTCCATAGTCTTGCAAATTTCATTGATTTAAATTACTCCTCTCTAACTGGATTTTTTTCCAACCATCATAGTCTAAATCTTATATTTGTCTTGTTCTAGTATTTTCTCTTTTAAAGCATCATGTTCTTTGTTAATACATTATGCTTTATAAAACATTTGAGCACTAATTTTCACCTCCAGTAATATAGCTCAGAACCTGCCCCACATACCTAAAGCATTAAACTTATGATCATTCTCCATGACTAGGTTTTCTGCCAGCGTTTCCTGTCTTAAGAGAGTGGCTGTCAGATTCGTTTCAATCTAGTTATCCCTTATTCATCTCTTGGAATGTCACTCTCTTAGGGACACCTTTCCTACTTTGGTGTCATGGCCTATTTCACCATCAGTGTACTTCTTAGAACATCAGTTGCTTGTTTATCTGTATGATGATTTGATCAGTAGTCTCTCCTACTAGACTTATGGGCAGGAATTGCATCTATTCTTGTTCAGCATGTATAGTGCCCACAGCACACTATGCACTCACTAGATTCCTGTGGAATGAATGAAAGAATGCTTGTATGAATGCATGGATATACCACCTCATTTCTGTAAAACCTAAGGGACCAGGAGTATTAGTGTGTCAAGGAAAACTGCATTTTATCAAGAGTATTTATGATTTCTTTAGAATTTAAGTTTAAACTGCCGTTTCCAGGAATCTGTATTTGAGTGCTAAATGACTTAGAAGTGGTTAGTTATAATTGCTTTTATCTGTAACAAGATTCAGTTTTGGAAATTAGCTGCCTTTAACCCCCCAGTGCCAACCTATATAATTATCTCCTACCTGTTTTCAGAGGCAGAATGTATGCTACTAAAAGGAAGAAACAATAGTAACTAATGTCTATTCTGTTGAATGCTGAAAAGTGGTAGGGAGAAAAAAAAATGAAACAGCCCAAGGAAAGTTAGCAGGGCAAGTGTTATTGTGATTAAGCTGGTTAGTTAATTAGTTTTTATACTGGGTGCTCAGGGAAGACCCATTACAGAGATGTCATTTGTACAGAAGGAAGTAAGCAAGAAGCAATGTCAACATCTGGTTTAAAAGTATTTCAGGCAGATAAAAAGATAACAAGTGCACAGACCACAAAACAAGTGCACAGAACACACAGTAAAAGCAAGGTTGGCATCGTTGAGGAATACCAATGAGACCCATGTGGCTGAAGCAAAGTGATTAAACGTAAAAATAGTAGATGAGTTTAGAGCAGTGGTCAGACTTCACGCCATGTGGGCCCTTTGGTAAGAATTTGGAATTTTACTCTGAATGAAATGGGAAACCATTGAGCATCATACCATTGGTGTGAAGGCCAGGCAGGCACTATTTGGCCGTGAAGATGTAACGCATTCTTCAGGAGCAGACAGTCCAATATTGGAGACAGGCATGTTGTCAAAACACTGTTGCATATGACGAATCTGTGTTAAGGCTATTTCCAGGGAGCAATTCAGAAGGTCACTGACCTGTCAGAGTAAATGATATCTAAACTGTGGAAGAAGCAGAGATGTGGAAACAATCTAATATTCCTTTTTTACTCTCACACCTCTAATTGCTAGTGGGCCCCAATAATCAGTCTAAGACCCTTTGGATTCCTGGTCAATCTCAGGACACCCAAAGCTTATGTTAGAAACCTAAGAAGACTGGAATAGATTGGTGCTACAGTGCTAGAACCTAGTTCTCCATGTCTTCTCCTAGTTACATCATTCCTATTTCCTGACTTTCTGCCATCTGGGAGAAATCCATTTTATTGGGCTACAGTTTCTCTGATTAGCATTTCACTTCCCTCCTTATACTTGTCTTCCCCTTCATCCAGGAGAAGTCTTTCATTGGGGCTGTCTATTAGTCAGTATTCAATCAGGGAAACAGAAACGGCTGAGTTATTTTGGGCAGAGAGGAATTTAATACAGGGGTTCATTTATAAAATATTAGAAGGGCTGAGAAATACAAGAAGAAAGTGAGTGATACCCAGATGTCTGTAACTGCAGGGAGCCTCTGCTTTCACTACAGATTGCAGGAACTGGCATGCCAAATAACACTCAGGATACTGCTGTGGCTCAGAAGACCCCAAGTCCATATACGTGTCAATGCCAATACCAGTAGTAGAATTAGCATCAATCTTCCTCAGGCCTTCTGATGCCATGCAACAGCTTACTACCACATGGCAATACAGTTGTCAGATAAAGTGACCAACTCATCCACATATGACAAATACTTCTCAGGTTTTGGCATCCCTGGAAACCTTCAGTCTCAGGCAAACTGTGACTATTGATACCTAACTGGCAAGAGAATCTAGGAAATGTAGTTTTCAGGCTTCCATTCCAGGAAGAACAAAGGGGAGTAAAGTAAAGTTGCTCTGAGGCTGACTGCCAGCAGGCAGTTGTCTGACATAGTCCCTTTAAAGAAAATAGAGATGACTCAGAACCAATATGTCATCCTACTTAGATGCAAGCAAAACCCATTATTTCAAACTCCTGTTGCTGTGCTACTGGTGGACATGATGGTAGAAAATATTCACACTGAGGTACTGTGATGATGTAAGTCTGATCATGAGTAGGTCAAATTCTAAGTGTAGGATTTTTGTAAGATCATGTGAGATTGTTTTAAGTTTCACAGCACATTGCTTACACAGAGTAACTACCCAATACAGGGAATTGTTGCTACTACTGCCAACAGCAAATATGGTAACTGAGACCAGTTATATTTACTATTCTAATGAGCAAAAACAGCCTGTAAAACATAATGAAATGAAGGCCAAGTGGAAAAATAAAAAGGAAAACAAACTCCCTGACATCTCCAATGTCAAAGGGTAGAGAATATATTTTGTGACTATGTCTATTCATCCTCCCAAAATGTAGTTCTAGATTTTTCTAGCCTCTCTTAGGACAAAGTAAACCCATCTTCCCGGGGTACTGGTGTGTACGGGCTTGGCTTATTCTAAAAGCCAAGAAATGCCTCACTCTTAATCCTCTATGCAAAAAAGGCAGGGACACTCTACTGTCAAAACACTCATAAACAAATGGTATCATTTTAAACATTAAGGAATTTTATACCAGTTCTTGGTACCAACAGGAATTCACTGCATGTCCACTGGGAGATTCTCTCTTGCTTGGCTATGATTTTGCTTGCATGGCTTTTAAAATGTCACATAAAATATATTTAGTTTCCCTACTTTCATTTTATGTTATCAAGTAAACACAAGAAATTAGACTGATTGGTATTAAAGCACTTTTCAGACAAGATGGTAGAATGCAGCAATGGCTGTCCCCGCACAGGAGAGCAGACAGTTCCAGGCCTCTTTTGTCTTCCATACAAAACTGTGCAGAGAAGGCCTCTCAGACAGCAATGCCACTGACTCTCAGGATGGACCGCAGGGCTCATCCCTTAACCAGAGCCTTCATCATGTATTTTTGGTTTACAGTCCCTTATTCTGGCTGCCAGACAGGACACTCACAGCTTTCTAACCTGAACAGACAGAGACTGCATGTTTATCCATCCTGGAGTTGTGACATCTGATGCCTAGCTGTAACCACACCAGGTGAATGGACTCCGGAGTCATTGCTCTAGTGACCTCTCCGAGGGAACAATCCCCAGGAGGGACACAAGTCCCTCCCATATCCCAGGGGAGGGAGGCTCCAGAGAAGGGCAGCCAAGGCTGCAAGGGAGCTCAGTAAGGAAATTGTCCTGGGTGTACACGTATGATTTGAGATTATAGAAAGAACTTAAGGGTTGCTAATGAACCATTCACTTCTCAGAAAAGACAATAACAGGTTGTTCACTTTCTCTTTAAGACATGTTACAATTGCTCTCCATACGCTTATGTGGAATGTATATCTACAGGTTTCTCTTCAACTCTTTCATATGAATGTTCTGTTTAACTCCCCTTGTTCAGTCATTCCAATTATTCATCCATTCATTGATTCCCTCATTGGTCTTAAAGTGTGGACTGTGTCAGGCACTATGCTGGGAACTAGATATGTAAGAAAGAATTGAATATATTTCTTAAGAGGTTCTCTGTTCTCTCTCTAGTGGTGGCAGACAATAGCCAGCATGTTATTAGGATGCATTTTCACAAGCTTGTATACAACTCTGATATATAAAAAAGTCTTTATGAGGAAAACTTCCACTTTCCTGACACCCAGTCCAAGTGTAAACTAATGCTGGCTCCTTGACCGTCAGAGGCTAATAGATCTGCCTTTTGAGAAAGTGGTAGAATAGAGGGTGGGAAAAGGCACAAATGAGGGAAGGTTGTCAGGCAAGATAAACAGTTACTTCCCAAAGGCCAGACAAAGACTCAGCTCTTTGTTACGCTGCTGGCGCTGATTTAACTTGTGGTCAACTAAATCACGACCACATCAACCTCCAAAAGTTCTAGAGAAGTTTTTACAAACTATGTCAAAACCATTCTGCCTCCCTCTTGCACTCTCTCAACTGATTTTTTCTAACTCAAATACTGAACTTTATGATTTTTTCCTGTTGAATTTCATCGTATTGGATTCAATCTCCAAATCTGGTGAAATCATTATGAATTTTGCTTCTCTCATCTATTACTCCAACTACTCCACCCAGCTTTAGGTCATGGGAAAATTTCACAAACATCCTCTCTTTCTGTATGCCTCTCTCCAACCCATCTACCACATGGCAACCAGTGATCTTTCTAAAATCAATATATAATCTTATTCTCCACCCACACACAATTTAAACATGGCTTGCCATCAGGACAAGTAGCCTAGCATGGAACTCAGGGACTCTCACAATTTGCCCCTTGTTTGTTTCCTCTTCAGCTCCTACCAGATATCCTCCCTGAGCTCCAAATGTACTGAACTATTCATAAGTCCTGACGACTCCATGAACACCCACTGCCAAGTGGCCTAGCTCTGCAGTTCATTTTAGGATGCACTTCTCTCTTCAGTCTCCCTGGATAATCACTCTTCATCCTTCAAGCTCAGCCACACTGTAGCTCCTCTGGGAAGCCTTCCCTGGACAAACCCACACGCACAACCTCTCAACCTGGGTTGGTTTTCCAATCTCTGTGCTTCCATGACAATTTACATATATGTCCTAATACTCCACTTCTCAGATCAGTTAAAACTCAGAGCTGGTCAAAGTCTAATGTTCATACAAATCGCTTAGGAATCTTGTAAAATCTAACTCTGATTAACTTGGCCTGGGATGGTGAGACCTAAATATGCATTTCCTGTAAGTTCCCAGGTCATGATGATAATGCTGGTCATGGACCACACTTTGAGTAAGAAGAGTATTATTCTTGAATATTTCATTTTCAACTGTGAACTCCTTAACATTAGACCCTATCACTTCCTCAGCTCTGAATTTCTAGAACCCAACACACTTAATGTACAAAAAACTATTTTAGATGAATTGACCCTGTGTCGTATCTAGCATTCGTTTTTTAAAAATGTTGAACAGGGCTACCAGAAACTACTTCCTGTGTTGGCATCAATACAATTCCATACTTCATTCAAAGTAAACCTTGGCTTTTTTATTTTTAATTCACAAATTTTAAAAAATTGTTGAAAGAAGAGCGCTAGATAGCATCTTCTGCTTTTAGCTGGGGTACAGTAAAGGAGCTAAAAGTAAGTTGGCTACAAGTAACTGTATTTTATGATACTTGCATTAGCCTTTAATCAAACCACTTTCACATACTTATTTTCTTTAATGTTAATTCACAATGTCCTGTGAAACAAGGAGTATATATTCAATGGGCACTCACATGCTCCAGAACCTAACTTACTGGATTTAATTCCTGACTCTGCCACTGCCCTGCTCTGTGATCTCAGGAAAAATAACATCTCTGGGCTTCTATTTCCATCTCTAAAATGAGGATAATAACAGCTGCTGCCTCATAGGGGTGCTTTGAGAATAAAGATGGTAATGTACATAAGATGCTTAGACCAGTGCCTACATGTGTTAAGCATGATATAACTATGAGTCATTAATTATGCACTCAAAATATCTGAGTGCCTGCTCTATGCCATGCACTCTGGTCTGAGCATCGATTACAGTAATACACAATATAAAATTCACATCTATTCTCAAGGAGCATGAAGCCTTGGAAAAACAGACAAACTATGGAAACAAAAAATACTTACAAATGAAATATGTGCTGTAAAGAAGCCAAACAGGGCTATTAAAGGCAGAAGAGGCATGGGGAACTAGGTTAAATAAGGTGGTCAGAATCAGACAAGGATGGGACCTCAAGGTGATGCCTGAGCGAGAGAAGCCAGCCAGGGGTCCACTGAAATAATAGCATGCCAGGCAACAGGAACAGCCTCTGCCAAGAGCTGAGGTAGGAAATGTATAATTATAGTTATCTTACAGAGGATGAACTTGAGGCTAAGTGAGGTTATGTTATTTGCAAATTGTTAAGTTCTAAGTCCCATCAAAGTCAAGATCACAGCCCAATTAATAAGGCTTAATATCCTGAGTAATATGGCTCTCATAACTTTACTGCACCATGTGTGGATCCATACAGAAGGGAAAATAAGACAAATGGCCAATCACTTGTTCATGAAATAAGCTCAGTGACTGCCCAGTCTCAGAGGGCCATAAATTTAAACTGTTCTCATCATTTATGCAACAGTCTGGATAGGAGATGATGTGAAAGCACAGGTCTTCTTTAAAAAACTGTCCAGGAAAAAAATGGAAGCATTTCAAGTTTTTATTTCATTGTTACTTTCAGTGTTTTAGTCAGCATTCACTAGGTTTCACTGAAATAACAAACTGCTCCAAAATGACAGTCTTTATCAAGGCAAAATTTTATTTCTTGCCTTACATTTTGGTGATGCTTTGGTAGCAGCTCTGTTCACCCCATGGTCTAAGCTGAATGAAGGCTGAACTATCAATGGTTCTCAGATGTTCTGCAAGGAGTTTCACATCACTTCCACTCACACAAGGAATGTAGCTTGGCCAGACAAGTTTCATGGCCAAGTTCAACATCAATGAGGTAGAAATTGGTGGGGATAAAAAATATCCCAGAGAGGTACAATAAATATGTGGAACAATAGTATGATCTGCTACATGCACTAAACAAAGACATTCAAAATTCACACATGGATTTAGGATAATTCAATGGCTACTGAAATATCAAGATTTGTGTGTTTACCAGTATTTGAGAGCAGTTTCTTTAAATCTGATCCATATACTTTTCCAGCAATTATTGAGTGTTGCTATGGCCAAGACTCTGTATCTATTTCCTCTTACTCTTAAACCTATATTATTCTACCCTTAACCTCAAAGCCCCTATGTGAAAGTCTTATATGTATGTTTTTTCCAACACCATCAAGCAAGTAATTGAATTCTGATACAAACTACCTGGCATTGGTGTCAGTTCTCACAATGTAAAGCTCAGTACCACAAGACTCCCCCACGTCAGATGCCAGTCACGAATCTAGGTGTCACCCATGCTTCTGACCAGTGGTTACAAATCCGAGGTTACCCATGGCCTCCTCCTCGGGTTGAATTCATTTGTTAAAGCAGCTCACAGAACTCAGAAAAACATTTACTCATGTTTGCCAGTTTATTATAAAGAATATTATAAAGGATACAATGAAAAGGGCAAGGTAGAGGGCAAGCAATGGAGGTAGGGCTTGGAGCATCCATGCTTTCTCTGAGAGAACACCACTCCCCCAAGCTCCATGTGTTCACCAACCAAAAGCTCTCCCAATGCTGTTTTTGGGGGTTTTTGTGGAGGCTTCATTATGTGGGCATGATTGATAAAATCATTGGCCATTGGCAATTCATTTAACCTCCAGCCCTTCCCTCTACCCTGGAGTTCCGGGGTGGGGGGGAGCAGAGTGGGAGCACGTAAGACTGAAAGTTCCTACCCTCTAATCACGTGGTTAATTCCCCCAGCAATCAACCCCCAAGCTTAAGTGCTTCCCAAAAGTCACCTCATTAACATAAACTCAGGTGCGCTTGAAAGGTGCTTGTTATGAATATCAAGACACTTTTATCGTTTTTATCATTTAGGAAATCCTAAGGGTTTTAGGAGCTCTGTGCCAGGAATGGGGACAAAGATCAAATATGTATTTCTTGTTATAAATCACAGTATCACAGAAAGGAAGGGCTGACAGGGGACCAAGCCAAAGAAGGTTTCCTTGCTGTCCACACAAAGAGGAAAGGAAGGAATCACACCACTTATCTTAGTAAAAATATGGAAGAACATACAGTTACATTTGAACTATTTTTAATACCAACATGGATAGCCTTCCCTATTTCTCTCTTTCTGCTTTTATTTAGAATCCCTATCCAGTACCCCCATTAGTAGCAGAGCCCTACTTTCACCATGAGAAAACATAATAGTTCTTAGCCATTTCACATGATCTAAGGGCTAAATATTATAAAATTTACTATAAAACTAGGAATGGTGAAAGCATCAAATATCCAAACAGATGATTCTGAGAAGTTTAAAGTTTGTTAGTAACACTCCACAAATTTATTTTGCATCAGGGTATAGACAAAGAACGGATACCTTTTGTAGGTTGGTGACTTAGAGCCCTAGAGGATAGCAGTGTTGGCTGTGACTCACTCTATGGGACAAACTTGATGAAAAGAAAAAGGAAAGAATCTTCTGGTTTTGTCTTATTTTCCACTTTCCAATAATGCATTGGTACTAAAGGTTAATTTCTTGAAATTAACCCTTTTGCCAGAGACTCAGAGATCTTGAAAATGGAAATTATCTAAAATTCCTGAAGCTCTTCATCAAAAATGATATAAGTAAAAGTGATATTTAGATGGCCACACTACATGGCAGTAGTTAAAATTGCAAAACACTTTCATATTTGTTAGTGAAATACCATACTCAGTACCTCTTTCTTATTAATGAAGGTTTTGAAATTCACCTGAATTGAGGCTTTGTTTTTCATGGGCAAGTTGGATCAGTGGTATAGTGAGATGGTCTGGAGTTCAACGTGAGAAGTTGGAGCCTCAGGTCTGCTACCAAATTGGGATACAATATGTGGCAAGTCACTTTATTTCCATTTTCTTTTTTTTCATTTAAAAACATTAAAAGTGGCAGTAACAACACCTCTGCCTACCTTGTAGGACTGAATTAACAAATAAGGTTATGTGAGAACCTTTTATGTTAACCATGACAATAGGTACCATGTATGAGGTTTATTATGTACCGAAAATTCTACTAGATAGTCTATATCCTTACTTGATTTTCCCCCACACAATGCTATTGGACAGAAAACAAAAGTATTCCTATTTTACAGAGGAAGAAACTGAGACTGTGAAAGAGCACCTTACCTAAGGTCATATGAATGGAGATCTGCAGAACTGGAGTTCAATCCAAGATCACTCTGACTCTAGGACTCAGCTAGTTAGTAAAACATTAGAAGAGGTACACAATAGGCAAGAAATGGAAACAACCTAAGTGTCCATCAGTAGATGAATGGATAAGGAAGATGTAGTACATATACACAATGGAATATTATTCAGCCATAAGAAGAAAACAAATCCTACCATTTGCAACAACATGGATGGAGTTGGAATATATTATGCTCACTGAAATAAGCCAGACAGAGAAAGACAAGTGCCAAATGATTTTCCTCATTTGTGGAGTATAACAACAAAGCAAAACTGAAGGAACAAATCAGCAGAAACTCACAGACTCCAAGAAGGAACTAGCGGTTACCAAAGGGGAGGGGAGGAGGGTGGGGTAGAGGGAGGAGGAAAGGGATTGATGGGTATTATGATTAGTACACATGGTGTGGGGGTGATCATGGGGAAGACAGTGTAGCACAGAGAAGACAAGCAGTGACTCTGTGGCATCTAACTACACTGATGGACAGTAACTGCAATGGGGTGTGGGCAGGACATAATAATATGGGTGAATGTAGTAAACACATTATTTTTCATGTGAAACCTTCATAAGAGCATATATCAATAATACCTTAATAAAAAAAGAAGAAGAGGCACTAAGAATATAAAAACTCCAAAATTTTACTTTCAAGAAAAAATATATGGAGGATTCTCAAGATGGCAGCGTGAGTAGGGTGGCAGAAATCTCTCCCAAAACCATACATATTTTGAAAATAAAGCAAATACAACTACTCCTAAAAGACCAGAAGATACAGTACAAGAACTAGGCTACATCTACATTGGCAAGAACACAGCATCTCACAGAAAAGGGTAAGGTACAAAGCCATGAACCTGCAGGACCTGAGCACTCCCCCAAGTCCAGCTCACTGGCAGGAGGAAAAGAAAGAGTGGGGAAGGAGTGGAAGCACAGGACTTCTAAATAACTAGCCCTATTAATCTGTACTGGGAGCACAGACACACACTGCATGGTGTACAGGATATTAGAGGAAGTGAAAATCATGATCTGAGACTAAGACTGCAAACAGGTCCCCACAGCCAGTTGCCGTGGGACAAAAGAAAAGCGGGTGCTTTCAAAGTCTTAAAGGGACAAGGGTTCAACAGGTGAACAAAATCGTCTGGGCACACTCAGCCCAGCAGGCAGGAAACATTAAGGAATTCAGGCACCCTAAGCCCCTGGGTGGCAACACAGCTCTGAAGCCCCTCATGGTGAAAAGCAGACTGCCATTCATTCTCCACCCCCAGCACTGGGAGCAAACTGGCTGCGTGGCCATTGCTGTGGAGGAGTTGAGGAGTAGCCCCACCCACAGCAACCACACAGAGACTTCTCCCATCACGAAACTAACCAGGCCAGATCCAGAGACTGTCTGCCACGTGCAGCTGTCCGGCACAGACAGGGGAGACTGATGCAGAATCCGGAAGGCACAAAGGGGCATTATTCTCATGGCAAACACGTGCACTCACCTGCAAACCCCACCAGTGCCCTAGGCCATCCCAAGAGTTGACCTGCCCATGGCAGCTCAGGGGATGCACCCAGAGGCTGCCCCTGGCACCAGTTTTTTGATACAAGCAGAAGAAGGCAGCACAGAATCCGGAAGGCACATAGGGGCTCTGTTCTCACAGCAAACATACGCTGCTTGCCTGCAACTACCACCAGTGCCATAGGCCATCCTGAGGGCCTCCTTGCCAGTGGTAGCTCAGGGGATTAACCCAGAGGCTGCTTCCTGTGTGCAGTTGCCGAGCAAATGCAGCAGAGATGGGCTCAGAGTTCAGAAAGCAGAAAGGGGCATCATTCTCATGAGAGAACACACGCCACTCGCGTGCAACCCCTGCCAATGCCCTTGGGCATCCCAATAGCCACCCCACCCACAGCAGCTCAGGGGGTCAACCCAGAGGCTGCTCACTGTGTGAGACTGACTGGCACAGGCAGCAGAGATGGGTGAGGCAACCAACAAGCAGGAAGGGACTTTGTTCTCCCAGCTGACATATGCACCACTTGCCGGCAATCGCTTGTATCACCATGAAAATGCAGAAGAACCTTGTTAAGTTCAAAATCCATCAAACAGCAGAGAGAGGGCCTGGTGAAACCAAAATCACCAATCTTCCTGCAGAAGAATTCAAAACAAAAGTCATAAGCATGCTGTTGGATCTACAGAGAAATATGCAGGAGCTAAGAGATGAATTCCAGAGGGAGATAACAAATGAAATAAACAATGGAAGGATTTAAGAACAGACTGGATGAGGTGCAAGAGACTGTTAATGGAATAGAAATCAGAGAACAGGAATACAGAGAAGCTGAGGCAGAGCGAGATAAAAGGATCTCTAGGAATGAAAGAATATTAGGAGAACAGTGTGACCAATTCAAACAGAATAATATTTGCATTATAGGGGTACCAGAACAACAAGAGTGAGAGAAATGGATACAAAGTGTCTTTGAAGAAATAATTGATGAAAACTTCCCCAATCTGGAGAAGGAAATATTTTTTCAGACCATGGAATTACACAGATCTCCCAAAAAAAGGGACCCAAGGAGGACAATATCAAGACATATAATAATTAAAATGGCAAAGAGCAAAGACAAGAATGGAGTGTTAAAAGCAGCGAACAAGAGGAAAAAGATGACTTACAAAGGAAAACCTATCAGGCTATCATCAGACTTCTGAGAAGAAACCGTATAGGCCAGAAGGGAGTGGCATGATATATTTAATGCAATGAAACAGAAGGGCTTTGAACCAAGAATACTGTATCCAGCAAGATTATCATTTACATTTGAAGGAGGGATTAAACAATTTCTAAATAAGCAAAAGTTGAGGTAATTTACCTCCCACAAACCACCTATACAGTGTATTTTAAAGGGACTGCTCTAAATGGAAGGGCTCCGAAGGCTAACTAGATGTCACCAGAGAAAATAAAACCACAGCACAAAAAGCAGACCAACAAAATACTAACTAAATGCAAAATGAAGTCACCTATCCACAAAATCAGTCAACAAAAACACAAAGAGTACAGAATAAAACACCTAACATATAAAGAGAGGAGAAGGAAAAAAAGAAGGGAGAGAAATAAAGTATCATCAGATTGTATTTATAATAGCTTAATAAGTGAGTTAACTTAGATGGATACATAGTAAAGATGCTACCCTTGAACCTTCGGCAACCATGAATGCAAAGCCTGCAATGGCAATAAGTACATATCTATCAATATCATCCTAAATGTAAATGGACTGAATGCACCTATCAAAAGATACAGAGTAATAGAATGGATATTAAAGCAAGATCCATCTATATGCTGCCTACAAGACACTCACCTCAAACCCAAAGACATACACAGACTAAAAGTGAAGGGATGGAAAAAGATATTTCACACAAACAATAGGGAGAAAAAAGCAGGTGTTGCAGTAATAGACAAAATAGACTTCAAAACAAAGTAACAAGAGACAAACAAAGAATGACATTACATAATGATAAAGGGGGCAGTCCAACAAGAGGATATAACCATTATAAATATATATGCATCCAACACAGGAGCACCTACATATGTGAAACAAATACTAACAGAATTAAAGGAGGAAGTAGAATGCAATGCATTCATTCTAGGAGACTTCAACACACCACTCACTCCAAAGTACAGATCAACCAGACAGAAAATAACTAAGTATACAGAGGCACTGAACAACACACTAGAACAGATGGATCTAATAGATATCTACAGAACTCTACACCCAAAAGCAGCAGGATACACATTCTTCTCAAGTGCCAATGGAATATTCTCCAGAACAGACCATATAGTAGGCCACAAACAGAGCCTCAGTAAATTAAAAAAGACTGAAATTCTACCAACCAACTTCTCAGATCACAAAGGTATAAAACCAGAAATAAATTGTACAAAGAAAACAAAAAGCCTCACAAACACATGGAGTTGTAACAACATGCTCCTAAATAATCAATGACCAAATTAAAACAGAGATTGAGCAATATATGGAGACAAATGACAACAGCACAATGCCCCAACTTCTGTGGGATGCAGAGAACGCAGTTCTAAGAGGGAAGTATATAGCAGTCCAGGATTGTTTAAAGAAGGAAGAACAATCCCAAATGAATAGTCTAAATTCACAATTACTGAAAGTGAAGAAGGAAAAATAAATGAGGCCCAAAGTCAGTAAAAGGAGGGACATAATAAAGATCAGAGAAGAAATACATAAAATTGAGAAGAATGAGAGAGGCGGAGACAGGATGGCGGCGTGAGTAGAGCAGTAGAAATCTCCTCCCCAAAACACATAGAGCTATGAAAATATAACAAAGAAAAATCTTCCTAAAATAGAGACCAGAGGACACAGGACAACATCCAGACCACATCCACACCTGCAAGAACCCAGCGCCTTGCGAAGGGGGTAAGATACAAGCCCAGGCCCGGCGGGACCCCAGCGCCCCTCCCCCCAGCTCCCGGCGGGTGGAAAGAAACCGGAGCGGTTTTTTTTTTTGGTGAGTGCTTTTTGGAAGCCTTAAAGGGACGGGCCCCTGTTGCTAGGGAGGCAGGGTGGCGGGACCGGTGAGCAGGTGCCTGGGACTGGCACCTGAGGACAAAGAATATTCTGCGTTTCTCCCTGCGGGACCGGCGGGCGGGTGCCTGAGACCGGCGCCTGAGGACGGAGGAAATCGCGCGTTTTTCCCCTTTTTTTTTTCTCTTTTTCGTGAGCGCTTTTTGGAAGCCTTAAAGGGACAGGGACCCCGGTGCTAGGGAGGCAGGGCGGCGGGACTGGTGAGCGGGTGCCTGGGACCGGCGCCTGAGGACAAAGAATATCCCATGTTTTTCCCTGCGGGACCGGTGGGCAGATGCCTGAGACCGGCACTTGAGGACGGAGGAAATAGCGCGTTTTTCCCCTTTTTTTCTCTCTTTTTTGCGAGTGCTTTTTGGAAGCCTAAAAGGGACAGGGACCCTGGTGCTAGGGAGGCAGGGCGGCGGGACTGGTGAGCGGGTGCCTGGGACCAGCGCCTGAGGACAAAGAATATCGAGCGTTCTTTCCCTGCGGGACCGGTGGGTAGGTGCTTTTTGGAAGCCTTGAAAGGACAGGGACCGTGGTGCTAGGGAGACAGGGCAGCAGGACCAGTGAGCGGGTGCCTGGGACCGGCACCTGAGGACAAAAAAAAAAAAAAAATCACGTGTTTTTTCCTTTTTTTTTCTTTCTGTTCCCTCTCTCATTGTTGCTGTTGTTGTTTTGGTTTGGAGAGTGCTTTTTGGAAGTCTTAAAGGGGCAGGACAGGTCACTTAGGCCAGAGGCATGGAATCTGGGGATCTCTGGGCACTCTAACCCCCTGGGCAGCAGGGAGCACAGAGGCCCCTTACGGAGATAAATAGCCTCCCGGCTGCTCCCCCTCCAACTGGGCTGCACCATTTTGGAGGAACAGCCCCAGCCAGGCCAAGCCCACAGCAACAGTGGAGATAAACCCCATAGCAACTGTGCAGGAAGCAGAAGCCCTGTCTGAGAACAGCTGCCCAGCAAAAGCCACTAGAGGTCGCTATTCTCCCAGGAGAAGGCCACAAAACAACAAGAAGGGAAGCTCTTCCAGCGGTCACTTGTACCAGCTCTGCAAACTATCTCTATCACCATGAAAAGGCAAAACTACAGGCAGACAAAGATCACAGAGACAACACCTGAGAGGGAGACAGACCTAACTAGTCCTCCTGAAAAAGAATTCAAAATAAAAATCATGAACATGCTGACAGAGATGCAGAGAAAAATGCAAGAGCAATGGGATGAGATGCAGAGAAAAATGCAAGAGCAGTGGGATGAGATGCAGAGAAAAATGCAAGAGCAGTGGGATGAAGTCCGGAAGGAGATCACAGATGTCAGGAAGGAGATCACAGAAGTGAAACAATCCCTGGAAGGATTTATAAGCAGAATGGATAAGATGCAAGAGGCCATTGAAGGAATAGAAGCCAGAGAACAGGAACGTATAGAAGCTGACATAGAGAGAGATAAAAGGATCTCCAGGAATGAAACAACACTAAGAGAACTATGTGAACAAGCCAAAAGGAATAATATTCATATTATAGGGATACCAGAAGAGGAAGAAAGAGGAAAAGGGATAGAAAGTCTCTTTGAAGAAATAATTGCTGAAAACTTCCCCAAACTGGGGGAGGAAATAATCGAACAGACCATGGAATTACACAGAACCCCTAACAGAAAGGATCCAAGGAGGACAACACCAAGACACATAGTAATTAAAATGGCAAGGATCAAGGACAAGGAAAGAGTTTTAAAGGCAGCTAGAGAGAAAAAGGTCACCTATAAAGGAAAACCCATCAGGCTAACATCAGACTTCTCAACAGAAACCCTACAGGCCAGAAGAGAATGGCATGATATACTTAATGCAATGAAACAGAAGGGCCTTGAACCAAGGATACTGTATCCAGCACGACTATCATTTAAATATGATGGTGGGATTAAACAATTCCCAGACAAGCAAAAGCAGACGGAATTTGCTTCCCACAAACCACCTCTACAGGGCATCCTACAGGGACTGCTCTAGATGGGAGCACCCCTAAAAAGAGCACAGAACAAAACACACAACATATGAAGAATGGAAGAGGAGGAATAAGAAGGGAGAGAAGAATCTACAGACAGTGTATATAACAGCTCAATAAGCGAGATAAGTTAGGCAGTAAGATACTAAAGAAGCTAACCTTGAACCTTTGGTAACCACGAATCTAAAGCCTGCAATAGCAATAAGTACATATCTCTCAATAGTCACCCTAAATGTAAATGGACTTAATGCACCAATGAAAAGACATAGAGTAATAGAATGGATAAAAAAGGAAGACCCATCTATCTGCTGCTTACAAGAAACTCACCTTAAACCCAAAGATAAGCATAGACTAAAAGTCAAGGGATAGAAAAACATATTTCAGGCAAACAACAGTGAGACGAAAGCAGGGGTTGCAGTACTAATATCAGACAAAATAGACTTCAAAACAAAGAAAGTAACAAGAGATAAAGAAGGATACTACATAATGATAAAGGTCTCAGTCCAACAAGAGGATATAACCATTCTAAATATATATGCATCCAATACAGGAGCACCAGCATATGTGAAGCAAATACTAACAGAACTAAAGAGGGAAATAGACTGCAATGCATTCATTGTAGGAGACATCAACACACCACTCACCCCAAAGGATAGATCCACCGGGCAGAAAATAAGTAAGGACACACAGACACTGAACAACACACTAGAACAGATGGACCTAATAGACATCTATAGAACTCTACATCCAAAAGCAGCAGGATATACATTCTTCTCAAGTGCACATGGAAAATTCTCCAGAATAGACCACATACTAGATCACAAAAAGAGCCTCAGTAAATTCCAAAATATTGAAATTCTCCCAACCAATTTTTCAGACCACAAAGGTATAAAAGTAGAAATAAATTCTACAAAGAAAACAAAAAGGCTCACAAACACATGGAGGCTTAACAACATGCTTCTAAATAATCAAGGGATCAATGAACAAATCAAAATAGAGATCAAGGAATATATAGAAACAAATGACGACAACAACACTAAGCCCCAACTTCTGTGGGACGCAGTGAAAGCAGTCTTAAGAGGAAAGTATATAGCAATCCAGGCACACTTGAAGAAGGAAGAACAATCCCAAATGAATAGTCTAACATCACAATTATCAAAACTGGAAAAAGAAGAACAAATGAGGCCTAAACTCAGCAGAAGGAGGGATATAATAAAGATCAGAGAAGAAATAAACAAAATTGAGAAGAATAAAACAATAGCAAAAATCAATGAAACCAAGAGCTGGTTCTTCGAGAAAATAAACAAAATAGATAAGCCTCTAGCCAAACTTATTAAGAGAAAAAGAGAATCAACACAAATCAACATAATCAGAAATGAGAATGGAAAAATCATGACAGACTCCACAGAAACACAAAGAATTATTAAAGACTACTATGAAAACCTATATGCCAACAAGCTGGAAAACCTAGAAGAAATGGACAACTTCCTAGAAAAATACAACCTCCCAAGACTGACCAAGGAAGAAACACAAAAGTTAAACAAACCAATTATGAGCAAAGAAATTGAAACGGTAATCAAAAAACTACCCAAGAACAAAACCCCGGGGCCGGACGGATTTACCTCGGAATTTTATCAGACACACAGAGAAGACATAATACCCATTCTCCTTAAAGTGTTCCATAAAATAGAAGAAGAGGGAATACTCCCAAACTCATTCTATGAAGCCAACATCACCCTAATACCAAAACCAGGCAAAGACCCCACCAAAAAAGAAAATTACAGACCAATATCCCTGATGAATATAGATGCAAAAATACTCAATAAAATATTAGCAAACAGAATTCAACAGTATATCAAAAGGATCATACACCATGAGCAAGTGGGGTTCATCCCACAAATGCAAGGATGATACAACATTCGAATATCCATCAACATCATCTACCACATCAACAAAAAGAAAGACAAAAACCGCATGATCATCTCCATAGATGCTGAAAAAGCATTTGACAAAATTCAACAACCATTCATGATAAAAACTCTCAGCAAAATGGGAATAGAGGGCAAGTACCTCAACATAATAAAGGCCATATATGATAAACCCACAGCCAGCATTATATTGAACAGCAAGAAGCTGAAAGCATTTCCTCTGAGATCGGGAACAAGACAGGGATGCCCACTCTCCCCACTGTTATTTAACGTAGTACTGGAGGTCCTAGCCACTGCAATCAGACAAAACAAAGAAATACAAGGAATCCAGATTGGTAAAGAAGAAGTTAAACTGTCACTATTTGCAGATGATATGATACTGTACATAAAAAACCCTAAAGACTCCACTCCAAAACTACTAGAACTGATATCGGAATACAGCAAAGTTGCAGGATACAAAATTAACACACAGAAATCTGTAGCTTTCCTATACACTAACAATGAATCAATAGAAAGAGTAATCAGGAAAACAATTCCATTCACCATTGCATCAAAAAGAATAAAATACCTAGGAATAAACCTAACCAAAGAGGTGAAAGACTTATACTCTGAAAACTACAAGTCACTCTTAAGAGAAATTAAAGGGGACACTAATAAATGGAAACTCATCCCATGCTCATGGCTAGGAAGAATTAATATCGTCAAAATGGCCATCCTGCCCAAAGCAATATACAGATTTGATGCAATCCCTCTCAAATTACCAGCAACATTCTTCAATGAATTGGAACAAATAATTCAAAAATTCATATGGAAACACCAAAGACCCCGAATAGCCAAAGCAATCCTGAAAAAGAAGAATAAAGTAGGGGGATCTCACTCCCCAACTTCAAGCTCTACTACAAAGCCATAGTAATCAAGACAATTTGGTACTGGCACAAGAACAGAGCTACAGACCAGTGGAACAGATTAGAGACTCCAGAAATTAACCCAAACATATATGGTCAATTAATATTTGATAAAGGAGCCATGGACATACAATGGCAAAATGACAGTCTCTTCAACAGATGGTGCTGGCAAAACTGGACAGCTACATGTAGGAGAATGAAACTGGACCATTGTCTAACCCCATATACAAAGGTAGACTCAAAATGGATCAAAGACCTGAATGTAAGTCATGAAACCATTAAACTCTTGGAAAAAAACATAGGCAAAAACCTCTTAGACATAAACATGAGTGACCTCTTCTTGAACATATCTCCCCGGGCAAGGAAAACAACAGCAAAAATGAGCAAGTGGGACTACATTAAGCTGAAAAGCTTCTGTACAGCGAAATACACCATCAATAGAACAAAAAGGAACCCTACAGTATGGGAGAATATATTTGAAAATGACAGATCCGATAAAGGCTTGACGTCCAGAATATATAAAGAGCTCACATGCCTCAACAAACAAAAAACAAATAACCCAATTAAAAAATGGGCAGAGGAACTGAACAGACAGTTCTCTAAAAAAGAAATACAGATGGCCAAGAGACACATGAAAAGATGCTCCACATCGCTAATTATCAGAGAAATGCAAATTAAAACTACAATGAGGTATCACCTCACACCAGTAAGGATAGCTGCCATCCAAAAGACAAACAACAACAAATGTTGGCGAGGCTGTGGAGAAAGGGGAACCCTCCTACACTGCTGGTGGGAATGTAAATTAGTTCAACCATTGTGGAAAGCAGTATGGAGGTTCATCAAAATGCTCAAAACAGACCTACCATTTGACCCAGGAATTCCACTCCTAGGAATTTACCCTAAGAACGCAGCAATCAAGTTTGAGAAAGACAGATGCACCCCTATGTTTATCGCAGCACTATTTACAATAGCCAAGAATTGGAAGCAACCTAAATGTCCATCGGTAGATGAATGGATAAAGAAGATGTGGTACATATACACAATGGAATACTAGTCAGCCATAAGAAGTGGAAAAATCCAACCATTTGCAGCAACATGGATGGAGCTGGAGAGTATCATGGTCAGTGAAATAAGCCAAGCGGAGAAAGAGAAATACCAAATGATTTCACTCATCTGAGGAGTATAGGAACAAAGGAAAAACTGAAGGAACAAAACAGCAGCGGAATTACAGAACCCAAAAATGGACTAACAGGTACCAAAGGGAAAGGAACTGGAGAGGATGGGTGGGCAGGGGGGTATAAGGGTGGGGGAAGAAGAAAGGGGGTATTAAGATTAGCATGCATGGCGGGAGGGAGAAAGGTGAGGCTGGGCTGCACAACACAGAGAGCACAAGTAGTGATTCTACAACATTTTGCTAAGCTGATGGACAGTAACCATAATGTGGTTGTTAGGGGGGGACATGATATAGGGGAGAGCATAGTAAACATAGTATTCTTCATGTAAGTGTAGATTAAAAATTTAAAAAAAAAAGAAAAGAAAGAAAGAAAGAAAGAAAAGGGGGATTACTCCTTGATGGGATAAAACTGTTGGTAAATCAAAGATCAACGCATGCTTTAAATATCCTTAATGTTGATCACTTAAAGGGTGTCAGATGATCAGCTTTGGAGGTACTCTATTCTGATAATATTCCTTTCTCTTAATAAAAAAAAAAAAAAGCAGTTCCTGTGTGCTGACCTCCAATGAGTTCTGCACAGTGGTATAGAGGGCATGTCAAAGTGTGGGCAAAGGGTCTGTTTGTTTCTATGCAAAAGATCAAGGCCTAGCTTGGATACCCAGAAAATGAACTAAGATACGATATGAGGAGGAGCTTCCGGGATCAGCACTCTCTGAAAGACTCGTGCCGGGGGATGATCATCAAAAAGCCTCCACAGGGATCCAGGCGATGCTGTGGTTGTGGCTGCGTCCACCCCACCGTTTCCTGGACTTGCCATTGGAATGAGGAGGGAGATAGCTAGGCTGGCATGTGCATACAGTGAGACAACGAATTTGACTGGATCTGTACTGTTGGAAATCAACCAGGAGTTGGGAGGGGTGCAAGTCGTAGCACTCCAAAATCTTATGACTATAGACTATCTACGGTTAAAAGAACATATGGGAGGTGAACAGATCCCAGAAATGGGCTGCTTTAATTTGTCTGATTTTTCTCAGACTGTTCAAGTACAGTTGGACAATATCCATTATATCATAGACAAATTTTCACAAATCCCTAGGGTGCCTAAATGGTTTTCTTGGCTTCACTGGAGATGGATGGTAATTATAGATTTGCTTTGTTTATGTCACTGTATTCCTATTATGTTAATATGTGTGTACAAATTAGTTAGTAGTTTAAAACCTATACATACTTAAGGTACTCTACAAGAAGATATGTCAAAGAAATAATCAATCCTCCCATGTTTTCTTCCATATGCTACCTCTATAGCTTTTCTTCTTCCTTCCTAATTACAACCCTTAAATAGAATTCGTGCCTCATATCGAAGTTACCGAGTATCATAATTCCTCCAGGTGGTAAGGATACCTCGAGACAAGTGCTGGGCATAGAAGCCACAGGGCATAAATCTGCAAAGAAGCAAAAAGCTAACCTTTTCAAACAATATGGCTTCTCTCTCACTTACCAACTTTACATTTCCCTGTATGGCCCCAGAAGATGACTGGTTAGCCAGAGATGGGTAAGATTCCTCAAGGAAGGAACAACCTAAGACAGGCACAGTCGCAGGGGGGCCATCAGGTGAGAATTTGGGGATCATCAGAGTTAAGGCTCAGAACCTCACCCCCCCCCCCCTGCTTTGAGAGAAATCTTCTGCATCTGTGGATGTCTTGCTGCCCTTGTCTAGCCTGGATTAATACTTAGTCCATAGGCACACACCTGATCATCTACATTTGCCCTCTTACAGCACTAAACTATGTTTTCTACCTTTATCTTGCATCTACCTACCACTTCAGCATTTTATTAAAAATAAAAATAATAATAATAATAGAGGGAGAAATGTGGGATCAACATATAAATCAAGTACAAAAATCAAATGAATATTCATATTTGACCTGATTGTTTATAGGTCATAATGCGTGACCAAAACCGAAAGTTTCTGTTATGAATGCCCTTGTACTGTTCACCATGTAAGAATTTATTCACTATGTAAGAATTCGTTCACCATGTAAGAACTTGTTCGTTATGCTTCAGAAGATTGGAGACTGACGAGAATTAGGCTTGAGATGGATTAATGATTGTACATTGAGCATTGACCCCCCTATACTGAATTTTATTGTTGTTAACAACCATTTGATCAATAGATATGAGAGATGTCCTCTCAAAAAAAAAATTGAGAAGAATAAAACAACAGAATAAATCAATGAAATGAAGAGCTGGCTTCTTGAGAAAATAAACAAAATAGAGAAACTCTTAGCCAGGCTTATTAAGCAAAAAAGAGAATCTATACACATAAACAGTATCAGAAATGAGAACGAAAAAAATCACAATGGACACCACAGAAATACAAAGAATTATTGGAGATTACTATGAAAATCTATATGCTAATAAACTTTCTAGAAAAATATAACCTTCTAAGCAGACCCAGGAAGAAACAAAATCTAAACAGACCAATTACTAGCAATGAAATTGAATTGGTAATCAAAAACTACCCAAGAACAAAACCCGTGGTCCAGGTGGGTTCACTGCTGAATTTTCTCATTTAGAGAACTCATAATACCCATTCTCCTTAAAGTTTTCCAAAAAATAGAAGAGGAGGTAATACATCCAAACTCTTTCTATGAAGCCAGCATCACTCCAGTACCAAAACCAGACAAAGACACCACAAAAAAAGAAAACTACAGATCAATATCCCTGATGAACATAGATGCACAAATACTCAAGAAAATATTAGCAGACAAATTCTAAAATACATGAGGAGGATCATACACCATGATCAAGTGGGGTTCATCTCAGGGATGCAAGGATGTTACAACATTCAAAAATCCATCAACATCATCCACCACATCAATAAAAAGGACAAAAACTACATGATTGTCTCCATAGATGCTGAAAAAGTATTTGACAAAATTCAACATCCATTCATGATAAAAACTCTCAACAAAATGGGTATAGAGGGCAAGTACCTCAACATAATAAAGGCCATATATGACTGACCCACATCCAACATCATACTTAACAGTGAGAAGCTGAAAGATTTTCCTCTAAGATTAGGAACAAGACAAGGATGCCCACTCTCCCCGCTTTTATTCACCATAGTGCTGGAAGTCCTAGCCACGGCAATTAGACAACACAAAGAAATAAAAGGCATCCAGATTGGTAAGGAGGAAGTCAAACTGTCATTGCAGATGACATGATATTGCACATAAAACAAACAGGATGAGATCAAATAACCACAGAAGACAGGGGAAATAAAACTGTCCTCTTTAAAGTCTGTTTCTGCTCTATAGTTCATGAAGTAGAAAGTAGAAATTTACATCTTCAATAATTAACAATTTAATTGTTTTTAAGACCCTTTGATCTGTTATTAAAATTTCCAAAAATAACATGATTGTTTAGGAAAAAAATCTCTCCTTTAAAACAAAAACAAGCAATAATTGAAAGCTATGTTCTTCAGTATGACCTTCCCATTTCCACTTGAATATATAATACTGTCAAACATTATTCACCTAAATGAATTTTTAGGAATATTTCCCATTTTCATTAAATATAAAAATTAGAATATATATAGACATTTCCAATAATGTCATGTAAAAGTTTTTCTTTAATGTTTTAAGAGTTTTTTTTATTTTTCTATTTTTATGGTCAATGACTGATTACATCAAATAATACAAGTAAATCATTACTCTAAATCTCATGATTTTAGATATGAAAAAGCAATCACATTGTAAAAATAAGGCAATTCAATTCACTAGAATATTGTTAATTTTTAAATATTCACTTTAGTAACATTTTGTACATCTCACAAATCTCAAGTATTAACTTTCCTGATTTTTATTTATTGGCAGTAAGGATTACAGGGTACTGAGAATTTTAAAAAGACTCACAGTTTTGTATCCATCAAATCAATTTTCATTTTATTTTATGCAATACTATTTCAAGTCTAATAATTTACACATAAATAAAATGTGTAAGTATCTATTATTTTTTCCTTAAGGAAGATTGCTGGTGTAGGCTTTATACTGTCAAATTAAGTTAACAACTAAAGGAATAGAAGTAAATAAATCAAGGAGCTATGTTCCCCCCATTTAATATTTGAAACAGAAAAATATACCCTATTTAATAATTACTAAAAATTATTTTTAATAATTTATGCATGTCCAAAAAATCCACAAATCACTTCTACAGACTACTTTTAAGTTACTTAATATAAATATGTTCAAACTATCAATTTTTACCTTCTTACCTCATCCATAAAAGGTGGCATTGAGGTCTGCAGAAACCATATGATGCTGGAGCGTGAGCTGTCGGCCACTGCGTTTGTCTAAGTAAAACCTTCAGCAAATCAAATAAGGTTCCAGAGAATCGTGCAATTTATACGTGAGAAATTATAACCACAGGATAACAACTTTAACAAATGTGTCTGGAAGGGAGACTTTGAAAGCTCAAGGAAATCTCAGGAATCAAGTTCAGCTCCAGTAACTTACAGAAAAGGAAACAATAAAAGGAGGGGGGAGGGAGATGGAGATAGAGGGAAAAAGACCTAAGTGATTCCACTAGGTATTAAATGATAAACATAGCATACTAAATAATTTCTACTGGTACACTTGCCCCTGGCCTCTGCTCAGTCACTGCTGTTCTAAAGACCACCTTTCTTCATAATCAATTCACCCTAAGCCACTGGCAGACATCAACAACACAAAATATACTCCTAACCATGCACTGAATACTGAAGAAAAGACATTAAGAAACATTCCTCTGAAAAGAATGTATACAGCTCTTTCTTACAAGTTGAAAAGCATAGGGATAATAACTTCTCTTTTAGAACATGAGGTTAAAAATGGAGTATAGACTCAATCAGGGAAACTACCAATCCTCAAATTTATTTAAATTTTGAACAATTATTTGCACTCAGAAAAGCAAAGTTGTATTTCTGTTTACCTTCTGAATATCTCAAAAGCATGTCTTGGGGCTGGTGGGATGTTGCACTTTGGTGTGGCTGATGGAGTGGGCCAGTATCCTGTCATTAGCACCCGGACTGAGAGGTCAACATCACCTAAAGATACCTGTGCAGAAAGAAAGACATATGCCCCCCAGTGAACTAGGATTTGTTGCCCATTCCACATTGACACTGTGTTAGAGTTATCAAAGTAGTTAGCTCCATGTCCAATATCTAGCACATAACTCTTCTTAAAGGTTAAACCCATCCCCGTGTATTCTAAATTTTAACTATCTTGGCAAATATTTATAATTATTGCTTACATTGTTGGCCTTATAAAATACTAATCAAAGGATAACTATGCATGTGAACAAAGTCTTACTGGTGTCACTGAGAAGTGTAAAATTTTGGCTTGTAAGCTAATTTACAGATAAAATATCAAGGGACCATATATCACCGTCATTTTAAAGAAATTTCTACGATACTATCTTTTATCTCAGCTGTTAAATCTTTTAAACCACTTTAACATACAAACTTATTTCTAATATCCCATTCACATTTCAACTACATTGACAAAACTTGTTTTTTACATGGAGTTCACATTTTAACAACCTCTCCATGGGACACTGTATATCCAGTCCTACATAGTAGGTGATCTAAATATTTGTATAATGTATGACTACCTCTAGAAAATGTATGTTAGAAATACTGTCACAATTATTTATTCTTTGAACAAATTTAATTTTTAAGAAAACAATAAAGTGTATCAATAGGAATTTTTAAGGGTGAAATATTATCTTTATTATTGATATTCACAGCTTGTTCTAAACCATTACTCCATTTTTATCTAACCTTCATGATTTGTTGATAACAGATCCTTAAAAGAGAGGAATTGAACAATATAAACAAGTATTCCGTGGTCAGATTTCTCCCCACATATCTACTAATTGTTTACTCCACTTTAGAAAAACTGCAACTAGAAATCTTAGATGATGTATAGGAGAGATGATCATAGCAGAGATTCTCAGAGGATGAAAAGAGAAGGTTGGACAACTGTCTGTATTTGTCAAAATTGGGGATTTAGAGTAGGGGGTCACAACTTGATTCGATACATCCTAGACAATGAAGTCTTTTAATCTTTCTCCCATATATCCACACAATTTCTTAACATTCAAGTCTTTGCTCAAAAATGTCATTTTTTCTAAAGGAGGCCTTTCCTAACCACATTTCCCTGCTGCAAATTTCCTCTGCAGCTCCTATCAGCAGCTAAGGTGCTATGTTAATTTATCTGGTTCATTATCTGTCTCCCAGATCAGAATGTAAGCTCCATCATAGCAGGATTTGTGTCTATTTTGTTCTGCTATGTATACCCACTTCTACAACAATGTTTTGCACAGAAAACACTTGATGAATTACTTGTTAAATAGAAGGAAAAAGAAACCTTAAAGAACTATTACTAGAAGTTTGTATCATCTCTTTCTAACTATCTCAGCAATAGTTTGAGGCCACTCAGCCTATATTCAGATAGCACATGATAGGGGCAAATACACAGACAGAGGTACCAGAAACATCTGTAAGGATATGACGTGATTTGTGATATAAACAAAAAATGATTGTAAGATGGTTTTCCTTACCCTGTCCCTGTTTTAAAATTAAAAACAGAGGAAAAAATGGACAAATACTTACATTTATTTCAGCTTAAGGTTTAGTTAAATAAAATATACCACAATTATTATTAGAATTTCAAGAAAGTACTTATTTTATGACTTCTAAATGAAAGTGAAGAGCCAGTGTCTTGGGATATTTCAACAGACCAAGAACCTTTAAGAAAGTTACAAAGAATCATCAGCTGCCAGATTGGTGATATTTTAAAAGGGCTCAAAGATTTCAGAAAGCTCAAGATCTGTTTTGATTAATCTGTCACTTTTCATCAAATCTGTCTAATTTAGATTAAGGCTTAGGAAATTTAGAGCTTAAGGTTCTTAGGATAAACAATTATAAAAAAGCCAATAATTCCTTATAAATAGTGGCCTTATATTTAAGTGGAATCTGCAATCAAATTAGCAGAAAAAATGGAGCATCTTGATAAGTACTCTTCTTACTGTAGTTAACAAATTACTAAATACTCTACCAGAGTGAAAAATATGTCTGAACAATCAAGATTTATGTCTGGAAAACTCACAAACTTTAAACAACTGAAAGGCAAACAGATCTGATGAAATCATTATGTTGAATAATCATTCTCTCCCTCTTTTTAAATGAGACAACCCCAACAAAGTAGTCAAGAGCAAAGAATCTAATTTTCTTGTCAAAGGGCCTTCAAGATCACAGCCCAGGTAATTTTCAACAATACCTAAAACAGTAAGGGTGTTGAACCTTTCCTTACAGGTAGTTTCAACAGAGTATTTATTCTGACTAGTTGTCCCCCTATAGCTCTCCATATATGTAAAGTTAGTCATAGAATAAGAATGAACAGTAATAAAAACTGAATCAGATGAAAATATGTATCAATGTATTAGAATAAAGTTACAAATCCCTGAACAATCTAAAAAAGACAAAAGTATCTAGGATGATCGCATTATTCAGGTTCTCACCACCCAAATTTCTATTTACCATAGACTTTTATCTTTCCTGCTTTCAGCCCTTCTACACTACAAATAGGAGGCAAATCATACAACTATTTAAAATGGAGAGGGACCAGAAGTCCCAGTAATGCCTTAATATATATAAATGCCCATTTCTATAGAATTAGGTATTTTCATTTATTTTACTTGTGAAGAGACTGTGGAACCAGTAGAAGTGATCTCATATTTAAATATCAGAGGAAAGATCTCCAAATTTCTTTCATGGGTGTGACATATCTTAATTACAAAGCAGTACATATTACTTGAGAGAGAAAATGTCAAAGAAAAGCTGGAGTTCTCTAAAACTTATGGTTAAAGGTGAAGTTGAAAAACAGTTAGAAAGAAACAAAATTCTGAACTTCACTGAATCCTCACAAAACCCCCGCTGGACTCCAAAGCTGTATAGATTCTAGCTTACTGCCTTTTGGGAGTCACAATACAAAATCACATTTAAAATGCACTGGTGTCAGTGTTTAATATTCAGTTCGTCAGACATCAGGCCCATTTAGGCTGATCTTACAGATGTGAATGAGGAGACTGAGGCACAGGACAGCGGGGAAACAAGTCTCCTACAGCACAGCGCTGGGTGCTGAGGGCGAGTGAAAGCAAGAGCACTAAAACTCAGGACGCCTGTCTCGGCCCATGATTCTTTCCATGATCTAGAATGGTTACAGCAGCAGAATCATTGTTCATTAAATGTTCAGTGCGTTCCTTCATGTAGGGAGGATAAACTTAGTTTTAGAAGAGTAAGAAATAAGTATTTTAACATTGATAGTTAGAAGAAGAGCTTATCTGGGGGAAAATGATTTTTAAAGCACTCGGACAATACATATGTTGTCTCTCATGACATTTAAGGAACCAACCCCAGCAATTCAGTTCTGATAATGGATGAAAATGCCCACTGCAGAAGACTACATGAGCTGATGAATAACAGTGTCATATACTTTAAACCAATGTAATATTGTTATCAACGATGCTTTAATTAAAAACAAAAAGACTTTACATGAATGAATTTCATTTAAAAGTAGAAATAAGTGGAGAATCTTACCCCAGTTGTCTGTAGATGTTGCCTGAATTCATCCATAGTTATGCTTGAGATGCTCATATCCCTAAACATTCCTTCCAGTTCTGATGTTAACTGACATCCACATTCAGTCTATGGAGGAAAAACACAAACATAAATAAATGAGGGATTTTTGGATGAGAAAATGTACAAAGAAATAAACTATTCCAAGCTACTGCCATCTTTTCTAAATCTTTCCAAGAGTTGCTCTATGAATAACCCAAGGATTCTATTTTATAATGTAGATTCCCAGACTCTTTCAGATTCTGATATGCCTTCCTGATGGTAGGGCCCAGAACTCTGTTTTTAACAAGCATCTCAGGCGGTAATGGGTACAGGTAGTCTACGGACCACACTTTGTGAAACAGAACTATATGGTGATACTCCCCATTTCCATGAACGTGCCCTGTCATACCAAGAGAATTTCCAGCCAACTGTGCATGCCCCAGAACCTGAACTACAGTATAGCCTGCTCAAAAAAAAAAATCTACCTTTGCTAATTAAAAAAGATTTTAACTAAATTAAGTATTTTCTAATCATATGCTACTAGTGTTTAATCATGTGGTAAACATCAGTTGGTTGGACAGACTCCATTCCATCTTGTGTACCGCTTACCTTTCACTTAGATATCATATTTTTTTCAGAGTCATCAGAAACACTTTTATTTGTGAGAAGTCTCCTTGCCAAGTGTTGCTTATAATAACATTCAAATATATCTTTTTCTTGCATCAACCTTAATAGGACCATTGCCTTATCCAATACTGTTTCTACTTCTTGATCTGTTTGCTGAAAAATCAATGAAAAGAAGATTTAACAATTAAAACATTTTAGTTCTACCAAAATAGCACCATAGTTCATCTGTAATTAAAACCAGTACTCTTTGGTAACAAATCATCGGGTTGAGAACTCTAAGGAGGAGGGAACCGGCCTGAGAGAGGGCCCCCTGCTTCAGACAGCACGAGCACAGCTCCCACATCCCCGCCCAGCACAGCCCTCATCCGGGGGCAGAGTGGAGCTCCAGGCCCCAGGGCTCCGCTGAGATGGAGGCATGCAGTGACACGCAGCAGGATTAAAGGGTGACTTAAACAGATGCAATGAAATTTTAAGCACAAAAATCTTGCAGTGACTTTGCATAATACTTCGGTAGAAACTTTCATAGCCAAAAAGACTGCTTATTTTCATATAAGCTCAATAAAAACCTAAATTTTGCCAAAGAAGGGTAATAATTTGTTATTAATTAAAAGAGTCAGAAGACCCCTTGCCTGTTGCTCTTCTCTTTTAAGGAAGGGCAAGATGATACTGGTGCAGGTGGTATAAAACTTGTATTAAAAATTATGGAAGACCAAACAGATGTGTCTTTTCTATTCTGTGTCCATGGTCGTCTTCTTCCTGTTTCTTTGTTGCAGCTGCCTGCCTGAGGACCTACAGACTATTGTTTTTCCTTTTTGCTGCATAAGTTCCAAAATGAAGTTTAAAATAAAATTTTATGTGTGATCACAATATGCTTAATATGATTTTCTATGCTATGGTGAGCTTCCAAGGTCCCAGTATATATAATAAAGGCTTAAAGATGAGCTTCACTATATGCTTTCATACTATTTTTTGATAGCCATTCTAGTTTATGTCTTCAAATTCTCTGCATCCAGGTATTGTTTGATATACAGACCCCAGAACAAGATGACAGCAAACAACATTCTGTGCTGCAGGTAGCTGTTTTCTAGTTACATCTCTATAGCATATCTGATGCTTACTGTCTGTGGACTGGTCAGTAACTATGGCTATCTAGTTCTTTATTTTTATGTCAATTACACATTAAGGGAAATGTCAAAGTTCTTCTTACCACTTCAAATACTTAAACAATTCTTTTCAAAGATCACAGTACACATGTAAGGGAAGTACATAGTACAGCAAAGAATAATGTATGCTTAATTTCAGACTTACAAAATACAGTAATTTTGTATTTACAAATAAAATTTAATGTGTTTCACACACATTTATACTTACCCCTTTTACTCCCTTTTTCAGCTTATCATCAATAAATAATGAGACGTATTCAGGGGACCTGGAGTTGCGGTTGCAAAAATACTCCAAGTCACCTGCAATAGTTTGTTTAAAGAGCCAGTCATTATTAAATGATTCCTGGAGGAAGCGATCAAACCCACTCTTCAGATCCAATAAGCCCTTTCAAAAAACAAAATAAATTTAGGATATATTATTAATAAAATTTCTATTAATAATATACTTGTGATCATGTACGATTATTATCATTTTGCTGATAAATGTGTGCATTCAGTGTTAAACTCAGATTCTATGTTTTGTTTTCAACTTCTTTTCATTTCATTGTCTCAACTAATGGGTGACACGAACAAGAGCTTTAAAAATATTCAAAAAAACTTCTTATTTATACTTAAAACATGGAAAAACTGCAGCATAATTTATTCATAATACTAACTGAAAGCAAAACCATTTTGAAACAAACAGTAACAAACAGTTTTTCTTCCTACACAGGAGGTGAATGAACACTAAGGCATATAAGGGCTTCATCAAATAGGTTAGTAAGTGAAAAGAGCAGGTGAGTCCTGCTACCCGATATAAATAGGCCTACTTTGCAAAATTCTAAAATATTTAGGATAATTTACACATATTATCATTGGGACAAAGTAAAAAATACAAAATATATAGCTTAGTAAAAGTGACCTTTTAGCAGTTGTCAAAACCACTTTGTCATAAACTTATAATCTTCTATATTTACTGACCTGAATATAATCAATGGGGTTCTTTCCTTCTCCTTCCTCAGAAACAAGGGCTTTACCTTGTTCCCTCAAACAGGAACTCACACACTCACACATGGTCTTCAAACCATTTGGCACATGACTAAATAACTTGTACATGCAAGCAAGGTCTGTAATCAGAAAACACAAAAACCAGCTACATTAAAGATTAGGAAAAATATGTTAATCTCTCATCATGTTGATCTGTGATACTTGAAGAGGCCTTGGCACAGGAAAAACTACTACAAGGAAAGAAAAAACCTCCACCAAACTGGAAAGGGAAAAAAAATCAGGGCTAATGATTATTATTTCAACTCATGAAATGCAGCTTTCAGATTAGTGCTTTTAAATATCAATAAAATATCATAAATTAGTAAATTCATTTACATGGAAAAGATGATGCCCAAAGAGTGTAAACAATAAAGCCACAAATAAATGAAAACTGTTTTGAGTTTCTATGTAATTTATCCTATATAATTCTAATCTAGAACCTGGTTATTCTACAAAATGTCAATCAAAAAGACAACTTTAATTATGGTACAACTGATAGTCAACCTAATAAGGAAGAATTTAAAAACCAACTTAAAATCTTACAGATATTTTTCAACATTCCTATCTCACAAGTTCAAACACCAACCAGGAACAACAAACAAATAAAAATATACAAAGGTTTATTTCATTATACATCATGGTAAAGTCTATATGAAATTATGAATTAAAGCATAAGTTCCTATTCTTTAATATGTTCCTCAGAGCAATTCCTAGTTATTTCCCAGGTAATGGCCTAAGCCAGTAACATCTGTTTTTTAAAAAATGGTTTATCTCACTATATTGTTTTTATTTAAAATGAAAACTCTGGACTCTGTCCATGTTTTTAAATCATTTTTCACAAGATTAAAATATGGAGTTAAAATACTTTTCTATATGTTTAGTGTTTCTCTAAAGTAAGAGCTTACTGGGAGACTATAGTGTCAGAACTTGACAATCATATAAAAAAGTTTTACAATCAGGAACTTTTGAAAATGGGAGTTAGAACAGTGGTTACCAGATCAAGGATTTTTTCTATAAAGTACTAGGTAGTAATACCTTGACACACTGCTCAAGAGCATGGCCTAGCACAACTAAGACATTTTGCACTTAGATTGCTAGTGGAAAGTTAGGACAACTGGAACTAGGATTTAAAACTTTAATTTAGAATCACAGGCAACTGGTTAGTTGCTGAAAATATTTAGTACTAAATAGAGAACTACAGTAAGTAGCTATGCTGCTATTTCTACATTTATGTACTTACTAAGTGCTTGCCATGTGTTAGGCAAACTCAGTGCCTTTGCCACAAGTCTCCATGCAGGTTACAGATTTGCTGTAAATTCAGGCATGCCCAACAACCTCTCCATCAAACATTACCTAGTTTCCTAATCTTCAACCCATTTAATCTTTCCCCACCCAGCTCTCTAAAGTATGTAAGGGAACATTAACTCAATAACCAAAAAGTATGTTAGAAAATTTACTGATTCTCTAATTCTTTAATTGGAGGAAATGGCTTTTCATAAAGTCCTAGTCTGCCAGCAAGCACTTAGACTGAGGTCAACTATGCAGCCCATGGACCTATGCCCACGGCCTGTTTTTGTACAGCTCACATACTAAAAATAGTTTTCACATGTTTAAGTGGTTGAAAGAAGAAATCAAATAATGTTTCATAGGAACATAGTGAAAATTTATTCATTTGTGTTATTGTGTATGCCTCCTTTCTTTTCTATTACAGCAGAGATGAGAAGTTTACCATATGGGCCACATGACTAAAATATTTTCTCTCTGGGCCTTTGGAAAAATTGTGTGCAACCCAACTTAGACCTTAGACATCTACAAGAAAACATGACAAACATACTTAAAAATGACTGATTTTTGTTTTTGTTTGCTTTACAAAACAGCAGAAGGGTCTTTGAAAATGTAACTTTCTCTGTTTTAATAAAGCAACAAATTTATATACAACTTGTCAGGAACTTAACACAAATATATAAATAGTACTCTTCAAAACACAAAGCTAGGATTCCACTAGAGGTACAACCTCTCCACAATTTTTCTTTTCCCTTCTCTTATATACTTCTCTCTTTCTCACTTAAAATTTTTATTTTCATTCCCTAGGTATATTTATTTATAAGAAGTGAGTGGCTAAAACAGTAACACTTCATTAAGAAGCAGGAGATGAGTTTAAGAGTATCATGTTTATTTTTTAATACTATACATCAGTGATTTAAAGAGCCATAGTTTTAAAACAAAGCTTTAGAAAATTAAGAATGAAGACATCACTGTTAATTATTCTAGTTACAATTTCTTCTGAAGTACTTGCCACAAAAATATTGTTTTCAGAAAAGTAAAGGGAAATGTTCCCAAAGAGTAAAGGCTACAGTTACTCCAAATGTTTATTTTTATGTAATTCTCTTTTCTCCTTTTTTAGTCTTTGACTTCAGAGTTCTTCTTCAGGGTTCCCAAAACCAATCCACCAATTTATCTAAATACACTGACATGGAAGCATTTTTGGTATCTCATCACAACTAACTCCCAAAGGAAAGAAAACAAAAATGTTAAGATTAGAAATTCAGATTTTCAAAGAATCACAAAAATTACAGGAGCGTATACAGGAATGGAGGGAGCCCAAACCCTATGGCCTATGAAAACAGAGTACAGGAGTAGATGAGGAGCTCATGGGCCTCACCAACAATACTAGACTTGCCTCTGGATTAAAATGCAAAATGAGGGAACATAAGATGAAAAAAAGAAAAAAATAGCACCAATTCAATTCACAAGAAATACCTAAAATTCTCATAAATATAAAGTTTTACTCTTAAAACTTATCAAAGTAAAAATAGTGAGAAATTAATGATAGGGCATTTACAGTAATTTTAATTATAGGAAAATAAAAAAAATTACTGAGAACCTGGTAGAATTATAAGCATTTACTTATGTTCAATTGCCAAAATATAAATGTTAAAATCAGGAAACTGGCAGTGGCAATTACCACTACCTAATTCTCAGAACTCATTCAAGTTTTGTCAGTGATTCCAGCCAAAGGATCTAGTTCAGAAGCACACACTGCATTTACTTGTCAAGGCCCTTTACTCTCCTTCAGTGAGGAACAGTTCTTCTCTCGACTTCCATGACCTTGGTATCCTTAAAGATTACAGGCAAGTTAGTGCACAGAGTGTTCATCATCTGGTTTCATGTGTTTCCTCATGATGTGAGTCAGGTGGGGTATCTAGGGAGGAAATACCATGGAAGTATTGCTGTGTCCTTCTCATTGCTGCTATCGGCTGGGGCACGACTTCAGTCGATCCTGCTCCTGCTGATGTTCACTTAGATCACTTGACCAGGGCGGCATCTGCTGGCCTCTCCTAACAGGGAACTAGGAGTAACTTCCAAGTTACTCTTCAACCTTTTGTAATCTGAGGCTCTGTTCACTTTTGTTCATTCCCTTTCCTCTCTCTTCTGCAGATTGCATACTCTTTATTGAATTATCATCAAGCTTGCTGTTTCTTCTTCTCTCAGTTCAGAGATAGTGTTGAGCCCCTTTAATAAATGATACATTTCAATGATTGTACGTTTCATCCCCAGAATTTCCATTTCATTTATAATTTCTAGCTCTTTGTTGATAGTTTCTATTTGTTGTGATGTTGATATCACACATTTCTTTACCTCTTTTATCATAATTTCCTTCAGTTCTTTGAACATGTTAATAATGGCTACTTTGAAGTCTGTGTTAAATATAACATCTGGTCCCTCTCACAGACTATTTCTGCTGCCAGCTCTTTTTCCTGGGTATGGGTCACACTTTCCTATTTCTTTATGTGTCTCATATTTCTTTGTTAATAACCGGGAATTTTGGGCAATATGTCATAAAAATTCTGGAATCCCCCCTCTCCTGAGCTTGCTATTGTTTGCTTACTTGTTTAGTAACTGAAGGGATCACTGTAGTGAAGACTGTTACCCCTAGAAAGTGAAGCCTCCTCTGAGGTTCTCAGCCTTGGGTATGTATGTGTTCTGCCATCCTGGGGTGTCTGTTTTTTTTCAAGCATATAATTGGGCCAACAAGACCAACATATGTGAAACAGTTAGTGTAAGATGTAAAATGTGTTAAATTGTTTTCCTAAGGCTTGTTTTCTCCCTCTCCAAATTATAAATGCATCCAGAGCAAAGATTACATTTTCCACTAATTGTATCTTTTAAAACACTTGGTGCTTTCCTGGGCATAAAGTGAGCACCCAGTATATTGGTGTTAGGAGACAGCGAGTATAGAGGCTGGATAATTATGGAAAAAGTAGAAAGTCTGGACTATTAAGACGAGTTCAGGTTTCACTAAATGCCAGCAAAAGACAGAATCTGAAACCCAGAGGGGCGGTGATCCTCTCAAGATCACATAATCAGAGACAGATGAGGCAGGAGCCCCAAATCCTTGCCCCATACATCTTCCCCAGAGCCCGCTGCCTGCCTAGGTCAGCACAGCCCACCTGGTACCCACTTCACAGATTTCCATCTCATGGGACTAAAAGGTTCCTCCTGTTCTTCCTATACTATTTCTATCTCAGCATTTTTAGGAAATTTAATCTTGATGCTTGTCCCATATCCCTGCCCTACCTCAAATAATTATAGAAAGCAATACTTCCTCATTGTTTCTCCCAACTTTTATTCTTTTCAATATTGGTTTTTATATAGTTGTAGTCAAACTATATATAGAATACTGTGTTATATGTCAAATACACAATATACTTGACCAAAGCAAGCCTGCCCCCCAGGGGACATGTGGGAACATGTGGGATGGTTTCAGTTACCAAAACCAAGCAGGAGGGTGTGCTGGACCACTGGTGAAGGTCAGGGAGGCTGTGAAATATCCTGCAGTGTGCAGGACAAACCCCTGGACCCCACGGAAGCATTACCTGATCCAAAATGTCAGTGACGCGGCAGTTGAAAAACTCTGTTATACTTTGTACAACTTATATTACTTCACATATAGAGTTCAATATTACTGCAGGGCCTTTGAACTAATTTAGTCTATGTGCTAGCTTGCTGGCACATTGTGGGTACTGAAGGAAACTTATTAATGGATGCATCATAGTCCATTGAGTTAATGTGAAGAAATTTCCACAACTATTCCCCTATTGTGGGACATTAAGGTTAAGAGATTTTGCTCCTAAAAATAACACTGCAATGAACTTATGAAAGTATCTTAATTTGAATTACTTCCTTTGGATTAACTCCCAGGTGTGAGATAGTCTGCTGCAGAACAGGAGACTGTGAATGTTTTGTGAGTAATACCACATGTTTTAGGTTCTCCAGAGCAGGGATTTGCTTTATTTAATGTTTGAATCACTAAAACATAATACAATGCCTTGCATATGCTCTTTCTTAATAAGCGTTAATTAAATATAAATTTTTATGATGCAAAGGAAGTATTCCTTAAGATTCAGTTTACTAAGACTTGAAAAACTAGGATGGTCCTATTTTTCTCCTTTGATCTATGAAATATACTTCATTAATATTAACCAGTTTTCTAATGTTACATTATCCCTGTGTTCTTGAAATTTATCCATCTTGATAATTCATGTTATTCTTATTATATATTGACTGATTGGAGCTGTTATTATTTCATCTAACTCTTGCTCTCCAAAGAGATTGGTTTATAATTTTGTGTGTGTGTACTAACTTTTCTGAGGCATATAAAAAGGGAGGGGTATGGTGGCAAAATGTCCACATAGTTGGAGTGGGGAAATCACAGAATAAAGTATGGGAGAAAATCACATGGAGAGGTAAATGTATGGGGAGAAAAAAGCAATAATCAAAGCTTCAACACCTGGCTCCGTTTTCAGTATCTTTAAGATAACAGCAGTATTCACAATAGCCAAAACATGGAAACAACACAGAGGTCCAGCAACAAATAAATGGATGAACAAATGAGGGTATGTGCATACAATGGAATATTATTCAGCTATAAAAAGGAATGTAGTACTGATACATCCTATACAATATGGATGAATCTTGGAAACATGCTAGGTGAAAGAAGCCAGATACAACAGGTCACATATTACATGAAACATCCAAAATAAATAAACCATAGACAGGAAATAGACTGGTGGTTACCAGAAGGGGAGATGGGGGAGCAACTGCTTAAAACATAGAGGGTTTTCTTCTGAAGTATTATATATGTTTTGTAACTAGATACGGGCAGTCTTGCAGAACATCACGAATATACTAATTACTACTGACTTGTTTACTTTAAATCATTAATCATATATTATGTGAACTTTGTCTCTAAGAATCCAGTTTGTACATTTTTAAAATTATAGTCAGTGTTTTTTGTGTCTTACCCAAGAAATATTTGGTGACCCAAGGTCATGACAATATTCTGTGTTTCCTTCTGCTGTATGATTCTGGATTTTAGGTTTAGGTCAAGTGACTCTTTTCAAATAATTTCTATATATAGTATGACTAAGAATTTATTTATTTTGCATACAGAGAACCAGTTGTTACAGCAGGATGTGTTAAAAACTTTCCTTTCCTCTTTGAATTAACTTGACTTTTTGGTAGCAAATCAATTAACTGAATATATGTCAGTCTGTTTCCAGATTTTACTGTGTTCCTTTGCTCTATTCAACCTGTCCTTATACCAATACCACACTGTTTAGATCACTAAATTTACATCTACCAACTTTTTAACCCCCTCAAAATTTTGGCTATTCTAGGTCTTTCAAATTCCCATTTAAATTTTATAACCAACTACCTTGTCTGCTTGTTGAGATGAAATTTTATTAGATGCTGTTGAGTGGGATCTCCTACATGAATTACCTACTTAGTTGATAGTAGACTGGTCTAAGATGGTTTTGAAAGAAAAGTTTTTGCTTTTCATTCTTTCTTCTCCATTGTTGTAGGTTACAAGAGAAATGCCAGAACATGAGCAGGAAACAGCTCAGAGAACAAATATCTGGCTGTAAGAGAATGACGCAGCAACATCAGAAACAGCTGGTGAATCTGGAAAATAATCTAAAGGCTAAGATGGATGAGCATCATCACAGATTAGAGAAGAAATCCTGAAACTGAGCATAACAACTTTGCAGCAAAAATGAAGAAACTTATCAAGAAACATCAGGCTGCTGTGGAAAAAGAGGTAGCTGACCAATATTACTAATGTATTTATTCTAACTTGTGGCTATTTCAAAATTAACCAAGATGGCATTTTGATGTTAGGGTATCTGTTCTCCAGAACCAGCAACTCAATTGGGGAAAGGGAGAAATATTTATATAACAGGTAAAATATCAAGTGCTGAGTCAGGAATGAGTAGATATGGAATTATGTCCTGATAACTTGATACTTTTATCATGTAACAATAGTTAAGTCAGGTAGATCAGATTAAAGATGATGATGTGAGAGGTGAGACAGAGGCCTCCTCCCAAAACCACATATAATATGAAATTATAGTTAATACAACTAACCCTAAAAGATCAATAGGAAAGAAGGCAGCACCAGACTGCTTACACCTGGAGAAGAGAACAGACCTCAAAAAGGGTAACATACCAAAGCTGTTATCTGGGGCTACCCATGCACTTCTCCCACCCCAGCTCACTGGGAGAAGGAAGAGAAATGGAGTGAGGAGGGGGTGGAGGCCTAGGACTACTGAACACTCAGCCCTGGAGATCTGCTGTGGGAGCACAAACCTATATTGCATTGTGCTCTGGAGATTAGTGGGGTTCAAAAATTAAGACACGAGGAATATTTGGAGAGACTGAGATTCTAGCTGCTTGTGGAAAACAGGGATCCACATCCAGCTGCTCTGAGACAAAAGAAAGGCAGGCAGTATGAGAGACTTCCTAACAGTGAGAGGGCTACTAAATGGGAAGGATTGCAGAGGGCTTGCTGCCCAGGAAAAAAGACAGGTAAACAAAATTGTCCAGGTGCACTCTGCCCAGCAGGTTGGGAACTTTTCAGGAACTTCAGGCACTCCATCCCCCTGGCTGGCTACCCAGCCCTGAAGTCTTCCACCATGATATGCAGCCTGCTGCACCTTTTGGCCAGCTGGCACTTTCTTGCAAACCAGCTGCCAATTCCCTGGCATCAGTCCAGCCAAGGGAGGCCCTGCCTACAGCAGCTACAAAGGCAAAGCACAGAGGATTACATCTGTGTACTTGGTCCACTGGTCAGTCTGTGGAGAGGGACACAGTAGCTCGGAAGCAGGAAACAGCTCTTCCCAAACCCCAGTCACCAGCACCACACCCAGCAACCACCGACATTGCTCCATCGGCTAAGCAGCCCCAGAGAGTAGACCTTCTGGGCACTAGAGGGTGCCACATACAAATATGAAATGTCAAAGGAGACTGGTTCAAACCCAAATCCTCAAAACACCAGAAAAAGGGTCAAATGAAAATGAACTCATCAACCTTCCTGAAAGTGATTTCAAAAAAAAAAATCATAAACATGACCATGGACGTAGAAAAAACATTCAAGGACTTAGGAATGAATTCAGGTCAGAGATCCATTCATTAGAGAGTACAACTGGGGGATTTTAAAGTGGATTAGATACAGTGAAGGAGATGGTAAATGAAAAAGAAATTGGAGAAGAGGAATACAAAGAAGCTGAGGCTCAGAAAAAAAGGATCTTTTGGAACGAAAGAATATTGACAGAATTGTATGACCAATCCAAATGGAATAATATTCGTATTATAGGGGTAACAGAAGAAGAAGAGAGAGAAAAAGGCAGTGTATTTGAGGAGGTAAGTCCTGAAAACCTCCCCAATCTGGGGAAGGAGATAGTCTCTCAGGCCTTGGAGGTACAGAGATCTCCGAACACAAGGGACCCAAGGAAGACAACACCAAAAACATATAATAATTAAAATGGCAAAGATCAAGGGTAAGGACAGAGTATTAAAAGAGGCCAGAGAGAGAAAAAAGATCACATACAAAGGAAAACCCATCAGGCAATCATCAGACTTCTCAGCATAAACCTTCCATGCCAGAAGGGAGTGGCATGATATATTTAATGCAATGAAGCAGAAGCAAGAATACTCTACCCAATAAGATTATCATTTAACGTTGAAGGAGAGATCAATTTCCAGATAAGCAAAAGCTGAGAGAATTTTCCTCCCACAAACTGTCTCTGCAGTGTATCTTGGATGGACTGCTATAGATGGAAGTATTCCTAAGGCTAAATAGCTGTCACCAGAGGTAATAAAACCATATTAAAGAAAGCAGAGCAATTAATTCCTAAGTAAATGCAAAATTAAATCAACTACCCCAATGTAGGTTAAGGGATAGACAAAGAGTACAGAATATGATACCTAATATATAAAGAATGAAGGAGGAAGAAAAAGGAAGAGAAAAAAAATACAATCTTTAGATTGTGTTTGTAATAGCATGCTAAGTGAGTTTAGTTAGACTCTTAGATAGTAAGAAAGTTACCCCTGAACTTTTGGTAACCATGAATCTAAAGCCTGCAATGTCAATAAGTACATACCTATTGGTAATCGCCCTAAATGTAAATGGTTTGAATGTACTAATCCAACGACATAGAGACCCCTCTATATGCTGCCTACAAGAGACTCACTTCAAACCCAAGACATACACAGACTGAAAATAAATGGATGGAAAATGATATTTCATGCATCAAATAGGGAGAAAAAAGCATGAATTATAGTACTTGTATCAGACAAAGTAGACTTCAAAACAAAGAAAGTCACAAGAGACAAAGAAGGACATTACATAATGATAAAGCGGTCAGTCCAACAAGAAGATATAACCATTATAAATACCTATGCACCCAACACAGGAGCACCTACATATGTGAAACAAATACTAACAGAACTGAACATGGAAATAGAATGCAATGCATTCATTTTAGGAGACTTCAACACACCACTCACTCCAAAGTACAGATCAACCAGACAGAAAATAAGTAAGGAGACAGAGGCACTGAACAACACATTAGAACAGATGGACCTAACAGGTATCTGCAGAATGCTCCACCCAAAAGCCACAGAATACATGTTCTTCTCAGGTGCACATGGAACGTTTTCAAGAATAGACAATACACTAGGCCACAAAAAAGAGACTCAGTAAATTGAAAAATATTGAAATTGAAGCAGCTTCTCAGACCACCAAGATATGAAACTAGAAATAAATTACTCAAAGAAAATGAAAAAGCCTACAAACCCCTGGAGGCTTAACAACATGCTCCTAAGTAATCAATGGATCAAAGACCAAATAAAAACAGATCAACCAATATATGGAGACAAATAATAACACTAATTCAACACTGCAAAATCTGTGGGAAGCAGCAAAGGCCATGCTAAGAGGGAAGTATATTGCAATACGGGGCTGCCTCAGGAATGAAGAAAAATATGATATGAACAGTCTAAATTCACAATGAACAAAACTAGAAAAAGAACAAATGAGGCCCAAAATCAGTAGAAGGAGGGACATAATAAAGATTAGAGCTGGCCTAAGTAATATTATGAATGGAATCATGACATTATGTAATGTCTCTCTTTACTCCTTGTAATTTTCCTAGCTCTGAAGCCCTGAATATTTCATGTAGTATTAATATAGCCTTCAGCTGTCTTTTGTTTAATATTTTACATTTCCCTAATGGAGGTCAGATTCTCTTAGCTTTCTTTCATCTAAGTCTTTCTCTCTCTCTCTCTCTCTCTCTCTCTCTCGTGTTTTGCATTCATTCTGTAAGACTTTGCTTAGGTAAAGGATTCTCTTCTGGGTTGGCAGTTCTTTCCTTTCCTCACTTTAATCATTCAACATTCTGTGGCCTACATTGTATTTTATGAGAAATCTATGATCATTCAAATTTTAGTTTATCTTTGCTTTTTAGCATTATGACATGTTTAGGCTTATCAGGCCTAGCTGTTTGTTACTGATTTTGAGTTTACGCCTTATCAGGCCTACATTCTTTTGAAATTTCTCTGTTTGGGGCTTGCTGAGCATCTGGAATCTCTAAATTTATGTTTTTATCAAATCTGGGGTCTTTTCTGCTTTTAGTAAGAATACTTTTCTCTAAAACATAAAATCTTTTCCTTTATAGAATACCTATAATGTGAAATTTAGACAATTCGATACTGTCCCACAAGTTTCTAAGGATGTATTCATTTTTTACAATGTTTTTTCCTCTTTTTTCTTCAGTGTAGATAATTTCTGCTGCTCTATTGTCTTCAAGTTTCCAGACCCTTCTATAATGTCTTTTCAGTGGTTGAGCCCATGCAATTTCTTTTGTAATTTCTGGTAATCATATTTTTCAGTTCTGAATTTCTCAATGTGGGTCTTCTTTTATAGTTTTTATTTTTCTGCTAAGAACTTCAGTCTTTCCAATTATTTCAAGAGTGTTAACCATTATCACATTTACTATGGTTATAGTAGCTGCTTTAAAGTCTTATGTGATAATTCCAACATTAGGCATCTCAAAATAGGCATCTGTCCTTTCTTTCCCTTGAGAATTTGTCACATTCTCCAGTGGTGTATGTGTGTGATGTTTGCTTTAGCATGTGCAGTAAATTTTGGATTTTATTCTGGTCATTTTGAATATGATATTTTCATTTCTGAGTCATGTTTGCATCTTCTGGAGAAGGTTGATTTGTTTGTTTTAGCAGACACCAACCAGTGTAGATGACACGTTCTGTCTCACCTTCTGTGGGTGGTGGTTCTAATACCAGTTCTACTTTCAAAACTTTCCCTGTGCTCTTTGCATTTGCCCTGTGCTTTGTCTCTCAGTGATAGTCTAGGTCTTAGGCAGTAGTATATATCATACATTATTAGTTCTCTTTCTCATAGCCTTTGCTATACTTTATGAGTCTATTTTAAACAAACACAAGTTGTTATTTGTATTACTTTATACCTAGAATAGGGATGTCTTTTCCAGTTCTTTCTTCTCCATGATTTCCCCCATTCTCTTCAGTTTCCAGTGGCCTTTTCCCAGTTACTTTGATCAGAAAGACACAGATGCCTTTGGACTTCTGCATTGTACAGTTCCCCCGTAACTGGGGCTGTCCTTGCATAAAGTGCAGAAAGAGGAGGGAAAAGGAAATAAAACATAATGGCAATTCCCCTCATACTGTTTGGATGACAGAGGCCCTGTTTCTAGCTTTTCTGGCCAGAGAGAAAGGTTTTTCCTGTTCCTCTGGCACTGCAAGTCTAGGGCTAAGAGGTAAAAGAACAGGAAAAAAACTAGCATATTTCCTCACGATCTCCAGATCACAGGGTCGGTCCCCTTTGGGACAGAAGAAGGGGACTCCTTTGAAGGGTTTTCTTGTCATCAGCACTATCAAAATAGTTACTCAGGCAACTCTTAGGCCAAAGCCAGGAGATAGAGGAAAACAGAATCAGAAAACTCATGACTACACCCATTATGCTTCAGGTTTTGACTTCTCCTCCCAATTATTTATATTACCTGTTTATGGAATGTTGATATCCCTTGGCCATTTATATATTGGTGGATTAGGTACTTTCTGAGTGATTTGAATGATATGTATATACTTAAGGAATATTAACCCTTAATTAACCCTTAATCAGAATGTTTGCATTCTTGTGTTTGACTCAAATTTTTTGACATAGAAATTTTTTAAATGTGTTAGTCTTTTGTAGATTAAAAAACTTTGCTAACAGCCATTTGGATAGTCTCCCTAATCAGAGTATGTGTTGGAGTTTTAAAAATATTGTTTTATTTTTCTCAAATTTAGAACAAAATTTCTTAAATTTATGAAAGTGATTGATACAAAAATTTAGGTAATACAGATGTCTGGGCTAACAGGTAATGCTCTTCACAGCCCTACTTACTTTAAGAGAGCAATATTAGCAATTCATACAGATCCTTCCATACTTTGTTCATAAGTTTTCAATATATATATATCACTGAGGTATTACTTACATGCAGTAAATGCATCCACAAGTGTACAGTTGGAGTTTTGTAAAGTCTACACTTGCATAATTCACTACCCCAATAATACGTAGAATATTTTATCATTCTGTGAAGTTCCTGTGGCTCCTTTTGTATTCACATCCCCTTTTCTGTCCCCTACTAGCTGCAACCATAGATCTATCACTTTAGACAAATTTTACCTGTTAGAGAATTTAGGGAAATTGTATAGTATGTACTATTTTGTTTCTGGATTTGGCTGAACATAATGCTTTCCATAGTCACCTGTGTTGCAGCCATGTATCAGTACTCTACACCTTTTTATTATGATGAATAGTATTTCATTGTGTGAATATACCATAATTCTATAATACATTTACTTTTTGATAGATATTTGTATTATTTGCAGTTTGGGGCAATTATGACTAAAGCTGCTATCTACTAGATCCTGTGTGCGAGTGTTATAATTTCTTTTGAGTAAATGATAACTAGTTAAAGACCTGCTCTATCATAGTAAATGTTTATTTAACTTGATAAGCATCTCTTAAAGTTTTCCAAAATAGTTGTACCATTTTACACTCCCATCAGCAATGTAATGAGTTTCAGTTCCCTACATTGCACATTTATTATTTTTTAAATCTATTTTATTTTTATTATCTTTTGGTATTATTAATATACACTTACATGAACAACATTGTGGTTGCTATACTGCCTTCCCCGTGGCCCCCCCACCCACATTATGTGTGGTAATCATAACGCCCCTTTTCCCCCTTATCCCTCCTTTCCCACCCATCCTCCCCAGTCCCTTTCCCTTTGGTAACTGTAAGTCCTTTCTTGGTAACTTGTGATCTGAAGACTACCATTACGCCAAATGGTTTCTCTTCCCTTGTATGAGTGAGATTTTGTAAATCTGAATATAAATGAGGGAAAAATCAGTCAATGTGACTTTAAAGAGGGCTACCAGAATTCAGTAGAAATTATAAATGTCAATAAAGGAAGAGTTCTCAGCTTCAGTTTCTTTTTCTAGACAGTGTTCAATAAAATTAGTTTCTCACAAAGAATCATTTCCAATGCAGACCTATTGTAGTGATTTCATAAAAGTTCAGACAACAAAACCAGACACACAGCAAAATGGACTTCAATCAGTAATCCCTGTGCACTAGAGGCAAGTCTGCTAAATGTACAGCACACTCTTCATCATTTTAAGGAATCTGAGCCTGAGAAACTTCCAGTTCTTCCCACCTCAGAGGGCCTTTTCAAAGGCAATGCTACAAACTGGTGGGAGCCCTATCACGTTAGATGAGGAAAAACAGAATAGCAAATTTGTTTTTCCTTAATAATGATCTGTAATTTGGTAAGCAGCTCAAAGATGGCAACCCAAGATGTGACTTTTCCCCTTAGAGGAAGAAGTTTATCTAAAGAACAGAAACCTCCTTACATCACTAATAGAGAGTCATACTTATATACTTAAACATATGATTTCCTGAATTGAATACACACTAGACACTTTACATTGGGAGAATGGGACAAAAATATGCAGGACCATGTAAAATTCCTAGGAAAGGGCTGCTGTGTTGGGCCACATCTGTGCTTATACGGTAGCGGCTCAGAAGGGGCAGAGGGTGCATGAAGAACTATTAGCAACCAGGAAGAGGCAGCTGGAGAGAGAAAACCCCATGCCAACACCACATCCCTCTCCCAGTGGCCACTGCCTGTTGATTTTAGTTTAGGGGACCCTTAGATGCCTGAGCAGTAATTCCTTTCTTGCCTGTTTTGGTCCTCAGCAAAATTAATAGTTATTAGTACTAATGGAGTACAGGAAGCACAAGGATCAATGGCATCACTAAGAAAACTGTAGAGATAGCGCACATGAAGATTATGTGATTGGTTATCATCTTTGCAGAGGAATCGCCAGCAGTGTTTTTCAATTTCCATGGTTCATTTCTCTCTGCATCACTTATTTTTTACTGTATCACAACACAGACCCATGGAAACACTAACTGGCTCCATCCCCTGTACTATTTTACTGCATTGCAACTTATGGACCCACATTTTACCCAACTTTCTTTCCACAAGTGCTAAGAGGGTATTAAAAAAGAAAAGATAGCATCTGATGACCATCTTTTCATAAATATCAACCCAGAGTACTCACTCTTAAGAAACACATGCATTCTTGCCTTAACTGAGGACAGAAATAACCAAGTAACAGAACCTTAAGTGCCCTGATGTTAATGTACAGTATGAGATACATCCAGCTATGTATACACACATATAGGCACTCATGTGTATAAACAATATATACATACAAATGATAATAGCTATACCAAAAATGTGCGTACTTAACAGCTTTTTAAAAAGCCAGTAGATCATGGTATAATACAATTTATTTCCACTAGTGAATGGCACATATGGAGAAATGGAAAAGAGGTGTTTCAAGTACAATAAAGTCATATTTCACAGGTGAAAATGAACATAAAGAGTATTATTCCAGTGTCCAACACAATGTACTCTATGAAAGTTTAAAATGCCAGACATTTAGTACTTAAAGCAGAAAGTTGCTAAAGTCTGTCTTATGGTCTGATAAAGACACTCATAATAGAGTTTTTGGTTTTTGAAAAGGGGGTGAGGAAACATACGGGAGTGGGAAAGAGTGTCAAGGACAGTTTCTTAGTGTGCTGAGTGGTGTTTACCTGATGTCTAGGCAGCTGAACGTCATCATGATTACGCTAAAAAGTTCAATTTATGGTAAATCCTTGGCTTAGAGTACTAAGCACATTGTACCTGTGCATGTGGCTTTAAATGCAGGGCTATTCATTCCCAGGTATAGAAATTACTAAAAATGAATGGCAGCTCTGAATAAAAATAATATAAATACATTTTCCAGCTAACCTTACGTACCAATGAAAATACCTGTAGACACTAATTTGGGGATACATCTGGTTTTAAAAAAGGGAGAGAAAATATGTATGAAAGGAAGGGAACCCAATTAAGGATTATCTCAAGGTATGAGGTTTTACATTTTCAAAATGTTAACTTAAAAAAAGGGAGAGATAGTGAACACAGGAAACTTTTTACTGCCAAGTTCTGGATACCAGATATAGCATTTACAAATTTCTGATATGCTGGACAAGTTTCCCATATTTTTTATTTTCTTAAACACACATATATTAAGTGAACACCAACACCGGGGAGGAGGTAGTATTAGTTTAAACAAAGGCTGACATTTGTACACTGATTGAGAAAGTGCCTGCTTCTTTCTTCAGGATCTTTCAAAATCCTTCAAATTTTCCTGCTTTTACTCTTTCATGATTCCTACCATGATTGAGATTCCTCAGAAGTTAATCTTACAAACACACACAAACCAATCTGAATGATTAAACTGAACTGATTTGAATCTTTTTGCAAACTATATATATTTAATTCAAATTAACTTAATGGAATAATCCAGGTATAGTGATGTAAAACTGGTTGCCACACAATTCAATCAGATTTGTGTGGCAAAAACAAAGCCCTACTGGACAGACATTTGGAGTCAGTATTCAATCACGATGTCACAAGTACATATATACAGTCTGCATGAACTCAGTAATCAGTTTGACTAATTTAAGTCCATTTCGATTTTAGAGTTTTATATGCAAAACTGGTCTGCTTCAGTAGTGTAAAGGAGCCAGATCTAGTAAGAATTTTTTAAAAGGTATCAAATTCCATTATATTTTTGGACATTTTATAAATTCTAAAGCTTGGTCCTATCATTTTCCTCTAAACATGTAGATATCTCAATTTGTCTGAGATACTGTACAATATTTGAATGCAGAAGAGACATTGAAATAATTAAAAGTCCCTTTCAATAGACACAAGTACATGTTATGTCGACCTAAAAACTGGTCATCTGAACCGTGGCCAAGAGGACGACGGACCAGAGCGCTACATGGAACACTGCCTATGACTGTGTGTGAATTCTACTGTGATTTGGTTTTAAAAATATTTACACTAAAATATTAATTTTTCTCCCAGTTCCCTTTAAAGGAATGCTAGAAACTCCTAAAGGGGTGGATTCAGGCAGACTGGACTGACGTGCCTGGAGAAGACTTACATTGGTGGAGAAAACCAAGATTTCAATGGTGATTAGTCTGCTCTAGGCGGAGAGCATCACTGAGAGGGCCTTGGAGAATTCGACCTGGGAGCCCTCTGTGAAAAGCAGGAATCTGTCAGCAGCAGGGCTCCTGGTTCTTCAAGACAACTGGGGAGAGGGCAGGACAGTGACCTAAAGGAACTTTGAGCGCTCACTGGGAAGGACATTTTTTCCCTTCAAGTCATATTCATGGCTCCCCACCCACCTGCAGCTCAGTCTCCACACTGGCGGTGGGACCCCAAGTCACACCTGTCAGCATCGGGTGGATCCTTCATTGCAAAACAAAACAAAATAAAACAAAACATACCCTTCTGTAAAAGAGAAGTTAGTTTTCATCAAGAGATTTCCTGACCACCATAACTCACTATAGTTTTTGTTGTTGTTTTTTTAAATTTGCCAAACTTGCTGGTTCCTTTTCAGTAGTACTTTAGCACCGAGGCTTTAGACTTCTGGAAGTGGTGTTTTCTGTCGTGTGATGTTCACATGATGCCAAGCAATCACTAAGTCTCAAGGAACTGGAAGTGTGTAAAGTATTGCAGCAACAAAAACAGCAATTAAAAAAAAAAGAAGAGGACCTGCACATGCAGCAAAACCTACAGCGGTGCTGAGGGTTAGTCAGCAGCTGGTAAAGTCACAGGCTCAGTGACTCCTGGCTCACTATGGCAACTAAGCACTTAACGCGCTATTCTACTTGTAAACAGGAAACCCCATAAACCAAAAGGGGGTAATCAAATTATGTCTAAGTAGTGTGACGAGAATTCCAGAAGATGGTGGAATCTGTAAATACCGCACCATTCAAATACCTCTGGCATTTGATTTGTATTGGCTATATGTCTTTGTTTTTGTATAAACAAAGTAAAAGTACTGTTTGGGGTCTTGGAAGTTAACAGAGCTTAGCTCAGCTAGGATGACATATCACAGCATTAGCAACAAAACGTCAGGATATATACTGGCTTCATCTCCACACTCTACTAGTGAACAAACCCATCATGTGAGCTTTCAGGGGCCCCTCTCACCATTTTGTCTTCCCCTTTGGAGGCTCACAGGTTTGATGATGCAATTTCCACAAAACCTGTGGTCTCCTGAAGCACCTCCATCTCACCATGCCACAAAGAAGGCACACTTGAATGGACCAAAAAAAAATCACTGACAAGCTTGCAGCATTCAGAAAAAGAATTAGGTTGTCTTCTACTCTCTGAAAGAGTCAGTGCAACCCTTTAGTGTTCATGGATTTCCACTTTTGTCCTACTCCAAATGAGGCCAATTTAATCAACAAAAGTCAGACAAAATACATTTATTTAATAAACAAAATACATTGGTGAGGGTATACAGGTGTGTTTCCATAATAACTTGTTTTAGCATCTGCTGCCTGCTGTGAGTGGCTCATAAGAACCTTGGGTATACAGAGAAAGGCTTTAGATCTTTTCACAAATTTCTTAGGACAGAGTTGTCCAAAAGTGATGACTCAAGCCACGTTGCTGGATTGTTTTTGCAGTTTTCAGAAAATACCCCCATCTAACCAGTTTCTTTTTACCACGTGCACTGTATGTGTGCATGTGTGTGCATATTTGATAAACACACATACACACCAATTCCCCTTTACATAAAATTTCCCCAAAAGTTAAAGCCAAAACAAAACACAAAACCTGGCAGCTAAATACTATGACATCCCAATTAGTAAACACAAAACAGAACGCTTTACAAAAATGAATAAAATATACCATATGTACTCAGCTTCCACATGGTAGTACCCAAGTGAGGAGGCTGCTTGTGATGTCTACAGGGAGTTTCTTTTGGTGGACTGTTCCAGCAGAATGGCCATTCTCAATTATTTTGATTTGGTTGTTGATCCACTGATTATATAGGAGCATGTTGTTAAGCCTCCATGTGTTTGTGAGTCTTTTTTGCTTTCTTTGTGCAATTTATTTCTAGTTTTATGCCTTTGAGGTCTGAGAAGATGGTTGGTAGAATTTCAATTTTTTGGAATTTACTGAGGCTCTTTTTGTGGCCTAGTATGTGGTGTATTTTGGAGAATATTCCATGTGCACTTGAGAAGAATGTGTATCCTGTTGCTTTTGAGTGTAGAGTTCTATAGATGTCTATTAGGTCCATCTGTTCTAGTGTGTTGTTCAGTGCCTCTGTGTCCTTACTTGTTTTCTGTCTGGTGGATCTGTCCTTTGGAGTGAGTGGTGTGTTCAGGTCTCCCAAAATGAATGCATTGCATTCTATTTCCTCCTTTAATTCTGTTAGTGTTTGTTTCACATATGTTGGTGCTCCTGTATTGGGTGTGTATATATTTATAATGGTTATATCCTCTTGTTGGATTGACCCCTTTATTATTATATAATGTCCTTCTTTATCTCTTGTGACTTTGTTTTGAAGTCTATTTAGTCTGATACTAGTACTGCAACAGCTGCTTTTTGTTCCTTGTTTGCATGAAATATCTTTCTCCATCCCTTGACTTTTAGTCTGTGCATGTCTTTGGGTTTGAGGTGAGTCTCTTGTAAGCAGCATATGGATGGGTCTTGCCTTTTTATCCATTCTATTACTCTGTGTCTTTTGATTGGTGCATTCAGTAAATTTACATGTAGGGCAATTATTGAAAGATATGTACTTATTGCCATTGCAGGCTTTGGGTTTTGGTTACCAAAGGTTCAAGGTTAGCTTCTTTACTACCTTACTGTCTAACCTCACTCACATATAAGCTATTATAAACACAGTCTGATGATTCTTTATTTCTCTCCCTTCTTATTTCTCCACCTCCATTCTTTTTATGTTAGGTGCTTTGTGTGTGTGTGTGTGTGTGCATATGTGCTCTTGTGTGTTTCCTTTGACTACTTTTGTGGGTAGTTGATTTTATTTTTTACCTTTAGTTAGTATTTGATCTGCTTTCTTTGCTGTGATTTTATTTTCTCTGGTGACATCTGTTTAGCATTGGGAGTGCTTCCATCCAGCGCAGTCCCTCCAAAATACCCTGTAGAGGTGGTTTGTGGGAGGCAAATTCCCTCAACTTTTGCTTGTCTGGGAATTGTTTAATCCCTCCTTCATATTTAAATGATAATCATGCTGGATACAGTATCCTTGGTTCAAGGCCCTTCTGTTTCATTGCATTAAATATATCATGCCATTCTCTTCTGGCCTGTAAGGTTTCTGTTGAGAAGTCTGATGATAACCTTATGGGTTTTCCTTTGTAGGTGACCTTTTTTCTCTCTCTGGCTGCCTTTAATATTCTGTCCTTGTCTTTGATCTTTGCCATTTTAATTATTATGTATCTTGGTGTTGCCCTCCTTGGGTCCCTGCTGGGAGTTCTGTGTGCTTCTGTGGTCTGAGAGGCTATTTCCTCCCCAAGTTTGGGGAAATTTTCAGCAATTATTTCTTCAAAGTCACTTTCTATCCCTTTTTCTCTCTCTTCTTCTTCTGGTACCCCTATAATGCAGATATTGTTCCATTTCAATTGGTCACACAGTTCTCTTAAAATTCGTTCATTCCTGGAGATCCTTTTATCTCTCTCTGCATCAGCTTCTCTGCGTTCCTGTTCATTGATTTCTATTCCATTAATGGCCTCTTGCATCTCATCCATTCAGCTTTTAAGTCCTTTCAGAGATTGTTTTATTTCTGTATTCTCCCTCCTTAGCTCTTGCATATTTCTCTGCAAGTCCATCAGCATGGTTATGACCTTTATTTTGAATTCTTTTTCAGGAAGATTGGTTAAATCTATCTCCTCAGATTCCCTCTCAGAGGAGGATGTCTGGGTTAGTCTGGTCTGTGTCAAATTCTTCTGCCTTTTCATGGTGATAGAGGTAGTTGTAGGCAGTTGGCATGTGTGTCAGCTGGGAGATCAAAGTCCCTTTCCACCTGCTCCTGGCCTTCCTTTCTTGGGAGAACGGTGACCCCTAGCAGCTTTTACTGGGCAGCTGCATGCAGATGGGGTCTCTGATTCTTGCCCTGCTACTGTGGAATAAGCTCTGCACGGTTGCTGTGGGCATGGCCACTTTTAGGCTGCTGCTCTGCACTGGTAGGGCTGCACCAGAGGCGGAATGGGTGGGAGGCTGTTTATCACTGTGAGGGGCCTCTGAGCTGCATTGTCACCCAGGGGGTTGGGGCGCCTGGAGTTCCCCGGGATTCCCAGCTGCTCGGCTGAGTGTGCTAGGATGCCTCCATCCAGCTGTGAGGCCCCTGTCCCTTTAAGACCTTCAAAAAGCACTTGCTTTTCTTTTGTCCCAGGTGCACCGGCTGCGGGGACCCACTCGCAGGTTTTACTGTTCAGTTTCCCTAGTATACAGCACACCATGCACTGTGTGTCTGTTTTCTGGTGCGGATGGCTAGGGCTGGGTATTTAGCAGTCCTGGGCTCCCTCTCCCTCCCCACTCCAACTCCTCTCCTCCCGCCAGGAGCTGGGGTGGGGGGTGCTCAGGTCCTGCCAGGCCACGGCTTGTATCTTACCCCCTTCGCGAGGCACTGGGTTCTCGCAGATGTAGATGTAGCCTGGCTGTTGTACTATATCTTCTGATCTCTGTTTTAGGAACGGTTGTATTTTCAAAAATAAATATGTTTTTGGGAGGAGATTTCCGCTTTCCTACTCACACCACCATCTTGGATCCTCCTCGCCATTCTCAATTACTAAGTTACGTGTAAGACATGTGTGACCCATTGGATATTTGTCAAGTGACGCTGGTGCTTCTGTTCGTGCCATGTTCCGTCCATCCCCCGACAGCTGTCTGCATCAGAACCCGAAGGCTATTGCAAACTCTGATACTGCGACCTCGGGGTACCCCATGCATTGGCTCAGCAGGGTGACCTGCATGGCTGGGGACCCACCTTGCATTGGATGGCCCCAGGCTTGTGGTAGGCCACCTATGGGATGCCCCCTGTGAGGAGCACTGGGGGAGCTGTGGCTGAATGCTTCAGGGGCAATATTAGAATGGATGTTTCTAAAACCTAGTCTCTCGCTTTCAAAGTTGAAAGCTTTCAGCTCTTTTGCTCGACACTCCAGCAGGCTTCGTAGCCTTTCAGTGCACTCATTCTGTGATGTCAATATCTCTTCTTTCATCTGTTGTGGGTCGGTGGGGGGAAGCAAAAAGAAAGCTCATTTATTTTAAAAAATCTATAAACTACAGAAACAATAATTATTCTGGTTCAAAGTGAATCATAAAAATGTCCACTCTGGCTATTTTAAAGGATGTACATTTAAAAATCAAAGAGATGTACTGTAGGAATCATATATAAATTATATTGCTAAAATGTGTAAAATCAAGTTCTTAAAAGCAAAGGTAATAATTTCTATTGAAACAATAAATCAGGGCAATTATCATCAATGGCTACCAAATCCATTAGGTAAAAAGACTGAAAAAGTAAATGTGTAAAGAGAATCTAGCCTTATTAGATAAACCATAAGGTCACTCTATATAATAAATATGGTATTGGTATAGGAACCAGTAATTAGTAACATAGAAACAGAATGAAGTTTGTAAGTTTTTAATGCAGGACAAAAGCACTAATTAACTTAATGGGAAAAGCAACACAGGCACAAGTGGCTAACCATCTGGAAGAAAAAAAAAATGGAACCTCATCTGATACCATATTCCAGAAAGATCAGAGCATTAAGTGAAAAACAAACAAAACCCATAAAGTTTCCATTAGAAAGTTAGGAGACTCTGTGTACGTAGAAATCAGTGGTTGGGTAGCCATCATAACCAGTTTTGGATAACTCAAAGGTTTACAAATATATATAGCTGACTAGAAATAGTTTTTAGTGTGAAAAAATACACAATAAAGTCAATGACAATGGGAAGAAGTTGATGGAGAAATTGTTAATGAATGAGAATATCTGAGCCCACTCATCAAATATGACCTCAAAGTGGGACTAGACATGATATATCTTTTGATGTGGTGCAAAAGGAAGTGTAACACAGTAACCCTTATGAAAATTCCTCACAAAAAATTTTAAAAGGAAAAAAAATTAAAGTAAATCTAATCATGCGCCTAGATCTAATTACCAGTTTACAGGAAATGTAAAGTAAAGAGGAATGCATTAAATGACACCTTGAGGATGGAATCAGCCAAATTCAAATGCAAGAATTCCTACAAAGCAAGTGACCCAGTCCACAATAATAAAAAAAGGGCACAGGAGACTAAAAGGCTTAAGAGACAATCAAATGCAATGTCTACACCATGTTTGGACCCCAATCTAAATAAACCAAGAAGACCTTTTTTTTAGATACAAAGAGAAATCTAAGTATGGACTGAGTATTAGGTTATCTTAAACATTTATTATAATCTTGTCAGTTAACACAATGGAATTATGACTATGTCGAAGTAAAAGAGTCCTTATTTCCTTATCTGTGTTGGGAGTGAAATGATTCTATGCTGGGATTTGCTTTAAAATATTTCAGATACTCTGCCCCCTATTCTGCTCCCCTAAAAAGCCGCATGTAGAGTCGGGAAACAAATGAAATATAAACAAGATACTGATAACTGTTGAAGTTGGGTAATGAGTATTTGGGGACTTCATTGTACTAGTTCTTAATAATTTCACGAATACTTTTTCTGTATGTTTGAAAATTTCCATGATACAAAGTTTTTAAAAAATAGGAAATAAAGAGTATTTGTAAAGAAGTATTAAATTAGGTTTCAAGATACTTGAGGACTTAAGCCAATAGTCATTGTTCTCTACACAGAAATCTAGCTCAACAAATGTGCTTAATTTTTATGTATCTTTTTTTTTACTAAGTTATCATTGATGTACAATCTTATGAAGATTTCACATGAGCAACATTGTGGTTACAACATTCACCCATATCATCAAGTGTTCTCTTATGTGTTGCTTTTTAAAGTGCCCTTTTAAAAACACACAATTTAGCATGGAAACACATGCAAATAAAAAACTGCCACATAATATGACAAGATGTAATAACAGATTTATAAGGTAAAGCAGAAATACAAAGGGATGGAGTACTTCACTCTATAGGGGAAGAGGAGTAGGGCAAAGAAGTCTTCTCAGAGAAGGTGACAGAAACTGGATTCGGAAGGAAAAGCACAAGTTTACCAGAAGACAAGGGAAGGGAAAGATATTTTCAGCAGAGAGAACATGGGCAAAGGCATGCAGAATGATAAAATATGTGTGGGGAATTACAAATAGGCCAGAATGGACTTTGGTAGGGTGAGTTTGAAAATTATTAAACTCTAAGTACTAAAGTGTTACAAAGGTTTAGAGAGGGCACTTCCTAATGAAGGTTGAAAGAGAACCTAGATTAGACACAATGCTTCTTCTACGGGAAAGATATCAAATTGTTAACTGGTGATTTCTGAGTGGTGAGATTAAAGACATTTTAATTTCTATTTGTTTCTCTATAATTGCCAAATTAAAAAAATATGTATTTGTAAAATAATTTTTCCACTCTTTTAATATCTACATATAAAATACCCAATTCTTATAGAATTAAATTTATATATCTGTAAGGATTCAAATAACTTCAAATTTTTCTTTTAAATCTTTTCTATTTTAAAATTTCAAAAATCCATTTATTAAGAACATTTAATTCAAGGACCTAATAAAGGATAGGCTTGTACTGAGTATTTAACTAATTTGAATGCCCTGTATATTATTTGAAGGAAACTCATGATAAAAATATTAAACACATTAATGCTTATCCACTTTTATCCAGTAAACACAGCTTCAATTTTGTTTGCTGAATTAGTTTTGTCATTTAAGAAACTCAGAATATTTTTCAATAAAAATTAAAACTAAGATTTGTGATAGGTTATATTAACCCCTATTTCTTTGAAAATATTAATTACTGTAAATAAGAAAGGTAGTTTCACTGGATATAAAACTTCTGAGACTTCTCTCCTAACCAATCTTCTCTGAAATCAAATGTGTGAACATTTTCAGTTCAGAAGGTCCTGTAAGATATTCCAATTGTCAATTCTTATTTAAAAACTACCAACCATCTTGTTGATATTAAGTGAAATATTCAGGGAAAATTAAAGGAAATGTTAAGACAAAGAAAAGCCCATTTATACTTTGGAAATACTGCCACTTTCTGTGCATGTATGAAATGCACATAGAATTTAACATTTATAGTCATGTTGTCATTTTGCTGAAACTTTAATGTAAATGAAGCACAAGGAAAGTTGCAGTAAGACCTCATGTGAGTCTCAACTGAGGCGTCCTCTGCTGGTGTCTCGACCTGGAGGACAATTCTTCGTTCATTTGGAGGCTGAAAGCAATCTTCAAACAGAATTATTATACATCTAGAAACAACTAACATTCTCTCTGGTTCCACCTCTATTTTCAGATGACTGTTTCTTATCTGTACAACCAGTAGGCACAAAGTACAGAAAATACGGATGTTACAATGTTTTCAAATCATACCATGGGTATATCACTGCCTTGGTAGTTGCCAAGTGACTGACCCCAAACTGCTTTATAGTCATGCACTTCACTTGAAATATAAACATGAGCCCTAAAAATCAAGTAGCAACTCAAAGCACTGTTGATTCATTCCACTGTTTCTTTTATTATTTTTAATACTAAATAATCTTATGCATGTCTATTATCAAATACAAACCACCACAACCAATCTACCATATTAATATAGCCATTATAAGTATTAGTTCAACTCACTTTAAGTGTGATTTGTCTTTATTTTATTCAACACCTAATAAGCATTTTTCCACATTAATACTATCTTTATAGCCATTATTTAAATGGTTGAGTAAGATTTTATTAAGTGGCTTGGTCATAAGCACTTAATTATTTTAGATGGTTACATGTTTTAAACCATTAGAAACTATGCCATAATTAACATATTTATGTGTATTGCTTTTCCTGTATTCAGGATTTCTTTTCTCTAAACTCTCTAAATTCTTTGCTTAACATTTTCAAAGATCAATATATACTTCCAAATTGCTTTCCAAAATGCATTAACAATGTATGAGAGTGCCACTGCACTTCTGGCAATGGTATCAGCCCTATGCCAACATTTTACCTGATTTTGTAGAAAATAAAGGCCTTAGCTCATATATTGAAATAAGACTACATCTAAGATACTAATCAGCACTTTTTAACTCGAACCCACTAGGTGGAGCTAAAAATACAAATAAAATAGTACCACTATTTCTCTCATAACACTGTTACTGAAATACTATAGGTTTCTCTTTTAGTGATAATTTTGAAGCATAAGAGATGGAACTTTAGATTAAATTTTAAATATGCAAGTTGAAATCAGGCAGATTTATGAATTCTGTACATGGGACAACTACATTTTTCTAAAAATTTATATGTGTTTCTGCCTTCCCATCTTGAATGAGAAACACAATCAAGATAATTTTTAAAGGCATGTAACTCTTAAAGAGCCAGTAATAAAGACAACTGTGCCAGAGAAATAGCAACACCTTATTTAGGTGGAGTTTTTAAGAACATTTTTTAAATAGAAATGAGGTATTCTATTTTTATCACAAGAACTATAGAAAGTAGAGGAAAATCTATGGGCCAATTAATGGTCCAGAAGCAATGACAATTTTTAATAGACAAAACCATTAGGCACGTGTTAACTCACAATGGACCTAAGACTGTGCCAGCTGCTAGGAACTTATGGCTCAGGAATTCTGGAACATAGCATTCAATCCTGGATACAACTGATATTCTACTACTACTCAGGACAAATGCCTTTCCTCTCTTTCTTTCTCAAACGCTTCTACCCATTGTTCTTTCTCCAATACACACACACACACACACACACACACACACACACACACACACAGCCTCAGTACCTTAAAGGACACAAGTGAATTTAGGTATTCAGGTTCTAATATATATGACAAAGAATAAGTAAAATAAATAAAGCTACATCTAGAAATAATATTTTCAGCCTGACTCTTCATCTGTGTAAAACTGGTTTTACCTTCTCTTTTCTAGTAATGCATCAATCTGTACAGTTTGAGACCAGGGATGAATGAATAAAGTATATTCCTGATCCCTTTTCCTTGTCTCTCTCAAGCAATTACTAAAGTTTTTTCCTTCACTATCCAAGTTTCTCTCCAATTTCTTTAGGTATAACTAGGTACACAAAGAAGTGAGGAAGACGGAGCCAGAGCTATCCTTTTACAATTCAACTGTCTTCACATAACTCCACATCATTACTCTAGCAATTACTACTTAAGTATATTCCTTTAATTTATCACACTCATTAATTTTAAGGTTCATTACTGAATCAGTAATTTTAAAGAAAAAGAAAATACTACCACTAGAATTAAGGAAATATGGTATTGTCAAGACAATCTAATGCCACCTCTGTCATCATGAAAATATATTTATGAAATGACTTTGATGAAAGCAAATACTGGCACAATTACTTTTTTCTATTACGTATACCTGTTGTTTTAAGAGTGCCTTGCGGAGGGAGACCCTCTCTTCAAGCTCCCGAAGCTCTTGAGCGTGTTGTGCCTCAGCCTGCATTTTGATCTTGCTCTGAAGTTCAGTCAACAGCTCCAGTTCCTGCTGCAGCTGCGTTTTCAAAGCCTGGCACTCTGCCTCCTGTGCTTCATCCAAATGCCGCTGAAAGAGAGAAAGAAAACATATATCCTCCTGTGAGCTGCCTTCTCATGACCTATGGAAAGGAGGAGGTGTAAGTGAAGACCGACTACTCTTCCATAGGGCACAACTGTTCTCTTTTACATCTTGGGGTAAACCTCTCTGGAAAAGGAAAACACAGCAACCAATGACGGCGTTATAAGGATAAAGCTATCATAAGCTATTTGGATGATGCCTAAATAATCATTATTTTTTAAAGAAAAACATAAAATCTGATTGATATAAGACTGTGAATCTCTTCTCTCCAATGGAAATAAGTATAGAACAGGTTATTTATTTAATGCTACAGCTTATGGGCCAAATCTGAACAGCTACCTGATTTTTTGTTTTTGTTTTTCAATAGTCCACTAATTAGGAATGGTTTTTTACATTCTGAAATGGTCACATTTTAAATGGCTATGTAAATACCCACATAATAACCTCAACTTTTCCTCCTAAAATATTTACTATCTGGCCCATTAAGAAAAAGTCTGTAAACTTACATAGCAACTATTTTGTAGCTGCACTCAAATGTGACCATCTGGATTCCCGATAAAGTACTACTTTTTGAACACTGCTTAACAAAGTTGCTTCTCCAATCTTGATACACTGTTGGTATATGTACTGAACCTCTGCAAGGCACCAGCAGAGAGCCTATGTGGAGCCTCATGTCCAAATGTATCAAAGAGAATTACATATGCATCATGCATATTTCCAAGCAATGCTGAGAACAAGAAGAATATGGGCCACCATGACTATTTCCCAAGGTGCAGCAGAGTTTTCATTTCCAACTTAATATTTCAATTTTTGGGATTTTATTCAGGTGGTGGAAGGAAAGGGGCACTAAATTTGTTTTGCCTAAGTAAAATAAACTTACAGCTCAAGTGGAGAGCATTTCATTAATGTTGTGGTCATACTGCTCAGTTAAGATGGCTAAGTTTTGGGTCTGCTTCTCCTTAGGGTTTACTCTTTAGCACCACGAGCAAAAACCTGAAAGTCAGCTAACTAAACTTTCAAAGGTCAAAGAAAAGTTATGAGGCAAGAGAAGGGACAACCCTTCTTGAGGTAATGATAGCAGACATGAACTACATAAACATTTTTGAGATAAAATAATTTGAGTTCAGAAACAGAATAACTCTGGCTTTAAATCACAGGTTAATTATTCTATGAACTCAAGTTTCAACAAAACTTAGCAAGATGAGATCTATTTGATAAGGTGTACCCATCAGGCCTACAAGTAACAACACTCATTTGCTACACAAAGGCAGAACCTACAGTTGAAATTATTTACCTCAATATATATACTGCCAGATATTGAATGGTTGACTAAGTGTGCAAATGCATGTATGACCAAACACTCTTGTCAGGGAACTAGTTCACATTCTTTGCTCCCATACTACAAAATCAAATATATATCCTTTTCTGCATTTTACACCAATTGAGGTACTAAGTCATAGTCATGTACCTTTATTCTGTGAAGGGTCAAGAAATGTCTAGCTAGAAAGACAAACTCTTGGTTTAGTTACTCTTAGCACTGCTCTTAAATACTGCCCTTGGTTAATAAAATTCCTCCAAGTTAGCCAGAAATGGAACAATGAAATTTAGAATTCTCTTCTGACTTTGTGTAACAGCCTCCATTCTTTAAAAAACTTTTAAATATTCAAATATATTGCCAAGAAACCTATAGTCACTCCATATCACTAGCTAATGACAAAAAGGAATGCCCTGGAAAATTTTTTCAACAAGATTAATACTTATACCAAGAACAAACTATATTCCTCAATGTTTCACTCAAGTGAAAGTAGGATAAACATGTTCCAGTTGTTTCTTAATCACTTAATACTGACAAAATGTCACCTAATGGCAGATGAAGAAATGGCAGATAAACAATAGGTGTTTACCCAAGTCATTCCTCAGAAATGGTACCCCAATGTCTACAAATACTGTCAGCTTACCTAAGTGTGCAAACTGAAGTCCTCCTATCCCCCTTAAAGTCTTGGAGAAAGTTGGAATAGTTGCAACTATTGAAGTTGAACTACTACTTAGCAAGTACCAATTTACCTTAAAAAGTTGCAACTATTACTTATGTAAATGAAATGACATGATGTTAAAATAGAGTCTATTTTCTCCAAGAAGGGACTAGGGTTACCAAAGTGAAGGGGTTGGGGAGCGTGGGTGAGGAGGGAGGGAGAAGGGGATTAAGGGCACTCTTATTAGCACTCACAATATAGTGGGGTCACGGGGAACACAGCACAGCACGGAGAAGACAGCAATGACTCTATAGTGTCTTACTACGCTGATGGACAGTGACTGCAGTGGGGTGGGGGGGACCTAATAGTATGAATAAATGTTGAAACCACAATGTTGCTCATGTGAAACCTTCTTAAGATTGTTTATCAATGATACCTTAATTTTTAAAAAAGAGTCTGTTTTGTTCAAATTTTGCAAGTAGATAGATATATACAACTAAGAGGAACACGGTGATTTTCTTTCCCACTAAAGTAGCAGAACAATTTCTTTTATGGAAAATCTTGAGCTTATGTATCATGAGAAGGACGTTTTCTATCTGAACTCTGACTACGACTGTGAGACATTATTTTCCACTTGATTTTTTAACAGTATCTGTGAAAATCAGACTAGTGTCTACAAGCTTTCAAACTGAGAAGGCTGCCACAGCAGGGAACCAAAAGGAAGGGGTAAACCGCAAACAACTAACCTCTCCCAAGCCCCAGAGAAATGAAGTCGTATCAGATTTACGGTCTGACGAAAGACACTAAACAAGCTTTCAGTTTGGTTTACTTCTGGGTGCTGCTCACTTTAAAACTGTAATTCATTTTATAAACATGCTTTAAATATCTTTTGGTGGGAAACCCTACTATGTAACCACTACAAAGACAAAGTAAATCTGGAAAATCATTATGAATTCTGATTGTGATAAGCATTAACTAATGACGGTTATGAGGTTAGTCAACATACGAGCCACTCTGTAAACGATGTTCATTAGCTGTTTTGAAGATACAGCAAAGTATAAAATTTGACTTAGATTCACAAGGAAAGGGCAAATCTTAGCTTTGGTTCTGTGTTTTGTTCAGGACAACTTGTATGAATGGAGTTGAATAGGAATCAGAGACACCACTAGGTGTGGTTTAGCTTCTGGTTTGGACACAGATTACTTCTGTGAGTGAATTTCACTTCACTTCACGAGAGTTATTCAGGTAAGTGTTGTTACCTGATAGTTTTATAGTTAAATTGTCAAAGAGTTTGAAAAGGGGGATAAAGAAGATAGTGTGGAACCGGGGCCTTATTGGATGTAAATACAAGTTTACAATGTGCAGACTAACTGAGGTACTACTGTGGGTGACAACATATATAGTGGGTCATTTTGGTTTTTTGTTCATTAAGATTCATGTGATTATACTTCACATATTCATTACAAGTTATAAAATTTGAAAATTCCTTGGAATTGTTAACTCTGGTTGATGTTGGTAGAGGGGACCAGGTGGCCTAAACAACAAGGAGAGGGAAACCTTTAACTTTATAATAAATACACTTTGGCATCTTTTGACTTTTGTATCATATAAATAAATTTCTGTATCAAAGCAAATACAAAATTTAAAGTCCTTTGATATTATTTATCACCAACACTTGTCTTTCCTTATTTGTCTACAAGAGAGCATATAATACCTTGCTTCACTCTGATGTGCTAATTAAAAATACACTCCACCTACACATGCCCTGGTCTTACCTATGTTACCAAACACAGAAAAAATGGGAGTAACAGTGTGATAATTCCACTATTCCTCTAAAGATGAGTATTGACAATGAAAGGAGAGGGAGTAAAAAGGCATTTTTCATTCACTGGTTTCTGTACTAATTAAGAACTTACCACCTCTTTCAGATACAAATCACATTCAGAGGAAATAAGATTCCAAAACTATAAAACTTGGAACAACAGAGAGAAGCCAGCAGGTTAGTATGTTGATATGTAGATTATGGTATCAACACTGGACATTTGGGTGCACTTAAAATGAGAATTTTGAATCTTATTTATGACACTTTCCACAGTTAAAAAGTTCTGGCCATTTTTTGGTACTCTGCTGAGAAATACACAAGCAGAAGTCTGTAGCCATAGACCCTCTACACCAACACTAACCAAACATGCTGAAAATGAAAAGAAAAAAGCTTATTCAATTTCTTGATGACAGACATCTGGCTTAGACTTTTACTGTTTATGTGATACCTTTTATCTGTTCTCCTTTGCCAAGAAGCTTAGGCTAAAGGTACCTTCAGACTCTGAGGCTGCTGTCGAACCTGCATGACATGCTTCCGCCTAAGTTCTCGCTCTCTCCGTTTATTACTCTCCAGCTGGTCAGTGAGCTCGGTTTGATGCTGCAGACTCATCAACTCACAGCGCATCTTCTGCACTGTGTTGAGGTGGTGGAACTCCAGTTCTTGTGTGGATTCATGCTGTCGCAGTAGCATTGCATGCTCTAAGTCCTTTTGAGCCTTTCTTTTATTTAATTCCTAATCCATAAAAAAGACAAAGGCGTAATTTGCTGATGTACCATGCCTGGAGAAAAAAAATCCTAAGAAACAGAATAACCAGGATATACATGTAATCCTGTGATTTAATAATGGCTGCACAGTGAATATTAGACTTTTGTTACTGGAACTGTAGAAAATGGGCAATTAGTAGTACAATTGCCTTATCTGTTCATTTACTATTTATACTACTTTTAGCAATAAGCTTAAGACATATCAAATCTGTCCCAAGAGACTTAATGTCCTTTGTACTCTCTTTCCATCATTTATGTTTCCTAATTTTGTATTGAACAGGATTTCTAAGTCATCCTTTGAATTTCTTCAGAGTATACATTCAATTCTATTACATGCAGTATACCCAGTATAGGGCAGTGGTTAAGAACACAAGACTCTAGGGCTAGGCTGCCTGCTTTCTGAATCCTGGCTCTGCTACTGACAAGCAGTGAGTCCTTGGGTTAATTACTTAAACTCTCTGTGCTGCCATTTCATTACTTCTCAAATGGAGACCATAACATAGCTGTGAAATGAGTTCATAAGTGGAAAGCTGTCAGGATACCTACCTCATGGTCAATAAATGTTACTACAATTTTTTCAGTTTATAAGATCAAATGTACAACACACACACACACGTACACTCACACACACTCTCTCTTTTTCTATGTAGAAGGAAGTCAGATGTGCCCCCTTTGCCACTGCTGCCCCTTCTCCAGGGTCCAACATTTGGTGCATATGTTTCCCAACCTTCCCCACGCTTATCGTGACACAACTATTACACAAAAGCATACAGTTTTAAAATTGAATAACAATATATATTATAGGCATATTATATGCTTTCTTTACCTAAAAATATAATGGACAAATACAGATTTTTTGAAAAATTTTTATAGGAAGCTTGTGCTTTCTGATGACATAGTTTTTCTATTTTTTGTCTAATGACAAATTTTCAATAAACATCTACACATGATACACCATATAATTATGTTACTATTTCTTTAGGATAGAATTCTAGAAGCGGATTCAATGGGTAGAAGATACATGCAAATTAAATGGTTAAAGCTGCTGAATTATGCTCCAAAATGGCAGTGTCAGTTTATATTCTCACCAACATTGACCACTTTTCCTGCCACTACTAGGACTTACCAATTTTTTAGACCGATCTTATCTAATTGATGCAATTGTTTTAATTTGAATTTCTTTAATTATTAGTGAATTTGAATAATTATGTTATACTTGAAGTTTATTTTAAGCCATTCTTGGAAATAAATTGATCTATGCTCATAGGTATACCTGAAAATGAGAACCATTGTTTTCATTAGCGTAAGTTTCTACGTATTCCCAATGAATAATTTCATGATTATAAAATTATGTTAAATGGTAGTATATACCTTCATGGCACCCATTTCGGATGAAAAGGTATCAGTTTTTTCATTCACGGATTCATTTCATTTAACAGTTCTTTCATTCACGGATTTAATATTTTTTAAATATTTACTTAATACATATTTATTGAATACCTATTATGGGCCAGCCACTAGCTACAAGGCCTGGATATATCTAGCCACTGGATATAAAAGCCCTGAACAGAACCTGGGACTTCATTTAATTTCCATTCTACTTGGGGAGAGAGAGATCCCCATAAAAAGTGTGTGCATGTATGTGTGTGGTGTGTGTGTGTGTGTGTGTGTGTGTGTGTGTGTGAGAGAGAGAGAGAGAGAGAGAGAGGAGTGCAAGAATATTTAAAGAAGGGAGGAGGATTTGGAGATCAGAATTGAGGAGATATGAAGTGAGGGAGAAGGTGAACCCTGTGGGTTGGGTTTCAGGGAAGAAGGACTTAGGCAAAGGCAAGCAGAGGCGCTCTAAGGCCCTGAGGGTGGGATGTGACTGACATATTTTCAGGAAGATTCTAATTTCACACCATTTACACATACCTCCCTGACAAGGTCCTGCTCCAAGTTGTGGCACCCAAGTAACAACTTTCTTTCGAAGTGATGGCATTGCAGCTCTAGGTACCGTCTCTGACGCTGAAGAAGATTGGTCTTTTCCTCTTCTTGGAAATGCTGTATGTTCTCTTTCTGCTTTGAAAGCCATTCCTCTTTTTCTTTTCTTGGGGTGCTCTTGTTTTCATTCAGCTCCTGGCAAGATAAAAAACAACTGAGTTCAAAATACATAAAAATTAACTACATGAATATACTATTTGGTGGCTGGTAATCTTCAGTAAAAGTACTTAATTTGTGCCCTCTCTCATGGGCAGGCAGGGCAATGACCTTAAAGGAGGTAGGTAGTATTTTTCTGTCCTGGAGTTATCCATGAAGTAGGACAAGAAAAGAGAAAACATACACTAGAAAACACGCATACTTTTTAGCTTTGCACGGCTATATTTAGGATGGCTCGTAGCTTTGAAAGCACGCAATGATTGGTGAATGAAGTAAAACATCTTTCTTTAAAGTCCTCCCAAAAAGGGGAAGAAGACAGTGCTTTCAAGTTAAAATCACACATGAATTAAAATTAAGGTTAAAATATAGTTATGTCTCATTTGTTGGTTTTCAACAATAGAAATACTAAGTTTTTAGAAAAGTTAAGGATGGGTTCAGTATAAAAGTCCGGAAATTAAATGGAAAATCAACAAAACCACAGGAAAATAGAGACCTTTTAGAATAGATTTAATATTCAGCACTGTAACCACTGAACAAGGCAAGACCAATGTTTTCTACAGCATTTTAAATATCATCTCACAAACTACCTAAAAAAATGTATTTATACTGGACAGGATGAGAATATTGACAATACATTCAATGATGCAAACCCGAGGATGCTAATTAATACTAGTATATTTCAACCTAAAATGAATCAACCTTGCAGAGAATATAAATCAGCCATCTTTCCCAGGTCTAAGATGATTTTTTAGAGACTGTTAACCTATGGTTCTTCATCTGTTGTTCAAGAAAGAAACCAATTATTCATTACTTTCATTGATAAGATATTCAAACACATAAAAATAAAAAACACATAAGTTTGTAGTTCTCAACTTAAGGATGTCAATGAGAAGACAGGGATAATACAGGCATATACAGAATCACTTGGCTATGTTTTTCAAAATCTTTGGCCAAGGAAATTTCCCACCCACTAAGACTATAGTATGTCCCTTCCTCTACACTGATAATAATCATTCTAAATGAACACACACACACACACAGACACAAAACTACCTTCTAAAAGAAAATGAATTTATTAGTTAGACTATGAATTATATGCTTAAAGGATTATCTAAAACAACATATTCATTTATGAAACTAAAACCTGATTTCACTAGGAAACAACAATAGAACTGCATTTTTTGGATATTTATTTAGAGTTGGGAATCCTATTTACCATCTTTTCAAATCCCATGTTCTAGTATTGAGTTTAGCTTTTAGATTACAGTAATGGGAATACATAGCAGGTTATATTCTTTAAAGTTGGAAAAATCTTATCAATGAACCTCACTCGGCAGGATATATATAACAAGGCTTTGTGCCACCAATGTCCTTAATAAGACTTATATGTCTAATTATAGGTCAAATTCCTACACACAAAAAAGCACTATACCAAAGAGATTATGGTTATTTTATCAAGATTAATTTATCTGTGTGCTAATAATTAATTACATGGACTAAAAATTTCAGTCCATCAGTCTGTAAAAGAGGGTGTAAACTGGGGAAGTTTTGGTGGGTGGGGAATTTCCTTGGCAAAAGATTTTGAAAAACATAGTCAAATGATTCTTTGTGTATATCCTGTATTCTCTGTCTTCTCATTGACATCCTTTAGTTGACAACTACAAGTTTATGCGCTTTTTATATTTATGTGTTTGATTATCTTATCCACAAAAGTAATAAAGAATTGGTTTCTTTCTTGAATAACAGGTGAAGAACCATAAGGTCAATAGTCTCTGAAAAATCATCTTATACCTACAAAAGATGGCTGATTTATATTCTCTGCAATATAATAAATATGCTATAGTTGACATATACCATTTTCCTGTCCTGACCACTATCCTGAATAATAATCCTCTTTCAGAAATTGCCTTAGGACAACATGGCTTTCCTCACAGTTAGACTAGATCTGCGATAAAAATAAGTTCAAGAAAGCAGCACATAAAGGGCAAACACACATGAAATCCTGTAGTCATAAAGACATAATTAGCATGCTTTCCTATTAAAGAAAATGGGATGAGAAGAAATGCCTCTTATCCTTCTTCTGTGTTAAAATCAGAATAACAACAAATTATTGTAATCCGAGCCCAAAGTAAGAAGGTATGATTTACTTTTAAAGGAAGAGATGTATGGCTCTTTTTCACAGCTGAAATATTTTTATTTGTAGTGACTCAATTACTTAAGAAGTGCTTAGGAAAGCTACTAAATAATAGCTTTATAAAACAATTCACATTTTCAAGAGATCACTCTTTTTAGATCCCACTCAACTGAGGATCTCAGCCATTGAAAAGTAATAGGTTATAATCAATGTCCTCACTTAAACTGATATATTGTCAGTGGCCACAAACAAAAGAAAATTTTATCTTAATGGTTCTATGAGTAGATCAATATTGGATATAGCCAGTAAGCAGGTAAGTGGCTTGGAAATTTTTATAAAGTAAATACCTCCTTAAGCTGTGCCTTTCGAAGTTTGTATTCTCTCTTCTGCGTCTTCAAAAGGCTATTCAGTTCTTTCTTCTGCTCAGCCTGAATACATTGCTGCAATTTTTTCACCTCGTTGGACATCACTTTAGCCTATAGGAAAATTTTTAAATGGATCAAATAAGCTAAGAAGATAAGCTTCAAAGCAGCAGTTTAATACACATTAGCAAGGATATTTCCTCCCAACCAAGAATGTAAAATCAGTATAATCATTACCAAAACAAGAACATCCAATAAATTATTAACAAGTATTACTCAGCATCCTTATGATTTGAATTTCAGAGAACCACTAAAATGGAACTCATCTTTAAAATGCTGATCTTTTACAGGGTCAGTGTTTTTACCTTTTTTCCCCCATTTAAGTGGAGTATGCTGCCTGACCCACGCCACTAATAAAACAAAACAAATGTAATTAAGTTATGACCTTTTATCTAGCTTGACTTGTGTATTAAACTCTGACTTTTAATTTGTATTTTAAATAATATGAAAATGTTAAAAATTAAATACCTGTATATATTTTATTTCTGATGATACATGCAATAGTTGACCCTTAAATAACATGGGGATTAGGGGTGCTGACTCCCAACAGACTAAAAAAATCCTCCTATAACTTTTCATTCCCCAAAAATTTAACTACTAAAAGCATACTGCTGACTGGCAGCCTTACTAACAACATGAACAGATATTCACACATATTCTGTATGTTGTATAAATTCTATACTGTATTCTTACAATAAAGCTGGAAAAAAGAAAATGATCTTTTAAACTGTCTCCCGAAACATTTTCCAAGACCTTTATTGAAAAAAAAATGTGTATAAATGGGCCTGTGCAGTTCAAACCTATGTTATTCGAGGGTGAACTATAGATTCTTTCACCAAATTATTTCAAAATCAAATATTCATTTACAACAGAAATTATTTTGCTAAATTCTCTGTTTCTGTGAGAGAGCGATTCTACTTTTTTTTGCAGGGAAGGGTGAACAGGGTGGCTATAAATGCCCCAGGGCAGACTAGCCAGACATATTTGAAGATATGGTGCAATTTATTGAGAAGTTTACATTTTACTTGACAACTGTGATTATCAAAATAAATTGAAACTAATGGGACACCAAGGAAATTAGAAACCAGTTTCCACAAAAGACTCCTAAAAAATGCACCTTTATCATACAGTAGAATGATACTTATTTGTAGTAAACAAATGGGCTAAATCTGAATCTGAAACCCTCTTAATTCCTCTTAATTTAACATTCTCTGTATATTACAGTACTCTTCAATTCTTCTGATATAAAAATGCTACTATAAATTTAAGGTTTCCAAAAAGTACATAGAGAATGATGAATGTCTTTTTGACACCTAAATCACCTACTAACTGATTTATCAAACTTCTCAGATAACCAAAGTACCCAAGGCCTAGAACAGAATACTTAATGACTTTTTTTTTCATTAAGGTATCATTGATATACACTCTTATGACAGTTTCACATGAAAAATAATGTGATTACTACATTCACCCACATATATCATCGAGTTCCCCCCATACCCCATTGCAGTCACTGCCCATCGGTGTTGTAAGATGCCACATCACTACATGTCTTTTCTGTGCTACACTGTCTTCCCCATGATCCCCCCACACCATGTGTACTGATCATAATAGCCCTCAATGCCCTTCTCCCTCCCTCCTCAACCGCCCTCCTGCACCCCTCCCCTTTGGTAACCGCTAGTTCCTTCTTGGAGTTTGTGAGTCTCCTGCTTTGTTCCTTCAGTTTTGCTTCATTGTTATACTCCACAAATAAGGGAAATCATTTGGTACTTGTCTTTCTCTCCCTAACTTATTTCACTGAGCATAATACTGTCTAGCTACATACATGTTGCTGCAAATGGTAGGATTTGTTTCTTTCTTATTCCATTGTGCATATGTACCACTTCTTCTGTATCCATCCATCTACTGATGGACACTTAGGTTGTAAATAGTGCTGTGATAAATATAGGAGTGCATATGTCTTCTTGAATCTGACAACTTTTTTTCTCGGGTAAACTCCTAGGAGTGGAATTCGCGGGTCAAATGGAATTTCTATTTTTAGTTTTTTGAGGAACCTCCATATTGCTATTCACAATGGTTGAACTAGTTTACATTCCCACCGGCAGTGTAGGAGGGATCCCCTTCCTCTGCATTCTAGCCACCATTTGTTGTTCCTAGTCTTTTCGATGTTGGCCATGCTAAATGGTATGAGGTGATATCTCATTGTGCTTTTAATTTGCATTTCCCTGATAATTAGTGATATGGAACATCTTTTCAAGTGCCTCTTGGCCATCTGAATTTCTCCTTTGGAGAAGCGTCTGTTCATATCCTGTGACCATTTTTTAATTGGGTTATTTGCTTTTTGGATGTTGAGGAATGTGAATGCTTTACATATTTTGGATGTTAATCACTTGTCGGATATGTTGTTTACAAATATAGTCTCCCATACTGTGGGATGCCTTTTGTTCTGCTGATGGTGTCTATTGCTATACAGAAGCTTGATTTAGTCCCATTTGTTCATTGTTGCTTTTATTTCCCTTGCCCAAGGAGATGCATCCAGGAAAAAGTTGCTCATGTTTATATTCAAGAGATTTTGCATATGTTGTCTTCTAAGAGTTTTATAATATAGGTTTCATGACTTACATTCAGGTCTTTGATCCATTTTGAATTTACTTTTGTGTATGGGGTTAGACAATAAACCAGTTTCATTCTCTTGCATGTAGCTGTCCAGTTTTGCCAACACCAGTTGTTGAAGACGCTGTCATTTCCGCATTGTATGTCCATGGCTCCATTATGGTATATTAATTAACCACATTTGCTTGGGTTTACATCTGGGATCCCTACCCTGTTCTATTGTCTTTGGGTCTTTTCTTGTGCCAGTACCAAATTGCCTTTGCAGTAGAGGTTGAAGTTGGGGAACATAATCCACCCCCTGTTTTATTCTTCCTTCTCATGATTGCTTTGGCTATTTGGGGTCTTCCGTGGTTCCATATGAATTTTAGGACTATTTGATCTAGTTCACTGAAAAATGCTGTTGGCATTTTGATAGGGATTGCTCTGAATTGGTAGATTGCTTCAGGAAGGATGGCCATTTTGACAATATTAATTCTTCCTATCCATGAGCAAGGGATGTAATTTCCATTTATTAGTATCTTCTTTTTCTTAAATGTCTTGTAGTTTTCAGTGTATAGGTCTTTCACTTCCTTCATTAGGTTTATCCCTAGGCATTTTATTCTTTTTGATGCAGTTGGGAATGGAATTGTTTTCCTGATCTCTCTTTCTGCTAGTTCATCATTAGAGTACAGGAATGCAAGAGATTTCTGTGTATTAATTTTGTATCCTGCCACTTTGCTGAATTCAGTTCTTAGTACTAGTAGTTTAGGGGTGGATTCTTTAAGATATTTTATGTATAACATCATGTCATCTGCAAACAGTGACAGTTTAACTTCTTCCTTACCAATCTGGATGCCTTTTATTTCTTCGTGTTGTCTGATTGTTGTGGCTGGGACCACCAGTACTAATGTTGAAGAAAAGTGGAAACAGTGGGCATCCTTCTCTTGTTCCCGACTTAGAGGAAAAGCTTTCAGCTTCTTACTGTTAAGTATGATGCTGGCTTTGGGTTTGTCATATATGGCCTTTACTATGTTGAGGTACTTTCCCTCTATACTCATTTTCTTGATATTTTTTACCATGAATGGATGTTGAATTTTGTCGAGTGCTTTTTCTGCTTCTATGGAGATGATCATGTGCTTTTTGTCCTAATTTTAGTTAATGTGGTGGGTGATGCTGATGGATTTTCAAATGTTGTACCATCCTTTCATCCCTGAAATAAATTGTACTTGATCATGATAGACGATCTGTTTGATATATTTTTTACTATGATTTTGTTGAGTGTTTTTGTGCCTATGTTCACCAGAGATATTGGTCTATAATTTTCTTTTTTTGTGGTGTATTTGCCTAATTTTGGAATTAGAGTGATGCTGGCCTCATAGAATGAGGGTGGAAGTATTCCCTCCTTGTCTACTTTTTGGAAAGCTTTAAGGAGGATGGGTATTAGGTCTTCACTAAATGTCTGATAAAATTCAGCAGTGAAGCCATCTGGTCCAAGAGTTTTATTTTTAGGTAGATTTTTATTACCAATTCAGTTTTGTTGCAGGTAATTGATCTGTTCAGATTTTCTGTTCCTTTCTGGGTCTGCCAAGGAAGGTTGTACTTTTCTTGAAAGTTGTTCATTCCCTCTGGGTTATCAAGTTTCTCAGCATACAGTTTTTCACCATATTCTCTAATAATTCTTTGCATTTCTGTAGTGCCCATAGTGATTTTTCCTTTCTCATTTCTAGACACTCTTTTTTTCTTGATAAGTCTGGCTAGGGGTTTTCCTATTTTGCCTATTTTCTCAAAGAACCAGCTCCTGCTTTCACTGATTCTATTGTTTTATTCCTCTCGATTTTATTTAAGCCTGCTCTAATCTTTATTATGTCCCTCTTCTACTGACTTTGGGCCTCACTTGTTCTGCTTTTTCTAGTTTTGTTAATTATGAGTTTAGACTGTTCATATCAGATTTTTCTTCTTTCCTGAGGCAGGCCTGTATTGCAATATGCTTCCCTCTTAGCACAGCCCTAGCTGCATCCCACAGATTTTGCATTGCTTGATCTGTTTTTATTTGGTCATTGATCCATTGATTATTTAGGAGCATGTTGTTAAGCCTCCATGGGTTTGAGGGTCTTTTCATTTTCTCTAAGTAACTTATTTCTAGTTTCATACCTTTGTGGTCTGAGAAGCTGGTTGGTTCAATTTCAATATTTTTGTACTTACTGACATTCTTTTTTGTAGTCTAGTATATAATCTATTCTTGAAAATGTTCCATGTGCACCTGAGAAGAATATGTATCCTGCGGCTTTTGGGTGGAGTGTTCTGTAGATATGTTAGGTCCATCTGTTCTAATGTGTTGTTCAGTGCCTCTGTCTCCTTACTTATTTTCTGTCTGGTTGATCTGTACTTTGGAGTGAGTGGTGTGTTGAAGTCTCCTAAAATGAATGCATTGCATTCTATTTCCATGTTCAATTCTGTTAGTATTTGTTTCACATATGTAGGTGCTCCTGTGTTGTGTGCATAGATATTTATAATGGTTATATCCTCTTGTTGGACTGACCCCTTTATCATTATGTAATGTCCTCCTTTGCTCTTGTGGCTTTCTTTGTTTTGAAGTCTACTTTCTCTGATACAAGTACTGTAACTCCTGCTTTTTACTCCCTATTGTTTTCATGAAATATCTTTTCTCATCCCTTCACTTTTAGTCTGTGTATGTCTTTGGGTTTGAGGTGAGTCTCTTTTAAGTGGCATATAGACAGGTCTTGCTTTTTTATCCATTCTATTGCCCTGTGTCTTTTGATTGGTGCATTCAGTCCATTTACATTTAGGGTGATTATCAATAGGTATGTACTTATTGCCATTGCAGGCTTTAGATTCGTGGTTACCAAAGATTCAAGAGAAACTTCCTTACTATCTAAGAGTCTAAGCTCACTTAGTATGCTATTACAAACATAATGTAAAGATTCTTTTTTTTCTCCTCCTTTTTCTTCCTCCTCCATTGTTTATATATTAAGTATCATATTCTGTACTCTTTGTCTATCCCTTAAGCTACTTTGGGATAGCTGATTTAATTTTGCATTTGCTTAGTAATTAATTGTTCTGCTTTCTTTAATGTGGTTTTATTACTCTGGTGACAGCTATTTAGCCTTAGGAACACTTTCATCTATAGCAGTCCATCCAAGATACACTGCAGAGACAGTTTGTGGGAGGTAAATACTCTCAGCTTTTGCTTATCTGGAAATTGTTTGATCCCTCCTTCAATGTTAAATGATAATCTTGCCAGGTAGAGTATTCTTGCTTCTGCTTCATTGCATTAAATATATTCTGCCACTCCTTTCTGGCCTGTAAGTTTTCGGCTGAGAAATCTGATGATAGCCTGATGGGTTTTCCTCTGTATGTGATCTTTTCTCTCTCTCTGGCTTCTTTTACTATTTTGTCCTTATCCTTGATCTTTGCCATTTTAATTATTATATGTTTTGGTGTTGTCTTCCTAGGATCCCTTGTGTTGGGAGATCTGTGCACCTCCATGGCCTGAGAGATTATCTCCTTCCCCAGATTGGAGAAGTTTTCAGCAATTACCTCCTCAAAGACACTTTCCCTTTTCCTCTCTCTTCTTCTTCTGATACCCCCATAATACGAATATTGTTCTGGTTGGATTGGTCACACAGTTCTGTCAATATTCTCTCATTCCTAGAGATCTTTTTTTCTGTGCCTCAGCTTCTTTGCATTCCTCTTCTTTAATTTTATTTCATTTAATGTCTCCTCCACCATATCTAATCTGCTTTTAAATCCCCACATTGTATTCCATAATGAATGGATCTCTGTTCTGGATTCATTCCTGCATTCTTGAGTATTTTTCTGTACCTACATGGATGTGTTTATGATTTTTAAAAACTCTCTTTTAGGAAGATTGATGAGTTCATTTTCACTTGACCTCTTTTCTGGTGTTTTAGGGATTTTGGTTTGAACCAGGTTCCTTTGGCACTTCATATTTGTATGTGGCACCCTCTAGGACCCTGAGGGCATACTCCCTGGAGTTACTTAGCCCATGGAGTGATGTCAGTGTCTCAGCAGAGCGACACTGGTGACTGGGGGTTGGGAAGAGCTGTTTCCTGCTTCCCGGCTACTGTGCATCTCTCCACAGCCAGACTCATCAGCCGAACACACAGGTGTAACCCTCTATGCCTTGTATTTTTAGCTGCTGTAGGCAGGACCTCCCTCTGGATGGACTGATGCCAGAGCAGGGGCAGCTGGTTTGTAAGCCAGTGCCAGCCTGCCAGAAGGTGCAGCAGGCTGCATATCATGGTGGAAGGCTTCGGAGCTGTGTAGCCAGCCAGGAGGATGGAGTGCCTGAAGTTCCTGAAAAGTTTCCAACCTGCTGGGCAGAGTGCATCTGGACAATTTTGTCTACCTGTCCTTTCTCCTGAGCAACAAGCCCTGTGCAATCCTTGTCCATTTAGTAGCCCTCTCACTGTTAGGAAGTCTCTCATACTGTCTGCCTTTCTTTTGTCCCAGAGCAGCTGGATGTGAATCCCTGTTTTCCACAACAGCTGGAATCTCAGTCTATCCAACTATTCCTCCTGTCTTAGCTTTCCAACCCCACTAATCTTGAGCACCATGCAATATAGGTTCTTGCTCCCATAGCAGATCTCCAGGGCTGGGTGTTCAGCGGTCCTAGGCCTCAGCCCCATCTCCACTCCATTTCTCTTCCTTCTTCCAGTGAGCTGGGGTGGGAGAAGTGCATGGGTTCCCCCAGATCATGGCTTTGGTATGTTACCCTTTTTGAGGTCTGTTCTTTTCTCCAGGTGTACACAGTCTTGTGCTGCCTTCTTTCCTGTTGATCTTTTAGGGTTAGTTGTATTAACTATATTTTTGTATTATATTTTTTTGGGAGGAGGCCTCTGTCTCACCTCTCACATCATCATGTTTAATCTGATCTGACTTAACCACTGTTACATGATGAAAGTATCAAGTTATCAGGATGTAATTCCATATCTACTGGTTCCCGACTCAGCACTTGATATTTTACCTATTATATAAATATTTCTCCTCTTCCCCAATTGACTTGCTAGTTCTGGGGAACAGATACTCTAACATCAAAATGCCATCTTGGTTAATTTTGAAATCGTCACAAGGGAGAATAAACACATTAGTAATACTGGTCAGCTACCTCTTTTTCCACTGCCACCTGATGTTTCTTGAGAAGCCTCTTCATTTTTGCAGCAAAGGTGTTACGCTGAGTTTCAAGGTCTTTCTCTAATCTGAGGCTATGCTCATCCATCTTAGCCTTTAACTTTTTTTCCAGATTCATGAGCTGTTTCTGATGTTGCTCTGTCATTCTCTTACAGACAGACATTTGTTCTCTGAGCTGACTTTCCTGCTCATGTTCTGGCATTTCCCTTGTATCCTACAACAATAGAGAGGAAAGAATGAAGTAAAGCATAACCTTTTTCTTTCAAAACCATCTCAGACCAGTCTACTATCAACTAAGTAGGTAATTCATGTAGGAGATCCCACCCAACAGCTTCTAATAAAATTTCATCTGAAAAAGCAGACAAGCTAGCTGGTTCTAAAATTTAAGTGGGAATGTAAAGGACCTAGAATCGCCAAAGTTTTGAGTGGGTATGAAAAGTTGGTAGATGTAAACTTCAGTAATCAAAACAGTGTGGTATTGGTATAAGGACAGGCTGAATAAAGCAAAGGAACACAGTAAAATCTGGAAACAGACCCACATATATTCAGTCAATTGATTTGCTACCAAAATGTCAAGTTAATTCAAAGAAGAAAGGAAAGTGTTTTTAACAAATCCTGCTGTAACAACTGGTTCTCTGTATTCAAAATAAATAAATGCTTAATCATGCTATACACAGAAATCACTTGTCCTAAACCTAAAATCCAGAATCATGGAGCAGAGGAAGACACAGAATATTGTTATGACCTTGGGGTCAGCAAATATTTCTTGGGTATGACACAAAAAACACTGAGTATAATGAAAAAAATGTACAAACTGGATTCTGGAATAGAGGCAAAATTCAGATAATGTAAGATTAATCATTTAAAGTGAACAATTCAGTAGCATTTAGTATATTCATGATATTCTGCAATCACTGCCCCATTGTAAAGAAAAAATGTACAAACTGGATTCTTAGAGACAAAATTCACATAATGTATGACTAGTGATTTAAAGTAAACAATTCAGTAGTACTTAGTATATTCGTGATGTTCTGCAAGACTGCCCATATCTGGTTACAAAACATATATAATACTTCAGAAGAAAACCCTGTATGTTTTAAGCAGTTGCTCCCTAATCTCCCCTTCTGGTAACCACCAATCTATTTTCTGTCTATGGATTTACCTATTTTGGATGTTTCATATAACATGTGACCTGTTGTGTCTGGGTTCTTTCACCTAGCATGTTTCCAAGGTTCATCCATATTGTATAGGATGTAACAGTTGTTTCTTTTTATAGCTGAATAATATTCCACTGTATGCACATACCCTCATTTGTTTATCTATTTATTTGTTGCTGGACCTCTGTGTGGTTTCCACCTTTTGGCTATTGTGAATACTGCTTTTATGAACATTTGTGTATATGTATTTGTTTAAGTACCTGCTTTCAATTCTTTTGGGTATATATCTAGGAGTAGAATTGCTGAGTCATAGGGAAACGCTTTGTTTAACTTTTTGAGAAATCATCAACTGTTTACCACAGCAGCTGACATTTTACATTCTTACTAGCAATATACAGCAGGAGTTCCAATTTCTCCACGTTCTCCCTAGTTGTTATTTTCCATATTTGTTTTTGTTTTTCTCTTTTAATAGCTAGCCATCTAACAAAACAGCAGCAGACTCACAGAGTCCAAGAAGGGACTAGCAGTTACCAAAGGGAAAGGGGTGGGAAGGGTGGGTGGGAAGGGAGGGAGAAGAGGACTAAGGGGCATTATGATTAGTACACATAGTGTAGAGGGGGAGACGGGGAAGGCAGTAATAGCACAGAGAAGACAAGCAGTGATTCTATAGCATCTTACTATGCTGATGGACAGTGACTTCAATGGGGTGTTAGGTGGGAACTCAATAGTATGGGTGAATGTAGTAACCAGTGTTGCTCATGTGAAACCTTCATAAGATTGTATATCGATGATACCTTACCAACAACAATAAAAAAATAGCTGGCCATTCTAGTGGCCGTAAGGTGGTACTCATTGTAGTTTTGATTTGTGTTTCCCTAATGACTAATTATATTGAGTATTTTTTCATGTGCTGTTGGCCATTTGTATATATTCTCTGGATAAATGTCTATTCAAGTCTTTAACACATTTTTTTAAATTGAGGTATAGTTTATATATTAATTTGAATAGTTTTTTGGTGGAGGCTTAAGGGCTTTTTTTATGTAGTATCAGGTCATCTCCAAACAACAAAAATTTCACTTCTTCCTTACTAGTGTGGGTGCCTTTTATTTCTTTTTCTTGCCTGATAATGTAGCAAGGACTTCCAATACTCTGTTGAATGAAAGTGTTGTGAGTAGGCATCCTTGTCTTATTCCTGATTTTAGAGGAAAGGTTTTTAGCTTTTTCATGGCCTTTACTCATTTTTAGTGGGTTGTTTGAATTGGATTTTAAAACTAAAAATTTTAATTTATCACAGATGGAGAAAAAATATCTTTGCAGGACATATCTGAGATAAAATACCTGTATGTTTCTTATAAAAGTCAAACATACATATGCAGTATGACTCCACCATTTTATCCTATGTATTTGTCACAGAAATTAAAACATCATGTTTAAAGACATATACATGTTTGTAGCATCTTAGTATGCTGATGGACAGTGACTGTACTGGGGTATGTGGTGGGGACTTGGTAATAGGGGGAGTCTAGTAACCATAGTGTTGCTCATGTAATTGTACATTAATGACACAAAAATGATAAAATAATAATTAAAAGTATTTATTTCATCTTCCACTTGCCCCTTAGCAACCTCTAATCTACTTTCTATGAATTTGCCTATTTAAGATATTTTGTATAAGTGGAATTCTAATAATATTTTTCCTTTTGTGTCTGGCTTATATCATTTAGCATTTTTTCAAGGTTCACTCACATTGTAGCATATATTAGAACACTGTTCCTTTTCACAGCTGAATAATATTCCATTGTGTGTGTGTGTGTGTGTGTGTGTGTGTGTGTATACTATGGTTTGTTTATCCATTCATGTGTTGATGAACACTTGGGTTGTTTCCATCTTTTAGCTATTGTGCCTAGTAACTCTAGTAACTTTTGGTAATACTGAAAGCAGTGAAGTTAAAAAAGAAGCATTCCTATCAATTGTGAAAAGGAGTTACCTGACCTCCCAATATTTCCAAGAATATTTAAAATCTTACACGTGAAAGTGTAGCAAACATCCACATTTCCCAAACTGAGAAGTTGTAATTTTCTACAATTACACCCAGTGTTATTTTTAAAATGTAAACATTATGGAAAATGCAAAAATCACTTTTCATTATCACCCACCTTAAACCTTTCTCCACGTCCCAAAGGCAACCATTATCACTAATATCATGTTGTATACTTACTATTTTAAAATACCTTCATTTTCATCTAAGTAACTTCAAATAATACATTATATGGTATTTATTTATTTATTTATTGTAAGATTTTTAAAATATTCTTTTTGCATTCTCAAAACATGTTTCCTAAATGCAGACATTAAACTGGGAATTAAAAAGCCTTTTGCCATTTTAAAATAAGTTGCCTAAATTATGTTCCAAACTTCTGATACATCAAAGGAGAAAAAAACCCAAACTCTTAAACTAACCAGACTACGAAAATTAGTTACCAAAGTTGAAATTTTTTTCACTGAAATCGAATACTCACAGGTCTTGAACGGATGGCAGAATTATTAGATATGATGGTTTCGAATCCCTCCATCACGTGTAGCTCATCCTTGTTATCTGAGGCATCCTGAAGAATGTTAACCCTACCGCTTTGACTCCTGGTCCTGTTGGACATACGGGGTACAGACTGATGACTTCCAATATTGTGCACTGCTCCCGTCTGTCCAACACCGTGATCTTGGTCCTGAGGGAAAAGAGTATTAGATTCAAGTATCTTTATCTCCTGAATTCTTGATTATTAGCACCTAGCACACCGCTTAGCACACACAGTCTTCAGAATGTTAGTGGTCTATTTTGGGAAATTCCTTGTATTTGCCAAGACCAGAAAGTTTATCAGTTGTTAGTTGACAAATTAAAAATGTGACCGAGTAAATACCAAAAAGCCAAACCAACTCTGTGAAAAAGTTAATCAGAGTTATTTCCAAAGTGTAGTCTTTTTCTAAAATTTTTTACATTACTTTGAAATCCATTTCTCCTACACATCTCATGGGGTATACACAGAGATGCCGCTCATTTCTCAATGATTCCAATGGTGAAAACAAACCCCAATCTTTCTTTTAATCTTATAAACATCCCTTTTAGTTATTTTCTATTGAAGCCTTTCATATTTCTTTTCTTCTCAGAATGTAGTCTTTAGCCTAAACTTCTTCCACTAAGTAATTTAATATTAATTCCTATCTATTTTTATGTAAAATTAAATATTGCATATATATTTAATCATAATTGGAAGACTGTTATTCCCAAGAAACCCAGCAAACTTTGGTATTTGGGCACCAATATTATAGTCTTACCATACCAAACCTCTTTAAGATATGCAGAATAATAAATACAGACCCATGGTATATGGAGGATCTTTTCTTACATCCACAGCCTTAAAAAGTTGCTGTTATTCTAATGTTTAATGACATTAGAATTTTATTAATTTCACTTTACTAAAGCATTTCATATACCTAAAATAGCCCCAATTTTCTTGTGACTACTCTTAGAAGTAAAACCAGTATCAAAAATACCAAAATTGTATGTAAGAAAGTCTTCTATTTTATAGTTCATTAATTATGTAGTGTTATTAAAAAGAAAAGTAACTACTACTCCTGTTTTCAGAATGCAGGGATCTTTCTCAATAGAAAGCAATAAAAAAGAATCAAAGCTTTGGCATTGGGACATGAGCAAAGAAGAAAACAGAAAATACTTAGACTAAAAAAGATAGCTCCACAAATCATAAGCTTTATATTTTCCTTTGAGGAAGTTCTGTAACATTTCTACTGCAAATTTGGAAACATGGCAACTTGGAAACAACTTGGTCTCAAGAGTAATATATGAATCCGAACCCATATGCTTCTACAGTAAGTTAGTTAACCACTCTGAGCATTGCTTTCCTCACCTATAAAATGAGTATTTTAGAACCATCTAGAGGAATTAATCCCTATACACAACTGAAAAGAATGAAGTGTTCTTACTAACAGAATAAGAATGCTTGGTAATTTTTTCCCCCCAGGATAAATTTAGCTAAGCCACATGTTTATTTTATTTATTTACTTACTTATTTTTTAAAAAGCAAGAAATTTCCAATTTAATAAACATATATCAAACATTACACAAAAGGCACTGGGGGAAAGGTTTATACAATAAACAAGGTAAGGAGAATGGTTGGTAATTCTAATGGCTTCTCTGTGAGCATCGTCAACGTCCAAAGCCTGTAATTTCAAATACTTCCAAAAGCGTGTCCCATGCCATCAGACAATCAGGCAAAAAAGTGTTCAGTAGACCAGAATTTTGGGAGGGACTAGATTAAATTAAAGTTGAACAGGTTTCTCTAATAAAAGACTTCACAGAGCTTTACTAGCTAATGTACACTACCAAGAGGCTGGTTTAAAGAATGCAAAACCTTTTCCTCCACCTGGGACCTTAGAGAATCACTGTGAAGACACAATCCGGAAACCACTGATATAAAAGATTCCTGGCAAGAAAAGTTCCATAAGGAAAGAAGCCAATAAGGAGACCCCAATACTTGAGCCGTTTCTAAGTTATTACCTTTTCTTCCTGTGCTTCTGCTGCTGGCCCTTTATGTGCCTCCTGGGAAAGGACCTTCTTTGTCTTTTGATTGCGCAGATTCTCCAGCACTCTTTTTTTCTCTTCCTTTGCCCTTTGAAGGAGATCTCTTACCACTGCTGTAGGGCGCTCCCGAAGAAGAAACGGGTGCTGGTTAAGAGTAGAAGGCAAAAGTCAGGTTGAGACCTATATATTTTTTCATTCAGAACAAATGAATCCCTTCTTGGACCCTAGAGTTACTATCCTAAATAATTATAAAAATGCATGTAATCTATAGTTATCTAATTATGCTATGCTTTTTACTTCTTATATTTATAAAATTTAATTTATTTTATATACTCTGTGCCTACATAACTTCCCCTGTACTTTTTATGAAAACTTTGAACATGACACCTTTATTGGCCAAATGAAAAGGCAGAGTTGAAATAATCAGAGTCTAAGTAAACATTAGGAATTAAGGCCACATAGAGCCCTAAGTAAACGCTTACAAATTCTTAGAACTGGTCTCATAGAGGAGACACTATCAGTTCTGAATTACATTAGATTTCAACAGGAATGTATTTACTGATGGTGAATCACATAACATACTACTTGGGTATAATGGGTTCTTTATGTTGCTTAAATGAATCTTCATGAAACACTAGCAGTTGATTAAAAGACGTTATGTATTAGTGATTTTTTACCATTAATATTTAATAAAGCTTAACATTATCCAATACAGAAAAGTAGAAAGAACAATTCTACTATAAGATTATCATTGTTACATTTGGTATTTTTTGGATATTTATTTCTTCTCAGAAATTTTCCATGTATAGATTTTGTTTTGTAGTTAGTGCACAGACTGCAGAAAGATGACTTGTGCACTGGAGTTCATGAGATGATCATGAATTCTTTTAAGACTTTTACCTCCTTTATTAGCTCAAATTTATTTCTTTAAAGAGTTGTAACTATATTTTATTCTTTTTATTGCTGTATGATGTTATTTCAACTCATAATGCCTACAGATTATTTCATCAAATGTTCATGCCAAAATTACATAACCATTATTCTAATTCTGGATAATTATTTTCAATTTTTCATTCTGAGATAAATAGCTTCATACAGTAAGTCACTTTTTTCCATTTTATTTTTTTTTTCCTTATGACAGACTGCAACAGAAATGTGATTAGGCCAAAGGGAAGGATGCACTTGACAGATTCTTCCTACCACTTCCAATAATGTCAATATACAAAATGGGCCAGGTACATGAATACATATGCAGGTTTGGGATCACCCAAGGTCAAGTATCCATTCCTGGTGGGTTGGGTTATTACCAAAAGAGCTTCTTTTGCCTTCATTAGGCAAATGTAAGAAGCCAGTCACATTCTTCCTTTTCCTGAACCTTAGCTTGATATGTACCAGAATTTATAATATTCAGTTTTTTATCCGAAAATAATCTATCTTGTAATTCTAAGTTATTTAATAGTTTTCTACAAATGGATCCTGCTTGTTTTTCATTTACATAACTCATAGCTATACTAAACCTTTTGTTGCTATTGTGAATACCTAGTTTTTGGGCTTTCATTTGAGACTGTAAGTGTGCTTAGGGCCTAGAATGCCCTAAGTGTTACTGAAACTTTATACTGCTCTTCTACATACTGTAGTTGCAAATAACCCTACTGTATATGTACAGGATCCTTTCAATATCCTTGCATATTGAACTGCATGTTGGTGAGAATAAACTGAACTTCTTTGAAATTCTAAAACATTCATGCTGAAAGTCTAATTTTCTAGTGAAAAATCCACAAAATTCCTTAGGGGCCACAAAAAGATAGTCAACTGCTACTCACTAATGCCTTATCTAAATGTTTTAAGAACTATATTAAATTGAACAATACTATTATTGCTATTAATAAGATGTCAACCTCTAAATGAAAACATTTTTGAGAACAGAAAGCATATACTAATAATTTACTTAAATTAGATAACCAAACCTATTGAAAAATGAATAGAATTCACATTACTTTTAAAATATTTTCATTGCTAAGTTAGAAAAACATATTTCTCAAAAGGAAATAAAAACGTGATATCCATTTTTAACAGTTCTTTTGAAATCTCTTTTCTCCCAAGGTATTTATGTAAATGTATTACACATCATTTCTCTTTCTTTCAGATTACTTTATATAGGACAGATCGATATATAAAGTATGGTAGATACAAAAATTAAATCCAAAGTTAAACTACGCTTTGCCACCTCTGAAATGACATTGTACCACATGAGTTAAAATTTGTAGTTGTAACTCGTGAATATATTCTTGCACATATAAAAATTAAGTCATTTAGTACTACTATACTGAATATTTAACTATATATTCTATTCAGACATGGTAAAAGCAGTTAATTTTGAAAAACAAGCGAAAAACTTAGCAATTAAGAAAATTTCCAAGAAAGAATGGTATTATGAAATTAGTATTTTAGCAAAACCCAGTAGAGCATACTTAACACTGATTTGGAATCAAAGGATAAAACACATTCTTTAAAATAATTTCTTAGGTGTACATAACAGAGTATAACTGACCTTTAAAAGTTCTTTTGATGTAGCACGATCTTTAGGGTTTTTCTGGAGGCAAGACTCTACAAAGTTGCGAAAAGAACTGGACCTATTGTAAAGGAAAGTATTAAGTGAACATATTGCTGTTTCCTTTAAAAACACATCCACAAATCAAGGCATGTCCCTATGGGTGGGAGGGAGAATAGAAATAATAAAAAGAAAGCAGACACAATGCACTATGTATTTCATCATGTAAGTCTATAAAAAGCTATGCAAAGCAACTAATGAATCTTTACCATTTTCAAAAGATAGATTTGCACACATTATTTTAAAATCCTGCTCTCACATACTTAAGTATCACAACTCATTCTACGTTGCGGTAAATTAGGGAAGTCAATTATTTTCCTTTTTGCATTCAAATCTAAGATAATATTCTTCTTAGTATTTTTTTTTCTTTTCTCTAGTCACGTCTCTTTCTTGCTTGACCCTTGGATCATCTTCCATATAGCATGTTTCAGAACATCACGCTATTTGTTTTGGAAATAACAATTTTTATACCTAAGTATTTAGTGTCCTTGAGCAAATGGACAAAAGTTCCAGAAAACAGTAAAATTTTTTTAAAAAGTAGAATTCTGTAACATACTATTATATAGTGTTACTGATGAGAGTTCATTAAGGCAGTAAGTAAAAAATATTCCATCAATGTTTGTCATCAATATTCAAATAAGATTTAATTCTTTTATACAAGAATTCTTTTTTGAATCCCCAAAGTATCAACCAGTATAGACAGCCTGTCTTTCGTGTATTTATTATTCAGATGTAACATAATAAACTCTGAGCCAAGATTTCTTCAAAACATCTCTACAGAAGCAGCAAAAACCTGTGAACTTGCCTTAATAATGTAATGATAAAAAATAAATTATTGCTAATTTATGCATCTTACTTGTGAATTTTAAAGTATTTGTTAAGTACTGTAGGTAGTCCCCTAGAATGTTTCAAATGCTAGATACGCCTGAAGACTTTCCTATTAAAATTTTCTATCACTGATAAAAATCCTTCTTTCCTAAAATTGTCCATCTGTTCTCAATAAACTTCTTTACATGAATAACACAGTATTATCAAAGAAGCACTAGGAGATGCAACATCAAAGCACATTCGGAATAATAAATAACAATTAGAATCATCCAAAAATTATGAATTATCTGGTAATTCTGATAAATTATCAAATCATTTTTACGTATGTTTTATATCATATCAATTATAAACCATTCCCCAATTAAATATCTGTACAGGTTGTGGCAATCTATATACTGCAGTTTTAAAATATGAATGTTTAAATCATGCTATTTATTATATAATCAGGGTTGTATGTGTCACTAAGGTACAAAAAATATAGTACTTATTATACAAAAGCCTTACTTTTTGCTCCCATGTAGCATCATCTATCTTTTATTTCTGAACTGAGTTACATACATGCTATAAAAAGTAGAGATAATAAAGGATAAACATGATGTAAGGATAAAATAAAGCTATTTTAATATTTCTTCAGGTTATATACACTTCACCTAATTGAAATGAAATCCTTTTGATAACATTATGAAAAAGTATTTAAATTTTACCATGTTGAACAATGTATCTCTCAGCCATACTCACCATTCATTAGACTGCAGTGTAGGGGGGTTATTTCTCGTAATGAGATATAAGGCATGCCTTGCATTCATATGAAATAAAGGAGGCTCCCTTTCCACTATAAAAGAAAGAAAACTTCCTGTTAAATATGTGCCTGTTATATAGGAGCATGGAAGCAATGTTAGTTTTTTTTTTTAAATAAACCCCAACTTAGGAAAAAAGTTGCAAGTAGAGTTCAGAGAACTTAGTTAAGTGAGTCAATAGAGAGAAAATTGCAGCCCTGATGCACAACATCTCTAAATAGTGTATTTTTCCAATAAACAAGAACATTCTAAGAGAACCTAATATAGTGATTAAATCAGGCCATTAATGTGAATACATGACTATTATCTAATCCTCAAGCTTCATTGTAGTTTCAATCAGATGTCCCAATAATGTCCTTTGTAGCAAAAATGACCTTTGATCATCTGCATCCTTAAAGGAAATTCTCCATTTTTTCTAAATTTTAAACTTACATAAAATTGTTCATAAAATATTCCTATAATCCTTTCAATATGTGTAAAATCTGGAGTCATGTCCCCTGTCATTCCTGATATTGGTTGTCTGTGTCTTCTTTCTGTTTGATCTAGCCAGAGGTTTATTAATTTCATTAATTTTCCCAAAGAAATAATTTGTGATCTCATTGATTTTCTCTATTGTTTTCATTTTCTTTTTAATTGATTTCTGTTTTGATCTTTTCTGGGTCTCTTTGTTCTGTTTACTGTGGATTGAATTTGCCCTTCTTTCTCTAGTCTTAAGGTGACAGTTGAAGTCATGACCTTGACAATTCACAAGTATACAATTTTGACTCTCAAATATCCCTCAGTTTGGCTTTGTGCTGTTATTAAATTTAGTTTCCACATCTCTGGCAGGAATATCACAGAAGCAAGTGTCACGCTTTCCTCAGTGTATTCTATGATGATCCTATAGAACAGGTCCATGGTTTCAGATCGTCTTGACATTGATGGTGATCACTTTGATCACTTACGGCCATTCCACAAGGTTTCATGGTGAAGTTTCACTTTTTTCCTTTGTAATTATTAAGTATTTGTGAAAAGATACTTGCGTCTATATAAATATTCTGTTTTGCATAAAGATCATTTTATTCTCTTATTGTATAGATTTAGATTCTTCATTTAATAATTTATAACCTGCTACTATCATTTATTTTGATGTTGAAATTGTTTCATTTTTGAGCAGTTGAGAATCTTTTTAGCCGACTTCTGCCTTTCCGGCATGGCTCCATCATTCCCTGCTTAGCTCCTTGCTCTCTGGCCCACTAAGATGTTCCAGGATCATCTTATGCTTTCCCTACTGTAGACACGGCTCCAAGGAGCTGTGGCAGGCAGTGTGCTCACTGCTACTGCCCGTGTCACTTCTCTTAGATCCTGTCAGTGGATAAAGGAAGGGAACACACACGTCCCTCATCTATTTGTATTCATACTTGTACATTAAATATCTTTAGTTGTTTATTGAAAACTGAGTTCACTACAATATCTCAAATCCAATGCTATAGTACTATTTATTCGAGCCTTCTCTTTCCATTATTTGTAGCACCCTTCTTGGACAGTAAGAAACCTCACTCTCATTATCTTTAATATATCTGGTGACTCACCCCTGTACATAGCCAGTCTCCCATCTTGGCCACCACCCTTTCCCCTTTTCCCCATCAAGTTTTCAAACCCCATTCCAAGCCTGTCTACACTGTGAATGTACACTTCATCCACTCAGTTTCTGACACCCCATCTAAACTGGATCACTTTCTGAAAGCCCCCTTCCTTTCAATCAGGCACTGCCACTGTGTCAGGTGACCCACCCCAAATATGGACGTGCTCCTTGGCCTCTGACACCCCATGCTAGGCTACTTCTAGGTCTGAATGCTTTGGTTACTCCACCAGGACTCTGAATCTCCAAACTTGACTGCCACCCTCCCTGCACAGGTTATGCTTCCACATACAAGGCATTCTGTCTGTGGGAACTCCCTCCTCTCCTCACAGGACTCTGACACGCCACGCTGGGCTACCATGGCTCAGCAGGTGACATGGACACCTACTTTATACTGTCCTCCCAACAGCTTTAAGAATGAGTAGTTTGAAGATGGCGGCATGAATAGGACAGTGGGAATCTCCTCCCAAAAACATATATTTTTGAAAATACAACAAATACAACTAATCCTAAAAGAGAGACCAGAAGACAACAGCCAGACTACATCCACACCTGTGAGAACCCAGCGCCTGGTGAAAGGGGTAAGATAGAAGCCCAGCCGGGTGAGACCTGAACACCCCTCACCTCAACTCCCGATGGGAGGAGACGAGTCGGAGCGGGGAGGGAGAGGGAGCCCAGGACTGCTGAACACCCAGCCCTAGCCATCCGCACCAGAGAGCAGACAGTGCATGCGTGGAGTGCTGGAAACTAGGGAAACAGGACAGCAAGACCTGTGAGCAGGTCCCAAAGCTGGTGCCCCTGTGACAAAGAAAAGCGAGTGCTTTTTGAAAGTCTTAAAGGGACAGGGATGCCACAGCTGGATGGAAGCATCCTGGGTCACAGTCCAGCAGCTGGAAATTCCAGGGAACTCCAGGCACACTAACCCCCGGGGCAATAGCTCTGAGACCCCTCACAGAGGTAAACAGCCAAACAGCCCCCCGTCCATTACCCCTCCGGGACCCCGCCATAGCATAGTAGCAGGCTGAGGCTGGCAACTCCCACAGCAAGGGAGCTTCCTCCATACTGGACGGGCAAGATATAAAGACCCAGTCTACACGCAATTACCCAACACAAGCCACTAGGGGTAGCAGTTGTCCCAGTAAAGAGGCCAGGAGCAAGTGGAAAGCCTTAGCTCTCCCATCTGACAGAAAGCCAATAGCTCACCACTGCACCTATCAACATGAAAAGGCAAAAAAATTTGATCCAGACAAGACTAACCCAGACAGCTTTGACATCTGCTACATCTCCCCCTGAAAAGGAACCCAAGGAGATAGATTTAACCAGTCTTCCTGAAAAAGAATTCAAAACAAAAGTCATAACCATGCTGATGGACTTGCAGAGAAATATACAAGAACTAAGGAGGGAGAATAGAGAAATAAAACAAGCTCTCTAGAAGGACTTCAAAACAGAATGGACAAGATGCACGAGACCATTAATGGACTAGAAAACAGAGAACAGGAATGGAGAGAAGCTGATGCAGAGAGAGATAAAAGGATCTCCAGGAATGAAAGAATTTTAAGAGAACTGAGTGACCAATCGATACGGAACAATATCCACATTATAGGGGTACCAGAAGAAGAAGAGAGAGAAAAAGGGATAGAAAGTGTCTTTGAAGAAATAATTGCCAAAAACTTCCCCAAGCTGGGGGAGGAAATGGCCTCTCAGACCACAGAAACACACAGAACACCCATGACAAGGGACCCAAGGACGGCAACACCAAGACACATAATAATTAAAATGGCAAAGATCAAAGACAAAGACAAAGTATTAAAGGCAGCCAGAGAGAAAAAAAAGGCCACCTACAAAGGAAAACCCATCAGGCTATCATCAGACTTCTCAACAGAAACCCTACAGGTCAGAAGAGCATGGCATGATATACTTAATGCAATGAAACAGAAGGGCCTCGAACCAAGATTACTGTATCCAGCAAGATTATCATTTAAATATGAAGGAGGGATTAAACAATTCCCAGACAAGCAAAAGTTGAGAGAATTGGCCTCCCACAAACCACCTCTACAGGGCATCTTACAGGGACTGCTCTAGATTGGAGCACACTTAAAAAGAGCACAGAACAAAACACCCAACATATGAAGAAGGGAGGAGGAGGAATAAGAAGGGAGAGAAATAAAGAATCATCAGACCGTGTTTATAATAGCTCGATAAGCGAGTTAAGTTAGACAGTAAGTAAATAAGCTAACCTTGAACCTTTGGTAACCACAAACATAAAGCCTGAAATGGCAATAAGTACATACCTTTCAATAATCTCCCTAAATGAAAATGGTCTGAATGCACCAATCAAAAGACACTGAGAAATAGAATGGATAAAAAGCAAGACCCATCTATATGCTGCTTACAAGAGACTCACCTCAAACCCAAAGACATGCACAGACTTAAAGTCAAGGGATAGAAAAAGATATTTCATGCAAATAACAGAGAGAAAAAAGCAGGTGTTGCAATACGAGTATCAGACAAAATAGACTTCAAAATAAAGTAACAAAAGTTAAAGAAGAACATTACATAATTATAAAGGGTCAGTCCAACAAGAGGATATAACCATTATAAATATATATGCACCCAATACAGGAGTACCAACATATGTGAAACAAATACTAGCAGAATTAAAGCAGGAAATAGAATGCAATGCATTCATTCTGGGAGACTTCAACACACCACTCACTCCAAAGGACAGATCCACCAGACAGAAAATAAGTAAGGACACACAGGCTCTGAACAACACACTAGAACAGATGGACTAATAGACATCTACAGAACTCTACATCCAAAAGCAACAGGATATAAATTCTTCTCAAGTGCACATTGAACATTCTCCAGAATAGATCACATACTAGGCCACAAAAAGAGCCTCAGTAAATTCCAAAAGATTGAAATCTTACCAACCAACTTTTCAGACCACAAAGGCATAAAGCTAGAAATAAACTGTACAAAGAAAGCAAAAAGGCTCAAAAACACATGGAGGCTTAACAACACGCTCCTAAATAATCAATGGATCAATGACCAAATCAAAATGGAGATCCAGCAATTTATGGAAACTAACGACAACAACACAAAGCCCCAACTACTGTGGGATACAGCAAAAGCAGTCTTAAAAGGAAAGTATATAGCAATGCAGGCATATTTAAAGAAAGAAGAACAATCACAAATGAATAGTCTAATGTCACAAATATCGAAAATGGAAAAGAACAAATGAGGCCTAAGGTCAGCAGAAGGAGGGACATAATGAAGATCAGAGAAGAAATAAATAAAATTGAGAAGAATAAAACAATAGCAAAAATCAGTGAAACCAAGAGCTGGTTCTTTGAAGAAATAAAATAGATAAGCCTCTAGCTAGACTTATTAAGAAGAAAAGAGAGTCAACACAAATCAACAGAATCAGAAACGAGAAAGGAAAAATCACGACGGTCCCCACAGAAATACAAAGAATTATTAGAGAGTACTATAAAAACCTATATGCTAACAAGCTGGGAAACCTAGGAGAAATGGACAACTTCCTAGAAAAATACAACCTTCCAAGACTGACCCACAAAGAAACAGAAAATCTAAACAGACCAATTACCAGCAATGAAATTGAAGCAGTAATCAAAAAACTACCAAAGAACAAAACTCCAGGGCCAGATGGATTTACCTCGGAATTTTATCAGACACACAGAGAAGACATAATACCCATTCTCCTTAAAGTGTTCCACAAAATAGAAGAAGAGGGAATACTCCCAAACTCATTCTATGAAGCCAACATCACCCTAATACCAAAACCAGGCAAAGACCCCACCAAAAAAGAAAAGTACAGACCAATATCCCTGATGAACGTAGATGCAAAAATACTCAACAAAATATTAGCAAACCGAAATCAAAAATACATCATAAGGATTGTACACCATGACCAAGTGGGATTCATCCCAGGGATGCAAGGATGGTACATCATTCAAAAATCCATCAACATCATCCACCACATCAACAAAAAGAAATACAAAAACCACATGATCATCTCCATAGATGCTGAAAAAGCATTTGATAAAATTCATCATCCATTCATGATAAAAACTCTCAACAGAATGGGTATAGAGGGCAGGTAACTCAACATAATAAAGGCCATATATGATAAACCCAGAGCCAACATCATACTGAACAGAGAGAAGCTGAAAGCTTTTCCTCTGTGATCGGGAACAAGACAGGGATGCCCACTATCCCCACTGTTATTCAACATAGTACTGGAGGTCCTAGCCATGAAAATTAGACAAAACAAAGAAATACAAGGAATCCAGATTGGTAAAGAAGAAGTCAAACTGTCATTATTTGGAGATGACATGATATTGTACATAAAAAACCCTAAAGGCTCCACTCCGAAACTACTAGAGCTACTATCGGAATTCAGCAAAGTTGCAGGATACAAAATTAACACATAGAAATCTGTGGCTTTCCTATACACTAACAATAAACTAATAGAAAGAGAAATCAGGAAAACAATTCCATTCACAGCAGCATCAAAAAGAATAAAATACCTAGGAATAAACCTAACCAAGGAAGTGAAAGACCTATACCCTGAAAACTACAAGACACTCTTAAGAGAAATTAAAGAGGTCACTAACAAATGGAAACTCATCCCATGCTCTTGGCTAGGAAGAATTAATATCGTCAAAATGGCCATCCTGCCCAAAGCAATATACAGATTTGATGCAATCCCTATCAAATTACCAACAGCTTTCTTCAATGAACTGGAAGAAATAGTTCAAAAATTCATATGGAAACACCAAAGACCCCAAATAGCTAAAGCAATACTGAGAAGGAAGAATAAAGTGGGGGGGATCTCACTCCCCAACTTCAAGTTCTACTACAAAGCCATAGTAATCAAGACAATTTGGTAGTGGCACAAGAACAGAGCCACAGACCAATGGAACAGAATAAAGACTCCAAACATTAACCCAAACATATATGGTCAACTAATATTCAATAAAGGGGCCATGGACATACAATGGGGAAATGACAGTCTCTTCAACAGATGGTGCTGGCAAAACTGGACAGCTACATGTAAGAGAATGAAACTGGATCACTGTCTAACCCCATACACAAAAGTAAATTCGAAATGGATCATAGACTTGAATGTAAGTCATGAAACCATAAAACTCTTAGAAAAAAACATAGGCAAAAATCTCTTGGACATAAACATGAGTGACCTCTTCTTGAACATATCTCCCCAGGCAAGGGAACAAATGCAAAAATGAACAAATGGGACTATATCAAGCTGAAAAGCTTCTGTACGGCAAAGGACACCATCAATAGAACAAAAAGGTATCCTACAGTATGGGAGAATATATTCAAAAATGACAGATCCGATAAAGGGTTGACATCCAAAATATATAAAGAGCTCACGCACCTCAACAAAGAAAAAGCAAATATTACAATTAAAAAATGGGCAGAGGAGCTGAATAGACAGTTCTCTAAAGAAGAAATTCAGATGGCCAACAGACACATGAAAAGAAGCCCCACCTTGCTTGTCATCAGAGAAATGCAAATTAAAACCACAATCAGATATCACCTCACACCAGTAAGGATCACCATCATCGAAAAGACAAACAACAATAAATGTTGGCGAGGTTGTGGGGAAAGGAGAACCCTCCTACACTGCTGGGGGGAATGTAAATTAGTTCAACCATTGTGGAAAGCAGTATGGAGGTGCCTCAAAATGCTCAAAATAAAAATACCATTTGACACAGGAATTCCACTTCTAGGAATTTACCCTAAGAATGCAGCACTCTAGTTTGAAAAAGACAGATGCACCCCTATGTTTATCACTGCACTATTTACAATAGCCAAGATATGGAAGCAACCTAAAAGCCATCAGTAGATGAATGGATAAAGAGGATGTGGTACATATACACAATGGAATATTACTCAGCCATAAGGAAAAAACAAATCCTACCATTTGCAACAACATGGATGGAGCTAGAGGGTATTATGCTCAGTGAAATAAGCCAGGTGGAGAAAGACAAGTACCAAATGATTTCACTCATCTCTGGAGTGTAAGAACAAAGGAAAACTGAAGGAGCAAAACAGCAGCAGAATCACAGAACCCAAGAATGGACTAATAGTTACCAAAGGGAAAAGGACTGGGGAGGATGGGAGGGAAGTGAGGGATAAAGGCAGGGAAAAGGAAAGGAGGCATTACAATTAGCATGTAGAGTGTGTGGGGGCACGGGGAGGGCTGTGCAACACAGAGCAGACAAGTAGTGATTTTACAGCATCTTACTGCAGTGATGGACAGTGATTGTGAAGGGGTATGTGGGGGGGACTTGGTGAAGGGGGGAGCCTAGTAAACATAATGTTCTTCATGTAATTGTAGATTAATGATACCAAAATAAAAAAAATCAAACTGTACAATAAGGTATGCAACCTGATAACCTAATCCTCATACCTAACATGAAGTATTAAGTAATCTTAGTAGCGGTACTACTACTATAAAGCATTCGTGAATGCTTTAGAGTGCCTTCATAGATGTTAAATCTATAACCATAGACATATTCTAGGTGTTTAACAAATACTCATTAAATTTTAGACACAGATACCTCAAAATTAATACCACAGCAGAAACTATTTTAGACCTAATTTAATACAGCAAATATAATATACCTAAACTAACATATATATATATATACAAATTGCCAAATAACCAAAGTGACAACCTTGATAGATTTATTGCTCCCCTTAAACATTGACATAAAAATGAAAAACTGTACTTTGATACAGAAATTGAGGTGAAACATTGATCAAAACTTACTACACAGTAATAAAGAGCAATGCTTACCTATTTCAATACATGTTATCCCCAGAGACCATACATCTACTTTGCTATCATATTGTTCTTCATTCCTGCCTAAAATTATTTCTGGGGCCATCCTAAAACATAAAATGTTACTTAAAGTTATAAAAGAAAAGAAAAGTATACTATTCTTTAAAAATGTAATGACCATCCACATGGAGAATACCTGTGTGAATTCTAGATGATATGTCTGACATAAGAATTCTTATAATGGGAAATAAATGCATTACAGGTTGTGAGGTAAATATTTACCATTGCATACACAGTGTTACACTTATTCTCACCATTTGTCATGATCACGTACCAGCATCCTGGAGGAAAGACTCCCCAGAGCAGGGATGCATTCTGCATCAATTCAAGTTTGCAGATTGTAATATTGTATATCCTTAATGCCAGTGGTTCTCAAACATTTTGGTTTCAGCATCTTATTACAAAAGTCAAAATTTTTATCACTGGCACTTGTTTTCTTGAAGTAAACAAACTCACTACATTTAGCTGAGAAAATATCTGCCATAATAAGCAACAATGAATAAGCAGTTTGTCAGTCTTCTTTGCAAATAGGAGTAGTGTTCTGTGATAAAAGTGGCTAGGACAGCCACTCATAACTAAATAAATCATACAATTATTAACTTTGGAGGCGTCTTGGCTATAAAATGAAACGCTAATTCGCATCTTCAGCTAGACTCTAATGTTCTCACTGGTGCTTTACCTTATACTTCCTTTCTACTTGTTAAGCACAGACAAACAGAACAGTTTCTGACTGCTTAATAAGATTGTCACTAGGCGTATGTGAGTTCCTGTGTGTAAAAATATGTAAATATGTACATAGTGCTGTGTTCCTAATATACCATATACAAATTTCAATTGCCTATAATAGAGGGCTTCTAATGTGTTAAGATGTTGAAGTAAGCTTGGGGAGTCACCAAGTACAACAAAGTTAAAAAGGTAGTTTTGTTTTTAATGCACAACTTTCTAGCTCCTTTCTAGTATCTAATATTGATCACTGAGTTGTAAAGAGGGTGACCATTAAGAAGCATTATTTGTCCAAAGAACCCTTTTTTTTATACAGGGGAAGAGGATTCTATCTAAACTAGGGTTCTACATAAGAAATTTTTGGTCATACAGAACAGTGGTCTTCAAACATTTTATTTTCTTACTTCCAATGAACTCATTTAAAAAATGTATCCGCTTGTACATTTTTGAGTTGGTATCTAAATTTTATAAACTTAATAGTTGAAAAGGATATAATGCACACATATGTATATGTGCTTTACAGATATTTACAACTTGGAGCTGAGGACCTCGCTCATTCCATTCATTAAAAACACTGCTGTATAATAAACTAATTAGCAAACCCAGTCTGCACGGTCATATGAACCATTCAAATCAGAATTATTTTCTGTCAGAAAATGCCAAACTTTATTTCTCATTGTAAATAACATGTTAATGTGTCCTCACAACAAATGTCCCAGTTATAAATGAGATAATTTGTGATTCACTAGAAAAGAAGATGGGTGGAAAGGTAATTGGGGAAAAGAAAGAGCAAGGAGTAAAAGGAACTGAAGAGAGATGACTGCGAAGGCAGAAGGCCCTTTGCCAAAACTTGGTGTCCTAACTCTTCAATATTTCTGATGCTATATATTCTAGATGTTACGTGTTCTCAGATTGTCCCTCTGGGGATGGTTTGAGGCTTTTAATTCTCAGAACAATGCATCACTCTACTCGTCAGGATGGGTGAGAAGCCTTTCTTTAACAAACTGGGCGTTGGGAGATTTGAAAGGTAGGTGGAAAAGAAGATGCTGTAGACCTAAGACACTTCTCAACATATACAGAGAGAGGACATCTATGGAAGTTGAAGATGTGGAAAATAATTCCCTTCAGACTTGCTGACATTAATATGGAATTATTTATGAATAAAATTAGATGATGTCTAGAAGTCGCTTCAGATAACTGGAGGTGGGAGGGAGGGCAAGAAGGTCAAGTACACAGGGCAGCCAGGCCCTGGGGTAGTGCTGTTAGGCTGAGCTGACCGCTGTGTGAGCCTTCGTTATATTTTTGTCTATTTCCCTGTATACTTGAAATTCTCCACAATAAAAAATGAAAACAAAAAGTTGCTAAGCAGCTACCAGTCTTCAGGTACTCTTATACAGAAGATACTAACACACAGTAAGTATAAATCTAAAGAAAATTTCCACTTAGCATTTCTATCTTCTCCCTTCTTAAAGATTTAAATTTTTTCACTCCTACTCTCAATACATGATGTGGATGATAACAGGAAAGAAACATAGAGGGGACAAATAAATCAATAGGAGATCCAAGGGCAGCAATCCAAATCTGTATCTGAAACTACAGTGCTTAGAGTAATATCTAAAGCAGCACTGTATTTCCAGGAGAAACATAAAGCACCTGATAAAAGTACAACCACACACTGCCCATTTCAATTATGAGGATCAATACCAGATAGGACTACGCTTACCAATGCGGCGTCCCCACAAAAGACTTGGCAGAAGAGGCCATGGAAGCAAATCCAAAGTCAGCAAGTTTCACCCGGCCTTCTGGTGTCAGAAGGATATTTCCTGCTTTGATGTCTCTGGGTTTAAGGAACACAGAAAATTATTTTTCTTTCCTTTGTAAGATTATACTGAAAATGATAAAGATCATATAAAAATTTATAATATAGGGAAGGAGAAATCAGAATAATTAAGGCCTTGGATAATCTCTCAGTTGGGATAATGAGAATTAAGATCCAAACTGAGAAATGAGATACACAGAATTCCTATAAGTATATAGTAACAATTTTCTAAAAGAGAAGATAAAATAGCAGCAGAAACAGAAGAAAAAAATTAGGTAATTAATAGCACATACTCGATATTTGAGTGCCTGTTTATTGGTACAAATAATGGTTTTAAAAATTTAGCTGAACATTCTTATATGACTGTAAAATTTCTGAGTATACCTTTAACAATATAATGGAAAAAAAAGAACCTGATGCCCCAAATTTGTTTTTTTTTAATTACTCCTATCATTCCAAATTTTTGCATAGTTCTCCTACCTAAATATGAAATGAAAACTGAAATACATGGGTAAGGTAATATCAATGGTCCCAAATTTACTTTTAAGCTCTTTTCTAAATCAGCAATGTACATGTGAACTAAGAAAATTATAATGGGATTGTATGCCCGATGGGCACCATAACATTCAAAAAGAATTTTTAAAAAATGGAAAGTTCTTTGAAGTTGAGAAGAGCTTAGGTTCTGCTTCCAACTCTTTCATTCTCTTATTTACTATGCATGTGGATTTCTCTTGGACCTTACTATCCTCATCTAAAAAACTGATAACCCATTAATTTACAATGACTCTACTATATAAGTTTACTATGTATTGTCTGGTTGACATAGATAATTTAAAAAATGCTAGCTTCCTTCTAAAAACAGGCAAAACCAATACCAATGCTAAAAATGTAGTTTATGATGGTTTAATCTTTAAATTACTATCCATTATCAAGGATTATCTCAAAAGCATAGAGTGTCAGGTAGCTTTTACTTGTCTCTGTCATGGAATCAATGGAACAAACCCGGCATTAGGAGTCACCAGGAGGACAAAAGGTCTAGGTTTGCTCTAGTCTAATCTATCTTGCTTCATCAGCTTTGAGAAGTGAGTCACAAATTGGGGCATCAGTTTCTTCATCTGTAAAATGAAACAAGTAAGAATACATAATCCCTATCGTCTTTTCCACTTCATAAACTAAACTTTTCTATAATTAAATTTCTATCAAAAATCTATAAAGTGCACATACTTCAGAAAGCCCAGCAGCATGTGTAGAAAAAGATAAAAATTATTCTCAACCAAGAGATCAAATAAATTAGTATATTCATTTTAAGACACAGATACCTAAGAAAATATGAGTTTGTAGAACTCCAGAATACTTTTATTTAGCTAAAACCAACAAAGCTTTCAGGATTAATAAATTCTAGGTCTGATAAATTTGCTTATTAATATATGGTAATTTTTAAAGTACTTACCTATGGATCATGGCACGAGAATGTAAGTAGGCTAATCCCTGAAGAGCACCATGTATAATTGCTGCTATTTCCATTTCTTGTAATGCCATTTCGTGAACTTAAAATAAGATTTTATTTGAAAATAATTATTCTATAGAACATTTTTATTTTAAAATATATATACATATATCTAATGTATGGGCAAATTTCAAAAAACTAACATTTAGCAAGAAGGAATTTTTTGCTTTCCAAGATAATAAACAAAGAAATTGAACTTAATAAGTGTGCAGTTGTGCCTAGTTATTATAGTTCACAGCCAATTTTCCTCTAAGTTAACATTTAACAATTATTTCATGATTATAAAAACAATGAAAGAGAAGCTTTCCCTTTTTATATTCCTACATATCTTCATTCTGAACAGAAGGAACAAATCAAGTTTAATGATAAAGAAGGCAGAAAAATGCCTGTTAAATCATAATGAAAGAAAACTCATCTGTTATACTAAAATGTAGTATTTAATGAAGACACTGTATACCACGCTGAGACTCTAGAAAAGACAAAGGTTTTTACTCTTCCTGGAAAGTTTTAACATTTTTTTAAAAATCTCTTAGTGAGTGAATTCTCATTTTATTATACTAATACTTTTCTTTTCTTAATAAATAAAGGAAACTTACATTCCAGCAAATCTGTAACAGATCCTGAACAATATTCCATTACAAGCTACAGGGGAAAAAATCATAAAAACATTAAAATACACTATTAAAATAAATAGATTCTATATGAGATAAAATTAATTCACCAAGGAGATTGAGAAGATAGTTTGAAGTGAAACAAACTCTAGTTATCAATTACCTTTAAATATAAGTATACATTTTGAAACTTGTCAAATGCATACATGAAGTTAAGCCAATGCTACATTAATCTTTTGTAATGCCAACATATAACTCCTCTGGAAGGAGACCCTATTATCATCTTTGTTTTACAGATGGAGAAACTTGAAAGACAGAGAGGCAGCCTACCCTCTCTGCCACTGTTTTTTCTGTTACCACAGACTCAAATTTAGGAGTACCATCACCATCAAATTAAACCAAACATTACAAATCTAAATAAATCTAAGTTCTGTATACTAAAATGATAATCAGCTGTAGCTTATTAAAAATAAAAGGTCATTCCTGTTTAAAGAAAAATTAGCCTTTCTCTGAAAAGACATAATTACTATGCCTAAACCGTTGTAAGATTACTACCTTACCTTAGTTTCAACAATGGGGCAAAAGTAATTTCCATTTTCTGCAATAAAATGTCCCAATTTTCTAATTTAGTATTATTCAGCCAAAGAATCACAATCAGCTCAGATTTCACCAGGATTCACCACCAATATTCCAACCAAGATCCTTGTGGTTAAATAGCTTACATTTATGTCAAAAATAAATGCTGATTTTCATCCTTTGATAGAATTGTTCTCAACAAATGTTTGATAAAGCATTTGAAGAATGATACCGCTATCATACATCAGAACATTTTCCCGTGCACGTAACGGTCAGCTGAATCTCTGTAGTCAACTCCAAAAGTTCTCTTATCTTTTACTGCATATGAGTTTCAGGAAAAGCTGCTCCTCTTTTCTCAGTATAAACTAACATTTCAAGGTGTTTGTGCATGGCTTTACTCAACTATTTTGAGACATTTTTGAATTAATTATAAACTAAACCTACTAAAATTACAGCAAGGGGAGAGCAGATACCTACCCATGCTCTCTGCTCACGTAAATAGCAGCCTTTGTATTCTACAATGTTGGGATGTTTTAATGTTCGTAGGCACCTGACTTCCTTAATAATATCCTGCCATCTCTGTGGGGAGAAAAAAAAGAATAAAGGAAAGAATTAGGAACAGTTGCCTTTCCTTAGAAAACTATATAAGTACAAAAGTAATTATTAGATTAAGAAGTGAACAAGAACATACAATTTTGCTTTATTTGTAACATTTAAATTTCAAACTAATTTATTTTAAGGAAATTACATTCATATAGTTTACAACTCAATAACATAAAATTCATTCCAGGTAGGACACATTTTTATTTTTATAAAATTTATTATCAATGAGTCTTATAAAAATCTGACAACCACACACCAAGCCTGTTGAAAACTATATACTATATTGAGTGGTTTTTCTTCAAAAGTTCAACCTCCCTCTTCTTTTTTGCAGCTTTATTGTTGTGTAATTCACATACCTTAAAGTTCAGCTGTTGTGTTTTTGGCTTATATTGTCTACCAAATGTTATGTTTTTTCTGCTGCTTAAACTAAAATCAAGTAATTACCTAAATTCCTAAATGCACATATTCTAAAATGCTAGTGAACACTTAGGTTATAACAGAGGGAAGTTCACAGAAAAACCAAGCAGCATGGAAACATTTTCCTACAGGATTTCCCGAAGAGCCTTCCCATTGACGCCTACTAGTAAGTAACAGATAAACCTTCAGCAATAAAAGCTACTCTATGACAACTTCAGAAACTTAGGCCATATCCTAAGTAGGGTGACTTGTCAGAAGCAATCAGGGAACTGAAAATACAGGTGCTTGGGTCCATACCCAGAGACTCTAGAGGCTTAGTGGATGTGGGATGGGAACTTGGAATCTGTTTTTTGTTCTTGTTTCAGTTTTTCCAAGCTTTACTGCTGACTTGTATCATATTTCTAAAGGTAGGGGAACTAGAATACAGAACTTTAAAAAATGTTTTGCACTAGAATTTAAGATCCTGTATCTCCTATGTTTTTTATAAACCCTCAAGAAAATAGAGCAAGATATTCACAGTGTAAAATGTGTAAGCTGTAAGATGCTAACTTCAGAAAGTGTTTTATGGGCTTTACATTTCAAATTTGAGTGCTCTGGGAGGCAAACTCTCAAAACAAAACCAAGCTAAAACCTGTATTCTTCAATGTAAAAAAAACTTCCAGGAAGGACACAATATTACATGAGAGAAGATGATGCCCTAGGTGAAACTTTTTGTTCTAGGCATGACTAATTAACAGACTCCAGCACAAGTCTGCTATGAAAGCTGGTTTTAATGTTATACTGTAGAATGGCAAATAAAATTCAACTTGTAAAAAACGGAGGTTTTTTAGGGGTTTTAGAAACTATTAAGAGATTTTTCGGTATCGACATAATGGAACAGTGATCAATCACAACAGTGTTATCATACCCATAAGTATGATTATCACAAAAAACAACATTTACCACAAAACGGAGATTACAGAAATGTAGAAAGCCAAAACCTTTAAAAATTTAAGACTGATCTAGCAATTCTACCTCTGGGCACATACCCGAAAGTTTAAAAGCGGAACTCAAAGAAATACTTGTATACCGATGTGCATAGCAGCATTATTCACAGTAACCAAGGGGTAGAAGCAACTAAGTGTCCATTTACAGTTGGTAGATGGACAAAATGTGGTGTTTTTACACACACACACACACACGGGATTATTCAGCTATAAAAAGAAAGGTAATTCTGACACACTACAACATAGATGAACTTTGAGGACACTATATTAAGTGAAACAAGCCAGTCACAAAAGGACAAATAGTGCATAATTTCAATTACATGAGATACCTAAAGTAGTCAAATTGATAGAGACAGAAAGTGGAGAGGTGATTTCCAAGGGCTGCGGGGAGGAGGGAATGAGGTGTTATTGTTTGATGGGTGTAGAATATCACTTTTGCAAAATGAAAGAATTCTGGAGATGAATGGTGGTGATGGTTGCACAGCAATGTGAATGTCCTTAACACCACTGAACTTACACTTAAAGTGGTTAATATGGTAAATTTGTTTTGTGTACTTTACCACAATTAAAAATAAATAAATTTTTTAAAGATTAAAGAAAGACAAAGAGAACAGACTTAGCAAGTAATTTTATAAATTTATGCTATTAAGGAAGGACTAATCAGAACACTGATGAACTAAAGTATCAGTAATTTTATTTTTCAGATTATTACCCACTGCCTTATTTTTCAGATTAGATATATTGCTGCCGATGATTATTTGAAACAGCCATTAAATAATTTCTCAACCATTAAAAATTTATATCCAGTATACTTACTGTCAATGTACCTTATTCTAATTTACTTTCTCAGACATGATAATCCCTCTATTATAGAATAATCTTCTAAACAATTTAAAAAATTAAACTCGTGTCAGCAGCACATATCTAAAAAATTTAAAAGTAAGGGACACAGTTGGGAGGTTTCTGGGATGTCAGGAATGTTGTTTATGGCTCTAGGTACAGGTTAAATGGGCACATTGAGTCTGTGGAAGAAAATTCACTGAGATAAACCTTAGTATTTGTATATTTTTCAACATTTTTTGAAAAAATTTCCACCTATCCCCAATTAAAAATGGTATAGCTCTCTTTAACATGCCAATACAAACATATATATTTTACCTACCTCCATAGCCCACTTTCCACTATAAGGTATTCTCTTGATAGCCACCACGTCAGAGGTGTGCACATCTCGTGCCTAAAAAAGACAGAAGACCACTGTAAAAGTTAACATTTATAAACTACCATGTCCAAAAAGATACCAAAACTGATTTTAAAGAACATTGAAAACATAAGTAAATGGATAGCAAAAAGCGTATCAAATTGTCAAGGAGCTCGTACTTTAGAAATAAAAATAATGCATGTTTATCTTTGAATCAGCTAGTTGAGAGGAAAAATATAGAAATTTGAATAGAACTATAAACAAACAAAAAATGACTAGTACAAGTCTATGCTAGGCCTGTAAATGTCAAAATTTCAATGAAATGGACAATTCTCTAGGAAAGAACTACTAAAATTGATCTAGAGAAGAAAATTTGAGTAAAACAGAGGTGGAAGATTGAAAAGAATAGCAATTGTCTTTAAAATTGTTGTGAGTGGAGCAGTTTCACCAGGGGAACTTCCCAGGATAAAAGGGGAGAAAAAGGAAAGCTACCCCATTATCTGTAAGGAGGCAGTCTAACCCAACAACTAAACCCTCACAAGCAGCGCAAAATAGAAAGTTAGGTACCAATCTGACTTATAAATGTAGACAAGGGAACTCTAAATAAAATTTTAAAACCAAATATTACCGGGCATTAAAAGAATATTTCATTTGGATAAAATATATTACCACAGAAATGCAAAATTTTGATACAGGAAAACATTTCATAATTTGCCATATTTTTTTACAAATCAAAGGGGAAAAATATATACTTATACATATAAATGCTTAATAAATGCTGAAAATGTAGAAAGAGCCCAACTCTAAATGTATTTAATGCAGGGAAGACCAAACTCTTAGAAAACCCACATGGGAAAGGTAATTCCTCAACATGATAAATCATGTCTATTGTAAACAACTATTAACTAGATTTAAGACAAGACAGCTAAAATGCTATCACCATTACTATTTACCACTGCTGTGGAATTTTGATAAAAATATAAAAGCATAACAGAAACATAAAAGTTAACTCTTTAAAAAGAAGAGCCAAATTCTCATTATGTGTTTAAAAAAAGATGATATATAAAGAAGGCACAAGAGGATAGCTGCAAAACATTTCATATGAGTTCAGTAAGAAGGGTTAATCATCTCTAGTCATCTGTGGAAGAATTCATCTTCAATTCAGTCTTTAATGAATTCCCAAAGATAAAATGTTTTAAAATTAGATTATGGTGATGGCTACAAAAATCTAACTTACTAAAAATCTATGAAATGCACACTTAAAATTGGTGAACTGAGAGTATGTAACTTAAATCTAAAAAAAGCTGTTAAAAAATTAGACAAGCAGGTATGTAAATTATACCTAAATAGAGTTCCTTAAAATATATATATATATAGATACATATTCTTTTAAGTGGGTCCTTGGAACAACTAATGACCTTCCAATTTCAATTACTAGCAGACTGGCTAAGGAAAACGTGAACTGCCTAACATAATGGGTGAAGTGGATCTATCTGCATAAGATCTTGAATATGAATTTATTTTTCCAAAATGTTCTCTACTCATCAATTTGTGAGCCCCTTGATTTCACTAAATGGGTCTAACCAGCTACATTCTTTTCTAACAGTTTTAATGAGATATAATTTACATAGCACACATTTCACCCACTTGAATGTGTGTAATTCTATAGCTTTTAGTACACTGACAGATGCATGGCAATACCGATCGATATGATAGATATATGCAATTTACCGATAACTACAATTTTAGAACTTTCATCACCTTAAAGAGAAACTCCAAATTGTTTCATTTAAAAATGGTTAAAATGGTAAATTTTATATTATGTGTACCTTACCTCAAATTTTTTCCCCATTAAAAAAAAAAGAAAAAAGAAACGCCACACCCCTTAGCTATCACTCTCCTATCCCTATTCCTCACCCCTTCAGCCCTAAGGAACAACTAATCTACTTTCTGTGTCTCTGGAGATGTGCCCATTCTGTACACTTTGGAACCATATAACATATGGTCTTTTGTGACTGGTTTCTTTCACTTAGTATAATGTTTTCAAGGTTTGAGACCAGTGAATGTTGAGCATCTTTTTATGTCCTTTTTGGCCATTTGTACATCTTTGGAGAAATGTCAATTCAGATTCTTTGCCCATTTAAAAATTGGGTTGCCTTTTTTTATTGAGTTGTAAGAGTTCTTTATATATTCTAGACACAAGTCCCTTAGCAGACATATGATTTACAAATAATTTCTCCTATTCTATTGTTGTCTTTTCAGTTTTGAAGCATAGAAGTTTTACATTTTGATCAAATCCAATAACTATGCTGTTCTTTTGTTCATTTCTAAGAATCCTTTGACAAAACCAAGGTCATGCAGTTTTACCCTAAGAGTTTTATAATTTTAATGTTCACATATGGTATGAGGTAAGGGTCCAATTTCATTCTTCTGCTAAAGAGCTGCATTTCTAACTAGCACAAAATAAAGTTCAAAAGAGGGTAGGTATACTAAATGCAGTGCGGTCACCTGGAGTAGATTCCAGAACAGAAAAGAGCACAAAGACTGGGAAAATCTAAATAAAGTGTATTGTTTAGTTAATAGTATCAGTGTATCAATGTTGATTTCTTAGTTTTGATAAAGGTTCTGTGGTTATGAAACTTGTAAACTTTAAAGGATCTGGGAGATTATAGGGTAAACTCAATTATTATTGCAAAATCTGCAGCTCTAGTATTACTTTAAAATAGTAAGTTAAAGTGACTGTAATTTATTAAAATCCAAGCTCATTAGTAATGATGATTACATTAAAATTAAATCAGATTAAAATGAGATTATTTTTGCCTATCACACACACACACACAAAAAAACAGAAAAATATTTAATGTCCACAGTCATGTTTCTCTGTCCCTTCAGGATTACGAGTTGTACTTACCTATCATGTCTCCTTCATCTCCTCTAATCTGGAAGAATTTCCTCAACTCTTCCTTGTCTTTTATGACACTGGCATTTTTTGAGACTACACAGCAGTACTTACCTTACTAAATTTGTGTTTGTCTGAAGCTTCTTCAAGATTAGATTCTGGTTACATATCTCTGGCTGAAATACTACATGAGTAATATTGTGTCCTTTTCAGGGTATCATATCTGGATGCATACAATGTCTGTTCATCACTGGTTACAAATTTTCATCACCCATTCAGGGTGTTTGACTGTTTCTTTCCAATGTATATAGTTATAATCACTGTTTTCTACCTTGTATCTAACAAGCAATCTGTGGAGAGATACTTTTAAACTATATAAATATTCTGCTCATCAAACTTTCCCCCTAGTTTTAGCAACCACTGAAGATTCTAGCCCCAAACAATCTTTGCAATGATAATTTCAAAATGCTGGTTTTTCCCAACTCTACCATTCCCTTCACATTTATCAGTCAGCATTCTATTATAAAGAAAAGCCCTCCCTTTCTAACTATCTATCCATCCTATATCTGTCATGGAAATTAGGAATTCCTATTTTATTCAATGGGTTATAATCAATAGATGTCTATATTGATGCTCAAATTGTTCCAGATGGGGCCAGTGGGAGCATCTTCAAGCTGGTTCTAGCATCCTCTTGAAAGGTCCTATTTTTCATTTTAAAAGCATGTTTTACATTTCTGGTTCAAGTTATTCTAAAGCTTATCTTTTATGATCCTTGTCCCCACAGTAGAATGAACCATTACTGCAAGAGCTCTTGATCCATGTAGTGAGGAATCCAAGATCTGAGTGCTAAGTGTGCTGCTTGCTACTAAGATATCAACGCAACTAGAATCTTACAGAAGAGAGAGCTAGGAAATATATATGTCATGTAATTAGTTCATGTTAATGCCACAAATTCCTATCCAATACCTATCTAGTCCCACGTGGTTCTTCCTTACATTTGCCAATTTCCTATTTCTATCATTCTTTTCAGTTAGGATCTGAGTCCAAAATGACATCAAAAGTATTCACTGCTCAATCTTTTAACACACAGTTTCAGAACTGTCACACCCATACCAATATGAAACAAGTTTATGGAGAAGAGTTCAAGATTTGGTTGCAGTTTCCTTTTCCTGACCAGACAGAGGGTATACAGCTAAAATACTGTGTATGAAAGTTACTCATATTAGTTTTGGTTTTTACTCCAATGTGGTTATAGCCCAAATACAGTTGGATTCATTGTTCCTGCTTGCCTATTAATGACTCCCCCATACATAATGACAATCTTAACTTTCAAATATACTAATTATTTATTATCAAAAGAGGTAAAACAAGTTATCATTCTATCCTCTTTCTACTTCTTTCTATTCCCCACAACTATCACCATTCTGTATCTTGAGTTGTTGGTTGTATGGCATATAACTTGTCTAATTTCATCAAACTATACATTTAATATATCTGTATTTACTGTATATAAATTATACTTAATAAGTCAACTAAAAAATACTACTGACACACATTGAATGGCTACATGACAGGGATTTTTTCAACAGGGTTCTCTTATTGGGCCCATTTCTAAGAGGCTGTATATTTTTTTCCTTTTTTATTCTATATTTCTCTCCAGAGTAGTATTAAGGAGAACAATGGGAGAAGCTTACATTCAGACAAAACTGTAACACAGAAAAAAGGTTGTTTATGAAAATACCTGTTTTCTGAGTGCCTCTTCCCTTATTCTGTGTCCAATCCAGAAATCAAACAAACATAACCTACATCACACACACACACACATAAAACATGCGTAGACAAAAAGATTCTGCAAGGATGTTTATCTAAATGTTAACAGCAGCCGTCTTTGGGTAGGAAAATTGCAGAGGGAGTTTCTACTACCTTATTTTTACCTCTGATTTACAAATGAGAATTAAGTGAAAAGTTCAAACTGTTAAGAATTTGGAACACATTTTCTCTTTTATTCTTAAGGTACCCATTAAAATGAAAAAGCTAAATCTGTAATACTACCAAAATATTAAACATCTATACAAAACTTGTTGCTGAGAAAAAAAAGCATTCTTAATAGGAAGAAATAATGAATGAATAATAATGAAATGTGTGTATGGGACTTTACATAAGTCAGTGTTTTGCAATATTTGATTCAATAACAATGTAAGTCATAAAACTGCTAAAGTAGTATAGACAACATGGAAATTAAAGCCGAATATCTTTCCCTTTTTTTCAATAATCTAAGAAGCTCAATAAATAAAATGATCTCTTTTTATATACACCTAATGCAAGTGACTGTAAAACAGACTATTGCCTATGTCTTTTGGTATTACTGATTTTTACTCTGCCAGGACTGGATATTAAATAAATGCTGGTCACTGACATTAAGCCTTTAACACTTACAAAGAACACTGCTCCAAAGCCTCCCTGGCCAACTTTTATGAGATCTGTGAAGCGCTTCTCTGGATCTTCTTTGGAGAAGAGTTTTGCAATCTCAGGGTCCTTCAGGGTCTGTGCTTGGATAGTTGAGGACATCCTGCTGGGCAATCAGCTGGCTGATTCTAATTTTATGCTGCTCTCCCAATCCTTGGGAAATCGGAATGAACGAAGCCACATTGGCATAAACAATTGTAGAGAAAGAAAAAAGAAAAAAACAAAAGCAAAAGTTGCTAAGAATAATTAGTATATCATTTTCTGACTGCATATATAAAATTATCTTAGATGTGGAATTTCACTGAAAAAGTGTTGCCTACTAGTGCAGGACTCTTAAACCCAGCTCATCATCACAATCACCTGCGCTGGTTAAAAAAAAAAGATTCCCACTATACATAGTATGTAAATACATACTATATATACACTTCTAAAAATTAGATCAATCGTCATGTACTGTGTCAGTACTTAAAGATTTATCTATGATGCAATAAGCTCATCAGCAAAAGAGATAATACAGTAGGAAGACCATTAAAAACAGGCCCAACAACTCAAAATGTACCCATTATATGTTTCTAACAACAGGAAGATTCCCATCTATTAATGACCTTCAAAGGCAAGAAAATAGGTAATAGATTTAATTCAGAAAGATTTCTTTCCCTTTCAGATACCACATGGCAGTGCTTAATCAAGTCTAACACAGACATTCCTAAGAAAAATGCAAATAGAGAAAATAATGAATTTACCATAGATAGATAAATGTTTCCTCCATAACCTGATTCATATTAACATATGGCCTAATCAAATCTGCTTTATTATGTACGTAGATACACTACAGAACTCCCTGGTGGTTCTGGTATCAGTTCCTTTGTATCAGATTACCAAATTTCAAAAATGGCTGCTATAAATGAGAGGCTTCAGAACCTGGTTCTAGAATGACACTGCCTAGATAGGAATCCTGACAACAATTATTTACCAACTATGAACTTAGGTAGCCTCATTTTCCAAGTCTATGAAATGAAAGAAATAACCTACCGTGAGGGTTAAATGAGTTAATAAATGTTAAGTGTAGACTAGTACAGTAAGCAGTACATTAAGTGTTAGTTGACACATCCTCCTTCAATTTACCAATTAAAATTTAAAACTCCAAAAATTGATTTCATTAAACTCATAAGGGAAAATAAAGCCCTAGCCAGTTTTTTCCATGCCCAAAGCATATTTTTTTAATTTTTGAACGTTTTTAATTTTAATAATTAAAAAAAATTTTTAAACGACAGAGAATTTTTTAAGCCTGTCTCATTTTTACTGGTCAACTGAACCAATTATAATGTTTGTTATTAAATATCTAACTACATAAAACACATTTACATATCTTTTGCAGTTCCCTAAATTAATAGTACATTGCACTAAAAATTCAAATTACTAGTTTGTATTCCTTTTCTAACATTTTTCAAGGCTGCACCATATTCTTCACTTTTACCAATCACACTGCTCTGGAAGTTAGTTCCCTGGAACAATGCTTCAATTACAATTCTTCCAACAATATGTGACCACAGAAAAGTCATCTAACTTATCACTCCTAAAATGAGGAGATTGAACTAAATTCTATATAAAGTGTACCTATTCAATTTATACACCTGTGAAAAACAAAAAGCCTTCTATGTACTTAAGAATTTATTTAAGAACTATGAATTATCAAATTATAGTACCTTTATTACAAGCATGACTTTACGTAAAATTTTGTAAAAATTTTGAAAAGAAAGAAAAAAACATTACAAAAAATGAATACATCCTTAGAAACTTGTGGGACAGTATCAAATTGTCTAAATTTCACATTAAGGTGTTATATAAAGGAAAAGAAAATTTTATTTTTTTAGAAAAAGAATTCTTACTAAAAGCAGAAAAAATCCCAGATTTGACAAAAACATAAATTTAGAGATTGAAGATACTCAGCAAGCCCCAAAAGGAGCAAATTCAAAGAGTTTAGGCCTAATAAGGTCAAAACTAAAAATCAATAACAAACAGTAACGTCTGATAAGTCCTAAATATGTCATAATGCTAAAAAGCAAAGATAAGCTAAAATTTGAATGATCACAGAATTCTTATAAAATACAATGGAGGCCACAGAATGTTCAATACTATCTTTAAAGTGAGGAAAGAAAAGAAATGCCAATCCAGAAGAGAATCCTTTATCTAAGCAAAAGATTTGTGGAATGAATACAAAAATAACAGAGAGAGAGAGAGAAAGAAAGAGAGAGAGAGAGAGAGAGAGAGAGAGACTTAGATGATGGAAAGCTAAGAGAATCTGACCTACATTAAAGGAAATGTAAAATATTAAACAAAAGAAAGCTAAAGGCTATATTAATACCAGACAAAATATTCAGAGCTTCAGAGCTAGGAAAATTACAAGGAGTAAAGAGAGACATTACATAATGTTATGATTTCCTTCATCAAATTCTAAATGTACACTCACCTGACAAAAGACTTTCAAATTACACAAGCCAAAAATTGATACAACTGAAAACAGAAAAGTCTGTAATTGGAACACCACTACCACAGACCAACACTACCAACCAACAGGTTCTAGTGACATTCCAGTATGCAGCCTGGCCACAGAATGTACATACTTCTCAAGTGTGCATTATGACATACACTGTGAGATCATATACTGGGTCATAAAACTAATCTTAACAAGTGAAAAAATTTCAAACCACACAAAATGTTTTCTGATAAGAGGGTAGTAAACTTAAAATTAGTAACAAAACAGTTAAAAAAAAAAGAGGACCTCAAGTGTGGAAATTAAATACACCTCTAGGTAACCCATGGGTCAATAAAGACATTTCAAGGGCAAAGAGAAAATAATATTAATTGTGTGAAAATAGAAATAGAACATAAAATTTACAGGATTCTTACACAGAAATTAAGGCACTAAATCATAGTAGAAAGAAGACTCCAACGAATACTCTAAGCTCCTATCTTAAAAATCTAGAAAGAGAAAAGCAAATAAAACCAAAGCTAAATATGGAAGGAAATACTAAAGAACAGAATGGAAATCAATGAACATAGACAACAAAATCAGTAAAATCAAAAGCTAGTTCTTTGCAGGGAAAAAAAAGTCAATAAAACTGAAAGAACTCTTCCAAGCTAACCAAAGAAAACAAGAGCAAATTACCCAAAAGAGGGCATATCACTATATTCCTAAAGATATTAAAAGGATAAGGAAATACAATAAACAGCTCTAAACTCATAAACTTGACAAAATAGCTGAAATAGGCAAATTACTTGGTAGTGGTACTTACCAATTACCAAAACGCACTCAAGAAGGAATAGAGAACTGCCTCTTCCACCCAGATGACAAACTGTGGCGACTCAGGCTCAGACCTCAAGGAGGCACCAGCCTCCAAGGCCTCAGCCCCTGCAGCATGGCCCTCAGCACACTGCTGCCAAAAAGAACAAGGCACAGTGACAGTATGGGTGTTGGGGCTGGAGGCGAAGCAGGGGGCATGGGACGCACGGCGGCACAGGCTGGAGAGTGGCTGAGCTGAGCAGGGAAGCTGTCACTGGGCGGTGCAGCATCCTCAGAGGGGGCCGTGCCTAACGGCGTTTACCCGCTGCTCAACACTGCCCATGGAGCAGTGAGGCCGATGGTGTTCAGCACACCTCTAGTGGACTTCCTGATTGCAGCTGGAGGATTCCACATCTCTATTCCCAGATGTAATGACTGGATACTTCCTGAACCATGCTGGCTTTGAGGCCTTGAACACACATGGAATGCAGCTCATCTCCCTTGCTGCCCATAAATTCATCTCAGATATTGCCCACGATGCTCTGCGGCACCACAAAAAATGAAGGGAGTACACTTAACCATGGAGGAGTTGACCACTGCCCTCAGTGAGTACAACATCAGTATAAAGAAGCCACACTACTGACAGGATCGGTTTGCAGATGGCAGCATGAGAGGTGAGACAGAGGCCTCCCCCCAAAACCACATATAGTATGAAAATATAATTAACACAACTAATCCTGAAAGAGCAACAGGAAAGAAGGATCTCTAGGAATGAAAGAGTATTGAGAGAACTGTGTGACCAATCCAAATGGAACAACATTCGTATTAGAGGGGTACCAGAAGAAGAAGAGAGTATAAAAGGCAAAGTGTCTTTGAGGAGGTAATTGCTGAAAACTTCCCCTACCTGGGGAAGGAGATAGTCTCTCAGGCCGTGGAGGTGCACAGATCTCCAAACACAAGGGACCCAAGGAAGACAACACCAAAACATGTACTAATTAAAATGGCAAAGATCAAGGATAAGGACAGACTATTAAGAGCAGCCAGAGAGAGTAAACAGATCATACACAAAGGAAAGCCCATCAGGCTATCATCAGCCTTCCCAGCAGAAACCTTACAGGCCAGAAGGGAGTGGCATGATATATTTAATGCAATGGAGCAGAAGGGCCTCGAACCAAGAATACTCTACCTGGCAAGGTTATCATTTAAATTTGAAGGAGGGATTAAACAATTTCCAGGTAAGCAAAAGCTGAGAGAATTTACCTCCCACAAACCATCTCTATAGTGTATTCTGGAGGGACTCCTATAGATGGAAGTGTTCCTAAGGTTAAATAGCTGTCACCAGAGGTAATAAAAATGTACAGAGAAAGAGTACAGAATGTGATACCCAATATATAAAGAGTGGAGGACGAAGAAAAGGAGAGGAAAAAAAAGAACGTTTAGCTTGTGTTTGTAATAGCATACTAAGTGAGTTAAATTAGACTCTTAGATAGTAAGGATGTTACCCTTGAACATTTGGTTACCACGAATCTAAAGCCTGCAATGGCAATAAGTACATACCTATCCATAATCACCCTAAATGTAAATAGTCTGAATGCACCTATACAAACATGACTCAGAAATGACATGATCATATTCAAAATGGCCAGAATAAAATCCCAAATTTACTGCACATGCTAAAACAAACTACACACACATACACACACCATTGGAGAATGTGACAAATTCTCAAGGAAAAGAAAGGACAGATGCCTATTTTGAGATGCCTCATGTTGTAATTATCACATAAAGACTTTAAAGCAGCTATTATAACCATATTAAATGTGGTAATGCTTAATACTCTTAAAAATTGGAAAGACTAAACTTCTAGCAGAAAAATAAAAACTATAAAAAAAGATCCACATCGAGAAATTTAGAACTGAAAAATATAATTACCAAAAATTTCAAAAGACATTGCATGGGCTCAACCACTGAACAGAGATAATAGAAGGGTCTGTAAACTTGAAAATAACAGAGCAGCAGAAATTATCTACACTGAAGAAAAGACAGGAGAGAACATTGGAAAAAATGAATACATCCTTAGAAACTTGTGGGACAGTATCAAATTGTCTAAATTTCACATTATAGGTGTTCTATAAAAGAAAAGAAAAACTTATTTTTTAGATAAAACAATTCTTACTAAGAGCAGAAAAGATCTCAGCTTTGACAAAAACTTAAATTTAGAGATTCAAGATGCTCAGCAAGTCCCAAACTGAGCAAATTCAAAGAGTTTAGGCCCAATAAGGCATAAACTCAAAATCCGTAACAAACAGCTAGGCCTGATAAGCCTAAACATGTCATAATGCTAAAAAGCAAAGATAAACTAAAATTTGATTGATCACAGAATTCTCATAAAATATAGTGGAGGCCACAGAATGTTCAATAGTGTCTTTAAAGTGAGGAAAGTAAAGAACTGCCAACCCAGAAGAGAATCCTTTATCTAAGCAAAAGATTTGTGGAACGAATTCAAAAATAATAGAGAGAGAGAGTTAGATAATGGAAAGCTAAGAGAATCTGACCTCCATTAAGCGAAATGTAAAATATTAAAGAAAAGAAAGCTAAAGGCTATATTAATACCAGATAAAATATTCAGAGCTTGGAAAATTACAAGGAGTAAAGAGGGACATTACATAATGTTGTGATTTCCTTCATCAAATTCTAAATGTATACTCACCTGACAAAACAGCTTCAAATTACACGAAGCAAAAATTGATACAACTGAAAAGAGAAAAGTCTGTAACTAGAACACCACCACCATAGACCAACACTACCAACCAGCAGGTCCTAGTGACATTCCAGTATGTAGCCTGGTCACAGAATGTACATTCTTCTCAAGTGTGCATTATGACATACACTGTGAGATCATATACCGGGTCATAAAACTAATCCTAAGTGAAAAAATTTCAATTCACAGAAGATGTTTTCTGATAAGAGGGTAGTAAACTTAAAATCAGTAACAAAACAGTTAATAAAAAACAGGACTTCAAGTGTGGAAATTAAATACACCTCAAGGTAACCCATGGGTCAATAAAGACATTTCAAGGGCAAAGAGAAAATAATATGAATTGTGTGAAAATAGAAATAGAACATAAAATTTACAGAATTCTTACACAGAAATTAAGGCACTAAATCATAGTAGAAAGAAAACTCCAATGAATACTCTAAGCTCCCATCTTAAAAATCTAGAAAGAGAAAAGCAAATAAAACCAAAGCTAAATATGGAAGGAAATACTAAAGAACAGAATGGAAATCAATGAACGTAGACAACAAAATCAGTAAAATCAAAAGCTAGTTCTTTGCAGGGAAAAAAAGTTAATAAAACTGAAAGAACTCTTCCAAGCTAACCAAAGAAAACAAGAGCAAATTACCCAAAAGAGGGCATATCACTATATTCCTAAAGACAGTAAAAGGATAAGGAAATGCAATTAACAGCTCTAAACTCATAAATTTGACAAAATAGCTTTACTAGGCAAATTATTTGGTAGTGGTGCTTTTCAATTACCAAAACTCACTCAAGAAGCAACAGAGAGCCCTCCCTGCGCAGGCGCGCGCACGAGCCGGCTCCGGGATCCGGCGCGCGCTCGGCGGGGCCGTTGCCTGGGAGGGAGGCGCGGGCGGAGCGAGCGGCGAGCGGGCTGCCCAGCCGCCCGTGCACGCGACGGGGTTGGTGTTGGCCCGAACGGCGGGAGCCCGCGCGGTTCCGCATCCGCCGCGGGTGACGCAGCTGCCCTGCCGCGAGGCTCTGCTCGCCGCCATCTGACAGCGCCCGTGCCGGGAGCCGCCTCGGGGCCGTGACCTTGGCACGGAGGGCAGACTGGGAATTCTTGCGTCTGAGAGTGGAGCAAGTGTGCGGTGACATGGCCCAGGGGAATAATTATGGGCAGACCAGCAACGGGGTGGCAGATGAAGCACCGAACATGCTGGTGTACAGAAAGATCTGGACTTCCTGCAGTGAGGGGCAGCCAGCCTGTCTTCCAATCTTCCACTGTGAGCGGGAGCTGTGACAGCGGGTTTTGCTGTTTGCTTTGTCTATTCACGTTACAGGACATTGTTTACACTGATTATGTTACTCAGATGGTTGTCCAGTCCAGTCTCTTATTTTGATTTGCCTTTGTAGACACAGCTGCATTTTAATTTTATACATTGTTGGGGGAGGGGGTGAAGAAGGTGTGTCCCCATCCCCACCACCTCTTTTTTGCTGCTACAGTATTTGAATGCCTCAACACAAGCACTTGTCACCCTCCAGAACTGTAGGTTTTCCCTCTGACCTCATGAGACTCTAACCTCACTGGGAGAAGAGGCATTGTCTCTCCATTCTATATTCCAGTGCCTAACACAGAACCTGGAATTTATGCCGTCAATTAATATTTACTGAACAGATATTATGAAATTAACAGGTTGAGTCTACATAAGTGTAGCCCTTTTTAAGGTGTCCAGACACCTAGTTTGGCTTAACCACTCTGGTCAAAGGACCAATCACTTAATGCATCTCTGATGTCAGTCACTTAAGTGAGAGAAAGAACAAAGGTTAACCATTGCTCATATTACAGAAATGTCAAAGTGGCTTCTCTATTCACTCTTCTTTTTATTCAGTACGTGCTATGCTAAGTCACTTGGGAGTAACACTTTCTGCAGTCATTATAGAAGACTGTCCAAAGGACAAACATTTATATTGCACTGGGGAGAATAGAAAGGCTTCCTGGATAAGGTGATGATGAGTTTTGAAAGACATCTTGGAGTTAGTTACTTTAAGGACACAAGGAAGGTATTTAAGACATTAGGAACAGCATCTACAAGGGAGTCAGCATGATGCACGAGTGGAAGTACAAGTAGTTCAGCATGGCTGGGAAAAAGGCTAGGACAGTAGTTAGCTTCTTTTGGTCATTTAAAGCCTTTTTAAAACAAATTATAAAATGTTTTCTTAAAGATATTTAATAAGTGAAAGGAGGTATGTTCTTTCTCTTTCTTTTCATCTACTCTTATTAAGGATAAAACTTCCTATAATCTGGTAGTAATACATGATCATTATGGAAACTTGGACAACATAAAAAAAAAATAAAACACCACCTATAATTCCTCCATTCAGAGACACTACTGCCATTAACATTTGGTCTATTTTCTTACAGATTTCTAAAACACCAGTGTTCAACAGGTACTGTGAACAGTCATATTTTGATATGTTCTAGTATTTTCTTCCTTATCAATATTTCATATCTACATCCTATGGATGTAGAACATGGGAAAAATCAAAGCCAAGTAATAAATCATCATTGAATGGCTTTGATTTTAGAAAGGGAGAGAAGGTTAACATTCATTGACATCCTGCTAGATTTTTCATATTTAATATCATCAAGCCAACCAAGTTCAAGTTACTCCAGTCTGGAGACATGATATGATCATGCCTACATGATATGATATGATCATGCCTACATGGACTTCCTGTTATAGGTCTGGTTGTTCACTTAATCATTTAAACAATGAATCATTTGAAAACTCACAGATGACGCAGGTGTCTTACTTGAGTAATTTGTAGATCAGTGCCCTTCATTTCATCTGTTTCTACCTTCTGCATTAAATAAAGTTAAAGACCATGCATTTTAAAAAGGGGCAATCCTATGCAGCCTTTTATAAATGAAGCAGAAAATGAATAACCAAATCCTTACTGCTTGATAATGATTAAAGAGTAATAGAAATATTGATGATTTCTTGTTGTAAAACAACACTCCCATATTAAAAGTCCTCATGACACTTAAGTGCTGAAGACTGCATACACGTTCCTAATACTTTAAATACTATCAAATATAAGAACTGTTTTTTTAAAGTGGAGAGCTCTGAGGCCACCTACCTGACTAATCAAAACCAAGTCTTGTTTTATGTTTAATGCAAAATATTACAGATGTGTTTAATTTTGTTGTTCTTTTATTATTAAAATTGACATAATTCATCAAAAAAAATGAGGAATAGAGAGCTGCCTCTCCACCCAGATGACAAACTGTGGCGGCTCAGGCTCAGAGCTCAAGGAGGCACCGGCCTCCACTGCCTCAGCCCCTGCAGCACGGCCCTCAGCGCACTGCTGCCGAAAAGATCAAGGCACAGTGACAGTAGGGGTGTCTGGGGCTGGAGGCGCAGCAGGGGGCACGGGACGCTGGGCGGCGCAGGCTGGAGAGTGGCTGAGCTGAGCGGGGAAGCTGCCACTGGGCGGTGCGGCATCCTCAGAGAGGGCGATTTGAAAGCTAAAGGAAATCTACGAATCAAGCTCAGCTCCAGTAACTTAAGGAAAAGAAAACAATAAAAGGAGATGGGAGGGAGGCATCGGCGCGAACCCGCCCCTGGGAGCGGCGGCTCCCGGCGGCCTCCGCCGTGGGTTCTCCCGGTGATGCAAACGCTCACTTCCCGCATCCGCTCCCCACAGAGGCCCCGGAGCCGGCAGGAACCGGCGGCGCCACCGGGCCGCCCACCGTGGGCAACATCCAGAAGAGGCTGACCGGCAAAGGCGAGGGCGGCAGGCGGGCGCGGGCGCCAGGGGCCCGCACGGACAGGCGGGGCCGGGCGCGGGCCTCGGCGGCGGTGGGCACTGCCCTCGGACACTAGGGCTGTGGAGGCGGCGCCGGGGACCCCGCTGCCGCCCGTGCGCCCCCCGAGCCAGGCGCCCTGCAGCTGGGCCCCGCCGGCCTGAAGAGCCGGGGCAACGAGCTCTTCAAAACCGGGCAGTTCTCGGAGGCGGCCCTCAAATACTCGGCGGCGATCGCACAGCTGGAGCCTGCAGTATGTGGAAGTGCAGATGATCTGAGTATCTTATATTCAAACAGAGCAGCATGTTACCTAAAAGAAGGAAACTGCAGTGGATGCATTCACGACTGTAACAGGGCTCTGGAACTTCATCCATTCTCAATCAAACCTCTTCTTCGACGAGCAATGGCCTCTGAAACTTTAGAGCAGTATCAGAAAGCTTATGTGGATTATAAAACAGTGTTGCAAATAGACTGTGGAATCCAGCTAGCAAATGACTGTATTAACAGGATTTGCACATGTTCACTGGCACCACATCTGTCAGTGGAAACGTATCTGTTGTTTCTTCTCAGAATGGATGTCTCCATGAGCCTGCTAGATATTTGTGTTATATACCCTTTAATAGACACTCATCTAGGATGAGTATTAATTTATAATGCTGAAATAGCAAAGAATTTGGATCTAATTTATATTATGACCTGTGTTCACCCCCTGAGTGAGAATGGGAAGGAATCTGTATATATTAAATTCCCCTGCATATGCTTCTTTTCTCCCTGGCAACACATCTCTTTTCAGCCGCTTCCTCTCTGCTGAATAACAAGAATTTTAATGGATCTGGATGGACCAAGCTGGAGGGAGAAGCTGTTGCCCATTCCTGCTCTGCCCTCTTCTGTGCAGCTGCGGGCTTGGCCGCCTACAGCAGAGACACCCCCAGACCAAGTGGGAGATGCCTGCAGCCACCACCAAGAAGGCACCACAGATGAAAAAATGTTTAAAATTCTTAAAGAAGAAGGAAATCAATGTGTAAAGATAAAAACCATAAAGATGCCTTCAGTAAATACAGTGAATGCTTAAACATTAACAACAAGCAATGTGCCATCTACACAAAGAGCTCTCTGTGACTTGCAACTGTGCCAGTTTGAAGAGGCAAAGCAGGCCTGTGATCAGGCACTGCAGACAGATAACAGGAATGTGAAAGCTTGCTATAGACGAGCTCTTGCTCATAAAGGACTCAAGAACTACCAGAAAAGTTTAAACGCTCTCCATAAAGTTCTACTAGACTCAAGTATTGTTGAGGCAAAGATGGAACTGGAAGGAGTAACCAGATTCCTTAATATTAAGGATAATACAGCATCACTCAATAAAGACAAGGAGAGAAGGAAAATTGAGATTCAAGAGGTAAGTGCAGGCCATGAAGAGGAGCCCGAAAGGACCTCAGAGGAGGTGGCCACAGCCAGCCTTGCTCCTGAAGAGGGAGACCCAAGCGATACACCACCGGAACACTATGAAAGCTACTGATCACTAAGCCTAACAATGCCTGTGAATTTGGTCAGGTTATAAATGCTCTCAGTACTAGGAAAGATAAAGAAACCTGTGCACACCTTTTAGCCATCACTGAACCAAAAGATTTGCCAATGTTGTTGAGTAACAAACTTGAAGGCGATATATTCCTCCTCCTCATTCAGTGTCTGAAAAACAATCTTATCGGTAAAGATCTCTCATTGGTGTATCAGCATCTTTTCTATCTGAGCAAAGCAGAAAGGTTTAAGATGATGTTGACACTAATTAGCAAGAGCCAAAAGGAGCAAATTGAACAGCTCTTTGATGACCTCTCAGACACACCAAATGAACATTTTACTTTACAAGTTGTACAGGCGCTAAAGTTGCAATATGAGCTTTAAATCACGATTATTGTTAGATTTCTTCCATGCTTCTATGTGCTCCACTAATGCTAATGAGATGGTATTATAATAGAGTTGCATGGATAACCTGGCTTAGAAAATACCCTTTGGACTATAAAATATTTTACTTATTTTTATACATAGAACATGTATATTCTACAATCCATTTTTTATTAGTTGTAAGTATTTTCTTATGTACCAGAGCTAACATCTTTATATTTAATAATTATATTTACAACTGTTAAAATACATTTTAATTTATATTCTGCATTTTCTTTTAGTAACATTAAAAATTTCAGTTAAATTACATTTCTTTTAACTGTGAATGTGTCCTCAAGTTTGATAGAAATATATTTCTCTAAAATTCATTTTTAAAAGTGAAAATCATTAACAGTAATTTCTACACCACCTATATTTCATGCTAAGACATATATATATATAAATCTCATTTTATACTAGTACGGATTACAGTTTGCTAAAATGAATTTCAACATTTAAGTCTATAATATGAAATGATTATTAAATAAATTGTGATTATCAATTTAGAACTATTAGAGGAAGATATTTTTTCTAATATGAAAGCATTGCTTAAGAAAAATTGCGAAAAATTTCTACCACTTTTTACTAGATTTTAAAAAGCTACTTTCCCATATATGATGCTTATATAAGCAGTAACAAAAGGACCACTATATAGAAAAACAAACTAAGCCTGGGTTTCTGTTTGAAGTGTCACCCCCTACATTTTCCCAAACATTTCAATGTCTTCTCATACAAGCATGACCATATTTATTCCCTTAATGTAAAAGGGAAAAGTGAAGAACTCTTATTATATTGAAAGCTCCTTTTTGTCAACTGGGTCAAAATAAAGATCTTTCTTAAAATAAAACATTCAAGTCTCAAAAAAAAAGGAGGGGGGAGGGAGACAGAGATAGAGGGAAAAAGACCTAAGTGATTCATTGAGCTAGGTATTAAATGATAAACAAAGCATACTAAATAATTTCTACTGGTACACTTGCCCCTGGCCTCTGCTCAGTCACTGCTGTTCTAAAGACCACCTTTCTTCATAATCAATTCACCCTAAGCCACTGGCAGACATCAACAACACAAAATATACTCCTAACCATGCACTGAATACTGAAGAAAAGACATTAAGAAACATTCCTCTGAAAAGAATGTATACAGCTCTTTCTTACAAGTTGAAAAGCATAGGGATAATAACTTCTCCTTTAGAACATGAGGTTAAAAATGGAGTATAGACTCAATCAGGGAAACTACCAATCCTCAAATTTATTTAAATTTTGAACAATTATTTGCACTCAGAAAAGCAAAGTTGTATTTCTGTTTACCTCCTGAATATCTCAAAAGCATGTCTTGGGGCTGGTGGGATGTTGCACTTTGGTGTGGCTGACGGAGTGGGCCAGTATCCTGTCATTAGCACCCAGGCTGTGAGGTCAACACCACCTAAAGATACCTGTGCAGAAGAGAAAGACATATGCCCCCCAATTAACTAGGATTAGTTACCCATTCCATATTCACACTGTGTTAGAATTATCAAAGTAGTTAGCTCCATGTCCAATATCTAGCACATAACTCTTCTTAAAGGTTAGACCCATCCCAGTGTATTCCAAATGTTAAGTATCTTGGCAAATATTTATAATTATTGCTTACGTTGTTGGCTTTATAAAATACTAATCAAAGGTTAAGTCTGTGCATGTGAACAAAGTCTTATTGGTGTCACTGAGAAGTGTAAAATTTTGGCTTGTAAGCTAATTTACAGATAAAATATAAAGGGACCATATATCACCATCATTTTAAAGAAATTTCTACAATAGTATCTTTTATCTCAGCTTTTAAATCTTTTAAACCATTTTAACATACAAACAACTTATTTCTATTATCCCATTCACATTTCAACTACATTGACAAAACTTGTTTTTTACATGGAGTTCACATTTTAACAACCTCTCCACGGGACACTGTATATGCAGTCCTACATAGTAGGTGATCTAAATATTTGTATAATGTATGACTACCTCTAGAAAATATACATTAGAAATACTGTCACGATTGTTTATTCTTTGAAAAAATTTAATTTTTAAGAAAACAATAAAGTATCAATAGGAATTTTTAAGGGTGAAGTATTATCTTTATTATTGATATTCACAGCTTGTTCTAAACCATTACTCCATTTTTATCTAACCTTCATGATTTGGTGATAACAGATTCTTGAAAGAGAGGAATTGAATAATATAAACAAGTATTCCATGGTCAGATTTCTCCCCACATATCTACTCATTGTTTACTCCACTTTAGAAAAACTGCAACTAGAAATCTTAGATGATGCATAGGAGAGATGATCATAGCAGAGATTCTCAGAGGATGAAAAGAGTAGGTCGGATAACTGTATTTGTCGAAATTGGGGACTGGGAGTTGGGGGTCACAACTTGGTTTGATACATCCTAGACAATAAAGTCTTTTTATCTTTCTCCCATATATCCACACAATTTCTTAACATTCAAGTCTTTGCTCAAAATGTCATTTTTTTCTAAAGGAAGCCTTCCCTAACCACGTTTCCCTGCTGCAGATGTCGTCTGCAGCTCCTATCAGCAGCTAAGGTGCTATGTTTATTTATCTGGTTCATTATCTGTCTCCCAGATCAGAATGTAAGCTCCATCATAGCAGGATTTGTGTCTATTTTGTTCTGCTATGTATACCCACTTCTACAACAATGCTTTGCACAGAAAACACTTGATGAATTACTTGTTAAATAGAAGGGAAAAAAAACCTTAAAGTACTATTACTACAAGTTTGTGTCATCTCTTTCTAACTATCTTAGCAATATTTTGAGGCCACTCAGCCTATATTCAGATAGCACATGACAGGGGCAAATACACAGACAGAGGTACCAGAAAAGTCTGTTAGGATCTGATGTGATTTGTGATGTAAACAGAAGTATGATTGTAAGATGATTTTCCTTACCCTGTCCCTGTTTTAAAAATAAAAACAGAGGAAAAAATGGACAAATACTTAAATTTATTTCAGCTTAAGATTTATCTAAATAAAATGTACCACAATTATTATTAGAATTTCAAGAAAGTACTTATTTTATGACTTCTAAAAGAAAGTGAAGAGCCAGTGTCTTGGTATATTTCAACAGACTGAGAATCTTTAAGAAAGTTTCAAAGAATCATCAGCTGCAGGATTGGTGATATTTTAAAAGAGCTTGAAGATTTCAGAAAGCTCAAGATCTGTTTTGATTAATCTGTCACTTTTCATCAAATCTGTCTAATGCAGATTAAGGCTTCGGAAATTTAGAGCTTAAGGTCCTTAGCATAAACAATTATAAAAAAGTCAATAATTCCTTGTAAATAGTGGCTTTATAGTTAAGTGGAAACTGCAATCAAATAACAGAAAAAATGAAGCATCTTGATAAGTACTCTCCTTACTGTAGTTAACAAATTACTAAACAAATACTCTACCAGAGTGAAAGATATGTCTGAACAATCAAGATTTAAGCCTGAAAAACTCACAAACTTTAAACAACTGAAAGGCAAACAGATCTGATGAAATCATTATGTTGAATAATCATTCTCTCCCTCTTTTTAAATGAGACAACCCCAACAAAGTAGTCAAGAGCAAAGAACCTAATTTTCTTGTCAAAGGGCCTTCAAGATCACAGCCCAGGTAATTTTCAACAATACTTAAAACAGTAAGGGTGTTGAACCTTCCCTTATAGGTAGTTTCAACAGAGTATTTATTCCAACTAGTTCTCTCCCTGTAGCTCTCAATATATGTAAAGTAAGTTGAAGAATAAGAATGAACAGAAAAAAAACTGAATCACATGAAAATATGTATCAATGTATTAGAATAAAGTTACAAATCCCTAAACAATCTAAAAAAGACAAAAGTATCTAGGATCATCACATTATTCAGTTTCTCCCCACCCGAATTTCTATTTACCATAGACTTTTATCTTTCCTGCTTTCAGCCCTTCTACACTACAAATATGAGGCAAATCATACAACTATTGAAAATGGAGAGGGACCAGAAGTCCCAGTAATGCGTTAATATATATAAATGCCCATTTCTATAGAATTAGGTATTTTCATATATTTTACTTGTGAAGACTGTGGAACCAGCAGAAGTGATCTCATATTTAAATATCAGAGGAAAGATCTCCAAATTTCTTTCATGGGTGTGACATGTCTTAATTACAAAGCAGTATATACTATTTGAGAGAGAAAATGTCAAAGAAAAGCTGGAGTTTTCTAAAACTTAAGGTTAAAGGTGAAATTGAAAAACAGTAAGAAAGAAACAAAATTCTGAACTTCACTGAATCCTCACAAAACCCCCGCTGGACTCCAAAGCTGTATAGATTCTAGCTTACTGCCTTTTGGGAGTCACAATACAAAATCACATTTAAAATGCACTGGTGTCAGTGTTTAATACTCAGTTCATCAGACATCAGGCCCATTTAGGCTGATCTTACAGATGTGAATGAGGAGACTGAGGCACAGGATAGCGGGGAAACAAGTCTCCTACAGCACAGCGCTGGGTGCTGAGGGCGAGTGAAAGCAAGAGCACTAAAACTCAGGACGCCTGCCTCAGCCCATGATTCTTTCCGTGATCTAGAATGGTTACAGCAGCAGAATCATTGTTCATTAAATTTTCACTGCATTCCTTCAAGTGGGGAGGATAAACTTAGTTTTAGAAGAGTGAGAAATAAGTATTTTAACATTGATAGTTAGAAGAAGAACTTATCTGGGGGAAAATGATTTTTAAAGCACTCGGACAATACATATGTTATCTCTCATGACATTTAAGGAACCAACCCCAGCAATTCAGTTCTGATAAAGGATGAAAATGCCCACTGCAGAAGACTACATGAGCTGATGAATAACAGTGTCATATACTTTAAACCAATGTAATATTGTTATCAACGATGCTTTAATTAAAAACAAAAAGACTTTACATGAATGAATTTCATTTAAAAGTAGAAATAAGTGGAGAATCTTACCCCAGTTGTCTGTAGATGTTGCCCGAATTCATCCATAGTTATGCTTGAGATGCTCATATCCCTAAACATTCCTTCCAGTTCTGATGTGAACTGACATCCACATTCAGTCTATGGAGGAAAAACACAAATACACATAAATAAATGAGGGATTTTTGGATGAGAAAATGTACAAAGAAATAAACTATTCCACACTACTGCCATCTTTTCTAAATCTTTCTAAGAGTTGCTCTATGAATAACCCAAGGATTCTATTTATAATGTAGATTCCCAGACTCTTTCAGATTCTGATATGCCTTCCTGATGGTAGGGCCCAGAACTCTGTTTTTAACAAGCATCTCAGGCGGTAATGGGTACAGGTAGTCTACGGACCACACTTTGTGAAACAGAACTATATGGTGATACTCCCCATTTCCATGAACGTGCCCTGTCATACCAAGAGAATTTCCAGCCAACTCTGAATGCCCCAGAACCTGAACAAAAGTATAGCCTGCTCAAAAAAAAAAAAAATCTACCTTTGCTAATTAAAAAATATTTTAACTAAATTAAGTATTTTCTAATCATATGCTACTAGTGTTTAATCATGTGGTAAACATCAGTTGGTTGGACAGACTCCATTCCATCTTATGTACCCCTTACCTTTCACTAGATATCATATTTTTTTCAGAGTCATCAGAAACACTTTTATTTGTGAGAAGTCTCCTTGCCAAGTGTTGCTTATAATAACATTCAAATGTATCTTTTTCTTGCATCAACCTTAAAAGGAGCATTGCCTTATCCAATACTGTTTCTACTTCTTGTTCTGTTTGCTGAAAAATCAATGAAAAGAAGATTTAACAATTAAAACATTGTAGTTCTACCAAATAGCACCATAGTTCATCTATATTTAAAACCAGTACTGTTTGGTAACAAATCATCGGGTTGAGAACTCTAAGGAGGAGGGAACCGGCCTGAGAGAGGGCCCCCTGCTTCAGACAGCACGAGCACAGCTCCCACATCCCCGCCCAGCACAGCCCTCATCCGGGGGCAGAGTGGAGTTCCCGGCCCCAGGGCTCCACTGAGATGGAGGCATGCAGTGACACGCAGCAGGATTAAAGGATGACTTTAACAGATGCAATGAAATTTTAATCACAAAAATCTTGCAATGACTTTGCATAATACTTGGGTAGAAACTTCCATAGCCAAAAAGACTGCTTATTTTCATATAAGCTCAATAAAAACCTAAATTTTGCCAAAGAAGGGTAATAATTTGTTATTAATTAAAAGTCAGAAGACCCTTTGCCCGTTGCCCTTATCTTTTAAGGAAGGACAAGATGATAGTGGTGCAGTTGGTATAAAACTTGTATTAAAAATTATGGAAGACCAAACAGATGTGTCTTTTCTATTCTGTGTCCATGGTCGTCTTCTTCCTGTTTCTTTGTTGCAGCTGCCTGCCTGAGGACCTGCAGACATTTGTTTTTCCTTTTTGCTTCATAAGTTCCAAAATGAAGTTTAAAAAAAAATAAATGTTATGTGTGATCACAATATGTTTAATATGATTTTCTATGCTGTGGTGAGCTTCCAAGGTCCCAGTATATATAATAAAGGCTTAAAAATGAGCTTCAATATATGCTTTCAAACTATTTTTTGATAGCCATTCTAGTTTATGCCTTCAAATTCTCTGCATCCAGATATTGTTTGATACACAGACCCCAGAACCAGATGACAGCAAAGAACATTCTGTGCTGCAGGTAGCTGTTTTCTAGTTACATCTCTATAGCATATCTGACTCTTGCTGTCTGTAGACTGGTCAGTAACTATGCTATGTAGTTCTTTGTTTTTATGTCAATTACACAGTAAGGCAAATGGCAAAGTTCTTCTTACAACTTCAAATACTTAAACAATTCTCTTCAAAGATCACAGTACACATGTAAGCGAAGTACACAGTACAGCAAAGAATAATGTATGCTTAATTTCGTACTTATGAAATACAGTAATTTTGTATTTACAAATAAAATTTAACGTGTTTTCACACACATTTATACTTACCCCTTTTACTCCCTTTTTCAGCTTATCATCAATAAATAATGATAAACTCAGGGGACCTGGAGTTGCACTTGGGAAAATATTCCAAGTCACCTGCAATAGTTCGTTTAAAAAGCCGGTCATTATTAAATGATTCCTGGAGGAAGTGTGATCAAACCTACTCTTCAGATCCAATAAGCCCTTTCAAAAAACAAAAGAAATTAGGATATATTATTAATAATATTTCTATTAACAATATACTTGTGATCATGTATGATTATTATCATTTTGCTGATAAATGTGTGCATTCAGTGTTAAACTCATAGATTCTATTTTGTTTTCAAACTTCTTTTCATTTCATTGTCTCAACTAATGGGTGAATCCAACAAGAGCTTTAAAAATATTCAAAAAAACTTCTTATTTATACTTAAAACATGGAAAAACTGCAGCAAAATTTATTCATAATACTAACTGAAAGCAAAACCATTTTGAAACAAACAGTAAGAAACAGTTTTTCTTCCTACACAGGAGGTGTATGAACACTAAGGCATATAAGGGCTTCATCAAATAGGTTAGTAAGTGAAAAGAGCAGCTGAGTCCTACTACCCAATACAAATACCCCTACTTTGCAAAATTCTAGATTTTTGGATAATTTACACATATTAATTTACCCTTGGGACAAAGTCAAAAATATATAATATATAGCTTAGTAAAAGTGACTTTTTTAGCACTTGTCAAAACCACTTTGTCATAAACTTAAAGAGAATCTTCTATAGTTACTGACCTGAATATAATCAACGAGGTTCTTTCCTTCTCCTTCCTCAGAAACAAGGGCTTTACCTTGTTCCCTCAAACAGGAACTCACACACTCACACATGGTCTTCAAACCATTTGGCACACGACTAAATAACTTGTACATGCAAGCAAGGTCTGTAATCAGAAAACACAAAAACCAGCTACATTGAAGATTAGGAAAAATATGGTAATCTCTCATCATGCTGATCTGTGATACTTGAAGAGGCCTTGGCACAGGAAAAACTACTGAAAGGAAAAATAAAAACCTCCACCAAACTGAAAAGGGAAAGAAAATCAGGGCTAATGATTATTACTTCAACTCATGAAATGCAGCTTTCAGATTAGTGCTTTGAAATATCAATAAAATATAGCTAACAAATTTCTTTACATGGAAAAGATGATGCCCAAAGACTGTAAACAATAAAGGCACAAATAAATGAAAACTGTTTTGAGTTTCTATGTAATTTATCCTATATAATTCTAATCTAGAACCTGGTTATTCTACAAAATGTCAATCAAAAAGACAACTTTAATTATGATACAACTGGTAGTCAACCTAATAAGGAAGAAATTTAAAAACCAACTTAAAATCGTACAAATATTTTTCAACATTCCTATCTCAAAAGTTCAAACACCAACCAGGACAACAAACAAATAAAAATATACTAAGGTTTATTTCATTATACATCATGGTAAAGTCTATATGAAATTATGAATTAAAGCATAAGTTTCTATTCTTTAATATTTTCCTCAAAAGCATAAGTTTCTATTCTTTAATATTTTCCTCAAAGCAATTCCTAGTTATTTCCCAGGTAATGGCCTAACTCAGTAACATCTGTTTTTAAAAAAAAAATGGTTTATCTCACTATATTGTTTTTATTTAAAATGAAAAGTCTGGACTCTGTCCATGTTTTTAAATCTGCTTCACAAGATTAAAGTATGGAGTTAAAATACTTTTCTATATGTATAGTGTTTCTCTAAAGAGCTTACTGGGAGACTATAGTGTCAGAACTTGACAATCATATAAAAAAAGTTTTACAATCAGGAACTTTTGAAAATGAGGTCAACTATGCAGCCCACGGACCTATGCCCACTGCCTGTTTTTGTACAGCTCACATACTAAAAATAGTTTTCACATGTTTAAGTGGTTGAAAGAAGAAATCAAATAATGTTTCATAGGAACATAGTGAAGATTTATTCATTTGTGTTACTGTGTATGCCTACTTTCTTTCCTATTACAGCAGACATGAATAGTTTACTGCATGACCCACATGACTAAAATATATACTATCTGGCCCTTTGCAAAAATTGTGTGCTAACCCAACTTAGACCTTAGACATCTAGAAGAAAACATGACAAACACACTTAAAAATGACTAATTTTTGTTTTTGTTTGCTTTTACAAAACAGCAGAAGGGTCTTTGAAAATGTAACTTTCTCTGTTTTAATAAAGCAACAAATTTACATACAACTTTTCAGGAACTTAACACAAATATATAAATAGTAGTCTTCAAAACACAAAGCTACGATTCCACTAGAGGTACAACCTCTCCACAATTTTTCTATTCCCTTCTCTTATATACTTCTCTCTTTTTCACTTAAAATTTTTATTTTCATTCCCTAGGTATATTTCTTTTATAAGAAATGAGTGGCTAAAACAGTAACACTTCATTAAGAAGCAGGAGATGAGTTTAAGAGTATCATGTTTATTTTCTAATACTATACATCAGTGATTTAAAGAGCCACAGTTTTAAAACAAAGCTTTAGAAAATTAAGAATGAAGACAGCACTGTTAATTATTCTAGTTGAAATTTCTTCTAAAGTACTTGTCACAAAAATATTGTTTTCAGGAAAGTAAAGGGAAATACCCCAAAAGAGTAAAGGCTACAGTTACTCCAAATGTTTATTTTTATGTAATTCTCTTTTCTCCTTTTTTACTCTTGGCAAAGTTCTTCTTACCACTTCAAATACTTGAACAATTCTTTTCAAAGATCACAGTACACAGTGATTCCCAGGGTTCTTCTTCAGGGTTCCCAAAACCAATCCACTAATTTATCTAAATACACTGACATGGAAGACACACATTTTTCCATTTTTGGTGCTCTCATCACAACTAACTCCCAAAGGAGAGAAAACAAAAATGTTAAGATTAGAACTTCAGATTTTCAAAGAATCACAAAAATTACAGGAGCATATACAGGAATGGAGAGAGTGCAAACCCTATGGCCTATGAAAACAGAGTACAGGAGTAGATGAGGAGCTCATGGGCGTCACCAACAATACTAGACTCACCTCTGGATTAAAAAGCAAAATTAGGAAATATAAGATGAAAAAAAAGAAAAAAAGCACCAATTCAATTCACAAGAAATACCTAAAATTCTCATAAGTATAAAGCTTTACTGTTAAAACTTATCAAAGTAATAATAGTGAGAAATTAATGATAGGACATTTACAATAATTTTAATTATAGAAAAATAAAAAAAATTACTGAGAACCTGGTAGAATTATAAGGATTTACTTATGTTTCAATCGCCAAAATATAAATGTCAAAATCAGGAAACTGGCAGTGGTAATTACCACTATCTAATTCCCAGAACTCATTCAAGTTTTGTCAGTGATTCCAGCCAAAGGATCTAGTTCAGCAGCACACACTGCATTTACTTGTCAAGGCCCTTTACTCTCCTTCTGTGAGGAACAGTTCTTCTCTCGACTTCCATGACCTTGATATCCTTAAAGATTACAGGCAAGTTAGTGCACAGAATGTTCATCATCTGGTTTCATGTGTTTCCTCATGATGTGAGTCAGGTGGGGTATCTAGGGAGGAAATACCATGGAAGTATTGCTGTGTCCTTCTCGTTGCTGCTATCGGCTGGGGCACGACTTCAGTCGATCCTGCTCCTGCTGATGTTCACTTAGATCACTTGACCAGGGCGGCATCTGCTGGCCTCTCCTAACAGGGAACTAGGAGTAACTTCCAAGGTACTCTTCAACCTTTTGTAATCTGAGGCTCTGTTCACCTTTGTTCATTCCCTTTCCTCTCTCTTCTGCAGATTGCATACTCTTTATTGAATTATCATCAAGCTTGCTGTTTCTTCTTGTCTCAGTTCAGAGATAGTGTTGAGCCCCTTTAATAAATGATACATTTCAATGATTGTACTTTTCATCCCCAGAATTTCCATTTCATTTGTAATTTCTAGCTCTTTGATAGTTTCTATTTGTTGTGATGTTGACATCACACCTTTCTTTACCTCTTTTATCATAGTTTCCTTCAGTTCTTTGAACATGTTAATAATGGCTACTATGAAGTCTGTTAAATCTAACATCTGGTCCCTCTCATAGACTATTTCTGCTGCCAGATCTTTTTCCTTAGTATGGGTCACACTTTCCTATTTCTTTATGTGCCTCATATTTCTTTGTTAATAACTGGGCATTTCAGGCAATATATTATAAAAATTCTGGATTCCCCCTCTCCTGAGCTTGCTATTGTTTGCTTACTTGTTTAGTAACTGAAGGGACCACTGTAGTGAAGACTGTTACCCCTAAAAAGTGAAGCCTCCTCTGAGGTTCTCAGCCTTGGGCATGTGTACTGCCATCCTGGGGTGGCTGATTTTTTTCAAGCATGTAATTGGGCCAACAAGACCAACACATGTGAAACAGTTAGTGTAAGATGTAAAAGGTGTTAAATTGTTTTCCTAAGGCTTGTTTTCTCCCTCTCCAAATTATAAATGCATCCAGAGCAAAGATTACATTTCCCACTAATTGTATCTTTTAAAACACTTGGTGCTTTCCTGGGCATAAAGTGAGCACCCAGTATATTGGTGTTAGGAGACAGTGAGTATAGAGGCTGGATAATTATGGAAAAAGTAGAAAGTCTGGACTATTAAGACGAGTTCAGGTTTCACTAAATGCCAGCAAAAGACAGAATCTGAAACCCAGAGGGGCGGTGATCCTCTCAAGATCACATAATCAGAGACAGATGAGGCAGGAGCCCCAAATCCTTGCCCAATACATCTTCCCCAGAGCCCGCTGCCTGCCTAGGTCAGCACAGCCATGTGGTATCCACTTCACAGATTTCCATCTCATGGGACTAAAAGGTTCCACCTCCTTCACCCCAAAACATACTGCTTTTCTCCTTCTAACTGACTCTTACCTACAGAAATTTAGCAAAAGAGTCATGTGTTGGAAGTCTGGCCAGAACCCTCTAGTCTTATTGAGGTGCCCCTTTTGTCTATCCCTTGGCATTCTGAGTATTCTTCTACCATAGCATCCTGGCATGGGTCACCCTCACTAATTTACTTGCCTGTCTTCTCATTACATTGGAAAGTTTTGAAGGCAGAGGCCATGGTACATTTGACTTGGTGAAAACATTGCCTAACATAGCATTTGGCACATGGATGGTTAGCAAATCAATAGCAGTGATCCAGCTAACCCAGTGTGCAATGTGAGGGTCAAGCTCAACAATAGCTTCTTGGGTCAGGAGGCAGTTGACATGAAATGAAGGATGAGTCCAGTTACCAGGTAGTGGCAGTGAAATAACCCAATATGTTCCTTCATTTCACAAATATATGGGGGCCTGCAGCAAAAATAAATAAATAAATGAAAGAAACACCCGGACCAGTAGGTTTGGGCTTGGGTTAGCAGAAAGAGAAATTTTACATCTAATTATAGGTACCCATTTCATTGAATAGGCAGCCTCTTTATCATATAAAGTTTTATAGCTCAGACCTTTCAACAGTATCTAATTACATTGCTTAATTAACATCTCTATAGCACTTACCAACAGGTAACTCACTCTTTCCTTGATTCCAGCATCAGGACCCTACATGGATTTTATTGGTAATAGGGAACCAGCTTGAGGTACTTCAGATGCGCTGCTGAAAAGTATCAGGAAAGATGTTATCCTAATAGGTTGTAGAAATTTCTGGATGTAGAGAGGCCAGCTAAAAAGCTAGTCTGACAGTCCAGGCCCCAAGTGCCCATAACTTAGGGCAGTTGTGAAAAGGAAACCACCAACTTGAATTGGTGGGAAAGAGCAGGTTCAAGGCTCTTCATAATTTTCGTCTGGTGTATCTACCTGGGTCACAAATACTGCTCTGCACAATTTGAAGGGACATACATATTTTTTAATCTCTAAGTTCATTAATGCCATGTATAGCATGTGATAGTTACTTGGCAGAGGTTATCAAATAATCCTTCGGGAAAGAATAGACCATCCAGCTAACTGAGTAAACACAAGTTGGTCATGGAGTGAAGACAGATGGGCTGCTGGCCAAGGCTTAGGAGCCTGCAGGGGGCCACCCTCTGGGACACAGGGCAGTACCCTTATGGGACCAAGTTAGTGAGAACAGCTTCTATCCAAAACATGCTAACCTCATGCAGAGGGAAAGGAGACAGAGAAGAAATATGTAATGGCCCTTTAAAGCTTCTGTGTTACATGGCACATTTCACTTCTCAATGTCATTGGCCAAAGCAGGTCACATGGCTGGGCGTGGCATCAGGGACACAACCTGGGGCAGTTAACAGTTAACAGTTGGCAGTTAAACAGTTGGGAGGAAAACATTCACTCTTGATCATACTCTTGACAGCAGAGCTAAGCCCCCGGCACAGACAGCAGACAGAAAAGCATCAACATGTCAGAATTCCTCTTTACTGTCTTTATTGACTGATATTGTAATTAAACCCACAGTTTTTTGTTTTGTTTTTCTGTTTTTCCTGTCTAGCCTTTAAAAACAACCTTTGCTAGAGCTAATATAATGAAAGTATTAGAATTAGTGTCACTCAGTGGTTCTATAATACTGGGAAACCTGCATAAAAATGTTAGCAAACAGGAAAGCAACTTTCATGCCAACCCTATGTGGTACAGAGATGTTGCTCTCCTTTGGGAGTATTTTTGTGGAAAAGCCATCGAGCCTGAAGTCAGACACACCTAGGTTTGAGTCTTGCCCTGCCACTTACTACCTGTATGATTTTGAGGAGTCATTTGGCCTGAGTTTAGTTCCTTCATCTATAAAACAGGGGTGATTGTGAGAAAGGGAAATTTGAACAGTGAAGCACTATTCAAATGTGCAGTCTTGGTAAAATTGTGATGGAAATGTCATAAGCAGTGGTCATTTCAGATTTTTTTCCATTGCTGTGGGAAGCTGCTGCACAGAGTAAGTTGAGTGACCGCAACTGAGGTGTGCTGAAGCTGGTAATTATCTGTGAGATGGGCTGAGTTTTGGTTATAAGCGTGCCTGGCAAACCTATCAATGATACTTGTGCCTTGAGATGTGGACAGTCTTATTTACCCAGAGGCAGCTGTGGTACAAAGAATGAAAGGTGTGCTGGAGGTCTAAGTTGTTATGGAGGCTATGACTTCCATTTATCTGTGTGGTTGATTGTTCCAGGATGGCAAAAATCTGATAAATATGAGCAAGAGTTCCTGAATTTTTATGACAGCCAATATCCTTAGAGATGGATGAAGCCTTGGCAGTGAATGAGTCCAACTCCTTGTCTGCATAGACAAGGAAACTGAGATGCAAAGAGGTTAATAAACTAGTTTTTTTATCTTAGACTTCTTCTTGTCTAAGCATAGCTATTCTGAGTTGCTATTCAAACAGAAAACTCACCTTCTATTTGGTGAATGTGCAAACTCATCAATCTCTAAAACAGCATTTCAATATTTAGCATTCCCATTTCTAAATATTTATTCACTATTTGCACATAATCAACCAAAGCATAAAAACTTAGCACTTAACATTAAATTTTCCCGGACATTTAGACATTGATTACAAATTCGTAATCAAGCTCTTATATAAACAAATAATTAAAACTATGAATCCAATAAGTCTTTCTTTTACATGCCCTAAGCCCCTTAAGAGCAGGCGACACATGCACAGAATGTAACTTGGATGACAGAAATGATTATACTGTGGGGAAATGGTTTTCTGACATGCTGGAAAGCCAGAGGGAGGACAGAGCTCACGGGTGCCAGAGAACCTACATTGTTGTCTCCTCCTCCTGGGCGAGACAGGGCCTTGCTGATGCCATGTGGCTCAACAGCTAGAAGGTGGGCTGTGAACTTACTTTGAATTAAGTGCATGGATGGTTGGCATAAGTTCTTCCTGAAATGATAAAATCCTGTAGCAACACATTCCCACAGCAGAGGCTGTGGTACCCTGGAAATGAGCCCCTTAGCTCTGTCAGTCCCCAACTGGGAGGACAGTACAGCTGATCTTTGAACAACTCAGAGGTTAGGGGCACCGACCCCCTGCAGTCAAACATCCACATAAAATTTTTGACTCCTCTAAAGCTTAACTACGACAGGTAGCCTCCTGTTGACTGGAAGCCTTACTGATAACCCAGTTGATTAATACATGTTTTTTATATTAGATGTATTACATACTGCATTTGTACAATAAAGTAAGCCAGGGAAAAGAAAACGTTTCTTCAAATTGTTGCAAATCTCAAAAAAAAAAAACTTCCAATACATTTATAGGAAAAAAATCCATGTTTAAGTATAGGACCCGTGCAGTTCAACCCCATCTTGTTCAAGGGTCAGCTGTACTCCCAGAGGGGCACACTTCTTTTGAGAGCTCTGGGGCCAAGGGGTGTGCCATCCATGTGCTTAGCTACTCCAAGTCTTGATGGCCTCAGACTTGTGACCACAATCTGGGTCAGTGGCTAATTCCCTCAGGAACTTAGCAGAGAGAGGGAGGGCCAACGTGAGCCTGAGAAATCTGTTTTCACTAATATGTAGTCCACCTGTAAGCTGCATACACTTCAACCGCTAAGACTGGTAATAAAAGTACTAATAACATGAATTTAACTTCTTTATTCTCTTCATTGTAAACCTCATTCTTAATTTTACAGTTTTCCAAATTTGCTACCTTTATATCTTTCCAGTATTACCGTAATTTTTGTAGTACATGATTTCTATACTTCCCAGACCGAGTTGCTGACTTACAAAGCCAAAAGAGGAAAAGAATACAACCTGTGGCCAGCTGGTTGGGAGGTTTGGGAGTTGAGACACAGAATCATCGCCGTCCCCAGGGTTATCCTAGGCTGCATGTCCAAATGATTCCCAAGCCCATCTGAGCTCCAGCAGCACAGTGGCGGGAAAGGGAGAACAAAGGGGCAGATGCGCCCCTTCCCTGTAAGGGCCTGTTATTTACCTCACTCCTGTTCATTTTAATTTGGGCACTTGGCCACACCTGGCAGCAAGGGAGGTTGAAGATATCCTGGCCAAGTGCCCAGAAAAAAATCCAAGTGTCTTATTAGCCTAAAAGAAGAGAAACACTAGCTCTGGGTGCTAACAGGCACTTTTGGCCCCCAAGTGTTTAAGGGAACTCCTCTTCCAAGGCAGACACGTTTATCCTGTCTCTGGAGGGGAACAGGTCCCCCATCTCAAATGCTTTGATTTAGATGTAAAGCTAGGAACTCTTGAGTGCTAAGCAATCAGGAGGGTGGGGTTCCTGGTGGTTGGTGGTACCACAACTGGAAGAAACAAGTGGTCCCCCTCACATCTTCCACCACCAATATCCAGTGGTTCATGGGAACAGGAAAACTGCAATAGAAAATCCCCTTCAGAAAGGGAGAAAAGGAAAACACAACCTAAGTTACTGGGCCATAGAATAGATCAGATTCCACTGGGCAGGACCTGAAAAGGCTCACCTCTCTGTCAGTGAGTGAGTCACATGGCGGTTCTGCCTGTCACCCCGGTTCTGCCCCCTGACCGCAGGGAAACAAACCCTCCATGACTGACAGGCTGTATGGCCTTTGACTTTTCCCTTTGGGAGGGTCCTCCCTGTTCATCTGAAGTGGCATTCAGAGAGCCTGGTGGGGGCTGCTGGGCTCTCACAGTCCCTCTCTGCAGGCCTGGGGTTGGAGCCTAGATCTGCACCTGGTGTTAAGGGCTTTGCCAGGTTAGACTTGTAGTTCCCTGGGCCAAGAAACCGCACGTAGGCTTTAAGTCTATTTGCTTCAGATCTATTTACTGTGAAAAAGAAAAAAAAATAGCCAAGATCTGGTTGGCATAGGTCAGCCTAAAAATGTAACTTACAAACCTCCATGCTCTGCCCCAGGGTCAATGTAAGAGCAGTTGTCTTGAGCCCATCTGAACAAACAGGCTTGCACTGGGAGGCACATCTTTAGTTCCATCTCTGTTGCTGCTATCTAGCAGAGAACTCTGGGTGGCAGTGCTTGAGATAGGCTTGGGGATGAAGCCTTAGTTTTTGCTAAAACTCCTTAGATCACCCCCTAAGGACCCGAACTGTGTCATCAGATTAGTTCTCTCTCTCCGTCTCTTAGCTGTGCTCTGCTCTGGGCGTTTCCTCACTCGGGGAAGCCCCACCAACAGTTCTAAACTTACAGAGGCTCTGATTTTAGAGGAGGACATACACAATCTCTTCCAGCAACAATATAGAAAATCTCAGGGAATTTCCTGATTGGTCCGTGATGTCACATGTATACCCTGAAGCAGTCTTTATGCCCAAGAGAGGGAGTTTTGTGGTTAGCCTGAGCCATTTAGCCACCATAGCGTGGACCACATCAAAGTCAGAAGAGTCAGCTTCCCAATAAATGAAGGGAGGTGCTCTCTGATGAAAGGGGAAGGTTGTGCTGCAAGCAAAAGTGAAAGACACCAAAGACATCTGGCCACCAGCAGGGCAGCAATGCTCTTCAGGACCCGGAAGGCTTGGTAAAGACAGTGGAACTACTAAGTAATGCTTGCTTCTGCTTTTATTCAATAGGATGTGCCAAAGCACAGGCCATACTTTTTAACTGCCCCTTACTACGAGTTCACTGCTACTTCAGACAACTAGGGCAGGCCAGGATAGAGACCACATGGAGAGAAAGAAGCTATTTGCTCTTCAAAACTGACGGCAGTCCATCTGAGTGTGGTACGTTCCTGCCCATGGCGCACCCCTGGTCCTGCCCCTAGCCAGAGGAAACTGAGGACCAAACTCCTCCCTCCTTCTTCTCCTCTTTCTCTTTGCCTCCCTCTCCAAAAGAGTCATTCTCATACCAGTGTCCTTACCCTGTTCGGGGCCGTGGAGTTGGGCTCTGAGCAGAAAGAGAGGAGCTGAGCTTGGCAGAAAACAAGCAGAGATAAAGTTAAATCCCCTGGAGGGGATGGGGTTGGGCAGAGGCCAGTGCCTCCCACACCAGCCTAGCTGGGAGTGTGCCAGCCTGCACCCCACTTCTCTGTGCCCACAGTCCTCTCCTGCCCCACGCGACCCCACTTTCTCCAATTGGCTCTTCCCCTCCCTCTGTATTCGGTCTTATATGCAGCATGCACCCACAAAGCTGTGGGTCTCCACGTGGTTGAGAAGCTGCCAGATAGTAAAGCACATGGACAGCCTATGTTCCTTTGAAATCATGCCCCGCCGCCGTCCCAGCTCCTGCAACCACCTGCCACAGGTTCCTCAGGCACCTGTTATGCTCGAGCTGTCCAGTTTTGCCTCATCTTCCCTTCCCAGCAGGACTGAAAGGCAGATGCGGGCCCACAGGCAGAGCAGAGCAGGGCAGTGCAGACGCTGAGTGGTTTTAAGAGGTAGGTTCCTGGCCCAGCTGTTTTCTTTCATTGGCAGCCCAGAGGCACCCTCACCCTTGGCCCGCAGGTCAGGAAGACAGCCGGTCCTCTTCTGGTCTGGCGTGTCTACACTCAGCCTCCCCCAGGGCAGGGCTTGTGTGGATTTCTCCTCGGGTCCCCAGTACTGCCCACTCAACCACACTGCACATGGGGGAAGTTGAGACGGGTCTGGAAATCAGGAGTAACTCAAAGTTCTGGAAGAGTCTTGATAAATCTGAAAGGGTTGGTAAGCTAATGTCCGGAGGAAACTGGGCTGGGAATTTTGTATTACTCATGTCAGAAGCCCTGCTTGTTTGGGGAGTCAGAGGCTCCGCGTGGGAAGGCTGGGCCCTGCGCCCCGCTCATGCACCACCGCCCTGTGGTGGGCTGTTTTCCGAAGGCGGCTGTCCCGCACCCCACTGTAGGTCCCACCCCTCACACTCTCCCGCACTGTGACCTTGCCGCTCCACCTTCCGGAAGTAGCATCTGTTTTGCCGCCGTGAAGGCAGGCAGGCCTAGGAGCCACTTTGACTAATAGAATGCACTGGAAGGGACACTGTGCCCCATTCAGGCACAGCCTTTAACTTACCTGGGGGCTTTGATTTCGGCCTCGGAAGCCGGATACTGTGTAGGAAGTTCCTCTAAACCCCGGGACCCCTGTGCTGGAAGCAGCCGGCACAGCCCGGAGGGGCAGGCCCTGGACGATGAAGTGCCCTTGGAGAGAAAGGCTGAGGAGTCCTGGCACACCCGGCCCAGCAGCGCCGAGAATCACAGAGTTTTGACTTGATTTTTCGCTGATTTTATTCTTGTATCTCTTTCTCTTATGCTTAAAATCTTGAATCTTAATGATATTAATATAACCACTTATTCTCTTTATCTTACAATATACCTGTACACGCTGCAAATAGCAAGAGAGAAGTCCAGATTGCTAGCAGAACATTGAGCTTGTGATCTTGAGAAGATACCTTTAGTTCTTTTTGTTTGTACAATATACTCCTTTAGGGCAGGACTTCTCAGTCTCAACCCTACGTTTTGGGACAGACAATTCCTTTATTTATTTGTTGTGGGAACACCCTGTGCACTGTGGGCTCTGCTCTCCCTGCTGCTAGAAGCCAGTAGCCACCCTCGAGGTGTGACGGCCACAAACACCAGGCCCTGTGAAATGCCGGCTGGGAGACCCCACTGCCGTGGGCGGACAACTGCCTTAGCATGACAGCCAAAACACCAAGTTTGAGGTCATTTGAAGTTACTCCTTTCCCTGTATGACTCTGCACCACCTTGGGGTATAGCTAGGTTCTCTTGTTTCAGAGGTTTTCAGATTTCAGAGATAGCTTTTTACTTGTTTAATATTCTTTAAACTTACATAAAAACCTTTACATTGAGAGTCAAAATAGGTAGCCAGGTAGTTTTTATTTTGTTTTGTTGAGTTTAATTTTACTTTTTAATCCTGCAAAACATAATACTGAATAGCTGGTACTGTCAAAGAAATTTCAGTTCCATCTCTCCTCCCTGTGCCTGCCTCCCTCTATGATAGCCACTTTCATTAGTTTTGGGGCTATTCTTTCATTACTGCTTTTTGAAAATATAAGTAACTCTGTTTATATATGCATATTGATGTATATGTATCTACACCATTTTACACAGAAGTTGTCATTACATGCATACTGTTGTGCACATGGAAGGCAAGATTCCTGTCCCTCTGTAGTAAGTGAAGTACCAGAGTGGCTGCTCTATGCAAAGCTCTGTGCCAGGCACTAAGAGTCTGCCTTCAGTGGAGAGGAAAGACTGATACAGGAGATAATTCCTGGACTCCATGCTAAATTGTTAAAGTTTCAAATCCTATGGCTGGCTTCTCCTGTGTGATTGGGGCCACCCGAAATTTGGCCTCTGATGAAGCGTTTGTCTCTGGGCATAAATGTGCCTGCTGAGAAGCTGTCATGAACCGTGAAGGAGGATGTATTTGATTGTATTTGATTGTTTGCCTGAGACACAGAAAATTCCTTTAGAGAATGTTCCTTGACTTGCCTGGAATGTGTTCATTAAGATGCCTGAAGGGGAGGCTTAAGCAAGTGTAGAAATGAATGTAGGAGGGACTGAGCCTGGGACCCTTGCCCTTTAATGCTTGTTTTGGCTACTGGATTCTATTCCACGAGGTATCAGGAATCTCAGAGTCAAACTTAGCCACCTAACCTCTATATTTCTTAATTGTCAAAATAACTATGGATGAAAATTACATATGAATAAATCTGTTACTTTTTATTATAAAAAATTCCATCCATAAACAAAAACAGAGGACAATAACCTGGTCATTCCTCCAGCTTCAACATCCATCAACATTTTGCCACACTTGTTTCATCTATCCCAACTATTTTTTCAGAAGTATTTTAAAGCAAATCCCACATAATAAATAACTTCACTTTTAAATACATGTTTTTTAAAAAGTAGGTAGGGAGGCTGAGCATTTTGTTGCACAACTCCAATGTCAGTATCACACCTATTAAGAAGAACATTATTTTGTTAATATTACAAAATACTGGAGTCCAGATGTATATTTGTCTGGTTCTTTAAAACAAAGCAGAACAACAAAAAGCCCCAACAACTGTCTGTGCCACTAGTTCAGATGAGGGCTTAAACATTTTCCATTGATTCTATGTGGGGAGCCTGCAATAGAGCATGAACTGACAAAGCATGAGGCCAGAGCACTTTGGGGGTTGCAAACAGTCGAGCATATATACTAGTTCCTGGTTGGTTTGATCCCAGAGCCTTGGGGTTCTTGAAAATACCTGCATTTTCCTTCAGACATCTCCAAGTGGAACATTCTCAATTCCTCCCATTGTTTGCCCGTGACATGGTTCCTTCCCACTCTTCTCCTCTTAGCATGCTGCAGTTGGTTAATGTCTCTGGTACACATAAGGAGTTGCTATCGTCAATTATCAGCCTTCACATCAGGACTGATGTCCTTATTTTAGAAATAGCTTCACAGGTGGATGACCTGGTCTTCAGCCCCGTGTTAGCTGTAAATTCCAGAGCTGGGCCCAAACCTCAAAGCTTTGCCTGGTTCTCTTTAGAATGTGAACTGACCATTTTGGTTTTAACCACTCTTTGGTCCCTACTGCAGTTCTGTCTCACTGTTCAGTCACTTGCCAATATTCAGGTGCCCATCCGGCAGAGTACGGTTAAAAGCTTGGGTCCTGGAGTCTCAGAAGCATGGCCCAGTGGTTAAATGCATGTGCATTGCAGCCAGGCTTTCCAAGTCCAAATTCCAAGTCTGCCAACTATGGGTCAGGAAACTTGGACAAAATATTTAATATGTTCCTCCATTTGTGGCTCTATAAAATGAGAATGGTGATAATGCGTACTTTAATAGTTTTGTTGTGAGGATTAAATAAACTAATACATGTAAAGCCCATGATACTGTGCCCAGCTCAGTAAGTGGTCTATGTGTTTGCTATTATCACTCTGTATTCTTCACTTAGATGCTGTAAGACCTCACAAGTCATCCAGCTAGAATATGTCTCCAATTCCTCACCGCTAACTTGGTGATTACAGTGAGACCTACTAATAGGACTACTGTGAAAATTAAAAGAGATGATTCACCAAAAGCTGAAAGGACACTGTCTGGTACAAAATAAACAATAAATACTAGCTATTATTAATTGGGCACTTTGTACTTACTGTGGTATGAATCCAAGCCAGAAACTCAGGTGTGCCAGAAATACTAGCATCTCTTTAATTTAAATAAATCAACTTGACTTGGTCCCCAACCTCCTACTGCGTTGGTCTTTCTTGAGTTTTGTCCTCCCCAAATCTTTTAGGATTTGTGCCAGGGGACTGAGGTCTTATATAATACCAAGGTTTCTGAAAAGCTCTGTGGGTTCTCATCCCCCATCTACTCAGCAGTCCATATGTCAGCCCAGGAGGTTTCTGTGCTGGTGTGCCTCACTTGGAACCCAAGATCTTGGCCATGTCTGTGAGCCTCTGCCCAGGACCATGTCTTCTGGCGCATCCTTTCCAGCCACAGCCTCGGGAGACTCCTGGGAACCACCCACCTTTCTGTTATCTCTTGCCCAAGTCTCTGGAAAGCTCTCAATCCAGAGGAAAATCCTTTTGCTCTCGGACCCTGTTTGCCTCAATGGACTTTTGGAAACAAGAGTCTGGACATTAGTCTCCGTGCAGGGCCTGCTGCATGCTTGAGTGGGAGGAGGAAAGAGAGACTCCAGCAGAAAACTCACATGTCACCTCTGACTGAGGTCATCATCACGTCTCTGCCCGTGTACCATCCCCCAAAGGAGTTCATAGCACCATCCCCGAGGGGACATTTACCAAGTGCCAGGCATTATGTGAAGCATGGAAAGAAACTCAGAGCTGAACTAGATATGAATCCCATGCTCAGAGAATTCTCCCTGGTTCTCAAGCAGGTGCAATTTGGCACCCCTTGGGGACATTGGCCATGTCTGGAGATATTTTTGGTTGTTCCACCTGGAGGGGGTGGTCCTACTGCTGGCATCTAGTGGACAGAGGCCAGAAGGGCTGCTAATTGCTGTACAGTGTGCAAGGTAGCCCCACAGTAAAGAATGACCCGGCCCCAAACGTCAGTGTGAATGAGGATGCCCTTCACGCAGGGCAGAAGGAAGTGACGAGACACTTGTCCAGAGGCTCCTCGGATGCACATCACTGAAGGGAAACTCCAGCCAGGGATCTTTCTGAGACTCCATCATGGGGAGATGAGCTGGGATAGGGAGGAGCCAAGACTGTAGCTCACAGCCCTTCCCACGTCATGTCAGATGTCAGCGGTCTGGAAAAGATGTGGAGAGGCTAGCACCACTTCCTCGGGCCTGGCACGCTGAGCTAGAGCGGGCTACTGTCATGAGGTCTGGGGCCAGAAAAGTAGCTTCTCCCCAGAGACCAGGGCCCAGGACCTGGGGGGGTGCGGCTGGGACTACCCATCTCCACCCAAGTCTCGTTGCTGTCACCCTCTCGGTAACCAGTCACCAGGCTACTCAGATGAGGAAAACTGGCTCCTGATGGCTCTTGATCCTGGCCTCACAGCAAGTCCCCTCAGGGATTCTAATAGCCTCAAAAAAGGTCCCAGGCAGGTGTATCTTTTTTAAACTCCACAGATAATTCTGATTTGCAGACAGATTGAGAGATTTGCTTTACTCAAAGTTACATCTCATTGCTTTTGCTGTGGGACATAAGTCAGAATTATTCCCATGTTGGCTGCCTTGGGTGGGAGAGGAAGTGGTAGAGGAGGGGCATTTGTGGTGGGTCAGAAGAGACAGGTGGGCTCTGGCTCAGCAGAGAGGGGAAGTGCTTCTCTGATGACCTTGAAGGCAGAGGGCACGGGGTTAAAACCAAGGCACAGGCAACGTCCTGCTTCAAATTTCAAATGTTAGAGTCCTGACACCCAAGATATGAAGATATTTAGAAAATAGTCCACACTAAGAGTTCATTATCCACTTCTATTTTCAAACTCTTCTAGGGCAGGGAAGATGAAGTTTAATTTACAGAAAACCCAGCATTCCTAATGGCCGATGCAGCCAAGAGCTTCATGGGGCTCTTTATTTTCTGCTCTGGTTTCAGAAGAGAGAACATCTCAGCCCACTCCCTCAAAGATTTTGGAGAGGCTGTCTCCGAGCCACACACAGTCCCTGAGCCCTTTTGTCTTCCCTGATGGCTTCAACAGCCGGCTGTGCACTGCTGGCCCTCAGGGCTGTCCCCAGATGACCTTTCTCCAGTGGAGGTATATCGTGTACAACTCACTGCTTCCTGCTGGGTAGTCAACATTCTTAAACTGAACATGTCAACAGCTACTATGCCATTCCCAAGCTGTCTTTTCTATCTCAATGACTAGCAGGCAAATCTACATTCCTGCTTTTACTTCTCCACCTCTACTACCCAAGGGCCACTCATTCCAGAAGGTTCTCTGTTCTCAATGTCTCCCATTTAGTCCTGTGCTTTCTCCAGTGCCTCCATGTCAATTTAGGCCCCCATCATTTCACACCTGGGCCATAGCAATGGCCTCGCACGTGGTCCCCTTGATCTATTCTTGCTCCTTCTACATTATTCTGCACCTATTAGCTAGAGCAATCTTTCTAAAATGCACTAATGATAAGAGTTTATGACTTGTGGAGCATTTACTGTATATTAATCATCGTGCTGAGCTCTTCACATGTATAATTTCTTTTAAAAACCTCTCTAAAAGCTCCAGAAAATGATATTCTCATTATCCTCATTTCACAGCTAAGGAAAGAAGTGCAGAGAGGTACCTCGCCACTGTCTTGCCAGTGGGTTTCAGCCCCAGACAAGTTTCACTACAGATTCAATGAGACTGAAAAAATGACGGTGGAAGATTCTTGGGGTGAAAGGGTTTATACCCAACTTTATTCCCACAGTGGCAGGTCAGTCACTAGAGTCCCGTCCACTCAAAGCAAGTCTGCATGAAGCAAGCCGGTCTCTGCCTCTGGGTCTCTCCGCCCCTGCAACCATCTCAGTCTCTGTCCCAGCACTGCCACCACTCCAGTCTCTGCTCTCCTGCAGCTGCTGCAGCGGCCCAGAGCCCTGGGCAGAGCTCTTTGTATAGAGTCAATAACAACATATTGCCCACATGTGTGTAGTGAGCAAGCAGGCCAGTGAGAATCCTGGCTATAGGAACCTTCATTTTCTCCACATCGCACATCCATTAAATGCTCCATTGTTACCTTCTGGTTTACAACACTTAATGACCCCAAATTATGATATTCAAGGTAAAATGCACACTTTCAGCTTGGACACAAGGTCCTTGTGACCCAGGCTCATTCTGTCCAGGTTGTCACTTGCTGTGCTTCACCCTGACACCCCCCAAGGGATGAGTCTTGTGTAGCCGCCTATAACTGTTCAAAGGTGCCCATGCCTCATGCTCCTCTATTTTGTTCAAGTTGTTTCTTTTCCCAGGATGCCTTCCCCATCCAGCTTGTCTGGTAGACACAGCTCCCACCATGCAACTTAAAGGATACTTTCTGAATGAAGCTGTCCAGATTGTTCCCGTGCCCACCCCTTGGAGAGCTGATCTCTTCTTCCCTTGGGCTTCACTGTAGCCAGGCACATGGATTATGACCTTGCTAGTAACTGAAGTTTAATTTACAGAAAACCCAGCATTCTTAATGGCCGATGCAGCCAAGAACTTCAGGGGGCTCTTTATTTCCTGCTCTGGTTTTGGGTGAGGGAAGGCCTCCTGCTCCTCACCGGGTGAGGTCAGGGGCTGAATCATGAATCCTCTCCTTGCACCAGTGCTTTATGGATACTGTGACTGTGGATGCTTACAGCCTCATTATTTCATGCTGCCTGGAGAGGGTGTTTCTCACTGTTCCATGGTATGGTCGATAATGATTGGGTGTGAACTTAACGTCCCTTAGAATGTGCTTTGGAGGCTCACTGAGGCCCCTGGGTTGTGGCATGGCCTGGAGACCAGGGAGACCCTCAGAGCCTGAAGAGTAGCTTACCTGGGACAACAGAAAGGTGGGAAGAACTGGCCACTGCCCTCTAGGTTCTCAAGTCCTCAAATTCTCAGCGGGCTCTTGTAAGACTACAGCCAGCACATGATATGCAGTGGAAAGTGCCAGATGGGGACTCGGGGTCCAGGCTCTGCTGTGGCTCTCCCCTAAGGCCCTGTGGCCTCACAGTGCATTCATCATCGGGTGGGGTCCATCCCTGCAGTCCCTTCTCAGGTTGCTCCTTTGGGATTCCATTCCCAGGCCATCTATGAAGGGCTTTTCTCTCTGGCGTCAGAAGCCCAGCTTCACACCTTAATTCACTGCTGGGCCAAGTCTGCTACTGCCTCCTGGCTTCAACATCCTTCATTTTAAAATGGTGCAGTTAACTCGCTCCTCTGTGCAGTGCCCTTGGTAATGGGTGCCGGGGTGGGGGTGGACATGTAAGAACTATTTTCATTTCCTTAGGACTAAAGAAGCTCAACAGAGAAGGACTAACATTAAGCAATAAATTAAGCCCAGGCTGTCGGGAACTGGGGCATGGAGAGCGTGGCTGTGCTTCTCCAGCTGGTCGTGGGGATGCCTGACACTGAAGGAGTCCAGCGGGATGATGGTCCAGCCTGCTTTGCCCTGGCCTGCCACGAGCTGCCCACCAGGCCATCTCTCCTGGAGCTTGCAAGGACACAGAGGGACTGCCCTTTCCTCTCGGTGGTTCACCAAGACCTGCAGGAAGGGTGTTGAGAAGGACCGGACCTGTCTCTACAAAGAACTGTCTTTGTTGACCTCAGATCGCCTTGGTCTCTTAGATTTCTCAGGGCCCTGTGTGTGGCCGGTAGTCCCTCCGGATGGCTGCATCAGTGCCCCACTTTGGCCTTCTGAGCCCTTGTTGTGTACCCCTCTCAGGGACTCTGCTACTGAGTCTCCTTATAGCAATTTGTGTGTATGCCTTAGCCTTAGCCCCTCAAATCCTTAGCTGCTTACAAAGAAAGACCATTTATGCTACTACTCTTTGTATTCTCAGCCCTTTGTACAGAGCTTGGCCCCTGATAGATACCCCATACGTGTTGAATGAGAACAACTATGAGATGTGCAACTTAGTAACACGTTTCAGATTTTCTTTTCAGTACTTCCCTCATTATTTTTATTATTATATTACTGATTATCACCATATATATTATGTATTACACTAAAATTACAATAGACAAACGCACTAACAGAAGTTGATGCATATAAAAGTTAAATAAGCATGACTCTGATGACACAGATTTTTCTCCCCTTTTCGCCTTCCCTTTGGCCATGTCTCCCTCTTGTTCTTTGGATCTTTGCATATGCTGTTCCCCCTTCCTTATAACTTCCTTTCTTTCCTCCCCTGGCTACTTCAACTCACCCTTTTGAATTCAGCCCAGATGTCATCCCCTTTCCTGATCTCTACCTCCATCTGACTGAATGTGCCTCCCAGGAATTTGTAAGCCATCTTCTGGTACAGGACACAGAATTATAACTGTTTCTTTATGCGTCTGTCTCATCCACTAGAAGGCCAGCTCCTTGAAGGCAGGGCATGAGCCCCTTGCTATGCCTAGTACAATAACATGTACCTTTACTCACAGCTCAGCACATGCTTTTGAATGCCCACTATGTGCCAGGCACTGGGGTTACAGCCATAAGAAACTGTCCTTCAGCAGCCAGCCTCCAGGATGGCTCCTACTGCTCTGCACTCTTGGCATTTCATGCCCTTTTATGGTTTCCTCCCACCTGAATCGAGATCGGACTGTATGACTGACAGAATATGGGGGGAGTAATGACTCCAAGGCCCTGTATCGCAACATTCAGTCATAAAGGTCTTTTCAGCTCCCTTCACAGTCTCTTGGATTGCTTGCTGTAGGGGAAGCCATCTGCCATAGCAGAAAGATAGGCCATGCAGTCCCACCAAATATCCATGGGGTGAGGAAATGCAGAGTCAGCAACCGTGAGCAGTGTGAGTGAGCCACCTTGTGAATGGACGCTCCCGACTCCATCCAGCCTTCAGGTGACAATAGCCCTGCTGGCATCTGAGATTCAACCTCACGAGAGGCTCGGAGCCAGAGCTGCCCTATTAAGCAACTCCAAAATTCTGATCCCCAAATGCCATGGTTCTTGTTGTTTTAAGCCACTAAATTTGGGGGTGATTAGTTATGCAGCAATAGGTAACAGATAAACAATCCTATTGTTATGGAGTTTACACTCTAGTGGAGGAAGTTAATTGAACAGAATTTATTGGTTCAATTTTTTTAATACCACCAGCCACTGCTGAGTGCCAAGACTCTAGTGGCAAACAAGACACCAGACAAAGGCTTTGCTCCCAGGAGATTCGTGTTCCAGGGTGGGACACATAAAATAGTAAAAACAAGCAAATTCTGTAACAGAGTGGCAAAGTTTGGCATCTCTGCCTTCATGTATTATGTCTGTCTCCTGCCTTAACCTTTTCTTTTTCTATTAAGGTATCATTGATATACAATCTTATATTGGTTTCAGATATACAACACAGTGATTTAACAGTTACCCATTTTATTAAATCCTCACCTCCTCTAGTGCGGTTACTATCAACATAGTTGTTACAGAATCACTGAATGCATTCTCCATGCTGTACTACCATCCCTGGGACCAAGTTATATTGTCATTGAGAAATATTGTGCCCCTTGACCCCCCTCACTCTCTCTCTCCACCTGCCCCAACCACTCCCCTTTGGTAACCACTAGTCACTTCTCAGTAACTATGAGTCTATTACTATTCCCTCTGTTTTGCTTTGGTTTATATTCCACAAATAAGTGAAATCTTATGGTATTTGTCTTTCTCCACCTGCTGCCTTAATCTTTGGAACAAAAAGTTTCTGCTCAGCCTTGCAGCCCTGCATACAGGCATGTTAATCATTGAAAGGAGTTTGGCTCCCAGTTTAAGACTGATGCAACCAATCACCTGAAACCAGCCTCTGCCCAAAAGATAAGGAAGGTTGCCCAAGAATGGCGATCAGATTGTAAAGGACTTAATAGGTGCAACATCGCCAGATCCATGTCAATAAAATGATTGGAGTCGACTAACCAAGGACAAGAAGTCCTCCTCAGCCCCTCGCTGATATCCAGATGTCTGAGGTCCACCATGACCGCCCGACCCCAGTCCCCTTCTGCTCCCCTCTCCTTAGCATAACAGAAGCTTGAAATCAACACTGCATTGAGACAGGGCTTTGGGACATGAGTCTGCCATCTTCTTGGTCTGCTGGCTTTCCGAAAAAAATCACTTTCTTTGCCCCAACATTTCATCTTTACTCATTGGCCTGTCGTGTGGTGAGGAGAGCAAGCTTGGACTTGGTAACAATTCTAGAAACTACTAGGTCGTAAAAGCTAAAGATAAGGGAAAGCCAAGCAACTTGGATAAAAGGGAAGGAATCGCAATTTTGATTGTCTATTTTGTACTAAACGCTTGCAACTTTATTTCAGTTAATACTCCAAAATATTTCAAAGTAGGTAGTTTATCCCCATTTTACGGATGAGGAAATTGGAGGCCAGGGCAGTTAAATGATGCAGCCAATGTCATACAGCTGGTGTGTGGCTCCCCCAGAGGGCAGCCCAGGCCTTTCAGCCTGCAAAGCCTGCGCCCCTTGCAGCTCCCCTGGCTGCCCATTTTGGATTTCCCTTTCAGTCCCCACCCTGGCGCCCACCCTTTGGCGCAGCCAAGATTCAGTGCTGACTAGGTGCTTGCGATCTTTTGGCAGATGGGGCGCAGGGGAATGGCTGTTAGATATGACTGCCACAGGCGGGAGGGGGCCTAGGCCTCCTCTTTCTTTCTTCTGAAAATACCTCAGCGCCTACAGATCCACCTGCTTTCTGGGAATAGCCTCTCAGTCCTTTAAACCCGGGCTGCTCTAGTTGTTTATAGTGAGGGCTACTCCAGCAAGCTCCTCCCTGCCCACGTCCCTGCTTGCCTTTCTGTGTCCACTTCATTTGCTCTGGATTGAAGGAGCCGCAGGTCTTCCTGCAAAGCTCACACTGTCTGCTCCTCCTCACCCATCTTCACTCTCCTGAGGGAGACAGTCCTGCCCCTCAGTGGTCTATTTGCCTTTCTTTTTTGCGCCAAGGCCACTAGGTGGAGATATACTAAAACTTACCGGATGCTTAGCATGTGCCCAGCAAGAGTATATGTGCTTTCCCTGCATCATTTCATGAATCCTCATGACAACAGTTTGTAGAAGTCCCAATACTCTCCTTATTGAGGTTAAGGCTGAAGGTCCTTCAGCTACTAGAGTCGGGATTCAAACCCATGTTTCTCTGAATCCAGACATGGCTCCCTAGTCAAGCTCACACACTGAGCTGGAAGAACTCTAGAACGGGTGATTTCAGAGGTCACTTTGTCCTTCCCTTTGCCCCTGGGCAGGGCCAAAGCCAAACTATCTCCAGAAAATTACAAAAACTCAAGTGCTAGAGAAAAGGAAAAAAAATCCCTTACAAACTCATTATTTGTACAAGAATCTGCAGGTTTAACATTCTTATTAATGTTTAACAAATTCATTTGATAAAGATTAAGTGCCTCCTTATGCATTAAGCCCTGTGTTGTGATATAGTTAGATGGATTGTGATGGAAATGTAGAGAAGGACACAGGTACTGCCAGGTGAGGCTGAACTGAACCTTCACAATCTTGTAGGTGTCAGGCAGCATAGAAGGGCATCCAGACAGATGGAACAATCAATATGTGCAAGGTTAGGGAGAGGTGACTGAGAGTGACTTGGTTCAGCATGTGGCTGGAGTTTACAGAAAGTGTTGGGGAGGGTTAAACAATGGGACTAAGAGGCGAGCAGGGGCCAGATCAGGGTCAAGGTAAGGGATTTGCTCTTTATCTGGATAGCAATGGAGAACAATTCAAGGGTTTTGGGTAAGGTGCTGATATAATCAGATTTGCATAATAGAAAAATTATCCATCAGTGTGGTATGGATAAGTGGATAAGTGGAAAAGACCAATAAGGGAGGATATTGCAATGGTTTGAGCAAGAGATGATGAGTATGTGAAAGGGAAACGTGGAAGAGACATGTCGGGGAGACTTCTGAGTAGACTGTGAAGACCTGACAACTGATAGGGTCTGGGGGCAGTGAAGAAGGACGGCACAGAGACAGAACCATCCAGTTCCCTGGCTGGGACACATGGGTGGATGGTGGTGCCATGTGCTGAGATGAGAACCAGGAGGAGGAGCAGGACGGAGGGAGAGATATTGATATCTTATGACTCGTAGGCTCTTTAGGCCAAACCTTATTTCAGACGAGGAACTAGACACTCAAAAAGCTCATGTGATTTGCTCAAATTCACGTAGTCAGTATAATGTCAGAGGTGGGACTCAAACCTAGGTCTTTCTGGAATATTTTCCTATGCCTAAGAAGATTTGCTTTACAAGGAATGTAAAGCTTAGTACCGAGTAATGTGTCAAAGCAAACATTTACCTACATCAATTTGCCATTTGATATTCATTCATTCCAACAATATTTATTGAGCACCTACCATGCACCATGCTTGTGGGGATGCAGCGCTAACCATGAAAGGCAAGGACCCTACCCACAGTGAGCCTCCCTACCATTTTTAGGGAGGCAGGCAATATACAAACAAGCAAATACTATACAAAATAGACCATCAGAATATGTGAGAGAGAAGCAAGAGAGTGGGATGCGTTTGGAGAGAGGGATCAAGATAGGCCTAAGACATGATATTTGATGAAGACCAGGGTGATGAGGGAAAATCATGCAAAGGGTTGAGGAGAGAGGGTTCCCAGCAAGGGAGACTTCAAATACAAAGGCCTTGAATGTTCTTGAATGGTCAAGGGATCACAAGAAGGCCAGATCCAAGAAGAGTGAGTGAGAGAGACAGAGAGTGGTGGGAGATCAAATTGGAGGTAGGGACCAGACTCTGTAGGACTTGAAAGGCATGATTTATTCTAAGCACAGTAAGAAACGCTTGGAGGTTTGGAGCAGGGTTGTGATGTCATCTATTTATTTATGCTTTTTATCTCAAGAACTTATAGATCCACATGCAGCTGTAAGGAATCATACAGAGAAATCCTGTGCACACTTTCCCCATTTTCCCCCAGTTGTAACATCTTGTAAACTAGGGTACACTCTCACAATCCAGACAGCTCCTGGTGGCTTTAGTTTGCATTTTCCTAATGGAAATGACATAGAACAGCTTCTTATGTTGTTTTTGCTATCTGTGTATCCTCTTCAATGCAATGTTTGAGTTTTGCTCATTTCCTGTTTTTCAGTTTCTAACATTTTGTTGTTCAATTTTGAGAGTTCTTAATATATTCTAGACAAAGCTGTTTGTCAGTTGAGTGACTTGCACGTATTTTCTCCTGGTATGTGGCTTGTCTTTTCATCCTAACAGTATTTCAGAGGTTTGATGAATTCTAATTTACTGGTTTTTCCTTTTAAACCAGGATTGTACTTTCAGTGTCAAGTCTAAGAACTCTTTGCTTAGCCCTAGAGCCCCTGGTGTTTCTCCCAGAGTTGTTTTAGAAAGTGGGAGAATAAGCTGACTGCAGAAAGGCAGGGTTTCTGGGCAGAACTGAGGCCCACCTGAGACTCAAGGGTGGGTGGCAAGGGGATGGGACAAGGAAGAGGCTTCAAGGCAGTGGCTACTCACTGGAGGGGGCACGACATGGTAGAAGCTCCCTGCCCTTCTAGCTTGACCTACATGGGCACAGCAAATGGTCATCTTGGCAATATGAACAGAGGCCTAGGTTTCTCCCTCCCTTGGGAAATACTCACAGACCCCGAATGAGTTGTCTTTTTATTCACCCAGAGCTTTATCCACAGCAATGAGCTTTTTTTTTCAATATTTTTTTTTAATTTTTTAAATTTTGTTATCAATCTACAATTACGTGAAGAACATTGTGTTTACTAGGCTCTCCCCTACCCCAAGTCCCCCCACAAACCAGATTACAGTCACTGTCCATCAGCATAGCAAGATGTTGTAGAATCACCACTTATCTTCTCTGTGTTGCACAGCCCTCCCTTTCCCCCACCCCCCACATTATACATGCTAATCATAATACCCCCTTATTTCTTCCCTGCCCTTATCCCTCTCTACTCTCCCATTCTCCCTAGTCTCTTTCCCTTTAGTAACTGTTCGTCCATTCTTGGGTTCTGTGATTCTGCTGCTGTTTTGTTCCTTCAGTTTTTCCTTTGTTCTTATACTCCACAGATGAGTGAAATCATTTGGTATTTGTCTTTCTCCACTTGGCTTATTTCACTGAGCATAATACTCTCCAGCTCCATCCATGTTGTTGCAAATTGTAGGATTTGTTTTCTTCTTATGGCTGAATAATATTCCATTGTGTATATGTACCACATCTTCTTTATCCAATTAAAAAATGGGCAGAAGAGCTGAACAGACAGTTCTCCAAAGAAGAAATTCAGATGGCCAATAGACACATGAAAAGATGCTCCACATCGCTAGTTATCAGAGAAATGCAAATTAAAACCACAATGGGATATCACCTCACACCAGCAATGAGCTTTTACGGCATCATCGTGACTGACTCACTCATAACAACTGCATAAGAAAGATATTATATTATTACCCCCTTTTACAGAAGATAAAACTGGGACCCAGAGAAGGGTTGGGACTGAACATAAATCTCTTTATATTAAGAATCGCAATTATTCTCCTCTACCAGTTGTCTCTGAATTTTCACCACCAGTTATTGCTTGGGGTCAGTGGTTCTCAAAGGATGGTCCGTGGTTTCCTTAATACTAAGACCTTATTTGCCTTGTCACTGTGTTGATATTCTAACTAATGGTACAAAAGCAAAAACTGTGGGTAAAACTGCTGATACTTTCACATGAATCAAGGCACAGACACCAGTCTACTGGTTGTCACTGTATTCTTCACCCCCATGCACTTGCAGAGGGAAAAAGATTTTCACAGTAATGTTGTGATTAAATGGGAACCATGCAAAAAGCATTTCTGCTGCATACCAAAATCAGATGGCTGTCTTTTAGAAAAATGTTTCTGCAGTTGGCCACTGAGCTGCATTCTTTTTTTTCCTCCATGGAATATAATTTTTACTTGAATGACTGACAAACCGTAGTTATTCAGATTTTGGTATTTGGCAGACATTTTCCTAACGAACAAAGTGTGGCTGTCACACAAGAAAAAGCAATGACAATATTTGTTGCTAATGATAAAATTTGAACTTTTGAGTGAGAATTAGAATTTAGGGAAAAAATTCATTTGACCTGTGAGCTGGACAGCTTTCCAATACTTAGTCTTTTCCCATGATATCAGTGTATTCATCAGTGTGGGTTTTTTGAAATTGCATCAAGAAATGTGCTTACACTTAAAGGAGCTGGATATCTCAGGAAATTAAGTTTCCACCCACAAATGATGGAACAAATCAGCATGGATCAAACCATCGACAGTGTAAGATCAATTAATGGGTTTTAGCATGACAGAGTATGAACACTTCTTTGATACGGGTTGACTCCACACTGCATCTCATCTTTAGGAAACTTCCTCTTGTTGAGTGTTGTGGAATAGCAGAGGAAGAGCCCCCACAGTATCTGAAGAGGATATCCAAATCTTCCTCACTTTTCCTGCCACTCACCTGTGAGAGGCTGGACGTTCTATGCATACTTCAACTGAGAGAAATGCACAGAGACTGAACGCAGAGGCAAACTGGAGAATCGAGCCGTCTTCCACTAATCCACACAGCTGAATGCACAGCTAAGCCCCAACCAGCCTTGGCCACCGCTAACTTAAAACTCTTGTCTGAGAAGCTTATTTCCTCAATCTCTTATTCACTCTTTCCCAAAACTAGGGTCCCAAACCCTTATCCCTGGCAAATTTCTAACATCTCCTGGGGGTGAGAGCAACACTCTCTAATCTCTAACTGCTCCCAGGAGATCAGGGATGTTTCCAAACTTCTAATTGTCCCAGCACAGGGGTTCCAGCACTCCTACACTCTCTATTGCTCCTAGGGGACTTTGGCCAAGTAGATGAAATCTACTTGGTTATATTTTAAATATAACTCACACTCAGTGGGGGTTTGGGGGAACTTGAGACTGAAGGCCTCCCAGGTGTCTGCCCCAAACTCCTAAAGGGGTACTGGGCCCCTTTACTTGGGACCCACTTCCCGTGAAGGAACAGGCAGATGATGTTGCTTATTGGATACAATTTTTTTTAATCTATTGAAAACAACAAAAGCATCTCTCATGTTAAAAATATAGAAATATAAAATGATCTTTACACTAAATGTGTATTTTTTAATTAATAAACATTTTTAAAATTCCTCAGTTTTAATTTCAATTATTATGAACATCGATAGGCATGACACATATAAACAAAAGCTCTTTGAGGTCCTCAATAAATTTTAAGAATAATATTTTAAGGACCAAAAAGTTGGAGAACTGCTTTATGCTAATGTAAAGGTCCCACTAGCCACTGTGAGCAAGTGATCCATTACCCAGCATTAGCATCCTTTTCTGGATTATTCTCCAACTCTGGGCTTCAGTAAGACCCTGAAATAAGGGACTTTAAAGGACAGCTGAGCATGAAAAGAGGGGTCCAGGGTTCCGATAATGACACATCCTTTCCCTCACCCTTTCCTGCTCTCCCTCCTAATAGAAAGAACGTGGACCTTGCGCAAGCAGCCCTTGGTCTCAGTCTCAGCTCTGCTTTTAGCCAGTAAGGGAACTGCAGGCAAGTCTCTTAATTTTCTGGTTGCCATAAAGTAAGAAATAATAATGCCTGTCCTTCCTTACTGAGATCATTTTAAAGATTAAACAAAATAATGGAGACACATCTGTAAAGTGTTTACAAATGTAGGTTGCGATCATTTTCCAACAAAGAATTCTCATACATGTTTATGGCCACGCACTTACTAAATACTTACCAAAAAGGTGGCCCATTGCAGGTGTTGAAAGCAAAACCAGTAATGCCCAGTCTCAGCCTGCCGGGAGCGTCTGATGGGGGAGACGAGAGGCGCCATTAGAAGACAGTGTGATGGAGCCGAAGATGTTTGAAATCTTAACCCATATATCCTCCAAGCACCCGCTAGTGCTCCTTGCTGCCTTGGGACCCCTTTTCTTTCAGAACTGGATTGATGCTGCATCTGTGCCTCCACAGAGGAGCCCAGCAGTAGGAGAGGAAAAGGTTTTGAGTGTTTTGACGAAAGCCTGTCCTTGAGACTCTAGAGGTTTAGAAATTACAAAGGGAAATAGAGTCAAGCTTCTGAGATTGGAAATGAGTCTTTGTGGTCACCCCGAGGAGGAGGGGTCCGTGGGGCCTGTGGGGCTACAGATGAAAGGTCCCAACCCAGAGGGTCCATGTAAGGAGCCGTGTGGGCCAGGATTCACTGGACCAGCTGGTCTCCATTCCAGCAAACATCATCCAACCTCAGAGCCAGGGGCTTTCCCGGAAGCTTGATTCCTGATGAGCAGCTGTAGCCTGTGCCCTTCCTATGCCTCTGAACAGCAGTGGCTGCCTGTTGGTCCTTCTCCTTGGCATCTGCCCTTCTCATGAGCAACCGGCATGCTGTCCGCTGTTAATCAGCACAAGTGGCACCTATGTGTGCCCTCAGGACTTGGCATTACGACTAACCTAACCTTCTTTTTCATGGCCCAAGGCTCTGAGCAGCTAAGGGGCAGAAGGGAAAGCCTCACAGCCTTGTTTCTGGGTGATGCCAAATGCAGCCAGCTTGAGATCTCCCCCTTACCACTGGTATAAAAGCTTGAGCCACAAGGGGCAGAGAGCAGCACGAGTACAGAGGAAGTGACTCATTCTTCCAGGCCTTCCTGGGCACAAAGCCAATGGGAGGAAGAGGCTCAGGGACGGCTTCACAGAAGAGGTGACATTTGAATTGGGTGTGGGTGCTGGGCTCTGAAAATCAGCCACGGGTCATTGCCTTAGAACTCAGCCTGTGCAATCCAGGAAGAAGAGGCTGCCTCCTGGGAAAGAGGAGCCCACCTTGAGCCAGAAGCCAGGTAGAGATCCAGCAGACACCAGCTCTTCTCCAGAAAACCTTGAGTGGTTTTTTCAGAGCATAGATATTGCCCTATTTACATGCCTATCCACCAGCAAACAGGGACTGATACCCCCTGTGCTAGGTTCTAGGAGGGGTAAGGGACTACATAGCAGTGTAACAGCCATAATTGATTTCTGGGGTACTCAATATACATCAGGCATGGGGCTAAGCATTGACGTACATTAGCCCGTTTCATCCTTGATGTGGTATTTTAATCCTCAGTTTACAGTAAGATTGAGGCTAAAGTCCCTACAGCTAGTTCAATAGGAGAAATGAGATTTGAACCCATGTTTATATTCTACCTGGGCTTCCAGCTTAGAAAAAGTAGAATTTAGTTGGATAGCTAAGGAATAAATGCTTAAGGAGTTGAATCACCCAAGAGGAAAACTCACATTTGGGCAGTGTCCTTCCACTGTTCCTGCAGACACTGGTCTTGTCCCTATGGGCAAACCCTTCTGGTCCCACCTCTAACTCATATCCCAAACCTGTCCACTCCCCTGTATTTCCACTCTGCCACCTAGCCCATCTCTCACTTAACCATAAGCTAGACCTGACACTGTGACAGAAATCTAGTCCCTGCTCTCATGTTTCCTATATTTAGAGAGGGTGGTAAGTAGAGTCTGCTAATTGTCCCTCAACATCCACTTATCCTTCAGGTACAGCAACAGAATCCTTGATTGTTAGCTGGGTAAATAGATGTCCAGAATAAAGATTGTATTTCCCAGCTTATTTAATAGCCACATGTGGTCATTGTACCAGGTTCTGACCAACGGGATTTGAATGGAAGTGACACATGCCACTTTTGGCTCAAGCCCTTAAAGGGAAAAGGTGTGACTCCCCCTTCCTCTTCTATTCCTTCCACTGGCAAGAATGAGGATATTGTGATGAGCTATTTCAAACCATACAAATGAGGTGACACTCTACGGACGACAAAACTAGTGACTGGAGCACAGCTGCCACACCAACTCCAAGTTTTATACACAAGCAAGAAAAAACTTCTGTTAAGCCATTTAGAGTTTCATAGACACATCCTAATAAATACAGGGGAGAAAACAGCAAACAATTCATCACTCAAGTTATAATATGTATAAGTGCACATTATAATAAATGCAATGAAAGAAGCATACAGAAAACTTTTCCTGAGAGAACAGAATTGGAGGAGCACTAATTTATAATTGTCAGTCAGAAGCCTTAGTTACTACTGGATATTATAACAAAATACCATAGACTGAATGACTTAAACAATAAACATTTATTTCTCACAATTATGGCGGCTGGAAAGTTCAAGATGAAGGTGCTGGCAGATTCGGGGCCTGGTGAGAGCCCTTTTACTAGCTTATACAAGGCTGCCTTTTTGTTGTGTCTTGTCATGTGTCTTCCGTCCACATGGTAGAGGGAGGGAGGGTTCTAGTCTCTTTCTCTTCTTATAAGGGCACTAACCCTATCATGAAGATTAAACCTAATTACCTTACAAAGGTTCCCACCTCCAAATAGCATCACTTTGGGAGTTAAGGCTTCAAAGTATGAATTTGGGGGGATACAAAGCTTGACTCATAACAGCTTCTTGAGAAAGGGATATATATGCCGAAACTGTTCATATGGGTAGGATTTGGTCAGGAAAAATAGGGGAGCAAGCAAAAAGCTTGTGCCAGGCTTTGGAAGTCGTAGAGAATTTGGCCACTGCTGGAACCCCAAGAAGGGCCATGTGAGCAGAGCCTGTCTGTACCAAATCTTCCATCTGGTCTCAATCTCAAAATCTTCTCCCCTACCGATGGGTGATGGAGACTGGGCCCCTCAGAACGTAGACATAAGGGATCCCACTAACTGCATCCAGATATCCCTTGCAGAGCCAGCTCAGGTCCCTCTAGGCACATCTGGAGGATGTATGTAAACCTTCTTCCAGGAAAGAGCCCCAGAGTCAAGCCAGAGAAGCTAAACATGCAGTTGGGGTCTGGGAGGGCTTATGCACCCAGGAGAGAGAGGAAGCAGGGGTTTGGAATTTGGGAGACCCAGAAACAGATTGGCTGGTGGGCAGCCAGACAGGCGTGCAAGCTAAAACTCCAACATTCTAGATTCAACCTGCCTGGGTGCCCAGAACTGCTTTGTATTGGGGGATTGATGTGTGAGTGTGGCTTGTGGGTTCTTTGCTGCTTCTAAATGTGTGCCAGGTGTGATGGCAAACACTCTCAGGGCAGAACCTCACCTAGCCCTTACACACTGAGTTTATGAGGTGGGTGTTAACTCCATTTCACAAAGAAAGAGACCTAGGCTCACAGAGGGGAAGGCAAATGTCCAAAGTCACCAAGAGGGCAGTGCTGGCCTGAGTTGGGAGGTAGATTCAGGACTTGACGGACATCCCCGTGGGGGGAACACAGCACACTCCACTTGCCTGAAAGACCACTGGGCAGGGTGTTTGCAAACCCTTGAGCTCACAACCAAAGATGGCCCTTAGCTGTGTTTGATTTGACTGGTCAGTGATATAAGCAAACAAACAACTGAATTTGAATGCCTGTAGCAGGGAATTGACTTGGCCACTTGTAATAATCTTCTTATTCTCTCATTTACTACCTGCATGGCCCTGAAGGCATTGCTATGTTAATGTGACTTCCATTTTAGCAAAACCTTTCTTTAGCACCAAAAGCTAGTGGAGGAAGCTTTTCTGAGCCCCTTTTCCAGCCACTCTGAGAATACATCAGAGATGTAGAATCTGAGTATTTATCTAATATATTAAATACTTGGTGTAAGATAAATTCTAGCCAAAATAAGCAGGTGACGAGAGGCAACAAAGGGCCAGGCAGTTTATTTGAGCGCAATTCCCGGGCGATGTTTCCTGGTCTGGCTAGTTACAGGCAGGGGAAGTCACGCGTAACCAGATAGGCAGGGAGTTTTTTATAAGCACAGGGAGGGGAGGGGGAAGTGGCCACTCCAGGGGTATGTGGAGAATTTTTTATTGGCTCAGGGTCGGGTGATGGACAGCCAGAGGTCTCCTCCTTCTGGATGGAGAGGGTCTGCATCGGGGTTTGTTGGCAGGTCACAGGACTGGAATCCCGAAAGAGCTGTCCGTTCCTTCTTTATATGGCACAGAGCTAGTTGGGGCTGTGTTCCGTTTGCACTGTCCTCCCTTTCCTCCCTCCAGTGCCTCCAGCCTTACACTTGGTAACTAATATGCCCATAGTTCAAATCTTTCTCCTTTCAAGGAGGGTAACACCTGTAGTCCAGGACTGTGCTTTGTAAACTAGCCATTATGTGCATACTGTAAGCATGTTAAAAAAGACCTGACTGGCTGGGTCTTTTCCTGGGTTGGTAGTGGGGGGTCAATTGGGTTCTGCAGAACTGGAACACAGCAAGTAGGCCACTGAGGTAGAAGCAGGCTGAGTACCTTCTTCCTGCATTTTGCCCAGCTTGCTAGTTCCACTCAAGCCAAGCCAAGCACTTGAGTTTTACCCCTCGGTTTCCCGCTGTGCAGCCTATCTAGTTTGGAGTTTAACCAGACACCACCACCATCAGGCCCAGAGTTTCCTTTACATGGCATTGGTTCCTGAACCCTGCAGTGTTTACAAGCACAAGTTGTAGACCTGTGGGTAAAATTGTAACATTTCCAGAATATCTCACTTGGCTTTAGTATATCTGCATATCAATAGGCATTCAATGGTGGAAAGAAGTATGGCTTTAGTGCATTTCCATCATTCCTCACTGGTGGAGAGAAGTTCATCTCCATATCAATGGGTAATTACCTGGGCAATGGAGGGCTTATCTGTATCAGAGAGGTGAGGGGGAGGGCTGATTTAGCAGTAGAGAGAGATGGCTGGACTGCAGTTTTGTAAGCAATAAACGGGTTTTAAACTTTATTTCTCCCTTTAACTGATTTTCGTTTTTAGAGGTATTTTGCCCTGGGATTTCCTCTCCCCGGATTTATACCTGGCACAGTCGGTAGGATTCCTCTGAACCTGAAATCTGTCATAATGGGTGCAACCTTTGGGCGGGCTGCCCCTAGAAACGATGGGGAGAAGTGGCACTCACGCCAAGGGACGTGTGCCTGCACTTGTGTGGTCGTGGAGGCACCACCACCTCTGCTGGCTGCGCCAACCCCAGCCCATGGCCTGAACCTAAGACTACGGCTTCTGCTCCTGCTGCTGCTTCTGCTGCCTGCTGGAGCCTGATCACAACTGTGGAAAGGAGCAGAGGTCCAGTACATTTTGATAGAGGAGCAACTGGCTGCTGTGTACCATGCCTTGTTGGCTATGGAGCCCATCGCCAGAAAAGCTCTGACCAAGGTAATAACAACCTATCCCATCATGTGGGGTGGGTGAGAGACTGGACCCAAAGGCCATGGAGTGGGGTGGCACAGACACCTGCTGTATACCATGTGACTGGACATTTGCCTTTGGCATCCCCAGAGAATGATGAAGCAGACACATTGGCCCAGGTGCGCTGGCTAGAAGGAAAGCCTGCCTCTGATGTGGCCCAATGGCTGCACCAGTGTTTGTTGAATGTGGGGCAAAAAATAATGTGGGCTGTAGATGAAGGCAAATTCTGGCACGCTAAGACCCCCACCCCTTAAGATACAATCACCAACGACCAAATGGTTGCCCACCCCTTAAGATGCAATCACCAACGCAGAACACACCCTACCCCTACTCCTTAAAAACGTGCTTCCTCACCCACGAGCTGCTGCTCCCTCTCTCTGGGGGCAGCCATTTTTCTCTTTCAGATAATAAAATCTCTTGCATGGGCCCGTGTCTCCTGAGTGGTCTGGGGTAAGGAGGGTCGTGGTGAGATACCCTTTCAGTAGACCATTGGTATGGCTTGCCATTGACCTTTGAAGAAGTCAGCCAAGCCCTGAAGGAGTGCCCTGCATTTTGTGCAGATCAGCAAACGACCAAGAGGGGCCTAGAGCATCTCTTTGCAGCCTATGGCCGGTTGCCAGCAATTGAGAGCTATCAAGGCACCCACTTTATTGGACATGCGTTGCAACAATGGGTGCAGCAATTAAGAGTAAAATGGACGTGGCCCTGGACATTTCAACACATGGACCGGCAATGGCTGGTTCTTCTGGCACCTTGGGGAAAAGGCCTGGAAGCTGGCCTCCTATATATTCCTGGAATAACAGAAAAGTGACCCCCCACAATCATGGTTATTTGCTTCTACAGTCCTTGTGTCCTGGATGCACCCCCTGGCTGCAGCTGTCTCATGATGGCTGGAATGGATGAGCTTTGGACTTAATCTACATGGGACTTTGAACCTAGCTGAATCCTCTGGCTTGAGAATTATGAATGTGTTGCTATTGTCAAGAAAAAAATGCTTAAAGAAAGGCTTGACTTTGTCTAATGTTTGGCAAAAGTTTTGTGAGCAACCTAGCATAGTTGTTAAGAATGAGTAAACAAGTATAGAAACATATTTTGGGCTTACTGAGAGATGGTGCTATAAGGTATGTTTGTTTACTCAATCTGCATAGGCTGAATCCTTTGGCTTGAGGATTATCAAGATTTTATTGCTGTTGCTATTGCATGTTACTAGATAGGTTGGAAGAGGGGGAATGAGTAAATTGTAAGGTGAGATTTCTGGAGTGGTGGCCTGTGGGTAAAATTGTCACACTTCCAGAATAGCTCACAGAGCTTTAGTGCATTTGCATCATTCCTCATGGGTGGAGAGAAGTTTATCTCCATATCAGTGGGTAATTATGTGGGCAATGGAGGGCTTATCTGTACCTGAGAGGTGAGGGGGAGGGCCAGTTTTGCTTCTGCTGGAGCAGTAGAGAGAGATGGGCCAGACTGCAGTTTTGTAAGCAGTAATGTGTTTTAAACTTTATTTCTCCCTTTGATTTAGGTTTTTGGAGGTATTATGCCGTGGGATTTCCTCTCCCCAGACTTGTAAAACCCCATCTAGTCAGAGTAGCAACTATTTAGCTCCCCTGCTAGTTGGGCTTTGAGTTCTTTTGGTTGCAAGTTGCCATGGGCAAGGGAAGTCATTTTCTTGACTCAAAATAGCAGCTTGTGCATTAACTGTTTTTTTCTTTTAAGATGAAAGCAACTCAGCTTTTTAAAAAACCAAGATAAATTTAAATTGTACATGGTATGTCTAGTTGAAAAGCTATAATCGAGGATTTTGTGTTCCATGAATGCCTTGAAAATTAAAGTTTAGCAAAACAGATGGGATTGGGTGGGAGGGATCTCTGAGAAGAAAGATAGCACTTAGGCTCACAATGAAGAGGAAAGAAACCATCCTTAACCCAAACCTCACCCCTTGAAAGATAATTCATGCTCCAATGAAATTGACAGGAAGGGGTGGGGCTCACAGGCTCATGAAATTTCACCTCATTCAAACAATACTGCAAAGTGAAACTAGATTTGCCTAGGGTCATAGTCTAATTGCCTCTGAGTAAGCAGGTTCTGAACTTGCTATTCTTCAAAATCTTGAACCTGCTTCCCTGTGCCTGTTTTGAATTTCCTCTTCTCTATGGTATATTTATATCCTGCCTGTTACAAGCGACAAGAACAATCACTAGCATTATCTGTTTCTTTCCAAATCTGGTGTAATTCACTTACCTTCTTCCCACCGTTTGGTTTTGTTTCATTTCCTTGCCATCAAACCAAACTGTCTTACAAAGATGAAGGGAAGAAAAAGGCTGCACTTTTGAACTTTATAAAAATCAAACAAATAAAAGCAAGGCTAACTGGCCCTGAATACATTGAAAGAGTATAGTAAATTCATTAGTAAATTTGTTTATTCTGTGAAAAATTCACAGAATTGGCCACACTCCAGGCAGTGGGGATGAAATGGAGAACAAGGTCTGGTTACTTTCCCTCAAGAAATTCACTGGTCTAGTAGTGGAACATGGCAGAATAAACACCCCAGATCTTTACAAGAGAAGGTAATATGAACAAGCTTGACTATTATTGTTGCAAAGTACATTTTCAGGTTTTAAGCTAAAGGAGGGTGATTTCTGTTGATTAGAGTTGATTGAAGTTGTCAAGGCATTCTCAGTACTAACACTGCTGTATTAAGAACTCCCTTGAGACAAAATGAGGCTTTAGATAGACAATGACCATTTGCCCAATGATCACCAGTGCCTCCAGCTTTAGCTCTAAGGATGTGATCTTTGACTCATCCTATTAACGCTGGGAGGCAGGGAGAGGAGTCAAATGCGCAGTAGAGTTAGAGAGTGAGTGTAAGGGGAGAAACCTCTTAGATATCTGCTATTATAAGGACCTTCTCTCTCATGGGTACTATTGAGACGGGGACCATGGACTTAGAGTAGAGTGAGGGACTCTGGAAAAAGCATGGCAAGATATTCACAGTCAAAGCAATGTAACAATGTAAAGTCCCTATTTGCAGCTCTGTTCAGCATTATGCAAAGTCAAGGTCACACTAATTCTGTAGGATAAAGATACCAGGCTGGGAATACAGACATCTTCAGTGAGATCAGTTAAAGGTCAAAAGGCCAGGAGCAACTTGGCCTGGAATGTTTGAGTGTTCTGCAAGTGTGTCTCAGCATAATGCGTGACTTCACTGTAAACAGCCCTAGCAAACAGACAACAACCAGCCCACTTTAGGAGTAGGGCAGGTGGTACAACTCCACACCCTAAGCTCTCAGTTCCGCAAAATTCTCAACTGCCTATATAAATCCCCTAGACAATGCACCACCCTGGGCTCTCTGGTCCCCTCCTGGCATGAGCCAGAAGCTCTTTCCTCTCACTTTATTTCTAAATAAAAGCCTCTCCCTGGCTCTCCTACCTTGGGTGTTTACTAAGTTCATTCTTTGACTCCACAAACAAGAACCCCGGCATCACTGTGACCACAGTGGGTGTCTTGGAACTGCCTACTTGGGAGATACTCAAGGCGATGGGCTGGTCTGTGCTGGTGATGCACCACCTTGGGACAGCAGGGGATCAGCAATGGCAACTTCAGAGCCCCCGTGCCACCACTCCTCTGACCAGCACCCATGGCAAACATCAGCATTGGATCAGACCGCAGAATCTCACCAGCATTCCTCATCAGAATCAGAGGCAGAAATGAGTATTTTCTCGATGCTCCTAAGAATATTGTATAACTCTTCCCACTGTAGATGCACAAAAGTTCATCCATAACAATGTGACCTGGGGGCTTAATTATCTGAGGACCCCCAAATCTGACATCCTTCCTCAATGGTAACACTAGGCAGCACTATCTACTCCAGCAAGATGGTGAGCAAGCTGAAGTCTAATGGGCCTGCTGGACTGACAACCTGTGGGAAATGAAGGGAAGGACACAAAAAAGAGTGAAAAGTAAGTTCTGCAATATGAGGCATCTTAGCGTCACTCTGGGTGCAGCACAAAAGCAGAAAAGGAAAGTGGGAGTCAGAGTAAAATTTCCTCATAGCATGGCCATATTTCCTAGGTTTTTAAGCACTGTGGTAGAAAGAACAGTAAAGTGGCCCAAATTCCTGACCCCAGGTGTGCACCCTTGGCGTGCTGTCCCTTGAGGTGGGGCAGGACTTGAGAATATGATAGGATTTCACTCCTGTGATCAGGTTACATTGCATGACAAATGCAAAGGGATTTTGCAGGTGACTGAGTTAAACAAAAGGGAGATTGTTCTGATGGGCCTGACCTAATCAGGCAAACCATTCGAATGAGGGTTCTGAGGTCAAAGGCAAAAGAGGTCAGGAAGGTTTAAAGCAGCAGGTACCCTCTTCTATATGACCTTAAAAAGCAAATTGCCCTGTTTGGAGAGGGTCATATCGTAGGGAACTGCAGGCAGCATCAAGGCACTGAGGGCCTGAGCCTTGTAGCTGCAAGCAACTAAAGTCTACTAGCAACTGGTGAGCTTGGAATAGGACCCCAACCCTCAGATGAGATAGTAGTCCTTGCTGCTGACACTTGGATTTTAGTTTTGTGAGATTCTGAGCTGAGAAACCCAGGAGAGCCCACAGGAACTGTGAGATAATAAACAGGCACTGTTTTCAACTGCTGAATCATGGCATAGTAGAAAACTAATACAGATTTTACTTACTGTAAGACATGCCATTAATTTTAAGACATACTATTGACTTCACAATATCTGGAGGAACAACAAGGCAAACATTGCAAGACATTCTGATTTTAAAAACAATAAAATGATAAATGTATATCTTGGTATTACAGAAACACATCACCTATTATTGCTAAAATATTGTTAAGGACCTAGAAATTTTCCAAGCCTTTTTATTAGCCCCCCAGAACACCCCTAGGATGAGTTGGGAGTGTGGGGTATCATGATGTGAAAGCTGAGGTACAGAGAAGATAACTGACTTCCTCAGGTTGCAACACTGGTTGGAGCAGAGACCAGAATCTAGGCTTGCGCTTTCACTCCCCCAGGACCAGACCATCAGATCTCATTCTGCCAGCCTCTAACACCCCTTCAGAGTGAAACCATGCCACTGAAAACCCTCTTTAAGGGAGAGCCAGAGGCCGTATTTTCTTCTACCTGAGCCTGCCACTTCCAAGCTGCTCTGAGTGGATTAGAAGTGGGTACCAGACCCAAGGCAGCCAGTCCCTGGTCTGAGAAAGTCCTTAGGATGTGAGCCAACTCAAAAAGTTGGGTTAATCAGATTTCCTCCTTTAGAAATTATGAAACATTAGTTTAGTAGTAGAGCAGGCAGGCCACGTAAGACGTGAGGAAATGGAGGCTGGGTGGGAGCAGACACAATGTGTAATAAGCGGAGGGCATCTATGGGTGAGAGAACACAGCAGTGGGGAAAGCAGAGGCACCATGTGACAGGGCCCAGGGAGCCCACGAGAAGGTGGTCCTCAGGGTTGTTTCTGTTTCAGTCATGCCCCAATTCCAGTTCCAGCCCCTCTGTCATCTTAACATCCTCTCCTCAGCTTTTTTGAGAAACTTGGGTTAGTACCTGTTCATGCAGCTGTATGACTTATAAGTCATGATCCACATGGTCCAGTTCTTAAGTAGATTGTGGTTAAGAAAACATAGTTCATGCCAAAAAGATAATGTCAAAAAAACTTACATTTATCAAACACCATGAACACATTTCTCCCCTAACACCCACCTGCCTCACATACTGTAGCTGCACCTGTTCTTAATGACCCCCCTGGGAAGGGCTGCCTAGCCTTCCCCTGCCCTGCGCATCTTGCCTTCCACCCTTCTCCACTGCCTTATAATTACCATCACAGAAGCCCAAGAACTGGTCTAGCAAGACAAGGTCCTTCTTGGAGGGTGGATGAGAATCTAAGTAGCACAAGTCAGAATCCTCTTAATGAGCAGATGGTGAGAAAACATATGAGAACACTCATATTTCAATCATTCTTGACTCTGTCATCACACAGCCAAGGAGAAAGCCCATAACTGAAACAATCTAACTTTGAAACCACTGTAAGTATGTGCCATGAATATTAGCAACCACGTTCGTGTGTTGTACCCAGACTCACTCCAAATTTTCTGGGACAGCACCTATCAAATGACCTGGTGAAATGAACTAGATGGACTGAATGATTGTGTTACCTGAGCTCAAACAGCTAGTGAATATGCAGCAGGACTGGGGCAGGTGGGAGACCTGGCTGAGTGTGAGTTCTGCTCTGTCTGGGGATGCTCAGCCAGAGGCAGTCTGCTGTTGACAGCGCACAAGGGAGCTCGCAGAGAGCAAGTGAGGAGGAGGGAGAGTGAGACTTTGGGAAGGCGGGATGTGCAGGCAGGCTAAAAACCCATTTGGCTCGGCCGGGTCCAGCTCCCCATTCAGCAGTCCTGCAGTGCTGGCTGCGGGATGCTTCAGGGAAGCTCAGAAGTGGGGAAAGTGAGACTGAGAGGCACTTTGACTTTCCAGGTTCTGAGAAACCTCAAAAGGATTAGGGTCAAAGGAGGCTGCAGAGGGCGACAGGCCGAGAAGCGGGGTTATTGCAGGCTGGAAACTGCCCTCAGAATGGATGACAGGGACTGTCCCTCAGCCAAGAGGCTCCTCCTTAAGGGAGGGCATCTTGGGAACTGTGCCTAAGAATCTGCAAAATCCTTAACAGAACCCCAACTAACAAAACAGAGTCACAGGTCACCAAGCTAAGGTTGCTTCGTCCATCCGTCTCATCTATCCTTAGTACAGCTAAGAATCAGGAAATAGGCCAAATCATGGCAGCGTTGCCAAAATAGATTTCACACTGTCTACTCAGTAAAGCTCATGGAAATCATTATTCAAGGTGGTAGCTATGGCTTTTGGTAACTGGTCTGTGTGAGGCATTTTGCCCACATTTCCTTTCATTTCTTCTGCTATCCACCCTGTACAGTAGATGTTATTATGCTCATTTTACACATGAGGAAACAAAGCCATGGGAAAATTAAATGACTTATCCAAACTCACCTAGCTGTTAAATCACAGAGCAGGGGTTTGAACTGGGTCTCCCTGCCTCTCAACCTGAGCCTCCTTCTAAGTGCTATAGTTCAGTGCTCTGTCCTTGCAGTTTCACCACTGGGAAAGGCCCTACTACAGGAAATCTTAGATACGTCAAAGTCTTATGGCCTTGCCACCTTAACCTTATATTTTAAGAAAGCTGGACACACATGTCCTACCTCCCCTTGCTCAAAGGCCAATAAAGGCAAGCTGTGACCTTCAGTTCCTTTGACTACAACATCTCCAAGTCTTCAGTTCTTTACTGACCTGCTACCTAATCCAGGCCAGATAGCCTACACCTCGATTTTTAGCCCTACCCCTTATTTTAGAATATACCAGCAAATCTGTTCCCCAGCTCACCTTTGGGTACACTAACCTGAATTTGAACACACCCCACTGGCTGCATTGGGAGGAAGCCCCCTGGTCCAGCTCTGATCCCTGTGCAATAAGCCCCTGTATTGCTCATTACCTTGTGCCCCTGCACCCCACTGTATCTCCTCAATAGACAGTATAGTCAGAAAATGCTACCCAATCTTTTTGGTGGCCTAATCTTTCCTTCCTGCCAACCTCTGACCATGGGCTATTACTACAACTCTGGTTTGAATGAGCATTTTCTTCTGGGTTCCTGCTTCTAGCCCCCTGCCCCGACCCCCCAACTCCTATTCTTGCAGTTTTAATTGTAGCCACCACCACACATTCCTGTTGGGCACCTGACCTTGACTCTGCCAAGTTCTCTGTTTCAAAGGTATCATGACTTACTACAAATGGAAAGTTCCTCAGGCACCCATTTGGTCTATTTTTAAACGTTTATTTTTTTTTATTGAAATATCATATCAATACAAAAAGTACAGAAATCATAAGTGCTCAGTGAATCATCACCAAGTGCATACACCTGTTACACACCTCACAGGTCAATACAGAGAGCACTGGGGATACCTCATAAGAACCCTCAGGCTCCTTCCCATTGTTCTCTTTGTCCTCTTCCCCAAAGGCAGCTCCTATCCTGATGTATAATACCTCAGGTAGGTTTTTACATGTTTTTGAGTTACATATAAATGGAGACACAATGTGTACTCTCTTGCCTCTGGTTTCTTTTACTCAAACTGGGTTCATGAAATTAATGAGTATGGCTTCATGTGGCTGTAGTTAGTTCATTTTCATTGCTGAGTAGTATTCCATCATATGACTAGGCCTGAATTTATTTACTTCAATTGTTGATGATATTTAGGTTATTTCCACTTTGGGATCATTAAAAACAATGCTGATATATATATGTGTGTGTGTGTATATATATATATATATATATATATATATATATATATATATATTTGCACACATCTACAAATATATATAAGTTTATGTTTGCATATACTTTTATTGTGAACATTTAAAATTACATGTAAAAATGGAATAATCTATTGAACTCAATGTACCCACACTCCAGCTTCAAAAATTATCAATATTCAATACTATTTTATCTCTGCTTTCCTACCAATATTTCCCCACCCCAATTATTTTGAAATAAATACTAATATTATATAATTTTATCTCTACTTTTTCAATATGGATTTCCAAAAGATATATACTCTTAAAACAACACAAAACCATTATCCCATCTAAAAAAAGTAGTGCAATTTCTTACTATCATCAAATATCTGGTGCATTCACAATTAGGTTCATTTGTTTCACTTCACTTTTGATGTTTATGAATTGTTCTTTTCATTGAATTTTGTATAAGATAAAAATGTGAAGTTTCACTTTATAATGCTATAGGACATTTACATGGTTCCAAAGTCAAGTATGCAAAACCTGTTCTGCAATTATTTTAGACTTAGTTTCAGTTCTCCACCCTGAGGCTCCCTTCCACCCATCACTGTGGTCACCCATGTCTTACAGAAGGCCTCCGCAGCCACCCCCCCTTCAGGGCTCGCTATGCTCTCCAGCTGCTGTTCTCCTACCTCCGGTCCAGACGTTCTTACAGGAGCAGGAGAAGGAGGGAAGCGGAGAGTGGCAATGACAGTAATGGTAGCACTAGTAGAAGCACTTAATGAGAAGCTTCCTGTTTGCTGGCTCCTATGCTGTTTTTCTTTTTTCCTTGGATGAATCTGCTTTAACTTCCTGTTTATGAGCCAGATACTATTATTATCCCTATTTTACAGAGGAGGAAACTGAGGATTGAGACTGGTAAGGAACTTGCCCAGGGAAATAGAGGTAGGAAGTGGCACAGCCCGGAGGAAGCCCAGCTCTCCAAGAACTTTGTCAGAAAAATCCTTATTTGTTATTTCTCCAATTATAAGAGCAATATGTTAAAGCTCACATGCTTCTTGTAACCAGAAAACTTTCAAAAAGTTGAATGAATGAAAAACCATCTTTCTCTTGCTCCATGTCCTATTCCAGTCCTCTGAGGGAAATAGGGTCAAAGGCCTGGGATGTGTCTTTCTGTATTTCTCTCCTTGTTTGTCCATTTAAAAGCACACACTTAAAGACAGGGTGTTTTGTTTGTTTGCTGTGAGTGAAATAGAACAATATCATAGTATTTTTCTGGAAAATTGTGTATCTGTTGTCACAGATTAGTACACAGGATGTAAACTTTCCCTCTGATTCCCTACCTTTCATGCACGCACACATGGAATATTGAGCAATTGAGATCATATCATAGAGTATTCTTTTTAGCCAGATTTTACTTTTTCATATCTGCACCCCTTTTATATCTGCCTTACTACCCACTCTCATACATATCTACAGAAAAGCCAGGCCAACAGTTAGTGCGATTCCCTCCTTACTTCTTTCCATTTTCAAATAAATCATATATAAATGTCAAAAATATGCATACACAGGAGTTTTTATCATTGTCTATTTTACAGAAATGGAATGAATTATACACATGTCTTTACATTTGACTTTTCTCAGGAATAACTCATGGAAATTCCTCCAAGTCAACTGGTGTGGCTTCTATATTTTCCTTTAAATGGTTGCAGAATATGGTTATAGTTATGCTAAAATATGTGCAGCTATTCCCAGTGTGATGGGCCCATTTGTTTCTATTTTTGTCATTACAAACCACTAACTGCAATAAGCTGCTGTGCTTAATATTCTTGAATGTAGAAATTTATATATTTGTGTTTCTCTAAATTGAAGTTAATTTCTCCTCAAAAAGATCTAGAAACTTCAGTGATCCAAGAAAGGTTCTGCAATCTGGCATTACTGTCAACAGAACATAAGTTACGTGAAAAATTCAATGACAGCAGAAGCCAGCTAATTACTGAAAGAAGGCAAGAAAAATAAATGGTATAGACTAGATACATAATGATTTATAAATTATGTATGCCTTTATTATTTTTCCCAATATCAATAGTCCCTCAACACAATACCTAAATATTTGCAGTATTAATTAGACTTGGGCATCTTTTGATATTTTGCCTACATGTAGTTACACAAATACATAACTTTTTATATATCTTTTGGTGTTCTGTTATAAAGATGTATTTGTCAAGGTAGGAGGAGAGAACATTTTATTTAGTTTGTTAGCTTGTTTTGTGGATCTAATTATGAAGACCTATGGTAAGTGGGCCTCAACTTGACTCTTGCCCAGGCCCTGCAAATGTTTGTGAGGGGCTGATCCACTTTGTGCCTTGGCTTGGACTGTGGTCATCTATTAATCTGTCCCTCCTTCATTCACTCAGCACACTTCTGCTTAACATCCTCTCTGAGCCAGACATTGTAATGATTTCATTCATTCAACAAACATGCATTGAATGCCATTAGAGTGCAGAGGACTGGACACCCCACTGGTACTAAGGATTCTCTGATTAATATGGTCCAATTGTAATCAGGAAGAGCTCAGCCCAGCAGAAGAATGATGGAAAAATAAGGAAATAATTCAAACCTTGTGGTTCAATGTTCAGAAGGGTGCAAAGTACAATGAGCGCAAAGAACAGAAAATGCCTCAGTCTGGGCACTCTGAGGACATCTTCATAAAGGAGGAAGTGACATTGTGGGTGGGACTTACTGGGTAAGTTTGCGAAGTGCTGGCACTGGGTCCCCAATAAATATATAATATATAAATATAATACAAATTTATATTTATTTATAATATGCAATTTATATATTTGTACTATATACTATAAAATTTAAGGTATTTATAATTATGATCTAACATTATATAATAAATACATACATTTAAATATATAATTCATTATGCTGATCCTTGAACAACACAGGAGTTAGGCACATCAACCCCCTCAGATTTGAGAATCCATGCATAGCTTTTGACTCCTCAAAACTTTAACTGCAACTAGCCTATTGTTGACCAGAAATTTTACCAATAATATAAAGAGTTGATTAACACATATTTTGTATTTTACATGTATTATATACTGTATTCTCACAATAAAGTAAACTAGAGAAAAGAAAATGCTTTTTCAAATTGTCACAAATCTCTAAAAATTTTTCCAACATACTTATTGAAAAATATCCATGTATAAATGGACCCATGCAGTTCAAACCTGTGTTGTTCAAAGGTCAATGGTATAAATATGTAATAAATGTGTGTATTATGTACAAATTTCAGACCACAGAAAAAATGTAAGTAGAAAATAGAGCTTAACATGGGGAAGCATTAGCTCTTACAGTCTTCTCACCTTATTAAAATGTTGATGAGTCCAGCGGAGGAGGTCAGGGATTTGCGGGAGAGAAGGAAAGACAGGGCTGAAGAAAATCGACAGCTTGAGGAAAGGGACAACCGTTTGTGGGATTTCAGTCCTTTTGTTGATAGAGTGAAGAACTGGAATCTCTTGGGAGAAAAGCATAAATTCTGTCCACACTGGAAAATGCAGGTGAGGACACAGCAATTAGCTGGTAGATTGGCTTTACTTGTTTGATCCAGCCATTAGCTGATTCACCCCGATGCAAAGCTCAGCAGCAGGTTGATGAGACCAACGTCATGTTATTGCTAATGCATCGGCCTCCTGCTTTGCCAGTTGAAGTTTTCCAAAGCTGCATCCGACCACCCAGGCTGTACCCAGATGCTGCCAGAACACACATGTAAGAGCGTTTGCCTGCAGGTGTTTTTCTGACCTTGCTACCTCTATCTAGAATATTCTCTGAAGTTATTATTGCCCACAGCACCTAACTCTCTCACACCCCCACTGTTCCATGATCTCACCTCCTCAAGATAGCAGCCAAGATTACTAGGAAAACTCCTGCTCTAGTGATGCACACGTAACAAAGAGGGAAGAGAGAAACTTCTGACCAATCCTCTTAACCACAGGTGGGATTCCAGCTCTCCCACCGACAAGAATTAAAAACCCCCACCCCACTTTCAGAATGAACCAAATTTTGAAAATCATAGCAGACTGAACCCCTTTCACCCACCAATCCAGTAGAGTTTTTCAATTTTGGGTGAAATGATAGAAAACAACTCAAATGGATCTGGTGGGGAATCCACATTGAATCAATGATGAGAACCCAAATAGAAAATCTAACCCGGAAAATCCTCAATTGCAGTGAGTAATCCTCCACATTCTGGCTTTAATTCTTTTCCCCTGTTTGCAAGGACAACCAAGGAGCGTATTGCTCAACCTATAAACAAAAGAAATCAAGGATGGGCAGTCAGGAGGGTCAGGGCAGCTGCTCCAGTAAAAGACAGCTCCTTGCTCAGTTTCCAGACGTGAGCCCGTTTTCAGAGTCAGAGCACATTGCCTGAGGCAGAGAATGAATCTCTAGAAGAAAGATCGGGCAGCACTATGGTGCACACATACGGCAGTGAAATCCCTGGTCCTTCCTCAGGGATCTATGGTCATTTACTTGGCTAATCCTGCCCCAGAAAAAGGTACAGATCACACATTTTACAGGGTGCAAGTTATCTCTAGTGTCACATGGTCCCTTAGTAGATTAGCAGCCATGAGGATCGGTTCATAGATTGTCTGCCTCACTGTGGGTCTGCCGGGTCCACAGACAAACCTCCTGGTCATTTCTCCAGTCCCCAAAGTGTCATTTTAATAGATATACTTAGCAGTTTGCTGATGGCCCACACTGGTTCCTCAGTTTGTGGGTAAGAACTTTCGTAGTGGGAAATAAGATATGGAAGCTTTTGATATTGCCTCCCTCCCACAGTCAACATGGCCAATCCAAAATAATATTGTATCCCTGGGGAATGCAGACATCACTGCCTCCCTTAAAGAGCTAAAGTCTCAGAGCCCTACTGTGGCTTCCCGAACAGCTAGAGGCTTCCTCGAGGGTGATGGTGGACTTCTACAAAGTAGTAGCCTCCGATGTAACTGTTGTTATCGAAAGTAGGATCTTAATTAGATTAAACTAACATGGTGTCAGGCACACAGAATGCTGCCATTGATTTGGTAAATGTTCTTTTGGATCCTTATTAGAAGCATTTGCTATCTCTTGAAATGGATACCAGTGTACATTTAGTCTTACCCCAATAGGGAGGAATGAAATTAAATGCCAAGTGAGCATCAAGACCTAGCTAATATATGCCAATGTGACCTGGACCATCTAGACATTTCAGAGTATATCACATTGGTTCAGTGTATCGATGACATCATGTTAATCAGATCAGATAAAGTGGCAAATACATGGAAAATTTTGGTAAGTCACATGCACTCAGACTGATCAGAGAAGTTTACCCAGTTTAGAGGACAAGTGAATACGTGCAACAGTCTGAGAAGGGCCAGGGGTCTAGACACTCAGACTACTTGGAGGGTCTGGTCACACCACAGGCAAGCCATCTAGGTCAGCAGAGATCTTAGACACATAGTGGAGGAAGGACACCATGAGTAGTAGTGGCAGGGACTGGAGCTTACCCTATTCACTTTTTCTGCATACAAAGCAAAAGAATCTGTCACGGGGTGGATTGTAGGGAACCCTGAGGGACACCATCCAGATCATTATCTTCAGGACTGAATCATCATTCCAGCAGCTGCTGAAGTGTTGATAACTGACAGCTTAGCTGGGTGCCTCAACCCCCCTCCCACTGTCACAACTGCCCTTAGCCAAAGAGAGTTCCTCACCCGGGGTCACATCGCCTTCCCTGAGTAGCCAGCGTGCCATGACTGGTTAACACCAGACTCTGAGTTCCTGACCCCTTGGCCCCAGTTGAGAATTCTTCAGTACCACCCCTGCTCCAGTGCCATTCAGTGTGACAATGGGCCACAGTGAAGAGTGGGGTGTGTTCAAGTGTGTGTAGTGGGGGAATCCTCCTGCAGTAAAAATAAAGGGGTTAAATACTCAGGTTCTGGACTTGAGATGCCTGGGTGAAAACCTCTGTTCTGCTAACTACCAGTGTGTTATATATGCTTCACTTAACCTTGCTATGCCTCTCTTGTCGAATGGGAAATGGCAACTGTACTTGTAAATACTTCATAGAGTTGGTGTACAGATTAAAAGAGAGAATGCCTTGCAAAGTGCCTGAGACACATACAAATGTTGATTTCCATGTGTACCTAAAGAATCATTCCAATACGCTGGCTTGCAGCATAGGAAATCAAGGGTTCCCTCTCCAGCTAATCCTCAGTGGGAGACTGGATGAGTCCTTCGTTGCGACTGTACCACAGCCCAGCTTCTTCCTTTGCCCAGTTTTGGTCCCATCATTGTCCCAGAGGTATTGACTCCCAAAGCACCCGCATGCTAATCTCCAGTTCACAGTCGGCTTCGCAGGAATGAACCTCCAACATATAAGAACCTTGCACATCTAATTTTTTTTAAGGAAAGGAATTTTTTTAAACATCTGAAACTTCAGCTTTCTCACAGCCCCAAACACCATTTATGAAAGAGAAGCCTATTATGCCATCATGTGATAACACAACATATCATTATTGGCACATAAACAACAGAGAAAAAGGCAGGAGCCAGGAGAGTATAGGGAGCTATGCCAGGATGTTGCCAGGCATGGGAGAAATTTCTGTTATTCACAAAAACAGGGAAGGAAATGCATGATATGACCCTAGAGCCACAAAAGTACTTCAGAGGAAAATTACAGCAACACAGGGTTTATGTGAGTAACAGCCAACTACTGAGTGCTTTGTCCCAAACAAGGTTCTTTCCCATATTATCTCATTTAATCTCTGCAACTACTCGTGGACGTGGGTAAGAAGGTGATCACTGTCACTTTGCAGACGACGAGACTGAGGCTTAGTGAGGTTAATCCGGTCCACAATCACACAGCCAGTCAGTGGTGGAACCATATTTTGATCTCATGTCATCTGATCTCTGAGCTTACAGGCTTCAGGAGGCTCCAGGAAAATATAAGGACGCCTGGACACAAGCATGGTATCATCTAATTCCTCTGCAAGCCAAACTCTTCCCCTGAGTTACTTATACCCTGAGAAAACATACCTTATTTTTATTAGACAGGATTAATGGGAAAAGAGGGTTCATTTTGCAAAGATTTAATATGTACTCATGTTTATTGGAACATATCTAATCTATGTAATAAAGGATATTTCTATGGATCTGGCTCAACTGCTCAAATTCTGGCTGAATAAACAGGTGACAAGCATGTTGAGATTTAATATTACCCCATTCGATAACTCTCTGTGTGGTGAGGATCTGGTGCTCAGGAGCTATTGGCTTACAATTGGTATTTTAAAGAAAATGTTTTACTGCGTTTTTAAAAAAGCTTGTAGCAATTTATACTCTCATCAGAACTATGTTTAAGGGAATTGTAATTAGTGAAGGGAAAAATATATAGACACAGAGAAGAGCAATGCCAAGTCCTCATGAAATTGACTGTCTATTTGCTTTCTAAGCAAAAGTTTCCTACAAAATTATTTACCCCCTGAAACACACACAATTCCTTGGAATCAGCTCTGATTTTGAGTTATTCACTTCCAGGTCTGTCCCCCACTCCAGATGGGGAGCTCTGTCAGGACAAGGGCTGCTTCTCAGGTGGCTCTGTAACTCCACAGCCAGCTCAGTGCCCAGCACATAGTAGGTACTTCATAACTGCACGTTGAATTAGTAGATATGAGGTTGATTGAATATAGGCAATTGTTTCTCTCAGGACATTGCACTGCTGCAGACTTTTTTTTCCCTCTCTTTTCTACTTATTTAAGAAGGAACTGAAGACTGCCAGCAAAAAGAAAAGTCATCATTTCAGCTCTCATTTTGATCGATCATGCTCACTTTATGCACTTTCACCTTTTCCAGGGTGTTAAGAATCGTATCAAAGATTTCTATTTTCTTCCCTCTCCCCTGGTCCCACCAGCAGGCCATGGAGATAGTGATGATTGCATTTATGCAGATCTCACTATCAACCACGCCCTGTGCTGGCTGCTTTCCATGTGGCATCAAGTCACTAAGTACAGTTTTGATTGCATTTTATGGCCACGGAACTAAGATTCAGGAAGTGCCAGTGACTTCTCCAAAGTCACAGGACTGGTAAGAGGCAGAGCCGCTCTGAGCAATGTGCTCTGTGACTCTCTACCTTCTTCTGGTGAGTCTCTCAAGCCGCTAAATGTCTAACAGGCAGGAGAAATGAAAACAGGAGTCTGAAAACCTCCCCCAAAACATTAACCAGCTCTTGGATGGATGAGAATTGTCTGCATTTTTCTTGTGTTTATGTTAAACCTTTTATGGAAGCATCTCACTGAGACTGTCTTTAAGGATTTGCTCATTATGGGACTTTCTAATTCATTAGACCCCCGTTCACTTTGGCCCACATGTATTGCACACCTCTGATGTTTAAACACATGAAAAGAACCTAGAAGTGAGAATGCTGTGGATACAAATGAATGCACTGGTCTGCACAAAGTCCCCTTGCTGGTAGGGGACCAAGGCCCACACCCCAAAACCATGCCCACAGATGAAGGAATCCTAGAGGGGCCAGAAAAGAGCCCTGGAAGCAAGAGAAACATGAGGATAATTCCCAAAATACATTCCCAAAACAACCTCACAGGGCAGGAGACCAAAAGATGTGTAGGCAGAAAAAAGCAGGGTGGATGCTGGATTCAAGTCTTACCTCTAGCACCTGCGAGCTCTGGGGTGTTGAGCAAGGTTCTGTGCTTCTGCGTCTTTATGTGCAAAGTGGAATAGTGGTAATGGTACCTCCATCATTAGGTTCCTATGAGGAGGTAACATTTGCAAAGTCTTAGAACATCAAGCTGACACTGAGTGAACACTGTAAGTGTAGGATAAACAGGTAGGAAGGGTGCAGGGAAGTTATGCCAAACCAGAGCCACTGCTCAGAGTTAGGAGGTGTGCATGACACATAGGGTCAGTGCACGACCCCAGGGGTTAGAGCATGGTGTAGAGGAGGGGATGGGTGGGCAGCGGTGGGCTGAGGTGGAACTGAGGAGAAGGCCTCCAATACACATGCCCTAAACTCTGGGGGAGGGCTCAACACCACCCCCCAAAAGCAAACCACCCCAAAATATGCAATATAGTGACTTCTCTAAGCAGTAACCCCAGCATAGAGCCAGCGACAGCTGTAGGTACACCAAGAATCTGGCCCTCCTGAGTTAGAGCATAGGTAGAAAGAGACTATAGGAGAGGACCTTGAGTGTTTCTCACAGGAAAAACCTAGAAAAAAATTATGATGACATGAATTTTTAAAATACATTCACAGAAGGGAAGAGAGATGCCTGTTCTATTTCAGGCAGCTGGCACGTCTGAAGCAGCCCTGATAGAAAAAGATTGGCACCCGGACAGGGCATAGAGTCAAGAACCCTAAATTACAACTCAGTTCTTGCTGTGTACCCTTCCATGAGTCACTGAAGATTTCTGGATTCCCGGCTTCTCCACCCTCAAAGTGTGGGCAAAACCACCTTTCTCTGCGAGGAAGCTGGTGACGTAAAACACGTAATAATGAAGAGGTGCTGTGTGCATTCTGGATAATAATACTAGGTGTAAATATTCCGATAGCCCGTCCACACCACACGCAATTCCCAGAACCATGATTAATCCCTTCTGAAAGCTCTGTATACATGTCACTCTCCTTGTACCTCTCCTAGGAGGGCAGAGTTGATTAATTCTGAATTTTTGACTGCCCTAAGACAGGGTAAACCTGCAAGTGGTGATTCTATGATTCTAACTGGTTCAAGGTTGTAGGGCCTGGCACACCCAGGAGCCACAAATCCACAGAACAGGTTCATCCAGTCCCAGACACCCTGAAGGATCATGAGAGGGGCCCCTAGGATGGGCAGAATTTTGGGCTCTGATCACAGGTGTGGCAAGGAGGGGCTGCTTTTTCTCATTTGGGAAACTTCCTTTAAAACTACTGAATAAATAATCTATGTACATTGTAAACACATTGTATATAATAGCCCCCAAAAGAGGAGAAAATGCAAATTATCCACAGTCCCGCCCCCATAGAAATCCAGAGTTAAGTTACATAACTGTTAACATCTATCTTTTGCTAAACTTTTATCAATATAGCCTTCCAAACTTCTATGTATCTACGTATATTTTATGAAATGGAATCTTACTGATTCTCATTCTTATAGATCTTATAATTCTCTAAGTTTTTTATCAATTAATAATATATAATAAATATCTTTCTGTGTCCCACGGTTGCTTTATATCATCATTTTAAAAAGCAGACTAGTATTTCACTATGTGATCATGTAACAGTCAGAAATCTAAGGAGATAGAAGCCCAACCCAAACAGGCTCAAGCACCAAGGTGCATGTAACTGAGAGTCTGGAGACAGGCTTTGAGCATAGCTGGACAGAAGGACTCAGATCCGAGCCTACCTCCATCTCTTCCCTCCGCGTCCTCTGTGTTGGCTGCTCTCAGGAGTAGGGAGAGAGCCCAGGGGCTCTGCCTCCAGACTCAACCCTTGAAACTGCTGTACTTTTCTGGGCAGAACTATTTGACCAGTTCCTATGCTGATGGAGCTGAAGAATTGTTGTCATCAAATAACAGATAGTGGGCTGGATAGCTAAAAGGTGGTGATAAGAGAAAGAATGGATGAAGTTAAGGCTATAGACAGGGGTGCAGATACTGATTATGACAAGGTCTAGGTTATGGTCATTGCAGTGGGTAACTGAGATACAGGATCCTCGGAGGAGAGGAGATAAGGGAACAGAGAGGCTTTGGAAGTGTTATCTACATGGACATTGAAATCACCAAAAATTTGGTTAGGAGTAGTGATGGAGAGAATAACAGTAGACCAGCAACTAGAATCCTCAGGAAATCATGAGATGTCACTGGGTCTGATGAAGGCTGAAACCAGGAGAGGTTGTGGGTGGTATCACTTCTTCATATGACCTTCAGAGTTGTTGGTCCTCAGGGGAGCACGGGGTCATGGTTAGAGCAAGAGGGTGAAGGAAACGGAGAGAAAAGGTTTTGACAACATAAAAGATACTGCTAATCATGATCAGTGGATTCCAGAAGACATACTGGGGAGCAGGAAGATGGGAGAAGGGGCACAGTTAACTGTCTGGGGAACTGTCTGGGAATCTGGATCGTTGTTCAGGGCCTGCCAGAGACAGGGATAAAGAGCCTGATGGGATAAGGAGTGTCCCGTCTGACAATCCCAAGATAGCGGGGCTGAGGCTGTGACTGTTGCCGGGGAAGGTGAAAGCTCTGGGGCCCCTTTTCACTCCTTCCAGTGAAGGGGTCTGATTTTTCTTATTTATGGACTACTAATAGCCCCCCATTCCAGTTCTCCTTCCCAAATTCCTCCAGGCCTAACACATCCTTACTTTGGCAAACCTGCATTAGAATGTCTTGACCAAAAATTAAAACCCTAGAATCATGCTCTGGTCAAAATAGGAAGTGATATGAGAATCTGTATCAGATATAAAAGGTACAGTTAGACTTTCTACCCTTAAGAACTTTTTAAAACTTGAGGTACAATTTACATGTAAAAAAATTTAGCCTTTTAAAATATACAATTCAGTGGATTTTAATATACTTGCAAGGTCGTGCAACCATCACCACTGTCTAATTTCAGAACATTCTCATCACCCCAAAAAGAAGCCCTGTGACACTAGCTGTCATTCATTATTTCTGCTCCTTTTAGCCACTGGCAACCACTAATCTACTTTCAGTCACTACGGATTTTTCTGTTCTGAACATTTTATAAAAATGGAGATATAGAATATAGAATATAGATATAGAAATCCTTTGTGACTGGCTTCTTTCACTTTGTGTGTTTTCAAGGTCTACCCATGTTGTAGCGTGTGTTAGTACTTCATTCCTTTTAGGCCAAATAACATCCCATTGTAGGGATATATTACATTGTGTTTATCCACTAAGCAGTTGATGGACATTGGCAATGTAAAAGATACTGCTTATAATGATTTGTGGCTATTATGAATAAAAATGCTATGAACATTTACATACAAGTTTTTGTGTGAACACATGTTTTCAATTCTCTTGGGTATATACCTACCCTTAAGAACTTTGTGTCTGGTTGGAGAAAAATTCTTAAGAACTACTAAACTAAACTTAGGTCTCATAAATAATATGAGATCCTTTCCCCTCAAAAACTATATTTTCAAAATAATGTCTGCTCACTTTGGATGGAAATGAAAAATTCCAGTCCATTGCCAGAAAGGAAATTTTATATTGGGCTGATCACTTGTCTACAAAGAATCCAAAGGAGAATGGGATATTAGTTTCTTGTACTACTGAATTGCGTTATCTCCCCATGCAAATTCCACTTGATGATCCTTTAGGAGCCCATCTGACAGGTTGTGTTGTTCCATCTGCCCTCCCTCTATAGACCTGCCCTTCAATTAACAAATATTAATTTGTGCTCTGGAGATACAGTGGAGAACAAAATAAATACAGTTCATGCATTCATGGAGATGACAGTCTAGTTGAAAAGAGAAAGATAAATCAAATGCTTACATGTAATGAAGCCTCTTGGGGTTGCTCATAGAATACAGAGGAGAATTGAACAAATATGACTGCATTAGCCTGGAAACAGAGCCAGGATGCCCAGGCTGTGTGGAAGATTCACTCTTAGTATCTTGTCTTCATTTTCTTTGAGTTGATTTTCTCTATTTTCAAAGGGTGTAACGTGAGCAACTCTGAACTCTCAACCTCTCACTCATCTACACTTGGGAAATCTCAGTAGTGGCTCTCAATGGACTGTGCCTGGGGAAGGAAATGAAGTCCTCTAACTGGTCAGCACAGGTCGTATGTCACTTATGTTGCCATAAGGCTAGGATATGTTACCCAAAGAATCAGAGAAGGAATGAGCAGTAAAAACAAAAATGCCTACCACATGTCTGGGCATTTATTTTTCCTAGGTTAGGGTTAGGAAGGAATGCATGCCCAGCAGAAATAGAGATTTTGAGAGGCATTAAGACAGGAGAAATGCGCAGGACTATATTATGTAGAACATTTTATGCCATGAAAAAACTTGGATTTTATGTCATTGCCCTTGGGAAGCCATAGAAAATTTAAGCAGAGGGAGGGATGTATTTCAGAGTTACCAGCCTTGACGGCAGGAAGAGTTGTTAGAGGGCTTTTGTAATTGTCCATGTGGGAAATGATGGGATCTGAACACAGGCAGTAGAGATTGTGAAGAGGCAATAGATTTAAAATATTTTGGGGCTTAAAGATGTCATAGATGAAGGAGAGGGAGTGGCCGGGCACACACGTGCTGCCATTTGATAGGCAACAAAGCTCACCTATGATGAACTCCAGGCTCAAGGCCATTCAAAACCATTACAGAGAGAATTGGGGACTGCAAATAAAAAAGTAAGACATGGTCTTTGGCCCCAAGAAGCTCCCCAAATATTAAGAAGCTAAAATAAGTATATGGGAAATATATGGTGTAAGGTTAACTAAGTCAAGTTTAATAAGTGAGATGGGAAGGAAAGAGTACCCACGTTTGGTTGGCTGATAAAGGCAGACTTTATAAGAGAAAGACAACTGATGGATTTTAAGAATGGGGATTCCTACAGGTAGAGAGTTGGTGGGGGCATTTCCAACAAAGAAAATAGCATGAGCAAGACAAGCTAACAGGAAAATATATGGCATATTTGGAGAACATGGAGTGACTCATCTGACTGGATATTAAGAAGTGAGAGATAAACCCATAGGATAAGGATACTGGAAGAGAAGAAAGATTGCTAGTTTTTTTTTTGCCATCTTCCACAAGTGGTTAAGTTATTAGCAGAAAGAGGAGTTTCAATAAATGAGACCATTTAAGGGTAATACATTTCATTTGGAACATACTGCTTGGAGGTAACTGTTGAACATCCCAGTGGAGATACCCAGTGGGCAGTGATAAACTACTATTTGTATTTCTTATAAGAGATGAGGCTGAAATATTGGATGGATATGTGGTATGTGCATATTCCTGCACTTGTTTATGCCCCAACTAATTCAAAAAGGATTTGAGTGGCATATACAAATTCGCACAAGAGAGCTAGAAAAAGGAAAGCAAGGGATGTGAAATATAATTCAGTTGTATTTCAATTACCTACATGCCATAAGGTCCTATTAAACTGCTAAAGGTGAACTGCAAATTTGACTTTGAACTTCCTAGCAGCCAATGCAAAGAGGGAAGCATGATTAGTTGTAACATTTCTAACAACTGTGAAATACACATCTGTGAATCTTCTGGACAGTGGGAAAGGACTCTGACATGTGTAAGAGTTCCAGAGTAGACACCTAATACTGTCCTTATTTGGTGTTCCTCCCACTCAAGAACACATCCATCCTAAAGTTAGACATGGACCTTTGATTTTCTCTGCCCAAGACATATGAGCTCAAGTGGTATGCCATATTTCCAAGATTAAAGTAGTATGCAATTCTCCTCTCACTCTATCCCATGCCACAGTGACCCAACTGCCAAGGAAAAAGGAATATGAAGAAAAAGAGAAGAAAAGAGAAAAGAGAATGGCTGTTTGACAATATCTAATGTATGAGACAAGAAGCCAACTGAAAGGAGTAGAAAGAACAGAAAAAATACCCAGAAGGGAGACCACAGAAACCATAGTATCCTAGAAACTAAGATGAAGACTTTTTTCCAAAGGAAGAACCTTAGGAGGATTAAATGCTTGCCCAAAGCCACACAACCAAAAAGTTGTAGAAGTAGAGTTTGAGTCCAGTTCATGGCATGGAGAGCTGTGCTCTTGATTGCTACATTATATTTTCTTCTGAGGGGAAGGGAACTGCAGGCTCTACCACTTTTTAGATGAATGACCTAGGGCACAGTTAATCCACAGTTAAACTCACCTGTAAGGTGGGGATGATAATAGTAACCCTTCATGCAATATTGTGAAGACAGGATCACATAGTGTCCACAATATACAAGTGTTTATGGTTCTTTGCTTTGAAGACCTGGGATTTGCAAATGTGACTTGAATATTCATTTTTTGTCTTCTAAACCCCAGAAAAGGGAAATGAGTTCAGGCATCTATTCCCAGAAACCACATACCTCCAGATTCTGAAATTCACAGAAGAACTGGCAATGCTCAGTTAACCTGTGTGAGGAAGACGGCATGAAATCACAGTGCTTGCCAAGATCCACTCCAGCACCAAAGGACAGTCTCTTAGCAGGAAAGGAAAGCAATCTGTTATTCTTCAACCTTTGTTTACCAGTTTGAGCAAAAGCACCGCTTTATGAAATAGAAGAAGTGATTTTGGGAAATACAATTTTTTAAAACAAATTGAATACCCAATAACAAGAAACACCATCACTTATTGAATCCTACATCGAGAAACTGTCCTAGGGGCTCTCACCCATCTCTTTGTCTCAGTCAATGGTTTGAATGTCATCTGATATCCAGGTGGTAACTCCATCTCCTTCCGTAATGTCTGTCATGCTGTCTGGCTTCCCTGGGTGGCTGCCAGCTCATTCTACCACCATCATTCTACTTAGGTAAGGTAAGCAGCTTTGGGGAATGATAAATTTTTGATGCTTGTTTGCAAGAACACTGGTATTGGATCACCCCAGAATGAAAGATGTGTGAAAGACAATTTAAACTTACTACATTTTCAGGGGCTAAAGTGAACAAAGTGTTTATCCTGTCTGCATTTGAATTCTATGGACTAAAGAGCTCATGCCTATCAAAGAAGAGTATTCTTTCAAGGTGTGTCCCCCTCAGGCCTTGTGTTTCCCACTTGCAGGCTTTGCCATTGAAGTGCCTTTTCCTTTCTACCTTCTGCCAATATACAGTCTAGTCACCTTTCTCCCCTATACATGGAAGCCATTCTTCCTCCTCAATACAATTTTATTCATTATATAACAGCATTTATTATCTAGTACAAGCCAAGCACCATTCTAGGCTTTAGATATGAAGACTATTACAACAGTCCTGCCCTCAGGGATAAGAGCCCAGGAAGTGGAGTGAGATAGAACTGAATTTAAATCCTGCTTATGAGATGTGCGACCTTACATCAGTTACTTGATCCCTTTGAGTTGGACTTTATCATTTGTAAAATATACCAAACAATAATTTTTATTTCAAAGGGTTGATATGATGTCCAGATGAAATAATGAACATAAAGTTATTACCAGAGTGCCTGACACAGGTCAGCACTTTGTAAATGATAGCTAATAGATGCTAGGACATTTGAGCAGTCTGCTGCTTTTGCTTGGAACTTTCCTAATTTTGTTAGGCCACACGCAATTTAGTTTCTTCCATCACTTGCTCAGGAAAGGCCCACCTCAGACCAGGGTGTTGCCTAATTTTGCAATCTCACAGTGCTGTCTACCTTTCTTGAGTATCACCAGAATTGTGATTTCACCTGCATCCGTTGATTATTATTAACTTATGTCTACCCTCATCACAATCAGACTATCAGCTTTGCAAGGACAAGGATCTGGCCTATGTTTACTATCTTTTCTATCTCTTGGGCCTCAGTTTCTAAGAACCAAGTAAGCACCCAGCAAGTATTTGAATGAATAAAGAAACCAATGAGTGAAGAAATAAATAATGTATAATATTAAACGTATTCTGACACCTAGGTATTACATTGAAAGAAAATAAAAACTTTTAGCCTCCAAGAAACCAATTAGCAGCTATTAAGAAGCTGGCATGAGATCTGGACAGGAAAAATAACTTCATCTTGATCTTCTGGCAGACATAGTTCACGGCAATGTGTAGAGCACAAAGAAGCTTACAGCTCACTAAGGTAGGTCCTTTAAGAACAGATAATGCTTAGTAACATGTATAGCATTTACATTGCTCCAGGCTCTAGGCTAAGACCTTTATACACATTAATTCCATTAATCTTTATAATCAAATGAGATGGGAACTATGCAGAAGGGTTAATAAATCAGCCCTAGATTAGCAAGATAGGATTATCCTATGCCTTTGGGGTCTCATTGCTAGTATTTGGGTCTTCTTCTCCATGACCTTCTGGATTGTGGACCTTTGCCCCCCTTAGCTCCTGCCCTGGCTCCTAGATTTTGCATATTTCTGATCCTTAGTAGCTGACACACTTCACCTCTTACTTTCCAGCCCCTCAATGTGTTTTGATTTCCAGTTCTCATGAGGGCATTAGTGCTCAGATAACACTGACACTTTTCTATCTTATTGCTACTCACATGCTAATAGGGAAGACCCAAAATATCCTCCTTTCACTCAAAGATCCCTTTCTAACTTGAACAGAGTTCACTTGTCATTCCTTGTAGAGACTGTGGAGTCAGCTAGTATCTTTAAGGCCATTTAAGGTAATCCACCATTGAATTCAGTAGTCTAATGAACAGTCTCCGAGAAAAGTGGTTTTCCAGCCTCTATTTGTATACTGCAATAATGATAATTCATCAACCCCAAGATAGTACATTCCATTAGTGCCTGTTGGAAAGATGTTTCTTTACTGAAGCTGGAACTTAACTCCCTGTAATTTCTCCTCATTGGCAGTCACGTATCAAGCAGTACAGGGGCAGTGGGAGCTGTCTGTCCCAGCAGGAGAGAATATTTTATTTACTAAAGTTGTTTAGAATTTCTACCCTGCAATGCTAGTAAAGCACATAAATTTTTCATGAGTTTATTCTCATTTTAAGATTCCCCACAGACAATGCACAGCCTTATTGCCTGGGCCAGGAGGCCCCTCCTGGCCCTGTTTCTGCCCCCGGGGGCCACACAGGAAGGGAGTGTACTCTCCCTTTCTCATGACAGCTCTTTACATGTTGAAGATTTGTAAACGCAGTAATTTAATGGAGAATACACTGTAGTTAGGGCACAGGCTCAGGAATCAGACCTCTGGGTTTAAAATCCAGCCCTACCAATTACCAGTTGCGTGTCTTTGAGAGCAAACTTAAACTTCCAAGCCTCAGTTTCCTTACCTGTAAGATGGGGATGGAATAGTTGCAAGGATGAAATGTGATAATATGTGCAAAATGATCAGCATATGTCTAACACATGCATGTATACTGTATACAACAGAATGGAAAATGTTTTCACTGCTAAAACTTTGGCTGTGAAGGACTGGGGGATTATCAAGACAGAAGTTGAAGAGACAGATAGGGGCCAGGTCAGAGACAGAGGAGAGCCACTAAAGGTGATCATGTGGGTAGATGTGGTTAGATCTTACATATCACTTGGGAAATGAGTGTCAGAAGCTACAACGGCCCATGTGGCCACAATGTGGGCGAGCAGGGTAAGGATCAAGTGTAGATGCCCAGGCTCCTGTATGTACTGTCTGACCCTGCCAAATGCTGGAGAGGATGGGGTCCAACAGCTTGCACACATATTGGTGGTGGGAGTATGAATTGGTACAACCATTTTGAAAAGGAGTCTGTGCTATCTTATAAAATTGAGTATTCATGTACGCTGTAACTCAGCAACCCATTTCTGGATGTACGCCCAGGATAAATTGTTCATTCATTCATTCATTCATACATCCAACAAACACAGATTTAGCATCTATTCTATGCCAAGTGTATGACAGGGCTGGGGATAGAGAAGAATGAGACCCGGCCCCGGCTGTCCAGAGGCTTGCCGTCTAGTAGGGGAAACACGCAAGTAAACCAAGTGGCCAGGATGCCATCACAGAGCACATGGAGGGGGAAGTGGTAAATTCTGCTGCCATGGTCACAGGCTAGGGGTTCCCAGGCTGGGTCTCTGGGGTTGCAGGTGCATGGAACTTGGAGTTGATAGGTGGGTGGTAATCCAGGCCCCATTGCTTAGTCTTTCCAAGCCTCAGTTCCTTCATTTTGAAAAGGAGGCACAGAATCAAATCAGACATGTGCTATATGGAAAACCAGGAAGTGCTGTGCCCAAGCTTGTGATGGTCTCCTGCTGACCATCAGGTGCTTCAACAGGAAGTGACCTTGCAGCTCCAAGGACCCAAAGGAAGATGGGAATGGGAGCCCAACCCAGGGCTTAAAGTAACTGTTCAGGAAACTGTAAATCCAAGAATCAGGACAGTAAGCAAGGCGGATCTCTGACCCATAAGGACTTGTACACGGATGATCACCTTTGCCCACCTGGCTGAGCACTCTGCTCCAAGCACTCTTAACGCGTGAATTCACTAACACTTCACAAGAGCTCCAACAGGTAAGGTCGCTGTTTGCCCCGTTAGGAAGATGAGGAAACTGAGGCACAGAAACAAAGCACTATTCCATTCCCAGAGCGTCTGGCTCCAGAACCAGGGCCCTTAAACTCTGTGCTTTGAGATGCTTCCGGGGAGCAATGACAAGGTAAAGTGAGTGGGATTATGTGCCAGGTCCTGAGACTTCTCCGGTGGGGCTTCAGGGAGGCTGGGGGGCATGGGACTGGGTTTCTGAGAAGGGAGAAAAGGAAGGTCCCAGCAGGGTGAGAGAAACACCAGGAGCAGAAGCAGAGGCACTGGAGCTCAGGTTCACCTGAGTCAGGATTCCCACCTGAAATACCCACAGAAGGGTACTTGCCAGGGTCAGATGTCAGGAAGAATTCTTAACATGTGCCAGGCCCTGTGCTGAACACTATGCTCATACTATCTTGTTTACCCTGCATAATAACCCATGAAAGGAATATGAATGTCCCCACTTTACAGTCAAGAAAACTGTCCATAAGGTTAGTTTGCTCTTGGACACACAGGCAGAAACTGACTGGGACAGGAGCATAGTTTGGTCTGATGCTACCTGACCCAGAACCCTGACTCCCATTGACTTGGGTGGTTTCAGAGCACCACCCAAGCTTCTATCCTCTTGTGCTGCTGACAGTCTATGCCAGAGGCTCCTGGGTATAAGGGGGCTGCTTTGCCCACAGGAAGCGCTTGGGAGTTGGCAGCCTGCCCTTAGGCCCGAGTGTGGGAGTGCGGTGGCCCTGCTTCTCCTGCCAGGACGAACTCTGAAGGCATAACAGACTCAGAGCTCCCCTGCAGGACCTGGCTGAGGCTAGGATGCAGGAAATCACCCCATCGCTTCAAAGGACTAAGGGCCCTTGGTTCGAGGTCAGCCTCTCCCTTGTTAAGTTTGTTTCCCCTTGTTTGGTTTCTTCCTCTTCCCTGTCCTGCTCCTCCTATTCCTGTCCTGGTCTCCCCTGGGCACACTTCCTTATGAGTCACCTGCACTTGACCCCTCTTCTCAGGGTCTGCTTTGGGGCCCTCCCACAGGGCACCCTTCTTAACCACCATCCTAGGCACCATCTTTTTGCTCACCACCCACCTTCTAGGAGCTGCTCACACTCCCCAGGAAGCAGAGACAAATTTTCCTTCCCCACCCCTTCGTACCCCCTGCACACTCCACAGGGTTTCCTCCCTGGACACTCCAAGGTCCACTGCTAGCCGGAGCCCAAGACAGATCTTGTGCCAACCTCAGAGCAGGGTCTGGGCTGAGCAGGCCATAGTCAAATTTTGCCATTCCCAGACTTGAGCAAGCCCAGACACAGCCCACCTCCCAGGGCGTGGGACAATGGGCTGTAAAGTCAGAGGTGTTTTTCAGGACCCTGTTCAGACTTGTGGGTGGTGCTGAGCCAGATTTGTGAGGGATCAGCCCTGGTGTGTCTGGGGCCAGAGAACCAGACAGACCACTGCTCTGGGAAGAAAGCCAAACCAATAAACAAAGGCCGTGCATGAAAGAATAGGTCTTGAACTGACAAGCTTCCTGAGGAATGCGTAACATGGAGTTAGGCATAGCCACCTAAGACTGAGTTGAATTTTTCCCTTCACTTGGCTGCAGCTCACAGGAGAAAGATCCTAGGGAACCCAGCAGTCCCTTTAACATCTGACCCAATGGTTCCCCTACCATGGGCCATGTGGGATCAGGATTCAAGATTTACGTCCCAGGCTGTTGTTTGCAACTGTCGCATTTCACTTCCTAACTGGTCTGCTTTGAAAAGGGAAGGGTGAAGTAAGGGCAACTTGACCTGGGAACTGAAGGGTGGTCGGATCTCAGTTTCCTCATCTATAAGATGGGTCTTTCTCTCTCAGTGCTGTCCCTCAAAAACTTGTTTCCAGCCTTCTTTTCCACTACCACTTCCTTTGCCACGTCTTCCTCCCCAAGAATGAAGACTCCTTTTTACTGTCCAAGGTCAGCCTGTTCCCTGATTTTGCCTGGTTATATCCTAGTCCTCTTTTAAGGCTCAACTCAGGCCATATCTTGCCTGGATATCTCCTCAGATCTTTCCCCCACCACCTGGTCAGTTGGTTGCCCCTTCTCAGTGTTCCCATATCATCTAACTCTATAACTGCATATCTGTTTGTGTGTTGTTCTCTGACTAGACTAGACTTTATGTATACCATGGTGGTGTCCTGTCATCTCTGAAACACCAGGACCTAGCACGGTATCTTGACATGAAAGAGGCTCAGTAAATGTTTGTTGAATAAACACTCACTTTCTTGGGGCTTTGGAAGATCAGATGAGATAATGGACATGATAACAAACTCTAAATTACTATAGCATTTATTACTATCTTCCATGGATATATTTATGAATTTGATACAAACTGATGTACATATGTGTTAATAATATTATTATTATAATAGCAATACATGCCAAAGTCTAGGCAAAACTATTTGCATAAAATCAAATGTTGAGAAAAAGGAAATATGCATGTGCATGTACACCTGTGTATTTGTCCCTAAATTCATACCATTGGTGACAAAAATTATTATAACTCTTGGGCTAAAGATGACAGTCAGATCTCCCAATTAGCTGTCTAAGAAGGCAGAGGGGTGCTAACCTGGGGAATGCATATCACCACCTTTGCCTTTCATGTGTTGAAGACTTTCCGGTAACAAGAAGACTCTGTAGCATGGGCCCTGCCATTTGCCACGTTATGTAATCTAAGAAATCAGACAATGGAAGGAAAAACATGCACTGGGCCCTTGCTTTGAGGTCCAGGTTCTCTTAGGAGAGAAGGGGTGCCAACAGGCTAACCCTGTGTCCTCCTTCCTGGGGGTGAGGAGGTACTCGAGGAGGGAGCCACGCATGTGGAGCAGCTGTTGAAAACAGGGGCGGAGGTAGAGCTTGAAGCTCGCTGTCATGTCCCTGTCAAAAGACAGCCTTCCAGTAAGGTGTCCGCTTCTCCTAGCATCAGATTCCATCCTGTAAGTCGAAGTCCCCTTCCTTATCATAGTTGACACTCAAGTTCAGCCAGATCCAGTGCACAGTGAGGCTCAGCACGTCCCTCCCTCCTCAGCTGGGACAGACCTGCTCTCCTCTGGAGCATCTGATGCTTTCCTACTCTGCCCAGGACAGCCCAGAACAGGTTCCTCTCCCTCACTCTCTCCCTGCTTTCTTTCTTCCTTCTTCTTTCCTTCATAAAATTTATTCTATTTAATCTTTAGAATAGGTAATGCATTCTCAAAGGTACAAAAGTTACCATGAAAAGACACAGTGAGATCTCAATCTATCCTTCCAGAGATTCTTTTAAATGCATATACAGGCATTTGCATGCTGATACAGTTACATCCCCCACTCCTTTAACAAAACTGGTGAACCTTGTGTGGGGATGCATATGTTCTGATCCTCTATTTTTCTCAGTTAGTATATCTTGGAGAGCTGTTCCTATCAAAACAGGAAGAGCATCCTCTATTTTTTTTAGCTGTATGATTTGCCAATCTGTAGCTTATTTTAATCAGCCCTAACCCAGTAGACAGTTCCAGCCAATGCTGCGAGGGAAAGCCATGGCCACACATCACTTCCCAGCTGCTGTCTGTAATTAGAAGTGCAGTTACTAGGTCAAGGGCAGGCAGACCTACAGATCTGACCGTTGTTGTCAACTTTCTCTTATAGGAGTTGAAGCAATTTATACTCTCGACAACAATGTATGAGAAAAAACACATTTCTAAAGCTTTACAGTACGAATAATTCCACCACCAATATCCATTGACTAAGCCCTTATGTTGTGCCAGGTTCCATGCTGGGCAAATTGCATTTTATTGTCTCATTTAATCTCCATTGCAACCTTTTGAGGGCGGTGATTACTGGTCCTGCTGTCAGAGGAAAAGCCCAAGATTCACACATGAGTAACATGTGACTCCACCATACCTCTTCTCTCTACCCTAAGGCCCTCATCCTAAGTCAGGAAGTCCACAAGTATTCATTCTGATCATCATAAGAACACCAATAGCCCAAATTTACTGAGTACTTAATTATGCTGGGCTCCTTATCTCACTTGATGCTCACAAAAGGCCAGGACTCAAGTTCTGTCATTATGCTCCATTTTCATTAATGGGAAAACCAAAGGCTGGAGAGGTAACAGGCCCCTGGCTCAAGGTTATTTAGCAAGCAGGCAGCAAGAGCAGGATTTGAACCCAGACAGTCTGACTGCATAACCCAATCTATCGTGCTGCTACACTGAGGTCATGGCTTACAAGTTTCTAGAACAGTCGGACCTTAGCAATCATCACCTGTGAAAACCTTGATCTGGAGATGAGGAAACTGAGGCCCAGAGGAGAGTGGGAGGGGTCTGTTTGGTGGTCACACTGGGCTAGGAACCCTCTTCTCTTGACTCCCAGGCAGTGGTCATTTTTACACCTTGCTCTCACACAAGGGCTGAGACATCCTCAGCCTTCGGCTGGCATAGAGAAGATGGCAGGTCCGGGATGCAGATCTGGCCTGTCCTGGGTGTGAGGTAATGAACAACGGTGGCGGAGGTATAACTCACAACCCCACTGGCATGAACCAGTGTCTGGCCAGGAACCCAACAGCCCATCTGACAGGTTCCAGCCAAGGAATCAAAGGGCATGGGCTCTTAGATTAGTGCTCCTTCATACTTGCTATCAGTTGTTATAGTGATGAGAAAAACAAATATTTATTCAGCACCTACTATGTGCTCTCTGCTATAACCAAGCACATTGATTCACTTTATCCTTGCAGCCACCCTGCAGAGCAAAGAGTTAAGTGACTTGCTCAATCTCACAAGTCAGTTCATGGCAGAGCTGGGATTTGAACTCAGGTATTTTCATTGTTAAAACCCATGTTTTATAGAGGTAGGATGGTTCAGTGGTTAGGAACTCTGTCTCTGGAGTCACACAGACTGCTTCTCACACTTATTTGATGAAGCAGGAGAAATTACTTAACATCTCTGAGCCTCAGTTTCCCTCTGTAAAAATAGGATTCATAATATCTGTTTTTTTGAAGAGATATTTGCATGTCCATAATCACAGCTACATTATTCACAATAGCCAAAAAAGTAGAAACAATCTAACTGTCCATCCATGGATAAATGCATGGTGATACACACACACACACACACACACACACACACACACACCAAAATGCAATATTTTTCAGCCTTAAAAAGAAAGAAAGTTCTGGCATATGATACTTCAGGGATGGTTCTTGCAGACACTACACTAAGTGAAACAGGCCATTCACAAAAAGACAAATACTGTTTGATTTCACTTACATGAGTTTCATAAAGTGGTCAAATACATAGATTCAGAAAGTAGTAAGGTGATTGCCAGGGCCTGGGGGGTGGGAGGCATGGAGAGTTGTTTAATGGGTATAGCATTTCAGTTTTGCAAGGTAGGAAAAGTTCTGTGGATAGATATAATATAGATATAATAGTCGCAAAACAGTGAGAATGTGTTTAATGCCACTGGACTGCTCACTTCAAAATGGGTAAAGTGGTAAATATTATGCTAGGCACATTTTACTGAAGTTCTTTTAAAAAAGAAAAATAGTAACCCCTGTTCTGAGGAGCTGTGAAAATTAAGAGGTCATGTGTGCCGAGGGCTCAGCACAGGCCTGGCAGGAGGAAGGCCTTAGTCAATGGAAATGCTGCTTACTTTTCTCCTGTTAGCAATCCCTGGTCTGCCAGCTGTGGGAATAGCCCTGGGGGCTCTTCAGGGTGCCCGGGTATCAAGGGGAAAAGTCTGCCTCACTGAGTGTGTGAGGCACAAATGAACTCTATGTGTGAAAACACTTAATAAACTGTTGAGAAAGAAAAGGGGGTGAAGAATGATTGATCAAGGTGTCGTCGGCACGGTTCTGAGAGCTGAGCTTGTGGTCTGTCATTTCTTTTTTGTTTTTTTTTTTAATTTTTTATATTAAGGTATTACTGATATATATTCTTAGGAAGATTTCACATGGAAAACATTGTGGTTACTACATTCAACCATCTTATCAAGTCCCCCCATACCCCATTGCAGTCACTGTCCATCAGCATAGTAAGATGCCACAGTCACTATTTGCCTTCTCTAGGCTACACTGTCTTCCCCGTGACTCGCCCCACCTCATGTGTACCAATCATAATACCCCTCAATTCCCTTCTCCCTCCCTCCCCACCCAGCTTCCCCGCCCCTCCCTTTGGTAACCACTAGTCCCTTCTTGGAGTCTGTGAGTTTCTGCTGTTTTGTTCCTTCGGTTTTGCTTCATTGTTACACTCCACAAATGAGGGAAATCATTTGATACTTGTCTTTCTCTGCCTAGCTTATTTCACTGAGCATAATACCCTCTAGCTCCATCCATGTTGTGGCAAATAGTAAGATTTGTTTTCCCTTATGGCTGAATAGTATTCCATTGTGTATATGCACTACATCTTCTTTATCCATTCATCTATTAATGGACACTTAGGTTGCTTCCATATCTTTGCTATTGTAAATAGTGCTGTGATAAACATAGGGCTGCATATGTCTTTTTGAATCTGAGATCTTGTTTCCTTTGGGTAAATTCCTAGGAGTGGAAATCCTGGGTCAAATGGTATTTCTATTTTGAGTTTTTTGAGGAACCTCCATACTGCTTTCCACAGTGGTTGAACTGATTTCCATTCCAGCAGCGTAGGAGGGTTCACCTTTCTCTGCATCCTCGCCAGCATTTGTTGTTCCTTGTCTTTGGGATGTTGGCCATCCTAACTGGTGTGAGGTGATATCTCATTGTGGTCTTAATCTGCATTTCCCTGATGATTAACGATGTGGAGCATCTTTTCATGCACCTGTTGGTCATCTGAATTTCTTCTTTGGAGAAGTGTCTGTTCATATCCTCTGCCCATTTTTTAATTGGGTTATTTGCTTTTTGGGTATTGAGGTGTATAAGTTCTTTATATATTTTGGATGTTAACCCCTTGCCATTTATGTCATTTACAAATATATTTTCCCATACTGTAGGATGCCTTTTTGTGCTGCTGATGGTATCCTCTGCTGTACAGAAGCTTTTTAGTTTGATGTAGTCCTGTTTGTTCATTTTTACTTTTGTTTCCCTTGCCTGAGCAGATGTGTTCAGGAAAAAGTTGCTCATGTTTATATTCAAGAGATTTTTGCCTATGTTTTATTCTAAGAGTTTTATGGGTTCAGGACTTACATTCAGGTCTTTGATGCATTTTACTTTTGTGTATGGAGTTAGACAATAATCTAGTTTCATTCTCTTACATGTGGCTGTCCAGTTTTGCCAACACCAGTTGTTGAAGAGTCTGTCATTTCCCCATTGTATATCCGTGGCTCCTTTATCTTCCTCCTTACCAATCTGGATGCCTTTTATTTCTTTGTGCTGTCTGATTGCCGTGGCTAGGACCTCAAGTACTATGTTGGATAAAAGTGGGGAGAGTGGGCATTGTTGTCTTGTTCCCAATCTCAGAGGAAAAGCTTTCAGCTTCTCACTGTTCAGTATGATGTTGGCTGTGGGTTTGTCATATATGGCCTTTCTTATGTTGAGGTACTTGCCCTCTATACACATTTTGTTGAGAGTTTTTATCATGAATGTGTGTTGAATTTTTTTGAATGTTTTGGTCTGTCATTTCTTAGCACTCTGTATTTATTCCATCACAACACTTGTCACCTTCCCTGGTTCCTGAAGGTGACTTCAGCTCTCTCTGGCCCTGCCTGGACTGGCATATTCAGTCTGGCATCCATCTTCCTTATTCCCACAATCCAACACCCAGCCCAGCCCTGCACCCATGGGGAGCTTCCTCCATACTTGCTGACCTCAGCTGAGTCTGGGGAGTTTAAGCAACCTTGAGATAATTTTATCCAAAACAGCTCCTTCTGAGGACAAAGGTTCTATAAAGTGTGGGGTCTTCTAGGTGCAGTTGCTAGGGGATGTGTCACTTGTCCATCCCCATGCAAACATGGGCTCTGGCTGCCCTGTAAGGAAAGCAAAGCAGGAATCAGGGCAAGTGGAGGGGCACTCCTGGACCTCCCAGGAAGAGGTGACTTCAGGACACAGGCTCCCTGCTTGTTTTCATTGCTTGGTTTGAACTCCCACAGAGTAAATGTTTCTCAGGCCTGTGCTGGGGATCTAATTCTGGAGTCCTTAAGCACAAAAGAATGTGATAAAATACCTGCTCGTGGAAGCAGGGAGACGGCTGGTTAGCAGGCTGCCTCGGAGGTCTGTACACACCCTCTGCAGACAGGAGGCCCCAGGAGGGTAAGTGACGTGACCACGCATCTCTGGGAAGTGTCAGAACCGGGACAACAGCTCACAGCCTCTGGGCAAGACGATCCTACAACCCTCTGCTGACTGAAAGGCTGAGTGTTGAGGTAAACTGAGGAACAAAGGCTGTTTCTCTGAGACAGGCGGGCAGTTTTTGTATTAAATTCACAAGTGTGTTCAAGCCTCTATACCTGTCACAGGGGTTGGAATGGCTAACTATTGAACTGAATTTGCCTTTCAAATACAAGGCCAGAAAAATCACTTATTTGTCATTCTTCTTTTTGACTCAGTAATGCCTCAGCATGTCCTATGTTAGGCAGTGTTGGTAAGCCATGGAGAGGAGGAGGAAAATGTGATGAGACAGTGTGAGGGCTTCCTTACTCATCAGACACCAAGGAGCACGCTTACTCAGAGTGTCTATGACGAACAAGGGACTTTCTCCTCAGGACGGGAAGATGGCTGTCCTGGTGTTTCCCACTCACGGTGCACAGTTTGCCCACAAGTTCCAAGCATGTCTGTAACTTCATAGTGTTTCCTCGGGTAAGGTGCGGTGGTGGCTGAAGGGGACAGTCATTAATGTCAGAAGGACACACTGCGGTCAGGCATGGTGAGGCTAGGCGGGTTGTTCCAGAGCACGTGACAAGCATGCGCGGTTAAACACAAGCCGCCTCACACTGTGCTGATGCTCCTTCCTGCTGCTGGGCGACTGCACAAGGCCAGGAAGCCAGCTGTCTTGGGGTCATGTGAAGAGGAGGCAGCTCCGGGCCACACCCGAGAGCAGTCTGCGGTCAGGCATTCCTGGCAACAGGGGCACCTCGGCCTGCCCACGTCTCATCCCTGATGAAAGCCTGCAGGCCAGGCCTGGGGCAGGGCTGTGCCTCCGGCATGGTTGAGGGGCACTGAGAGGCCTCTCTTCTAAAAATGTCACCCTCCTCTTCCCTGCTGTGGGAGCTGAAATGGTCACATGGAGGACTTACTCCCTCAGTTTGAGGCATTGTATTCCTAGTAGATCTGATTTAAAAACTACATACCACTGTGTGCAGAAAACACTGAGATGTGACCAAGCCATGACACCTTTCTTAGCATTTATTTATAACCCTGCATAAATCCAAAGAAGGATTTGAGAGTACCACAAATTTATTTTCAGATTAGCCAGCTGAGGGAACCAGATCTTATTCTGGCAGACCCAGGGAACAGCTAGAGAGAACTTGAGCTGCACTTTGGACGTTGCATTTTTCTGCTCAAAACACTCCAAGAGTACTTTAAATAGAACTCTCAACCCTTATCATTCACCATCTTGCTCATTGCACCACCCCACCTCACACAAATGCGCCATGCTCTTTCTTGTCCTCAGACATCCTACGAGCTGCCCCTTCTGCTGGTAGCCCTTGCCCTCTGCTCCTGGGCCTCTCTGCCCTTTGGCCTTGGCTTGAAATGCCACCACTCAGGTGGCCCCAGACCATGCCAGCTGAGAGAAGCGCTCCCTGTTGTCTTTCAAAACATTTTCTTGTCTTTTGCAGCCTTTCTTACAGTTTGAATATATGTGTGTCTATAGTCAATCCTCATTATTTGCAGATTTTGCATTTACAAATTTTCCTACCCTCTAAATTATTTGCATCCCCTGAATCAATGCTTGTAGTGCTTCCATGGGCAAAAATTTGAGGCGCCCAATGCACATCTTCCCAACAGAGATACAACAAGACAACATTGTTCCGGTTTTCCTACTCTAAACAATTGTCCTTTCCACAACCATTTTTGTGCCACATTAGTTGCATTTTGGGGCTTCTGGTGGGTGGTCTTGCTGTTTAAAGTAGCCCCCAGTGGTTGTGCTGTCTAGGGTTCCTGAGCGCAAGAAGGCTGCGATGCACCTTCCCAAGAAAAGATGTGTGTTAGGTAAGCTTCATTCACGCATGAGTTGTATTGCTGTTGGCCATGAATTCAATGTTGATGAATCAACACACATATCAAATAAGATGTCTTTCAACAGACGCACACATAAACCAAGATAATGCATGGATTGGTTGATGGAAATATTATGGTCGCAGACTCACAGGAACCTCACCCTGTATTTCCCCTAGGAGCAGTGGCTCAGTACTCACTGATTCAGCCCTTGTGGTGACTTTATAAAACATAACTACTGCAATAACAGGTGTCAGTGGCATTTTTGTTTCTTAGGGCTGCTAACAGCTGGGTGGCTTACACAAGAGAATATTATTCTCTCCTAGTTCTAGAGGCCAGAAGTCCAAAATCAAGTTGTCAGCAGGGTCACGCTTCCTCCAAAGGCTCTAGAGAAGGATCTGCCCCTGCCTCTTCCTAGCTTTCTGGTGGTTTGCCAGCAACCCTTGACTTGTAAAGGCATCTCTGCCTGGGTCATCAATGGCATTCTCTGTATTTTCCCTTCTTGTAAGGACACTAGTCATATCGGATTTAGGATCCAAACTACTTCAGTACAGCCTCATCTTATAAACATGTTTGTTATATATATTAAGATGTATTTATTATATATTATATACTTATATATATTTAATCAATATATTAAATAAATGTGTACTTAATCAATATCTACCTCTCCAACTAGACTGTAAATTCCACAAGGCAAGGACAGTGGTTTGCTTTTTCATTTTTGTATCGCTGGCACCAAGTCCATCCTGACACATGGTACGAAGGAGCTGGATAAATATTCGTGGAGGATGAGTGGATAAATGAATTTCAAAGCTTAGAATGTTAGAGACCATGGAGTAGGCAGTGACAAAAACTCTGATGGAGCCCTAGGCTCCTGGACATCCTTCATCCCTCACGTCAGGCTGAAAAAGAGGCTAAGTGGGGGGGCTTTCAGGCTCAACCCCCTCCTCACTCCACTTCAACCAGTTACCGTGCTTATGGGTGTTTTGTATACTCCACTTCCATGCAATATGGTTTTTATAAAAGATGTTTAAAGAGTTTTGAAAGTGTGGGAAAAAACCTGAGCTTAGCCCTCCACCTTATGGATGAGGAGATTGAGGTCCAGAGACATGAAGGGGTTCGCCCCAGGTCCCCAGGCAGTCACCGTAGAGGCAGGGCTGAGTCAGGTTCTTTTGAGCCCTGTTCCAGGAGCTTTGCCTTGATACTTGCCCTCCTGCCAAGACATACCGTGCAAGCACTTTGGGATTTGCCCTCCCTGGGACACTGTTTTTCTATCTGAAGCAACTTCTGGGAGAAGGGATGAAAGCCTGTGGCATGCGCGTGTTCCCCATTGCTCTGAAAGGACCTTTGTGCCAAGTTCCATAGACATTCCACAGGCCTGTTCCAGGCAAATCCATCTGCCTGCAGGTCACAATCCTTGACTTGGGAGGTATTTTGGCCTTTTTGCTTTTAAATGTACCTGTTGCTATCTTGGAAGCTGAAGCCAAGCAAGGGAGGCCAGGCAGAGGAGGCCCAGGTCCCAGGGTAGGGTGGGCCACAGGACAAGAGAGGTCTGCTGAGCAGACCTGGCTTGAGAAGAAAACCATGCTGATTATCTCCCAGGCCCAGCTGCAGAAACGCCTTAGCTCGGCAGCAGATTATAAATAGCCCACAATGCACTCCCAGCCGCTTGGAAACAAGTAAATTTTTTTCCTGTGTTAGAAAAACAGCTCTTCACAGTATCCTGGGCTCCCTCCTCAACCCCGCCCCCAAAGAGCTGTGATTTATGTCTTAGTACCATTCCTGGGACCAAGGATCACACAACCCGATAAACAATGATTAATTCATTGCCAAGTTCAATGAAAAAAGGAGGCATTCCTTTGGAAGTACTCTCTTTGTTTTGGCAGAGATATGCTGACCCGTGAGACCAGAGAGCCAGTATCACTGGGAGTTCATTACCCTAGGTTTTATTTGGCTCTCTGCGACCTTGCACGCAGTGGGGGCTGGGGAGAGGCTGGTGGGTGGCTGACTGGAGGGCAGAGGGAGCAGAGAAGAGCTGCTCTGAGCTTGGCTGTTTGCTGAGATGCTCCAGAATGAAGAGAGCCCCAGATGTAGGGCTGGTCCATTTACATCTGAGTCCTTCGCTGGAGAGGGAAATCAGTCTCCTTTGAGGAAATCGGGTCTCAATACAAATATCCTAGAAATCCTTCACCAGTTGGCTCACTCATTAGGACCTCAAGTTTGAGCAGCAGTTCCCAATATACAAAGCACTTCTCATGTCCTGCTGTCACCTGACCTTTACAACTGTTTTATTTGCTTGTTTGTTTTCCTTGAATCAAAGACAATGCCCGCTTATTGTAGAAAAGTTTAAAATTTCCAGGAAAACCTAAAGAAGAAAAAATCTCACCACACTGAGACAACGATGCTTCCATGGACATCTTTCCAGACTTCCCTTATTGGATTACAGATGGACAGATTTTTACCGAAGTTGGATTATATTTTTGTCTTAGGCTCTTGATAGAAACAGATGGAACATTCTGGTAAGTAATCAAAGAAAGTTTAATAAAAAGACTGTTTTCACTAGTCTGAGCAGAGGTGAAGAAAACCAGGAAGGAATAGTGTAGCGCACCAGGACCAGCAAGAGGGGAGCCATTATCAACCCCAGATTTGAAGGTCATGAGGAGGGAGCGGTGACTATAAACTAGAGCCGTATGGAGAGGGTTGCTTATCAGGAACTATACCTTCCAGGAGAGACACAGCCAGCTCTGCAAACCCACAGAGATGGAACCAGAGGAATAAATACCTTGATCTCACTCTACCCCAGCTCTCCAACTGCCAGTGCCTCCCACTGGCCAACCCAGACAGAGTTAGAAGGCAGAAAAGCCCATCGACAGCAGTCCATAGAAGCCAAAACCCTAGGGCACAGAGCAGGATGGAAAAGAATGGAGAGCAGAATATATAAGCATTACATCCACGGTAATACTACCTGTATCATTCCATGGTAAGCCAAGAAGTTTCTAACTTAACAAATAGAGATTGACATCATACTTTTTAGTGGACCTTGTATGGATATGCCAAATTTATTTAAGTGATCCCCTATGGATGGACATGCAGTTAGTTTCTAATTTCTCAAGAGCATAAGCCATGCTGTGATGAACAAATCTATACATAGAAACTATGCACTCAGGATACATAATTGATTCCTCTTTGACATTTTGTAGAAATTGAGGCTCATTTCCCATGAGGCTTGTCCCAGTCATGCAGTGGTCATGTGGCTTTTCTGAATCTCTTAACTTTTTCAGCAGTGAGCATGGAATGCTCTGTAATAAAGAAAGGAATAATAAAGTTAAATTTTTAGTTTTGGAAAAAAAATGCTCACCCCTTGAAAGTCCTATCACCCACATGACTCTGAGAGGGAGGGGATTATTAGATCTGAGGAGAATAGGGCCTCAGTGGGTTGCGGGGGACACAGGGAGGAGGAGAGAGGAAGTGCGAAGGGCAAAGAGGAAATGATGTCATAGAAAATGATGCCCCTACACTGGCTTCACAGGCATCACCCCAAGAGGTGGAAACAGCTCCAGAGGACTTACTGTGGTAAGGGGACAAGAAGTGGGCTCTGATCTCTGATGGGTGTGAGTGGTAGGCATGGAGCTGCACTTCCTGTTTGCTCTCAGTCTCCTGTCTGAAAAGCAGAGGCGATGCTCCCCACACAGACTTGTCCCGAAGGTCACTGACGTATACACGGGAAAGGGCTGGTACTTAGCAGGCCCTCAGCAAATACACAGCTCTTTCTTTCTTACTCAGAAGGTAGGAGCTAAGCCAGATGAAATCTTCCATTTTTTTTTAATTCAATAAATATTTATCGAGAAGCAGATAAACACAAAGGTAGACAAAACTATTTTCTTGCCTTCAAGGAGCTTAGAAACCATTGCGTGTTGAACCCACTCAGTACTTGAAATTCTCTGCCTTTGTCTGGAATTTGTCCCTCTGTTCTTGAATGTCCTTACCTCCTCCACCTGGTGAAATCCCTCCATCCTTCATTGTCCCTTCACATAGGAACCCAATCAAATGTGTTACTCCCTCCCCTGCACACCTGCAGCCCATGTCCCTTCTTCTCCCTCAGACCTTATCACTTGGTATAGAGCAGTGATTAAGAGTTCTGTAGTCAGATGGGTTTGGTTTCTATCTCCACTCTGCCACTCACTAAGCAGGTATCTCAGTGTCCTCATCTCAGAAATGGGATCATCTCCTACCCCAGATGGGAGCTGTGAGAACTGAAAGGGTCTATACATGAAGGCAATAGAACAGAGCCTGGCACAGAGGAGATGCTCCTTGCTAAGCATTAGAGTTGTTGTATTCATCACTGCCCACTTGGCATAGAGCAGGGGCTCGGTGGATGTTTGTCAAAAGAATTAATGATGTGTATTCATTACCAAAATAGCAGGAATAAAATATGATTCCCAAATGGCCCAGAATCAAGAACGTACAAAGGACAAGACACACAGTGTAACCCGCAGCACGGGGAAGAAAGGTTTCTGTGAGAAGCAGTCCCAGGAAGTGCAGGTGGGGTGTGTGTCTGACCACAGCAGGGATTCACATGCAGGATGCAAAGAGGAGCGGAAGGACAAGGGGCTACTGAGTCCCAGTTCCAGCACTGACTGTGTGACTCTGGACAAGCCCCTTCACCTCTCTGCCCTTGAGCTCACAATTTTTAACTGTGGATGCATGGGCCCCTTCCCAGAGGGTTGCTGTGAGGATTAGGCGAGGTGAGCTAACTGACACTCCCAGCACCCAGGGAGAGGCAGGCTGGCTGCTCTGAGGTCACTATTCCTAGTAGCGCACTAGGTGGCATGGGTTTTGTGCCCTCGCTTCCAGTCCCGCTGCAGGGCCGCTCTCTACCTGGCGTGCTCCCTTTAGGCTGATGACCCAGGATTTCACGGTTCTGGGTGCCTCTCTGGGCAAGATTGTGGAAGGCTGGGGAGTTGTCCTGCATGTGCCAAGCCAGCCTGCTGAGACCCAGGCCCCTGCCAGCAGCCCTTCTGCTGGGTCTGCCAAGGCCAGGGCAATGAGGTGGAAGCGGCGGAGTCTCAGTGTCTGAGCCGGATGCCAGGCTGGGCACTGACTTTCTGGTGCCCCTGGTGTCCCCACAAGCTCCACCAGCTCACCCGCCTCCCCTGGCCTGCCCCCAAGACAGCCGCCGGGCCCCAGCCTCTGTTGCCGTGGACACGGTCTCCCCCAGAGGCCTTGCCTCCTTCTCTGACTCCTTTGTGTCCTTGACAGGGAGCCTCAGGCCAACTCACTCCCGTCCAAGGCAAGTCTGTCTGTTCATTCATTCCTTCATTTATTCAGATAACAAACATATGTGGGGTGCCTACTGTACATGCCTGGAACTGTTTGTACTCTTTGTAGATCCAGAATTGAGCAAGAGCATAGACTCTCTGCCCTCACAGAGATTATATTCTAATCGGAGAGAGAGCGAGTAAACAATTAGATGTATATGATACAAGAAAAACAATGCAGAAACTTCCTCTCAGAAGAGGTGGCATTTGAGCAGAGGCCTAAATGTAATGAGTGGCCACATAGGTGTCTGGGAGAGGAGCTTCCCAAGCGAGGGAACAGCCTTGTGAAGACCTTGCATCAGTAACACACATGGTGTGTGAGGGGCAGCGAGTAGGCTGGGCGGGTTGGGTGCAGGAAATGGGGGGGTCATGGGCGCGAGAAGAGTTTGGATTGATATCAGGGGTCAGACATCATACGGACTGGAGGGCATGCCAGAGATGTTGCAGTTTATTCAAAGGGATGAGCCCTGCTGCCACTGGAGGATTCGAGCAAGAGGAAGGGGGCCCTAGTTCGGTTCTGAAAGTTTCTCTCTGGATGCCGTGTGGAGAACAGAGGTGGGGGCGCACAGGTGGAAGCAGGGCTCTTGGAACGCGGCCTGCAGCTCTGCCTCCTGAGACCCCTCTCCCACTCCTAACCGCCAGAGCTGCAGAATGATACATTTGTGCTGTCTTAAGCCACTACATGTTTGTCGATTTGCTACAGTAGCCATAGAAAACTAATGCAATGGGGAAGCGATCACCTGGTCAAGTCACAACCCAAAGCCAAAGTACAATGAGAATGGAAATTTTCCCGTGGTTTGGGCAAAGTGGAGGTCACGGAGGTCTAGGTCAGATTAGTCTAGAGGGATGAAGGGTGATGGGAGAGGAAGGAGGAGTATGTGGGGGAGAAGGGTAAAGTCTGGGAATAGGTCAATCTTTGGAGAAAATAATCTAGAAAAGGAAGCTGAGAAATGGTGTAGAGATGGGTGTGGCCTCAAGGGAGAGTTTCTGTTCTTGTTTTTGAAGATGGAAGATAACACTGCATGCTTGTGTGCTGGTATGAATGACCCTGCAAAGAAGCAAAAATGTGATGAAATAAGAACATGTCTGCATTTAGACTGGAAGCGTCCCAACCTTTCATGGAATACAGAGATCTCTCCCAGCAGTGTGGATGCAGAAATCTTACCTCGGGCCTCTCCCCTCTCCAGGTCTGGCTCTGCAGTACCCCAAACCATTATTCCTACCACCAGAATTCCAGTTGCCATGAGGTCTCTCAGGGTTCTGTTTGCAGATTTCTCTGAGCATCAAGACTGCATCTCTCTTGTTCTTTGTGCTTCCCCAATTCAGCCAAGATAGCAGCACAATTGGGCATATAACAAATGCTTTGTTGAATGATGGTAATAGTCATGTCAACTTAGTGCTTGCTACGTTCCAGGGGCTTTACTGACCTCAGATGTGATCTCGCATAGTCCTGGCAGCAGCCCAGTCACCCCCATTTCATAGGCAAGTAAGCTGAGGCCCAGGGAGGTTAAGCAATTTGCCCAGTGTCACATGGCTGGTAAATGACAGAGCTGGGACTTGAACCCAAGCAGTCTGATCCCTGAGGCCCCTCTTGCAAGCAGCATCCCACACCACCTGGGGTGGGCAACATCTGAGCAAAGTCAACCTCAGGCGCTAAAGGAACACAGTGAAGGGGACCAAGGCCTTCTTGGAAGTGACGCCTGTGCCCGGTCTCAAAGAAAGAAGATTTAGCCAGTAAAGAAAGGTTCCCACCTTTCTAAGTGAGGAGGAATGCGTGGTGGCAGCTGAGGCTGGCACCATTTTGCTGTAGCTTAGGAGCGTGGAGCAGGGGGAGAAATGAAGGTGAGGGAGGCAGGGCCCAGTGCACGAGAGCCTGGCAGGCTCAGCCAGGGAGCTCAGGCTGAACTCTGTAGGCAGGGAAATCCCCCAAAGGAACCTGCCAGGTGCCCCACTAACAGGGCACAGTGTGGGGTGGGGAACCGCAGGTGGCCAAACCCCGTCCATCACCCTCACAGCTGACACTGGTCTCTCCAAGTCCACGGAGTTTCAAGTTCATTTCAGAAAAGCAGTGCCAGGGACCAAGGCCTAAAGGTGGCTGGGGTAGTGTCAGAGAAGGCAGCAAGGGCCAAACCTCTGTGTTCCTGCAGACAAAGGGAGAGAGCAGGCTGAGAGATGGGGACAGCATGTGACACCTGGGCCACAGGCCTCAGCAGCCACCGAGGCAGCCCTGGGGATAATGGCTCCTTTTGTCCTGCACATAAATTCTCTGGAAAAGAAAGGATTCCAGGGCCTGCTTCTCCTGGCTGCACAATGTTGCTGCCGGGGCCCCACTGCGAGGGCCTGCCCTGGCATTCGGGGAGTATTCAGGCCCCTTCACTGTCTCATTCCTTCCAGGCGTGCAGAAGCGGGAAGTCAGAGTGGTGTGCCAGACATTCTGCAGGGGGTTGGGAGTCTAGGCTGAAGCACAGCCCGAGCCAGGAGCTTTGTTCCTCAGTCCAGAGGAAACCAAAGGATCTTGAAACTCTGATTAGAAAGAGTCTTAGAGGACATCTGTGCCAGCTCATGCTAATGCGTGCCCTCCCCCTCTCTTACCCTCCTCCCCCCCACTCCTCCACTTCAGCAGACTATTATGGTCACAAGCACTAGCTTTGGAGTCAGAGGAAACTGGCTTCCAATGCTGACTTTGCCACTTGGAATGACAAACTATTTAACCTTTATGAGCCTTGGTTCCCCCATCTGTAAGATGAGTAACACTTACTTCATAAGACTCTCACAAGGAATAAGTGAGAAAATGCACATAATATTCTTACCTTGAATTTCAGCCTTCCAGAAGGGTTCCATGAGGGTGGGCAGTCAAGTGGTTGTCCAGTCTGTGCTTGGATTTCTCTAAAGGCTCACTGCCTATATTCCATATTCATACCAAGTGTAAATCTGCTTCTTACACCCTTATTGGTACTGAGGGTACAGAGGAAAGGGACTCATGCTTACTAATCATTTGCCATATGCCAGGTGTTATCATAAAGGACTTTGAGAAATTGGGACCTTGTCCAGAGCCACAAAGAGGAACTGACCAGGATTTGAATCTAATTCTTTCTGATCCTCTGCACCATGAGAATTCCACACATATGTGAAAACAGCATCCATGGCCCCCTGAGTGTCTTCTTTTCTCCAGGGAAAACATCCCTAGGCTCAGGGCATATGGTTTGTGTTTCCCCCACCATCTTGGCCTCTGTCCTCTGGGCATGCTCCAATTTGTCACTGTCCCCATTTTTAAAAAAATAGCCTCCAGGCACAATATTCCTGCTGTCTTCTGACTAGTACAGAGTAGGAACACACTCTCACCTCTTTTATTGTAAAACATTATGTTTATGCTAATAAACCCTAAAATGATGTGGCATTCAGACCATTACATTAAGCTGATGGCTTTCATACTCACTATATTCAGCCTACAAGAATAATATGTCCCCTGCATTTGGGACCATTTGTAACAGTCATTGCAGATCTTCACTGCAGATAATAGAACCCTCTTCAACTATTATATTCAAGCAAATTATATTTGGTAGCCCCCAAAATCTCCAACAGGGCTGAAGATTTCAGCTCAGAAGCCACACAGCCAGGAACAATTCACAAACCACCCTTGACCGCAGACATCGCTGCCCCTGGACCAGTGGGCACGACACACACCCTGCATGTGCTGGTGTGGAGTGCTGCCTCTAGGACCTCTGAACTCTGGATCTCCCACATACAGCCCCAGCTTCTTCACCTCAGTCTCTTCTAACTAAGCCTCTCCAGGCACATTTCAGGGTTTAAATGAGTTAATACATGGAAAGCCAGCCTCCAGAATAGCTCTAGTGATCCTCACCTCCTAGTATCTCTGTCCTTGTGTGTGTAGTCCCCTCCCACATTGGATGAGGCTGAACTGTGTTACCAGTAGGATTTTCAAACATGACAGAGTGTGACTTCAAGTCCAGGTCATAAAAGACATTGCAACTTCTGGCTTGTTCTCTTGGAGGGCGCACTGTAGGAGAAGCCAGCTGCTATGTCATAAGGATGCTTGAGCAGCACTCTGAAATGGCAAGCATCTGGGGTCTCCATGGCAAGGAACTGCAGGTTCCTGCCAGCAACCAGCACAAATGAGCCAAGCATGGGAAGGTGGAGCTTAGAAATGGGCCCAGATGAGCCTTCAGATAATGCAGCTTCAGCTGAAAGCTTGTCTGCGACCTTATGAGAGACCCTGAGCCACAACCACCACCCAAGCTGCTCTCAGGGACCTTACCCACAAAAATGGTATGAGATACAAAAAGGAAAGTAATAGTGTTGAATACTTGTCACTGAAATTTTGGGAGAATAAGTTACAGGGCAATAGACAACTAATCCGATAAATCTAAAGATTTAGAATGCTGCCTAGCATGTGGTTAACATCCCTTCAAAGCTTCCATTATTTTACCCTGACTCAGCTCTTCGCTAAATGTCAGAAGCCATCCCCTAAGCACCTGGGGAATCTGGAAAATGAAAAACAATGATAATTTCAGTTAACCCTCACAGCAACCCTGTGACAGGTATATTAGTATCTTCATTTTACAGGGGCTGAGAAATCGACTCACTTGCTTGAGCTTCCAAAGGCATAGGTCCCGGATTCGAGCCCTGGCTGCCTCCATGCCACCATCTGACACAGCACAATGTATGGTGGCACCAACAGAAGCTGGATCGCACCGCAGAGAGCACCCAACTCCGTGAATTGTCACTCCAAGTCTTTGTAAATATGGCATGTGGAGGCTGCGCGGATGAACAAAAGCAGAAAGGGCGAGAAGCCAGGAATCGTAACAGCATCCCATGGGAGCCAGGAAAAAAGCTTTTGACACCAGCTTCCTTCTGATCTCCCCTTTGGGCAGAGATGTTCGAGGACTCAAGGTCATTCAGCTGGCAGGAAGAATTTGGGAGTTGACAATCCCTGATCAAAGATTTTTCTGGGTTAAAGTGTAAGCTATCTGGAAAGTCCCCAGGGCTTCTCCCCGGAAGCTCCTAAGGCTCCCTCTTCCAACGAAGTGCCTTCCTCAGGGCACAGACTCAGCCTGCTTCCTTGACATCTGAGCTGCCACCACCAGCTCTGTTTTGGGGAGTGCCCTGTGCCCTCCTAGTGCCAAACCTGGCCCTTCCCCCACTTCTTTGCTGCTCTCACACAGGTACCTAAGGCCCTGTCTTTGCAATGTTTTTCTTGTTGGTTGTGATGGGGTGAGGGAGCAAAAACTAAACATCAGCCGGTTTCAGTGGAAAGAGTTCCAGGAACTTATGGCATAGATTAATGGGAAGAACAGAGGTCTGAAGTCAGACCCACCAACCCTCAAACCCTGATAAAAACCATATCATTGCTATAGCCTGGGGCCAGGGACCCAACTTCCCTGCACTTCAGTTTAGTCACCCGAATAATAAAGAGGATCCTTTGCGGGAGAGCAATTCAGCAAAATTTATAAAAATCTAAAGGGTATATCTTCCACTACCAAGAAAATGCCCTACAGAAACACTGTCCCTTGTGCTCAAGATCAAACACACAGAGTTCCATGGCAACATCATTTGCAACAAAACTTAGCAAATTTTCATTTGTCAGGAAATAGATCAGTAACTTATGGAGCACCCATAAGGTGGAATTGCTCGACAACTGTAAGAAAGAATGAAGTAGAAAAGAAGAGCTCAGCAGCCCCTGTCTTCCCCTTGCAGCGGTCCCGCAGCCCCGCCTGCCCGCAGGCTGCCTCCCTGGTTGCCCTCGATCGCGCCTTCTCTGTCCATCTCCACCCCGAGAGTACCTGGCCACTGGATGTTCCACAAAGGGCTGGTGATTTCTGAAATGATGCAGAGCTGAGTCCATGTTTGGGAGACAGTCTTCTGACTTGTCTGAAAGCGACTCCTTTTACGGAGAGCTGGTGGCAGAGTGGGGAGTGAATCCCAGGTCTCCTAGCTCCCAGCTCGCGTCACTCTCAGTAACACAGGCTCTCCTTCGCGGCTGCAGCAGCCTGAACTGAAGTTTCTGCCTCCATCTCTTGCCCCCACCCCTGCCATGGGTCCTCATGCTACTAGAATAATCTTCCCAAAACACAGCTCTGCCTTACCCCAGATCCCAATGGCGACAGAGGCAAGTCTGCATGCATCAGCATTGCAGACACACACCACTATCCCACTCCCACATCATCTCCTGCAAATCGCCTTTAGGAAGGGCCTTTCCGCCAGCCTCCCGCATGCCAGCCTAAGCCTCCAGTATTTGCCTTTGTTTACACCAGGTCCAATGAGGCTCTCCCTTGCCTCTTTCTGCTTCCTGCTGGATCCTTTCCCCATTTCTCATACCCAGAACATACTGATCCTTTAATACCAGCTCTGGGAAGTCTTCCCAGATCACAGCCTCTCTTGCATTCCTCCAACCTGGATGGCTCGGAATTCCTGGGTCACCATTTACAGGACTGATACTGATGTCCCCATTGGGCAGAGAGAGTAGTCACCACCCCAGCAGATTTCCCTTCGAGTCTCACGGGGACCTGGCATTTCATAGGCCGCAGATGCTCCATAACTACTTGAGAAAATAATTCATGAGTAAACCAGAGCAATAGATTACTACAGGAATAATTTCCAGGTGAAGGAAAGAGTAAATGAATGAATGCCCCGAATTCATAGAGAAATGATTATAACCGGCCTCTGAGTCTCATGGTCACTGGACCCTTTTCCCCAGACAGTGCAAAGATCTCCATCTTGGTAGAGAATGTCCAGAAAGAAGCCAAGGACATTATTCCCTTGGGATCACATGAGTATACTCCAGCAGAGAAACAGTATCAACAGCAGTTAAGAAAAGGAAATACACATACACGTGGCCACAAAGTATGGAAATATGGTTGATCTCACATTCAATTTTTAAAAATGTAATTTAAAATGAAACATAAAATTTTAAATGTATAATGCTTAGTGAGCAGAGGAGGGGAAACAGGTAGTTTTAGATATTCTTGGTGGGAATGTTACCAAATCTAACACTTTGGAAGGTCCACCTGGAAATGCACATCAAAATGTTTTAACTTCTAAATATGTTTGCCCTGTGACTCAGCAGCTCTAATTTGAAGAATTAATCCCAAAGAAATAATTGGGTAAGAAGACAAAGAATTTTTATTTCAGTATTGTTTGTCAGAATGACAAATAGGAAACAATACAAAAGTCTATCTATACTGTCTAGTGAAATAAATTATGTTTCATTGACACAATGAAACAATCAAACCCCACACAGCCATTAAATAGAATATCATTCTGTATAGACAGTTCAGATGTTCCCATATCATTAAGTGGCACAAGAGGATGAAGAATGATATGAGCCTTTTGACCCACCATATATTTATATAACATTTATTTGTGTATAGCAGAATTGTAGAAACCTATACACCAATGGCTAGGATTGTGGGAAGAACTGATGGTTTTTATTTTATATACTTCTGTAGTTTCTGAAAAACAATCATAGATCACCTTTATATTCAGAAAAACCTTTGGAGAACCCAGGAGGCAGCTGGATGGCCCCGGTTCAGGTCCTTGCACCCTCGGCCCTGCTTCTACTGCTCCTGGCCTCCCCTCTGTCTCTGCCCAAGGACTCAGCTCCTGGGAAAGGCTGCCCCAGCCCACTTTACAGAACAATGAAAACAATGGTGTTTTCTACAGCAACATCAAAGGCAACCTCCAGAATAAAGCCTGGGCTTACTTCAATCCCCAGATGAGGTAGTGGAGTGTGTGAGGCCCCACAGTTTGGGGAGAAAATGGCAGGGTGGACCCTTGGGGACAGGCTTCCTCTTCCTTGGTCTTGCCCAGCTTTGTTCCAAGGTCACAATGCCTGTGGCTACTCCCCTTGTAATTCATAACTTCATTCACAACCCCAGGGTATGAACTAATAAGGCCTAGGCAGGATTCCAAATCCAGAACACAGGGGAGGGGGAAAGGGTGTTATTTTAATCCCAAAGCTCCATGGGAAGGAGGCAAAATAGTTAAGATAATATTTGCTAATGTTTCATAATTGTATGGTCAGTGGTTTGGGACAAGAACCTAATTTCTATGAACCTTAGGTCTTTCCCTGCAGAAAATGATATGCTAATGCCCATCACTTAGGGTTTCTCTGCAGAATAGATTTTTGCATGTAAAATACTTAATGAAGTGCCTGGAGTATAATCATTGATCAGTAAGTAGTCATAGTTACATCATTCTTGCTGCAGTGGCACTTTGCTATGTAGGAGACCTGTCTTTTTTATCTGCCCTCTCATCATGCCACTGGTCCCTTTCAATGGGAGAGTGGCCAGCACCACAGGGACATTCCTCAACAAGCAGAGGGCCCCTGACAAGTATAGTAGGGCACCAGCCAATTAGAATGTCATGGCGGATGCAACTCCAGGCTAACGGAGGCTGTCTCTGCAAGGAGGTAGAAGGAGAGCAGCCGCAGCCTCAGAATTCAGTGTAACGGGTTGAACTGTGTTCCCCCAAAACGTGTTGAAGTCTTAAGCCCCAGTATTATGAATGTGACCTTCTTTGGAAATAGGGTCTTAGTAGACAATCAAGTTAAGATGAAGTCATTAGGGTAGGTTCTACTCCAGTGACTTACGCCCTTATACAAGGGCTTGGACATAGAGACAGACACACACAGGGAGAACATGTGAAGACGAAGGCAGAGACAGGGCATGCATCTACAAGCCCGGTGAAGATTGCTGGCAACCACCGGAAGCCAGGCAAGAGGCATGGGACACCTTCTCCCTCACCACTCTGAGAAAGAATCAATCCTGTCAGCCCCTTGATCTTGGACTTCCATCCTCACAAACAGTGAGACAGCACATTTCTGTTGCTTAAGTTACCCATCTGTGGTACTTTGTCATAGCAGCCCTAGCAAACTGATACAGTGGGGGTAATGTGAGAGAGGTCAGTCCTCTGCCTCTTGCCAGCTACGTGACCCTTGACAAGCTACCTATCCTCACAGAGCCCAGTTCCTTTATATGTGAAATGGGGTTAGCACTAGGGACTATCTCATGAGGTTGAGTGAGACATTGCATGGAATACTCTAGACCCAGTCCCTGACGATAAAAGCTCAGCATATGCCACAAATATGCAGATTAGTCACCACTGGGGATCATAGGAGGCAGCCCTGAAATTCAGTTGAAGTTGTTTTGCAAATATGTTTTTCCTTCCCTTTGAAATTCTAAACTCTTTGTAGGTGGAAAATGAGTCATCATATTGAATCTCCAGAGATACCGGATAGTTCTCTTGACTCCATAAATACTCAACAAATGCTTTTAACTCAGTAAGATATGTTCTGTGATAGGATTGTATTAGAGTTAAGTTCTAGAACAAGATCTTAATGACTGTGCATCCTCAGTCCTGGATGCCACACCTGAGACATCCAATGACTATTGACTGATGAGTACTGAATGAATGAATGAAGATTATTGGGTAGGTGATTTGGCTTATAGTAGAATTGAAGCTATGGTAAGGCATGGTATTTTATCAAGAAAAAACTTTAGCCAGTGCCTGCTATGATCTCGGCACCATAATAAACTGGAGAAAAACAAAATAATAAGCTAAGATTATTAAACATTTACCATGTCATGCAGATTATCTCCTGCATTCTTCAAAACAACACAATGGAGTAATTACAACTCTTATCTTCATTTTGCCAGTTTGGAAACTGAGACTCAGAGAGACTGAAAACCTTCAAATGTCACAGCGAGGGAAGTCAGGATTCAAACTCAGGAAGTCTGATCCCAGGGTCCACACACTTAACCATTATGATTCACTCCCTCCTACTAAGTAAGAAGAACCCTGTCATGGCTCTTAAAATCTAGTTCTAGAGTCACTAACAGGTCTGGCAGAGACCTTGAAAAGCATCTAATTCAATATCTTTAAGAAAAGGAAACTGTGAACCAGGTGACTAGCTTTACATTGAGAAGGTGACCCGACTGGGACTTGAACCCAGGTCTCCTGCCCCGCCAAGGCTGGTGTGCTTTGGTGGGGGTGAGGATTTGGCTGTAATTGATCATTCACCCAAGTCCCCAGCTCTCCATCCTGCAAATGGGCAGGTAAAGTCGGGGACATATGTAACACTGGCTGCCAGCCTTGGGCTTCTGTCCATGGAGAAGACCTGAGTCAGGAAGGAATTGTGCTGAGTGACCCTGCACACCTGTCTTGCCCTCCTCCGGGACTGCACTCCTCTGTTCCCATCTTTTCTGAGTTCAAGTGTACCCAGTCCAGGCAAGTTGCAAATGAAGTCACATGAGCACAGGGCCCAGGCTTTACTCTGGGTGACATAATGCTTGTTGTAACTCAGGACATAGATGATACAGTCCATGAACAATGGAGAGTCCATGGGCTCTAATGATTCAGAGGATTGTGGGGCATCTAGCCCTTTTCCTAAGGAGACAAAATGAGTCTTATCATGCCAGTTATAGCCAGAGGAAGCCAGAGACAATTCCACAGAAGTCCAGAGGCCGCCTTTGAAGCAGGGGAAGGACACTGGAGAGCCTTCCTCATACTTCACAACGTGGTGTTTCTTGCACCTGACCTTTCTTCTTGTCCCCACTCTTTCCCCACATGGTCTTGTCTCCCTGCTGCTGCCCCAAAGTTACAGCCCTGGGTCAGGGGATGGAGCTAGAGCTAGAGGGGTCTGAATAGTAACCCAGGACTAGATTCTTCTGAAAACCATCCAGGACTTTCTTTCTTCCAAAGATCCGGGGTCCTTTCAGAACCCTCTAGAAACAGCAATAGTCTCCTTGGAGCCCAAATAGTTCCTGGCTATCAGACAGCTGCCAGCATCTGAGCTTACTGCTCAGGAAGACACCTTGAAAGAGCAACTGTTTACATGTGAGCACCTAGTTATTTTCTACTCAATGGGAGGCAGTACAGCTCTGGCTGGTGGATCTGGTTCATTGCATTCAACTAGAATCAGAAAACTCCAGCGCTGAAATGGATCCGAGGCACAAATGGTTGGGTTGTTAACATACTTTTTCTTGTTTCGTATACTGGCTTCCATGCTCAAAAATGCATTTGCTAGAGAGGTCAGCTGCTTGGAATTAAATAATAAAAATGCTTATCAATCGGTATTCTAGTTCAATCTCTTCATTACAAAGGGAAACTGAGGCCCAGAGAGAGAAAGTGACTTGTGCAAAATCACAAAGCTAGTGTCAGAGGCAGCAATATGGGTCCCAGGAAAAGAGGATACATTCAATTTACTGGTGCCTGAAATTTCACAATTAGGAGTTGTTACTTATTTTTTCATAGTATTTGATAGTCTTATTTGGGAATGCAAGTAGTAAATGAAAATATATAATTATAAAAGTTTGTAAAGATCAGATATATTTATAAAGTCCTTAAAAGTTCTCTTTTGTATCTCTTTGTCTTCTCCCAATCCCATTCCCTTCCCCAGGAGTGTACAGTGTTAACAGAAGGGCTTCACATCTTCCCAGGCTTTTTCCAGTGCAGTTAGAAATGCATCTATGATACATGATCAGGTATTTAAATAATATTCTTACATATTACAACATATAGGTGAATATAGTTACATTATTTAAAAACCCAATTTATGTATCACCCCATTTATAAGTATAAGATCAAATTATATTCTTTTGAGACTTCCTTTCTTCGCTTGACCTTGTATCTTGGAGTTCTTTCCCTGTTGGTCCTTCTAGAACTTTGGCATTTTGTCAATTGCTCCATAGTATTCTACTGTAGGGATGTACCACAGTATGTATTTAGCCATTTGTCTATCTTTGGACACTCAGGTTGTTTCCCATCTTTTTGTATTGTGGTCACAGCCACTGTGAGCTTCCTTGTATGTAAATCTCTGGGACATGAGCCAATGTTTCTGCGGAAGAAATATCTGAAAGTGAAAAATGTGAGATTATTTGTCTAAGGTCTCACTTTAAGGTGTAATGAGTCACCTTAATTTGTTGAAAGGTTTTTCTTCTGAACCTTCTCGGGGCCTTCAACAGCCATAAATTTTCACCTAGAATCATCACAGCCACTCTATAAAAAAAAGTATGGTCCCTATTTTACAAAATAAGATATCAGTCAGGACTTACTAACTAAATTCAGCAGCTCTAGCCATCATGCCAAACTAGCTGATTACTCTTAGCCTGGATTACTCCCCTTCTAGCAGATCCCTCAATCCCTGCCTGGCTGATAGAAAGCAGATGTCTCACTTTGGTCAGCGGAGGAGCCACAGCCCACTGTCTGGAATGGGGGCTTGGGGAGTTGGTCCCCCTATCAAAACAATGGAGAGATTAGGACACAGTCTCTGAAGCTGGGGAGACTTGGATTCAAATGGGAGTTCTAGGACTTTCCAGAGGTTTTCTTGGAAACCCAAATTTCAGGTTGCTCAACTGTGATATGGAAGTAATAATAGTGTTTACCTCACAGCATAGTGGATTGACTGATTTAAGGCATAGTTTCAACAAGAGAGCACTTTGGTCACTGATCCTTAGCAACCTGGCATTTCTGACCACGTTCTAAACAGCAGGACTGGGAATGGGAAGATGTACCTCTAACGTTCACCCTAAAATGATTTCATTTTAAGGAAATAGAGCTGTTCCCTTTTCTTCTGTTCTGTTTTCATTATCTTCCCAACCTCACAGCTCAGTTCTATACAGCTCTTTAGTTATAATATCACTTCAGTGTTTTGAGGAGGAACCTGGAGACCTTGGTTCCTGAAGGCCAATATTCTAGTGTCATGACAGGACAGGTGTCAGAGAAATGAGAATGCTTTATGCTGTGTAGCAGAAGAAGTATGGGCTCCAGGGTCCAATACACATGGTTAGAAGATAAGTGCCTCTGTTGTTTAGCTATGGGACTTAGGCAAGTTTCTTAACTTCTCTTAATCTATATACTCTCCATCTATAAAATGAGAATAAAAAAAATAAGTACTTTGCTGGCCAATTGTGAAGTTTATAGGTGAAGTAATGCTCCTGGCATAGTATCTAGATCTCAAAATTGGTAGCTATTCTTGGAATCACTAAATGTTATTTTCAGTTGATGATTTTATTTCCTACTTTGCTGAGAACATCAAAGCAATGAGAAAATGACCACAAATTCCAGCTACCAACCTATTGCTCTTCCTGCACCTGCAACCACAAACTCTGCCTTCCCACTGTTTGGCCCCAAAGGCACCAGTCTTTCCATTTATGTGTGAGATCCAATATCCCTCACTTACTTAACAACAGTGCTCCAGCAAGTCTCTCTCTACTGGATCAGTACCATCAAATGAAAACATGCTGCTATTTCTCCCATATTTTAAAACAAAAACAAAAAAGCCTTCTCGTGATTCCACATCTGCTGCCAGTTACACCACCCCACCCCCTTTCTATGCTTTCCTTTACAGAAAAACTTTGTTCTGCCTCACTCAGCATTTCCACTTCTGGGTACTGAAAGCAGGGTCTCAAAGAGATATTTGCACACGCATGTTCACAGCAGCACTATTCACAATAGCCAAAAGGTGGAAGCAACCCAAGTGTCTGTTGACAAATGAATGGATAAACACAATATATTGTATGCATACAGTGAAATATTATACAGCCTTAAAAAGGAAGCTACAACATGGATAACCCTTGAGGATGTTATGCTAAAATATGAAAGAATCCAGTTGAAAAAACAAATACTGTATGACTCCAAAGACTAATACTGTATGAGGTAAGTAAAGTGGTCAAATCCATAGAGAAAGAACAATGGGGGCTGCCAGGGGCTGGGGGAAAGGGGAAATGGGACGGTGTTGCATTTCAGTTTTGCAAGATGAAAGAGTTCTGGAGATTGGTTGCTCAGCGATGTAAATCTGCTTAACATTCCTGACTTATACACCTAAACATGGTAAGGTGGTAAATTTTATGTAATGCATATCTCACCACATTTAAAAGTTAACAAACCAAACTCTTCTCTGGCTCTGGTTTCTCTCTTCCCATTCTCCCTTCATCACACTCCACTTAACTTTAACACCCACCACTCCACCAAGGTAGCTCTTGTCACGGTCGCCAGTGACTGCCACATTGCCCAATCTCACTGACAGTCACCACCCTCACCTGACTAGACGCTCCATAGTATTTCACACACTTGAGCACCACCTCCTTCCTGATCCACTTTCTTCACTGATTCTGGGACATACAAACACTTTCTGGTGTTTCCTCCTGTCTCATCACAGATTAGCTCCTTTTTCAAAATGTACACAGAAGACAGTATTTCTGACCTTATTTCCGGATCACTGAAACAGCCTGTTAACTAGTCTCATATTCCTATTTCTACCATTACCACCACCTACATTCACTCTCAATGCAGCAGCCAGCATGATCTCTTTAAAACATACTAGGCCACATTGCTCCTCTGGGTCAAACCATCCAGTGGCCCCTATTTCTTTCAGAGTAGAAGTCCAAGTTCATATAAGACCCTAACCCATCCACTCCCCACCCCCATGAACTCTCTAACCTCCTCTTCCACCGCTTTCCCCAGCTCCCTTGTGCCCCACTAGTCTGGGACACAGCAGGCATACTTCTTCCTCACACATGTCCTGCTCTTCACCCAGAAGTCTGCAGAGCTAACTCCATCACCTTAACATGACAACACAATGTCGCTTTTCAGTGAGGTCTACTCTAAGCACCTGATCGTAAATTGTAACTCGTCCCCACCCCAGTCACCTGTACCCAACTCGACTTTTCCTTTTCTTCTTTATCCCTTATCCCCTAAGTGTATATACACTGATGCATGTCTGGCACCTACTATGGTACATAGTCAGTGTTCAGTAACCATTGGCTGGGCTAACTGCTGAGTGATTTTCTGGGGTAGTGAACTAGTTCAATAATGCATTATCCCACTGGCGCTTCACAGCCTCTTGCAAAGGCTGTCACAAGATACCATTATATCCATTTTACAGATAAAGAAATGAAATCTCACAGAGCCTAAGGGTCTTTATTCATTTATTTAAAATGCAGTCATTCAATTCCTCAGGAAACACTTATTGAGCAGCGTCATGGCTACTTAGCATAGAGATTTGTTCATGTCTAGTTGGGTTTTTCTGTCTCTAAATGCCCTTTGAGAAACGTGAAAATCTCGTGTGCCCCCAGTTAAAAGCTGATGCAGAGGTGTGGCTAGGAGCAGGGGCTTTGGAGTCCATGTTGCAGCCCTACTTCCCCCATTCCAGACTCTGACTCAGGGCAGGTCCTCAGCAATTCCCTTTCTCAGTTCTCATACTTGTAGATGGGAATGCAGTAACAGCTACCTCTAATTGTCATAGGTACTCCATGAGAGAATGCAAAGGAAACATTCTTACTAGTCAGTGCATTGTCTATCTTGTCTATCTCTATCAGCCAAGAGGATGTTATCCTATTTGCTTTCTATAATTTGCATGACAAAACCAACAGGCTTATTTTTTTTTTTCATTTCCAAATATAAAGATGGATCATAATATTGAATAGGCTTTTTCAAACCCTGGAGTTTCACATGCCAGCTCTCCATTACCTGGGTGCCTCTCAGCATTCACACTGCCAAGTGTGACCCCAAATTAAGAGAAGGCCCTGGCCCATTCCTTCCTCCATTTGCATCTGCTCATTTCCAGCTGCAAGGTTGGAACAGAAAGTGGCAAAAGTGCAAGCAAAAGGCTCAGTTTCCCAATAGCTGCAGCTGTCTAGTGCCCTGAGCTATTTTTAATCCCCCTTTCAGAAACTCCAGTGCTTGCAATGGATCTATTTTCTTAACTGCCAAGAGATAATGCTTAAAAGGGATAGCTTGAAAATATTCCGCAGCGCTCATAAAAATGACTGAAATAGATGGTGCATAAGACTGCCTTTGTCTGGAGGGATGGACGAAAGTGAGATGAAGTCTTTCAGACCCCAGGGCAGCGGTGCTGCTAGATCTGCTGCCAACAAGCATGGCTTTGTGTGTTGAATGCACACTATGACCAGAAACGGCAAGAAAATCAAACAGTAATTGTAGGGAACATCAAGACCTGGCATTTAAATCAGTCATCAATTCCAGGAAACAAGGGACCCCAAAATAACTCCCAAAGAATCCCCTTGACCTGAATGCTGTCTTATCTGGAAACCTGTCCAAACTGTCTGAAAGTAAATTTGCCTCTGGCCCCTTCCTTGAACTGCTGAATTTTCTCTGCCACCTCTGGTAGAACCACCAGCCACGCAGTCATTTGTGTTACAAATTTAGGAATCATGCTCCACTCTGCTTTTCTTCACCTCCCACATCCAATAAAGTCTTACTAATATCGTCTCCTAAATAGTTCTGAAGTCATGTTCTCTCTATATCTCCACAATCAATTCTTCATCCTTATCTTGATTTTTGCAGGAGCATCTTAACTAGTTTGCCTGCATCTATTTTCATCCCTCTTTACCAATGCACACTAAGGTTTTTTTTTTTTATTTTAGGTCACCTCTTGCTTAGAATCTTTCAGTGTTTAAATGACAGTGTTAATCAGAAGACAGTCCACACTCTTCAGCATGATTGGCATACACACAACCTGCCCATTATAGCCTCTTCCCTCAGCCCTGCTATAGCCTGTCTCATGCTTTATGCTCCAGTAACACTGAGCTATCTATAATTTTCCTCATGCCATATTATTTATTCCTCCATGCCTTTGCTTATGCCATCCTCCCTGCCTTGAATGTTCATTCCCATTTTTTAATAGGAAACATTTAGTGACACATGAAATGAATATAGAAAAATGGTTGGTACAGCTTGATGCATTTTGACAGAATAGGCATACTCAAGCAACCACTATATAAATCAGGAATCTGAGTATCATCAATACTCCACAAGCCTCTCCTACTCTCTCCCATCCCCTAAAAGGTAGCCAATTATTCTGACTTCTTCCCAAATGGAATAGTTTTGCCCAGTTTTGAGCTTTAATTAAATGTGGTCATACAGTATATGTCTTTTTATCAGGCTCCTTTCATTTAATTTTACTTTATGAGATTTACCCATGTTGTTGCATATGGCACTAGGCTGCCCTTTTTTATTGTCTTGTAATATTCCATTGTATAACTATACCACAATTTACTTATCCAGTCAAGTGCTAATGGAAATATGAGTTGTTTCCAGGCTTTTTGCTATTACAAAATTCCTGCTATGAACATTCTTCCACTTTTTTGGTGAATATGTGTACACATTTCTTTTCTGTAGAATTGCTGGATTGTATGATATACATATGTCTAGCTTTAATGGATATTGCTAAACAGTTTTCCAAAGTGGTTGTACCACTTTACACTCCCACGGGCAATATATGAGCATTTTTTTTATTATAGCAGTTTTGATGTATTTTTTACAACTGACAATATCTGCCTTTTAATTATAGTGTTTATACCATTTATACTTAATGTAATTATTGATATAGTTGGATTTGTCAGCTTAGATTTGTAAAGAATCCAGATGATGTCATATTTCTCCAGAGAAGCTTTACTTTCCTTGGAGCAGTTAGTATAGGAGGAATTCAGCTCAATCCAATCAGAAATTGAGATGATTTGAGTGCAAGTTTGTTTCCGTAAGACCTGCTCTATTTCTGTTGCCCTTACTCCTAGGACAAGGACCTTCAGTGGTCTCATTAAGAATCTCATCTATTTACCAGGGTTTTTTATTTTTTGATAGAATTTGAATTCCCTCAGCACCTTTAGATTGTCAAAAATTTTGCTTAGATTTTAGTTTTCTAGCTGTGACCTTCTAATTGACTTAGATTCTTTCTTGATGAATTGCAGATGCCTTAAGGGGGAGAGTGGTGTAGAGTATCACTCATTTCTCTATAAAGTTCCCTTCTGTTTACTATCTTGGTCTCTAAAGTCCTGGTTGCCTTGATTGTGCTCCAGTCCTTCCAAGCTGCTGTTTTTGGGGTTTCGTTCGGTTTGTGTCTAGCCTCCCTAGTTATTTTTGGCAGAATTGGCATGTCATAAACAATTATGTAGAAAGCAAAAGCAGATGTCCCTCTACCCCCTTTTTGACTGGAAAAATCCTATTCACCCCTTTAGTCTTAGATGTCACTCAAAAAATCTCCCCTTCACCCTGTTCACCCAGCTCCACCCTTCTCCCTTGACTCCCCACAACCTCCCGTCTATAATGCCATAGTACCCTCATATAGTTCCCACACAGCATGATATTGTTCATAATTACCTGATTTCATCTCTCTTTCTCTCTCTTCCCCATTAAACTGTGAGAACCTTGAGGCTAAGGACTGTGATTTATTCACCTCGGTATCCTCCTAGCCTAGCACAATGCCTAAGTTAAAAATCATGTTAGTGTGAACATAATTGGTTCTCAGAAAATGTTCAGAAAACATCAAAATGCAAGTTAAATCAGCAAGAAATGGGATTTCCTTGACCCAAAAAGTTACCACCAGGATTCCCAGACCCACACAAGGCCCTCCTCAATCTCTTAAGTGTTTCCTCATTGGCCTTAAGAACTTGGCCTTAAAACTCAGGTGATGTGCCCTAAACATCCTGAGCTGCCTACCACCTTCAAAAGGTGGCAGTGATTCACCCAGAGAAGCCACTTCACCTCTTTCATCTTCAGATCCCCCACATGTAGAGTAGGAATATTAAAATCCACCTTCCTGGGTTTATATGTGTCAGTTATAGCTTTATGATTAAATGCACAGACTTTGACGCTAGATTGCCTGCGTGCTGATCAGCTAAGCTACTCACCAGCTGTGTGATTGTAACCTCCCTCTACTGGTAAGGAATTTCATACATGGAAATCCTGAGCAGTGCCTGGCACACAGTGACTCTTAGCCATTAGTATTCTATGAGGACCAAATGAAATACAATGTAAGTAACCTATAAAACAGCATGTTAATTATTACCATGATGACTTACAATCATTATCATTAAATCACTGCCCCTGCAGAAGAACAGCTCAACCCTGAGGCTTTGGTGGGTGCTACTAAATGACATTATTAACACTAAAATATGAAAAATTCAACCTTTCACTGTTGGCTTCTTTAACTTACTTTAAAAAAAAAAAAAAAAGGCATTTCCAGCACTAACATTTACTCTGAATGACTCACATATGAGAATAGAGGTTTTCCCTGTAGTTCCTAAAATCTATAACCAGAAACCCAGAGCATTTACATGTTTCCCCAACCACAGGCTGTGGGCAGGCCTGGGCCAGAGACAACAAAGGAGGCGGACTGAGAAGGGGGTAGAGACCGCCGGGCAGTGTGGTGTCCTTGTGTCCTGGGCCTCCACACTCAGGACAAAAGGCACTCGAGGGAGTCACAGAGATGGGGACTGTGAGACGGAGTCTCTCTGAGACAGGATGTCGGCCAGGTCTGAGGGCACTCGGGAGTGAGGTTCCAGCGTTCTCGGGACCCAGAGGGTTATATAGGGAAGAGCAAGGTTTCAGAGCAGCTACGTCCAGCCTGCGGGGGGCCTGAACCTGCACCTCACCAGAGCAAGGTGCTCCCTGAGGCGGCCCAGAGCCACGAAGGTGCCAGCTGAGTGGAGAGTCCCAGAGGGAAAACCAGGCTTCCCACCCTGGCCAGACCAAACAGCCCCTGAGTGTGGAGGACTGAGGGGCCAAGGAGGGTCAGTTCCGGAGCGAGGAGTTAGTTTGGAACTGGGCAGTGATGGGTGTAGAGCAGAACAGAGCGGTGAGCGGGAGGCACGGAGGAGACTTGCTGAGACCTCAGAGGGCAGGGAATGCGCCGGGGTACTTGGTAAAATGCAGGTCATCAGGCCCCAGTTTCGGAGGGTCTGAGTGTGGCCATCTGGCCAGGGTCCAGGAACCTTCATTTTTAACCACCTCCCAGATTACTCTGATATGGATGGGTCTGGGGCCCCCTTTTAAAAACACAGTGGCATCTCTTTTGCCCTAAGGGTCAAGGGTATGGCCTCTTAGTAGGAGCATCCTGCTGGCTGTGGGTAGCCCTGGGCACCCAAGGGCTGACAACACCAGCTGGAAGTCATGGACAGGCAGCACAAACCAACCAACGACCCCTCTATGCCCTCAACAGCTGCTTGTCTATACGGTGCCTTTGTTTTGATGTCAGAAAAAATGCCCCCTGTAGGCAGCTGAACTTGATAAAATAACCCATTCTTCTGGGTTAAGAAGCCAGACTGAGGCTTGGGGAGCAGAAACAGGGTGGGATTAAGTCCCCATTTGTTCCCATGGCTGGGCAGCCTCACAGGGCCTGAGGCAGAAGGGCCAGGCTGCTCTGAGGTCCTCTCAGTCCCTGATAGCTCTCTTCTGAGCCCTGGAGGCCAGTAGGGAAAACCGAATGGGCTGGAGGAACAGAGGCTAGAGTTTACCATCTGGAGTCAGTCGGGACCGAGCTCAGGTTTTTGCTTTGCTAGTCCCTGGTCATGGGATCAGGGATACATTTCCTATGCTTTCACATTGCCTCAGGAACTTAATCTATAAAATACAGTAGCACTATGGTCCACCAGTGAGATGTGATCAGAGCCAAGCAACCACGTCGCTTTGATAAACATGCAGTGACCCCCAGGAGGGTAGGCACTCTATGTCTTGCCGCCACAAACTCACCACCAGGAGGAATGTTATAATAAAAGAAAATATAAGATGACACTCTGCCATATACAAACACAATCAACAGGCAGGCTCAATGGACAGCTGCTCCTGGGCGGGGTGAAGTCTCTGTTATATCCTTAGGCATCCCACCAAGTACTGGGCAAGGAAGTTCTCACCAAGGCCCATGGCCTGGGCCAGAGAGGCCAAGGGCAATAAAAAGAACCAGAAACCCAGAAGATGCTAAACAAGCCGCCTCCTTATACACACAAACCTGAAAGAGAATCCGAACTACCGGAACGGTTGTAACCTTTTCATTTTTTTTCTAATTATTTTGGTATTAAGTAGTTCAGTAATGTGTGAAATGTATCGGAGATCTGGTCTGAAACTTCCTCCAAAAAAGATTTGCTGGTCTATGACTGTGAGAAGACCTCATGTCCCAAGAATAAAAGGGAACCTCAGAACTGCACTAGGAAGGTTCTGCTTAGAAGAGAACAGCCGTGACAAGCAGCAGCAATCTATTCTAGACAGAGCCAGCTATATACTTTGTGGGACCCAGTAAAAATGAAAATGTGAGGCCTCTTGTTCCAAAAGCAGGGGAAAAGTTTTGTCCTTTCTCCCTGTCTCTATTTCTCTCAACCTGTCATGTGTCTCAGTCCTCTCTGACTGCTGTAACAAAATATCAGAGACTGGGTGGCTTAAAAAAAATAAGAACTTATTTTCTCCTAGTCTGAAAGCTGAGAAATCTAAGATCAAGATGCTAGCACATTGGGGTTTTGGTGGGAGTCCTGGCTTGTGGACAGCTGTTTTCTCACTGTGTTCTTACTTGGTGGAGATAGAGCGAGCTCTGGCCTCACTTCCTCTTCTTATAGGGACACTAATCCCATCATGGGGCCCCACCCTTGTGACCTCATCTAAAGTTAATGACCTTTCCAAGGCTTCTCCTCCAAATACTGTCACATTGGGAGTTAGAGCTTCAACATAGGAATTTTGGAAAGACACAAATATTTAGTCATAACATTGCATTTTTATTTGTAATTTAATGTCACACTTCTAAAGGCATGGGGGTACTTCTGGGGCATTGAAGACCCACACAGGAACCTGGTGCTCTGCACCCTGACTTGTGCATGGAGCACTGTACCCCACCCAAGACCCTCTCTCAGCCCCTGCCAGGGGTGAAGGTAGCAGTGGAAAATGGGTGGGGACAGAGGAGTGGGCAGCCAAGAACCCATCCCAAGCAGGTGGGAGATGGCAGGAGGCAGGACCCCATGTGAGCTGAGGCTTTAAGCACCTGTAGAGGCAGCATCGTCTCATTGGACTTTGCTGTCAAAACACAAATTCAAAGACAAAATAATTAAGGACCTCAAGATAGCCACTGCAGGGCATTAAGCCCCAAGCATGGGACATCCTACTGAGTGCAGGGACCTGCATGACTGCACCAGTGTGGATAAAGTGAAGGTTCCTCACCTGGCCCTGGTCAGCTAGCTTACTCCACACTTGAGGGCAATACATTGTTATTGACTCTATAAAGAGTTCTTCCCAGTGCTCTGGGCAACACGGTGGCAGGTCTGCAAGGCTGCAGGAAAGCAGAGACTGGAGTGGTGGCAGTGCCAAGGACAGAGACTGAGACAGCTGCAAGGGCAGAGAGGCCCAGATGCAGAGACCAGCTTGCTGCATGCAGACTTGTTCTGAGTGGACAGAATTCTAGTGATTGACCTGCCACCGTGGAAATGAAGTTGAGCATAAACCCTTCAACCCTAGAACATTCCACTATCATTTCTTTGGTCTCACTGAATCCATAGTGAACTTGGCTGGGGCTGAAACCCACTGACAAGACAACCAGTCACCTGCCCTGATGCTGGGACAGAAAAGTCAGATGGAAGGAACTCAACGTTGCTGAGGAACTCATTGTTTTACTAACTCAGTAATACCCAAAAGTTAATACCAGAACACCTGGGACAGCATTTTGCCCTTAATTGGTGCTCAAAAATATTTAAGCCCTGGAATTTGAAAGTTCAAAACTATTGAAAATAGGCCTAGATATAGAGAATCAATGCAAAAATCAGGCAAAATGAAACAATTGAGATCAGGGTTTCTCAACCTCAGCACTGGTGGCATTGGGAGCCAGGTAATTCTTGTGGTGGGGGCAGGGGGCTGTCCTTTGCACTGTGGAATGTTCAGTAGCATCCCTGACCTCTGCCCACCAGATGCCAGCAGCACATCCACCACCACCACCACCACCTCTGCCCCACCCAACTGTGACAACCAAAAGGTTTCTAATGTGGTCAAATGTCCCCTTGAGGGACAAAATTGTCCTTGGTTGAAAACCACTGCTATAAAATTTGGCACTTAGGGGAGTTATTTCATTTATGTTTGATGAGCAAATTACAGATTGTAGTCCCACATTTAAAAGTTAAATTCTGACGGCTATCCACATGGCATTTAAAAATTTCTTGACCTAAGAGTTGCTCATGCCTAAAATGTTGTGCCCTCTCTATTATCCAAACAGATAGCATTCTACATCAGCCATTGACCGTAATTGGAGAGAGGCTTGCCTTTTTGAGGAGGAAGGAAGAAGTACTGCCTTGCCTGAGGGTTTCAGCCCCAGACAATTCATTATGGATTCAGTATGACTGAGAAATGACAATGTGATGTTCTTGGGGTAAAAGGGTTTATACCCAGCTTTATTCTTACAGGAGTAGGTCAAGTACTAGAATGACATCTGCATCCAACAGTCTGCATCTCTGTAATCCACCTCTTCTCTACCTCCACCCAGAGCACTGGGTGGAGCTCTTTATATAGTGACTTAGTCAGTAATAGCTCATTGCCAACGGGTGTGGGAGAGGCAGCCTAGCAGTAGGCCAATTACATCGTCAAGCGGTTTAGGGTCAGGTGAGGATCCTGACCATGGGAACGTCCATTTTCCCCACAGGTACCTTTCAGAATATTCAACAGACTCACTGATGGGACTACCATATAATCAACCCTTGATCACCAAGGTTTGGAGGTAGCAGATGTGTCAATATCCATGAAAAAAATAACAGATTATGCAAAAACCATTTCTATTTGGCTTAGGGAAGCATGCTGTGTTTTTGTGCTGGTTTGTTTTTGCTGCAGCTCAATCTAATTGGAACTTGTTTAGGCTGATACTGAAATGAGAGAGGAAGCCATCTGGGCTGGTCAGAATCTGAAATTTAGAAGGAAGACAGGAGGTCAACAATTTGGATTTGACCAAAGAAACGTTAGTGAACTAAATTCTCCCCTCTACTACTCTGTGAAGGCTTCTTTGTGATCACTGCTTGGAATAAAGACATCACTAGTGCTGAAACTGAGATGGACACTGTTGATACCCCCTGTCTTGCCAATAGGTTTCAGCCTCAAGCAAGTTCGCTTTGGATTCAGTGTGACCAAAGAAATTGACAGCAAAACGTTCTTTGGGGTGAAAGGGTTATACCAAACTTTATTTCCAGGTGGCAGGTCAATCACTAGAATCCCATTCACTCAGAGCGAGTCTGCATGCAGCAAGCCAGTCTCTGCTTCTGTGCCCCTCTGTCCACACAGCTGTCCTCTGGGCCTCTCTGCACAGTCGTCCTGCACAGCCGTCCTCTGGGCCTCTGTCCTCGGCACTGCTACCACTCCAGCCTCTGCTCTGCTCTCCTGCAGCCTTGTCACATGCATGAGCACTGGGCAGAGCTCTTTCTATAGAGTCAACAGCCATGTATTGCCCACAGGTGTGCAGTGAGCTAGTTAACCAGGGCCAGGTGAGAATCCTGGCCGCAGGAACTCTCATTTTATCCCCGCCCCCTAGGGCCCCCAAATCCCTTGGACTAGCTAGCTTTCTGTGCCTGTCGCCCAGTTCTGTGGACCAGCTGATCACACCTGTGACTTCATTCCCAGCACTTCCCTCAGGAATGGGCAGGCGTGGTGGTACAAGGGTACAGTCCCTTTGATTTGAGGTGGAATAAACTATGAGCTATGATTTATGCCCAGAGTTCCCTGTGGTATCCGGGTGAGACTGGGGCTTCAGCGGAGATCACAGCCTTGCCACGTCCTTCCCTCTCCTGCCCTGCTTCCTCCACTCCCTGACTTGCTTCTCCTGGGAGCTCTTCCTTAGGGAATCAGTTACACTCAGATCCTCGGCTCAGGGTCTGCTTCTGGGAAAAGCCGGCCTAAAACATTCTGCTTTTACCCACGAGTCCATGAGGGAAATGTGACCCAGCCAGGCCCACCCAGATGGGCCTGGGCCACACAACCAAACCAAGAAGGCGTGGTTTAATCTCAGGGCACCAAAAAGACCTTAGGTTTGAAAATACCTTTCATTTTTCAGGAACTCTCCACGTAGGGCCAGAGCCAGAGAACGGGCCTGAACCAGACCCAGTAGAGGTGCTTAGAGAAGGATTCTGGATTACTTGGAGTTCAGTCTGAAACTCATGCTAAGGGGAGAAGACAAGTCTTGAACCAGAGGCCTGAAGCACAGAGGAGGGGCCCCAAGGAACCTACCAGACGTGAACCCAGACTGGGAAGGCTGGTTAGGGGCAGAGCTGGCCTACAGCCCCAACCTTCTAACTCCAGCTTCAGTGCTCTTTCTCCTATGCCCTGTCCCATGCATTATAGGATGTTCAGCAGCAGCCCTGCCCTCTACCCATTAGATGCCAGTAACATATCCCCACCCCCTCTTTATGACGACCTAAAATCTCTCCAGATGTTGCCCAGTGTTCCCATAGGGTGGTGGGTTGCTTGCTGTTCTGTGCTGCTCCATGTTGATACTTTTCCTTTGCTTGGTTTTCCCTGATAAATGAACTTCAGGACTCTTTGAGAGCAGAGAAAGAGGTGCCCTCTGTGCCTCGGGCAGGCCCTTAAAACACATTTTGGTGGGTGGATAATGGATTCAGTGCTTTTCCTACACAGTAGATATTGGCCACAATTCACAGTTGCACAGATGCTGTTCACACATCCTACAAAGCGGACAGTCCATGCCAGCGCTGTGTAGCGGATGACTTGCTCAACCCCACATGAAAGCCCTGGGCAGAGGCTCTTTTTCCTGTAAGAATCTGGAACTTCCTCTCTCTACCAGCACCACCCAATCCCCCAAGGACTTCTGGAACATAAAATTACACTTCAGATCTATCCCATCTTGAGGCAAAGGAGATGGACTTTTGTACTCTTTCACAATGCCTGGTATATAGTCCCTGTTTGGAAAAGATCAGGTGATAAGAGGCATACCTCTCCAGATAAGGAGCAGGGGAGGAAAAGTGTGCACTTCGGGTTCTTTGCTATCAGCTAGACCTTGAGCTGAGATCTGGCTCTTCTTAGCTGTGTGATTGTGAGCAAACTATTTACCACATACCTATCTCCACCTCACCATTAATCCTCACCACCCCAACCACACACAAGAATTGTTGGTGGGAAAGAAGAATCAAACAGTTGAAAACCACTATCCAGTAGACGATCTCTTGTAGGATAACAAGAGCAGTATGGTATCATGGTGAAAAACATGGGGTTGGGAGTCACACACATGTTTTTGAATCCAGACTCTGCTTGTGCAACAACAGACAAAACAGTTAGGCGACCTAGACCCCTAATCGTTGAGAGGTGACTAAGATGGTGATTGCACCTACCTCATGGTCATTGGGAGAGTATGATATTGTACATGTTCAAAGCTTAGCACCAGACTGGCACAAAGTGACTCAATATTGAATGAATAAATGAATGAAAAAACAAAAGGATGACCTGAAAGGGAAATGGCTTGGCTAGGGGTTAATAGGCTGTACAGAACATCCAGGTTCAAAAACCATGTGGCAGCTCACTCCCCATCCCCAGCTCAGCTGGGCAGTGCCAGTGCTGTTCACTCTCCAAGCCACCATCCGATTTTCTCTTCACGTATTGTGTGGGTTCAGGGGAGGTGGCGAGGGAGGCAGCTCTGGTGAGTAATCACAGGATGACAGATAATGACACAACACGGAAATGTGCTTCCTCTGTCCCCGTTCAACCCAGCTCTTGGAAATGCCTGCTCTTCCAAGCCTGACAGCCATATCGAGCATCCGTGTGAGGCAGTTCCCATATCAGGAAAACCATTGCAGGGATGGCATGATAAATAAGTATCAATATTTGAAGCTACAGTAGTGGCATGACAACCCCAGAGAGCCAGTTGGTTTGATTGTCGGTGGATCACAAAGAGGACCTAAGCTAGAAGAAAAGTCTAGCTTCAGCCTGATTTCTTGGGGGACCCTGAGGCATGGGCCGCTCTACAGACCTGGTGCCTCCATGAGGCCCTTGTGACAGTAACTGACTGCAAGGGTCCAGGATGGGGCAGGGCTGGTAATCGCCCAGATAAGACGGCTCCTGATGGATGAATTCTCCACAGAAGGGGGCAGCTGTGAGCATTAGCAGCAACCCGGGATGGGTGCGTGGATCCTGCCAAGGGGATCAGAGTGGGACTCCTGCAGCATCCACTCCTGAGGGTGACGTGTGTGCTGAGAGGAGAGCTCCAAGAGGAGTCTTCTAAAACAGGACCTTCCTTCCCACAGAGAAGTCTGTGGACTCAGGATTTTTATAAGAAACCAAAGAAGGAGTGGATTTCTTTCCTCTTGTTGGGTTTTAGTCAAGCATAACAAAAGCTGGACATTCAGAGTCCACGTCTCTGGGCAGTGTGGGAATCTGGGCGTGGCTTCTCTTCTCAAGCCTGAAGCACCTGCTGCCTGGCCTCAGCACCCCAGGGGCCCCAAACAGCAGATTCTGCCCTGCAGGCTCTCTCTGAAAGAAAGACGAGCTTCTCCATCTCTCTCCTTCCCTGCCCTGCAGGTGCCCCACGCAGCAGTGGCCTGGCAGCCTCCACCAAAGAATGTCACTCTGGCCTGAGGCCCGGCCTCAGACAAAAGCCCTTTTGGAGCTGGGCCTGCATCCTCTGGCTGACAGGACCCTGCCCGCCTCCCTGCTGCCAGCTAGGGAGGGCAGCTAAATTCATGCCCCTTGAGCTGATGGTTTCCACACAGCAAGGCCACATCCCTGCTCAGGAAATAAAATGATTCTGAGCCCTTATCACCCATCCTTGGCTCCAGGACAAATAGATGACTGTCCATACGCAGAGGAGGGGAGGAGGATGACACTCCCCACCACCGGAGACCAGAGGCAGGGGGTTGCAGGTGCACTGGGGCTGGGAAGGAGGCAGCCCAATGCCCGAGACAAAGACGGAGCCCCTGAACCCCAAACAAACCTTCACACCCAGGCTGGGAATCAGTAGGACCTGAGTTTGAATTCCTGGCTCTGCTGTTTACCAATAGTGCCACTCTCAGCGAGCCATTCTCGGAAGCTCAGTTTTTCATAGCTTCTAAATGAGTAATCTAAAAGGATTACTAAATCAATGAAAATAAAATGACAGAAGGTCATAGTTTTCTAATTATAAAAAAGAAAACAGCGAGGGAACCTAGAAAATAAAAACATGAAAATGGTTGAAATTATGCTAATAATTATATAATTTTGGTATATTTCTTTCTGGTCTTTTTTTTTTTGTATTCATACACATAAGGGTGGATGTCGGAAGCCAAAAACTTGAAGCCCCTCAATGTATTTATTTGTTCCTCACGGAATTCATGTTCAATACATATGCACATTGTATACACTCAGCGAATATACTTACCTTGTAATTACTTGTTTTGAAGATTAAATGAGATAATACAAAGTCCTAGGACAGGATCTAGCACTTTCTAGAAGCAAGCTGATCTTCTAATGTCACCGTATTATGTGGCACACCTAAAGCCTCTTGTTGGGGGTCCAGCCTTTAACCTATTTGGAAACTTTGCAATGTAGCCACATACTTTCCTTAACCAAGATAAGTTGTGGTGCTCAGTCTTACCCTCCCGCTTCAGGCCGTCTCAATCTCTTTGTGAGGCTAACTATTCCCTTTGAAGCTTTTTCCTGGGTTATTTTTAGAAGGCCATCCACCATGGTCTTCGCCGGATGAAGAATAAGTGGTTCCACTAGGGCCCATCAGATGTGGCCACTGAAAGTACCAGCATGGTGTAGCGGCAGCTGTTTGCTGATTGCAGACACTTCTAGAACGGGAGGCTTGTCTTTAGAGGATTTTGTTGGTGTGTTGTCTTGCTGACTGCTGTGGCCCTCCATGGCCCTCAGTGCTGCTTGCTTCCTCCCGCAGGAAATGAGGGGTGTTACAGGGGGATGAAGCTTTAAAGATCAACCCTGTCATCTTATTGATAGAGTGCTGGACCCTCAGAGATGAAAGGTACCCAGGCACAGAGACAGTACCCACTTTCCTGCTTCTCACTCTGCTGTCAGCTTTTTCTTCCATACTGGGTTGAATAATGTACCCCCCAAATTCATGTCTACATAGAACTTCATGATGTGATCTCATTTGGAAATAGGGTCTTTGCAGGTGTACTCAGGGTGAGAAGTCCTACTAGTTTGGAGTCTAAGCTAAGCCTGGGGTTTTATGAGAAAAGGGAAATTTAGACACAAACACAGAAAGGGAAGACAGCTACATGAAGATGGAGGCAGAGATCAGAATTTGCGGCCAGGGGCACCAAGAATTGATGGCCACCACTAGCAGCTAGGAAGAGGCAAGGAAGGATACTCCCCTAGAGCCTTCAGAAAGACCAGAAACCCTGCCAACACCTTGATTTTGTACTTCCAGCTTCCAGAACTGTGAGAGAATAATTTCACGTTTTTCTAAGCCACCCCATGTGTGGCACTTGGTCACAACTGTCACAGGAAACTCACTGGGACCCTCTTAGCCTGGTGTTCTCCATCTGCTGAAGGCAGGATGCACTTTAAAGACACACTAATTTATACAAACATGCTGTGGTCTGGCACCCACAGCTCCAGTCAGATTTGCATTTTAAAAGATGACTCCCATTAAGAGGGCTGAAATTGAAGTAAGACTAGAGATCTTCACCAATAGGGTCCTAAGTCCAGTTCTGCAGCTAACCCCTACCAATAAGGCATTATCAGCACCATTTGCTAGATGCTTAACCCAGGGAGTGAGGCTCTGTCACACGGTGGCCAAGAGCGCGGGCTCTGGCCTCAGAACCTGTGCTCGGGTTCTGGCTCCGCTACTTCATACTTGGCTTATGACCTTAGGCATGTCTCTTAACTTCTTTGTGCCTTGCCCTATTTGTAAAATGGGGGTGATGATAAAATCTCCCTCTGAATAGGCAATTTCATAATTACATTCATGGTAGATGCTTAGAACAGGGTCTGGCACCTAGTAAATAGCCAGTTATCTCAGTTTGTCACCAGTGCCCAAGATTACATGGTTAGAAGGGACATAGGCAGCATTTGAACCCGGGCGTGTATTGACTCCACTGACTGTTTTGGTTCCATGACTGTGTTCTAGAGAAAGGTCCATGAAGTTCCAAGTGCCATCTTCATCCACAGACTTATCTTAGCAAATGACTCTAAGAGTGTTGCGCAAAGGATGCTGTGACTTGGTGGGGATACTCCCCCCGATCAAATACTCCATACTCGGTGGGGAATGAAGCCCCCACCTGGGGCCTGTCCTTGGGAAATAGGACAGTTGTGTGCCTGTGGAAAGGAAAGGATGCTCAAGCTCAAGCTGTAGCCCAGAAGAGGCTGAGCCCTGTGAAGCCAACCCTTCATTTGGGGTCTTAGCTGATGAGATATGTGTGTGTATGTTTGTGTGTGATAAGAGAACTCAGAATCACCATCTCCCTAAGCAGAATCAGCCATGAGTTCAGGTTCACTGTCAAATCTTTGCAACAACTTCCATAACTGAAGATATCTGCACGTATCTGCCCCTTGCAGCCTTGAAGACCCAAAGAATCTCCCCCTGAGAGGTAGCGTAGACAAGTGGTTACAAACTCAGGCTTTGAAACATAAAGGCCTCAGTTTAAATCCCTACTCTGCCACTTGCTGTCTTGGGAACATGGTCGAGACTCAACTTTTCTGAGCCTCTATTTCCTTTTCTGTAAAATGGGGATGATCGTTGACCTGGGGTCATGAGGTAGTGGTGAAGAACAAAAAAGATAGTATCTATAAACCGTCTAGCCCAGAGGAAGCATCTGGATTCAAGACACTGAAACTCCTGTGATAATGGCAATGATGAGCATGGGGTGATACCGACTCAGAGAGTGAAATCGGGGAGACTTCTGCCTGCCTCACAACTGCCACTGCCTGGGCAGCCCCCAGCCAATGAAGCCTCCCCAGAGCAAGGTCTGAAGGAAAAAGCAGATTAACAGACTTCAGCCCTTTAAATCCATTTGCAAATTCCTGGTTCTAATGGATGTTTGCAAATCCCTTCAGTTTTGTTTCCCTGGGAAATGCTATTACAGTTCTGCATGGTAGGACTTCCCATTCAATGCATAAAGACCCCCTTCGAGAAGGTCGATCCTAAAACCAGCATCTCCGGTAAACGAGGCCTTGTTGTGTTAGATGCTAACAATTACCGCGGCTCTTTGTTCTGTGTCTTTTGGCTGACTTTCAGTTCATGAGCAAAGTGTCTGTATTGAAGCCAATCTGAATTGATTTTGCAAGTAAAATTTCAGGGGACAATGTGCCAGGTGCCTCAGAGAGCTGGAGTCTGGTGGATTCTCTGTCATCTGCTCACAATAACCCTGACTCACGTTTGTATGGGAAGCCACAGTTTCTGAAGGGACTGTATATATCTTCACATTTGGTATTTTATTTCATCTTCACAATAACCCTGGGAGGCTGATATTGTTCACCCCATTTTTCAATTTTCCCACTTAACACATGAAACAATAAGAGCTTATGTGATGTGCCCAGGCTATACATGTAGCACTGGGCTGGACTGGGACTTGGACCCAGGATTTTATTTAAAAGCATTATTTCAACAATTGAGTAAGTGTGTACTCTGTGTCAGGTGTACTATACGAAGCACTGAGAATACAGAGATGAATAAGGCCCAGTGAGCTGCCTGGGTAGGAGGCGAGGCAGGTGTGGGGTCAGTGTGATAGACATTACAATACAGGCCCATGTAAGAGGTTAGTCATGCGCTCCATACTCCAAGTCTCTCAATTCACTCTCAATACACTCTCCACAGGCTTCTACTCCCCTGAAGCCTCATTCCCACCCCATCCCCAAGCAAAAAAACTACTCTTCTCAAGGTACCAGCAAACTCAGGCTACCAAATTCAAGGGTCAATTTTTCATTCTCACTGAACTCAGATTCTCAAAAGCAACAGACACCATTGACTATCCTCTTCCTCTAACACTTTCTTCTTGGACTTTCATAATACCCAACAAGGGGAGTTTTTCCTTCCCAGAAAGCTAAGCTCCTTCTCAGTCTCCTTTGCTCAGATTTAGCTTTACTTTTGATCAGTTTGCAAATGTTGAAGAACCTAGTTTTGGTCTTGGGCCCATCCACACTCTCTCCACAGGCTCCTTTCGGTCCCATGGCTACAGACAGCATCCATATGGTGGTAAGTCCCAAACCCTGTCCCTGAGTTCAGGCCTGTGTATTCACTTAACTTGCTGATATCTCCACTTAGATGTGTACTAGTCTTCTTAAAGTTTATCATATTAGCATGCTGAAAACAGAACTTTCATTTTCTTCCCTGAATTTGTTCCTCAATGTTAATGGCACCATCATTTACCCAGTAGCTCAGGTCATTAAGAGTGATTCTTGACTCTCTTTCCTCAGAAACCACACCCAGTCTATCAATGAGTCCTGGTTGTCCATGTCTGCTTAAAACCCTCCTCTAACTTGTCATTGCTTTTACAACAAAATCCAAACTCTCAGCATAGTCTACCAGACTTTTCATGATCTCACTCACCCCTTCTTTTCTAACTTCATCATCTAAAATCCTCACCCTGGCTCCTTCACTGTCCTTTAGTCAAACTGCCCCAGGGCCTTGGCACTTGTTCCTTCCTCTGCTTGAATTGATCTTCCCCACATTTTGCAGGACTGGATTCTTATCATCCTTCCAGGTCTCAACTCTTCCTACTCAACATGACCCTCTCCCAGTTGTCATTTACTTTACTTCCTTTAGAGCAGTTATTATGATCTATAGTCATGTTATTTACCTCTCATCCCCATTAGAATGTGAGACATATGGATGTCTGGTTGGAACACATGCTATAGATGGAGCCCTCCACTCAGGGTCTGGCACCCACGGTCCCTGCATTTATGGAGACAACAAGCAGCACAACATTACATATATTCAGAAACTTATTAACTGCCATGAAGGAAAAGAACTGGGTTCTAAGAGGAAGATCAAACGGCACTGATTTTATAATGGGTGATCAGGGAGGGCATTCGTGAGGAGGAGTGATTGAAATGAGACCTAAAGAATGGAAATGGGCATCTATGAAATGAGCTAGGGGAGAAGCATTGCACACATAGGGAACAGAACATGCTACGGGTATATGTAGATAGAAGGTGAGGAAGAGAGAGATGTACAGCTTTCTTTCTGTTTCCTTCTATTTAAAAAAATGGGTTCATAGAGTTTAATAACTTCAGTTTGACCTGATATATCAAAAGCATCTCTACGTGTCTTTTAATCATTTCTAGTTTTTGCTTCATTTGCTCTGATGAACAATGTGGCATTAAATATCTTATTTGAAAAGATATACACATCTTCTAGAATGATTAAAATTAAAAAGACAAGACACCAAGTGGTGGTCATGATAAAGAGCAACCAGTACACACCTACACTGCTGGTGAAAGTGCAAATCAATACAACTACTTTGAAAGTCTTTGGCAGCAACTCTGAAAGCTGAGCACATGCTTACCTGTGATTCAGTACTACTCCTAGTTGTATTCCTAGTATACCCAGTACTGTTGTACTCCAGTATACCCAACAGAGGTATGTACTCCAGTATACCCAACAGAGGTATGTACATATATCTACGAAAAGACACATGTAGCAATATTAAAGTAGGAAAAAACAAAGCAGAAACAATGCAAATATATACCAACAGTAAATTGTGAAATAGTCGTCTAATGCAACCCATAGAGCAATTAGAATTAAACAAACTTGCTACTCACAATATGGCTGAATCTCACAAATACAGTGTTGAGTAAAAGAAACCAGACACAAAATACTAGGCTCTGTATTATTTTGTATTTATTAAGTTCAAAAATAGGGAAGCTGCGTCTATGGTGTTGGAGGTAAGGATCAAGGGAGGGGACAAGGAGACTTCTGCAGGAAAAGTCATGCTCTGCTTCTTGGCTCAGGCGCTAATTATGGGGGTGTGCCACTTTGTGACAATTTATGGAGCTGAACACTTATAACCTTTGTACTTCCCCATATTAAACTATACGTCAGGAAGAATTTTTAAATATTTATGATTATTTCATCAGGAAAATTCTTAAGCATAAATTTTCTCTAAGGCAAGTAAGTGTTTGACAAATGATACTGTTGCAGGTTGGGTTGCATTGTGTCCCCCAAAAGATATGTTGAAGTCCTAACCTCAGTAGCAGCCAGTGACCTTACTTGGAAACATGGTCCTCATGGGTGTAATCAATTACCCCAGCTTAGAGTGGATTAGGGTGCATCCTAAATCCAATGACTGGTGTCCTTTTAAGGAGAGAGAGGCTTAGACACATGCAGACACACAGGGCAATAAAGGCCGTGGGATGCAGAGGCAGAGAGATGAGACGGATGCAGCTACAAGCCAAACGATGCCAAGGAAGACCTTCAACCACCAGAACCTGGGACAAAAGCAGCGAACAGATGCCCCCTCAGCCTTCAGGAGGAACCAGCCCTGCCAACACTTTGATTTCTGACTTCTTGCCTTCCCATCTGTGAGACAATGCACTTTGGGGTTCTCTGTAAACCTCCTAGTCTGTGGTAATTTGTTCTAGCAGCCCTAAGAAACTAATATAAGAACCAAATTCCAAGAAGTTACTGTTTGATCCCTACTGAGCTTCTTGGTAGAAGGCAGAGAATGTTCCCAAGCGGTAATCATTGATAACCCCTTTGTTTATCCAGGTCAACTCCCCAACTTTCCACTGCAAGTGAGTGAACTAATCAGCTCCGACAGCAGGTAAGTCATGTTACAGAACCCGGGGGCAGAGGAAAGAGAAGAAAGTGAACAAAGGGAAGAAACATGGCACAACATTCAGATATCATCAATGCCGAGCCCCAGCTATTAATATTATACAATGACATCATTACCTTTTTTACTTAACTCCTTGCCCATTACATGTGAATTCAGGTTTACTTTACGAGAATTAGAAAATACAGGAAAGCAAATAAACTACTGATAATCCACATCCAAAGACAACCACCATTCAAATTTTGGTATATTGCCTGCCAGACAGTGTTCTTTGCATGCATATCTATTTTCTTTTTCACAAGAAAAATATCATCCCTCCCTGATTGCTGCTTGTCTTCTCTTCCTCTTTCATAAACACAGATTTTTAAAAATACTCCTGAGACCCATTTTACTGCCCACACACACATTTCTGCTTTTGTTTTGCATCGCCCAGTCCTCGCCCTGGGCCCCTTCCTGTGACCAGCCCATTCTCTCACACATGAAGTCAGTTCTCTCTCCAGCCCTGAGTTCGCATGGGAGCGCCTGGATTACAGTGCAAACAGCACAAGGGGGAAAGGGTGTTTTCCAAGGGCTTCTTGAGTGTGTGAGGCTTTTCCAGCAAATGCCAGATTTGCTTTCTCCTTGAGACCTCAGACACTGAGAACTGAATTAATTATGCTCCTCCATTTGACACATGATCATTTTCAGGGCAAAGAACTTGTTCTAGGATGTTCTTCTACACTGCTAGTCCCTCCCCCAGTTAACGTTCATCCTGATATGTGTGATTTTTGTCCTGGAATATTGTGATGGTCATTTTCCATTTACACCTCCACTCTCCATTTCTCTTGGGTCCCTGGAGGCTCATCTGTAAGGCGAGCGATGATGTTTTGCTTTCCCTCTGGCTTCTGACTGGGTCTGGCCAGGGGGATATATCTCCTTTACTCTCTCACTGTCGAGGAGGGAGGTCTTCAGCTGGGGCAGATACTGACTCCATCCCCACAGCTCCTGTGATGTGGCCTCCCTCCAGCACTCTCAGGGGACTTGGACCTTTCAAGCCTGGGGCATGGTTAAGTCACATGGTGTCCCTAGCTACAGGACATGTCACCAACTCTGGTTGCTTTCCCTAGCTCTGCCCACACCTCTGTCCTCCACTTATGATGGCATCAGATCCCAATAAACCCATTTTAAGTTGAAGTCAAAAATGCATTTAATACACCCAACCCACTGAACATCATGGCTTAGCCTTGCCTAACTTAAATGTGCTCAGAACAGTTATATTAACTTATAGTCTAAAGGACTAAAGGAGATAGTTGGTTAAAACCATCTAACATAAAGCTTATTTTATTATAAAGTATTGAATATCTCATGTAATTGATTGAATACTGTACTGAAACCAGAAACAGAGTGGTTGTAACTGTACAGGTTGTTTTCCCTCATGCTGGCCAGCTGGCTGGGAGCTCACTGCTGCTGCCCGGTCACCAGAAAGTATCATACCACATATCACCATCCCTGGAAAAGATTCAAATTCAAAATATGAAGTATGGTCTCTACTGAATACATATCACTTTTGCACCATTGTAAGTTGAGCCATCGAAAGTCAAAGACTGTCTGTAGTCCTTTATTAATTTTCCAATTATGCAATGTGTGTATGCCCATCTTTTCCTGCCTAGAACATAAGAGTTGCAAATACATATATATTACTGTAAAACATGGAGTGCTCCTTTGTGTGCATGTGTGGACATGCATGTCTAATGAATAAAATATTACTGGCCTCCAGATCTCTCCTGTCTCTTGTTTATTTCACATATCGCTGTCGTTTCCAAGCCTGCAGCACTGTAGGCACTGTAGGTGATTGTATCCGCCTGCAACATGCAGCACAGCGCTGCCGCCTGTGCATCCCTCCTCTTGCTTCTCCAGGCCCCAGGCAGACACTGCCTCCAACTTCCTTCTACCACGTACAATGCCACAACAAAACCAAATTTTCACAAAACTTGTAACCTAACATTTCTCAGTTCTCTTCTTGGTCTCAGATTTGAATTTGCTCCAATTCTCACAGTAATTTTGTGAGTAAATCACGTTGCATAAACCTCAAGTTCACACTGCTCAATTTAAAAAAGTAACCCTAAATTCATTAAACGTTCTCCTAAAATGTGCTTCTTCCCTGATATTTCCACTACTATCATGAACTATGTCATAAAGTAAATGACAAGAATCACATGGATGAATGTTTTCTTGGGCGCTTCATGTGTACTGGATTCCCTCCTAAACCTAGTATGAGCTTCGTTCATCAACAGCCCAAGGAGCCACTTTGGACTGGCTGAGAGTCAATTGTTAAATTTTCAAGAATTTTGCAAGCTGTTAACTAAACACAGCAATTACTAAAAATTAAATTATATAAACTCACTATTCAATATATTACATTAAAAACAAATGCAACACAAACTCAACAGTCATCAGTTCTTAATTATTTTGCTCTTGACTATGATCTATGCTCACATTATGCCCATTGTATTTGTACAATGGAAATAAGCAGTGGTGCACCTCTTTTTTCACTTCCACACTTAAAGAGGCTACACCAAAATCAGGTATGGAGGGTATATTTGTACTGTGGAAATTAGCAAATGCTACAAATCCGGAGTCCCCCATCTCCAGAGTTGGTTGTTAAACATTTACCAGCACACCACTGCACTTGATCCTCCCAGGAGCCCTATGAGATTGGTACTCTTTTCACTTTACAGGTGAAAAAGTGAGGTCTAAAGGACATATATAACTATGCTGAATCCTAAAGCTAGCAAATGGTAGAGTCGGGATTGCAATGATGACTCACAGAACTCCAGGCCACACCCACCGAGCAGTATCATAGAGCAATGGGGATGAAGGTAACCCACACAGTGGGATTTTGTTGGGTGGCACCTCGGTGCAGACAGGGAAACTAGCATGGAGGGCTTAGGTTATTTGTCCAAGATTAGTCAATAAAAGGAAGTGGGTGGGTCTGAAGACTCCTGGCCCTGGAGCCCACCATTCAGATCCTCTCAGACACAGGAAAGGGTGGACAAAGGTGGCCGTTTTCCTCCACTTCTCTGCCTCCCTCTCTGCCTCTTCCTCTCTCTGAAGGTTTCTCCCTGTGCTTGTTTTCTCTTCCTCTCTGCTTACGTGTCCCCATTTCTGACTCGCAGTTCCCAAGTCCCTGATTTTAAGAACCTTCCCAGGCTGATGAGAATGGCTGTTCCAGAAAACACCACGTTCTTGGGACAGGGTCTGAGTGGCCCAGCCTGGGTTGCGTGGCTGGCTCTGGTTTAGTCTACAAGCCCAGCCCCCGTGGTGAGGAAAGATGCTGGAAGGGCGTGGCCTGAGAAGATACCCAGAGTGTGTCCACAGCCTTCTCACCAGGTACTGGGCCAGTAGGGCCACTTCTGCGCCCATTCAGGTTAGTAGCAGTAACATTCATCTTAGAATGTACCTCGCATATATTGACTCATTAAATAAAATAACTCCGTTTGATAAAATAGAGGTACATGCTCCTATGATAATCCTCACTCTCATTTTACAGATGTAATCACCGAGGCACAGAGAGCTTGAGAAACTTGCCCAACATCAGTAGAGAGCGGCGGGCAAGGCTGGCATTCAGCCTGGCTGTCTGTCTTCGGTGCTGACCTTCTGCCCTGCGAAGCCACACTGCCTGCCCCCTCCATGCTCAGACCTGCCAGGCCTACCTTCCAGAGCCGTCGGGAGCACCACGTTAGATGATACGACCTTGGAGAGCCTCCGAAGTTCTATAAAAATGAAAGCCCCCATCTGTTTCTGGGTCAGCCTTTATGCCTTTATGCCGGCACACAGAAGCAGATGGGGGCACATCAGAGGTCAGCCTGCCCCGCCTAGTTCTTCTCCAGCATTCCTGCCCGGAGAGTCACCCAGTGGCCTTCAGCCACGTGTCCAGAAAGACTCCAGTAAACCCTCAACATGGAACCGAGGAGAGGCAATAAAGCTTTCCTTAGACCAACAATCTTGGCCGTTCCCTCCAGTGAGGGCTGTGAGGGAGTGGGTGAGAGGGCGGGCAGGTCGGCATTGTCACTGAGGACAGAGGGAGCAGGGAGCAGGAGCCAGAGAGGGGCCTGGAGCAGGCGAGGGGCTGCAGAGCGGAGGGCGGCCTCTGCAGTGTGGGAAGGGCGATGAACGCAAGCAGCGCCAGGCTGTCCAAGGCTTCCCAGCACCTCCGCCATCAGAATCACCTTGAGCCGGGAGGCACTCCCCGTGTACAGATGAGGAAACCAAGGCCCAGACCTGCTCAGAACTGGCCTGTCGTGGTCTCTTCTCTGGTCACCAGGCGACCTCTGTTGGCCTTCTCCAGGAAGGCTCCCCCTGCCTGTGGCGGACACCAGGGAGGCACCGCCAGGGACGCAGGGATGCAAGGACACAGGCCCAGCAGACATACAGGGCGCCCCACCTGATGGTCTGCAGGCGCCTTCATTCCAGGGCCCTTCTTGCTCTGCAGGAAGGCGTGCCACTGTGGGAAGGGCTTTCATCCTCCACGCACTTCACAAAATGAACTCCAAGCTCTCTGCCAGGCAGCCAAGCTCTCTAATATGTCTATACCTGAACACCACCAGCCGCTCAAACAACCTGCTTACGCAGTCACTGTATCTTATTGGCATCATGGAGAGAATGCATGACTAAAAGGGTTTAGCCAGAGGAATGTATTTAATCACATATCCAGAAATCCAGAAATCCAGAGAAAAACATTTACAGAGTTGGTTAATTCAGTGGCCCAAAGGCCAGGCAGGTAATTTCCATTTTTTGGTTCTGTCTTCTAAAGAATACTGACTAATCCTTAAGTTCCAACACTCACCCCTCCCACCCCCGGGGCCATTTTTGTGAGATGGCTTCTGAGCATCACATTGTGGGCATGGCAGCAGCCAGGAGGGGAGAAACATTTCCAAACACTCTCGGTTCCATTGGCCAGGATCACTGATCCAGGACCTAGCTGCAAAGGAGACTGGTCACGCGGGTATTTGGCAGTTTTTACCTTTTCTATGGGCAGGAAGTCTGTGCCATTCACAGCCAAAATTTGGAGACCTCTGCTCTAGTCTATCACCAAATGCTGCAGCTTTTGTCTTCCATGTAATTCTCCAGTCCGATTCTTTCTCTCCATGCTTCCCCTGCCCTAGCTGGGGCCTTCTCCATCATCTCTAACTTACACTAATGAGACAGACTCCACGTCAATGGTCTCCTTGTCTCCAGTCTTGTCCCCCTCGATTCCATCCCTGAACACAGCTCCTAGAATGTTAATGTGATCATGTCGCACTCCTTGAAATCCCCTTCAAGCCAAGTCCAAGCATTTTGGCTGTGTGCACAAAGTTCTTCAGGACTTGCCTACCTCCCAATTGATGCCCACACCATTCTTAAGAATTTGGAATGTTAAAGTGCTATAATTCATTCTCAGCTAAGCCCATAGACTTCTCACTTCCAGGCCTTTGCATGAACTACCCTTTCCACCCTTCCCATCTGGCAAACTGCTCATCCTGGGAGATTCTGTTCAGGTACCACCTCCTCCAGGAAGCCTTCTCAGAATTCACTACCTTCTGTGCACTCAGATTTTCCTTTTCTACTTTTATCTTTGCACTTTGTGCATTGTATATAAATTACTGCCCACTTGCCTCCAACTGAGCAGCAGGAGGGCAAAGACAGCTTCTTATTTGACTTGGTATCTCTAGCATCTGGAACAGGATCCAGCACACAAACCTTCAGGAAAAGCTTATTGGACTGAACAAGCTGTCTTTTAGTCACCTCTGTGTCCTTACAGATCTCCCCAGCTCAAGCCCTGTAACTTAACAAATGCAGGTGCCCTGTCAGGACAAGGATGATGCTTTATATGCTCTGCACTTGTCACAGCAAATGGCCGGGTGCCTCATATATAGTATATACCCAATAAGTATTATTAAAGGATCTAGGAATTTTTTTGTAAAATCATATTTTTTTTCAGGGGAGTCTTACATTTAATCTCCTTTTCATTTTAAAATTTAAGCTTGCTCATTGTAGAAAATGTGTAAAAATATGTAAAATGTCTTTTTAAGAAGGAAAAATTCACCCAGAATCCCTTCATCTACATTAATGTTGGAATGGGTCTCCTCCCTGTCTTCTTTTATGCACAAGGTCGTGTGGAGCGGTGGCGAGGGGCGTGCAGGTGGCCACTGTGTGTAAATTCCACTGTTCATGGTTCTATGGGCTAATTGACCATTAGGATGACTGCCTTGGCTGGATCTCACTCCTTTACACCGTGGGCAGTGGGGACCAGCAGCAAAGCCCCTTTGGTTTCCGATAACTAACCCTTCTATCCCTCCACGTTCTTACATTTGCAGGACAACAACCAGAGCACCTGATGCATCCATCAGAGATCCTGCAATGAAGAACAAGGAACTGAGAACCTACTAAGGGCCTCCAGCAAAGCGCATTTATCTTGCCTCTTGGAAAAGGAAGTTCATGCATCTGGCAGGGCTTCAGAAAGTGCCTCAGCAAGACAGGGAAACTGGAGGGCTGAGTTCAGGCCAATATCACTAAAAAAAAGTCCTGGGGTGAATGGGAGCGGCCTTGGAGAGGACTCAGAAGAGGCAGAGTCAGCACCAGAAGTATGAGAAGTGCGTTTTCAGTGCACATTAACAGCTCCCACTTACTGAACACTGGATGCAGGACATGTTGCGATGAAAGCAGGTTTCTGAATGATACCCCCACCACCCTCATCGACTCCCCACCTCGGTCTGAATCATTCAAGATGACAGAGAGGTCTGACAGCTGGAGATCAAAATGACAGAGTGAGCACTGGAGAGCTTGGCTTAGGTTTAGGGTAGCAATGGGCCTCCTTTTACTGCCAATGAGAATCAAGCGGGCTTAATACCTGATCCCAGACAGTGGTGGAAAAGCACTGGCTTCTACCTGTAGTGGTCCCAAAAAATGTAAGGTGTGGTGATCAAGGCAGCATGTGTACATCCTGTCAGCTGTATCTCAAAGAAAACGTGGATGGAGCATGAGTATGCATGCCCACTTCTTAGACCACATTTGCCAACTAGGTGATCCACTCCCCCTTCTCTCAGGGGCCAGAAAGACGCCAGGGTCTTACCCACATTGATGTTCCTCCACAAGAAACACAAAGCAAAAGGAAAGGATGTTCTACATAAGAGGCATCATGCTAGGAGCTTTAAATATTTTACCTCTATTCTGAACATACCTGGCAGAAGGATAGTAACGTCTCCACTCTAAGATGAGGAAATGGAGAGGAGTTAGGAGCACAATGTCATACAGCTAGCAGGTGGTGGAGCTGGGATTTGAACCCGGATCTTTTCTGAATTGAGGTCCCATGCTTTTCCCACCATGGCCCACCGCCCTTCTCCTTTCCTTTATGAACCACATCCACTTCTGAGCAGCCCCTGTCCTGCCTGACAATGTCTGCTAACAAGGCATGCAGTTTATCGGGATGTAGGGACCACAAGCAAAACAACATTGAAAAAAAATGCTTGGTTAGAAGTTCTGAATAAGGAGACGTTGAGATTGAGTAGAAGCCCCAGTTAAGCTGGACTTGGAAATATAAATAGGGTGCAAGTAGACAGTTGGTTTTTTGTTTCTCATTATTCTGGTTTGTTGGGTCATAAAAATCAGCCCAAACACTTGTTTCTCTTTTCTCGCATGTGTTGATTTCTGGATATTGGTTAATGTTTTGGTTCCATCACCAGCTGTCTGGGGCAGGTTTCTTACCCTTTCTGAGTTTAGGTGTCTTCATCTGTACAGTGTTATTGTGGAAAAGGCTAAATTAGATGAGCCTATGAAAGTGCTCAAGTCTTTTCCTTCCATTTCTCTTGATTTTGAGTCATTTTTCATTGCTGTTTTTAGAAAACCCACTGATGTTCATTTTTGAAGACCTCCCTGACTTTGATGCTGCCCGATTTTGACACTGGCAGCTGCTGGACACCTGCCACAGGAACTTACACAAACATTTTCTTCCTTCTTGAAAGGAGGGAAATAAGATGTTGTCTCCATTTGATGACGCCCACTTCTCTGCACAACAAAGTCCATTGTTGTTTGGACAAGGAGAGCTGGTGGTAGCGCGGAGCTGAGTCCAGGAAAAGGATGGTCCTGGGTTCCGTGGACTCAGACAGGCCCCTGGATGGAGGAAGAAGCAGGCTGGCCGAGGTGTCCCGCCATCAGAGCTGGGTGTGTGAGCGTATGTGTGTGTGTATGTATGTGTGTGTGTGTGTGTGTGAAGGTTTTGTCCTTGTCTGGGGTTTTGTGACACTCCCAGGAGATCCTAGACTGACTCAGATCTACCCAGGTTCCCAAATGGCTCCTTGATCTCCAAAAATGACTTCCACAATGAACTCCACCTTCTAAGGGTTTGCCTCTTATACGCAGGGATGGCGCCTCCTCTCCATTCTTTACTCCCACCTCTACCCGCAAGGCCATGCTCACCGTGACAGCAGAGACTATGTTTCCTTCATTTTTATACCCATGGCTTATCACCTGTCCACTTGCTACACACACACACACACACACACACACACACACACACACACACACACTGCTACTAGCATTTTGCTTAACACATAAAAATGTCCATTCAATATGTAATGAATGATTGAAACCAGGATAAGCTTAGATGGTCTGATATCTTGCTGATCTCAAGGAGTCTTGTAACTATAGAAAATACAATGGGAGTTGGGAAGTCTTATATCCTAGTCTCAGTTCTGCCAATATCTGATGGTGATAATGATGACAAGATGATGATGACATAATAGCTCACATTTATTCATCGCCTTCTACATTTCAGGTACATGCAAAGCTCTTTCCAGTCATTTGTTACCTTACTCAATCCTTACAACAACCCTTAAAATAATGATCCTTGTCCCCATCTTACAGATGAAGAATCTGATGCTTAGCGAAGCTCCCCTGTGCTCCCCCAGCTACTAACTGGGGACCTGAGACTGGCCCAGCTTGGCTACCCTGGGACCCAAGCCTTTTTACCAGTGTGCAACCTCTCCTGCATCTCCTTGCACGCAGGGTGACTTTAGCCAAGTCCACTCCCCTCTATGGATTTCTCTTGTTCTCATCTACGACATGGAGGCAGGGGACGGATGGCATGATTACTAAGGTCCTATCAGAATCTCTCTTTCCACAAGATCAGTTTGCAATACCAAATGGTAATCCCTCCTGTTTTTGCAGCCTTTTGCAGTTCATAAAGCCTTTACTCATCCTTCTCATTAAGCAGATTGCCTCGGAAACAAGATTTTCCTACACCAGCTCCCAGAGTCACAGCTCCCAGGAAATCTGGGCAGGAAGGGGGCGGTTCCAGGAAGGGCCTGCCTGTGCTTACCCTGAGGTCCCAGAAGGAAAAGCCTGACCCTCCGACTCAGGTTTTCTTCTCAGAAGCCTGGCAGGTGTTCCAACTGAGAGTGGTTGGATCAGAGAGGCCCCCTTGTACAATCAGGCAAGGCGGGGCCGTGAGCTTAAGCCTCTAGGAAACACCAGTTCCAGACAAAAATGACATAACAGTTCTGGGAGTCCTGGGAGCTGCAGGAAAGGACTTGTCTTCCCACTTCCGTGTGGTTCACTCCATTCGTTCAACAAATACATAGTGAGTATCCGTGACGGGACCTCACTGTGCCAGGCACTCAGGATGAAAGATGTGCCTCTTCCTCTTAAAGAGCTCATCATGGGGGAAGAGCATGAAGAGCCAGATATTCAAGCAGATAACCCAGCACAACGCAGCACTCTTCAGCTGTGGGACCCTAGAACACTGTATACCCTCTCTGAGCCTCAGTGTCATCATCCAAATGAGGTGAATAATATCCTGTTTTTGTGTCATCCTCTGCAGCTCCCCACATTCTATGGACCACTCCCTGCTTCCCAAATACACCAACATTCATGCTTCCGTCCCTTTACATCACCATTCCTGCTGTTCTGTCTGCCTGGGATGCTCCTTTGCCAAATACTCAAAAATATCTATGCAACCCAGCACCTAGCATGGTTTCAGGCACAGCAGAAGATGAATACGTATTTTCTCAATGAATAAATCCCACCAGATCGTTTCTCCCCTCCCCCCTTTTGCCTCTCCCCCTCGCTGCTCCCCTCAACTTCCCCACTCTCTACCCTAGCCATACCTGATTTCCCCAGGCAGAATAATTATTTGATGGTCTCCCATTAACCTGCAAACTCCTCCTGTGCACACACTGTGCATGACAGAGAATGTTAGTGTTTAGTAAACATTAGGAAAAATGAAAAACAAGTTGGTCAGAAAATGTATTATTATCTTCATTCTAATAATGACTCAGGTTCTGAAAATCCCAAAGAACTTTTCAAATCATCCCAGAAGGATGAGCAATTTGCCCAATCACTTAGGGCCCCAGGCAGCCTCATTTTCTGACCTGAATCTGAGCTGTCAGACCACAGTTCTCCTAGGCATTTAAGAAAAAGTACTTACTTCAAAAGATTCTAAGTGCACACTTTTCAAGATCTCAGAAATTGGGATGCATTTTTCTTTCCTTAATGGTACATAAAATAATGGTGATGGGTCTGACAAGCAATGTGTCCTTTGATTTATCAAATACCTTATTAGTCATAATTGGAAAAAATGTTAGTAACCTACATTTAGCAGCTATTGGTTACATAAATGAAGGCACTTTTATGCAATTAAATAATACAAAATAATGATGAAACTGTTAATAATCATGACTAATTATAAATTATGTGATGTCCGTGTATGGAGAGAAACCATTTGTGACATTTTGCTCTACTAACTTGGCTTCAATCTGATGCCATTTTTTTGTTTTGAGACAGTTCTGGATTGAAGCTGCCATGGTTGTGGCTTTCACAACCACAAATATCACCTGATGTTAGTGAAATCACAGGGGCTCTTTTCCCACAACTGAGTTTTAATTACTCTTAAAAAATAGCTAATTCCAGTGGTTTGGATTTTTTGTTCTTTTTCAAAGTATTTTGATATAATTTCTAACTTACAGAGAAGTTGTAAGACTAGTACATAGAACTCTGTATACCCTTCTTGTATATTTCTCTTTCTCTATTGCCTTTGCTCTTCATCTGCCTATATTTGTGCTCACAAAATTATTTTTTATGAAACTTGAAGAGTAGGTTACGTATATCATGCCCCTTTTCTCCTTAGTATCTCAATATGCATTTCTTAAGAACAAGGATATTCTCTTACATAGCCACAAAGCCATTAGCAATTTCCAGAAATATAATATTGATACAATACTTTAATCTACTGTCTATAGTCCAGCTTAATCGATTGTCCCTCTTATTTCCATAATAGGAACTTATTTTTTCCTTGTTCAGAATCCCATTCAGGACAGTACATTGCATTTAATTGTCACATCTTTTGTCTTCTTCTCCTGGAACAGTTCATCAGCTTTTCTTTGTCTTTCATAGCATTGATAGCTTTCAAGAATATAGGCCTATTATGTTATAGACCGCCCCTCCATTTAGGACGTCTGATGTTTCCTCATGATTTGATTCAGGTTGTGCATTTTGGGCTGGAATATTATACAAATGACATCATGTACTTCTCAAGGTCTTGCACCTTAGAGGTTCATGACAGCTGTTTGTCCCTTCGTGGTGACACTAACTTTTATCATTTAGTTATCACTTGTGCCTTTTCCACAGTGTGGATTCTGTTTCTGGTTCCTATTTCTCCTTTTGCAACTAATAAACAATTTGTGGAAGATACTTTGAGACTATGTAAATGTCCTATTCCTTATCAGACTTATTGCCCACCTCCCATTGGAAGGACAGTCTATAAAAGAATCCATTGGTGAATCTTGCTTGAATCAATTTTTACTATACAGTTGCAAAACGGTGATTTTCCTACTGTAATATTTCTTTCTATGTGTATTATTATAAGAGCCTCTCCCTTGTTTACTGTTATCAAAATAGACTATACAGCTTATTTAATTCAGTGAGTTATAATCCATTACTGTCTATTTTTATCATGATGCTGAAAAATCATCCTAGCTTTAGCCAGTAGGAATCCATTCAAGCTGGTTCTTGTGCCTTTTTGACATGCTCCATAATCCTTTTTTTTTTCTTGAGCATTTCCCCTGGCCTTTCTTTCTGGCACAGCAAGATGTTGCCAGTTTATCTTGAACAATATTGCTCCAGCCTGGGAATCAGCCATTTCTCCATGGGGGCTCCTTATTTTTAGTGGATAATGGCATTTAGAAACCAAGATCTGAGTGTGTACAAGTGTTTCATTTTCTCAGTTATCTGTATCTCCTATTTTAAAACACATGTACTTCTTTACAATAATAAATACACTAAGATCATTTTTACATTATTTTTAAAAAGAAAACCAACCAAAAGACAGCAGGCTGTTACAAATCCCCCTGGGAGCCAAAATGCCTTGGACCCTGAGAACGCTTTTCATTTGATGACTTTGTCACATGGCAAGGGAACAGAGTCTGGAACCTCCAAAACAGAGGCTGGCCCCGGAAGCCACAGCATAGCGGTGCTCTCCCCCTTCGTTAAGGTGCAGCTGGGCACACGGCAGAGACTGTGTATGAGCTGACGGACCAGCCTGGGCACTGGAGTGTGCCCCAGGCCTGAGCAGATGAGAATGCACCCAAACTAGCTGCAGGATGTGCCCTGCTCCTCGATCCACCCCTGGATTTCTGCAGAAACCAGGCCAGCAAGGTGGGACACTCATCGCCCTCCAGTTCCCTGCCCATCTCAGACACACACACACACACACACACACACACACACACACACACTTCATAGCTCTGGGAACCAAACAGAGCTGGAAGAAAGAAGAACACATTACCGAGGGGCTATGAATGCTCATGTCTGCATAACTATTTTAGTTAATTCTTGATATGCCACCAATAGGAGGGACCCCTGCCTTTTGCCAAGAGTAACTGGCTGGGACCCTTTCCGCCCTCTCCTGAAGCAGCCCTGCTTGATGAGCAGCGACCCCTCGGCCTCAGGCCCAGCTGTGGCCCTGAGTGGCCACTCACTTTGGTGTGATCCTTGCCTGGGATCATGGAAGAACCACGGGCTGCAGCAGCTCCCAGGGGCTACCTCCCTGAGCCAGGCGGGGAGTCATGAAAAGGAGGCCACCCCTTCTCTGGGCCATTGAACCTCTTTCTAGTTCCTTTGAGAAGGAATGCCAGCCCTGGACACTCTTTCTCTTACTGTGACTTCTTATGCTTTAAGGCCCACCTCTCCTTCCATGCGAACCATCACTGCAGGCTTCCCCGCCCCCAGCTCTCCACCCCCATAGCACTCTGCCTGGGCTCCTCGTGGTGCTGAGCACATTGCTTTGTCATCAGGTGTCACCTGGTCTCTGTGAGCTCAGGGGGGCAGAGGCTGTGTCGTTTCATCCTTGCAGCTTTAGCACCAAGCATGGTGTCTGGCGATAGGCAGAGTTCAATAAATCCTGGAATGAATGAATGGGAGGAGTTGAGACAGTACAATTGAGGCTGATGGAGACAGAACAGGATATTGGCATTCAGTGATTTGTTCTGAGACCAGGTCGAGTGTCTGGCCATCTAGTCTTTCCCAGCCTACTGGCTCCCTGCTCCCAGGCATTATCACGTTATCACACCTGTTTTTTTGTTCTCCTCCCTGTCTCTCACCACCTACTATGCTCTGTTTGCTTGCTTCTCTGTCTCCCCAGCCCGTCCCTTTCCCTCAGCTAATCCCTACTAATGCAGAGGAACGTGCTCCTTGCTCACAGCTCTACCCCAGCCCTGACACAGTGAGGGGCACGTACTAGGCACACTGTCACTATTTACTGAGTGATGAATGAATGAATCCCTGAATGACTCCCTGCTCCTTTTGAAGGCCTGGGTTCTGTCCTAAAAGTCTTGCATTTGCTCATCTTACAAATGGCATAGTAAATTTCAGACACACCCCTTCCTAGGGTCCTCTCGGGGATGGTAATGACTCTAGGTCTTTTCTTCTCCCAGCGTTCCTTGCTGTCTTTTCTTTTCACCTTGTGTACAAACATTCACTGTGTGCCCAGTGAGGGCTGCCCACTGTCCTAGACACCAGGAATACACACATCTCAGGTAGAGGATCCGGATGAGGTGGCTAATGGAGGAATGTCAGAAAGGTTGGAGACATGTGGACAGGGGCAGATGTACTTCCTCACAATAGAAGCCCTGTCACCTTGACTTGGGACCAGGCAAACTATGTTTTATGAAACTACTGAGGAGGCAGGTTAAATGCTAAGCGCTGTTTATATAATAGCATCAAGTGTGGTGATTTCTGGTTCAGGATGTTCTATTCCGTGTAGAAGAACATGGTTATTTGAAATTCTGTGGTAAATATGTTACAGCTGTTCTAGAGAAAAGGCTGACAAATATCTCTCACTGCCTCTGAGATACATGGAGAGAAAGGGTGGGGGGAGAGAGGGTCCCTCATCTTGAGAATAAAGTAAAAAAATATTTCTATGAGAATGGAGGAGAGGAGAAGGCTGCTGTTTCACAGGTATAGGGACATTTTTTATGCATTATAAAAATTTTCGTAACTTCATTCTGATTATAAAATTAATGTGTGCGAAATCTGAACCAAAAAAAAAACATTTTAAGAAAAAAAGAGCAATCTCTTTACACACACCCCACCCCCAAGACAAGAGACTACCAGTACTTTGGCATATTCTCTTTTAGTCTCTTTTCCAAGCATGAGATCAGTGGTGCGTATTTGAGTCATGCTGTTTGTATAATACCATCGCTTCCTTTTCACACTTAGTGTGCCACAAGTGTTATCCCACATAATTAAAAAACACATTATAAGAAAGGAAAGCGAGTTGTAGAATAATACATATAGCCTGATGCCAGAAAAAACAAAATCCAAAATAACAATGTGTATTTTCTATGCATGTGTGGAAAGTATTTTTGTAAAGCTCTGAATGGACGCATTTCAAACTCAAAAGAGTGGTTACCTCTGGGGAGATAAAGGGAAAAGAAAGAGACCGATGCAGGAAAATAGGGGAGATTAGCTTTACCTGCAATGCCCAACTTAAAGAGACGGAGATTCTAGTTTTCATGTACTATGTGTATGATCAAAATTATTTTTTAGTTAAATTTTATTATAGGCATTATTATCTTGTTTACATAATATATGAATGCACCTTATTTTACTTAGACTTTCTCCTAATATGCAACATCAAAATTGTTGCAAATTTTAGCTTTTCTTAGTACTTTCATTGTAAACTTCTCTGGGTACAAGTCTGTGTCTTAATTTTAGATGGTTTCCTTCGCATGAATTCCTACAAGTGAAATTCTTGAACAGCATTCATCAATTTACACTCCTCTGAGAATATTAGTGTCCATCTCATCACGTCCTTACAAGTGCTGAGTGTTCATTTTTTAAATCAGTACTAATTTAATACTGACTCATTTCATTTTAATTAGTATTTCTCTATCACTGGTGGGTCCAGATTTTTATATATATTCATTAGCCATTTCACCTGAGGAAGGATGTTTCTTCATTGACTTTAAGGGAAGAAGAAAGACAAAAACTCTTAAAGGAGGGAGCAGTGGGAATACACATTGTACAGGGTTTGTCTTCATCCATGGAGGTTTCTTCCTTTCACTGCTTGAGAGGAGATGTGGAGAAAAAGCAGCTTGGGGGCCAGAACAGCAGGAGTGACATCAGCTATGAGTCAGCCTGAAGCTCATAAAATTAATCTTCCTCAACAGCAGCTCTGATTACATCACTGTCCTGCCCACACCTTCATCTGCCCATCACATGGCAAGAGAAAGTTCTCCTCCAGGGGATCTCAACCCACCTTTTCAAACACGTTTCCCTAAACTTCTGCACATACCCAGTTTGCCATTCAATGGCCTACTTGCTGTTCTTCGGACACACAGCTGCATCCTGGCTCCGGCCTTTGCTCGTGTTGCTATCCGTCTACTGCAGTGCCCTTTCTACTCGATCCCTCATCAACTTTCCTTCTTTCCAAAATGATTCCAAAGACCATCTTTTCTTCAATCGTGCTTTTGCTCATCCACAAAATTAAATCAACTTTTCATTCCTTTGAACTGCTATTTGTTCCCGAGGCACGAGTTATAGTCAAGATTCCAACCTTGGTTTGTTGCATCCTCCCACTTCCCATGTGTGTCTTGGGCAAATCATTAAGGAAACTGAGTCTCTGGTTCCTTCTCCATAAAACCAGAAAATTAAAAGAGATCCTGTAAATAAAGTAGCCACAGTTCCTGGCACATCATAGAATGTTCAACAAATGTTAGCCTCTATCTTAGTTAATTTTGTTCGCATAGAGTGATGAATATAGTTCTCATACCATCCCCAGTCCCATTCTGGAGTACAGAGTTCTTGCAGGAAGGGCCCCAATTCTTGCACTTCTGCAGTCTCTCTGTAAGATAACATTCTAGCACAACATCTGGCACCCAGTAGGTATTCAATAAATATGTGTTGAATTTGTGTAAGATTAAAGGCAAATCATTGACAATTTGCTCCTGACCAAAATTGAATAGGTAAGTGAAAGAAACGTACAGAGTTTCTGTAATAAACTAACCAAGAAGTAAAGAGAAATTCCTGAGCATGAACTTGAGCTCCAAGACTGGATCTTCCACTCTCTGGCTGTAAGACTCTGGGAAAACCATTTACTTCATGCGAAAGCCATAGTTCTCGTGTCTGTGATGGAAGAAGTTAATAGAACCTATCACACAGAGCTCCTGGGGAAGAGAACATGAGGTCATACACAGAGTGGACAGCACCAGGCACACAGTAAGCACATACATAAAAGAAATTCTCATTTTATGAGTGTAGAAGAAGGCAAAGACAGAAAGTATTGTGAGAATAAAAGTCATAAAGGAGAAACTGAGATATACATCTTATGAGTTCATATTTTTTAAGTCCCTAAGAAAACTCTTTATAGTATTTGTTTAAAATGTGCTGGTTTAATCCATTCATGATAAAAACTCTCAGCAAAATGGGAATAGAGGGCAAGTACCTCAACATAATAAAGGCCATATATGATAAACCCACAGCCAGCATTATACTGAACAGCGAGAAGCTGAAAGCATTTCCACTGAGATCGGGAACCAGACAGGGATGCCCACTCTCCCCACTGTTATTTAACATAGTACTGGAGGTCCTAGCCACGGCAATCAGACAAAACAAAGAAATACAAGGAATCCAGATTGGTAAAGAAGAAGTTAAACTGTCACTATTTGCAGATGATATGATACTGTACATAAAAAACCCTAAAGACTCCACTCCAAAACTACTAGAACTGATATCGGAATACAGCAAAGTTGCAGGATACAAAATCAACACACAGAAATCTGTAGCTTTCCTATACACTAACAACGAATCAATAGAAAGAGAAATCAGGAAAACAATTCCATTCACCATTGCATCAAAAAGAATAAAATACCTAGGAATAAACCTAACCAAGGAAGTGAAAGACTTATACTCTGAAAACTACAAGTCACTCTTAAGAGAAATTAAAGGGGACACTAATAAATGGAAACTCATCCCATGCTCATGGCTAGGAAGAATTAATATCGTCAAAATGGCCATCCTGCCCAAAGCAATATACAGATTTGATGCAATCCCTCTCAAATTACCAGCAACATTCTTCAATGAATTGGAACAAATAATTCAAAAATTCATATGGAAACACCAAAGACCCCGAATAGCCAAAGCAATCCTGAAAAAGAAGAATAAAGTAGGGGGGATCTCACTCCCCAACTTCAAGCTCTACTACAAAGCCATAGTAATCAAGACAATTTGGTACTGGCACAAGAACAGAGCCACAGACCAGTGGAACAGATTAGAGACCCCAGAAATTAACCCAAACGTATATGGTCAATTAATATTTGATAAAGGAGCCATGGACATACAATGGCAAAATGACAGTCTCTTCAACAGATGGTGCTGGCAAAACTGGACAGCTACATGTAGGAGAATGAAACTATTCTCCTACTAGGGAACTAGGACCATTGCCTAACCCCATATACAAAGGTAAACTCAAAATGGATCAAAGACCTGAATGTAAGTCACGAAACCATTAAACTCTTGGAAAAAAACATAGGCAAAAACCTCTTAGACATAAACATGAGTGATCTCTTCTTGAACATATCTCCCCGGGCAAGGAAAACAACAGCAAAAATGAGCAAGTGGGACTACATTAAGCTGAAAAGCTTCTGTACAGCGAAAGACACCATCAATAGAACAAAAAGGAACCCTACAGTATGGGAGAATATATTTGAAAATGACAGATCCGATAAAGGCTTGACGTCCAGAATATATAAAGAGCTCACACGCCTCAACAAACAAAAAACCAAATAACCCAATTAAAAAATGGGCAGAGGAACTGAACAGACAGTTCTCCAAAAAAGAAATACAGATGGCCAAGAGACACATGAAAAGATGCTCCACATCGCTAATTATCAGAGAAATGCAAATTAAAACTACAATGAGGTATCACCTCACACCAGTAAGGATAGCTGCCATCCAAAAGACAAACAACAACAAATGTTGGCGAGGCTGTGGAGAAAGGGGAACCCTCCTACACTGCTGGTGGGAATGTAAATTAGTTCAACCATTGTGGAAAGCAGTTTGGAGGTCCATCAAAATGCTCAAAACAGACCTACCTTTTGACCCAGGAATCCCACTCCTAGGAATTTACCCTAAGAACGCAGCAATCAAGTTTGAGAAAGACAGATGCACCCCTATGTTTATCGCAGCACTATTTACAATAGCCAAGAATTGGAAGCAACCTAAATGTCCATCGGTAGATGAATGGATAAAGAAGATGTGGTACATATACACAATGGAATACTACTCAGCCATAAGAAGTGGAAAAATCCAACCATTTGCAGCAACATGGATGGAGCTGGAGAGTATTATGCTCAGTGAAATAAGCCAAGCGGAGAAAGAGAAATACCAAATGATGTCACTCATCTGAGGAGTATAGGAACAAAGGAAAAACTGAAGGAACAAAACAGCAGTGGAATTACAGAACCCAAAAATGGACTAACAGGTACCAAAGGGAAAGGAACTGGGGAGGATGGGTGGGCAGGGAGGGATAAGGGGGGGGAAGAAAAAGGGGGTTATTAAGATTAGCATGCATGGGGGGGAGGGAGCAAGGGGAGGGTGGGCTGCACAACACAGAGAGGACAAGTAGTGACTCTACAACATTTTGCTAAGCTGATGGACAGTAACCGTAATGTGGTTGTTAGGGGGGACCTGATATAGGGGAGAGCATAGTAAACATAGTATTCTTCATGTAAGTGTAGATTAAAAATTTAAAAAAAAAAAAAAAAAAAAAGAAAGAAAGAAAGAAAGAAGGAAAAGGGGGATTACTCCTTAACAGGATAAAACTATTGGTAAATCAAAGATCAACGCATGCTTTAAATATCCTTAATGTTGATCACTTAAAGGGTGTCAGATGATCAGCTATGGAGGTACTCTTTTCTGATAATATTCCTTTCTCTTAATTTAAAAAAAAAAAAAAAGCAGTTACTGTGTGCTGACCTCCAATGAGTTCTGCACAGTGGTATAGAGGGCATGTCAAAGTGTGGGCAAAGGGTCTGTTTGTTTCTATGCAGGAGATCAAGGCCTAGCTTGGATACCCAGAAAATGAACTAAGATACGATATGAGGAGGAGCTTCCGGCATCAGCACTCTCTGGAGGACTTGTGCCGGGGGATGATCATCAAAAAGCCTCCACAGGGATTCGGACGATGCTGCGGTTGTGGCTGCATCCAGCCCACCATCTCCTGGACTTGCCATAAGAATGAGGAGGGAGATGTCTAGGCTGGCATGTGCATACAGTGAGACAACGAATTTGACCGGATCTGTACTGTTGGAACTCAACCAGGAGTTGGGAGGGGTGCAAGTTGTAGCACTCCAAAATCTCATGACTATAGACTATCTATGGTTAAAAGAACATATGGGATGTGAACAGATCCCAGAAATGGGCTGCTTTAATTTGTCTGATGGTTCAAGTACAGTTGGACAATATCCATCATATCATAGATAAATTTTCACAAATGCCTAGGGTGCCTAAATGGTTTTCTTGGCTTCACTGGAGATGGATGGTAATTATAGATTTGCTTTGTTTATGTCACCGTATTCCTATTATGTTAATATATGTGTGCAAATTAGTTAGTAGTTTAAAACCTATACATACTTAAGGTACTATACAAGAAGATATGTCAAAGAAATAATCAATCCTCCCAAGTTTCCTTCGTATGCTACATCTATAGCTTTTCTTCTTCCTTCCTAATTACAACCCTTAAATAGAATTCGTGCCTCATATCGAATTTACCGAGTATCATAATTCCTCCAGGTGGTAAAGATACCTTGAGACAAGTGCTGGGCATAGAAGCCACAGGGCATAAATCTGCAAAGAAGTAAAAAGCTAACCTTTGCAAACAATATGGCTTCTCTCTCACTTACCAACTTTACATTTCCCTGTATGGCCCCGGAAGATGACTGGTTAGCCAGAGACGGGTAAGATTCCTCAAGGGAGGAACAACCTAAGACAGGCACAGTCGCAGGGGGGCCATCAGGTGAGAATTTGGGGATCAACAGAGGTGAGGCTCAGAACCTCACCCCCCCTGCTTTGAGAGAAATCTTCTGCATCCGTGGATGTCTTGATGCCCTTGTCTAGCCTGGATTAATACTTAGTCCATAGGCACACACCTGATCATCTGATCATCTACATTTGCCTTCTTACAGCACTAAACTATGTTTTCTACCTTTATCTTGCATCTACCTACCACTTCAGCATTTTATTAAAAATAAAAATAATAATAATAGTAGGAGAAATGGGGGATCAACATATAGATCAAGTACAAAAATCAAACGAATATTCATATTTGACCTGATTGTTTATAGGTCATATTGCATGATCAAAACCGAAAGTTTCTGTGATGACTGCCCTTGTACTGTTCACCATGTAAGAATTTATTCACTATGTAAGAATTCGTTCACCATGTAAGAACTTGGTCGTTATGCTTCAGAAGATTGGAGACTGATGAGAATTAGGCTTGAGATGGATTAATGATTGTACATTGAGCGTTGACCCCCCTATACTGAATTTTATTGTTGTTAACAACCATTTGATCAATAAATATGAGAGATGCCCTCTCAAAAAAAAAATGTGCTGGTTTAATGATTTTTAGAAGGGAAATATTTTATAAAGAAGAAGCAAAATGGTTTAATAAGTATGAATTGTCCAGAACTGATGAGAGTGCCATAATGCTACCATCTTAAATTTTATAGAAAGTATGTGTTTTGCAGCTAAGATGGCAAGACCGTGGCACAATTTCATTGTCATCATTCACATGTTGTGCTTATACTATGTGCCAGGCATTTAACAAAGCATACACAGAATACAAGGGCAATAAATAAAAAAGGTTTCAAATCAACTACTCCTCTTTGTGCTAAAACTGTAAAACAATAGTCATGAGATGTTCAGATTTATAGTGCTTCCAAATGTGAAATTAATGGAATATTTCTCAGTTTTGCCAGTTCCCAGGTACTAAATAAGTCAAGAGGGAAATCTGGCTCTTAATTTTGAAAGAGGATAGTGCACACTACTTAAACATTCATTTAGAGAAAGGAAGGAAAGAAGGAAGAAAGAAGGAAAAAGGGTGGGGGTGAGCCTGGCTAGGAAGGGAGGAAGAGAGGAAGGGAGGGAGGAAGGAGAAAAAGAGAAATATTAGTCCTGTCCCTGTAAGGAAGCAAATTAGGAAGACAGCTTCGCTTCCACCACCTCATCAATAAGCAGGTGTCTGCCCAAATCCTTCTATGGCTTTCCACTGACTTAGGAATCATCCCGAACTCTCAATGTGATGTAGTGGACAGAGTGGGTTGCCTGCATAACATTCATCTCCCTTTCCCAACTACACTTCCATTTGTTTATATAAATACTTCACCCCCAGTGTCAGAGAGAATGTGAACAGTGCACAGCAATCTCTGGAAATTATCACTGGCCATTTTTTAGCAAAGAAGTCTGCTGCTCCAGTCACTTGCTGGCAACCACCTTGTGACCGTGAAGGAAACCAGGCTAAGAATGACAGAGCGGAAGACTCTGCCCCACGGAATCAACCAACTCTGAATCCACCCACCTTTGAACCTCTTGTAATGCTAGATCAGAAATTTTTATATTCTTTAAGTCAGGTTGAGTCTAGGTTTTGCAAGTGGCAGCAGCCAAAAGATTTCTAACAGGTGTATATGCTTTGAGGCTTACATACATGGTGCCTCATTGTTCTGCCGTATCTCACCACTTGATCGCAATGTTTTCAAGTCCTGTTCTTCTTTTGGTTCCTCAAATGTCTCTTTCTGTGTCTCTCCAAGTCTTTATACAGACAAATCTCTCTTTGGCTGGCTAATTCCTACTGATCATCAGGCCTTAGCTTAAACGTTACTTTCTCTGGGAAGACTCCCCTTGACAGTTATGATCTTGAGTTGAGTTAACCAACATTCTCTGGGAGAAAACTGCATATTATTTAGCTAACCTGTTAACAGGATTAATCGATTGAGGCAATATTACATGGTGGGTTTATCTATACACTCTAGACAGATTGCCTGAGTTCAAATCTGGGTTCTACCTCTTCCTAGCTGGGAGATACCGGGCAAGTTACTCAATCCTCTGTGTCTTAGTTTCCTCATACATCAAATGGGGATAATAGTACCTTCTGGGAAATATAAGGATTAAATGTATGAACCATGAGGTTAATATATGAAAAGTACATAATGCTTAGTACACAGAAATGGCTGCCATTGTCATTGTTGCTAGGGAGGAAGCCTAGTAGAGAGGAAAAGGGTAGAAAACCCAAGTCCAAGACATGGATCATCAAACAACTATCCATTCAAGCCTCAACATCTGCCAAGCTTCTCTGGGCCTCCGTTTTGTCACCTGTGAATGAAGCACTATGAATTCTGTTTTGTCTTCTTTAGTTATTTACTCAATAAATAGTGACTGAGCCCCAGCCCTTTTATCATTATGAAGGGTATCTCTTTATTTCTAGTGACACATTTTGTTTTAAAGAGTTTTTTTGTCTGGTAATGTAGCCACTCCAGCCCTTTTATGGTTGTTGTTTGCATGATATATCTTTTTCCATCCTTTTGTTTTCAACCTGTTTGTATTTTTGAACCTGTAGTTTGTCTCACATAGACAGCATAGAGTTGGATCTTGGGTTACTTGTTTGTTTGTTTGTTTGTTTGTTTGTTGCTTTTTGTTTTTCAGTCCAAACTGATCATCTCTGCCTTTTGAATGGATTGCTGGGGCTTTTTTTTTAAAACACTGGAGATATTATAGTCTATCTGAATGGTGAGAAGAAGAACCCTGCAGAAGGAAAGGTAGGAGAGGACAATGAGTATTAATGTATGAGGTCCTTGAGAAGGTAGCCAGGAGAGAATCCATAGCTCATGTAGAAGAAGTTGACTCTTACAGGGGAAGGGATCCTGCCTCTGTAATAACAGAAGGGAAATAGCAAATTGGTACAGATGCAGGTGTTCTTGTAAGTTTGATGGTAGGAAATTCAGAGTGTTCACTTCTGGTAGTTCCTATAGCTTCTTGTTATGGGAATCAAAAAAAGATAATCTGGATGGCAATACTTGAAAAGCATTAGAAGAATACAAAGTGATGTCTCACTTGTTCAATCCCTGACCACCGAGCTTACAGTAGAGTTCGCATAAATGAAAACCCCAACAGGTTTTGATGAGACTGGCCTCAGGGTGTCAGAGGTAGGAAGGGAAGATCTGGAGCACTGAGCTTGGCCTGCCCCGTGACTTGGAGCAAAGCCAGGGCTGAGAAGGCCATGTGGAGAAGAGCTGCTGGGGATTTGTGCCCAATTCCCTGTTTCACATGGGCCTCACTCTGCTGGCAGCATCCACTTGCTCTGAGAAAGGAAGGCTCTAGATTTGCCCAGTCATTGCACAACGTCCTGTCACGTCCACAACCTGATATTGCTGATCATCCTGGATAGAGTGACCCATGGGGATGAGCACTTGGAACAGACAAGCTAGTAAGCAAGCCTCAACTGAGCTGCATCAGCTCCTCATCCTGCCCAAACTGTGCAACCCTGTGTAATCCTCGCAGGCCTGAGGGGCTTCCCACCCACTCACAGCCCAGCCTACATTCTGATTCACCCTGTTGGCCAGCGGGGAGACAGGAGTCTGTGCTGAGTAGCTGAGCAGGGAGGAAGTGCTCTGGTGTAATGGGTCTGCATGGCAAATATTCTTTTTCCTTTTGTCATCCTAAAATTTTTTTTTTAATAAAACACATGCTTACTGTTGAAAAACCAAAATGTACAGACAAAAAAAATACCACCCCAAACTCCCACCCAGAAGTAATACCTGAATATTTTGGTATATGCCCCCTCTAGATTTTATACGTAGATATAATTTTTTTTTTTTGAGAGGGCATCTCTCATATTTATTGATCAAATGGTTGTTAACAACAATAAAATTCAGTATAGGGGGGTCAATGCTCAATGTACAATCATTAATCCATCTCAAGTCTAATTCTCGTCAGTCTCCAATCTTCTGAAGCATAATGAACAAGTTCTTACATGGTGAACGAATTCTTACATAGTGAATAAATTCTTACATGGTGAACAGTACAAGGGCATTCATCACAGAAACTTTCGGTTTTGATCACGCATTATGACCTATAAACAATCAGGTCAAATATGAATATTCATTTGATTTTTGTACTTGATTTATATGTTGATCCCACATTTCTCCCTTTATTATTATTATTATTTTTATTTTTAATAAAATGCTGAAGTGGTAGGTAGATGCAAGATAAAGGTAGAAAACATAGTTTAGTGCTGTAAGAGGGCAAATGTAGATGATCAGATGATCAGGTGTGTGCCTATGGACTAAGTATTAATCCAGGCTAGACAAGGGCAGCAAAACACGTAGATATAATTTTTAATGGAATAATGTGTCATGAACACAAAGGCAGGAAGGAAAATGGTGCAAGTGCTCTAAAACCCTTGTATTTCCTGGGAATTATTAAAGTAATCCATATGAGGGTGTACTTTATATTAACAGTAATAAGTAGAGGATGCATATTGAGATACCTAGGGTAACCACTAAAAGAATGGCAAAAGCATATACAGCTAACAAGCTAATAGAGATGGAAGATGAGGTAGTAACAAACAAAAGAAGAAAAAATTGAAAGCAGATATGACAAATAGAAAACAATATAGCACGGTCGATTTAAATGTGAATTCATCAGTAACTTTATTAAGTGAAAATGGATTGAATATTACAATTAAAACTAAAAAATTGTCAGATTGGATAAAAAGGAAAACAAAATCAAGTTTTATGTTGCTGCAAGAGGTCTCAGACTCATGTAGTCATTTATACCCTTCAAGCTGTGTGGCATGAAACATGGGCTGGGAGAGGAAGGAACATGGGCACTTAGAAGCTGTTTGGTGGGATGCATTGTTTTGTTTCCCTCTTATCCCCTAGGAAAATCATAAGTTGAGTTTTCTGACCATCATTTAGAAAACATTTATAACTGTAATCCTTATCAGTAAAAGTATTTAAAGTTTGAGAAGAAAAAGTTAACACAATGTGGAAACATTCAGGAATGTTGAAAGGAAATGGACTGGAGAAGATACACCATGTGAAGCCTAACCAAAAGAAATTTGATGCTGTGTAAAGGAGACTTTAGATCCAAAAGTGTCATGAAGGATAAAGAGGGAAAGACTTCCAATAGTGGAAGAGTGAAGAATGAAATCCGCCTCTACAAAAATAAGCAATTATAAAACCGGACAAATTATCAAAAACAACCATCTCAGGCCACTGGAAATTGACCAAAGGCAGAAAAATTGAGAAGTTTTCGCTCTTGAAAAACTACTAGAGCTTCAGAAGAGAATGGCAAAAGTACATGGCTTTCCTGCCTCTGGCTACTCATATCTAGCACACCTCTAGCTCAGTAGGAGAGAAATCCTGCTTTATCACCTTGGAGCGACCTAAGGAAACCAGCAACTTTGATGCCAGAACAAAGTGAATTTGACTGAAGAGGCAGTGGGGACCAAAAAAACAACCATACTTTCCCAACTAAAAGTGACAGAATTGGTTGGGAATGGACAGAGAAATCCCACAGCTCTGTTGTCCCAGTTCAGAACACAGGAACAAAAAAACAGAGGGGAAAAACAGAAAACAAATATTAAAATAGTAGAATTAACTCCAAATGTATCAATAATTACATTAAATATTAATGGACTAAACCTAAACTAAAAGACTCAACTTCCCTGCAGTATGAGGTAGACAGAAGAATTTTGGAGTGAGCCAGGCCTATATTTGGACCCCAGCTCAATCACCTACATTACCTCAAATGCAAAATGGAGATAATGCTAGTACTTGCTTCATAGGGTTAAATGAGATTATCTGTGTAACATGCTTACTATAGTGCGTGGTATCTAGTAAGTAAGTACTCAGTAACTACCATCCCCTTCTCTTATAATCTAACATGATAATATTGGAGACAGAGGGCAATTTCTCTAGCTCATACTGACATTAGAAATCTAGAACAGGGGTTGGTAAACTGTAGCCACAGGCCAAATCCAGACTGACACCTGTTTTGGGAAATAAAGTTTCATTGGAACAGTTTTATTGGATTGTTTGTGGTTACTTTCATTTTGTAACAGAGTAGAAATTCTATGGTCCATAAAACCTAAAGTATTCACTATCCATCCCTTTATGAAAAAAGTTTGCCCAGCACTGATATACAACATAATGATTGAATTTTATTTCCCAAATCCCAGCCTAGCTTTTATTTTTCAGATACCTTATGCCAACTTGTTGCTGTTAATACTTTTATTTCCCATTTGTTTAGCATTGGATAAATTTACTTAAAACAAAAAATAGTGGGGATTGCTTAGACGTTCGCTTGATGAAAATAACAATCTACACTTGCTAACTGATCTCCTAGCTCCAAACCTCTGCCTTTCTTTATAGCATTTTACTTGTGATATCTCCAAAAATCACAACAGAAAAATTATTCAAGGGTCATGTAAATCTACCACCTTGCTCCATTGTTAATAATCAAATCCCTTTTATGTGTATTAGCTTTAGAGCCCTCATGTATCTGTTCTTATTTAACTATTACTATATTGCATCTATTTTTCAGATGAGAAAACTGAGGCAAGTGACCAAACACTCAGCAGAAGAGGGTTCTGATGCCTGGTCCAGTGTTCCAACCATCATATCACTTCATGCACAACCCATTCCCTGGTATTTCTAGTTTCACTAAAGAAGAATCAAGGTACCAAGTATAAAAGCAGTGCAAACTCTGATGTTAGTAAGCAGACAAAGAGTATGGAAGCTCTTAGAGATGAAGCCCCATAGCATTCTAAAAGAAGCTGAGTATTTAACTTTAGTCAAGTACTTAAAACTATTAGCTTTGGCTTGCAATGCTGTAAAAATTTACCAAAGTAGGAAGCATGCAAAGCAAACCTATTAACATAACACAATAATTACCACCTGAACAAATCTCCCTTGTCCAGAGAAAATCCTCCATGTGATACTAGCACTCAACAAATTCAGCTGATAATTCTGAAGGTCAATTAGCCGCCAAGCTCTGTGTTAAGCATGGCAGGAAAAGAATGGCCTGAGGATGACATGACAGCAAATACGCCTTCCAAGTACTAAAGTTATAGTAGGTAGCTAGATACACAAGCACATGTACAAACATCCAGGGCAAAGAGAAAACAAGGAAATTGGTAACAACTAGAGGCACAAGGGACATGATTCTGGGAGTTCAAATGTTTTATTCTGACTTGGGTAGGGTCAGACTTCCCATAGAAAGGAATTGGTGCTCACCACTTTGCTAGGCATTAGTCATTTCCCCCTCTAAACCTTCTCTCTGCTCCTCTCCAGTCTGCCCTGTGCCCAGGAGGCTGGCCTTTATGGATTCCATCAGTATGTTCCTGTGCCCTTGGATTTAGGTTGAGTTTGGACAATGGGAAGCTTCGGCAGGAGGTGGCAGGAGGTGGCAGGAGAGAGAGGACAGAGAAGATGGGGTATTCATTCCCCAGCCCCCATCCTGCCAGGCCTTGTGTTGGCATAGTCTAGATTCCTCTACCAAAGGGCACAATTCCCATCAGGTGATGCCTATCCAGTCCAGGAAACTCTCCTTCCCCTGAGCCCTTGAGACCTAAGGGTGGCAGCTGCTCCCTGAAATGGCTGGCCCCCAGGGCATCACTGTCTTTCCTTGGTTCCTTAACTCTGCCTATACCTTTGAACAGGTCCCTCATTAGACTCACCTCAATAATTCTTTTAGATTGTGCCATCTGTTTCCTGCTGGGATCCTACACCCCGGAAGATATCTTAATAGCTGTATAATATCCTGCTTAAAAATATGGACTTTGGAGCCAAACAAAAGTGTATTTGAATCTCAGCTGTACTACTACATACAGGTCACTGTATACAGGTCTTCTTGGGCTGCTCCGTTAACCTCTTTGAACCATAATTTCTGCATCTATATAATGAGGATGAGAGTCTCTACTGTATAAGTTGTAAAGATTAAATGAGACAATATATGGGAAATGCTAAGTACTCAATAAATAGCAGTTAGTATTGTGACTGCCCGGTAGAGAATGAGGATAGGTTTCAGCTGCAAACACAGGGAGGCGTGGAAATGCATGTAGGCCTGGAGCCCCTGCAGTGGGGACTAGGCTCTCATAGAAGAAACCCCAAAAAGACAACCCAAGTGGGATGACATCTCAAGCTTCCTTAGCTTCCTTGGGGCTGCTAGAAGATTTTCTAATTACAAACAGGAAAGAAAACCCATTGCCCAACTTCTTTCAGTCCGTGTAAGACCCCAAAACTCATCTTCCCAGTACCTTCCTCCTTGCTCACTCCCCAAAATCGTAGTGGGCCAGCATTCCCATGCCTATCCTGAAACCTGCTGGAGGGAGAGCAGAATGTGCCCAGGCAAAGGGTTGGCCCCTCCTCAGGACTGCCAAGGGCAAAGGCACCAATAGTAAAAGGGAAGTTGAGGTTGGCACCATAAAGAATAGGGGACAATACCAGCCCTTGCTTAGTGGCTGCAAGGAAGTAAAAGGGAGTGGCAGCTAGAAGCCTTTGGCTTTAATTTGTCTCTCATTTTTCATTTCTGTTTTCTTTTCTGACCACTGAATCTGGCCTTGTTAAAATTCTATGAGTTAATCGCTTACATTTGTATATCTATTCATTTATTCATCCATTCACTTCTTTATCCGTCCATCAGCTCTTTCACCCATCATTCCAACCATCTATGTACGGATCCATTCATTCATTCACTCATTGTTTCATTCACTTCTTCAAGGACTCATCTACCTATTATCCATTCATTCATCCATCAAAATAACGTATTGAGTATCTTCTACTATTTTATGTCAGGCCCAATGCAGGCTATGTGCAGACAAGAACTCTCTTTTGTGTATGGTTAATCCCCAGTACTTAGAAAGATGAGTAGGGGATTACCCAGATGAGCATCAACAACCCCACAGAGGCAGCAGCATTTGAAAATGCATGTTGTCATGAAAGGCTACGGTGCGCCTACACAGTGACGAGAAGTTCCCTTTGGCTGGAGCACAGGGTCTATGGGGGTCAAGAGGCTGAAGGGAGAAAACAGACAATGAGGCCACCTTGTGTGAACGTCAGGTCAAGGAGTTTGACTTGATCCTGCGGGCACTGGTCAGTGCACTGGCTTTTCATCAGAAGATGGGATGTGCAATGTTTTTTAGGATGGCAACTCTGCTGAAAGATGAAGAACTAAAGGGCAGGAGACCAGCAAAAGGCACAGGCTGAGGCGATAGAGATGAAGAGACAGTATTTGAGGGGGGTGTTTCTGAGGAACATTTGACAAGTCTCATCTCTAATCCCTGTAAAGAAAACTAAGCTGTGGGGGAAAAACCACCTTTGCCCTGCGTTCTCCTTTGTCAGAGCTTGTGAAAGCCATTACCCAATCCAGAACATTCACTACTGCAGGGGCCTTAAATGATGACAGCCACAGCTGTCCCCCTGGGCACAGCACAGGCTTATCTGGAGCCCTGAGAGTAACGAAGCCTTGGGCTTGAGGAGATCTTCCTCTGCTCATTCCTGAGAGAATCTTCAGGATGCACTCATTTTACAAATGAGAGACACTCTGGGAGGTCCACGAAGATGAACTGCCTTTGCCAGGTCACACAGCTTGAAAGAGCTGAGGGCAGAGCCTATGCCCACTGACAACTGACTCCCACCTTTCTACAGGGTCATGAAATGCATATTGGCAATTGCATATACAACAAGACTGCAGGTTAGAGCAAAGTTAAACGTGCAGCATACAAAGAAAATGATTGCTGTGTGAGTCATTTTTCCAAAAAACTACCTCGTATAGTGCTTTAGAATGACTTAATGATTAAAACTTGAATATACATATTCAACGAAGGCACTGTGTTCAGAGCCATCAAAAAGGGGAAATCTGAAGCCTTTCTTGGTGGTAGCCTCCTTCTACTTCTGGGAAGTTACAACACAATTCAGAGGAACTCGAAACAACTCTGTTTAACAGTTCTGTGTAACTCAAGGATTTCTTGCAACTCCCTCCTTCAGCTTTCCTTCTTCCAGGACGGTCCCCTAATTGTCAGTCTGGATTCTGCTGCTTGCTCACCACCTCAACGGCGTTTCTCAGCTCTGTCTCTTCTCCTACCGTCTCTCTTCAATGCTTCACACCAGGCATGGACCAGAGGTCACAAGTGGCCGATTAAGAATGCAATACGGCCCACCACATACTGTAGGTGTTTGGCCTCCACTGTACTCTTAAAAATTGAATTGGTTCCCAACATTTAAAAATCAGAAAACTTCACATTTTAAAAAAATCTTGGTTTTTGGCTGTTTTAGAAAAATTGGAAGACCTGGCAAGATGGGGGTCTGCTTTCCCACCTGGCAATATTGGCAGAGGCTGAGTAGCATGTGCTGTCTAATTCACCACAGTTCTTACCCTCTGCCTACTTCACTCACTTAATGGAACTTGGATGACCCTGAAGGCACTTGGGTTTGGGAGCTGTAAAGTAGACAGCCCTTGGCTCATGGAATGAGAACCTACCCCCTCCGCTATTTCTGAAGGACCCAAGAGGTCCAGGACATGTCATATTTTGTGATTTATCTGATACCTAAATGGACTTGACTCAGGTATGGATATACAAATCAAAGAACAATAGAACTTCCAGATAACACAGTGATTTTTAACCTTAACTTTTTTTTTTCAGTTTTGTACTCTAGAAATTCTGCTACATGTCAATGCCATGTTTCTTCTTTACTTTAAAAAAAATTTTTAACAGAAGTAGTGTTTGTAATAGAAACATACCTGAAAATACGTATAAGACAAAAAGTAGAAAATAAAAATCAGTCAGAATCCCCTTACCCAGAGATAACCTCAGTTAATTTTGTGTACATCCTTCCAGTCTTTGTTCTATACATTCAGATACAGAGAAGAGTGGGATTGTATTACCCCAGGTGTTTTATAATCTTCCTTTAAACTTAACAATATAGCATAATGGCTTCTTGGGTCATTAATTATTCCTCTCTGCATGATTCATAATAATCATGACATGATTGTTCTTTCATTTATTTAACCAAGTTCCTATTTGTGGGGTATTTGGGCTCTTTGCAGTGTGGGGTCAGTTTTTGAACAATGTTCCAGGGAACATCCTAAAAGTAGAATTGGTACCATGTGGTACACAAAAACCTAAGGTTTTTGATACTCATCTTGATGCTGGTGCTGTCTTTCAGTGCACAGAAGTTCAGCTTACACAAAGCAGGATGGTGCACTCAGGATAGACTCTCTTGGGGACAGGGACCTTATCAGTAATAGTCAGTTGAGTAAGCGCCTAAAATTTGAGCATGCATCTATACGCTAGAGAGAATTTAACATGATATGTGTTGGTTCAGTACTTGGGTTCAAAAAAACAAACAGTAGAAATTCAGAACCAAGAGATATGATTTAGCCTGTATATATGTGTTTTGGTGGACAGTAAGGTCAATGGGGTAATAAGCTGCTGGCAGGAGTTACTCAGGGAATCTCAGGCTGCATTTAACAGGAAAGCAAGCAGGCTGAGGGCAGCTGTAGGAGTTCTGCTCTGCTCAATTGGATCGCTGAGGAAGACTGCATTCAATTCTGGGAGCCCCAATTCTGGAAAGATTCAGGAAACCAGCAAGTATTCAGAGGAAAGGAATCAGAATGGTGAGGGGCCTCCTGACTGTGCCCCCTGGATAATGATTAAAGAGACTAGAGTGTCTCGTTCTAGAAGAGGAGACTTAGGGCATGTGGAATGAGAATTGTTAACTACTTGGGAGGCTGTCAAAACTCAGACCTTGTGCAGATGAACGGAAGCCACAGGTTGACAAATTTCAACTCAGTTTAAGGAAGAATTGTCAAACAGAGCTGTTATTAAATAGAAATAGAGGTTTCTGGAGGGAACACTGTAAACTGCAACAGAGGGTACCTCCAGGGATTGGGATCAGGGGACATGTGATTTGAAACTACCCTTGTGTACTATTGAAAATGTTTTTAAACCATGGGCATGAATTACATTTATGACAAAACTAATTTGATACTGCAATACAACAGAAAGAAAACAAAAGTGGATTCAAAATCCAACTCTGACTAATAAGCAGAATGAGCAGAAAAGGATTTAATGGGAAGATACACTCGCTCACAGAATTGCAGGGAAGACTAAGGAAGTCAGTAGTCCCAAAGCTGCTTGGGGCTCTCACGGATGATCCCGCTTTGCTGTAACTGGGTTCTATCAGCTTTTTGTCCTTGCATTCTTTGGTGCCACAGTCAGATTCCTGTGAGAGATGGTCTAATTGCCTTATTTGGGGTCATATACACCCTCCCTCATTGACTGAAGCCCCTAGAAGAATCCCTTGAAATGGGGTAGGTAGTTGCCCAAAGGCAACCGGGATGCTGTCACCAGAACAAGGAGGAAAGGATGCTGGGCAGCCAAAACCAGGGTACCCATTAGATCGGTTTGTAATAAATGGAATAAGCTATCTCATAAGGTAGTGAGGCCCCCATCCTTGGAGGCATTCCCAGCAGACTGGATGAGAACTTAGTGACAAGACTGTAAAGGGATTCAGCATCTAGTGAGGTGTGGATTATACCACAACATCATCTCTCCCAACCCTGAGATTTTATGGTTCTGTGTTTTGGGAAAAATTCTCCCCTTTAGGAGACAGGACAGCTAGGTCCACACCACACTTCTACAGCTAAAGGACACTTGGGATTCAGTCTGGAGCCAACCAAAGTACAACTGTGTTCTCGCCAGGCTCTTGTTCCTCACCTCTCTTTCCACTTCTCTCTCCCAGTCCATTTTTGTCCACTTCTGTTACTTCTCCTCTGATGTTTTTGAGGACAAGGAGAATATTGAAGAGGCCTGTCTCTGGGGTTAGACTTCAGATCAGCTCTAGGATTCAGCCTTTATCAACTTTGTGACCTTGAAAAAGTTACTCAGCCTCTCTGGGCCTATATTTCCTCATCTGTAAAATGAAGATAATAATAATGCCTGCCTCCTGGGGTGGTTGAGGGAATTACGTAATATACCTAAGACAATTGTCACAAGGCTGACATGGAGAAAGGGCTTAAAAAATGCCACCCCCTGCCCCCTCAGCATCCTCCTCAACCACAGCATTATTATTATTAAAACAAACAGCTCCAGGAGTATTGGCAAAAGTGACTTGAAAAAACACTTTGCACTTATATCCTATTTATTTTCTAAATTCTTATCCCTGGCAGAGTTCCTGGTATGTATGGGTGCTTAATAAATGTCTGTACATAGTTGAGTAAGGAAAGACTAAATGCATCAATTAATGGAGCTTGAAGAGTAAAAATATTTCTGATGTGGGTTCTCCTGAGGTTCTAGAAGAAGAAAAGGTAGCAGAAGAGAAGTACCCTCCCCGAGTGCTAAGGGGGAAAGAACAGATGACAGTGTTAGTCGGAGAGTGATTCACAGTCAGAATCAGCCCAGAAAGGGAAGTCTCCGGGACCACCGCCATGACCTGGTGGTGGAAACCTGGATGATTAGCCATCAGGAGGCCCCAGGGGACCGTTCTGTACTGATTTGGGTTTCAGGGTTGACAGGACATGATGGAAGTTTCCAGACTGAGACACTTGGGTGATCTATTTTAGAGGAACTATCTGGAGAAAAGAAAATGAGAACTGCAGGTAACCTTTGCATGATAGCCTTAGGCAGGAAAGAGGTGATTCCAGGACATTCTCATAGCCTGATTTTTCAGGCCCAGCTCCCAGTGGGGCCTGGGTGAATTAATACTGGAAATTTATGTGAGATAGACTAGCACAGGAAGCCCAGGGCTCATGGTGAAGAGACTGTGTCCTAAATGGGAGGGGATTTCTTAAGTAAACTTTTTATTAAGCTGTAACACAGAGAAAAATGGTAAACCAGAAATGTACAACTCCATGAATTTCCAAAAGTGAACATGCCCCTGTTACCAGCACCTAGGCATGGAAATGAGTTTAAAATGTTACTGTTCACAAGAAACACCCGTGATACTTGGCAGTTAAGCAGAGTTCCCAGTCCCCCTGCCAGAGATTCGGATTCAATAGGTCTAGCGTGTGCCCAGGAATCTGCATGTCTACACCTACCACCAGATTTAGGAGAGGGCAGAGCATGGACCACACTCCGAGAAATACTGGCCTTCTGGGTGATGACAATCTTTAGAGTCATGTAGGCCTAAAGTTGGAATCCCACTTTCTTCTTGAGTGAGTGATTCAACCTTCTCACAAAAAAAGAAAACTCATAGGTTTGCTTTGAGGATTAAAAGTCAGGTAATGCCAAGAGAGCTGCTTAGCATGGCCTTGGGCACACAGCAAGCACTCAGTAAAGGCAGCCAAGCAAACACTTGCCCAAAGAAGACAGGGTCATCCCCAGGCCTCTGTGTCCAGCACTTAGTCAAGCTATAAGCAGTGAAGCTCGAGAATCAGCAAACAGGTTTGGTGGTCAGACATGCTGGGGCAGGAGTTTGAGTCCTGCTCCACCACTTACTAGCCTTGTGCCTTTGAACACTTTACTTAACTCCTTTACTTAACTCCTCATCTGCAAAATGGGGATACGAACACCTACTTTGCAGGGTGACAAGAGATGAAATAAGATGACCCAGTAAAGCCCTGAGCCTGAGAACAGCCTGGCTGCTGCTGTTAGATTCAAGAATGTGGAGAATGTTCCATCCCCAGGCAAGGGAAGATTCCCTTCAGGGGCAGCCTGAAAAGAAACAGGCTGCCTCTGTGTGATAGCATTGAGCAGTGTAATAAAAAGGCTGAGAATTGCACATTTAATCCTAGGCCAAGCATCACCACCATGCTTATGGACCAGGCATGCTGCCCAGGCCCCTTTTTCAGGTGTTTATACCTGTCAAAGAGGTAGAGGCAGGAGTGGCGTAAGGCAGGAGACTTCAAATCCAACCTTCACTTTGAAAATTGGTTTTCAGAAGTTACCCCTAGGTGTTTTATTTCTGGAGAACTAAAATACACTGGCCAACCCCCCAACAGATAGAATATGGACAGCATTCTAGGCTAAAGTTTGCTCTCTCCTGAGTGAAGTAGCCTGAGGCCATGCCTAGAATCAGAGGTCCTGCTGCTGATCAGCCAGGTAGCCTTGAGCAGTTCAGTCACCTTTCTTTAACACTTAAAAGCCTATCTAGATACTGGGGAGTATGGGGAGTACAAACCAAAGTGCAAGACAGGTCCCTCATTCTTGAGAGCAGGGCTGCCATGCACAGTTGTGCAGGTTGAAAACTGCCCGAGGCCATTCAACCAAGAACAAGAGTAGGGGCTGAAGTCCAGGCTGAAGGTCAGGCCCACATCCACCTGCAAGAAAGGGTGTCTTCTACTAATTTGCACAAAGGTGCGATATAGGCTAATGGTACCTTTCTTGAGAAGGTTCTGTCTGGCTATTGACACAAAAATATAAACGGCATTTCCTTCTAACATGAAAATAAATACTTTTCTCATGTGGAGACTGGTTGAGAAGACCAAATGGGATGATAGATATTAAAACACTTTAGTACAACATAATAAACAGAATACAGCTCTAATGTTACCACAGTGTACTTAATCATTTTCTGTTGCAAACTAGCTGTGTGGCTTTGAGGAGTCACTCAACTTCTCTGGGCTTCACTTTTCCTCATGTGTAAAATGAATCAGTATCCCAACTAATTCTGATGCTCATGGTCAGCAGGACCAGTGGATAAACACTGGCCCCTTCCAGATTGAAACTTCTTTGACCCTGTGTTCTACTGTGCTGCAGCAGACAGTTCTTCTGCATGAGGTGACAGGAGGCCAGAGACTAATGTCACAATCACCATCCTGAATGCAATGATCTTACAGAGAGGCTCAGCAGGAGTGGCTTTGTGCTCCTGTCACTGAACTGGCTGGCCCTGGACACTCACCAACCACACACAGACTCACAGGGATAGGGTCACTCAGCCAGTGCTGACATCACCCATTCTGCTAACTGAAAGTTAGGACCAACTAGCCCTAACATGTTGCCCCTTGGTCTTGCTGTTAAGTACAGGTCATTGTCAAAACAAGCCTCTGGCCAGCCTGAAAATTTCTCAGTTTTCAATAAGCTACAAACACCACTGGTCAGAATTTGCTGTTTGTGCCTGGACCTATCAGTTAGTGACTTCCTCCTCCCTGCCTCCCTCATCAGACCACCATGCCAGGGCTCTGTGCCTGGCACTGGGCTAGGGGTTGGGATACGAGACAGAGTAGAAGTCCCTTCTCATCTCCCAAACACACCCTAACACATAAACCATGATCGGGAAACCAAGGGGTATTTCAGGCTGTAAATCTTTTTCAGGCTGGTAGCTTCCAGATATGACAACTGCTATCTTAAAAGGTGGCCTGTGACCTATGACAAACAAACCCTCTAAGGTAACTGGAAGCACCCAAAGGGGAAAACTCAGTAACTTATAAAATGCAGCGGGGTTTCCCTGCCTTGGCTGGCATTGTGTTTCACAGACATAAGTCAGGACATTTTGCAGCTGTCCCCACACATGCCCCTCTTCTTGTCTAACTGTAGGTTCCACCTAACTGTCAGCAGGTTTGTCTGAAAGGCCTGTGTGGTCAACAGTGGTTGAAATGGGAACCACAAAGGCTGGTTTGCTTGGTCTGTGCCTATCAGATCTCAACAGGAATGGCGCTCTAAGCCTAGACAGGGTTTATTTGCCCTAGATTCCTACTTGCAAAACAAACCTTTAGATTCTCAAATGCCTCAAATGATGGGAGGGTTGGGAGGAATAAAGGCCACTATCCCTACTATTCTGAGTTAGGATGGCCTTGGATGGAAACAGATCGAAACTACCATTTAGTCATCACCTACTGTGTGTTCTTCACAGCAGCCTTGTAAAGGAGGGACATTTGTCCTGGTTTCACAAATGAAGAAACTGGTGCCTTGGAAGATTTGTCTGAATTGCCCAAACTTAGACACCCAGTGATAAAAGGAAATGTCACATTAACAGCTGGTTACTGAAAATTGCCCAGGAGTTAGGTCAATGCTAAGAACTATTATACATGTCATTTCACTATTTTTCAAAGTAACTCCATAAAGTGGGCAATACTGTTATCCCCAGGCTGCAGATGAGGCACCTGAGGTTTAGGCAGGTTAAGTAACCTGTCCAGGGTCACACAGCAGAAAGTTTGAAGGAGAGATTCGAATTTCAGTCATGGACTACCATTCAGAGATTCTAGACTCTTTGGGAAAGCTGGGCTGGAAACTCTTTGTCCCTGCTTTGTGGGGAACAAATTTAATTAGATTAAAAACAATAGAAACAACAACAAAATAAAATACTTCTGTTTAGTGAAAGTGATCAGTATACTTAGTTAATACACTTCTCCCTCATGTCAAGTCCTGACTTAGCATATCTGAACTGAAGTTCATGAGCAGATTATTGCACATAGGCTAGCTGTGTTGCTAATCAAGCAATTTTTTCTTACAAATGAGAGGCTTTCATTACTGACCTAACCATCAGCCATGTCTCTGATTAAGAAGAGAGCCCCTTAGTGCCTACTGACATATTCTTCACAGAACTCTCAAGTAAAATAAGGCCAAAATATATGACAAAAACAAAAAAACAAAAAAAAACAAAAAACTGGAGAGTGACTTACACTGAGTATGAGGCTGTATTGAGGAAAAGAAAAGATGCTGGGTTTGGTCTCTACCCAAATTGTCTAGTAAGGAAAATAGATGTTAGAGAAGCAGCTCTAACAGCAGTGATACAGTTGCTCAGACATCACCAAGCAAACCCTGAAATCCAGAAGAAGGAGCGCTGATGTCCAGTGGAAGACACTGATAGGTGTTGCTACAAGGGGCCCTTTTAGCTGATAGTTAATATCATTTTCTTGTTTTAAAGTGAGCAGGGAGCTTGCCTCCTGGCAGCCATGTCCCCTCCCCACCAGGTAGCAGTTCTGAGCTCTGGGTGGCACTGGTTCAACCCCCAAGTCTAGCATCAGGCCCTGGCTCCAAACCAAGGAGATCCCCTTGAAGAGGGGAACCCCATCTTCAGAGTTGCCCAAGCAAACCTCCAGGGTTTTCTGATTGGGCCTTGGCTTGAGTTCTGTTCCTCCTCCTGGACTAAATAAGCACTATGCCCAGGAGAATGGACTTCCCCGGTTGACTCAGGCCTTCCTCCCATAATTTACCTCTGGGATGGGCATAGAGGTCAGCCTCCTGGAAAGCACATTGCTGAAAATGGAGGTGGGCATATTGCTCAAAACTAAATCAGGTGACATAGAAATAGGCCGCAAAACAACAGATGTCACTGACAGTTCACTTGAAAATGCCTCTCAGCTGACATTCCTAACATAATGCACTTCACAACAGGTGCATTTACCAGAAAATTTTGTTCACGATGGCTAAGAAGTCCTTTCCTGTGTTTGCCAGCCTAACACCAGAAATAGACCCCGTGAGATTTTTGTTGTTCTTCCACGACATGTGTTTGTTCTTTCAACTAATATTTTCTAAACCCTAATGCTGGTAATGACAATAGCTATCACACTTACCAAGGGCTTACACGTGAAATACATACGCTCTTTCATTTAATCCTTGCCACCAGCAACTCATTCTCAAACAGGGGTGATTTGGTCCCCTCTAGGGGACATGTGGCAATGTCCGGAGACAGTTTTGGTTGTCACAACCTGGAGGGCTGCTACTGGCATCTAGTAGGTAGAGGTCATGGGTGTGGCTAAACTCCCTGCAATGCATAGGACAGTTTCCCACAACAAAGAACTGTCCAGTACAAAATGTCAAGAGCACCAAGACTGAGAAACCCTGTACTAGCTGTTAATGCCATCCCTGTTGTTATGGACAAAAATATTTGCAAAGTAGGCTTATGCAAGGTAGGAGGGAAGTGGTGGGGTTGGGATTTAAGTCCAAAGATCTTGCTTTTATCTAGTGATTGCCAAACTTGAAACTGGAACTTGGTGTTCCTCCACCCCACCCTCATTCACTCTAAATTCTGGCTCAGTGGGCCAGGGCCCCCAGGAATTGGTGTAATAGGATCACAGGTGATGCTAATGTAAGCAGTTAATTGATGAGCATTTGGAGGCCCCTGCAGGTTGCAGGCACGGTGTACACTGATGCCTCACCCAGAGCTGGGCATCAGGAAACAAAGATGCACCATCTCTGGGGGAAACAAGAGTCATGGGGAACCATGACATACAGGGGGAAGATTGCTTGACAATGGGCACTTCAGTCTCTCGATCTTTGCACATGCTTTGCTCTTGTTCCATTCTCTCTTTTCTAGCTTATCACCCTCTAAGCTCATTTAGAAAGCCTGCCTGACCTCCATCTCACAGTCCATTTTAGATGGTCTGCCTCTGTCCTTTAGGACCTGGGAGAGAATGCCACCGTGCCACCCGTCACACCGTGCCGTGATTAGTAGTTTCCTTGGCTGTTTCATCCACTGGACTGGAGCTGCCTGAGGACAGAACACGCATGTCTGCACCCTTGTGCAGAGCCTGGTGCCTGGCTGTGGCCTCTTGTACACACACATTACTATCTGCTGTTTGTCTGTTCCAGGAGTCAGCAAACTTTTTCTGTAAAGTGTCATATAGTATATATGCAGGCTTTGCAGGCCATATCTTATCACAACTATTTAACTCTGCTGCTGTAGTGCAAAAATAGTCATAGAAAATATGTAAACAAATGAGTGTTCTGTGTTCCAATAAAATTTTATTTATAAAACCAGGCAGTGGGTCAGACTTGGCCTGTAGGCCACAGGATACTGACTCCTCATCTATTACAATATTCATTCTCCCATTAGGAAATCCTCATTTTCAACTGTGTGTATTTCTGCCCAACAATTCCCCAGATACAACTGTACTTTTCGGTCACTCCTGTAGCCAAATGTGACTATGAAAGTAAATTCCAGCAAATGGGCAGCTGGGGGAAGCACTACTTGGGATTTCTTGGCAGGCTGTTTAAAGGAGCTGATTCATTTGGGAAGGGGACCCCTTTCTGTCCTGCTTTCCCTCCTTCCTCCATCCTTTGAAGGGCTCGAGCCACCATCTTGGACGTTGAGGAAGAACTCAAAAGCTGGGAAGGAAGAGCAGAAAGACAGGAGCCTGAGTCCCTGAGGACACCAGGCAGTCACCAGATTTCGATTGCATGGCCAACATGTAGACTTTTACATGAGAGAAAAATTAACTTCTGTCTTTTTTAAGCTACCACATGTTCGTATTATATGCACTAGAACCTAATCTTAGCTATGTGCCAGCATGTGGAAACACTCAACAAATATTTGGCTAGTGAAAGGAATGTCCAGAGCATAAGGGAGCCTGTGGGGGAAACTAATTCTGCCGGGTGGGAGGGGAGTGGTGGAAACAAACACCAGGGCCTCCTCAGGACTTTCTGTGCTTGAGCTCCCAGGATGACTCAGGTGCCAGGCCAGTTCCTCCTGCTGCCTTTCTTCCTCCCCAGAGGGAAGTTTTGTTGTACAGTGTCCACTGTCAACTATCTTCTGGGGCATCTACCCCTGCAAGAGTGTCTGTCGTGGAGAATTCAGTTTCCTATGAGAGAATGGCACCGTTCCTTGTTTGAAAGGGGTTTTACTATTAGACACCACGAGGACTCAGCCAGGAGAATCCTTGGAATAATTAAAAAAGTGACATTTAATAGACCAAGGAAATGTAACAGGTCCTTATGTCATGCTCCCTGATTTGTTTGCCTTCATGGTCAGCACATTGTTTCAGGGAAGCCTGGCTTTGGCATCTGGTCACCAGCAATATGAACAGTGACTCAGTCACCCGGCAGTGTGACTTTGGGCAGGTCATGTAATTTCCCTGAGCGTCAGTTTCCCCAACTACAAAACAAGTCCACAGTAAGTTTCTCAGAGCAATCTTGTAAGAATTAAATAGTAAAGTGTGCCTGGCACAGAAAAGGGGCACAAATTATAGTTGAGAAACTTCTCTCGGCTTGCTTCCCCATCGGTCAGGCTTGAGACACGGCAGCTGGTGATGGGATCTGGGTGAGTTCCCTGCCCCTGCTCGGGAAGGGCGAGGCTCTCCAGTCTTCAGACTGAACACTCCCTTCCTTGCCTCTTCTCTTAGCCAGCTACATGCAATTGCACTTCCTTTTTTCCTTTTTATTCCCCTATAAAGTCAAAACAGAACAATCCTTTGAGTCAGAATAATTCCGTATTTTTCTCAAATTATTTTAGCCACCCTGGAGTCCTGCATGAACACCTGTGTCACAAGGACATTCACGGTGTTACACTTACTGGCCATGTGTTTCTCCTTTCCAATGAATGAGGCTTCGCCACACCTCCAACTGACTGTTCACAGGACACTTTACACCTGGAGGCCCTTTCCATAAAGGTGGCTCACAAATGCAAAATAGTCCACATCCCAAGAGATGTCTGAAAAAGCTATTTCTGCCATGCAGGGGAAATGAACAACCCAAAAAAAGCTGCCAGCAGTGAACAGGACCCCGTGGCATTCAGCGTGCACGAATTGGGTCCATGGAGCTGCTGTTCGTGAGGCTGTGAATTTATCACCCCCTCCCATAAACGGTGTCAAGGAGAAGGAGGTAAATTCCAGAGAGAGGGTAAGTGGAGGGGACCCACAGGTGATGGCTCTTTGAAGGTATTCATGGCAGAGCCACTTATTGGGGAATAAACACAATACAACCAAGGGGATAGAGGAGCAAATTATGGATGTAGATCTGGGTGGGAAAGAAACAAATGATCTTTCTCTAGCACCTGTTCAAACAAATAGTCCTTTTCATCCAAGAGGGCATCCAAATATAATAAAAGACATGATGGAACATCAGCTAAATATGAACAAAAACCTGGTGGGGGCAGGGTAAACAAACTACTACTTGTGTGTAGTAAAGCCTTTCTTTTGGGTCATTAACAATAACTAAGGGAAAACTGAATAAACTCTGTCAGCAGCATGAATAGCATTAACTTCCAATGTGTATGGATGGTTTGTTAGATCCCGTACAGATTAGATAGAAGCCATTCATTCATTCATTCCATAAATACTATATACTAAGCACTGAGGTATTGAGAACTCAGTGGACCAGGCAGCCATGGCCTCTGCCTATATGCGGTTGACATTGCAGGGGTGGACTTGTGGCAGTGAGCGGTCCAGCTCTGGAGTGGAATGGCCTGTGCAGACTCCTAGTTCCATCACACCAGCTGTGTAATCTTGAACAAATTACTTAACCCTGCCATACCTCAGTTTCCCCATCTGCCAAAGGGGGATGCTACTAGTATCTACTTCATGGGGTCAGGGTGAGGCTTAAAAGAGATAATGCACAAGAGGTATTCAGAGCAGAGCCTGCCATTCAGAGTGTTTCAGGTGTGGCGGTAGCTGCTGATACTACTGCAGGCCAGGGGGACTGAGAAGGCCAGCCTTGAGCAAGGAATGACAAATGCACCGACACGTCGGAAGGAGAAGGCAGAGGCTGCACTTAACAAGAGGAACCAGTCCAACAGTAGACGTGCGGTTGGAGGCAGGGTCTGGTCCAGGGCCCAGGCTCCTGGGTTCTCATCTAGCTTCCTCAGCCTGATGAAAACCTAGTTACAACACAACTGCAATGGAACTCTGGTCCTCAAACTAAGAAATAAAAGCCAGCACACTATTGTAACACAAACATTAACGTCACCTATAGCATGGCCAAGCAGAATAAGGTTCTACAGAGGCAAATGGAAGCCAGATTAAAAGTCAAGCTCTGGAGTCCAGCAGACCAGGGCTTACACCCTAACTCCACCATGTACTAGTTTTGTGAACTTGAACACATGACTTGACTTCTCTGAACCTTGGTTCCTTTCCGTTTTGAGTGAGGTTAATGAGAGAACCCATACTGTAGGGTGGCTGACTGTGAGAGCGGATGTTCAAAAACTGACAGCCTCTGATCTTGCTACTGTTGTTTAACCTCATGCCCAATTTACTGTGGCCATTTCTTAAATATTGAGGTCTTTATTATTATGTCTGCAAACTGGGATCATAATATACATACCATTCTGCAACATGCTTTTTACACTTAGTATTTTTTCAAGCTAGTATTATAGAGGCACTTCATTTTTTTAATGGAACAAAATTTCAGAGATGCACAATAGGCATTGTGCATTCTAAAGGTATTTGTGTTTTGCAGATCACATCAGCACCAACACATATTTGAAGGGAGTGGCCTGTGCATGAATGGGCCATATTATATCTTCGACTTATACTCTAGAAATAAATGAAGACCAACCAATCAGGAAAAGCGAAGGCTAATTGTACAGAGCTTACAATAGGAAGGGAGTCAGCCACGGTCACCTGCATTTTCTGAGATACAAAGGTAGGCAGAGGACTGGGAGAGCTTTATAACGGAAGGAATGGAGGGCTTCTTGTGTGCCCTGATTGGAGGCTGTTGGCATGGGGACACTCGAGAGAGGCAGGGCATCTTATTGGCTAGGGGTGTGTGTGTTATTCTCTCTGGTTGTTCCTAAGTCGGAAGCAGGGACAAAAATTAGAGGCGCCATCAGGTATTAGTCAAGTTCTGGATATTTGGGGCCAAGTTTTACAGAATCATTGTTTTGCTTCCTTGATTGTCACTAGACATAGCAGCCTGGCTTCCTGGGCTGTTTATTGTAGATAAAGGGCTGGTCTCCCTGGCAGCTTGGGGCTCAAAGTCAATATAATCTGGCCATTGTTTGCATATTCAGTCTTTCAATGCACAAGGCTTGATGGTTCATAAGCATGTATGAACCCCTTGCAAATGATTTCACGAAGGCCCCTTTCTTCACAGCCCACAGAAAGGAATCCGTTACTTAAAAAAATTATTGGAAAATAATGCTGGCATATATCCTGGGATGGATGCCTTTTGTGGGTAGTAATCTTGCTCAGACTCCCTGCAAAGGCCACATGCTTTCCAGGCAAGGAACAGAGTATTCAGTTTGTATGCCCTTCTCTCCTGGGTAAGAGAAGTTCAGCTGCTGAAGGTAGCTGAGATGCTCGGGAGATGCTGTGGGCTGCTGTTCAAAGGGATTTCGCATTGGAAGTCCTGGGGTCTGATGCCACCTCTGCCCCATCCTAGCCAGGCACCTCTGGGAAGCCACCAACTCCAGGCCTGCTTCTGCTTCTGGGATACAAGTCCAGCTTGGTGCTTTCACAGCCGCCCCCCTGGGTGCATGTGAGAGCTGCAACACTATTTGTGAAAATGTTTCATAAACTGTGTAGAGTTATGCAAATGTTAAGTGGGTATTATCAGGATTATAGAAAAGTTATTACCTGGAATCATGCTTTCAGAATTTTAAAGAATCCATCAATGGGATTTTTTTGAAAAAAAATTTTTTCCCCTGGCATTGTTCTCAGCCAGGTTGCTATGCGGAGTCTTACTCGGTCTGCTATTAGGTCTTTAATCCAGCACAATAATGATTCAATTAATCATTTCTGGCATAACTACAATGTCCCTCTGGATTGTCTGCTTCTGGGAAGCCCTCTCAGCAGGAGGAGCAGCCCTAACTCCCTGTTCATCCTGCAAACAGATCAAATGGCCCTGGGGGAAAAGCCCTATTAATGGCCAAATGAATTAGTAGCAAGTTGGGAAAAATACAGTTTACCTTCCTTTACGCAATGAGGTGGTCCAGTAATGCAGCTAAATGGGATTGCTCCAGATTGAATCAAATGGGGAGATGGCCATTTAAGGGCCCCCTGGGGGGAATTACTTGATAAAAGAGCTTTCCATTTTCATGAATGAGTCCTCTGATAGAACTGCTTTTTCTAAATTTGAATTTTTATCATCTGGTTTTCAAATTATTATTATGTATTATAATACATATTAAACTATAAGCAGAAATTATAGAATAGACTATAAAAATATAGAGAATATAACATTCCATAGAATATATGGAACATATTATAATTTCTGTAATTATAATAGTTTTTGAGACCCAGTGGCTAAAATAGTGTGTGAATTATGTGGTTATTTGCATTTCTCCTCTGAGGGAATAACATTGAAACAAAGGTGGTGACTTGATTTTAGTTCCTTCAAAAAATGTACTTCAACAAGGGAAAAAAATTTCAACTCAGGATAAAGAAAACATTTCCAATAAATAGTTATGACCTACAAGGGAATGAGTTGCATTTGAAGTTTTAAGCTCCCTGTCAGAAAAAAAAAATGCAAATTACGGGAAGCAACTTTGTGGAAATCTGTTTTCATTTGATGATTGGGTTTGAATTCATTCTAGAAAATCCATGTCTATAAGAGACGTGAGATGGGCAGGCCTCTCCTACTTTCAGTATGTTTAGGGTAAAATAAATATAAAAAACAAATCTGAAGGGAAAGGAAGTGCCCCAGTTGCACTCCAGTGAGCTAATTGGTAGTGCTTACCGTGCTGCATCTAGTGATGGGGGACTCCAGATGTCTGTATTTACATGTGCATTGAGGTAGTAGGTTGGGGGGAAACATTAAGCCATCATCTGAGAGAATGACTTTCTGTTTTCACTGGGAATGCCTCCTCAAGTCACTGCCTGGAGCAAACAGCAACCATTCCTTCCTTAATCTCTTTTTCCAGCTATTTCCAAAATATAAACACATATTTACATGCATAGACAGGCATATATGCCATAAAGTAGATGAAGAAACCAGAGAGAGCCTTCAATCAGGCCAAGAGGTCAGCCATAGTCACAGGAAGACACCTTGAACATCACCTGGAAGGAACAAACCCTCTCATTTTACAAATGAGCAAAGTGAGACCCAGAAAGACTGTGACTCCCCTGAAATGGCACAGCCAGATAAGCCCAGGGGGGCAAGTCCTTCCTTCTCCCTGTCTCCTGAAGGGCATTGTGGGGAGATTGCAAGTAGCCCTGCCTTGGGGACAGGGAGCCGTGGTGCTGTGCTCATCAGTGGGGTAATGCTTGCCACCCATTTGGAAGCTGCTGGATAGAATCACAAGTAAATATTATTACCCTCTGCAAATGAAATGTTCCCCTGCACACAAGCTGTTTTCACTTGTTGCCTGCAGCCACTGCTGCTTGTGGCTGCAAAGATTGACACTGAGCTCCAGCTCACAGGTATCCATTTGCTCACAAGCTTCAGAAAATTGAAGGGCTGGGTCTGGTTCTTCTTATTAAAAGCAAACAAACCCATTATTAAAAGTAAACAAGGCAGAACTGCTCTGAAACAATTGATGAAATGTCTCCTGGCTCCGAGGCCTAAATTCAGCCCTGTTACCCCAAACAAAACCTCCCTTCTTGAAAATCTAAAGAGGGAATGCCAGCAGTGTCTGGTTAGGAAGAACGGTCCCTGCCTGACCCCCCTTCTCTGTGCCCATTACAGGTTAGGCTTGGAAACCCCATTATCTCTTATCCTCAAGATTTAGAAGTGGTTGTTACGTTTTACATTTACCAGTGATGGCAAGGGCAGGTAAGTAATTGGTTTCTGAACATAGCTGAAATATGGAAACATGAAGATTTGAACTACCAAGTGCTACAACTCCTGCCAGGCAGTCCTCTCCATGCAGCTGCCACTCTGGGTTCCAGACTCCTTCGCCTCTCTTTGCCCTTCAGTCTCAGGGGTGGAGACACTATCCTGCTTTGGCCCCTGGCACGGCATGGTCCCATTGGTTTGCTTAAATGCTGCCCATGTCTCTTTCTCAAACTTCCTACATTTTCTGTTGCAGTGGGCCATGTGTTTCCTGCCAGTACCCTGACACAAAACTCCAGATAAATGGCCTGAAAGACACATTTGCAAAGAAAAATGTGGTCAGCTCAGTGACATCACTAGGTCTCTTCTAAAGAGCTGTGTGCTGGCCCGTCTTCAGTTTCTGTAGATATCTGTTAATCCTGAGAATAAGTGATTTTTATGACCCACTCCCACCCCCAATAACAAAGGATGTTCTAGTAAATACAAATTTAAGTTTTAAAAATTGTTTCAGGGTTTTGGTTTTTTTTTTTTTGCCAGTTTGAAGGAAATGAGTGGATAGTGTGAATTACAATTTTCAGTATGAGAATTCAGTATGAGAAAATATATTAATTGTGTTTTTCTTGTTGAGAATTTGCCCTGCTACCTGAATCTGAGGCTTTATGTATTTCATAAGCTCTGGAAAATTCTCAGCCAATCTCTTGGAATATCTGCTTCCCCCACTCCATTCTCTAACAATATGTTTTATTCTCATTATGTCTTTTGTGTCTCTTACCCTGTTTTTTCTATTTTCTGCTTCTTTATTTCTGTGTGCTTTCTTCTGATCTTCCTGACAAAAAAATTCTCTTTTCAGCTCTGTGTCTATTCAGCTTTCTAACCTGTGCAAATATATATGGTAATTTCAGGGACTATATTTTTCATTGCTAGGCACTCTAATTCTTTTTTTAGTGCTTTTCCTCTTTGCATAGTGTCTTGTGTTTTCATTTCCAACTTTTATATTTTAATCATTCTAAATATATTTACTTCTAGCAGACTGTTATCTTCAGCTCTGTGGGTTAAATCCTATCGTTAGTTGTGCCTGCTGACTATTGAACATGATGGGTAAAACTGTTCCCTTGTATAATACATAATTTTGAATTGTGAGCTCATTTCAAGGGCTTTTCCCTGTGGGAATCCTATAAGGGCTTGACTGGGGGTAGATCCTCTCAGAGCCATTTCTCATTTGGGCATTTGGGATCCATCCAAGGTAAGGCAAATTTAAACTCCAAGGGCAGCTGTAGTGCAGACTTCTGGTTATACATTCTCAGTGGATGCTTTTAGCCCCTACCCAGAACCCAGAGTCCAGACCCAGACTACCATGCTTCTGTGTCAGCTACGTGTCCTGTGGGCATATTGCTTCCTGGTCTACCTGTCCTTAAAGCTCCGGAGTCATGGAGCGCTGACTCTGCAGGGGGCTCTCAGTGGCACTTTGCTGCTTATGTGAGTGAGCCCAAGGCCTCTTTTCCTGGTGCTTCTTATGGATGAACACCCCTGCATGACTGAAACCAAAGGCTCTTCCCAGGGTAATCGAGGCATCAGTTTCATGCATTCTCTTCTTGTTTTCAGCTTCTTTGTTTCTGGTCTCAGAGGATTTCCCTTCTTTCTTGTTAGCTCTGCCATTTATTTAAAAGGAGTCTGATTACATTTTACTTGGTGTGTCGACATGGCCTAGCAGGAGTGGGGTTCAAGTTATAGAATCTGCCTCTTTGTGAAAACTGAAAGCCCCCCTTTCATCATATTTACATCATGAAATGTTGGGTTTTTTTGCATAATGTACAATATTTCCATTTTTAGGTAAACTCAGATGCCTCCGATTGATTAGAAATAGATGTTTTTCAGTTGCTTCACATGGCATGGTAAAGGTAAGGTGTTTCAAAATAATATGCTCTTCCTGACTTTATTGCTACTCTCACCAGAATGCATATCTTTCCTACAACCTTTTTCTCATTGTGCATATATGGAACAGAAACAGCTAAGCTCCAGAAGTGGAATAGATTAGATTCTGGATAATCTTGTTCTGTAAATTACAGTGGGGATATCTGCTTGCCTGAGAGCCTCATTCTCACTATCAAGGCAATTCAGAAACCAAATAGTCATGAGGCAGCTTGCAAAAATATAAACAAGGAAAAGGAAATCCTTGGAGAGCAAATGTGGCTTGGCACAGAATAGATGCTCAAGAAACATCTCAGGAATAGATTGAACCACCCCTACCCCAGTGCAGGGCATACACACTTTCCTGGTGACCTGGAACCAGATAGGACCTCTCTTCCCTGAATAGCCCCCAGAGAAAAAAATTCTTACATCTTTTCCCCCCCTTTCACATCTTCCCCATTAACTATACCCAATTCCCATAATCAGAAACTGCAAATTGGACCACAGAGGGTTCTTTAAAAAATTGGGGCATTTAAAAATATTTCATTTTTGGGAAACTTCACATCAAGATCCAAAGTTTTAGCCCCTCTGGAAGGATTGGAATATGTGGCAGTTAAGGGCCCACACTCCCACCGGGGAACAGCTAGACCTTGGAGGCAGAACTCGCTCTCCAAGGTCTCAACAGTCCCCTCCGCCATTGTGAACTTACACCTGGCCTGCTTCACACAGGTATGCTGCCTGACCTCCGTAGGCATGGGCTTGTGGCCCTGGAGTTCCAGCATTCCATGGGGCTGGCTATCAATCAGTTCCTGAAGGTTGTAAGTTCTTTCACTAGTTTCCTGCCCTGTGACACATTCTGTGCATGGAAGTTATACTTGGGTTTTCCCCAGAACAACATCTGCAAACACATACAAAACACGTTTAAGGCGAGTTATTGCAACAGATACGACTTGTTGATTCTTGCTAGTTTCATGTTCCAAAGGGGCTTCTTTTGCTAAATTAGGGACACTTTTATATACTGACAACTCCCCAATTTTTATAAGGGATTTAGAGGCTCCAGGCTCATAAAGCATTCTGTTAAGAAGTCATGAGGTAAGCTGAAACCCATTTTATTTCATAGATGAGCCATGGTAATGATCAATAACTATTCACAGCTAGCCTTTATTGAGTACTTACTGTGCCAAGTGCTAGACTAAGTAATCCTATTCAGGCCTCACACAGCCTTAGGAATTTGTACTTCTAATACCCATTTCACGAATGATAAAACTGAGGCACAGAAAGCTTGGAAGCAAAGGAACCAGAATTCAAACCTAGACAATCCACCCTCTTAACCACCTCAGCTGCCTCTATGCAGAAATCCCCTTGTGAGTGTCACGAATTTCACAATCATTTCCTGAAGTCTCACACAAACCCAGAGGCCTCATATAGCAACCTGGTCACACACAAGGATCACCTGAGGGACGTTTAAAGCATACACAGGCATGAGAAAAATACGGTAATGGTTAACATTTGGGGAATTTAGTGAAGGGTAAGTGGGAAATCTCTGCATTACTCTTGCAGTGTTTCTGTATGTCTGAAATCATATCAAAATAGAAAATTAAAAGAAAAAATGCATTAGAAGAATTTTAGTTGACCTGGAGTGATTTCTACAGGAATTGTTGATAGCAAGAAGTGTTAACACAAAGCGTTAACAACAGATCAGAAAAGTGTGTGTGATGTGATCCCATCTGTGAATAAAATAAGTAGGATACATTAAAAAACATTGGAGCTCAGTTCCCAGAGATTCTCTTTTAATTGGGCCTGGGTATAGGTGTGTCTTGCCAGCGGGTTCAGTCCCGGGCAAGTTCGCTATGGATTCAATGTGACCAAAGAAAATTGACAGCAGAACGCTCTTTGGGGTGAAAGGGTTATACCCAACTTTATTTCCAGGTGGCAGGTCAGTCACTAGAATCCCATTCACTCAGAGCTAGTCTGCATGCAGCAAGCTGGTCTCTCTGCCTCTGGGCCTCTGTCCTCGGCACTGCTACCACTCCAGCCTCTGCTCTGCTCTGCTGCAGCCTTGCAACCCTGCCACCATGTTATGCGCAGTGTACTGGGTGGAGTTCTTTATATAGTCAACAGCCATGTATTGCCCACAGGTGTGCAGTGAGCTAGTCAGTGAGGGCCAAGTGAGAATTCTGGCCACAGGAACTCTCATTTTATCCACAGAGTGCCTTCTTTTAAAGTTCCTTAGATCAGGGATCTTAAATTTGGTGCATGTTAAAATCATCTGGAAAGCTTTAAAAAGTCCTGATGCCCAGACCAGAGTTCAGACCAATTAAATTAGGTTCCCTGGTAGTAAATCCCAGGTGTGGCTGTTTTAAAATTCCCCCAGGGGATTTCATTTGCCAAGTGTAAGGACCAGGCAGGGCCTTCTGTGCAGCCAGGGCTGAGAATCACTTCTGGGAGGGAAGGAGACTCAGGTGTGAATTTCAGTCATGGGAACAGGCCGTGAGTTAGGAACCCCTGAAGAAACAGACGCTGGCCCAGACATCAAAGAGCCTGCCATTAGTCACAGAACTCCGAGATGGTGGTGGGCAATGTGACTCACCTTCCCCCTGGAGAAGGAGGGTGTTGGGAGCTGTTCTGGGAAATCTTCATTGCCTCCCAGTCTCTCCTTTCCAAGATCATAGGGGTTGAAATCCCTCTAGTAGAGATTCAGTCCTTGAGTTCCTCCTCCTAGGAGCTATTAAAAAATAAATTAAAAAAGCAAATACTGCTGGGAGGAGTTGCATATTAATCATATCTTGATGTCTGCCCAGTGAATGCTGGGTGTTTGAAGTGAGTAAAAAGTTAGAAGGATGCTCTAAAAGGGTGAAAAATACAATGTTGGGGGTATAAACCAGATCTTGTCATTTTCCTTCTCAAAATCCCTCCAATCCCAGGACTCGCTCCAGGCCTTATTAAAAATGCCACATGTCATCCCACATTTGGGCCTTTCCTGCCTCTTGGAACACTTTCCCAGATTCCCTCTCTGGGTGGTTTGGAAGGGCCTGCTTCTCAGTCCTGAGGTCAATTTAGACCCAAAGGCTAAGGAGGCAGGAAGTGTGCTTTCCCAAACACTGCTAAAGCCGGAGGCTTGGGGTATTTACGTTCAGGTGTGTCGCAGGAAAGCTGAACAAACTATCTTTTGGGCTAAGGCACAGGGTTCCTTCTAGGAGGGCCTGAGGGTGTTAGAAGGGAGACCTCAGGCATGGGAGTCAAAACCAGAGTTGGAGTTCTTCTGCCACTTTCCACATTAAAATGAGGGTTAGCTTGGCAACCCCCTTCTCAAGGCTGTGGTAAGTAGATACAATACATGTAAAATGCCTAGGTTGTACACAGTAGGCCCTCAGCAATGTCAGTGGGACAGCATGCCAACATTATAGGCTTGCAGCGTTTACTGTGGAACCATGGCTAGAATGAATCTTGACCTAGTCTCCACTTTTTAAAATGTTATTTCATTGTGGCAAGACGTTTAACATGATATCTACCCTCTTAACAAATTTTAAAGTTTGAACCCAATACAACATTGTTAATTATAAGCACAAAAGTACAGCAGATCTCTAGCACTTACTCATCTTATATAATTGAGGCTTCCTGCCCATCCATTAGCAACTCCCCTGCTCCCAGCAATCACCACTCTACTCTTTAATTCTATGAGTTTGACTATTTTAGATAGTGTTTCATGTAAGTGGAATCATGCAGTATTTGTCCTGTGACTGGCTTATTTTACTTAGCATAATGACCTCAAGGTTTATCCGTATGGTGCATATTGCAGGATTTCCTTCATTTTTAAGGCAGAATAATATCCTATTGTATGTTCCACATTTTCATTACCCATTCATCTTTCATGGACATTTAGGTTGTTCCCACGTCTTGGCTACTGTGAACAGTGCTGCAATGAATCAACTTCTGTTGATAAGTTTTATTGAGTGGTGATTTACTATATGCTTTAGTACTTTTAAGTGCTTTACATATATTAGTGCAGATGAAAGTCAGGCACTCCCATGAAATCTTTCCTCATTTATAGATGAGGAAACCAAGGCCCAGTGAGTCCCGTCCAAGGCCATATAGTTAGTAGGTTAAAAATTGGAGTTTGAACCCAGGCAATCAGGCTCTATAAGCAGTGATCTTAATCACTATAATAAGGGTAGTATTAAAAATCATAAAGATGATAATGATTGTGGGTAAACTGTGTCAAGCACTGTTATTGGTAAGGTGAGGATGAGACGTAGGCATCCAAATGACCCTGGGTACAGGACCCAGCAGGCTTGCCCAAGAAATCAGTTAATTCCAGGAGTAACACTCCTCATGATTTTGGGGAGACAGATGGAGAAGAGGGGTTGTGATTAAGAGTTGGTTAGAGTGGCCCAAGGAAAATTATCTTCTACAGCTGTGTTACGCAGCTCCGATTCAGGATTTTCAAAACCAGAACTTTTCCTATACTGAGTCTGACACAAGTCTACAGCATTTGCATATGGTTTCTTTGGTGTCCCCCACCACTCCCCACCAGTATTTTTCCCGTTGTGTTTTGTGCTTCAAACGGTCAGCTCAAGGTCATGGAGAACAGCCCAGAGCTAGGTGCTTATGTTCCAAGGTCTTTTAAAAGCCGCTTATGTCCTTGTCTATTTGAGTCTAAATAAGGGATCCTGACTGCAGTTACGTGGTGCAGCTGTGAAAATGAACCATCAGCTCTCAAATCAACTTGGGCACACCCGCTCTCCTTCCAGGTGAACCCTCCCAACAGAGCTCTCTGCAGTTATACCAATACCCAGTGCCATCGGTGGGCCTGAAAAATATTATCCGTGTCATGGGCAATGTCCACAAACTGAAAAACAGCATACGCAAGTTCTAATGCTATTTATTTTGCCATGGCAAATTAATCCACTTTCCCAGCATCCTGAAACTTTATTGAACTCGGCATCCCGCTGCAGGATACGCCCCCGAACTCTCGTTAATTACACATTTGGCTGTTTGCAATCGTGACTAGCTCTGCAATCCTCATTTGAACGGGCCTCTTCCCAGAAGGCTGCGGTGCCAACAGTGGTTTGCTGTCCTCGTGAGCGCTCACTATATGCTGGGCCCTGCGCAAGTCCCCTGGGAGCGGCAGGGTCTCCTTCCCTCCGAGGTGCGCAGCCATTGTGGGGTGGGTGCTCTCCTGGCCGCGTGCTGACACGCCCTCTCCGCGCCGCAGCGCGCGGCCTGGAAGCAGGGAGCGCCCAGTGCGTGCTCCAGGGAGGAGGAGGTTCCCGCGGGGGCGGGATCCTTGCCGCACCGCCCGCAGGCTTCTCTCCGCCGCCTGCGCCCCGTGCCTCCCGGGCACGCGCTCCCCGCCCCGTCCGCGTGCAGCGTTCTCCCGGCCGCGAGCGCGCGCCCTCCCCGCGCCCCCGCGGCTCACGCTCCGCTACGAGCGCGCGTGCGCCCCTCCGAACGTCCCCGGGAGCCGAGCCAGAGCGAGCGCCGGGCCCGGGCGCGCAGGAGTGAAAAGGAGGCGGCGGCCGCGGCTGTGAGCAACAGATTCGGGCGCCGCGAGCAGACGCGCTTTGCTGTCGGCGATTTTTTTTTAATTTCCAAAAAAATTATTAACTTAGAAAATCCTACATTTTTAAATGGCGCTGGCCCTGGGTCAGCGGGCGGTTTTCTCTGCTTCAAGATGGGCTTTGCCTTTTCCGTCGTGAGCACCAGCGGTGGCTTGATTGTCAGTTTTCTCCGGGTATTTTTAAGGCCAGGAGTCGAGCGCTGCATGTAAGCGAATCACCCTACAGAGCAGCGAGGCTTTTAAAATAATAATAATTATTATTCTGGGCAGAGAAGAGTCAATCCTGTAATTTTGTCTTCTTGGCGGAAGAGGCTGCGAGTCTCTAGGAGGTGGGTCGCCCGGGGTTGAATTTCCTCCCGGGGTGAGTGAGCCCAGTCCCGTTCACAGCCCAGGCGGCCCCCAGTGTGTGTCCGCTCCTTGCCGACGCTGGGAAAATGGAGGCTGTGATTGAGAAGGAATGCAGCGCGCTTGGAGGCCTCTTCCAGACCATCATCAGCGACATGAAGGTAGGACGCTGGGGGTGCGGCTACGGCGGTGGCCGCTGCGCACTGACCTCGCCGCGGTGCTTCTCCTCTGCCCCGGGCCAACCTCCCGGCCCTTGCCTGCGCGGTGGGCGCCGGCCACCTGCGGGAGCGCTTCGGGCCAGGTGTCACCTGCTCACCTAGGGTACCGCTCCGAGCTTTGCAGGGTCACCTGGACGGGCGGTTTATCTGGGAGTGTCCGATGCCCCCTGCCCTCTCCCCAACTCATTGTCCCAGGGGGGTGGCACCGTTTCGTTTCACTGGGGGCTCAGGGCCCCGGCTCCAAGTTTTCCATTGTCTGTCGTTGAACGGAGTGTCTGCGACCTGTGGAGGCTGGATGCCTGGGCGGACACCTGATTCCCCCGGGTATAGGGTGGGTGCTCCTGGCCTGACGGTGGGGAGGGATTTGGGGACTCTGCCCTGCGGCAGGAAGGATCACCCCCGCCCCGGCTTGGGAGACTGGGAGAGGCCTCCCTCTCTCCTGGACTTTCAGGTCCACCTGGGGGAGGGGATCTGAGCAAATTAGGTATTAATTAGGCTGTTCCGAAGCTGGAGAGGGTGTGCATGCCTTCCCTCAGCCCTCCCCGGGGGGCACGAAGCAGAAGTTCCCAGAGCAGCCTCGCAGAGGCCTCTCCTTCCCCTGTCTGAGCCTCAGCCTGAAGGCAAGATTGGGGTCCCCTCAGCTACTGTATCCCCAACCTACCCACCCAACACACACAGACTCCAGGTTTTCTCTGGGAAGGACTGTGGAGATTGTGTTGAGGGTGTGTGCGCGCGGGGGCGTGTGGGGGTGGGAAGGGGAAGGGGGTGGGGAACAACACCCTGGCTTTTCCCGGTAAAGGGTGGGCCTGGGGATAACCTGATCCTTGGATGTGGATTTTTCTGGTGCATAGAAGTAGACCAGGGTTCTGTGTTGTTCATCCAAAGGAACTATAACCAGCCGCGCGAGCTGGCTGGAGGTGGGAGTTGGGGGTGGTGGGGGCGGGGGGGGTGGTTTCATGTGTATTTAGGGAGCTTCTCTTTGGCTCCAGCCCAGCTCCAGTTTGCTTCAGCAGATCCGGGGAGGTGGTGTTTAATTAAAAGCTCAGCTTCCAAAACGAGTGGGCAGGTCTGGAAAGCTGTGCAGCCAGTGGGTGTGGACAGCCCCTCTTCAGCCGCTGCCTGGGCGCCTGAAGGAGCTTTTGTCTGAAGTGTAGGGTCTGGAAAGGGTTCGGCCGCGGATATGGACTTTGGGAAGGAATGCTCAGCTGTCACGGGCTGCTTGCCCCTTTTTAGAACCAACTGCCACCTCCCCAGGGTGAATTTTCCAAGGTGCCTCCGTCCGGTTTTGTCCATTTTGAAATCCTCCTACAGACCCTGTGCCTTTTGTCAGAAATTGACATTCGTGTAGCATTATTTTCTGCGAGACCCTGATTGCCCAGGAATGCCTCTAATCCAGCCACTTGGAATTAGATGGATTATTCCCTGCTCAAAGACAGCCCCTCTCATTCCTTTGCCCCCAATCCACATTGAATTACTGAAGTGCTCTTTTGAGACAAAGATTGGTGTCCCCTCTTTGGCCTTTGGGTGTTTGTTGTTAAATCTGACATTCTTCATAATCAAATAAGATTTGGTTTGAGGCATATGTGTATTCTGATCATCAGGGAAAGGATTTGAAATGGATTGGTAAAGCTGTTTGTGTTTTGGGGAGGACAGAAATGGATGTTTCCAGTCCCTCAGAAGTAACAGGGACCCAGTGAACTAGTTCTGTCCACTGCAGTCCCAGTGTTCACATCTAGAGTTTTTGTTCCTTAATTTAACATACAGGCTGGGTTCTTCCTATTTATGGGTTCGAAGCCAAATCTCTTCAGAAGGTAACCTGCCACATGGTGGTCCCCTCCTGCTTTCCACCTGCAGTCCTTTGGCTGCCCCGCAGCACTCGGTGGCCTGGGGTTTTGTGGGTGCTAAGGTGGCATGCGTTCACCCCCAAAAGACTTACTTAGTGCCCTGTCAATGCTGGATCTATAGTTTGTGGTTCCCTGAGTTCTTTCTCTGAGTTCAATTTGGTAGGGTTTGTTCATCCTGTGGAAAGGCATTTATATTAAAGGTTGATGATTTTGTTTTAGTAGCCGAAGATTTTAAAAGCAAGGCAGAGGGCAAGACTACAACAGGCCTTGGGGTCTTTTTGTGGTTCGAACTTAAGACTTCTGGAGAGGAGAGAGGGAAAGAGGTTGTGTGTGTCTGATTTCCAAGATGATGTATGCATAAGACGGTCGCTGAATATTTTCTTAGAATTTTCTTCTTAAAAGAGTTCTTCGTGGGTTAGATGGCAGTGACATTTTAAGAAGGTATTTCAAAATTCGGCCATGTAGGATAAGCAGTATATAGTACGCATATGCATGAAGTTGCCAGCAATAAAAGTCAGTTTTTACTCTCTGAAATTAGCTGACTTTCTAAGGACCTGTTTATTCTCTTTTCTGTTGTCTTTGAACTCCCATGATGGGTTTATGGTGCCTTTAGTCTCCTTTCTGTTTGTTTTGAAGGACAAGTGTAAAAGTTGGAAACCCATTTGGAATGCCATCTTGAGAACATTTTTAGATTATTTTCTCAGAAGTTGTTGGAGTGGGGTGAGGAAAGGTTAAGGAAAACTTTTTTGGGTGAGCATTTGATTCTCCAAAATGCACAGCAGCACAGGAAGGGAGTCAATTTCCTCTTTGGAGGGAAAAAAAAAGAAAACAACAGAAAATGGAGTAATTCCAAGGCTAGCACCATCCATCTTCTAAAATTAGAGAACCTGGAGACATTGAGAAGTTTGAGAGGATTCTTTCCGCTTTCTTCTAGTGATCCTTCATCCAGCTAAGTCCCCGGCTGTCAGGGTGTGCGTTTTGTCCTTTTCAGGGGGAAGGGTGCGGAAGAAACCCTCACTTTTCTTCTACTGGAGTCCAACAGCAGCTGCTCAATAGCTTATTGATTCCTTGAGGGGAGGAAACCTTGTGTTTTTCCCCTTTCTTCCACCTTACTGTGGTGGTGGTCACTAATGAATGGTGGTGTGCAAAATCGCTTAGCGGCTGCCTTTCTGCCCATCCACATAAATCAAGTCGTCTGGTGTGAGCTGGCCCCAAAGGAGAGGAGAGATGAGATTCATGAGGCTGGAGGCACAGTCCCATGGCCAGTTTGTCTAGGGAAACAGTAATAAGCTTGGAAGTTACTGTGTGGAAGGCCAGTTGACTGACTTCTGATGTTCAGGCAGTGTTGACCACATTGTGGCGGTTCTGGAATCTTCTTGGAGTTTCTATCCAAGTTCTGGGAAAGATGGGCTACATACTGCAGATTTGTGCCATCCCTTTTTTTAATAATTGAGAGACGATTGACTTAACTATCAATTTCAGGTGTTCCACAATGATTTGATGTTTATTTTTTTAAGTCATTATTTAAGTAATTGAACCAGCATAGAATTTAGGGATGTTTGGGGAGTTTTAAGAACAGGAAACTCTGGCCACACTTGAGGGCAGAGCTCACTCAGTGGATGTCTTTTTTTTTAATAATTAGTTTTAAAAAAAAGTTGGATGTGAAAATCAGGTATTTTCCTCAGCCTTGTTACTCAAAAATCAGCATGTCAGGAGCTGAATTGGGCTCCATGCAGACAGAACTTTGGATTAGGTTGAGAGTGTGTCCAGGGTTATATAATGTGACTTGAGGGGCGGGGGTGAGAAACACCTAACCACACCTTGAATTCTCCACCCCACATCTCACTTTAGACAGGGGTGTCCTGTTACTGGCACCTGTGCTGGCCAGAATATAGGGGCCTTGTTCGTTTTCTCTCCACTGCCCCCCACCTCTGTTGCCACTAGTACTCTCTCTTAAGTTGTGCCTAAAATTAGAATGGCTGAAGGGACTTCTTGAATTTCATGGAAATCTTTTTGTGGTTCGAAGGCACGTCATATTTTCCCTCACTTATCATAAGATCAAGAATATGGGTAGTGGGTCCAGCGCTGGATAATGATTTCAGGGTTGGCTTTTTTCCCCTGCTGCTTTGGCTCTGGAGTTCCTATCAGACAAAGGGTTATTTCCTTGGTGTTTATTGAGAGCCTGCTATGTGGGCCTTGCTGGGCTGCGAGGAGCCAGACATCCACAGGGTCGGCCCTCAGAGCGCTGATTGTTCTGAGGCCATAAGGAGGTAACAGTAAATGCCCTGTGGTGGCCCCAGAAGAAGGGCTGTTGTCCTGCCTGGGAAAGGGCATCAGTCGTTGCAGGACTTCTTTGACTCTTCAAAAGAATGTTTTCTCTTGGAAGATAGTGAAAAGGCAGCCAAGGCCTCTGCCAGTGGTCAGGTGCTCCGAGGGAGGCAGGCCCCTCTGTAAATGGTTACTCACAAAGGCCGCACAAGCAGAGCCCTTGTGAAGTACAAACAGGGCCCCACGTTAGCTTTTCTCTTAGCAAATGGCTGTGTTTGCCCAACGATTACAGCTTCCTCAGTTTGGGCCTGTGGGAGGAGGAGGTGAAGATGTCACCAGGTCGGCAGCGGGGAACTGCCCGGAATGAGTGTTCAGCAATTTGGGGCCTCTTCTATGGAGATCAGTCTTTTTGGGGTTGTTTTGCTTAGGTACCAATCTTGTCTAGGTTTGACAAAGGCAAAAATGAATCGTTTTTTTGGTCTTGGCATAAGTGTTTCTGTGGGAAATCACTTACACATCATATTTAACCAAATTGTTTGGAACTTGATTCTGTGAACCTTTGTTTTGAAATTCTGCAGTTAGTAATGTCCCAAAGGGAGGGAGAAGGTCACGGTTTGCTGAGGGGGATGAGCTGAGTTTGAATTTTGCCTGGCTCAACTATCACTCAAGTCTTAGGTATGAAAGTAGCATGTACTTGTAATTCTGTAGTATTAATTGAGCATTAGCAACATTGCAAATAGTGAGCTTGATGCTATTTTAGCAAGCAAAGATGCAGAATTCCCAGTTAAATCTGAATGTCAGAGCAACGGTGGACAGTTTTTTGGTGTGAGTATGTCCCATGCATACTCTGACTTCTCAGCTGCTGACCTCTTGGCCTTTGAAGTCTTCTTTTCCATCTTGAGGGTAGGAAATAGTAAAAAGCTAAAATGGCATCTACCAATTTGGCTAGCTCCTTCAAGCTTAAAATGCTTGGAGGGTGAAAAGGTTGAAACTATTGATCTGTTAGATGCTTTATCTAGAATTTTCATCTAGGCTTTTTCCATCTTCCCAGGGATGGGTCAGAGCTGGCAAAAGTCCTTCTGTAGTCAAGACCATTGAGATGTTCAAATCGGGTATGGAAAAAATGAGATCAGTTCGAGTTTGCCATTACTTCTCGGAACTGCCTTCAGGACACTTTCCCCTAAACCCACACCTCTACAAAACAAATACCTCTCCCTGAACCAAAAAAGAGCCAAAGGACAGATTTAGCCATCTAGGACATCAGACAAGTATCTGGGGCTCCTTAAAGGGAACTGACTGATGCCTTAAGCAGGTTAACTCAGGTTTGCAGATCGTACTGCTGATATGGCCTTATTAAAATGGCAAACCAGAGAGACAAACGGGGTGAATGAATTGGTGCAGCATTGAGGAAGCGTTTTGTATTTGATGGCTGAGATTGTCCCTTGAATTGGAGAGTGTGGAAGGTTTCATCTGCGAATATGCTACGTGTGTGCACACACACAACCCCCAAAAGCAAACCTAAAACCCACTCATCATAGATTCCAGAGCAGCCCATCCGTTGTCAGCGTTTCTCACCTCTTAGCCCAGGGATGGCCTTAGCACAGGGCTGTGTTGTCTCTGCTCCTTCTGAATTGAAGATGCTTTGGTGTGTCACCTGGTACATAGTAGGTGTTCATTGCGTGTGGTGTACAGGGGGCAGGAGGGGACTTGGTGAGAACCTGCTCTGTGCCGGGCATTGTGCTGAGTGCTTGGTGTGCGTGGTTTCATGTCATCCTCACATCAACCCCTTCACAGATGAGAAAACTGAGGCTTGGAGGGAGTCAATAGCTTGTCTCTAAGGCCAGAGCGAGGAAGACTGGCATTCAGAACTCGGCCAATTGATCTAGCGCCGGAGCTCTTTAGACAGGGAGCTGTGTATTTATTCCTAGAAGACGGCATTTTTTCACTTGCCTGAGTCTTAGAGGAGGCTCAGCAAAGGAATCCGGGGCTCATGTTGGTGCCTGTAGCCCAGAGCCAGCCTGGAGGCGTGAGCTTGAGCTGAGCTGCGCTGAGGACTGCTGTGGGATGGGCAGCTTCCGTCTTGCTGTCACTTTCGTAGAAGTCGTTTAATTTATGCTGTATCATCACATCATGGCTTCTTCCCCTCCTCCTCCCACTCAACCAATCTTTAACACACAGCCTGGCATTCTCCTTCCTCTCTTTCTCCTGGGTGTGCAGAAGAGAAAGAAGCCTTTGGACCAGGCCTCTCTGGTCACCCTTGGCCTTGTCTCATCCTCATGTCTAAGTCCGGGGAGCCTATGGGTCCCTCAGGCTGGGCAACTGCCATCCCGACAGCACCACCCCTAATTATGTGAATCAAGTTCACCCGAAGTTCAGTGACTCCTCAAAGAGAACTCCCTACCTTGAACTCATTTTTGTGTCCAGCTCTGGAACTCTCTTGGAAAAGAGCTTTCTGTGTTTAATTATGTCTCCGTAGCCCTCCAGTTTGGGTTGAGTCAGTAGAGCCATTACAAGTGTGTTTGGAGAAGCTGATGGTATCGCCAGAAAAACTCCTTCCTGTGCTGATACTTGGCCATGCTTTCCGAGTGGTTTTTCTTTACCTGTCTAGTTTAAGTGGGTGAACAAGGAAAACAGTTGAGTGCCTTTTGAGCTCTGTGTCTTTTTATTTGCATTCTTTCCCTCGAAGAATGTGGACAGCAGTAAAAGTATTAGCTTGCTGAGCATTGGGGGTCTCCTGAGTCCTGGAGTGGGGACAGCAGGTTTTGCCTGGGACTCCCTTCCCTGTCACCTCCCACATGACAGGGGACTCCAGGGGACTCGGGGTGTGGGTCTGGCCAAAGGAGAAGGTTCTGGGCAGGTGTGCCCCCTTTTGGTGGAACAGGCATGGTCATAGGAACGATGTATTGATTCCCAGGGAGCTGTAAGACTGATGCAGCGACCCTGTTGCCCAGAGGTTCTGATTCAGTGCTTCTGGGGTAGATCTTGGGTTTTAGAGTTTTTAAAAGCACCCCCAGGAAACTCTAATATGTAGCCAAGTATGAGAACCACTGAGCTATACACAATTTCAGCACCCTCAAAAGTGTTTTCTCAACCTTACCTAAGTCTGAGTAAAAGCATCTTTAGATGGCTGCACAACAGTGTGAGTATATTTGAACCATACACTTGAAATGGTCAAGATGGTAAATTTAATGTTAGGCCATTGCTCCTAAATCCCTCCTGTAGAAATTCTGGGGCTACTGCTGACCTTGGAGTCAAAGAGATCTGGTTTTAAATCCTGTGGGCAAGTTCCTTAATCTCTGAGCCTCATTTTCCTCCTCTGCAGAATAGGTCTAAGGAAGTACCCAGCCTTTAGATTTCTGTGAGCATTCTGAGAGGAGAGAGTGCTCTTGAAGGGCTTCACACACTGTGTGGCATACACACACTCAAATTAGGTGCGCTTATTCTGTCTTGTAGATTTGGGACTGAAGTATCCCAAAGTCTTCAAATCAGTGTAGTAACGATCTCCTCCACATCTTAGGGGAAATACTACCCACCCTTTACCAAGTTGTATTTAGAGTTCACAGTGAAGTTGCAGGACATGGAGGAGTTCTTTTTTTTTTTTTCTTTCCTTGCCAAGTAAATTACTCCTGAGTTCATTATAACCTCATCTGGCTCTACTGGGCTTATTTGTATTCTCTGTTTGCAAACCCACAGTGTATATGGGGAAGGCAGGACAGCGGGCCTGGCTGAGGTTCTCAGGTCATTTAATTGGATGCTTAAAGTCCTTGAGAGATGTTTACACCAGGGTAAGTGTAGCGGAATTGCTTTGCAAGGGCCATCCTTTCCTACATTGAGTCTCCCTTTATCTGGAGTGGCCACTAAGAAAAGTGGCCTTGTTTGCGTGTAGCCTGCCCCATAGCAACAGCTTCATATTGAGCTCCTGTCCTTTCCTAAGACTTGGCCATGTTTGGGTTCTGCCCACCTGCTGAATGTGGCCCACCTGCCTTGGCCTTCAAGGACCCTTATGACTTGGCCTAGTGCTCCAACCTGGATTCCCCAGCTTCTTTGAAGACATCCTGTGTTCCTTATTCTTGCTGCTTGTCCTGCTTGGAGGATCCTCTCTGCCATTGTTGCCTCTTGAAATCTTATTTTTCACAAAGTTACCTCACATCTGGTTCCCCTCTTTCCACCAAGCCAGCTGCCTTTAGGCATATTTCACACTCTGTGTCCATTCTACTTAGTATTTATTATATTCTACCTTAAGTGGTTACACTTGGGCTTTAAAATATAAATGGGAGGAAGAATACTTCCCTTTTAAGTCATTGAGGATTAAATGAGAAAGTACATGTAAAGGTCTTAGCATGAAATAAATGCCAAATAAAATGCTGTGTATCTGAGCTCCCCTGGTAATTTCTAGCAGAGTACCCTGCTGAGAGTAGCATTTAGATGTTTCAGAAAATCTAAGAAACCTATTCTTTCATAATGCAGTGGAAATGAGTGAAATGCATTCCGACTTTCAGCATATAAATAGAGCATGGTACACATACTCTCCAAAGAAGATGGAGTGCCTGCCATGTGCCAGGCCTTGCTGGGTGATGGAGACATACCCATGAACGAGACAGACTCATCCCTTGCCCTGAAGTTGTTTCATCTAGAAGAGAAACAGACAAATAATTAGAAATCACTCTTATCAGTGCCACGATAGCTGTTGCCCAAGGGCTTTTGAGGGGGTCTTAGGGTTGGGGGGCTCTGATTCTCATTTGGAGCCAGGACAGAGTCGAGGGGGTCTTTTGGTACAGGTGGCACCCAAGCTGGGCAGCTAACTCCTATTTAACAAGCATTTATACGGCAAAACCAGGCACTATTCTAATGCTATACAAATAGTCTCTTAATCCTCCCGACAAGCCAGTGAGTGAGGTAGTATTATAACTCCCTTTTTACAAAGGGGGAGACTAAGGTGCAGGGAGATTAAGCCAGTTGCCCATGTCATACAACTATTGAGAGGTACAGCTGGGACTGGAACCCCAGCAGTACAGCTCCAGAGTCTGTGCTCTCGTCCACCATGGTGGACTATCTCTTACTGTGGCATTTTAGGGTTTTCTTTTTAAGATTCTGCAGTGGGTGTACTTCACTGATTTCTTTTGATTGTTCTGTCTATACCTTAAGGACTGAGTGTGAACCAGATAAAGCATAAAAATCTAGGCTCTTTGAGCTGTTTCAAGAAACTCAGGGGCCTGTCTGTTGAAGAGGAGTTTGACTCAGCCAACCACAGGAAATTATCAGACACTTGACTCACCTGGTGGGTGCTTCTAATTTGTTAGCAGAGGGAAGTCTATGTGGAGAGCAGGCAGGGGGTAAGACCTAAGGCTCTGACTCAGCTGTCCAAGGTGACAACCACAAGACACTTTGTTTTTTCTGGAGAAACCCCCTCTGTCAGGGTCCCCCAGTAAATGGCTCTGCACTCCACATGACTAATGCAAAACAGAAAGGAGGGGGAGTAGTAAGAGGCTGGAAATGCTTTGAGATTAGTTTCCAGGGAGACCTCAATTTCACATGGGAGGCCTGGCTTGCTTGAGCAGGTCTTGTCTCCTGCAGCTGAGCACCAGCCATTAAGGAAGTCTTTGAGTTTGGTTTAATGGTCACCCTTTGTTTTGAAGTGATTGTTTACTGAACCTTCAAAGCCAGCTCTCCAGCAGGATGTGATCTCGGCCTGGATAATTGGATGAGGCACCCCAATAGGAAGCAAGTAGAGGGGAGCAGAGCCAGGAGTAGCTAGCTGGTGGCCAAGTCTTTGGCTTCTGAGCACTTGGAGGCTCCAGGCGCCGCAAGCTGGTGCTGGAGGGACTGAGACCGCCTTGCAGCCAGAAGTAGACCTGGAGAGGAGTCCCTTGGAACCTGGCCTCTTTGATGTTGTGCTGATCTTAATTAGGGGCACCCTAATTAAGTTGCTGAGGACAAAGCTTTTTACTAAAAAAAAAAAAAATGAGCAAATGTTTTCAGAGCATCTCACAAGGGATTCTTAAAGATTATGCAAGTAATACAAAGTTAATGGAAGGAAAACTAAGAAACCTGGGTGAAATAAAAAATAAGTCGCCCGTAACCCCTTGATTACACAATGGGTTGTGTACACACATTTTAGACAAAGGTTCATGTCATCTATGCTATACCAGAAGTTTCTTTTCACTTAGCATTTCACTCATGCTGCCTTTCTGTGCGTGTAATTATAAGCCAGGTCAGTTTTAATGGTTGTGTGGTGTTCCTTTGTTCTGTGCATCTATGGGTCATTCATTTAGTTGACAAATATTTGAGGATCTGTATGCCAGGCTCCGTTTTAAGTGCTTGGGATACAGCAGTAAATTAAATGGACACAAATCTCTGCCCTCCTGGAACTTACATTCTAATGGGGTGGGGCCAAACTGAGTAAGTCAGTCTCTTGTATATGAGAAGGTTCATGTGCAAAGGGGAAAAATCAGGGGCAGTACTGCTGTTTTTAAGTAGGGCATTTAGGGAAGGCCTCACAGAAAGGTGACATTTTAGCAACAGCTTATGAAGTGTGTGGATTTCAGAGGAAGATTGTTCCAGGCAAGGGAAGAGCATGTGCAAAGGCCCTGAGGTGGGGAGCTAGTTCCATAATGATTCGTGTTTAGGCTGTGTCCAGTTTTCACTAATTATAAGCAACACTGCAACGAATATATCCTTGTAGCTAGACCATGATTTACACTGATGGTTTCCCCTGATGGATTTATCCTGAGTGAAAGATACATACTTATGGCATTTGAATCCCACTGCCTTTCAGAAAGCATGTATCAGTTCACATGCCAGCATGTGAGCGCTCATCACCAGAGATTACTTCTAAAGGAGCTACACTTGAACATCAGGCCACAGTGTCCACAGTGTCAGAGGGACAGGGCATTGGTCTAGTGTGGTGATCCTCAAATCTTGCTGTATGTGATTTTACCAAGCAGAGATTGAGTGTCCCCTGGGAGTGTGTTAAATGCAGATGCCTCACCCCATCCCCAGAGATTTGCTTGTGTAGATCTGGGGTGGGGCTCAGGCATGTGTAATGTGAGCAGACATTTCCTGGTGGGTCTCTGCTAGGTGGTGCAGGGGCTATACCATGAATTGGTAGAAGTGGGGGTGGCTCTGGGGCCACCCTGAGCCATCAGGCCCCTCCTCTGCAGATCATGAAGTGAGTAGGATCTCCCTGCTCCCCGCACCCCCGTTGTAGATTACTCCTGCAATGAATGTGTTCCAGGAGAACAGAAGGACTCCTGTACCTAAATGCAGCATGATCTTCTATTCCTTTGCTAATTCTGTTTTGTTTGTGGGGAGTGCTTCCTCTGTTCCTTCTTTCCTTTCTTATTGCCAGGAAAATTCTCATTTATCTTTTAGGACAGAGGTGAGGCATCATGCTCCTCTGGAAGCTTGCACCAACCCCACTTCCTAGTACTTTATGTTTGAAGTGTGGTTCCCTTCAAAGGCTTTGGGATTGGTGGCTTACACATTAGTGTTCTTGTTAGCCAGAGTCCAACACTGGGGCTCCTCATCTCCATGTGGCCTATGCCTGTGGGATGCCAGTGCATAGTAGGTGCTCATTAAATGTCTGAGGGTGGCCGGCATTGTATGTTAACTCTTTAAAACAGCAGTTGCCAGCTTTTATTGACTTCTAAGTGCTAGTCATCCTTCTAAGCACTTGTATTATTTCACTTAACTCTCCTCACCCTCCTCTGAGGTGGGAACTACCACGGCATCATTTACAGATGAAGACAGGTCAGCACTGGGTGACTAACTTAGCTTATGTGGTGGGTAGATCTGAAGTTGGGCAGTTCTGAGTCGAGAGCCATGCTCTTAACCACTAGACCACACTGGTCTTTTCAGACTCTGGAATATGGTAGCCTGTTGGGGTCTCCACTCCAGGCAAGAAGGACACTCAGTGGAAAGACACTAAGGATAGAGTAGTGACTATAGGAATGACAAGCTCAGTTATCTTCCTTTTTGGTGATGCCTGCCTGGGTGTCTCCTAGCAGCCCGGGGTGGGATTGGGGCGTCGTGGAGGAGGCACTGTTGGCGGAAGGTGGCAGAGCATGAAGTGTGCAGTGTGGTGAGGCCATTGCTCGCCAGGGTGGTCTGGCAGGTTGATCACACTGTCCCTGTCTGGGCGAGTTTACAATGTAAAAGTGAGTCCAGGATGAATGCAGGGGTGCTCATTTAGGAGAGCACAAGCCCAGGCCCACACATGGTCCCCGTTAGGGTCACGGGTGCGAGTGCTTCTGTTGAGGATGTTGGAGAGTGTACCCCTAAGGGGAACTGACTCCTAAAATGCAGAAGCAGTCTTGGAGTTGGGTGCAGGCAAGTCCGAGAGGGCACTTGCGGGAGAGAAGTAGGTGGGTGTGGGTGTGCAGATGTGAAGTAACGGTAACACTACTTCATTAACACTCTCATAGGGTATGCAGGGCACCAAGTATTTTGCTTAGGTTCATTATCTCATGTGGACATTTCTATTCAGGGATAAACAAATGGGACCGAAGCCTTGGACTCTATATAGTGGGACAAAGGCTAGAGGGGGTAGGTACATATTTACTTTTCAGGGGAGGCTTAAATGTACACAAACATTTCTTACTGGCATTTGGGTAAGAGCAGCCCGCCCCTGAGTTAGGTGTTGAGATACTGAGTTCCCAAGTTTCCAGTTGTGGAGAAGCAGTAAGTTTTAGATAAACACGTGGAACAATTAAATAAAAAAAAAAGGACAAATTTAGGAGCAGTTGATGAAATAAACTGGGTGTGAGGTCAGACTCTTCCCTGACCGGAGGCAAATTCCTTAACCCTTCTCTGCCCTGCTTTCCTGTGGAAAAAGGAACGTGTTAAATGCCGGTTCTGCCAACTGCCCTCCTGGAGTTGTTGTCAAAGCCTGTTGTACTCCCTGAGGTACTATGCCAGTGTGGGAGGGTGTTCTTAATAGTGACTGGGAAATAAATTTGGACTCCTCGATCACTCTCTGAAACAATAAAGGAAATAGGGCAATAAAAATGGGGGGTGGCAGATGAATTTGGGGAATGAAAGAGGAGAGAGGAGGGATTTCATTTTCAAAACAATGTAGGACAGGATCAACACGCCAATTTTGTAAAAGTGAAAAACTAGAACGAGACATCTAGTTGCAGTTGTAGAACGTCCCAAGGAGGCCTGGAGTGACTTTGTCACATGATGGATGACGCTGTCCCTTTGACCCTTCTGCGATGTTGGAGATATTCTCTCTCTGCACTGTCCATTACTGTAGCCACTGGCCAGGTGTGGCTATTGAGCACTTAAGTGAGGAAATGAATTTTTAATTTCATATAATTGCAATTAATTTAAATCTGCATAAGTCCATGTAGCCAGAGGCTCAGTATAGACAAAGAAATTATTCTTGGTAGAAAACTTAAAAAAAAAAAAACAATATTAATTTGAAGATATAGTTGACATATTTGTTTGGTTCTTTTTTTATTTCAAGTGGAGACCTACCCATATGTCAAAAAAACAGACTTTCTGGGCATGGACCCTGGTAGCACAGGAGGAAGAAGCAGCTTGATGTCCTTTTCTTAATGAGGGTGTTACAGATGGAGCAGTTCGCTGGAGGAGGATAGAGGGAGGGGGAGAGGAAAGGGAGCATCCTTTGTGGTGCAATCTTCCTTTTGATAAGCATATTCATTGCTGGTGAGCTTGGGCAAGTGGGTGAGGGTGGGTGTGCATGGAAGCAACCATTGATTATCCCTAAGGCTGTCATGCACTTGATGGGCAGGGATAATTAGTGGATTAGGCAAGCCCCAATCAGGGAATAAAAGCTCAGGAATGGTTTTTATGATGGATGGGCTTACACAGTGCCTTTCATCTAAGGATCTTGGGAGCGCTTCATCTTGCAGTATGGGATGAGGAAGGGTGGTTTTTGGGACGGAGCTGTGACAGACATTCACAGGCTCTGTCCTTCATCCTGCACATGTCTTCTAGAATCCTCAGATTCCTGCTTGATGCTTGAAGAAGCAAGCAGTCCAGACACATTCCTGTGTAGGTCAGTAGCTTCCCCTTGAAGCTCTGCTTTTCATTTCTCTGATGTCTAGGCTCACCTAGGGGTATGGGCTCCTCTCCTGCTTACCCTCATGAGGTTCCTACAGCTTTGGGAGGGACATGGTGGGAGCAACCGACTGTAGAGATGCTGCAGACAGGCTCTCCAATGTCCTGGCAGAAGCAGATCAATTCTAGTGTCCACAGTAAACCTGAAGATGTGATAAAATTACCCATAATCATAACTACTAATGACAGCAACTGGGAACATACCTAGTGCATTTCTATCAGACCTTTTCTGCACAAAGGGCTTTTCTATTGTGTTTCATGTTTTCTTTTCCACGTGGTTGAGGATCCCGACCATTTCTAGGTTGACATTACAGCAACCCTGGGGCATTTAGCATTTGTAATGAGGGTTGTATGCTGCGGGGTGGGGTGGGGGAGGGCCCTTGCACTCCACTCTACTTGGGCTCCGACAGGACCCAAGTATAAAGCAGGACCCAGTCTGCCCTCTGAACAGCTTTCTGCAGCCCTGACGCTGGGCCAGGCGGCTGGGTCTGTTCATCTTGCTGCTTGTACTTCGCAGAATCAGGGTAGCCCTTGGGCCACAAAGCCTGGCTGGTCTGGGATCAAATTTCAGCCTAGACCACTACTGATGCAGCATCGTGCAACCTCTGTGGTCCTCAGCTGTGAGATAATAGCATCTGCCTGCTGCTGTGGACCAGCAGCCTCAGCATCACTCAGATTAGGTGTGTGGCATCCAGGCTCCACCTGCAACCGAAGGAGTCAGACCTGCATTTTTGCAAGATCCCCAGGGGATGGATACGTAAGGTAGAGAAATGCCGATACATATACTTGGCACTGAGCAACTGTTTAGAAAAATATGCTCAGTGATGATGGTGACAGTGATGCTGGCCAAGATAAAAGGGGCTCGGGATCTTACCTGTCCAGTTGCTCAGCCAAGACCTGGGTTCTCATCAGTCCTCACCACTGGTGAGCCAGCCGCTGTCTGGTACCTTTGGGCAGGACAGGGGCCTGTGAGCTAGAACCCAGCTCCCTGAGGCCTGTCCCCCACTGACCCCTATTTTATTCTCAGCTAGGCCAAGTTCCTCTTCCTCATGAGTGTCGTCGTTAGTTCTTTGGCTCCTCTCAAATTGCCCCTTCTCTGACCACAGCTCCCTGCAATCCGGGTTCCCGGTGTGGCAGCATGGGTGTCTGATTCCCTCCCCTGTCCCTGAAGTTCCGCTGTCCCAGGGGGCTGGGCTGGGAGAGGCAGTTGCTGCATTATTTATGGGGCACCGTTATCCAGCCGTGTTGATGGGTTACAGTTTTTCTCCCTGTGTGGGGCCATCCTGGACCTCTGTGTGACACAGAACAAAATAAAGCAAAACAGAACCCTGAGCAAGATAGGCCAGGGGCTGAGTCCTGCTGCCGGCCCTTGGCAAGTGGCCTGCCTGCCTCCTGGCTGCAGAGAAAGTGGAGGAAGGAGAAGAGGGACTCAGGTGTGGTTCCCAGAGCTCAGCCTTGAGGGTGGGGAGGGGAAGCTGACTCACATATTTGTCTATGTGACTACTGGGCTTTTGGGGAATTGATGTAGATTAGATGAGTCTTTTTTTTCTCAGAAGTAGGAAAATGACTTCGTTCTCCTCCCCCCTCCTCAAGGGACCAGGCTGCTGTGTGGTATGTGACTTGTTAGCCAGGTTCTCTTGTCACCTGACTGGTTTGAGACTTAAGTCACTGTCTATCTGAATGAAGGCTGCCCCCATCTTCCTCTGTTGTCCCTTTTGTGGTCGGACTCTGGACCTTGCCTTTGAAGGCTGCTCATGGTCACCTTGCCTGCCGGCCCGTCTCCTGCATCTCCCCAGCGTAAATGCACCCGCCAGCATTCCTTGCAGAGAGCTCACTTGTGTGCACTCTACTTCCCTGTCTTTGTTCCTGTTACTGGAAATGATCTTCCTGCCTGTCTCCCTTTCTTCTGTCCTGGAACCCATCGTTTAGTAGGGGAGACTTGGGTTCATAGTCAATTGCATGAGGTGAGGGTAGCAGTTGATTTGAGAGCATCAGAGAATGCTCTGGAAGAAGTGACGTTTGAGCTGGGTAGCAGTAGCTGAGTACGAGTTCTCAAGATTGTTGAATCTGCCTGCAAGTTAGAACAGCCATGGTGGGTGGCAGGTGAGGGGTGCACTTGGCAGAACCTGGGTACTCGGCGGGAATCTTATTTTCTTTGGCTTTGGCCTGTCTGAAAAGTTGTAAAACCTTCGTGTGTTCTCTGGTGAGGTCCACAGTGGGGTCTGCGTTGGGCCTGTGCCAGGGCTCTGGGCTGCATTCTTAGGGATTTTCTCAAAGGTGACCAGAGCCCATCCAGACAGGGAGCCTCAGGAGAGACCTTTCTGGGACTACTTGGTGGGTGGTGAGATTAAAAAATTACGGACTCTATTGGAATTGTTTTCTGAAAGGGTTTTCAGAGCATAAGGTGGCATCTTGGTCAGCAGTTTCCTTTGAAATCTGAGTGTGCTCTCCTTGCTAAGTCTAACAGTCAAGAAAACCCAGGGTTTTTCTGTTACCTTTTAATCTTTCTACAAGTGCCTTCTCCCTCCTTTCCCTCTTCCTCCAAGCTTTTGAGTTTCTGTAGTAAAATGACCTTTCAGGTGGGTAGAAACTTTTTTTTTGAAAGAAACTAGGAAAAAAATCTGTAACAACCCAACACTACCTTGTCTTTAAATTTTAATGACATTTACTCACTTAAAAAATTTCAGCAAGGAGGTTTTCATCTTCTGTTCTTAGAAGTTCATTTTTTAAAAGAATCCATTAAATTATATATTGCCTAAAACAGGTGGGCCTGACACCTTTGATAAACTGTCAAATACCATTAATCAGGAGAGGGCTGCTTTTGGCAGGCTCCTTCCGGCTGAGTGGCTGTGCATAAGTGGAGAGCTGTGTGCTGTACCCCTTGACTGGAGAGGGGACCCTCCTTTTGTTAATTTGGTAAAGACTGAAATGAGGTTCCAAGTGGGGAGGCGGATAAGTAGTTTTTGTAGAGTGGCTTGAGCCGTGGTTGCTTCCAGGCGCATTTGTCCGGGGTCGGAGTGCGCTGCCTGCCGTTTACTTGGGAGCGTCGGGGGCCGTGTGTGATGCTGCACACCCAGCTGTCTGGGTAACTGGCTAACTAATAGCGAGATGCACAGTGCATCTGTACACAGTTGGTTCTGTACTCGAGACTAAGAAGGAGAGATTCCAGCCTGGGTGGATGGTAACCTCTCTGCCAACTGCATGGGTGAGATTACTGGGAGCTGCACACACTTGGATCAATTCTATCAAATGTTTATTGGACACTTAATGAGGCCCTGCACTCAGCACATTATGTCTGACCTTGTTTAATCCTCACACCGACCCTATGAGGTAGTGACCTATCCCCATGCAGAGGTCAAATGATTCGTCCAATGTCACATTGCAAACAGGAGAGCTACGATTCAGCCAGGGCACTGGACTCCTGCTTTTGTTCCTTATTCCTCCTTTACATTCCTCCAATGTTCAGTGATGTCAGTGTTCAGCAATGGTGATGGGATTATCTGTTTTTATTACTGATCATTATAAGCAATAGGCCCTAAGAGGTAAAGTGACTTCCTTCAATAGTACTGGCAGTACTGCCACCATTCTGGCATGTTCTCAATGAATGTGCATTACCTTTTTCTTAAGAAATATCATAGATCATCTTAGTGTCCTTCTCCAGGGGCTCCCTGGGTGGCAGGGATGACCAAGCTCTCCTATCCTTTTCTGTGCAGATGAGAGATGCTGCAAGTTGGTGGTTCAGTGTGTCTGAACGTCCTCAGGCTTTTCAAAAAGCTTCTCGTGCTATTTTGCAGATCAGAAAGAGAAGTTGGTGGAGCTCTTGTACTCCTAAGGATGTCAGCCAATGTCTTTCTAGACAGAGATGTCTTGTGGCCAGCTGGAAGACTCTGTTCTCAGCTCCTTTACTTCTCTTAGTATTTGGATGGAGAAGTGGAAGGGGGTGCTCATGCTTGGCCTTGATAAGAAAATGGTAGATACTGTAGGTCTTGTGATTGGGATTCCCTACAATGTCTTGATGAGCCTAGAAGAGTGGCCTGAGCTGTTGTAAGGTTTCATGCAACCTAAGGTTATGCTCTTGGGTTGAAGAAATCCCCCAGGGCACAAAGATGGGATGGAGGCCATGTGACTTAGCTGTATGGTGACAAGACCTGTACATAAGTGTCGGTAGCTAAGGTGTAGCTGTCAAAGGATGTCTGGCAGGAGCCAGTCAGACAGGATCCCTCACTGGGTGCAGCTTAGTGTCTTGTGGGAGCAAAGTGCTGCTACAGGGAATCAGTCTCTAGACTGCAGTTGGGCCAAGCAGGTCTCAAATGCAGAATGGATGGGTGTGGTCTAGTGTTTGGATGGACTTTAGTGTTTGGATGGATTGTAAATTCATGGTCCTGTTGTTTCAGAACCTCTAATTTGATCTTAATTTTTTTTTTATGCAGTGACTTTATTGTTTTCATAAAAATGATTCATGGCCTTTATTTAAAAAACAAACAAACAACCCACAGCACACACAGAAAACTATGGCCATAGAGGAAAGTACAAACAACAAAGCAACACATTGGTCCAAGTCTTAGCTCCAGTAGCGCATTTTAATATTCAGTAGACAGTTTTCCAGATACTGCTATGCATATTTTCACACAGACTTGATAGCTAGAGAAATGAAGAAATAGGACCTTTGATAATGTATTTACAAAATAAAATGTATTTAATTTTTACTTTTCATTTAATACAATTGAAGGTGAAGTAGTACTGAAGAAATTGTTGAAGTTCAGATAATTGTTTCTTTACTGAAAAGATCTTAAAACAGTGTCTCCAAAGGCCTCCAAAGCAGTGATCTTTACCTGGGGGTGGGGACGTTTGTGGCTGTCACAACAGTGGCACCTCTGAATGTTACTGGCTTCCTGTGAATAGAGGTTGGCTGATCATCCTACAGTATGCAGGACAGCCCCTCACAGAGAAGAATGATCTAGCCCAAAATGTCCAGAGTGGCAAGGTTGAGGAGGGTAAGAAAATAAAAAAAATGAAAGAAAACCATCTTAAAACCATTAGGAAGATGAAATCATATTGTAACTCAGGTGCAGTTTTAAACCATTTTGCTTGGGCTTCTATAATGAAAGATGAGATGGCTCACTTCACTGTCATTTCTCCTTCCTCAACAGAAAGATCCGGAGGTGGCATGTGTTTTTACCATGTCAGCAGCATACCACTTACAGTCCTGCAACCATCGCCCCCCAGGTGTTTAGTCTTAGTTCTGTATTTACATGCTCTGTGCCAAACAGGCACTTCTGTAGCCATGGTTTCCCCCTTTCTGGGTTTGTTTTACATTGTCATTTGGTTGCTTGGCTGCTTGACCTAAATGTAAACTTGATGTGCATGTGTGGGGGTGTCAGACGCACTGTGGTTGCCCCAGTCAGAAGTGCACCTGCAGTTTTGAGTTTGTGTCTTTAGGAGAAGAGTAGAGAGACATGGTGGAGTGTCCGGGGACACAGTGGGTTGTGAAACAGGATCCTAGGTAGAAATGGGTTGGATCTGGGGAGCTGAAAGAAGGAAAGCTGTGGATGAACATGGTAGTAATCCTCAGTTTCTTCAAAAGATTTCTATGGCTGCATGGATATATAGAACAGGGTGACAGATGTAGCCTGCCATGGGAGGGTGATACATTTCCTGTTCGCTGAAGTGTGCTAGGGAACCATCTATTGTCATGTTGTTTGTAGATGCTGCATTCAAGCTGTCAGCTAAGTGTCTTTGTTTAGGTAACTTCCCAACCTTGAGATTCTGCTAAGTCGAATAATGCTTCCTGATAGCCATCTGTCCTGGGGAGCCGTCCCAAACACTCTGCCCTTTGGGGTAAGGGTAAGAACAGCCACAGCCATGATCAGGTGGTTCAGGGTAGAGCCTTAAATGTTGTGCACATCTAGAATTTGGACCCACCATCTGTTGATGCAAAAAGTGGTACAACAGTGCATGTTAGATTCTGTCAAACTTGTTCTAGTCAGAGTCTGTAGTATTTACAAGATTACAGGGACTGAGTGCATTCTAAACACATTCCTGATTCAATACATTTCTATTTAATCTGGGCAACATACCATAGACTGAAAAGGAAGAGTGTGCACACCGATTGTTCCCCATATAATTGGAATTGGGTGTTCTCTTATTGTCTTGATCAGGTTTCTAGCACAGCGTGACTTACTGATTGATGACTTTGTTTTGTTGTAGGGGAGCTATCCAGTTTGGGAAGATTTCATAAACAAAGCAGGAAAGCTACAGTCCCAGCTTCGGTAAGTAGAGAAGTGTGTCATCTCCAGGATAACGGCAACATCCTTGGACAAACAACGGAATAGGTTGGACCCAAGATACAGATTGAGGTTAACTTTGAAAGTGTTACAGATATGGCCTCATGTATTGGGTTTTAATTTGAGCATTGCCACTTATTAGCCATATTTATGGCTCCCAATTCCCACATGTAAATTGAACTCATATCTGTTCTGCTTCCTTCCACGGGAATTTTGGGAGTCACATGAAGTATTATATGTAAGATAATGGCAGCATTCATGTAGTGCTCAGTATGGGCTGGGCATATGTTAATTAAATTTCACAACCCTGAGGTAAGTACAGTTTATTGTCCCCATTTTACTGGTGAGGGGACTGAGACACAGATAAGCCAAATAACGTGGCGAGTCACACAGCTAGTAAGCGGCAGAGTAGGGATTTGGACTTAGTTTAGCCCCAGAGTCCATTCTTCTTACTGCCTATCCTTATAAAAGAGTTCAGAATTCAGCTTTGACTATTGTATAATTCGATTTACATGAAATATCTAGAAAATGCAAGTCTGTAAAGACAGATACAGATTATTGGTTGCCTGGGGCTAGAGGTAGAAAAGGAGATTGGCCCCAAGTGGGCACCAGGGATTTTTTGGGATCATGGAAATGTTCTAAAATTAAATTATGGTGGTGGTTGCATAACTCTAAATTTACTAAAAAATCATTGAGTCTTACACTTAAAAAGGGTGAATTTCGTGGTATACAAACTATGTCTCAATAAAGGTGCTTAGAAACCAAGATCTAGTGGTGATGTACTCTAAGGGCTGTTATTGCTGCCTCGTCTTGTGCTTGTACCTGTATCGTTTGATATGAGATAGAAAATGTCACCTTCTTCCTGTTAAGGTTATATGCTTTTAAATCGCTGGGGATGGGGTGGGATGGGCACAACAAAGCGATCGTTTCCACGACCCCTGTTAAGGTGCACGGGTGATGATGTTGGCTGGTTTGCGTGTATGGGGATGGTTTTCTGGAGGACAAAGCAGGTAGGTGTTTCCTAGGACAGTAAGCCAACTGGATGACAGAGGAGGGAGGGATGACATGAGACTTGGGCCTTTGCCCCCGGACACCAGGGTTACTGCCCAGGGCTTTAGCTGTTGGACTGGGTGGTCCATGGCTGCCTGTAGATCGGGAGGGAGCTCAGGAGAGGTGGGTCTTTCCCCTCCATTCCTTCTGCTTCATGGGGCTTGGGATTTCCATCCCATGGACCTAGGACTTCCAGAGTCATGAGTGGGCTTCACGTTTGTTCTGTCCCATCAGAGAGAACTAAAATGTCTTGTGACAAGAGCAGACAATGAAATAGGATTCATTGGAGGGAAGTGTTTATTCCTCACACTTGATCACCATCCTCATTTTCAGTGGACCCGGGTGACTAGTACGCAAGGCACCCCTGCAACTGGCTCATTAAATTTGGATGATTGGCATTGACTTGAATGAGAATAAATCCAGCTGTTGCATTAGATATTAATTGTAAATCAGAATGAGCTATTTATAAATCCCAGAATGTTCGCTAAAGCTCCTTTTTCCAGGGTTTGCATTTGATGTCAACTCTCTCAAAAAAAAAAAGAAAAAAAGCTTTGAAGGTTTTTTTGTTGTTGTTCTGTATGTATGTCTTGTTTTGTTTAATCTGAGCAGAATGTTCTCTTGCTCTACTTGAAAATATCAGGCCTCATTTTGAGGTTTGGCTGTAAGGGACTGTTGCCCAGGTTTTCTCAGGACCACCCCAGAACCTCCCAGGAGCCTTTTGTTTCATAACTACTGTTGCTTATGTTTAAAGTTCATTTTGATGTCCTCCCTTTATAGTCCTTATTCTCATCTTCCTTCTGCAACTTTGCTTTCCTAGGAATGCTCAGTAAAGACTGGATTCTCAAGGGAAATACTTGGAAATTAGCATCAGGCTGTAAGCTTAACTTTAAGATCCTTTTGTGAGTCCTGGGGCTGGCTGGCTTGTTGCGCGGTCCACAGCCCGGCAGGCAGCGGTGCTTACTCTCCATTGAATGACATCTTAGATCATGACTCTGGGGATCAGCAGACTGCAGGGAGCTCAAGGCATCTTACAGTGCACAGGGGATGTGAAGAATTCAAAAGAATTTTTAGGATAGCAATTGAGTATAGTTAACTTCACCCCATTCTCTACTTACAGGAATTGGGAAGATACAGTTGAGATAGCATTCTAGGGCTGAAAAAACAGTATCTTGGTTTCATTATAATTATAACTTAGAGGGGAAGTCTCATAGCTAAGATCTTGTCTTGTACCAGGAGGAACATGGGACTGTGAGCCATGCTGGGCTGCTAGTCCCAGCTCTGATAGGAACTAGCCATCTTCGAAGGTCACTTTCTAGTTGTGCTCTCAGTTTTCCCATCACTCAAATGAATTGTTTGAACTAGACACTCCAAGTTTCCTCCTTCCAATCCATTCCTTTTCCTACACTAAAATTACTTTCACCTGTAACGTTTATGTTTTTAATGATGTTTTTCTTTTAGGTAGAAACGTCTGTCTTTTGCTCCTTTATGAAATTTTGCCTGGTAGTAATTTCACTGTTAGGCGAAATGGGAAGAAGTGCTAGCACTTGTGGGTGTCACCAGAAGAGCTGGGCAGTTATTGGGGCCCAGTGCTAATAGGAGGAGGAGAAATGCTTCTGAGAAAAAAGTGGGTCTGCAAAGCCAATGGGCATCCATGTCCAGTTGACGTGTGTCTCCTTGAAGGTTAGAGGCAGTTCCAGTGGAAGCTTTAGCCCTTTAGCTGTGCTGAATTTGCTAGTGTGAGACATTCCTCATGCTTTTTGTTATCTGTTTGCCTTTTAGGACGACAGTGGTGGCGGCAGCTGCCTTCTTGGATGCCTTTCAGAAAGTGGCTGACATGGCCACCAGCACGCGTGGTGAGCAGACCGAGGGTGACTTCAGCATTCCCTGAGCTCGGCGTGTGGGCCCTTGTCCGCGGGTGGCTTTACGCAGAACACTGGGGAAGTTATCAGAGCTTAGCTGACTCATATTTTTATTTTTTTAAAAACTCTGAAGGATTCCACATACCAGAAGTTGCACATAGTTCCCCATATAATAAGCACGTGAGAAGATGAATGGGAAATAACAGAAAGGTGGCTTGATGTGCTATTTGACCACTTTTAATAACATGCTAGGTGTAGAGCTGTGTGCTCGGCTGTGGTTTGGTTTTTCCCTTCTTGTGCGGGTTGTCCCAAGGCTTTCCTTACTCCTGCGTGGGAATGGGGAGCAGGAGAATGACGGATAGACCATTTTTCTGTGAGGATCCCTTTTGTAAGTGTTGTCCTGTTGTATTAAGTTGTTTGTGTCTCCCACATTGGACCGCAAACCCCTTGAGTCAGAAACTATAATTTATTCATGTGTGAACTCCCCAAAACGTAGTGCCTAGAACAGAGTAGGTGTTTAAAGTATGTTCATTAAGCCAGTGAACTAAGGAGAATCTTTTGAAAATTTTTAATGGTTTCAGTGACTACTGAATAAAAAAATAATACACGAAAGGTATAAGAAGAAAATGAATTCCCTTATATCCACCCAGTGTTAGAACTGTAACATTAGATAAGGTGGAGACTCCCCGTTCACAGGGGGGTGGTTTCCTGTTCATCCCCAAGCAGAGAAGCTCTCCTGTCTGTCTCCTGGGTCTGCTTGTGCGCCAGCAGCGACATGCCTGGTTTCTTCATTGCCATGGTGACATGGGAAAATAGGGATTTGAGGGCACACAGGAGGGGTTGCTTCCAGTCACATGAGCATTTAGCTTCTCTGAAGTGTGTGATAAATCCCTCCAGTAGGTACCCACTGACCACAGGTGTTTAATTAAATATTCAAATGAATTTGCAGCAAGGACGCTTGCCTTCACTCAGGAAACTCAAACTGCTAATATTTCAGGCACTATCACGGGACCACAGAAATCAATACATGATTCTCCTTGTCCTGGAGGAGCTTGCAGTTGACTAGGGGAAATGAGACAAATAATTTCAGTGTAGAAATAATATGCTTGGTATGGTAATAGTGGTAGAGAGTGCTAGGGGAATATGGAAAAGTGAGCAGTTAGCTCAGGGAGTCAAGGAAGTCCTCCCAGGGGAGGTACTATTTCTCATTTCCAAGATGCCAACGGTGTTTCAATAGATTCCCTGGGAGAATGTGATGGAGACGTCAGAATAGTGGTTTCTTCATCTAGTTTGTCGGCTTGATATAAGTCTTAACCAGTATCTTTTTTTTTAAGTCCTTTAAAAAAATTGATACATAGTTTATATATGTCTACCATAGACTCTCTAGAATATACAACTATGATGAAGAATATATCATTTAAGCCAGTGTTCACCACTGTTCATGTTATTGGTTCTGTTTTACAATATTTTATTCTATGTAGAGAAGGTGTATTACAAAAGATTTTTTCATTGGTATTTGGAACTGGACTTATATAGATGTCTTTCTAGAATAGTTATCAGAATGTGTCTTAAAAGAGCTGCTGTCCTATTTTAAAGAACTTATGTATCCAGCTTTGCATTTCTGAGATTCTTTGATTCTTAATGTGTCTCTGTATTTTGTTTAATTATTGATTGAACCCTAAAGGATGGACTAGAGAGGCATCTCCTGATTTTTTTCCCATAATTTTGTGAGTGGAAAGCTGGGTTTTGGCAGAGGCTGTTTTCCCAGAGTGGTTCTTGGTGGGAAACTGGAGGATCTGCAAGTTCTCTGGCTGAAGGGAGGGAAAACAGAGCTATTATCTGTGGGAAAAGAAATAAGAATAGCCTCTCTCTGGCGGGAACGGAGGTAGAGTAGGAGCTTGGAGGTGATGCATTTGACAGAAGACAATGTCCCAGTGGACAGATTCCAGCTTTGACATATTTTTTAACCACTTGATTTCAGGATATTTTTAGTGATGCCTGAATACTTTATATGTTGCAATGTCTGAGCTCCTTATACCCTGGAGAAAAATAACTTTCTGTTGAATATGAGAGTGTGAGAATTCTCACATGACCTTAAAAGTATATGGTTGATATGAAGAAGGTATATTTTATGGAGATAAGAGAGAAATTTGAATGACCTTCTTATATATTTAGTAAGTACCAGAGTGATTTTTATTTTTATTAATTTTTACTTGAAACTTGAAAAATGTAGAACCTATTCTTTTAAAAATCATATGTAACAAAGTATATGAAGTAAAATATCCCAATACCCCTTTGCAGGAATTGGGTTTAGTGTCATTTATAGACTTACCTGCGTATATAAACAAATGTGTCTGGGAGAATAATATATAGAATGATAAGTGGAATAATAAAGTGCATCTATATGATCTTTTTCAAAAGGTAGCCCCAAGGAAACATTGTTGCCATGCTTTACTCCACTGTATATTCTAGCTGTCTTTCTAGGTACCTAGAAATCTACCTCATTCTTACTAACAGCCAAATGGATTTCCAGTGTCTGGATGTCACACAATTTAATCATTCTATTGATGGATATTTAGATTAACTCCATTTATTAGCTGTTACAAAGTACACTGCAATTAATGCCCATGTACACATCCATTTTTGGAGATGTGTGTGTACTCTCGTAATGGTATATACACGTCCAAGTAAACAATCTGTAGAAAATGCTCCAGGCTGTTTTGGTTGGCAGAAGATACATTTGGGCTTAAAGTCACTAAATGCTGTAACTCTAATAGAATTTGCAGTTTGATATCTGCCCTCTGCAGAGCCCTGTCTCAATCTTAGAGCTTTAGATGTAGCTTTGAGTCCTTGTAGGAAGTGATAGAAAGGAAGCGCAGTTATTCTAAAGTGTACCTCTTCGGGACAGGCATCCAGAATCTCAAGCTAGCAGGTCCCTGGTTTCCAAAATATTAGCATTCCAAATTGTTTCCCAAAGGAAACTGCTCTGAAAGTTCTTTGCCCTTTTTAGCAAATGTTTTACACTAGCCATTAATACAATTTATTTAGGAAAGGCTTTTACAACTAGTTACTACAAGAGCAACATCAATCTAATCATTATATAATTATTGTTAAATAGAATGTGGAAGTAAGTCAGAATTTTTTTTAAAGGGAAGAGTATAAGTCATGATTGTTATGTTTATTTAGGTTGTCAAGCTAATATCTAGGTTAATAACTAAGCTATAATGTAATTTAAGATTTGATTAGCACCGTGATACATAGTATAGTTCTATATCCTTTTGATTTTGTACTCTAGAAGGAATATACAACTTGTGTTCAATATGAAAATACACCTTTTTCTGTATTGGCCACAAGATTCAGTGTCAAGCATTCAGTAGACATAGAATGTCATACTTTGCAAACCAGTATCTCCATTTTCTTCATGTCCGTAATGGACCAGTACATGTTCTGTGACAGGAGTGGAGAAATGGTTGAAATGACTGGTTTCCAGTTGTATCGGCTACTTTTAAAAAAAGAAAGAAGAAAATCAACAAAGGCAAGGGGAAGGCTTCCCACCCCTCTTCAGCAGAGGTAGCGGCATTGGGGAACAGCCCCTGTAATTCCCGCGCCCTCCTGCCCCGGGCCTCGGCTCTCCCTCTCGCGCGGGAGCACTGGGCTGATGAACGCTCCATCGTAGCACGGGCTGTCTGTGGCCCCTGCGTCATCCGCTGTGTCGGCAGGGGCCTGTGAAGAGCCTGGTGCTCTGTGACTTCCCTTTCTGCCTGCTTCTGTGCCTCTGCAGTTACCTCAGAGCTTTGAGAGGCCATCTCGGGGATGCTTAGATGATACGCCAAACCCAGAGTGAGGCGTTCAAGATTCTGAAATGGAAGTAAATGGATCCCCAGCCGACGACATCATCTTTAATGTCCCCAAACCTTTATACATCACTTATAAAAATGGACACAGTTTTAATATTGAAAATCACCACAACTTATATTGAATAAGTAATACGGGCTGAGTTCTGTTCTGAGTGCATCACATATATTGAGTCTTTATTCTTAAACAACAAACCTGTGAGGCAGGTGTTCATGATCTCCATTTTAGATGATATTGGGACAAAGAGCGCTTACCTAAATCAAGGTCACACGCCTAGTGGTGACATGAGTCTGGCCCAGAGCCTGACTTCAATCATTAAATTGAGTCCTTATGTAAGGAACTCCTGGATTTAATATAAACCTATATTTGCTTTTAGAGTTACTTGATCCTGAATGCATGAAAAAATAGCTTCTTGGAATGGTAACTAGATTAGAAACTGGGTTGCCTGAGATTATAGGCTTTCCCAGTTATGTGACCCTGAGTAAATTATAGTGGTCCCCCCTTATCCATGGGGGATTCATTCCAAGCCCCCCATTAGATGCCTGAAACCACAGTTAGTACTGAACCCTGTATGTATTATTTTTTTCCAATATATGCATACCTAAGAAAAGTTATGTATAAATTAGGTATAATAAGAGAATAACCACAATAACTAATATCAGCATAGAACAGTTAGAACAGTATACTGTAATATAAGTTAGGTGAATGTGGTTTCTCTCAAAATATTGTCCTGCACTTGCCCTTCTTGTGATCATGTGAGATGATAAATGCCTACATGGTGAGATGAAATGAGGTGAATGACAGTGACTCACGTAGGCATTGTGACTTAGCATTAGGCTGCTATTGACTTTCTGACAGTGTGTCAGAAGGATCATCTTCTGGACTGTGGTTGACCTCGGCTAAGTGAAACTGCCGAAAGGGAAACCTCGGATAAGGGGAGACTACTGTGTATTTCACTGCTCTGGGCTTTAATTTCCCCTGCTGTCAAAGGGGCTTTCCCAGAACAAAGTCCTTGATGATCACAAGTAACTGTTTCAGCTCCAATATTCTATGATTTTAAATCTTGTTTTGGCCCTATTGAACCCATAAAATATGAATGAAGTTGGGTGGTCTAAATTTTCTGTTATCTTTAGAGTTTCCAGTTTGTGCTGAAGACAGAAGGAGAGGAGGAAGCAAAGTGAAGCAGGGGATGATGGGACTGTAAATTAAAATACCAAAGAATAGTGGAGGAGGTGGTGAAAATGGAACCTCCTTCCTGTGCTGGTGATCTGCAGGCTGCTCTTTGGGAATGGCGGGTTTGCAGGGCTGACACGGGCTCTATCCCACAGACTCTGGGGAGCCCATTTGGTTTCTAGGAGGGCTTGGCGGCAGACAAAAGCCCTTCAGCTCTCTGCCCATGTGAGAGTCAAAGTCTCACTGCTGTAATGTGGGCTTTGGGAAGTAAGAATGAAGCTATGAAAAATCACATTTGTAGCTGGTGCAAGTGGGAAATTGACTAGGCAAACCAGTTACCTGGAGAAGGTTAGAAGAGAAATGTAGAGACTGTAGTTGGGCATTTTGATTGATTTGAATTATTAAAATAACGCCCCTTCTCAGACTTGTAGTAAGTGCAGGAGGAGAGCTGGTGGAAGCTAGATGTCTTAAGACAGCCGTAGACAACCACATGATCAGAGGTGTATGACCAGTGAGCCTGCATTGCCAGCGTTCTGTACTGGGTGAAGAAAATATCTGTGGCTTACACTGGGTAGACCTGTTATGGTTCTTAAAAATATATTACATGTTTTTAGTGTGGATTACTTGTTTTTAATATAAATTTTTTTCAATGCCATCGTCTCCAGATTACAACCACTCAAGAAGTTTGTTTTAAAGTACAGATTTCAGTTCCCTGCCTTATATCTATGGAATCAGAATAACTGGGTGGGAGCTGGGAATTGATTTTTCAGTGTTTCCCAGGAGATTTTGCTCCTGGGTGAGGTTTGTTCTGTCACACATGACCTCTCCCCATCACCTATTCAGGACAGCCGTTCCACGCACAAAGAAATGCTCATGGCTCCTTAAAGCCCTTAAAACCTTTGATCCCTGTCTTCTTGGACATGTGCATTCGAGACCTGGAATGCCCTTCCCAGTCCACCTGACTCTGCCTCCTTTAGATACTTGAGGATCTTCTGCTTGTCTTCCAAGAGCCCATTTGTGTCATATCACCTGTGAAACTTATGTCCCCCTCCCACCCCAAGGTAAAGGGGGTCTCAGACCTCAGGGCACATGCTTCTGCTAGAAAGTTCATCTCACTATGTCACTGTTTCCCCCATTAGACTGCAAACACCCCTAGGGCAGGGCCTTACATCCTTCTCTCTAAGGAGCCCAGACACCCAATGCTAAGTATTTAAGAGGGCTCAGATAGTGTTTGATGAATGAGTGACTGAACGTGCACAGCAGCTGCCACCCCCACATAGACCTAAGTGAATCTGGGTGGGAAAGGCTGTCACCTCTGGGAGCAGGAGGTTGGTGGGATGGGGGCTTGGCTAGATTCCACTTGGGAGTTCAGAATTCAAATTTTGGTGACCCCTAACTGAGGTTGAATTTCATGGAACATGGGACCTCATATTTCAGTCTAGCTGAAGAAGGCCTCCTTTTTCCACGATGTCCCAGGAAGGGGTCAGGTGGGTCCAAGGCAGCTCCTCTGCTTTGGCTGGAGTCATGGGGGAGGAGGGGCCAGGAAGCAGTTGGTGACCAGAGGGGTTTTGTTTGTACCCGAGTTTTATTTTAACAAGGTTGTTTTGAGATTTCACTGGCCCTTACCTTCTGATTTGACTTTGGAATTCAAGTTGAGCTCTCTTTCAAGTAATTAGAGCCTATGATTTCTATCTAGGAAGCTACTTTGCTGCAAACTGGGGGAAATTTATCTTTAAAAGTCATTTTAAAAAAAGGCTCATCTTGTAGCTCTGGAATCAAATAGTCTTTGAATATGACCTTAAAGGAATGTGGACAAATTCATTCATTTGATTAAAAATGAAAAAGCCTAATATGGTAGTCTGCTGAACTATACATGTGGCTATGATCATGAACTGGTTTTGTATTTTTATAGGCCAGTTTTGCTTTCTGAGGTATTTTTGGTTGTTGTCCTAAAGATTCTTGCAGGGAAGAGAACGTAAGAGTGTTTGAAGCTCAGTTGTGATTTTTCTCTAAGATCTGAGCTTATTGTTTTGAAAAATTCAAGTATAGTATATTAGCTTTTCTGACAATCTTATTCCAGCTGGGGCTTTACAGATAATACTAGGAAAAGGAATCTATCATAAAGCATTTCCTGGAGCCTGGAGAAGTTTTATGGAAAACTGTCTGGGCTTAATTTTACTTACAGCCTGTATATAGTTGTCATAAGGGTACCTTAGCTCAGATTTCCTGGAGCCTGGCCCATCTTAGATGTCCAGTAAACAGTTGCTGATGTTTATGAAATTTATGAAGTGAAGCATTTCATAGCTCACTGGCAGAGTGGATGGACCAGCAGCTATCTTCTGTAGTATTCTTTTTTTCTTTCACTTTATTTAATCTAAAATTACATGAAGAACATTATGGTTACTAGACTCCCCCCTTCACCAAGTCCTCCCCCCCACAAACCCCATTACAGTCACTGTCCATCAGCGTAGTAAGATGCTGTAGACTCACTATTTGTCTTCTCTGTGTTGTACAGCCCTCCCCGTGCCCCCCCACACTATACATGTTAATCGTAATGCCCTCTTTCTTTTTCCCCACCCTTATCCCTCCCTTCCCACCCATCCTCCCCAGTCCCTTTCCCTTTGATAACTATTAGTCCCTTCTTGGGTTCTGTGATTCTGCTGCTGTTTTGTTCCTTCAGTTTTCCTTTGTTCTTATACTCCATATATGAGTGAAATTATTTGGTACTTGTCTTTCTCCGCCTGGCTTATTTCACTAAGCATAATACCCTCTAGCTCCATCCATGTTGTTGCAAATGGTAGGATCTGTTTTTTTTTCTTATGGCTGAGTAATATTCCATTGTGTATATGTACCACATCTTCTTTATCCATTCATCTACTGATGGACATTTAGGTTGCTTCCATTTCTTGGCTGTTGTAAATAGTGCTGCGATAAACATAGGGGTACACCTGTCTTTTTCAAACTGGAGTGCTGCATTCTTAGGGTAAATTCCTAGAAGTGGAATTCCTGGGTCAAATGGTATTTCTATTTTGAGCTTTTTGAGGAACCTCCATGCTGCTTTCCACAATGGCTGAACTAATTTGCATTCCCACCAGCAGTGTAGGAGGGTTCCCCTTTCTCTGCAACCTCACCAACATTTGTTGTTGTTTGTCTTTTGGATGGTGGTGATCGTTACTGGTGTGAGGTGTTATCTCATTGTGGTTTTAATTTGCATTTCTCTGATGACAAGTAATGTGGAGAATCTTTTCATGTGTCTGTTGGCCATCTGAATTTCTTCTTTGGAGATCTGTCTGTTCAGCTCCTCTGCCCATTTTTTAATTGGATTATTTGCTTTTTGTTTGTTGAGGTGCGTGAGCTCTTTATATATTTTGGATGTCAACCCTTTATCGGATCTGTCATTTATGAATATATTCTCCCATACTGTAGGGTACCTTTTTGTTCTATTGATGGTGTCCTTTGCTGTACAGAAGCTTTTCAGCTTGATACAGTCCCACTTGTTCATTTTTTTTTGTTTCCTTTGCATGGGGAGATATGTTCATGAAGAAGTTGCTCATGTTTATGTCCAAGAGATTTTTGCCTATGTTTTTTTCTAAGAGTTTTATGGTTTCATGACTTATGTTCAAGTCTTTGATCCATTTCAAATTGACTTTTGTGTATGGGGTTAGACAGTGATCCAGTTTCATTCTCTTACATGTAGCAGTCCAGTTTTGCCAGCACCATCTGTTGAAGAGACTGTCATTTCCCCATTGTATGTCCATGGCTCCTTTATCATATATTAATTGACCATAAATGTTTGGGTTAATATCTGGAGTCTCTATTCTGTTCCACAGGTCTGTGGCTCTGTTCTTGTGCCAGTACCAAACTGTCTTGATTATTGTGGCTTTGTAGTAGAGCTTGAAGTTGGAGAGTGAGATCCCCCCAACTTTATTCTTCCTTCTCAGGATTGCTTTGGCTATTTGGGGTCTTTGGTGTTTCCATATGAATGTTTGAACTATTTGTTCCAGTTCATTGAAGAATGCTGTTGGTAATTTGATAGGGATTACATCAAATCTGTATATTGCTTTGGGCAGGATGGCCATTTTGACGATATTAATTCTTCCTAGCCAAGAGCATGGGATGAGTTTCCATTTGTTAGTGTCCTCTTTAATTTCTCTTAAGAGTATCTTATACTTTTCAGGGTATAGGTCTTTCACTTCCTTGGTAAGGTTTATTCCTAAGTATTTTATTCTTTTTGATGCAATTGTGAATGAAATTGTTTTCCTGATTTCTCTTTCTATTAGTTCATTGCTAGTGTATAGGAAAGCCATAGTCTGTGTGTTAATTTTGTATCCTGCAACTTTGCTGTGTTCCGATATCAGTTCTAGTAGTTTTGGAGTGGAGTCTTTAGGGTTTTTTATGTACAATATCATGTCATCTCCAAATAATGACAGTTTGACTTCTTCTTTACCAACTTGGATTCCTTGTATTTCTTTGTTTAATTGCCATGGCTAGTAACTCCAGTACTATGTTGAATAACAGTGGGGAGAGTGGGCATTCCTGTCTTGTTCCCGATCGCAGAGGAAAAGCTTTCAGCTTTTCACTGTTCAGTATGATGTTGGCTGTGGGTTTATCATATATTGCCTTTATTATGTTGAGGTACCTGCCCTCTATACCCATTTTGTTGAGAGTTTTTATCATGAATGGATGTTGAATTTTGTCGAATGCTTTTTCAGCATCTATGGAGATAATCATGTGTTTTTTGTCCTTTTGTTTATGTGGTGGATGATGTTGATGAAATTTCGAATGTTGTACCATCCTTGCATCCCTGGGATGAGTCCCACGTGGTCATTGTGTCTGATCCTTTTGATGTATTTTTGAATTCGGTTTGCTAATATTTTGTTAAGTATTTTTGCATGTACGTTCATGAGGGATATTGGTCTGAAATTTCTTTTTTGGTGGGGTCTTTGCCTGATTTTGGTATTGGGGTGATGTTGGCTTCATAGAATGAGTTTGGGAGTATTCCCTCCTCTTCTATTTTTAGGAAAACTTTCAGGAGAATGGGTATTATGTCTTCTGTGTATGTCTGATAAAATTCTGAGGTAAATCCATCTGGCCGTGGAGTTTTGTTCTTGGGTAGTTTTTTGATTACCACTTCAATTTCTTTGCTGGTAATTGTTTTGTTTAGATATTGTGTTTCTTCCTTGGTCAGTCTTGGAAGGTTGTATTTTTCTAGGAAGTTGTCCATTTCTCCTAGGTTTTCCAGCTTCTTAGTATATAGGTTTTCATAGTAGTCTCTAATAATTCTTTGTATTTCTGTGGGGTCCGTCGTGATGTTTCTTTTCTCATTTCTGATTCTGTTGATGTGTATTGATTCTCTTTTTCTCTCAATAAGTCTGGCTAGAGGCTTATCTATTTTGTTTATTTTCTCAAAGAACCAGCTCTTGGTTTCATTGATTTTTTTCTATTTTATTCTTCTCAATTTTGTTTATCTCTTCTCTGATCTTTATTATGTCCCTCCTTCTGCTGACTTTAGGCCTCATTTGTTGTTCTTTTTCCAATTTTGAAAATTGTGACGTTAGATTATTCATTTGAGTTCATTCTTCCTTCCTTAAATATGCCTGGATTGCTATATACTTTCCTCTTAAGACTGCTTTCGCTGCATCCCACAGAAGTTGGGGGTTTGTGTTGTTGTCATTTATTTCCATGTATTGCTGGATCTCCATTTTAATTCGGTCGTTGATCCATTGACTATTTAGGAGCGTGTTGTTACGCTTCCATGTGTTTGTGAGCCTTTTTGCTTTGTACAATTTATTTCTAGTTTTATACCTTTGTGGTCTGAAAAGTTGGTTGGTAGAATTTCAATATTTTTGAATTTACTGAGACTCTTTTTGTGGCCTAGTATGTGGTCTAATCTGGAGAATGTTCCATGTGTACTTGAGAAGAATGTGTATCCTGTTGCTTTTGGGTGTAGTGTTCTGTTGATGTCTATTAGGTCCATCTGTTCTAGTGTGTTGTTCAGTGCCTGTGTGTCCTTACTTATTTTCTGTCTGGTGGATGTGTCCTTTGGAGTGAGTGGTGTGTTGAAGTCTCCTAAAATGAATGCATTGCATTCTATTTCCTCCTTTAGTTCTGTTAGTAATTGTTTCACATATGCTGGTGCTCCTGTGTTGGGTGCGTATATATTTATAATGGTTATATCCTCCTGTTGGACTGAGCCCTTTATCATTATGTAATGTCCTTTATCTCTTGTTACTTTCTTTGTTTTGAAGTCTATTTTGTCTGACACTAGTACTGCAAAACCTGCTTTTCTCTCCCTGTTGTTTGCATGAAATATCTTTTTCTTTCCCTTGACTTTTAGTCTGTGCATGTCTTTGGGTTTGAGGTGAGTCTCTTATAAGCAGCATATAGATGGGTCTTGTATTTTTATCCATTCAGTGACTCTATGTCTTTTGATTGGTGCATTCAGTCCATTTACATTTAGGGTGATTATCGATAGGTATGTACTTATTGCCATTTCAGGCTTTAGATTCGTGGTTACCAAAGGTTCCAGGTTACTTTCCTTACTATCTAAAAGTCTAACTTAACTCAAAGTCTAACTTAACTCACTTAGTATGCTATCACAAACACAATCTAAAGGTTCTTTTCTGTTTCTCCTCCTTTTTCTTCCTCCTTCATTCTTTATATATTAGGTATCAAATTCTGTACTTTTTGTTTATCCCTTGATTGACTTTGAGGATAGTTAATTTAATTTTGCATTTGCTTCGTAATTAGCTGTTCTACTTTCTTCACTGTGGTTTTATTACCTCTGGTGACTTCTATTCAACCTTAGGAACACTTCCATCTGTAGCAATCCCTCGTAAATGGACTGTAGAGATGGTTTGTGGGAGGTAAATTCTCTCAGCTTTTGCTTATCTGGAAATTTTTTAATCCCTCCTTCAAATTTAAATGATAATCTTGCCAGATAAAGTAATCTTGGTTACAGGCCCTTCTGCTTCATGGCATTAAATACATCATGCCACTCCCTTCTGGCCTGTAAGGTTTCTGCTGAGAAGTCTGATGTTAGCTTAATGTGCTTTCCTTTGTATGTGATCTTATTTCTCTCTCTGGCTGCTTTTAGCAGTCTGTCCTTATCCCTGATCTTTCCCATTTGAATTACTATGTGTCTTGGTGGTGTCTTCCTTGGGTGCCTTATGTTGAGAGATCTGTGATTCTCCATGGCCTGAGAGACTATGTCCTTCCCCAAATTGGGGAAGTTTTCAGCAACTACCTCCTCAAAGACACTTTCTATCCCTTTCTCTCTATCTTCTTCTTTTGGTATCCCTATGATGCGAATATTGTTCCACTTGGATTGGTCACAGAGTTCTCTCAATATTCTTTTATTTTTAGAGATCCTTTTTTCTCTCTGTGCCTCAGCTTCTTTGTATTCCTCTTCTCTAGTTTCTATTTCATTTATTGTCTCCTCCACCGTATCCACACTGCTTTTAATACCCTCCATTGTGCTCTTCAACGAATGGATCTCCTACCTGAATTAATTCCTGAGTTCTTGGATGTCTTTCCATACTTTGATGATTTTTATTTTGAACCCCCTTTCAGGAAGAGTACGGAGTCCATATCATTTAAATCTTTCTCGGGAGTTTTATTAATAATTTTACTCTGGACAAGGTTCCTTTGGCATTTCATGTTTGTATATGGCGCCCTCTAGTGTCCAGAAGCTGTAGTCTCTGGAGTTGCTCATCCCCTGACACAATGTCAGGGGTCACAGGGGAGCAGTACTGGTGCATAGGGGGAGGAAGGAGCTGTTCCCCGCCTCCCAGCTGCTGTGCCTGTCTCCACTGCCTGAGCCAGTGGGCCGGGCACACAGGTAAGAGTTTTTGTCCCAGAGCAGCCGGATATGGATCCCTGCTTTCCACCAGCTGCCGGAATCCCAGTCTCCCCAGGAACTCTGCCTGTATTAACTTTCCAGTCTGGTAGTTAGCACCATGAAATGTAGGTTTGTGCTCCCAGCGCAGGACTCCGGAGCCAGGGATTCAGCAGTCCCAGCCTTCCACTCCCTCCCTGCTCCGTTTCTCTTCCTCCTGCCAGTGAGCTGGGGTGGGGGAGGGGCTCAGGTCCCACAGAGCCACAGCTCTGGTACGTTACCCCATTTGTTGAGGTCTGCTCTTTTCTCCAGGTGTGTGCAGTCTGACCCTGTCCTCTTTCCTGTTACTCTCTCAGGATTAGTTGCGCCAATTAAATTTTCTAATTGTATCCAGTATTAGGAGGAAGCCTCTGTCTCTCCTCTCATGCTGCCATCTTTAATCCAATCCCCTGTAGTATTCTTAAACATGAATTAGGCACACTATAAGATGATCCAGAAACTATTGCCTTTCCTTAATGGGGTTTTGAACTTCTTAATTTTTGATTCACATGAATTATGCTGAGGAAGCTCCAAGCAGATTTTGCCCTGCTGGCAGTTCCATTTTGAAAAATCCCACTGCTGTAGTGTCAGCTGTGGGAAGTAAGAACAAAGCTATGAAAAACAACATCTGTAGCTGGTGCAAGTGGGAAATTGGGCAAACCAGTTACCTTTCTGGAGAGCCCATATTTCTTTTTGTTTTCCTTTTAAGCATGTGACATGGAGTCCAGGCCTTGTGGAGCTTTTAGTCTGGATCAGGGCCATTCTGGGTGATAGAATTTTCTGTAATGTAGAACATTTCCATCATCCTATGTGGTAGACACTAGCTACATGAGGTTACTGAGCACTTGAAGTGTGGCTAGTGTAACTGAAGATGTAGATTTCTAATTTTTATATTTTTAATTCATTTTAATGATATATTAATATGAGAAGCTGAATCAAGGATGACTGGTTTCTATGCAGAGCTTATCTTCAATATGCTTGCAACTTTGTTGAAGGCTGTGGTCCTAGCACAACCCGGGACAGCTTCAGTGTGGCCTCATTAACTTCATCAACCTCTCAAGCCACTCCTACTTAAACATGATATGTGTATGAATATGTATATATCTTCATATTGAATACCTATTATAGTCTCAATCTTAAATATAAATAAAACTTCTATAAGTTGTTAGTATTTCTAATAATATGGAATCTACCTAAAAACTATGCTTTTATGGAAACACAGCTTCACAATATAAATTCTCCATCTCCCATGCAGCGATTTTGGAGCTGATGTTGACCTAGTTAGTAAAGGGTGACATTAAAAAATAGGCCTTTGTAAATGGGTTCATAAATGCACAGCCTGCTTGTGGGTTTCACTGTTTTGGTAGTTTTCTAGTCTGTTAGATCTTGAATTGTTTCAGCTCATTAGCACAACATATTTAATCCTATACATTCTGGTTACCATAAAACAACTCTTTAAAAATGGCCCAATGAATGTGAAGTTTTTCCTAACATTTTACACTTTTTTTTAAAGCAGTTATTTTTTTAGTTTGCTTTATATGAAACTCAGACTTGGTATTGAGTCCAGGATAGTAGCGTGGCATGTGTATTTTAAACATTTTTTACAAATCACACTATAGATAAGGACTAGAAATAAAGGAATTCATGTTTATTGAGTATTTTTATTTTCTCAGTTTTTAAAAGCAAGTCTTCTTTTCCTCCTTGCGTTTGAAGGAGTTAGGAGATGAGTACTTATATAGTCAGTTATTTTCTCAGGCAAATTTGTATATTCCAGGAGATCTGGAATCATGCATTTGATTTGGAATCATGACCTCATTTCAAATCATACATTCGGAATGGAGCCTTACTGGTGAGACAATGAAATCTCTCATTTCTGATCCCATTGATCTTCTTTCTTGATGTTAAAACTGATGCCTGACAGCAGCACAGTTGGTTCCGTGCTCTACAAGTGGCCTTTTCTTATTGATCTTCGGTTGGGTAGCAACAGTTGCTAGAGACAAGCTGTTCCGTCGTGGTTAGCCAGTGCCCTCCTGCCTGTGGGTGTTTGGTTTTTCACAGTGTCTTCCCTGAAATGACTCTTGAAAGCACAGTTATTGTGCCTTAGCCTGAAAGGCACTAACCGGAGTGCCACTTTAATGTAAGCATATCTTGGGTGTCCACAGCAATATGTCATCTGAATCCTAAATTCCTCTCACAGGGAGAGCCAGAGATACCTGAATTCACACCCAAGCCCTGTTAAGGCTTGTCCGACCACTTGCCGAGAGAAGCATTTGCTCACGTTCAGTTCAGGGATGGTACCTCGTTTTACCCTAGTGTGTTTCCCAAGATGATGCTTGAGTTATGATGTGTGCTGTTTTCTGTGAAACCTCGGCAGCCTTAATAAATGCTGGTGAATTACACCGTCCTGGTGGTAGTGGCAGCGGCGGGTCCATGTCCAGGCGTGGAGAGGATGTGTGTTTTATGGGTGACTGCGTTGATCTGTGTGTGGCATGATTATTTATGTCATTAGGCAGTTTTCATAATGAAGTGGTTTACTCAGCAGTTCCCTCCTTCCAGTTTGCGGGGCTGTCAGCTTTTGTTACACAAGCAGTGAGGACTCTCTTCCTCCCTCCCTCCCTCCTTTCCATCCTATTTCTTTCTCTTTGCTTTTTTGTTTTGACTTAATAACTGATAAGCTTCTATCCCATCCCACTGCCACACACACAAATGTATTGTAGCCACTTTTGGTAAAATATTGATGAGCATTCATGAAAGAATGCAATTATTTTAGTTCATATAAATGAGGCGTTTTTTTTTTTTAAACAATGACTTCCTGTGAAAGATCATTTGCCATAGAGTCATAAACTTGCTTTGCTTTTGCCCACTTCGGGTATAAATAACTGTTTGGAATGTGAATGTGAGCTTGAAGACACTTGAAGTTGTTCAAACTACTCGTTTTCTAGGATGAGTCTACTTTTCTGATTGCATAGCTGCCTCCTCTCTGCTCCCTCTGATAAAGCCTGAAAACATGCACAACATATGAAAACTACTCTCAACTAACGTTTTAACTATACCTGTATGCTGTGCTGTAGGGAAAAATGTGATAGTGGAAAATGTAAGAGTATGATGAAGACTATTCAAAAGATCTTCCATCACCAAGAATCTGGCAGGGAATTCTCCTGATGTATTTCGAAGAAATTTGATGTTTATATACTACTTTTATGAAACACATCTGTGGCCTAAAGTGAGAATTACCTGGAGGTTGTTTTGTTTTTCTTGTGTTTTTAACATAACCCTTTGGTCTTTTATTTTTAAGAAGGTACAGGGTTTTTCTTACAGATCATGTGTGTAGTGTAACCTTTTCATTTTTACAGGGCAGATTGAGTCTCCATGAGGTAAAATCACTTGTCCAGAGCAACTCAGCTAATCAGGGGCACAAGAGAGATTCTCATTCTTGTGCAGGGCTTTGTGTGCCACGGTTTCCTCTGAAACTGTGTGGCGGACCGACCGTTTGCTTTGCCTCCTGGTTTAATGCTCAGGGTATTCAAGCAAGAAAATAACACGTGCTATGAAAATAATCTCTGTTCTATGCTCTCAATCAGTTATTGCTTGTAAAGATTTTTGTTTGCTTGTTTATATGGAATTCTTTGTCATCTGGTTTCCCAAAGCAGTTTTCTATTTCCATTCTAGTTCTTCCTTTTTCTAGGGAAGATGTTTTGTTTTATTTTAGCTCTGTGTGGTGGTGGTGGTGGGGTGCTGTTTTGCTTATATTTTAACCAAATTTATATTGTTTTATTTGACACGTGCATATTTACCTGTAAGAATAACTGGACTTCTCGTCTACATTTGTCTTAGTTTTGCAAATACATTTCTACATGCTTTTGTGTACATGCATATAAACACACACACAGTATGTTTTTTGATTCCCGAATGCTTAAAATTGCCATGGGACTCTTATTTCTAGTAAAAGATGCTACGATGGAAATCTGCAGCTTTTCCTGCTGTGCGTGCCCGGGCCCAGGGACCCTGGTTACCATGGAAACTAATATCCAGCCACTGGGTGGTACTTGTCTTTAGAGCTGCATCCGAGTGCATTTCACAGTTGAATACAATGCTGCTGCTTCTCCCTTTAAAATAAGGAGAGGGCGGGGAAAGCCAAGTGATTACAAATTTTAAAAAAATAGTTTCTGTGAAGGCAGAAAGAGGCCTTAATATGCACCCTTTAATGTGATTGTCAGTAGGAGGGCAATACAGTTACCCAAAGGGGTTCGAGTATCCGATAAAATACAAAAGAATCGTGGAGGAGGTGGTGAAAATGGAACCTCCTTCCTCTGCTGGTGATCTGTAGGCTGCTCTTTGGGAATGATGGGTTTGCAGGGCTGACATGGGCTCTATCCCATCGACTCTGGTGGAGCCCGTTTGGTTTGCCAGGAGGGCTTGGCGACAGACAAAAGCCCTTCAGCTCTCCTCATGTGCCCGCTGTCCTGTGTATCCTGACCTTTCTCTCTCAGAACCCATCCAAGAACCGGATCTGAGAGCTTGCCCGATTTGCACTTAAGCACGTGATTGCCATCTGTGCTTGTTGAGAGGCGGGTGCGGATCATGAGAGCAAGACTTCACTTGGATAATGCGACTTAAAGCCAAGTGCCGGATGTATTGCTGGTACTGGAACTGGAGGAAATAAGCCGTGTAAACGCATGCCTGATGTAGGTGGTCCTTTTGGGCCCTGGCCACAGGTGGGCTTACAGTACCTCTCTGTGGGAGGTTCCCACTGCCTGTACACAGACTCGTGTTTCCTGAGAGCAAAGGATGGTAAAATTGCTCCCAACATTGTTTAGATGGACACCTGGTGTTCTGGTGTTTGTTTTTCCGAGTGTGTTTGTATAAAGCAAACGCTAGGAGCCTGGGTTATTTTGAAACAATGTGATATTTTGGAGAGCCTTTGTCAGTCATAGATGGTGGGGATCTTAGTCCAGCCTGGCCTCGAGGATTGACGGGAGGGCCTCTACCTGTTGAAACACTCAGCCCCTCAGCTGCTTTACCTTCTTGAGGAGGTGGAAGCAACCCCATTTTGCAGACAAGGGAACCCAGTTTGGTGACTGGCTGTGGCTTGGTTAAAATATCACATGGCTTCAAAGTAGCAGAGCCAGGAGTGTGTACCCACTCTGTGGGACCCTTCAGTCCCACACATTTTCCGCATCAGAGATGAGTTGCATATATAGAACCATTTAGGAATTTAGACCAGGGTTTCTCAGTCTTGGCACTATTGACATTTTGAGCTGGATAATCCCATGTCGTGAGGGGCTGTCCTGCGTATGTTTGCATGTTCAACAGATCGGGGAGTTTGCTCCCCTGCCACCACTGTGACCAAATTCCCTCGGGTGTAAAACTGCCCCCATTGAGAACCACTGAGCTCGACTTCTCTGGTGTTTTTATATGGCAGTTTAATAACTGTGGCTGGACCTTTTGTCGAGGCACTTGTGGACAGCGTGGTACACTTCAGCTAGGTTTTAAATGATTTATAACTATGTTACGATTTTAGAAATTTGACAGTCCATGCATTGTTTCATCTGAGAAACATCCACTGGGCTAAGTTGTAGAGAAAACTTTGTGAGGAGTCCACATCTTACTGAAAAGGTTTGCTTCTTTTTAGCTGGTCATTTTCCAGAATGAAAATATGTACATTTTTTAAAGCTTGAGCCAAATAAGCACAGTGATGGAGTAGAAGAGCGTGTTGGAGTTTTCATTCCCCCTGAGCTGGCCTCCTTCATGGAGGAAGGTTCTGCCTCAGAGGCTCGTCCCGGGCCCATGCCGTCATTCACAGATGTGCGGCCTTGGTGGGGCTGCCTGATCAGACACACCTCAGCCTCGCCATCCGTGAGATGAGATGGGTCTGCCAGGTCTGCTTGTCTGGGGGATTGTGGAGCTCGGATGAGCTTGTGGCTGTGAAAGCCCCGAACAGCTGTGACCCAAGATCCCGTGCCCCTGGCGTCCTTTGTCACATCAGACCTTGTCGCTCCTCGGTGACTCCGAGACTCTAGTGTTCCTCTCTGATTCCATGTTTGCCTGCCTTGTTTCCTCCTGCCGCTGTCTCAACTTCTGCCCATGTTCTAGGCCCATTGGTCACTGTTTTCCCCCAAAAGACTCCTGACATTTTAACATTCCTCCCCTTGATTGTGTTGACTTTATTATTATCTTAGTTATTACTATTATAATTTATTTTGTGTATAAACAGATATTTATATATTATAAATATATATGATGTATAATTAAAATAATTGCTTATTAGATTTGGGGTATTGTAATAGTAACTTGAATACATTATAATGTTTATTTTTTCCAGCTTTATTGAAGTGTGAGTGACACACACAAATTATATATATTTAGGTTTTACCATGTGACTTTTTTTTAAAAAAAGGTGTATGACATGATGACTTCATACACTTCTGCCTTGTGAAATGATCGCCACAGTCCCATCAGTTGATAGTCCCATCACCTGATTTTTTAGTTGTCTCTCCCGTGCCCCAGGTGTGTGGAACCTGTCACCTTCCCCACGTTGGCATGGAATGTTCCTTGTCCTTCCTCACCAGCCGGACCCTGGATGGTCCTCTAGGAATCCCCTCTGGGAATCCTTTGCCAGTCCTCAGGGAGCTTGGGAGCTGCCCAGCTTTGCTCCCAGCCCCCAACCTGGGCTCCTCCTGCCCTTTCACTGTTCCCTCACCAACCTGTGAACGGCTTCAAGGCGAGGAGTCATTCATTTATCAGCAATGAGTGAGTGCTGTGGTATGCTTAGTGCCAGTTTTTTTTTTTTCCTTTTCAAATTGAGATGAAATTCACATGACATAGAACTAACCATTTTAAAGTGAATGATTCAGTGGCATTCAGTGCATTGGCAGTGCTGTGCGACCACCACCCCTGTCTAGCTCAGCATTGTCCTCGCTCCAGATTAAACCCCAGACTGGGGATAATGTACAGATCTGGAGATGGGTGGTGGTGACAGGTGTGCAGCAACGTGAATGTACTTTACTGCCAGTGAACTTATAATGCACAGAGGATGTTTAGGGCAGTGAAACTGCAAGGTATGATACTGCATTGGTAGATACATGCCATTATACATTTGTCCAAATCCACAGGCTGTTCACTGCCAAGGGTGAACCCTAATGTAAACTCTGTACTTTGGGTGATAGTGACGTGTCAGTATAAATTCATCAGTTACAACAAATGGCCCACTCTGCTACAGGATGCTGATAATGGGGGAGGCTACACATGTGTGGGGACAGGGGCATATAGGAAATCTCTACCTTCCCCTTAACTTCGCTGTGAATTTTCAACTGCTCTAAAAAAATAAAATTTTATTTTAAAAGAAATGGCTATAATGGTAAATTTTATGTTAGGTATATTTTGCCTAGAAGAAAACAAAATCCCATATCCATTAAGCAGTTAATCCCCATGTCCCCTCACTTCCCCTAGTCATCTTGCCAGTGTTGTGTGTTTTATTCATCATTATATCTTTAGCCTCTAATATAGGTGTTCCTGAATAAAACTATCCAGTGAATGAAATGAGCTTTTACTTTAACACTGACTCGTCTCTCTTCAACAGCTATGTAATGAGAAAAGTCATCTGAAGGAAATTTCTTTGCAATATGTCACTAGTATGCATTTAAGAGTTTTCCACCTCTTGACTGATACCTGCATAGAAATAACTCTCAAGCCAAAACTAATTTTGAGGTTTATCTGCCTGTCTTGGTTATGTTCGACATTCTGGGTGGATAGTGGTAGTCCTCGTTGTGTATCTGTTGGTATCAGTCTGGCACCCTCAGGAATCTTTCAAATATATACCTTAAGATGTTAAAATTTTTGATTACTGTTTCTTTAATGGAGTAGAAAAAAAATGTAGCCATCCTTTCAGAATTTACCATTTTTAACTTGATTTCTTCCGTGAAATATCGCCTTGTTAGTCCTTTTCTTGACCCTGGCAGCCCGCATAATCTTGTTCTTCCCTATTGCTCTGTAATTTATAAAATCATATTGCAATTGGCTTGGGGAGAGTTTACTTAAGCCTAGTTGAGCCTTTAGATTTTCTTTCTGGCATGGACAAAAGCGTCATTAATTATGAATATAAATTCTTTTTGCAAAATGACAAGATTGAACATTTCCTCATGCCAGTATCCCAGCTGTCTCATTCTAATGCTCAACAAAGACTTCTTAGAGATTGTTTTTAATGGCTGTGGTATCAGATACTAAAAAAAAAAACAAAAATTAGGACACTAAAGAATGCAAAGTAGATTACAGCTCATTTGCCTAGAAAACAAACTATGTACATTTTTGGTTTTGCTATGCGGCCATTTCTACTCTTGTGGTGCCTTTGTGGTTGCAAAGATTTGGCTGCAGCCACAAACCGAAGGGTTGTTTCTCCCCTCTAAGGTGTTCTGCTGTTGACAGATACAAAACGTCATCTTAGATGACCAGTGCTTGAGATTCCCAGGCTTAGGTCATCTTTTTGCCCTCACCGTTGCCTTGGTGATGGAGATGGGAGTGGTGTCTGTAGCCACCAGCACTGAGTCCTCACTTGTGCTGCTGTTGTGTTGTGGCCTCGTCGCATTCCCTGGGTAACCTGTGTTACTGCCAGTGGGGTTGCTGAACTGGGATCTGGTTCCCAAGCCTTAAAGTCTTTAACCACTGTAAGCTGCTGCCTCGGTCGTGTCGGCTCACCCGGTGGTACACTATGTCAGGGAGATGGTTTCTGATGTTCTCACTTGCCCTGCGTCCTGCTTTTTTGCAGCCAGAGGAGGTGACCACAGTTATGGCAGTTGGTTCCTTCGAGCTCGAACCCTGGGAAAAGGTTTTTCCCTCCTCTGGCCCCCAGCTGAGTTTTCTAGTCTGGAGATGGACCTGTGTTGTTGTATTCCTTTGCAAGGTGTCAGAGAAGCCAGCACCTTGGGAGTTCCTACTAAGTTTAGAGCCCAGGGTGTGTGTGTGTGTGTGTGTGTGTGTGTGTGTGTGTACACATGCACTAATATTTGCTCATACACCCAAGCTTTTGAAAGATATATTTCTGTTCACAATTGCTTGAGTGTGGATGTTTGGTGTCACTATTCCCCTTCCATTTTTTAATTTGAAATTTTTTTGTTTTTTGGACCACTTCCTTGTTAACCAAAGGCACTTGCATGTAATGAACTCTTTTTTTTTTTTTTTTTTTTAACCTTAAAGGGAAGACCTGTAACATTGAACATGAGCAAATCAGGCTTAAGTCACTTGGGAATTAGATGGGGCTGGACAATTCAATGTCCTGTTGATTCACTATTTTAGAAAACATCAGGGGAGGAGCCAAGAGGGTTCAGTAAGGCCAATAGATGAGGAAAGAAGGGCGGGTGACTGTCAGCATTAAAAAAGCAAGACAAAGCAGTTATCTGTATTTCAGAGCCCATCCAGTTGTGTTTTCTTCAAGAACACAGAGATGTGATTTGGCCTCAAAAACTCTTATTTTTCTTTGATTGTGTTTAGTATAAATTTGACTTAAAATGCAATTTCACACCATATGATTTCACTTATTTGTGGAATATAAAAAACCAAGCAAAAAAGAATGAGCAAAAACAGCAGTGAACTCAGGACACTGAAAAGGGATTGGTGGTTACCCTGGGGGAGAGGCAGGTGGATAGGGGAGGTGAATGGGGAAAAGGGGCACAGAAATTCTCAATCCTAATGTAAGTTGGTCATGGGGATGGTAGTACAGCATGGAGAATATAGTCAGTGGTTCGGTTACATCTTTCTTTGCTGACAGATAGTAACCACACTAGAGAGGGTGAGGATTTAATTATATGGGTAACTGTTGAGCCACTGTGTTGTATACTGGAAACCAATATAAGATTGTATATCAACAATACTTCAATTAAAAAACCAGTTTCACATTATTGCGTCCAGTCCCCTGCGCTGTGTGCATGCATGCATGTGCCGTAAGGAAAATGTCTACACCATCATTGTCTCTCCCCACTTGTTCTGTTCCTCTGAAGCAGGAACTGCTCTTGCAGGCGGTGCCCAGAGCTGACCTTGCAGTTAGCCACTGAGCGAGGCAGCCAGCCTTCACCCTTTGCACCCCATGCAGCAACCTGGCCTCCCTGCTCCAGATGCAGGCTTCCTCCTGCCTCCCAAGGGCCTGACTGGCCCCTCCGGTCTCCTTGCTGTGTTCTGACTCTGCAGGACTTGAGACTGTGGCATATTCTCTAAGCATTTATTCTGGAATAGAGCCTCTCTCCCCTGCCTCGGTGCTGCTCCTCCTGCCTGCAGCCTTGCATGCTGAGGGATTGTTTGTCCTGAGTGAGGGAGGAGACAGCATTGAAAAGTAGCTGTTAGTTAGCTTTGGATTCCAGCTGCTTTGCACTGATGGCTGTGTCGCCGCCAGGGAGCCGCAGGTCAGCAAATAGGAATGAACCCAGCATGCGCGAAGCTGCTGAAGATGTAGGCGGGCACACGTGTTGATAAGCAGCTGCCCCACCCTGCTCTCACGCCACATAAAAAGGACCACAAAAATCATTTCAGTGTGAAATTTTAAAGAGAGTAAATTTTTGTGGTGCAAGTGCTGCCCTCTTGTTAAGAAATCGCATTGCCTTAAAAGCCTTTGATTTGAATACAAGCCTGCAATTTTTTTGCAGTGTGACCATTGGCAAGTTGCTTTGACCTCTGTGTACCTCAGTTTTCTTGTCTGTAAGTTGGACACAATAGTAACACCTATGAAGCATTACAGAGACGAATCTTTTAGAATGTGTGTCAAGGGTGTAGTTCAATGGCTGGTCCATAGTAGCCTTCAAATGTTAGTTATTATGAATAAGGTAAGCTATTAGTACATACTAATGTGCAAGATATTATGTATGCTGTGTACTTGGTGTAGATTATATTACTCAATTTTCAAACAAAGTAGTTCTGGGAGAGGTGGTGTGGCTCTATCAGGTTCCCTCTGTCATTAAAGCAATTTAAGGTATATTTAGGATGATTATGTTTTCATTGTGGATATAAAAACTTACCCCACATGCACATCCCCACACTGGGCCTGGTGTAAAAGCAGCACCTCTCATGCTTGAAATAGCTCCTGGTAAAACGTGTAGGAGTTCTGGGGTTGGCATTTCTCCCTGCTGGATGGAAATATTAGTTACTAGGTTTATCTTTTTTTTTTTTTTAAAGGCTGCCATAGCTTCCCTATGTTTTTTGGACTCAATAGACATGTTTGTGTAAGGTTTCCAAAGTCCAGCTTTTCACTTAGGAGGAAGCTGAGCACAATAATCCTTCTTTTTGTTTCTAATGCTGAATGTTGGGGTCTGTTCCATGCAGAGAAAACCTTTCTTTCTACTCTGCATCCTGCTACCTAATTCCCAGGGGGGCCTTGAGTAGATTATTAGCTTGCTTAAATGTGATTAAGGAGTCCTTTTCTGTTGTATTAAGAAACCACCACCTTGGCCATGAGGGACTTTGAGGCCTGGCGTAGCCTTCCTCCCCTCGGAGTGAAGTCTGGGAAAGAAGACATCACCCCCTACCTCCCAGCCCTGGGTGGGTGAATGGTCTGTGGGCAACGTGGGCCAGTGTGCTGGGCTCCTGGCTCCCTCACCTCATTCATGCACAGTAGAAACACTGTGCTGGCACCAGTGAATGGTCTCTGACACATGTAGCAGGTGGTTAGTTTCTCTATTAAAAATATATTGGTGGTCAGGTCCTGGGTGTTCTTTCAAAGAGATGGATAGGAGTATTGTAATAATACACTATTGGTGTAATAGATATGTGCTATTAATACAATGTTATATTCAGCCCCTAAGTTAAGTGCCCTAGTTGAAGTTTTAAATCACCTCTTTCTTTCTTACAGTCGTCCTTCCCACCTTTTGCCATGGACTAGTTTCCCCTCCCAGCGTGCTCTCCCTGTGGCCCCACTTCCAGGGACTTCCTCCTTAACTATTTTTAGCTGCGAACGGAGACAGCAGCTGGCTGGCAGTGGCTGTTTGCTGTCTGGAGGAATGAAGGCTTTCTTCAGGCGACTCACTCCCCTCACTGCCTGCGCTACCTGGCTCTTGACCCCTTGCCTGAAATTCTGTCTCAATACCCGATTCCTAAGCAAGAGATCGAGTTACTCTGCTTGGGAGAAGCCCTAAATGTGGCGGTCTGATAGAATGGTAGAAAAATTGCCATTTAAAAAATCTCTTCCTAGGGCCAGTCTATCTTTCATATTTTATATACTGAGGACTGAAATTCCTGTATGACTCTTCATTTTCCCTTTATGTTTCCCAGGGCTTAATACATAAATAATGATCAGGAGACCTGACATACTGTTTTGCTGACCCTAGATGCTGGGGGAATAAAAAAGATCAGGAAGAGGATAAGGAAGACTTAAGTTTAACGAATGTCTTGGCATTTGTTCAAGGAGATTTTAATCAAATCCCGAACTAGTGGGTATGTGAGATTAATTGCCCTTTTGAGGGTGGCTGTTGGGGTTAGTCCTGGTTAAATCCTTTATGAAGCGTTATATGAATTTTCTCCCATCGAAGAATTAGGCAGCTTTTCAAGTTCGTTCTCCTAAACCTTGTTGTAAACGTGTGGGAAATTGAGGTTCTCACAGCCTATAAATCTTCTGTTGGCATTCTCTGAAGTTCATTTTGAGCCTGGATTTGGAGATGTTAGGAGTTGATTTTCTACGGAGTTTCTACAGTGCATCTGGGTTTTCCGTTGTGACCAAATGGCACTTGGTTCTTGGTTCAGCCAACATACTCTGAGCACATGCCATAGCTAGAGGGCTGGGCCAGCTTCTGAAGCAGGTCAGGCCAGGATTTTGGCCCAGGAGGGCTAACTGTCCAGAATGTACCTTAAAACCTATTAGGGTGGTTATGGAGTAAGCATAGCATGGCATGTTCATTCAGATTCCTTTCAGAGTCCATTCCAGGTCATCCTTCCTGCACCTGCAGCTTCTCAGATTTCCTTCAGTTTACAATATTTCTTATGTCCAAGTGGCATATTTGGGGTCAGCATTCCTGATCCCCTGCACTGCATATGGGCTTCAGAGCTTGCCTTGGCAAGGCCACAAATTAGCACTTGCCCATAGACTCTAGAATTTCTTAAGAATGCTCTCAGTCAGAGTGTTTAAATCTTGAATGCCAAGGGTCTCCTGAAATCACACCTTAGAGCAAAAATGGCAGACCCATCATAGGCCTTGTGTGTTGATATGGGTGAGGAAGATTCCAGAGCTGGTACCCCTCCCAGACTACAGGTTGAAGTGGAATTAAAAATAGAGAAAGCAAATGAGGATAGGCCTTTTATAGTTTAAGAAGTCTTTTAGACATGCATGTGTGTTTTTAGTGAGGAAAAAACAAACCAACAGGTTGCCATTGGTCTGTAAGTTCCACAGTTGTGGAGACTGGGTCTCCCTTGTTCATTGGGCTCCTGGGGTCCCATTCGTTGTAGGGACTCTTTAAACCTTTGTTGAGTGAAAGGATGAATTAGTGCCTACCAGGCCCTACACTAAAATGTTGGGATTATTTGAGAAAGGTGTTTTTATGTCCCTTCTTATAGGATAGAGGATTGGAGAGGTTAATTTGTTTTCCCAGGGTCTCAGAGCTAAGTGGCAGAATCAGTATTTTAAAATCTGAAATTATTCCTCTGAAACCATGCTAACGTCATTGCCATAAGTATGTACAGCATATCATACCCCTAGCTAAAATCATCCAAAAAATGCATGCAGTGGATCAAATGGGGGTCAACTGGGATAATGATTTGGGAGAAATCAGCCCCAATCTGTCACCTCTATACTGAGGATATACAACTGACAGCTCTTAGGGATCAAAAGACCTATAGGTGAAAAGATCAGTTTTGATATCTTTTATATCCAGCAGCGTGACCAATGCTGAACATACAAGAGGCATCTAGTCAGTACCTGCCAACCGGATTCAGAAAATATATGACTATTTTTACATTTCCCTTTTGAAGAAGAGGGAGTAAAACATTTAACTTTTAGAAGTAAGCAGGCACATTTGAAAATATGGAGTCCTCTGCCAAGAGGTGATTAAAGAAGCTTTCTAACTTCCTTGGGGCTCATGTAACAGAGGTGGGTGCTTTCTTTCTGAAATAGACTGTTGTAACATTGCCCATGACTGGTTCTGGTCTGGTTTATGCAAACCTTTAAAAAACCTCCACCCCACTGAGAAAGAAAAAGAAAAAAAAAAAAATGAAACCTACATATGCTGTATCCCTAGCATCAATAATTGAAGGCAGTTTTAGGTGAACTGTAAACTATGTGCTGAATCTACCCAGTGTTGGCCCATGTGCTAAGAATGGTTTTTAAAATAGTTGAAAAAAAAAAGTACTGTTTTGTAACGTGTAAAAGTTAATGTGAAATTCAAACTTAAGAGTCCATCTATAAAGTTTTATTGGAACACAGCCAGCTCATTACTGTTGAAGTTGGGTCTACGGCTGGCTCGTGCACAGTGGCAGAGTAGAGCAGGTTCAACAGAATGCCCCACAAAGCCTGGGATATTTAATAAATGACTCTTCACAGAAAGGTTGTTGACCCCTGCTTTAAAGCCAAGTAGCTTGGGAGGAGTGAGTGGGGATGGAGGGAAAAGGGGAATATAGGTTTTCCCTTACCTTTCTCCCTGCCTTTGGTAAAATTTAAATGTTCAAAGTGAATCTTTCAAAGTTTTTTTTCTGCTTCCTGATTTGTAGATCCCTGAACTAAGGGTCTTGATTTTTAAAGACAAAAGGAAAAAAAATTGGTGGCGGTGGAGGCAGTGAGAGGGGAAGGCTTTGATCCTGTTCAGCAGGAGAATTCCCAAGGTTCTCACTCCCTACTATGCCCCATCCCCATAGCTTTACAAATTTGAATAGTAGGGTATTTCCTTGCATCACTAGGGCACTCAGCATGCGAATGTTCATCCGATTGACCGTGTTATGTATACAGTGATGCCCTGAGGGGTGCCAAGTTGTTTTAACCATCCTGCCTGCTGCGCCTGTGGGTGGCTGCTTCGCCAGGACTACAGCCTACAGCCGTGGGCCTCCTTCCTAAGGGGAGAGCGCATTTTGCCCTTTCCAGAAGCCTATTGTGATCAGGTTCCCTTGATACTACTTCTAGAGCCCAAAACCTTAGATTAAAAAAGAACTCAAGGGAACTAAGGCTTTTTTGGCAATTTAACACTGTTAACACCTACAAGGAGTTGGGTCTCTTTGTCCTGATGAGGGAGGGGTCCTGGAAGCCAAACAGTGACACTGTTTATGAGGACAATTTTAGCCTCTCTGTTTCCGAAGTTTAGATGTGAGCTTGTCATTCTTGCATTTGACCAGACCTGTACATGGGCAGTGAATCCCGGGAGGTTCCCACACACCCACCGTTGCCCACTGGTTGCTCACCTTGCTTAAGGTTTTGAACTGAAAGTGTCTGGACAGAAAGCGTCGACTTGATGAGAATAGTTCTGGGCGCGAGAAGGTCTGTGTGTCTGAAGTCACTGAATTAGCGAAGGAGGACTGAGGAGCTATGCTTTTGTTCCTTCCTTGTCTCATTTCTCTCTCCACATTCTTGCAGGATCTTTACTTTTTAAAGACTTTAATCTTTATTAAAGATTAGATAAAGGAAGTGAGGATAGACCTTCATGTTTTCCACTCATGTTATGAAAACTGTCCCGTTTTGTGACAGTCTTATTACACATTCTCACTATGAGTAATTTTTAAAAATCAGATCATTAATAAACACCTTTTCATTCCTTTTTTCACAAAGTATTCATATGCCTGACTTGAAAGTCCTTTGCCATTGTTCTTGATTTTAAAAAATAGGGGAGGATTTGGATGTGTTGGATTAATGGAGAAGTAGTACACCCCCCAAATACCACTCATGTGACCAGGGTCTATCTCACAAACTTGTCAGAATTAAGTGTCAAAGTGTTTTAAGAGATTACTTGCTGCATGAATGTTCATAGCAGCACTGTTCACTGCCAAAGGCAGAAACAGTCCAGCTGTCCATCATGGGGATGAATGGGTGAACAAATGGTGCGTGTATCACACATAGTTAACTATTCAACCATAAAAAGGAATGAAGTATTTGCTACAAGTTGGATGAACTATGAAAACATTATGCGTTGTGAAAGTCAGGCAAAAAAGATCTCATATGATTCCATTTATGTGAAATGTCTAGAGTAGGTAACTTTACAGACAAAAGCAGGTGTGTGATTGCTGGGGGTGGCAGTGGGAATAGGAGGGACTGCTCCATGGCAGGGGAGTTTATTTGGGGATGATGAAAGTATTTAGGAACTAGATAGAAGTGGTTATTGCACAACATTGTGCATGTACTAAATGCCACTGAATTGTTCACTTTAAAACGGTCAATTTTACGTTATGTCAGTTTCATTTCAGTTTAAAAAAGAAAACCACCGTCCTCCTTACCTGTGGAGGATACACTCTTTGACCCCCAGTGGATGCCTGAAACCTTGGATAGTACCATACCCTATGTATACTGTCTTTTTTCTTGTATGTACATACCTAGAAAAAATTTTAATCTATGAATTAGACACAGTAAGAAGCTAATAATAACATAACAGAACAACTCTAACATTCTACATACTGTAGGAGAAGTTATGTGAATGTGGTCTCTCTCCCTCCCTCTCAGAATATCTTACTGTCCTGCACTCACCTTCTTGTGATGATGTGAGATGATAAACTTGCGTGATGAGACCAAGTGAGGTGACTGACACAGGTATTGCGATGTAGCATTGGGCACTGTTGACCTGATGATGATAGGTTAGAAGGAGGGTCATCTGTTTCCAGGCCTCAGTTGACCTCAGGTAACTGAAAACACAGAAAGTGAAACTGTGGAAGAGGGGGGACTACTGTGTATGTACACACACACACACGCACACACATCCCCGTGTCAGTGCCACTGTATATGGTATGCCTGCCCATGTACACACACACACATACACATCCCCGTGTCAGTGCCACTGTATATGGTATGCCTGCCCAATTGCCAGGAACTCACTGTCCTTGATGTGCTTGGTCTCCATCCTGTAGCAGAGGGAGACCTCCAACACCATTACACCCGCGCAGCCTGAGGCTCAGGAGTGAGGAGTTTGCTCAAGGTCAGGTCACTAGGAAGTATCAGTGTAGGGTTTTCCTATACATCTTCATTATGTCCCTGTGTTGTTGGTGACAGGAGAAGCTGACAGATTGTATAGACTAGTGGGGGATCAATGCTCCTCTAGAAACTTCAGGTCTTTCTCAAAGACAGTTTCTTGACAGTACCCGTCACAGAACAGAACGATTAGTCTTCTTTATTCTCACTAGCTGTATTTTTGGTCTGGTTATTTCCTCACCTCTTTGAGCTGGTTTTCTTTTAAAATAATAACAAGAATTATTTATATGAGGATCATTAAGAGTTTTTAATAAGATGCTCAGTGCTTGGGAGAGGTTTAATAAATGTAATATATATACCTGCCCCATATACAATCTGGCTTGTTAAGTTTCTTGGAAAGGTTCAAGGAAAAGCCTAGTGCCTTCTGGGGTGTATTTGTGTAATGAGGGGTGTTGGCGCCCCAGTATACCGTGAACCACAATCCAGCTTTGCATGGCTGGTGTCTCCCTTCTGCTCTTGGAGAAGATGAGCCTGTCTGTGTCTAGAGAGGCTTGGACCGCCCTTGCTCAGTCCAAAAGGTTTAGCTGCTTTACGGGTAGTTCACCTTGTGCCATTTTTCTGGTGTTTGGTTCCGTGAAATGTGGCAGGGTTTGTGAACTGCTCTTAGGCTTAAAAAATAAAGAAACGGTGCCTTCAGCTGCTTAACACGTCACAGTCCCAGCTCCATGGTGCCCTAACAGGAGGCAGGGAAACATGCTGCCTCAAAGCTGGGTCTCCCTGTCTTCCTGTAGTAACATGAATCGCTGCAGCCCATCTGTGCTGCTTCAGAACTAACGTAGTGCTGAGAGCAGCTCAGGGTGGAGTGACTGAGGGCAGCCCGCTTTCCCTGATCTCCCTGGGGCTGTTCACGTGGGATTTCAGGATCTCAGCCTTGTGTGGGGTTCAGGTGGCATGTCCATATCTGGGTCTCGAGTGCTCGTGACCAACCTTACTTCACATACAGCACTTGTAAGGGTGACTTCCTTCGAGGGGCACCTACACTGTGAAAATGTGTGTGGTCCTCTCTGATTTCATGTGGCTTTCCCTCATCATTGCTACTGCGCTGTCATTAGGAATTTCAGTACCACTTTAAAACACAGCTCCCCTTACTAACATAACACACCAGTCCAGTGTGGAATGTGTATAGTAACTTCATTTTCTAGCTGGGGAGACCCTCAGGAACTTCTGGCTGTTTAGCCCAGAGACAAGTACATGGATTTGGTTCTGGAGGTTTAACTCTAGAGAAAGAAGTCAGCTTGATTTTCTTCCCTGGAAAATAAGCGAGTGGCTACATTTCTCCATGGTTCCCTCTTCCTTCTCCATATTTTTAAGTAGATGAAAAAATTATTGATGGTTTAATACTGTCTTCATACTGCTTAGAGTCTGGGTGCATCTTATGTTACTTCACACATTCTGAAAAAACTACATCCTTAATTAGCATTCCTTGAGATAATTATGAGGCATGTATTCCAGTTGACAGCCCTAAAAATTTAGCATGGAGGTAGCTGCCTGATTTCCTTAAAAGTTATGCAGAATAGTATTTACTCTGTGTGGAAACATGGACTCTTAGTGTGTTGCAGGGTTAGGAATTTTCCCATTACGTCACTAAACACAGCAAAAACTGAGCTTTTGTCTGTCTTGTTCTATACAAATAGTATTGATCGTGATGTGTTTATGAATGGAGGATCTCCAGCTTTGCCTGAGTTACGTTTACAGAGGTAATGGGTGTTGATCATGGCAAGTATTTCTTGGGACAGGATGCTGTTCTTAATTAAGGTGCTGGTTATATAAGTGATATCTGAGGTTTGTCCTCCAAGAGCTGCTGTCTAGATGAAGTCAGGTGTCCACAGCCACAAAATCTCAAACTTGTACATCTTGAACTTATTTGCTATGGTCAGGAATCCTGCAAAGTGTGAGCCACCCAATGGGAATGGAAATGCCGCGGGATACTCTGTTTCCACTTTGATCATATTCTGAAACGGCACCTTTCCTTTCCGGAGCCTCTGGGTGTCCCTGTTACCTGTGCTGTTGAATTGTAGAAAAAGGCAGGGCAAGAATAGTGGAGAATTCATGACAGCAGCGTGACTCTCCTGGTCCTGGGGAGCTGAGTAGGTATGAGTACGGAGAGGGAGGACGGCCGTGCAGGAAGAACCCCTCGTCTGGGGGGCAGTCCGGCGTGGCGCTGATGAGGGGTGTGTGCAGGCTCATCTCTGGAGGGGACAATAGGTGGAGAGGAAAGAGGTGGGTGCGAGTCAGAGAGGTAAGATGAGGATTTGATTCTGAAGGAGGGCTCATGGAGGTTTTTGAGTTCAGAAGTGTGGTAGGAAGAGAAGCATTGAAGGACTGGCCTGGAAGGGAGACTAGTTTAGAAAGACATGGTTGGAGCAGTTCAGCCCTGATAAGCTTATCAGAAGTAGGGATGCTGAGGCACTTCAGCAAACAAACAAAAGTACTGAAAAGGCAAGTGTCCCAGAAGGTCACCTGGACCAATCACAGTGGGAGCGGAAGGATGCCTGGGCCTTGCACTTACCGTGGCAGCTTGGTGTTTTCTTTGGGGGACCAGGCCTTCAGCACTAATGGGTTCATATCCCAGGCCACGTTGAAGAGGTGATTTGCAGTCTTCAGAGGGAGAAGAGCCCTAAAACCATCTTTCATCTACAATCTCTGGAGTTTTCTTCTCTAACCACTTTAGAGAGGGGATGGCTTGGTTTCTTTGTAATTAAGAGCTAGGAGTCCTTTTTTTTGCTTTGCCTGAACCTCTGATGCTGTGCCGTGATACAACCATCCAAACGAGATGATGTGGTGAATGCTGTTGGTAGGCCCTAGGGTGCTGCCCAGGTGGTGTTTATCATAAGCCCACTTCCTTATTTTTATCCTCTCAAACGATCAATTCTGAGCATGTTAGGTTTACTGAGCTCATCTGTGCATTGGTTATAGGAGCTGCTTTTGATTTCTGACACTCCTTTGCAGGTGGAACACAATCAAAAGTTCCTAATGATGGCCTGCCAAGGCTGCATGGGGTACCCCCTCCATCACTACTTGTCCCCCAAGTTTGTTGTGCTCAGTAGTAGCGGCCAACTTCCTTTCCATCTCAGGATCACTGTGATTGTGGCTGTCTCTGCCTGGAATGTTCTTCCCCAGACTTTTGTATGATTTCAGCTCCAATATAACCTTAGAAGGCCTTCTCTGACCACCTGCCCTGGGGTAGGTACACTTATCCCCCTTTCTCTGCATCCCCTTTTCACTCTCCCTCCCATTGCCCTGTGTGGTGGTGGCACTTGAAATTAAATGAAATTCATATTTGTTCGCATGATTTTTTAATGCATTTTCTTTCTGCTAGCTTGTAAACTCCACGAGGGTGGAGCTTTATGTATCTAGTATTCACAATACCTGCCACTCAGTAAAAATTTATTGAATGAATGAATGAGAATTTTAATTGAATTAATGTAAAAATAGCTTTGCTTGCAGGACATCCTTCTGTGGTGATGATATTTGGATACTATTAGTAAGAGCAGGAACGAGATGCTTGTACCATCTGCCTTTATGTGGTGTAGCGAGGTGCTAGAAAAGCATCCATTTTCTTTTACCAGTACTAAACTGAGAAGAGCAAATACCAACTTTGCTTTGTCAAGTAGAACCAGCAGATTTTAGCACGTAAGCTGAAAAGGTTATCACTTCACCTTATATCCCTGAGTGTGTTCAGACAGAGATGCTGAACATTAGTAAAAACAAACCAAAAATATGTGGCTCACTGTCTCTGACTCATTTCTGACTGGGGACTTTGGCAGCACTGTAGCAACCTACACAGCTGCCTTGAATGTGTTCCCTAGCCCCCTCCCCCTCCCTCCCAGTCCAAGAAATCTGGGCTTTATCTAAAGCCATTGTTTTACCCTAGGACGTCTGTCATTCAAAGCGTATAGTTCAAGTTTGGAGCAAGCTGTATTGTAAAAGCACGGCTATGTGGTCATCTCAGCTTGTACAAACATTAGGAGCCAAACACATTTTATTTACCCCATGGCTGGCATTATTTATCACAATATCTCAGCATAGTAAGATGGTGACACCTACGCAGTTTCTCAGGCTGTGCTTTCTGCTAATTGTTTGCTTAATTAGAAAATGAGTAAGTATTTATAGAGGAAATAGAATCTGAAACTGTGGGGATGAAACCTTCTGTAATTGCACGGCGTTATCGTGCTCTCCTAAGGATTGCACTTCTGGAGTGTGTAGGTGGTAGGGGGTCTTACGTTTCTGCTGGTGTTTACTGAGAGATACATTTTTTTGTCAACATGTTGAGCAAAGTGAAGTCCTGTGGTGGTAAACCCGCCTTGAGACAAGGGCTTGAAAGCCATATACAGTCAAAATGTCTGCCCAAACCATGAGGCTTCTGTTCATTCTACAGCTTTGATTCGCAACCTGATACATTCAGGACATCATTGAAGGTCCATAGCTGTTTGGAAAAGGGCCATTGCACCAAAAGGTGTCTCTTTTACATCATAGGAACAAAGCAAGTCAGACCTTGATAAGCTTTGTAGAATTTTCTGGATCAAAGCTTGTGTCTGGTGAGATCGTATAGCTACAGCTAAGAGTGGAGTTTGGGTTCTGGGTATCGTGTTAGATTCAAAATGGGAGTCAGTTCTGACTGGTGACCAAACACACTGAGATACTGATTTCAGCTTAACTGCTTTAGGCATCTTCACATTTTTGTTTTCTGGGCACATTCAGAGGCATTGGTTTCCCCCGCCTTACAACCGGATCTGGCACATGGTTGAAAAGTGTCGGGATGTATGTCAAGTCGACCTTGTAGTTCTGTTGGCCGCCCAGATTCAGGATGGCTGATGGGAAGCGTTCAGCTGGCCCCGATCACACGGAGTGAGGCGCCTCTTTGCAGCCCCACCAGGCATAGGACAGAGAAAGGCAGGGTTGGGCAGGGAGCAGAGACAGGGCGATGTCCTGCTGTGGCTGTGAACTGAGGCGTAGCAGCCAGACTTTGTGTCTTTTGGACTCAAGCACATCAGGTGGTTCCTCATTTACAGTGTCCTTCCCCATAAAGACATTTGTAGGTTTAAGGCCAGAATTAAACAGCCTAACAAGACAGTGCCTGTAAGAAAAACGAAAATAAAGAGAGCAGAAATACTGCCCTCCTCCAGCCCCATTCCGTAGCTTTGTAGGAACAGATTCCCACAGATAGGGATGTTCCGCGGCCATCCCGCAGCCATCTTGGTTGCAGTTACCCCGCGGGGGTGAAAGCCTGGAGCCTTTGAATATTAGTTCTGCAGCCAAGCAGCTGTGCGACTTTGTACTAATTATGGAACCTTTTAAAGCCTCAGTCTCCTCCCTTGCCAGAAATGATAGTACCACCTACCTTTCAGGGTTATTTTTTTTATTGTGGTAAAATACACACAGCATAAAATTCACCATTTTAACGATTTTTAAGTGTACGGTTCAGTGGCATTTAGTACATTCACGTTGTTGTACAACCATTACTGTCATCCATCTCTAGAACTTTTTATATGTCCAAACTGAAACTCTGTACCTATTAAACAAGACTTCACATTCCACCTTAAAAGACCTGAGATTTGAACAAGGATTTTAGGCTCTGTATGTCTAGTATTGTTCTCTCTACCATATCACAACTCAAGAGCATTCGCTGTCTTCAGTGTTTGACATCTCCTAAGCATCTGCTGTGCTCACTGGTACTATCCACAAAAATACACATTCTCAATCACTCTCCATCAGGGACCCTATCCCTGACCTACCACTGCGGGGGAATTAGTAGTATGAATAATGAGGCTTGCCCTTTCATTCTATTGAAGTTCTTGCCGGATGGTGACTAAGTTCCAGGTCCCTGAGGGAGAGTGCTCCCTGGACATCCTGCCCATCCCACAAACCCACAGTCTGAAGTCAAATTCTAAAAGAAGAGAAGTGGAGGCTTTGTTCTTCCCTGCACCTGAATCCCAGCCTGCTCCCCAGTTTGTTGTTCTTTTCTTTCTGTAGAGGCTAGACTTTTGTCTGGGTACATTTAAACTTTTCCTTCTTAAATGGGAACCTTTACTTGTGTTCCTATTTCCACCCCCTTTCTCTCCCTACTATGTTCCTGTGGCCACCTCCCAGTGGGTCTTCCCCTTTCTGCTCTCCTGGTCAGCCTCCACACTGCTGATGGGACTTTTTTCCCTACAATTCCAATCTGATCACCCCACTTCCTTATTTGAAAACCCTCCGTGACTCTGTCATAAAGCTCAAGCTGCCTCATGGCATTCTCACCTTCTGACCCCTGAGCTCATTCTGAACTGTGTGACCCCCTTCCTTCTCTGCCCTCCCTGTCCCCAACCAGACACACTGTCACAGGGGCCCTTCATCTCCCCTTGAAGGCAGTAATGAAAGCTGTGTACCTCCTCCCTGCAAAGGTGGTGTTCCCCCAACTTCCCTTTCAGCGTCAAGGGGGCTGTGGATCCTGGGTAGGAACTCTGCCCGGTGCCCGTGCTGGAGAACCTCAGGAAGACCGCACGTGCGGCCTTGTTGCTCCTGCTCCTGCCGTTTCCTTAGAGCCACACGTCTTTGTTCCTCCTGCTTCCACAGTATTTTTCTTTGGTGCACCTTCCTGCCAGAATTAAGTTTCCTTCTAGTTTCCGTGCATAGCACCTTACTAGAACACCAATTTAGCAATTGTATAAGAGTTGATGGTTTGCAGGGCTGCCTTGCGTGTGTTGCGCACATAGGCTTGCATTCGTGTATTCAACACGTTTTTTGAGCTCTTCCAAGCTAACCACAGTGCTGGGCCCTGGAGATGTGCTAGGGAAGATGATCCACTGCCCACCCCAGTGAGGTCAGCTTAATGGAGAACATCTACAGCTAGATAGGTCGTTACAATGCAGTGGGACTGTAGTAATAATAGTTAATGCTCTGAGCACTTACTATATACTACATGCTGATGAGCACACTGTATGTGCCATCTCTGGCTGAATTCTCACAACAGCTCTGTGAGATAGGTAAAAACATTTTACAGATAAACTAACAGAGGAATAGATAGGTTAAGTAAGTTGCTTCAAATCATGAGGCTTGCCAGTGGTAGAAATAGGACTTCAGCTCTGCAGTCTTATGTCCCAGGACCAGATGTTTTATTGCTGGGCTCTCAAAGATCAGCCTGGCCAGCCCAGGACCCGATAGGAGAGAGGAGAGGAAAGGAGCCAGGAGGGAAACACTGAAGGCTTCCTGGAGGAGGGTGCAGAATGGGGATGATGCAAAGTGAGCAAAGACTCAGAGTGAATCAATGAACTTTGTATGCAATTTTATGAACTGAGGGCTGTCGAGATAGGAAAAGTGAGGAAGGCAATGTTTATTGAACACATTGATAGGAATAATAGAATTGACTGCTGAGCAGAATGTTGAATTAAGCAAAGGAATCTTTAAAGAACTCCAGAGAGATAAATGTTGTAGACCCTGCAGGACTAATTTCTGTTTTCAGTGTTGGAAGGCAGTGCTGCTTTGGATCTATACACGTTCAAATAATTTAAGCACTGAAAGGCACCCAACAGATGACCTTGTACGAACATTTGCATGAGGGCGAGTTATTCGCCCTCACCATGTTCAGTGTCGGTATCAGTTAAGAGCAGCCTAAAAATAGATAACTTCCTCAAGCTCCAGATACTATACATTAAGCTGCACCTTTATTGTGGTACCACTAAGAAAAAAATCCTGTCACTTAAACTATGACAGGCTTTTCAGAGATGTTAAACTGTGGGGAGAAAAAGACTGATGTTAGAAATTGAGTCTAAGATTAGTCCTAGAATCCATGAAATATGGTAGCTTGCTTCATGGAGTTATGTGGACAGCACTGGACACATAATTAGTCATGAGGTGCCAATGCATGGTGGCCACGGTGTTTACACAGAGGCGGAAGCAGGCCTGGAGGCTGAAGTGACTAATGACTTGATGGCAGCCAAGCCGTTGGGAAAGTGCCCTCATGGCAGGTTTTGCAGATGTTAGGCTAGCTCGTCTCCTGACAGGCGAGAGCCCTTTTGCCTATAATGTCACATGTTACAGGTTGGGAGTATGTATGCCTTTAGGTACTAAGAGCCCAGTGGTCATCTGCCTTTTCCAAATGTGAGGGGAAACAAATGGCTCAATTTCAGAGTGTGACTTCTAATCTAAACTCTGATGTACACATTCCCAACCATTAGAGAGGCATTTTGTAACCTTAAATGATCAGGTTTAGATGAGAATGCCTGGGTGCTACCAAATTAAAGGCCAGTGGGAATCTGCTTGGAGAACTGGCCTCTGGTGCTTGTGGTAGAGAAGCCTTTATCTGGAGACAGCCTTGCCGGAAGGAGATGGCCACGCCTGCATCTCAGGCCACTTTAATTAGGGCTGGTGACGTGGTTGCCCTATGATGACAGGCTGAACTGAGGCCTGTGGTTGGTTCTGAGTCATGAAACCACTTCTGGGAAAAACCTAGCAAAACTGTGGGTGGCACCCCGAGGACTCAGGGGGGTGACCCCTAGGCGCTGGCCTCTGCCCACCAGTCTGGGGTGCTCCCCTGCCATGGCCCACCTGCCTGCCACACTCACATTTCTATAGTTTCTTCCTGCCATCCTGGGCACAGGGTTTCCTCTGTACTGTGCTAGTGGTCTCTCCTTTGTCTTCAAACACCACTTGGCTAACACCCACTCATCCTTGGTTTCTAGACCCAAGCTGGGCACTGCCCCCTGAGAAGCCTTGTGTGGTCTGTACTTGTCCCCTGGCTTGCCTCTTGCACTGTGTTTTCTATCATAATTTTCTGTTCTATGCGTTTTTGCTCTCCTGAAAGAATGGAATGCATCTTATTTACCTTTGCATCTACTGTGCTTTACACATAGTAGGCCATTTACAGAAGGGTACTGGATCGAACAAAGGCAAAATAGCAAAGGTGATATTCTGAGGATCCTTTGAGGAGGAGGAACAAGGGGACAGCCTTTGTGTGAGGATGATAATGGGTCGCATAAGCAGGGTAGCCAAGAACGGGAAACGAATTCACAAAATCCATTGCATTAAAGGCTGGGGGACAATGAGGAGGTGCAGGCAGGCCTACTCTTAACCTTGACAGATAGAGTATGGGTTGGGCAGGTGGGTGGTTTGGGGCTAACTGTGTGCATGTGAGCCTGGTTTCCTATAAGCCTCCCAGGTACCCCGGCCCTCCTATCAGAGGCTTAGGGGACTGGGGGTCTGGGGGGCTGTGGACGTACCAGCAAGCACAGAACTCTGGGGATTTTCCTACCCTCCAGGGGGTAAGTGTTCTTGGCTTCACTTGTAGCTCTTTGCCAAGGCCTCTGGGGCCTCCTTGAGGCTACAATTTTCTCAACAGATGTGTGTGTTCACTTGGTATGAGGTTTAGTAAATGGCCAAGGAGCACAGTGTGTAATGGGAGCTTCTGGGTGGGCTGCATATGCGCCCTCTCTTCTGAAGAGACCTGCTTGCAGGCTGGAGGGTGCAGGTCAGCATAGGCATAGACCATCCAGGCAGCTCCTGACACGAGCCCTGAGTCAGGGTATCTGGTGGGGACGGGGCCCTGACCTCCAGTGTATCATGTGGCTAAGGACAGCGGCTAGCCTTTAGATCAGAAATGGCTCGGCCACATCCCTTGGTCACTTGGACCCTTAGGGAGTTGCCCTTGATTTCTGCCTGCTTTGTCTTACTGCAGAGTACTGTCAGGTTTAGGAAAACCGAGGGAAATGTTGATGTTTACAAATAAAAAAATTACCTGCTTCGCTCCTCTCCCTTGTCTACTCTGCATATTTATAAATAGAACAGTAGCTTTACTCTCTGGAGCAAAGGTTCTCAACTGTGTATGTCAGAATCACTTGGGTCACTGTTTGCAAAGTGCATATGTGAGATTCTCTTCTGAGCTGACTGGGAGGTCTGGGTCATGGCGGGGCTCCTGACCAGTTGGAAAGGCTCCCCCTCTCCAGGTGATTGCTGTGGGTGCCCTAATCAAGAGCCCCTTGCATTAGATGGAAAAGCTTAGTGTCAGACTAAGTCCTGTATATGTTGGTGTCCCCTGCTGTACCTGGCATGCAGTGCCCCTTGCCAAACCCCTGCTGTGGGCCAGGCCCTGGGGCACAGCGGTGAGCCTCACTTTCATTGGTACCCTCAGAGTCACCGTTTGTGTTTGATGGTAAGAAAATGTGGAGACTGGCCCCTCTTCTCTCTCAGACAGCACTGGATTCATTTTCTGAATCCTCGCAGTGCCTCTGAGGAGGTACCTAGTGTCAACAGCACTGATGTTACCCTCCTTCCTACGGTGAACCTGGCTCACCACAAATGGATCCCTGCCATATTGTTGGTGTTAGCAAATGGGGTAAATAGATCTAAAAAGCCACCCCTGCCCTTCCTGGGAACTCTGAGACTGAAGAGCAGAGCCTGCAGACAAGACTGGGGTGGGTCTTTTCCCTTTTTCTCTCTCTAATACAAAAAGAAGTGCAAGTTGGCCACCTCTTCCACTGCAGAGTTCACTCCTCACTCAGGTGGGCTGGCCCGTCCACTCAGCAAACATTCCTTGAGCACCTACTAGCTAGCCATAGAGGACATGGAGATGAATGAATGAAGCACGGCCTAAACCCTAAGGATTCGTCTAAGTGGGGAGACTGATACTCAAACAGATTTATGCAAAAAAGTATAGCAGGTTCTGAATGTGTGTTGAGTAAACTGTGAACAGCAGCTCGGTGGTTTTGGGGAATAGAGAAACCCTTTATGAGGCTGATCTGATTGCCCATGTTCCTCCCCAGGGCCATCTTGCAGGGTGGCATTTGTACGGAGAGGCTGGCCCAGGAAGGAGGCCTGGCCACCCCCCACCCCGGGCTAGAGGGCTCCTGTTTGTGCTCCCTCCCAGCAGGGTTTCTACCTGTGGCTTTGCTGTGATCCCACTTCCTGACCGTTTGGCCTGTCCTGTTTTTGTGGGTGATGGTCACATGTAGATTCCCAACTGCAGGGTCCCCTTTGAACGAGCCTGGGATGGCCGTAGCTTCTGTGTCTGAGAGTGAGTGCTTTGGGGCCTGGGGAACCGTGGGTCACGCAGCGTGCTCTTTGTTTAGATGCTGTAATAACTGGCTTGTGCAGGCATGCACTGTTTGCAAATATCCATCTGTTCACAGGACAGGAAAAAAAAAAGCCCAGAAGGACATAGCTGACATACATAATTTTGGAGTTGTTTCTGGGTGGTGGGTTTTGTGGGTGACATTTTGCCAGACTTTTTACCTTTTAGTATAACTTTCATTTTGGACAAAGCCCATCAACTTTATTTTTTAAAACATTGATGTGTTAGTGAGTTTTTCTTACTGAAACTCTTTGCTAAAAGGATGAAGGTTCTGAGTGATAAACTTCCTAATAACCAAACTCATTCCCTGCCTCTGGCATCTTGCTGTTTTTTACTGGTCACTGATTGTTGCCTCCTGTCCCTTTTGTCTCTGTAGATTGCAAACCCCCTCAGAGCTCAGAGGTGACTACTTTCTGAGGAGAGAATATGATCAAATTAACTGTGAATGTGTATGCATGTGTGTGAGTTCTGACTGCTCTTCGGGACATCCTTCACGCCCTCTCCCTTTTCCCCTGGTGGGGAGGATGCTGGAACAAGCCCCTTCACAGGGGGGGAGAGCCAACATATCATGGGGGTGTGAGAGGGCCCCTGGGGAGAGGAATGCAGGAGTTCCGGGGCTCCTCATATGGAGCCAGCAGAATGCACCACATTCAGAATTTCAGAATCACTCATAACCATGTGCAATTGGAACATGTCTCATAGAGATATTGGGGCTGTGTGGATTCCCTAAGTTAGAGCCTCATTTTTGGCGTACAGTGGGAGGCATCTGAGCCCAGGCGAGTGGGAGGGAGTAAAAACCATAACCCAGGAAGTTCCTTTTCTGCAGGAGGAGTTGGGTGGCCATCTGTGCTGCTGTGGAGGAGGCCTGGCTGATTTATTGCCTTGATCTTGTCTCCCCTCTCCGGTTGTGTGTGCATCTACTTCTTTCTAAATACTAAAATATACCTTCTAATTATAAACTGTGTCATTGGTTCCTAGCCCCCTTCTTTCTCTGTTGACTTTCTTTTGGTTAAAATGTTGCTTCGTTCTAGGGGTTGCGTTTCTGTGGCACAACCTAGTCCAAATCATTCAAATGATTGTGCATTTTTGAAACCTAACTCTAGGCTGCTGGGTGCCTTTCCCTCTCCCACAGTTGCGGCCAGAACCAGAGCAGGGCTTTTTAAAGTTCTTTTCTGCAGTGTATGTATGTAGACTGTCTTGAAGTCCAAGGATGTCGTTGGGACAGTTGTGTGGTTTTGAGATCTACCTGATTAGAATGGCCATCCCGCCTGCCACATTTTTTGAGGATGGTACTTTTGAGTATGTGAAAATAGAGACTCTTTCTAATGGTCTGTGGCTTTTTTTCAAGTTTCATGGGAAATGGATCACAAGGTCTGGTTTTAATAGTAAGAGACAGACAGGGAAGGGATTATTCCTTACAATGATATGTCCATGTTTTTCTTTCTCTGTTTCTATTTCGTTATTTTATTTGGACTCTCACTTAATTCCATATTCAAGACAGCTCTCACGGCCTGAAGTTGGTGTAATAATTGTTCCTCACATAAATATCCATTCCTTCCTTCAGCACCTTCACGGCCCTTTAGTATATTCTGTTTCTCCTGTGTATTTCATTCATTCCTCAGGACTATTGGTTCTCCACTCATCCATCCATCTACCTTCTGTTTGCTGACCGGGCATTTGAGTGCCAGCTATGTGCTAGGTGCTGCTGATTTGGAAATGTGTGACTCCTAGTCCTTTCCTTCAAGGCCTTGGACTCAGTGGATGTAGCCTTGGGAAACGAGTCCCAGGGAAAATGGTGATTGAGGATTTGGGAGAGGCGTCTGTAAGAGGGAAGGAGGGTACCCGCGTGGGGGAGGAGTGGCCTAACTTGTCCCATCAGTGTGCTTAGGGAGAGAATCCAGAAGCTGACCAGGTACTTTCACATGGTCCCCTTCGATTCCATGACAATTGTACCTTGTCTGTTTCCTTCCAAGAATTTATTTGGACTTCATCATTTAACCAATGGGAAGAAATTGTTTAAAGCATGTTGGCTGTTTGCTTCTGGAGTCAAATCATAATTCTTAGCCTTTAGTTTCCTGAGAAATGAGTTGAATTTCTCATGTAATTTTTAGGTAGCTTTTCTAAAATAAGCTTGGAGCTCTTAAATCAGTGTGGTAGTTCATACCGTTGGCTAGTATTAAAGTTACTCTAATGTTAAAAATCACTGGTTCTCAACAGGGCAGAAAAATAATTTCAGCAAATTGTCTATTTCATCTCTGTCTGCAGTCCAGTTATATCAGTTTCTTAACTAGTGTTCTTGTAAAGGAATTATCAGAGTTAAGTTGGTAGAGTGTTAGCATATATGACAGAGTTCAAAATCACGGGGGTTTATTTTGATTCATTTGAAATAATGCAAAGGTGGCATCTTAGTTTGAGCTGCTATAACAAAAATATCACAGAGTGGGTGGGTTAAACAACAGAAACTTATTTCTCATACTTCTGGAAGTCGGAAGTCCAAGACCAAGATACCAGCCGATTTGGTTCACTGTGAGGGCTCCCTTCCTGATCTGCAGATTGAGCCTTCCTGCTGTGTCCTCACATGGCAGAGAAAGACCATATCACTTGTGTTTCTCCTTATAAGGGCACTAATTCCATTTGTGAGGGCTCCACCCTTATGACCAAATAATTACCTCCCAAAGGCCATACCTCCAAACACCATCACACCTGGGCATTAAGGCTTAAATATATGAATTTGGGGTGGGGGTGGGGGACACAAACATTCCGTCCATAATATGGAGAGGGCCTTCTTTCATGATGCTTGTTGTGATTTGACAACTTGAAATAGGTCAGTAGTGATATTACCAGGTGGTTTGAAACTTCCCTGTGGGATAGGTATGTGAGCTGAGGGTCTTGTGCTTCTTGTAGAGAGGTTGGCACCTGGGGGTCCTATGCGTCATCAGAAGGCCCTTATCTCCTGGTTAAATCTGGACTGGGGACAGGGCTATGTTTTACGTTTCATCTGCAGTGTGTGTGTAGTTGCTTGGAGCTGACCTTGCACCTCTTTGGTGCAGAGCTACTGCTGAGCCCTTGTGTCGTAGAGCTGTTTTTGCTCAGCACAGAGGGAACTGCCCCTCTGTTCACACCCAGTCCATCTGTGACTAAGTGTCCTCCCTCTCTTTTTTTTTTAAAGCTGACTCTGCCTTTAATGACACATGTGTAGAGAGGAAGGAAAAACATCTTTCTGTTGCAGTTTTTGTGGCTTCATGTTTTAAACCTTTTTAGTATGGAAAATTTAAACACACACGCAAAAGGAGACAATGTTCTGATGAGCTCCCGATTACCCATTCCCCAGGCCAACAACCATCAGTTTCTCCTATACCTTCCAGGCATGCACACCCCTCCTTTTTTGTATGCTGCTGTATCTTCAAACAAAATGCAGGCATTCTATCATTTTACCCATGTACACTTCATACAGGAATAGCTAACAGGGTTTAAGAAACAACAACCCATAACCACAAAATTCTTATCACTTCTAACAAAATTAACAGTCATTTCTTAACGTCATTAGGCCATATTCATTTTCCCCAACTGACTCAAATGTTTTTTACGTTGGTTTGAATCAAAATACAAAGTATTTCATACTTGGTTGCTTTGTGCTTAAATCTCTTACAATGTAATCTAGTCTATATATAACAGCCCCTTCTTTCTTGAAATGCCATTTGCTATTGAAAAAATGCGATCAGTTGTCCTGTAGAATTTTCTGCATTCTGGATTTGGCTGGATGTATCCTGATGGTGTCATATAACAAGTCCCTCTTTCTCCATGTTGCCTTCCTGCCTTTAGAAGTCTTCAGGCCTGGTTCTGAATTAGCAGTTGCATTTCATTGCAAAAAAACCCTGGACTCATTGTTCTGACTTTGGGTAGCAATTCAGAGAGACTCAGAGCAGCTTCTTTAGGATTCATGTATTTACTCAACTGCCTTGATACTTGCATATACGTGTTCTCTTCCTATGAATGAATTAAAACTCATTTAAATCACTTAGATGTATTTTGCAAGCTAATCTCCCTAGCTTTGAGCTTCTCCTCCTTGCCAGTCCAGACTTTATCCCATAGCTGTTTTTCTCTTCTAAAGGAAAGAGTCGATTTTGGGTTCAAATCACAGCTCTGTCACATAAGTTGTATAACTTTGGGCAAGTTAGTCTGCCTCTCTTAGTTCTAGTTTTCTCTCCTAGAAAATCAGAATTTGTTTCCTAAGATAACTGAGATGAGGCAATTAGATAATGTAGGAAAAGGGCTTATTACCACAGCCACATTCAGTACCCAAGACATGTTCATTTTTTCATTTGACCTGATTATTTCTACTGTAAAGATTTGATTCTCTTCTGCCTACAGAATGACATTCATCGTCCTAAATGGGTTTTTCTTAACTTCTCAACATTTATCACAGACACACCTTTCCAGCTTCTGTGTGTGCACCTTAATTCTAAGCACTGTCCCACAAAGTCACTACTCATTTCAGTATTGTTCTTCCCATGTTTCTCTCTTTAAATGCTGTTCCCTCTGATTTCTTTCTCATGCTTCAAGGCCCAGCTGAGATGCTAACCTTTCTCCAGGGTCCTCCTGTCCCTCCCTTCCCTGGTTAGTAGTGTATGGATTGGGTTTCACTGGCCCTCTAAAGCTTTATTTGTGCCACTGTCATAGCTCATACCCCTCTCCAAATTGTATTATGGATGGTTGTAGGACTTTCTCTCTGTTTCTCGGTCTCTCTCTCTCTCTCTCTCTCTCTCTCTGTTTCTTTCTTTCTCTCTCAGTTCACTGGTAAATTCTTTGAAGGCAGAAAGCGTTAGTGTTCATCTTTGACTTACACAAAGCAAGTCCATGCTCTGGAACATGGTGTAAGATGAATATTTGTGGAGTTTCATGGGCTCCAATTGCTCTCACCTAGGTTAGGCCACTGTGGAGACTTCCCCCTGTTCTGCTGAGATGACTGTATCCTGGGGAATCCCATGGGCTTCCGGGTCCAGCTGGGAGCAGTCAAAAGCCCAGGATACTTAGGAGGGTCATTCTCTTTGTCCAGCTGGTTGTTGCAGCAGAGCTGGCCTAACATGTTGCCTCTTGGAACCATTGGCAGTGGCTTTGGGAATACGTGCTTCTCTAGAAGGGGGCTGTGAACTTGGTTTTGCTTCACTGGAAAGGGTCAGCGGACTTGGTTTGTACACAGGCAGGGCCACACAGGCCCCCTGGCAGGTGACTAAGCCTGGGCTGAGCCTGTGGCAGTTAGAGCTGCAGGGAAGCTGCGGTTATCACAACACACGATCACATCATCTCCGGCCCACATTTCTGCTAGGCCGCAGAGAGGAGAGGATGGAGAAGTGTGACACTTGGAAAAGGGTTCATGATTGAGAATAAAGTGTCTAATTGATCTTTAAGCATTGTCATTAGACTGTTAGAAGTTTTGGCATCTGCCAACTAAAGTCCAACACCTTGTTCTGTTACTTTCTAATTCTGTGGCCTTGAGCAAGTTGTTAAAGCTATTTGAGCTTCAACTTGTTCTTGTCTAAAATGGGCAGAAGATATATCCTAAGGTTGATGAGAACGGCAAATAAACTGTAAAGGACTGTTCACATTGGTTATCATGGTTTGCCAATAGATAAGTCACATTATGCTTAGCACAGAACAGTAGGAATTCTGCCTTCCCTTTGTCAGGAAGATAATTGAGACGTAGCGGGGTACCCAGTTGACTAAGATCCCCTTGTTAGTAGGTTCTTGATTCCTGGTGTACTTGGCGTAAGAATATATTTTGTGTTGTTTAGTGTGAACCCTTGAATGTTCATACTTTCTTAGAATTCTCCAGAATTTCGATTTGTCATTCTTCTGATCTATGGGGAGGGAAGGACTTTTCTGCTTTATAATTCTTTAATGTGCCTTATGTTTACAGGCACTGTTACTATTATGAAAAGTGGCAAAAACTGTGAGAGAATAGACGGGAACATTTGCTTCTGTTATGCTTCGCAGAACGGTGAATTTTTCTTTGCTAATCATGCATTTCTTTAAGTTAAACTGGATGGAAGAAGAGGATCAAACACTTGAAAACAGGTTAATAATTCAACTGGCAAAAATTCTCATCTGCAGGGTTTTCACTGGCAACTGTCCTCAGGAATGCCTCAGGCCTGTCCTTCCTCTCTTCAGAGTGGAGGCTCCTCCATGAGCTGGCAGGTCAGTGGCGATCACACACCTCATTACCCTCGTGTGGGGTATCAATAAGATGTTTCCAGAAGCATCCGCCCAGCAGTAGGAGCTCTGGAATGTAAATAACCTGAGACATGTTATGATAACCAGCCTGGGAGTCTGTGAGGGAGAGAAGCCTTTTCCTGCACCCAGGGCATGCAAGTGCCTGCTGACCGACACTCGTAGGATCTGCGAATTAAGATTTCTGTTTTCAGCATTCTCTGAGTGTGAGTTACTTCTAGTGGGTCTGTTGACTGTAGATCTTCCGCAGCATCTTCACAGAAGTCATAGATGTTGCATCTCCTAGGAGGAAAAAGAGTGTGTTTTTAATGTTTATGGAAAGTTACTGGCCAACCATTTTGTTTAAAGATTTTGCTAAGCCTCACATGGCCCTTAGGCATAATTTGAGCTGATGCCTTTCTGTATGGCTCCGAGCAACCTCCAGCCCACGGAGGACTGCTGTGGTTACCCTCATGTTGGCACAGGAATTGATTGGGGTTTCCCTGTCAGATCCACCTTTCTGCACTCCTGCTCTAGCTCTCTCCCATCTGCCAGGTGCCTGTGCCCCATCTGGGCATTCCAGATATAGGCCAGCCCCGTGTGTCCGTGCACAGAACCGAATGTGTCTTGAGTTTAAGTCAGTTGATTGCTTTTGACAGGTGTCCCCGCATGGATAGATAATTCAGAATACAGGTGGTCAAGGTAAAGCAGAGAATTTTCTGCAGTCAGGTCAGGGTGATAAGATTGTAGAGATGATAGTCAACCTACTACAGGTGTTGGGTACAAACTTCAGAGATTTAGGTGGATAGTCAGTAAAGCAAACTCAATGTGATTACTCTTGAGAAGCCCTTTTGATGGCAAGTATTACAGGTTACTCTCCATTTTTGTAATATACAAAGGTTCAGTCTCTTAAATTATGTCCACTGGAGATGGAAGGAGTGGGTAGATATGTCTCAAAGGCCTTAAAGCTTTCTGTGTCTTAGCTCCTGATCTGCTAAGTTAGACCATGAAATCTCTAAAGTCCCCACTCTAGTAAATGAATAGTACGTCTCCTGCATATACCTTGTGTTTCTCAGTGGTGGTACCCTTTGCTAACTGATAAATCAATGTACTGTTTTTGTAGGAAGGAACTATGTTTTTCCTGTATATTGTTTGAAGGAACACAGTTGTTGCATTGCAGGAATTCCAACAGACAGTGGTATAGAACCACCCCATGCTGTAGCTACCAGCCACATATAGCAGTTGAACACCTGAAATATGACTGGTCTGGATTAAGATATATTTTCCAGCAGGAAATACACACTGGATTCTAAAAATGTAGACTGAAAAAAAATCAAAGTATCTCAGTGATTTGTATGTGAGCTTCCTGTTAAAATGACAATATTGTAGATATATTGGGTTAAATAAAATATCAAAATTAATTTCTATTCCTTTTCATGTTAATGTGGCCCCTAGGAATTTAAAAATTACGTGGCTTACATTGTGGGGGTCGCATTATATTTCTCTTGGACATTGGTAATGGGTAGAAGAAATTCCTGTACTGGGTAGGAAGTTGGCACAAATGTTGTCTGGGTCCCTCCAGTTACTAGAGTTTGTAGTTCTGCAGGGTTGGGGAGGGAGGAGGAGAGGAAGGGACCCTGGGTGCTTGAAGTGGCTGGAACTAGCCTGGGAAGGGCGCAGAGGAGGTGGCCTGTGAACCATGTTTTGAAGTTCAGGGAGTTAAGATCCTTTAAGGAAACTAAAATGGGCAGAATCAGGCTCTCTGACAGGCAGGGAATGGCTGCCCCTGCCCCCGAGGAGGGGGGCTCTGGGAGAGCCACAGAGGCAGCTCTCCCTCCAGGGCAGAGTGTGTGGCAGCTCCGAGATAGGAAAGGGTGAAGCCAGCAAACAGGAAGTCACTGGGCCCCCGAATCTGGGGATCAGGGTGACCCAGGCTCAGTGCACTTTCCTGTCACTGAGCCCCTGGGGTGACTTGGCAGGTTCTTCCTGAGTGGGGTGTTTTCCTGCTGGGTGTTGGTTGGGACTGTGTGACCTGGTGGAGGCCCACATCCCACAACAGCTGAAATAACTGCTTTTCTTGTGAAGACTTTCACATTGTTCTTTATCTGGTCTGTGGTTTCAGGGGAGAGCCCTTCTGCAGACAGGAAGCTTCAGCAGCCTATATTTAGAGGGCAGAGCTCTAAAGAAATGCTTTTATAATGTAAGATGTTCTCAGCTGTAGTCGGGTGTGGCAGAAGATGGCTCTGGGGACCGTGTCGCTATGGCAGGTAGAGCAGGTCCGGGTGATTTATGTGAGTGTGCTAAGTGTGTGCTAAAGACATGCTCTTGGAATGGGCGTGCTGTGCTCAAGTTCTCATCTTAGACTTCTGCACGTGACCCGCTGGTGCTATCGGCTTACTTTGTGGCATGTTATCACTTTAAGCCAGATGTCCTTTTGAAGAAGGTTCTTGTTGCCTGATTCTTTACTATTGACATCCTAGGAGGTGGCCTTCTAGGGTTATAATTTTTAAAAATTGCTATATGCATGTTTGGGGAGTGATGGTGTGAATAAGAAGGCAAAAAATAGGCCAAAGATTTGAGTTTCATTTAGGTTGATTTGCTTCAGCAATTAACAGTAGCCAGCATGTAATGGGGGCTCATGTTGTGTCATGTGCTGTTGTAAGCGCTTCACATGTAATAAGTCATTTTGGCCTCATAACAACCCAGTGTGGTCGGTTACTATTTTTCCATTTTACAGATAAGTGAAGGTTAACAGCTAGTACATGGAAGAGCTGGAATTTGAATCTAGACCCTAAACAGTTGTCAACTGGGGCACCTGCTTCACTACCAAGGACTTGATGGGCCCTGGGGATGGATGTGGAGTGGTGGATAAGTCAGACAGTTTGACCTTGCTGCCAGGCCACACCTCCATTCTGAGCCTCAGTTTCTCCAACTACCAAACTGAGGTCTGTTGCCCTGAGGTAGGGAAATGCAGTGTGGATGTATGCGGACACCATGGGGGACTGAAGGCTGTGCATGGCTTTGGTTTGCTAACGTTAGGGCAGAGAGCTAGAGACGGGAGGATGGGAGAAAGGGGCGAGGAGACCGGGCTGGCCCTGGCCTTGGGTGTGGTCATGGTTTGGTCATGCTGGGTGCCCTCCCTGCACCCTACTTTGGTGATCAGTTCCTTATCCTTGCTGTGTGCTCTGGCTGGAGTCACACCTCCTGTCAGCATGAAGCAACAGGGGCATGAATTCATGGCCCTTTAAAACACTGTCTTCACAACTCTGGCTGGTCTGTGATGTGGCTGGCTTGCTGTTAGTGGATATCCCATTCCACCTGCCATCTGTCAGTAAGGTTAACAGGCACACAGTGTTCAAAGACAGATTCTGGGTGGGTAAGCTCTGGGTCTTGTCCATAACCCAGAGGTAGCTTTAGATTCGATATTGAAAGATTCCATCCTGAAATGGTCCATTGAGTTTTCCCCCAACCGTATGAAATCCTGAGCCTTTAACTTTCTATGACTCAATGGAGAGAGCCTTGCATCCTTCCTTTGGGTTGTAATGCTCCGAGTCCGTGCTGCTTTCAACATCACAGTGACGAGGGCCTTAATGGCTGAAGGTGAGTATCTCAGTGATTCACCCTTAGTATTGCATTCTTACTGGGGTAACCATGGTTTGTGAAGGGTGGGTGGTGGGTCACTGGCATTAATGGAGCATCTTGAGGAATACCCAGCTTTATGCTTAGGGCTTTTTATCGATGTCATCACATCTGATCCTCATGACAACCTTGTGAAATGAGTATCGAGGCCCTAATTGTGTAGCCATAGGTTCTGAGGCCTGCCAGTGTCATGTGGTTGTCATGAAAGCTGGTAAAAGCACACAGCCCCCGCCTCAGAGCCCCTGCCCCCTCTGTCCATTGCACCACATCAGGGCATTGTTTCAGAAAGGGTTTCTTCCTGTCTATAGTGTTATGTGCTTCCTGCAGGTTTTAACCCATACAATGGGCTTTGTACCATTTAGGACAATCCTTTTTCTGTCAAGGCCATAGAATAAATGTTTTATACTTTAAGAGATATAGCATCTTTATTGCAACTACTCAACTCTGCCATTGTAGAGTGAAGCAGCCATAGAAAATAGGTAAATGGATGGGCCTGGCTATGTTTTAATAAAACTTTGTTTTAAAAATGGGCAGTGGGCCCGGGTTGGCCTGCTGTCCATAGTTTGTGAACTCCTAATTTAGGGTTTAGTCTGAATGGAGAATATGATTACTCTTATTTTCTGAAACTTGTTGAAGAATGATGGAAGGTATCTCACAAAAAATAGAAAGGGTAATTTATTTGTTTTGGAGAAGATTAAGTCATGATTCATTCTTGCTTAGAGGACTGGATATTGGAGAAGCTCCTTGAGGTGAGGCTTGTGTGTACCCCGTTGGTACTTGGTGAATGAAGACATGGACCCCAAGGATGTTGGATAGATCATGGCAAGCCCATAGCTGTGTCTGATGTCCATTTAACTGCAGCCCCTAAAGCCTTGGAGTTTTCTCTCTCATACATTGTGTTCCACCAACCGTCCCCTTGTCAGGAGCCAGGAGTGGCTGCTGTTTGAGGCAAGGGTGGTTTTTGCTTCTTGTACCCTAAGCCTGAGATGAGGGTGTGGGTTGCTATAATAATATCAGCCATAACAGTATGAAGAAGAAAGGAACTATGTATCTTAGTATTTTTGATATTAGCAAAACATAATAATGGGGACAGGAGGAATAGTAACACCTCAACCCACATACCCACCTTGCTTTGATCTATTAGAACCTGCTTTATTGAGGATAAAAACTGTTAAACCCAGAAACTTTGATATGTAATGAAAGCCCCCCCGAAAAATTGGTATACAAAAGAGCCTAAGTTTGGGTATATCCAGATGTGAATTGTATAACATACACGCAAAACATAAATAGTAAGAAATTGTAGTTTGAGGTAGTTCTTGAAAATGTAGATAAATTCCTTCTCCTTAAAGCAGGCATATGTGATGATGCAGATTTTTTTCCTTTGTTTTTTTTTTTACCATGTGGAAGGTACCATTGAATGGTGATCCAGTCAGTTACACAACATGTATATTTAGTGAAAATAGGTGATTCAAATTTTCCTTCAGGGTACTGGATGATAGCTTTCTAACAGCTCTATTCTGTATGGAAGGCTTAAAATTCAGGGGCATTTAGTCTTTTTGAAGCACTCAAGAAGCCTTGTTTTCTTTACATCCAAAGATCGCATAATGTTTTCTCAGTAATAGGTTAAGTTTTGAGGGATCTTGCCATTGGAATATTTGGAGGTTGTCTAAATTATGGAAGTATGGACCTAACAGTGGAATGGTTTCCTAGTATCTGATCATTTATTCCATTTATTTACCAAGAAGTGCTGGTTAGCTGTCACCTATATTCATTATTGACACAGTTTCCAAATCATAAACTGTTTAATATGAAATTGACGTAAGATGAGATGGTCCAGCCAGTTGAGGTAACGGACTAAAGCTTGTGAGCTGAGCCTTGACAGTATTACTGAGAGGAAGGGAAAAAAATAAAAGGAAATTGAATCCTGGTTTCCTGGAGGAACCTAAACAAGTTGAGATTTTAACATGGCCCAGGATTGCTTTTAAGAAAGGAGTTATATACAATTTTTTTTTAAACCTCACTATCCATTAAAAGTGTTTTAAATACTTCATCATTTTTTTTTCCTAAATAGATAGGTTTACAGTGGAACCAAAGGGAGAAATACAGCAGGAGCTGTGAAACTTGTTTGCATTAGCAGCTCCTGATAATACCACATTCTCTGAATTAGGCTGAGAGCCAGTGACCTTTCTACCATGAAAGAGCAAAGGTCCTTGTATCACCACTTGAGCTGAGGGCGGAGGAGGAAGCTAGGCAAAGGTTTTCATTGAAAGCTTAGAGTGCTCAACGTAGTAAGTTGCACATGGTCATTTTTATTTCTGTGCACTCATGCTAAGAGTTTAAGTTGAAGATTTGGGTTTAAAATGGGAAATCATGTTGAGCTTTAATGGAGAAAATGAGACCCCTGGGGGGAAACCCCAATCTGGTAAACTGGTGAGCTTTGGACCCCTGAACTCACAGTGTGTACACAGCATTGTAGTTGCACTCAGATGGGTATCATTTCGGTTCTTGTGGGGAAGAACTGTTCCACTAACTCCCTAGTGCATGTGGGAGCTTCCCTGTTGCATTCTGTGCACTGAAATATGCCTTTTCACCCCCTCACCTGAGAGGATCTCTGGATCCCGTGTCGCATTTTACCTTTGCATGCCTGAAACCTGTCACAATGCCAAGTTAACAGTGGGCCCCGGTAAGTCTGTATGGTTGAATGAGTCTGTGCATGGCAGACCTAACTTTATCCACTTTACCCAGCCAGACATTTTCTTAGAAAAATGACTTAATGGGCAGACACAATTTCCGTAAAATGTTTAAGTCCTCTTATAATTACTGAATCATAGATAGATGACTTAATTCCAAAGTGGCAGGAGGAAACTTATCCACCGATTTCTTCATGATATTCTGCCTACAGTGTTCAGATGGCAAAGCTTTGCTCACAGTTGCAGGAGTTTTTTTTTCCCAGTTTGACGCTCACCTGTTAAAATTAGGTCTGGAACCGTCCCCCACCCCCAACCTGCTCAAGAGACCCAAGATGGAAATTTCAGGTAAATATTTAGACATCGGTACTGTTTAGCAAAGTTGGGACCGAAACACAATTTCCTTTTTCTTTGCATTTAGTGAAAAAGATTAATTGTGTTTATGTGATGCTAAAATTAAATTTTGATCATGTGAAATCAGTCGGTTTGGAACTCAAATGGTGAATGTACCAAGATTCTGTTCTTCAGAATCTGTTGTGGTATGAAATTGGCGTGAACAAATTCATTAATTAGGACTTCTTTCTTAGCAAATGAGCATTTCTGCCACAGTCTGCTACTCTTGAGCTGGTAGGGACTTTGGAGGACCAAGACTATTTCATCTATAGCTGAGATCAAAGAAGACAGAGATAAGGTTGCCAGGGAAACCACTGGAATGCTGCACAATCATGTGCTGTCCATGCATTTAAATGTGGTTTAAAGTTTGGGAGTCCCCCTAGCCCAACCCCCAAATGATAGTACATGGAAATGAGCAATGCCCATGTGCCTAGAACTTAAAGGAATGACCTCAGGCTTAATGTAGCTCAAACTGTGGGCATAAGGTGATCATATTCATATTCTGTCTCTTCTTTTTGTGTGTTCAAGCATCAGCTGTTAATGGTCTGCTTCCAGTTGGTTTTCGTGGACATCGGCTGTGGATCACCTCTTCAGTGTATTTCCTCTCTATCACCTCCCCCTCCCCCAAACTTTTCATAACTTATTTTCCTGATTTTTAAAATAACCAAATTCTTAGTGCAAAATTTTCAAAGCAGAACAGCTATCCTGTTGTAATGTATAAAAATTACCTGTAATTTCACTGACTGGAAATACCTAACATAATAGTTTGTACTTTTAATATTTTTCTATATATATGTAAATACATGTATTAGAAAACACCCACATGTACCTTTATGTATATAATTAAACTGTGAATGCACAGTATTTTAAACGTGTTCATATAAAGTCTCCAAGGTTTGGGTACAGATTTTAATTTTTAATTTTTATTTTTCATGGCTGCAGAAACTAACTCATATGAACATACAGTGATCTAGACATTTCCCCACTGTTGGTTACACCTTTGCTCCAGTATTACAAATGATGCTGCAGCAAACACTCCCATGCATCTTTTTGCATATTGTATTTTCCTAGAGTCCCAAGGTGGAGTCAGTGAGTCAAGGACACTAGCATTTTTAAAGCTTTGGCTGTATATTGCCCTGTGCTTATTTTGGAGAGATTTGGCCAGTTAACCTCCAACCAGGTGGTGAGGTGTCTCATTAACAGTAGGTGTTACCATTTTTTTTTTCCCACTCTTGTCAGTCTTACTGATGATCATAGATGCTTACGTTTGGTTGCAGTTTTTGTTAATTATATAGGATGGAAGAATGACAGCAGTTCCCTGGGATTGAGGAGCTGCTGTACAGGATGTGCTGTCTGTTATGGACCTTAGTGCATCCTATTGTGTGTCTTTGGTTCTCACAAGAGCTGACTGAAAGAGGTTCCACTCTATCCCATTTCACAGATGAGAAAACTGAGGTTTAGAGACACAGAGGCCATTGGTTGTTCTCAGATTGTCTTTAAAGAACACATGAGAAAAGTGAGGTGGTCTTAAAGACTCATATTTCCAAATCAGGGGAGTTATTGCTTATGTTCCTAGCTGAGGAGATGCCTGGAGACCTAGTAGTTTTAAAGCTTAGTTGGGCCCCCCTGAAGATGGGTTGTTGGAAGGAAAATGGGAACTAGCTGAAACTGAGAAAGGTAAGTTGACCTTGGGGTGCTATTTAAAATTGAGATGTTCTTCTTTCTGGAGTATAACACCCGGAACAAGGTTTTGGGTATGTCAGTCTTAAGCGCTTTGAGCATTTGTAAACAAAAAATCTAGAGGGTGAGTGAAAGCTTTATCTACCGTGACTGGTTCATTTATAAAAAATAAGTCTTAAGATATGCTGAGCTTAGAGCTTTCCATTTCTTCCTGCTTTCCATTCATCTCTTCCACCATTAAAAGCATGTATGAAACACCTTCATTTCAGAGTTTAAACATCTTTCCAGTTAACTGCATTTTATGAAATACTTGAAGCTACACAAATGATTGTCCTTCTGGAACTGTTTGCCTTCCAACTTTGGAGATTTGCTATTTTTTGAAAACCAAAGGTAAATAATTAACCTTTTTGCTGGAGCTAGATGTCTGTACATTTCTTTGTGCCTTAAAAAGAATTCATACTCATGCTTATGTATCCTCATTCTCAGTAATGACAATTGGAAGGAAGAGAGAAAAAGATTTATCTACCAGTGAATCAGTTCTTTTGTTTAACATCCGGGACTGATACTTCCATAATCTCTTCTGCTTATCTCTCTTTTATCCCTACTCTGTTCTTTCCATGCTCGTTGGTAAAATTAGAATTCATTCATCTTTGGGTGGGGAACGCTCTGATTCAGGAGACAGCTTCTTGATTCATTTATCTGGGCCATTGGAGCCAAGCAAGTTACTAAACTGAAGGGTTTTTAAAGTCCTGCCACCAGGACTTTATCTGTTTGTCGGTCCATCTGTCCATCCATCCTCAGAACTTTTTACATTGAAGCATGTTGCTAGGCATTGTGGGAGAAGGTACACAAGGCTGAGAAGGAACTCACATTTACTGAGCAGTTCTATGTTCCAAAGGCTGAGTGCTTTCTATATAATCTTAATTTTTGTAGCAGCTGCATGAGAGACACTGTTTTAACCATACATTACAGGAAATGAGGCTCAGAGAGATCCTGGAACTTGCCAAAGGTCATGGTTATTTGAGTGCATGTTTGTTGGGTCTCCCCTTTTGTGCAACTCTAGCACTGCTCTGCTTTCTGATGGAAACACTGTTTTCCCTGAGGTGCTTACAGCTGTGTGGACAGAAGCTCTCTCAACTGGCCTCCAGTAGGCCTGCTGGCCGTGACTGCTGCTCTCTGTCCTCAAGGTGGGGATGGCACTGCCACCTGTCCCCTACCACATCTGTCCCCAGATGAGTGCTGTGCTTACAGTCAGTTGTCCCCAGCCCCAACTTGTTTTTGCCACTTGTGCTTGCTTTTTGTAATTACATAATTGAATGAAACATTATATAGACTGATTGAAGAGAGAAGTTGTTTTTCTGAAAACTATGTTGTATGTTTTGGAAAGACTTGAAAAACAGCATACTAAAATTCTTGTCCTTTTAGGTGTGGTTGAGATGCATCAGTTTAAATAAAGATGAGTGGCAGTGGTAGTTAAAATCTAGGAGTCTCTCATTGCAAGCAGTGAAACTTGAGAGAAGAGCCTGAAATTGGAAATTGGAAGGGAGTGGTTTTTGTTAGAAAGACCACGGAACTCCAGTTAGCAGATCCATACTCAGAAGGCCTTGGCCCTTCACCACAAGATTGAGGAATGCATGTTTTGAGTTAAAGTAAATTGTTTAAGGTGTGTGTGTATTTCAGTTTTGAGCCCTTTCCTGTTCTGACTTCTTAAAATAATCAACCAAACATCACATGAGACAGGGATAGTCTTTCTGCTGAATCGGATCGACTGCATTTCTTAGCATCACTTCCTGTTGCTTGGTGGGAAATAGGCGAGAAGGTAAAAGAACAGTGAAAGGGCTGGGAGTCGAGAGTTGGGTTCTTATCCCAGCTGAACCCACCTACCAGTCATGAGACTGAAGGGGAGCCACTCAGTTTCCTCATCTGTAAAATGGAATGGATGGCTCCTGTCCTGCACTGCAGTTGGAGCATCCAACTAAGTATATATGAAAGCATCTTTCACACAGTAGGTGCCCATTAAATATTATCTGAATGTGATAGTCTCATTATACTGGTCTGTATACTGTTTGTCTTATTCATTATTATGATTGTTAGTTACTGGGGCAAGAAGTTTAGCAGAAATATTATTTGATTAGGCTTCCCCGATCCCAAGTTTACAAAACATTTATACAGCAATGGTCTTAAGCCTATGTGAAGAGAACTCTAAGCAAGATAATACTACCAGAGAGATTGTCTATTGGTATATGCTCTTCTAGCACTTTAGGGGAGCTTGTTTACATGCTTTTGTGAGAATTTTACATCTTCATCAAAAGAGGCCTTCTAGGACTTCTGCTTGCCAACACCTTTTTAACCTGGCTCATTGCTGTATGTGCATTTGAAAAATAGAAGTCCTTTCTTTGTTGTTAAAATGTGTAGTTAATACTTGTCAGTTCAGATTGGCCTCCCCAGTTAATTAAAATTCTTTACCTCGTGTGGGGGCTTTCTGTATTTCCAAAATATTTATCATTTGTTTGCTTGTAACATTTAGCCATAGTTACTAGTGAAGAAAAGCATCTTCCTGTTACCCATTCTTTTGTGGCTTCAGGGTCCTTGTCAGTCTCCTGTGTCCTGACCAAAGTGGCAGGAAATACATCTGTGATGGGGGTTACTCTGAAGACTCCTAGGTTATTAAAAGGGATATTTCTGCTTCATGCTTGAGTGGTGGTAATTAGCTCTGTGGCCCTTTCTAATTCTCCTGAGCTCAGGACACCAGAAGCCTCTAAGGATGTGCGGAGAGCAGGTGTCTGCCTATTCTGTTGTGGAACCTACAGTTTCCTGACAGTCTTCCAAAGGGCACGGATCTCTGCCAGGAAAGGAACTTTGGCAATGGAATGTCCAAGTGTGATCATCCCTTTTCCTGTTTCAGATGGGACTTTTCTCATTCCAAGTGTATTTGGGGATGATTTGGGCTCCCTTTGAAGCTCTATTCAGCAGCTTTATTAAATTCTGGGGTGGGGCCGGTTTGGGGCAGTGGATCTGATCACAAACACTTGTGTATATGTTCTTAATAGTATCGTCTTCATTGAGGGATGAGAAGGACCCTTAAAGTTGGATAGCAGTGTTCAAGCTTTAAATCTCTTGTAGTCTTCACATTTAGAAATTTCCTTGGATCTCTCTGATGAGGAGAAAGAATTACAATTAACATCTTTATTATTGTCGAAGGCTACATTTTCCTACTTAAAAGATAATGCCATAAAGGAAGCCAGTACCTTCTCCCATGAAAAGATTCAGGGATCTTAGAATTTTATGAAAAGGAAGAGACCCTATAGGGAAAGTTGCTCAGGTGATTCTTATCATGTACAGCGAAGTTGGGATATACCAGCCTACTCCCAACTGCAGTTAATCTACCTCCTTCATTTATCTCACCCGTGTGTAAGTCTTCTCTGACAGTGAATTTTCTTTGAGGGAAAGTTCAGCCTGATTTGTTTTCATGTTTCCATAGCAAGTTTCACACCTGGATTCAGTAAAGGTTGCCATAAAATGAACAAATGAGCAAGTGCATAACATCCAGAATGTGTCTATGAAAACCAGCCCTTTCACTTTTAGGGGCAGATCTACCCTTCACTTAAAGACCCATCAGAAGAATGCTGTTTTGGGTGAAGATTCTGAGACCCAAAAGTGACACAAATTCCATTGTTGCCAGGATGTGAATGGAGATGACCACCTGTTTCCTGCAGGCCCCAGCATGAAACAGCAGCTGGGCCAAGGCCAAGGGTTTGCAAAGGATCTAACCTCTCCCTGCTGCATTTTTGCAAGTGTTTAGCACTCTTCTTCCCATACCAAGCCCACACTGTGCTCTGCTTCCCCTTTCCTGGGAGAAGGGCCTCCTGGGAGTTCTATCCCCCCGCCCCCAACCTACTACTCAGGCACTCACCCCATACATCTCTCACTTGGGATTGTCTGTGGCTCTCTCCAAAACCACCCTTAATTCTGTTTCCCTTCCTAGTTACCACCCCCATTCTTTTGCTACCTTTCACAGAATATATCCTTGGGAGGGATTGGTTTAATAATTTATTTTAAAGTCTAGCCATCTTAGTGCAGACTCTTTGGGGGAAGCAGAGCTATGCTTTAGAAAAGCAGAGAGAGGCACCCTTGCTTTGGAGTAGGCATTCCTGGGGCTGGGGTGCTTCTGTGGCCTCAGGGCTGCGATCTCTGCTCCTTCTGAAGGATACCAGTCTAAGTTGCTGGGTTATTGTGATATGTGAGTGGGGGACCATGGAAAGTACAGGGGAACACAGCAGCAGATTAAAGCATAATCCCTTCCTTCACCATCTCCATGGACACCAGAGGAAATCTCATGCTAGTTTGGAGTTATATACCTTTTAATTTTAAATAATACTTATGCCCTGAAAGACTGAAGTCCTAGAGCCCACTGCTGGTTACCCTGGGAAGGCCGTGGGGCAAGGTCGCAGTGGGGCAAAGAGCCCCGCGTGCCAGGTGTGATGCAGTCCCCTTTCAAGGGGGCCTCTGCGGTGGTGACAGTGTGTGCAGTCAGCTGCACAGGAATGTCCGGAGACCGGGAGGCTGAGGGAACAGCTGGGTGCGTTTCCTCAGGGAGAGATCGCGGCTGAATGAGCAGGGAGGGCCCTCAGGCAAATAAAGCCCATTTGTCACAGCTGTCAGAATGATCGGGTCACATTGGCTGCCCTTCAGAAAACTTTTTGGAGGTAAGCTCCCTAGTTAATAACCTTTGTTACATCTGCCTCATATTTGGAGTCTCAAAACATATTTAATAAAGAAGAGAGAAAGAAACCTGACAGTAGCTGCGATTAAAGCCAGGACCGTCTGCCAGAGGCTGCTTTGGCTGTGCTCATAGCCGAGGACCCTGGCAAACAGAGCTTCTCTCCATGTGCCTTTTCACCTTAGAGAGCTGCGTGTTCGAGACCTTCCTCAGAGACTCATTCAGATAATTGGTGTATGTGACGGGGTGTTTCATTTGGCCTAGGTGAGAATATTGAGACAAAGTCTCAATAACAAACCCTTTGTCATTGTTTTGTTAGCAACCAGATGGAAAACATAGCAGTCTCATGAAATAGAAATCAGGGAGCCATGAATTGATTCCACCTAGAAACAGAGCAGTTCAAAGATAGTGTAACAGCTCAACATACCCATGCAATAGCAGTGATTGAGCACCCACCGTCTACCAGATCTTGCGGTGCTATGGAAGGTGTAAACGTGAATAAGCCACTCTCCTTAGCCTTGAGCAACTTAGCGGGGCAGATGGGAGATAACCTGAAAGCTGATAGTTAAAGTGGCTGAGGGTGATAGGACTGTGATGAGGATTTTCATGTGCTCTGGATGCGGGTGCAGGGCTGGCCATGGGGCATGGGTGCGTTATAGGACAGAGAGGTTTGGGGGCATTTGGCTGGGACCTGTCAGGCATTACAAATTTCTCTGAATACATATGCATTTACAGCTGAGCTTTGCAGCAAGTAAGTCCCAAGGTTCCTAAATCTTTGAGGACCACAGCTATGCTCATAGGACTGGAGACCACGCCCAGCAGCTTCTCCGTGCATCCTCTACCCTTACGGGTTTATTTCCTGAGGTGCCCTCGAGTGGCCGTGTCCTGTGACTTGTTCTCTGCCTTTGTCTCTTTCTTCTTCCTCTTAGCTTTCTCTTACCATTTTTTTTAGCCCCAGTATGGGAAGAAGGAGAAAGGAGGGAAGTGACTTCTGGTGGGTAGTAAGTAGAGATTTGAGCATCCTGTGTTCCAGGCTCCAAGCTAGGCATTCAGCATTTACAGTGTTCTCTTTTAGTAAATGAGGAAATAAGAGTCAGAGGAGAATTCATTATTTTGTAAAAACAAGTTCATTAGGACTTTAAAAAAACCATTTGCTGTGTTGTAAGGTTATTGCAGTGAATAGCTGTTCCCAAACGGCAGTGTGCAGAGGAATCCTCTGGGATCTAGTAAAATTCAGCATCTGATTCAGCAAGTCTGGGGTGGGGCCGGGAATGCATTTCTGTCAAGCTCCTGGCTGATGTTGATGGCGCTGATGCATACCAAGGGTGTGGGCCGTCTATCTGCTAGTGGCTGTTTTGGCGACAGGAGACGAGGGGTCTAGATCAAGGAAATTTGTTGCTCTAGTCAGTTGATCACAAAAATCAGGCTGGTGACCTTTATTTTCCATTTGTGGTAACTCCTTTGTTGAGGGGTAGGTCCTTAGTGACAGAGTGAGATCTCTTAATATTTGTAAATATTTATACAGTGTGATTTGAGAGGATGAAGAAGAAAAGCATGAAGAAACATAGTGGGAATTGGGACTTTTTATATCTCTCCTCTTAAATAGGGACTGGTCTATATATTACCCTCTTACTGGTCTCCAAGGGAACTAGTTACTTAGAGAAGGTCATTGCTCTTTTGTCATTTTGACTGATTTGTGTTTTCATACATAACTTGAGATCTGGTTCACAGCTTAAAGTATGAGAGGAGTACTTACTTATTTACCTTGGGAAGCTAATTCCCCTTTCATCAGTGTGGCTGTTGCTCAGATCTTTTGGGGAACCTCTTTTAGAACCACTATCAGAACTTTATATAATATCAAATCAGAATTGACAAATATTATTTTAAAAGCCATTTATTAAAATATTATTTTAAAAGCCATTTATTATAGAAAATTTTTGGACCTCATTTTTCCTTTTAGAAGTAGGAGTCAGAGCCAAGTCTTGGGCCAGGGTGGGTGACAGAGCTGTTAGTACTATTTATTTTCAGAAAAAACATTTGAGTAGGAGGAATATTTTTCTTCAGTTACTTATAAACCTAATTCTGAATGCCGTTCTTAAATATGAGCTCCCAAAAGGTTTTGAGCAACAATGGGTTTATTAAAGCATTGGCTCCTAAGACGACAGTCATTTGGGTGGAAAATTTTCCAGTTTGTAGCAAGGTCCATCTTATTTGTACTGCCTTTGGTTTGTGGTGTGCGTATGCTAATAAAAGGCACCGTGGAGGGTCATGTTCCTTATCTTTCTCCGTGTTCTGTTTGCTTTCTGTTAAAACCAAACTAGACAGACAACAGCAGTTAACAGCAAACTCCAGCTCTCGGTTACTCCAGGGCCCCCCACAGAAGACTAGAGTAGGCGGGCAGATGGTGATGGCAGTCTTAGCTTGCTGCCCACCCCCCCATCCCCGGAGGACATGTGTCAGCCAAGGGCACAGTGGGGTTGGGTCTGCTCTAGGAGGTCGACTAAGATTTCAGGCTGCTGATGGTTTGTGCCATGGAGAGACAGAAGCTGGCAGACTGAGGGCGTAAATAATCAGAACCCAAAAGGTGGCTTCGGGAGTGAAGTGGACAGTATAAGGCCAGAGACATCTTAGGACAGAGATGGCGAGCCTTGAGGTGAGCAAAGGACAGGCAAGAGCTGACAAGGACTTGAGGCCAGGCACGAGGTGAGACAGGAGGCCAGGACAGGATCTGACCTGTGCAGAGGTGTTAAGGACGCTGTCATGTAGACCCTGCCTTTACTTTGTACGTGTATGTGCCTCAGTGGAAGGGCTCACCTGTTAGGAAATCACTGTGTTGTGTTTGCTGGCTCTGGAAGTAAAGGACATTTTGTATCATTGGGGAGATTCTTGGGTCAAGGTAATGAGCTCTGGTCTGTGCTGTCTTCAAGGTCCCCAGCTGTGGCAACTTGCCTGGAACCAGAGTCCAGAAGAGCCAGCCTGTCCCCATCTCCGGGCTCCCTTGCTTTGGACTTCAGTGCCTGGTGTACAAGAGGTGCTTTATTTCAAGGGCGAAGCCTTGGGGTGCTGGCTGACAAAATGATTAAGTTCCACCATTAGTCATTATTTTCCTTGTCTTATACAAGTGTATCTTTGGCTCCAGGTGTGGTTGGCAGTTTTATCTCAGTGATGATGCTGTGTTAAATTGTGTATTTAAGACACATTGGTGGGTGGCAGAACCTTGCAACATATGGGGCAGGGTCTGGAGTGCCTGAATGATGAAAGTAATGAGAGGGGAGGTCTGGTGGCTTGGGTTCTGTCTGTGAATGTTGATGATAGCAGAGCCAAGTGCTGAATTGTTTTTTTGTAGCAGATTTTGTGCTAAGTGCTTTACATGTATTTTGTTTATTTCTTTCAACTACTGTGTGGAAGTAAGTACTGCTGTACAGATGAGAGAGGACAGGCCTGTTGGGCTATATAGCATACTCCAGGTCACATAGCAAGGAAGTAGTGTTGCTGGAACTGAACCTAGGTTTTCCTGACCCCAAAGCCTGAGTACCAGCACTTCTCAAGCTTTGAAGTGCCTGTGAATCGCCTGGGGTCTTGTTGAAATGCAGGCTGTGAGGTAGGAGGTCTGGAGCAGGGGTTCCCAGGCCTTGCTCCTGCTCTGTGGTCCAACGGTGAACAAGAGTCTACACCGCCTGGCCTATGGCTTGATTTCTTTGAATCTCACTTGTAATATTTGTAAACCAAGGAGGTCAATTACTGTTTGTTCCTTCTTTCTTAGTATTGCTGTGAGAAATCAGACCATAAATGGGATATCTTTGGGAGTAAGAATTAGGAAAAACACCAGTGGCCTTTCTCATCCTCTTTCCTCCTCCTCCTCTTCCAGCTACTTCCCTCAGTTCCTGCTCCAACCACATTATCACCTCCACTTACGTTGGAGGCACTTGGCTGTCTCAGTGCCTGGGAATGTAGGAACTTGTGCTTGGTCTGATTTAGGGAGAGGCTTACGCACAGTCTAACTGTATGTAGTTAAGTGGTCAGAGTCATGCACCCTTAGAGCTAAGTACTCAGCTCTGGCATTTCTTAGTTTTGTACCTTTAAGTGACTCAATCTCCCTGAGTCTCAGTTTCCTCATCTGTAAAATGGGGATCATAATAGTATGTTGAAAAAATTAAAATGAACTGATGTGTGTCCAGGGTTTAGGCCTGGGCCTGGCTCATGAGTGCTCAGTACACTTTCATTACTAGCTCATTGCCCTCCTTTGCCCCATGGGCCCCTGTGGTGGATTAAATTTAACTGTAGAGAGTCTAGGATTACATAAGCTTGAAGCATGTTGTTTTTAGCATGTGCGATGGTGTAAAGGGACTTGAGTTCAGACTTAGGAACTTGCTACCATCTGGTTTTGAGTCCTAGATTTACCCACTTACCGCAACTTTCTCTTAGCCTGTTTCCCCATCTTTAAAATGGGGGTGGGTAATACAGCACTTGCCTCAGAGGGTTGCCATGAAGATTAAATGAAATTATATCAAGTGCTTCTCGCAGTTTCTGGCCCATTGTAGGCACCCAATTATAGGAATCTATTAGTCAGCTAACAGAGAGCCTGTAACTTGGGTGTTCTGTGAATTGCTCTCATCAGTGGGGAGAGAACCCCCTTTGGGGTCGATGCCACTGGCCTTGGCATCCTAAAAGCCTCACCATCCAGGACAGTGGACTTGGAGGTGAATGAGCCCTGGCTTCTCTGGGTTCTGCCATCAGTGTCGTCTTGTCCTTTTCCAGAGCCCCTGCTGTGGGGGCCTGTGGAGGACGGAGAGAGGGTCCTGCTAGGCTCACCTGCAGTGCCAGATTCCTCAGGCAAGCTGTGGGGAGCAGGAGATGGAGCCTTCCCACTAATCAGGGTCATAAATACCAGCCTGGGGCTGGCTGAGCGTCCCGCTGCTGGTTTGTGTCACTGGACTTAGTATCCTGTGGCGGTGGTTTAATTGGAAGAGATAATTGGTGCTGTGTGTTGGGAAACATTGGAGAGCGAGACCAGGAGCAGCTAGGCTGACAGACTCAGACTTGCTGGCTGACAGGAGCACCCCTCCTACCGCTGCCAGGCTTCTAGCTCCCTTGAGTGACCTGTTCTGTGCTTTGCATCATAGCTAGTGTTCTGTCCAGAGGAAACGGCCATGTCTTCTCTCTGCTTCTTTCCCTGGCTCCCGATTGCTTGTGAAAATTCAGGCACCTCAGGCTGGCAGCTGGGGCCTTTCACCTTCCCAGCCGACCCCCTCGGCAGTGCCTGAGAACCACACAGCCCTGCTGGGGCTCGGATCCCATCCTGCCCTCTCTGTGACTTCTTCCTGGCCTCCTCCTGTTTTCCTGCTCCCATGTCACCTCTCCTCCTTGGCTGTGGCTCTGTGTTTTGGAGGAGGGGTTAAGGGGGATTTGGAGCCTAATAGTCCTGGTTTGAATCCTGGCCTCCATACATGCTTATTTTGTGACCTTGGACAAGTAACTTAACCTCTGAGCCTCAGTCTCCTCCTTTATAAAGTAGAGGTGCCTGCTTGCAGGGTCATGAAGAAGGGAAGTGTCAAGTGCCTAATGCATGCAGTGGTGCTCAGTATTAGCTAGTGTGATTATGCCCCAGTTTCTCTCCAATAGCCAGCCCTCATCCTTCAAGTGCCAACTGAGTAACTTAAGTGAACCAGTTTTAGGTATAGATCACTATAGGTCTTCAGACAGCTCCAAGGCAGCATGAAGACACAAGATCAGAGGGAGGTGCAGGGAACTGGAGAGGGTAAGCACAGCCTCACTTTCTCTTTTGAGAACTGGGTGGCAGCCTCTTGAGTCCCTGGAAGGTTTTCTCTGTGCAGCTTTGACCTGGGCCGCACACCTGCTTCTCAGTAAATGGGAATGTGCAAAGGGCACCAGCCACAAAGCAGTATTTGTGACAGGCTCACTTCCAACTGTTTGCACAGGCTGGGCAGGGGTGAGGGCCGGCAGGGGGTGGGCAAACTGCCGGCTTATCAGCCACAGGGACCTGGAGATGCTTCAAGAGACCTTCTTAGCACCAGGGCCGTGTGCATTAGACCCTCAACGGTCACCATAGAGACGCGATCCTTGCTTCCTTTCTCTCCTGTCTACTGGAGGGAGAGGCTGGGGGTCATACCCAGAGGAAGAAACTGCAACCAGATATCTCAGATGGAAATTGCAGCCCCCACCCAACCCTGCTCTGTGGCCAATATTGCTAATTTCTGGACAATGCTTCTTAAGGTCCTTTTGACTGGGTCTGCCTTGATTATGGAATCGTTTTAGCTAACACATCCTGGCAGTAAAGGCAACCGAAAACCTGTCAGTAGGCTGACGAGCCCAGCAGTGTGCATGTAGAATGTTCCCCCAAAGAACATGGAACATTAGAATGGCTCTGTGTGGTGAGAAGTAATTCTACCCTTGGAAGCCCCACATACCCACAGCCTCCTCTCCCACACTTTTTGCATTTGCTGTGGTCTTGCTTTTGTTGGGTCCATTCATGCTCCTCCTCCTCCTCCTGGTCAGCCTGGCTCTGTGCTGCTCATCCTTAGACTAGCCCCAGCCATACTTAGGTTTGACTGTCAGCCTCTCCCTGTTGTCATCAGGCTTTGCATAGAGTAAGTGCTTGTTTTGTGTAAACTGAAGTCACAGACTGTGGAAAACTGACCCTGTAAGCCAACTGGGAGGTGCAGGGAGGCAATGGGGACATCGCAGGGATGTGATCCTGAGTTCTGGATTTCTTGGATGGAAACCTTGCAGTAAGGAGGCTTTGAACATGAAAGTGGATGTGTAGGCTTCCTGGGAGCCTGCTCACCAAGAAATAGAAGGAGCTGGATGTGCACTTGTAGCTGGAGCATTGAAGCCCCTTCCACCTCACTTCTCTAAGCTGCAGTTTCTGTGTGTGGGGTGCCTTAACGGGCCTTCTCTCTCAGAGCCAGGACTCGGCTGCCTCTGGGGGTAGAGTTGCCTCGCAAGCAGATGGTCTGTACCAGCTGAACTTGGCCATGAAAGCTGCCTGTGTTGGAGAACTGAAGGTCTGTGTCCGAAAGTGCTGCCTGTCTAAAGTTTCAGCTTTTGTTTTGCTTAAGTTCTCAACTGTGCACGCATTTCTCTGGCCCAGAATTCTGCCTGAAAGAACAAGTCAGAATCACTGTGATATCTTCAACACACAGATGAACAGGATTCTGCTGCTTGCCAAGGAACCCTTGCTCTTATGGAGGGCTTTACATTTTGTAGTGTATTCTCCTGTGATTTATCTCAAATATTCCTTAACTAGAGTCTGTCAATGCCAGGCAGAGTCGGGACGTGAGTCTGGTACTGCCCAACAAGGATCCCAGCCATTTACACAGTACCTTCTCATTTGCTCTCCTTTCTGGCTCCCAAGCCCAAAGCCCTGCCCAGAGAACCATTTCCCTGAAAAGGGATGATTTGCATATTTGGATCAAAATCCACACACCCAGACCCTGACAGATTTGGGGCCACGTGCTGTTAGAGCCGCCGAGGTCTGTAGCTGGGGAGATGTGGGCATATTGTTTATAGTATTGATCTATGAAGCAAGTACAATGAGCTGAGCGTCAGGAAATCTCCAGGCACTTCCCAGACATCTGCCATTTGTAATGTGGAGGACAGCAAACAGCTCTGTGTATAAGCCTCATTCATTCCCTTGTCCACACCTCCCTACTGTGGGCAAATCCACCTCTGTGGGTCAGCTTCAGTCCCCTCCAGCCATCTGCTGATTGGTCTCCATTCATCTGGACAGATGTGTATTTCTGTGCCATCATATACCTGGCACAGTACAGGGATATTTGGTCCTCCCAGGGATATTTGGCACCTGAGACTCGGCCAAACCCAGCTGCCTTCTCTTGATTTCCATGTCTGTTCATGGGACCCGTTGTGCTTAGCTATGATTCCTAGTCCTCCCTCGTTCAGTACTCGAATAGGTACCTGCTCCCTGCAGCTCTCCTCTACCCATCCCTTCCTTTTATTTTCCTCCATCACACCACTGCCTGAAGCTGAAATGTTTTTGGTCACCTTCTTTTTGAACTTCCGTCTATGCCTCCCACCATTTTCCTTTGACAGTCTGGCAGAGCATCTTCCAGTAATGGTCCTGCCCTGCTCAAAAAGATGGCATTCCCTTGCTGTCTGCGCACAGTGCTGTTGGTTTGGAGCACTTTCATAGCTCATGTGTGTTTCTCACCTGCTCTGTGGTCCGGCCCTGGAGAAGCCTCTGTACAGGCCTCTGTAGTGGCAAGCCTTCTCAGAGATGGCAAGTAAACCCCCCCTCCTTTGTTTGAAGCTGGTTTAACCAGCATTTTAGCAGTTCCTCCAGGGGAAGCAATGGTCGATAGCTTTGATAGCTTTGATGAGCTGACGAGAAAGGAGGCAGTTTTCCTCTCTCTCCAGGGAAGGGCAGGATGGCAATGTATTTCAGAAAGTGCTTCCATGTTTTAGGTGCTCTGTTTTTTTGTGTGTTTTTTTAAGCCACATGCTTAAACCAGATGGTTAATTTTATAGATTTCTCTCTTTTGGGTCAATTTGTTAATATGATAAGAGTTCATTTTGCAAAAGAGTTGTTTTGGGAGAGGGTCAGACACCAAACTATTTGGGTGCCGGATTTATTTATGTTTGGTAAAAGGAAGATGTGTTCACAGAATTGAGCCTCGTCGCCACACTTTGCAATGGTTCATGCCTTTGCAGTGTTGCCACCCACAGAATGACTGATCGGTCCCTTAGTGGACAATACCGGGGAACTAAGACAAGTCTTGTTTATACGTGTGAACACGAATGCATGCAGTTAGTTCCCTATGATCTCTGTAAGAAGGGTAAACATTTATGTGAGTTCAGATGACCACAAGTAAAGTTAGACATTTGCAGTAGGTTAATTGTATCCTGAAACAGCTAAACTGAGTAGTGTGTGGGAATCTCCTATCACTGGACTCTTGCAGATGGAACGGTCCTAAGGGTTAGACGGCACCTGAATACTTCAGTGTGGCCCTGTGACCTGAGCTCTTGGAACAACTGGTTGAGGCAAATAGGTTGAATTGTTCTCACTCATGTACAGAGATGGGGTCATCGGCACTCTGACCTTGCCTTTGACCCCCTCCCCTTATTTTCTTGTGATGTTACTCGAGGAGGGGCTTCTTAACAGAGATGAAAGCCAGCACATGGTAGCATATCGCCTGAGAGAAGCAAATCCCCACCAGAATCTGGAACCTACAGTTCAGTGCCAAGAGCTCACATGAGAGTCTCTGCAACTCCCCGAGGGCTCAGAAGGGTTTCTCCGGGAGGGATGATGGGGGTAGTCTGTGAGAGGTCACAGCCTCTGCTTCTGATGATGTGAAGGACAGGACCACAGGGCAGGGATGGCAGACACCCCGCCCGCCTGCTGCCCCGGGCCTGGCTCTCCAGCCCTGGCCAAGGGCCACCTACCCTGAGCGCCTCTCCCTCCCCGGGGAGCCGACGCCTTCCTCACCCAGAAGAGCATGGCCAGGGCTGCCAGGGCCCGGCTGTAAACAGGGCCTCCAACAAGACCTAAGGGCATTAAATATTTAATTGAGTTATTTCACTGTAGGAATATTGTGACTCATGTTGAAAACTAATCACCTGCCTTTTTATCTGTCCCTTAAAAAAATAGATCCTGGTTAAACATTTAAAGGCCAGAGCGGTGCTGATCACAGCGGCGTAATCGCTCCTTCCTCATGGGTTTGGGCGGGGAAAGGGAAGGAAGGGGGTGCGTGGGGGTGGGGGATAGTCTGTTAGAAGTTGCCTTTATGGGTGAAGGGATTCCAGGTGATAAGGGAAGCCCCATTTTTTGGCCTTCCCCTGATTCTCCAGAGGGATGCCGGGAAGGGGCTGGAATGTGGGTGCGGACAGCCTTTGAACAACTATGCTCAATGGTAGAAAGTGTGCTCCTTGTCCAGTCATTCAAGATAGGGTTTCATTTGCACTATCAGAGCTTGGTGAGGCACCAAAATTCCATTTTTCTCTCTTTAATATAATTTTTCATGCGGGATGAAGAAAAAGATGTTTGGAAACTCCCTTGGGTCTTTTCTCCTTCCTCAAAGTGGTATTACTAAATGCACAGGGTAGCCATTCTTGCCTCTGCAGGGGCTGTCCTCACACAATGGCTGGATCCTAGCTTTATTACTCTAGTAATAAAATTGACTTAATTATTAGCTTTTTAGGGAACTCCCCAGAAGCAATTTGCCCTATTTCATCTGACAGGAATTTCAGGGGGAAGGAATGGAGGGCCTCAAAAATGAAGGCATGTGGCTAACTTTGGGTTTATGTTGGTAAAAGACAACTGTGGAGAATTTTGAGTATCTGCTGTGTGTGTAGACCCTTGGGAGTTACAGAGTCCAGTCCCTCCATGAATGCCTTATCTAGGAAGGAGGAGGAAACGTTACCCATTTTAGAAGACTGCTACATTCCATTTTCCCAGGGACAAAGATGCCCAACTTTGGGTACGAAGCCTTAAGTCCTCTAAGTTTCCTTGCATCTCTTGGAGATGATGAATAGGAGAAAGTTGAAACAGTGTAAAGAAAAAATGTGGTTATTTGTGTACTGTTCTTCTATAGCAGGAAAACAGGACTGCAGCTTATGGCTCTTCAGGGAGAAATGTCTGCCAGGATAACAGAGCATCAGCAATGTATTTTACTTGGTGCAAAGCAGACACATGTTTCCTGCATTATACAGATATTGGGCCATGTGACCCAGGATCCTGTCCAGTTCTTTGAGTCTAAATTCTGTGATATTTATATTTAGCTAGCTAGAGATTTCAAAAAAGCTTTTGATTTTGTTAACAAGTCTGAAAAGATAAACTAGATCTATTTTGTGTGAATTTGCTTGCATTCCCATTGGCTTTAATGTCATCCCCCCATCTTTCCCAATGATCTCTTCTTACCCATTTTCCATCATTCAGCAAGTACTTTTTGAGTGCCGCCCATGCTGGGAACTGTGCAATGAACAGAAACCACACCTACAAGAGTCTTGGTGCAAGAGACAATAAAGAAACAGTGGCAGGTCAGTGTGACAGGCTCTGATGGGTGCAGAGATGAAGCGGAGAAGGCCCTGTAGAGGCAGAGCTCTGGGAGTGCTGCTTAGTCTGGGTGACACCCAGGCAGGGTCATGAGGGTGCACAGAAGCCAGCAATAAGGGCAACGTCCCGGCAGAGGGAACAGCATGTACAGAAGCTGAGAGACAAATGGAAGGGGGAGGACGGGGCATTTGGGAGCTGCCAGGACGCCTGTTCCTGGAGTGCATGTGTTGGCAGTTTGTGCTGATTTTGTTTTCCACGAAGATTCTCAGGTGCCAGTTTAAAAGAACATTCACAGCCCTGCCTTTTTGTCTCTTAACTTTAGTAGATATCAACGCTATGAAATTCAGGTGAAATACTTCTCCTATGAATACTAATTACTGCCCGTTAAGAAGAAAATTTGAGGTAAACAACCTTAGCAAGCATCTGTCCAAGTCATTCGGAGCAAAGCACTTCATCCTTTTATTTCCTAGCCATCGCACCTCAAAATATTACAAATCTTATCGTCTAATGATTTTGAGGGCATGCAAATCATTAAGTCTGAGACTGTCACGTTTGTTCGCCTTTGTTTGTTAGAACGGTAGCTCAGCGTGCTTGCTAGTCACTGCTGCTGCTTCTTTATTCTTCTGTGTGTCTGCGGAAGGCTCCTCTTCTTGCCCCAGGGCTGTGGTGAGGTGGATCCGCAGGCCCCTGTGTTGTGGCAGCTGCTGGGTGCCAGTCATCTCCGCTGCTTTGGAGGACGCATGTGCAGGAGGCTGTTTACTTGGTGTCCCACTGGAATGAAAGGAGTGGTCACCGACTCCTGTTCTGCAACCTTGTCACAATGCATTAAAAAACAAGTGTGGTTTTAGTAGCAGGGCCACCAAGTCTGCTTCGCCTGCTGTCCAAGCATTTGTTTTGCCAACTGCAGGTCAAAAATGAAACCTTTGCACACAGACTTGTCTTGCCAGTGGGTTTCAGCCCTGGGCAAGTTCACTATGGATTCAGTGTAACCAAAGAAATGACAGTAGAAGGTTCTTGGGGTGAAAGGGTTTATTACCCAGCTTGTTCTCCTGGCAGTAGGTCGAGCACTAGCATCTCTGCCTTTGTCCAGAGCGCTGGGCTGAGCCCTCTATATAGTTCAATAATAGCTTCTTGCCTATGGGTGTGGAAGTGGTAGCCTAGTAACAGGCCAGTTATATCATCAAGTGGTTTAAGTTCAGTGAGGATCCTGGCCACAGGAACCCCAACTTCCCCACACACTGCACCCTGACATCATCATTGGGGATCTGTCTGGTGAAAATGTGCAATGATACAACAGCTGCTAACTCTTTACATGAATGGAGGCCAGAGATGATGTGAAATGGAAGAGTGCAGTGTGTCTGGGGGATTGTCCATTTGCTCATGAGACATTCAGTACATGGAGGGTGCTGGCCTGTTCTCCACTGCTTCCCCTGAGGCCTAGGCAGCCGAGGGATTTAGGTTAGAGAAGCAGTGGGGTCTGGGGGAAGGTATATGGACTTTGGAAGCATACAACCTGGTCGAAAGCCCAGCTTCCTTGCGTGTTGGCTGTGTGACCTATGGTGGCTTACTTACCCTCTCTGTTCACAGGCAGCTTGAAAATACTGTTAAAAGAAATGTTTAGCTGGTAGTCTGGAAGGAGTACTTCTACATAATACTTTACCTAAAACTGAGAAGACATGCATAAAGAATCCCCCTTACAAAAATAGAGTTGGGGCAGGTGAGGGCTAAAATGCCAGGCCACTTGGAATTACTAATATCTGGGCCTCATTTTCCTCATCCACAGTGGGAATAGTAATGCAAAGCTGTCAATATTAGAAATAAAGTATATGCGTTGCCTAGCACAGGGCTGCTGCCTCCAGAGAGGAGTGTAAAATGTGGTGTAAGTTTTTCCAACTGACTTTCTTGGATCTCAGGTCCTAAAATTAGGGTATGCTCTGACTTTAAGTGGCATTGTCCAATGGGGGAGCTCTGGGGGGTTCCCAGGGGCTTGGGGTGGAAAGGAGTCTGTGAAGAGCCCCTGCACTCCTCTCCTCCACCCACCTGTGGCCAGAGCTGGACCTCTTTTCTCTGTGAGACATCTTCAATCAAAATAGGGTTTTGCTGCTTAAAAAATTGTGAGGTACCAGATGATTTTTCAAGGACTGTCTCAGTTCCACTTTCATAAGAAGTAAAAGAACGAAATTTTTGGTCTTTTATGCTTGATGGGCCAGGAAAATTTGGGTAAATGGATTAAAGAAGTTAATAGCCTTTGGGGCAAGAAAGTCTGCTCCCAATTCAAAGGGGAACCCTCTGCCACCCTCATGGCCCTTTGGGGGCTACTTGTTCTCTTGGAAATGAAAGAGAGAAGCAGCTGCTGATTTCTTGATGACTCTGGGCTGCCTGGTGGTCATATCACCCTCCTCCTAGCTGGGCGGCAGCCCTCATTGGATGCCTAGCCTGCCTGAAAATCATCTTGCCATCGGTGTTCTGGGAATGAATCCTGGAAAGAACATTAGGTACGGACTTTTTAGTCCAACCCACTCTGTATGCTAGAGGCAGACACCCTGCCCTCATTCCCGGAGCAGAGGGCATTTCCAGCTGTGGGCTCCTGCTTACATAATCACGATTGGAAAAACATTAGGATTTGTTTCAGGCTGGAGGGCAGATGAAATGCTAGTCTGTAGGTGTGGATTTCTGCTAATCTGATTGTTTGCTAAGCAAGCCCTGTTTTAGGAAAGGAGCTCAAAATTTGGATTGAAAAAGCAATCAAGATTTCAGCAGCTAAGTGCCTCATTGCTAAAGGGGTGAATGAGAAGGTTTAATTCTCCCCAGATATATCAGTCAAGGGTCTGCACTGTAGCAGCAGAAACCACTTCAGACTCAGAAAAGGAATTTGTTAGAGGATTTTGAGGGCCTCCAAGACCTTGTTTCCCCCTTCATCCTTTTTGTGTCCCCCACTCTCTCCTAATACCTGTGACATGCAGGGTGCCCATTTGCTCACATATCTAACTCTTCCATAGGACCACAGACTCTTGACAGCAGGGATGGTGGGATTTGTTGTATACCCCGTACTCAATGCTGGCACATGGGGGTTGAGTCAGTCATCTAGCTACAGGCAGGGTGTTGGGGCTCACGTAACAAAGCGCTGCCTGTGGGGAGCTTGACTGCCTGAAGCAGACACACTTGCAGGGGTGGCAACACTAACATCCGGAGAAGGTGCTGGAGCCTGTGCTCAGCCTCCCAGGCAACCCGCACACAAAGACGCATTGCAGGCTCTGCTTTGCAGTTCTTTGCAGTGGTATCTTATCTGTTGCATACTCAAGCCTGGGTTAGGGTAGAGCCTCCTGAGGCCCGCACTGTTCGCATATTCCTGTGGAGTGCCTTCCTAATTGGCCAGCTTCGTCTGTGCCCTGCATTGGGAGACATGAAATTGCATTCCTGGTTTAGGGGCAGCTGTGGCCCAGAGCTGTGACACCTGAGGTGCTGTCACCTCTCACAGTGGCAGAGAGGAAAGTGATGTTGAGGAGGGATGGGAGTACCCCAGGGCAAGGGCCCTGGGGCCTGGGCTGCCATAACATCTAAGAAGCTGACCAGAGAAGGGTGGGAGCTCAGCAGTCTGTCCTCTGATTCCAAAGGACTCATTCTAAGGCCTCCAAGCTGATCTGGTTGGGGAAGGAGTCACTTTCTTGCATTTGTTCCTCCTCCAAAACCAGTCCCAGAGCAAAACCCAAAGCTGAAATGAGGTCATTGAGATCCTCTGAATTTAAAAATTTTCAATTTTTACTGGTGGTAAAATACACTTACTATTTACCATCTTAATCACTTTTAAATGTACAGTTCAGTAGTATTAAGTATGTTTACATTGCTGTGTAACCAATCTCCAGAAATTTCTCATCTTGCATCTCCACATCTTTGAGACTCTGGCCACTTTGGGCTCCTAGAGGAGTAGAACAAAGACGTGCCCTGTTCCCTCTCACTGCTGGGCTTGTGCGTGTGCTCTTCTCCTTTTGGAATGCTCTTTCATCTCCACCTTCTGTATCTTTCCATCTCAGCTTGGACAAGCTCCTCCTGACCTCCCCCAAACTGGAAACGTATCACCTTATGTCATCCATTCCTATTTACTTGTCATTTTGTACCATAGCCCATAAGCTTTTTTTAGAAGAAAGACTATTTTATTGACCAACTGCAATATCTGTACATGTTAGTGGTACGGAACATTTATTAAACACATGAAGAGTGTCGTCCTTTCAAATGTAGGAAGCTCTTTTCTCCTTCGACCCTTTTCTCTTTGTCACTGAAATCCAAGTCTCAAGTTGAAATTGACTGCTTTTTTTTCTATGGAAACACTGAGGTAGGACATGGTCAGGTTCAGTAGTATGTTATACCTTCTTTCAGGCATATAGTGGGTAAAGTTTGTGGGCTAGCTTGAGAACTTACCTACCATTCATGGCTTTGTTTCTTTGGGAGGGGGGAATGTTCATTTTCAAAGTAGCTGAAGTATAAAGTTCTGGAACATGCACCTCTTCGGTGTGTTGAGGTCTGCTGGTGACTGCCAGTGGTTTGGAAATCAGAGATGATTTTCCATCTCCTCAGTGAGGACAAAGGTTGAGTGGTCCTTTCTATATCAGAAAAAGAAATCTACCCGTCCACCCAGAAAGGGGAGGAAAATGGTGTTTCAACCTCATTCTTAGTTGAGTAATTCCTGAGAATTTAATGTATGATTTCTTACAAATATGGTGGGCCTTCTGTATTAGCACCTGGCCTCCATTTAAACAAGGTGTCAGTAGCAGATAATCACCCTGTTCTTTCCTCTAACTATCTGGGCTGGAAGCTGTGTCTTTACTGAGAGGGAACTATCCTAAAGTTTGCCAACAGACAAAACGAAAGGAATGAAGAGGGTGGGGGGCAGCAGAGCTGGCAGTACCATGGCTCAGATGCCACTCAGACTTCATTCCTGTTCTCAATGGGGTTGAAAACATACTTCAGGATGCCCACAACTCACTGTCTATGGGTGTCTGTGGATAAAATGAGAGTTCCTGTGGCCAGGATTCTCACCTGGCCATGGTTGACGAGCTCATTGCACACCTGTGGGCAATACATGGCTGTTGACTCTATGAAAAGAGCTCTGCCCAGTGCTCTGGGCATGACACAGTAGCATGGCTGCAAGGCTGCAGGAGAGCAAAGCAGAGGACAGAGGCCCAGAGGATGGCTGTGTGGGATGACTGTGCAGAGAGGCCCAGAGGACAGCTGTGTGGGCTGAGAGGCCCAGAGGCAGAGACTGCCTTGCTGCATGCAGACTCGCTCTGAGTGAATGGGATTTTACTGACTGACCTGCCACCTGTGAGAATAAAGTTGGGTATAACCCTTTCACCCCGAGAACATTTTACTGTCATTTTCTTTGGTTACACCGAATCCATAGCAAACCTGCCCGGGGCTGAACCCATTGGCAAGACAGTGTCCTCTAGAGTTGTGCAGTGCGCAACCTGTGCAGCAGTATACAGCAACCCCAAGAGGCTTGAAAGGCCTGTCTGGGGCTCTCTTTGAAGGCAGTGACCTCCTCCTCCTCCATACATTCCTGCTGCAGTTGATGTATTGAACAGAAAACTCAGATGCATTTGGGAATGAGGTGGGATGTAAATCTAAAACCAGATTTAGTTGATAGACTGTTGTGTGAAGCTGTTCACATAAAGGCGGTAAAGAGGTCTGGAGTGAGACAGCTGTGGTTTTGAATGTTAATAGCGTGATAATGCAAGTATCTATTGAGTACTTAATCGGTCTGTGCAGAGCCTAGTGCTCCTGTTTGGATTATCTTAGTCCTTGATGGCTCTGTGGGAGAGGTGCTGTCAGGGGAGGAGACTGAGTTTCAGAGTGGATACTGCCCAAGGTTACACTGTTGGTTGGAGGGAGAGCTGGAACAGGGACTAGGGATTAAACTCCAGAACCCAAATCGGCACCTCATGGAGCATAGCTGCTCAGCTGGGTTGCCAGAGTTGACAGAGAAGTGGCGTAGCCAGGGGCCTGCGTGTAGACGTATAACCAGCAGGACTTGGGCATGTCGTGGCCATCTTGGGCACTCAGGAATCAGGCCATTCTTCCAGGACCCAAGAAACACTCTCTAGGACTCTCCTCTCATACTAGCACCAAGCCCTGCTTTCTGAGGAATGAATGTGAGTGGGGGAAATAGGCTGTGTACGGATTTGTTTGCTTCTGTGGTGGGGCATTCATTCCTGGATGGTTGTCATGGGTTTACTTAATCCATTTGGTGGGCACCTCAGTCTTTTGAACTTAGAAAATAAGAAAATTTGGTTTACTTAGTCTCATCTTCCAACGGTTGTTAATCTGCTTTTGCATGCTTGTCTGTGGGCTGAATACAAGTCACTGTTAACCTAGTGGCCTAGTTTTGCTGGGCAGTCTGTCCCTGCCCTTGGGCTCACTTGTGTCTGTCTCTCTGTCTCACATATACACACAAACGCGCACGCACTATTGAAGTCACTTAGCATTGTTGCTTTTCCTGTTTTCTTGCTTGGGGCAAGACGACCCCCGATGCCATGGTTTCTACCTGAAAGGTCAGTTTCAGCTTTGTGATAACTGGGTAATTGTCTCCTAAAGTAAACCAGCATCTCAAGGGCTATGAACTTGTCTTCATAGGCATCTGGATGCAGAGCCATTCTCGCCTAATGGATGCCTGCCTGTGCCATTTCCTGTGGCATGTGTGGCATGTGCAGTCATCTGGAAGCCTAGCTTACTGTCCCAGGGTGGGGGAGGGCCAGCTGCTGCTTCCATCACGGGAGCATGCCTGCATCTGCCAGTCCCTCCACCCACTGTCCTCTGCCTCTGGGCACCTGTGTCCCCCAGTTGTCACTGCTTATTGAAAGGGATGTCCTGTCATCTCTGTAGGAGTCTCACCAAGTTGGAACTCATTCTTGCAGGAGCTAGTCTCTGCCTCAAACTTGAGTAAGTTTGCTAAGTACCGGTAAGGTGGTCTGCTGGGTTTCTCCCCGTAAGTGCTGGGTTCCTGATTGGGAACACTAGTGGGAAAGCTGGGGGGCCGCACCACAGTGTTGCAGGACATCCTGCTCACTGGTACTGCCTTCATAGCAAATCTGTTTCTGTGAACATAAGCCCAGTTCAGTGCCTGATACCAGTAAGAGCACCTGGGCCATGCATATCAACTGAAAGATGCTGATGGTGTCTGGAAAATGGCAAGCTAAGGGACATAGTAAAGTGAGGGAACCAAGGGTTCTGGGCCACTCAATCCTGGGCAGGATGGAAACAGGCACCCAGGAGAGCAACCCGGGACCTGTTGTCTTGGAACCTCACCATGATGAGGTGGGGTCAGGAGACCGTTGGAGTCAGCTGTTGAAGTGGGCGGGATGTAAAGGCTCCACCACGGCCGTGCCGCTCCAGACGTGGGTGAGTGTGGGGTTCCCTTCAAGGCTTGCACCCACTTCTGTGATGCAGATTATATCCAGAGAGGCCAGCATGCCACACTCAAACCAGCTGCTCGGAAAGGGAAAGGTTCTTCACATAAGAACTCCCACTCTTCCTAAACCTAAACCTGTGCTCACCTCACTCCAGGGATCACAGAGGAAAGCTCCCTGCCCTCTTCTTCCCAGAGTGGAGCAGTGGAAGTTCTCTGGCCCTGGACATCTTTCACTTGCATCTGGGTGACCATTTGGCAAAGATGAGAAAGAAAAAGTTATGGCAACATGCTGAAACTAGGTTACCCTAGGTCTCCTTCGTCTTGTACATTCTATAACTCCTAGGTGCCAAAGGTTCTTTAGAAAATGGCTTTAAGAAATCTCAGGGCTTACTGTTGAGAATATCATTTGGTTGTTCCCTTGTCCTTCTTTGTAACTCAGTCAAGTGATGGTTGTCATGGCAACAGAGCTGCTCTTGCAAAGGCTTTTCTAATAGCATGCAAGGGGATCTGAAGCTTCCTGAGAATGTTAGTAATTATCTTCTAAAGAAAAAAATTATGTTCTGAATATTGTGAACATTTTAATGGGCCTTGCTCCATCCTGATGGGGACTTTTTAGTTCTGTATCAGTCCCATATCTTAAAACAAAAAGACTGCCTTCATTTTTTTCCTTTTGTGCACATTCTTCCATGGAAGAAAATAATTCCGTTGCTACATAATGCCCTGCACATAGTAGGTTCACAGATAATTTTATTTGAAAGGCAGGCAAAACAGTTAAGATTGATCTCAACATTCTTTATTAGATTAGCATTTAGGTAGGCTATCTTCTTAGATGATCTTGAACCTCAAACCGGGCAGGCCTCCCGGAGCTGGCAGCTCTAGGTCCAGAACTCGCGTTGTCTTTTGTATTCACACAGTGGAGCAGAGAACCATGAGTGAGTCTAATACTGATAAAGAACCTCACATCACCCTCTCCTGGGAGCTCACATTTAACCCACCTGCCAAATGCGAGGAGTTACCTGCTCTGCAGAATGGGCTGTGGTCAGATTAAAACATTTTTTTTTCAGTTTTGGTTTCCTTTATCTGAAAATACCCTTCAGCCTTTATTCTGGGTCACCCATCTTGCCAGACACTGGGAATTCAGGGATGCTTGAATTTTGTCACTGTCCACAAGGAGGTTGCTGGTTAATGGAGGACACAGGCCCAGGGCAGTAGTAAGCCCTGGACAGCATTACAAGTGTGGCACTGTATGTATAGGAAGGGGGCAGTGAGCTAGCCACCGTCTAGTCCCCTTAATCTCTCCTTCACTCCCTTCCTCCATTAGTCCATTCTTAATTGGAAGTGCTGGAGGCCTGTGAGCTGCTAACCCTCCACAAGGCAAGAGAAAGCTTGCTGCATGCTCACCTTTTTATACTGAGTCACTCTGAAGACCGCTCGACATCCCAGGCATGGGGAAAGACAGAGGTCATTGGAACCACGGGCCGCTTTGTGACCCACACTGGGCCTCTGCCAGTCCACTTTGCCCCCAGACATTGTGTGCTGCTCCCCAGCTTACTCTTTTTCTCTGAATTCAGAGTTACAGCTTCACTTGTTGGCAGGGGAACTTCCAGTGAGGGGTGGGAAGCTTCCCCAGCAGCAGACCCAGTGGTGAGCAGTCACCTTCCCATGTCTCTTTCCCAAGTCTAAGACATGTGGTCCACCTAGATTTTGTCTGGCAGGTCTCTGTGGTGGTGGATTTCTCAGTGAACTGGGGAAGGTGTGTTGGTGCTGAAATACTCTAGCCACTTCAACTCAGTGTCGTTGGTAGTCTAGCAGCTAGTCAGCGTCACCTGGGATCTTATTAGAAGTGCTGAGTCTCGGGCTGCTCCAGAATCTACATTTTAGCATAATCCCTAAGTGATCCCTATACACGTTAAAGTTTGATAAGATGCTGCTGTAGTTCTTGAGACCTTAGGGCCAGGGTAGCAAATAAAAGGCATGCATCCCTCTGCTCCTCCTGCATTCTTGGCAGACATTGCTAGGTGATCTAGGCAGTCTGTTCTCCATCAAGTCCGAATCTAGCCTCAGAATCCTCAACACAATGGTCCAAGCATCCATTGTCACCCAATTAGAATTAGCCCAGGAGAGAAAACCCATTTGCCATCCCTGCCTTTGTGAAGACCTCATCTTAAAAAACAAGGAAATAGCTTTTTGCCTAGACCTTAGTTTAAGGTTTGAGAATTATGCCCCTAACCATTCCCCAGGACAGAGAGGAAACACAAGGACCCACTGAATGAACAGCTGTTGGCAGCTGGAACATACACAGTGCAGTGGCAATAAATCAGACCGAACTGACCCGTGAGCTTGTCGGAGCAGAGAAAGCAACTCTGTTACCCTGATTCCTTTACTCCATCATAGGACATGGGGCCAGCCCTGCGCCCCCCCGGTCCCAGTGCTTTCTGGCAACTTTCTGTGGCAACTTCTGTCTGATGGCTGAACCAGAAGGTTTAAACCACTCATGGGTGGAGGTTTTCCTTAGGGAAGTGTTTGTGTTCTGCTAGAAGAACAGGAAGAGAAGGATGTGGGAGAAAGGAGAGCAGGGAGAGGAACAAGGGTAGCCCTGATCATATTGTAAAAAGTTCACATCATATCCTGTGACCAGCTCTCAGGGGCATCTCGTGGGGCCAGTTTACTTTAACCTTGAAAGGTCATCAAGATAGTAGAATTATGTCCTGTTTTGTGGAAATTGGGTAGGACTAGGAAAATGTTTTGGTGTGCACATTTATCTTCTACTCCCAGTAGCTTTGAACCACTGAGGACCCCTTGCATTTTTCTGACACCTGTGGACCTACCTCAAGCTTATAAGATCTTAGGTACTGAACAAACAGCATTTTAAAGTAATGTTTAAGCCCCTCCCCCTTTCTTTAGAGAAATGTGAGTCTGAGATCATTTTTCCTGATTTAATACAATCCCAGGAGAAAGCAAAGGACTGTGGGTGGCTGAGTTAGCCTGAGCAGTAAAGAGACTTCTGATAGTTTTTGCATCTGCATTACTACTGCCTGACCCTGAGACTCAGTTGGAGAGCTGGAAAGTAAAACCTGCGTATGCTGTTGCATTGAACAGGTGGAGGATGGGCTGGCCTGGTTCTAAGAGCATGTTGGTTGGGTCATGGAGTTGTTTTCTACTTGCCTGAGCCTAACACCTACTTTCTTTGGTTATAAGAGCCAGCCTTCTATTTGCTGTTCTAGGGTTAAAATTTCAATTACTTTTAAATTAGAAACCATCCAAACGTTCCTTCAGAAGCCATTTAGGAAAGGTGTGACTTGAGGTTGAAATTGAAGAGAAGAGAATAAGATAGTAGATGAGTTCACTTAAATGATCTGAGGTGAATTTGGCTAGGAAATTAGCTACAAAATGGAACACCCTGACTGCATTTCCCAAGGGCTACTGATGGAGCCTTGGCCTAATTTGCATCCACTTTTCCTATAGAATCTTAAATCTCAGCTTCTCTTCATTAGTTCTTTATTGCAGTGGTAGGTAGTGTTTGCAGTAGGGATGGAGAAAACTGGGGGGTTGGGGAATAAGGTACTGAGAGAATTGGGAAGAGCGAGTGTTACAAGAGTAGAATGCAAAGCTTGGCTTGTCCGCCAGGTCCCACTTACTTATTCAGGTTTGTTGAGAACCTACTATGTCCAAAGATGGGCACACATCCCATTTTGTGTTGTTTTATGAAATGTCAGTGTTTCTAGAAAACAAAGAGATCCTCAGTTTGACTAAGCACAAATGGCCATTCCTAGGAAACTACTGCAGTGGTCCTTTCTGGGATGGGTCAGGAGCTGAAAGGGCAATTTTGGGAGATTTTCCTAGCAAGTAGAGAAGGGTCCTCTGCATGAGTGAACAGCACTTGATGCCAGAGGAACCTGGCAGGAGGAGCTGCATGCTGAGACAGTGCTTGCCGCTGGGATCCCAGGGCCTCACATGCAGACCAGCCAGCCTGTACAGTCCCGCAAGGAAGTGGCAACAGTGCGGTTTAAGGCTAGTTGCTAACAAATGTTTGGGTGTGGGGCTTTTATTTTCCTTCAATTATAGGATGGGATGGGAGACAGAAACCTAATTTCTCATCCACCAAATATTTTGGTATATAATGGTGACAGTGAGCAGCCCCCACAAATGGTTAAAGTTCTAACTAGACTAAGCCCTGGTTGCAAAACTGGAATTCTACTGTGTGACCTTGGGCAAATCATTTAACTTCTCTGGGCCCCCTTGTCCTTATCTGTAAAATGTGGATAATACCACTTATAATGATACAGATATGAGGAATATATTGAGATTTTTTAAAACTGAACACAGTGTGCAAGTGCCTATTAGGATTGCAAGCACTCAGTAAATGGTAGCTATTCTTGGTAATTTGGAAAGCATGACTGCTTCCTGAGAGATGATAGTCAACGTATTCTGGCATAGTTAGGGATGTACAGAAGCCCCTAAATGAATGGTCTAGATGCTAGAGGTTTTAAGGATAAGCAGTTTGTCACAAGGAGGTCTGGTTACCACAGAAACAGCTGAAGAGGCAGCATCAAGATCTCACTCTCGGGGGTTCACCCTTTTGGGGGAGATGGATGCATTAGGTTCTTTCTTTGATCCCTAAAACAGCTGCTCTGTTCTGCTTCCACATTCTTCATCAGGCCACCTTCTTAATTATCTGGCCTTCCTGTGAAGGCTGCTTGAGACCTAATGCCCAGATCAGCTGCTGTGAGCATCTTATCTATCGAACAGTTCAATTTCATGAGCTGAGAAAACATCGTGTGGCTTTGTGTATCAGCCACATCTGCTTTGCTGGCCCGAATTGGCGTCCTTGAGTCACGTGCTTGGCTCCAGCGGGAGCATCACTTTGCATCCGCGTGGCAGACCCTGGCAGTTCCGGGTGGCAGATGCCAGGGAGCTGGTAGCGTTTCCCAGGTGACACTTCTGCAGTGCTTTTGAACCAGGTGCCATGCCATAGGCGATGAAGGCGGGGAGGAATCCCTGTCGGAATGCTTTTGCTGCTACCGTGGTTTTCCTGGAGTGTGAGCGTGTCCGTGTTTTTCTGTTTCCATATTGCCATTCTCGCTTTGCTTTTAAAACAGCAACAAAGAAAGAGGAATATTGGTCTTTGTGACTGCCAGTACCGTGCATGCCAGAGCCTCACACTTGCCGAAGCTGCCAGATGGTAATAGGACTGTGTGTGCTTTTGTTTCCTCTGCTTTTTGAAAAGTCGTGAAGTGGGAGAGGCTGGGGAGTGTGAGATTGGCTGGAAGATTGAGCTCATAACAGTTGCAGTGTCTCCCACCCCAAGTGTGGGCACAAGGGTGTCTTCCCGAAGTGTGTCACTGACCCTCTCCAGCATTCTCTCTCCACAGAGTGATATTAGCTGTCCTGTAAACACCAGCTGGGTTGTCCATTACATCTCAGCCACATACAGTAGCTGAATAATACAGTTTTTTGAACAGGAAATGCCACATGTTCTCCTCTTCCTTGAAGATGGAAGTGGGTTGTTAGGATTTGCATTGTAGCAAAAGGGAAGTTAATGCTTCCTTTGTTGGGGAGCCTAAAGGTTTATTTTTGAAAATCTTTTTTAAGTTGCTTTGCATTGTTCTAAGGAACCCATGAGAATGAAGGGACAGATCTTCCCACTGCTTAAAATACAACTCAGTGTTTCTCATCCATTAGTTTCCTTGAAGTCAAATTGTGTATTTGTTGCAAGAACATGTAGGTGATCTCACTGGCACATACAAAATGTCTGGGTAGTTGTGACACCCTCTTCAGGGCTAATGTACGGTATCTGGACGTTGCCAATGATTTAAGTATGACTAGCGTATCTGCTGTGTGGAGTGTGTTTACAGAACTGCTGTAAATGGTCTGTAGGATAACTCAGAATACCAGGAGTTGGCTGTTCCCCATTCTCTCCTCTCTTCCTCCCCTCCCTGTAGTTAAACAAATGATTGCACCTTCTCCCAGTTGTCCATCTCTCTGCCCAAGAATAAAAATAAAATGCTGATGAAACCAGAAGAAACATAGTTTGTTGATTTGATGTTCTTAATATCCTGAGCATGTTCTTTGACCTTTAGTGAAAACCTGACGGAAACCAGCTGCCTCACACATGCACAGGGGAGAATGCAGTTGCAATTCCCTGACCAAGAGAAATGACAGTAAGGGTGGGGCTCCTGAGAGGGCCCCGGAGCTCCCCTGCTAGTTAAAGGCCAGCACGTGCAAGGTGGAGTAGCAAGGAAACACTGGCTCATTGCCTCGTGTGTTTTCTAAGGCACCCTCCAGCTCCAAGTTCCCTAAAGTCCATAGCTGGCAAGTTGGGATGAAATGTATGGTCCACAAGGGCAAAGGTGGTCTCCTCCATTCATAGCACGGTAATGGGGCCACAGTAGCATTTCCTCAGTATTTTTTTAATATAGAAATGCAGCCCTTCTCCAGCATCCTGGCTGCCGTTAGATTTCTCTTAAAGGGGAAGAGATCCAGCCTGGCGGTCACTTGGAAGATCCCCTTTATAGAGCCCCAAGCAGGTGTGCCCACCTCCAGCCGATGTCCAGCTGGTCCCATTCCTGGCATACCCAGGGCTCCCTGCTGATTCATTATGTTGGTCTGGTTGCAGAGGTCCACATAACAGCCTTTTGAACTTGGCCTCTTGGACTGAATATTTGGGTGAAGCATGGTTTTTGTTAGCTAAGGTTTTATGGTTGTGCTTTTCCGGGCATGTTGAGCTCTGTCCTTTCTTATTAGAATTCAGGCACACACTCAGGTGCCATTTGAAGATATTTTTCGTCTCCCTTTTGATATCCATGGACTATCACTTAAAGTTGTTACACAGAATCCTGAAACACACCAGCGAGATTGCAGAAGTACATGCCAGGTTCGTCCTCAAGTGTGACACTCACATGTGTGTGGAGCCGTGTTGGCAGTGACGAGTGTCACCTCCAGGCGTCCCCGGGGCGGCAGATGGTGCAGCAGCTGATGCCTGCTGAGGCAGCTTCTGTGCAGCTATGCTCCGGCAGTCCTCCCGCCGGCCGTCGAGGTGGACAGACACCTGACACCACGGGATTTCTGTGCCGAGCAGGGCTTTTGAGGAGAGACGCCCCTTCCTTGTGTATTGGGCCTGCAGTATTACAACCTGCCACAAGCCATTACACAAGTGGCCCTGAGTGGCTCATGATGGTACCAGGTGGTGGATTCCATAGGAGCTTTCCTCCCCATTTCCTGGAAGGAGCTGGTGACTCAACTGTCTTGAGCTTTGTGATATAAAAAAAAACAATGGCGAGAGACCTAGGGCTGGGGCCACCTTTAAAAGTTGGTTAGCCCAGAGCAGCTGCCTGTGTTGAAGGCATGGGTACCGAGAGATCCAGGCTCCCTGCAGTCAATTAACCATGAATCTCTGTGCTGCAGCTTTGACTTGCATCAAATGACCACTTTGTTGATACATAACTTGCTAAATATGAGCAGATCCTTCACGGGCAGAGCCGTAGGACCGCTCCTTGGCCTGTGGTCTTCTGAGATGTTTGGGAAGAAGGGATAATTCTGGCTTTCTCAGAAGCCGCTCTGTTAACTTGCTTTCCATGTACTCATTAGCCAGCTCCTTGGAGAAGGCGATATTAGCTGTGGGAGAGTGAGGGCTGTTATACGGTGGCTAACACATTGATGTGGGCAGATACAGCAGCCAGGCCAAAGTTAATTGCTCTGATCTCTGCCTTCCTGTAGGACTTGGCTAATTATTGCTACATCAAAGCCCTACTTAATTGGCCCACAGGTGTAACCACTGCTTCTTATTTTCTCACTAAAGGGTACCAGACCCTGCCTTCAGTAAGCTCATGGCTAGTAGGCTTATTCTCTGTGTATCCACATACTCCTCCACCTGTGTTGTGGGTTCAACCAAGAGTTGTGTGTGTACCCAAACCTGCATATTCCAGTTGTATGGGCCATCATTAAGTCGTTGAATTATAAGGTATACAAATCTTTGGAATATGAGTGTGAAAATCAAGATTGGTTATTTCTACAAAATAAGTGGGATGTGTGGAAAGGTAAGATAGAAGCAAGTTGCCTTTAAAAAGTATAGCCATCAAATTAAGTGTGGATGAGACAATTGTGCAGAATTGGGGACAACAACTGTAAAAAAAAAAAAGGCTATCTGGATTGTTTCACAAGAAGTTCAAACTGCAAATCATAGATGATGATGTGTTGAGGATGTGATAAATGCAGCAAATACTACACAAAACACTAGTCAGAATAACCTTTTTTAGAGCACAACCATTAACGTTTGAGTCTAAGCAAGTTGGACCCTTCTGAGGTCATACAGCTGATGAATGGCGGTGCTGGGCTGTGAATCAGTGTTATGTGACTTCAGAGCTGAGTACCCTTTGGCTGTACTGCTTTTCCTTCTAATCCTTATACTATTCAGGAGATGGCAAGGAACTTTGTGCCAGGACTCCCGATTCACCATGGGGGGAATACTGCTGCCATGGAAACTTGTGGCTTGCAAGCTGCTTGGGTCTGCTTATCACCTGAGTATGTGGCCAAGAGAGAGAGAGTATGGGATATAGCTGCTGAGGACCCCCCTGGACTCTTGGAGGTCAGTGGAAGCAAAGGGAGTCACTTACCTCAACAGGAAAGAGTTGGTATGGATAAAACTGATGTTTTAGGAGAAGATTCCTGATAAAAACTGTATCATAGGGCACCCTACAGTCATATATGATATGTTTGGTATATTTGGTATGTGTGATAAGTTACGTGCCTGGGAACCACACATGCCACCTCTCCTAGATCTTTTAAACTGCAACCACGTGGGTGCAGTAAGCAACTCCACACATCTGTCTGCAGCGGGGACAGAGCCTGCCAGGGTAAGGATTGCATGTGTCTGTTTTATGTCCCGCATCACAAGTCTTCAGACACTTTGGGGCTAACAGTGTATCACTGGCCGGTGTCCAGAGCTGGCTTTTTTCTTCCACTGCCCCTTGTTCTCCAAGCTCTAGGCTGGTCTCGCAAAGGTTTTCTGAACCACACAGACGGTGGCTCTTCTGTGCCTAGGATCCTGCCTAGTGTAGGCCTCTTGGGCTCCATTTTGTAGCTGTTTGGGTATTTCTTAAGGTTTAGGCTTGAACATAAACTGCTTCTGGTTAGCTGTATCCCTGAGGCTGTGGGGGAGGGTGTTAGTGCTTGTTGACTTTGTGGGGAATGTCAGTTGTGTGTTTTGAACTTAATGTTTCTTTAATGGCAAGTGGGATATTTTCTTCATTACACAACAGGAGTCACCCATCATCTCTGTGCTTATGAAGCTCGGAGTGGGGGGCAGGCAGTGAGCTTAATTGCTTCTCTTAGTGCCTGTGATGGTGTTTGGGGGCCTGCTGCTCTTCCAGCTCAGTCTGTCAGTTGTGGCTTCCTGAGGCCCAGTGACCCCCTTTTGTGGAAGGACACAGGTTTTGCCCCCAAGGGACAGTTGGCAATGTCTGGTGACAGTCTTGGACACCACAGCTTGGTGTGTGCTACTGGCATCCAGATGGTAGAGGACAGGGATGCTGCCTCAGACCCTCTGGTGTGTAGGACAGCCCCCACGGCAAGAATGGTGCGGTGCAAGCTGTCAGCAGGGCCGAAGTGGAGAGACCGTGCCATGGGGAAACCATCCTGTGCCTTCCCTTTGAACTCCCCTACAGAGGTTGCAGAGCTTATTTTCCTGTCCAGATATTCTGCTTCCTAATTAGCCTTCCGACAGTATCAGAACCTCAGATGGGTGCCGAGTCGCACAGTGACTGACTAGCCATGCGCTTCCACCCAGGCACTTCTTAAGCCGTGCTTCCTCCAGCTGTTCCCCCTTCTGCCGCAGAAGTGGGCCTGACAGAGTGGCCTTTTAGTCCTTGCTCACCACCTGCACACTGTAGACCCTGCCACAGCTTGCCGGTTAGCCCCCTGCTGTGTGGGGAGACAGAAGCCACCTGCAAATGAAGCTGCATGGAGGGATGGGACAGTGCCACTTGATGGATGCCATTGTCCCGCCTTCCTGCAGAGCTACTGTGGCAAGTGGCAGCCAGAATGGTGTAGCCATGTTGGACTTGGCGGGGTGGGAAGGTCATTGGCTTCGTGGCTCATTTCCCCCTCATCCTCCCCCAAACAGGCATTAAACAGTCTGTATTCTGTTTGTGACTTTAATGTGCCTCTTTGTCCGCACTCGGGAACGTCTCCAGCTTGTCATAATGGGAAGGAGCCTTTTGGTGTCAGTAAAAGCAGGACCTTAGCCCTCCCACTTAGCAGTCCTGTGGTGCTCAGCAAGCAGTTAACCCACACCATTTATAAAGTGGGGATGGAAACACCTCCCTCACAGGGTTGCTGCAAAGACTGCCTTCTCTGCATCATGTCACAGGCAGCCTCCAAGCAGTCTTCCAGGCCCTTGTCGTCATCATACTTGGAATCACTTTAATTCGTGCTGCACAGTAGATTTACTGTGGGGTACATCATGGCCCCCTAAAGACACATCCTGTGTTGACATCCTAACTCTGTGAATGTACCTGTGAATGTGACCTGATTTGGACATGAGGTCTCTGTAGGTGTCACCAAGTTCAGGTGAGGTTGTTAGGGTGGGCCCTAGCCCAGTAAGACTGGTACCTTTATAAGGAGAAATTTGGACGCAGACATGTGCAGAGAGAAGAATGCCTTCACATAGATGTCCTGGGAAGATGGGTACACACCTGGAGATGGCCACTTGAAGAGGGAGGCGGATGCCTCTATAAGCCAAGGATTGCTGGTAACCAGCAGAAGCTGGGGAGAGGCAGGGAAGGATTCTTTCCTGCCGGTCTGGAGGAAATGTGGCCCTGCTGACACCTTGATCTCAGACTTCTGACCTCCCAAACCATGGAACAATAAACTCTGGTTGTTTTAAGCCAGCTGGTTCGGGGTACCTTGCTTTACCGCAGCCCTAGGAGACTGATCCAGTGCTTAGTGTACGTCTGTGGAATCTGTAAGCATCTTCATGTGCAGCACTCCCGGCATTCCGTCCCAGCATTCGCACTCCGATGATCTAGCCCAGTCTAGTGCCAATGGTCTAGTGCCTTCTTGCCACTCTCCTTGCACGTCATCTAGTTTACCTTTGCTTGTTATGGGAGAAAGTTCTTTCATGTACGCTACATTGAAAAGAATTAAAATTTTTGCTGTAAAGTACATTTGCATCCCTCAGCAGTGAGTGAAAGACTTACGTATCTCCTAGCAATTTCTTTGGGCACCAGGGTTGATTCCCGGTGCTGGGGGGAAGCGCGGGAGGCCACTGATCTCTTCCTTCTTCTCAGCTGGCAAGAAACACAACCAAATGAAAGTGGCTTTAAAAACATGGAAATGTGTGCTCTTGCAGGAACCACAGATTTGGAGGGAAAACAGGCCAAAAGTGTGTTAATTTGGTGGCTCAGGGAGGTCACTGGGGACTCAGGGTCCTCCTCTCTTCTGTCCACAGGTCAGGCCTCCTGCTACAGCAGGTGGCTCCTGCCCTGAAAGACAGCTGTCTGTGGCAACTGGGCAGCCTGCTTCCTGTTGATGTTCTGCGTGTGTTGGCCTTACGATCAGGGAGGTTTTCCTCAGAGGCCTCTCTGTCAGCCTTCTCTCGGTCTTTGTCCCGTCCCCTGTGGGTCGCTGCCAAGGGAGGTGGGATTAGGTCATTGGCCCAGACTCGCCAGCTGAGGAGGAATGGATTCTGGAGAGACAACCACAGTGCCTCTCCACACTCGCCAAATTAGCAACTCTTACGCATCTTTGGTAGGCAGAATGATGGCCCCCAAAGATGTCCACATCCTCATCGCCAGACCCATGAACGTGTTACCATCATGCCTGGCAAAAGGGTCTTTGCAGATGTAATTCAGTTAAGGACCTTGAGATGAGATGATCCTGGTCTATCAAGATGGGCCTGGTACACTCACAAGGGCTCTTGCCAGAAGGTGGCAGGAGGATAGGAGTCAGAGAAAAGATGCTAGGCTGCTGGCTTTGAAGATGGGGGAAGGGGCCACAAGCCAAGGAAAGCAGGGGGCCTCTTGAAGCTGGAAAAGGCAGGGAAGCAAATTCTCTCCTAGAGCCTCCACAAGGAACGCAACTCTCGGGAGGGACACCATGGTTTTAGCTCAGTGAGACTGATTTTGGACTTCTGAGTTCCAGAAGTGTGAGATACTATATGTCTGTTGCTCCAAGCCAGTAAGGTTGTAGTAATGTATTAGGAAAGCAGTAGGAAATGAATCCACTATTGTTTCTGTAGGCTGACCTTGAATCGACAGAGACCATTTCTAAGATGATAAGAATCTGGGATTTGTTTTAAATCTTCTGTAGTGTTCACATAGGAGATACAGAAATATTTTGGGATTAAACAAAAGGCAAACCCCATCCATGGTCCTGCTTCCAGGTATAGGCACCCTGATGGTTTACTCTCAAACTGGTAAATGTTGCTTCCTTCATTCAGCACAGGGTTGGGTGCAGGGAAAACAGAAACAAGTGAGATCTTGTCCTCGCTGACAGGCTGCTGGTGTGTCTCAGCCAGCCATCTGATCCATAAATATTCTCACTGTCAAACCGGAGCTCTTCCAGATGTCTGTTCTGTCTTTGTAGCTAAAGCCAGTTTCCTCTGTAGCTTTTTCAAACCTGCTGATTTTCTTTTTTTTCAATTTTACCAAGGGTCAGTAAGAGCATAAGACATTGTTAAGCACATCCACAGATAGAGCTATTTTTAGGGTGCCCATGTTGCTGAGATCAGCGGTCACTCTAACGGAGGGTCCCGGGGTTCGGGGAGGATGTCATCCGCCTGTCTCCTGCCCGCATGCCAGCTGGACAGAGACACTGCTCTTTGGAAGTTTTTCTTACGGTTCTTTCTTTCCTCCCCCCCTCAGCATTTCCTGTGCTGCAGAAGCCCGCGGGGTGGCACCATGTAGCGTGCTCAGAAACTGCTTGTTATAGGACCATAGCTCAGCTCTTGATGAGAAGCCTTGTCCTGGGGACAGTACATGGCCAGTGGCCTTCTATGGAAAATATCTGGGAAGGTAACAAACAGTAGGACAGAGACATGGGGTGAGGAAACTGACCTTTGAGGTGATCTTTTACAGCCAGAGACTTCCGTCTGGAGGAGACAAAGGGCATGGGTTGTCAGTGAAGCAGTTCTCCACCACTTAGCTTGCTGCCAGAGCCTAGCAGGAATTGGAGCTCAATCCTCTAGTACCAATTCAACAATTCTCAGCTCAGGAACCAAATTTGAGAGCTGGGCTGTAAATCCCTAACAGCCACAATGGTGTGAATTTAGGAATGCCCGAGGCCCTCCGCTCTGCCTCTTTTGTGTTTTATGAGGGCCATGTGCTGGTTAAGTGCATAGGCTCTGGAGATTCAGCCTGGGTTGGAATCCACTTGCCAGCAGTGTGATCTTAGACATACTGTATAAGACATCTTTCCTGTCTATAAAATGGGACTGTTGAGAGGATTTCCAAGGAGCTCATATGTGCGAAGCCTTTATCCCAGAGCTCAGCGCATCCTAAGCTCTATACCAATGACACAGTTTCTGTGACCTTAAAGTTACTGTCCAGCACTTGAGATAACTACGTGCTATTCCATTGTGTGGCTGTTCTATGGTTTATTTAACCTATTCCCTAAAATGGGATTTTGTTTCTAGTTTCTTTGGTTGTAGTCAACATTTCCATGATGCACCTCATAGGTAAGGATTTGCTCTCATCCTTAATTGTGTGCTCCAGTTAAATTTCCAGAAGTAGAATTTCTGGGTCAAAGAAGGAACTTGTTTTTTCAAGGCTTTTCTTGATAGAGGCTGCTTAGTTTTCCTCCAGAAAAGTACTAGTTTATAACTCCTCCCAGCAGTGAATGAGTGCTCCAGTTTCCTTGCATGGCCAGGTTATTAACTTTTAATCAAATGAAGGCCCAGGAAAAATAGGAGATATTTCCCTGGGGATAAAGTGTTCCTCGTCCTTGCTTATAAGCAATAAGAGTTTCAGAGAACCTGTAACGAGCTCAGAATGGGAGTGGCTCGTGTGAAAACAGCGCCCTCTACTGGGTTCCTGTGGTGGAGCCGTGTGAGTTGCGGTAGTTGGCCCTGAGCTCAGGTGATCACTAACTCCTGGGAGTAGCTGCAGGTGCCAGGAGCCAAAGGGCAGCATTTTACAAAGACTTCTGGCCTCAGGTGACTGTTACTTCTTGCTCAGGTCCTCTTACAGCAGTGCTTCTGAACTTGGAGGAGGTTTTGCTCTCCAGGGAAGGCTTGGTACTGCCTGGAGACATTTTTGGTTGTCGCAAACTGGGGGGCTGCTACTGACTTCAGGTGGGTCGAGGCCAAGGATACTGAAAACCATCCTATGGTACACAGGACAGCCTCCCGGACAATCACCCAGCCCACAAGTCAATAGTGTGAAGGTGAGAAACCCTGTTTTAAAAGAATGGAAATATTGCTCTAGAAGGCTTCTCTTTACAGAATAAAACAAAATACAAAAATATTATATATATATGTATGTATCACTACTATTGATTTTTTTGGTTCTGTAAACCTGTTCGTTTTGCAGAATAAAATGGAAAATAGGTGGAACTGAATCAGCACATTGGCATTTCCAGAAGAGAAGTCAGATGGGGGAAAATACAGCCCATAATGTCACGAGTACTAATAAAGGAGGGAAGTTTTCCTGCTGCCTTGACTTGGTTAAGCCTGCTGTAGATTCCTGTGGCTTCCCTTGAAGGCCTTGTCTGTTAAAAATAGTGTTATATTTGACACTTTCCCCCTGATTTTGTGAGCCCTGGTGTTTTTATAATATTTATAATTGTGCTTTCCAGTGGTCTGTACAGAATTACCATCTGCAGTTAGAATTTGTTCCTCCCTCCCCTCCTCCTCAGCCAAGTAAATGCTGATTCAGGCATTGTTTCCAAGACAGGGAGGAAGGGGAACTTCAAAACTGATCTTAGGAAAGGGTGTGCATGAAGGGAAAAGTATGACAAGAATTCTGGGAAGATCTAACCTCTTTGCGGCTGACTTTGAGGTTGGCTGAGTTGGATGGCCGGCCTCTCACTGCTGTTATCCAAACTTATTAGAAGGTACTCCATCCTTTCATTTTGCTTTAGCCTTGCTCTTCTCTGAATTACCTGTATTCTAGAATATTTGTCTTGAAACAATGAGAGCAGCCTCATTAGCTGCTCTAAATAATGCAAAGAGGATTATTTTTGCCGGAAGTGGGGGGAAAAGCCCACAAAACGACAACTTTTCCCTAAACATCAGGTACTATTTTGATCATCCTCCTTGGGAAGTATTTTTCAGACCTCAGGTCAAGACCTGTTAGTGGGTTGTAAAATCAATTTCTGGGTCACAATCAGCATTTTTTAAAAATCAGAAAAAATAGAAGATATTAAAGGGTATCGGACATATAGCAAAGGTCAGTTTTGTTTTGGTGATTATATGAAAATATGTCACCAGAATACTTAATTGTGCATGCGTACACACGTGTACATGAGAAGTCTGAGAGGCAGTGGCTTAGGTTTTACAACATGGTGAGAGCTGGCTTGTTTTATACTCTTTTAAAAGAGCTTGGTGACTCTGACTTGTCTCCCACCTTCAACTTTGCCTCTGTTGCTTTTTTAGGTGGTACCAGAGAGATTGGCTCTGCCCTGACCCGGATGTGCATGAGGCATAGAAGCATAGAAACCAAGCTGCGGCAGTTTTCAAGGTGAGGAGCATGGTTCACGCAACTCTCCAGCCTCCTTGCTGATTTCAGGTTAAGGAAGTGGTGACACATAGTGTAACCTGCCTTATGCAGCCCTGGTTTCCCCAGTGCATTTAAATCCCCACAGCCCATTACTCTACTCACTCACTGAGCCGAGTGTGTGTTGGGTGTCTGTGACGTGCCAGGCACTAGCCTGGATGCCAGCGGTACAGCAGACAATGCGCCCGCCCTCATGGAGGCTGCACCTGCCCCTGTGGGACCTCCTCTGCTCCTGTGTGCCTCCCTCATCCCCCTCAGTGTGAGGAGTGGGGCCTCCTGCTGAGCCCGGCCGCCCCCCACAAACCCCACAGGAGCCTTGGGGAGAGGAGCCATGGTCCTGGAGAGTGAGGTGCACACTGCTGTCCTGCTCCCCGAGTGCTCCCTCCAGGCCCGCACGGGGGCAGCAGTAGTTCCAGAGCTCTCCACGCTGCCCACTCTTGCCTGTCTACCCAGCATCCAGAATGGGTGGAACCAGCATTGGCTGCCATGGGGATTTGGAGTCCCCGATGTTCAGATGAGCAGGGACCTTCTTCCAAGCAGATCAGCACAGCTCAGCAGTTTCACGCTGTTCTGTTTTATGGCTCGCAAGTTGTGTAAGTGGTTGCCAAAGTGAAATGCCTCTCACCCTCTTGGCGGGGCCAGTGCAGAAGGCTGCAGAACATAGTGGCAAGCACCTTGTCTTAGAGACAGCCGGGCCTGGCTGCTTACATGCTGTAATCTTGGCTAGAATCTTAGCCCGTGTAAAATGGGGATGATAATCTATAAAGGGTTCTTGTGAAAATGAATGAACTGTCCACACATTCACAGCAGAAAGCACCCGGTGCAGCAGGTGATGAAATCCAGCTTCCATCCCTCCTCCTCGCTCCTGGGTCATGCTCCCCAGGTCACACAGTACCCCTTCTCACACACCTGCTGCCTTGTTTTATTCCTGGCCAGCCTTGTGGCACCTCACCCTGTTAGGGACAAGGAGACACCAATTCAATAGCCCCTGTTTACTGAGCACCTACAATGTGCCAGGCACTTAGGGGAATGGGATAGAGCAGTGGATAGCCTGTGTCCTGTTCTCAGGGCATGCATGCTCTAGACACTAAATAAACCTAATTAAATGTCAGGCAGTGAGAAATGCTGCAAGGTAGAATACATGGGATAGGGGACAGGTGGCTGCTGTCTGACACTGGGTGGTGAGGGAGTGACTCTTATTCAGAAGAAAGATCTGAACAGAGACCTGGACAAAGTAAGGGAGTGGGCTGTGTTGATGGCTGGAGGGAGTGTGTGTGGGTGAGGGAGCTGTAAGTAGACCCTGAAAGCAAAGGAGGGGACTTGTACCAAGAACCTGGAGATTTTCAGGAGGCCCAGGATCAAAAAGCAATTCATGCAATTTATGGGCATTTTCTGATTTTTTTATAATATCTCTGTGATGTAGGAATGGGCCCATTTTTCTTCATTTGCACAGAAACCCTTGGGTACAGTTCCTCTGTGTGGGGAGCACGCTTCCATATGTCCATGTGTGGTCTGATCCGGAGGCTAAACCAAAGGGATGTACCTTTGCCCCTCTGATGTGGAAGCTGGCAGTCAGCTTCTCTTTCTCTAGGCTGATCACTGCTAGTCTGTGTTCATGTCTTATAATCCTATGCATATCAGAATCATGTGGGTCTTTTTAAAAGATAGTAATGCCGGGCTCCCACCCTCAAAGCTTCTATCAAATATTAGGTGTGGGGTGAGGCCCTGGTGTCTTTCCCTTTTTAAAGCTCTCTAGGTGCTTCTGCTGTGCAACCAAAGGGTGACCCCACTGGTCTCTAGCCTTGCTTGTTAAAACGAGAGTTGGGATATAAACGGGAAATGAAAAGAGGTCATTCCATCCAGTCATGTTTATAGCTAAACAGTCATCTGAAAGCATATGGAGAACAAGGCTGTTACAAAATCGGGGGATTTGAATGTGAACTTAGCCTTAGTATGCTGCCTTGACTTGCCTCAAGTAATTGTGATCTAGGTACGTTTTGACAATCAAGTGTAAATATTGACAACAAAATGTATCTGTTGAATTTCTCCTTTTCTCCTTTGATAAAAGTGCTCTGATCGACTGTCTGATAAACCCACTGCAAGAACAGATGGAAGAATGGAAGAAAGTAGCGAACCAGCTGGATAAAGACCACGCAAAAGGTACGGGCCGGCTGTCAGCTTGCGCTAGTGCTGTGAGATGAGTGCTGGGCATTGCTGGCTGCTGCCTGATGCCTCTGCTGGGTGTATTGTGTCACTCTAAGGGCCCACTCTGTCCCCACTTCTGTAGGCGTTTCAGAGTTGGCAGATAGAGTCAAAAGTGATCCCATTGCAGGACTGAGCACTGTTGTTTTTCATATGAAACAAAGCTCTGACTGGCTTTGGGCTGGTGGGAGGGAAACCTCGGGGATGGCTGCCAGCAGACTGGTTGAATCGGCAATTAATTTAATATGAGGGCAGCAAAGGAGAGAAATATCAGAGGCGACTGTCATCTCAAATGTCCAAGTCAGGGTGATGAAGAGGCAGCAACAGGAATGGAAGATCCAGGAATGGGTGTCGACTGGGGAGGAAAGAGGAGGTGGTTCCTGGGGAATGTGTGTATGTGTGGGCTGCCGCTCTGTGGTGTCCGCTGTGTCCGGCCTCAGTATTAATATGAAAGTCATGCAGCTGGGCCTTTCCAAATTTTTTCCTAAAATGGTCTGGTTTCTCCTGCTGTCATTAGAGGTGATCTTTCCTGAATTACAACATCTGGCCAGCATCTTGCCACCTGGGTTCTTTTTTGAGTGAAACCCTATGGATTTGGACCTTGGAAAAGTAGATAATACTGAAACTATTTCCTGATACTTGAATACTTGAGTTGAGAAATTGTGAATTTTTCATTTTAAGTAACATATTCCCAAGTAATGTCTTTCCTCAAAGCTGGCGTGAGTGAATATTATAAGGGAAAGATTAGAGTGCATTCTGTTGTTTTCATGTTAATAGTCCCTTTGCTATAAAATGTCTTCATGAGATTTTTATTATACTATATGCTGATAACACTATTTATTGCATGTCATAGTTTAACCTTTCCGTGGCGAAAGTAATGGCTATTGCTAAAATATTTTCTGTCAAGCAAATTGGTAAAATTACTCAATATTCTCTTTTTCTCTTAGAGTATAAAAAAGCTCGCCAAGAGATAAAAAAGAAGTCCTCAGATACACTAAAGCTGCAGAAGAAAGCAAAAAAAGGTAACTACAAATTCTGCTATTTAATAGTATAACTTTGGGAAAACAAGCATGTGCTTGATTTGTCTTTGAAGCAGAAACTGTTCAGTTCAGATTTCCTTACCTGTAACAGCCCTGGAGAACAGGAGCAAATAGATTCTATCTGAATTAAAGTTCTCAAGTGCAAAATATTTATTAATTTGACCCTTGCAGAGTTGTACTTGACTTGTTCCCTCCCTCCATCTTTGTCTCCAAAATCTGACAGTTTCCATGCCTTTTGTGCATTATAATGAAACATATAAATTTCTTGGAAGCCTTGGAATAATACAGAAAAGCCTTCATGCAAATGTTCTATGGTAGTTATTACAGAAATCATGTCATTTTCTCCTCCATCTTTCACAGCCTATAATCTCCCCAACCCTTTATTAAGTCTCGTGAGAATGTTAGAAATGACTGCAGTGGGGCTGGGAGTCACTGCTGTGTAGGGGCTTTTTCATGACATGCATGGGGGCGGGAGCTCCATGAGGAAAAGCGGACCTGTGTGCTGTGCCTCCACCTCTGCCCGCTTATCGTCCTTCACAAACCAGTTCACTGTCAGATCCGGGACCCAGCTCTCCTCTGCCAGCATGGACTAGGAGTTTGAAGAGAAAAATCTAGCTACATCCACTTTGTAAGCATTTGTAACATTTTACTACAATGTAGGGACTCAAACTTGAGAAGGTGACATTCCTTCCAGTCTTTTCTTGATACCGAGTATTTTTAATTTGTTGCATCCCAACTGATAAAATGGGCTTTTTCCCCTATTAGCTTGCCCTGTGTTTGGTGTTTGTTTGGGACAATGACCTTTTAGGTTGAAATCTCCAAAACGGAGTGTCCTCTTACCTAAACAAGCACTTTTCATTTGGAATTAAAAGAAAATACGTTTGGGAGATGGGATGATTTGGTTGGAAGTATGGTGAGGACAAGACAAAGTTTTTACATTTGAACATTTCTTAAAAATGTCCTCCAGTTCTTATAAAAACCATGAGGCCATTTCAAGATAAAGGCAGCAGAAATTTCACCCATGATCAGATTTTCTGTTTGTATTGGCCTCCTCTGTTTTAGATCTGAGTTCCTGCTCTTAGTGTTTCTCCAGTTTATGTTCTATCTAACTAGGTCACCTGGAAGTTAACATTTAACAAGGAACAGGGTTTTTGGTCAGTAACATTTTAGCAAGTTTAGAGCTAAATGTTTATAAATAAAACTGCCACCATTTTGCATAGACTCTATGGTGCTGTGGAAGAACAGGCTGGTGAAAATTTGGAAGTGACCTCCATGTAAACTGGCAACTTGGCAGCTTTAAGGTAGGAGAGATTTGGAGGGCACTCCGGCTTATAGTTTGGAAAAGGTTTGGGAATTTGGTGTGAGGACAAGGTAAGGAAAAGTAGCAATTTGCCCTTAGCTGTTTCAGAGTTCTCTTTTCAGAGTTCTTAAGGTCTTGGCTGCAGTGAAAATCCTTTTATCTTAATTGTGCATAGAGGCTGAAACAATCCCTGTCTGCCCCTCAAAGTACTGGCATTGTCCAGTTAGCAGAATTCAGACCCAGGGGGAAGCCCATGGTTTGATTGCAGCACAGTCAAAAGGGAGTTTGTGGCAATTAGACTTGGCCAGTCCTGGCTCAGGCTTCCTCTAGTGGAAAATGAGTTTCCCACCAAGGTGCCAGGTGGAGAGCGAATGCACAAGGGCTGGACTACATAACATGAAGAGATGCTTCTCATCTTGTATTCAGGAATAACTTGGCATTTGGTTTTGAGGTTCCTTGGGGCCACTGGGGCCTGAATGCTGAGAGAATGGAGGCTGTGAGCCGGGGTTTCTGAAACGTCTTGTCTCTTTGGCCCCACCATATGGTGGTCTCGGGCACCATATCTTTCCAGACAATGTGGCCACAATGGTGTATTTATTATGCCTACAAGCCAAGTCAGAGGAGTGGCTTGGAAGGCTGTGTGTTTTTCTGGTTATTCCAGGTTACAAACAGAAAAGTTTTTCTTTCTTTCCTTTGTAATTTTTTTAACTAAAATATGTAAGTGCGTTATTTTTTTTTTTTTCACCAAGTGCCCGCATACGTATATTTCTAGGGTGGCTGGAACCTTCTAGACAGTACCAGAGTCATGCAGACATTCTGATTGCATGTTTGTTAAGCAGTGCTCTCTTAGAAGATGCTTAGCCCAAGAAGGAACTAGAAATAGACAAGGGCCAGAAAAAATCTGGTCATTTGAATCTTCCAGTTATTTTTGGGTCTGGTGAGCTGAAGTTTTTTTCCCTTTCTGCTAAAACATCTGCTTCATGTCCTTGAAGTAGAGACTTTCTAGGCTCTTGGCTTAAAAAGTGTTGTTTCTTCTGAGATTTACATGATGTGTCGGGACGGATGAATGTGTTGGGTATTTTTCTTTGTCCTGCTAGAACTCAATCTGATCTTTACAGCCAAACAGTCCCTTCCTTTCTAATGTGCCTCTGGGACATTACCAAGCAGCTTTCTGCTATGCCTTTTTCAAAAACCATGATCTTTGATCTAAAATTCTTCTGACTTCACTTTTCAAAATTTCAGATGCCTTTGACATGGCATTTAAACATGGTTTTAGCATTGCCCTTGACTCAGGAAGGCACATATGGGGTGCAATTTGTGTGAGTTTGGCTAATTTACCTATATTTTCACTCTGTAGATATAGGCCTTTGTCATGTTCTTTATTTAACTCTTTCGCTATAATATAGAGAGTGGTAATTTGTAATCTAAAGGTATTTAAATATTATCATCAAGAAAGCTCGTGATGGCTTTTTGGGGATTGGTTAGATTTTATCTCAAAACTATTTTAAAACAACTTGGCATATGATCCAGCAGAGTAAATGCATCCATTTTTGTGAAAGGCAGGCTTATTGAAGACCTACTAGGAGTTAAACACTAGGCCGATGAGGGAGCTGCAGAGGTGGTGCCTGTCTTCTGAGAAGTCCCAGGCTAGTGCCTGGGGTCAGGGGCATGAGGCTGAGCCAGTCTGTTGACAGGAGAGGGAGGCAAGACAAAGGCAGCAGAGGAATGTGGGTCAGCGGTGTGGGGCTGATTCAAAAGCCCTAAGCTCCGAATGGCACGTCTTGAGTCTTCATCAAGCCCTTGATACCAGCTCATGGCCTCTGGGGTCCTGGGCTTGGCCATACCCCAGCTGGGAAGTAAGGATTAGACGTGGCAAGCAATTTTTGTTATTTCCTTTGACCTCCTTACTGTACAAAGTCAGGAGCTTCTCATTTAATTAACTTCCATATTACTATTAATTTAAATATAAAAGCTATGGTGAAGCTTTCTGTTTCAATCTCTACTACAAGTTAATCAAGAACTGTCTATGAGAGAACAGGAACATTTTAATGTAGTAACCCTTGAGTCTGACATTCAAATAGTTCAGTCTATTGCTTTTCACCAGAGGCTGCAAGGCTATCATGATACACCTAGTAAAGAGACTCACATACTTTGTATCTTTTTTGTTATTGCACTAACATTTTTAGTTCTTTAGTTTTTAAAAAGTTCTCACCCCCATTTAAACTTTATTTCCTAGGTTTCTGTAGCTACTGTTCAAGTTATGATAGGTCACACTTGAAAGGCTCTCTTGGTAAAGCATCATAGTGGCTTCTTATGGGATTATATTCTTCATCTTGTTTTAAAAAGCTTGCTGTATTCTCCAGGGGTGATGATTTCTAACTAAGAAGATTTCTGTTTAGATGAAAAGGAAAGGATATTAGCAAGTCAGGGAAGGCAACTTGGATGTGCAGCTTTTGGACGTGGGTTTAATCATCCTTATATAATATTCAGTGGCAAGCCATGGACTGTTTAACACACAAAAATGGGAAGATTGCTGCTCGAATACCAGTTTGACTTTATTATTTTCCTTTTTGTGTCAATTGTGTATCCTGCACTTTCTCACCGTGCGCCCCCCCTGCCAGTGGACGCTCTCGGTAAGTCTACCATCCGAAATCTCTGGTGGCTGGTCACGGTGTGGTCCTTGCTGTGGGCTTTCCGTGGTTGTCCAGACCTATGCTAATTGCCCAAGTTTTCCAACCAGCTCAGAACAATCAATTGTGCCTACTTAATTTTCCATAACCCTAAGAAAATTGTGTGTGTGTGTGTATGTCTCAATCATTTTCTTTCTTCAATATTTGGCCCTTTAATGGGTTAGCACAACATTCTAAAGCCTTTGCATCGTTGCAATTCATTATTAGACTCATGGAAAAAAGAAATACCAAATGACTTTGGCCCTCTTTTCTACAGAAAATAAATACACTTAAACATACATATCTATCTAAGTATATATGTATGTATGTATTTATATCACAAAACATGTAGAGGTGCATTAAATAACTCAAAATAATTCCCAAATCAGATTTGCTTGTAGTAAGCTTGCAAAATATCTTTAACTTTGTCACCCCAGGGCCATATAGTTCTTTCTAAAACCGTAATTCATTTAAGAAAAAAAAAATCAAAACCGAAGTATTTCTTATTTCAGCAGAGTTTGTGAAATGTCTCATTTCAAAAGTATCAGATCTTCAGATTCAATAATCAAAATGATCTTCTTGACTGATTGTTGAACCTCATTCTGTGGGTGATTTTGCTTCTAAAACTTCAAGTCGCTTTTGGAGTCTCGTGACTGTCCCTCTGTTTTGGAAAGGTCTGTCTGTGAGGTGTCCATGTGGTTTATCCTGCCTGACTGTGCCTGAGTGTTCTCTGAGAACATTTTTACTAACAGCTTCAAGGAGGTTTTGGAATTGGAATCTGTCATCTGTGACCAACCCAAACCACGCAGGCCTCTGTGGCAAGGCAGGGCCAGGACGGCCTGCTGTCAGGGGAGCACAGTTCTGCCTCGACTCCCCTCATGGTGACAGTGGGCTCATGGTTCCCCAGCTGGAAAAATGATCTTTTCCCTTCCTCAGTGTTGTGATTATGAAACAAGCTTGAACAGGTTTTAGTGTACCTTTGGAAGAAAGGTAAGACAGCCACGTTTCTACTTATTGATAAAATTCACAGAACATAAAACCCACTGTTTTGAATTGAACATTTCAGTGGATTTTAGTATTCACAGTGTTGTGTGACCATCACACTAAAACACATCACCCCCAAAACACACTGGATACCTTTGAAGCAGTCACTGCCCATTATCCCTCCCTCCAACCCCCTGACAGGCACTGCTTTGCTTCCTCTCCATGGTGTGCCTATTCTAGACATTGCATATAAAGGGAATTATATAATATGTGGCCTTTTGAGGACAGAGTTTTACTAGAACCTTTGCTGAGAGGCTGGCGTGAGTCGGCCTGTGGAGTAAACTGGGCATTTTATTTGTTTTAAATAATGGGCAGCATGGTTAGGATGAATAAAGAAACTGCACAGCCTTTTGGCTGTGTGACTTAGATTCTGTTCATCTGAGGAAAAGTCTCCACAGCTCCCTCAAGTCCTGTCTCGCAGGGGCCTGTTTGCAGGGCTAAGCCGTGATGACATATAATCACAGTGGTAAACTTGGGCATAAAGGTGTGAGAAAGCCATATAGCTTAAAACCCTCATAAATTTTTCTTTGCAAGTTTTAAATCATATTTGAACCTGGACATCGGTATTTTAACAGTTTCCTTATAGTTAAAATGTTCTGGTATAATAAGAAAAACGTGTGTATGTACACATGTACATATATGGGACTCTCCTTTGGTCTAGTTAGAATTATTTACCTTGAACCCCATGTCTCTGCATTAGTATTATTGGCTGGGGGCCTCCACGAGGTAAGGAATTTACAACTCAGGATGTATTCAGCCAGGGATGTACCACTCCCTTGAGGAACTGAGGCTCAGTGGAAGCAAGTGAACTGGTTTAGTCTGGTGTGCTCAGAGCTGTGATGAGTATTAGCGGAAGTTATAGCAGTGGGGCAAAGAGAAAGGAGCCCGGCTAAGCCTGGGGTGGGAGTAGATATGAGGGAATGAGCAAGGACCAGCTGTGGGAGAGATGCTCAAGGTAGAGGGGACAGTGTGCACCAAGATATGGCTGTCACCAAATGGGAGCACCAGAACCCGTCATAAAGGGTGACTGTGTCTCAGAGCAGTGCCCTGAGGGAACTTGTGTGTGACACCCTGAGTCAGCCCTTTGGGGAGCTACCAGTCCACTACAGGGGGACTGTGCCATATGAAAACCTCAGGGACCCCCACTGTTTAGCCTCAGCTCCCTGGCAGCCCTAACCTGTCTGCAGATGGTTCTATCTCTGGGCCTCATTAATGCTCAGATCTCAAATTGGACTAAACTCCCCCATCACCCTTCTTTCCTTACGTGCCAAGAAAGGAAACGCGTGTGCAGTAGGGAATCCTTTCTAGTTGGCTTATGCGTTCTCTGGTCACATCACACGTGTGCACACATTTCTGCACACACTGCTTCTCTGCTTACAAAGCTGGCCGGCCTACTCTCAGAAAGCCCCCAAAACCTGAGTTCCATAGGTGGGTGGTTCTCCCTGACTCAGTGGCCGGGACTGAGTGCATCTGAGTCCCCTCCAACCACTTTCGTAGAGGGACTTCCCATCTGAAAAGTCAGAGTCATCTGCTACAGGGCTGCCTGGCATGAGGCAGAGGCTTCTTCACTCTGTTCCTGCTGTGAGTAGGAGAGGCTGGAAGAGACAGACTGCTCAGACGGCTGTGTGGCCAGTGCAAGGAGACCAGCTCCTGCCATGGGTGTACCTCCGGAAAGGTATCAGAACTTGCCATCCCCTTAGGACTTCCTGGGCCACTGGAGTCAGGTTGGAGCTGAGAGTGGCCCTCCCTGTATTGCTTCTGGTGATCCAAGGTTTCAAGACCAGGCCTTGGAAGGAAGGTGGCAGCTCCTAGAAATCTCTGAATACTTTCCACGGTCACCTCCCCACTGGTGCGTTTGCTGTTTGCAAAGCGAACTAAAGTAACGTTCTTTCCTAAATACTGCCATGAGGTGGCAGGAGAGCTGGCCAGTGGCTCCAGGCTGCTTCCTCGCCACGCTGTGCCCACTCCTGTGGGGGTCCCTGCAGGGGACTGACTGCCACACCAGTGTAAGTGGTAGAAGTGCACATTGGGCCCAAAGGGCAGATTGTTCTCTGTTGAAACTTGAGCTGTAACTGGTCCTTCCTGAAGTCCAGGGGAGGCTCTAAATGTGGATAGGCAATGGGTTTGGGCTTGAGACGTTGCTGGGTCACTTGCAGTCTTGTGATCTTTCTGGGTGTTTAGATACAACTGCGACACAGCAGGGAAGACTGTTGAGTCACTGTTTCATTCCAGGCTTGGGAAAGGCATTGTGGGAGCACACACATCTAATTATGCAGGAAATAACTGAATGGGGTGCAAATCCTGCTTACTGGGAAAACCTGTGAAATGGTCAAGGAAGGACGTTTTAATGATGAGTCAGCATGAAAGAACTGCAACCTGACATGTGTGTCCCGGGAAACACCAGATAGAGCCATCTGCCGAGCAAGGGGGCAGGAACTGGGCAGCCAGGCGCCAGCCAGCCCTGCAGGGCCACCCCCGTGCTGGCAGGACGAGGGGAGAAGCACCGTAAGGAGGCAGCCCTACTCCTTCTGCCTTGGTGAGAGCAGGAGTGGCAGGATTTTACTTGTTAGACCCTGTGTCTAAAAAGGATTCAGAAAGCTGTTCCTGGTGGAAATCAGTAGATTCATTGGAATTTAACCCAGGAAGCTCCTGCAAAAAAGGGCTGCTCCCTTTGAGATGAAAGTATGTAGTCCTTGGAGGCTGGGGGATCCATTGACCATACAACTGAGAGTCCTAGGTAAAAACAGGCCAAACAGCAGATGCACCAGAGACCCAGCCCCTTCCTTGGCAGAGCTGGTGCCCGGGAAATCCTCACCTCGGCACAGCCCAGTGTGCACCCTGCCTGCAACTCTGGTTGCAAAGAGCTGAGTGTGGGACCCAAAACAAATGCCCTGAAATGTCCCTGTGCACAGTGAGACTGTCGTCAAGGTGTGGAGGCCGTGCTTCCTGTAGCTGCATTTGGAAGCCTGGGAGAGGTATTTACAGTAACAGGTGGATGGGGAGGGGAAGCACCCCAGGGCTTTTCTCAGTGTTAGTTTTGACCAAATACCAAAAGACAGAGTATTTAAAGGACAAGTTGTTTGAAATATGGATTCCTTGCACAATATGGTTTCTGCCTACCTAGGGAGCACTAAATGGATGCTTCAGCATGTGACTGGCTGGCAGGCTGGGGTGGTCATCCTGCCTCTCAAGTTTCAAGCCCTTGACAGTTTTCAGAGGGCTCATTGATTCACATTTCATTCACATTCTCCGTGACTTCTGCCCTTGAGTCCTGGCTGTTCCCAGAAAGCATGTCTTCTTCATTCAGGAAGCATGGATGAAGTGCCTCTGCTGTGCTAGACCCTGTTGGAAGCAAAAGTAGGCCTCTGCCCTCCAGTTGTCCCCAGGATGGCAAAGGCATTTGTGTTCTAAGGCCCATTCTCATGCCAGCTGGGTGTCCTACCGTTCAGTCCAGTTCTGACACTACTACCCGGAGTTAGCGTCACCCCCACAGGCTAAGGACTCAGTGCCACAGCACTACCCCCGCCTGCTGCAGTCACTAGCCGCAGTGGGGTCCCGGGCTACCCACACTTCTGCCTGGCCAGCCTCAGATTCAGGGCTTCCTGTGAATTCCTCTCAGGTTTGATAATTTCTTAAGACGACTCACAGAATTGAGGAAAGCACTATACTTAGAATCACCAGTTTTTTATGCAAACGAACACCCAGGTGAAGAGCTAGCCACATAGAGCCACAAGGTGGGTTTTGGTGGGTGCAGAGCTTCCATGTCCTCCCCAGGACATACCGCCCTCCCATCGCCTCAGTGTATTCACCGACCAGGAAGCTTCCTGAAGCTCGCTGTTCAAGAATTTTTACCCAGGCTTCACTATGCAGGCATGATTGATCAAATTGTTGGCCACTGTTGATAGAACTCAAACCCCAGCCCCTTTCCCTCCTTGGAGGTAGAAGTTAGGGCTGAAAATTGAACCCTTCGTTCTGTGGTTTTTGAAAGGCACCCACGCCCCATCCTGGTGACATGAGGGTTCTCTGAGCCACAGGTTGGCATGGAAGTTTCCTGGTCATTCTCTGAGCTGTCTCTTCTTATTGTTTGCTTTGTTAAGCAAGCTGATTGCTCAGGGACCAGTGAATCTTGATGAGACTCCTACCTTTGGGGAAAGGATTATGGGGTTCCGTATTTCTGTTCATCAAAGAGGACCTTGAATGGAAAGCTTATTATAAAAAAAAAACCCACTGCCCTGCTTACTGTCCCCTGCTGAGGTGTCCATTGTTAGAAGGACAGCTTCAGAGGTGCCGTGTGGATACTAATAGTGCATACACTTAACCAAGTGCACACCACGTGCCAGGCATGGTGCTCTCAGTGCTTCATGTGAATGAATTCACTGGGTCTCACACAGCCTTGTGAGCTTGTTGCTGTTGCTACATGTCACAGATGAGTGGAAACGGGCATAGCTCATTGAAAGAATTAACAGAAACTGAGTTTGTTTGAAGATTCTTAATTCCAAAAGCCTCTAATCTTTTTACCTGATAAGATCTATTTATCTTTTAATTTCTGGTGGTTTTCACTTCTAGGAGTCAATCAAAAGCTGCTGCAAGTTGTTAGGGTAGAGGACTTACAGGGATAACAAGGGCAACTGCTGTTTGGTGGGAGGACATTTTTTATTCCAAATTCTAATTTCCTATCTCTCCTTGCATGTCCATTTCTGTGTTTATATCCCATACTTCAGTATTTAAAGCCCATATTTCATTGATTCTAGGATGCCATCAATTGTAAGATGCACTTGTTTTCTGGACCACAAAAAAAGAAAAAAAACTTCTGTTTACACTAGGACACACACCATTGATTATTAGACATCCCCTGATTTGCTGTGTATAAAAATGTGAAAAAAAACAGGCATCTTAGAATGAAATTTAGTATTTGTGTGCATCGGAGCATGTGAACATCATTTTGCAGGATTCCAGTGGCTTCCCCATGTGTCTGTCTCAGGTAAAAGAGATGACTTTGGGTGACTTCCAGGGTGTTGTGCGTTTGCTCTTCCTGGTGGGAAAGTCCTTTGCCTGTGAATGGTTCCTGGCTGGGTTCAGCCACGAGGCCCAGGTTGGGTTGCCTTGTGTGTGGATGGAGAGGCTGAGAGGTTCCAGATAGTGCTGTTCATGCTTGACTGGCTGTTTAATTGGGCTGTCACAGACGTAGAACGTTTAACTGTGGGCAGCTTGTTCTCGGTGTAGGTTTGCTGTGAGCATGAGGTACAGGGAATGTGGGCTTCTGAACGAGAACGACCTGATGGAGTCTAGCGTAGTGGCCCTGTGCAAGCCACTTGGCCTCCCTTAGTCTCTTTTCCTCCTCTGTCAAAAGGAGATATTAATTCCTGCCTTGAACATTTATGTAAAGACTAAAGAAAATAAATGTAAATGTTTGGAAGATAGGAGATCTTCATTTCTTTCCAGAAGCCTGGTAAACTCCCCCTGATTAAAAAAGAATCAAATCCTTTCTCTTTAGGGGTGTGGCTGTGATATGACGCACATTCATAGTGCTTTGCCCCCAGAACATTTTCTGCAAAGAGAATGATTATATTTCTCCTGGGGGAGAAAAGTCTCCTTGCTTTACTTCTTAAAATTATTCAGCATGAATAGAACCAAGCCCTGGAAACTGGTGGTGAAAGAAAATTCTCAAGATGGAGGTGACTTAGATTTCACATAAAAAGTCACAAGCATTTTCTTTGCTGGGGAATTTTGCCTAGAAAGCCCATTTAAGGCACCCCTCCCTTCTTTCGGCTGCCTGGTGGTCCTGGAATTCGCTAGTGTTACAGTGTCAGGCCGTCTGAATGCATGGCGGTTGAGGCCAGTGGGTCCACTCAGGTCATGTTGTTATGTCAGTGCCTAATGCATTTGTAGACCTTTGAGTACCTGTCTTCTATGCTGAGTGAGAAGATACAGTGCTGAGCAAAAACATTCAAGGGACTTCCAGATCAGTAGGGGAGACTGACATCAGTGGAAGAACTGGAGAAATAAAGATGAAATTAGAACTGGGAGGAGTATCATGAAGGACACATGTAAGGAACTTCTAAGATCAAGTAAGAGAACCCTAATCTGGGGAGACTTCACCAAGGGCTTTCCTGAAGGATCACATCTGCAGGATGAACAGGCACTAGGCAGTGGGGAGGAGGGAGCCGGACCCCGGGGAAGGGCCTCTGGAGAGGAGAGGGAAATAGAGGTCTAAAAACATGAGGGTGCAGCTGGGTGGCTGACCCATGCTTGCCTTGCAGGGCAGGCCATGTTAAGGACATTGGGCTTTTCTTGAAAGCAATGGGTGCTATTAAAAATAAGCAATGATATTTACATTTTGAAAGTAATTTGGGGCTGCTCTTAGTAAGCTGGTCCAAATACGATAGGGGTGGCCTATTAGAGGCTGTTGAAGCTTTCCAGGTGAGAGATCAGGGTAGCCCCATGAGGGTGCAGTCAAGTCCATGTGGGAGCCGGAGTAGCCAGGACGTTGCTGATGGAGTCAGGGATGGCTGTCCTCCTGTTCCTAACGGGAGGGAAATGAACCGGCTTTTGTATATTAAATCAGTGCTAATATAACTGAATTTGTGGACCTAAAAAGATTACTATATGTTAAAGCCAGTGCATCAAACTGGGACATGGAATGATTTCTTAAAAGAGTTGTTTTTGTTTAAATATAATGATATATTGTGTTAGTGACTTTAGGGACTAAATATTGTGTTTTTTAGGTTATGATGTATCCTGAATGGAAATGTACTCCCTATGACTTTAATTATAGCAGTCTTTACAGATTATACTTATTTTAGAATGCTACAATTGGAAAGTCCTTTAATTTTAACATAATACATATTTAAAGTAACTTTGCCATAATTATAGAATAATTTAAATTTATATTTACCATATTAGATAACACTTGGTTCTAGTCATTTTGCTTTTCTATGTAGGTATATTTTAAAAAGTCAGTGTTATTAATTATAACTTTTGAAAGGAAGAGATACATTTTTCCAATTTCTTTTAATTACAGACTGATATTGAAAGAAATTGCTGCCATAATGAAGGCACATCCCAGTGGGTTTGTTCAAGCAGTTACACGTTTTAATGTAGCTCCCCCAGCTCCCCTTCACCCTCCTCCACTGAAGTTAAGGACATCTTGACAGCCTTCCATATTTGACTAGAATATAGTGGAGATGGTGAGATTTGAAGCAGGCCTCTAGGCCCGAAACCACCCGGCCTCCCCCAGTGGGGCCAGAGACTGGCCACGCTGTTTGCAGGTTGCAGAGAAACAGTATTGATAGCGTTCTGGAGCTTCACTACCAGAGGGCTGTATTGTGTGTACACTCAGGGGAAGTGGATTCACCTGCACACGCCAGATTCCAAAGTAGAGGAAGGGAAAGCCCACAGTGTTCACAGGGCCGGTGATGCCCCAGTCTTCCCTCCTGGCGCTGTGTCCAAGGACAGGAGGTACCTGTACCCTCCCCCCACACGTCCCAGAGAGAATGGGAGAATGCTTTTACAGGTTTCCTGTCCGCCGGGAATGTGTGAAACCTAAGCTCCAATGGCCAGGTTAAGGTGTGGGACCACTCACCCTGCAGCCTGGTGGAAGAGGAACTGATAGAATTATCCTGAGCAGTAGATGCTGACTAAATGGAGGAATAGGAGAGTGGATAAACCTAGAAAATATGCCAAAACTTCACAGACAGTAGATTCTTACATAATATCGTGCCTCTCGTGCATCTGCACTCATTTGACTAGCACGACTTACATGTACCCAGTGTTCACTGTACTTTCCTGGCTATCTAACATGTTTTCAAAGGTGACCGTTGACTCGTACTATTTTCTTTTATATGCTAACTTAGAATTTAATTCCTGCCTAAGAAAAGACTTTCCTTATTAAAATTCAACCATCTTTTCCATTGGGATATTCTTGAAGCCTGACCACCTCTTTCTTCAGATTAAGCTTTCTCATCTGTTTAGGCGAGGAAATATAGAATACGTTCCTATATTCAAGGCAATTTTCCACAGCCCTTTTTCAAATTAAATAACGCATTGGCATTTTCTCTACAACACTCTTAAGCAGAAGGGTAAATGGTGACTAGGTAGGCCTCTTGCACAGGAGGCAGGTGGGATTCATTCATTCGGCTTGAGGCAGTGGGGCAGGAAAGAATGCCTCCACCGGGAGAGGGGTTGGGCTGTGTGGGCTCTGTCCTGGTACCACCTTTCCCTGAATGACCCTGCACGAGTTCTTTCCCTCTTCTGGGCCTCGTCCTCCACTGAAACACAAGCAGGTCGGGTAATCCCTGTGGCCCGGTCCGTCGCTAACATTCTGTGTTTAAAATGGTTAAACATTTATTGAGCAGTTGCCATATATACACATGGCAGCATACGGGGGGCTAGGCTGGGAGAGTCCATATTCCTGCCCTGAAGGAGTTTAGAAATTATTTCTCTGGCTTGGTGACAGGTGAAGCTTCTTCTTGAGGAGCCTTGTGTGGAAGCTTGCAAGCTGGTCTCCTGGGTGGTCTCCTTCTTGTCCCCACCTGCAGATCGGATACACAGCAGCCCCTCCCTCTGACACAGTGTCTGTTTGTCTGCCCATATTTACCTTCTAGCACGCTCTGCAGCTGTAGTGAGAGCAGGTGTGAACAGTATGTAAAGAAGTGGGCCTGGCTGTGTTCTAATAAAACTTTATTTATAAAAGATAGTTTGCTGTCTGAATTCTAGAGTTGTTTAAAAGGTGAACATCCTGTCTTAAGCCCTAGAAATGGTTTCCTTCACTGACTCCAGGCTCAGCACCAACTCTGCCTTCAATTTTTCACCCACAGAGACCTGACTGTAGGTCTTTTTGTTACTGGGTTTGTTTTACAGGAAGAGCATTCAGGACTCTCCTGTGGGGAGTTAAACTGACTGCCAAGGATTCCCAGGGGCCCCCCAGAACCAGCAGAGCTTATGCTTGCCATCTTTGTTGTCAGGGACAGAAACTTCTGTCCAACAGAGGCTCTTTGATTGAGGTTGACCCAACAAAGCCAGCTTGTGCCCATTTTTGGAAGCATCCACAGGCCCTCACCATCCCTTAGGCTCCTCAGAATGTTCTGAAAGGAAAGAATCCAGGTTGGCTGCCATGTCCTAGGGTTTTGTCTGTCGCAGGTTCTGTGGACTTGCACAAGGCAAGAGGACAAGTCAGGAGGAGTCACCCCTGGAAATTTTCTTTGTCATGAGTAAGCCAAGATAAATGTGCCCTTTGGGCATTGAAAATTGGAAATGGCTAGAAAAACAGCTGCCTTACATCTTTTCTGAGTATAAATAATTTTCTTATGTCCTAGAAAATTGTGGTTTCCACTCCAGCGAGGATGCAAGGGAGGAGGGGCATTTGTTCCACAAGTTGGTGTCTCAGCAAGCCACACCTGGAGCTTTGTTTTCTTTACAGGGAGAGGTGATATCCAGCCTCAGCTGGACAGCGCTCTCCAAGATGTCAATGATAAGTATCTCCTGTTGGAAGAAACAGAAAAGCAGGCAGTCCGGAAGGCTTTGATTGAAGAACGGGGCCGCTTCTGCACCTTCATCTCTATGCTGCGACCCGTGATTGTAAGCTAGTGGAGAGTTTGGAAGCTTAAATTGCCAGTTGGGAGGAGACACCCCTTCTTTATTTATCCATCATTGAGTCATTGGCAGTCTGCCGTGTGTCAGGAATCGTGATGGGGAATCCCTCTGTAAACCAGTGATTCTCTGCCAGCTGTTGATGGCTGCATGGCCCACTCCTGTTCACAGTTCTTAGCACTGGCTGTTCCACTGACTTTCCTTAAGTCAAGAAAGCCTAGTAGAGTGGTTCTCAAAGTATGGTCCACAGGCCAGCAGCATCTCTTGGGGACTGGTTAGAAATGCAGGTTCTTGAGCCCAACCCAGATCTACTAAAGCCAAAACTCAGGGACTGAGGACCCAGTCATCTGTATTTTAAACAAGGCCTTCGGGTGATTTTCAGGCCCACTGGCCAACCTGAATACTGACCAGGGATCGTAAGGTCAGTAGGAAGGAGCCTCAGTGACTCAGTTCAGACTTACGTTGTGAGTTAACCGCTTGCATGCCATAATTGAGAACTTTGAGAACAACTGTTGAAGCCAAGAAGACACCAGCTCACTTCCCTCAGCCCTAGCAAAGTGCCCAAATGTGAGTTGTTCCTCTGAACATAGAATTTCCCCATGGTCATTCTTGCTTGGGCCCACAGTCCCAGCCTGGTACTTTGGTAAAGTGAATGACTGTTTCTTCCATACTCCCTTGTTCCTGTCTGTCTTGCCATTTATTAAGTTGGTGGATAAAAAACAGGAAGAGAGGAGGGCAGTTAAGTTCTTTTGAGCATACATGTGCTGTCAGAAAGATGTGCTGTCCAGTCTGGACCAAAAATCCAAATCATGTCATCTGTTGAAGCTGAGTGACTTCTGAGAAGGGCCTCAGCCTGTGGAGGTGGCTGTGCTGCAGGAACCCCTGAGAATCCTGAGCAGACCATCTGAGCAAGCCTTCTAGCCCCAGACCCTGCGAGGGAGGCCCATGTGGTCACCTGGACTTGCTCCTACTTTATAGGGTGCACAGGTCACTTCATGATTATGGCAGACTTCTTTTTCCCAAAAGAAAACGCTAGTAGTAAAGGTGTGCTAGTCTTGGGGTGCCTCTTCTGAAAAGTCGGAAGGATTAAGCAGTGACCCTAAGGAGAACAGTTGGATCACGACGATGAAGTAACTCACTCATGATGATAACATGTTATGAATTACTTTCCTTCAGGAAGAAGAAATCTCAATGCTAGGGGAAATAACTCACCTTCAGACCATATCAGAGGATCTGAAGAGCCTGACCATGGACCCTCACAAACTGCCCTCTTCAAGTGAACAGGTAGGAGTAGTAAGTTAAGCACCCAGGAGAGCACACCAAAGAGATAAAGGTCTGCGGTCCTGAAGGTTCCTCTCGGCATTGTCCCATTTAAAATCACATCCCTGTTTCAAATTGAAATACTGTTCTAAGCTCTTTGCATAGATGTCCTCAGCTAATCCTGTTATCCCCATTCTATAGGTGCTGAGGCGCTGGGAGATAAAGTTACTTAACCAGGTTCACCTAGTTAGTTAATGGGAGAACCGGGATTTGGACCAAGCAGCCTAGAGCTGGTGCTCTTAACCACCGTGTTCAGCTACCCTCTAGACATAAATTCTCATAGGAACGTGACTGTGGTGTCTGGTCATCATTTGTGAACTGTTCTCGCTGAATTCCTCCTATTCTAACTAAGTAATGCATGAAGATCTTGCCTATGAAAAAGATGACTTTTTATGCTCATTCATTTGGTTCATGTGATATTAACACTGTATCAAGTGGGAAGAGACTTGGGGGAGGAGCTGATGAATCACATGCTGGCTTTTTCCCTTTGTATAAAATCCTTACCACCTTGGAGAGCCAACTTAGAAGATAAACTCTGTGAACTTATACTTTCCTAATCTATCAGTTGCTTTTATTAGACCATAGCGTGCATGCATTCAGTCAATAAATAGACATTTACTGAGCACCTACTTTACAAATGGGAGGTTGATATCACACTCAAGTTGTTCTTTGTCAAGCAAGAGAGACAAATAGAAATAGAAATAACTGAGAAAGAATTGCTTTTTTTTGATTCTGTCAAGTTGTAAAATACCAAGTCCTGGTCAGACAGGGTACAAGTGACCACTGAATATCAAGTGGCTAACAATAAAAGATCAACAAATCCTGAAACCATTATTATCTTTGAGATACTACAAGATGAAATCCTGTAAATTCCAAACTTGGGTCTTATAAATTGTTAATCTGTCACTATAAATCTTTTTTTTTTGACTGATATTTCATGGGTCCCCTTTGATCCCCAGATTAGTTGTATTTTTTCTTAACAAAAGGATTTTGACATTAATGGATTAGTAGTATAGTTCAAAACATTTTCTGCTTTAGTGCTCACCCCTCAGTGATGGTAGAAATTTGATGTTACAGGTTTTAAGATTTGACAGATAATGTTTCCCTTCTCAGCACCTCTCTTCTTCACTGGCTCTGTCCCCTTAGGTGATTTTGGACTTGAAAGGTTCTGATTACAGTTGGTCGTACCAGACACCACCCTCTTCCCCCAGTACCACCATGTCCCGAAAGTCAAGTGTCTGCAGGTAAGTGAAGCCAGGCTCTGCTACAGCTTTCGGGACACGGTATGTTCTTCATTCTAATGTACTCAAGAGAGCCAGTCTTTACTTCTTAGAGTGGTCTGTTTTAAGCAGGAAATGGTGATATGACGAACTGAAAGAATTCCCTAATGATTTTGGTCTTACTTTTTCACCTCTGGATTAGTTTTGGATCAGAAGGAAAACCCCCAGTTACCTTAGACATTTTGCACATTATTGGGATTTGTCCCATTTTATGAATTCACTTTTGGTTTTCCTATTCTTACACAGACCAATCTTGTCATCACCAAAATAATGAAGGAAATAACAGTGGCTTATGGCCTTAGTTCCTCCCAGATTTTTGTCTCAGGGTTTCATAAAGTAAATGAAATTCTTGCTGTATTTACCACCACCACTATCATCATCGCCATTGTGCTGTTAACCACTACTGTTACCTACCGACACAGAGTCGATTGGAATAATTCATTCAGCTGCAAAACTGTTTGCTAGCAGTTTTCTATTAGAAGGCCATTCTTGGCTTGCTGACTGCAAAGTTTATTCTCTTGTTGTAGGATAGAAACTTTATCATACATCACTTCTCTTTCTTGGTACACTGGACCAGCATATCTCTTTCTTTGACTTTTCAAAGCCAAATGAATTTCCACTTCTCATGAAATAGGATTGAAAGTAAACAGCAGGATGGATCTGCTGAATCTGTGTATGGTTATTTCTGTGTACAAAGTTGTGTGTGTTTCATTGCATATTTGAGCTTGTACAGTATACTCTTGAGCAGCAAGTTCAGACGTAAGATGCTACATCCTTACGTTCTGCATCCTGAAAGAGTTGGTTGGTTTCCTGTCATCTTTTGTGGGCTGTGCATGTATGACAAAACTGTTGTTTTTTGATAACTAAAAACTTTATCTCAACATAAAACAAAGCTGCATGAGTATCCTTTAGTTTCCGTAGAAGATGATGTTGCCCTGACAGCATCAGCTGTGAGCTCCTGGGGTGGAGCTTCACTGAGCTCCCTGGCAGTCCCAGGTGCCCTCTTTTGGCTGACTGATGTCTGGGAGAGCAGAAGTCATAATGACCATGCCCAGCAGCAGTGATTTCCTCCAGCACACTCCTCAGTGTCTCGGAACATTTGCATCAAGTAATTGTCATGTAGAACATGGCCCTTGACTGCCTTATTGGCTTCCAGTTTGTAAAATTCGGCAAGAATCTATTGACAGATTAGGAGCAGTGACCACAGACTTTCTAATCCCAGACCAGGTTGTTTTTTTCATCCCTTCCCATGCTTCTGCAGCTGCCCTTTATACATCAGCTCTGCTCATTTGGACCAGAGAGGGCTTTGTTCCATTCTCTGGTTTTTATAATCTGAATTACTATACAGAGTGTAGAGCATATTTCTTATGCCTAGAAATGGAATGCAAACAGAACTCCCCGAGAGTGTGTGTGTGTCATTTTCCAACATCCTGTATACTGTTCCATCTCAGAAACACAGCTTAGCGTTGATTGCCCATCATCACTGAAAGCTGCCTGCCTCTTGCCAAGTGTGCTGTTAACACCAGGCTCATGGATACTGTAACAGAGAAACATCTGTAATCAGAGTAAAGCCACTCATCAAAGTGCCAACTTTAGTGGTAAACGGTAAAACACCTTGACAGAAATGCACTGAGTTGATTTGCTGCTGTTCTTTATGGCGGTTTTGAAGCAGACTCATGTAGGGTACAAGCACCTTGAGAAGTCCATTGGCACCTGCGCTCCAGAAGCCCTGGTTGGCTGGGTTGGCCTCACTCTCCTGGACCTGGATAGTCCGTCTGAGGTAGACACTTGGCATATTCTAACCAGGGCCCATAGAAGCCTTAGTGCTTTCTGCTACAGTGTCCTGATTTCCTCAAGCAGATGAGCAGAGGAAGTTAGCCTCATCTCTTCATGCCAAGGCATTAGATCCCCTACCTTTGGTGGCAGGTGACATGGCGGAGTTGCGTAGTGCTCGACTCAGTAGCGTCACAGGCCTCCACGCTCAGGATGCTTCATTGCACCATCAGAGAGGTGCATCCTGGCAGCAAGTTTTTGCCCCTTTGCCCACATGGAGAAACCTCTTGTTTACTGGCTTCATGATCTGGCGTATTGAAAGCATGTCTTACCATTCACACTGCTTCTCTCTGGGAGGAGAACTGATTACGTTCTCCTCCCTCCTCTGCCCCCTTGTTTTCTGTTCCCCTCCTTCCCCTTACCTCTCCTTCCTCATCACCATGCCCACCTCCCCCTTGCTTTCCCCCCACAGCAGCCTGAACAGCGTCAACAGCAGCGACTCACGGTCCAGCGGCTCCCACTCTCATTCTCCCAGCTCACATTACCGCTGCCGCAGCTCCAACCTGACCCAGCAGGCGCCCGTGCGGCTGTCCAGCGTGTCCTCCCATGACTCGGGATTCATATCTCAGGACGCCTTCCAGTCCAAGTCACCGTCCCCCATGCCGCCAGAGGCTCCCAGCCAGGTAAGGGTGCCCTTGGCTCAAAGAGCAGCTATCATACTTGGTGCCAGCTGCCATCGATGGCTGGGGCTGCAGAGAGACATTGGCTTGGACAGGCCACTGTCAAGAAACCCCTGGTTTAATTTCTCATCATCAGATGTATTGCTCTGCAAAAAGGAGAGAACTTGGGAAATTGGGTTTGAAGCCTGTGGTGATGGTGAGTCACCACATTGATCTGGGGAGCCCTCACATGTAAGTAGATGGACTCAAAGAGGCTTGCCACTCTCTGGCGTCCCTTTCAGTGGCTGGCTTAGCACGATGCTGTGATTAATGGGCATCGCTCCATGTCACACCTCCAGCCCTATTTCTGGTTCTCTGAACGATGGAGAGCCTGACATTGAACAGCACCTCTGAGCCCTTCCTTGACACTCTTGGGTTCCTTTTATGAGTCTGTGTCAAGAATGGGCATGAATCATCAGAGCCTGTGCTAGAAGCTCTGTCATCATTTTGCTACTAAAAGCAGGGGAGGTGTTGCATCTCTTTCCACAACTGGGTTAGGTGGTGCTTGACCCAACCCAGCTCAGTGCTTCCAGCTGGAGCAGAAGGCAGGAGCTGCAGGGCATGGGGACCCCTGCACCTGCTCCCCCCTCTGTCCTCTCTGCCGCTGTGCCAGGGGACTGGCCTTTCACTTTTTAAGTAAGAGACACAACATACAGGCACCAGGAAACAGGAACATCCTAGGTGCCCCACATTATCTCCTGCTGGGGAGCTTGGTGGCTTCAAGCCCATGTGTACATTTTGAGGCTGACCAAGACTTTGTTCCAAGATCCTTGGGACCTCCAGGGTCACGTGCTTGTCTTGTTTATCTAGGTACCCAATTTGTCCAGCAGTCCCTGAATATCTCCTGGGCCCCGTCCTAGTACCTCCTGTATATGTTATCTGTGTAGTCCCTCCAGCTGCTACGTACAGCAGTTACCACTATTTTGTTGTGGAAACGGTGTCTCAGATGTGACTCGTCCAAGTTGCACAATTATGTGACCTTTGGACCAGGGACCTGGAACAAGGGCTTCTGGCAGTGGGTCCAGAACCCTTTCTCCTCCACCTCAGCCGTAAGGACCCCCTGGGAGAGTGTTTAGGGGAGAGGGGGTGGTATGTCATGAAGGTTACTCTCAGGGTAGTTCTCCCTTTGGCGTTTTTCAGTTGCGCCTGGAGGCTGTGGCCTGTCTTCCTGGGATAGAGATTCAATTTCAAATGGAGACACTCAGCCAGTAGTCGAGGCTTTAAGTTCTAATGTGCTTGTCCCAGCTGGGGTGCTTTGGCATGGTCTTCTAAAGTGTCACCCGCCTGTCCCCATGTGTCCCCTGCTGTTTGTAGCACTAAACTACATCTATGTGTCTAGCAAGCAGAATATGAATGGTTGAAAGGAAAGCAGGAATTTGCAATTCCTCAAAGGCGCAGCATAATTCTGTGTGTTTTTAATCAACTGACAGATTAACATAGTATTGTGTACTGATGCTCCTTTCTAAAAAAAAAAAAAAAAACGGCCACGTGCTCCAGCCTTCCTGTCAAAGACTGCATGTGTGGATCAGGCTGAAACACGTGTTTTTGCCTCCAATAGTGTTGAGGGAAGCAGAAGGTGGTGTGTTGGGATTTACTTAAATCTGAAAGCCAATGCCCAAGATATGCTTGGCTGGCAAATCTAGGGTAGTTTTAATAAGCTTGGGGATGTTGCAGAATCTATTTATACATAAAGGCATTACAGCTGCATATAATTATAAGGTAGAGGAGAAATCTAAGGAAATTGCATAAACGACTTAGAGCGGAAGAAGCAGTCTCCTAAAGGCAGTAATATTACCTTTCTTCAGGGTAAAAGGAAGAGCACACACGTCTATAAGGGACAAGATCCCCTCATTTATTTCTCCCTCAGTTACATGTATACAGTGAATACCAAGTGACATATTCTGTCATTCTCCCATTTTCCTCCACTCTGGTCTTTCTAAATTGTGCCTTAGCCCACATATGCCCGGGAGTGGGACCATGTTGACAGTGAGGGTCTCATCTTAGAACAGCTCATTCCGTCAAGGCAAGAGGTTCTTTAGAAAAAATGAGCTAAAGTCAAAAGAAATACAAAGCTCTAGTCCTGGGGTGGTTTGGTGGTTCTCTTTTCCAGTTGTGCTTGCGTTAGAGGAACCAAAATAAACAGTCCTGATGAATTGTGGGGAAACTGACTTTTATTTACACTTTATTAAGCACTGCAGACATAGACATGCACATACATAGAAAGTCTCATTTTGTCTTCATGTGTTTAGATCTTTTTGATCCCTGTTCTAAAGATGATTGAGTCTCAGAGATTTAAGCCCACAGCTCCTCAATCTAAAAGTGGCAGAAACGTAACTTAAGTACACACCTTCAAACTTGAGATCCTGGGTTGCTAACCAAGACACTGTGCCTGGGAAGCAGCCAGGGCATCCACTGTGTAGCTTCTCCTGGCTTAGGCTCCAGGGAGCCCCACGCATGGCCGAGTGTCTTCTGGGATCCTTGCCCTTGCACGATGGGAAAGCTAAGCTCTGTCCCTTGGCAGGAACTTTTCTGTCTTTGGCAGGTGCAAGGGGTAGACAGAAACATGAATCTGGCCTCCTTGACAGTTCATACAGGACCATATTACTAGATCCCAAAGGACTGGGTTTTTTAAACAAACGGGTGAGCCAGAGATTGCCATTAGTAATGAGAAAGATTAAATACCTGGGTGGGCCCAAAGTGTACTACTCCAGGTGACCCAGTTTACTTGGAAGAGATGGTCAAAGTCACTCATCCTTTCAGTAATTTTGAGCACCTGCCATGTGTCAGGACAGGACTGGGAAACTGAGGTGTAATGGTGAGCTAACTGGCACAGTCCCTGCCTTAGCCAAGTGCCAGGAGGCTGAGCCGGGAGCACATGCCCTGCTGCCTGGGAAGTTGGCTGAGACTGGTGCTTTACTAAAGATGGGTGCAAGGAGATGTTTTCCCAAGTTAGACCCCTTTTCTTAAGGTCCCAGATCTCAGCAGGGCTCCTCCCTCTGGGCTGGCCAGCAGAAACATTGCGCTGACCTTGCGCCATCACTGCCCCAAACCTGTCACTCCCCAGGCAGAGAAACCTAAAAACGTGTGATATAAAGATGCAGCTTCATGGCTGCAAACCCCCTCGGGGATGCAGAAGCTGCATGTGACAAAGGGAAAGGCCAGGAATTGGGGCCATTCTGGGCAGACGTGGTGCAAAGCCCAAGCTGGGGGTTAGTCCTCATGCAGTTAAGAATTAATGCCTGTGATGTAAGAGGCGGGGCCTCCGCGGGAGCGGGCTTGGGGCCCAGGAAGAGTCACTGGAGGGAACACAGGGAGTCGCAGTGCCCTGCCCACACTCTCCTGTGCCAAGCGCACAGCCATGCCTAACAGATTGCAGTCCTGGGGCATATAGTCTGGCAGGTCTGAGCCTCGCAGGGTCTCATGCTGCTTTTCAAGGGCTTGAAAGCCTCTGTGGGGGTGCAGCTATGGGGGAGAAATAACCCTAACCCTCTGCTTGTCTCATCGTTCTCTCTCCTGTGTATATGTCTGTCTCCCTTTCTGTGCGTGCCCTTCCCCTGCCCTGCTTTTATATTTTATTACTGTCCTTTTGGTGGCGTGTGGTCCGGTTTCTGTCGGTCCCCTCGTGTGGCCCCCCCCTCCCCACTGCAGAACTCGTCCAGCTCGGCCTCTTCTGAAGCCTCCGAAACCTGCCAGTCAGTGAGCGAGTGCAGCTCACCCACCTCAGTCAGCTCAGGCTCCACCATGGGCGCCTGGGCTTCCGCAGAGAAGGTGACTCGCCTTCCCCCTCCCCTCCCCTGCCTGCTGCTCGCCAGGAACCTGGAAACAAACGCTATGCCAAGAGTGGCCCCTGTTGGGGACAGAGGGAGGGACGAGGCGAGGGCTTTTACTCTTGAGAGGGTGCCTGGCTCCGAAGCAGTGACCTTGCAGTCATCCCAGGGGCAAGGAAGGGGTGTGGGGAACCTGGAGGTGTGAAGGTCTCTTCCCAGGACAGTGTTATATGCTCATCAGTGTCCCCCTTCCCCTCCCAAGCACCCCACCTACCATGGCCTCCTTGTCACCATACCATTGGATGTGACATTTTGCTTCATCAAAGGCTGTGTGCTTTTCTGCCTTTTAGTTTGCAAACCCCCATCCCTTCACCCCGTTTTGGAATCTGCTCCTGAACAGTGTGATGATTTCAGAAGTCAAGAATGAACAGATTCAATTGATGCTTTAGAAGGTTTAAATTTGCATAATAAGATGAGCAAATCACTATCACCAAGAAATTAGACTTCATTAAATAATCAAAAACCATCAAAAACCACAACACAATTAAGGATACTGATCTGTGTCCAAACTATTCACAAATGTGGATGAAATACGTCCTTGACTGAATTACTTACGTGGTGTCGGGTAGATGCGTGTTCTCCACACCTCGGCTCTTTTCTCTCGCTTAGTGGATCGTTCATGAGCAGCAGAGCCCTGGTGCTTTATTTATAAATATTCAAGTCTCCCCCACTTCCCGAAAGTCAGTGCCATCTTGTATCTCCACACTCATCCTGTTATATTAATTTTTTTTTCCTTTTCCCCCCTTTTTTTGTTTGTTTTGTTTCCAGTTGTCTAACGGGTTTTCTCACTATAGTTTATCAAGTGAGTCCCGTGTGGGGCCCGTGGGGGCAAGCCTTTCCCCTCATTGCCTGCCTGCCTCCCGCCTGCTCCCTCGGGTCACCTCTGTCCACCTTCCAGACTACGCTCATTATTACACCATTGGGCCCGGCATGTTCCCGTCATCTCAGATCCCTAGCTGGAAGGTTTGTGTCTCTCCTCCCCTCTCCCGCCTCCGTGCTCACTCCTCCTCTGTCCCGTGACCCCCACCCTGGTTCCCCTTCACCCCCTCCCCTCCACACTCTGCCTTCTTCCCCGTAACACCTCTCCCTCCCTGAGTACGTCCCCCGGGTTCCCGAGAGCAGCAGGCAGCTCCCAGGCACAAGTGTCCACGCGTTGCTGGGACTTGGCAGTTAGCCCATTAGAGAGCATCCTCAGATGTGGCCTTGCAGGGGTGCCAGTTCCGGAGCGGAAGCCCCAGTTCTGCCCTCTGGGGGGCCACCTCAGGGCTCCTCTGTTTCAGGGGCTAGGAGGTCAGCCTGAGTCCCTGTTGGGCCATGGTAACAGAACCATAACCCAAAGTAGGTTTTGGCTTAACATGTTTTATCTTAAAAGTACACGCAAACTTTATTTTTAGTCTCAGTTGTTTTATATTAAAACATGTTAGCCTTAATATAAAACAAAGTTGTAGAATTACTTTGTAGCACATCCAGTTGATGGCAGGAGGGAATTCTACTGTTTTGAGAGGGGGTTCCCCCAGTTGAATAGTGGGCTCCTAGGCTGCCAGCATTTTGAGCAGGTCTTGACTTCACCCCTCTCCTTGTGGGACCTTCAGGCTCCTCAAAGTCTTCCTACCGACTTCCCTTCCTCTGTGAGGACCTCGGGGCGCGTTCTGAAGGGTGCTGGAGTTCCTTTAGTGCCCCCTTGTGGCCACTCCACTCAAGTGAAGTCATTAAGCCTCCAGAAGAGAGGGTTCCTTCAGACATCAGAAGGGAGGCCTGGTCCCTGGGGATGCGCACGACCGGCTGGTGCCTGCAGACACCTTAGACAGTCAGTCAGATGCTAGGTGGCTGTTAACCAAGAGTCTCCCTACCTGCCTGGTTCTTGAGGGTTTTTAATCTTTGGGCAGATATGAGGAAAGGGGAGGTACCCAGGAGGCCCCCCAAAGAATTTTCCACTCCCTTCTTTTAGAGCCGGGCAAGGGCATATAAAGGGCCTGCTGGTCTCTCCCGCCTGAGCTCTCCCTCTGGGGACGAGCTGCTTTCTGTGGGCAATCGTCTGGAGGGTTCTGCAGTCCTTCAAATGGAGGCAGAGGCCCAGGTGCCTGACCACACTTGTTCTACTTAGGACTGGGCCAAGCCAGGACCTTACGATCAGCCTCTGGTGAACACCCTGCAGCGCCGCAAGGAGAAGCGGGAGCCGGACCCCAGCGGAGGAGGACCCGCTGCTGTGGGTGGTGCACCTGCCACTGGCGAGGAAGCTCAAAGACCACGGAGCATGACTGTGTCAGCTCCTGCCAGGGTGATGCTCTTGTTCTTCAGTTGGTTGGGCACTTCTGGACCTTGTTGGTGGCCATATGCTGGCCAGCAGCTGGGGGCACCCAAGGCCTCTATCCCCAGCTCCCTGCTCAATAGCATTTAGAAGGCTCCCAGGGAAAGCCTCTTACGGGAATCAGACGCACAGAACTTCTAGAGTCTGGGTAGGACCCAAGCAAGCCGATAGCCCAGGGCCCACAGACAGGTGGTATTCATGGGAGCAGAATAGGAGTAACAGTGAGGCCCCCACTTGAAGAGGTGTGTGCAAAGGCTCTGGGACATCAGACGGGATTCGTGGCTTATTTGTGTATTTTTCTCTTCTAACCTTCAGCCTGGTGAAGAGATGGAGGCTTGTGAGGAACTGGCACTGGCCCTGTCCCGGGGCCTCCAGCTTGACACCCAGAGGAGCAGCCGGGACTCCCTTCAGTGCTCTAGCGGCTACAGCACGCAGACTACCACCCCGTGCTGCTCCGAGGACACCATCCCCTCCCAAGGTACACGGTGCCTGGGGTTCTGGCTGGGCTGCCTGCACAGTGCCAGGTGAGGAGAAGGGGTGGTTCTCCAGCTGGGGGAGGCAGAGAGCAAGCGGAGAGTCCTGTTAACCACAGCGTAAGTCCTGGCAAGCCGCCCAGCTTCAGAGGCATTGTCATCATCTCGGAGTGCTTTGGAGAGCTGATCTGTAACTGTCAGGGCACCACCATATAAGGAAGCAGCTGGACTGTTGCACCTTCTCTTGTGTCCCACCATCGGGATACAGGATTGTTCCCAATCTCAAACAGATGCTGTGAATGATAACATCATTTGTGTTTCAGCACTTTGTGCTAAACACTGTTTTCCTATTCAGTCTTTACAACCACTTGTGTAGTATTTTTTTATCCCCATTTTACCTATGTGGAAACTGAGGCTCAGTAATTCGCTCAAACTGATAGAACTAATAAGCAGGGCTGGCATTTGAACATGAGGTCTTTTAGAGTCTGAAGCCCAAGCTCTTCACTTAGTCTATCCAAATCCCCTGCCAACCCTGCTGCCTCCCCTACCGTGCACACAAGCCAGCAAGATGGCAGTCCACCTAGAGCAGATCCACAGTAGTTGATCCCACCTATTTGTGGTGCTTTAGCCAAAGCCTCTAAGATTAAGTAGGAGTCGATGGGGGGCCATTCTGCCAGAGGACACTTGGCAATGTCTGGGAACGTTTTGGGTCGTCACAGCTGGAGGGGGGTGTACTGGCATCTAGTAGGTGGCCAGGGATGCTGCTCTGCATCCTTTAATACGCAGCATAACTCCCCGCCCTACTACAACAAAGGATTTATCTGGCCCAAAATGTCATTGGTGAGAAACCTGCTCTAAGACGATGAAATCGTAAGCCTTCCTGTCCCGTGTGACCCCAGTCTTAGAGAGGAAGTGTGCCTGCCTCACAAATGGAATCTACCCATCCTCGGGCTTATTGCCAGTCGCTCCGTTCTTTTTCTAGCCCTAATCTAATGACATTAAATGAGGGAGATACTAAGGTCTGTGATGGTGTTTTGGAAGTTTGCTTCTCATGTTAAATTCTGGCCTGGAGGATTGACAGAATTTATATCCTCTTTCCCCCAATTTATTCCTCTCAGAAATGCCCAGAGGCAGCTTTGCTGCAGCCTGGCCATTTCGTTCTTCACTGCTCAGCCTCACCCGAGTGGGTGCCTACTATGTCCAACATGGTCCTGGGTGCTCAGGTTACATCATAACAAAGCGAAGACCTCTTCCAGAGAGTTAAGCAATGAGGGCTTTTAAGGATGGCACAGACCCGGGCGGCGCTGTGGGGGTCAGTGGGGGGGGGACTGGGATGAGACTGTGGCTGAGGAAGTACCTGCCTCTTGCACATTTTGTTCCCCCCACACTAAAGAATCAAAAAGCAAAGCTGCTGCCTTGGAGATGTCTAATCAGGTCCTATAATCAGTTTCAGATTATGATTATTTCTCTGTAAGCGGCGACCAGGAGGCAGATCAGCAGGAATTTGACAAATCCTCCACTATTCCGAGAAACAGTGACATCAGCCAGTCCTACCGACGGATGTTCCAAGCCAAGCGCCCGGCCTCAACGGCTGGCCTCCCTACCACCCTTGGACCTGCTATGGTCACCCCAGGGGTTGCAACCATTCGACGGACCCCTTCCACCAAGCCTTCTGTCCGCCGGGGGACCATCGGAGGTGGTCCCATCCCCATCAAGACGCCTGTGGTCCCTGTCAAGACCCCAACTGTCCCAGACCTCCCTGGGGTATTGCCAACCCCTCCAGATGGGCCAGAGGACCGGGCTGAGCACAGCCCCGAGTCACCCTCTGTGGGTGAGGGCCCCCAGGGTGTCACCAGCATGCCCTCCTCAATGTGGAGTGGCCAAGCCTCCGTCAACCCTCCTCTTCCAGGCCCGAAGCCAAGTATCCCCGAGGAGCACAGACAGGCGATTCTAGAAAGTGAGGCTGAAGACCAGGAAAGGGATCCCTCAAGTGCCACTGCCTCCCCAAGCCAGATTCCAGAGAGCGACCCTGCAGACCTGAGCCCAAGAGATCCTGTGCAAGGAGAAGACATGCTGAACGCCATCCGCAGGGGTGTGAAACTGAAGAAGACCACGACAAATGACCGCTCAGCCCCTCGCTTCTCTTAAGCTCTTCAGCCCACAAGAAGTGCTGCCAGTGGGGAATGAACTGGTTAATTAATAAAACCTAATTTGTCTTGATCCATTCCAATCTATAATCAAACAAAAGATTTTGTAGGCAACTCAGAATACAGCTCTTTTGAAAGTACTCAACACCTTTAGATAAGAATTAAAAGCAACATGTAACTGACAGACCTTGACCTTTTAATTTGTAAATATGGGCAATTTTCTTTCTTCACATTTTAATCTTAGTTCCCTTTTGATTTTTTCTGAAGGTGCCAAATCCATTTAACTTTTTTACAAGTCTTTGTAAAATTTTAAATGCCTAAGTGGGGTGGGGGTGGGAGTGGTAGGGGCAGGGGAACCACGAAGTAGTTAATTTCAGAAAAAAGGTTAACTATGTAGCTTTTCTTTTCTCCTATTATCTGCAACTTTTGTAGATGCATTGTAGTAGTCTGGCTTAGAAGCAAATTCAAGTTATTTTAATGTACAATGTATAAGGGGTGTAAAATCTTCATTTAAATATACTATGTTCTGGATGAGAAAAGCAGGAGTAACAATTGAGCAATATTCAGAGTCTGGAAATGGTAGACTGTTGGGATTGGGGGGAGGGCTGTGGGAGGGGCACATTGTCAACATAGCCAATCCTGTTACATTTAAGAGTAGCCTTGTAGGTTGAATTTTTAGTAGCTTCATGGTAAATGCATCTGAATAAGCCATACTGGACTGCAGTGTTTGTTTCTGTAGGGTGTTTAAGGAATTCCTTTCTCCCCAGATTCCTCTTGACTGCACACACCACCCCTCCAATCCCAGCATGCTGCTGCCACCAGGTAGACATAGAATCCCCCACTTCAGTTACTCGTCTGTTGAACCCACTTTCATCTAATCCAAATACATCCAAAAGGGTAAGGCAGTTTTAAAAATGTGAGGACATTTTAAGTAATAGCAGGGACTTCTTAGATACAGCAAATGCCTTTTACTTAACTGCCCAGCAGGCTGGGCACATTAAAAAGCCCAAATATTTTGAAAAAACTTGAGCAAATTTAACAAGGGTAACCAACTTTGGAGTCTAGCAACTTGCCAATGTGTTTACCAATCTGGGGGCTTGTTTTTCTTACCTTCTTTTAAATCAGTGGCAGTTAATTGGCTTCATACTAAACATTGAAGAGAGATTTATTTGTTGTCACTGGGAATCTGTTCCACCACTATACTGTTCCTTTTTTTGTTTTCTAGGTAATGTTTTTTGGAATGGATTTGTTTTTTTCTGTTCAATTTGTTCTAATGCCTGTCCCCTAAAGCCAACAGGGACTTGTAGATTTAATGGGATCACGTCTGGAGAAGAGTGTCTGAAAGAGCAAGCAAGCCCCTCACTATTCGGGTTAGTTTAAAGGGCTCCTTTGTGATGCAAACTCTTTTGAGTAGGAGCTTGGTGGGTCCCACAGACCCTGCAGATTTCTGTTGGCTGTAATCTTCAATTACATAATCTTATGCTTTAATACATAACTGCATTGGATGTGAGAGTAACATACCTGTATAGCCATTCTTCTATATATTAACATTTAACACTGCTGTGATTGATTGCTCAAGGACTTCTTATGTTACGGCTTTAAAGCAAAGGCATGATTATTAGAAACTAAGCTTTTCTTCTTTGAAAAACAAGCTCCTTTTACAAATATAAGCAACAGTAGTGCCTGTGGTTTAGCCCACCAATCTTTATGACTAAGAATAGCTGATGCATTGTGCATATGATGCTTGAGATGGTTTTTGCAAAAGCAGAAATCACTGCAAAGTAAGTACAATAGATAAAAGTGGTATTTTAAACCTTTGAAATAAATGGATGTAACTGTACCTTGGTACAGCTTTTCACTTGTTTAGTTTTTAAACGTTAGAATAATCTGAATAAATATAATATAAAATGTTGCCAAATTCAATGTAGAAAGAATGTGACAAACACCTTGGGTAGTTCTGTTTGTGTTTTTGCATATTGTAAAAGCAGTGTCACAGCGAAAAATAGTTTCTAAAGGTAAATTATTGTGGTTTAGTTGCTAGTTTGTACTAAGAGTTGACCTCTCCCTGTGCAGTTTTTTGTTCTAAACTTGTATAAAATACAACAATTGTGTAACTTGTCTCCCTTCTACCCTGTAACAATTGCTTCAGCCTACATTATAAATAAAGAACCACTAGAAAAAAAATCCTGTATTTCAAGACTTACTAAATTTCAGTTGGAAGGCTTGGTCAAATGTTAGAAGATGGACTGAGACTCAGATTGAGCTTTAGGAAAACAATTTTTGTGATCGTTCGAGCCCTAAGAACACCAGGTGCCTGAACTAGTAATTTCAACAGTTCCAGTGAGCTATCAAGAACTAAAATCAGGAGTGTCTGACATGTCAGTCTTAAAAATGGCTTTACCTTTTAAAGTACCTTCTTCAAATATTTAAAGAGTTCTATGCTCTTACCTTTGAGCCTGCAGCTAATCCAAGCTACAGTAGAGAAAGCGAAGCTGGAAAACTGCCTCGTCACAAAAATAGGTTTAATCCCAACCTCCAGTCCTGAGAGAACCCCATAAACTCCACGCTTATTTGTGGAGTGTGTGCTTAGGGAGAGCTGTTTGTCCTTTTAATCAAAACTAAAATACATTAGTGAAATCTTTAAGAAAACTAAAAAGTTATCTTAAGTTCTCAATATTAGCACACCTTCTCTTTTTGGTTTCATATTGCTTCCAGTCACTATAGCTAATTAAACCTTCAACTATAGTTTGTTCAAGTCAATCTTCAGTGTACATTTTCTATCTGGTTCTGCAGTTTTCCCTTACTGCTAACATGTGCTATCAATATGGCTTAATGGGGGAGAAAAGACATTGACTACACTGCATGTTCTTTTCTGTATATGCACAAGTGGTAAGAAAACAACAGTGGCACAGTCAGCTGGCATGTTAACCCTCAGAACACATCAGACATAGCATACTATTTTTATTAAGACAAGTGTGTGTATTCTATAACTTCTTTCACTTGCAAGCATGATTGGTGAGGTGTCATCTTCTCTCTACATGGGCCGCTCCCGGGGCCTGGTCACAATATGCCACCACAGTGGGGGGAAATCACCTTCCTTTCGGGCTGGAGGCAAAGCTTCTGTTTTGGGACCACCAAGCGGGGTTTCCTCCTGCAGCTGCTTAATCTAGAAGGAGTAAGGAACAATTAGAAAAGGAGTCAAACTGACAACTGTAAAGTCTGCCGCAGTGAAGTGTCAGCTTTGTTTTTACTGTGTGTCATGTTACACGCTTCCTGATCCTCGCCGCTGGGAAGTGTTTTTTTGTATGTACCGATATTCTTATGCCCACACTTTAACTCAGAAAACCTTTTCTCCTTTCTATAAAGTATTCCCATTCTTTAAACAGCGAAGCTGAGAACAATTTCCTACCCCACCCCTTACTCATTAAGCAAAACTATTACAATTACCATTCCAGTTCCACTTCAGTCTCCCACCTGTTCCCCCTCCAGAAAAACATTTATTTTTGTGTTCCAGCTATGTGCTCTCTAAAAGCACCATTGAGAAAACTCAATTCATATATATTAGGGATGTTAACTTTAAAGCCCCCCAAATAGCAAACAGGACAAGAAATAATACGAAATCGCAGGTAAAAATGTGCTCAGTTTTGCCTGCTATTGCCCAAGTACCCAGTTATGGCAACCTCCAAAACCATCACTGTCCTAACAGAGAAGGAAACTTAACGCTAGAGCAATGTTTCTCTAAAATTTCTTGCAGAAAAATCAGTTCTAGATTGTGGCTAACCTGAGCCTTAGGCACACATGCTGTTTAATGATGTTGATGAGACAAACAGGTAAGGAAGAATGTGTCTGTGGAGAGAAGGAGACTGTCACAGTGAGCAACTGCAGAAGGACCTGCTGGTCTCCAGGAATAAATGCACCTTGTTTTCAATGAAACATGTCTTAGAAAACTGCCTTCCTCCATCACAAAGGCTTTATTCTCTACTTTGGCCAAGGACTTCCAACAGTCAGCATCCTAGACATCACCAGAACCTTTCAAAATCATGAATTCAAATATTCCACTATCCAACTAGTGTCCCTTTTCAGCTCATGTGCTAAAATGCTCCTTGAAAATAATTCTCAGAACTCACAACACAGCCAGTTCACAGATCCAGCCAGCCAGACTGCCCCTCTCCCCTGCATCAACCTCCCATCTTTACTTCCCTTCTGTATCCAGCTAGATTAGATTCCATCATGTAATCAGGTCCCCTTGAAATAACCTCAAGCCCCTTGTCACTCTCAACAGTGACAAACCACACCATTTACCTTCAAGCCTGCACCCACTTGGTATATAATGCTAAAGAGAAGCAAATACTGAAACAAATTCATGTTACAATACACTAATCATTCCCAGCTTCACCCCCAAACGGCCACCTTACAACTATTCCCCAGCAAGCTCATCATTTCCCCACGATACTCACATCTTTCCCTCATTCCCCAACATGCTGTGCCCGCTACAGAAGCCATCACATCAAAGTCCATCATTTTTCTATCATCAAAACTTCTAAGCCAGGTGTATTTACATCTTCTGCACAATTATAATGGAGGAAGAACCCCTTTTCTCTTAAAGGCCTCCATACATGCTTGGGGTCCTACTTCTCAAAAACTTTCCTCCTCTACCTATTCATTTCTGTTCAATATTACCAATTTCTTCCTTGCTCCAAATCTAATCAGCAAATATGCATCCTTATTTCTTATCTTAAAAGAATCCTTGCCCTCCAGTCACTGTACTCAGCAAAACTTTGAGAATTACTTCTGATGCCTTCTCTTCCTCACCTTCAGCTCACTTTCATCAGTGTGATTCCACCCTCCAGAAAAGGCCATTACTACTGCCTTTCCTGTAGCCGAAATCTCTGGACATAATTTCCAATCCTCACTCTATTCCACCTTTTAGCAACTATCAGCGAAGGTGACCCTGCCCTGGCCACACCTGAGACACCCTCTTGATTCTCCTGTCACACCCCCGATGGCCCCCTCCCTTGCTGGATGCGCCTCGGTCTCCTTTTCCCGACCTTTGCAGGTAGGAGCTCCTATGACTCCTCTCTGTCAAGGATCTCAAATATTTTCACGGCTTTTAATGACAACTAATAACTCACAAATTTCTGTTTTCTCCTTTGAGTTCCAGATTACTACATCCAAAGTTGTCTTCTGATACCTGCACTTGATGTCTCACAGGATTCTCAAATTTAACATTCTTAAATTTAGCAAACTTAAAACCGAACACTTCATCATCCCTCTGACACCTGTTTCCCCCCATCTTCCCTGTCTCAATAAAGACCATCACCAAACTCCATATTTTAAGTTAAAGCTTAAACCCTGGAAGCCATTCTTGATTCCTCCATGTCCCCTGGGCATCCCTCACACCCAGTCAATCCCCATACCTCTCCAAATGATACCCTGAATCTGTGCCCTTCCATATTCACTGCACCCACTTGAGCGCTGATTGCTATAACCTTCTGACTGAACTACAATGACCCCATATTCATCTCTCCACTTCTCCCCTTACCCTTTCCAATATATTCTTCACACTACAGCAAGACTGAGCCTTTAAAAATGTGTATCAGCCAAGACATTGTAAGGTGAATAAACAATCTCCAAAGCACTGTGGAGGGGAAAGATAAGGGACAGCAGGGTATGGCGAAGGACTGAGGAGGGGAGACTTGAAATTAGAGAACAGAAAACCCAAAAGACTGGCAAACACATTGCAACCTATTTGTAAGATGGTTGTATGTGGTGCATTTCACACCCTTAGAAAGGAATGTATGTCTAGCTGAGAGGCAAGGGGCCAGAGCGACCATCCTGGCCGGAACTGAGCTCTGCACGGAGGGGGAGCAAAACCAGAGCACCTTTCAGGTGACCACGTGAGCCAAGCTTTCCGGTAAAATGTAGGGACGACTCACCTCTCGCTCCCAGCTTTCCCTCCGCAGTTTCTTCCACTGCTCTCTCTTGGCAAAGTAATCAGGGTACATGGCCTTCTCAGAAGGGTGCCAGTCATCTAAGCACCACTCAGGAACCTGTCAGGAGAGGAAATCATGGCATCACTCCACAGGAGGCATTTACATGCCACTGACAGGACCTGCTCAGGAGACATGGTGAATTTTCATAAGCATTACAAGTGCCAGACTATTGCCGACACTAAACAGTGAACGGCAGGGGAAAGCAGGAACCAACATAAAAGAGAATGCCTTAGATGAAATAGCCAAGGGCTGAAAAATGGCAAGGGCAGCTGAAAGGGCTGGTATACTTCCTCCCCATCTGCATTCTCTACACCTCCAGAGCGGGCTTGTTATCCGCAAGTATCACCTAGATTTTCTCAAAAATACTAAGCCCCAACCCAAACAGGTTAACTTTAAGGTCCAAAAATGAGTTACTTACCAAGGATGTTAGCACTCTGATTTGCCAAAAAGATACTACAAGACCATGAAGCCGAATTTAGAAAGTCTTAATGTCATCTGGGAGAATACTGACACCTGAAGAAAAGTATCTACAACTGTAGGGAAGTAATCTCCTAGTTATCCTGAAAAGGGCAAGTAGTTTCTAAGGCTGAGGTTTCTTGGGATTAGAGAAACAAAATCGCCTCTCAGGAGGCAGTCCTCACCTACCTTGTAACACTCGTATCTCTCATAGGAGGTGCCCCCGGGAGAGTCAGGGAAGATGTACGGCTGTGGATGCTGACTGTGCCAGAACTCTTCCTCCGCCTCCCTAAGCAGCTGAGTGGCTTTCACCATATCCTTTTCATTCTTATGTTCTTCAAATCGGGCTCTCAGCAAACAGGCGAAGTACCGGTATTTGTCCCTTAAACCAAAATGGTTTTCGATATCACAAATGTTATCTACTCAACTGGGCATGAATACTGTCTGACAAGAGGCTGTACTTCCACCACGCCTTCTGGATGAGCAGTGTAATTTCCTGGCACCTCCCCAGACCCTGCTGATGGGACAGCCACATCACTATGATGGCTTCCACAGCAGCCCCCCAACACCAGCAACAAAAAAATGTCAAATACAGCCTAACCACCTCCCACCTCTCTCCTCCAACAAAGGAATGATGACTTAAACAAAAAAGGAAAAAGCTAATTAGCAAAAGAGAAAAACTAGCTGTAGCCTCTGTAGATGATTCAACATTCATTCAGTGCCAACTTACCGAATTTTCTCCTACCCTGTACTAGACACTGTGTTAAATTCTGGAGATACAAAGATGAATAAGGGAGGTGTTACATGGTGAAAGCCATGTGATTGAAATACTGCTTCAATCACAGACCTGGGTTTGAATCCTGACTCTGATGCCAGCTGCATGATCTTAGGCACGGTAAGGTCAGGTTTTAGAAGAAACTGGGCATAGATCATTAGGAGGCTTTGACAATAATCCACGCCACAAATGAGGAGGGCCTGAAGTAGGCAACAGTGACGGGAACAGACAGGAGACAGTAGAGAAACATTTAGACTATAAAATTATGAGAATGGGGACTCAAATCAAGATTGCTTGGGATGAATCTTAGCTACCCTTTGTGTTTACGGGTTAAGTTTCTAATGTCTTTAAGCCATGGGTTCCTCCTCTATAAAAGTATTAATAACAGTATCTATATTTTAAGGTTATCCTAAAGATTCAAAGAGCTAAAAACATAAACATGCTTCAAAGAGGGCCTGGAACCTACCTCCTTAATGCTCAATATCAGTGATAAATATTACACTGGGGAGAGAATTTACAAAAATCAGTGCCCAATTATACACGGCATATAAGTATGTATATCACTGGCAGAGGGGTAAATGAAGTACTTGAGAACAATTCTAAGACTGAGTAAATGAATTACTAGTAATGCCACTAACTGAGGCAGGGAACCTGGGAAGACAATCAGAATGGGATAGTGAAAAAATTAGTTTGGTTTTAAAGAATTTAGACAAGTTGAGTTTCAGAGAACTAGCTGATCTATCAAATAGTTGGAAATACAGCTCTAGGGACAAATGAGCATAGGCGTAAGACAATTCAAGTCCAAGAATTAGATGAGGCTGCCCCAAGTATATACAATAATAACAGACAGCCGAGGATGGAACCATGGGGAACAAATAGCACTACGAGGGCAAATGGAGGGAGAAAAATAAAGCAAGTATGAGAAAGGATGTCAGTGAGATCTTTTAAAATGCTGAGTCAATGTTATTATAGTAGATACTTATTTCCTCCACGACTATGGCTTTATTATTTCCAGATGTAGTTCAGCATTACCTGAATTCTTGATGGCTTGAATTCATCTTTAAAAAGATTGGTAATTTTCTGAGGTATCTACTTGTTTACATGTCCATCTTCCCCGTTTATCCGAGTTGCCAAGTTCTTTTATTTACTCAGCATCCAGCATAAAACCTGAACTGCAAATTCTGTCGGATTAATTAGTAAGGAAAAAGCAGGGAATAAACTAACAATCCTACACCACCAAGCCAGGCCATCCTCCCGCCTAGCCGAGAAGTAGCCTATGACTTTCCAATAACCACAGATATGTAACCTAGGCTTTAAGCATACCCTCCACAACTCTTCCAGACCTGCTCAGTATTCCATCATTTAGAGATTCTTCCAGAAGCCCTTCTCCTAGAACTAGTTTTTAGGATTCTGAAAAGGGGGTAGAGGTCACACGTCTTGGGTTGCTACTCACCATGCACTGCATCTAGGTCATGAAAATCTATGTTTTAAGAGTAAGTTCTAAGGCTAGTCTCTGATGGTTAGAGAGGAAAGAAGAGGGTTATGTATGTGGTAAATAATTATGTAGGATGCGAAGGTAGTGAAAAGGCCCGCAAGACGCTAACAAGAGGAACGCTGATGGGAGGGGCTGGCGAATGACGATGCTTCCGAGTTAGACACCTGAGGTTTTTTTTTAAATCCTGACCAGCTGTAGGGCCTTGCCAAGTCCCTTTCTGCTTCTCTTTCCTCCTCTGTAAAATAAGGCTAAATGATCACGAACAACTAGAGTTGTGAGGACTAAACAAAACAACGCCCATATTAATTACTGCTAATATTAGGATCGAGGTGGTCATGAAGTAGCGCTGAACGCATTATAATCAGTTTTAGTCACTTTCCTTTATTTCATGTAATCGTTATGCAACCCTCTGAGCAGGGCCCTAAGTCCGTTTTCCAGAAAAGAAACCTGCGGCCCTGGTCAGATAAACAACTCTCTAAGATCTCGTAGCTATGGACGACGAAGGCAGCGATCGAACCCAGTCGATGGGCCGCCTCCCCCATCTGTCCCCGAAGTCCTTGAGCCGCGCTCGGCCCCCGGGGCCTCGCAGCCTCCGTGGCGGTCCCTGGGGTCAGCTCCCCGCGCCCTGGGTCCCCCTCTCCCACCTGTGGATGCACCACGACTCCAGGTGGCGCAGCGCCCGCTTATAAAGCCGCAAAACCTTCTGCTGGTGGGTCAAGTAGGCGGCCGAAGCGGAAAACGCCATTGCGGCCCGCTCACTTCCAGCGGCCGCGGGGGCTCCCGGGAAATCCGCGGCCGGCGGTTCGGGGACGGAACGGAGCTGCCGGAAGGGCGGTACGCGCAGCAGCCACTTCCGCTTCCGCCGCGCCGGATCCTGCCGTACGGTCATGAGTCGTCTCAAGTTTTTGGGTGAGTTTTATCTCGGTTCTGGGGCCCTCTGACTACGCCCGGGCGTCGCTCATCGTGGCCTGAGGGCTCAGCGCTTGAACTCTTCGGCCTTTTGAACGTGGAAAGGGCCCTCAGTGGAAGACGGTGCGGGGAGGCCTCTGGGTGCGGGTAGTGTTCCAGTTGTCGGTCTAGGTGCTGGTTGCACGGATGCTTGTTCGTGAAATTCACGAGCGGTGCAGTTGTGATTTATGCTGTTTTCAATAGCGTTGTATTCGATAAAAATAAAAAAACAAAACTACAAAGACGCGTCTTAGCAGCCAGTCACTATGTTCTCTTCAGGCCCATGTGCATCTCCCGCCCGTTCCCTCTCTCCGTGGCAGAGACGATGACGGCTTCGAGAGACCCGTGCCCTCGCCAATTCGTGCATCCACTTCACAGTTACCGAGTGCGGGTAGGGCTAGGCACTAGCCTAGAGGATAGGGCACAAAGACCCGTCCTCCATGCCCTGCTGGCATTGTAATCGGGTGGAGAAACTAGAGTACACAAATAGTGGGAAGAACAAGTTCCGTTATTCGGCAAATAAAATAATCCACTTAGCATATGTAGTACAAAAGAAGGGGAATGCGACAGGAACCAAGGGTAAGAATATTTACTGCTAGGCACTTAGGAAACCCTGGAGGGCATTGTGAGAGCTGGGATTGGAAGGGTAACTTGGCACTCAAATGTCTTGCCGAGTTTAGTTTTGTGTCGAGTGTAACTTCACTAAGGCTACTGACGAGTGCCATTGAATGCCAATTACATACCAGGAACCTTGGGCTGTGGTAAACAGTGGGTAAAGCTGGGCATGATCCTTGTCCTAGTGGAGTTGCCAGCTTCTTAAAGGTGGGAAATGATAGTGAACACATCTTTGCTTTAGTGAAGTGATCCTGAGAGCTATTGTGTAGGTTGGTGGGGGTAGCGGGCGAAGCAGGGAAGCATTTTAGAGCTTGAACTAGGGCAGTAAAAAAGGGAAAGCCAAATGGAAGAAATGTACATGTGCAGCTTTTGGTGCCGTATTAATGACAGGTAAGGGAGAGTAAACAGATGACTCAGGGTTGGCATAAAAACCTAAATGTGAAACGGAAGCGAGATTGCTTGAGTAGTGAGTGAGAGAGGTAGCAAGATGCACGTGAATTAGGTTAAGTTTGAGATTCTTAAAGGTCATCCAGGTGAAGACATTTGCTGAGCAATTGGAATTGTAGTCTGACTCTCAGGAGAGAGAGAGAGAGAGAGAGGTTAGTATTATAAACTTAGTTCTGAGTTATTTTAAGAGTTTTCCTTCCCCAGAGACATCTACATGTGTAGAACTATGAATACAAAAAATCTGGTAGTACAGTTAGTTTTCAGACTGGATAGATATGTACAATCAGGCTTATGTACAGTTAAAGCAAATGCAGGAGAGAATGTGTTAATTGCCACAAAAGCCATTAAAAAAATTCTAGGGAGAGCCTGGGGTGGGGTTAGGGGATAAGTCCTCAAAGATTGTAGACTCTTTCTAGTTGTGTCTCTCAACCTTTTCCCTCCAATCTGTGATATAATTGTTAGGGGAGATGGAATAAAAGCCATGAAACACTCACAAAAGATATTTATCTGCCTTTCCGACTACACCACACTCTTAAGGCAGATAATCCATAGTGATTATGTTAGTTTCCCAGGAGCACAGCACAGTGGTTGTTTAATGGAAGTATGAATGGGTGGGTATAAAAATGTGCAGTGTTAGTACTAAGGTGGTAAGAAAATTGATTAAGGAATCCAAATTAGATAAGCTAGAAAAGACTTCTTGAAGAAGGTGGGTTTAATTGGAATAAATTTTTTTGTGTGTGATCACCTTCCTTTCCACTCCTCTGAGGTAACCATTATTAAAAGTTTGAAGTATATCCTTCCCTATCTTTTAGTTTTTTACCAAATCATAAAAACAAACATCAGATTTTTTAAATAACAAAAATGTGACTTCCTCTGATAATGTTTTATTCTCTGTCATGTAAAAAATTCTGCCTATTACCGACCCACTACAATGATTTCTCTGCCTGCAATGAGTTGTGAACAATACTTTGGAAAACACCATGTTAGTCCCATGGAAAGATTGATATGTGAACAAGCTTTACATGGAATAAATTGCATGAAAAATTAAGTCAGTGTTATAAAAGCAGCCTTAGATTTTGATTGAGGACAAGTGACTATCCCAGGTTGTGATTCTCCTGCATTCCCCTCTTCACTAACTGCAGAATAAGTGGCTGCCCCTTAAAACTACACCCAGTGATTCTAATATGGGGAAAGAAGCAGGAAGCAGAACTATTTGTGTTTCATGGGAAACACTACACCCTCCTGGAGGATACTTCAACATTGTGTCCTAGGTTATACTTGAAACTAATTTCTATGACTTTATCTGATGATCATAACCCAGGTGTTTATATCAATCTGAATAGCAGTAAGAACCTATACTTAATAGTTGCAAAGTAGTGGGACTTGGGATGCAGTGGAACCTCCCCTTTTCAAAGCTGGCTCATCAGCAGTCTAAAACTCACCCACCGAAGTTCACTTAAGGAGAGAAAATACATAGGGAAACTAGTGGAAGATAAAGGTTACTTTGGGTTTGTTTGTGCAGATCCATTTTGACTTTGACCCCCAGTTTCATAAGCATGTTCTTCTCTTCCTGGTACTGGGAAGGTACCTTTCTCGTGGGAGGCTTTGTGACCTGCTTTTAGGTAGAGAGGGGGAGATCAGAGAGCTTTTGCTGCATCTACTGTTTCTCAAGTACTTTCAGCTCAAAATAACCAATATGCCAAAGTGTCATTTTGAGGTGGCATGTTATAAACCTCTTCACCAAGTCTTAGGTGAAACAGTCTATTTATCAAAGGATATAGAAAGCAGCTCTAGTAACTGGCTGAGGAATTCAATTGATTCAAACCATACTTTGGAAGGAAAAGGGCTAAGGTCTGTGAGTCACAGGAGATTCTCCCAAAAGGAGATGAAGTCTGTGGCAGAGTCAGTGCAGGATATCCCAAAGCCTAAGGCTGAGTATAGATCTTTGAAGTACCTTGTAACTTTGCACCTAAAAGAAGGACGGGCTCACATCAGGAAGATGTAGGTTCCAAAAGGAAGTGGTTTCACCTTGGAATTGGCCTCAGTGAATGTTTGCTTCAGGATAAGCATTGATGAACAATTTATCAGTTAGAATGAGGAGAGGCTTCATAAACTGAGCCTCTAAACTTATGTTCAATTCACTTTCAAATTAGTGTCATAAAGTTTACTTACTATATATGATTGCTTTTCAGTTTCATTTTGTTTTTCACTTCGTTTTCTAGTGAGAGGTTGCTTTGGAAAAATTCTAATCTGCACAGAGGAGAAATGACCTAAAAGAGATACAGGCTGTTCCTGTGCTGATGATTATCTATGACTCTCCATAGCACAGATGATGTAATCATAAGCATATGGGTGACTGTAGACTGACTCCTTTGAATGATTGTTCTAGTCATCAAGGTCTTTCTCCTTTTCCCTGGGTTTCCTTTCTCCCTCTTCGCTAATTTCCTTCCCTTACTTGAAAAGAAAGTAGATGTTGATTTCTTGTGACCAGGAGCCATTCCACCTAACCCCTGTATTTTACTTAACAGTATGATGTTTGTGTGTTAGTAGTCCTTTAAAAGGTACCAGGTATAAATTCATCTCCCACTCGATACTGATATATATGCTGTTGCCCAAATGTCTTAAATTTTCTGCATTGTGCCTTTCTCCTGCATTTTCAAATGCCTGGAATACTCTCCCCACCATCTCTTGAATTATCCAAACTCCCATTTATCTTTCAAAGCTTTTCTGAATGTTGAAGCAGCACAGCTCACTGAGAGCAAGCTAGACAGAAATCAGAGAATATACTAAGAAGAAGCTGAAACTCAGCAGAAACAATGTAGGGGTCTATTGGAAGGCAGTGGCTACCCACCACCACGAATTTGGAGATTCTCCTCATGTTAAAGCTAAAGGGTGTACATTTTCAATAAGGAAGACATTTTATTGCCCATAGCCATCACCATCAGACTTCACATCTTGTTATTCCCCTTCTTCCCACGTACTCTTCTAGGGACAAGCGCTGCTGTTGTGTGACCTTTTGTTTCAGAATAACCATGTGTTCACATGGCTTCCTCCCAGCAGTATGCTAAGTATGTGCTATGTTGACAGCCCAGGGCTGGCCAAAACCAGGAAACATGTTATTGGGAGGCACACCGCACTGACCAAGGTTTTGTTCCCTGGAGTTCCTGTTGCACAAGAATGATCCTTCCTAGCAAAGCACACAGTCCTTTTCCCCTCTCCCCTGGCACTCGTGTAGTCATTGTCAATTCCCTCCTGTCCACAATTGCAGAGCACAACCTTATCCAACCGACCGCTCCTAGACTCCCTGTACATAAGACCCTGTAACTCTGGGGAGAGGAAATCCCAGGGCAAAATACATCTAAAACCGAAATCAGTCAAAGGGAGAGGTAAAGTTTAAAACCCATTTATCACTTACAAACTGTGGTCTGGGGGCCAGCTGTCTCCTCCAGCAGAAGCAAATGAAACCTCCCCCAAATCAGGTTCAGATAATCCCTCAGTTGCCCAGGTAATTACCCATTGATATGGAGATGAACTACTTCTCTCCACCTCTTAGGTATACCTGTTGATGTGGAGATGCACTAAAGCCAGGCAAGAGATTCTGAAAATATTAGTTTTACCCACAGGCCACCCCTCCAGAAATCTCACCTTACAATCTACTCATTCCCCCTCTTCCACAATGGTTCCTGGGTGAGAAAACTGGAGCATTGTGACCAGACTAATGACATAGAATAACAACAGGAATAAAATCATCATAATCCTTAAACCAGAGGATTCAGCCAGGTTCAAAATCCTATGCAGATTAAACCCATAGCTCGCCCATTCCAGCAGGCAGTAGCTGAAGGGGTAGAGAGTTCAGAGCAATCATCCCATGGCAGCTGCAGCCAGGGGGTGCATCCAGGCCACAAGGACTGTAGAAGAAAACATTCTTAAGGGTGATAAGATACATGTTTTAATGACACCAGCATAGGCAAATCTTGTCCATCAGGTACGACACATTCAAGAGAGTGGTCCTGTGATAGGACAGTGGCAGGAATGGGATCTCGTCCTGGTCTAGTATACCAGACTTTCACCCCCCTCCCTGTGGGACTTACAGATGGGTCAATATGTAGGGTTACGGGAGGTTCATGCACTGGCCATAAAGATAAAACAAAGCTTCCCTGTAAGATGCTCTTAACTCCTGGATGTTTTGGGTACACTACTGTGGTCTTTGGGGACCACTCTGCTGTTACTCCAGGAATACACAGGAGGCCAGCTTCCAGGCCTTTTCCCCAAGGTGCCAGAAGGGCCAGCCATTGCTGTTCCATGTATTGAAATGTCCAGGGCCACGTCCGTTCAATGGTGTCTCCAGGGTTTTAATTCAGGAGGGGCTGGCAGCAGGATGTTGCTCTGCTGGGCACATCCTGGCTTCAGTGACTCGTCTTTGCTTTGCATGTGCAGTTATATAGGAGAGGCAGCAACGTGTGTTAGCACATCTATAGGGCTAAAGTCTCCTTTTTGGGGCTTCTCATTCAAATGCCGTAGCACTGTCCATAAGTCAACTGACCAGCCTCATAGACTACTGGTGTCCGACTTAAGGCCAGATTTCAACAAACTGTTGTACCTCTCTTTCATCCCTGCCTTGGTAGGGTTGTATGGTACATGAAACTTCCACTTTATTCCTAATTCCTACAACCCATCCTTATAATGCATGTCCAGTAAAGAGGGTGCCTTGATCACTTTCAATGACCTGCGGCTGGCTATAGGCTGCAGAGAGATGCTCTAGGCCCCCCTTGGTGGTTTGCTAATCTGCACAATGTGCAGGAAAAGCAACCAATAATCCAGTAGCCATGTCCACACAAGTCATAGCATACCGATATCCTTCTGATAAAGGCAGAGGATCCTTTATCTGCCACCTGACAAGGGGTATTGGCTCCTTTACTATTGTCCCATGTTGCTGCAGGACTCAGTGTTAAGTCCCTCTTAGAGCACACAAGGTACTCTTCCAGGCTCTGCTGAATTCTTCAGTGGTTAATGGCAAGCCCCACTGATGGGCTACAGCCCACATTGTCTTGCCCCACATGCAACAAATGCTGATGTAACCATTGGGCTACATCAGAGGCAGACTTTCCTTCTAACCAGTGCATCTGGGCCATTCTGTCTGCTTCATCATTCCCTGGGGATGCCAAAAGCAAATGGCCAGTCACATGATAAACAGTAACAGTCTCAGTCTGACCAGAGGCCCATAGGTCTTGCCACAGCTTTTGCTCCCAAAGGGGCCAGTAACCAACCACCCGGTTGGTATGGTACCATGTCATTAGTCACAGGGTCAGGCTTTAATAGACAGCCCAGCTGTCAATGTAGACAACTATGGGGGAAGGCTCCTGGGTGATCACGGGCCATCCTACCCGCAACTCAGCCCATTGGCTGCTCTTCCCCTCTCCCTTCTCCATCCGTATTGTCTCAGTCTTAGGATGGAAAGCCACAGCACTCCACTTCAGGGGCTGCCCACAACTGGAGCTGTCTGTATACCAAGCATCTTCAGGTATAGTGGCTTTTCCCTCCTGATAAGGACTCTCCACTACCAATGGCTCAAAAGCAAGTTTTTCCTGCTTTCCACCTGAATATGTCCCTGGCCCCAATAAGCATTGGAGTTCTCCATTTAAGGGGCTAGTAGTGAAAGGAAAGGAGCGACACACAGCAGCAATTTACCAGAGAATTCCGCTTTATTAGGGAAAGGTGCTGGGTTATAGGAAGGGGCATGGGGTGATTGTGGTGTTACTTCTACAGGGCTGGTGACTATTGGCTAGGTGCTGGGATTGGGAGCGGGGCGAGAGGTGATTGGGCTTCAGGTGGTGCCAGCGGGAACCGAGGACCCCGAAGAGAAGCTGGAAATTCGCCATCTTACTGTTGGGGGCCCTTCAAGTAGAGAGAGTACTGCACTACTGTAAATATGCACCTGATTTGGCCAATGTAGGCATCTGTGCCACCCCACTCTGTGGCCTTTGGGTTCAGTCTCGTACCCACCCTACAATGGGATAGGTGGTTATTGCATTGGTTGGAGCTTTTCCGGTGATGGGCTCCGTAGCCAGCAAGGCAGGATACAGAGCAGCCAGTTGCTTCTCTATCAGGGTGTACCAGACCTCTGCTCCTTTCCATAGTTGTGGCCAGAATCCAATAGGTTGGCATGTCTGTTCAAGCCACTGCCAAGGAACTCATCTATAACCATCTTTGGTTACGTGAACATCCAGCTCACAGGGCCTTGATGAGTCCATTACACTCAAGGCCTGTACGGCCTTGACTGCTCTCTTAGCAGCAGTAAAAGCAGCTGTAGATGTTTCATCCCAGTCCCACCTGGTGCCCTTTTGTACCAACTTCAGAATTTGTGCCAAGTGCAGAATAAACACTCTCCAGTAGCCCAAAAGACCCAAAAACTCTTGTAATACTGCCACAGTGGTTGTGATAGGGAAAGCCTGGACCTTGTCTATGACTGCTTCAGGAATAACTTTAGTTTTACCTGACCAGACAATCCCCAAGAATTTTACAGACAAACCAGTTCCCTGAACTATGGTGCTGTTGACAGCCCATCCTTTCTCCTGTAGATGTTGTAGCAGTCTAGGAATTGCCCCTTCTAACTTTGAAAGAGAATCAGACATGAGCATAATATCATCAATGTAGTGATACAGCCACACCATTTGTGGTTTCTTCCATGTGGCTAAGTCCTGGGCTACAAGTCCGTGACAAATGGTGGAGGTATCCCAGTGGGAAGGACAGTGAATGTCTACTGCTGGCCTTCCCATGTGAAGGCAAACTGTTCGTGACTTTCATGTGCTATGTCAATAGAAAAGAAAGCATTAGCAAGGTCTACAACATAATGATACGTCCCCAGTTCATGACTGAGTGTGACCATATGGGCTGCTATAGAAGGGACAGCAGCATGCAAAGGGAGTGTGACTTCATTCAATTTCCTGTAGTCTTTGGTCATACACCAGGAGCCGTCTGGCTTTTTCATTGGCCACACTGAGGAATTAAAAGGACTATGAGTGGGCTTTATGATGCCTACCTTCTCCAACTCCCGTAGAGTTTCTCCAATCTCCTGTGTTCCTCCCCCGCCCCTGACAATTTATACTGCTTAGTATTTGTCACCCGCGGAGGTACAGGGAGAGCTACAGGTGGGTGCTTAGCATGTCCCCTCAGAACTGCCTTTACCACATGTACCCTCAGTCTGAACTCACCTGCAGTGGTCTGTAACCACAGACCCTGCAAGATATCTACCCACAAAATGTATCAGGGATGGGAGAAATGTACACTGTATACTCCTTTGGGGGTAAACACCCTGTTCCCAATGGGATTTGGGCTTTCTTCACTCTAATTGCCTTACCCCCATAGCCATCTATCACAGCAGGGGTCCCAGGAAAACACTCAGTGTTGCCATAAATCAAAGAACACTCAGCTCCTGTGTCCACCAGCGCCAGGACATGTGCATTTACAGAGGACCAATGTAGCCTCCAGTCCCCACCATGGTCCCCCAAGGTGGGGACCTTGACCCCCCCATCCCCAGTTGAACCACGATGCCCAATTGCCCTCTGGTGGGGGTGAGGGCCCAGGCAAATCCTGAGTACTGTTCCGCAGGAAGTTTTGCAGGGACACAGGCCAGACATGAGGCTTTGACTCTAGCTTCAGTGTCCTGGACCTCAGCAGCTGGAACTGCTGCACTGGCTTTAATTGGTGCCACAGTTCTAACAAGATCCTGTTGGACTGCCCATCAAGTTTTTCTTTCACTACCCTAGCCTTTATCAAATCCACATGTGGGTTCTCAAGACCTTCACGGGGCCTTTGCTCCTCTCCTTTCAGCCATAGCCCATACTTCCTTCCGTGCCCTTATTGTTTCAACCTCCCCTAGATCTGCTAAAGTACAAGTAGCCTCACTTATGGGTTGCCCTATGTGGGAGGCAAGAGCGGTCACTAGGGACCCAAAGGGAGATGTGGGAGCTGTATGCAGCACCAGATTTCTCATTCCTACCATGAACAACTCCTCATCAGGGCCTTGGGGGTCTGTGTTATAGATGATATTTTTCATATCCAATTCCCGCAACACATGTTGGAGCTCTACATACATTTTTTAGCTAGTGGGTAAGTATGGTAAATCACCCTGATTAGGCCAAACTGCCCTGATGGCAGCTGTCAGCCAATCCAGAAGAGTCTGATACCCTGAGGCATGATGGGCACTTTGCAACCACTGCTGGAGGGAAGGGTGAGTCCTCAGGGAAGCCAGTCTACTCATTTCAGGACCCAACATAACAATAACAATGTTTTCCACCCCCATATCCCAAAGACCTAAAGCCCTGTAGGCAGAGATTCCAGTGGCTTCTGCCTATACCGGATGCTCATGTCCACCCGCTCATCCTGAGTATAGGGATGGAGCATGGAGTGCTCCACAACCTGGGGAGAGGGCGGCTCCTCTCCTGAGGAGCCTGCGGTTTTGTTTTTATTTTTTTAATTACTGCCAGGTGGGGCTGGTACCTCAGGTGGTGGCCTCAGCAGCAGATTGGCCCCTGGCCCCTGCATCCTCACCCACCCCCCCACCTCTCCTGCCATCCTCTTCCATCCCCGGGGCTGAAGGCACCACTCTTTCCTCCCCCTCCCCCATGGCCTCCTGCAACGCGGCTTCTCCTGCTGTCTCCCCCCTCACTTCTGCTAAGGAATCTTCCAGGAGCGCGACCCATCTTCTCAAGAACTTTGTCTTCCTTAAGGGCATCCCATAAGACATCGCCCAGCTCTTCCAAGCGATGCCAACGTCTGTCTGTCTCCTTGATGACCCTTTCCACTGTCTTGACAAAGAAATATCCTACAATGCCAGCTGCTACATGGCCACTCAGGGCCTCTAAGCAGTCTTCTGCCTCACGGAGGGCTAATTCCACAGCTTCCAGTGTCTCCACCCTTCCCCAATTGTGGGGAAGGCCCCACCCCTCTCGGAGGTAATTTATCCAGACCAATTTCCCACTAGGGGCTCCTCAATTGGAAGCCACAGAGGTAGGGGCTTCCTGGGTAAAGCTGCATCCTCTACTGCTGCAGCCCTGGGACCTCCCCGCTATCCACAGGGGGGTTCCATGCATCTTCCCACCATCTCTGGGGCAGCCCGCCCAAATTTTGCACACATGTAGACAGATTTCCGGTTCAGAGGTCCTGCTGACTACTGCCAGATGTAACTCCAGGGAGGGGAAATCCTGGGGCAAAATACCTTTGAAACCGAAATCAAAGAGAGAAATAAAGCTTAAGAAACCCGTTTATTATTGCTTAGAAGCAGTTGTCACGCATCCCTTTCAACTGGGCTTCTCCAGCAGAATAAAAAACTCCATCTTACCTCTCCAGTCCCTTGCTGGCCCTTGTAATTACCTATTGATATGTAGATGACTACTTCTCTCCACCCCTTTGAAACATCTATTGATATGGAGATATACTAAAGCCAGGCGAGAGATTCTAGAAATTTTGCAATTTTACCCACAAGGTCTTACTGATCATTTATTTTACTTTTGCTTTCCATAGATATTGGTATCAACTTAACAGATCCTATGTTCAGAGGAGTTTATAGAGGGGTTCAAAAGCATCAAGGTAAAAATGTTTCTTTTATTAAATGAAGTAAATAGTTTCTCTGTGAAGACAAATTTCTGCCTCAAGGAGATCATGAAAATCATAATTCACATTTATAATTGAAATATTAAAGGCCTTTATCCTTCTTGGGTATAAGTATAAACAAAGTGAAGCACGTATCAACTATATTGGTAAGCAATGATCTTAAGCATTTATAAAGTACCTGTTATAACAAACTTTTCAAGCCCTTATGTGAAGTTTTGAATATAGATTAAATAACCATATGCATAAAAGTCAAACAATAGTCGATTGTTTAGTTAGTCTTTTAAATAGTTGAAAAGTAGGGCACATGATTCAAAAATCACAGTTGAACATCAGTGTAATATCTAGTTTTTCGGAAACATTTTCAGCTGTGTGATAGAGTGGTAATGAGATTGAGGAGGAGGTGCACTGCTGGCCACCTTTGGTGTCCTGCCTTTCCCCCTTTGCATCTAAGTCCTACTGGATCTTAGAGTCCTGCAATGGATGTGGGAATGGAACCTCAGAGACTGACGCAAAGCTTAGCTAAAAGCAAAATGGCTTATATTTATCTCACCAAGTTCACTTAAAAGGCATATTTTGTCAGCTGAGATGACTAAACAGGAAATGATGGTGACAGGTTTTTGAAAGCAGAATTTCTGTAATCTTGTATATTATTGCCTCATAAAATATTGCCTCATAAAATTAACTACTTGTTATGTAAATAACAACAGGAAAGTTTAGTTTTGGATGTTGTGGAGTGCACATTTCGACAATCTAAGTCAGAAGCTAATCTTATTATGCTTCTAGGTGATACTATGCAAAAGCTTCTCTGAATTTAGGGACTGTTAGATGTCACTTGATATCCAAGAAAGGTAAATGTTAGCTTTCATAAGCCTTACCTCAAAACTTACCTTTTCTACTTCATTAGAAGTTTAGATGAGGTTTTTATGTTTTATGCTTAAGAGATATTACTTGAGTATTGTAGACTATTGATTAAGTTACATTCTGCTTCTGTTGCTTTTGTAACACTTAATAGGTTTCATGCTTTGTGACTGTACATATATGGTTGTATATGTGTGCTTATGAAGTTTTACTCTGATCAATACTATAGGTTATAATATTTAGCAAAACTGGTTGCCCTACTAATTATAATTTCACTAAGTTGATATTGTCTAAAAGTAATTTTATTGCTACTCTAGAAGTAAAAGTAATTGAATTCTAACCATATTTACTGTGATACTTAAATATGATATTACTAAATGCATTTTTAGGATATACTTGTTTAATTTTGATGTCCATTTTTTTAAAAAAGGTAAATACTGAGGCCTCTCAAGCTTAGTAATTACTATTTATCTCCTCAGAAATGTTTGTTACTTAACAGTGAATTTTGGGAAAAAGCAAAAAACAACTGTCAGGGGAAATAAAAAATTATCCCTTCTTAATGGGGATGGTAATTATAAATATATAGCATTAACTGAAATTTACAAAGAGCTGTTGTATCATGGCTTGTGAGGCATTGCAGATGTACTCCAAAAGCCTAGTTTTACTTTTTAAAAATATAATAACAAAGTTTCAAATTGAAGGCAAGTGCCTAAATTGTAGTGAACAAATTCATCTTCAGTTTGAACCTCCCGATTTTTGTCAGTAAAATAGTTTTTGATCAACAGAATAAAAATACAATTAAGTGGGTAACTCTTCATCTAGGTTGCCTTATGTGGGTTTCTTCTTTTTTTTTTTAAGGTTATCACTAGTTGTGTTTTTATAGTACTCATCAAAGGTATTGATTTGACTGATTTAGCAAGCATGCTTCTTTCTGTGTCCCTCTTTTTTAAAAAAAGTATTACTGAGATAATTAAATTATAGCTCATTGAATTTTTTAACCAGGTTTTCTTAATGTGAGCTTCATTTTTTACAGATGATTTACAGGATGTAATAGAGAGAGCTGTCCAGATTGGTGTTAAAAAGGTAACATTTTGTTCTTGTTACTTTTGAGATTTTTTTTTTAAACCAAATTTTGGCTAACACACTGCAGAACAGAGCTAATACCACATTTGGCATTTGTGACATGTATTGTCAACATGTAATATTAGTAAGTTACTGAAATAAAATATTAAAATATTCTATTCACAGTAATTTAACTGACATAAACCTCATGGGTAGTTTTTCCATGTGATCAGAAATACAACAAGTAGCAGTCCCTTTAAAAAAAAGTTTTTTAAACCTATCTAAATTACCAAAGCTTCTGAAGAGGCCACTTTTTAAAAATTTTATAATGTTAATTTAGCATTTGTTAGAATTAAGCAATTACTAAAAAGACATGTATCTGTCACCAAGTTTAAGGGCACTTTAATTTTTACAGTAATAGTTTAATTATCAGGAAAAGTCCTACTACTTTTTAGAGAGTTCTAAACCACTAAGTATAAGCTCAATGTCAAATTCTTTGAATAGATATTTATTTTTAATTAATGTTTTTTAAAATAGTAAGCTAGCCTACACATGCACACAGTGTCAGGACACTTGGTAGCTACTTCTTCTAGGTTGAATAACCTCACTTCTAAAAAGTGACACTGCTGATGAAGCAAGGTCTGCAGTTGCCAACTCTAAAATTTTATCAGTTATCCTTACAATTTGTGAATAATAAAAGCTACAGCAAAATTTTCTTATTACATGGTCATTCTATGCTTGGTAATTCACTTCATAAAGTTGCTTTTCTGCAAATTCTGAAATTCCAAGCTCCTAAATGTCTGTCAGCCATGAGTAGTGTAATCCTAACATTTGTAAACACACAAGTGCAGACATGAATTTAGGAATGACGGAACTGAAATGAAATTTTCTTAGACATAATTCCAAATTGAAATTTAATTCAATACCTTGCAGTTATAGTGTAGGGATTAAAAGCACAATTTTGGCATCACAAACCTGGATTCCAGCCCCAGCTTCATTCTTTAGACATTTGTAACCTTGGGTGCTTCATCACTCTAGACTTTAGTTTTCTCATCTCTAAAATGAGAATGGTAATAGCACCTAATTAGTAGAGTTGCTGTGAGAGTTAAAATAAAATATGGAATGTAAAGCCTTGGGTATTGTACCTGGCATAAAGTAAACCTTTATTGTATCATGCTTATGGTGGAAGCTGCCAACCCAATCTCGTCATTATCATTTTTCTAACTGTTAGTGGACTCTGGCTGTCTTGGAAAAAGTATTCTGCTTTGCCAATAGCCATGAATTTCCTTGCAGGGAATACCTTAACCCAGTGATTCTCAAACTTTTGGTGTCAGAACCCCTTCCCTTCACATTCTTCAACAGTATTGAGGATGAGAAAATTTTTTTAATAATTTATTAATAGTAAGCCATATAGCGCAACACAGAGAAGACAAGTAGTGATTTTACAGCATCTTACTACCCAGATGGACAGTGACTGTGAAGGGGTATGTGGGGAGGACTTGGTGAAGGGGGGAACCTAGTAAACATAATGTTCTTTCTGTAACTGTAGATTAATGATACCAAAATAAAAAAAAAATAGTAAGCCATATATAACATAAATAGCATATTTTTATGAAAAATATGTATTTTCCAAACAAAGAAAATGGTGACATGAGTGGAATTGTTTGTTCTTTTAATCAAATGTACATCACAATGGTTCCAACAGTCCATCCCCCCACCGCTGCCCACTCCCCTTCCCATTGGTAACCACTAGTCACTTCTCAGTGTCTTTGAGTCTAATGCTGTTTCTTTCCTTCTGTTTTGCTTTGTTTTTATATTCCACAAATAAGTGAAACCATATGGTATTTATGTTTCTCCGCCTGGCTTATTTCATTGAGCATAATACCCTCTAGATCCATCTACTTTGTTGCAAATAGCAGGATTTCTTTTCTTTTTGTGGCTGAATAATATTCCATTGTGTATATATACCACATCTTCTTTATCCAGTCATCTATTGACGGACACTTAGGTTGCTTCCATATCTTGGCTACTGCAAACAATGTGGCGATAAACATAGGGGTGCATATGTCTTTTCAGGGATTTTGTTTTCTTCTAGTAAATTCCTAGGAGTGGAATTAGTGGGTCAAATGGTATTTCTATTTTTCATTTTTTGAAGAACCTCCATATTGCTTTCCACAGAGGTTGCACCAATTTGCAGTCCCACCAGCAGTGTAGAAGGGTTCCAGTTTTTCCGCACCCTAGCCAGCATCTGTTATTTCTTGTCTTTTGAATAGTAGCCATTCTGACTGGTCTCTTGTTGTGGTTTTAATTTGCATTTCCCTGATGATTAGTGATGTGGAGCATCTTCTCATGTGCCTGTTGGCTATTTGTATTTCTTCTTTGGAGAAATGTCTGTTCAGGTCTTCTGCCCTTTTTTTTATCAGGTTGATTTTGGGTGTTGAGGCATGTGAGTTCTTTATATATTTTGGATGTTAACCTCTTATCAGATGAGTCATTTATGAATATATTCTCTCATATGGTAGGATGCCTTTTTTTTCTGCTAATGGTGTCCTTTGCTGTACAGAAGCTTTATAGTTTGATGGACTAAAGCCAGGCAAGAGATTCTGGAAATGTTGCAGTTTTACCCACACTGTCTTTTCTCCATTGTATATTCATGGCTCCTTTTTCATATATATTAATTGACCATAGATGCATGGATTTATATCTGAGTGCTCTATTCTATTCCATTGATCTATGGGTCTGTTCTTGTGCCAGTACCAAATTGTTTTGATTATTGTGGCTTTGTAGTAGAGCTTGAAGTCAGGGAGCATAATCCCCTCAGCTTTGTTCTTCTTTCTCACGATTGCTTTGGCTATTCAGGGTCTTTTGTGGTTCCGTATGAATTTTAGGACTATTTGTTCTAGTTCATTGAAGAATGCTGTTGGTATTTTGATAGGGATTACATTGGGCAGGATGGCCATTTTAACAGTATTAATTCTTCTATCTGTGAGCATAGGATAGATTTCCCATTTATTAGTATCTTTAATTTCTCTCAGGAGTGTCTTGTAGTTTTCAGAGTATGGGTCTTTCATCTCCTTTGTTAGGTTTATTCCTAGGTATTTTATTCTTCCTGATGAAATTGTAAATGGAGTTGTTTTCCTGATTTTTCTTTCTGCTGGTTCATCGTTAGTATATAGGAATGCAACAGATTTTGTAACCTGCAATTTTGCTGAATTCAGATATTAGTTCTAGTAGTTTTTTGGTGGATTCTTTAGAGTTTCTATGTATAATATCACATCATCTGCAAAAAGATTTTTAACTTCTTCCTTACCAATTTGGATTCCTATTATTTATTTGTGTTGTCTGATTGCTGTGGCTAGGAGCTCCAGTACTATGTTGAATAAAGTGGTGAGAGTGAGCATCCTTAATCCTTGTCTTGTTCCTGATCTTAGAGGAAAAGCTTTCAGCTTCTTGCTGTTAAGTATGATGTTAGCTATGGGTTTGTGGTATATAGCCTTTATTATGTTGAGGTATTTGTTCTCTATGCTCATTTTGTTGGGAGTTTTTATCATGAATGGATGTTGACTTTTGTCAAATGCTTTTTCAGCATCTATGGAGATGATCATGTGGTTTTTGTCCTTCTTTTTGTTGATGTGGTGTATGATATTGATGGATTATTGAATATTGTAAGTCCTTGCATCCCTGAAATAAATCCCACTTGGTCATGATGATCTTTTTGATGTGTTTTTTAAATTTGGTTTGGTAATATTTTGTTGAGGATTTTTGCATCTATGTTCATCAGGGATATTGGTCTGTAATTTTCATTTTTTGTGGTGTTTTTGTCTGGTTTGGTATTAGAGTGATGCTGGCCTCATAGAATGAGTTTGGAAGTATTCTGTCCTCTTCTACTTTTTGGAATGCTTTAAGAAGGATGGGTACTTGCTCTTCTTTAAATGTTTGGTAGAATTTGGCTGTGAAGCTATCTGGATGTGGAGTTTTGTTTTTGGGTTTTTTTAAATTACCAATTTGATTTCATTGTTTGTAATTGGTGTGTTCAGATTTTCTCTTTCTTCCTTGGTCAGATTTTCTCTTTCTTCCTTGGGTCAGTCTTGGAAGGTTGTATTTTTCTAGGAAGTTGTCCATGTCTTCTAAGGTGTCCAATTTATTGACATATAATTTTGCATAGTATTCTCTTGTAATTTTTTAATTTCTATGGTATCCATTGTGATTATTTCTTCTTTGTTTCTGATTCTGTTTATGTGTGTACATAACATACTCTTTTTTTCTTGGTAAGTCTGGCTAAGGATTTATCTATTTTGTTTATTTTCTCAAGGAACCAACTCTTGGTTTCATTCATTTTTTTTCTATTGTTTTATTCTTCTCTATTTTATTTATTTCTGCTCTGATCTTTATTATGTCCCTCCTTCTACCGACTTTGGTTTTCATTTGTTCTTCTTTTTCTAGTCTCTTTAATTGTGATTTTAGACTGTTTATTTGGGATTGTTCTTGTTTCTTGGGGTAAGCCTGTATTGCTATGTACTTTACTCCTAGAACTGCCTTTGTCACCTCCACAGATTTGGGGCTGTTGTGTTTTTGTTTTCATTTGTCTCCCTGTATTGCTTGGTTTCTGTTTTAATTTGTTCATTGATCCATTGATTGTTTAAAAGCATGTTGTTTAGCTTCCATGAGTTTGTTAGTCTTTTTGTTTTCTTTGTGTGCTTTATTTCTAGTTTCATACCATTGCCGTCTTGATACAATTTCAATCTTTTTAAATTTTTGAGGCTCTTCTTGTGGTCTAGTATGTGATCTGTTCTGGAGAATATTCCGTGTACACTTGAGAAAAATGTGTATCCTGCTGCTTTTGGCTGGAGTGTTCTGCAGATATCTGTTAAGTCCGTTTGATCTAATGTATTGTTCAGTGCCTCTGTTTCCTTATTTTCTGTCTGGTTGACCTATCTGTTGATGTGAGTGGTGTGTTAAAGTCTCCTAAAATGAATGTGTTGCAATCTGTTTCCTCCTTTAATTCTGTTAGTATTTGTTTTACATATATAGGTGCTCCTGTGCTGAGTGCATAGGTATTTATAATGGTTATATCCTCTTGTTGGACTGACCCCTTTATCATTATGTAACGTCCTTCTTTGTCTGTTGTTACTTTCTTTGTTTTGAAATCAGTTTTGTCTTATATAAGTACTGCTACTCCTTCTTTTTTCTCCCTTTTATTTGCATGTAATATCTTTTTACATCCCTTCACTTTTAGTCTGTGTATGTCTTTGGGTCTGAAATGAGTCTCTTGTAGGCAGCATATAGGGTCTTGTTTCCTTATCCATTCTGCCACTCTGTGTCTTTTGATTGGTGCATTCAGTCCATTTACATTTCAGGTAATTATTGATAGATATGTACTTATTGCCATTTTAGTAATTGTTTTCTGCTATTTTTTATATCTCCTCTTTGTTTCTTTCGTCTTCCTCCTCTTACATTCTTCTCATTATTGATGGTTTTCTTTAGTGTTATAATTGGATTTCTCTCTTTAAAATTTATTACTATTTTTTTGTGCATGTATTGTAGGCTTTAGTTTTGTGGTTACCAAAGGTTCAAGGATGGCTTTTTTGCTATATAATAGTCTATCTTAAATTGCTGATTACTCTAGTTATCAGCATTCCTATATAACAACAGCGGACCGATGTGGCCCAGCTGGACACACAGCACCAGGTTTGGACAGCAGCAGGGAGGAAGGAAGCTTTTGGGGCTGGCTCCTGCAGGCACCTCCCTGGTTGGGCTGAAATGGAGCCAAGCAAGCTGGGAGAGTCCCCCTCTGCCTGTCAGGCAGCAAAGTCGATGCTGCTGCTGGGCCAAATGGGTTGGTTCCTGGCAACATGCAGGGAGGTGCCTTGGGGCTGCGTTACCAGCAAGAGGGATGGAGCATCTGGAGCTCCTGAGAGTTCCCGATCTGTTGGGCCAAGGAAGGACTGGGGAGGTATCCTCCACCTTCCCCTGAGGAGAGAGTTCTGTCCAACCCTTGTCATCTCTGGTACCCCTCCCGCTGTCAAGTCTTTCAAACTGCCACCTCTGATTTGGGTCTCAGGACTGGTGGAGCATGCCTTCCCTCCACACTGGCTGGAGTCTCAGCCTCCCAGAGTGTTCCACCTGCCCCTGGTGTCCAGCCCCAACAGTCACCAGGACCCAATGTAATGTGGGCTTGTACTCCTAGAGCAGATCTCCAGGGCGAGGTGTGCAGCTCTCCTGAGCACCTACCTACTCCTGCTCCATTCCTCTTTCTTCCACCTGTAGGCTGCTGTGGGGGAGGGCTTGGGTCCTGCTCGATCTCAGCTTTGCTGCTTCACCCTTTTCTGTGTGGTCCTCTCTTCTTCCTCAGGTGTAGGGGTCTGTTCTGCAGTCTTCAGGTCGTTTTCAGGTCTAGTTGCATTTGCTGTATTTTCCTCTTTCTTGCCTTCCTATTCCACCATCTTTAATCTGATCCACTGGTTCTATATTGTTTTACATCTCTTATGTCTGGCTTAATAGATGACAGTTGAATTTTCATATCTATTTCAGTAGTCTGTCATACATCCTGTAGCCTCTGGAATACCTCATCATGTGTTCCTGACAGAGTGAAAGTGAAAAAGGCAAATAGCATCTTAGTGGTATTTTGAAAATAGTTTTGACCTTACATATCCCCTGGTGGTTCCCAGACCACACTTGGAGAACTGTTGAATTAATCAGTGCTATTGAATCTCTAATTTAGATGAACAGAATTCTAAATCCAGAGGTCTTTAGTTATTCAGTGTTTCATAACATGATCTCTGTCCTCAGAGAACACATGGCCTAGTAGGAAAGACAAACGTGAGTACATTTTAATAGGAAGGAGTGATGAGTTCTGTGTTTTATATGTGTGCATGTACACATGGGTGTGGAGAGGGGGGGTAGTCAAAGACCACTCTTCTTAGGAGGTAATCTTTCAGCTGAATTTTAACGGAAGGGTAGCTCGGGGACAGTCAGAAAAGCATTCTGGAAAAAACAGAAAGGCATGTTTAGGAAACTGTTGTTGATACTCCTGCTAAATAGGGCTTATTTATTTCTTTCTGTTTCAGTTTATAATTACAGGTGGAAATCTACAAGACAGTAAAGAGGCACTGCATTTGGCACAAACAAATGGTATCCCCATATTACTTTTACAAAAAAATATATGAATTAAATTATTTTGAAGAAGTCTTTCTGAGAACTACCTCAGGTACAATCCAATGGATCGTGACTGTAGAAAAGACAGGAAAATAGACTGATTGCAGTGGGACATGATCAAGATGAAGAAATTCAAAGTGCCCATTGGTATATCAGATGCTTGATAAATCCTCATTTTACTGGTTTTTAAGTAAGGATTATTAAGATTCCAGTTAGTGAGAATTAAGTTGACTAGGTATATAATTTAACCTCAACTATTCCTGATATAGAAATTTTGTTTGTATGTTAGAATATGTTTAAGATATGAGTTGCTTTTTATTTGCTCTTTTTTAACTTAAGCTGTGAAAGATCATTTATTAAGTTTATCATGCAGACCACTGGGCAAGGCTGAAGGAATGCAAGTGATAATGTATAATCCCTCATGTACTTACTTTATGTTCATGTATTTTGCATTCATTTAATACCTATAAAGTTTTGGGATTGGTTCCTAAAAGAATCCTGGTTACATAAAACACCCCCTTTATCTGGCATTCATTTACTTAATGTTCTGGGGTTTGGGGGGGCATGTTTCATGTACTAGACACTGAAAAATTAGGCATCCCACCATTTTTTAAAATAAATACTTGTTAAAAACTGTTTTTTTGGAAATCTTTTAAAATGCATACTTCAGAACCCACTGACACCTTTTCTTAGTGATTAAGGTCATAAAAATAAAATCATCTGCACAGAAGCTTTTGAAATAAGAATGTTTTCTCCCATACTTTTTATCTCCAGATAGGCTTTAAACAGTTCTCAGATCTCCATTTTCATCTCTCCTCCACTCTTCTCCATGTACCTGTGTCCTCACTGCTATATAAGTTTGGCTTCTTTTTATATATAAACATATGCATGAGGGAGATTCCACTTAAGCAGGTACCTTACGCCACTCAGAAGCTCCTTTTGACTTCACATTTGTGTTCCATACAATTAAAGCTATCAAAGTATGGCCTCCAAATAAGTGAGCTTAATTTTTCTTAGAAAAACAGATCTCCTTTCCACCTATTTACATCACCCCTTTTAAGGGAAAGGAATGCATTTTAATTGTTACATTAAATAGATGAAAACACAACTGTCACATGAATCATGAGTATAAAAGATAAAATTAGGTTTTATTTCATTCTGCAAGAAACTGATTTGTTTTCCATTCTGCAAGGCTTAGTAAATACCAAGCTTTGGAAAGAGCTTAATTAATTTTTTTTTTACTAATAGATTAAGGCAATTTTCATGCCCTACTTTGAGGTATTCCAAAAATTCTCATATGATTAACCTGATGTAATTTTGATAGTTTAAATAGTTTATGGCTATTGTTAAAAGTTAATCAGTTGAAATTCTTTGATACACTATCTTTGCATATTAAGTATAAAGAAGATATTTTGAAAATAATCCTATGACATTACTTTGTGCTAGCTATATTTTTCAGTACAGTTGGATGCCATCCCACAAGATGCAGTGAATTTGAAAAGAATAATCCTGATCACTACTTAGCAGAGTTGCTAAATCTTGCTGAAAACAATAAAGGGAAAGTTGTAGCAATAGGGGAATGTGGACTCGGTAAGTGCCAACCTAGCCCTGTTAGAGTGCCTTTGTTTGAAAATAATTTGTTCTGTGTAAGTCAAGAGGACTGATTGATTCTTTTTTATCTTTAAAGACTTTGATCGACTACAGTTTTGTTCAAGAGATACTCAGCTCAAGTAAGGAAATTTGTTGACATTAGAAATTATTGTAAAATCTTAAAGAATGATTTTTAATAGCTTTTTATCAGTTCAGAATGTAGTTGGATTAAGTGTCAGGGTTTTTCATTTTTCCTTTTATATACCAAAAGTTAAGTAAAAGAAATTCCATGCATACTTGCATGTAATTCATAAGGGATGGAAGCATATAGTTCCTTAATTGAGTAACCATCTAATTTGATTTTAACAGTAGAAATAAGGGATAAGTTTTATTTCATAAATGCATTTATACATGGACCATTCCAATTAAATGAATTAAATTCAGTTGTGGGGGATGTGATTTAAGAACAAGGTATATTGGAGAATATAGGATCAATCACTAGAGCTAGAAAAGCATATTTTACTTTTGCTGAGCATTGGATATCATCAGTGTGAAAAGAGAAAATTGTTTCTTGGAAGCCATGTTGAGAGTAGTGGCTTCTGAGAAAACTCCATAGCTCACAAGCCTTGGAAACTTCTACAACTCATTGTCCATGTAGTTGGAGCTTCTGGCATTATACCAGTGGGTTGTGTTAATAGTCTGGAAAGAAAAATTAGGTCATAGGTTTAGTTTAAGACATGAGCATTTAGTTGTATTTCAAAAACAATGTATTGTCAAGAAGATAAAACATTAGAATAAACTTCTAAAGGAGATTAATTTAGTTATTCATTCATTCAGCAAATATTTATACAGTAATATGTTCCAGAAACTGCTAGGAGCTTAGTATCCAAAAATATGAATAAGGTATAATATCTGTCTGTGGAGCCATTTAAGAATCAACAACCCTCCATCCTGCTTAGTTTCTTATACATGAAGGAGGAGTCTGAATCAAATTCTCTTAAGAAACTGTCTAGCTCTGTCAAAATATTTAATAATTATATTTGTGCATATGATCTTGATTAAGCCCTTGATGGCCTAAGGGGTTTTTCAAATTATTCATGGCATAAGTGTACTTCCTCTACATCCTTCCCCTGCTCTACCACACATGAAATCCAAGTATGTCCAGTCCAGTTGAAAATGCTTATAAGTGAGGAGCAGATTGACATTATAATGAGTCTGCCACACCCTAGACCTCAAGCTCCAGAATTCCTAGAGTGTGAAGGTCCATAACCAAGTGACACAGGGCAGACTAGAGTAATGTTCTATGGACTCTTTCTTTCAGGTCCTCTCATTTACATAATCTTTCAGAACTGTTCAATTAGTGGCATATTATGTTGTAGTTTTCAGCAACATTGGCAGGATTACTAAATCTCTGCACCTCTCTTGAATGTCATATAGGTCAGGTCATTTAACCTTTAAAGTTCATGTATTCATATTGAAATAGAAAAGCAGTTGTCTGTAATAGTTTCTTAGGTTAAGGCTACAGATCATAATTCCTCCACTTTAGTGCCTGTTTTCATTCAAGATGAACCTTCTGAAGCCAACAGACTGTGTGGTGTGACAGTCAAGCGCAAAGGCAGAGGCCCCCAAGGCTTCTTGTCCATATGACTCTTCTTTGAGAATGAGTTAAAACAATGTAAAATGTAACCTGAATACTTCAAACTCGATTTTTTGGCGTTAAATGAAATTGATAGTATCAGTTCTGTTTTACTGCTCTGGGGATACTTCACCATTGTTTTAAAATCAGAACATTAAACAATAAGCATAGCAGGTATGGCTTATGGTTTAACACACATGCCAAATGTCCAGGTGTTAATCTGTACTAGAGAGTTTGAACTCCATTCATTCAGTAAATGGTTACCAACCCCCTTCTCAGTATGATGCAAAGAAGAATAAAATGTTTCTCATGACTTTTATAGACAAAAGAGGGCATAAATAATTAAAATGGTTTGGAAAATGCTATCAAAAAGGTGTGTGGACAGCACAGGGAAGGACTGACTTTTTGGGGAGTTAGGGAAGGCTGTGCTGGGCCTCTTCCAGAGAGGCGAAACTAAGAACAAACTGAAGGTAGAAATTCTAAAAAGGTAGGCAGTTCAGTTTGAGATTTTTAAGAAGTATAAAACATCAAATGACTTAGAAAATGACACACCAGTAGTAATTACATTTGGATTGTTGTTAAAGAAGTGCACACTCATGCCTTATACATTGGCTCCCTCCCCTTCCCCAGCATGTCCTCACAGCATGCAGTCCTTGTTCTCTGCCACAGCACTTTATTTGTTTCACCCTTTCTCACGTGTTCTGAAAGTATGTTTGTTACCCCTTCCCCCTCCCACAACAAACTAGCATGTCTGAGTTCTTGAAAGGCACATACCACGCCTTACTTGTTTCATAGTCCCATAGCAGCAGCCACAGTACTCTTAGCACATGGTAGGTACTCAGTAAATGTTGAATTTTTAATAAGGAGTTAAGGATCTTGTTGATTCCTGTAGAGCACCATAGATAAAAAGCTTGTAATTCAGCTTTTCCCATTGGGTCTGTTCTTGGAAGAATTTAGATTTTCACTTATGCTTTTATACCATCAGAAACAGTTAATGTATGATCTACTGTTTGTTTTTTTTTTAAGTAAAAATGAGTCAGGAAAAAGGTGTACGAGAAGAGAAAAATAGAAAGCAAATTAGTGTAATGGACTAGGAGACCAGAGAAAAAAAATTAATGTGCTGTAGACATAGTGTCTGGAAAATAATGGTAAGTAAGGCAGTATATAACAGTGTTAAAAGTAAGATCTTTGAGATCAACAGTTCTGTGTTTGAATCGTAACTGCTGTGTGGTGGCTGTATATTCCTTTGAAATCCCTCATCTTTAAAATGGGGATGGAACTGCCTACCTTCCTTAACATTTGGTATGTGAAGCCCAGAGTGCTGTGCTCAGAGTTAGGTGCTCAATAAATTGTGACTATTGTATTATTACTAGAAATATTGCCATCCTAAAGGAAAATATTAGCCATAGTTTCTGTTTGGAGTTTTTGAAAAGTTGATTTTAAAGAGCCAAAAGAAAAGCAAAGTAAGATGGAAAGGTCCTTGTATTTTCAGTTTCTCTGCCCTGTACATACTCCTTTCCCTGTTACAAGTTAGAGTTCTGTTCACTTGAGCAGGAAATTTCCTTTGGGCATTTTTCTTGGGACTTTATAATGTTAATACTGTACAGGTCTTTAAAAAAATCAGACATCAGACAAGATGTCAAAATGATCATTTTTGGACCTAGGTGACCTCAGAGATGAGAGAGTGAGGCTACCCTTGCCCTCAGCCTGTTTAGAAGAGGATTACCACCACAGGCTAAAGTGTGCTGGTGTATGCATTGGCTGTTTTGGTTTGCCTCTGATATAGTTAATAAGTTGAACTTCTCAAGCCCTTGTCCTTAGTTATTGTTGACCCTAAAATGTAAGAAGCAGAAATGCAATCAGAAGCAAATTGTAGTTTCACTAAAATGAGCAAATCTAACTCAAGTAAAGAATGATTTTCATTTGTGAACTAAAAATAAAATCATAAGAGTAGTCTGTTAAGAGATGCCAGTTCCTGCCCTTTAACTTATATTCTTATTATTAATTACCGTGGGGGGTTTATTTTGTTTTTTCTTTAAAGACAATATATTGTCACTTGATGTTAAGTACCAGTTATCCTTAATTTATATCATCAGGAATACTTTTTCCACATGGTTTCTTCCTTATGGATATGTAGCTAGCTTGACCACATGGATCTTTTTCTTTTCTCAAATTATGCAAAATTCTGTAGGCACATTGCTTAGGCAGGCATCCCTTATTTTCAGAAATTGTACTTTGCTCTGTGATAGAAAGGCTTATTTCCAGGCTGATCATTAGGTTCCATAAATCTGTGGTTTGGTTGTATGGCTTTGTACATAGACTTGTGTGTGAGAAAAATGATCAGTGTAGATCAAGTTTGCTAACTCCCAGAGCACACTTAATTGTTGACATTAAATTACTTTAGAGGTTAATGGAAACAGTGATTAGAAGTAATTATTAACATCTTATTTTCTTCCAAGGCTTTGTTTATATTTCCTACACTGAAATTTCAGCACTTTGTTAACTAAAAATATTTCTGCTTGTTCTAGCCAAGCAGAATCTGAAAAGGTTGATTCAAAAATCTTAACATTGGGTAATGAAGACATAGACTACTAACTTTAAGAAGACTGTTTCCTTACACAGTACATTTCTGTATCTAATTTTAAAATTTAGCATTTTCATGAGTACAAGGGGTATTCCAGGAAAACAGTTGTCCTGCACTTCAAAGAGACAAGTTAAACAGAGAGAAATTGTCCCCCAAAATTAAGGGGCCTAGAAGAGGTAAACCTTTTAGGAAAATAAGAAGCCTATTGGCTGTAATTCCTGGTTTTACTTAAACTACATGGCCATTAGGACAAGAACAAGAGGGAGCACTGGGCTGAAATGGAAAACATACAGAATGCCCCCGCTGCCCCCCACCCCCCATTGTATCTGGATACTGTCATTGTACTCTGGAAGGAAGGGGAGGCTTCTTTGAAATGCCACAACTTTTTATTGTTTTGGCTGAGACTCAGAATTAGAACCACTGAAGTTCTGGTCCAACTTTGCCACATTGTGTTGTCCTCTTGGGAAAAGTCCTGCCCCACTCTGACACTACTCCTATCCTTGGGTTGTTTTGAGGATCAAATAAAACAGTGGTTTGTGGCACTTGAAAAACCTTTTTGTAAAGTAGTCTGAAATATTCAGGGCTGCCATTTTATCATGTAATTTTGTTTTTCTAAAAAATAGAGTATTTTAGTTTTTGTGCTATTTAACAAATCCTTACAGGTTGTTTTAAAGGGAATCTTTCTTTTTGTTCAGTGGCAGTACTTTCTTGTATAACAGCACGTAGAACACCGAGTATGAAACATTTCCTGGCTTCTCACAGGAGTGATTTGATTCCCACTGATGCTACTCAGCCAGCTGTGGGGGCTCAGGGTAGGTGGTATATTTTCCACCACCAACACATGATGCAGGGAAGGGAACCCACAGGTGATGGGGGGGTGTCTACTTCATTTACTGGGATTTGGCCAAAATGCTTGTTTGGTGGAACAGCCCAGCCCCGTCACTGTAAACTTAAACATTATAGCTCTTTGCTTCCAGCAATCAATAGTAAAGTGCTAATTAACCTGGCAGGTATAATGCAAAAACCGGCAAACATTTCTGAAAATAATTTTGTAACTCTAGAAAATGAAATACCTCTTTTCAGGAAGTTGTGTGTTATAAAAGTTTTTCACTAAGCCTAATGTGTTTTAAATGTCTAACTTCAGTTTCTGATCTATAATTTCTAGAGAATAAAAGTCCCTTAGCTAAAAAAAAAAAAGAAAAAATATGACATAACTATTTTTCTCATGCTAAAATAAAATTTTCAACAAGGAAATTTTGCATTATGCAGATATTTTGAAAAACAGTTTGAACTGTCAGAACAAACAAAATTACCAATGTTTCTTCACTGTCGGAACTCGCATGATGCATTTTTGGGTGAGTTAAAGCTAAAATCTCATTTATAATTTAAGAATTTTACAGAAATCAGATAAGCTATTTGCTGAAAGTTGTTTCTGATTTTAATTCACAGACATAATGAAAAGAAACAGAGATCGGTGTGTAGGTGGAGTAGTAAGTATAAAAAGAGTTGTTTTTAATACTAGACGCTCAAAAGTGTCTTGGTTGTTAAGGTTGGCCTCTGAAGTAATCCAGATATCAGCAATAAAGTTATTAAGGTTCTTCTTTCTTATTTGAAGGACATATAAATTTACTGTTGAATCTGTAGGCTAGATGTGGCACAAATAAATCATACTGATTTAATTACTGTTACTTTGTTTAAAGTGCAAGAATGAGTACAGAATTCTTTTCATAAGAAAACCCCGTGAATTTACTTATACACTTTTTAACAGTGTGGGTAACATCCTTTTTCTCTGCCTCTTCCATCAGCTATTATTTAATGTTCTTCAACTTCAATTTTGTGCAAAATAATATCTTAATATTTTTAAATATTTTAACATTAATTTCAGGTTTGCCATCTTAATTTCTTGTCAGTTGTGTTCATTTACTATTATCACTCTGATCTACTCTTAACATGATTATGTGGTCATTTCACTCACTATTAGTCTTGAGACAATTCTCATAAAAACTGTCTGCCCACCACTTAGCTTAGGTATTCATAGCAGTGATTTTTAATCTTTTTTGAATAACGGCTGCCTTTGAAAGTCTGTCTCAGAAAAAATCTCAGATGTATACATTTTCACATAATTTTAGGAGTTACTCACTGGTCTCTAGCAAAAAAGTTACCCGGGTATGTAAAATGACATTTATACTAAGCTAACTAAGGAAAAAGGAAATGGCAGAGCCCTTATTGTATACTCACATTGTGTGGTGGCTTTGATAGTTTCATAGGTTTTCCATCAAGTTTTTAGCCCGTGCTTCATGTTTCGTACTACTAGTGATATGTATGCCTTCTGTATGATGTTAATATTACTGTGTATATATTTATCCCTGTGATCTATACTTCTAGGGACTGTACTTGGGAATCAAGAGAATATTTCCTTAATGCCCTGAGATTACTGGTGGCACTTAAGACCTTTAGCCTCTACCTCTCAGTTCATTTCTAAATAAGAATTTACTTGGATGATTTTATAATCATTCTTAAAAATTAATGGCAGCAACAAATCCAACCTAAATGTTTGACTTTTATTTTAAAAAAAAAAGGATTGCCAAATAATTTTGAGATGATTGTGAAGAGTCATATTTTAAATTATTTTGATATTAATGAAGGCTGTGCTTTTTAGTCAGCTACAAACGCTGAGAGGAAGAATAAACTCCTTTCGGGTAACTGTAACACAGTTTTCTTTTTTTTTGAGGCACAGGGTATCCATAGTGTGTAATCAGACTTTGGGCACTGTATTAATGTGACATCACTTGTTAAGTGTGTTTAAAGGAGTGTTGTTACTTACTTTTTAGATTACATGAATACATCCAAAGTGTGACAGACTGCTTTAACCCCTGTATCTTTCTTTGAAGGGGAAAAACACCACTTCATTCTTGTTTGCATGCTGAGCTGATATTATTGACTATATAATTATTTACCTATTTTCATGATGTTATCTTTCATAGAGCCTCTTAAAACAGGTCCCAGATCATTTCTCTTATGGAAAAAGTCTCCTTTAATGGAAAAATTAAACATTTAAAAATATTTTTTAAATAGGTTTTAACATTTCTCACTTTTTCTCATGCTTTTGCCCACGAATATGGCTCCTGACTCCAGACCCCTTTCCTGGAGGTACAGCAGTAATGCTGGCGTAGAGACATCCACACAGCCACAGAGAGAAATCCTAGGCAGCCCCTTCTTGCCTCATGCCTTTGGAGATGAAGATAGGTTATACTTGTGAGTTTGATTTGAAAATAAAAATTCTAGGGGCCATGACATTTGAAACCCTGTGGTCCAGAAAATCCTAGAAGGTCTTATTAATGTTACTTAGAATTTTAAAGAAAATAATCATTGTAGTAATAAAATTATACCGATGTATCCCTAGGTACATTCATTTGATGGTACCAAGGAAGCAGCAGCTGCTTTGATTGATTTGGATCTGTACCTGGGATTTAATGGTTGGTACGTTCTAAAGTCGTTTGTTTGTTTGTTCTTTAACTTTTATATTAAGCAGATGCCTTCAAGTGTTTTACAGTGAATTGCCGATAAAGATTTAAACTTAAATTTATTTTTATTAAAGTTAGCGTGCATTTTGCATTGTTATTGGCCTGCACATTTCAGCAATTATGTAAGAGATTAAACAGTACACTGCTATTACAAATTCAAGGTTGAAGTTATAAACTACTACCCTGTATTCCAATAATGGGAAACAATTTTGTGTCAAGCTCAGCAACTAGCTTTCTCTAGCAATGTAGTTTGTTACCAGGTCATTTTATTCCTTTAAAACATACATGTTCACAGCATTGTATATTGAAACACAAGTGATACCTGACCATGGTGAAAAGGTCACACTGTGACATCATCATTGTGTATGTCTCTGTAGGCCAAGAAACTGAAACTTGGAGAAATTAAGAAAAAATTAAAAAGTAACTTAAAGCACAAGACCCAGTGTCCCCTGGCTTCTCACTCGGTGACCTACTGTTACACCACACTAAACCTCATACACCCAATTCCGTCAGCTAACACATCTGGGTCCCTGGGCTCATTTTCTTCCAAATCATTTGATGAGCTTCTGCCAGTGTCATTTTAGCTCATTAAATGAACTGTAGATAGTAAGACGTGCTTTCCCTCTTCAGTGTTTCATTCCCTTAAAATTAGCACTTTTATGATTATATTGTTTTATACTAAAATCTGCTTAGAAAACTAGGATCATAAAATGATTTGCTATAGAATTCAGACTTACTTAAATATCTTAGATGCTTTTTCCATATTCCAAATTAATTTATAAATCACTATGGAAAAGAATATATTCATAATGGAGTGAAAAGTGAAGTAGTATTTAAAAACTTCATGCCCTCTACTTCTAAGTCAACTTTTTAAGATACAACCACTTTGCTCTTTATCTCCCTATATCTAAATATTATACATATTCTGTTCTCTGTTAATTCACTTCCTTTGTTTACATTAAGGTTTACTAGCACTTTAGTTCTTCATTCAATACTGACCTTTCCACCTGTTATTTCCTCCATAATCCAATCAATGTAGTTATTTCAGCATTTTTGGTTATATGAATATTCAGTGTTGTTACTATTATGTCTATCAAATATTGTTGATTGCTGAACCATATAGTATACTACTTTTTACATTTCCTGGAGTAACTTTCCTCATATTTTTATTTACTTGGCCTCCTTTAAAATGTAAAGCCTTTTCACACTTTATGATAGCTATGCAGAATGCCTTTTATTTACTTTTTCACATGAGGAAACCTGCTTAGATAATCTAGATAATTCCATTAGTTCCTGACCCTTCCACCTTTCTGCTTCAGTTTGGACTAGTGTGTCTTTCTGTGATAGAACTCCTATTTTTAGATCCCATGTATTCTGTTTTGTTTTGTTTTGATGGGACACGTTTGGAAATGTATTCTTCCTCTTGAAAGTTCACTTGGATACTTAATGAAAGAAAAGTAAAAACACTTGCACTTGATTATTTTTATCTAGGCATAAAATTTTGGATTAGAATTAATTTTCACTGAAAATTTACAGTGTTCCCTTGCTGGATTCCAATGTTGATTAATCAGTTGTTATTCTGATTCCCAGTCCTTTCTCTGTGACCTATTTTTTTCCCTGAGGAATATTTTAGTTCTTCATTTCTGGTATTATCAAATTTCTCGAAGATGTTTTAATGGGCTTTTTTGTCATTCAGAATTTGTGCACTCTCTGCTAGCACCTTCCATCTAGTACAGAAGTACATCTTTGTCAGTCCTAGGAAATTTTCTTGATTTCCCCTCTCCCCCCATTCTCTCTTTGGACCTCTCAGGCTGACATTCTGATCTCATTTTTTTTTTAATTCTACAATTTTTATCTTTTTCCTACTCTCAAAAAGGTGCCTCATGTTTGGAGCTTTAAAAAAACAAACAAACAAACTTCAGCTTTTGTTTTCAGTCTCTGAAAGCTCTTTTTTTCAACCATAAACTTGTTTGGCAGATGCTGCACCTTCTCATCTCTCTAGAGATATGAATTAGTTTTTTAAAGTTATTTTCTGTTTGCCATATGTGTGCTTTATTTCCTCTGTTACTTTTTCCTCTTTGTTTTGGTTTCTGTCATGATAGAGGCTTTCTTCAAATGTTAAGCAGCTCTTTACTGTATATTTTTAAAGTTAAAAAAAAAATTGTGGAAGCTCTGTGGGGAGATAGCCCATCCTTTGGCGGGCCCACAGACAGCCCATTGACTTTCTCACCAGGGATTCATAAATGACCCTGTGTTGGGGAGCAGGGTGGGGCTGGAGAGGGTTTCACTGGTCAGTACACAGTCAGTCTTCATTTTCAGTCCCAGGGCTCCGCCTCTACTCATCTGTGCCTGTTCCCCAGTCCAGTCTCTGATTTAGGTTCTGCAGAGACTGTACACACATATCTCTCTCACTCCCTTGCCTGCGCCAGGGGTGTGGAGCAGAAATAGACATCTCTGCACCAGTCCACTGGAAAGTAATCTGAGAGCCCCATCTTCTCTTTACCTCCACATTTCAAACAATCCTTGCTTCAATCCCCTGCCTATCCCAGCCTTTCTAGGTACCTAGTTCTTCCAGTTCTTAGAAATTTCTTGGGTGAATTGGTTTACTTATCTTCAGTATCTCTGCAGGCCATAGCACTTAAGTCACTCAGCACACAAACAGGTAATTTATCATTTCTCAATATACTTCATGCTTTCTTAAAATATAAAAGTTTTTAAAAGTTTGTGATTTATTAGTGGCTAGAAGTAGCTCCTAGTTTAATAAAAAAATGCTATTTTTTACTTATTTTGGGATAATTTTCAAGAAAAGGATGTAGAAGGCCTTTATTTTACCTTCTTGAACCATTAGTCTGTCTTAAAGGTTTCTAAATCATCTTGAGTTTATAAAGACAGCTTTAAGCTGAGTTTTTCTTATATATTAACTCAGAATTAATATTAGTTGTTTAATCAAAATAAGTATCTCTATATTCTTGTTTTGAAATTCAGTTTATTGTAGTCTTAATCTAAATTTCTGAGGTATGGTAATTTAACATGTTATTTATGATACAAAATGTTTAGTTTCTAAAGGTTAAATTAGAGCTCTTTTGCCAAGAAAGTGGAAAAGTTTCAAATTTGACTGTAGAATCATGACAGTTGCTCATCCTTAAATGGAAAATTATATTAAATAGAGATATTGGTTTTAATTTAAAATATTTCTTCTGGTACTATATATTTCTGTATTTAGATAAGTTTTTACAAGCATGAAATACATGTTAGGAAAAGACTCTTTTCATGAGATTAAAAATAAGCAAACAGTTTCATAATTTGAAGTTTTAAATTTGGTACTCATATCAAGCATATCCATCAATATTCTTAAGAAAATAATTCATATTGATCAAGTATTAAGCTGGCTGAAACAAGCATTTTGCTTTTTCTACTGAACACTAATGAAAAGTTAGTTCTTATGGCAATCTAGATTACATTTCTCTCCCACTCTTCCTAAAAGCCTACTAAAATTAAAATTGTAGATATTCAAAGCAGAAAACCTATAAAAGCAAAAAAATAAAAACTAGGCCAGAGTTTTGCTAATGGAGACAATAGATTTCTGGAAGACAGGTGAAACTGGAGGAAAAATCTTAAAATTATGCCACTAAAGGGCCTCAGGAGATGGGAGCAAATTTAGCAGACAGTTTCAGAGTGGCTTTAGGCTTAGAATTAGTGAGAAATAGAACCAAAATAAGGTGATTGAGAGCCTGTATAGAGAAAGATGTTTCTCCTCATATCCATTCCCATGCATAGAGTACAAAAGCAGTAAGCATTTCTGCCAGGGGCCTGGAGGGGGTGTGGGAGTGGGGACTGGCTAAGACTTGGGATGCTTATGATGATTCCAGAGAAAAATATTTAAAGAACCAACAGCCTAACAATTAGCTTCTTACCCTTAGATGAAGTTGGAAATCAGCATGCCCAGTCTTGGCCTGTCCCACAAGGAGATTCCAAGAAGAATCCCCACTCAGAGAACTGGGAGTAAAACAATCATGTTAACACAAAAGCAGAGACACAACCCTGGCAACCCAAGCTTCCTTAAATATAAATTGATTACCAAGAACCACCAGAGAAATGAGGTAAACCAGCAGAAAGAAAAAGATCAAGATACATAGAAATATTAACACCAGAGTAAACACTTAATATAGGTAAAAGGACTTTAAAAGTCACCTGACATAGAGTTCAGATGTTACATCCATAAAATATGAGCAGAATGTGCTATGAGAGAAAGAACATAAGAGAATAAGAGTTCCATAAAGATTAAAAATGAATGTATTAAAACCACCATTGGAGGAAGCTGGGGAATGAGCACATTCAACAGAAAGATGCATATTCTTTCCCTCTACAGACTTCCACTGGGACATATTAGTAGACAGAGGAATTTTCTCTTTATACACATATTCTAGCTAACAAAGGGCTGCTAGAATTATATCAACATTTTGTTAACTTGTGGTGAACTAATTGGTCTAGGCATGGGTATCCATGGCTGCCTTATATCACAAAAATAAACCAAATAACCCTATAAAAGATAACAGAGGACAAACTTAATATTGAGATGACCAGGAAAGATGGTGTGAAGTAGGGGGATCCCTAGCTCACCTCCTTCTTACACATCAAGTCTGCAACTAAATATATTGCAACTCACTCTGAAAACACTGAAGACTAGCAAGACAGTTCTTCTACAGCTAAAGATATAAAGAAAAAGCCATGTCAAGAAGGGTATGAAGGGCAGATACACAGTTGGGAACCAAACCTTGGTGCTGCAACCCATAAGCAGCAGGGATGTGACAGGTGCAGAGGTCCTCCCTGAGGACCAAGGAGAGACCGTGAGCAATTATAAGAGCTGTGGCTCCTATATAACTTCATGGAGTTTGAATTAGAATTGCGGCAATTACAAGTGCTATATGGCTCACAGAAGAATAAGCGATTAGTGATTTTAGGTCAGTTTGGCGAAGGCTCAAGCCCTGCATTAGGTATCCCCTGCTTTGGGGATCTGCACCTGGGAGACTAGTTCCTGTATCATCTGGCTCTGACCATCAGCAGGGCTTAACCCCAGGAGAGCCAAAGAGCTATAGGAAACTGAGTTGGCACTCTTAAAGGGCCAGTACATTGTATCACTCACTTGGAGACCCAGTAACATAGACAGCAGTTTGAAAAGTGCCTGGATTATAATATGTTAAAGAGGTTTGTTAACTAGTATTAGGGCATGTGCTGCAGGGCAGGGATTCATAGGAACTTTCTCCTGGAACAAATGCTGGCAGGTGCCGTTTTTCTTCTTCAGCCTTACTGGTGTGATGCTGATGGAGGCCACTTCTGACACCCAGTGCCTTGAAAGCACCACACACACTGCCCCAGAGATCCCCTGTGGACCCACCATATCTGACCTGCCACACCCAGCAGACAGCCCCAGGGAGGGGAGGGCCAAGCCTTGCTCATTAACAGTTGCAGGGCCAACTGTGCCAGGGCCACCCCTGCCCACCAGTGCACCCACAGCAGTCATGGCTGGTCATTGCAGCCAGCCAGGCTGGCGGATAGCCCTGAGCATCAGCAAGCCCACAGCAATTATGGCCCACCACAACAGGAGGGTTACTTTTGGAGCGCCTGGATTTGGTGGCCAGTAGGGATAGCACTGCTGGGCCCCACAGGATGCCTTCTACACAAGGCTACTAGCAAAGCCAGGAAACACAGCTAACCTACTTAATACATAGAAACAAACACAGTCAGACAAAAAGTGGAGACAGAGGAATGTGTTCCAAATGAATGAATGAAATAAAACCTCAGGATAAAAAGAAAACCAAACAGATAGCAATCTACCTGATAAAGAATTGAAAGTATGGTCATAGGGGGCTTACTGGACTGGAGAGAAGAGTGGATGAACTCAGGAAGGACTTCAAGAAAGAGAAAATATAAAAACCAGTCAGACCTAACAATACAATAACTGTAGTAAAAAACTAAAGGGACTCAACAAGATGGATCACTGAGCTGGAGGAAAATGTAGTGGAAAATCATCCAAGCTGGAAAGGAAAAACAAATGTTTTAAAAATGAGGATAGATTGAGACCTTTGGGATAATATCAAGCATACAGCATTCTCAGTATAGGAGTATCAGAAGGAAAAGGACAGAAAAAGGGGCAGAAAACGTATCTTAAGAAATAATAGCTGAAAAACCTTCTTAACCTGGAGAAGGAAATAGCCATCAGGTCTGGGAACACAAAAAGCCACAAACAAGATGAACCCAAGGAGATCTACACCAAGATAATGCTAATTAAAATGGCAAAGTTTATTAAACATAAAGAGAATCTTAAAAGCAGCAAGAGAAAAGTGAAGTTACATACAAGGGAAATCCCATAAGACTATCAGCTGATTTTTCAGCAGAAACTTTACAGTCCAGAAGAGAGTGGGATGATACATTCAATATGCTGAAAGGAACAACCTTAAAATCAAGAATAGTCTACCAAACAAGATCATCATTCAGAATTGAAGGAGAGATAGTTTCCCATATAAACAAAAGTTAAAGGAGTTTATCACCACTAAACTGGCCTTACAAGAAATGTTAAAGGGACTTATTTAAGCGTAAAAGAAAATGTCATAACTGGGAGTAAGAAAATTAGGAAAGGAAAAAAAATTTCACTGGTAAAAATAATATTCAAAGATCAATAACTAATACAGACCACTATATATATAGGATGCTGTATATGAACTTAATGGTAACCACAAACCAAAAACCTGTAATAGCTAAAAAATAAAGGAATCCAAGCATAACGCTAAATAAAGTGATGAAATCACAAGGGAAGAGAGCAAGAAAAGAAGAAAGGATCAAAGAAGAAGACAACCAGAAAACATTTAACAAAATGAAAATAAATACATACCAATCAATAATTACTTTAAAGGTAAATGGACTAAATGCTTTAATCAAGGCATAGGGTAAGTAAATAGATTTAAAATAAACAAGACCATCTATATTTTGCCTACAAAAGACTCACTTCAGATCTAAAGACACAGACAGACAAACTGAGGGATGTGAAAAGATATTCCATGCAAATGCAAAAAAGAAAAGACAAAACTGGAGTAGCAATACTTATATATCAGACAAAATAGATTTCAAACAAAGAATGTAATGACATGGTATTATATAATGATAAAGGGATCAATCCATCAAGAGAATATAACAATTGTAAACATCTATGCAACCAATGTAGAAGCACTTGATACAGAAAGAAAATATTAACAGATGTAAAGGGAGATATTGACAGTAATGCAGTAATAATAGAGGACTTAAATACTCCACTTACATGAACAGACAGATCATCCAGACAGAGAATCAATAAGAAAATAGTAGCATTGGACAACACATTACACCTGATGAACTTAACAGATATATACAGAGCAAGTGCACATGGGACATTCTCCAGAATAGATCACATCAGGCCACAAAAGAAGTCTCAATAAATTTAAGATTGATAAAGTATTCTAAAACATAGAAGGGGAGGGAATACTTCCAAACACATTCTATGAGGCCAGTCTCACTCTGATACCAAAACCAGACAAAGACACTACAAAAAAAGAAAATTGTAGACCAATATCCCTGATGAACATAGATTCAGAAATCCTCAACAAAATATTAGCAAACCAAATTCAAAAATACATCAAAAGGATTATCCATCATGACCCAGTGGGATTTATTCCAAGGAAGCAAGGACAGTATAATATTCATAAATCAGTATCACACACCACATTAACAAAAAGGATAAAAACCATATGACCATCTCAATAGATGTTGAAAAAGCATTTGACAAAATTCACATCCATTCATGATAAAAACTCAACAAAATGGTTATAGATAGTACATACCTCAATATAACAGGCCATATGTGGCAAACCCACAACTAACATCATACTGAATGGTGAAAAGCTGAAAGCTTTTTTTCTAAGATTAGGAGCAAGACAAAGATGTCCACTCTCACCACTTTTACTGGAGGACCTAGTGATGGAAAACAGACAAGACAGAGATAAAAGGCATCCAAATTGGTAAAGAAGTTAAAATCACTATTTGTAGATGATAAGATATACATAGAAAACCCTAAAGAAGCTACTAGAGAAACTATTAGAACTAATAACTGGATTCAACAAATTTGCAGGATACAAAATTAATATGGAGAAATCTATTGCATCCCTATATACTAACAATGAACTAGCAGAAAGAGAAATCAGGAAAACAATTCCATTTACAACTGCATCAAAAAGAATAAAATACCTAGGAATAAACCTAACCAAGGAGATGAAACACCTGTACCCTAAAAACTTTATAAGACATTCCTGAGAGAAATTAAAGACACAAATAAATGGTAATCTATCCCGTGCTCATGGATAGGAAGAATCAATATTGTCAAAATGGTCATCCTTTCTAAAGCAATGTAGAGATTCAATGCAATCCCTATCAAAATACCAACAGCATTTTTCAATGAACAGTTCTAAAATCATATGGAACCACAAAGGATCCTGAATAGCCAAAGCAATCCTGAGAAAGAACAACAAAGCCAGGGAAATTATGCTCCCTGACTTCAAGCTCTACTACAAAGCCACAAAAATCAAAACAATTTGGTAGTGGCACAAGAACAGACCCATAGATCAATGGAACAGATAGAGAGTCCAGATATAAACCCATACAGCTATAGTTGATTAATATCTGATAAAGTAGCTATGAATATACAATGGGAAAAAGACAGTCTATTCAGTCTGGATAGCTACATGCAAGAGAATTACTGTCTAACTCCATGCACAAAACTAAATTCAAAATTGATCAAAGACCTGACTGTAAGACATGAAACCATTAAAACTCTTAGAAGAAAACATAGGCAAAATTTCTTGAACATAAGCATGAGGAATTTTTTCCTTGACACATCTCTCCAGGCAAGGGAAACAAAATGAAAAATGAGCAGCGGGGACTACGTCAAACCAGAATCTTCTGTACAGCAAAGAACACCATCAGCAGAACAAAAGGTAACCTACAGTATGGAAGAATATATTTGTAAACAAGTTATCCAATAAGGGGTTAACATCCCAAATATATAAAGAACTCATATGCCTCAACACCAGAAAACCAAATAACCCAATTAAAAAATGGGTGGAGGACCTGAGCAGACATTTCGCCAAAGAAGAAACACAAATGGCCAATAGGCACATGAAAAGATGCTTCACATCATTAATCATCAGGGAAATGCAAATCAAAAACACAATGAGATGTGACCTCACACCAGTCAGAATGGCCCCATATAAAAGATGAGAACAAGTGTTGGCAAGGATATGGAGAAATGGGAACCCTCCTACACAGTTGGTTGGAATGTAAATTTGTGCAGCCACTGTAGAAATCAGTATGGAGGTTTCTCAAAAAACTAAAAATAGAAATACCATTCAACCCAATAATTCCACTTACAGAAATTTGCCCAAAGAAAACAAAATCCCTGACTTGAAAAGATACATGCATTCCTATGTTTATCACTGCATTATTTACAATAGTCAAAATATATAAGCAACCTAAGTGTCCATCAATAGATGAAGAAGATGTGGTACAAGATGCAATGGAATATTATTCAGCCATAAAAAGGAAATTCTGCCATTTGCAACAACATGGGTTCTTCTAGAGGGTATTATACTCAGTGAAATAAGCCAAATAGAGAAAAATACCATATAATTTCACTTATTTGTGGAATATAAAAAGAAAACAAATGAACAAAACAGCAGTAGACTAATAAGACCCTGAGAAGTGACTGGTGGTTACCATGGGGGAGGGGAGGGTTGGTGGGGGAGGGGGGGGGGATAAAGGGGCACAAAAAATTCTCAGTCATAAGTGGGTCAGAGAGATATCAATACAGCAGGAAAATATAACCAATTATTCTGTAACATCTTCCTATGTTGGTAGATAGTAACTGCACTAGTTGGTGAGGATTTAATAATATGGGTAACTGCTGAACCACTGTGTTGTGTATTTGAAGCCAGTATAACATTGTATATTGATACATCAACTAAAAGAACAGGACAAAGAGGAAAGTCCTCATCTAAAAAGGACCATATGACCAGAAATTATTCTTGAAGTCTGTATTCTCTGCAACATAAAGGGCATCTAGGGAGATGGACTCTACCCCTATTCTTTGAATTATTACTTGAGGCAGAATACTTCCCATTTTACATTTATTCCAATAAATAAAAAAGCACAGGTAATGCTGATACAAAAAAAATTTTAAGATGATTAAAACCCTACCATGCATCTTTTCTGACAATGTATAAAACTAGAAATCACAAGAAAAAATTGGAAAGGAACCAAATGCATGGAGGCTAAACAACATGCTACTAAACAACCAATGGACCAATGAACAAAAGAACAAATCAGAAAATAGAGACAAATGAAAACACAGTGTATCAAATCTGGGACACAACAAAAGCATTTCTAAAAGGGAATTTTATAGCAATAGGGGCCTCAAGAAGAATAATCTCTAATAATCTAACTTTAGAACTAAAGGACCCAGAAAAAGAACAAATCAAGCCCAAAGTTAGCAGGAGAGACATAATAATACAGATCAGAGCAGAAATATAGAGACTAAGTAAACAAAACAATGAAACTAAGAGCTGGTTCTTTAAAAAGATAAACAAAATTGATAAGCCTTTTAGCTAGACTCATCAAGGAAAAAATTCAAAATCAGAAAAGAAGTTAAAACTTATTATTTTTAATAATAAGGGGCACCATAGAAATTCAAAAACATAAGAAAATTCTACCAAAAATTATGTCAAATTGGACAACTTAGAATTGGGTAAATTTTTAGAAACATAGAGTCTTCCACAACTGAATCAAAAGAAATCGAAAATATGCACCAACTTATTACTAGTAAGGAAATTGAAGCAGTAATCAAAAATCTCCCCAAAACAAAATTTTTTCTGAGACCAGAAGGCTTCACAGGTGAATTCTACCAAACATTTAAAGGAAGCTAATAACTCTCCTTAAAACTATTCCAAAAAATAGAAGAGGAACTGTTTTCCAAACTCATTCTATGAGGTCAGCATTATCCAAAACTAAAACCAAAATCATGCAGACACTACCAAAAGAAAAAAAAATCAAAAGACCAATATCCCTGATAAACATAGATGCAAAAATCCTCAACAAAATATTAGCAAACCAAATTTAAAAATACATTAAAAGGAACATTCACTGTGATCAGGTGGAATTTATTCCAGGGATGCAAGCATGGTTCGACATCTGCTAATCAGTGTAATACACTGTATTAGCAATAATAAAAACCATATGATTATCTCGATAGATGTAGAAAAAGCATTTGACAAAATTTAACATCTATTCATTGTAACAACTTTTTTAACAATATGGGCACAGATCAACATAATAGCAGCCATATAGGACAGACCCACAGCCAACATCATACTCAGTGGCAAAAGCTGAAATCTTTCCCTCTGAAATAAAGAATTAGGTAAGGATGCCCTCTCACTACTCTTATTTAACATAGTACTGGATGTCAGCTACAGCAGTCGGAAAAGGGAAACAAAAGGCATCCAAATTGGTAAGGAAGTAGTAAAAGTGTCACTTTGGTGTGCCATGATTCTATATATAGAAAACCATAGATGTAGAAAAACAAAGAAAAACAAAAACCTATTAAATGAGTTCATTGAAGTTGTAGGATACAGAATCAATATACAGAAATCCTCTTTCTATATATTAAAAATGAACTAGGAAAAGAAATTAAAACAATTCCATTTACAGTTGCACCAAGTGTAAAAATACCTAGGAATAAATTTAACCAAGGTGAAAGACCTATACTCTGAAAACTGTTAGAACAGCAATGAAAGAAATTGAAGGCAACACAAATAAATGGAAAGGTATACAATGCTCGTGGATTGAAAGAATATTTTTTAAATGTCCATACTACCTGAAGCAGTCTACAGATTTAGTGTAATCCTTAGCAGAGTACCAGTAGTATTTTTCACAGAACACATCAAGTTTCAGAATGTCAGGAGCAATGGAAGATCTTAAGTTTCCAGATGCAGGGGAATGAGAATCAAACTGGCATCTCTTAACCTGCTTTTCAGTTTCATACTTTGTTAAATAGTCTTAACAGTTACTGTGATTTTTATCCTTTGTGATTTATATTTGATTGGTCAAACATGAACTTTGAGTATCTGATACTAATTACTTCATACCAATGAATCCCTGTATTTTTGGCCATACCTTCAAAATAAGCACAAAAATTTAGCACTATGAGCCCATCTGAATTTTGCAAATTACCCAGAGAAGCAAAGAATATTTTCAAAAAGTTCTTTTACTTAGACTGATACAGAAAGTTATTAGTCAACTGATAGAAAAAAATTGCATTCCCGTAAAGGCAGGATCTGGTTGGAATAAAGCTTAATCTGGATTTTGTAAGGATAGGAATGTGCCAATACTTCCTAAAGTATTGTGCCATTATAGCCAACCAGTTTTGCTTCAGGACTTGGGGTTGTTTTTTACTCTTTTTAGACAAGTTTATAATAAGAAAAATTTACTCATTAAATGCATTTACGTTATATGTAATTTTTTTTTAAGCTCACTGAAAACTGAGGCTAATTTGGAAGTTTTGAAGTCAATACCTAGTGAAAAGATAATGATTGAGACTGGTAAGTTTTTAGAACTTTAATTTTATATTAAACCATTACCAAAAAAAGAGAAAAGGGAACAAGTATTTTAAAACAGCATGCTCAACCTCAGCAATTAAACTCTTCAGAAAACCTTTGGGGGTGTCAATTGATAGAACTATTTATGCAAGCCATTTAATTTTAGAAGTTTGACTAAAGCACTTAAAAAGGGGATGTCAAATATAACTAATGAGTTTGTAGGTATGAATATTCTATTATATAAGGAGTCTTACCTAAGCATTTCAACTCGGGGTTTCAAAAACTACACTGAATGGTCTTTTACACAATATCCTCTTTGTAAATGGCTTAATTCTACAACACTTTTTAATTTAAAAAGTGCAAAAATTTAAATAGGTTTATTCAAAGAATTTAGAAGTCAGTCTGTTGCCTCTTAAAACAACTTTGGAAGCTAAAAATTTTACCTAAACTCTGAACTCAAGGTTCTCCTTATACTGATGTAATGTTTTAGTAAAGTCAAACTGAGCCATTCTGAAATTACATTTCCTTGGGGAGTCATGAAAATGAATGAAATGGTTTTATTAAAAGTACAATGCTTGTACAATGTATAAGCTATTTTAATTCTTTATAATGAATAGGTAAGTGAATAATCCCAGTATTCCAAGCCCCTTTTTCACATTCAGTAGAGGCATATAGAAGTTTGTTTAAATTTGAATGTTTTCATGTTACAATTGTATTTCTTTTAGTCTAAGGCTCTTTTTTTAAAGCATGCCAAACACAGTAATGTTAGTGGAGGGAAAGGAGATTAGTCTTAAAAAGCATTAAAAGAAATTTGTACAATTCAAGATTTTATCTTGTTTTTCTTAGAACTGTTTTGTTGTTGCTTTTTACCATTTTTTTAAGCTGAATCATGGCTTATATTTGACATTCTATATTTGATAATGTTCTTAAAAAATTTTTTTTAAGGTAAACCTCATTAGAGACTTCTCTTAACTCTAGATGCACCTTGGTGTGGAGTCAAAAGTACACATGCTGGATCAAAATATATAAAAACTTCATTTCCTACCAAAAAGAAGTGGGAAAAAGGGCACTGTTTGAAAGACAGAAATGAACCCTGCCATATAATGTAAGTATTTTGTTTTCATAGTCTTCAAAACATTGAAGTCAGCCACCAAATGCCATTTATAAAATGAACTCAAGGGACAGAATTAAATTTGGGTGAAATCCAAATGAAGTTCAGTTCAAAGACCACCATTTTAATACAGTCATTTGGATAAATTTGCACCTGAATTGCTGTATATCAGCTTATCTTTTCATATTCTGTCAATGCAAAGTGGTCTTATTACATCAGTGGGAACTTCATGTGATTTTGCTCGGTCATTTTGAGAGGGAAAAGATGTTAAAGCTATGGATACGTAGATAGAATTACCTTACCTGGTTTAAATTTTAGTCTCATACAGCTTCCCTACTGATGACTAGCAATAAAAAATGCAGTCTTACCCAGTAGGAGACCTTTTTATTGGTATTGTATTTTAAATGATTTGACAACCAGAATAAATATAAGAAATAACATGTTTCTTTAAGCTTCTGCAGCAAAGGAGAAATTTTATAGAGGATTTACTTTTTCCAACCAAAAAAAAAAAGGCAAACTTTACAGAATTAAAAAATTAATTCAGAATCATTTTTTGATTGTAACATGTAATCACATTTTGAAAAGTCTTAGAGCTGTTACCCATCTAACTGTCAAGTAGGTGTAGAACATACTGTAACTTATAGGAAAACTTTGTTACATCATTTTAATAGGCATATCATCCAATTTCTTTGGTTTGTACAAGCAGGTAATTTAAATCTAGACTATCAATCTAGTATGTTTTACCAATTCAGGCAACTGGACATATTTATAACACATTCATAAAAATTAATATTGAACTGTTACTTTTAGATTGTAATAATTCCTTCCACATGCACCATCTTTTTTTAAAACTAGTTTTTAACAAGTAAAGTATTAGGTAAGCCACATCTAAAATCAGCAGACAAAAAAGTAAAGAATTTTTCTGTAAAAATATATTGAGAAGATTTCGCTTTATGCAAGTGCTGGTGTTGGCAAAGACTTTAAAACTCGATGTTTTAAAACCCATAGGGTGTGGAATATCCTTAAGTTCTGGTTAGTAAAGAACCACTTGTAATTTTTATGAAATAAAAGAGACAATATTTCGGATTAATTCTTAGGAGACATGAAAGGGCACTCCAGACAAAAAACTGGCATTTTTCCAGCAGCTAGCTTAGAGAAAGTATCCAAATCAGTTTTCTGTACTGCCATATTCTTATAAAGTTATAGCTACACATTCGCAAGACAAAATTTTAATTTTGTTTCTGAATGCAAACTATTAAGAACCAAGAAGAAATACCAGTTCTGAGTAGAGTAAAGCTTGGGAAAATAATTATTGGCAAACTATACCTTTCATCTAATGATAATTACTAATTAACTAGTTAATTCTTACTTACAAATCATTTTTACTCCATCTGGTCAGTTTTACATTTTAATTATTTGTATACAGATCTTTCCTTTCTTTTAGACTATAAATGGTATGAAACACATTTTGGAGCTCTTGCCATATGTCAGGAAAGGTACGAGTTACCAAAGCTATACAGAAGAATCAAGTCAGGCCCTGCCCTCATCCCTTTACCAGAGGAGTAGGTACATTGTACCAGATATTTCAGATAAAGGATTAAACAAGTCAGACAAGGACCCCTGCCCTCCTGGAATAAGCAGATAAAAAGTATAATCCAAAATGCTAATGCAGTTATAGAGGTATCAACATATGACTAGGACCATAAAACATGGCAACTGCCTGCCTTGAGGGGAGAGAGCTTACCTAAGCTGATAGTTCACCTGTTTACTAAGTATAACCGGTATTTATGCCAGACCAAAACAAATACCTTGAGCAAAGGCAGACTGCAGAAAGACTTGGTGTTGAGTTTAGTGTCACAGAAAGTAGGATGCAAGGGCAACAACGAGTTCAGTGTGACGTAAAGTAGGATGCATTGTAAGAGTGGTAAGTCTGAAGGTACAGTGACGCCAGATTGTGAGTACTTTTGTATGCCAACTTTAGAAGTTTAGATTTTATTAGGACCCAAAGGATTTTAAGCAGAAAAGTGGCAGTTCTTAAAAGCTGTTAACCAGCATCAGTGTGGAGAAGGGACTGGAAAGGAGATAGGTGACAGGAATCATCATATTGATTTCACAAGTATTACGCATGTAACTTCCAATTCCGAGTAGTAAACAGAGGAAGACTTCTGTAGTTCACTAAGAAAACTGGGTCTTTAGTGTCAACTTAAATGTTAATAGATTTGCTTTTAGCATGTTGTGATGGTCAGAGAACACAAATTTAGTCCATTTAGTATAATCATTAAGCAAGGTTTTGTGTTACTATCATTATAGAAAAGTTCCAGTTAATTTCTAATCTGTCCCTAATTTTCCTGTAAGTGTTCATATATAAAACCCATAAAGAAAACAAAAAGCTTAAGACAAGTAGTATTTAGATATTTAATTTTGACTTTAGAACTTTCTAAGTAATGTTTTTAAAATATTCTGTATTTAATATTGCTAGACAGTACTATTGATGATTATTATTCTAGGCAGACAAAGCACAGGAAGAGAAAGTGCCCCCCCACTCTCCCCAATAACCATACGTTGTTCCAAGTAGATAACTTTTTTGCTGTCATTGTGCTAGTGATCATGCAGCAATTTCTTGCTGACTTTTAGGACTAGTTAGTTCTCTAAGCAGTGTTTTTCAAACTGCTGTCCCCATAGTTAAGACCTACACTGTGACTTAGTACACACATACATATATAAATAAAGTGGAAACAAAAATGAAACAGTACTTTCCAAGTGCACTGTACTTTCAATTTTGTTAAAACATATCCTGACCCACTAATGAATATATAATGACCTACAGTTTATAAGAACTCTTTATGTCCACTGAGTTTTAATTCCAAAATTGTGGTACACGTAATATGGGCTGCTTTTGTAATTTATTTGAACTTGGTTCTTGGCTCTAGTTATAAGCAAGACTGCCCAGAAATGTGTCTCCGATTACTCCATTTTAAATATCCTAGCAGTTAAACTTTGCTGTTGATAATGCTGAAAACCTAATACTGGCCTGTTAAACTTATTTACTATGTTAAAGGCAGTAATATCTTCCTTTACATGGAAAAAATACAATTAAATGCCTTTAAAACAGAGCATGTACTTGGAAATTTAACTATCCATTTTTGTTTTGTTTTAGTCAAATACTGGAGATAATGTCAGCAGTAAGAGAGGAGGATCCACTGGAATTAGCCAATACGCTATATAACAACACCATTAAATTATTTTTTCCTAACATGTAATTGGTGTGCATCCTCCATTTTCCATCATGTATGTAAAATTTCATGGTAAAACTTAAAGTTTCAATAAAGGGATTCTCTGGAAATTGTCTCAAGAGGTATTATATATCACTGTACATCATCCCCCTCATTTTTAATCCATTAAGTCAGGATTTTCACTTTTATGTTACTTAATGTCTTTGTTTAAAACAATGAAGACCAAGTATTTCCTTTTGTAATCTCTTCAAAAGCCTGAAAGGACAATTTTGTCAGTGCTGCAAACACACAATGGCTAAGAAATATACTTATTTTTACATCAAAATCAAACAGTTAGCACATCTGGTCTTTATCAAAGTTTAGTTGATTTAAGCCTACTTCCTAACTCTTACACAATCTCTGAATCATGGTTTTCGAACCCAGCTCAACCCTAATGCTACTCTCAAATTTCAAAAAAGTGTCTCAGTCACTTCCAAGTAGCCTATTTTCCCCTTAATTTTAAAATACTCTACATACAGCCTTTATCCTGGAGTCCAAATCATTTCCTTGATTGTGGTTTCCTCTGACTTGCACTTGAATTCTTCCACCCATTTTAAAGAAAAACTAGGGTCCAGAGCTACGTGTGTTATGTCTTCATTGAGCAATCTTTGGCACAGCTGACGCACCGTATTATTACATCTATTAAAAAGCTATTTGTTCAAATTTTGTCAAAAAAACATGAAAACATTTTATTCTATGTACAATAATGTACACAAATTTCAATAGGTCACCAAAGAGACCAGAAGTAATTAAAGAGGTATATTTACAGTAGCACATGACAGTAAACAGAAAACCATTCACAGATTCAACATTGATACTGTTTTTGTGCTTGGTTACACATTGGAGTGAAACTTATTACTCCATTTTGGATCAACTGAATTTTAAACAAATACCTCAATAATTAGTAAATGCGATTTTAATCAGTCTCAGTATCATCATTAATAAATTCTTCAGCTGCAGCGTCTGTGTGCTGAATCATTCCATTTCTTTCTCTTTGAGCATCATCATCACAATCTGTACTGTCATCTTCGTTCACTTCCCTGTCAGATTCAGCAGCAGCTTCTCTTCCAGCTTCCTCTGGATTTCCATTGGGTGCAATGAATCCATTGTTGTTAGATATATTTGAATTATCCTTGATCTCATCTTCAATGTATACTTTTTGATGGCACATTGGACAAGTATCTTGAATGTACAGCCATTTCCGAAGGCAAAGTGCATGGAAATAATGATTACATGGTGTGATACGAGCTGATGTTGTAAACTCATGATAGCAGATTGCACACACATCATCTATTTCTCGTAAATGGCTCCCTTTTATTTCAGGAAGTGAATTAATTTTCTTAACAGCCGTCCTACGATTCATGAATGTCTTCCAGCCATTTTTTGCTTGTAAGTAGATGTTAAAGTATGCATGTAGACACATCATACAAGCCCGAATTTTACTCCCTGACTCAAACATCATAGTATAAGCCCCATTTCCAAACATTACTACTCCAAATATAAATTCAATAATATTACCTGTTGAACGAACATAGTAGACATAATCATCAAGCTTTTCCCAGAGGACATTATAGTAACCATCAATCATGAATAACGTATAAACAGTGAGAGAAACAATTACTTTTAAGCAGAGTTCCACACAAAAGGCTGTAACTGCAAACAACCATGTATTTAGTGCATAGTGATGCCAAAGAACATAACTAAGTACAACAGGAAGAATAAACAGGCAAGCAGAGACAAAGAGCACAGGAAAATGTCTACGAAAAGATGACACATGAGAGGCACTGAGAGACATTAATACAGGGTCTGTCATTCCATGGATGAAATGCAGGACTGCAGTTAACAAAAGGCACATGTTTCTACTTAAGCGAATAAGTCTCTCTTCTGGTCTTAACCCACTTAAACCAGTCTGAAGAGCCAAAATAAAAAATAAAACAGGTGCTACAAAGCCAAGCCTTCTGTCATCTTCTTCAGTTGATCCGATAAAGGCCAATATTCCAAGGCCCAAATAATGGGCTACTGAGGAAATGACAGCACTCATGCCCAGGACAGTTAGTGTAGAGTCACATCCACTAATTATAAGATTGCAAGTGAGGTCCCAGAAATCATCCCAAGAAATGAAGAAAGAATCAGTTTCATCTGCCATCCTTAAAATGTATATTAATACTGTAGCCTGAGCTGTAATCCTCGTTAGCCAAAAGACTCTCAGTATATCTGGGAAACGAATCCTCTTCCATGTGTCCTCCATTAATAACTGCAATCCATAAATTCGATACATGTGCCTCACTAAAAGATAAACATATCGTGTAGAATAATAAAACCACTTAAGTTTCACTGCCAAGACAAGCACTGTATTTAATGTAAGAATCAAGGAAGAAGTGAAAACTAAAGTTTCTCGGATGTGTAATGGCAGCTCTGTGATTAAGCCTATTATAGGAACCAAGAGATCCAAAATAATCAATTGTGAATAGATGGAATGAATTTGTAGTAGTGTAATGTATCCAATTCCTAGCGTTAGCTGAAGAACGATGAGTGCCATCCAAAGGGAGGGTCCTTTTCGAGGAAGCAGCTCAATCCCAAAAGCTGATGTGTTGTAGGCACCATAGAAGTCAATGTGCAAAGCAGCATAATAATTTATCAACACTGAAGTTGCAGCTAACAGAAAGGCTGAGCTGTACATGTAAAACTTGAAAAGTGATCGCTGTGACAAGATCAGAACAACACTGGATACAAATATACCTAGAAAAAAGAAAGGAAGGTCATTTGAATGAAACATTTTAAAGAATATTCTTCTGCTAACAGTTACGATAGTTTTCCCTTAAGGAGAAAATACAAATATTTGCAAAGTTATGAACATTAAGCCTAGAGACAATTCAGGCTTAAAGGCCAGTAGCGATTTTGTAAAGCACACAGTTCCACAGGACAGACCAAACATTATTTTTAAAAATCTTATTCCTTGTCTTCTAATTTCCAAAGTGATCCAGGTAGCACGATGTATGTCCGAACACCAAATCACAAAATTATCTTCCAGATGAATTTGTAGTGATACATACATTTTAACAAGTTTTAAAAATCTTGAAAGAACATGTCCTTTATAATGTCATAATCATTAAAAATGTTTTAAGTAATCCCTTTTCAAAAAGTAAATTTAAAATAACCAAAATGGAAATTTGTTCCTGTTAAATCTTAGATTTTTCTTAAAAGTGTTCTTTATGAAATCATGTTAAGTTTTATACTTCCCTGCCTCAGTTTTGTGAACAGCTGGCTCTTTTAATTCCTGCTCCTTAAATTTGACCATTCTCTCAAGGGCACAAAATGCAGTTGTTGTTTTTTTCTCTACATACCTTTCTGTGGATTTCAGAAATGTCCTCAAAGTTCCCTTTTTCCTCAGTCAACCCTTTTTATTCTTTAAATTACAAAAGTAACATTCAGAAAAACAAAATATGTTTAAAAAATGATAATAAGCCCTTCCACACTCCAAATGTAACCAGTGTATAGTCTGGCATATATTCAGCACTATCTTTATTTGTGCTCTGACAAACGATTCAAGTGAGATTACAAGAGACATTTATTATCCAAGGTTTCAACATCCAAGTATTCACCTAGTTCCACTTCTACAACTCCAACACCTAAAATTTCTAAAATTTAACTCACCTCAAACAGCTCTTCCTTGCTATTTCCAATTCAGTTAAAAGGTACCATTACTCTCTTAACGGTACCTCTAGCCTTGTACCTTCAAACTCTGACATTAAGGTGTCAATTCTACTAAAACCTATTATGTCCCTTTTCTCAGTGACACCAACATATTAGTTTCTAAAAACTAATTTTCCAAATTCACCTACAAGCTATCACCAAATTGCCTTTCTTCATTTCTTTGCTCAAAATACTGCAGTGGCTCTGAAATTACTATCAGCTAAAACCTACATCCCTTGTCCAAACATTCAAGGATCCAATTTGCTCTAGAGTAATAGTCCTCCCAACACACACACCAATACACCAGACAGCTTTTCCCTAACATATAGCCCTTCTCTGCTGTAATTGCAGCTGTTTACATTTATTCTCTTTGCTTGGCACCACTGCCCCGCTAACTTCCGAGATCCCTGACTGTTCAAATCCTACCCATCTAATGGACCCACTTTCTCTGATTAATGACTGTTCCTTCAGCATACCTACAGAGCCTGGTGAAATGTCTAATTAGCATATGCTACTTGATAATGTAGTTTCTAGTTATCTAAGTTAGGTGTCACAGTACCTGTTATATAATGTGCCCTTGATATCAAGCAAGGATCCTACCACATAAATCTGTGGACCCCAAAGTGTTCTGTAGAAAATAAATACAATTAGTATTCACTGGGGAAATGTTTCTGTTGAATTCTGAATTATATTTTTAAAGGCAACCACAAAATTCCAAGCCCACTTGGAAAATGAAACCTATAAAAAGGTAAGACAGCTGAGAAACCAGAGCCTGGAGTACAGAAAAAGTGACAAACTCCAAATGCAACACCCACCTAGCCACCTTCTTTCAGCATGCAATCAAGGAAGACACTGCATATCACAATGGAGGCATTACACAATCCACTGCATTTAAAAGCAAGTGTTAGTTCCTCTAAATGGTGACTTTGCCCATAGACTTGAAACTTAACGCTGTGCCAACACATCAGGTCATTGTGAAAAGGACAGAAGGACACCATCACCTGGAAGATACATAAACCCCTGCATAAGAACCACCCGATTCTGATCAACCACTAATAACCTCCCAAAGAGTTAACGGTGGGCTTTTTAATAGAAAATGGACTTTTTGAGTAGGATTAGAAACCTTTTCCATGTTAGGTAATAGGAAATGGAATTAACTCAACCACTCTATGCCATATGTAATCTTACTTCCTCTATATAGAAAAATGAAAGTATTTTTCCTGAGTCACTTAAGCGAATCTAAACCAAGTCAAAACAAAACCAAAATAACTGCAGTTTGTTTTTTTTTTTGGTATCATTAATCTACAATTACATGAGCAACATTATGGTTACTACACTCCCCCCATCATCAAGTCCCCAACACATACCCCATTAGTCACTGTCCTTCAGCGTAGTAAGATGCTATAGAATCACTACTTTGCAATTCTGTTTTATATGCCACTTAAAAGGGAGAGTCAAGCAGGGACTGTAAATTATTTTTGTCAACTTGCTACGCACAAAGTGGTAATCTTTACCTGCAAATATTCATGTATTTTGCTGTAATTTATACTAGTCCTTTTTACTCCAATAGCTTTTTTCCTTGAAGCTTATTTTTACACAGTAATGAAGGAATGACTTGGGTTTTAAAAATACTTTTGGAGAAAAAGTGCCATTTTGCTTTAGGCAAATGAACCGAAGGAAAAACAGGGAAGGAAGATATGACAAATAATGTAGTGAGACTACAACCTCAAAGTTTGAATGCATCCCAGCAAGTAACATCCGATACTACTTTTTCATTAAAATTATACCCGCCAAGATGTAATAATGACCAAACATTTCAAAAATAGTGTAAAACTTTTAATTCCTACTCGTAGTCTGCCTGTACATGGGATTCTTAAATTTTTCTTCTGTACTCATGTTCCTACGTATGGAATGTAAGAAGAATCAACTCTCATTTCACAGAAAAAGTCAACTTCCCAACTAACAAGTCTTTAAAGTAACATCCCTCTTTTGGCCTTTAGGGAGTGCTATCAATAATACCAGTTTCCTTGCGTCTTCCCAACCTGAGCCATAATATTCTTGGTATTTACCATGCACACGTAAGAAAATTAAGCCCAGGGATAGAGCTGCTCATGGGGATGGTATGAATAACCCAACATCAGGAATACACATTACACAACAAAGCATTTAACTCTTTTACGTGTAAAGTCCATTCATATACTCAACCTTTCTACAAATTTATGACTAAAAGTTAGAAGGAAATAAGACCCAACACCCACATCTCTCCAGGTACCTTAAATACCTTTCAAACATAATCTGAAGCTGTGGAAAAACATTTCAGGCCTGACAGAATAAAGATGCAACAGCAAAGAAATATTATGACTCCCTTACTCCCAAAGGAGCCCTAGGCAAATAAAAAAATTGGACAAAGTATCTAGAAATGTTAACCTGTTGGTGTACTTATTAAATATAGCACAAAATTTTTCTACTGTACTCCATTTTCAATAAGATAAAAACCAAAATTTTGCTTGTAAATAAAAATTTTTAAGGAAATTTTTATTAAAAAGAAATACATGTGACTTTTTTAAAAGTCAAACACAAATGAAAAGCAGTTTTGCATAATTAAACACATTTATGCATAAATACACTCTTTTTTGCTTACCCAAAGAGGATCTCAATTATAATAATGGGTTTTTTGCTACCTTTTAAAAAAAATTGTGTTTGTTACTTATCAAGGGGGGATCTTCCAATCTATTGACCATTCATGTTTCTTCCTATGTTAATTGCCAGTTTATCTTTTGCCTATTTGTCTACAGAGTTGTTTTCCTTATTGAATTATAGACATTTAAAAAATATTCTGACAAATTCTTTGTCAGTTAGTTATAATCAAGTATCCTCTCCAGGTGTGTGGCTGGTGTTTTCACTTTTTTAATGCTGCCTTTTGAGTAACAGAGGTTTTTAACTTAAATATCACTGAATTTTATTAATATTTCATAATATTTTTAAATAGATTTTTAAAGAACTTTTCCCTCTAAGGTTAAAAAAAATGTATTATCCTACATTTTCTTCTAAAAATTCTTAAGTTCTACTTTCCACCTTGGACTGTTTTTATTAATCCACTTGGACTGTTTATATCTTGACGTGTGGTAAGGATCCAGTGTAATTTTTTCCATATGAATAACTAAAAGACTTGTCTATATTTACCTCAGTGTACTTCAATTCTACCCCTGAAACACATTAAGTTTCTTTATATACTTTTTCTATATATGGGTGGTATTTTTCTTTCCTTCTTTCCATATACAAGTGGTCTGTTTCTGGGCTTTCTATTCTATGCTAGTGGTCTATGTGTCCATCTCAGAGGTTCTCAACCAGGATAGAATTTTGCCATTACCCCCTGCCCCCAGCCCCCCAGGTCATTTGACAAAATCTAGAGACATTTTTGGCAGTCAGAACTTGAGGGGAAGGAGGGTGCTACTGGTATCTAATGGAGACCGGGATGCTGCTAAAAATCCTACAATTCACACAACAGCATCCCCACCCCCACCTCACAGAACTAGCCAGTCCAAAGTGTCAATCGTGCTGCTGTTGACAATCCTTAATCTAATGCAGTCACAATTACTACTGCTTTACTTCGTTTTTTTCACTTCACAGGTTTTCTGAGTTTTCTACAGCACCAAAAATAATTATTTCATTCTTTTCAACAACTTTATTATAAGGCCAAACCTAATACAATTAATAGATTGCCTTTTCATAGGCATTTAGATTAACAATTTGTTGTTCTGTTGTTAGTAACAATGCCACAATGAATATTCTTGTCCACAGTCTGTACACAACTGTATCTTTGGGCCAAATTCTTAGAACTCGAAGTGTGAGCCAAAAGGTGTATTGTGAATTTCAGTTGTTAACACCAAATGACTTTACATAGAAGTGACAGTCTACCAAAATTGTATAACTTTACCTATTTCCCGATAACTTTGTGAAACTACCTTTTATTCAATCTTTGAACTCTTCACCAATCTGATAAGTGAAATTTTGTTTTGATTGCATTTCTTTAATTATAAAGCTAAGTAGTTTTTCTTTTGCTTACCAACTTTATGCATTTAATTTATTGTGAACTCCATATCCTGGGCTCATTTTTCTCTGAGAGCTTAAGTTTTTCTTATTAACTGACTAAAACTTTTACTAGAATGAATCATATGATGCAAATATTTTCCCCTCAGTCTGTCATTTTTAAGGATTTTTTAAAAATGAGTTTTGTCAAAGTTTTCCATTTGTATGTACTCAAATTTATCAAATTTTCCCTTGTGATTTCTGGGTTTTCTTTTATGTTTAGAAAGGCCTTTCCATTCAATAAATTATCATTATATGAGTAGTACTATAAAACTCCTTTGCTTGCATTTTCTGCCTTGGATTTAGACTTGCTAATTCAGCATTACGCTGCACTGGGTAGCATTTAATTTAGCATTTAACACCCCATATGAACAGCTTAATCTTCTTAAATATTCTATATGTTGTGATATGATTTTATTTGAATTTCCAAAATGATATGCTTTTATATCCTTAGTTTGATACCAAATTAAAGTACAGTTACAACACTTTTTTGTAGAGGGAGGACAGTAAATTCTTCAGAGACTACATATGAAATTGATAGGCTTTTTACTTAGGGAATAGATTTCTATTTATAATTCCATTTTAAACAAAAAGATGAGATTGACAAGTTTTGAGATTTATATACAATAGTACTGAGAGATCTACAATTATAAACTAACCAGGCAGAGCAATTAATTTCAACTATCTTCTGGATATCTTTTACACACAAACCTGTCACTTTCAATAACAACCTAAGATGCCTCATTGAATAGACCCGAGCAGAACTGAATTCGTTGGATTGCTTCGTCTGTGCATCTGTGCATTGCTTCTGCTGCTGTGATTTCTAAACCTATGCTATTATTCAACTGACCTTTTTTTTTTGTATTTTGACCCACCTTTTTTTGAAATACCAGTAAACAAAGTTCTTGAAATAAAACATTTTAAAAAGCTGTTTTTGGGGAAAAAAAACTGAATAGGCCTCAAATATTTAAGATATTTGTTTTATTCAGGGTGAACTTTTTAGCACCAAAACAAATTTTTTAAAATTACTTCATTTTTACAGATGTGAAAGATTAACATAACTACACTGGCATAATGTAAGGAACAATCAGTTAATAGATGTGGAAAATATTTTGATTTCTCATAAAGTCTGACCCAGAAAAGATTCTGAGATCAAAATTTTCAAATAAACAGCACCAATGTTTTGCTGATGCCTTCAAAAGATCGAAATATCTGTAACAGTGTGGTCTTAAGTGAAATATTAAAATATTTTTTGAAAAAGCTATCAAACTTATTAATAACTAACACCTAAAAAGCCCTTATTAGTTCCTAAGTCCTGTTCTAAGAGCTTAACATCCTAACTTGTTTACTGTCCCCAGCACCCTATGAGAGAGATACCATTATCATCCACCTTTAAAAAGATAAAAATAAGAGAAGAGAGGCCCAGAGCTGTTAAGTAACTCGCCTGAGATCAAATTCTTCTTTAACTTGTCAAATAAAAACTTCTGTGATTTACTACAAAAATAAGCATGGATAGAATATAAGGAAATACCAGCTTACTTTGTTCAATGTTCTTAAATTACAAATTATTAATAAAAGAAAATGTTCCTTTTCCTTAAAGCTCCCTAGCCTAACACTCAACTCTGAGAACACTGCATTAAAGCATCTGGTCCCAAGAGGATTCTGCAGCTACATGCCAAAGTAACATCACCGCAGCAGGTACACTATTTGGGGAATGAATACAGTAATCTTCTCAAACCCATCTCAATGTTTTTTGTTTTTTGTGCTCTTCCACCATGGCCTCTTCTCAAAGCAGAAGTGGGGAAAGCTGCCCCTCCCACCCTCAATTCCATGTTACAATTGGTTATTTAGTTTCCAAAGCAGCACTTGGTTACCCCAAATTTGATAAGAGTTCCCTCAAAGTCTGCTACTTTTGCTCTTTGTCTAGAAAGGTCTCTTTTACCCTGTAAGGTTGAGGAATAGAAATGATCAGTTTTCTTCATTTCTCAGTCTCTCTAACCTAGGAATCGGCACAGATCTTGTCTGAATGTGTGTCATCAACTAATGTGGGTTAGGATTGTAGGGCAGAGGGCTGGCAGTGTATCACGCTCAGCTGGGGCCACCTTTCTATAATGAGACAAATAACCACCTGTTAATATATAACATGATGAGTGACTTCTAACTGGCAGGAAAAAGAAATGCCCTCCCAATAAGTCCCCATTGTTAATAATTTGTTTAATATTCAGAAGACTATCAGAATTAAACAAATATGGAAGAATGAAACACAAAACTAGCTAATATTTTTAAAAATTGAGGTGTAACTGATATAACACTATATTAGTTTGTGTACAACGTAAAAATCCAGTATTTGCACACATTACTATTTGTATACATTTTGAAATCACACAGCTCCATTTTTATCACAAATAATGAGGGCATTGTAAGTAGGAAGTACTGGGATTAAGAAGCTGGTGGGTTATACAGAGCAGTCTTACGCTAGTGAACATCATGTTCACATCTGTTAGTTTTTAAGATCCAGCTATGATCATTACTATACCATTCTGTATCTGGATCGCAGCTGTACTGAAGTGAATCACCCTTGATGTCAGAAGATTTTTAAGCCTAGGGTCTGGCAACCACTCGCTTGTTTTCAAAGCAAAACACTTAACTTCTACGACCCTCAATTTCCTCATTGTAAAATGAGAATACCACCAACCACCTCTGAGGGATGCTGGAAGGTTAGGTTAGATAATACTGGTAAAAATGCTTTGCAGAAGTGAAGTATCAAACAAATGTAAAATGTCATTTACTGAAAATAACAACCTCAACATTACTACTCTCTTTTGGTAGGAATAAAGCAGCAACAGATGGCTAATACAGAAAAGCCTGGTAAGGATCTCACCATCACCCTCCCTCAGCAACTGTTCAAAAACAGAAGCCTACTAAAAATTTGTAACAATTACCTCATCAACAAAATTTACCAAGTTTCGATTACTAAAAAAAAATTATTTTACACATAAATGCTTCTCACTCTGCTGATGCAAGTGAAGATAGAGGGTGAAATATAAGATGTTCTTAACACTACATTCATATTCAACAAAGACACTGATTTTCAGAAGTCTCTTGGAAAAGTCCCATCACTTTCTAGCCGTTTTCATAACCATTTTCAATACCTTCTTCTCTACTCACGGAAAATTTTAGGACTCGTAAGTAGCGCCTTCTTCATGAAGATTTTTGGTAATGGTTTCAAGGTCTGACATTCGAGACCCTGTCTCTTTCGTTTGGATGTCATTTACCGCAGACATTTCAAAATCATGTGTACCCCGTGGATACAGAAGTCACAATACAAACACTCTCCATCTTGGAAAAGGGGGAAACTGAGGCCCAGAGCTTGGCACGGTAAGTCCAAGGTCACACACACGGTAGAGATCCGGGCAGAGTTGCTTTTTCCAATACTGTCGCATAGGACGCACCAGCACTCAGTCCCCAAGAGAAACAGCGGGCAAAAGAGCCGCATGCTCACACATCCATGCTTTCTCCCCGCCCTCACTCAGGTGCAAAAATGAACATGGGGCTGACTCGTTGCAAGGGAACGCTCCGCTGTCAACTATGGAGACAAGTGTCATCTCTTCCCCCCTCCCAGCCTGCAAAGTCGTCCCTGTGGGGGAGGAAACTGGTTCCCAAACACGCACACACATGACCCACAGCTGCGCGCGGCTGCCCGCTCCCTGAAGCACGTCTCGGCCCGCGGGCTGCCTTGTCCCCCTTACCAAAGAGCCGGAGTAAGATCTGGAGCCCGATGCAGAGCCGGCTTTGGCTGGAATCGTAATAGGAGTTGAAGATGGCGTCGATGATGTAGAGGCAGGGCACCCGGAGCGCTACTTCGAGCGCCGCCCAGACTTGCTGCTGGGCCATCCGCACCTGCTGCTGCGGGGGCCCTACCGCCGCCATGAGCCGCCGCCACACCAGGGCTGGGCGAGCCGGGCAGGGCCGCGCGGGGCAGGGCCCGGGACCGCGGCAGGGGGCGGGAGTTTAGGCGGGCGACTCCGCCCCCGCCCTCCCACCTCTCCAGTCTCTCAAGACCCGCCCCGCCGCCAGCTCGCGTCTCTCGAGCTGGAGCAGGCGGCGGCGGCTCCCGGGAGGCCACTGGGTGTCGGTGTTTCCGGCAGGCTACGGCCTGGCTCCTACCTCCCCCGCCTTCGCCGCCGCGGAACCACCATCTTGACCTCGTCTGCCCGCCTCAGCAGTTGCCGCTGTTTCGAGGTCGGGAGGCTGCGTCCGCGCCTGTTTCCGTCATAAGCCAGGGCCAGGGACGCGTGCCATACCGTCATCACGCACGGCGTAGCGAAGGACTCAAAACGTTACCATGGTTGCGACCCGGGCCACCTTCGCGGCTTTGGCGCCACCCTGTGGCGCAGGCGCTCTTCGGTAGCCGTGGCCACCCGACCCCGAGAGGCCTCCTGCTCCGCCTCGGCGTCTGCTCCTTGAGGAACTCCGTGCTCCGCCGGCGGGAATTTAATAGCTACTTACTAGCGCCCACGAAACGTCCCATAAACATGGTTCAGAGGTGCTTGGGAGGAGGAAAGCCAAAGGCTGCCGCCGGCCGACTTACTCCACCCCACCTGGAGGCCGGGTCCGAGAGAAGCCCGACCGTCCAGAGGTCCTGCTGGAAGCGGCGCGGCGTGCGTTTCAGGCAGCGGTCGCCCCGCGTGGCCTTGGCCTGCTGGAGGCGCTGGCGAGAACAGCGACCCTCGCATCTCTGCACGTCCCTCTTCCTACCTCCCACCTAATTGGACAGAACTGGGGACACTCATAGGCCACATTTGACAAAGTCAAGGGCCACTGTGATTTAAGGGCAATAACCGAGGCCTCTTTTTCGTCTCTGAGGTAAGCACACCCTTCTTTGCTCTTCAGGGCGGAGGCCATACTTACAGGGGATCAGGATATGCCACTCCAAAACATACCTCTTTTACGTAAGGATTATTTTGAACTGAAGAAAAGTAGTAAACAGAAGAAGCAAAAAAAAAGTTTTCTGCCCCGTCCCCCGTGATGTTTGCCTAAAAAGCAGGGCACAAATTTCCATTTGTAAAGGTGCCTCTTTTGTCTTTGCAAAGATGAGGACATTTACTCACCCACAAACCTTATACTATCCCTATCTTCCCGGAGTTTGCCGCCTCTGACAGTCTGACCTCCGTGTTGATTCTCTACAGACTTACTGCTCTTTTGTTAAGATGCTATACAAGCCCCAAGTGTAGACTCCCCTTTGGATCATTCATCACTGAGCTTCTCCCACTTGTATGTGCACCTCAAGAGTTAATAAACTTTTTGTCCTGTTAATCTCAAGATCTTGTCGGTTTAGTTTGTAGAGCCCCAACCACAGGACATAGGACAGTGAAGGAAAAGGTTTTTTACCTCCCCCACACTTTTCTACCTATCCATGTAATTAATATAATCTGGACATCCTCATCCTCCTTTCACCAGCAAATTAAATAGGTTAGAGTCTGCATTGTAGAACCAGCCATTTTAGGTGAAGGGAAATAAAATAGAAGTCTGGCTCACTTGGGCTTCTAGCCGAAACTGCACTCTGCAATCCTGTCTATTTCAGGACTCTATATGGGCGATTATCCTCTTATCAATCAACTCTCCGGAGGATTATAGAACTCCTCCAAGACCCCATTCTCTGGGTGGAGGTATGTGTGATAGGGTGATTGAACCCACACCCAAACTCCTTACTCCAGTCTCATGTTTTTAACCTTCTATTGTTATCCCCTGGTGTAGGGCAGGGACCTGGGACAGGCATCATGTTAACTTTTCCTGCCTATGATGAAAAAAGCCAAGATATAAACAGTACAGTAAGAACAGGAGGGATTCCATTTTAAGGCTAATATTCCATTTTAAAAACCAGGAAGTTAGAAGATAAGATTCCTAACATATTCTTTGGTAAAAAGACAGTAACTCAGCCCACCTTAAAAGCAAAGGCCAACAGTTTTGACTGATACCTTCCCAGAGGGAACCAGGTATCCTAGAGAGGAACTAATCAATTTCTTGTGTTAATTTGCAGAATTACCTGGAGGAGGGATAATAGAGGAGAGGAAACATAATTTCTCTCACCAGAGATAAGCATCTTGAGACCACTTTACAAGTCTATACCCCTGTCCCTTTGTCACATTCCTGAAAATCCTTAAAAGACAGAATCCCCAGCCTTTTAGTGCGCCTTCTCTCTAGGTTGCCCGCACTCCCCTTTAAGTGAATACTTTTAAATAAAGCTTTCTCACTGTTCAACTTACTGTGTTTTGTCTTTGTGCTCTTCCAGTGGTAAGCATCTTTGTCTCTTTGCTATTTCATTCTATTTCCAAATCCTAACTCTTTTTCCACGTTACTCCTGTTAAGTAAGGAGGGGTTGCTGAGAGCTCTGATTTGGGTCTGCAAGTTCCTGTCACCTGGATGACCCAGACAGAACTGCAGCTGCATGATCTCTTTTAGTAGCCTGCCTGAAAATCTTTCTTTGGGAAGTTCTCAGAACATAAATCCGTGCTCCATGGTTCCCCTGAATCCTGGGGTGGTAGTTGCTAGTCCCACGCCATGCAGATCCAAGAGGACACAGATGCCAAGGTGACTCTGGCGTTAGGAGTTGGGGAGGGAGACTTCCCTATGCCTAGTAGGAGTTCAGAGAGCTTTCCACTCCCTCCCTCTTCACTTACTGCTCTCATTGCAGGCAGCTGTCATTTCCTACTATTCTCACTTTAATGAATTCCTTCCATACTTACACTCGCCCAATCTACTCAAGAACTTTTTCTTATTCAAAGTCAGAAACTCTCCCCTGTCCAAGTTGAGGTTTCACGTGGTGCACAGGGAGAGACCTCCCAGATGCAGCTGCCCAGCAACACCCCCACAAATGACTGCCATCTGTCTAGTGCTTACTGTGTACTAGGCATTGTGCTAATGGTTTTACATTTTACAAATCTTTTTGCCTCAGCCTTATCTTGGTAGGTATTCTTACCTGTTTTAGAGAGGAGGAAACTGAGGCTTAGGTAAATTATCAGATCACAAAGTAAGTATGCAAATAGTTAAGTGGCTAGCACGGCCACAGTAAGTCAAACCTAGGATTTGAAACCAGGGCAACCTGAAGCTTAGAATTTTAGGCATCTCTAATTCCTTACTCTTTTTACCTACAGCCAGCCATAATCAAATCATATCCATTTTTTAATTCACATGTTCTCATACCAGTCTCCTTTCTACTGTCACTGTCAGTAGGCTAATGCAAGATTCTGTTGTAGCTTGCCTGATTTTTTGCAGTATCCTCATTATGACTGCCACTTTTTCTAACCCAGTCTGTTTACTTCTGCCACATTAATTTTTGTGAACTGAACCTCTGGGGAATAACCTTGTGGTTTTGACAAAATTCCCAAAGGAAAGCAAACTTGGTAAGATGAGAGGACTATGAAGATTCATGTAGAGAACCTCAGAGATGTAAGCTACTCAACCCATCTGTTATTCTGCCCCATTTGCAATTTAAAGCAAAAAGAAGCTGTTGTGGAGAAAAAGGTCCACAAAAACTAATCTAAAACGAGTGTGGCAGAAAAGACAAGAGGTGAGTATCAATGTATTGTGATCAGGCAAAATGGAGAATAAAATAGTTCATGGGCTTTCCTCTAATTTTTATTTAAAAAATTAAATATAGTAAATATTAAGAAGCTTTTTAAAATGCTTCAGCCCTTGTTTACAAATGTTTATGTTTTTAGAAATGTTTCAACAGCCTCTAATCTTAATGTGATGCACAGATTTTATTACTATAATAATGCTGATTCACACTAAATTCTATCTTGGGCCAAAAACTTCCAGGAGTGGCACCATATTTTCCTCTTACATATGACTTCAAAGAAGTCTCTAGGTCTCATTTTCCCCATTTCTAAAATAAAGGTTTCAATAAGATCCCAGCAAGTACTTAAAAATACCACCTCAAACTAAATTGTATTAATGAAGTCGTTTTTAGAATACTTAGGGATTTTTCAGAAAAAAGGTAAGCTTTCAAAAAATTTTTCCCCATGTTAGGAATGCACTGTCTGCTTCTAAAGCCCTAGCATCTCTCAAGTCTGTATTCTAAATTCAGTTTCATAGTGTCTGAGCTTCTCCAGTTGCCTACGTACATTCCATGGGTCTAATCACCTGCAAATAAAGATGAAGTGATGCCCTTCCTCTACCACCAAAAAAACATATCCTTTACTACCAAAAAGTTAATGACTTCCATACCACTGACTAGATGCTATGGTTAGAACAGATGAACAATGGAGAAAATCTCAGAATAGTTTCTTTACAAAAGGAACTTACTGGCTATGTTTACTTAGCTTTGTCATAAGTTTTTTTCAGTTTCATTCAGGAAGTGTCTGTATTAGTCATCTTCCCAACAAAAACTAAATTCCTAATAAGTATAATACATCCATAGACCCCATCACATTTTAAAAAGAAAACTTTCAAAGAAACAGCTGCAACTCATTGATTCTAATCTTTGCTTAGTTTCTACATTGATTTGAATGCGCACAACTCAGATATACCTTTATAGAGTTCACCCAGAACAGTGTGGGGGATGTGTATGTGTATGTTCATACAGACACACGAACTTTACAAATTACTCACATTCAAAAATAACAATCTGTTCATTTGGCTTTAATGGTTGAAAAGCCTTCTTAGCAGCTCTAAAAAGCCTTTAGATTTGGATGTGTAAAAACTAGTTTGAATTTCCTGTTGACTTTTCCATCAGCCAAGTCTTTGTTACAAGCAACAGAAACTGATTCTGGGCTATCTTAGGCAAAAACGGAATTTATTAGAGGGTAATTTTCATTATTCTTCAAAGTTTCAAGTTTCAAGATTTTAAGAGTGACCATTTAATTGGTTGGACTTACTGGACCATGCATCTATGCTCTAGCTGTACAGAGTGCAGGTACAAGCACTTCCTTAGTGGGACGAAACAATAGGAAACAAGCACTTAGAATTACCCACCCCACTCCTGGCCACCGATGTATTACATATTTCCTTCAAATGAAAGATAGGGATACTAGCAGGAAGGGTAGGGACTGATAGCCCAAAAAGGGATTTATACATACTATAACTATCTCAGATCTTGGGAATTACTTAAAAAATAATTTCTGATCCTCAATTACTTTATAGTTTTTCTATTCTCATTAAAGTAAACTTCAGATATGCCCATCAAAACTCACTTATTTGAATTTGCTGGTTTTGCAAATGCCAAATGAATAGGAGGTGTCTGTTGTTTAGTTAACAAACAACAGAGAATATAGTGTCATTGGAAGTCAGTGTTGAGTATATACTGACTGACTTGGTTCATTCACTCATTCAACAGACAACCAAATAACTTTCTATATGCTTGCCCACTTCTGCCTCTTACTAGTTCTGTCTCTAGAACCTAATCTTCAGTCTCCTCATTTGGGAAAAAAGGCTAATATTTCCAGGTAAGATTAAATACATAACATACATTATCCACTTTAATCCTCAACAAACTTGTCCAAGGACACAAGTGGCAGAAACAGGTTTCTAACTCATGTTTTTCTGACTCCAGAGCCTAAGATCCGAACCTCTGCAAGTAATTTCTTATGCTTGCTACACAACTTAAAACAATATATTTTAAGTACTTAATATGGTGTAAACAAATTTTAGAAATACTCATTAGATCCTTATGATACTATGTAACAACACTGCAATGGCTTCACTTATGGCTCAGGAATACTGTGAATATACTTTAGTTTGTTATATGTGATAATCATTCATAGTACTTATATTAGAATATAATAAATAAGTTCAAAGATGTTAACCATCTAGGGTGATGGTCAAGAATAATTTGAGGGCTAAAATACTGCTGTGAGGAAGAGTGCAAGTAATACAAAGTTAAAACCATCTGTTAAGGCAGGGAGCCCAGATATGGATATAGTATCCCACTGAGAAATGGGAAGGACAGGACCCTTTACCCTACATGGAATCCAGGCTTCTGATAATGGCTTCTCATTTCAGAGCTGCACACAACTGAACAGAATAAAAGCTTCCAGACGTTACATTCATTATTGTAAAGATGTCAGTTTTACTCTATAGGCTCAATGTAATCCCAGTAAAAAAAAATCTCAGCAGGTTCTTTTTCCCAAAAATTGACAAGCTGATTTTAAATTCGTTAAAAAATGTGAAAGATAAAAATAACTAAGGCAATCTTAAAGAACAAAGTTGGAGGATTTTACAGTATATCAGGACCTAATTTAAAGCTATAATAATTTAAACAAGATGGTATTGGTACATGGATAGAAAAGTGACCCATGGGACAAAAGAGAAAGTATAGAAACAGCCCCAGATAGAGTGGGTGCAGTGGGAAAAGGATGATTTTTTAAAATGCAGTATCATATGAGTCTATAGATACCACCTAACAAAGGACAGCAAATGAACCAAAGGACTTAATGGTGAAACACACTGGAAGCATTCTCTTTACACTTATGAACAATTTAACTTTGTTTAAAAGGTAGAGGGTGGGAATAGGGCAAGATAGAATGCTAGATGCTTCCCTTTCTAAGCAAGACTCAGCTGTTATTCTTGAATAAATGATTGGATTGTAGCAGTCCTTGGACTGTTGCAAGCATTAGTTACATTCTAGAGTTGCGAAAAAGCTGATTTTGACAATTTTTGCCTGTGTTCTCATTGCTTTTATGGAGGTGCCCGTTTTCAGGGGTCCTTATTCTAACATTTTGTAAGTCACCTATTTTACTTCTGATATTGGGTAGGAAAGAATCCAATGATGCCCTAGTAGATGGGAGTGACTGTGAAATATATTCCTTCCTGCTCTCAGTGTGTGACAATAGACCTACTTCTCCCTGATGACCAGATTTGAATACCCCAGCCAGGAGAGTGATCCTTCCTTGCACAAGAAGCCTAAAGCAATTGTGAAAAGTCAGTAGGTTAGAGTCTAAAGGCTCTATTATTGTATCTCCTGATAAGAGAGTTCCTTGTTAGGAACCAGCCCTCTAGACTCACAAAGTTGTGCAAATGGAAAACACAATTCCCCACACGGTAAATGCAGATAGTAAGTGGGATATATTAATATCCTATTGCTACTACAACAAATTACCACAAACTTAGTGGTTTAAAGCAACACAAATTTATTCTCATATGGTTCTGGAGGACAGAAGCCTAAAATCAAGATGTCAGCAAGGCTGTGTTCCTCTCAAAGGCTTCTGGGGCGAATCCATTCCCTTGTCCTTTTCAGGTTTAGAGGCTGCCTGCATTCTTTGGCTTTGGCTCCTTCCTCGCTTGACCCCATCCTCCTGCTTCAATGGTCGTATCTCCTACTACTTGCTCCTGCCTGCCTCTTACAAGGACCTATGAGATTATATTGGGCTCACCTGGATAATCCAGGATATTCTCCTCATCTTGAGACCTTTAATCATATTTGCAAAGTCCCTTTTACCATGTAAATAACAGGTTCCAGGTACTAGGACGTGGACATACTTAGCCACAGCGTAAATTCTGTTTCTACCCTTTCATTCCCACACACACATTTTCCATCTATATGGCACATGGCAATATATAATGGGTGTTGATTTACAGTATATACTGTATCTTGGTGGACGGCATCCCGTCTTCATTGGGCATTATCTCCAAACTTTTCCTTCAGTTTCAACAGTTTTTCCACCACTTCATTAGGCCAGCATTTTCTAAGTTGTATAGTATGTAATAGGATCAGTGAATCCCATGATCATGTGTCCACGAAACACCTCTTTTACTGTAAAGTGGGTCCCTAGGTCAAAGACAGTATTATGCAGCACACATATTAAGTAAACCTTTGGATAGTAGTGCTGGCCAACATGTCACGGCAGGTAAGGCAAACTCATACAGGGAAATGGAAAGATTTCTGTCAAGGTGAATCCATGCCCTGCCGGGATAGAAGTCCAATGACATCAACTTGCTGTCACAAAGCTGCTCTTTCCCTTGAGGGATGAGTTGTTTTAAGGGCTTAGTGTTGAACATTAGGGAATGGCTACTTGGTGAGCAAAAGCCATGCTGTTGGCTTCTCGCTAACTTGCATCCCTACAACATGACCACTTTGTTGATAAGCCCATTGTGCCAGTACTGGCGTAGCTGATGACTGCAGCTGCTGAAGTTAACTGGCCAAGTGTTTTTTTTACTTGGCTGTTTAGTGCCTCTTCTATGGTGGATGTTTCTAGTAGGTATTGGTATGCAATACAAAGATGTTTACTCGTGTGCCCAATCCCAAAGATTTCTCCACTGCTTCTCCAGGCTTCCTTGTCCCTGATCCTCCGATTGTTCCTGTTCCAGGCCCCTGATCAGTTAGCCAACCTATTTGCCACTGGCCATGAAGGTATGTTCTTATTTCAGGTCACTTCTTTCCACATAAAGAAGATGACCAGGATTACTGCCCTAAATTCTGTCTTTTGGGAAGATTCCTCTCACAGCTGTCTTTTAAAACCTCTGGCTGTAGGGCAGCAGCAGTCTATTTTTGTTTTGAACTTAAATTCCAATAAAACCCATCAATGAATTTATCTTGAGCTTTTTTGTCCTCCATCAGTATGACTTAAGAGCCTCTCAAATGGCCATAATTGTGAACTGAGGGAGGGAGAGGGACATCAGTTATAAATATGACACAGGAGCCTGGGCCACCTGCCTGTGCACCTGTTTGTTTCCTCTGGCCCTGCTTGTCATCAATCCTGGATGTAGCACTTCCAACTTATGACAGATTGACTTGGTGGGTCTGACAAAACCCAGCTCATGGTGGGCAACTCTGGCTATAGGGTCACTTGATGTCCCATAATATGTTCAGTTTTTATTAAGGCCTGTAAGGATGGAAGGAGCCATTTTTGGATGCTATGTGGTTCTCTGCTACCTTGTGATTCTTCTATTGGAGCTTTTCATAAATTCTCAGGGCTGCTTTGCTTATCAAAGACACTTGTATCATACTCTCCTGGATTAAATGGCCATGTAATAAAGCTAATTACACTGCAGTCTGTACCCACCACAGAGCCTTTACATGCTCCAGATCCCACGTAGAACTGGCAGACTTCTGTGTCACCCAATATATGAGTCAGCACAGTATTCCCAAGTTCTGAATTTCCTCAGGCCTGCAGAGTGTGGTGTACTTCCTTGGTGGCACAATAATATTGATAAAATAAGTGGGTAAGATACAAACTTCGTTCTTCACTCTGAGATATCATGACATTTAGGTAGACCAGTGGACCCTAAAATTTTACCAATCTTAACAGGTTGCTGGATTTTAGTATTATTTTCCATCCTCTTAAGTACATGTTTCAACGAATATGAAAATAGCCTATGCTATAAGGTAAAATTCACAATGACTGGCATCAAGTAAAAAATAACCAGGCATGGAAATTGCAGTTTGAAATGACCAAATACATATTTCCCAAGTATATCTGGTCTTCATCCAGTTCCTGAAAACATTGCAGTCTTAAAGGTGAAATGGGTGTCTTGTCCTTTTAATGAGAAACCTGAACCCCCAGTGAAGGGCAGGGGCTGGACGTTGAATCAGCCAATGACCAATAATTTAGTCAATCATGACTATACACTGAGGCCTGCACAAAAACCCCTAATTGCTTATCACTCTCTTGGATCCTGCTTCTCTGTGGAAGAGAGCTTCTGTGCTTGGGGAACCAGAATGCCCTAAGTTCCATGAGGATAAAAGCAACTTTATTTGGGACCTTGCCCTAGGTATCTCTTCATCTGCCTCATAGTATGTATCCTTTATGATATCCTTTATTCAACTGGTAAACATAAGTGTTTTCCTGAGTTCTGTGAGCTGTTCTAGCAAATTAACTGAACCTAAGGGGGAGGTCATAGGAACCTCCAATCTGTAGCCGGTAGGCCAGAAGCACAGGTAACTGCCTGGGGCTTGTGACCGGCATCTGGAGTGGAGGGTGGAGGGTGGTTTTGTAGGACTGAACCCTTAATCTGGGGAATCTGGTGCTGTCTCCATGCAAATAGTATCAGATTTGAGTTCTCGGATAGCCTGCTGGTGTTTGAGAATTGTTTGGTGGTGTGTGTGGGGTGGGGGGGGAAGACACACACACACACGAATCAGATCTGGGAACCTGAAAGGAGTTACAGTACTATTACTGCAGTATAATATACTATTGTTGTATATGAAAAAACGCCCACAAAAACAAACAGAAAAATCCAACCCAGAAAGAGAAATGTAAAACATTTGATAAAAACTGACCCAGAAACTACAGATGATAGGATTACTAGACAAGAACATAAAAACAGTTGTTATAATTGTATTCCATATGTTCAAGATAGCACAGAAAAGGTGGAACATGTTAAGTAGAGACACAAGATTTAAAAAGACTCAAACTTCTAGAAATGAAATATATTTCATACATAGATCTACTTTCTGAGATAAATTGCAGATTGGATGGGTTTAATGGCAGATTAGACATTGCAGAATAAAAGATTAGTGAACTTGAAAACATAGCAATAGAAACTCCCCAAAAGGACAAAGAGAAAGAAGACAAACTCCTCTACCAGCCTCAGGAAAAAACAATTCCCCCTAAACAACCAAAACAAACACAGCATCATAGTGTGTTCAACTTCAAGTGTGTGTGTAAATGGAGCCCCTGAGGGACTCCAAATAGTACTTTCAGAGAAATTTATCACAATAAATACCTACCTTAAGGACTTAAAATCAATCACTTTAGCTTTTCCCTTACAAAACAAGGGGGAAAAAAGTGAAATCCAAAGCAAGCAGAAAAATAAATATTAGTACCAAAATTAGAAGAAAAAATAGATAAAGAGGAAATCAGTGAAACCAAAAGATAGTTTTTTGAGGTCACCTAGTTTGATATACCTCCAGCCAGAATAATCAGAAAAAAACAAAGATACAGATGATCAGTATGAGCAATAAGAATGGTAATAACACTACAGATCCTACAGTTATTAAAAGTACAGTAAGGAAATACAGTCTCCAACTTAATGGTTCAACATAAGATTTTTTGATGTGATGGTGCAAAAGCAATATGCATTGGTTGAACTCATACTTTCAAATTGTGCATTTTGATCTTTTCTGGGGCTAGCAGTATGCAGTATGGTACTCTGGACAGTAGCAGTGAACTGCAGCTCTCAGCCAGTCACGGAGTCACAAGGGTGAACAACCAACAGACTTACAAGCAACCTGCTTTTCACTTATAGAATAGTATCAAATAAACTGCATGAGATATTCATTTTATTATAAAATATGCTTTTTGTTGGATGATTTTGCCCAACTGTAGGCTAATGTAAATATTCTGAGGATGTTTAAGGTAGGCTAGGCTAAGCTATAATGTTTGGTAGGTTAGGTATATTAAAAACATTGACTTGATATTTTCCTCTTATGATGGACTTATCAGGTAGTAACCCCACTGTAAGTCAGAGATGTGTAAATCAATGTATTTGGCAAATTAGATGAAATGGATAAATTCCTTGAAAGACACAAACTACCAAAGCTCATTCAAGAAGAAAGGTACCCCAGAAAACCCTATCTTTTTAAAGACACTGAATTTGTATTTATGTATTTTCCCACAAAGACAACTCTAAGCCCTGATGGCTTCACTCGGCAACTCTACCACACCGAGGAAGAAGTAGTAACAATTCTACACAATTGGGAATATGTCCCAACTGGGTAAAATCATTCTATGAGGCCAGAATTTTTTCCCATGAAGATAGATGCAAAAATGTTTGACTATGAACTGTATGTACAAGACTAACTCCTTGTATAGTTTCATGTCACCATGATTGCTAGAAATGAGGGTGGACAGATTAGGAGAAAGGAATATTAGGGGTTTCTGTATATGTGTTGAGAGTATACTTTAAAATGATACTAAAACACCAGGATTCTGATAAAATATGCATTTATAAAACCCCCCATTTTTAATCACGTCACATCTTTGCTGAAGACCCTTCAGTGATGTCCCACTGCTGTTGGGATAATGTTCTTAATATAGCCTGCACTGCCCCCTGCATGATCTGATTTCCATTTCCTCTGTGTCAACATTAACACTCCTTCACTTCTTAGGCTTTCCACTCCATCCATCCTGGTTTGGTTTTATCCCCTCAAACTCCACAGGGCACTTGCACACACTGTCCTTATGGCCTGGAAAGCACTCCCCTGTGCTGGTCACTCATGAATTCCTACTTGCCTTTCAGCTTTCAGCTCAGTCATCACATTCCTGGGGAGGCCTACCCCAATCTTCTTGACAAGGTGAGCCCTATTACAAATTCCTACTGCACCAAGAACCACTCCTTCTGACATTTACTAGAATGTGAGTTGTTACATGAAATGTTATATCCAGTGTGTGATTATTTAATGCCTACCCCCCTCATTAGAGGATAAGGCCCATGGGGTCTGAGATCAGGTCTGGTCTTGTTATTTCATTTCTAATGGCTACCATTATGTCTGGCACAGAACAGCAGACGCTCAAATACATTTGTGAAAGTAAGAGAGGAAGGATGGGGAGGGTAAAAAGGACAGAAAGAATAAAGGTATACTGAGTCAAGGATAATGTAGTTCAACGCTGAGTTTTTATTCCCACAGCGCCTCCATGAACTGGCAGCATTAATGAAAGCTGATGCCTCTGAAAAAGAACTTTGATTTCAAAATGCCATTTTGGGTGGTGAAAGGTCTGTGAACATTCCCACTCCGCCCCTGGTTTTTCTTTACTCAACTCTATTATATAATGTCATTGGTCTGGTTAATTTACTATTCAGAATATCAGGTAGAGTAACTTTTGGCTGCAATTAAAAAAAAAAATCCTGACAATTTCTCCATACATTTTTTGAGCAAGCTTTCGCACCTGTAAAATTTTCTTCAACTAGCATGTTGCCACCCTGACTCCACTTATCAAAATCTTTCCCAGTTTTTAAGAGCTAATTCAAACACTGCCTTTCTGAAGACTCCCCACTCAATTCTCAGAACTTCTCTCCCCCACCTCTGCACTCCTACAGCAGGCTATGACTCATCTGCAGCTTGTTGTATTCCACTTCTTAGAGTATTTTTATCTGCTAGGTTGTATTTCTGCTGCTAGGTTGTGAGCTCCTTGGAGAGGGGGACTGTATTTTTTATTTTCTGAGGCTCATATATACAGTAGGCACTTAGTTGCAGAATAGCACAAACAGCACCAATCCTGTCCTTACTGCCACTGTTGCATGATAAAGACAAGCGCTCAGCCCATCCCCAGACAGCCAAGCCAGGTACAGTCATAAGCCTGATAAAGCCACACTTTTCCATCCTTTTTTCATCAGGCAAACAAGCCCAGATGGCTTCAAAGTACACCTAAAAAAAGCCCTGAAAAGTGATTTTCAGCAATTAGTCAACACCAAAGTAAACAGAGTGATTCTCTACAATTTGTCATTCCAACAGTAAACAAGTCATGGCAGACAGGCACAGAATAAGGTGAGGCTTGAAAAAAACTGCAGAATAGCTCACATTCCCTATAGCTGATGTTGGCCCTGATGTTGCTGACCAGGGAAGCAAGATGAAAAAGGAGTCTGAGGCCTGTAAAAACCCAAGATTTTAATTCGAACTTTTGAGACAGCTAGCAACTGGCACTATTGCACAAGCTTAAGGCTGGAAATCTAGTTTTCTCTATGATTTAAAGCAGTCATTCTTAACCCTTCTTCTACCACAATAAACCTAATATATAAAACATTCCCCCACTCACCCCAACTCATTTAGGAATGATATACTAGGGGAATGGAGTTAATATACCAGAGTAATTTTTCTCTTCTTCCCTCCCTAATTTAGTCAATCATAATAAAGCTGCATCACTTAAAGCCTTCATTTGTACTCCATTGCTTAGTCCCATCAATTTTATTTCTCAAATTCATCCATCCACCTCCCACTGCTACCACCCTAGTCCAAACCACCATCACCTCATGCCTGAACAACCACACAAACTTCCTCACTTGTCTCCCTCCTTCCATCCTGGCTCCACTCCTGTCAATTTTCCATATTGTAGCTGGAGTGATTCTGGAAACAGCACTGTGTCTTTCACTCTAAAATAACCAATGCCCTCACATAACAGCCATGTGAGATCATGCAAAGAAACCCTCAGTTTGTGAAATGAGTATATTCAAGGCCAAAAGAATATTGGAGCCATGTACCCAGGGTTAGACAGAACTGAAATCAGAATCCAGAATTCATGAGTGCACAGATGGGCCTCATTTCAATGAGCCACACTGCTTCTCCCACATATATAGCTCATTCTCAGTGTGTTACTGGATACAAATGCAGTGATCTGGATTAGTCTAGAGCCTGCTTTCAGGGCTACAAGATATTAGATAACCAGGAGACAAGTAGGTGAGAACCCAGCCTGAGCTAATGCATTTAAAGGTCACTCACACATAGATTCACATGTCTCAGGATCCACCTTCACTAGCCAACTAGAGGACAGGGATGGCATTCCAGATCCAGGACTATGTGGTCCACATGGGGAGCATAGGATTTCACTGGTTGGATGTGCAGGATTTGTGTCTTCCACGGTTTCCCATGCACCTGCTGAAGAAGAGTGGCAATACGAGTTTCTGCAGATTCCGCCCACTGTTGCCACTCTCGCTTAGTGGCTGCTGACAACATTTTTCTCCTAGAATCCCTGGTAGCTCTATTCTTCCATTGGTTGGTGATAATTTGCTGAGAATAAGGCGAATGCTCTTTTTCCATTTCACTGCTTCCAGGAGGCTGAAGATTCTTCCCTGGGGAAGATTCCACATTTTGGTGGATATGCAAAATGCCCCCAGCATCCTGTCGAAGGACTTGGCAGGCAATGGGCCAGCCTTCTTCAGAGCTGGGAATCAACCCCAGGTTCACCCTGTCTGCAATATTTGAGAGCTTCAGTTTTCTGTTATCCCCAAAGTGTATTTCGCACCGATCTGCTACCCCATTTATCTCAAGGTTACTTCTCAGAGCAGCTACAGCATGGGGGTTCCACTCACAGGCATGGACGAAGGCAGCACCAGCATGAACTAGGAAGGGCAATGTGAAATAACCAATCCCTGCATAGAGATCCACCAGCACTTGCCCAGCACAGGGCAGCGATGCCACCCGAAGCTTCTCAGTGATGTTTCCAAAGGAGAACATGCACTGGGTAACGTCAAACTTATATCGAATCCCATTATCCACATGCTCTACCCAGCCATGGTCACCCAGCAGGAGAGTCACTGCTGGAGTTCGAGTGCCATCCGGTGAGACCCGCCCTCGTTTGGCCAAACGCTGGACGCCAAGTGCTGAGGCCACAGTCTCCCAGAGTGCTGGTTCCAGACCTTTCCACTGCTTGGCTTGGAAACAATCCTCACTCAGCAACAACAGGTTGCCATGTCGTTGCCAAGACCGGGGCAAATCAGCCTCCAACTGAGCTGACCACGGCACTCCTCGGGTCTCTACCCAGTGCCTCACCTCAAGACACAGCCTTTGGGCAGGTGCACAGCCCTGGGCCCTCTTTGAAGGCACAGCACTCTGGAGCTGCGTTAGCATACAGGTGCTGCCTGGAGCCACACGATTCCTCAGCTCCTGCAGGTGCAGCTCAGGGACGGCCTCTCCCAGCACAGGTAACGCCACGGTGCCATCCGGCAACTTTTCCACACGGTGCTGTCTATCCAGGAGTTTCTGCTTCTCGAGATATTCCCTGTAACGCTGGGTAAACCGAGGCTCAGTCACAACTGCGACAACAGCCGCGGGCTTCCCATCTTCCCTTTCCATGCCGCTGGCCCCACATTCTATCGGATTCCCTGAGACTCGCTTTCCTGAATCCACTCACCAACCTCTGGATGTCCGCGGCGGAAGTGGGGAGAGAGGCCCGTACACCGCTGCGCCAGGGACAGTAGTGACGGAAACGGACGGGCCGGAACTTACATAATATTGCCGCGCTTGTTGACGGAAGGCGGCCTGTTTGCCATGGCGAAGCCGCTACTGCCATCTTTATTGTGGTCTACCCTTCCTTGCCTAAGCCTAACCGGAAATTAGTAGAAAGGAAAACTTAAGGGTTATAGGTATCCTCTAGACCCCTCATGTACTCTCTTCAATGCTGCTTACGAATCCAAAGAGACAAGTGAAACTGGAGCAAATCAGCCTCCAACTGGAGAATTTGGAGAGAGGCTTCCATTGTCTCATGTTGCTCTCAGGTCAGCATGAGCAGACACTATTTTCTGAGTGAAGTCGATTCCCTTGCAAAGATAGTCAGCACCGTCTTGCTGCTCTGCAATACAAAAAAACAAGTGTTTGAATGTCAAAAGGGTCTGAATTCAGGTAAATTTTATCACCTCTCAGAACCAGAATCTTTTTCACCTGAAAAATGGGACTTCCATTAACTTCCTCAGGTAACTGCTATAGTGATTAGAAATATGTAAAATGTGTTTAATGGTAGCTAGTAAAGAATAGATATCAAAAGACATAATGTAACAAGATGAATTGGCTAGATGGCAAATATTAAATACCTGTTGAAATGCTTTGATAAATCTAATAAGGATGAAGGGTAATTCCCCTACAGATAAATAATTAAAAATAAGAATTGTAAAGAAGCCCTATCCTGTCTATTTACCTTCCACCATTCTACAGATGATGGTATTGAGACCCAGAGAGGTTAACATTAATTGAAGACCCAGTTCAGGTCTGTGTGGAAGACTGAAGGCTATGTCTAAAACACTTTGTTTCTTGACACCTATTCAGTATCAGAGTAGTTGTTTTCAGTCTCATCTCTATGTTTAACACTAAGATTCCATGAAGAAGACATCAGTCAGGACAGAGTAGAAGATCTGCTTGGGGCCCCATATACCCTTGGGACTCACCATTCCTGTATATGTCAACCCAGTGGCCTCTAACTGAAAGCATTTAGTAGTCTTTGCCTGATGACTTTCTCTGCTTACCATAATTGACTTAGCCTGTGTCCAAGGCGGGCCAGTGTGGGTAAAACTGCAATATTTCCAGAATCTCTCACCTGACCTTAGTCTATCTCCATATCAATAAATGTTTACAAGTGGTGCAGAGAAGTTACTCTTTCCTTAGTCTATTTCCCTAGTCATAGACTGGTGGTGGGAGAGGCAAGCATGCATCAAGACAGCAGAGGGTTTTGAGGCCTCCCCAGCTGAAACTTGAGAGAAACAAAAGGAGCAAGAGCAGCAGCCAGAGAAGGGGTAAGCAGGAGTAGACAGACAGAGCCAGGATTCTTGTGATCAGTGAAAGGCCTTCTCCCCATCTAGCTTTTCCCTCAACTGATTTCTGTTTCAGTGATTTGTGGCTTATTGCCACTGGTCTGGGAACATGTGTTCCTCCTGGAGTTACAGCTGGCATAGTCAGCAGGAGCTCTGAAACCAAAATCTGTCTTCATGGGTGCAATGCTTGGGTGGTTTGCCCCTAGAGATGGTGGGGAGATACCCAGAAACCCCCCTGTGGATGGTGGGGGTCCCCTTTGACTATATTTTTATTTGCTGTGACCCTTTTCTGAAATGCCCTTCCCTTAGATGATGCAATGGCTGGGAATTTGTCTGAATGTCATCTTTTTGTGGGCCTTCATTCAATACTCTCTGAAGTGTCACTCTGTTACCTCCACTGTTACATCTATTTAACACTGTTAATTTTGTATTTAGACCTTGTTTGCTATTTGTTTGTTTACTCTTAAATGTCTTTCTTATAGCAGCAAATAATCTCATAAAACAAAAATGTTCCTTTGCTGTTTACTGCTATATCCCCAGCATCTTGTGTAACACCTAGTCATAAGTCATTGCTTGGCAAATACCATAGTTATTAAGAAAATGATTTTTTTTAGCACAAGAGACTTGAATATTTTCATTCACATTCAAACAGTAGTCCATTCATGAATGTGGAAACGGTCAGAAATTCAAAGACTGATAAACTAAGAGTTCTAACTATACTTAAAGTTATGTGATGAAGGGTTAAATGAATTATGGTACATCCTTTATATGGAAATATTATAATTATTATGATGACCAGAGAAACTTTAGTGACATGGGATGTTATTCCTTATGCAGTGTTAAGCTGAAAAATATACAATTATGCCTTAGACGGTGACTTATTTTTTATGCATTTGTTATGGATTGAGTTCATTCTTCTCAGTCCTTGTCCCCACTGCAACAAAGAATTGAAAGGCAGAGACACAATAGTGAAGCAGAGGGAAAGTTTTATTTGAATACTCTCCAAGGGAAGAGTGGCCCAGGGTAAAGGTAGACAAAGGCGTTGATCTGTTAGGCGGGAAGTGTGTATTTTGCATTCTGGTTGGGAGGCAACTCTTTGACTGATAAGGTGGGGTTTTTTTGATTTGCAGGTCTTTCTATAGTCATCTGTCTTAGCATGTCCTTTCCCCATGCTGAGATGTGGTCTGTGCAGTTCTTAGTTCCATTCAATTGTGATGTGGTTGGGGAGGAAGTTATCTCCCTGCAAAGCCTTTATTGTCTCCACATGGGACCCTCTACCTGGGAAGAGTTTGCCTGGCTTTTTCTTTGACCCTTATCTGGATGGCTTCTTCGTTGAGCTTTATCTTCACTTTCTCTGGCTGCTCATGTCTGTCTTTTGACATAACATTCATAACACATTTAAACAAGTTTATTAGGGCAAGCTCTAAAATGTGAACAGCAGTGATGCAATTATAGGTGATTCAATTTTCTTTTGTACGTTTTTCTCTAGTTACAAAGTACATATGAAGAACAAATGTTATATTTATATCTTAGAAAAATCTTTAGAAAATCTATGATACAGTAAATAAATTGTTTTCTGGGTCCCATACAAATGGAAACTCCTTTTAGTTTTATTTGTAGTGGGAGATGAGAGATGTCATATCTTACAGTGTTTTTCCTCTAGATTTACTTCTGTTCCAAAGTCAGTCTGACACCTTGCAACAGTAATGAAAATAATGTAGTATGGACTTTGACCCAGACACATCTTATTTTTAATATGGGATAAATAAAATATTAGAGGATACAATTTGAAAGCTAACTTAGTTTAAGAGTTGAAAATGGTCCTTTTAAAAAAATGCAGATTTACAGATGAGCCTCGCTTGTAGATGGCCATCTTGATCCACCATCACTCAAGCACATGATCTCACTTTTCCCATCATTTCCATCCCTTAAACTCATTAAAATCACAACAAAGCAAAAGCAACCAGCAATGACAACAATAAACAATCTTGTGGGCAACCATGAGTTCAAATGCAGAAGAGGATAATTAGTCAGTAAAGGAGAAGTAGATTAGGAAAATTAACTGGGAGGAAGGAGGAGGTTGGGCAACCTTTTTCCCAAATTGGCTCTCCTAAAATGGCCAGAATTTCATTCCATGTGAATCTCAGTCAGGGAAACCCCAGCTACAGATGAGTTTCTGTTACCACCTCTTCCCGCTGAGATGCCAGCACACTGAAGACCAAGGGACCATCCACCAGCCCCTCACAATAGAGGCTATATTCAGTTCTGTTAAGTTCTTTTCTCTCCTGTAATTTGTCAGCTTTCATGTAGGAAGGTTCTGAACTGTGGTGGGCTGGCTGCATACACAAGAGCTTTCCTCCATGGCTTGAAAGAACCTGGAGCCTGGAAATGAAGGGGAATAATTGTTTTTGCTTTCTCATTTTTCTCTTCCTCCCTTTCTTCACTCTGCTTGCTGCACTTGGAATGCCTTTTTCTTCCACTGGGTGCCTCTTCATTTGTTCATTCATTTTAGCATCGCTACTGCACTTTTTGAACACCACTATTTGCTAACTTCCCCAGTACTAAGCTCATGAAGGCATAGAGAATTGAATAAGATGCAGTTCTTGCCTTCATGGAACCTAATTTGAGTTGTAGTTATGCTCATGAATAATTTTAATGCCATTAGTTAAGTGCTATTGGAATTGCAATTCCAGATGCTTTTTGAGCATGGAGAAGAGATCAAGGCATCCCTCTCTTCCATTCTGAAGGCACATTTTGTTGCTCTTCGTCCTACCTCACTGGATGCTGCTTCTGATGGGTATACCTGTCTACCATTTCCCCCATTTGATTTTTCCCAGGCACCTCAAACTCAGCACTTCCAAAATTGAACTCAGATTGTGTTCTCCACACTCCTCTTTTGTTGGGAGCTGGGGCTATGTCCCTTCCCCCACGTCTGAACGCAGCATGGGAAAGCACAAGCTTGAGAGCAACCGGTGCAGTCCTTGGAAGTTATCTGCTCACAAAAACATATCTTGTCCTTGAAGATGAGCCAAGACTCCTCACTCTGAAAATAGGGAGACCTTGAGGATGTGTGAAAACACCTCCCCGCCAGCGCCACCTAAGGTCCAATTATCTACTGACCCACCCCTTACTTGCTACTTGTATAAATTGAGCCTGTAAACAATAAACTTCGCCAGCTTGATCAGATATCCTGTCTTGCTGGTCATTCTTTGTGTCCCTTGCTTGTCTCATTTCTGCAGGCGTCTCCGGCACACTCCACGTTCGTCCCGCGGGCCGGGACACTCTTTAGCTTGGGAAATGTCCCTGCCAGTCTCCTACTCCCTCATGTCAGAAACCTGGGACTTTTATTTTACTCATGCCTCTCCCTTGCCCTCGGTGCTCACGACAAATCCATCTGAATTTTTAATGGAGTCTACCTGTTGCATGGTTTCCCAGAGAATCCCCTTCTCTCCATCCCAGTGACAGTGCCCAGGACCTTGTCTCTAAGCTTCCCAAGTGGACTTCCCACTTCTGTTTTTCACTGATAGCATACTGTTATTTTGCTCTCTGTATTTTATGTCAGTGTATTTTAAGTAAAAACCAAGATGGTAAAGAATTGTCCTTATTAGTATTGTTATATAAAAAGCTACATTGTCACATTAGTAAGCATAATTCAATAATTAAAAATTCTATTATTGTACATTGGCTTTGAATAATTCATATTATACTGAGAGCTTGAGACTGTAATATTTAAATTTAGAAAAACTTAAAAATAGCAAGTTTTAGTAAAATATATGAAAAGTTCTCACTTTAATTCATCAATTTTACTGAATCTTAACATTTTACAATAAAATCCCAGTATGAGTTATTTTTATATGGTGATATTTGTCTTTTTATTTATTGACTCGTAGTGTTTTAAAATGTAAACAATAAAACAAATACTCAAAACTCATAAGTTGTAACCAGAAAGCATCTTTATTTTGTTTGCCCTATTGCCACTGGGGCAGTCCTTTTTCTGCTCAGGCCTGAAGACTCAGGCCATCTATAACATTCCTTATTTGACCCATTGGTCATTTAGGAGTGTGCTGTTTATTTTCTATATACTTGGAATTTCCCAGATTTCCTCAATATTGATTTCTAATTTCATCCCACTGTGGTCAGAGAACATGCTTTGTATGTTTTTAATCTTTTTAAGTTTATCGAGGTTTGTTTTATGACCTCGCATGTGGTCTCTCCTAGAGAATGTTTCATGCACTCAACACACTGCCTCCCTTTGTGGCAGCTCACTCATGACTGCTCTCACTGCCCAGAAAATGCTCCACTCACCTGGCTATTCTGGAGTTCTCAGGCCACTCAGAACATCTTCAGGAAAACCTTTTCTGGCCTCCTACCTATCTCCCCAATAAGTCAAATCCCTGTCAGTGATCCCCATAGGACCATGTTTTTACGGCCTTTTCCAAGGCATACTTTTTCATTTTTTAATTTGACTAATGGCTATCTTCCCTCAAGTATGTAGGTTCCAAGGGGCAAGGAGCTGGATTCCCCCCACCTCATTATTATATTTCCCTATTTATGAGTACCAAGGCAATGCATAGTACATCCTCATAAGATATTTATAGAATGAACGCACGATCAATGAATGAATGACAGAGGAAAAGAAGAAAAACCTGTAGGAAAAACGGTTCCTAGAGCCACTGTTTTACCAGTCATTCCAAGTTATTCCAAAGTATTGCCACTAGATGGCAGCAATAATCAGCACCAAACCAGGTGAAGCTCTTGAGGGAAGTTCTTGGGTTTCTGGATGGTTTAGATGTCCAGGGCTCCTCACAGGCCCTACCATTCCTCTCGGGCCCTTCTTCATTCATCTCTATTAGACATCTCTTACTGCAGTGGTTAATCCAGACGCGTGAGTGTGTTTGGTAGCAAATGGTAAAAACTCCAACAAACAGCAACTCAACAGTTTGTGGGGAGGTATATATTTTTTAACAAAAAGGCTAGGGTCGGTGTAGCTGTTCAGGGAAAGCCTCAGTAACCAGGCTCCTTCTCAGCCTTCACGTGACCCTTTCATCCTGGAAGGTTCAAGATGGCCCTACACTTCTAGGCTCTTTGAGCAAATTCAGGCAGGAAGAATAGGGCAAAGTGAAATACAAAATGCCCAGTCATGACTTCCATCTACCCTCTGGGATAGAAGGGGGTCCCATGGCCACCCCTGAGGCTGGGAGACTGGGAAGTGGGTTGGTTTTACTTTCTGACTATGTGGATAATTGAGGACACATGAGGATGAGCAAATACCAGCCATTAAGTGACATTCCTGCAGGTATTATGGCAAAAATAGGCCTTGGAACAAAGAGACTCTAGAGATATGTTTAGATGAAAGAAAGAGAAGACTGAACAGCAAAGAACAGCATCTATGAAAAAGATTGAGTAATATATTTTAGCTACAAAAGGGCTGAGGTGACTCTTGCCTTCGCCCAACAGACTCTTACATATTTTTGAAAATTCAAATTCAGACTTTTGCAGGAAGTCCTTCCAGGCTTCTTTCCTTTTCCTTCCATCTGGACTTTTTGTTTGTTTTGGACAGTGTAAAGAAAAAGATTTTAAATTATTTTTAATAGTGGCACTGAGGAAAATAATTAACATTTATCAAGTACATACCATGTACTAGGCACTGATTTCAATGTTTTATATAATTAACTTTTCTAAGAAATCTGTGAGGGATGTACTATTATTATTTGGGTTTTGAAGTCAAGGATGTTAATTTAAGGTTGTCACCCAGCTAGGAAGTGGTAGAGACAGAGTTCACATCCAGACCAGCCGACCCCAAAGTCTACATTCTTAACCAGTACCTCAAGCTCAATTTGACAAGATTGGCTTTCAGAGATCTCCAAAATAATGCAGCACACCCCATGAGCATGCAAGATGGTCCCAACGGTTAAGAAGGAGAAATATTAAATTTTCCTTCTTTCAATTCATATTTGTGTATCTCATCTTTAACTTCCTTATCTGCTTTTACATAATGAAGTACATATTAGTACTGTAACTCTTTTCTAAAACTTATAAATAAAATGCATAGATACATAGTTTAGAGCTCTTTGGGTTTTAGGTGCTGTTTAAAAGCCTAGGACGTTTTAGAAAGGCTCTCCCAGTGTATTTGTATTACCAGGTATCTTCACTAGGAGGCACAACCATGGGCAAAAAGATGTGACATTTCCAAACAAGTGCTTAGGGATTTCACCACTTCCTTTGTGTGGCTGTAATGCGGACTCTGTGAGCCTCCTCCCCATCTTCCTAATGGATGCATCCACTAGATGCTTCTTACCTACATGACGGGTCCATTCACCATTTGGCTTTAGGAAACCAGTAAAGATGATCTATCACCGCCCAGAGAGAAGACTGAAGGGGCATTCCTATCCATCACCTCCACCTAAATCCTCCTTACTTTTAAACTTAGCTAAGGCATCACCCTCTCCTACATTCCCCAGCCATTCTCTCTCCCTTCCTCCCTCCCTCTAGTGTACCCTCATATCTGGAGGAATTCATGCCTCTGTTAATGTGCCATGAAAATCTCTGTTCATTTCTAACTCGTGGCAGACACCATGGGGTACAGAGATCCACCTCATTTACTAGAGTTAAAGGACTTACCCAAGGTCACATAGCTGTGATGAGACAGAACTGGAATTTGCACCCTGGTTCTGTAGCTTTTGCTCTTAACCATTGCACTACACTGCATCGCCAACTAACAAATAAATGAGTGATGGTGTGTCAGCTAATATTTGAAGTTTGGATTGTATTTCAAAGAATGTACAGTTTAGAGGTGATCTATTTCTGGCTTTAACACACACATATTTATATTCAGTAAACACACATTTATAAGACGAACAAATATATAAACAGGCTGCCCTTCTGCATGGCCTCTGGGCAGATTAAATAACACTTGCTCTGGACTCCAGTCCTTCAAAGTGGTTCATTTATAACTGTTTTTGATTCTAAATTTCCTCTTCATGGACTACTCAAATCAGTGTCATAAAAAAGAAATATTGCTCCAATGACTAGCAATTAGGGCTAATTTTTCATTAGTGTCATCATTACTTATCATTTGCATTTCAAGCACAGAGTGGGGATCCATGGTAACATTTTCTCTAGATTCACTTAGAAGTTGGCCTTGGGAAATAAATGAATGAAAAGGATAGATAATTCCTATTAAATAATTTTACTTTGATTTCTTGAATTCAGAGAGAAGTCTCCCAGAGTCATGATGGCCCACAGGAGTGAAGTCAGTAAAATACAGAGTTGTATTGGAAGTCATCTTTATTTCTGGGTGCCAATTGCAGGTAAAATAGAAAGAACTTAGAGCAGGCATATTAGGGGATGAAGTTCCTGACCAAGGTTCTAATTTTGAATGCTTCATGGAAATCACCATAAACCCTAAATTTTATCAATCAGAATAAACTTCCTAACATGCAAGTCTAGTTAATTCATTTTTCTGCTTAGTATCCTTTAATGACTGCCCATTATTTTTAGAATAAAGTTAAAATTCCTTAGCATTGTGTGGAGGCTTTTGCTCTGGGCCTTATCTATTTTTCCTCAGTTCCTGGCCCCTCTCCTGAAGCACACTGTGCTCCAGCCATGGAAAGCAGCTTCACTCACTTTCCTACTTCCCCAGGCAGCACACACAGCTGTTTATTCCAGCCTCTAAAATGCGGCTCCAGTGCCAGCACCTCCTCTTAGATGTCTGCCTGGCTGCCTAATCTCTCCCTATCTCAGTCCTAGCTCAAGGGACATTTGCGCTTTTATAGGCCCATGATACAGCTTGACCATAACTCCCCTAGAGCCCTTACCCCAGTATAATGGATTGTTTCCTGGTCTATCCTCCCACCAGACTGGACCCTGAGGGCCACGACTTTGTATTTTTCTTCTGAATCCCTTGCCCTGGGCAGATATGGGTAATCTCAACCTGCACTTGTCAGTTCTTCTCAACTCCTCCTCTTTAGCACTAAAAGCATGAAAGAAGGGAGTCGGTTTTTAAACATTCTTGTCACTGAAGGCCAGGAAACCTGCTATTGTTTTACACTACATGGACGATTTGAGAGATTTCCAATGTTAATTTATGTCTACACTTGAGTGTTATGAGCACACTTAAGTGCCTGACTCCTGAATAAGATAGAACTACACTGTAATTATTTTATGTTTGCTATATACACTTCACAAAAATTTCAGTATAAGAATTCTAATGCCATGTTTTAATAAAGTCCAATTTTAAATGCATTAGGAGAGCTTGCTATTTTATAAAGAAAGGATCAATAGCCTAAATGCATCTTCTGTGGAAGCACAGATTCTTATATGCTGGGTTTGTTTTAGCAAGGGATCTATCATGATTAAAAATCAGAACTGGGGTTATTATCTGTAAATAAGATACTCTCAGGAAGAAAAAAATAGAATATTTTGTACTGATATTGACAATTAAAGTCCTTTATTTAAATAGAGGTAGCATCCATTTATTACATTTAGATTTGCTTCTTAGAAAGGGAATTGCTTTAACTGCACTTGTGAGAGTTGAATAGGTCTTACATTTCTTGGTATAGGTCACCCAAGTCAATATATTATAGAGCAACAGTTCTCAGGTAGACAATATTCTCATCTACTCAGTAGGATTTCATAACACTAAATGATAATGGAAGTGACTGAATTTGCTAAAAGCAATTTCTAGATTTACCATTAGTTCTCTTTCACTGTGATATCTCATAAATTTGAAAATTCAGGGATCGTATTGGTGGGTCATAATGTAAAGCCTAAGCAGTCATTTATTTGTAAGCTCTTAGATGCCACTGGCAATTTGTTACTTGACTTGCCATTGTCCTCAAATTTATGATGCTCTTCTCTCCCTTCTGCATTTACCATGAAATTTCCCATTTACACACCTGCCAAAGCAGAGTTTCTTCAGGATGATCTTTGGATTACTGGCTAGAGGATCACTTACAGTTCATGTGAAAGATGCAGGGCCCTTCTCCAAACCCACTGAATTAGAAACTTTAATGAGGGCACCTCTTCCTTCTACTGGTTTGTCAAATGGTTTTTTTTTTTTCCCTCAAAGCAACAAGTCTTCATGATGCCTTCAGAGACTAGATATCCTTCTGGCTTTCTCATTTACTTCATCCTCATGCTCTCAGAATGGCTGCTTCATCTGTGAGCATTAAGCCGCACTGCGGGAAGGGAGAAAGGAAGGGAAAAGGGAAAGAGTCAAAAGGCCATGGCACCAAGTCTGCCACCTTTAATATGCCACTCCAAAGTCCACTTATTTCTCACAAACTCTCTTCCTCTTCGTGAGATTTTTCAATTTGTTTGATGGTTGAAACATGACTTATATACCATCTGATACAGTGCTCAAAGTATGTAGAAGAAATACTGAAGACAATTATATTAAAAAGAGGGAAAGATAAAGGGACCTACATGGAATATAAATTAAAAATAATTTATAATTGTGTTAGAAACAAGATAGGGATAAATCTGGTGGAAAATGTATAAGATCTATACACTGAAAACAACAAAACATTGCTGAAAGAAATTAAAGACCTAGATAAATGGGGAGATGTTCATGAATTAGAAGGTACAATACTTTTAAGATGTCAGTGCTCCCCAAATCTTTCTTTAGATTCTGTGCAATCCCAGTCAAAATCCCAGTGGGCTGTTCGGTAGAAATTGATATATTGGTCCTAACACCTATATAAATGCAAGTACTTAGAATAGCAAAAGCAATATTGAACACAGAGGACTTATTATAAAGCTGCAGTAATAAAGATAGTTTGAAATTGGTATAAGGATAGGAAAAAGAACTATGAAGCTGAATTAAGAGACCAGAATAGACAAGCATATATGTAGTTAACTGATTTTCCTTATGACATCAAGGCTTTTCAGTGGGCAAAGGAAAGACTTTTCAAAAAATAATGCTTCAACAACTGAATATTCATATGGAAAAAAATAATCTTGATCCCTACCTCACATGATACAGAAAAAATAACTCAAGATGGATTATCAACCTAAACATAAAAGTGAAAGTTACAAAGTTTATAGAAGAAAACTTAGATTATTTCTGTAACTTGGTCCCAAGATTTCTTAGCAAAACAAAAAGCACTAACTATAAAAGAAAAAATCTGATAAATTGGACTTGATGAAATTTCAAATTTCCACTTATCAAAAAAAATGAATAGGCAAGTCACAGAAAGAAAATAATCATAATACTATATAAAGTTCTCTAGCAAATCAATAACAAAAAGACAAAACACTTTATCACCAACAAAATTTGCAAATGCCCTGAACATACATACTATGCACACAAAAAGATATAAATGGGCAATAAACACATATAAAAGTGTTAAATATAATTTTCATCATGCAAATGCAAGTTGAAATCACAATGAGACACTAATACCTATTAAACTGACTAAAATGAAAAATACCAGCAAAAACAAATGTTGGCAAAGATATGGAGCAATCAAAACCCATGCATTGCTGGTGCAAATGTAATACAGTAAAACCCCTCTAGAAAACTGTTTAGCAGTTTCTTGTAAAGTTAAGCACATATCTACCTTATGCCCCACAAAGACACTTCTATGTGTTTACTCAAGGGAAATGAAAATGTGCCCATAAAAAAACAAGTAAAGAATGTTAATAACTGCTTTATTTATAATTTCCAAAATCTAGAAACAATCCAAATATAACAGGAGAATGAATAAACAAACTGCTATATTCATACAATGGCATCCTGCTCAGCAATATAAAGAACAAACAACCACTGACACACACACAACAACACAGACAAATACCAAAGAATGGTATGCTGAGTGAAAAGGCCAGACAAGAAAACAGTATAAACTCATGATTCCACTTATATGAAGTTCCAGAACAGGCAAACCTAATTTATGTTCATAGTACTCAGAACACCGATTGCCTGGAGTTGGGCAGAGATTGATAGAAGTGGGGTTTAAGGGAACTTCCCTGTGGTGACAGAAATGTTCTGTTATTTCCTAGTGGGATGGGGAACTTGGCTGGGATGCCTTCATTGAACTTATACTGAGATACAGTGCATTTCACTGTATGTAAATCATCCCTGAAAAATACCTTGAACCTTGATAATGCTACTTTAAGCAGAAAACTACTATCAATGGCCTAATGCCTTTTCTGTCAATTGAAGTGTGTTATAGAAGTCTATGATTCAGTCAGTGTGACCAGTATCAAGGAAAACCTTGTAGCCATTCTAAACATCACTATTAAAGTGACAGATGTGCCATCAAATGACTCTTAGATGTGGGAAACATGTTGTCTACAACTGTTGAAGGCTATATCATGAAGCTACTATCTCCAGCAGAAGGCACTGCATAGGGCCTGGTGAAGAATTATGAGTCACATAGTTAAAAGATAATGATTAATAAGACCTTCTTTAACGGGTCATCTTTTCTCCACTCCTGCACCTAGCATGTGAAACTGCTGTGTGCCCAAGGACAGCATCTATCAGCACTTTATGTGCTGTGGCAGGGATGTGCCTTTGATACTCACATTGTTCGGCTGACCCCTATCATCCATTTGGCACAGCTGGTTGGTTTCAAAGGTCTAGGCCACATTGCCACAGGCCTTGATTATCTTTAGTGTTTACTTTAAATCCCCAGATGCCAAATTTTTCATTCTGATTCTGGGTGCTTGCCAAACCAAGTCTTTTGCTGATAGTAGAATGGAACTAATTCTTTCTTCATTGTGTAAGCCCAGGATTAGCTTTCCTCCATTGGCTAATGCCTCTTCTATGATGCTCCTCTATTCAGGAAACATACCTTGGGTTTTCAGTGCCCAAACCCCCATTCCCCAATATAATGCCCTGACTAGCAGGCCCCACTTTACCTATCCAGCCTTCTTCTCATTACTTTCCAACACAGCACAATGGAGTAGTGGAAAAATCCTAAACTGAGGAGTCAAGATTGCTGAGTGTAGCCCTCAACTTCCTATATGATGGGCATGTCATCTCCCTGGTCACATGAGTTTGGCTCAAAGGGCTCCCTTCCTGGTTTCACTCCCACAATTTTAAACAGACAAATATCACCATTGTCTCAATATTTGTCTAAATATTTACTCAACTGCATCTCTGCTACATAAAAATATTGCCCAACTCTTCTGATGCGGCCAAGTGTCTCACCTTTCTGGCTTTCCTCTATCATTCTATCCTTTTTCTAACAACTGATGGGCTTGAACAGTACCACACATTGATCATTAATTCTATTTTTATGCTCATGATGTCTGCTGTCAACGTAATATACAAATAAAATGTTTTTTGAGCCCCTGTGTACACTGAGAGAATTACTGTGCGATATGGCCAGATGCATAAAATAGCACTTACTCCAGTTAACTTACAGTTTTATGTGCTTACCCCAACTTCTACATCCCCATGCCCCATACAGGGTATGAGCTCCTTGAGGGAGTGACTATGCCTTTTACAGGCATTTGTGTCAAAATTAGACAAAAATTGTAGCCTTACCATTTTTCAGGATTCTCTCATTTTTCGATCCCACTTGATCTTCCCTATGTCTTTCCACTCTCTCGCTCAATCTTACCCTGTGGGAATTCTTCCTGCCTTACTCCTCATGCCCCCTAGTCCTCCCCTCACCAGCCAGCTGTCCTGCTCACTGCTCCTTTGTACTTTGAACCCTGCTTACCTGGGCAGCAGGTTGGTGGACTTTGTGGAGCCACAACCTGGTATCCATGGCTTCTGATTGGGAGTGGACCCTGAGATAATAGTGCTTACCCTATCCTCCTCACCAAGCGGTTACAGGGGCAAAGGAAACCAATTCTCTTGGGCTATTAACTTATGGAGCCCTGCGAAAATGACCCTCTCTAGAAAAATGTACATATAGTCTAGACTTTGCTTACAGTTTCAGAGAAGCCATGCCTGAATTCCAGAACGCCTTCTGCAGATTCACTTGACATCCCAGAGACTCCAGGTTATAAATGCCCAATGTACATGAAAACACATTGTCAATCATAAATACTAACTTTGTCAGAGGCTTTTACTAATACTATTTCCTGGAAGCCAGATACGTGCAAACTAAAATCTCTTCATCCCGTCTTGCCACCAGAGTGCCACTCGGAAGAACCCCCTACAACTTCTGTGTCTTTTCTCTTATCCCCCAATCTAGTCTCAGCATCCTACTTGAGGACTTGTGGCTATGAATCAAGGTTTTGCTTTGGAGGAAAACCTGGCCTAGTGATAATCCTAAAGAGTCTTGTCATGTATTCAAATATATATAATGATGTTCAAAGTAAAGTAGCATTCTGGTTTCTTTATTTATTTTGGGCTCAACTGGAGTTTATAGGCTAGCTTGGAAACTTAATGTACTATATTATGTATTTTATTGACAACTTATACAAATGCATTATAATATGATTATAACATATTTCTATTACATTTCTATTCATAGTTATTTATAAAGAAACATTTCTATAGAAAACTATGTTCAAAGAAAAGGGAAACATTTATAAAACGATCTGTTTGTAATTTGGGGTTTTCTTATCCTACTTTAAAATTTTTAAAAATGTGTCACTGAACTTTTAAACTTCCAGGTAATTTGTGGTCTACAAATGGGAGAAATGAAAAATACAGGATCCCTGCCCTCAAGAAATTGATAGAAAAGCAGGAATTTGATAAGTACTTACTGATTTATACCACACTGACCTTTGAGGCCTAGATAACCTGGCTACTAAAAATGTCACACATTCCTGATATCAAAGACACCCAAAGAGTAATGATTTCAAGGGTGCCTAATTAACAAGGAACTACTTCAGATGCTAACATGATATGGGGTTCATTAACTATAATTTAATCATTAAGAAATATTTACGTGTAAGCTTTCTGGAAAAATGCACTTTATTCTTAATCACCACGACGACTTAATCAATTACAAATTCTATTTGAATTTAAGTACCGAAGGCTACTCAAAAGGAAGGGAGCAATGTTACAAACAGAAATAATAAATTATTACCCAAAGCTATTTGGAAAATACTAGTCAAAACTGGAACTAGCCTTCCAAACACACTGCCAGTATTTAAATATTTCAAGGTCAGAGTCAGATTAAGCAACTGCTCTTGGATATTTTTAGCAGCAGCTACAATTAACATTTAACATTGGTCAGGTCTGGAAAATGTTATGTCATATGCTGATGATTCTTTTGAAATTCATTAAGAAATTCATAATCATAACGGTTTTGGGAGACAAGCAATGGAAAGAACATTTTGGTGGGTTTCCCTGAACCTGGTGCCCCATGATTTTTACATAATTTCATTTAATTCTCACAACCACCCTGGGATGTGGGGTTTTTTATTCCTCTTTTATAGATAAGGAAACAGAGGGGTTATAGATAAGGAAACTCTAGGCTAGAACAGCTAGTAAGAGGCAGAACTGAAATTTTTTAAATGCATAAAATAAACTGCAGAGAAAATTCAAGGAAACCAGTTATAATGAATGACAGTAAAATGTTGCATTGGTTTCTTATTGCTGGTGCAACAAATTACCACAAACAGTGGCTTAAAACAACACAGATTACTTATAGGTCTGAAAGTCAGAAAGCTAAAAAGGATCTCAGAGCACTAAAATCAGGGTGTCGGTGAATCAGGGCTCCTCCTGGGGGCTCCAGGGGAGAGAGAATCTGTTTGCTTGTTCTTTTCACCTCCCAGATGCTGCCTACACCCCTTGGCTGTGAGGCACAGCTGGCAATGGCATCAGTCTCACTCTGTAGACAAATCTTCGCTCTTCTGTCTCCCTTTTTTTCCCTTTTAAAGACCTTTGTAATTAGATTGGGCCCATAATTTAATGTCAGGATCCTTAATTTAATCATACCAGCAAAGTTCCTTTTGCCATGTAAGGTAATATATTCATACTTTGGACATTAGGATCTGGAGATCTCTGGGGAACCATTATTATGTCTACCACAAAACTTAGAAAAACATCTGTGATACAGTAATATATGCAATTCTTTACTAATGTACTAAATAACATGATCCATGTTGGGTCCAATAACTACTATAATATTGAAGTAATGTTGAGTATAAATAATATTTCAAGATATCCGCAAAAATCATCATGTGGTGTAAAATATCTGTGATTACTACTGTGTAGTCAGTGGTAACGTTGCTCGTTTGTTGCCTGTTCATAATGGACAAAACTGTTAAATTTCAGTTAGAGGATAGTGACAATAAAGATATAATTTTTTTTCCCATTCAACTTTATGGACTTGCTGAATTTTATCCATGGACTTCAGGGTGGCGGGGTGGGAACCAGTGTGTGAACTCCAGTCCCTGAACTGAACCAATTAGCAAAACTCATCAGGGGTCACTTGTAAGTCCTTATAGTATGTCTAGCTGTATCTATTATGTTCAAGGACACAAATAATTTATTTTATAGATCAAAACAAGATTAGAATTTTAAGGTAAGGGGGTTTCATTTATTCAACAAATGTTTATCAAGAACCACAAAGCAGCCCCTTGGCTCCAATGTGAGAAGAATGTCAAATGGCTTCTGTCCTCTATGGGAAAGAGTAGTCACTTTGAGCCTTCCTTGGCTCAATCACTGTGTGACCTTGGATAAACCATTCAATCTCCTCTTATCAATCTTTTTTGTGAGAAATGAAAGGACTGGATTATATAATCTTCATCTTCACATCCAGTTCCAACAGCCTATTCACATACATAATATTTATTGGAAAATGTTTATTTTAATGTTTCCTCAAAGTTCTCACTACAATTTGTAAAGTCAAGCCTCCTTTTTGGTCTGAGATTTAGACTATTGTAATGTTGATGGGATTCATCAGAATTTTCGGCAGAAGTTTTATCAACTCCTTCACCCAAGTTGGATACAGATGAGAAACTGTGTTCTCAGATACCCAACTATGTCATCCTCCCACCTTCTGCTGAATTTACAGTAACTTTCTGTGGTATATATTGGCCTATTTAATGTGGCAAGGAAGAAAAGGGAAGAACCTAAGATTTTTCAAAAACTAAGTCCTAAAGCACTGGAACGGAGAGGATAAGGTAGGGAAAGAGAAGGATGCCGCCCAGAAGTAATGTTTTGGAGTCCGCAGTTGCTCTTGCTACAGAAGCAGTGTGAGTCACAGGGACCTCATACATTACTACAGTACTAAATTCAGGTATGAGATGGTTTTCTTGGACTTTTTTGCTTTGCCTGGCATGGCACCATTGAGAACAATAATTTCTCTGGACAAACACACCCCAGGTTGCAAACAATATACCAAGCTAATTTTTAGAAGTTACAGATTACAAAAAAGTGAATATTTAGTAAGTCACAGACTTCAAAAAAAAGGTGAATATTTACTGGGGAGTAATTTCAGCAGTTCAGTGTGAACAGATTGCACTTATCTCAAACTTTTATTACTTACTGATAAAGGTCAATATTTTGGATTCCCAGTGAATACCATCACTTCTAAGTGATGTAATTATAAGCCCCAATCCATTCACTTTGGTGATTTGTTCTTAAAGCTAAAGTGATGTCCTCTTTTATTTTTTCTTTCCAAAAATATTTTCATATTTGGGGACCTGCTCTTTTGATTATGCAAAAAAAATCAATGGGTCAAGCAAATAATGTTGATGCAGACAGAACAACTGAACTTAATCCTGAGCCTGAGGTCAGCAAATATTTACTGAGAAACTCCTCTGGTGGCAGGCACTGGGCTTGGTACCTGGGATGCAGTGGGGCATTAGACAGAGAAGGTTCCTACTTTCAGGTAGCAATACCTTCTAGTAGGGTGAGTCTGTCAGTTAGCAGAGAAACAAATAACCATACAATATAATTTCAGATCGTGACAAGGGCAATGGAGGAAAAAAGGCAAGGATGAAGTGACAGAGAAAGCCATGGGGGAGGGGTGTTGAGTGTTCAGTAAAGGCCTCTTTCATGAGTTGATATTTGTGCTGAATTTAAATATCAGAAGAAGCCAGCAATGTAAAGACAGAATATCCCAGTTAGTGGGAATAGTATGTGCTCCGTTGCTTATGCAGCAACATGCCTGGCACAGCCAAAACAGCGAGTGATAGGGGTTGAGACCAGGTGAAATAGGCAGGAGCCAGATCACACAAGAAATTTAGACCAGTATAAGGAGTCTGGGTTTTATTTTAAGTGCAATGGGAAGCACTGGGAATTTTAAAGCACAGGAATAATATGTGCATGTTATATGCTTTTAGTTTCTTAGAATCATGAGTTTTCAGACTCAAAGGGATTTCAGAGATTACCTGGTAAAGTTATACTTACATATGAAGAAAAATTAAATCTAAGAAGAAGTAGGTGATTTACATAGGGCCACACATATAGTGCAGGTAGAACTCGGGCTTGTCCCAATTCTAGCTCCAGAACACGTCTTCTCGACTTGGCCTTGCCGTCTTAAGCTGGTATTGATGAGGGAGAATTTAGAGCCTTTTTTGAAACTCTTTGGAAAACGTTCCTAAACCACAAGACAACCTATTAACAGGAATGCTGTAGTCATCAAGCTTGTAAAAGCAATTAGTGCAGTATCATTGCTAAAGCCCTGGGAAAAGTCAATACTAAATTGGGGTTTTAATTGCACCAGTGTTCCACAAACCCCATTACTTCTCAGTAAGCTCAGACACCTGTCATTTCAAATGTCTAACATATAATCCAGAATCAAAAATTTTATAAGAAAGGGAACTTTGGGTTCATTTAGTCTGTTCTTAATAAAGAAATTGACTTACCTGTGTTCTCCTCTGAGGACTCTCACAGTGGAGTTTGCTTTTTTATAAAAGACCATCTGCTTCTTTAAGTATTATTAACATTGCACATCTGAGTTTGAGATGCTCACAATATTTGTTGATGGTTGTACGAGTGCTTTGTACTATTATTAAACCTGGCTAATTCATTCATTAGGAAAATATTTAATAAGCATGTAGTTTGTGTCTGCAGTCTAAGCCTTCGAGATACAGTGGTGAAGAGACAGAGAATGTCCCTGTCATCACAGAGCCTTGTGCTCTTTTCCATTGAGTTTCTCAGTGAAAGAAACCTATTGGATAAAGATAAGGGAATATGAGTGTCAGCAGTTTTCACACTCATTTGAATTAGCATCAAATAGCTAGGAGCGCAAATATTCCATGTTGTAGCTACCATGATGGCTGCTGTAAGCTCAAAATAAATTCCTAATGTTCTAACTATGTGGTTGCAACAGGAAAAAAAATTGCTATTTTTATAGTCTATTTATAGTTATTAAAACACTTAGATTTACTCTTACTTTTCATTAATTCGACAAGCATTTATTATGCATCTATTTTGTACTGCTAGGCACAAGGGACACAAAGCTGACACAGTTCTTGCCTTCATGAAACATAGGTATAGCTGGAAATAAGATGCTAATCAAGTAATTAAGAGTGATGTTGGGGGGGGGCAGTGTGTGTACATGATGGAGGCAACGGACAGGGGATACACTCTGGTTTGAGGGAAGGGAGAATGAGGGAAGTCTGAGGAAGTGATGTTTCTGTTGGGACCTGGAGCATGGGCAGAAATGAATTAGGTAGAAGGAACAGAGAGGTGGAGAGAGATGGAGAGGGTTCTAGGCAGAATGAAGAGTAATGAGGAAGTCTAAGGCAGGATGGAGCTTGGAGGGTTCCCAAAGGGACAAAAGACCAGTGTGCCTGGAGCTTAAAACCAGGGTCCCGGTGAAGCTGGAGAGGAGCTGGGTTCAGGCAATGCAGGGCCATGTGGGTCATGGCAAATATTGTGTACCTTATCCTGATAGCAATGGGAGGCCATTGACAAGTTTTAAGGAAGTAAATGTGTTGCTTAAATTGGCATTTTATGAATAATTGACTGCTGTGGAGAATGGATCCATTGTTGGGAGACCAGTTAGAAGACTGTTTCATAGGGAGATGATTGTCCAGACCACAGAAATGGCAGAGAAATGGAAAGAGGTGGAACTGAGTGAAAGTTATTTTGGCTTTGGAGCAGCAGGAAATAGATCTGGAGAAGTTTTAAAGAAGATCCTCCAGGTTTCTGGCTTGATCAGCTGAGTGAATGGTAATCATACCAATAAATGAGACAGAAAAACATTGAAAGAGGAAGTGACAAAGAGGTGTAAAAAGATGCCTTTTCCTCATTTATCATCTCAACTACCCTTAAGGTAGATAAAGCTTTGGAGATTAAAAAGGGAGGCAAGCAAAACTCAAACATTAAATAACTTGCCCAAAGTCAAACAAAGAGAAAGGGGTGGGGCTGTGATTTGCACCTCTTGTTTGACACCAAGTCCCATGTTTTTTCCTACTCTGACACATACACTTGATGTCAATTGTCTGAATTCCTCTGTTAAGGAGAGGGGAGATTTCCAGGGAAAAGGGGGTAATGTGGGAGACCAGAGGGGGGGAAAGGAATTTCTTACTCCCTTATTCATAGGATAGTTAGGGTTGTGCAGAGGACTGAGTCAAGTCAGAGGAACAATTAAATATGCCACAAAAGCCAAGACTATTGGGCCAGAGGCATGCACTGAACTTGCAGTGCAGAGCCCAGAATGTGGAAGCCAAGGAGGATGGGAATGAGGAACGTGTTGTAAGGAGATGGGAACTGGTTCAGGGGTGCTGCCCGGAGAAACCACAGCTCTCTGCACTTGCTTTTGCATCCTAGCAGAGGTCATCAAAAGTCATGAGCACCTGTACCCCTTCAGCCTCACTACCCCTTGAGCCATTCCAGCTGCCCAACCAGTGTAGGCTTGGGAAAGAACGTGTTCCCCAGGAATTTCTCACTTTGGGATGGTCATCAGCTTTGTTATGGGTGAAGACCATTCTATTTAAGTGTTGGCAGTTTTTATTCTGTCTTACATTGTTGTTGTATCTTTTATGACAGGGCAAGTATGTCTAGACCTCCAACAGACTGTAAGCTTCTGAAGGGCAAAAGGCTGTGTGCCTTATGATTTATGTCCTTTCTTTAGTCACGTATGCAGTATTTATTGAGCATCTCTTTTTTCAGGCACTGTGGTAGGAATGGGGACTTGGTAGTGAGCAAGAAAGGTAAGGTCCCTACCCTCACAGAGCTTATCTTTGCTGGGGGAAATATACTGTAACTAAATGCATAACTAAATGAACAACGTTATTTCTGCTAAACAATAAAATAAAGTGACATGTTTGGGAGTAAGTGGGAGTGAGGCAACTATGGAGCAGAGTCAGAAAAGGTTTTGACAGGAAGAAGACAGACACGGGGAATTTGAGAAGCAAAGTGATACTTGCAGAAGGAACAGCTGAAGCAAACGGCCTGAGGCAGGGGCAAGATTGGTCTGTCCCAGGATCAAAAGGGGGGTTTCTGTGGCCAGCTGAAGTACAGAGCAAAGGGCAGCGTATAAAGAGATGAGGTCTCAGATGTGGATGGAGGCCATGCAGGTTGTGTAAGGTCCAGTAGGACTCAGTGGGGCATTCGGATTCTATTCTAAGTTCAAAATGACATGACCTGATTTATGTTCTAGGATAACAATTTTGCTTGTTTTAAGGAGTATGAATGTGAATGAGGCTGGAGTGGAAGCAGCAACACCCTTTAGGCTATTGTGGTTGTGCAGAGCAGAAATGGTGGCCATGGAGATGAAGAGAAGAGGTCACATTTGAGACATATTTTGAAAGAAAGCCCAAAGATTTACTTAAGGATTTAGATGTGAGAATAAAGAGAGGACTAAAAGTAACTCCTAGGGGTTTTATTTTTAGTTTCAGAGATAGAATCTACATATCATAAAATTGTTTAATGTCTTCAATTTAGTGGTATTTAGTATATTTATAGAGTTATGCAACCATCACATAATGTAATTTTAGAGTACTTCCATCACTCCAAAAAGAAACCTCAGAGCCATTAGCAGTCACTCCTTATCTCCCTCCTCCCCCAAGCCCGAGTGAATTCTTTTCCTAGGGCTGCTGTAAAAAATTACAAAGAGCTTGGTAGTTGAAAACAATAGAAATTTATTCTCTTACAGTTCTGGAGCCAGAAATCCAAAATGAAGTTGTCGGTGGGACTGTGCTCCCTCTGGAAGCTCTAGTGGAGAAAAGAACTCCTCGCCTTTTCCTGCATCTGGAGGCTCCGGCGTTTCCAGTGCCTCACTCGATTGTCTGCCTCCATCTTCACATGGCCTCTCGTTCATGTCTTCTCTTCTTATCACTTGTAAGGACACTCATCACTGATTGAGGGCCCACCTGTGGAATCCAGGATGCTCTCATCTGAAGATCCTTAAAGTAAGTACAACAGCCAAGACCCTTTTCCCAAACAATACCCCATTCATAGAGTCCTGAGGTTAGGACATGGCCTTATCTTTTTAGGGGCCACCATTCAACCCAGTACACCTAGAAAATCACTGTCTCTACAGATTTGCTGGTTACACACATTTTACTTCTAGGATTTCGACCCAAGAATTTGGGTGGATGGTGGTGCTGCTTATCTAGGGCAGGATCTGGGATAAATGGCATTGAATCATGAGTCCTTTGCCGGCATCACACTGAATTGTGTACTGGACATCCAGTAAGTAGCTAGATATATGAATCTGGAGATGGGAAGATTTGGATGCCAGGGACCTGAATGAGTTCACCTGTGGTGAAAGTGTAGATAGAAAGAGAAGTAGGCTGAGGGGCAAGACAAGTAGGCTGAGGAGCAAGGTAATGCAGAGGGACCTTTAAAGAAGACTCAGAAGAAGGAACAGCCAACAAGAGGGGAGGAAAACCAGGAGACTGTTTCCCAGATGTCAAAAAAGAGAGCATTTCTGGAATGAGGGAGTAGCTCACTATTTCATAAATCTTTGAGATCTGGAGGAAAATCTGATCAATAAACATTAGGTTTAGCAACACAGAGCTTATTCATTGTCAGGTAAAAGCAATTTTGATAGAGTGATTAATGATGTGAAGCTCTCATTGAGTGGTTGCAAGAGCAAATGGGAAAAGAGGGCGTGTAGATGCTGACCATTAACACCTCTTCCAGATGTTTTGCTCTTAAATGAACAGAAAAATGGGGCTACAGCTATAGATGAATTCAAGTTCAAGAGAAGATTTGCTTTGTTTTAAAGATGGAAGATGCTTTTATGTTTGTGGGAAGCATGCAGAGGGAGAACTTAAAGATGCAAGAGAAGGGGTTAATTCTAGGAGTTGATTTTAGCAGGCAAGATCCAAAGAACACTCACCTGGTAAGAGTAAGAACCTTCCATCTATTGTAAAGGGAAAGAAGGCCTAGAGGTGCATATAGGTAAAGAAGGTTGTGATGTTCTCCAGCCACATGCTGCTGCTCAAGAGCTGATGTGGATATCTAGCCAATATTTGAGTTTAGCCAGAGTGGTTACTTTGTCAAATGAGTAGGATGGAGACACGGAGCAAACAAGTTAATGGTGCTTCAAAGGGTGCAATTATGTCAAAAAAGAGAGCATTTCTGGAATGAGGGAGTAGCTCACTATTTCATAAATCTTTGAGATCTGGAGGAAAATCTGATCAATAAACATTAGGTTTAGCAACAGAGCTTATTCATTGCCAGGTAAAAGCTGACAGGGTCCTTCAAAGGCCATGGAATTTAAGCTGGGTTCAAAGAAAAGGGAGGGCACAAGATGACTGATTGATAATGAACGGTGGTAGAGCTAAAGTAGAGGTCCTGAGAGGGTTAAACAATTGTAGTGAGGAGAAGTAAGAGTACGTGAACTAGAACGGCAGAAAGTGGTGATCAGAAAGGAGTGTGCGGTCATTGAATTTGAAGGTGTTGACATGATTTGTGATGACCAGGCCAGTGGTGGGGATAAGTGGCTGAAGGTAGAAGGAGCAAAGGAGCATTGGAGTGAGAGGAGGTCATGGAACTGAGAGGATGCCTTGTACAATGCTAGGCAGAGAGAAGCCTGCCAATAAATAGTTGCAAGTGAAAAAGACTAAAACACGTGAATGCTTTCCAACATTTATCATGCTTTGGCCGGTCTTAATGGATCCTGTATTTAGTATGTAAATTTTTCTCAGACAGTGTATTTACCAGTGCCTCAGGGGATTCCATGAAACAGTCCATGTTAGTTAAAAAGGGTAATAATAATGGGAAATTCAAACTGGAAATTAATAAAGTCATTAAATATGAAGCTGGTCAGGCAACAAATAATCTATTGAGGGAAGTTGCCACTGGAGCTATCAAGAAACAAAATAGGCTCAATTTTGAGAAACCTTGAAACTCATGCAAAGACAAGGATGTGGTGACTTAGTGTCTCTTAGCTCTAAGGAAAATATATCTGTGCCTGAACTTGGCTGGGCCTTTGCAGGGAAAAAGCTTGAATTCTGGATTCACAGAGTCCAGAGGTTTGAATCCTATCTATCATTTATGGGCTGTGTGATCTTGGACAAGCTATTTAACTGTCTGTACCTCTAGTTTATCATCTTAAAAAATGAGGACTAAATATAGCTCCTACATGATAAGGTTATTTATAAAGATGAAGAAAGGTAATCTATATTAAGGGTTTAGTAGCACAGTACCTGGACCATGATAAGCACTCAATAATAGTGAGCTATATTCTTCATTGTTATTATTATCTATAAACTGGAGATAACAAAAGCTACTTTGTAAAGCTAAGAGGATAAAATGAAATGAAGTATGCAAAGTACTTAGCATAACTTCCCTATGCTGAACACTAAATAATGATTAGCTAGTACTATGAAGATGATCAGCAGAACTAATTATTTAACTTTAAAGCAACTAGAAAGTGATGGAGGGAGAAAGTCAAACTATCCTTCTCTTAAACCCCATACTACTAATATTAGTCCTTTGAAGGTCTTTCCTTCAAATAGTGGAGCAGAGATTGTCATGGAAATAGTTTCAAGAAATAGAAGTCCTGATTGGGTCTGTAGGGATGATGAATACTGAAGCAAGCACAACTCCATTTAGGCACATTTTGTTTAAAAGCCTACAGGTGGCAAAGAATCATGAGCCTTACACCAAATAACATCATTTTTTCCCCAAGTTTTATTAATGTATAGTTAACATATTAAAATTGTATATATTTTGGTTGTACAACATGATTTTTTTAAAGATGTACAATGTGATGACTAATGTAAGTATGCTTGTGAAATGATTAGCACAGTCAAGTTAATCAGCACATCTCTATCACCTCACAAAGCTAACATTTTTTTTTGTGGTGAGAATCATAGCAGATTTGTGTATGATGCAGTAAACTATCCATTATAATCAGACCTGAGCTCCCATCACTTAACTGAAATTGCATGGCAAAAAGTCATCAATGATTTTCTCATTGCAAACACAAAAAGCACTTACAAATTATTTTTATCAAACTTCTATTTAGTTATAAAATTCAAATACTTCTACAAAGTACATGATACATATATTTAAGAAAGCACTTCCCAACCCTGCATCTCCCTATTGCCAATTTTTCAGAAAGGCAACTGTTTCCAGAAGTTTCTTCTGGGTACATAAAAGGATTATATCTATTACTTCTTCATTTTTTTGGTTTTCTTATTGTGTTGGGTATCTTCCATTTGTCCCTTGGATCTATTCTCTACTTTTCTCTGGTCAGAGAAACTCACCTGTTTATGAATGGGCCCTTCCACTTTCAGTTGGGTTTGTTCTCCAGCTGGGAGAATCTGGAGAGGAGATCAGAGAGAAAGATAAAAGACAGTGAGATCAAAATATTTATTCTTCTGGATCCTTCCTTGACTATCTGTTCTAGCTGAGAGCATCTGCATTATGTAACCTACTGTGGACTGCTGATCCAGCAGGAACTTTTCATGAGGAGGAGACCGTGATTATTAATGAGGCATGAATGTTTGTCATCTTTAAAAGTGAAGAGTAGGCCAGACCAAACCCAGGCCAAGTTTCCCTTCTGGGCCCTCCTCTCCCTCTTTTATTTCTGTAACCTTCTCCAACTCGCTGGCACTATCTCTTCAGAACCCTCATATTTACTGAGAACCTGCCTCTTGTCACCCACATGTAGACCTGCCCTATGTTATACTTCTCCATAGCTCCGTACACAGACTCCAAACACTCCCCACTTACTTGTATTTAGGGTATTCAAGTGTTTAGAGAAGGGAATGGACAGACAATCCAGATAGCACACATGAAGTGTTATTAAATGACAGATAGTAGATATTTTTTAAGTTAGGGTCCAAAGACATAATTCTAGAAGTTTGAGAGGTCTGTGGGAATTTGGATAATAATAGATAATATTCATTGAGCAGTTACCATGTTCCAGGTGCTGTTTGAAATATTTTACATGTATTAATTTATTTAGTTATATATATATATATAACTATAATCCTACATAAGTTATATCACTATAACCCTATAGAGCAGATGCCCTTATCTCCATTTAACAGATGAACCAACTCAGCAACATGCCCTTATTCCCCTTCAAACAGATGAGCAGCCATGGATAGGTTGAGTTACGAGCTCAAGGTTATACAGCTAGTAAATGGTAGAGGAAAGACCCAAACCCTGGCAGTCTGGCTCCAGAGCTAATGATCTCAGACGCTTTATAATGCTGTCATGCTGTCATCTGGGGCTTGATTGAGACTGGATGGTCCAAGATGGCCTCACTCATGTGCTTGTTAGTTAGCTGGGGCTATTGGCTTTTGCTTTTTCTTCTGTGTGGCCTTTCTAGCAGGATACTCCAGACTTCTTTATTCAGAATTCCAAGAGGGCAAATATGTAAAAAGTAACCTTGATGAAAATAACCTCCAAGTACACCACCAGCCAGGCTGTACCATAGGTCATGGAACAGATAGGCTTACAGAACAATTGTGCTTGAATCTAGTGGTAGCTTTAAAACATGACCCCAGATTCTTTGGCATTGCTCCCATTGACAGGTGGGGGGTCTATATCCCCTTTTCTTGAATCTGGGCTAGACTTAATGGCTTGCTGATAGCTAATTAGAATATAGTAGAAGTGATGCTGCATGGCTTTTTTGGATAAATCAAAGGCCCTGAGCCTGGTTCTTTTTGCAGACTGGGTCTGAGGGAAGCCAGCTGCCATGTGAGAAATCTGCCATGCTGGAGGGGCTGGTTCCAGCCCCATTTGAGCTTCCAGCCAACCAACAGCCAGCATCAACTGTTAACCACTTGAGTATGCCATGTTGGATGTCTAGCCCAGAAGAGCTTTCAAAAGACAGCAGCTGCAGTTAGCTGACATCTGATAAGAGACCGCAACAAAGAACTGCCCAAGGAAGCCCTTCCTGAATTTCTGAGCCACAAAATTATGAGCCAAATAAATTGGCTATTTAAGTCACTGAGTTTGTCATAATGGGTTTACTCAAAGAGCAGCAATAGTAACCCAGTTTATCAACCCATTTAGACCAGAGTGAGAAGCAAGGAGAAAGACATGGGGGTAGATAAACAAGCTTAGGATAGCAGGGTGGAAGGAATATAGTGCCTAAGTTTTGTTTTATGCCATGTTCACATGTGCTAACCCTCTCTGCCATGCCAGTCTACTCTGCAAATGGTGTGGTTTTAAGAACCAGAGTAAAAAGTGAGGGGGTTGACTGATCAAAGGGGACTGAAACTGACTGACATACATTTGCTTTGTTGGAGAGATACAGGGGCAACAGTGTCTGGTCATAATTGTAGCTGGCCATTAGCTGGCTGAGTAGCTAGGAGTTTACCTGTTTTTTTTGTGCAGAGACTACATGAGGCAATAATGGGGCTATAATGGATGTCACTAGTAGCTGGTCACTTTAGGGATGACATAGTTGTCAGTATGTCTAGAGGTAGTATGCCTTATTAATTAATATTTAAAGTTGACTGGTCTCTTTCTATCTAAAGTAACACTTTCATTTGTTCCATCCTTCTTATCTATGTTCAACATATATCTATTCTGTGTATAGCATGTCTCATAAGAAAATTATGCCTACATTTTAGTTTCTCTTATTTTCTATAACACGATTAAATATTCGTAAATCATACAGTAAACCCATTACAGCAAGCTCCATTAGCTAGCACTTAACCAGATCAGGTCTGTGATTTCCCACTTATTGGCCAAAGTAAGTCTCATGGCCAAGCCCACAGTTAGTGAGGAACAGATCTACACAAGGGAGTGGATACCGCAAGGCACGATGCATTGGAACCACCACTGTAATCATCTACTACTAACACATAGCTACGAAATGGCTGATCCAGTTATCCAACTTGCAGCAGCCTGTTTTCTGGAGACCAGACACAAAAATGTGTTCTACAAACTGCTGGGAATGGGTTATTGGCAAGAAGTTTTTCTAAAACTCACTTGCCAGCACCCCACCCCCTCCAAGACCAATAAATCAGAATTTCTTTGGGGTAAGGATATTGGGGAAAGGGGAGGGTGGTGGTAATCCCAAGAATTTAAGGCTGAAATAACTGCAAAGGATTCCAACACATACTGGGGTGTAGAGCGTTTCAAAGACAAGAAAGACACAGTCTTTAATACACAAAGAATTCGCATTTTCCACAAAGTGCATTCTTAATTGTTGTTATTACACCAGAGGCAATGCCTTGAAATTAGAGACAACTGCTTTCTATGTTTAAGTTAGCGCAGTGGTTCTCAAGCTTTTGCGTGCTTCAGTATTAACTGGAAGGCTTGTTAAAACAGTTGACTGGGCCCAACTCCCAGTTTCTGATTCAGAAGGTCTGGGGTGCTGTCCAGGGACTACACTTTGAGAACTACTGAGAGCAGTAAGAGGGTTTAATGAAGCATTTCTCCCTGACTCACATTTATATACTACTCTTACATGTTTACAGCACATCTTCTACATACAAAGCCTTGGGCCGGGTATAGCAGCATATATGATAAGGATAGGATTTAGATCTTGATTACACTTGAGCAGATTATTCTCTAAGTGCATCTATCTCTAAGACAAGAAGCCTAAGTGTTATTAGCTTCAGATAAAGTGGAGATCTCCCTTAGGAAGAAATAAAAGAAAGCTTGGAGTAGGAGACACTTTGAGCTATGCCTTGAAAGATGCCCAGGACCTGGACACTTGGAAATGGTGGAAAACCGCAAATTCTTTCCGCCTTGGCATAGAGAAAAACAAACAAACAAACCTTGAGGAGCACCCGGAAAAGGGATGTGACATTCCTGCCTCCTATTCCAGCATTAACCACGTGCAAGCTGCTGGCATCAGAACGAGGAACAGTGTTCTCAGCATCAATGTCTCGGTCTCAAACCCTTTTTGGGAAGGAGTAGAACTGGCCTCGCCCTCTCTGGAGCTCCCAGAGCCGGTGCCTCCGAGACCAGAGTGCCTAGCTGAGGCCAAGGTGGGCGCTGACTTGGCAAAGGGTACCGCCTGGGCGTCTCAGTCCCCAAAAGCCTGAGTAGGGCGCTGTGATCCCGCGAGGTTCGGAGCGGTAGCGTGGCTCTCCGGAGTGGCCTGGCTGATCTCCGGCTGGCCAGTGCCCGGCGAGGGGGGCCGCAGGGCCGGGCAGCGTTCAGAGCGAGTCAGCCCGGATTTAGGCATGGCGCTAGGGAGGGCTGGGTGGCAGCTGCACTACCCGGCCCGGCGGGGTCCAAAGCTCTTCCTCCCTGTTCCCATCGCGGGACTTAAAGGCGGCGCACGCCAACGGAACGCAAGCGCACCACCTCCCTCCACCTTCAAGCACTGGGTGGGGATGTGTAAGACCAGATCCCCGTGCAAGTAGGAGCGCGGTCCGCGAGCCTGCGCAACGCGCCTGCGCGGCCCCGCCCCTTCCCCTCGCCCCCGCCTCTTCCCCTCGTCCCTCCCTGGTATCCCTTATACCACCGCCAGGGGCGGCGGCGGCGGCGGCGGCCGAAGAGAGCGGCCTGTTTGAGGGCTCCGGAGCAGTGCGGAGAGGGGACGAGAGCTAGCAAGAGGGTGGGAAAGCCGGCGGGTGAGGAGGGCGGCGCCGGAGGAGGTGGCGCGTGGCTGACTCATCCCTCTGGAAATCAGACTGACAGACACAAACCCTTGCCGAACCCGCCCGCCCGCGCCGCTCTCCTCAGCCGGGAGGCGCCCGCCCGCCCTCTCCGGGAGCTCTCCTGGTCTCCGAGAAAGTTTTGCTCGTCAGAGGGACCGAAGCCGCCGCGGGTGTTTTGGAAGGAAAGGGGAACCGAAGAGGAGGTGGCAGCCGCGCGGGCGCGGGGAGTGCATGGTGCCCGGCGCCTCGGTCGCCTGTCAGGAGGACATCGGGGTGGGGTCGGGCTGAGCCTAGCTCCTTCTTCGCTCAGTGTCGCCAGAAACTGCCCGCCGGACTGCCGGAGGGTCCCCGCTCCTCCGCCCGCCATGTCCCGGCTGCTCCCTCTGCTGAGGAGCTGGACCGCGGGCAGCCTGAGGCAGGGCCCGGCCGCCGCCGCCGCCGCCGCCGCACCCCGCCCGCCTTCCTGGTGCTGCTGCGGGCGGGGGCTGCTGGTGCTCGCGGCCCCGGGCGGCCCCCGGGGACTGGGCACCCACCCTAAGAAGGAGCCCATGGAGGCGCTGAACACGGCGCAGGGCGCGCGGGACTTCATCTACAGCCTGCACTCCACCGAGAGGAGCTGCCTGCTCAAGGAGCTGCACCGCTTCGAGTCCATTGCCATCGCCCAAGGTAAGGGGGTCGAGCTCGGGGGCCCGGCGCCCTGCCCCCACGCCTGTCCCCCGGGAGCCTTTCCGCCCCTCGACCTGGGACCCCCGCCTTGGGCTCCCCGCGCCCGTCGGGCCCTTGCCTGGGACATCGGAGGGTGGAACTTTGCGCCTCCTGAGCGTCCCTTGGGCAGGTAGGACACGCGCGGATAGTGCCGTGCAGCCTGGCCAACGCTTGGCTGGTTCCTCCCCAGCCTTAGAAGCCGGAGCTTCAGTCCAAATTAGCGACCGATAGTTTTGATTTGCTGTGTGCTTTCCCTCCCCAGCTCTCCTTTCCCTACGCCCTTGTTGCTTTCTCGTGAACGCGCAGCCATGCAGGTGGCATCCCGTGCCTCCTCCCAAAGTGCTACAAACCCGAGAGACAGGAAGAAACTTTTTTGAATGGTTATCGAACTAAGATGTATGGGTGTCCAAAAGAAGGGGTGTTGCTTCCTAAGGCAGAGATGCTCTCAACACCCTTGTTTGCACACGCATCAAGTTGTAGTAGATTAAAGCTACCGAAAGAAGCATTTTTCTGGGAAATGGAAAGATTAGGCCAAACCAGCAATTGCAGATACTTACTTGTAAGCCCATATAGGTTTGGTGCCGCACAAGTTAAATTCCAGTTTTTGTGGTTTCCCCAGGGGTTGAAAGAATGAAGAAAATAAGGCATTTTTCTAGGAATCTGTGGCTCTGCAATAAAAAACAGACTTCTGCTCAAAAGCAGTTTGGAATGGTGAAAGCAAAGCTATTTTTAAGCTAAAATGTTAAAGTAGGACATTTTAAAAATCAGTGCAGAATGCTGGTAGGTCAGGATTTGAGTCCAGGTGAAAAAGCTAAAAATCCATAAAATCAAAAGGATGAAAGGAACAAATTATTAAATCATTCAGTCTTAAAACATTTTTGCCATTTAAATCAAGTAATTACAGAGAAAACACTTTGCTGCTATTTTGTATTACATTCTGATGTGTTTGGAAGTTTTTTAAAGTTTACTTTCCCCCACCCCCATGTTGGTAGGTACATAAACAATCCATAGGTTCCTAAAGTTAGAGCACATTGATTTGGAACACGGCATTTGATTTGCCAGAGGCACTTGCAAGTGTTTCTTTGGCCTATGTGTGGGAATGTTGGAAAGCCACGTAATAACGACTTATCTGTACTACTTCTTCAGAAACTTTTTAATAGTTGTGCCTTGTAACTGCTTTTTTTCCCCTCAGTTCAGGGAATTGTGGACCAGTTTATAGTAGTGGTGATTCCAGACATTGTCTACCCACAGTGCTTTTACAAAAAAAAAAAAAAAATCAATTCAGTTAGTGAAATGTGTAATCATGATGTTTTATGAAGCCATAATCGAATACATGCATATTTGTAAGCTATGGTGTGCTCAGTATGTGGTTTTAAAACATTCGTTTCTGAAAATGTACCCCTTGGAAAACAATATACAGTCATATTGCATTAATTTGAGAAAACTCTATGGGCAAGACTATTCGAACACACATTTGGCCTTTTCTAAGTAGTTTCTCGGAAATTCTGCATTAACATTGTTACATATTTGGAAGGCTCTATTAATGTAATTTTATGATAGTTCTTGAAAACCATGTCCTGTGATACAACTGGATGAATTTCACCTCATACTTAGCATGTGCCAGTAGTATTGCAGTAGGGATGCTGTATTTTCCAATGAAGGTAATATTTTAAAATTTAATGTGGTTTTAAATATTCTGGAAAGGACCTATAAACTTCAATCAGTGGAGATTAGTTAGCATTAACTAAATTTAATAAGTATGTAAGGTATAGGAGAGAGGCATTTCAAGTTGTCTTCTTTGTTCAATGTAAACAGGCAATAATATAGGAAACAATGTGGTAGTCAAATGCTTATCTTCTATTGATAAATGAAATAACCTAAAAGTTTAAATCAACCATATTTGCCAGTATTGATGACTAAGTTACTGATCTTTGACACAATGATACTTATTGATGCTGCTGCTTTAATTTTTAGTATAGTCTTAGTGTTTCCTAATGTGTTACAAATCAGTACATGCAGTTCCTATGAAAATACAGCTATGTCCCCACTTCTCCGTATTTCACACTCTGCTTCTTTGCTTTTATGAAAGATGTACCTGTTACATAAGTATCTCTTTTCACTAGCTGAAAGAATTATCTTTCAGGATTTTCACTTTTACTTTTTACAAAAGAAGGCAGAAAGTGAAAATAATATTCAGCCTTTGTTTTGCTGTAAGCCCTTGTAGAGGCAGCACACACTGAGCAGCAGGCAGAGTGGCACCGCCAAATTCCTTCCCCAGGAACTACACTCAGTATGTCAGCATTAGGCTACCATAGCTTTGGACTCCATCTGTGAGCATCTGTGCTTTATTTCCATTTATTTTGTATATCTGTTAAGATGTGTCCAAAGATATCAGAAAAGCCTGAGGGTTTATTTTGGGGGTCTAAGAATGCTCAAAATTTTTTCTATATAAATTAATGATACTTGCTTCTTCACTTTACACCATTCCAACTTAGGAAAGGTTTCATAGCAATACTGTGCCTTCAAATAGTGGGGGAGACCTGTAGTTGGAATCATCACTAGTGAATCATCTTACTCATTCGTCGTTTAAGATAGAGTATTTTACTATGTTGAGAATGCATACAGCTCATTCCATTGCTGAAATCAACATTTTCCCAAATCAGATAAATGAAAAATTTCTGTTTTCCTTTGATTGTTGCTTTTTAAATATTTTAAAATAACCAATTCATGTGCTAAATGTATGTGTACTAAGTGCACTTTCTAATGAAATAAATTCTGTTAAAAAGGCTGTTTCTTATAGGAAATCTTACGTGTTCTTGGAAAGAATGCTTGTATGATCCAAGGAAGTGTTTTGGATTTGGTATGGAACATTACAAGAAAAAAAAAATCACCCATGCTTTGATATGGCAGTGAAATCTGCTGAAATTTGATATTATCTGCCTTTATCTTTACTGGTAGGCATGTGATACACTCTGTGACAAGATAAAGCTTTAGAATCAATTGTGATAGATAAGGCAGACTTTGTGGTATGTCTCATCATAGTTATGTAGGATATTCTGATTTTTTAAAACTACAAACTGATTTCTTCCCCAATTTTAAAAAAGTTGATGCTTTCTCAGCTTACCTACTCAACCTGATGTCTCTTCTTCTAGAAACAGTCCATATTCTCCTGATAGTACATTGTTGGGTCATTGTTTTTACAAGTATAGAGCTGTCAATTCGATATTATTACAGTTCCCTTCCAATTTTAGCCAAGATTTTTAAGACAATATTTTCTCCCAATATTTGTAATTTCTATTTCTATTTAAATTAAAAAAGGCTTTAAAAATATATCAGTCTGGTTTTTGAGGGATGGGCAATGCTCACTGTGTTAGTTATACTTTGCTGTATAACAAATTACCCCCAAAACACAGTTACTTAAACAAACATATTATCTCAGTTTCTGAGGATCAGGAATCCTAGAGCCACTTGGTGTATTTCTAGCTCAGGGTATCTTATGAAGTTGTAGTTAAGCTTTCAGTTGGGACTGCATCATCTGAAGTCTTGACTGGGGCTGGAGGATCCATTTCCAAGAAGGCTTACTCACATGGCTGTTGGCTGGAAGAGTCAATTCCTTGCCATGTGGGCCTTTCCTCAGGGCTGCCTAAGTGTTCCCAAGACATGGCAGCTGACTTCCTCCAGAATAAGGGATGAGAGAGAAAGCCTAGGCTAGAAGCCAGAGTCTTTTATAACTCAATCATAGAAGAAATAGTCCATCTCTTTTGCCCTGGTATATTATGGGAGGATACTATATACAAAGTGTGAATAACAGGAGGTTGAAATCATTGGGGGCCATCTTGGAGCCTGCCTTCTACACTTATTTAAGGTGTTGTAATTAATGTTCATTGGAGAATTACACAGAAAGATGAGAGCTGGCTTTCAGGAGGGCACAATGAAAGATGTGATTTGAAAAAAGGAACTTCTTTTGAAATGTTTTTGCTAAATATGTACTTAAGGTAATAATCTCAGGATGATAATTAATAGTTTTATATTAACATTTATATTAACAAATATATTAATATTTTCTATAACAAATTAGTGGCTTAAAATAATACAATTTTATTCATTTAGTGTTCTGGAGGTCTTAAGTCCAAAATGAGACTTAAGGGGCTAAAATAAAAGTATCAGCAAGGCTCTGTCCTTCTGGAATGTCCATGGGAGAATCTGTTCCTTGTGTCTTCCAGCTTTTGGCATTCCTTGGTTCCTGGCCACATCACTCTAATCCCTACTTTGGTTGTCACATCTTCTTCATTGACTTTGCCGTCCTCTTAAAAGGATCCTCCTCATGAGTACATTTAAGGTCTATGGGAAATTCCAGGATAATCTTTGTTGAAATCCTTAATTTAATCAGACCTACAAACTCTCTATATAACGTAACATATTCACAGGTTGGAGGATTAGGATGTGGACATATACTGATGGCCACTGTTCAGCCTAACACAGACCTGTTATGACCTAGCCCTGGAAGTCCTAATGTCATTTCTGCTGCATGCTATTAGTCAAGCAAAATCACTAAGGCCAGATTAGGTTCAGGGAAGGGAAATTAGGAGGAGGTATTCCATGTGGGTGGCCATGCCTAATTATTACAGTTTGTTCCATTATATCAATAATTTTTAAAAAATAAATCATTTCTGTTGGAAATGTTATAGTTTATCATCCTCTATTAAAATATGCCATTAACATACTAGGTTTTTGTTTAAGACTTCTGAACATTCATTCTTATACTGAGTGCTAGCTAGTACAGTGAGTCTTCATATATATTGAGATGTATAGGAGACTCCTTCCTCTATATCAGGATTTTTTTCAACCTTGGCATATTGACATTTCAGGCTGGATAATTCTTTGTTGTGGGGGCTGACTTCCACACAGGATATTTGGCAACATCCCTGTCCTCTACCCACTAGGTGCCAGGGTACCCTCCCACCTTCCTCATCCCCAGTGTGTCGACCAAACGTGTCTCCAAAAGTGACATTGCTAAATGTTTCTTGGAGGAGACGTTTGGTGGGGGAAAGGGGAAGAGTGTAGCAAAATTTCCCTGTTTGAGAGCCATTGCTTTATATGAACTGCTATAAGGCTGTTTCTTCTTTAGTCCTCTGCCTTATTTCTCTTCTTTTTTATCATCCAATTGATATTTGCTGTTATCAGTGTATTCTCCTTGCTTCTAGCTCATTGCTTTATTTACATTTAGTCATTTATTTGTCTCCAGATAAAGACAGAAAGTAACTCCGTACCTCTGTATCAGACTCCTCACTGCTATATCAAATAAGTGAGCCTTGTACTGTTTTCCTTATCTGACTTCCTTATCCTAACTGATTATGATTTCTCTTCACTTTTGAGTTTTGACTGAATTCTAAGTATTAGAAACTTAGAAAACAGAGTTTCAAGTAAGTTAAACACTGCCAGTTTTGTTTATAGTAATTAATTTAGTGTTGTCCATGTCAATACTCACTTATTACTTAATTTTTATAGCAGTTGTTTGACAAGCAAATATTTATGACTGAATTTGTAGATAAGAAAATTGAAATAATACAAAGTCTGCAACTTAAAGGGTCATCCAGAAGGTCAGGTGGAACTTAAAATAATGGATGATATTGAATGTTGACAATGACCTGATACTGAACCAATATTAGTGGAGATTGTTTCATTTTTTTCTAAAAATAGTGATCAGTTTGCATAACAGTTCTCTTGTCTGGATCTCTTTGGCATGCAAGAGTGTAAAGCTAACTGGAACAAATAGGGACTAAATCCCTGAGTGCATATTTTAGAGCATCTTGCTCAAGTCTGCTGAATTAATTAGTATATAGACTCATAGGACTCTAACCTTGTCTTTGACTCATAAGTTTATTTTCTGCTTTAAGTTAATGAAAATAATTGCATAAAAACAAGTAATTATATGTTAAAATATAGTAACTTAGTTATCTCAAACCATCTGGTAAATAAGAGACTCTTCTAGACAGAGAACTTTATAGGTAATAAAGCCTTGTTCCCTTTAAGCTCTGAAATTTACTTTGATGTCTTTTGATGGCAGTGTATTTGAACATACTGCATTTTTCTCTGCCTTAGTAAAAGTGTAATGAGCACAATTTAACTTCTACCAGATGCCAGAGTCCTTATATACTATATTTTAATACAATAATTTTCTTTGGGGCTTCTTCTATTTGTGGACATACTAGTCATCATACCAAATGCCTCCAGAACACTGTGCCATTTCATTTGGCATGCCTTTCAGACTCTGTCATAGTGGTAGTGAAATGTGTTGGGTTCATTATCCCCCTCTCACTACCCACTAGTGTCCTCAGATTGTTCTTTTCTTTACTCATTCATCTTTTGTGGTTATGATAAACTCTTTTCTGCTATGTAAGGAGGTCAGCTTCTTGGCATTTCTGTTACTGTTTCTGTCTGCTCTTTGTCATAGTGTGTTTCTTTCTGTTCTTTTTTTTTTTTTTTATTCTCCCTCTCTCCTTTTTGATCCTCCTATGCTTCTCAAGGTTTACCCCTGATAGACATTTCAAGGTCATAAACCATTACTGTGTACTCTTTTGTCTTTCCAGATAGCCAATTCCATCTATCACTTTGTTATTAATCTTTAACTTTTTAGATCTCACATGAAAATCATGTATTTTTGCTAATACCTGGATTATGGCTGTTCAAAGGATTGTTGTTTTAAGCACCTAAAAGGTAGTTCATTGAGGCATACTATTTTTAGATGTTAAAGTTTAAGGAAAATTTAAATTAGAATGATGTTCTTACTTTGTGTAGTTTAGATTTTCTGTCTTCTTTAGTGTGGATTATTTAATACGTTGTGTTATTAGAAACATTTGTAATTTTAAAAACAGCCTGGCATTTTCTAATACAACTTCTGAATTTCTATTCTTATATTTAGAAGACATTCCATTGTTATTACTGTTGCTGCTGTTAACACCATCTTCACTAACATTACTTAACAATTATTGAATATTTGCCACACATACTGAGGTAAGTGAGTTTTCATGTAATTATTTTGTTTACTTTTCTTGGACAGAGAAGGAATTATCTCTTCTGTAGATTAAGAAAGTAAGGCTAAGAATAGCTTGTCCAAGATCCTACAGCACATGTGGCAGAGTAGTTTTTAATTTAGCTTTGTTTATTTCTTATTATTGCACCTTTCTCCATACTCACCTGAGATTTTCAACACATGTTGGAGAAAAAAAAAATAGCAACTCAATGCTCAGTAAAAGTCACATCTGCTGGTAACACATCTTTGTCTCTCTTCCATATTTGCATAACATACAATATTCAGTACAAAAGCGAATTTGGCTTTGTTATCTTGAAAATAAGAGAAATAAAAGCACAATAAATGTGCAAAAAAGTTTATAAGTTATGTGACAATTTTGGAAAACTCAGAAAACTAGTATTTGAGACTTTTTTATAAATCTCTAATTTTTACTCTAATTTTCCTTTAGATTTTTGAATGAGTCTTTGGTTTTTTTTTTAATCTAACATACTATTTATAGAAAGCTTTCCAAACTTTGAAAATTTATTTATTTAGCAAATACTTATTATTGTACCTACCATATAATAGACACTGAGATAGATGTTGGGAGTATGTCAGAGAATTAATTCAGCAAAATACTCAAGCTTGTGATATTAAGAAAGGAAAAATATGAGCAACAAAGTAAGTAAATAAAACAGTTGTAGATAGTGTGTACTATTAGAAGAATAAACAGAATGACACTTAAGGTGAAGGCTTTTTTGTAGGTGATATTTAAGCTGCAAATAAAGGATTGAGAAGAAGCCAGTCATTCAGACAGCTGGAGGAAGAGCATTCTGAGAAGGAGCAGCATGTACCAGGACCCTGAGATAGGAAGGACTTGATATAGTGTAGGAACTTACTGGAGGCAAATATGAATGGAACTTAATGAACAAAGGGGAGAGTGGAATGAGATGAGATGGGTGGGTAGACAGAAGCTAGATTAGTCAGGGCTTTTATAGGTAAATCATCTATATGCAGGTCATTTGTGGGTTTAACCATGAGGATAAAATAATGGGATTTAAAGAGCACTTTGGCCGCTGTTGTGGAACAATTAGAGGATGCAGATGCTTAAGTTGGGAGACCACTTAGAAAGCTGTTGGAGTAGTTTAAGCTAGGGTGATGGTGGCTTATATTAGGTGGCCATGGAGATAAAGTGAAGGAGATATAAATTCAAGGTGTATTTTTGAGAGTGAACTGATGGGACTTGCTGATAGGTTAGTAGGGCAGGTAATTAAGGGAAAGGAAATTGTAAGTGATGACTCTTAGATTTTTGACTGTCCTGATTGTGTGAAAGGTAGTGCTATTGGAGAAGACTGGGGAAAGTATAGATTAGGTGTGTGTGTGTGTATTTATACCCATAAATATGGAACTTGTAGGAGAAGTTTACACTGAAGATCTAAGTATGGATGTCAACAGTTGTGTATAGATGATATTGTCTGGCACAAGTGGAGGGCACCCAAGGTGAGAGTATAGATCAGGAGTGGGAAAGCTATGGGCCACAGGCAAATCTAGCTTGTTGCCTGTGTTTGTGAATAAAGTTTTATTGTAATAGAGCCACATTCTGTCATTTATGTATTGTCTATGGCTGCTTTTGTGCTAGAATGACAGCACATGGCCCCCAAAGCCTAAAATATTTAGAATCTGTCCCTTGCAGAAACAGCTGGTCTTTGGTCTGCTTAGAGGAGAAAAAAGCCCACACTGAGACTGTCAAGCCTCTCCAAAGTCTACCTGACTTTGCTGACTCTCTTCAAAGTCAGATAAAGAGTAGGAATCAGCAAAGAACACTTGAAGAGTGGGGATCTAGTGAAATAGAAAAATGAAAGCATTTTGAAACCAAGCGGGAAAATGTTTCAGGAATGAGGAAATAATCTGTATGATGTATTTCGCCGTGAGGGCTAGGTAAGATAGAATTTGTTCATAAGGACCGAATGGTGACATTGATAATATATATTTGTGGCGGGACATATTTGAATAGGTTGAATAGAGAATAAATAAAAACACTAGTTCATGTTAATTTTAGCATTAGTCTTTTAGAAATTAAAAAAATATTTAGCTTCTTTATAAGGCAGGCATTGACAAACCTTTTTTGTAAAGGGCCAGATAGTAAGTATTTTAGGAATTATAGGCAAAGAGGCAAAATTGAGAAGATATTATATAGTATTTATATAAGTGAGAAAACAAATTTCTACAGATTTTTGTTAACAAAATTAAAAATATAATCAAGTGTACAATTTTTTAAATACAAGTTTTCTAATGAGAAAGGTGGAATATTTTTCGGTGGAGATAACATTTGGCTTAATTGGGGTTCAATATTAGTACTCCTTATTGTCAAAATTGATTGCAAATGTTTATCTTTGAAAACACCTTTTTCACACAGATAGGTACTACCGTATACTGGTATCAGTCTGTGAGTCTGTGATTTTAAATGAGCATAATAGAATAGAATTCTATTAGATTCTTCTGATATTTGCCTTTTAGCATATTACATTGCAGATGGTTCCCTTCCAATTAAGCACCTCAGTCGCACAGTTAAATGGATTTTGAAATATGAAACTTGCATTGAGGTTTGAAGAATGATGCCAGAATAGTAGTTACAGCTAGGAAAATATCTATTGCATATTTATGTGGGAATGAGGATCTTGCCTCTTTTTAATACTGAGGGAAGTATATAAAGGCACTTAACATTACTTGTGATTCCAACAGTATTGTCCTCCAATAGCTACTGTGGTATATTTCACATTTAAATCCTGTTTGGGGATGAATTCATTAAGAAATTCAAGACTGCAGCTTATTTCCATAGCCATTCAGTGTTTACTAAGATGGTTAGGGGTGGTTCATTCAACAACTTAAAAATGTAAAGCCTTTTTTAGCTCACTGGCTATGACAAAAAAAAGGCTAAATTTGGCCCTAGGCCTACACTTATTTGTAGCTTGCTTATTTAACATTTGGACATTAATTATAGTATGTTGTAAAAGGAAAGTAATTGTTTCAGTGATATGAAATGTTCATGTGTGTATATGTGTGTACATGTTATACATATCTCAGTTTATTATACATAATGGAAAGAACACTGGACTGGTAGAACTGAGTTTTAGTAAAGGTGTTGGCATTAAATAAACCAGGTGACCTTGGACTACTAAGTTGCATATTCTTTAGGGTTTTTTCCCTCATAACTATACCATTATGGGTTTCATTATATTATCTCTAAGATCTCTACTAGCTCTGTAGCACATTAAAAAATATACAATGTCTTTTGCTTTTAAACCTTATGAAGTCAGCATATCTTAAACCCCTTAAATGTTAAGGTCCTATCTTCCACTTCCTTTGTAACTCTCTGTGGAACCTAATTATACAGCTTTGTAATTACTTATGTTGGTTTTGCTTGGGTAACTAATATGAGTTAAAAAACCTCCAGGTAAAATTTTAGAGAAATTCAAGCTAATTTTCACCATTCTAGTGCTTGGCATTTTATTTAAAAAATTACTTAACAATTTGAAGTCCACTTGCCAGACCCTACTGAGGCACTAGATAGGATTCTTATAAATATGAAGTATATTTTAGGGAAGATAGAGACAATTTAGCCTGAAATTACAATGCTGTGTAAAGAGTACTGTGGTAAGGTTAAGAATGTAATGAAGTGCATACAGGGTTTACTGGGAGGGAAAAAGTATAGGGTGTTATCTACAGAAGTAACATTTAAGTGGAAATCTAGAGTTCATTAGGAGGTAGATGGATCAGTGGTGTGTGAGGGGTAGTGTAGAGGTAAAATATCATGAATAATGGCATCATATTTGCAATTTAGAAAGGTCACTCTATGAACAGTACAAAGAATGGATAGTGGAGGGTTAGACTGGAGGTAGAGAGGCCTGGAAATTAGGAGAACTTTGCAGGAATCAAAGAAAGAGATAATAGAAGCTGTGAAGTAGGCTAGTAGAAAGATGGAAAGAGGTAGACATATTCAAGAAAATTTATTTAAGAGTTAAATAATAAACCATTTAATTAAACAATAGAATATTAGTTGATGACAAGGGGCAGATACAGAAAGAACCAAGGAGATGCTCAGATTTCTTGTTTGAGCCATTGCCAAGATGGTGATACATTGTTCACAATGGAAGGGAACATGTAGAAGAGAAGCTGATTCTGGAATGGAGAAGATGAGTTCATTTTTAGCTTCTTATGTATTGGATATTTTGAGATAACCATATAAAGCTATTCAGTAGTTAATTTGCTGTAATGGAGCTCCAGATGAAGATACAAGTTTGGGAATCCTACCCATATAATTAGAAACTAAGGCCAAGAAGAGTAAGTAGAGTGAAAGGAGATCCAGGGAGAACTCTGAAAAACAGCAGTGTTTATTGGAAGGCAAGAGGAAGAAGAACCAGAACCCTGAGACTGAGGAAGAATGTCCGTAAAGATGGGAAAAATATCAAGAGTATTGTGACCCCCGAAGCAAAGCAGAGAGAGCATTTTAAGAATGAGGGAATGAGCTGTTGTTTTAGAAAAGTCAAGTAAAGGAAAAAGCAGTTTTATGAGAACTAATGTGGGAAGAAGCCAGATTTTAGTTGGCTGAAGGGGAGTATCAATAAGAAAGGATTAAACTATAAAAGGAATTTTGGATATAGAGGACAGATGTTGGGCAGTAGGTTGAGTTTATCTGAGATTATCTCTACTCATGCATGAGAAGTTTAAATTTACTTTAAATATTTATTACTGGCATACCCATTTTTTTACAGATAGTCCTTTGTGTGGATTCCAATTTCCAAATTTCAGACAGTACCAAAAAAATTAGCCCACATACACCAAGATAAATTAAGTTAAATTAAATTAATAAGCAGTTAATGGAAAGCTGTGTCATACATCACACCTTTATAAACTTTACCAGTGTTTTAGTGGAAACTTCTTAACAGATTCATTTGATTTTTTTTTTTTTATAATCTGGATTTTCTTAGAACCAGTTCCTAAAAGATACTAGCATTTACTGTTTTAACACATTTCAACTGCAATATATCTCAACTGAAATTTTGTGTTATATGTTATGTACATAAACTTTTAGGTATTTCATCTTTTCAGAAATCCAAATTCTGACAAGTTACAAATTCTTACAAGTCATACACAGTCTTTTGTTTTATTTTTTTCTGCAGTTTCATGAAAATTTTCATAGAAATAAAGATGATTTGAAACTCTGTTTTTCAAATTAAAATGCATAGGAGCTAGGAGAACATTTTCCCCTGGGTTGCAGGACTTTTCAGTGCTAAAACTGAGACAGGGCAAACTGAATGGTTGGTTACTCTGCCACCCCTCAGGGTGACAGTATTTTGCCTTTCTCATGGATTATGGGTTCTGACTCGTGGGAGAGATTGAGAAAGGATCCAGGTAGACTTCCATGTCCCTCCTACACAACTGCTTTTCCCCTCTTCCAGTTCTGCACCACAATGGGTACTTTCTTTTGGTTTTCTCTCTTAACCTTTTTTTTTCATCTGGTGGGATTTCTGGTAAAAGAACCTGCAAGAAGGTTCAGGTTACCCCAGTTTATGCTGATCGTAGTATCTTCAGTGTCCCGCCAGTCCCCACTCTGCCTTCACCTGTAACCTTCCTGTTCTAGCTGCACTCTTCTTACGGTATCCAGTTGCATCTGTCTCAAGTAAGTTCTAATGTCCCCTCTGTCCTTGCAGGTGCCTGCTTTTTGATTTGGGGCCAGTTGTTTGCTCTGTGGCTTGAGTTCTCTTAAGGGTTCAAAGTAAGTCCTGAATTTGAATGCAGTTTGACTTTGTTTCACTGTAAGGATGGGAACAATGTTCTTTGTTAGCTTTCTGCATCCCACAGTGAAAATTAGAACTCTGCTTTACAAAGTTTCTTGTTCAAGTAAAATCATCTGGGAATCCTATTGAAATGCAGATTCTGTTTCAGTAGGTTTGAGGTGGAGCTTAAAATGCTGCAGTTCTAACAAGTTCCCAGTGATTTCAGTGCTATAGATCCAGAGACTATATTTTGAGTAGCAAGGTTATAGAAGGTATTTTTTTTAAGGTAGGAAAGAGTTGAGGTCCCATAGATAAACTCAGACATGCTTGAATTATGAAAGGAAACAGATGTGAAAGTGATAATGTAAGATACGGCTCATTTTGTGAGCTAGAGGAATTTTGTATGTGTGTGAGAAAGATCTTATTATTTAAAAAAAGTATTATCCTACCTTTTTTTTCTGCTCAAAGGGGCTTATTAAAGACATTAGAAAAAATGCAAATTAAGACTGAGTTTGTAGCTACACGGTAATCATTTTTGAGTAATAAATGCTGTAATAAATAGATGCATAATTGACCCTTGAACAACTTGGGTTTGAATTGTGCTGCACAGGTCCACTTATACACTGGAATTTTTTAAAGTAATTACACTGAAAAGTTTTTTGAAGATTAGTGAAAAATTGTAAAAACATGTTCTTTTCTCTAGCTTACTATAAGAATACATCACATAATACATATAACATACAAAATGTGTACCAACTGTTTATGTTATAGGCTTCCAGTCAACAGTAGGCTATTAGTAGGCTATTGGCTTTTTGGAGAGTTAAAAGTTATATGTGGATTTTGGACTCCACGGGGGTCTGTGCCCCTAACCCCCTTGTTCTAGGGTCAACTGTATTAATTTTTATCTCTTTTATTTCCCATTATTACCTTGAATGTACTTTCCATTGGTTAGTCTTATTTCTTCCGTGAACCATGCCCTCATTCATACCTTTTTTTCTTATGCTTTTCTTCATCCTGTTCTTCCTGTGCTTTCCCAACTTAATTTTGTGCTACTTTTTAAATTTTGAAACAATCTCAAATTTATAGACAAGTTTCAAATATAGTACAATAGCTTTTTGTTTTCCTCCTAAATCATTTGAGAAAAACTTGCTGACATGATGCTCTGTCATCCCTGTCATAGGTTAAGTTCCTTGAAACGCAGTCTCTGAGACAAAGATTAGCATGCAAGAAATTTATTGATGAGTGCTGTTGGAATCCTCATAGGAAGGAAAGGGGAGAAAGCAGGTTTGGGTAGAGGTACAAGTAAAGTGATGCAGTCTCAATGGAAGCCTCAACTGATCCAATGGGGAGTTCTAGAGATGAGGTGACTTTTCAGCATTGTCCCAAGTTAGGTGAGAGATCTGGGCTTCTGCCTCTGTAAAAATGAGCATTTGGATGTGGACTGCCTTGGGCAGAGCACAGAGCCTTGAGAGAGGCAGCATTTTTCAGCTGAAGCTGAGGTAGTCCCCTGAGATGACTATGAAGAGCTGTCTCTTGGCAGGACTTCCAGCAACAAAGGATCAACTGTGCATCACAATGTCCACTACAACTGGAGCACTTCAGCATGTATATCTTAACAAACAAGTACATTGTCCAATATAGCTATAATGTAACATGGATAGATTACTACCTTCTAATACGCTGATGCCAGTCAAGTATTACCGGTTGTCTCAGTAATATTCTTTTACAGTGAAAAGATCCAATCCAAAATCACATCACATTTAGCCGTTACCTGTTTTTAATTTCCTTCCATCTAAAACAGTTCCTAAGTCTTCCCCTCGGTTTTCACTACCTCAACCTTGACATTTTTGAAGATTACAGACCAGTTATTTTGTAACATGTACTGCAATTTGGTTTCATCTCTTTCCTCACGAATAGATTCCAGTTATGCATCCTTGCAGGAATATCACAGAAGTAATATTCTTTTTCATCCTATCAGGTGGCTCATGATTTCATTTTGTCCCTGTTGATGTTAACCATTTCCAGGTTAACCATTTTCTTTGAACATTTGACTAAAGTGCTGTCTGATTTATCCACTATAAATTTATTATTTTTCTTTTTGTAATTAACAAATATTTTGTGAAGAGGTACTTTGAGTCTATGAAATATCCTGTTCTCATTAATCATTCAGTGTATGTATGTATGTATTTATGTCAATATATATTCATGGATTACTATTCTATTTTATAAGTTATAATTTATTACTATTATTTTTGATCCTCCAACTGTTCCTTCTTTAACCATTGGGAAATCCTTCAAGCTGCCATCTGTATTTTTTGACACGTCCTCATCACTCTTTGAATATTTCCTTACTTTCTGGCACCACAAGGTGTTTTAGGCTCTTCTTGCACCTATCCTGTCCTAGCCCTGGAATCAGCCATTGCCACAAGCAGCTCTGGTTCTTCAGTGTAGAATGGCATTTAGAAACTAAGATCTTGGCATTAGTTGTACTAAAAGCTAAGAGGGTGTTGTTGTTCCCAGGTCCTCACCATGGACAGAGCTACTGAATATATAAATGTTATTTATATACATAATAAATATCACTTATATTTCTCTGTCTATATATGTCATAAAATAAGCACTCATAACGGTTTCTCCGATTCTGATCCAACATTGTACCGACTGTTTATGTTATAGGCTTCCATTATAGGGTGCGTTCTAGTTTTCTCTTTTTGTATTTCTAATTCATTCTCTAATGGAAAAATACCTGGCTCCCATTATCCTTAAAGTATCCTTAAGATATTCTTTGATCACTCCTCCTACATGTCACTAATATCCCATCACCACCACTACCCATATTTGCCTACATAGATGCTCTTCTCACCCCACCTCTGACACCAACACCCTGAGACACATTCCCTCACCTCTACCATGGGGAGGCCTTTGTCACCCAGTCTTGGATCTTGACCATCCTGACTCCCTTATGTAGATACTCCCTCACCCAGTCTGAAGCTCTGAAACCTTGTTCTGGGCCACTGTGGCCTCCCCTGCCTCTCACACAGATGCCTTCTTCACTCAACCCCACTTTAGGACTTTTGTACTGAATTGTATGAGAAAGAAAAAAGGAAACTAAAATAATTTAAGTAACTTATTTAAATCCTTGCAGTGCTTTAAGACCAAACCCAAATCCTACCTCTTTCTGGAGGCTGTTTCCCACTTCTTAAGGCTATAATTTCTCCCTTCCTACAGTGTATTTTTTTTCTTCTCAATCATCTCATGTGTGTTTGTATATCCCTGAGATCAGGGACTATTTTCTGCAAATTTTTGTTTTTTTTTTTTTAATAATCTTTAAGAATTGTTTTCAGTAATGAATACAAAGGTGGTTTTAAAAAGCCTTGCTTTTTAGTTGATTTATGATAAAATTCATTTTTTTAATTAAAGTATCATTGATGTACAATCTTATATTGCTTTCTAATTTACAACACAGTGGTTCAACAGTTATCCATATTATTAGATCCTCACCTCCACTAGTGCGGTTACTATCTGTCGACATAGAAAGATGTTACAGAATCACTGACTGTATTTTCTATGCTGTACTACTATTCCTGTGACCAGCTTATATTATGATTGAGAATTTTCATGCCTCTTTATCCCCTTTACCCTCTCCACCAACCCAACCCATCTCTACCCCATGGTAACCACTCGTCATTTCTCAGTGTCTATGAGTCTTCTGCTGTTTTGCTCCTTCTGTTTTGTTTTGTTTTTATATTCCACAAATAAGTGAAATCATATATTATTTGTCATTCTCCACCTGACTTATTTTTGTATGTGTGTGTTGTATCACATTTATTTATTTATTTACTTTTGTTATGGTATCATTAATATACAGTCACATGAGCAACATTGTGGTTACTAGATTACCCCCATTATCAAGTCCCCACCGCATACCCCATTACAGTCAGTCACATCAGTGTAGTAAAATGCTATAGAGTCACTACCTGTCTTCTCTGTGCTACACTGCCTTCCCCGTGCCCCCCACCACATTATGTGTGCTAATTGTAATGCCCCTTAAATCCCCTTATCCCTCCCTTCCCATCCACCCTCCCCAGTCCCTTTCCTTTTGGTAACTGTTAGGCCATTCTTGGTTCTGTGAGTCTGCTGCTGTTTTGTTCCTTCAGTTTTTTCTTTGTTGTTAGAGTCCACAGATGAGTGAAATCATTTGGTACTTGTCTTTCTCTGCCTGGCTTATTTCACTGAGCATAATACCCTTTAGGCCCATCCATGTTGCAAATGGCCCAGTTTCTTTTTTCTTAATGGCTGAATAATATTCCATTGTGTATATATACACAGATTCTCCCATTCATCTATTGATGGACACTTAGCTTGCTTCCATATCTTGGCTATTATAAATAATGTGGTGATAAAAATAGGGGTGCATATATCTTTTTGAATCAGGTGTTTTGTTTTCTTCAGGTAAATTCCTAGAAGGTTTGAATGGTATTTCTATTTTTATCTTTTTGAGGAACCTCCATACAGCTTTCCACAGTGGCTGCACAAATTTACATTCCCACCAGCAGCATAGGAGGGTTCCCATTTCTCCACATCCTCGCCAACACTTGTTATTTCTTGTCTTTTGGATAGTGCCCATTCTAATTGGTTAAGGTGATATCCCATTGCAGTTTTGATTTGTATTTCCCTGATGATTAGCGATGTGGAATATCTTTTCATGTGCCTGTTGGCCATCTGTAGTTATTCTTTGAAGAAATATCTGTTCAGGTCCTCTAGCCATATTTTAATCAAGTTACTTGCTTTTTTGGTATTGAGGTATATGAGTTCTCTATATATTTTGGTTATTAACCCCTTACTGGATAAATCATTTATGAATATATTCTCCCATACTGTAGGTTGCCTTTTTCTTCTGTGATGGTGTCCTTTGCTGTTCAGAAGATTTTTAGTTTGATGTAGTCCCACTTGTTCATTTTTTATTTTGTTTCCTTGCCCAAAGAGATGTGTTTAGGAAAAAATTGCTCATGCTTATGTTTAAGAAATTTTTGCCTGTGTTTTCTTCTAAGAGTTTTATGGTTTCATGTCTTATATTCAGGTCTTTGATCAATTTCAAGTTTACTTTTGTGTATGGAGTTAGGCTATAATCCAGTTTCATTCTCTTGCATGTAGCTGCCCAGTTTTCCAACACCAGTTATTGCAGAAGCTGTCTTTTCCCCATTGCATATTCATGGCTCCATTATCATATGTTTATTGACCATGTATGTGTGGGTTTATATCTGAGTTCTCTATTCTCTTTTATTTACATCTATGGGTCTGTTCTTGTGCCAGTACCATACTGTTTTGATTACTATAGCTTTATAGTATAGCTTGAAGTCAGGGAGCATAATCCCCCCAGGCTGGTTCTTCTTTCTCAGGATTGCTTTGGCTATTTGGAGTCTTACGTGGTTCCATATGAATTTTAGAACTGTTCTAGTTCATTGAAAAATGCTATTGGTATTTTGATAGGGATTGCATTGAATCTGTAAATTGCTTTGGGCAGGAAGCCCATTTTGATATTATTGATTCTGCCTATCCATGAGCACAGATTTCCATGTATTTGTATCTTCTTCAGTTTCTCTCATGAGTGTGCTATAGTTTTCAGAGTACAGGTCTTTCATCTCCTTGGTTAGATTTATTCCTAGGTATTTTATTCTTTTTGCTGCAATTGCAATGGAATTGTTTTCCTGATTTCTTTTTCTGCTAGTTCATTGTTAGTATATAGGAATGCAACAGATTTCTGAATATTTTGTATGCTGCAACTTTGCTGAACCCACTTACTAGTTCTAGTAGTTTTTTGGTGGAGTCTTTAGGGTTTTCTATGTATAATATAATGTCATCTGCAAATAGTGGCAGTTTAGCTTCTTCTCACCAATTTGGATGCTTTTTATCTCTTTGTCTTGTCTGATTGCTGTGGCTAGAACCTCCAGTACTATGTTGAATAAAAGTGGTGAGAGTGGACATACTTGTCTTGTTCCTGATCTTACGGAAAAACTTTTCAGCTTTTTGCTCTTAAGTATGTTAGCTGTGGTTTGTTGTATATGGCGTTTATTATGTTGGGTTACATACCCTCTATACCTATTTTATTGAGAGTTTATCATGAATGGATATTGAATTTTGTCAATGTTTTTAAGCATATTTTGAAATGATTATGTGGTTTTTATCCTTGTTTTTGTTAATATGGTTTATGACATTGATTGATTTACAAATATTATACCATTCTTGCATTCCTGGAATAAATCCTACTTCGTTTTGATGGATGATCCTTTTGAATTATTTTTTAATTTGGTACTGATATTTTTTCAAGGATTTTTGCATCTATGTTCATCAGTGATATTAGTCTATAATTTCCTTTTTTTTTGTAGTGTCTTTGGTTTTGTATTAGAGTGATGCTGGCCTTATAGAATGTGTTTGGAAGTATTCCCCTCCTCTTCTGTTTTTTGGAATACTTTAAGAAGGATGGGTATTAGCTCTTCTGTAAATGTTTGGTAGAATCCAGCTGTGAAGCCATCCTGGACTTTTGTGTGATTAACAGTTCAATTTGTTACTGGTAATTGGTCTGTTCCGATTTTTTCTTCCTGGATCAGTCATGGAAGGTTGTACTTTTCTAGGGATTTGTCTGTGGTAAGATTCTTTTATTTTTAAACACAAGATTTAATCACTGAACCTTGCCTCATTATAGGTTAACTATTCTTCCACTGGTAGTTGAGTGATAGTAAATTTAAATGATTTAAGTGGAAAACATGTAACTTCTAAGGAAAGAACCTTGTTTTCTTATTTTCCTTTATTTGTGTAGAAAAATATATCAAATTCTAGTGCCCTTTTTTCTGGATTTGTGCCCATTTATTATTTATTTATTTATTTATTGTTATTACAGGCAGTCCCTGTTTTGCAGTTCCCTCATGCACATATTTCCATAACTATGTTTTAGTTATGATACGCCATTCCTAACAACACAGTTCAGATTTCATTTACTGTAGTATATTAGCTGTGAATAACTGCATAAAGTACAAACTTTGCTGCTAGCTTCTCAGTCCATAAATCACCATGTAAAAACAGATATGTGTCATGATCATGTCCACTCATGTATTCTTTCACAGTCTCAGTAATTGGTCACTGCTTATCTGTTATTTGTATCACACATAGCAAAATGTGTAATTGTGTTACCTCCTTGTCTCCCAGTGATAAATCCATGAGGCATTTTATAAAAACGAATAATCAAAAGGGAATTGACCAAAAGAGATGAAAATGCAGCAAACAAAAAGTAATAATGCTGATGTGAAATTTTAATCAAATGTAAATGAAATTATAGAAGAAATAGCTGACACTGAGAGTGTCCACATTGCTGTTGAACTGCTGCCATTTGACAGACTCCAGATATGCAGCTGGAGAAATTTAGAGAAGGAAATTATGGTTATCGATGAGGAAAGTAAGAAGGTTGTGATGAAAAGGATGATGTTCCATATTGTAAATTATGTGATGAGAAGTGTACTAGCATTCTTGAAGCTACTTTTGATAAATTTTTTATAAGGAAATAAAACACTATCTCAGTGTTTCTAATATTTTACATTATAGCATACTAAATAAAGATTAGTTTTGCTATTTTAAGTTTCCCTTTATATTTATTTATAACTGTCAGCAAGAGTTTTTAATATTTCAAAAAAAATTTTTAAAGGTCACAGAGCAATTGGATATTTTCCTCATTGGTTATTAACTTTGCACATTTTCATGCTGCATCGTCATTTTTACGGCCCCATACTACCATACAAATTGAAAACTACCTATATTCTAATTTGCTTCACTTCAAAATTTCATAAGCATTTATTTGTACATGTTTTATTACCTTACTGCTTGAATACATTTTGATTTTAAAATATTTTTAGCATGCAGATATCCCAAACCTGAGATTGCCATTGTAAAACGAGCGAAAGAGGTGTCATCAGCAGAGACCCCTGATAGTTTTGGTACAGTACGATTTTAATATATTGAATGTTTGTCAGATGTTCATTGCAAGTAACAAAGCATCTATTTGACAAAACTTTGTGCTTGTCTGAAATGGAATGTTGTGTTTATAATAATCTTTTTTTTATGCACCAGTGTTTTAGAGTGCCCACAGAATATTTGTCTTTACTAGCTAATCCTAGACTTTGTGGATGTGATGGAATAACAATTACATGTTTAACTAACTGAAGGATTAAATTTGTGACCTTAACCAAAGACAAAATCACATATTTAATTGTATTTAAATCATGCACTTAAAAAATTGTTGACATAACCACAGCAAGTGAGGCATAAGAAGCAACAAAGATTATGAATTTCTTTAGGATGAAAGAGTAGGATGAAAGGACCACACACAGGGATACCCTCAGAATATTGTAAAAAAAGACTGTATTTAAGTAAATGATCCTCAGGTTAATATATTTTAAAGATTATTCTTGAATAGTTTGAAAGCCTTATATAATCTCATTTTAAGAATATTTGTCAAAGTGTTTTTAGATTCAGTCTTCAGAGCTTGATAGCTAACTTATGTTGCATACTGGGATGGTGGTAGTGGAGGAATAGTGTTGAGTGTGGGTATATATGAGAGAGAGATAAAAGGGGGAGGGAGGGAAAGAAAAATAGAAATAAGTATCTCTCTGTCCCTATTTAATTTATTTTATATTACTATTTAATAAATATACATTGCCTAAGTATAACACAGTGTATGAAAAGGAATCAGAAATATTTTATGTATCAATTGAAATTTGTAAGAACAAAGGTTATAAATACAACTCAGTTTTCTTAGGCTGTATATATAGTATCCATAGCAAAAACCAAATTTAAGAACTTAAGAGAAATGTAGAGACATAGTGAGTATGTAGGCATATGCATGTATGTATGCATATTTATTAATACATATTAGTACACTGTCTACAAAAACTTCCCAGTATACTCTGCCAGTTCTACTGTAATTCTAAATTTAAAACATTTTAATCTCAGCATGTATGTAGAGGTTAGACATTTAATGCAAATATCTTTTGAAGAATAAAGTTTTACTTTTGAATTACTCTGAAGATTGTTTAATTATCACTAATCAAACAAATTAGGACAATGTAGGAAAAAAGGAATGGTGCTTACTCTTATAGATGATGTCAAGTGAAATCACTGGGAAGTAAGGTACTGCCAAATAATAACTAAATTAATGATAGGACTTACTGTCAGTGACACCTGTTGGTGATCACCTTTGAGACTCAGTATTTAGTTATATCCCTACTTACTCTAGGGTGCTTATCCATGAAGTTTTTTTTATCCTACCAGTTGTGCAATGAAGAAGAACTATAGAAGCAGAATCTTAGAGCAAGAAGGAATCTCAGAGACCTGAACTCCTCACTTTATGTAACATGAAACTGAAATCTAGAGGGTTATTGACATGTTCAAGATTTGGTGACTAGTTATATATAACAGAGCAAGGATTAGTATCAAATCCTTTGGATTTTTAATTCAGTGTTCTTTTCACTATAATACATCTCTTCAGGGTTAACAGGGAAGATTTAGTACTAGATTATAGGACATCCAGTTCTGAAACCAGCAGAAACCATTTAATTTTCCCTTTCAAAAAATTTTTTATTTGGTAACTATAATAAGTTAATTGATTTTGTCCACTTTCTTTTAACTTTTATGAATTTTTGAAAATGATTTATCTGAAAGGGAATTATTTCTTAGGATAGCAAAACATTTTGAAAGTGTTATTAGTATTTTAGCAAATGCAGTTTTACTTCAGTTTCAAATATTAATACATTACCAATTTTTGGTTATTTTTTATATATTCATATATGATTGATTCTTGGTTATTCTGTGTTTCTGTATTGAGAATTTATTCATTGAGCAAGAAGTAGAACAAGAGAATGAGAATCTGGGTTCTAAACTTAACAATGTGTTCTTGAGTAAGTCATTAACATCTCTGAGTCTAAATGGCTACATCTTCACAATGGAGAATTCAGTGGGTATGTTCTCAATGGGTAGACGTACTGGCATTTGGGCTGTGTAATTCTGCATTATAAGGGACTGTCTTGTGCACTGTAGGATATGAAGGACTCCTAATGCCAGTAGCATTTTCCGGTTGTTGTCATATCCAAAACAACCCTGTATTTCTGAGCATCTCCTAGGGTGAAGTATCACCTCACATTGAGAGTCACAGGCAGATGATTTCTAAGGATTCTTTCAGCTCTAATATTCTAAGAAAGAATTCTTATTTGGGGCATGATTGAAAGGGAAAAAGGTGGTGCACTGACTGAAAAAATCTCTGTGCCTTCCTAAGTATTAAGCAATTTTATTTTTAAATGAATGCCTTCTGGGCTCTATGTAACCATACCCACAGATATATCTACCACTTATGGTTTTCCAAAGTAAATTACTATTTTTTTTAGCTCACTGTAAGCTTTCCTTCTGTAATATAAAATATCCATTTGTAATATACATAGTTATATGATTTTCGAATTTTAAACTTGTATAGTACTATCTTGATACATAGTAAGTAAAAGTAGATTAGACAATTTTTAAAAGTTGTTTTATGATATCTTAGCCTTTTTTAAAAAGGAGTATCATTATATATAGTAACTATTTTCTTTGTCTTCCCTGGGCATGAAGGAAAGGAAGGGATATAGTCTCTGTTAAGTAGTACATGTAATTGTTCCAGGTACACAAGTTAGACATGTAAAAAGCACCTGCAACCAATAGTATGTTTGGTTATCTTAAAAAACATCTCCATGAAGTGACAGATACTACAGAAATAAATTATTGTCCCTCTAGTTCTTAACTATTTCTTAAGCTAGAGTTAAACAATTAACAGGTTAGTACATTAGTGAGGTTCATAAAGGTGATGATTAATTCGACACTCACCTTCCTCGTTACCATGGCACTCACTACCAGCAGGCTCCTGTCCTCAGCTGTTATGCCATTGGCCTGCATTAGTCCAGGACTCAGTTAGTTGCCCTGAAATAAACTGGATACCAGTCTAGGTCGCAATGAAGCCCCAGGTTGTCACATGTTAAGTTCTCCACAGGTTATATAATCTGAATAGAAATTTTTTTTCTACATACTGTGCATGTTGCAGCAAACTTTTACATGCTAAATAAAATTACAAAATCTCCCTCAAGTGCTTCTTTTTGGTCTTAGCTAAGGAATTTATTTTTAAAAATAATTTTAAAGTTCTTTTACAATTATAGTCCTTATTTTTAAAAATGTGTTAACCAAAATTAATCTAAAAATTAAGTTCCTTGCTATTTCTAAAGAGTGTATTCATTTTTCAATTTTGAGTGTTTTCATTTTTCAATTTTGAATATCAATTTTTATAAGTGTAATATTTACCCATATTAATTTGTTCCTTTTAAAAATATCACTGTGTAGCTTTATAAACCTCTTTTGGTGTACGTTTAACTTTTTTGACATTGAATGATTTGCATATAGCATGGTTTGTCTTTTAAGTTTGTATTCCTTAATGTGTTATATATTGATCGTAAATTTTACCTTATTTTGAACTCCTGGTTTTATTAAAAGTCTAAGCAGTTTTTCATAATATTCAGAAATATGGGGAACAGACCTATAGTCCCCAAATCGTTGCTGAAACACAGTAGTTTCACCTCTGTTCTTTTTATAAATCTCTTATTAGGCCAAATCGTGATTTGTGTTATCAAGTCTATTTGTACTTCCTTGGGGAAGATTTGGGTTGGGGCTTGGAGCAAATATTATGTGGTCAAAAGACCACAAATTGGATAATTGGACACCTAAAGAAAATCAAGTTATTTGTAATTAAAGGAATTGTGTGCATTAAACTGTTCCTTTTATGTCATCTCAGGGTGAAATTGCTTTGGTACTTATTAAGTATTTGACTTTTCCCCTTGATTTGTGATCTTATATTGATATTTATGCTCATGGTAACAGGCTGAAATAAATTATCACATTTAGAATTATGGAAACATAATAGAAAACAAGACTCTTCTTTTTGCTCTTCCTATTTTCTTTTGTTTCAAGTTTGGAATTTTACCTTTTAAAGTATGGTTAAATTTAGTGGAATGTTTAACAATGAAAATGACAAATTATAGTTTCTATTAAATAATATAATAGAACTCATTCTATATGCCAAGGGGCCTAGTTCTGTTTTCCAGCACTACTCTTGTAAACATGTTTTGTCATTTTATAATAGAGACTAACACATAGATACCGTAGGTGTTGCACTTATATTTCTTCTAGCAAAGTATTTTGATTTTTAGTTTAAGATGTACCTCTTAGTAGAGTAACTTATTTGAAAAAAAAATACACCAGATAAAACTTATTCTAAGAAATATTCTAGAAATACTTGTTAATATTGGACTGAAGGTTTTTTATGAAAAAGTTGTTTTTTGAAGGGAAATGTAGTTAAAGAGAGATACACGGGTTAAATCTTAAAATCTCAGACCTGTCCTACCTGTTTGTTGTATTAGAATATTTTACCATTAAAAATGACTTAGCAATTGATTAGGGCTTGGACGTTTCTTTCAAGGATTTTGTTTTAATGCCATTTGCCCTGTAATCTGAAAATATGGCAATATTTTTGGTAGACTGTAGCATTAAAAAATAAAAATGCATTAAGATGGGAGTAATCTGGCATACTTTATTTGAAAAATGCTACCAATAACATTATTATCTTAAAAGCTTAAAATAAGAGGAAATATTCACCATAGACTGCTTTGTGAAAATGGCAGAATACAATTTGTATATACATCTCCATAGAAAGAAGCATTGAAAGGTAATACATCAGAATGTTTATTTCTGGTAAATTACAGGTGGTTTTAACTTTCTTCTTTTGTTTTTCTTAATCTCATTAACTTCTTACAAAAACATATATAACCCTCATAGTTCAAAAGTGTAACTTATTCCTTTAAATAAACCAAAGGAATTTAGTATTTTAAATGTTATTTTCTAACTTTTACTTAAGAATTCCTAAATTAAGTAAACTCAATATCCTCCTTTTAGTAGATGTAAATATAAATAAATAAATGTATAAAAATTATGTATGTGTATACATAAGGCTTGTATGTATATATAAATATGGCTTGTTTACTATATAGCAAGTTCCTATTATAGCAATCAATTTTGGCTTAAAAGCAGAATCAAAGGCACACGGCCTTGTGTGGCTAGGTTGCAGGCAGTTCCCCAGAGGTTCTCTTCCAAAACTTGCATGTTGTGTGTTTCTGAAAAGAACAATTTAAAAATTTTTTTCTTTTTTTAAACATTAACATAAAGGGTAGATTTTAGTATGCTTACAGCACTGATAAAAATACCTGAATATATAAGTTACATTTTAGTTATGAAGTATTCTAAAATATGTTGATAAAAACCTAGTTGGAATTTCCCATGAGTAAAGCAAACGTGAGCTTTATAAAGGTAATATTATTCTTCTGTGGTTAGAGGTCACATTGTCATTGCAGTAGTATGGGCTTGGTTGTAGGATTACTGTCCCAAATATGTGACCTTGGAAAAGTTCCTTAATTTTATCAATCAAGAAACTACCATTGGTTACCTACCATTATATGTAAAAGAAAAAAAAACCTGACTAACTGGTATTCAGCTTACTAGAGCATACAATTAGCCAATTTCCTTTCCTAGCAGATGTGATGTTAGGTTTAAGAAGAAAAAAAAAGACAATGATAAATAATTGGTCAGGAATTTATTTTAAAATTTTAAACTTTTAGAACATGACCTGGGATAGAGAAATCTTTAGATCTATGTCCTAGAGCAAAACCTGGAACCTCTGACACAGCTAGAGATGATTTCTATTCATCTGTTTTTCCCTTGGTACTTAGCGGTTTACTGTGTGTGTGTTAGGAGGTGTCTGTGTGCACAATGGAATCTGATTCAAAGGTGTCAAGACCACTACATGGCTGATCAACAAAGAAACATAGTCAAGAGAGTGAAAAATACCCATTTCCAAGCAACTCATTTGCTCAGACCTAGGGAGCCTTTTTCTTGTGTAGCCTTCTCTGAGGCTCCCTTTAAAAAATTGTCTCCCTGTCTGCCTGTCTCTTTCTCCTTCTCTCACTCTTTAAAAAAAAAATCCCTGCATTTGTTCCTCATCTGTTTTTCTTACCTTATTCTGTTTCTCATTTTTCCTTTCATCTTTCTCTTCCTAATCTGAATTCCCTTTACTGTAAATGAATACAGTATAAAACTCAAATATTTATACTTACATAATAAAATATAAGAGGTAGCTGGATTAAGTACATTTTATTCTTGAAATAGGGGAAGAAAGTCTTAATTTGTGTTTTCCTCTGACTCTCTTCTGATATCTTTATTTAACAGTGGCCCTCAGTTTTACACTGCTGAAATACATAATAATTGAGCATTAAAATGATGATTCTGATGTAATGTAATATTCCAATTTATCAAAGAAATACTTTTTTAAAAAATTCAATATTACTTAGATAGTATCATCATTTTACAAGCTGCAGCAGTAATTAGAAAATTGAAATACCTCATTCTTTGTACATTCTACAAAATTAAAATTTCTTTTAATAAAAATAAGTAAAATTGCTTTTAATGTTGTAAATTGTTTTCTCTAATCTTCCTAGATTACTGAATCAAAACAAACTGTTGAAAGTATTGAAAAATCTTATCTTTAAACATGGGAAGTGTTTTTTTTTATGTTTTTAGAATTCATAATGAACATCTGGAGTATTTTTATTTAGGAAAAATATTGTCTTTACGTTAAAATAATTGAATATATTTAAATTCTCAAGGACAGATGGGAGGGAGGGAGCTCCATTTCAAATAATTTTCATTTGATTTAATACAGTATATGGTATTATGTATGTATAATTTATATATATAGATATATATAAATTATAAACTATATATATATATTATAAATTATAAACTATCTTGTCTTATTTACCCTCCCTCCAGCAAAGACTTTTAAATGTGAAATGAAAAGGAAAAAAATCCTATACGTAAATATTATTCCATAGATAATGCCAGATAGTTTTTCTAATCTATGTATTTCTATATGTGGAACCCTATTAGGAGCAACTTCTTCAAATCTCAAAAAATATCTAGGAAAGGGAAAAATATAAGGAAGTCTGAATGTTAGTTATTTCTTACCACTATTATGAATAAACACTTAATACTTTAGGAAAGCAGAGCAGTTAAGATGTTTTGTGTCTGCATGAGGGATATTGGTCTGCAGTTTTCTCTTTTTTGTAACTTTTCAGTTAGGTTTTGTTTTTAGGATTATTCTAGCCACTAAAATAAGTTGGGAAGTATTTCCTCATCTATTTTATGAAAGAGGTTGTGAGTTAGTATAAGATTGGTGTTTGTTAAATGTCTGATAAAATTCACCAGTGAAACCATCTGGGACAAGAAATTTTTTTTTATATCATTAATGTACAATTACTTGAACAACATTATGGTTACTAGACTCCCCCTATTATCAAGTCACCCCCACATGCCCCAGTACAGTCACTGTCCATCAGAGTAGTAAGATGCTATAGAGTCATTACTTGTCTTCTCTGTATATTAGAGATTTTTTTAATGTGTGTTATTTAAAGGTGTTTGGTAATAAATCCAGTTTGGTTAATACATAGAGCTATTTAGATTTTTTCATTCCATTTTGGTAAGTTGTATTTTTGAAGGAATTTGTCCATTTTACAAAGTTGTTGTATTTGTTGGCATAAAGCTATTCATAATACTTTCTTTTTAATGTGTTGATCTTTTCAAAGAACCAACTTTTGACTTTGTAAATATTTCTCTTATTGTTTGTTTTCTATTTCATTGATTTCAGCTCTTTTCTTTATCACAATTTCCTTCTTTCTACCACTTACTTTTGGTTTATCTTGCTCTTTTCTTCCTAGCTTGTTAAGATAAAACTGTAGGTCATTTATTTTGGACCTCTCTTCTTAATATAAGTATTTCAAACTGTAGGTTTCCTTCCAAGCATTCATTTAGCTGCATCCCACAAGTTTTGATATGTTGTATTTTCATTGTTATTCAGTTTCTGATTTCCCTTTTGATTTCTTCTTTGGCCCATGTATTTAGAAGATATTATTTAATTTCAGGTTTCTTCTAGATATTTTATTATTGATTCCATTTTTGTCAGAAAACATATACTTTATGATTTTAATAAATTAACACATGTTTTATGGATCAGCTGTGATCTATCTTGATGAATGTACCTTCTGTACTTGGAAAACGTGTATTCTATAGTTGTAGGTGTAGTTGTTTAAATATCAATTGGATCAAGATCAATGGTAGTGTTCAAATAATATATATCTTACTGATATTTTTGCCTAGTTTTCTGTCAGTTGAGAGAGAGGCTTTTATATCTCCCAAGTATGATTGTAGAGGTGTTTATTTTGACCTTTAATTCTGTCAGATTTTTCATCATGCTTGTTGAAACTCTCTTGTTAGTCATAAACTTAGTTGTTTTATACCTTTTGATGAACTGACTCTCTATCATTTTGAAATATCCCTGGTCTGGTAATACTGTTTGTCTTTATCTAATATTAATATAGCCACCCCAGCCTTCATCAGCCTTACTGTTTGAATAGTATATTTTTACCATTTATTTACTTTCAATCTGTTAAAGTGTAATTTTCACACATTATCATAGAGTAGGGTCTTGCTTTTTTTATCCATTTTGTTAATCTGAGCTGTTAATTGGAATGTTTAGTTCATTAACATCAAAGTTATTGATATGGTTGGATATAGGTTTACTATTTTACTATTTGATTTGTTTATCCCTTTGTTTTTTGTTCCTCTGTTCTTATTTCTTTTCAGTCCTTTAACTTAATATTTTTTAGCATTCCTTTCAAGTTGTTTATTAGTTTTTAGTTACGTTCTCATTGCATTTTGTATGTGTGGTTGCTCAAGGGATTACAAATATGCATTCTAATTATTTGAAGATTACTTAGTATTGTACCTCTTCATATCCATTGTAGAAATATTGCAATCAAATTACCAAATTAGTCTATTTGTAACCCCCTTCATTCTTTACACTTTTGTTGGGGGAGCATTGTGTATTTTCCTCGGTCCTTGTCTCCACTATGACAAAGAATTGAAAGGCAGAGACACAGTAGTGAAGCAGAGTAAAGTTTTATTTAAAGTTACTTAAAGAGAGAAAAAATGCAGCAGGCAATCTCAGCAAGGAGAGGCACCCTGCAAGGTTGGAGAGAGAGAGTTTAAGATTAAAAGGTTACACACTTAGAAAGTGTGGGTGACCTCAGAGAGAGGAGTGCCCCCAAAAGGTTGGGGGTTCCCCCTTTTAAGGTCTCTTTAAGAATGTAACTAAGAGCTGAAGTGCAGGTTTGTTAAGTGGTCTTTGAATACTTAGAATTAACTTAACACAAGGAACTTCCAGCTCTGATTTCTCCCTGGGGTACCCGTGTCTTGGTCTGGGAGCATATCAAACAAGACTGCCTGCCCAGCCCCCACGGTGGGCTGAGTTATTGTCTGTTTGCTAAAGAGTAGGTTAAGAATCTTACTTCTTAACTTCCTGTTTTTTACTATGTTGTTTACAGCTGGGCCTGCATTATTAACACAATAAAAACATGGGCTATGCTGAGGTACCTTCCTTTATCTGGGGAACTTTCAAACATTCCAGCTAACTTACTCCTGGCTTTTGAGTTTTAATTAATGAACTCTGGGTCTTGCTGGTGGACTTTCCTGGCCTTTTTCTCTTTCCGTCCCACTCATATCTGTTTTCCTGCCCAACACTTTGTCATATGTATTATATGTACATTTGTTATAAACCCCTTAAGTCAGCATTATAATTTTTGCTTTACACAGTCAGGTCTACTTAAATGACTAGGAGAAGAATAGTTTTTGTATTTACCCAGTATTTACCATATTTACTATCTGATGCTTTTTATTCTTTCTTGAAGGTCCTACTTCGTAGCTGGTTTTTCCCTTCAGTCTGAAGAATTTTCTTTCACATTTCCTGCATCATGGGTTGGCTGGCAACATATTCTCATAGCTTTAGTTTATCTGAGATGCAGTTCACCTTCATTCTTGAAGAATAATTTTTCTGTATATAGACTATCAGACCTTTTTTTTTCTTCCTTTAGCATATACAGATCATTGCTTTCCTTTAATATGTCATTTTTTTCCAACTGCTTTCAAGATTTTTTTATCACTTTTTTTTTTCATATTTATCCTACTAAGGATTCAATAAGCTTCTTGATTCTTTTGAGATTTTTGCCTTTAACCAAATTTGAGTGAAATTTGGTCCTTTTTTTCCTTTCTTATCTTCTGGAACTCTGATTATATATATATTTGAAAGGAAAGGAGCGACACACAGCAGCAATTCACCGGAGAATTCCGCTTTATTAGGGAAAGGTGCTGGGTTATATAGGAAGGGGCATGGGGTAATTGTGGTGTTACTTCTATGGGGCTGGTGGCTGTTGGCTAGGTGCTGGGATTGGGAGGGGAGTGAGAGGTGATTGGGCTTCAGGTGGCGCCGGTGGGAACCGAGAACCCCGAAGAGAAGCCGGAAGTTCACCATCTTACTGGTGGGGGCCCTTCATTCCCCCCTTTCTCCTCTATGGGGTTGTGGATGTTGCTTTCTCTCTGGCTGCTTCCTGCTGAACAGGGGCGGAGAAGGGAGTGAGGGCTTGAGGATTGGGAGGAAAAGGGTTGATAGGACTCCCCACAGTAAGGACGAGTAGATGTGGACTTCTTCAGGTTTGGAAATCAATGAAGGTTCCCTGTAACTATAGGTTGAGGACCTGTTGATTCCAATGGTGCCAAGAGGATATGGGTGTCAGGAGCCAGGCGTCTGCGGCCATTGTTTCCAGGAACAGTTTCCAGTGGAGAGAGGGGTCCATCTCAGCGTGTGGTGAGGAGGTCACATGAGGGTGAGGGATCTTCTGTGGCCAGAAGCTGGTAGTTCCTGAGTAAAAGCTGGTTGAAAGCTTGATTAGAGATTTCTCTGACTTGGGATTTGATGAACTTTATTATACAGGGTAAGAAGAGATAGGCGAGAAGAATGATTATTATGGGGCCTGCAATGGGCCAGAGCCAGGTGAGAAGGGGCTTTGTTAGTATTGAAGAGAATGGGTTGGAATTGGAAGCAGAGTGGAGGCTGGAGGCAAGGTCAGTGAGTTTGGTGATGTCAGTTTCTACAATGCCAGATTCATTGATGTAATAGCAGTACTCTTCCCGGAGGAAGACGCAGGTGCCGCCCTTCTCAGCTGTAAGCAGATCTAGGGCCCGCCGGTTTTGAAGGGTGACCTTAGCTAGCGAAGTGACCTGCCTTTGGAGAGAGGCTAGGGAATCGGCAGTGGATGTCAGGGCTCCCTCAAGTTTGGCGTCGAGATCTCTAACTGCCCATAGAGAGTGACCCAAGGCTCCTCCCGAAAACCCTGCCCCAATGGCTGAGGTGATCAAAGAGATACTGACCATGATGGGAAGGAAAGCAGCCCTTTCTGTGCGTGAGGGCAAGGGAGGTTGGAGCTCAAGAAATTCTGCCATGCTGTAAAGTGTAAGCTGTGGGATTAGGGTGACAAGAATGCAGGGTGTGCTGGAGTTGGGAGGCAGTGAAGTGTGCTGGAGGGGGGTGGAGTCGGGCCTACACAGTGGTGGATGGTGAGATTATCTGCGTATTCTGGTTCCCATAGGGGTATGTCTGCCAGGGGGCAGAGGGGTTGTCTTTCTGCATGGAAGGAGTAGTTGGAAATATTAAGGGGCACGGCGGCCAGCAGTGGGCGCTGTAGTGATGCACACAAGAAACAATTGGCGGTGTTAAGGGTGTGGTTGAGAAAGATGGTGGTGTCCTGAATGAGCTGTAACAAAGAATAGGAGAAATGGGAAGAGGGGCGGGGATAAGAAGATGAAGAGGCGCCGTCAAGAGTTTGGATAATGACTTTTTTGGAATGTCTGATATCTGATGCAACTTGAGAGATCTGGGAGTGAGAGGGAACATACTTTCGAGAGATATGAAGGGTACCGTGGGGGGTCGAGGACCCCCCATAGTAAACTGAGGCTGTGACTCCGGCAGCCCATCGAGAGTCCCAGGGATCTGGGGTTGATAAGGAGAATGAGCTGTTGGGATATTTCATGAAATGGTTGGAGGAGTAATACTGTGGGTACTGGAAGTTACTCATGTAGTGAATGGCGCAAGACCAGTAGGGACATCTCCTGTAGTTGTCTGGCCATCGCCTGCAGTAGGCTTGTTTTTGGTCATAGAGGAAGCAGAGGTAGGGAGAATAAGGGTAGCTGCTAGTGAACACTTCGGTGGAGGGAGGAAAGTGGAGGTATAAAGGCTCAGAGCAGCTTTTCAGAGGGCAGTCTGATGTGGCAATAAGGGCAGTAACTTTTGTTTGATGCTGTGTGTAAGTCTGTCTGACTTTGAATCGCCATACAAAGGAGGCTGGGGTGGTGGGGAAGACAATAGGAATGAGGAAAAAAAGCGAGAGAGCAGTAAAGGAGGAAAATGTCATGATTCAGGTATGGATGGCAAAGGGGGTGAACGGGATTTTGGAGGAAAGAGGACAGTAAGGTCAGGAGTCTGGAGGGAGGGAGAGTCTGTAAACTTTTGTAGGTTAAGAGATCTTTTAGGTGATGTGGGGACAGAATGGTAAGGGGCACCCTGAATGTTAGTTTATGAGCTTCCTTCTGCAAGAGCTGTCCAGCGGCTAATGCCCATAGGCAGGGGGCCCATCCCCGAACTGTGGGGTCTAATTGCTTGGAGAGATAAACGACTGGGGCCAAGGATGGGCCATAATATTGGCCTAGGACTCCTAGAGCTTAACTGGACCTCTCATGAATGTATAATGAGAAGGGCTTCAACAAATCAGGAAGATGGAGAGCTGGGGCTTCCACAAGGGCTTGATGGAGCTTAATGAAGGAGTGTCGGGGTGAGGAGGATAATGGTTCTTTAGGGGGGCCTTTGCTGAGGTCGTATAGGGGTCTTGCCAACAGGGAGAAGTAGGGATCTATGCTCTAAAATATCTAGCCAGGCCTAGAAAGGAAAGGATTTCTGTCTTGGTTTTGGGAACGGGCAGGTCAGAGAGGAGTCGTTTTCTGTCTAAGGTAATGGACTTTCTTTGTTGAGATAGAAGGAATCTGAGGTAAGTGACAGGAGGGGGAGAGATTTGAGCTTTGACGGGGGATACTCGGTAACTTCTGGAAGCTAGAAGGTTAAGTAGGGAGGCAGTGTCAAGTTGAGACTGTTCTCACGAGGGACTGCAGAGTAGAAGATCGTCTACGTATTGTAGTAAGGTGGACTTGGAGTGATCATGATGAAACTGTTTGAGGTCCTGAACTAGGACCTGTCCAGAAATGTGGGGACTATCTCGGAAGCCTTGTGGCAAAACCGTCTAAGTGAGTTGTTCAGAATGTCTTGTGTATGGGTCCGTCCAGGTGAAGGCAAAGAAATCTTGGGAGGAGGGGTCTAGAGGGATAGAAAAAAATGCGTCCTTGAGATCTAGGACTGAGAAGTGGGAGGCTGAGGCAGGGATCTGCGATAAAAGGGTGTATGGATTTGGAACTAAGGGATGGATAGGGACAAGGGCCATGTTGATGAGGCAAAGGTCTTGGACAAGGTGGAAAGATCCGTTGGTTTTTTTAACAGCTAATATGGGGCTATTAAATGGGGAGTGAGTGGGTCTGAGGTAATTTTTGTTCAAGAGATCTTGAATGATGGGTTGGAGGCCTATGAGGGCTGAAGTGGTTAGGGGGTATTGGGCCTGACAGATATACTGAGAGGGGTCACATAATTTGATAGTGGCAGGAGGACATAGAGCCACGGAGGGGCTTGTAATGTCCCAAACTTTGGGATTTACAGGGTGTATGAGGGCGGAACCAGAGCTTTCATTGGGTAGAGGGGGGTCGTCGCCTATGAGGGCCATCAGAAAGGGAGTACTGGGGGCTGTGGGAGTGTATGTAGTTATGGAAATGTGGAGGAGAGAAAGGATGTCCCATCCTGGTAAAGGGATGGGACACTGGGGCATAACCAGGAAGGAGTGGGAGAAAGGTATGGGATTGTCTTGGATTGTGCATAAAAGGGGGGGGGGGGTTTAATGGGAAAAAATCTGTTTACCACCTACCCCAACTATAGGAGTAATGGCTGGCGTGGTAGGGCCCTGGTATTCTCGCAAGACTGAGAAGGTGGCTCCTGTATCTAGGAGGAAGGAGATGGGGCGACTGTCTACTGTTAAAGTAACCCTGGGCTCCTGTTTGATGATGGAAATGGTTGGGTGAGAAGCCCCCGGGCCCCGTCAGTCTTCTTCTGCCAGCCCCACTATGGCGGGCTTAGGATGGGGGTTGTTCGTCCAGCCTCCCCTTCGGGTGGTTGGGCAATCAGACCCCCAGTGGCCCTTTTTGTGGCATCTGGGGGAGGGGCACACCCTTGACCAATGTCCCTCTTTTCCACACTTGAAACAAGCTCCTGGGGAGGGCTTGTTTGTAGAGGGGCGCCCAGGTTGTGGTTTTATCAGCTGGGCCAACATTTGGAAATTGGCCTGATCAGCCTTTTGTTTACGGCGTTCTTTCTCCTCCTCCCGGTTATGGAAGACTTTAAAGGCCACTGTTAGGATCTCAGTCTGTGGGGTAGCAGGGCCCTGTTCTAACTTTTTGAGTTTAGCTTTAATGTCGGGGTAACTTTGAGCTAGGAAGTATGACATGTTTTCCTTCAGGTGTTTCTGGGTCTAGGCTGGTATACTGTAATAGGGCTTGAGTGAGTCCGTCTAAGAACTTGGAGGGGGTTTCGTCTCTCTTTTGAATTATGTCTTGGAGCTTTTGAAAATTGACTACTTTACGAGCTGCCTTTTTCAGACCTGCTATTAAGCAGGAGGCAAAAATATCTCAAGAGCGGAGACCTACGGCGGTGTTATAATCCCAGTGTGGATCTTGTTCGGGAACAGCAGTGGGGCTAGGGGGATAGGTGGGGTCAGTCCTGTGGGTTTCGGTAGCGTGCATTTGGGCAAAGTCCCAAACTCGTCTACACTCTTCAGGGAGGAGAGTATTGACCAGGAGCATGAAAATGTCATGATGCGTGAGGCTGTAAGACTGGAGGGTCCATTGAAACTCCCTGATGTATGTCGTGGGATCAGTGGAAAAGGAACCTAGGCATTTCTCTAGTTGGGCTAAATCTCCTAAGGAGAAAGGGACGTGAACGTGCATGATGCCTTCAGATTCTGCTACCTCCTGGAGGGGGGGGGCGATAATTTTGGGAGGCCCCCGGGACCAAGTCTGAGGGGAACTGAAGGGTTCTGGCTCAGTCTGTGGGGGAGTGACGCCGTCTAGCTGCACCTAGTCAAGCAGGTCCTGAAGTGCGGAAGGGGGGCAAAGAAAATAAAGATAGAATCAGACCCACGTGTCATCAGCTAGCAGCCCAGCTGCTTTCTTCTGCTGCTGTAGTTGGGCTTGAACTCATGACTGTGAGGTTAAGAGTCCCATGCTCTACTAACTGAGCTACAGCAGGGCTCCAGTTAATTGCTTATGGAATGCGTAAACAGAATGTTCTTTGTTCTCCATTCCTGCCACAGCGGCAAGTAGGGGAAGGGCATAGGTAGAAGCAGGGGCGGTGTTTCTACACATCTTCAAGGTCTCCCTATTTTCAGAATGAGGAGTCTTGGCTCATCTTCGAGGACAAGATAAGTTTTTGTGGACGGATAACTTCTAAGGACTGCACCGGTTGTTCTCTAGCTTGTGCTTTCCCATGCTGCGTTCAGACATGGGGGAAGGTGCTTTCCCATTCTCCCTACAAACATGTGAGAAGACAAAGGCCGTCCTTAACAGGGGAGAAACAGGTGATGAGGGCAAAGACAGAGGAGGCCCCTGGGACCTAGTTAAAGGGGGGCCTGAAAGGCTCAGGCTTAATCTGCAGGGGACGAAGGTGGGGGAGGTGGGATGGGGGAGGAGATGGTAGGGGAGGAAGGGAGAAGGGCTGTTGTAGGAGAAGGGGAAGGGAGTGAACAGGAGGCTTCTGCGGGGGCGGCGGCATGCAGGCTAGGAGAACTTGGGAGGGGGCGCGGGGGGGGGGGGGGGGGGGGGGCGGGAGGAGGAGGTGGAAAGCTTCGATATAGGGAATCTCCTTCCATTTTTTCAGGCTCTGGCAGTAGTTAAAGAGATTGCGAGTGATGTTAGGATCAAGAGTTCCCCCTGCGGGCCATTGGTTGTTATTGTCTAGGGGGTATGTCGGCCAATCTTGGGAGCAATATTTACGGAGAAGTTTTGGTTTTATATCAGGCGTCAGGGAGAGGGGTAGCCAGATGTTTAAGCAGGCATTCAAGAGGTGAACCTTCAGGGAGGGATGAGGAGGCTCCCATGGCTAAAGGACAGAGAAGGAGACAAACAGGGGAAGACGGACGGAGATCCTCGGACTGGAAGCAGACCACAAGGAGACAAAGGGCGTCCCCGATGATCCTTGGTGGTCTGCGGAAACTCGTATATGAGTCGGAATTTCTTAGGAAGTGTGGGTCATCACCCAGACTTCCCTAAGAAGGCAGTTTGCCGGAGTCACAAGGTACCTAGCACTAGGAATTTTCGGCAGACAGAACAGATTTCGGCGGACGGAACAGAAGGAGGAGGTGGGGGCAAAAGGGAGCTTTCTCATCTGCAAAGGAGTCACCTCGTTTATGGCTGTTGGAGGGGGGCCTGAGGGTCTGCCGCAGCCGTGAAGGCCTGAGGCGGGAGAGTTCCCTCCTCATCCCTGAGCGTCAGGGCCTTGCCAGACTATCATGGTCAATGGCACTGCGATAGCTCGGGGAAGAGTGGCCCACTCCCGGGGGAAAACTTACCTAAAGGCCAGAGAGGAGTGGTGAGTGTGATGAGCCAGCGCCGGAAAAAGAGGACGAGGGCAAGCTGCTGCTGGTGTCGGGGGAAAGACGGGGCCCAGTTGGGGTGTCCCATCTCCCGGGTTTCGGCATCAATGAAAGGAAAGGAGCGACACACAGCAGCAATTCACCAGAGAATTCCGCTTTATTAGGGAAAGGTGCTGGGTTATATAGGAAGGGGCATGGGGTAATTGTGGTGTTACTTCTACGGGGCTGGTGGCTGTTGGCTAGGTGCTGGGATTGGGAGGGGGGCGAGAGGTGATTGGGCTTCAGGTGGCGCCGGCGGAAACCGAGGACCCCGAAGAGAAGCTGGAAGTTTGCCATCTTACTGGTGGGGGCCCTTCAATATTAACTTTTTGATATTTAGCCATAGGTTCCTGAAACTCTGGTTCATTTTTTTCAAACCTTTCACTGTCTGGTCTTCAGGTAGGGGATGTTTTATTGATCTAACATGTTCACTAAGCCTATCCAGTTAATTTAAAAAATTCAGGTAATGTATTTATCAGTTCTAGAACTTCAGTTTGGTTCTTTTTTATTCCTTTATGATTTGTCTTAGTAATTAATGGTTAGGCTCAAACTGCAAACTCTTTCTCTTGAGCTGTAGCTCAAATGTAGTTATTTTACCCTTAGGTGGGATTTGGGGGTTTTTCCCTGCAAATGTGTGGTTCACAGATCTGCCATTTATTTGGGCAAAATGTATATACAGAATCTAGGTGTAAGTCCAGGGAAAGGAAATCCCGGGCAAAATACCCCTGAAAACCAAAATCAGTCAAATGCAGAAATAAAGTTTAAAACCCGTTTATTGCTCACAAACTGCAGTCCCAGGCCTTCTGCTCAAGCAGCAGCAACACCGGCCCTCCCCCTCACCTCTCAGGTACAGATAAGCCCTCTGTTGCCCAGGTAATCACCCATTGATATGGAGATGAACTTCTCCACCCCTGAGGAAAGATGCAAATGCACTAAAGCCATACTTCTTTCCACCTCTGAAGGCCTATTGATATGCAGATATACTAAAGCCAGGCAAGATATTCTGGAAATGTTTCAATTTTGCCCACACTAGGGTTCCTCTTTTCTGACTCCATCCTTTCTAGGGTTCTCCTTTCCAGTGGCTTTGGTTACCTTGCATCCTGTCCACTGCTTCTTTAGGCCAGAAAGGCCAGACTTTTTTTTCATTATAGTTTTAGTGGCCCTACATGTTGTGGTTTGAGGTCTGCCCTCTGGCCAGAAGTTCCAAGCAGGCAACTCACTTTGTTCCATTACTTCTAAGTGTTGATTCCTCTCCAGAATCAACCAGTTTTGGGTCATTTTCTAGTGATTTCAGGTGGTTATTTAATTTTTGCATTTTTGTCTATAGTTTATAATTGTTTTAAACAGGAGAGATGGTCTGTTGGGGGTTACTCAGCCAGTATTGGAAGAAGAACCAGAATTTTAAAGCTAAATATGGTGTGGTGAAGTACAATCTTAATGTGATCTTATTATTTTAAAAGACAGAATGCATGATGTATATAACACACAGACACACACAGTAACTGAAAGAACTGGTTTTTTTTTTTTGGTATCATTAATCTACAATTACATGAGGAACATTATGTTTACTAGGTTCCCCCCTTCACCAAGTCTCCCCCACAACCCCCATTATAGTCACTGTCCATCAGTGTAGTAAGATGCTGTAGAATTACTACTTGTCTTCTCTGTGTTGCACAGCCCTCCCCGTGCCTCCCCCCACATTATGCATGCTAATCGTAATGCCCCTTTTCTTTTTCTGCCCCCCTTATCCCTCCCTTCCCACCCATCCTTCCCAGTCCCTTTCCCTTTGGTAACAGTTAGTCCATTTGTGGGTTCTGTGATTCTGCTGCTGTTTTGTTCCTTCAGTTTTTTCTTTGTTCTTATACTCCACATATGAGTGAAATCATTTGGTACTTGTCTTTCTCCACCTGGCTTATTTCACTGAGCATAATACCCTCTAGCTCCGCCCATGTTGTGGCAAATGGTAGGATTTGTTTTCTTCTTATGGCTGAATAATATTCCATTGTGTATATGTACCACATCTTCTTTATCCATTCATCTACTGATGGACACTTAGGTTGCTTCCAATTCTTGGCTATTGTAAATAGTGCTGTGATAAACATAGGGGTGTGAAAGAACTGGTTTTCTAACTCTAAAGTCTGCTTAATAAAACATTAGATTAAAATGAATGCATTTCCAATGTAAGTGTAGACAATTTACCATTTGTCAGAAGAAAATTCTTAACGTTAAGATATAGATGTAAGGAGATAAAGTTTCTGGGGTTTATTGTGACTATTTTCAGTGAAGTTATATTAGTAGCCATTATATTTTAAACCTGTATAGATTGCTAAAACTTTGGGCTTTTTCCAAGATTGAGTTCTGTTGTGTACTACATGTCTAATGTTTTTAACTTCTGATATATTTTGTTTGATTCAGTTAATATAGTAAAGATGATAATGGCAAAGTCCTCAAAGTGATCAATTTATGATTTTTAAAAATTTGGTGGATACTTTCCAATATAATTTCCACTTTCTAGGAAATGTTCCTTTCATGTTTTCTCATGTTACTCCTTAGGTTCTTTATTAAGGAGGAGGCATATTCTATGCTTTGATTTTACTTTAATCTCTGTGCTAGTAATTTTCCTCCCTGCTCTATCTCCTTTATTTTATATTTCTTTTTCTCACTTAAAAAAATTATTTTTTCATTACCTTTAATTTTTTTCATCCTTATGTGTAGTTGGAAGGAAAGATTAGGAATATTGATTACATTATTTGTTATTTCTCTTTACTGTTACACAATCTACATTTGCCTAGCCTTACCTTTCTTCTTAGGAGTTGTGAAATATATTAAATATTTTGCTCAACAGATAGGGATTTGAAGAAGTAAAAGCAAGGACTCTATATACTCTCATTCTATTGGGAAGGTCCTGCTTGTTGAATTTTTAGGTATTTCAAGATGTTCCAGTCAACTGACAAGGACTTCTCCTCACAGTGTCAGAACTGTAGTGATGATGAGAGTAATGCACCTAGCAAATAGTTCTGGTATGTAACAACTTTTGCATGTTTACTTCAAGAGAAAACTCTGTGGAGTGCAGTGGTATGCTATATTCCTTGTTTAAAACTTGGAAAACCATTTGCATGCTTTCAAAGTAGATTTTGAGGTAATAGCACTAGTCAAAGAATGGAGAATATATTTTAATCTGTGAAATAATGCAAAGATTTGTATATCTTTATTTAACTTTTAAAAATGGAAAAACAAAACTTATATTTGCATTCTTAGAACTTCCTTAATAACACAGTAATTGATTAAACTGTCAGTGTTTATTATATTGCTTACTGTAAAACCATTCTGGTACTATATGCTTTTTTAGTAAAATATCATTCAGAAATATGAATTATACTCCTTATTTATATAGCTTATCATTGGAGATTTATGTGCTTTTTACTTTTTTAAACTAAATTCTTCAGTTCTTATATTATAGATTATAAGTAAATATTTTAGAAAATGTATATCCAATTTGTAGTGTGTTTCCTTGGACAATCTGATTGTACTAAATCTTTAGAGTGATGCATGGTGTGGGTTCTTCTCTATAGGTTATCAATTAATTCTGTTGAATTTGATGAAGATAAGCGTAGAATGCTCTGCCATTTTACCATAGCTTACTCTTGTACTATACAATTGGTGAAGTGGTTATTGTTATGAGATTAAGTAGGTTGCTTCTTTGCAATAATAGTTAATTTTTAGATTTAATGATAGCACTTAAAAGATGCTTACCTTTACTTATATTTGGGAAAACTTTGTTTATTTTGACAAATATTATAAATAGTTTATTGTTATTTGTGGCTTTAAATAAGACCCTACTTTTTTTGGGTCATTTTATTGTGTAGAATATTCTATATTATCCCATAGTATGGTTTTCAAATTCAAAATAGTATTTACCAAGGGAGATTAAATAAGAAACAAAGCACCATCCAGCAAAGTCATTGTTGTTAATGCCTTAAACACATTATTTTCATGTTTTCTAAAGGACATCTAAGTCTACTTCAATAATCTTTTTTTTTCTCTGCTTTCAAAGTTTGTTTGTATATATATATATCTCTTAAGTCACCTAGGTTGCCATCTTAAAAAAGGAAGCTGTATTTCTGAAGGTTTTTTTTTACTGTAATTAATGTAAACAGGCTTATTATGTAGATACAAGGACTTAAAAAAAAAAGCAAGTGATTTACCTTGGGCTGTAGGGTGCATGGTAGACTTGTAACTAAAGTTTCGTTTTGTTTTCTAGCCTTGAAATTTAATCCATACCAAGTAATATTTTCTGTATGGATAATTTTGGTCCATTAACATAAAAATATTGATGAATAAACTCGGATATTCTCTCACTTTGTCAATCTGCTGTTATTTTCTTCATTGTAATTAAGAAGTCATGCTATAGTAACTAATTCTTTCCCACACCCTTTTTTTTCCCCTTTAGAAAAATTGGAAGCTCTACCACCCACCCCAGGACAGCTGAGATATGGTAATTATTCTATAATTGTTAAATATTTATGCATCTATCTTTTGGACTTGCAATAACTGTATCATTCATTGAGAGTACAGAAGAGGCAGTAAAGTAAACTTTCCAGACAGACTGGATTATCCCATTTATTATGCTGAAGCAAAGTTTATAAACTTGATTTAAGACATATCACAATATTATGGAATTTCTAATATTGTTAAATATTTTTACTAGTTATAAATAGAATTGTACTTGTGGTAGAGGTTTTCTTAATTCCCAAAAAAGAGATTATATTACTTTAGTTTGGTTTTTATTGGGGAATTGCAGAACTATAATTGCAAAGGTCAGGCCAGGTAGAGCTCTTCTCTGGTGGAGAAGATAACTATTTGTAGTAATGAAGAAGATAAAGTTCATTTAAAACTGCCAAGAAAAAGAACCTTACGGTGCTGCTGGTGTTCTTGCTTTATTGTGATAGGAGCAAATATCGAAGGCCAACATGCAATAATAGAAAGCAGTTTGGGATCTTCTTTTAACAACAATGAAAGAAGAGAATTATTTAACATCACAGTGAATTTGAGTAGGTTGTTAAGTTAAAGCTAAATATTAGTGTTATTTTCTAACAACTGTTAAGTTGTAGAATAGTATTTTCCAAAGCAAGTTGAAGAAGTCCTGAATTGATAGGGGATCATTACATACTGAAGAGCAAACTTACATTATTAAAAAAAAGAAAAAAAAAAACTAACAGCCAGTTCCTTTTTCACTCAGTGGTAGACTATAATGCACATTAGAAATGATAAATTTTTCCCAAATATCAAAATAGTTTAAGAATTTTTTAAGATCTTTCTTTCCTGATTATCTTTTCTGATTATCCTAGATTCATACACACTGTATAATACTATTATTTCTTTTGGTCATAATTAAAACTGTATATAGGGTTGTCTTATCATACCCAAATTCTTGAGGGCTGGTAACCAAGTCTTATTTATCTTGTATCTCAAGTGCCCAGTGAAGTGTCCAGTACATGTTTATTTAGCCTTTTGAAAAATGATATTTTTTTCCTTTGGGTTAATAATGAATTTTTACTTATAAGATATGTTTATTTAGGTGAAACTATAAAAAACGTGATGTATTTTATAGTTCAAAATTATTATTATAACAACATGCCTTGGTTTTACTGACCAGGTTTTTACTAGGTTATCAATTAGTCTAATCTTAATTTTAAAGCTTTAGCACATAATTTTAAGATATTTGTAACTGGCCAGTTATAGAGATGCCATCTAATTAACCCAAAAATGTTAGATAATCCCAAAGGTTTCATAGTTACTCTGCCATATTTACATTTCAAGGACAGTTAAGATAATTTGGGAGACTTAACTCTAGAGGTATATTTAACGACCTCTCTCTTCACTATAAATGTTTCATTTAGTGAATTTAAAAATTTTTATTATACTCTTTTGACCTATCCAATTCACATTACGTTTTTGGAAACTGGAATTGTGTATGTTTTTGAAGCTGCTTATTATAAAATTTTTAATGTCTAGTACTTATGCAACTAGATTTAGGCAAAATGTCAAAGAACTAAATCTAAGACTTTTTAATTGAAAAATCTCATTTCATTAATGTGTTATTTGATTTTTATCATCTTTAAAAGCTTTTAAAATAATATTCTTTATAATTAAAAAGATGCTGCTTTTTATCTGGACCTTCTTATGATAACAAGAAGAAATCTGAAATGACCTAGGATATTTGCTGTTTTCTTGTGATTTTAGTCTTCAGTAGTGGTTGTGGGTAGAAATGTTTTTTTTTTTTCCTGCTAGTTAACTTCTCTCATTTGTGAGAACTCACTATAGTACTATCAAACTTTCATGACTTCTGGATTATATTTTAATTATACTTTGTCAGGACTTAACTGCCTTGGAAAGGAAAAAGGCTGTAATGTTACTGAACACATGCAACAATTTGATTTAAGGGACTATTTTTTGGATGTGGCATAAGACAGAGAGCTTTGATGTTTATCTAAAATAAGTCCTCAGTTGAAGTGATATTGACTATACTTTGGCTGTTTCATAAATTGAATAAAGTCACTTAACTATCCTCAGCTTTTAAAAATCTCTTTCTCAGTCTGCATTCAATTCTTTCGATCTGAAATTATCTTTCTTTCTAGGTTAGTGGTTCTCAGCTTAATTAACTGTTTATTGAGCATCTGCTATGCACTAGGCATTCTGCATGTGAAAATATATAAAGAAATATATAGGTATTAGTTCTTCCTAGCTTCCTAGTTACATCTCTGTTATCTCAGGTCATTCAGATTATGTACTAGATAGATGAAGTAAGGTGTACCTTGGGTAGAAAGAAGCTAAATTACATTTTGATTTAAATCAGATATTGTTTGCTTATAGTTTGTGCAAGTGTTCAGAGATAGCAATGCATGGCAAAGGAGAAAAAGGATTTTGCACATACCTGTCAACTACAGATGAGATAATCACATTTTCTAACATTTGTTTAAAAAATTGTTTAGTGAGTAAAAGTAACCAAATAGCTTCCCTGAAATTTGATTCAGGGCATTTTTTAGATTATTTCTAATGTGGGGATTAATTTTATGATATCAGTCTTTAGGTATAAGACACAAGTTGGTGACTATAGCAATTAAACAGGCAAAACATGTTATTTATAATATGTATTTATTTATTTGTTCTGCCATTAACTGTATGTGATTATGTGTGTCTGTGTATGTTGCCAGCAAGAAAACAACACAAAAGCTGAACACAATTCATTTTTACATGTTAAATGTTTTCTTCTTTTGCTTATTTCCCCAGTATAGCTTCTACCAAGTAGTTAAACTTATAACAGGAGCAAAGTCTTTTGGCTATGGGGAATGGAAAGCAAATTGCAGAGATTATCAAGTCTACTTAGTAAACTTTAAGTATGTGGTCTGTTTTTGTCATTTTAAAGTAATCGGAATCTTAAAATATATTTTTCTGTTTTTAATGTTTTTCAGTATTCATCCACAATGCGATACCTTTCATAGGGTTTGGTTTTTTGGATAATGCAATTATGGTTGTCGCAGTAAGTTCTTTCTCTCACCCCTTCTATTTTGAGTTAATAAAGAAATTAATGTGGTCTAAATTTTCCTAATAATTTACATATCATAGATATAAAGTTTCAAATAACATCATAATGACTGAAGCTATTTTTTACTATATTTCATGTTAATTATTATACAGTTTAATTTTAAGGCCTCATATGTATTAGTCATTAAAACTTGGTAAGTAAGCCATTGACAATAATAAACACATATCATTGGGTCTATATTATCCTGTTCTAGTTTCAACATTCTTATTACAGAAAAAAGTATGTAAAATTTCTGATATTCTTTAATTGTTCAGCAGTTCTCATCACATATGTTATTTGATTAGTTTCTTGTACAATTTTCCTGTGCAAAAATGTTTTAAAGGGTGTTTTGTTATGAATCTCTCCATTTAGCCCAAAGGTATATTGTTTCATTTCAGAACACTGTGAATATATCCCCCTTCTGTCTTGTTCCATACTAATATTTTTAAAAGCTCCCCTTCGCTGCAGCCATTTTAATGTAAGAGTGTTCCTTGAGAGGTTGTTTAGTCTCAGGGTTGGCTGATACACCTTTCTTACTGTTACATGACACCTTTTTAAGTGAATACCAATATTGGATCCATACTCTGAAGTCAGAAATAAGTCCATGATTAAAATGCAAGTCTTCTGAAGCTGTCCACTCTCATCACTGGCTCTAACTTTTTTAAAAATCTATAAATTGCAGCTGTTGTGTAGGAGACTTTTCAAAAAAAAGGAATGATTTTAGGATTATTGAATGTGAGGAAAATACATTTGAGAGTTGCAAGGTTTTTTTTCAGTGTTTTGGAGCTCACGTGTTCTACAGATGGACATAAATAGAATATTTGGTTTTAAAATAGGGATAAAAGTAAATTTACATCGTATAGATTATAAACTCTGCTTAAAGAATATCTAAAAAAATTGGTTCATTCAATAATGTTTTTCTTTGCAATACAGTCTCACTTTATGTCCAGATTGATGGGGATTAGGTATTCAGAAGGTCTAGCATTCACCTGGGTTCACACAGCAGGAAGATCTCCTGCTCTGTAACAGTCACAGAAGATAGTGTAGTATGCACACAGCTTGAAAGTGATGAACATCCACTGGATATTCTTTAGCAAAGCCTCCAACATATAATTTCAAATGCTTATTTTTTGACTGATTATGACATTTTACTAGTATATATAAGAATCAAATTGCCAATTTATATATTTTTGAATGTGAGAAACCTGTTAACCCCTTTGAAACACACTGCCTTTTCTGAAATTACTAAAATCTGAGTTAGTTGGATTATTTAAATACTTAATGTAATCAAATCTAATGTAATGAAAACCTCATTAAGATGAATGTTAAGACTTGATATGTTATTGAAGAGATTGTCTGAATTAAAGCTTCTCTGTGACAAATACTTCTTTTGATTTTATAGGACACATTCAGTATTTTAGATTCTATAGACAGCAAGTATCTATACTACTGTCTTAGTAATTGTTCTTTCCATCTCAATAGGGCAGACCTTAGGTAGGCAGACTTTCAAATGATGAAAGACTACCCTTGCTACGGGAAGTGTTGAGATGCTGTATTTTGCGTAAAGAAGGGTGCTGGGAGATTTTAAATAGGGTTCTGAATGGGGAAACTGGGTAGCTTCTTAGATCATGAATAAGACCTTCACAGGATTATCATTTCTTTGAAATAAATATCTAAAGTAACAGATAATCTCTGTATAAAGTACAGCTACCAACAAAACAAAACACCCACTTTCTAGTGTCAAGTTATGGTAATACTTTTCACTATTTTGTGTTACTCAGGCCTGTGTCTCATTATTAGTATAAGAGAGTAGACTGTTTTTCCAGGCCTGAAGGTAGTTGATTCTAAATTAATAATATTTGTTTTTTTAGTTTACATTGAAATCCATTTTCAGGGACTTATCAACAGTTTTGTATATACAATACTGAAATAAATGTTTAAATTAGTGGCTTCAATATCTGATTAAGAGTAATAATTGTGGCAAAAACATTCTATGATAATTGCAAACTAATTCAGAGGCAGTGAGATTACACTAGTCTATTACAAAGAGGCTTTGTAATAGACTGCTGAGGCTAAAGTGCATAAATATTCTAACTGTAGAATCTATGAATAAGATAATAAGTGAGCATTATTATCTTAAGAATGTTTTCGCCTATTTATTTTTTTAAAACACTGATAGCCTTCTAACATTGTGGGACAGCTATGACTATTTTAAGATAGTTAAGAAGATACTTGATTCTTTTCTATCACACTATAGACATTTGATGTTTTCCTCTTTCCCTGTTGTACTCTATTGGCTGCTACCATAGTTGTAGTTGTAAATTCCTGTATAACTTCTTGTAATAGATTTGACCTTCATTATTGGCAGCTCTTCATCCTCAGTCTTTGGTTTCATAATTTCTTACTATATTTTTATATTATTTTGATTGCTTTTTATAACTTACATTTTACTGGGTTGTGTAGGATAGAATTTATTAGAATTCTAGAGTAGATTAATGGTAGTAGATTAATTCAGGTGGTATACCAGGTTAACTTTGACAACTATTAATAGATTTATTTGTAATTTCTACCTCAACTTATTATCATAAAATTTGATGTGATTATGGGAAAAAGTAAAGAGTGGTAGTTCCTTGTCCTTGTACTGTCTTTGACTTTATATAATGATTTTCATGCCATTAAAAGGACCTTCAGATTTACTAAATTCAACCAAATGATTAAATGCTTAAATGCTTTTTAAATGCATGTATTGCAAACAGATTCTTCTTGGGTCATTCCTAATGATTCATTGCTGCTTAAGATGCTGTTTTATTTTTATATACTGTAGCTGTCAGATGCCTCTCTTCTATATTAGTGTTCCAGGTTTTTTTGGGTTTATTTTTTTGCACCCATATATAGAGATACACATCTTCAGAGCAGAACCAAAAGACCTAGAGGAAAGAAAACTGAGGAAAACTTAACTCAGCTTCTCTTCGGTTTTGTAAATAATTGAGTAATGCAGTATTTCTACATAAGAGAGCATCTTTTTTTTCCTTCTCAAATATCATTGATATTTTAAAAATTCTTTAGAAATTTTCAAGCATTAGTATTCAAGAGAACTTTTGAAAATTAAGTCTACTTATATCTGAATTGCCTAAAGATTAGAATTGATTTAGATCCTAGGATTTCTTCCTTATTCTATGTAATAACCACTACAATAGTTGAATCCTTACTTCAGTTCCTTCTCTTTCAAGTGGAAGTAAAAATACAAGCCCCTCTTTTCTTCAGATGAATGGGATAGATGTAGAAAGTCTTAAACTCTCTAAATAAATAAATCAAGTGGAAATGCAGTGGAGCCTCATTTTTACTGTACCTCTTACTGTATTAAGTGTTACAAGGATAACTTTTTAACTCTATAGTCTCTTGGGTCCCCAAATACTGATTTAGTTTGTCTTTTTAATCTTTTGATAGAGTAAAAAACAATAGTCTATGTGTATCATTCAGAATTTAAAATTAGTGAGTTGTCTTCTTTGTGTTCAAAGAGCTTTATAGTGTCTGTCTTTGTGATAGGAAAATATGAATTCTAGATTTTAATGATGAATTTTATTGCCAAGTTCGTAGGTTTTTTTTTAATGAAAGCTTAATATTAGTGAATAAAATGTTACTGATGTTATTTCTGCATGAATGCATATATTTAATAGTTAAGTGAATTACTGCATTATATGTGAATATTTCTGCATATTTAATATATGTAATTTTGCTGCAATAACATGTTGGTTTAACTATTTTGTCTGTTTTTATTAATACTTTGCTATTCTTTTATAGTCACTTAAACTTTAATTTTTAAGATTAATTTCTTTGTAATCATTTTTCAGGGAACACATATTGAGATGTCTATTGGAATTATTTTGGGAATCTCAACTATGGCAGGTATTTAATAATAATGTTATTATTGTCTGTATATTTATTAAGCATGTCAGTAGGTTAGGTTTAGAAGAGGATAATTTATTTGAGTTCAAATTTACTCATTGAGATATCTGTCTCCTTAATCCTATTATTCTAATTCCTGATTTTGTATATGTGGCACTTTTTTTCTGAGAAATTTTAGGTGTATTATGTTAGTTAATGGGTAATAATACTCCATTGACAATGTTCAAGCAAATTATCCTTTTAATTCCCCAAAACCTTTCTACCTTTTGTCTCTATTAAGTGATTTGTTCTCAAGTTCAATTAGAAAAGTCAAAGAAGAAAATGTATGAGTGAAAATCTGATTTGGTTCTGTTTCTTTGTCCCCCCTCCCAATTACCACACTTTACTTTATGATGGTGAAATTTGGGGATGGTTCTGTGTTGTCTTTATTGTATAGAAAACACAAAGTAGATGAGTTAATGAATGAGACGGTTCTTCTCCATGATTTTCTTGAATTTCAGAGCTATATATTTGGCTTTACTCTATAACTTCCAAATATCCAAATTCTCTTTAACTAGTATTATGTGAAAGTTACAACTACAAAATATTGTATAGGTGTTTAATTTTGAAACTAACATGAAAACTGGCTACCACAACAGAAAAAAAAACCTACTACTTGATGAAAGTAGAATACTATAATCTCAGAAGAATTGTGTTCTATTTTGAAATCTCTAGATTCAGAGCTATCCAGTGAATTAATTTAGATATGTGTTGTAGTCTGACAAATGTGATAACACTTCTAAATCAGTTCTTTATTGGTTATACAGAGATGTAATGACTTTTCTTACTTGCACAATTCACTTGTTCATTTTTCAATTTTTAAGCTGCAGCTTTAGGAAATCTTGTGTCAGATTTGGCTGGACTTGGGTAAGTTCATTCATTTATTAATTTATTCATGTGTGCACTTAATTTGCACCCTTTCTCTTCTCCATTCTCTTTAACTGAGGTTTTTTTAAAAAGGGATTTTTGTGTGTGTGTTTTAGAACTGAATTTTTAAATTTAATATTACTAAATAATTACTAAATCTTTGGTGTGCATCAAATATAAATGCCTGGGTTACACCCTAGAATTAGTGTCTCTGGGAATGGGACCTTAGCATTTGTGTTTAATAACCTTCTCAAGAGATTATGATATATACAATAATTTTTTTTCTGAAACTACCATAATATAAGCAAAGCTGAATTTTCATCTACTGAAGTATTTCTATGTATTACATAGATATTTCCAAGGGTGAGGCAGGTTTAAAAAGCAAGACCGCAATCATTTTTCCATCCTACCTTTCTCTGCTAAGCCCAAAGGTAAGAGATATGACTCAGATGTGAGGATACTAACTGGGCATGTTTTCTAGAGAGAGAAACTTTCAGAGGAATAATGGCCAAAGCACACATGGGTTTGGCCACTCTTTGCTGTCTGTTCCATTTAGCAGGAATGATGAAACAAACTGAAGATATACTTAGAAAAGGCCAGCTTTCTCTTTTTCTCTCTTTATAATCTCTCTCCAAGTGGCAAATGGCCTGAGCTACTCCCTGAGCTTGGGGAAGGCTGGCAAGGATAAATTACACTAAGTTGGCACTAATTATTGTGATAAACATACTCTCTTTTGCTCAGTCTTTGGCTCTGTTTCTCCTTTCCTTGGTTCATTAGAGTGGTAAGTTTTGTAATTTGGATTTGGGTCTTATAGAAGTCTACCTAACCATGTAATCTAGGAAAAGGCAGCTTTATAAGTGATCTAATCATGTATATTAGACTTCTATGCTGGAGTTTGGGTTTTTTTCTTTATTTGATAAAACCAAATAATCTAATTTTAAAACCATTTATTTTTAGATTGCATCATAAAACAGTTGTTTTTGTTTAGAGATAAAGATTGTGTTGGGAGCCTTTAAGAACTATTTCTCTTCTACCTTAAAAAAAATGATTAAATAACAAACACCATTTTTATCAATTCTTAGATGCTTAGTTTTTTTTTTAGAACTTATCATCTGATATGGGCATCTTATAATTGATGGTATGCATAGTTTAATTGGCAATTTTTTTCTTTCTAACAGTATGATGTACGGTTATATCTATCTAATAAGTAGTGGTGACTTAGATAAGTGACTTAGAATTGATAAATACTTGAAATTGCCCTGATAAATTAGGCTACTTTTCTTATACATCAATCTGATAAATTTTGGAAACTTTTGCTTTCTAATAACAGTTATTAATGTCATATGTTAAATTGCTTTGCTTTAAATTTGGAGTGTGTAAATTATAATTCTTGTAAAAATTTTTATATTCCTTGAGTTGGTCTTTGGAAAATAATTGCTCCAAATCAGTTAATTTGCCTATGTATTAAATATGTTAATATTAAAATACTTTTTAATTTATGCACAGTAAAATGAGAATTATGAAAATGTTTACTTTTCTAGAGAGCCAGTTGCAGTTGTAATATTACTGTGTTTTCTTTTGTAGTAACCAGTTTTTTACCATCTGAGGATATTTGTGTATCTCTTTAAAAACTCATGTTCTGTCCTCTTGTTTTTTTAAAGACTTGCAGGCTATGTTGAAGCTTTGGCTTCCAGGTTAGGCTTGTCAATTCCTGATCTCACACCAAAGCAAGTTGACATGTGGCAAACACGTGTTAGTACACATTTGGTAAGTACTTTATATGGTTTATGATGATGAATTCAAGTAGCCAGAGCAAGACACTATATAGTTCAGTCCCTTGTGAAATTTGAGACTAAAATTGATTTCAGTGGAGTTTTTACCAAAAATTGTTCAAACTTTGGCAGTTTTCAGAAGATAACTAATTTTTTATTGACTTTATTTTTTATAAGTGTACTTATTTTGAAAAAATTGTCCATTTGATTCAGTTAATGTTAAGGAACGTGTTATATGCTTAACATTGAAAGATGGAAAAATTAATAATAAATTATAGTTATTTTTGTGGAATGTTAGGTGAAGAACCAGACTTGTAAAAAATTACTATTTAATGTGATGCATGCAGTTAGAGAACTATACACTAGATACAGCAGTAGCACAAGTAAGGTAACTAATATTTTGTGGGGAGAAATTTCTTTTGGTGGGGAGATTTCTCAGTGATTTGTTGCATCTAAGCTCATTTTGAATTGTTGATGAGACATTTACTAGGTGAACAAGAGAATTCCAAGTATATTGACTAGCAAGTAGAAAGGCATGATAAAAGCAGGGTGTATTCAGAGCAATACAAGAAATTAGGTATTGTTCAAATGTAATATGTAGCAGTTGTGGTTAGAAGTAGCAGAAGAAAATACCATTGGAGAAATAAGAATGGATCAGACAGGAAAGACTTATAGAAGCTATGAAAAGGACTCTAAACTTCATATCTAGGTGCTGGAGTGCTAGTGAAGAATTTTAAATAGAAAGGAAACTGGATACTACCAGTTAAATCGAGAAGAAAAGGAGGAAAAACAAATTAGTAAGGGAAGACAGTGAATTATGTTTTCAACATGCTGAATTTCAGATGCTGGTAGGACATTCAAATGGTGATACCTAGTAGGCATTTGGATTAAAGGTCAAGAATTAGGTCTGAATTAGAGATGATGGGTATTATTCATTCACTCAAAAATTACTTATTGTTTACCTACTTATGCGGGTACATAACCAGGAATATTGAGTATATTGATTAATGACACAAGGTCATTTTTCTGGAGGATCTTACTTTGTAGCAGATGGGAGAAAATAAAAATGTCTGACAAATAAAATACTTAATATATTAAAAGTTTGCAAATGTTATGGGAATTAAAGAAAAAAAAAAACAGGGTAAAAGAGTCTGGGAGTGCTAGGATAGAGACCAATTGCAGTATTAAATAGGATGGTCACTCTAGGCCTCAGCAAAAAGTTGGTGATAGTTAAAACCATGGGAGAAGGTGAGATTAAGTAGGACAGTGGTTCTCAAAAGTATGATCCCAGAGCCAGCAGGGTCAATATTACCTGAGAACTTGTTAGAAATGCAAATTCTCAGTCTCTACCTTAGACCTGTTTCTATGTAACCAATTATATGTGTGTGTTCATATCCTGCAATTTGTAGATTAAATTGAAGTGAGACTAGCTAGGTAATACTAACCAAAGTTGTTGAGGTATCAGGATATTCTAAGATTCTAGCAATTTGGCATAACATTTTAGCACTACAGTTGAATCAAGAAATTATTTTCTTAGAGTTTTCTCTTCTCACATAATTGATAAGTCTGTTTTCTTTGTATAAGCAGCTCCATTCCTCTCTTCAATGACAAAGTTTCCTCAATTATTAAACTATACTTATATTTTTATATATATATATTTTTGGTGTGTGTGTGTGTGTGTTTCAGTAAATCCCCCACCAGCATATGGAGTGATTCTATTCCTTAGTTGTTGATTCTGCTTATTTTAGGTAGTCAAGTCATCTACTCTGTAACATTACATTTGGTTACAAACAGCCAGAAGTAGTTGTAGTAGTCAGCTATCTATCCATGACATAAGCTAACTCTGAAATTCACCCACAATAGAAAAAATGCAAATACCCATGCAGGTTTCAATTAACAAGGTTGTATTTTAAAACCTCATTTGTAAGTTGGTTGTTTGAAACTTGGAAAATACTTTCTTGCAGAACAGTATTAGAGATCAAGTTCTTAGCTGCAGTGTAGTTAACTATAAGGTCTAAAGCATCATAAGATCTGATAATAATGTTACAGTTGATCCTTGAACAATTTAGGGGTTAGGAGCACCTATTGCCTGTACAATAAAAATCTGCATATAGCTTTTGGCTCCCCCAAAACCTAACTACTAATAGCCTACTGTTGACCAGAATCCTTACTGATAACATCGTTGATCAATGACTATTTATATGTTATATGAATGATATGCTGTATTCTTAAAGTAAGCTAGGAAAAAGAAAATGTTATTAAGAAAATCAGGAAGAGAAAATACATTTGCAGGACAACACTATTTTTTTTCTTTTAAAAATATGTATTTTATTTTGGTTTTATTTTATTCTAATTTTTTTTAAATTGAAGCATCGTTAATATACACTTTTTATTAAAGTATTGTTGATATACAATCCTATAAAGGTTTCACATGAACCACTTCGTGGTTACAACATTCACCCCTATTATCAAGTTCTCCCCCCACATTGTAGTCACTGTCTATCAGCATAGTAAGATGCTGTAGAGTCATTACTTGTCTTCTCTGTGCTGTACTGCCTTCCCTGTGACCTACCTATATTGTGATTGCTGATTATAGTCCTCTCCCTCCCTCTCTGCCCACCCTCCTGCACCCCTTTCCTTTGGTAACTACTAGTCCCTTCTTGGAGTCTGTGAGTCTGCTGCTGTTTTGTTCCTTCAGTTTTGCTTTGTTATTATACTCCACAAATGAGTGAAATCATTTGGTGCTTGTCTTTCTCCACCTGGCTTATTTCACTGAGCATAATACCCTCTAGCTCCATCCATGTTGTTGCAAATGGTAGGATTTGTTTTCTTTTTATGGCTGAATAATATTCATTAAGTATAGGTACCACATCTTCTTTTCAGGAAGGAGAGGCAGGCATACTAGGTGTAACATTACAGAAATACATTGTAATTTCTAATTTTTTTGATTTTTCATTTATCTAAAAATGTTTCTATATGGTACCAATCCTCCTCCTTCCATTTGCTTTAGCTTCAGTGCCCATATCATAAAAGGGTCCAAGTCATAAAGGACATCAGAAGCAGTCTTGAGTATTTGAAACTCTGCCAGATTGTCTAATGTCAGTTTCTTTGTTGTCTCTGCTTCTAATGCATCTCCTTCCTCGTTTTCTGGCACTAGTTCAGAAACACTCATCTTCATTTAGTCATCTTCTGTTAATTCCTCTGGTGTGGTGTCTTTTATTAGCTCTCGAATTTCTCCAAGATATTTTATGGTAGTAAATGACAAAATAGACTAGTATCTACATATATTTTATGCATTTGTGATGTATCTGTCTTTTTCTTAGGTTTTTTGTATTTCTATGCTATGTGGTTCATTTGTGAGTTTTTTCAAAGTATTGCAAATCTCCAAAAAATTTCCAATGTATTTATTGAAAAAAGTCCATTTATAAGTGGACCCATGAAATTCAAACCTTTGTTGTTCAAGGATCAAGTGTAACTTTGTTTAAAGGAAAAATATATTTAAGGTACTGGATCAAGGAGCCAGAAAAGTGTATCCCACTTCTTTCCTCCCTCTCTGATCTAGTGATATTATGCCCCATTGAGAAAACAGGATTAGAAATCACTGACTGGCATTCATAAAGTGAGGGGGAAGGAAAGCCTTATTACCATGGATGATAGTAAAAAGTATGCTAACAGAGTGGGTGAGAAGTGTAAGTACAGCCTATTAGCTATGGTTGTTTCATATATATGGGAAGTCAGGAATCTAAAATAGAACATAGTCTTTCTATGCATATGTATGAATACAAATGTTATCTAAGGTCAAAATAAGAATCTAGGATTAACTCTATCACATCTGCAATGAAGAAAATTTCTGCTTATTGAAACTCTGTAGTAATAAAAACTTTTAAGATGTGCCATGATGATTATGACAGTGCTGACTGTGAGTATAAAGCATGGGCATACTACCACCACCACCAACAACAAAAAACCACAAATAACAGAGTTGAAAATTTCTTATACAAATTATCATCAAAACATTAATGTCTACTGCTGAAATGTGTTAGACAACTGTAGGGTCTGTTAGATAAATGAATTGTATATGGAAAAGACATTTTATTCAAGATTTAGTAGTTATCATAGTACCTATAGTGTTTTGTTTATTTGTGTTTCTCTGTATAACTAAGTGGAAGTTCCAGGAGGAGAGAGACAGACTGCACTTGATTAGTCTCTGTCTCACTGGTACCTAGCACAGAGTTTGGTACATAGTACATTCTCAATAATGTTTATATGAAGAAGTGGAACTTAATTGAAAAGTGTTAAACTTGGTAGTTATCATAGGAATGCAAATTGTAAAAACTATTTTACAAAATAACAATTTTTAAAAGGTCACAATGTAGATGAGGTTGCAGAAATATTGGTGTGTACTTATATGCATTTATTTCAGTAGGTGTGTATTTGCAATTTTGTCTAGAATAGACAGCATGGGAATATCCTATGAATATGCACAAATATTCATATTATTTGATTTTAAAATAAATAATTGGGGAAGAACTATACATAGAAATGCTTATTGTTCTATCACAATGGTGAAAAAGAAGAAATGATTGTTAATAGTATAAGGAGCTTCAAGTAATTATATGCAGTGAAATTTAGAAACCTTTATATATTAAGTTTATGAAACAGTTTGGAAAAGAGATTATAACATGTGGCTATTGGGGGAGGAGTGAGGCAGAAAACAAAATTATGTTTACATATTGATTAGACTTACATACAATTAGTTTTTTTTCTTGTCATTCTATCTTCTGACCTTAAAATATATGTACAATTTTAAAGTGTTTTTATACTTTATATCTCTTGGATCTTATTTTTATGGCAATAAAAAAATTATTTCCTGGTTGATTTGACCTTTAAATATTATTTGTTCTAGAATTTTTTTTAGCTTATTTTTATATTTAAGTTACTATGATGGAAAGAAATGCAGTCACAGCTGAATTTTATGGTACATAGTAATTGTTCATTATAGATACTTAAGCAAGGGTTCCTCTTTTAGGGATAAATTAACTTGCAAAAAATGTTTTATTTCCTTAGGGCAAAGCTGTTGGGGTGACTATTGGCTGCATTCTAGGAATGTTTCCTTTGCTTTTCCTTGGAGGAGGTGAAGAGGACGAAAAACTGGAAACGAAAAATCAACCCTCTTAGAGTACCTGTAAAAAGTCGTAAACTAATGTTACCTCAATTATTAAATATGCTGTCACAACACTTAGGAATTAAGACAGTAATAGTGTATAGATAATGGGATCAAATAATTCAGCATGTATTATGGAAAACACTAACTTATTGTGGCTTGGTTTTCTTAGAACTTCTTTTTAAAAAAACTGTTTAGTATCATTATGTGTAAATTGTTGAAATGCTTTTTCATCAATGGCAGTCAACATTTTACCTTTTTTGCTCTCTTTCTTTATATATCAAAATATCATTTTAGTATCAGTCATTGACATACTGTACTGACTTGGGGTTTTCATATTGTTCCTTAATGTGTACATGCACGAAAACGTTATCTGTTTTTGTTGTTCCCTGTAGTTACAATTCAACCTTAAGATTTTTTTCTGAATTACCTAGGATGTTTAATATCAGTTACAGATTTTTTTTACTCTTTTTGGCAACATCAAATCTGTAACTGTTTCACAGTAGACATTTACAATCATATAATCCAGTCATTTTTTAAAACTCTCACAAGTATTCAAAATGGACACAGACTAATGATTACTTTAGGGTCTTTTTAATGGGTATTGTGGATGTACCAAGGAATTTGACATGATACTTGGAAATGAAAAGGCTAAAAAAAAAATGATTTTTTTAGAGAAGTAGAAAATGGGAACTGTGAATAAGGTTTATGGCATAAATGGCGAAGGTGAAGTGATGTTTGTAAGGTTAATGAGGTACAGTTATATTGTTCAGGAAGGAATTCCCACCCCCCCAACAAAGTGTCTTCTTACCATCTGAATTCAGTGAGACTCAGTACTCCATACTCTTAATCCTAATGTCATTGTATCCTGTTCAGTGAATTTTATTTCTGAGTAACTTATTTTGAGGTGAAAACTATTTTATGTTTTCCTATTTGCTATATACAGAATAATAATCAAAAGTTACTTTCTTTCCCCCTTTTTTTGGTCTTTTTGTCTTCTTTTCTGGTATTTAAATCATATTCTAGATTGAAGTTACTTATTTCTGGCCTTTGTATCTGACTTAAGTATAACCATGTATGAAGCATAAATTTTAATTTTATGAACACTTAAGTTTATTAGCATGTGGTCTATTGCACATGCTAAAATGTTCTCCTTAAGAATAATTAAACATATCATGGAAGAAAAGTGCAACTAAAATTACAATTTGGGCCACTGAAATTATTTATGTTGCTAAAATGATGCAAAAGAAAGGAAACTTAAAAGATGGCTATGTGTATAGCTACCTTTAAGGTTTTATTTGCACATATTTACTTTAAAGTCTTATTTTCAAAGAAACTGGGTTTTTTCCCCCCACAAAGCGTTTGTCATAAATTATCTTCTGTGTACTTCAAAATAATTTAGTGCTATCCTTTAATCATAGATTTTTTTAGGGTAAAGAAGAAAATAAATCAAACAATACAAAAATAAATATATAACATTCTTATTGTGTACAATATAACAGTCTCATTTGATCAAATTAGAATTATAGAACTTGACTTCTTAAGTAGAATTGTGGTTTGTGTCTCCCACATAATACTTCACACACACACACACACACACATAATTTTTTTCTGGATGGTAGGATTACAGTACTTTTTAAAAAATTTTTTGTAAATGTTTAAGTGCTTTTGTCCCTAACTTGTATATTGCCAGTTCTTTCTGTTTTCTAAAAAAGTATTTTATTGTGGTTAAATTTTCATTTATTAATTAAATCCCATAATCAGAAACCTTGCCTGTGAGTTTAGAAAGGGCATTTGATTATTGGTTTCCTTTTTTTGATCCTTAAAAATAATCCAGTCCTACAGAAGCTTTCAGTTTTGCTGAATATCTGCAGAATTATTGAAGATGTTAAAACATGGGATATATAACCTTCATATTGAAAGATAATTTATGGACAAAATAAAAATTTGAATGATTCAGATAATTAATTTTCAAAAAATGGAGCCCTTTTGTCAGAAAACCTAAGGCACTTATTTTTTCAGGATCTGATTATACATTAGTATGCATTGCACAATGCGATTTCTGAAAAATGGTTCCCTTTAAGGTAATGACTTCCTATAAACACTTTCATGTTGTCACAAAGAACCTTATTTCAGGTTAAAACTGGAATTCTCATTTCTCATTTTGCTTATGTCTTTATTGGGAGCACTATAATTATGTTTAAATGCAACATACACTACTTTATATTGTTCATTTGAAATTCATGTTCATGTGTTATGATTTGTTTACTTGTTGATGCATGTAAATTAGGTGCATTTTGTTGTCACTGTATGTTAAATGGTGACCAATGTTTTTACAAAAGAATTGAGCAAAAAAGTCTTCTAAGAAATTTGGAATGTAGTTTTGACTTTGAAATTTGATTTTCTGTCTAATCTCAGTCTGGCCCTAGTTTTTCTGTCATTAAGGGAAATAAGATTAACAAATGCTGAAAGAGTAAAATGGAACTATTTACCACCTCTCTGAAATCCACACTTGAGATACATTACAGATTATGAGAGAAGAATGATCCCATATTGACATCTAATAGGATGTCCAAAAAAAGCTTTAGGTGGAAGGATTAACGCAAATCACACTGATGGGTATTTACAGCAGAGATATCCAAGCCTTCCATATATTAACACTACATTTACTTTATCGTTTTCTCAAGAAGGTGAATTTTGAAGGTAATGGAAATTTATCTTTTCATCAAAAGTCCGTGTAAACCATTTTGAAGCGAATTTTCCTCATTTTATTTTTTTTATTGAAGTACAGTTGATCTACAATATTGTATTGATTTAATGTATACAGCATAATGATTCAGTAGTTAATCTACATTGTTAAATGCTCACCCCAGCTAGTGTAGTTACTGTCAACATAAGTCTTCCTGATTTTACAATTATATTTTCTTGCCACATTAAAAGAGTGTATTAAATGTAATCTTTTTAATAGTGGCTAAGCATCATCTTCATGGACATTAATATTGTGCTTTAATGAAGTACCTTAGGAATCTGGTTTTTGTAGTTTTTCATATTCCTCCCATTTTTTTACTACTCTCTCTCTGGCAACTGCTTTATCTCTCTAACCTGCTGCTTCTCAGCTGTATGGACTCAGAAACTAGATGCCAGTGTTACCATAAATTATTCAGGAAATATTACAATATAGGTTATGGAACCTGAGTGAGATGATGATGGTGCTAATGATGATGATGATGATAATAAATATAATGTTAACTCCCTTTTATCATGCACTTATTTGGTGCTATGTAAATACTTTACACATACCACATTCAATAACATTATTAATAACTTTAATAACAACATTAAGTTGGTGCTATTATTATCCCTGTTTTATATTGGGTATAATATGGAGACATGGAGAGGTTAATTTCCCCTTGATGTCACTACTAATAAGTGGGTTGGACTCTGACTTTGTCCAAGTGTGAAGTCTGTGCTCTTACCTGCTATTCAATAGGGACACCAGTTGCATGGACTTTGTAACATCTGTTCTCTGCTTAGGTTCCTTTTTACCTCCAGATTTGTGGAGTTATTTTCTCATCTATAACCTAAGGTAATTGTACTTATATTCTCACAGTTCATTTAAGAAGTTCTATTTTTGGGACTTGGACATTACTAATACTGTGTGCTTCGAACTGTTTAAGGTGCTGAGCGAACAGCCAGAATATCCCCAGACTCTTGGAGCTTATTCTGTGGAGGGCCTCGGTAGGGCAAGATAACACAGAAAAGCAAATAAACACTTAAATATCTTTTTATGTCAGAGGGTGACGAGTTCTACAGAGATGAATGAAACAAGGTAAGAGGGATAGAAAGTACCAGTAGTCACATGGGTTATTTTTATAAAGGGTGGTCAGGGAAGACCTGAGAAGTAAGAGCATAACACAGATACCTACAAGGAGAAGTTAGCACACTAGGTTCTAGAAAGTTGATATTAAGGAAATCTCAGACATATGAAATATACTTCACGTTGGAATGCATTATAAGATTTTTTGGTTTTGCATTATTAATATTTTTGGATTAAGTCTAAGTTTTAACATTTAAATATTAATTAATACTCCCTGAGTATTTACCAGCATCAGCAGAGGGAAATGGCCCAGAAACCTGAGGAAGCCGCCCCAGAACTCAAAAAGTCAATCAATAATATATCAGCAACTAATTTAGGGTTTATTGTTTGCTTATAATGAAACTTTAACAGATCACTTGTTTTTACTAAAGCAATAAATGCTAATGGTATGTTATATGAGTTGTAACACTGAAATTAGTTTTTTCTTTTCTTTTAGAAATGCAGTAGTCATTAAAGCAGAGACATATAATGTTTTAATTCTGAAGTTTCCAGGACTTTCAGGGTCTACTTATCTTATGCTGACAGCCTTATGAAGCACATGGTTTTTGTATTGGTTTTTATATGAAACTTTATACATCAAACATGTTAATGCCTTTGATAAATCTATGAATGAAAAAAATTTGAGCAATTTTTTTATTGGCACAAAGATTAAAAAGGTAGGTTAGGCATCTGAGAGATTATATAATTCTACAACTACAAGTCACTTTTTATTTAAGAATGAAATGTGAGAATGATGACTGATGAATTAAACTCAAAGGAACTACTTTGGGGGATATGGGGAGACCCCTCAAAAATTGTAGGATAAAGGAATTTTCTGTGAGAATTGTGAAATTCAGTAAAGATTTGGCATTTAATGATACTATGAAGACTATCTGTTTGTGTAGCACTTTATTGTTTAAAATAACTATGCAGATGCTAGACGTAAATGGGGTTTGAGAGGTAGTTGAGTCTAAGAAAACTGAGGTACCTTAATTAACATTAAGATTTTTTCCTTGTGTGTCAGCCCCACCATCACCATTCCCACTCTGTGGCCTGGCGATTCCTCTGTACCTCTTTCCCTTATGTCTCAAGTGCATTTGTTCCCTTCTTTATTTTCTCTGCTTTCCCCCAACCTCAGAGGGATGGAAGTGCAGTTTTTACAACGTATTTTATGTCCCATACAGTTACTTTAAAAGCATGTAAATCAAACATTTTCTCTTTTTTTCCTCACCCCGACATGGGAAGAGGAGAACACATCTAGGTTAATTTAGTCTTTTTTTTTTTTTTGCATTAAACAGCCTGCTTATTTCTATAAAATTAAGAGGGAAAAGTACTCCTTTCCATAACCCAGATATTTACCATTTCCATTGTTCTTCATTATTTCCTAAATATCCATGTTCTTCATTATTTCCTAAATATCCAGGTTTCAATCCATTTCATTTCCTATCACACTGAAGAAATTCCTTTGGCACTTTTTTGTAGTGCAGACCTGCTGGTGAAAAAAGTTCCTTAGTTTTCATTGACCTAAAAAAATGTTTTGATTTAACCTTCATTCTTCGAAGAATATTTTTGGTTGATGATAAAATTCTGTTTTGATACTTTCTCCCTCTTCTGGGCACTTACTTTATTAAGTGTTATTTTTGTTCTTATTTTGTTAGAACAAGACAGATCCTGTTCCATGGTCTTTTGGTCTTCATACTTTCGTGTGATAAGTCAGTTTATTTCAATCATTGCTCTTCTGTATTTTGTTTTTCTCTGCATGCTTTCAAGATTTTTATCTGGCTTTCAAAAGTTTTACTATAGTGTGCCTAGGTATAGTTTTATTTATATTTCATCCAGCTTGTGGTCTGCTGAGATTATTGAATCTGAAAATGTATGCCTTTCACCAAATTGAGGGTATTTTTAGCCATTTTCAAATTCTTAAAAATTAAATATAGTTGATATACAATATTCAGGTATATAACATAGTGATTCAACAATTATATCCATTTCTAAATGCTTCTCACAATAAGTGTAGCTGCTGTCTGTCAACATACAAACATATTTCAATATTATCAACTGTTTCCTATGCTATACTTTCATTCCCATGACTATTTTATAATTGAAAGTTTGTGCCTCTTCATTCATTCTCTTATTGTTAGCAGCTTTGACAGTCCTTTTTGCCATACTGACTCAGGAAAAGAGCCCACATTTCATAAGAAGAAAAAGATGTGACTTACTGTGCTTTAAATGTCAGCACCACAAAGGGCAGGATCTCATCTGTCTTGCTCACTTCTCTATCCTGAATGCTCCATACAGTGCCTGACACACAGTAGATGTATAGTAGATATTTGTTAATGAGTGACTCATTTCTACCCACATCACTATGATCTCTCCAGCTACTTGAATTCGGGCTTGACTCCCAGCCCGTTCTGTGTCAGTACTAAAAAACATATTACTTCCTATATCACATTCCATATCACTTCTGAATTAACCACGTTTTTGCTTCAAGTAGATTGGTTCATGGTTCATCTTCTATTGGCAGTTCTCTAGGCCATTGTTTTATAATACACAGTTGAATGCTTAATGGTAAATACAGAGCATGTATACATTCAGTGTTCTACTGATTATCAAGGAAATAAATATTCTTTGGTTTGACATGATTTATTCTTATGAACTTGTGTTGGAAGCCAATGGTTACACGTTTTTTTCTACTTAATCTCTTCTAACTTTTCCTCCTGAGGATTAATACCAAGTATACTAGTCTACAATTTTTAGAACTTCTATGCTCCCTTTCTCTTTTCTCTTTTCTGAACATGGCATTATTTACCCAACTCTGGGCTTAATGGATGGTACTTTTACTGATGTCATGATTTCACAAAGAACAGCTTTGTAATTGTATCTTAAATTCTTTCAATATCATAAACCAAAGATTTTAAACTTTGAAAAAAAAATATTGAAGTTCCTCAAAGAGCTTTTGTTTATGAGGGTTATGTAAACATTTACCATGTTAGAAATTGACAAACTACAAAATATTTATTTACTAATTTATTTTAAAATAACAATAAACCAATTTCATGGTAACATAAATAGTACATATTTTATGAAAATTATTTTCCAAAACAGTAATTAATGAGAAGAATAATGTTTTACACTCTTTAATATCTGGCTTAATAGAATACAGCCAGATTCTCACATCTGTTTCTGCATTCATTCTGTTTGCTATGTTGTTTAAAGTATATGAAGAAAATTTAGCCTCACACAGATACCTTGTTGGAAAAGGGAGGAATGTTTTAATAACCTTTTTTTGTGACTGTAGATTTATTCTTGGACACTGTACCAACACTGAACAAGGGGTAATTTCTAAATAGTTGGTTGCAGTGTAGACTCTAACACCATATGATGAAACTTTGCACTGAGTTACATTAAAACCCATTGGTCTACCTTGCATTTTGACTGAATATTTTTCCCATGCCTGATTTTTATAACATCATGCTTTTGATATTTGGAAACTAGTGGCTCACTGAATTATGCAGGTCTCCCAAATGTTAATGTTTCACCATATAAAATTAAAAATCATGTTTAGTATGAACAGCAATCTCAAAAAAAAAAGCCTTTAAGTATTAAGCTATGAAGTTCATATGGCAGACCCATATTTTCCAAAATTTTTATTTTCACTGGAAAGCTTAAATTTTATCATTGAGAATTCATACCATTAGTTCTCCTTAGAATAACAGTTTTTGTTTGAAAGAATAGCTGCCAAATACCCAACTATGAATAACCTAATTTACCTCGCAATTCAGGACAATCTCACAGTTGCTTTTCTTCAAGACAACCATCATATTTTGGTATTCCCAGAAGTACTTGGTGCACACTTCCCACTTCTATATAGAATATTAAAAAGTCACGATTTAAATAATTCTCTGCTTTATCAAGGACATTGAGTGAAACTTCTTCTTCCAACTGCAAGTGCATGGCAGTGAAAAATACAGTGACTCCTAGTGCTTTTGTTCATGCTGAAATGTTTGCACTTTTACCCATAGTTGCTTTTGCACCATCATGTTTAACTTGGAGGTATGTGAGCACAATGAAAATTCTTATAAGAATATGTAGTTGGAGTCTCATAAGGGAGAATGGGAAATTTGAACAAGTTCAGGAAACCAAAGCAGTGAAAAGGGTAAATAAAGTCTTAGTATATTATGAAAATGTTTTTGATCTCACAGACTGAAAAAAAAATCAGAAGTCAGCAGACCACACTTACATACTTTGGGAACTGCTGCCCTAATTTTCCTAATTAGCTTAGATTAGGTTTAGCTGTAAGTAACAACCCCCCTCCCCAAATAACATAGCTGAAGCCAGATGGAAATTTATTTCTCTTTCATATAAAATTATTGTGGCATGTTATCCAGGGCTAGTATTAGGGTTATGCTCCACAAAGTTAGAGACCCATTCCCATTTTCCTACTTAATCATGTTTAGCTTGTGTTCTCAAAGTTACTTCATGATTAAAATGGCTGCCTCAGCCCCACCTCTTATATCCACACTCTACCCAGGAGTAATGAACTAAAAAGTAAAGGGCTTAAACCAACTTTTAAGTTGCCACGTGATTCATCTACATATCTATATGATCTCCATCACCTGAATGCACTGTGAATCTATTCTCTTTAGCCAACAATTGGAAGAAGAGAATATTTTGGGGGAAATTAGCTGTCTATCAGAGTCCACTACTTTGGCTACCAAGTATTCATGCCTTACCTTTCTCCCAGTATGGAAGACACCCATCCAGAAGGGATTTTGCTCAAGTTTCCAAGCAGAGACTGCACTCAACTCTGGAATGTACCATTCACTCTGAAGTCTTGAACTGGCTCTTTGGTATCTGATAACCTATAAATGAAAAAAGCCCCTACACAGCCAGTATGCAGTAATGATTTCTATTCAGAAATGAAAAGAATAAGCAACACACCTGTCACTTGTTGCTAAGAATCATTTATTCTACCACCATGATTCCCTAGCTCACCTATTTGAAGCAGTGGGAACCTGCCAAGGCATAACTCCAAAGAGGAGTGAACATTTTAGAAGTAAGCTGACTTCTAAGACTGCTTTCAGATTGGGAACATTTGTCAATTCTGGTTGTAGGCAAGGGGCTGATAATTTGGGGTTTTAATTTTTTGAGGCTTGCTTCTAGGAGACAGAAACCTAGAAGACTTTTGGTAGAGATATGGAGGGGACTCAAGCATGTACAATTTCCCTTGAAAAAACTAGCAAAATTATGGAGCTCCTTAGGACAGAAGACAAAATTAAACAAAAGCCTCATGAAATAGAGATTAAAATTCAGGACTGCCAGAAAAAGGGGATCAAGGGAATATCCTAGGTTATCATTAGGAAACTGAATGTAGGGGATAGTCAAGATAGAATGAACCTTTTATGAAGATTAGCAAGTCTGCCTTGATTTGCCATGATTTCTGGTTGGATTAAGTCACCACTCTATTGTCCCAGCACAGGGAAGGATGTCCTTCCTCTCTGAAGGAAAATACCACTAGAAACCTTTTATATATAAACCTTTTATATATAACGCATGGGAATTAACTGAAGATTACTAGATATGCCAAAAGAGGACCACAGGACCAAAACTAAGAGAAAGACACAGGAAAGACCATGTATAATCCAGATAATGGAGTTAATTGACAACTCTAAAATAACCATTATTTTTGTTTGAGACAAATTACGGAGAAAATCAAAAAGTAAAGATTCTCATTAAAAAATTATTCTATAAAAATGGAATTCTAGAACTATATATAATATCTGAAACTAAGAACACATTAGGTAGATATAATAGTGGGTTGGCACAGCAAAAGATAGAATTAGTGAACTGCAAGATAGGTCAATAGAAAACACTACATATTGAATCATAGGGAGAAGAAAGTATGGAACAGATAAGAGCTTTGGACGTATGTGAGCACATAAAAATTCTTTCAAGAATATGTAGTTGGAGTCTCAGAAGAGAGAATGGGGAATTTGAACAAGTTCAGGAAACCCAAACAGGATAAAGAAAAATAAAATCATACTTGACACATCACAATAAGCCAAACTGTAAAGTAAACAAACATCTTAAAGACAACCACAGTGGGGAAAGATATCTTCCAAGAAGCAGCAATAGGACTAAAAGCTTCCTTCTCCCACAGAAACAATGAAAGCCAACAAAGACAATAGAATTATACCTTTAAAGTGCTTACAGAAAATAATTGCCAGTCTATAAATCTATACCCAGCAAAAATGACCTTCAAAAATCTAGGTGAAATGAAGCTGTTTTCAGACAAACAGCAAGGAATTTATTGCCATCAGCCTTCAAACACTAACCAAAATAAAAGCTGGACATGTTATACCAGTATCAGATAAAGCAGGATTTTTGGCTTGCCTTCTCACTTTCTTAATGCTGTCTTTTTATGAACATAAATTCTTAATTTTAAGAAAGTCCAATTTATCAATTTTTCTATGATAAGTACTGTTTATGTCCTAATGTAAGAGATCATTTCCAACTCTAAGGACATGAAGATGTTCTCTAATGTCTTCTAAAAGCTTTGTTGTTTTACCTTTCTCATTTAGATCTACCAATTCATCTGGAATTGATTCTTATAGATAGCTTGGGGCAAAAGTTAAAATAACATTTTTTCTATATAGCTATTTATACTGATTTAGTACTATTCATTGAGAAGATAATCCTTTCCCAATAACTGTACAGTGTCAATTTTGTAGTAAGTCAAGTATTGTGTGTGGTAAGCAGAATAATGCCCCCCCCAAAGATATCCATGCCTTAATTCCCTGCTTGCATATCATGGCAAAGGGGCTTAGTAGATGGAATTAAGGTTGTGGACTTTAGAGATATTATCCTGGATTAAAGTGAAAGAGAAAGGCAGAACATTCAGCAACAGAGATGTAGCAGATAAAGATTTGAATCATGAGAAAGGCTCAATTTGCTGTTACTGGCTTTGAAGGTGGAAGAAGAGAACCATGAGCCAAGGTATATGGCAGCCTTTAGAAGCTGAGAACAGGCTTCAGCTGATAGCCAGCAAGGAAATAGGAACCTTAATTGAAGGACTCAATCTCAAGGAAATGAATTCTTCTAACAACCTGAATGAGGAAAGAAAGAGATTCTCCCCTAAAGCCTCCAGAAAGTAACAGCCCTGGTGACACCTTGATTTTGGCTTTGTGAGACTCTAAGCAGAGAAACCAAGACTCTAAGCCAACCTCACCAGACTTCTGACCTACAGGCCTGTGAGTTAACAAATCCGTGTTTAAGCTGACAAATTTGTAAAAATTGTGTTATGACAACAGTAGAAAATACAATATATGGGTGGATTTTTTTTCTTCTGGATTCTTTGTTCTATTCTGTTGGTCAGTTGTCTATATATTTTGCACCAATTAATATAATCACTTAATGTCTTAATGTAGTTTGACATCTGGTAGTTTAAGTCCTTCATTTTCTGTTTTCTAAAATGCCTTGGCCCTTTATATTTCTATATAAAATTTGAAATCAGCTTGTTGAACCCAGTCCACCCTCCTCGCCCTCTCCCCGACCTCAAAGAACCATAGTTTCTCTGTACATTCTTTTATATTTTCCAGATACATAATCATGTAGTCTTCTAATTGTGATAGTTTTATTTCATCCTTTCTGATCCTTAGCTCTTGTATTACTTTTCCCTGACTTTATACTTTGGCTAGGATCACTAGTGCAATGTCAGTAAAGGACATTTTTTTGTTAATCTAAAACTGAAAGTTTTCAATATTTCACCACTAACTGATATTTGCTGTAGGTCTTTTTAATAAATGCCTCTTACTATTAAGGAAGTTAATTAAGATTAAGGAAGTTCCCTTCTCATCCTAGTTGGTAAGGGTTTATTTTTAATCATGAACCGGTATTGAATTTTATAAAGTGCTTTTTATCTACTCAAATAATCAAGTAATAGTTCTCCTTTTATTTGTTTATGTGGTGAATTATATACCTACTTGGTAGTGATATATCATTCTTTTTATCTATTGCTGCATTCAATTTGCTAAATTTTTGCCAGGATTTTTCATCTGTGTTCCTGAGACTGATTGGCCTGTACTTGTTCCTTTCTTGTAATATACTTGCCAAGTTTTGGTTTCAAGGTATGGTGGTCTAATAAAATGTTACCTTTTTTTCTTTTCTCTGGAAGAGTTTTTTCATAAGATTGATGGTATTTCTTCCTTACATGTTTGGAGGAATTTACCAGTGTGGCCTTCTGGGCCTGGAAATTACCTTTTGGGAAGATCCTAAATTAGATTTTTAATTATATATATATATATATATATATGTGTGTGTGATTATCCATGTTTTTCCATTTCCAGGAATTTGTCCGTTTCATCAAAATTTTTAAGTTTATTGATATATAGTTGTTTATTTATATTATTTTTATTCTTCATATTGGTCTGGGTAGTTCTCCAGGTGGTCCAACTGAGGGCCTGGGTTTGTTTGCTGGACTCTCTTCCCCAGCTGATTCTGAACAGCAATCTGTGTGTCTTGTACCATAAGATGCCCAGAACTCTGCTCTGCTTTTCACAGGCTTTTCTCGTGCTGACTTCTTAGTCTCCTCTCTCAATCAGCTTCAGAATTGGGCAAATTTCCTGAGGGGAAAACTAGCCAAGAGTGGTGGGCTCAGTTTTCCCCTCTCCTTTCTCACCATGTTCCAGGTCCCTTGCTTTGCTGTTTCTCTCTAGCTCCCTGAAACTTCTCAATGCTTTTCCTGATTCCTGAACCTCTTAGTAGCAGTAATATGCCTTGGCCCTTCATGTAGATCCTTGGCGTTTTATCCTACACTCAGAATGGGCAAATGCTCTAAGGAAATAAATGAGACAAAATGTTGTCTCATATCTCTGAAGTTCTCAATTTGCTAGTTTTTGTCCCATCATATCCTAGTTGCTTAGAGACTTCCCAATGCCTTTAAATAGATTTTCTAAAATTGGCTCTTGTAGTTGCTCTCCATAGGTGCACTGATTTATTATAAGCTACTGCATCAGTTCTCCTTACCACCAGCACCCCACATCTTTTGAGCAGGAGATGGTATCTTACTCTTCTTTATTCCCAAATCAATTTTCATTTCCATTATAGTACTTACCAGATGTCTTAGTTCTCTATTATTCCAAAACTTAGTGGCTGAAAACATTTATTATTTCTTACATTTCTGTGGGTTGACTGGGCAATTTCTCTGCCAGTCTTGTCTGAATTCAGTCATGTGGCTGCAGCCAGCTCATGAGTTGGCGGAAGCTGGAGAGTTTAAGATGGTTTTGGCATAGGGATCTCCCTCACCACATGATTTCTCATTTTGTAGTCTAGGTAAATCTTTACATGACAACTGGGTCCCAAGAAAGTAAAGGAAGAAAAACACGAGGTCTCATAATGCCTACACTCCAGACCTTATGCCATGTGACTCCCGCCACCTCCCCTTGGTCAAGACAAGTTACACAAGCAGCCCAAAATCAAGGGGCTAGAAAACTTGACTCCACCCTTCTGAAGTGGAGAACAGCCATGTCATATTGCAAAGGGGCATGGACACAGGGAGGCCATCAGAGACATTATTATAATGATCTCTCCTTTCAGGTTATGCCTTTTGGGCATTTGGGGGTACTTGGATCCTTCTGTTATAATTTCCTTGAAGGGAGGAATCAGATCTTCATCTTTGTATTTCCCTTTGCAACTGTCACAGACCTTGCACACTGTGTAATAAGTGTTGGGTTTTTTCTGATGATAAGACACGTAAAAAGGTAAGTTAGGAAAAAACTAATGTTGAAAATGCATTGTAGTGCTAGAGTATAAAAGATACATTGCAAAGCATTTAAAATCATAATTTCCAGAGCAGGTGAAGGCAAATAACTATTGACAAGCCATCAGAGTATCTCAATAATCATAGCATTTTTATAGGAAACAAGTAAGGACAATGCAATCCCCAATTGTATAGATGAGTTGCAAAGCTGTTCAAGTTGTTAGATCTTTAATTAAATACAACTCTTATGATTCCAAATTCTAGGCTCTTTTTTTTCTTCAAATATTATAGGATTATATTAGGGCAGCCAATTGGAGAGAAGGTTGGATACCTTAAGGGTTTTAAATGTACATTCTGGTGGCTGGTACCATGCTTTTCATATTTGTATTTCCCTGTGTGGAAAAGGAAAGATTTTAGAAGAACAATGCTTAAAGTGCTTAAAATAAACTTTCCTCATTTATTTCAAGTCCTTTCTATTTCTAAGCTGTTAGATTTTGAGAGAAAAAGTGCGTTGTACATTAGCTCTGCCAAAAGCTTAGTCCAAATTCTTTAGTCTTTCCTAGAAATTGCAGCCAGTGTTTTGCCTGTCTGCTATTAACACATTACCCTTTGCATGCCATCTGATATTTGGCATGTTTTATAAACAGGCTGAAAACGCTAGTCTAGATCCTGGCTGCAATCAGGTTTTATAATTACATCTTTCTGCAATACTCTTCCCACTCAGATGGCTAATAAATAGTTTAACTAATTTAAGATTCAGCCTTTCTCTTTGTCTCTGAAAACTATAGAAGTTCAAAATGCAATTCAGGTAAAAATATTTTCCGCATTCACTCCTACCATTATGTGTTTAGTGCCCAGTAATGAAGCATATTATGAGGGATGTCAGTCAACAGAATCATAAGATCTAATCCCTTCCCATGAGGATCTTACAGTATCAGACAATCTTTGCATACTCTGCAAGCTCTAGAATTCTGATTCTCAGTGAGAATCACCCACAAGGTTCACAATGTTGCTGTTAAGTTCTGTAATGCATCATATTATAGTTTTTTGTTTTTATTAAATTCAACATATTGGGCAATAAAGTAAGTTGTTTTACACTATTTTATTGGTTAATTTTTATTCTGCAGTTAGATTTAATATAAGTAAGTAACCTCTAAATAAAAACATTGCATTATCCCAATTCAGGAAAAATGTAAGTGAAGTATAGCATTCTTAGAGGGCAGGGCATCACTTCAGTCTAAAGTGAGTTAAGTTCTCCGTGATCCCATGGCTGCCATTGGTATCCCATGGATACCATTAGCACATTATTCACATCTGTTGTGTGGTGCCTCATCAGAGGCAAAGGCTGTATCTAACTCACTGTTGTGTCCTTGAAATTTATCACAATACCACGTCATAGGTTAACTCTCTGTCTGGCTTTTTTTAAAATTAGCATCACTATCGATTTTGAACTTCTGAAGGCCTGATGAGAGAGTTGTAAACTGCTCTCAATTTACAACTGCTCTCCTGTTTGCAATGCTCCTTTTAAGCCTTCAGTCTCTGAGCCTCTGAGAATTACTGCTTCTGGTAGACCTGGCAGTTGATTATTTAGGAAGATCTGTCACAGCTGAAGTGCTTTGCTTTTCTGAAGCCATGTTAATAGTATTTATTATTTGCAACCCAAGAGTTCTAAGCCAATCAGTTCCTAGCTGTGGGAACTTACACACAAGGTCCAACCTCTCTGAACTTTCAGAGTGTCTCTATTTATAAAATGAGACAATATTTCTCTCTGGGGTTATGAGAATTGAGATTATATATATCTAATTCCTGGGGAATTAGGACTATATGGTGAAATGCTCAGCATATAAGGTGCTCAGTAAATTGTTGTAGTGAACATAGTAGTTTTTAGGACTCTCTCTTGTCTTCAATTTGGTAGTTAAATATTTGGGGAGAAAAAATGGAAACTGTTGAATGTTTTTGAGCTGGGGAATAATAGGAAAGTGAAAACATCCCACTTCCTTTCTCATTGGGCATTTAAAGTGTGACTTTAAGTATTGACATCTCAGTCTGTCAGATGTATCTTTGATGAAAGTTAAGTAACCAAAAGATAATCCAGATCAAAACAAACACATGGTTTGAAGTGATTTATTCTACTGCTGCCCCTAAAACAACTGCCCTGAAATGCAATGATTTGGAGCTTCCCACTATTTTTCTTGAGTGTTGTAAAAAGCTGATAAAGTCCTATGAAACTTCTATAGTTTCACTGAAATAATATTAAAATCTAAGTCCCAGGTCTTCTGTTTACTAGCTGTTTGATACTGGGCAAGTCTTTTAGCTCATCTGCACCAGACACTTAATATTATCTCACAGGTTTGTTTTAAGATTGAATGAGGCATTGTGTGGGAAACGGTTTTGTCCTTGGGATGGCTGTTAAATTATACTAACCATGCGTGGGAATGAAACGGGAACTTCAGTTTAATGGAAAACATCAGACACCCCTCCTTTTTCATGTGCGACAGACTGACTGCAGTTCCCTGGATTCTTCTGACTCGGTGAAGAGGAGATACAGTCTCCCAGCACTTACTTCTTCATGGGCCGTCCATTTTAAGTTTTAGTCTCTCTCGACCACTAGCCTGACTCCTACCCTCCCCAGGGTTGTAGGTATCTACTGTATTTTGCCTATGATGATAGAGTTGGGGGGAACTCCCTTTGGGATCTGCTTTTCTGCAAAGAAACTGGCAACTTGATAATTAGAAAACATTTCTTTGGCCCTTGCCTGGAGAGGCCCATGGTTTATAAAAGACACCTATGACTTGATAGCTGGTCTGCTTACTCTGGAATGCAGAATTAGGAAGCCCATTGTTGCTGCACACCTAACCCATGTTTCCACCCTAGCCCGTATCAGCAATGAGACTGCTATGTTTAATTTTTATCTTCCACTGCCTGGCTTATTCGATTCTTAAAAAGTTCAGAACTCGGATGAGAAAAAAGTATTCTTTATTATGCCACTGAAAAGTAAGGGTTAACTTACAAAGACTGATTCCTCACAGGCTGGCCTCTGAAAGACTTCATAGAAACCAGACGTGGCTGAGAGCTTCAGACGAGCAAACCAGCGCATGGCAGAAATCTGAAATGGCAGTTTAGTTGGACCGCTGCTCCCTCAGCCAGGAGTGCTGAGGCAGCAGACCTGCATGCCAAGGTTCTGTCATAACATTCAGCAGCAGACCCAGGTTTGACTCCAGCCTCTTGATTTTGCCAACTGAAGAGTGCTGAGGGGATGACATAAGGGGGGAGCCGAAGTTCTGCCACCTCATTGCTGGGACCGCAAGGTTTGGGCTCCAGCCCCTGATTGCACCATGCAAGGTGCTCAGACTCTTTCAGTCATGTAACTTTGAACCCCCCAACATGAAGACTGAAGTTTCTCTTCCACAGCCTGAAGTCTGGCCCTGCTAGATCCTTGCATGCTGTGGGAAACAGGGGTGTGGTGAGAAGCAGAGACTCACACACCTACTACGGTTTTTGTGTCTGTGAAGTGACCCCTAAGTCTTTGTGTCTTTCAGAAAGCCTGGTGTGTGTGTGTGTGTGTGTGTGTGTGTGTATACCTTGCTTCGTCTTTCATCTTTGGTTGCTGTCACCTCTAATCCTCAGCATTTTCTGCTCAAAAAAGTGATCATAATTTGTGTAGAGCTCTCTAGTTGACAAGTTAATTTCATATTATCTCATTTGACAAATACAACAACCTTGAAGGAACAGGTATCCCTTACCCTATTTCATAGGCAAGCAACTTGAATTCTGAAAACGTCAAGGTTGCATTCAATGAATAACAGAGGTGGTCTCTGATACCTGACCCTTGGTCTCTAAAGCCTATGCTGTTTGCTTTACAACCCTTTCCTAGGGGTTGGTAGTTCCACAAACATCTGTTGGGTCACAGGGAAATGCCTGATTCCCTTGTTGCTATGGGAATACTTGAATGCCTTGTTTTCCAACAGTCTTTGTCTTTACCTCAAACAGTAGTTGCATTGATGGATTTTGCTTTAAATGCAAACAGCCCATCTCTCTCTCTCTCTTCTAGAGTTTATTTTTCAGTACATTTTTAAAATTTACACTGAAGCTGAAGGAAAACGAATAGATACTGAAATTGGTAATATCTGGATGCTATAGAAGTGGTACTGCAAGTGAAAGATGAAAGAGTACTAGGTTGGGATGGATCTGGAAAAATGGGAATTTTGTTTTCACATCACAAAGAGAAGATGAAGTGATAGCAAAGGAAAGGTGGAAACATCAGAAAGAAGCAGGTGTTAGTTAGAAGGAAGAGGAGTATACACACACTACTTTTTAAATTGTAGCTCTGCCCTGGTAGGTTACATTGTTGCAAGCTAGAAACAAAATCTGAATTGCAGTTTCCATTGCTCAGTCCCAGGGGAAGTTCTGGGTGTGCAGGGCAGTCAGGCCACTTCCAGCACTCCAGGGCTTCCAGGGACGAGGATTATTATGTCTGTGATAATCTCAGTTTATCAGATCCAATGCAGTTCACAAGGCACTTTTACTCAAAGGAACTAATTTTAGTTTCACCACCCACCTACTGGAGGCAGTTGTGCAGAAGCTGTCCCGTTGTACAGATTAGCATAGAAAATAATGACATCTAGGTCATAAGCAGTAAAAATATTCTCCTCTTCCAAAAGTAAGTCATGGGTGATTTTAAATAGTTTTGTTAGGAATGTAGGTGTGGCTCCAGAATATAGAATGTCAGCATGTAGTCTTGGAAATTTTTAATATTTAAATAAAACCAGCACACAGGACCTTCCAGGCAAGTTCATGGCTTATTTTTCATATTAATATTTTTGAGTCTACCTTTGTAAGGGGAGGAAACCTCCAGATTCAATCAAATGGGATGGTTTATGATGGTAGAGAGACAAGCTGTAAAGAGTAAAAATAAAGGGTGTTACAGAACACCAGTTGAAAGAGGGGATAGATAAATGGATCCAGTGGAAGGGGCTGCAGAAACTAGACAGGCAGAAAAGGTTCTAAAGCTGGTAGTATAGAAGAATGGAAAGAACATTAGATTTGGGGCCAACAGAGCTAAATTTGAATCTTGGCTCTATCCCTTAGGTACCATTGGGCAAGTGAGTTACTTATCTTCTCCGAGCTTTGGCTTTCTAATCTGTAAGGAAAGCATAATAATCCCTTCCTCATGTGTCTGGTGGCAGAATTGTGAAAGACATAGCAATGTATGTGTTCAAGAAATAACTTAAATAAAAAACACATGTGAATCAAGGAAAGTTATCCTGAATGGCTCGGAGATCCCTTTCAGCTCTAAAATTCACTGACTCCCTGAAGTGGGGAGAACCAGTAATGGAGATGACAACCACGATGTGAGGACAGGCTGAGCAAAGGACCCAATCAATGCCTGATGCCAGATGCCTGGTATGCAGATGGCCAGATTGCAAACCGAAAGCACATGTTTGGATCTGCAATAAAGTGGGGTGTGGGAGGATTTGGGAGCCAGAAAAGAAAGGAGCCCCTTCTTCAGCAGTCTAAGGAAATGAAAGAATTTAGACTTAAAGTGGAAGTGAGGTCAAACGAGAGCCACTCAGTGTGTTGGGGATAAATAGAAGAGGAGCTTAGAGCTTCAGCGGAAGTGAAGAGGGCCCAGTGTTGCACTGCGGACTCCTAAGGGGGTAAGACTTGATAGCATCTCCAAAGGAGCCCGTGCTCACACTGAGCCAGAGCGCTACAGTTGAGAGCTTAAGACGCAAAACTGACTATCGGTAGAGCCTGCTCTATTTAACATCTACTTGGGATTTGGTGTAGGACACCAGTGCATTTTAAAATCAGGAGGAAGTCACGGTACAGCCTAGAAATTTGTTTATGCTTTTTAATGCCAGAAAGTTGAGGTAGCTTTCCTTCTCTGAGGAAGGAAAGTATAATTTGTAGTTTTTCCCAGTTGAGAAGACATGTTTCCACTATCCCTTCAAATCTCACTCCCTGCCTTCCAGTCCCACAAAGAATCACTGAAGCTACTCAGACATGCCAGGCTGTCTCAGCTCTCCTCTGTTCATGAGCTGGGTGTGGTGTCCCAATCCACTATTAATCTCCATACTCCACCTGCTTTGCCCACCTGGAAAATGTGCCACTGAGGCTTCCCCTGGGGAAGACCTTTTGTGTCCCCAGGCTGGCTGACCCCCTGCCTTGGGACACCCTTATTCTGTGTTTTCATCTTTCTTATTTGGCTATACAATTCCCAGGACGACTTGTTTGCTTGTCTTTTGCTCCTTCTAGACTATGAATTTCCAATGGAGAAAGGGAGAAATACTCATGAATAATACATGGAATTTTCTGCATGATTATAACATGACCTAAGATCAATGGTTTCAGAATTTTGGTTACATCAGATCCTTAAGGATGCATATTTTCAACCCCCAACTCCAGATAGTCTCATTCATTTGGGGCTAGGAGATCTGCATTTTAATACCTGCAGTTGGTCAGGTAACTCAGTCTTACAAAATACTAGGCTGGGTTCCTCATATTCCTCTGAAACGCCTGCGTGAGATGTTCTGTCCTGAAAGTCAAAGGCACAGACAAAAACAGCAATTATCTGTTGATGTTATTTATTCCAATTTGCCCTGACTTCTTTTCTACTGACAGTAACATATTTAAAGCTGTGCTGGTTGATTGGTTTCAAGACAGTCAATAGCTCCTCAAAGCTATATGAAAAAATATTCATGCGTTTGAAGATTGAATTGTGTTTAGCTTATCTGTTAGCTGCATGATGTTTCCTCAATCATTCTCTTCTGGGCAATAAATCCATAATCACTGAAAGCAAGAGCTGTTCACTGTATATGTTCTTATAGTTCAGTTAGAAGGTCAAGATTATCCAAATTGACAGTAACAATAACAGCTACTATTTATTTACCTTTTATTTTATTCCAAGGTTGTGCTCAGTGTTTTACATCCATTTTATTAGTTAATCCTTGAGATAAGTCTTACAGATGAGGAAAGGCGGGCTTGGAGAAATTTAAGTAACTTGTCTAAGAAGCAGAGCTTGGAGGAGAACATATGTCTTTTTGACCCCAGCACCTAGATTACCACGTCACACGACAGCCAGCCCCTTAGAGAACGCCTCCGCAGTCTGCAGACTGCAGGCGGAAGCCCAGGCCGCCGGGCTAGTTAGTATGAGGCAGAACTCAGGACCCAGGCCTCCTGACCTCAGGATAACCTCCTTTCCATGTCCTTACACATGGGAAACAGGAGGAAAGCAGGGACCATTTGTGATTAATTCTGGTAAAAAGAAATAAAAGAGAGAGACCTCTGATTTTCCTTTACTTGTCAAATACTTTGAGGAAATTCTTGATTCCTCCAGAAATTGTGGTCTTAAAAAAATAGTTACCAAAAGGCTAAATTTTGCTGTTATATTTGGCCTTGAAACAGATTATCTGTCCTGTGTCCAAAAACTGCTATTCCCCTAGATGTTTGGGAAATGTTAAGACAGTCCCGTAATTCTTGGTCCATCCTGAAGATTCTCAAAACCTCGAAAAGCCCTGTTAGACTCGTTCAGCCGTCGTGGAGCCTTTTGAAGGAGGACTGGTAACGGACGATAGCTAAGCCATGAAGGGCTATTTAAAGAGCAGGCTGGTTATGAAAGCCCAGCAGCTTTTGTGAAAAGGAACACATAAACCAGAGGCAGGAAGTGGCCTGAGTGCTGCCATGAGCAGCTAGGACTGTCTCCTGATGTGACCAGGACCCCACGACCTGACAGAGAACCCCAAGGTGGCAGCAGGCACCTGAACTTACTCTTCGCTCTGCCTGTGACTTGTGAGATCTTAGGCAAAGCTCTCTCTCAACCTGTGTGGGCCTGGTTTTTCTTTTGAATTATATTGACATTACCTGTGCTATTGGTGAAGGTGAGATTCTAGTAAGAATGTCAGTGAAAGACTTGACCACGCTGTGAGGAAGTTGAGATTCACCTGCCAGCTCCCAGCTCTGCTGGCCGGAGTCCTGGTGTGTCAACTGAACTTCACAGCTGATGTAATGGAGGTCACTTCACGAGCAGGAGAGCAGCCAGCACTTGGTGGAACTGACTGTAGAATATGTATAATTGAGAGCCTCGAAGATAAGTCTGAACTACACAGATGTCACCTTTATCCCTTGTGTTCTGTTGATTTAAGAGCTAATATGTTGTCCCAGTTTGAGATCATTGTTGCCTGGAGCGTGGGGTGTGTTCACTGTGATATGCAGGTTGTTTGGGGTATCATACAATATGTTTAATGTATTATTATATTTATTTGACAACATAGTTTTTAAAGAGATTCTTTTAAAAAATAAGTTAAAATTTAGTCAATTAAAACCTTTAAAGCAAATACTAATACAAGTGATATAAGGATATGACAAAAATCATGAAAGTGGCACATCAATGACTACAGCTTAGGATCTAGTCCTAGAATATAAAATTCATAACTCCTTAAGTCAAACTCTTGGGGCCAGATATGTTTTGCAGTTCAGAATATCTCACAATTTATTTCTTGACACCCCTCGAGATAACTGAAATGGCATTCTTGGTTCAAACACATTCTTTCTGCAGCAAAACATGAATATACACATACACCTTAACTGGGATACATAAAGTTTGAAAATTGACTCACATCAATACAGGTCACATATTGCAGCTAAAAGAGTTGCAAAACAATATTTTTTTCAGATATTCTTTCATTTGTGAATTATAGATGAGAGGTTTTTAACTTCTAGGAAAATAAGCCAGGAAGAAAAAGAGGCGAATCCAAGAACCTTAGACCTGAACCATGCTTTGTTGTTTACAAAACACTTCCTCTCTCGTTATCTTATTTGTGAGGCAGACACCGCTGTCTTACAGCTGAGTAATCTGACACTCAGGGAGACTATGGCAAGATCACATGGCTGTTTGTAAGCAGCTGGGGCAGGACTGGAACCCATGTTCTCAGCCTCGGAGTTCTTGGATCTCTCCATATCATGACCCACATCGTAGTACACATCCTGCAGAGTCAGAATCACAGAGGTTGAATTCTTGCACGTGGTCGCTGTGGCACACACAGGTGCTTCCCTGCAGGGCAGTGAGTGTCTTGCCAGACTCTGTAATTTACACGGGGAGATGTCTGGAGGGGAAGGATGAGAGAAGGAGACATAACCTTGACCTTTTACTGTTGAATTACAGGTATATCCAAGGTAGTTAGATCAATTTCTTCAGGCAGTGCATAAACGGAGGCCAAAAATGCTTGCTATGGTCCAATGCCTATTTCCAGAAATTCTAATAATAGTAAACATTGATTGAACACCTGCTATATGCCCAGGAGCTTCTCCTCATAACATTTTGGGGTATTATTACCACTCCCCTCCTCCAAATGAAGAAATGGGTGTTTAGAGACATGGCCAACATCCCGTAGCTTAGAAGTAATAAGGCAGGGTTGGGCCAGGGCAGGTTCTACCTGGGGGCCACACTCTCTCACCCAGTATCCCGCACAGAACAATGGCAGAGCCCTGAATTCCATCCACCCCTGGGAGGGATGCCTTTTTCCCTGAACTCAGGTTGTTGATGGGCGGGCAGACAGGACAGGCTGGTTTCGGGAATGGGGACAAGAGCACATCTTCCACGGTCATCGTGATGGTGGCTTCAGATGAACTTGAGGGGTGCTCTGTTTGCAAGATGCAGATGCAAAGATCTGCAAGGACCTTGGGCATGATTCTTGGTGTGCTCCAAAGACAGAGCCTCTCATAGAGCCCTTTCTCAACCAGGCCCTCCTTTTGTGTGCTTTGTGTCCCAGAAATGCAAGTGCAAGCTGATTCAGCTACCTGTTTTTGACGGTGTAACCCCCAGCAGTGGGGCAGTGTGAGGGAGTTTGCTGTACTCAGGGAACCAGAGTAGATGCATATGGTTGGAATGTAAAAAGAGGGTGGAGTTTGGGGAAGGATTGGGGACAAAGGTTGAATCATGAAGGGCCTTGATGTTCTCCCTAAAGACATTAGATTTTGTTCTCTAGGCAATGGAGAATCACCAAGTGGCTTTGAGTAGAGGAACAACAGGATCATAGTTCCATGTGTGGTATCTTATTTGACTTGGAAATCAGGGATTGCTTCCTGTAAGAGGTGTCAGTTAACCTAGGACTGAAAGGATGACATAGGATAACAACCAGCAGAGATGACTCTTCACCCAGGGGAGAAGCAGCTGTGATATCAAGGTGTATTCAGGATTCACGTGATATGAAACAAAACATATGCATGTATTGATCTCCTATTGTATGCACAGGCACATGTGTATATACTAGCTCTTTGAATCATGGCAGAAGCCCTGCAAGGAACCTCATAATTCCTAAGACGTGGAGATGGGATTCAGACCCATTGCTTTCCCCAAAACCTGTTCTCTTCCCATCCCACAAGTTGCCTCTCCTGTGCCGTTCAGTCTTGGCTCAGAGCCCAGAGGCAAGTGGAGGAGTGGAAGTGCACACAGAAGTGAAAGTCGGAGCCATATTTTAAAGAGCCTTGATAGCTTAGTGACTGTTTCAGATTTGATCTCCCCATTACTGCATTCCCACTGTACCTGTGCCCCTAACACGGCTGTGTTCATCAAAATGGGATTATTACATTCAGGAGAGGAGTGTTCCCAAGGAACCAATTTTAATTCCAAGATTAGTTCCCCTGGTGTGTTCCTTTTCCATTGTCTTTGTGCTGTTCTCTCTTTGTTTTTCTGAGGCCATATCCTCTAGGTAAAAACTGAAGTCACAAAAAAGAATTCCAGGAGCAGGCCATACTGCAGCGAGGACTATTCAGAAAGAAGTGTTGAGGACAAAGAGAAATTCCAGTGAGTCTGCTAAGATTTGGTGAATGTGATCCAGATCCTGAGCGAGGCCTGTGGGGGATATAACCGTCCACAAGACAGTCCCCGATCCCCTCCACCTCATAAAGCTCAAGGAATTTCAGATGAAGTCAAGCATATACCTCTGAGACAATCAGAAACAATTGCATGCTTAACCGTTAGACACGGACTGAAAGAGAGAGAGGCTGGCAGTGGGAGAAAGGTAGCCCATTTTGGATGGTGACAGGCAGGGAAGGCTCCTTAAACTTGTAGGAAAGCCCCTCCATCTTGAAAGCTGTGCCTTCCCGGAGTCCAGATGCTGGCTGTCCCTGGATAACGGGCCCAGCCTGGAGACAGCATGGAGAGGAGCTCTTCCCTGGTGTGAACACATTCCATTGAAATAGACCTGTTAATAGGGCCGGGTCCTCCATCCACCAGTAACACCGGAGATTAACCTGGGGGCTCAGGTGGCTACAGCAAAATATTCTGTGGGATAGATACACTATTAGGAGCCAAACCTGCCTGTGCAAACCTTCTGGGGTCATATGAGATCAAGTGAGCCTGAGTGAGGAGGCTAGCTTGGCACCCCGAGAACCAGGCTCACCCAAGTGTGCTTCCCCTTGGCCCAGCCTCAGATCAGGTGTTTTCAGGATAAAAACAATCACATGGACTTAAAAAAATGCTATTGTCAAAACCCAGAGTATCACTTTTTCTGAAAAAGGACAGAAACTCTTTACATGTGTGTCATGATAACATCCATGAAATGGCAACATCCTCAGTTATCACTGTACCCTTGACCCTCTTTCCTCTACATGAAGATGTTTTTATTTATTTATGTGCTTGGGAACACATTGTGAGCTGACCTGAGTCTTTCTACCATTGAGCCCCTGGGGTGCAGCTTCCTCCATCCTGATTCCTAGACTCTCCCTCTCTGTCTTTCCAAAGGCTCTAGAATCTCATGCCTTAGATGTTACCCTCCCCCACTATGGCCCAACAGATCACAAGAGAGTTCTCTTCTCATTGCCTCTAAAGATAAGCAGATGGGCTTCTCTTGTTTGAGAGACTTTTATTCTCAACTTATCACACTGGGGACACAGACAGCAGAGAGACCAAAATACCAAGCATAGGAAAGTTACAAAGTTTAGGAAACCTTACACAGTTCGTGCCATCACGGACTTTCCCTGCAAGGTGCTCACAGTGTAGTCAAGTGGAAAATGGTCATTGGATCTGGCTTCAAATCCTGGTCTAGCCACTTGTTGACCTTGAGATAACTACTTTCCCTGGTTGAGCTTCAGTATTCCCTCTGGAAAATGGGCACAGTAAACCTAGAGAAAGATGAAATTACTTATACACAGCCCAGGAGGCAGCAGGTACTCCACAAAGCGCTGGAGGCCCTTGGACTCTCTGTCTTCAGTCCTAAAGATGAGGGCTCTCCCTGTCTCCATGGAGACCGCTTCTCAAGCTTTCAGGCTGCACATGGAATATGTAGCACAGTGGGCATCAGCCTGGCTCTACAGCTGCCCCACTTGCTTATGGTGAGTGATTGGTAGTTGTGAGGACACAGAATGGGGCTGGCACCCTTCTCATCAGGCCCTGAACACTATGGGGAACATGTCCCCTGAGAGGTGTGCCTTACTTTTCTCACTGGAAAGTAAAAGCCAACCATTCTATTTCCTTCTTACATTCTCTCCTCCATCTCAGGGTAGTGGACACTGAGCCTTATCATTGCTGAGGAAGTCAGGAGGCAGAGACAGGCAACCGTGTTCACAATCTTGGAGCAAGCTTCACATCAAAGCTGAGCTTCTGTTGGGTCCTTGACTATCTCTACAACTCTGAGTTAGAGTTTTGCTTAGAGATCAATCTGGTCAGCACTTCGTCATCAGCTGGGAGAATCCATCACTGTCCCCATCAGCAGGTGGGCACCGGTCTGGCCACAAGGTGCCAGTGCTACCCTCCTCTGAGGATCCACATCCACAGCAGGCCTGCCCCCCCTCCTGTCTCCCTCAAGGTGTTCCCACACTTTGAATCCGTCTGGGGCTTGGGATTGAGTTAGGTCTCTTGCGGATGCCCCCCTGAGACAGTCTGCCTGGGCGTGCAGAGCTCCAGAGCACGCTTCACTGCCCCCGCGAAAGGAAACCAGGCTTACTGAGCGCCCCACTGTGCCAGCACCAGGGTCAGAATGTCATATGCATGGCCTCTTTCAATCTCTCAGCAGCTCTTTAAATGCAGGAAAGACGCTGAAAGGGGCCAGTGAGTTTGAAAGGGGTCTGGGAACTCATGACGTTTCTGTTTGAGAGTTCAGTCAGGACAACCCTCACATGGAGGCTGGGAGTAAGACAAGCAAGTATCTGTTGATGAGACACTGAGGAGTTTGGGACTGTAGGAAACTGTAATCAAGGTGACTGGATCTTAAGGAGGCCAAGCAAGAGTTTGAAACCTGTTTCCTGGCAGTTGAAGGTTTGGTGAAAGACTGTGGGAATCAAAAGTGAGAATGAGGACAAAGCACAGACTAAAGAAAACCTCAAAGAGTCAGGCGTGGGCTGAGCCTTCCCAGCACTGTGCAGTAGAGAGGGTCTGCTGCCTCGTGGCATAGCTATGCCTATTTGGGGGTAGATGTATCCTATATGTATCAATCCCCACACACCCCAACTTGACACCCCCACTCATCAAGCAAATTTCTAATTGCAGTTTTGATGTCCAGGTATTTGGTATACAGGGTAAGGCAGTTGAGAAGTGCTACATTGAGCACCTGGGCTTAATTGACAGATATGCTGCTCCTCTTATTCTAACAGACAAGCATTCTGACTCATGTCTCATCTCCAAGAAGTGGTGCATGCCTTGGAAACGCCTAGGTAGATGCTGCCTCCGAGACGCCACCTGATCCAAGCCCTTTGCCACACATTCTTGTACTGGCTCATCCACACAAGCTCCAAGGAACCAGACAGTCGTCATTTGTGAATCAATTAGTAAATGTGGATGGACTTACTGGTTCCTAATGAAAATAGCAATCTGAGGAGAACCAAGTCATTGTTAACTGTAAAAAATGAAAGGGCTGAGGGGATTGCAAGGTGATCCTCAAACATGTGGACTGAAGGAGGGACGTCAGAACTTTCACTTAGTACCGAATCTCTTCTTTTCCCAGGGATGACTGTGCGCATTTTATCCCTCCTGGGTAATTCCCAATGGCCAGAGCAGACACACTATGATCCAGGGACTGGCAGCATTTATCTAATATCCACCAGAGCCTTTTGCTTTCCATGGTGAATTTTCTTTTTGGAAGAAAATACTTTATCTTAGAAATGGCAGCAAATCAGTGATATTTATAAAGGGCATTTTAGTCACACAGCATAAGGCTGGGAGGGAGTGTGCTATTGGCCCTGTAGATTATGTAATTGTCCACCTCGTCCCAGGTCATTCAGTGCAATATGGGTATGTAGGGGGCCCTGGCTCACCTAGGGAGCCTGTAACATAGTGTGGGCTTGAAGGTTACAGATACACCATGGAGCTCCCCAGAGTGCCTCAGACGTGACACGTTGGCTACCTGTAGAAACTGGGACTGCAAACTGTGAATTCCTTCTGTGAGTGGTTTGGTTTGGTGCCTTATTCATGGGAGAAGCATCCCCATGAAGTGACTAGAAATGAATACATGGAAGAACCCTCGCCACAGGAAGAAGCTGGAAGTGAATAAGAAGTAGTTCTCTGCCCCAGCCTCACATTTGGGAGCTATGGAATCTCTTCAGGAGGAATGAAAAGCTTGAAGAAAAGTGAGCTCTCAAGTGTCGTGGTTCGTGTCCCTCCCTGCTGCTGTCGAGTAACACCTTAAATATAATTGGCTGGAAACAGAATGTCCCAAAGCCATGACAGTAGTGAGTCAGCAGCGTGTATCTTAACTCGTGAGCTGATGTCATACAAGCATCTGAATGTTGGGAAACACAAATAGACTGTATTAGTCAGCTTGGGCTGCTATAACAAAGTCCTAAACATTGAGCGGCCTAAACAACAGAAATTACTTTTCTCACAGTTCTAGAGGCTGGAAGCTGAGATCAAGGTGTCCCTGGGGTTCATGTGTTCCAAAGCTCTCTCCTCGGCTCACAGATGTCTGTGCTCTCCTGTGTCTTCGCATGCCTCCTCTCTGCATGCATTCCCAGTGTCTCTCTGTGTCCTGATCTCCTCTTGATGGGCACCAGTCAGACTGGATTAGGGCACACCGTAATGGCCTCATTTTAACGTAATTACCTCTTTAATTGCTCTCTCTGCAAATACAGCCACACTTTGAGGTACTGGGATTTAGGGTTTCAACATATACATTTTAAGGGGACACGATTCTGCCCATTATAAAGAACACCTGAAGCATTGTTGGGTAAAGGGAGATTGTACGCTAAGGGAGGAGTGAATGGCTGCCAGAAAGTGGATCACAACATGCCAGACAGAAATCTACGCAGAGATGCATCAGAGGCTCTCCAGGAAATAGGACACCCAGTCCCCCAGTCTGGACCCTTGTTGCTGAGCCAAACACGTCTGTGGGGATGTGATGGGAGAGGAGTCTGAGGAATTTGCCAATACCATAGCAGGGCAGAAGGATACATCCACCTGAAGCCCATCAAACCAAGATGAACAGATGGAAAAGGGCAAGGGAACAGACTGTTTCACTGAATGAGGGAACTGCATATTGAATTTGCAGGGCCTCTGGCTCCAGAGAGCTGCCCTTGTAAGGCAGCACCAGCCACAGAGGACACATACACATGGCAGTATCTGCACAAGCACACATCATCTTTAGTGCTGTGCAGAGTTAAATTGAAGTGACTTATGTTTAACCAGTGATAACTTTAAATCATCTTCATGCTATTAATTCTTCTATATGGTCCTTCTTATGTGTGTAAAAGCAATGATAATAAATAATTATTACACTATTTATTGAGTAACTGGAAATACGGTGAGGGATTATATACCACACATTAACTGAAATCTGTACAACCCTTTGAGGTGGGTTTTCATTGAGACCCAGGATTCAAAGTCAAACCAAAAGAAGACATCAGCTCTGGGATTTGAACTCTACCTGCCCCACTCCATAGCCCACACATATAACCAGTGGACTACTACTGTCTAATGCAAAAAGCTCTGGAAAGCAAGGCCTGTAAGCTGGTATCTCAGCTTTGCCAGTAGCAAGACATCCTTATCTCTAGCTCTTCCCGTCAGGTCAGAGAAATGGCCACTGGACATGAGTCCCCAGAAAGGCTGGAATGCTCCCTAGACTCAGTAAGCAAGGATTTCATTTGCAACAGTTTAAGTGTATCTATGCTTGCAGGCAGCATCATGGAGATAGTGGAGGATTGGGGGGTTAATTGGTGCCTCTTCTCTGATTCTTCATTTAGTTTTCCTTGGTCAAATAGATGACTTAAAATGTTGAGAAAAGGAACATTGGTAATAAAGTTCAAAGAGATGGATTCACCAGTGTGTGTGGTCTAAACAAACACAAGAATGATCACTAATTAACCTCTTTCTCTGGGTCTCTGCCAAGAGGTCAATTTTTATGGGTTTCTAGAGCTTGTAAAAAGCAAAGTTTGGAGATGCTGGTGGTGGTTGTCCATGAGAAAGGAGATCGGTCTATTTTATGACTGTTTGATTCCCAATTCACAGAAGCTTGGGAATATAGTATAAAGGGTAATTTCTGACCTCTTATGGAAGATCCCATTTATACATTTAAAGAAATGGAGAAGATCAAATAAATGTATCCAGCCACTAGATTGACAACTCTTTGAAGGGGCAGGGAACCAAGCTGCCCTGATGATTGTAAGTCACACATTTTGGCAGCAAAAGTCAGTTTAAACATTTTAAGACTGCCCCTTACCATGCTGGAAAGAGTATGGATCTGCCAACCAAGAGACCTGCCTCCCGGCTCCATTCTTCAGTGATCTGCATATCCTAGTATACAGCAGGCGCTCAACAGACAGGTGCAAGTCGAATGGATAAACCATTGAATTAGATGCAATCCTGGAGTAAGGCACCGTATTTATCAGCTTTGATTTTCTCATGCTACACATGGATAAGGCATGATGTCTGGGCCTCTCAGAAAAGTGAAGATGATCAGGTGAGAAAATAGAGGATGGTGATATTGGCTAACGTGTTTTAGCACTACAGTATGACGGTCAATGTTCTCATCTTATTTCTTTTACTCCTACCAATGCTTTTCTAGATCTACAGTAAAACTCCTCCAAAGTGTGTCTGTCTGTAATTCCTCTCCTTCCAGCCTCATTTGAGACCCTTTCAGTCAGGCTTTTATCCCCACCCCTTCACCAGCAGCTTCTTATTAGATCACCGAAGACCCTACATCAGTAGATTATTACCTGTCTGTGCTCCTCTTACTGACCTGTGTCTTCAGCATTTGCCCTTACAGGGTGCCTTGAAGCCCCTTGCTGCCATGACAACCTCATACCTCCCCAACACCCAACACACCACCAGCCCACCCTCAGTTCTCCAGGATCCTTACTTGGGCAGACCTTTCAGCAGGCAGCAGGCCCCTCCTCTGGCTCTGTGGGGAGGGGGGTGGGGGGGCATCAACCTCCATCCCACCTCACTTACTCCAGACTTCTTCTTCAGTAAGAGCACTCCTGTGCCCAACCACGTGGAAGTCTGTGAAAGTGGAAGTCATAAACTTACACTCAAGCCCAATCCCCCCACTTGGCGGGTGAAAAACCAGGGCCCCTAGGTCACACAACCAGTTCACATAGCGCCAGGACGAGGGCCCCCAGCATCTTGCCTCCCAGCTCAGTGTTCTAGAAAGCACCATCCCACAAAAGAACAACTATCTACAAGTCAAGGCTACACAACTCTGCTTCCAACTTTGCATTCCAATTTTTGACTGATTTGGAACTTAGGGAAAGGCTTGAAAAGTATCTGAAGTTTCACACTTTCTATAACTAATAAAACACTTAGCTTTCATGGCAGGTATTACTATCATCACCCTTAAGCTCAGTCTGTTGGAGGCCCAGCTGTTCTTTCTGATGAGTGGAAGGCGACCCCAGAGGATGTGGTCCAAAGGCAACAGAGGCGCAGCGTGATCTGCGTCATGCTCCCCACAGAGTGTTACCTCTGAGATTGCTTCATAGATACTCGGAAACCTGCTTTCAAATACATTGTATTATTTATTGAGCCTCTGCTATATGTCTAACATGAACTAGTTATTTTTACACATTATAACACTGAACACCCACAAAAGCTTAAGGATTAATAATAACTACTGTTTGTTGATCACCTATTATGTACCAGGAATTGACATTCATTATTGCTGGTCTTCACAAGTCTCCCCCCTTCTTCACGGTCCCCTCAGAATCGGAAGCCCAAGTCAGTGTTCACTCTCTGTCGCTGGTCTTCACAGTCGACATGACCACTGTTCACTATTCCAGTATTATACATGAGGAAAGTGAGGCACGAAGAGATTTTTGTGACAAGCCCAACAACACACAGGAGTGAATTGACCCCAGAGCAGCCCAGCCAGTTCATTTCTTAACTCCACTAATGGCTGTAGCCTCCTTAAATTCTCCTGTTCAGGTCAGACTGGGAGCATGTAGATATCCAAGTTACAGAGTGGACTGCAGGTCAGAGAAGAATTCCACGTGGGTTGTCTGAGGCTCCAAGCACTTCTAAGAAGGGGCCACCACACTCAAGGCTACCCCAGGCTGTTGGCCAGCTTGGGAACCTGGGAACACGTCGCTTCTCCTTGGAGTTCGGCTCCAGTTCACTACCCCTGGGAGATCACATTCTAAGTGGCGGGAAGAGCGTTTCCCTAAGTACAGGAACCCTTTCCTAAGCCCCACAAGACATGGTCAAAAGCTCTGCATGCTGTTTATAAAGTAAACAGAGTAGGACAAGTAAAACAGGTTGGTCCTGCACCAGAGAAGAAAGGTGTGATCAACAAGAACAGCAGAAATAGAGAACCGAGAACAGGGCTGGTTTTAATTTTCATTGTTCTGTGTAACTAAGTGAGCAGGTTTCCTGTCTGAGCCTGATTCTGCCTCTGAAACAAGTGGGTTTAACCTGATACAGGGCCTTAGCCCTCTCTGTGCGTCAGAATTGCCCAAGAAACTTTAAAAACCATCCATCCGCCTAAGCCTTAGCCCCAGAGCTTTCATCTCACTTGTCGTGGAGGGGGCTTGGGCACTTGGGCACTGGCTGTTTTATAACCAGGCCCCAGGGGATTCTCCTACTCGGCCAGGATTGGAAAACACTGCCCTGGGTCCTCACCTCAGTCCTGGGATTCCACTTCCAGGGATTAAGGTCTCTTCAGCTCTAAAACTTTACTTTTCTGTGAAATCACACAGAAGAAAATATGTATTTTATTGAGGATCTGATGGCACATTTGTTATTTATTCTTCACAATAGTCCCTGAGCTGTCGTAGTCACAGTTTTCACACCCATTGTCATAGTTGAAGTAATCGAGGTCAGAAAGTTTTGACATTCGTTCAGCAATATTTACTGAGCATCTACTATGTGTCAGATACCGTTGCAGGTGCTGGAAACATAACAGTGAACCAAACAGACCAAGTTCCTGCTCTCACAGAGCTCCCGTCCTCGTCTAGGAGACAGATAACCAGGGCTATGAGAAGTCCCCGGTTTGCCTGGGATCATTAATGCCAGTTTATTATTTTTAGCATGGCCTTCATTCTCAAAATGTCCTGATTTGGTAGATGAATTATGTTTTCATTCTATAGATAATAAGCCAAATTTTAAAAAAATGAACAAAATAGTTGCAGGTGGTGGTAAAGGCAATGAAAAAACAACCACAACGTTATCTTTTTAAAAAAATGCCAAAACTTGTAGATAGAGCTTTTTCAAAGTCTAAAGCTTCCAAATACAGTGGTTGAGTTGTTTGGGAAAGTGGCTGCTTGGATTGGGTGGTCCAGGATGCCTCCCTGTGGAGGTGACATAGGAGTTGGCATGTGAGAGGCAGAGACCTGGGTTACCAGACAATGGGGACAGTAAGTGCAGAGGTCCTGGGGCAGGAATAATCCTGCTGTGTCTGAGGAACCAAGGATAGTCACTGTGGTCAGGCCCAGTAAGCACCTGAGAGGTGGGAGGAGATAAGGTCTCATAGAAGGGCAGGGTAGGTCTTGAGGGCTTTGATGGCCATGGGAGGATTTGGATTTTATCTGAATAAAATCCACTGAATTTTATTTTAAAATTTGGATTTTATCTACTAAGTGCAATGGAAAGACTTTAGTCAGGTTTTAGCTGCAGAGAGACATGATCAAATTAGTGGTCCTCAACCAGGGGTGACCTGTCCTTCAAGGGGTATTTGGCAATGTCTGGGACATTTTTGATGGTCACAATTGTGGGAACAGGTGCTACTGGCGTCCAGTGAGAAGAGGCCAGAGATGCTGCTAAACACATCCCATTATACAAGACTGTTCCCTCTCCTCTCCACATACACACACAACAAATAGATATCCAAACCAAAATGTCAACACTAATGAGGACTTAAAATATCACTCTGCACTTTTGGTGAGAATGTAAGATGGTGCAGTCACCATGGAAAACGGTATGTCAGTTCCTCCGAAAATTAAAAACAGAACTACCTCGTGATCCCACTTCTGGATACATACCCAAAGGAACTAAAAGCAGGGTCTTGAAGAGATATTTGCACGCTCATGTTCACAGTAGCATTATTCACGACAGCCAAGAGGTGGGAACAACACAAATGTCTATTGACGGATGGATAAGCAAAATGCGGTGCATACATGCAATGGAATATTATTCAGCCTTAAAAAGGAAGGACATTCTGACACCTGCTACAACGTGGATGGACCTTGAGGACATTTTACAAAGTGAAATATGTCAGTCACAGAAAGACAAATGCTTTATGATACCACTCATATGAGGTATCTAAAGTAGCCAAGCTCACAGAAACAGAAAATAGAATGGTGGTTGCCAGGAATTGGGGAGAGTGGAAAATTGAGAGTTGTTTAGTGGGCAAAGAGTTCTAGTTTTGTAAGATGAAAAAGTTCTAGATATTAGTTGCACAACAATGTAATGTACTCAATGCTACTTAAAAATGGTTAAGATGGAAAATTTAATGTTATGATTGTTTTACCATAATTGAAGGAACAAGAGAGCTCATTCTAGCTGTTGAGCAGGCAGTGGAAGCAAGGGGACTCTTTGGCAGGTCACTGCAGGAATCCAGACGAGAGGTAATGGTAGCTTGCATGTGGTGGGTAGCAATGGGGATGAGAGAAGTAGACAGATTTAGGACATTTTTTTGGTAGCAGTCTAAAGGGCTTGCTGGCGATTTGCATGTGAGAATTAGGTGATATGCCCAAGGTCACTTTGCTGATAAATGGCAGATCTGGAGCTTGAACGCAGCGCTGACTCCAGAGCCCACACTCTCCCTTTCTCTCCAAACATCGCATCTTCCAACATCATCTAACGGACTAGAAATTTCACTGGGATGGCATTTCTTGCTATTGAGTAGGTGGCATTCACTTCAAAACATTCCCTTCTAAAAAAATGCGTATACTTCTCAAAGCCTTAAGGCTCAAAACACTGGTTTTACTTGGGGTTATTGCACCTGGAGCTGGTCTTCCTGCCAGCAGCTCACAGTTATGCCGCAACATTTGCAGCTGTGCCTCGGTCTGGCTTTTATTGTGAAGGGGCACTGCAGTCATCAGCTTGTGGTTTCATGTTCAGCCTGTGCATTGGGATCGCAGACCTCACTCGTGCTGGCAGCTGAAACTCTTCCAGTTCTGCAGAAATCCCTTCCAGTACCTGGTGGGGGAAGCCCGCAGGGGATGATCTCCTAGAACCTTCTGTTTTTGCCTCTGTTCCTTAATGTTTAGGTTGCTAGGAAACCAGGAGAGAAAGGACTTTCTGAGGCATTTGAGGCCCAGGTTGTGTTAATGGCCACAAACTGCAATCAAGCTTCAGTGGCTGCCAGGGTCTGCTGCAGAGGTCGTGAGCGTCTAGTTGCACTGTGAGGCCAGTTTATCTTCCTTTTCCTGCGCTTTTCCTTCCCAAGCCCAAGGCAAGACCCTCAGGGAACCAAGTCACCTACTATGGGAGGCTAGTGAAGCCTCAGTCCCCTGTCCTCAGATGCTTTGGAAGGAATGATTGGATCTGGACCAAGCAGAAACCTGCGCTCTCTGAGGAAGGCATGTGCTCGGCCAATAATGGTGCTGGCAAAGGTGTGTGTGTATGGGTGAGTGGGGAATCAACCTCTTTAACCTTTACTTTTAACCTTTTCATCACAACTGAGGTTTATGTAATTGACATGGTAGCCATAAAGCAGGTGTTCTCAAACTGTGGTCCCCAAACCACAAGCAGCAAGAACTTGTTAGAAATGCAAATTCTTAGGCCCTGTCCCAGATTTCCTGAAAGTCTGCAAATGGAGCCCAATCATCTGTATAATAAGCCCTCCGCACGATTCTGATGTGTCTTTAGGTTTGAGAGCCCTGGGAAGCCCTGGGCTCTGGAATCCAGCCCTTGCCAGCTGAGTGGTCCCATGCACGTTACTGTGCTTCCAGGAGCTCAGTCTAACCTCAGATAATGCACGCTAAGCACCTGGCAGACAGCAGGGATGCAGAACGGATCTTCTGTCAATAGAACCGCTTTTCAATAGAACCACTTTTTGGTGGCCTACAGTTTGTTAGCCAATAGCTGGAGTTAAAGTATGTGTTCAGAAAGAAGTGAAATGACTTCTGTTAATACTTAAAGATTACTGTTTAAGTGACCTTATCTCAGTATAAAATCTGAATCACAAGGCTTTTACTGTGATTCAGAATCTATGGTTCTCAGAAAAAGGGAAGCTGTTGTTATGAGCATTTCCTTCCTGTTGTCTGAACTCTGCTCATGGTCACTTTTGCACATGTAAGGACGAGAAGGCAGAGAGGTCCTCCCTGTCCTCACAGCCCCTCAGGCCCTCCCCTAGAGACTGAAAAAGCTCCTGAGACGTCCAGAGCTCAGGGCACATCTCCCAGAGGCAGCTGCCTCTTCACCACCCAGAGACGCTGCCCTCTGCGCTCAAGGGCAATCTTTAAAAGCTGATTTGCAGCAAGAACAGGGTATATAGGTTTTTTTGTGCCCCACCCCAAACCCTGGGTTGAAGCGTATTGGAAAGAAGAAAGAAGAAAGGGAAATTATAGCTAATTCCTTTCTTATCACCAAGCGCAGTTCATCCCATGATCTCTTCTCTTAACTCAGGGTGGAATACTGAGGTTTCAGAATGACTTGGGAGCACTTGCTATGTGCCAGACAGTATCCTACATGCCTTATACGCATTGCCTTGTCTAGTTCTCACAATGACCCCCAATATGGTTTAATCCCCATTTTACAGGTGAGGGAATGGGGGCACAGAAATATTCATCATTCTGCCCTTGCCTCTGGTTCCTTCAGTAGTTGTCTAGAATTGTAATGGAGGCAGATCACGTGGGCTGGCGGCAGAGCCCCGATACCTCCCCCAGGCTGTGGTAGATGCTGGCTGCTGCTGAGTTTTGATAGCCCAACATCCTGGTACAATCTGGGCACCAGAGAGACAGTTGTCATTGCAGTGGCCTCAAACTGGGTTGCCCCTGGGACTGCCTGGGGAACTTTAAGAAATGTTTATGCCTGGGTCCCTCCCGAGAGTTTCTGATGTAGTTGCAGTGAGTGTGGGCTGGGCACTGGGAGTTTTGAAAGTTCTTAAGATGATTTCAAGCGCAGCCTATATCAAGGAACTGTGCCATGGATGAGGGTTTGGAGGCAGTCAGACACCTGGGCAGGCACACATTTGCCCTTGAGTTTTAGGCCTGCAGAATGCACTCTTTTTTAAACAAACAAACACCACACAAAAAGAAACCTTATCCAGTCCCCAAAGCTGTCTACCAACATGAAAGCTGGAGTTACTACAAGCCAGAAGGGAGAGAAAATCTTTGCCACACCCAGAAAAAATCCCCTGACTTTGAGAAGCACAATTTGACCAGTGTCTGTGTGCATCTCTGTCTTCTTGGGTATTAACAATCTCTTTTCTTTTCCAAAAATAATACATTCCAAACACATCTAGCCTGTTTTCTACAGCTTCTTATGTATTGCAGTTAAAAATTATCCTGACTCAGTAATAAAATAGCATGCGTTTATTTTTTTAAATAAACATGCCAGAATTTATAAATCCAAGTGACTATTTCCCTCTTCAAATAAGTCTATTTGAGAATGAAGCCCCTGTTTTAGTGATGTTGTCATTGTTTAAGACTCAGTGGGAATCCTTATAGAATTGACTCAGAACTATATTGATTAAAAAACAACCTCCACAGGGAAGAAGAAGGGGGGTATTAAGATTAGCATGCATGGGGGGGAGGGAGAAAGGGGAGGGTGGGCTGCACAACACAGAGAGGACAAGTAGTGACTCTACAACATTTTGCTAAGCTGATGGACAGTAACCGTAATGTGGTTGTTAGGGGGGACCTGATATAGGGGAGAGCATAGTAAACATAGTATTCTTCATGTAAGTATAGATTAAAAATTAAAAAAAAAAAAAAAGAAAGAAAGAAAGAAAGAAAAGGGGGATTACTCCTTGATAGGATAAAACTATTGGTAAATCAAAGATCAACGCATGCTTTAAATACCCTTAATGTTGATCACTTAAAGGGTGTCAGATGATCAGCTATGGAGGTACTCTTTTCTGATAATATTCCTTTCTCTTAATAAAAAAAAAAAAAAGCAGTTACTGTGTGCTGACCTCCAATGAGTTCTGCACAGTGGTATAGAGGGCATGTCAAAGTGTGGGCAAATGGTCTGTTTGTTTCTATGCAGAAGATCAAGGCCTAGCTTGGATACCCAGAAAATGAACTAAGATATGATATGAGGAGGAGCTTCCAGCATCAGCACTCTCTGGAGGACTTGTGCCGGGGGATGATCATCAAAAAGCCTCCACAGGGATCTGGACGATGCTGCGGTTGTGGCTGCATCCAGCCCACCGTCTCCTGGACTTGCCATAGGAATGAGGAGGGAGATGTCTAGGCTGGCATGTGCATACAGTGAGACAACGAATTTGACTGGATCTGTACTGTTGGAACTCAACCAGGAGGTGGGAGGGGTGCAAGTCGTAGCGCTCCAAAATTTTATGACTATAGACTATCTACGGTTAAAAGAACATATAGGATGTGAACAGATCCCAGAAATGGGCTGCTTTAATTTGTCTGATTTCTCTCAGACTGTTCAAGTACAGTTGGACAATATCCATCATATCATAGACAAATTTTCACAAATGCCTAGGGTGTCTAAATGGTTTTCTTGGCTTCACTGGAGATGGATGGTAATTATAGATTTGCTTTGTTTATGTCACTGTATTCCTATTATGTTAATATGTGTGTGCAAATTAGTTAGTAGTTTAAAACCTATACATACTTAAGGTACTCTACAAGAAGATATGTCAAAGAAATAATCAATCCTCCCATGTTTCCTTCCATATGCTACATCTGTAGCTTTTCTTCTTTCTTCCTAATTACAACCCTTAAATAGAATTCGTGCCTCATATCGAATTTACCGAGTATCATAATTCCTCCAGGTGGTAAAGATACCTCGAGACAAGTGCTGGGCATAGAAGCCACAGGGCATAAATCTGCAAAGAAGTAAAAAGCTAACCTTTTCAAACAATATGGCTTCTCTCTCACTTACCAACTTTACATTTCCCTGTATGGCCCCGGAAGATGACTGGTTAGCCAGAGACGGGTAAGATTCCTCAAGGGAGGAACAACCTAAGACAGGCACAGTCGCAGGGGGGCCATCAGGTGAGAAATTGGGGATCAACAGAGGTGAGGCTCAGAACCTCACCCCCCCTGCTTTGAGAGAAATCTTCTGCATCCGTGGATGTCTTGCTGCCCTTGTCTAGCCTGGATTAATACTTAGTCCATAGGCACACACCTGATCATCTGATCATCTACATTTGCCCTCTTACAGCACTAAACTATGTTTTCTACCTTTATCTTGCATCTACCTACCACTTCAGCATTTTATTAAAAATAAAAATAATAATAATAATAAAGGGAGAAATGTGGGATCCACATATAAATCAAGTACAAAAATCAAACGAATATTCATATTTGACCCGACTGTTTATAGGTCATAATGCGTGATCAAAACCGAAAGTTTCTGTGATGAATGCCCTTGTACTGTTCACCATGTAAGAATTTATTCACTATGTAAGAATTCGTTCACCATGTAAGAACTTGTTCGTTATGCTTCAGAAGATTGGAGACTGACGAGAATTAGACTTGAGATGGGTTAATGATTGTACATTGAGCATTGACCCCCCTATACTGAATTTTATTGTTGTTAACAACCATTTGATCAATAAATATGAGAGATGCCCTCTCAAAAAAAAAAAAAAAAACAACCCCCACAAACTTCTAAGATTATTTAATCATTGCTTCACTCTTTGATCAAACCCAAAGACATGGATTTGCTCCATGTCTTTGATGTCTTTATTTTCTGAATTTTGGTTCTGGAAAATGTGTAGTAATTTCTGATATTCAAATCTATCGTCAGCTAATGTTTTGCCAGCAGTGTGGTCGTGCAGATGAATGTGATCCAGGCACTGATGGGATCACAGGATTTGTGATGTGGCAAGTAATCAAATACTGTCTTTTTACACTATCAATTTCTTCTGTGTGTTATTTTTGTTTTTCCAACAAGGCTCTTTTGTGCAATACTATCTAAGGTGTTTTAGAAGTTTCTCCCCGTAGTACCTCTGCTTGGCACATGGTGAAGTTTAATTGGTACTAATCAGTTGATTAAATAGTGGCCATAGGTTTTCACCCCCATGTTCATGATCTTTCTAAGCAGGGATTTTGGATAGAGAAAGATTGGTAGGACCAATTGCTCACTGAGTTGCTTCAAACACTTTCTGGGACAGTGGTTATTGGTGGGATGCGGTGGGTAAGATTCTGATTGCTAGTGACATTCATGGACAAGTAATTGGCAAGACGGAGGGGGGCCAGTTGTAAATGAGCAAAGACACTGTGCAAGTCAAGACATGTGCAAATCGAAGCTTTCTCCTTAGACATCCTGGGGTTTCATTCTATGAATAAACAATAGAATTATAGCTCGGCTTTTTCTCCCCTGAGTGATAAGGCCAGAATTGAAATATTTGCTCCTGGAATTGAGACTAGTGTGTCTTAGCATCCAAGCCTGAACTGGACTTTCACATGTGACTCTGGCTGTATTTGCAGTAACAATCTTGCTCTTCCCACGTCTCCCCTGCCCCATCCCCACCCAGAGTCTGTCATTGTCTTTAACCTTTCAGAGCAGCCATCCAGGGCTTCGAGGTGACATGCTGGGCCGGAAGCTTTCCTTTCTCCGGGGTAACTTGCCTGCCGAGTTGTTCTAGATGGACATTTGTTAAATTAACTCTTCCTCCCATCCATCTTGCAAAGAAAGAAGTCTTAAGTTGGGTGTTGATTGTGATTTGGTTTGATGCTGAACTTGTGTGTGTGACTAATCTCAGACATGACAAGTGGTTTCCTTTCCTCTTTTCTTAAAACGACTAACATGGACAGAGAAGGGGAAAAAAATCCAAGTTGGCTGAGTTGACAGAGCACTTGCTTGGTGCTCTCCCTGGAGGCCCAGCATCGGGAGGGGGGTGTGCCACCTCTCCTGGGTGTGAGAGGAACCTGGTGTGCTTCCACGGCCCTAGATGTGCCCTGGGCCCCACTGGCTGAACCTCTTCAAAGCAAGGGTGGGAGAGAGGGCCCCAGAACTGTCGCTGTATTGGAAGCTTGGCAACAGTCCTAACTGGGGGGGTGTTGTGACTACGCTGAAACTATATAATCTTGTCTAAAAAATGGGGACACTAAACTGAATGATCTCTGAGGTCTTTAAAATTTGGCTTAGTTAATTTCAGTTGCTTAACTTTAAGAGACCAGCAAGATGTTAAATTTTACCAAGGTATTTCTGGTCTACTTGATCGTATATATTATATCTACAAAATAGACATACAAATCTTGAAGAACTTCAAAATGACACAGCTTTCTATATTACATACGTGTTAATAATCATCAAATACAGTCCCATATAAGGCCTGAAACCAATTATTATGTAAGCACTTACTGAGAAACTATGTGGCTGAATAGGTGGGGTGTGGGGTCTTACCCTTTTCCTGTTTTCAATAAAATTTAAGTGAGGGGAAGGAGCGATTCATATACATAAGAAAATAAAATATGGAAAATTTATTAAATGCCAAATGAGAGGTAAAAATTAAGTGTTGTAGGACCTGGAGAGGAAGGAATGGCAGTATTTGACCTGTAAGAATGGAAAAGCTGACTCAGAAGATGGGCTTGGAGAATGTAAAGTATCTAGAAAAATCAAACTCAGAGAAGCAGAGAAGTTCCTTCCTTGCACAGCTGCATCTCATGAAATGCCCTCTGATGGCACATCCACCCAGGTGGGAACCTATGCCCCCAAGCTCCTCCCAGAAGGGTGCTGGGAGGCAGGAGCTCTCTGCTGCTTTGAAGGAGACGGTGGGGGAGGGGGGTGGTTGAAGGGGAAGCATGATGGGGGGGTTGAAGAGGAAGCATGGAGGGGCCCCCCCGGGCCTTTTCCTGGGCTCCAGACTCCTGCCTCTGTTGCAGGCTGGTCTGGCAGATTCCCTCCACGCGCGGCCAGGTGAGAAAATCATTGTGAAGGAAGTCCAGCTCGTCAGGCAGGTGTGAGGGATCTGTTTCTGCAGGGCTGCCCACTATTCCACGAGTTTCCTCTTCTGTCTTCCTGCTCTCCTCTGACTTTTGGTTCCTTCTTACTATTGATTGGGTGCCTTTGTCCCTCAATTGGATGCCCTGTGCCCAGCGGTGCCTCAAGATGGAGGTGAAAGCCAGATTTCTCAGGCTCCCCCCAAAGAGAATTCCTGATTTCTCAGGCTCAGCCATTATACAGCCACAGCATCTATACAAGGCAGATTTTCCAAGGCCACTCAGATTCCAAATAGGCATTTTATTGGTCTCCATGTGTGCTTGTCTTGTGCCTTGATTTCAGATCCAGAAAATAAGATTCTGGCTTCACAGATGGTGTGGTTACTCATTTTGTAGATAGGTAATGATTGATGGGTCTCCCGGGCAATTTGTGCCTTTAATAGGGACCACCTAAAGGCAGGTGCCCTTCTGCAAAAGAGGGCAGGAACTTGAAATGTGGTACAAGCTACTGGGGGAGATAGATTCCAGCTTTTGGTGCCCCTCAAACCTACAATGCTGATTGTCACATTTCAAAAACAGGACTGCCTTTCTCTGTGTGGATCAGACCAGCTCTGCCGTCCATGCTGCCATTTACACCTGCCTTTGCCTTTTGACATTTCTGCCTTTTGCTCTAGTTGCATACATATTTATCTTTTGATCTTCTCCACTGGATGTGAGTTCTTTGAGAGCTTGCTGCAACTGTAGTTCACTTGGTATACAATCATAACCCTGTCCATCAATTTTTGTGGAATCACAGAATCTCAGACTGTAAAGGATCATAAAGAGAATCTGTTCTAAGGGTGCCATTAGACATCACAGACCATGGCTGGATGATTTGGGTGGACGGATGAATGGTTAGATGGAAAGGCAGACAGATGGATGGATGGATAGGTAGGTAGGTGGGTAAGGGGGAGATAGATGGATGAGTAGATGGGTGGGTTGATGGATTGGAAGGTGATGAGGAAAGCAGGGCTCAGAAAGTGTGTTTGGCCTATAATCAAACAGTTGCTGTGACAGAGCTGGGACTCAAATGAACAGATTCCCAGGACCATGTTTTTAGTGTTTATGCTACATTCTTCCTTGTGATGGATACTGTCTAGCCTTGTTCAACTAACAGCTAAAGTAATCTTTAGCACTTCATTCAATAGCCAGTAACTACTCATAATGGGGGAAAGTTCTTCCTTGTCTCTTTCCACCCTGTTCCCCAGCTGAAGAAAGAGAGATATAAGGGATGACAAGTCCTTTTATCTCCTGGACCAGTTATTCTTGGAACCAACCACAGTGTAGTTGGTGAGAACCTCTAAGCACCCAGTTCTGAGCCAGGATAGTCAGCGGTTCTGAGGGAACCATCTGGATGAGAGGTTCTGTGCCATTCTGATCATCAGATTCACCTGGAAAGCCTTAAATCTATACATTTTCAAGACTTGACCTCTAGATTTCTCTGAGATATTCCTGAGAATATTTATTTTAAAAGTTCTCCAGATAATTTTAGTCATCAGACAGGTTTTAGGTCTCTGTTCTGGATTATAATGGTTACAGATCTGTGAAGAGGATAATACTATTTGTGTCCATTAATTAATTCATTCTTTCTGAAAACATTTATTAATCATGTTCTCTGTCAGGATCCTGGAAGGGAACTAAGGGCAAATTCCCACTGGAAATTTTGAGGAGCTAAACACTCCTCAAATATAAATGTAAGTGAGGTTTTTTGAAATGTAGGGCTTAAGAAAACCAGCAAAGCGATAGTGCAGTGGCTCCAGCTGAGCACCTGCAAGGAGCTGTAGCTGCTTCTGTGCTGAAGTGCAAGGGCAGGGAGCAGCCACTGGAACCCAGAGGGAGAAAGAGGTATGTGGAGAAGGTGCTTTGACAGGAGAATTGGCCTCCACTTTGACACCACCTGCAGCCACCGCACGAAGAGAGAGTTGAAGAATAAACAACTGACATCACTATAGATCAAACCCAACCAGAAGCCAGAGGGCAAGCCGGCACTTTGATTAAGAACACAAAGGCTAGCGTCATGGGGCACAGAGCTGGGCGGAGCAGGGTGGAGGACTGATGGGGAGGGGCAGATGAAGCTCATGTGCCATGCACCTGACACTGCGCTAGGTGGCAGGGCTCCAACGAGTAACATGAAATGGTCTCAGCCAGGGGAACTCAAGAGATTTGTGCATAATTGCCCAAAGCTCCCCCCGCACCCATGGCTCATGGATGCTGGTGATCAGGAGCAGAGAGATGGAAAGCACATCCACTTGTTCACACTCTTCGTCTTATGACTGGAGCTCATGGTCAAGGAACCTTATTTCCCTGGCTGAAGCTTTTTAATTGGAAAATGTTTATGCCAACTGTAAGCAGCTCTTTGCTTTTTCAGATGCAGAATGAAACTCGGTTACCTTTTTCTGGAGTAGATATTCTGGTGTTGCTCAGCTGCCTCTGAGTGTTTACACTGAATCCTGTCCCCACGACAAGGACCAACATTGAGTAATTTCTTTCTGCATCAGGAAGCCGAGGGACACAGAATATATACATTTTGCCAGTATAATTTCATTTTTCACACAAGAAAGTCTTCGGGGATATCTGGATCACTGCATCAAATCAAGTGAATTAGAGACAAGGGTGACTGAACTTGAAAATCATTTCCATTGTTCTCAAGTAGTCAGGAAAGCACTGTTGACTTTGCCATAGCACTGATTTCCCAGGGATGAGCTGCTCGCTTTCTTCCAGTGGATGACATGGTGCGATGGGGCTGTGGGGACTGAGACCCTCCTCTACTCCTCATCCACAATCTGCCTTCAGGCCAGACCTTGAGGAAGCTTTTTTAATTTTAACTTTAATTTTTTTGGTATCATTAATATACACTTACATGAACAACATTGTGGTTACTAGATTCCCCCCATTATCAAGTCCCCACCGCATACCCCATTACAGTCACTGTCCATCAGTGTAGTCAGATGCTATAGAATCACTATTTGTCTTCTCTGTGCTATGCTGCCTTCCCTGTGCCCTCCCCCTATATTATGTGTGCTCATCGTAATGCCCCTTTTCCCCCTTACCCCCCCCTTTCCACCCATCCTCCCCAGTCCCTTTCCCCTTGGTAACTGTTAGTCCATTCTTGGGTTCTGTGAGTCTGCTGCTGTTTTGTTCCTTCAGTTTTTCTTTGTTCTAATACTCCACAGATGAGTGAAATCATTTGGAACTTGTCTTTCTCCACCTGGCTTATTTCACTGAGCATAATACCCTCTAGCTCCATCCATGTTTTTGCAAATGGTAGGATTTGTTTTCTTCTTATGGCTGAATAATATCCCATTGTGTATATGGGAAGCTGACTTTTTTTGTAAATTACTCCTGGTGTTGATCATTATTTCTATCACCATAAATACTGAGCATTTATTCCAAATCATGCCTTGCTCTAAATGATTTGTATGCATTTCATCATCTGACATACTATATATTTTATGTTGATATTTGTTACCTTTCCTTGCCCGGTAAAATGGGGGTTTTAAAAAATACATATGTTTTGTTCTCTGCTGCAACCCCAGGAGCTATAACAGTGCTGACAGACACATCATAGGCATTTAGTAAAAATTTAATGAATAAATATATGCATTATCTATCAAGAACCGTAGGAGGTAGGTATTATCCTTTCCACTTTAAAGATGGGGAAACTAAAATTTGAATCTTACTTTTGAAGATATCTTAATTTGGCAAAACAGGGGGCACCATCTGAAACTCACAGGAAGGGAAAGGATGCATTTCCCTAGGAATATATGGAGAAAATAAAACCCATTTAGCTTAGTTTTGCTTATAGAAAGCAGTTATGTGCGGTCTCCATCATGGACTTGTTTCCCTGAAAGGTGTATTTATTCCTCCATTTACCAGCAGACTTTGTGCTGAGGGTAGAATTATACTCAGGGGCTCCTGAGGCAGAGGGGAAAGGGAGGGATGATGATGAGGCACGTATGGCCAGGCCTTTGTGTAATGTCATCTCACTTTCCCCTCACAAGCCTAGTTATCACCCCCGTGTCACAGGTGAAGACATGGAGGCTGAAAGCAGTGGCAGGATTTCCCTGGGGCCACATGCCCAGCACGAAGCTGCCCATCTTTTCTCTTCCCCATGTTTTCAGGAGCCTACTCACCTGCTCACCATTACATCTCCAGTGCCCAGCAGAGTGTCAGGTATGTAGTCAGGGCCTAAGCAGCATCAGCTGAGTTGGAATTTCGGGGGCGCATCCTATCTCCACACGCTCTTGGGCCTTCCTTGTCCCTTCTTCATGCCCTTTGGTTGAGGCCTCATGGTGCAATCTGAGCAGGCAGGGAGTGGAAGGAAGACTGAGCTCTGTTTGTTGGCCAGAAGACACAGATGGTGACTAATATGGCAATTATTTATTTTGATCTTATCCAGCATTTTCATTTCTCGCCAGCCCTTTGATTACTTGGGAGGCCCCTGGCAGCATGTGGGTGCATTTCGTGCTTCACTGGTGAGGCCCACAAAGTCTCTTTAAATTGACTAAGTTGGAGGGCATGAGAGTAGCCAGGAGGAGAGGGGAGGAATCTGTGTGATAGCCTGTTAGGCAAAGCCACCCCCGGCCCTGTCCTGGGGCTGCAGTACGGTGGGAGTGCGCCGGGGCTTCCAGCCTCAAGCCTTCATGCGGGGTGCTGGGTGGGTCCGATCTGATCCTTCACAGGCTCTGCCTCTGAGGCGAGCAGCATGCAGTAGAGATGGAGCTGAGATCTCTGTACACTAAGCTGAAATGCTCTGGATGAGGCTCCAAGCGCCCACAGGGACGGTGCTGAGAAAATGCTCTGACAGTTTAGAGAAGGGAGAGAAGAGTCCTGTTGTGGTGGTGGTGGGCAGAAGGGATCAGGGAAGGCTTCCTGGAAGAGGAAGTGTTTGCCTGAGTCTTGAAGGATGACGGAGTCATCTGTGAGGAGAAGGCAGGAAAGCATTCCAGGAAGCAGGTGTTTCCTAAGGTGCAGCAGAATTTGGGAAGTACAGGGTGTGTATGTTCAACAGCTAGGAGCTCCTCCGGCTGAAGCAGAAGGAGCACAGAAGGGAAAAACGGAGGTGTGAAGTGAAGTCTGTGCGAGAGATCCTGGGAAGCCCGGGCTGGAGGCATTTAGGTGCAGTGGCATCAAGTCCTGGATTTGGAGCCTAACCTTCTGGGTTTGAAATTTGGCTTGCTAGCCAGGTCACCCTGGGCAGCTGCCCCACTGGGTATCAAAGCACATCCACCTTTCCCTCCTCCTTGACCCTCTAATGAAGCTGCAACAGGGTCCAGATAATCCATAGAAAGGACTTCACAAATGCACATGGTAAGCATCCAATAAACAGTAATAGCTATATTGTTGTTATTTTTGTTTTTAATTATTAGACTGTGAGATTCCATGAAAGGTTATATTGAAACATGTAAGAAAGATGGATGGAATGTACTTTGGAAATACCTGGGATCTTCTGACCTCTCTGGTGAGCATCTTTTATGAATGAGCTGTTCATATGAACAGGTGCTTTATTTTTGGTGTGTAAGGGGCCTAGCGCCATAGTAATGTCATAGTAAACTTGTGTAGAAGGTAGTATTGAATTCGATTTAGAACAGTAGATAGTCTAAGTACAAAGAACAGTTCAATTCAGAGCTCACTTAAAAAGGTTTACTGAGCACTGCCTATGTGCTCAATACCAGGTGAAACAGTGACAGTACAAAGATCAGTGATCCATGGTCCTAGCAGAGTAGAAACATCGACATGAAAATAAACAGAAAACATAACTTTGGTAAAAGAAGTTCGCACAAGCTTCTACATTTAGGAAATCATTGAAATAGCTCTGCGTAAAGTACCTCCTGCTACATGGTTACAGCATACCTAGGTCTATGTTTTTTAAAGTAATGAACATCCTTTTCATGGCTCAATCCGTGAATTCAAAACTACGAAGCTATAGCAATGAAAGCAATAGAACTGTAATCCTTCTACAACAACACATCCCAGAGTTTTGGTATGTTCTGAGCAACTGTAGTTAAATCTAGGAACTCTGAAGACGCCTGGGATGCCATGGGGGTGGCTAGGTTGCCAAGCATATGATTGCTCTGCCTGTGTGCCCTTGGACAGAGTGGTTCCATCGGGAGAGGAGGAGGGGGACTACGATCATTGTCCTGTCCGCTCCCCTGAGCCTGGCATGGTATGTGCACAACATTCCGTATATGCCATCTCTTTTGACAACTCAACAGTAACCCTGTGGAGTGAAGATTATTAACCACGTCTTAGATAAGGTAAGAGAACCAGAGAAGCTAAGGAAATTTCCCCAGTTCACAGAGCTAGTAAATAACAGTCAGGGTTGGGATAAAGGTATGTCAGACTCCAAAGCCCTTTCTGCATTTGCATTCCAGACTTTCTAATATCACAGTTGTTAAGCTGACAAGGAACAATTTTAATCAGCCTAATGCAGATGCATTGCATCCACAAAAAGAAACTGTTCCCTTTGCGATGAGTCACTGATCATCCACTGCATGTGGGGCTGGAAGGTGGAGGTGGCAACTGCTTCTCTCCCGCTGTGTGGGGTGGCGATGACTTTCTCAGAGCGTCTGTCTCTATTCCTCCCCTGCTTCGCACTGCCTGGCACTCCACCCAGAGCCCTTCCCTAGATCCGGCTGCCTCTGGGGCACCCTGCCTCTGAAGGGCACTGAGAAGTGGCACTTGGCCAGTGAGCATCCTCGTGCTGCTCTGGGATGTCTGACCCCCTGACCCAGCCCAGGGCGAATGCTGGTGCACTGAGTGCTGACCAGTCCCACAGTCCTCTGTCTGCTAAAACCTGCATGAGCAAGGAGGGAGGAATACAGATGAGCCAGAAGAGTAATAACAGAAATCACAGTGCACATTTACATTGCGTTTCATGGTTCACGACAAACTTTCTCTTATCATCATGGGGGAGCCAGGTTCTCCTTATTTTAGTCTTCATTTCATAACCATTTTTCTTTTTGATAATGCTAACTGCACGGCACTATTCTCTTTTGGCTTTCATAAGATTGTATATTCTGGTTTTCCTCTTCTCTCATTTCCTTCTGTCTTGATTGCTCCCCTTCTGGCTCCACAAAATAGGTTTCCAAGTCTCGGTCCTTATTTTCTTAATAAAGATTTCTAGTTTCAGTGGAGTAATGTTTGGGGAGCATTAACCTGCTCCCCAAAAATCAATTATGAAGCCTGGGCAAAATATTTAAAATACTTTTGAAAGCAAGCTTTAGGGAGCAACCAACTCAGACAGGAAGTGGAGATGCTGTGATCCTTGGGAGAAGGACAGTAAACCAGACAAGCTACCTGACGCTACTTCTCATTCTCAGCAAGGGGAGTAGAGCCCGAGGGGAAGGCATCACATCACTAGCTGAATAGGCAGAGGTCTCCTCAGCATTTAGGGCTGCCAGAAAGAAGGGGAGCACAGATAAGTGAGCCTTCAAATATGCAAGCAAATTCCCTGAAGTCATTGCATGACTCCTGAGTTGCACCTGCCTGGAGTGAGATTCCAGGAAACACAGGGAGGCTAAAGAGCTGGGCAGAGATTTCAGCTGGGAATTCTGGGAAGATAAAGGATGATGTTCGAGTCCTTCCAAAGTACGGGGGCCTTGGTGAACACCCTGGATTTAAGGTAAGGCTGCAAGAGGCCTGAGTCATAGGAATAGGGGCCCTATCCTAAATTCCCTTAGAATTTTGACCATGAGCTAAGGGTAAGGGAAAAAATAGAAATAGATTGGCAGTAACAAAGCCTAAAAGCAAACCTGGATGGGTTCAAGGTGAGTTACTAGTCCTTTATCTGCTTGAAGAAAAGAAAACCTTAATCCTTCTTGGAGAAAGACAATGTTATGTAGAACCTCTACAGGTCTGACCCACAATGTCAGACATTCAATCACAAATTACAAGGCATGCTGAAAAACAGGATCAGAGGTCTAAACCTTAAGAAAAAAAAAAACAATATAAATAGGCTTATAGGAGATTCAATGATTGAAGTGATCAGTGATACAGGCTTTAAAACACCTGTATTTTTTATGATTCTTCTTTGGAAATTTCACACCAACAAATATTTCCCCAAGAATATACCCTCCACTGAGCTGATCACTGTCTCTCCCAGACATGCTTGCTTTTCTTTTTGTTAAAGGCACCCTCATCTTCCCTCATTCCCAGGCTTAAAACTGCCATCATAGCTGGCTCCTACTTCTCCCTCAGAATCTCCTACAATTAATTTCTCTCTTCCTAATTACCATAGCTGCAATTTTAGGTATGTCTTTATGCCTCTTTCCAGAGCCAGCAATTGCCTCTTTCTCTTAAAAAAAAAAATTGAGATATAATCCACATAACATGTTTAAGGATTAAAGTTCAGTGGTTGTAATCTTAGATATGAGTTCTGAAGTAAGGGTCAGATAAGGGAAAAACCAAGTCACTGGGATAAGATGGGAAAGAAGTGGAGGTGAGAGGAGCTGGGACCCCTTCATGACCAGATATTCAAGCAGGGAGGGCCAGGACACAAGAGCCTGTCATCCTGTTACAATGTTGAGTTTAGATCTCTGTGGCGTTTTTCATTCTTCTGTTATTAGAGCCTCACGGGGCTCTGTGAGGTAGACAAGTCAGGCATTATTAAATCCACGTGATGGAAGGAGACACGGATGCCTGCTGTGAAGAGCCAAGACTCGTCCAAGGTTACATAACTGGTTCCTGCAGTCTGGTCGGAACTCCAGCCCAAGCTCTTTCTGCTAGGCCATACTTTCTTCCAGAGTAAGGAAATTACACTGAACCCAATCTTAGGGAATGTAGATAGAGAAATTTTTTTTAAAAAGTGATCTAGATAGGAGTAAGTGCCTTTCTTTTAAAATTCCACAAACACAGAATGAACACCGAACTTGAACTTGGTTCTGCTATTGATCAGTTGTATGACCTTGAGGCCATCAATGAATGCTTCTGAGGCTGTTTTCTCACCTGTAAAACTGAAATGATAATAGTTCTCTCACAAATTCTCTGTGAGGATCAAATACAGAAAATATACTTTGTGCTATGACAAGGGTAAAGTATTAGATTAACAGGGGTTAAGTTTTTTCTTTGACTAGTAATGGACTCCGAGAACGGTGTGCAAGGGCTCTTCCCATGCACAGGCTGCCTCAAGCTGGTGAAGTATTTCTTCACTCCCTCGGAGGTAGATGTCTGTTGTTTATAAGTCTCCTACTCTGTGGTATTTTGTCATAGCAGCCTGAATGGACCAGACACAAGCTGATATAATAGTGACTACGGGGAGTAACTCCTTTAGATGGACAGGTCAGGGCAGTGAAAGTCACTCCTGCATTTTTCTCCATCTGCCTGTAGTTTCTCACCTCAACTAATTCTTACAAGATGCTGCAGAATGAGTTCTTATGTCGCTGGTGTCTCACAGGAAGTAATTGGAATGATCATGAAGATTACTATTCTTTACTCTTCCTCCCTGGCTCTCCAACCAGAAAGCACACATAATGCGTTGCTTGGATGGAGTCTGGGGGAGTGGCGAGTGGAGGTTGGCTGGAGCAGGGTGATGCAGTCTATGGATAATTGATTTCTCTCTCACTTTGTGCTCGCGTCATCTCCTTTTACATTCCAGCACACACTGCATCTTACAAGCTGGGCCTGGTTCCTGAAGCATCACTTTCTGTCCCTCTGAGTTCTGTAAGCATCTCTTTACCAGGCTTCTGGACTGAAATGCAGGGCAGCCCTGGCTACCACAACCTGAGAGGGTGGAGGCTGGGACTGTGGAGGGCTCTTTAGTTTTGAAGGCATTTGATACATTACAAATTCATGACATGATGGAAGTACAGGGATCTTTCCATTCCCATCACATTGCCCAGCACGCTGGACTTTCTCGCAGCTCTCGGCGCCAGCCCATGCGACCCCAGGCTCGCGCTCACTGCTGTCAAGACTGCCAGCTCAGCTCTCCACGGCACAAGCTGAAACTTGCTCAGCACCACCTGGACCTTGCCCAGTGAGGGCACATTGCTCAGCCTAAGTAGGTCTGTCCTCAGTGGTGCAGTGGGGCTTGGCACTTGACTGGAACTCAGATCCCAGGGGCTTTTTAGGTTTGTGTTTAATTTCAATCTGATCAATTTTCTATCCCTTATCTACCAGATGCCAGGGATGGTCCTAAGCATTAGGGAGGGAAATGAAATGTAAAACTGTTTCCCTACTTCTCACCTGGTTGAAGCTGTCATCATTTCTCTCTTGCAGTATTACAACAGCCCCCTGAATGTAAGTTATAGCATGTTCCTTTCCAACACAAAATCTCCCAGTGGCTCACATTTTACTCAGAGAAAAAGCTAATTCTTCTCCATGGCCCATCTATCATGTCTCAGACCACCTCTCCTACTCCCCATCCTCATTCAGCTCCAGCCACTCTGGCCTCCCCCCGGGGCCCAGGTACTACTCATCCCCGGGCCTTCCCACTGAATAGCTCTTCCAGGCACTCACTACAAGCTGTAATAGCCCTCATAATCATTTTGTTACCTCTTGCCTGCCTTCATGAAAATCCCACCTCACTGATGGACTTTCGTCTGTTTTGTTCACTGGAGTATCGTAATCACTTGCAATAGTCTGCTCAGTAAATATTTTTTGAATAAACACATGAAGGGAGGAAGGAAGGACTTTGCAATGTAGTGTAGGAAAATAGGATGAACAGTAAGTATGAAATCATTATTTTTTTATGTCCTGTTCCCTTTTATTTGCATCTCTTTCAGCACTGACCCAGACTTACTTTATGTTGAGGGTGTGAGGTCCGCCTGGATCTCCCGGCATCCTGGACAGTATACTGCACCAGTTCTCCCTCCAGCACCTAGCCCTGGGTCCTGTATGCATTGGGCACTCGATGGGAGAAAGATCAGAACCTTGTAAACACATGTTGCGACTGTTTAGGGGGTCGTCATCATTGTGGGCTGTAATATTCAGGGAGACAGGATGGGGGTCTGAAGCTGGGCACTGAAGCTGGAAGTGGGGAGCAGAAAGGGAGCTCCAGGCAGAGACCGAAGCCAGCAGAGGTTGGAGGCTGGTATGCGTTGAGTGCTTTTGAATTGATGTTTCCTTCTGGGCAGGGCGAGAGTGGTCCAGTCTTTTGTTCTCTCTGCCTTCTGCACTGCTGCCCCAGGGCCTGAGGTGTGACTTTTCTGTCTGCAGTGTCTGGACCCCTCTTCCTTCAGCTCACACCCATGCCTCCTCTACACCCCAGGGCTTTCCTGTGGGCCTTGTGTCAGGAGCCAGGCAGGTGTTACCTCTCGCTGCTCCAGTATGCTGGCAAGCTAAAAGCTCATCTGATGCCTGGAGACCCCTCCCCAGATAGCCAGACTTTCCTAACCCTCCATCCCATCTCTTCTCTCGTAGGACCTGTGGGCCACTGTCATCCTTTGTTCTGCAGGGGATGCTGTTACCCCCTGGCACTGGGCTGCCTCCTTGTGAGTTTGTTGATATCTATTTCCTCTGTTGAGCTATATGTCCCTAGAGAGTAGGGTGGGATTTTATCTTTTATCATGTTCATATCTTTTATGTGGCTCATAAATAAGCTGTCGTAATAACTGTGTGTTGATTCCGATGAATTGCTGAATGAGTTCCTGAATGGATGCTGCTCTAAGAGGCAGAGATTGGCCCAGAAAAGCATTATATTTGAAGACACAGAAACCGTGCTACTGAGAAGTGATGCCTTAACCACAGAGACAATAATGATATTTAGCACTTACTAGGTACCTAGCCAGGTGTTTCTTGTACTTCATTTTATTTGTTCTTCTGAACAATCCTGTGAGGTAGTTTCCATTAGAATCTTTGTATTTATACTCATGCTGAATCCTCCCAACCTCAGCAGGAGGGCTTATTTTGAACTCCATGAGCAGAACCTTCACAGCCTTTAGGTCTCAGCTTACATGTCACCTCTTTGGAGAAGCCTTCCGTGACTACTCTACCTAAAGCATCCCCTTCCTGCCATTGTCCTCAGTCACAGTACAACATTATCTTTCCATCCAAGTACTTGTCACAAGCTGAAATGATCTTTTTTTTTCTTTTCCTAAATTTGCCATCTTCTGTCTCCTGAATGGTAGCTCCATAAAGGTCATGGCCTTGGTTACATTGCCCACCATGTTACTTCCAATGCTTAACAAAGAACCAGGAGCACAGGAGGCATGTAACATGTTTACTAATGAAGGACCCTGACTTAGTCATTTTGTATCTTATTTAGTGCCTATGAAAGTGTAAGGGCTCAATCTTACAAGTGTTTTGACACTTGAGGGAGGTGCGTTAGTATGTCTCTTCCTTTGTCTGTTGCTTCTAAATTCAAAAAGTATTTCAAAGCTGTTTTTTCCACCAATGTTCTATGAAGATGATTACTTTTTATTTAGAAAGAAAACATTTGTAGCCCCTGCCATATGCCAGTAGGTATTCTAAGCACTTTACAAATGTTAATTTGTTTAATCTTCACACCAACGCTGTGCAGTAGCTATTATTGTCTCCATTTTACAGAAGAGCAACTGAGGCACAGAGAGGTTAAGTAATTTGACCAAAGTCACATAGCCAATAAATGGTAGAGCTAGAATTTAAATCCAGGCAGGCTGGCTCCAAAGTCCATGCTCTGAACTGTGACACTATAACATTTCATTTTGCTGTACTGAAGAGGACCTGGGTAGTGAAGGGAGAATGGAGGGATCTCATTGACTGAACCTCTGCTAGGTTCTAGGAACTTTGCTAGGTCATCTCAGGCTTCAAAATTGGGTATTATCCTAATTTTGTAAGTTGAAAAATTGTGACTCAAAGAGATTAGGTAACTTGCCCAAGGTTATGTAAATAGTGGCAGAGCCGGGAGGCAAACTCAGATCTGCTAGGTTGGGAAGTCCGCGTGCTTCCCTGTGTGCGTGCCACATGGCAGCTAAAAGGAGCAGGTCCAGAACTGGAACCCTAGCTCCCCTCTAGAAGCATCATGCTTGTTCCACAGGACCAAGATGCAGTCGCCATAATTTTGCTCTAGTGGAAAAGCAGCATTTCTCACGGCCACTCTGATTTCCTTGCATCTCTGTTTAGCATCCAGAGTGGTCAGGCCATGGCTTATGATGGACCCAGCCCTTGGTCAGCTGTCAGAATGGAGTGCTCAGCCTCCCTAAAACTCCTTTCCTTGATTGTAAGACAGGGACACTGGCAGTCATGTGTCCTGCCTTAGGGGGCTATTGCAAAGATCTAATGCCGTTATGTTCATGAAAGGGGTTGGACAACTATCAAAGTCTGTGAAAGAAACACAGTGCCATACTTAAAGAACAAACCCTGGGGAACTGAGGACAAAAACCTAGCAGAGCCTAATGCTGAGGCAATATTGAGTGATTTCTCTGTAGCTATGTCCTTGACTTAACTTCCCTTTCACAGTCATGATTTTCAGGTCCATTTCCTTCCCATTGGCCCTTCTCTTCTGGAAATGCTGCGCAAAGCAAAAATCACCATCCACCCATCCATCTATCCACCCACTTATTCATTACACAATAAGCATCCCAGTTACTGGAGATAAGACACAGTACCCAAAATAGTGGAACACCCCCGTGTAGTCCTAATGGAGAGACAGGCTCCTGTGTGCGTGTGTGTGTATGTGTGCACATGTATATACATATCTGATATACTATTGAGAACTTTAAAAACACTATAGCAAGTGCTTTCTACCCTCTTCCTTATTTTATCTTCACTGAAACCTGATAATGAATGGATTATTCTCCCATTTTACAGATAAGGAAACTGACCCTTGGAAGTTTAACAACTTGGCTAACATCCAGTGATCAGAAAGGGTGGAGCTTGGATTCATCTTCAATTATAACTCCAAAGCCCAAATATCATCCTGATGATTGTACTAAACTGTATGAATATAATTGCTTCAAACTTTCCCCTTTTATTCTCATGGGTTTTATAGCCTTTATTGGTATTTATCAATCATACAGCTATGGGCATCAGGCAGATTGAAAACATGTTACCTGGGACTGGTTTAGGGGTGTATTGTAGGGGTTGGTATGAACTGAGGTGGAAATAACATTGGCTGGTGATAGAACAAAGTCCATCCTACGGCATGGAGGAATAATGTTAGGAAGGTAGCACTAAAAGGTGGTTAGCATGTTAGTGATTTAAATATCTAAGGTTTTAGGACTGAACTCCCATGGGACCTCCTTTGGACTGACTATACTGTTGGTTATGGTTCTATCAGGGCAGCAGGGATGGATGGCACAGAATAAGGGGTACATCGCAGGCACTAGATCTTATATGATTATAGGAGGGGGTAAGGAGTCTATGCAAGACTTGCTCTTCTTCTGGTCCTTGGCTTGAAGTTGCCCCAGGTCAGCAAGGCCAGCTTTTGGGAAGAAAAGAAGGGTGTGAGTGGAGAGGAGTGAGGACTATCTGGGCCTACAGAGACAAACTAGAACCCGTGAAGGTAAACTGGAACCTAGCGCAAGTTGGAACTTGACACAGTAAGTAGAAGAGCGTCAGTCAAACCTGAGTAGTCTGACTCCAGAGCCTGTGGCATAACCACTGCTCGGTACTTGGTGTTGGCTTTTCCATGGGGCGGTGATGTCTAACTTTTAGTTTTCTATGAATTAGAGATAGAGAATGCTAAAAATATTTAAAATACCTGGCACTTAATAGATCCTTTATAGATGGTATCTTGTAAAAAAACATTCCTACTTCTCTCAGGACTTTTGTGCCCAGTTTGTTTTGTTCATTTAGAGGTTCACTAAGAGAATTTATTTTCCCTGCCTCATTTAATTTGTCAAGTCACTTGGCATCAGTGATTATTTTGATGGTATAGTGGTGGTCAGCCACTTCCTCTTCTGCACCATGGTGTTTGTGAATGAGTGTGTGTGTGTGTGTGTGTGTGTGTGTGTGTCTGTGCAGTGAGGGTGTCTGTAGTAGTTTCTCTGAACCTTGGAGGACAAAGCACCAAAGAATCTGTGATTTGTTTAAAGTCATACACATTAATCAACGAACAGGAGAGGCGGGAGGTGTTCAGAACCTTTGGGGCCAGCCAGCTGAGGGGTGTGCCGAAGCCCCTGCCTGTCCTGGAGTGCCCTGGCCTCCTAGTCTCAGTGGCCTCTGCCACACTTTGGGAGGTGTGGCTGTCCCAAAGGCATGCTCACTGCCATCATCGTGATCCCTGCAGTGGGCAGGCCAGCCAGATAGAGGAACAGGGGCCAGAGTGGGGGATGCTTCCCAAGGTCACAGCTGTGATCGGTGTACATCCATAAAACAGACCGTCTGCTTCTCAGTCCAGGCCCCTTGAAAACTATAAAAGAGTTTGAGCATACAAAGCCTAATGAAGAGTGGGTCCCTCCCTGCCACCTGCTTTTATGGCGGCCATCTCTGCTGCCCTTGCTCTGCCACAGGAGAAACAGTTCATGTGTCCTGCTGCTTCTTGGAGGGGCTACCACGCTCTGGAATTAAGTCAGCCTAGTTGCCTTGTGACTTTAGCTCTCTGATGGGCTCCAGAAAAGTCATGATTATTTGGATTATCTAGTCACTCCTTATTATTAGGTTGAGAGAAAGATTCCCTTGCATCTTTCTACATACTAAGGGAAATGGGACCCTGCAGTGAGGCAGTCCTCATGTGGCTTTCTCAAAAGCAGCTGTAATCAACCATTGGCTGGGCCGTAGTTGTCTTGAGGCTTGAGCTGGATAGAAGCCCCGGGTGGTGCATGCCCAAGGGTGTCAGCGGGTGCTAGTTGTTGAGGGGAGCTCAGCAAGGGTGAGGCTTGGGCCTAGGCTGCTGACAGCATGGCAGCCGAGCTCTTAGAAGGAGCATCTAAACAGCAAGCGTCCCAAAGAATGTAAGTGGAGGCTTCTGGACTTCTTTAACCTACCTCTGACATTATGTGGCCTCATTCTACCACATGTATTACACAGCCGGCCCCCATTCACTGTGTGAGGGGCCTGCCACAGGGCACAGATACTGTGGTTCACAGGGGGATGCTCTGGGAGATGGGCTACCACACCATCAAGGGGCTCATGTCCTTTCCATTCCTGTCCCTTTCTCTGCTCTTCTACAATGATTCTCATCTGAGAGGTAGCATAGTGCAGTGAGTTATTTTACTTTTCTGAGCCTCAGATTGTACAATTTGTAAGTTGGGAATAATGCTTCCTGGATATTATTAGGAAGGAACGTCATTGCTTAGACAGTCAAAAATGGTAGTTATTTTTAAAAAAAAGTAGTTATAATTGATTCAGATGTTGTAAATGCTATGTACAGGCTCTGCAAAAGGCTTTTTGCACATGTTATTTCATTAAAAGTCCAAAACAACCCTGTGAGAGATATACCAGGATTATCCCCTTTTTATAGATGAGGAAACCAAAGCTCATAAAGTTTAAGTAACTTGTCTAATGTCACACAGTTCAGAAGTGGAAGATCCATGTTGTAACTAATCACTGCATGTATTATCTTTATTATCGTTTGTACATAATTCTTATCTCCCTCCGAAAGTTGGAAACTTCTGGAAATAAAGGGTTTAATATTAATAATTTTATATTTTCCCCAATGCCCAGCTCAGAGTTAGATACAGGATAGATGTGAAAACAATAATATTTGTTAAAATGGTAAGAGACTGATTGATAGGAAGAATGGGTATATAGAAATTCTCAGCTGTCACAGTGACTTGCTGTCTGGCTCTCTTTGGGAGAAGCTTTACCTTTTTTGTACCCATTTGATTAAATCCTCAAGGTCACAGAGAATGCTCCTTGATGGCTCCAGAGAAGAAGGGCTGAGATTGGTTATATTTACCTATTTCTACTGTGGTGAAATCTTGTCCATTTCAATGTGGTCCCAAACTCCAAATAGTCTCTACCCTGACATTGACTTCAGAAATTCTTTGCAGCCTTCTTCTAAATATCACCCAGGGCTCTGCAGCCATATCACTTGTCCTTATAGGATGCATTTAGACTTATTAATACCCTAAAAACCTTTTGTTTTGATGCAAATCTCCTCCCTTTCCACTTCCCCAGTTCTCTGACTCCCAGCTAGTTCTTAAAAGTCACAAACCAGGGATACAGTGATAAGGGCTTCTGTGTGACTAGAGAGCCAGAAGCAAGAAAAAGTAATTATTTACCAGGTTGCTCTGTCCCTAAACCACCCTTTGAAATTCTGTGTCTATGAACTGCTGTAATTAGATTTTGTTAAATCAGTCATCTTGATGTGAGAAGAGTAATGACTTCCTGCAGGATAATAAATAGTTATGGAGTGGCTGACCTAGACCAGAAATCATTCCTTATATGTCTAATGTTAGTTGTCAGGAGAAATTAATTGGGGGAAGAAATAAACAGCCTTGCAGAAAGGAGGATGTTTCCTGAAAACTCTGCCTGGAAAGGACTTGGAGGGGCCTGAGACCCCCTATGGGAGCCCTGACATCAGCTCGTTCGTTCTCTGTATTCTACCACCCAATGTTAATGCAGGATGCTGCCTGGTGGACTCACCTGGATGCTCACATTCGAACACCTCCCTGCTCACTCCCAGCCATACCCGACATCCCTTGATGCAGAATCTAGGTGGAATGAGGGGTAATTGGAATATTGAGGCTACTCTGATCTCTTTTGGGGCATCAGTTGTGATGACAGGTTTAAATAAAGTTAGGGAATCTGATGCTAGGAAAGGGTCATATTTTCTTAGAATTAGAAGGTGTCTTAGAGCAAAGGCTCTCAAAGTGTGGAACATGGATCTGAGGGGAGTCTGAAGCCCTTTCAGGGGGTATACTCTATGAAAACTATTTTCACAATAACACTAAGGTGCTATTTCCCCTTCTGCCATTTAAATTTATTTTTATAGTGTGGACATTTGCATTGATGAGGCAAAAGCAATGTGGGTAAAATTGCTGGTCACTTGGTGCAAGTCAAGGCAGTAGGCTCCAACTGTCGAGGTAGTCAGCAGATTCTTTACTGTCACAAAATAACATCCGTTTCATATAAGAATGTCCTTGTTGAAGCAGTAAAAGGTATTAATTGTTGACCTTTGAGTACATCTCTTTGGAATGTTCTGGGCATTGAAATGGAGTACAGTGCCCATCAAACACTTCCACGGCTTTTCAAAGTACACTGGTGTTTAGGGGAAAGGCAATTGTGCTGTTGTTTGAGTTGAGAGCTGAATTAGCCAGTAATTTTCAAAGAATGCTACTTTTGCTTAAAATAATGACTGACTGACAAACCATGGCTGTTCAGATGTGGGTATTTGGTAAATTGTTTCTGAAAAAAGATTGAAATTAGTCCATCACTTCAAGGAAACTTACTGGCAGAATTTGCTGCAATGACAGAATTTGCATTTTCAAGTGAAAAGTAGAATTTTGAAATTCTTTTGTCCGGCCAGGCTCCCTATAGTTTCACTTTTTTTAAAATATGAGATTCATGGTGATAATTAACAAATGTGATTCTGTTTTGTTATTTTATAATGAGCTGTGCTAACATTGGGAACCTCTGCATAACTCAGTGAACTAATGTTTTCCAAATGATCAGTGCGTGATGGTACAAAATCCTTATGTGGGTTAAAGATTCATTTAGAGTGTGAGACAGCTCAAACACGTTAATGGAACAGAGTTCATAAAGTTCATGGGTGTTTTAGCTTCCATGTTTTCATTAATCTTGAAGAAACTACCACTTGCCAAGTTAGGTGCAATGTCAAAAGAGGAAAGTGGAAGGAGAGGAGGTCGGAGAGGGAGGCTGGGGCCAGTCCTCTAGGGCTTTATAGACCATGACAGGTTAGGAGTCCCTTGAAGGTTGAAGCAAAGATGTGATCCCATCTGGTTTATCCCTCCCAAAGGCCATGCTGGCTGGTATGGTAGAGGCCATGCTGGAACACAACCGAGGAGGTGGCTGCAGCTGTCTAGGTGGGAGAGCTGATGGCCTCGACCAGCACGGCAGTGCGGGAGATGGGGGTAAGAGGAGACTCAGTTTATATTTTGGGTGCTGGGCTGAGAGGAAAGGGCGATGGTCTGGAAGTTCTACTGTATGCAATACTGCAGTGCTTAATGTATAGGAATGTTGGAGTGCTCTTCAGCTCTGACTCTGGGATTTGTGAATGGTGCAAACAGAAAATATTGCAATTTCAGGCATTTTCACTAGGAAACAATGCAAATTTGATTATGTGCTAGCAGGAGTGTACGTGATGGCATCTGCGTCTACAGGCATTTTCTGATCCAACACGGCCCTTACATCAGAGAGAGAAAACACTGGCCCATCATGGCAGAAAAGAGTCCAAGTTCTAAGTCCAAGATACAGCCCTGCACCTCACCCCAGAGGCTGAACTTCCTGGCTGACAGTGAATCAATAAGATGCCTTGTTTGCGCTCCATTGTTCTATCCTAATATTAACCACACAAAGGTGTCCTGGAGACAAAGTGACAGGTCTCTGACAAGGAAGAGTGTGACAGCCAAGGATTTACTCTGCCATTTGGTCCTTTGTTTTCCCCAGTATCCCCAAATTCCTTAGGAATCTGGCGGAGTCAAGCTTTGGATTAGCATGACTCCAGAGCCTGTGCAGTGAACCTCAGGGACCACATTAGTTGTGACTGTGCTCACTAGCACAATGGATTTGGACACTAACAAGAGGCAGATGGCACACAAACAAAACAAAACTGGTCTCTGACAATCACGTTTTACCTCCCTGAACTTGAGTTCAAGCCCAGGGAGAAATCTGATCACAGCTCTAGCAATAGTAATAGCTTCAAAAATGTGGGCCATCCCAGTAAATAAGACTTAACTTTTCAAATTGGGGCAGAAAAAAATCAAGAGGCTTAGCTGGCCATGCTTATAATGGACAGCATGACAAATGCCTATTTTTCTATTTTAAAATGGTGTTTAAAAAAAGGCTTCTTTCATCAGAATTCATCAGCACGGTATTCATTGCGAAGGACATTTTTGGAATACTGATGTATGTTAATGAGTGTATATCGTACCCTTGCTGTGGGCTAGGTCTTGGGGTGGAGGAGGGAATAGAGAGAATAGAGAGATGAGTAAGATGTGGTAAGTGCCCTGGAAAAGGTCAGTTGTTCAGCTGAGGGACTATTGGTGAGGCAGATCTAGGTGGATATGATCAAACCTTGAATAATTGGTGTAAACAAAGGTCTCTGGAAACAGAGAGGGAAGCCAACAGTTTGTGTGATATACAGTGCGGTGTAAAAATATTAACCAAACAGACCATGTTAGAAATCCTACCTACTCCACCCACTAATGTTTTCATCTTGGGCAAGTCAGCGTAAGCTCTCCAAGCCTTGGTTTGCACATCCCTGAAATGGGGGAAGTACTTATCTCCAGAGTCTCAGAAATAAACAAGATGAAGTATATACAGTGTCTAATGTACTAGCACATTGTTGGTGCTCAAAAAACAGCATAAAATGTTAATACAGTATACAGTAGTCCCACCTTATCTGTGGGGAAGACGTTCCAAGACCCCCAGTGGGTGCCTGAAACCATGGATAGTACTGAACCCTATACTGTTTTTCTGATGCATAAATACCTATGATAAAGTTTAATTTATAAATTAGGCACAATAAGAGATTAACAAAAATGACTAATAATAACATTATAGCAATACACTTGTGATAAAAATTACATAAATGTGGTCTCTCTCTCTCAAAATGCCTTATTGTTTACCCACCCATCTTCTTGTGATGCTGTGAGATGACAAAATGCCTACGTGATGAGAGGATGCAAGAAGAATGGCACAGGCACTGTGACGTAGCGTTAAGCTACTAGTGACGTGATGATAAGTCAGAAGGAGGGTCATATGCTTCCGGGCCGTGGTTTACCTCAGGTAACTGAAACTGCAGGAAGCAAAACCATGGACAAGGGGGACTGCTGTATAGATTCTTATCGTTTATTTTCTTTCTGATGAAAAGTCACCATATTCTGGAATGTCTCAGACTCTCCAGGGGAAAAGATATTCTGGTGTGAGTATCTGCAGCCAAATACACTGGACAACTACCTTCAGATACCCATGCCATGTGATGGGGAATGACTAATTAGCCGAGCTACCGGGCCTAGGAAAGAATTGTTAGATGCCAAACAGTGGGTGGAGGGAAACTAGATTGGGTGTCAGGCCTTGATCCTCAGAAGAATTAGGGAAGAGGCCTATATTGTAAAGGCTGCAGGAGACCTTAGGGACCATTGAATCAGCTGCCTCATAGTTCCGTGGAGGACACTGAAACCCACAGAGATTGAGCAACTATTCTGGGACCCTTAGAGCCTGCAACCCAGTCCAAGTCCACAGATTCCTTTGTTCCTCCTTTTCCCAGAGGCTTTGAAGGCAGAAGGCAGTGGATGATCCAGAAACGCTGAACTTAGAAAGCCAAACAAGAATTTAATGTCTGAGCTCAACTACTCTGCTTAACTATGGGAAACCACAATTTAGATTCCATTTGAGAAAGGTTCTAAAAGCCTTAAGAACCTACCTGTTTGGACCCCTGGGGAAGCACCGTCAACAATCCTTGATTCAATGTGCCAGCTTGAGCATTTTGAATGGATTCTCTAATTAGTTGGTTAGTTGATTAACTGAGTCTGTCTCAGAGGTGGCCCCTAGGAAATGATGTTCAGATGCCAGAAATCTCTTAGTATAATTGAGGGAAAAATATTAAAATCATGGACATAGAAAAATGTTGGAAGACAATCATTACATCAAAACTACCTAACTACTCCCTAAACATATTTTCTGAGCAAACCCCCGAGAAACTCCCTTCACCAAGCCTTGAGTAATATATTGGTGAAGAAAGAACCAGTATCTTTGAAAAATGGGTGAGTTGCCATTTGTGAAGATCGGGGATAGCGACAGAAGGTGTGCAGGTGTACGGCCTTCTTGATCTCCTTGAGGATTTGGGCGGCAGTGTTCCCATCGCTGCATCAGGCACCAGTGGCAATGGATGTGCAGTCCAAGTAAGCAGCCTTGCCAGGGCCCTAGCCCCAGTGGTCTGGCCTTTGATCAACAAGGGGCCTAACTTCACTTTCACTCAGTTTCTTCTTTTGTAAAATAAAGCCACATCCCTCAAATTTTGCTGAGAGATGATACCTGTAAAATGAGTACCACAGTGCCTGGTTCATAACAATTCTAGATAAATGGTACCTACTGTTAACTCCAACTAGGGGATTCTAGTGGCTGAACATTAAGAAGATAGGGGGGAGGCTTGTTTTTCCTTCCCCTTCAGTCCCTCCCATTTACCCTCCCTACCTTTCCTTTTCTGCCTCCCTTCCCACCTTTAAGGACCCTTGTGATGGCACAGGCCCCCCCAGGTTATCTAGGATAATCTGATTCTAAAGCCAGCTGATTAGAAACTTGGATTCTACCAGCAATCTTAATTCCCCTTTGCCGTGGAGCCTAACAGGCATGGGGTTAGGACATGGATATTGGGGAGGGGCCTTTATTTTGTGTAGGTGTATCACCTCAGGCACATTACCTAACTCTGTAGTCTTCATTTGCCTCAGTTTAATCCTCAGTTTCCTCATTTGTCAAGTAGGAATAATTATGTGCATGTTGCTGAGGTGCTGTGAGGCCAAAATGAGGTAAATGGATATGAAACACACAGCACAGTATCTCGTGCATAATAAATTTAGGATGTAGTTGTTTTATTGTATCAGTCTTTGCAGCATTCTCCTTCTGTTCTCAAAAATGAACGCATAACAATGTAGAACTCCAAAGCCTGTATCCAGAACCATAATGCCTTTATTGGTGCTTATGACTACGTCCCAGCACTCCTGAGGGAGCGGACAGCCAACGCTCAGCGCCTGCCTTGCACTGAATCACGTGTTCCTTCCCTGCACTCTGGGACGCCCCGTCGAGGTTTTTGGCACTTGGCAGGGAATGTCCTGGGAAGGAAGTGCTTTCCTGGTGTCCCTGGGGGGGAAATGAATCACTGAGTGTGGCCCTGGCAAACGGTTCCTTCTTCTATGAATGGAGACGAATATCCAAAAGGAAACAGCCCTCAGTGCCCAGAGACTTGTTTTGGACAGAAATGAAAATAGGAATGATATTTCCTGTTCCAGGTGCCCTCAGATTCCTGATGACACTTGAGCCTCACAACTTTGGGAAGAGGGGAGGGAAGCCACCATCAGTAGGCCACGGAGGAACTGAGCAATAGAGGGTAAATGACTTGGCCATGGTGACACAGTTTACAGGGCCTGATACCTGGAGTCCCGTGCCCGGAGTCTCTATGCTTCACCATGCACTTGCTGTAGCCTTCTCTCGGCCAGCAGAACCACAGAGGGGGAGTGGGGTGGCCTCATTCAAATTTCACCTCCTTTGCCCATTTGCCTCCTGCTCTGCTCCTACACCCAGCAAAGGGGGCCAGAGTCCAGCTCCAGCGAGTCCAGGAGTCCCTGAAGGGTGGACGGCATCGGTGACTGACCGAAATGAGTGAGGACACAGACACTAGCAAAAGCTGAGCCTGGCTTTTAATGAAAAGTAGCAGCTTGATTATATACTCTTTGATTACATAAAGTACAGATATTAATCATTTAATTGACGCATAGCACAGTTACATGAGTTTGGAGAATGAGATTAAGTCATTTGGCAGGTCTTAGCAGTTAACTTGTTTCAAAGTAAGCTTTACTTAGTTATTGCGGCCAGAAAATCTCACAAAGGTTAGGTAGGTGCCAGCCTCTTGGTTTCTTTACAGATAACTATCTAAAGTTCACTATTCTTTATTTTTATGTAGGGCCCTCATTCTTTCATAGCTATATTCCTTTTCTTCACCTCTGGAAGGAAAGAAAGAGGCTCTCTCTAAAAGGACACGATGACTTTTTGGCAGGCGGGGACAAATGTTACGCACTGTGCCTCGGACCCATTTTTAATAAGACTTACAATGAAGATTTTTCTGATCTGGAGTTGGGTAATGCGCTGTTCTCATTTGTTTTATAGTTTGCCAGGCTGTTCTTTGGTGAGCTAGTCAAAGAATACCATTTGTTCTCTGCACCCACTTGTCGCCATTAATCATTGAGTATGTTATTTGGAGGCCACATAGGCACGGGGGAAGGAACCTGGAGCCAGGTAAATTTTCCATATCTTTTTTCCCATAAACTTGGATCCAATACTCGAGGGGTCTCACTTTCCCATCACTGGGGGTAGTTACAAGGGCAGTAGTGGTTTTTTCCAATTTCCTTTAGGGCCAGTACCTAAAATTTTCAGGGAGAATTGGATATGGCCTCTTCCCTGAAGGGGAAGCTTGAATTGAAACCGAAATAAGCAAATGTACTAAAAGGAACATTTTGAGCAAGAGGGACATCGGGGTTGCTCCTCCAGGAAGGCCGCTGTGCAGTCCCTGCCCTCCGACTGCCCGGACTGCATCACCAGGCTGGCGGTTCCGACCGGCTCCCGACCAAAAGGAGCTGCCACAGGGCAGTTCCTGACTGCGCAGCCACGGAGGGTCTCTCGCTCCTTCACCAGGGCTCCTGTGCCTGCCATGACCGCTCCCCTAGGCACTGCATTATTCTCAGTCTCATCCTGTTGGCTGTCTGGTTCTGTTTTCTCCTAATTCCTTGGGTTGAACTGAATTTGTGAAAAGAGAGAAGTAGGTAATCGTCCACTTCAGTGGTCTGCAGTGGGGCGGAATCCTCCCCTGCACCCAGAGGATATGGCAGTGTCACCGGAGCACTTTGATTTATCCCCGTGGCTTGGGGGAGGCCCTGCTGGTCCACGGTGGGGAGACTGATCGAGTGGGACAGCTCACTCGCCGCATGACAACAAAGAACTAGCTCACACAAAATGCCGCTGGCGCCCCCACTGAGAAACACGGCTCTGACTGGCCATCAGCCCCTGCTGAATGAGGACTCTATTGGAAGACGATCGTGGCTTATCCTATAACTCTTCCTTGGGTGAAAAAGCTGTTAAAGAAGAGACCTTTTTCCCCTATGAAATGGCTGATTCCACAGCTCATTAGTCAGTAGCATGGCGTAGTAGGCAGAGCAAGGGCTGGAGATGCTGGGGTGAACACGAGGTCACCAGCGCAGGTCGCGGGGCATGCTGCCTCGGTCGGTACTGCAGCTCTGCCACCTACCAGCTTTGGGATCCTGGTAGGTGAGTCAGTTTCTCAGTGCCTCAGCTTTTACTACTTTTAAAGTGGGGACAACTGTAGCTACCCTGTTTTGTTGTGCCTGGTATACAGTAAGTCTACTAAATGTTAGATATTGTTATTAAAATTGCTACTTTCTGTGGGACCTTGCACAGGACACTTTTTGGATCTGGCCTCAGTTTTGTCACATGCATATGGGGTAATGAATCTACTTCAAAATGTTTTGTAAGATCGAATGAGAAAACATATGTGAAGGGCCAAGTATGATGTATCTGATGCTCATAACAGCCTCATAAAGGTGTCACCCCTGTGTTACAGGTGAGGAAACTGAGGCATAAAGAGGTTAAGTAACTTGGACAAGATACACTGCTAGGAAGTAGGAGAGCTAGGAGGTGAGCCAAGACTCTCAATTCAGTGTGCCCAAACCAGCACAACCATCAGCTGTTTTTCACTAGGAAGCAGCTAGAACAACACTTGGCAGCTTGTGACCATCCCTGGCTGGCAAAGAGACAGTTCTGACCTTTAGCTGGGCCTCACACCAAGCAGTGGCAGGATTCCCAGGCTCTCTTCCCTGAGAGAAACAGTGCTGTGTGAGGAGGTGACTGGGAATCAGAAAACAAGTCCTTGTCCTGTTGTCCCACTGGCAGCTACAGACAGGTCACACAACCCCACAGGGCCTCAGTTTCCTTCAGGAGAAGGAGGTAAGTGTCCAGAGATGTTACAACATAATGGACAACTGGAGAAGGGATGTGCCTCCATGTCCCACTGTCTCTCTTAGCAGAAGCAGCCCCCTGAGATGTTGTCAGAGTGTGACTTGCAAAAGAATTAATTTGGGGCAAAACTGCTGGTTTTGTTGTCAGGCAGCTGCATCGGGGGAGGTCTCTTCCTGAATACCAGGTGAAAGCTCAACCTGTAGTGGGGAGGGTTCTTGATGCTGATTAAGAAAGAATTCTCAAACAGGTTGGATGAGTGTAGGAATTCATTAAAGCAAGAGAACTAGCTGATGTCAGCAGCCATGCAGGCAGCGGAGCACAAGGAAGAGCAGAGGGAGGAAAGGGAAGCTCACCGAACGCCTGCTCGGCAAAGGGCAGATCCCTTGCCAACTCCTGAAGCCAGGGTCACCTGGCCTCCACTGTCTGCTTAAATCTGCATGGCATGGGAACTAAGCCTCTACCACCCCAGGGTTTGGGGGAGCTTAGAACACTGGATGGAGTGAGAGATTCTGAGAACTCCCCAAAGGCAAAGAAAGGAGATTTTCAGGCAGGCTACCAAAGAGCATGATTGTACAGCTGCAGTCCTGGACAGGTCACCCAGGCGATGGGAATTTGCAAGCCCCAAATCAGATCTCAGTAGCCCTCCCCTACTTGTCTGAAGTAGGACAGAGAGAGTGAAGATTTGTGCTTATGTCTAGAAAGCTGAAAGAAATAACAAAATGACAAAGACATTTACCACTAGAGGTGGAGGTTGGAGAGTTCTGGTCTTTATCATGGAAAAGAGTTCACAGACAAGTGCAATCAGCTTATGCAACAAGGAACTTTATTTGATAGAAGACAATACATGCTCAAATGGGAGTGCGGGCATCCTCAGAAAGGAGGTGGTCTTAAAGCTTAGGATTCTGTCTTTTAAGGCTTTCAAGAATGGGGCAAAGGGCAGGGGGGAGGCAGGCAGTGTAGGCTTGACATGTGGTCTCATGATGTCTATCTCTGGTGAGAGACATTGCGTCATCATCCATAGCCTGTTCTCTATATTCTGTAAGATAAACTTAACACAAGAAATTTCTTATCCTGTTCTTCTCTGAGATAGTGGTTACCCTCAAGTAGTGGGGACATATCATTTAGAACTGCTTGCCCTGCCTTAAGCTAGGGTTGTTTTTTGGCTGGTTACCACAAAATATGTTAAAAATCTTACCTCCTAACTCCCTAGTTTATAAAAAAAATGGAACTCTAGCCATAAAATGGAGTCCTTCCTGTTCATACTATACTATTTATATCTCAGCATTTTTATCATAGGCAGGAAAAATTAATCATGATGCTTGTCCCATTCCTTGCCCTACCTCAGTTTCTCCCTGGATTGCACAAATAGGAATGAGTTCTTGCAAATAACAAACAGAATCAACATGAGACAGGGGCACCCTCAAGAGGACCAGGCAGCAGAGGATGAGTGCATGAAAAGACTGGAGGAAAGCACTACCATGAATTAAGCACTTACTATGTGCAAGGAAGTTCTCATTTCTGGTCCTACTGTGGCTGCACATTGACCACATTGACCACAATGTGCACATCACTGTGCACATTGACCACAAGGTTGGGAGCTGGTGAGTGACAATGGTTATTTGATTAAGGTAATTTATGGCCAAGACTTAGAGTCAGACAGATGTGGGGCCAGGTCCCACCTCTGACACTTGCTAAGAGCTGAATGCCCTCCAACAGGATGTCTAACTTCACTGTGTCTCAGTTTCTTCCTTTGTAAAATAAAGCCTCATCCCTCAAAATTTGCTGAAAGATGATACATTTAAAATGAATACCATGTGTTGTGAGCCGCTTGCTGGGTGAAATGGGACAATGGCTGCAGCCATTGTCTGTCTGTCTTTGTTGTCTGTGTTTTTTGTTTAGTCCCATTTCACCCAGTGAGTGGCTTGCAACACCATGTGCTTGGCTGTCTCACTGGAAATTTCCAGCTCCAGTCAAGTTCATTCTGGATTTGGTAAGACCAAATAATAACAGCAGAATGTTGGGGGTAAAAGGGTTTATACCAAGCTTTATTCTCATGGTGGCAGGTCAAGTGCTAGAATCACGTCTGCATCTGGCAAGTCCATAATCCATCTCCATCTCTGCCTCTGGGCAGACCACTGGGTGGAGCTCTTTATATAGTAACACCAACAATAATGGCTCATTGCCAACACGTGTATAAGCATTAGCCTAAGCAGTAGGCCAATTACATCACTGTGTGTGCACAGTGGGCAAGTACATTAGGGTCAGGTGAGGATCCTGGCCACTGGAACTCCCATTTTCCCTACACTGGCTTATACTGACATCCAGATAAGTGGTGACCATTATCAGCTGTGATTATGGGATTCTGTGGCTGAACATTAAGGAGATGAGGAGTGGGCTTATTTTTCCTTCCCCCTCAGTCCCTCCCTTCCCCCCTCCAAATACCAATTTTCTATTGTATACCCCAGGCTACAATGACCTGTCATCACAATGACTGTCACTAAGGATGACAAAGCCCCGAGGCCAGATGGGATGTTTCTATAACAAAGTGGAACTGGGTGGAGGGCAGGGAAGGAGGAATTCCCTCTGCTCCCGAGGGTCAGTTTGTTCATCTGGAGAAGCCATTCTCGAGCTTCAGCAGGCATCAGGACCACCTAGAGGGCTGGTTAAGACAGACGGCTTGGCCTCCTCCAGCATTTCTGATTCAGGAGGCCCGGAGTGTGGCCAGAGAATTTGCATTCCTAACAAGTATCAGAAATTTTGCTCTTCTCACTAAGCTCTGTGACCCTTACAAGAATGGAAGTATATTAAATTACCATCCTTGAAGTGGTGTGATGGCAAGAAGGTACTGATGCTGCTGTTTCAAGGACCATACCTGGAGACTCATTGAAGAGAGAATTAGGGACGACAGACCTGGATCCTTCTGGTCAATTTCTCTTTCTTGGAGGAAGTGTTTGTTTTATCTGAATCACCTAATGAATCCTCATGGGCTCTGCTACTAAATGTCACTGCTGAAAAGCCTAAATTGAGGGTGGCGTATGAGATAGTTCCTGAAACACAGCTTCATCTGGGGTGAGGCAGAGCAGGGGACCTGGGGCCCCCTAGGAGGTGGGCTCCTTGTGTGCACAGCTTCAGGGTTGTCCCTGCCCCTTGTCTCATGCAAGCATGTTACCCTCCCAGGGCCAGGAAGAGCTTTCTCAGCGCTAGGTTGACTCACCTCCCAGGGCAGAGCCAGGGCTATGGGCATTCACTAACAGACTGGGGTAATTTGACACTGGACTCAAATAGACACCTAGAAATGGGCCACTCTTTTTCCATCATGGCTGTTGGCCTGATGGACAGATGACCTGCACCTGCTACATGAAAGGACACTGCTGAAGTCTGGACAGAGGCAGCCTGGTGATTGGCTGGGTGCTCAGCACCAGATCTGCACGCTGCCCGCTGTCCCCTGCATGTGCCATGTGAAGGCACTTATCGGCTCAGCATCAGATGTCAGTGTTGTCTGATTTTCTATCACTGTCACCTCCTGTCCTAGGCTCAACCTCCTGATGTAGCTTGGCACCTCTGGATATACTGCACAGAGATAATTCTAACTGTCCCCCTTCCTCCCCTCCCTCCCTCCCATCCCTCTGGCCAGTATGCCAGTCAGCACATGAAGACTGTCGTGTTTTTCCATATACCTCTTTGGCTGCCTTATTGCTGATATTAAGCCATATCAGCAATAGAGATTCATTTCACAAGAGAGCTATGTGACATTCCAGTAAATGTCAGGCATGAGGTAAGTTTTCCATCATGTGAAACAGAGTTGCTGTCCCCTCACATTTGTGGCAGACCCCACTGGAGTGCTGGGCACAGGCCTACCATCAGCCAGGGCTCTGCATCTGGCAGGATTCTGCTCTGCAGAGTCACAGTAAGCCATTCCATTTTTCTTCCAACAAAGAAATGACAAAATTCAGGACCTGACTTTGCACAGACAAAATAGAGTTGGAATAGATCTGAGAGCTTATTGGACCAAAAGGTGGCAAATACATTTTATTTTGTGCCAATTGCAACTGATTGGGAGTAGCTGTGTGACACTCTGTGTTAGAAGAGTAATTTGCGCTCAGGGGGAAATGGTGCCCTGATGTTATAGTCATGTCTGTCTTGGGCACAGGTTGGTGGGGTGGGGAGTGACCATTTGTGGTCTGTATATTGATACTGCTGACCCAGCTCAATTCTCTCCACTTATGGAACAAGAAACTAATTCCTCATGAAATGAGAAGACCTTCTGACAGTTCACATAACCTGTTAGAGGTAGACTTAAGAAGAGGATCAAGGTTTTTAATGTTAATTCAACATATTTCCATTCTCATAGGAACAGAGGCTTTGGAAATAAACAAGCCTGAGTTTAAATCCCCAGTCCATCATTTCCCAGCTGTGTGACATTGGGTATGCCACTTAATGTCTCTGTGTTTGTTTCTTCCTTGGTAAAGGGAATAAAAATACCTATGTGATTATTGGAAGAATTAAATGTGACAATGGTTTATGTAGTTCAGGGCCTCATGAATAAATGTTTAATTTCTTTCCTTTAATCAACAGAAAATGACATGCATTATTAAGATGGTGTATTTGGGAGCAGGTGGCACACTACAGCAATAATTCAATTGTGTAATTATAGCTCTGGTTTGTTCTTTTGTGAACTAAGGGTTTATGATCAGATTATCTTCAAGATTCCTCCAGTTTTAAAATTGTTATTTATAAGCAAATAAATAACATTTAAGGAATTTTCTCCATTTTTTTCTATGAGGTGGTACTTGGTAAATGAGCCCTAAAGGATTTTCTGGTGTCAAATCAAAGTTTTTCTGGTGCAAAAGCCATTTGCAGTATTGTAATTGCTTCAGTGTTACACAGCTCATGGCCTGAGACCTTGGGAGTCACCCCCCATTGTAGTAGTGGCTTTTCTTCTCAGCTGCCTGCCATGGACGTGAGCCTTGCAAGGGCAGGAATAGGTTTGAGTTATTGCAGTGTCCCAGCAGCCCTCACAGAGCTTAGGTGCTTAGCCCATGGTGGCTGGCTTCATCTCTAGGGGTGAGGAAAGGTGTCATGCTTAGCCGTGGCTAGGGACTTGGAACTTGCAAAGCCCAGAACTGGGTTAGTCTGGAACTCTGGGACTCTGGCCCACAATCACTTCCTCTTGAAGCTTCTCGACTTTTTTATGCATTAAATGAGAAAGCTGCTAGGTGACCCTTCTGTCCTTGAGGCAGGGGCTAAATAGGCAATCAGGAAAGGCTGCTGCCTCTTCAAAGGAGCTGAGTTGGACCAGAACACATTGGTATGAACAGCTGTAACCCCTCTGAAATCCATTTCAGGTTAACCAAACCATTCTGTCCCTAGGAGTCAGGGAGGGAGCAAGGAGAGAATCAGGCCCCAAAATGGGCTCAAGTGAGTTGTATGAATAGGAGCATGGAAACTTATGGTAGAAGCCACGCAAGGCAAGGAGAATGGGCAAGCCTCTGCAGTGCCATCCCAGATGGAAATAACCAAGGAGAGGGAAGCCAAATGTCTGGGCATTCTGTGCGGGCCATTAGGTATCTGCTTACCTAGACTAGGATCCATTTGCAGCTGAGGAGCACCAGCAGGGGTGAAATAAAGCTTCGGTGCTTACATTGTTCATTCATTTTTTTCAGGCAACAGACGCTTATTCATTCCCTCTTGTACACCTGACTATGGTAGTAAAAAGGATGGATAGAATCATAATTAAGGCATTGTGTCTGTTTCCAGGGTGCCAGAATTTAACCAGGGAGAAAGACACAGCAACAGCTTAGAAGGGCAGTTGTAATTGTCACTGTGGCACGGCGTGCACTGTACTGCATGATGTTGTGTTTCTCAGGGTGGAATCCATCGTTTTTTTTCTGCCTGAAACTCTTCTGCCCTTTCTTAGAAATGCATTCCCCTTTCTTTGGGGATGCTGTCCCCATCCTATCTTAATCTGAATAAGAGCTGTCTGTCTCCCCTTCCCTGATCCCGGGCACATGACTCCCGCCAGGGCAGTCAGAGCCCCTCCCTGGGATCTGCCTAACTGGAACTTGGGGAAAAGAAGTGCCATTTCTCTCTGGAACTGAAGCTCGGATGAGAGGCCCAGTGCTGCAGAGATAAGTTTCCAACCTCAGAGAGGCAGGCAGTTAAGGGAATAAAAGTTACAGTCAGGGAGAAGCAGAGATAAGATGTGCACACACACACACACACGCAGGCATGGTGAGAGGGAGAGCCCTGGGCAGCTGAGGGCACTTGCGTCCTTGGTTTGACCTTCTGCCCTACTTCTCCAGTGGTTTAGAAACACCAGCTAATAGCTTCACTTTTTTGTTTCAACTAGCTCCAATTTAGTTTCTGTATTTAGGATCCTCGGTCCTGATAGTACTCCGCTCCCTCCAGGGAGAGGGGGAGGGGAGCTGGCATTAAACACCTCCGATGGAAAATGATCTCACTTCTCAACCTCTGAGCCAGGGCTCAGTAACCCCATTAGAGAGTTAAAGCTAGAGAGAGGTTAAAGAATTTGCTCGAAGTCAATGGCTAATGAGTGCCACAAAGCAGGGAATGGTGCTAAGCGCTGGGTAGGGAGGCAGTCAAGGTGAATAAATGCTTTTCTTGCGTTCAGGTAGTTCACAATAAGTGCACAATCACAAATAAATATGCATTGTGGTAGGAGTTTAGAAAATAAAGGGGAAGCAGGCAGAGGAAAGTTCTGACTCAAACTGAAGGCTAATGGATGAGAAGGAGCTGTTGGTGGAGTAAGTTGCAGGCAGGATTCCCCTTCACCTCCTAAACATAGTTCAGCATGTATTTACTGAAAACAGGGATTATTCTCTTACAGAATCACAGGAAAATTATCAATATCTGAAAATTAAAATAGGTACAATACTGTCATCTAATACATAGCTTCTAATCACCTATCCATCTACCATCTATCCCCTCATCAATTGTCGCAATAATTTCCTTTATAGAAAAAGCAAATCATGGATCACGTGTTGCGTTCAGTTGCCATGTCTCTGGAGCCCCTTTACTCTTGAATAGCTCTAGTTCTTCCTTTGTCATTCATGACACTGACATTTTTTAATAGGACCTGTCATTTAGGATAATGCCCTCATTGTGGGGTGGGTTTTTCTGATATTTCCTCATGCTTAGCCTCAGGCTGTGGATTTTTGGCAGGGAGGCCACGGAAATACATTGTGTTCTTTTCAGCAAATGATCTCAGGAAGCACACCATGTCCATTCATCCCATTACTGATGATGTTAACTTTGGTTAAGGTGGTGTTATTTTCTCTGCTACAAGGTTACCATTTTTCCCACTGTAACGAATAATTATTTTTGGGAGAGATTCTCTGAGGCCATGTAAGTATTCTCCTACACATAAAAATTTTCGCCCACTATTTTCTAATCCATATCATTAGATGCCTGAATTAATGGTTATGAGGATCGCTGCCAAACAGTGGTTTTCTGTTCCCATCATTCCTTCTATGCTCATTAGCTGGCTGTCTAAGTGAAGGAGATTTCCCTTATCTCCCATTTATTTATTTATAACAGTACGGACTCATGGATTCCTATTTTAGTCTACAGTTTAGTAATACATCACTATCAGTTTATTGTGATGCTCAAATCGTCCCAGATTTGGCCAGCAGCGGCCCCTTCAAGCTGGCTTTATGTCCTTTTGACAGACCCCGATGTTTCGCAAGGACTCGCCCACTCCCCTGCACGCCGGGATGTTATTGGCTGACAACAGTCCAGCGTGGTGGGAGCGTACTCTGGACAGCCGCAGCGTCTCAAAACTTCCCTGTTCTTGTGTCTCTCCCCTCTTCACTCCCTCCCTCCCCTGAGGCAGGATGTTCTAGGACGCTGGAACAGAGTGCACAGAATGGGGCCCAAGGTTCCTGACTCTTCAGCCAGAGACCTACCAACCCGCCCTTGCTGTTATCCAACAGCCCCTCAGTCCTGGGTGAGGTCGTTGCCATGACATCAGTGGATGTGCCTCCTGCATCCTCTCCTCCCGCAGCTACCTGGATTTTCCAAGGCTTTGACTTTTCCTCTGCTTCACACCTCTCTTAGCTGTGATCATTCCCATGCCCCAGGCTTGGGCTGGGCAGTGGTCTGAATTCCATGTAAAGAGATTAATTAACAAATTAGTAAAAAGTGAATCTTTCTGTGGCAATGATAGCATTTGAAGCAACAGAGTAAGGGGAATGTTTGGACTATCCTATCATGGCGCTGACATTTTCTAGCTGTGTGCCTCTGGGCCAGAGGCTTAACCTCTCTGAGCCTTGGTCTCCTCATCTGTAAAACAGATTATTATAATAAACACCCATCTTGAAATGACATTGAGGAAATCTCTAATAATGCATTTAAAAATAGTATATAGTATGCAGTCTTGCTCATACTGATTCCTCCTTCTCCTTCCCCCACATCTTCTCTTCCATCTCTCTTTTCCTTGTGTCACCACTGTTGTCCAGATGAGTAGGAAATATTTGCAAAGGAGGATTCAAGTATCACTATCTATTTCTCCTTCAGTGATGGAAGGAGTGACTGTCCCGCCCCGGACAGGCCTGGGAAGTCTTGCAGAAGGAATTTGGGACCAAGGGTGGAGGCCTGTTGTCCACAATGAGGTCAAAGTCCACCCAGCCACCCATTGAGGTGAAGGGAGTGAGACCTCCTTGGGATACATGTTTTTGTAATGACATCTTTTCTCCTCAAGGATGACCCTATTCCCTTTAAACCAGTGGTTCTCAACTGGGGGAGCTTTACCCCCAGGGGCATCTGGCAATGTCTAGGGACATTTCTGGTTGCCATGAATGGAGTGTGCTACTGGCATCTAGTAGGTAGAGGCCAGGGAAGCTGCTAATAGCCTACAATGCACAGAATGGTCCCCCATTGCAATTACCTGGCCCTAAAAGTCAATAGTGTCATTGAGAAATCCTGCTTTAAACTGATTTTGCCCTAATCCCACCCTGTTTCATCAAAATGTGGAGCAGGAGAATAGGGGAGGCGGACTCAGAGCTCAAAATGTGATCCAGAAGTGAATGGCTATGCGCATGATGCATTGAACTGAATCATTGCAAGAGCTTGCCTGCAACGGTCCAGGTGTCAGCCCCACAGCAGGTAGGTGTGGGCATGGTTTCGGGAAGCCTAGGTCTTAGGGCTTCAGCTGAGTGTGGCAAGTGACCCAGCCCCAGTCCTCCACCAGAGTTCCAGCATGTGTGTGTGAGAGAGAGCATACTGTGGTGGTTGAGAGAATGACCACTGGAGCCAGTCTTCCTGGGCTCAGATCCTGTTTGTGACACTATTAGTGTGTGACCTCAAACCAGTTGCTCAGTCCATGTACAAAACAGGATGAGAAGGAGATCTGGTACAATGTTCTGAGAAATGGACAAGTTAAATTCACATAAAATTCCAGTAACAGTGTTAATCCTTTATTTATAGTCATTTATTTATCATAATTCCAAATTTACAGGTGAGAAAACTGAGGCACAAAGAGGTTAAGTAAATTGCCCAAGGTCACACAGCCACTAAGTGGTACAGCTAGAATACTAACACAGGCCTTTGGCTCTAAGTCACCTGTACTAAACTATGGTACCATCTGCCTCACTTCATGTACACACGGCTAAGAGAATATTGTTAGAACTGGGAGCTGGAGGGCGAGAGCAGTGTGAGCCTATTCTAAACTGGAAGTCCTATGACAAAAAGGATAAGGATAGCATCTCAGTTAGAGATATGACAGCAGGAATGTTTCAAATTCCCATTTCTAAGTATCATGTCCTTAAACAAGAGAATGCAGGTCAATATAACAATTAGTTCCCTTTCCTCAAACCTTCTGAAAGTAAATAAACTAGCCAGAAGAAAGCCTTCATTTCTGATGTTACAACCTTGGAAGAAATAGGCACTGATTTTGATGGACAGGAGGGCTGGGAGGAGGAACAGTGTAAGACTTTGCTATCCAGATTCTTTTCCTTAGACCGGCAGTGTGGGCATGGCCTGGGAGTCTGTTAAACATGCAGATTCCCAGGTCCCACCATAGGCCTATTGAATCCAAATCTGTGTTTTAACAAGTACACCAGGTAATTCCAATGTGCTTTAAGGTTTGAAAAGCAAGGCCATAACACTGATGCCTGGGTCCTACCCCTAGAAAGTTTCAAGTAATTGGTCTGGAGTGTGGCCCGGACATTAGGAATTTTCAAAGCTCCCTCGGCGATTCTAAGGTGACAAGCCTGGGAAAAGAGGCAGGGCAGCTACAGCTGGTGCACTGTTAGCCTGTGTGATGACAGCTTCAGACAAGCCCGGAGCCCTGCCTTTACTTGGAGAGACTCAGCCCAGTGCAGCCCTAGCCCAGCAGGAGCCACTGGCCACAGCCATTTTGCAGAGTATCTGGACCTCAAGGCCAGGGGCGATTACGAAGAATGAGTATCATGACTTCCTTCTACTTCTGCCTTTGCCCCCTGTGCCCAGTCACCAGGCCCAATGCCTTATTTTTAAAAGCGTCCTGTTGGGTTCTTGATTTGGCTGACCCATGGGAGTATGTTAGGTAAGATTTATATACGTTTTAGGCTCAGGGCTTGTGAAATCCTTCTGGAAGAGCTCAAACGAAAAGCTACTTTCTGACAACCAGGTAAGGGATAAGTTTTCCTTTCTCTTCTTGCAGGTAGGATTGATTATAAATTGAACAAAGAAACATCAGACCTGGGAAAGAGAGAAAGACAGCCCTGAGTGGAGCTCACAGGTGTGTAAGGCCTGACCAGCAGAGGGTCAGGCGCCAGCCAAACATTTGCTGTTGAAAACATGTGAGAACAGCCAACTGAACTGTTCACTCTGGGCAGACCATCGTCCTAAGGGCTTTGCAAAAGTTACCTAATCCTCACAATAGCCCTATAATGTAGGAACTGCTGTTACACCCACTGTACAGAGATTATCTGTGACACTCAGAAGAGTTCGGGTTGCTCAGCTAGTAAGGGCCAGAGCTGGCCTTCCAGGAACCCAGGCCTCCCACTGGCTCCCGAGCACGCTCCCTCCACTGTACTGCACTTCCCACTGAGAAGCACAAAGCCATAATTCTAAGAAAGGATAATTTTAACTCTGGAGAAACGGAATGACAATCTTTCAAAGAGGCCAGACTGGAAGAAGTGCGTTGGGTACGGAATAATGTGGAAGCATTTTTCAGTCTGGGCAGCATTTGGAAGGGAACAAAATGCAACTTAATTTAGACAAGTTTCTTTATGGGGACAAGGAAATGTCCTTGTGTTACCACTTTAGCACAATTTCATTTCGGTAGGGCCAGTGGAGCCCTAGGTTCCTGAGAACAAAATGCTCCATTGCTTTTGCCATTAGCATGTAACTTACTCATGTCAGATGGGCATTCAGTGACTGAAGTTGCCAAAAGAATTTTGAGATGCTCGCATGTTGCATGCTTTTGCAAGTTTTTTCAACTTGCAAGTGTTCATTGACTGGATGCCTTTGACACACCCTATGTTTTGTGTGTTACAGACAACAACTCCTCCCTGAGGAAAGAGCACAGTATTCCATTTTAGAGATGAGAACACTGATATTCAATGAAGACCCGAATTCAGGGTCACACCATCATACTCTATAGCTTGTCTTCTTTACTGTATACTGTCTTATTTATAGTCCAAGGGTTTGAAGCTTCAGTGGACATTAGATGTCCTTGAGGAGCTGGTTAAAAGGCAGATTCCTGGGTCTTTCTCCAGGGGATTCTGATTCTGAAAGTCTGGAGTTGGGCCCTAGAACTTGCATGTTCCATGGTAACTACGCGTGACTCACTCAAGTGGTGTGAAGGTCGTACTTAGTGACTGCTGTATCAATGCTTCCCCCAGACCCAGTCAGTGCCTTGAGAACTCCACAGCCATTTGGAGGAGAAGGACACACAATGGATTATTACAACACAGCATTGTAATTGCTTAAAGAGGGATACGTCCTGGGAAGTTCAGGCTGCAGTTGTCTAGGTAGAAATAAACAGCAGGGGTTTCTGTAGGGCCAGCAGAGCCACAGCCCCTTACCAGCACAATGCTGATAGCAGATAGTCTGTTTCTGAGCACAGGCTTCACACCCTTGCCCCTAGCACTGCCCCCCCAACCCCCCCACATCCCCTCAGTAATTAGGTAGTGTTGGTTAGAGCTTCCACTTGCCTCCAAGATCCTTCCATTCTCTTCCATCCCACTGCTGGGCTGCTATTACCTGTGCCATCTGCTGTGTCCCTCCTGCCACGCGTCAGCTGGTCAGCTGTCAGCAGCATCCACACTTGCTCCCCTCCATTCATTGTCTACACAGTGTCCAGGGTGAGCTTTTTGAAAATGCAAATCTGATCTCATCACCCCATCCCCACTTCAAGCAGGGCTTCTGTAAAAATTAAAGCCCCACATATTTACGTATCTGGGTCTGCGAGGTCCTTCATATCTGGCCCCGATTATCTGACAGCTGCACTGCTCACGTCCTTCCCCCCAGCACTCCGTGATCCCCATCCGAAGCCCACACAGTTCCCTACACCTGTTCTTTGTTCCTTTTGCATATATTGTTCCCTGTGTTGGAGATGCTCTGTCCTCCTCCATCTGGGTGACTCCCAGAGCATCCTTCGGGGCCCTGCTCGGGTGCCACCTCCTCTGGGAAGCCTCATGACGCCCCAGTGAGCTGGCTGCTCCTCCTCTGTCTCCCACAGTCCCTGCCTCTTTCTTCTCCTTGCCCTCTGCCTGCGGCCCCTTGCATTTTAACTGCCCACCACTCTCTGTTCCCCAAGGGACTAAATGCCGCATGGGGACAAGGGCCCACAGGCCATGACATCTCTGTGTGCCTGAGCTGTGCCTGGGCTCCAACTGTGCTCGGTTCACATTGTTTTCACGAATGAGTGGGCACAGGTGGGCTTTTGTGCTCTTTACCCTGGTCGTTCTGTCTCAAAGCCTCATCCAGCCGCATGCCCAAGGCCCCTTTTCTATTCACCTTCTTCCTAGGCCTGGATGACCTGACACAGTGGCCTGGAAATCTGCATTTTTGACTTGATACTGATGTAGGTGATTCACGGGTACCACTTTGAGAAATTCTGCTGGACCTCTTTCAGGCAGACCTGAGGGGCAGGGGCTTGTCTTCTGTCTGGAAGTGGGGCAAATGTCTGACCATAGGCCAGGAAACCAAAGAAGCAGAAGAAGGTGAGATAAAATGGGGCACAGGAAGTTCCTGCTGGCATGTCCTAACGTTAACAAGAACAATGACATAATAGTCACAGCTAATATTGTGGGATACATATGACGCCTTAGAGGCCATGCTAAATGCTGTTTGTGCATTGTCTCCTTTAAACTTTACAATTACCCAGTGAGTTGGGTAGCATTATCCCTATTTGACAGACCATGAGCGTTAGGAAAGTTAAATAACTTTCCAAGCTGCTAGGGAGGGGTAGGTCTTAAATCCAATCTCCTGTGACCTTTTCCAGAATGGAGGCATGACAGGTGGTTGGGGGTGGGGGAGGAGTGACCTGGGAATAGACATTGGATCAAAGAAGTAGAAAGGTCCAGGTGGGAGTGAAGGGGAGAAACAGGGTGGGGTGAGCTGAAGGACTGAGGAAAATCCCAGGCACATGAACGTCTGGTCCTTCTGATGTTCCCCACTGTTCTCAGCCCTCCCTGGATAAGAGAGCCCTCGAAATCAAATTGGGCTGTTCCGGCCCCATCAGTCCTAGCCTACCAGGGACAGCCCTGTTGTCCCACAGAGTCATACAGAGTCAGGCTTATTGGCCCAATGGGATGAGGGGGATCACACACCCAAAGACTCATGGGGTGTCTCACCGAACAAGGGAAGAATGGAGCTATTACAGGATTGGGGGAAAGTGTGGAGTTCAGGTGAAATTTAAATGAAACAGAATTTTGACAAGCTCAAAGCAAATCAGGGCTGTGTAGAAAGGGACCAGCATCAGCTCTGGATGCAAATTCCTTAATCACAAAGCACAGGTAGGTGTGGAGTGTTGTGTGTGGGAACCCCTTATTGGAAACTTACCCAGGCTGGAAACGGAATCTGGTTCTCTGTCAAAGTGACTTAGGTTTTCCAGGCAAGGGGAGGGTATTTCATTCTTCCTGATATGATTTCAAACAACCAAGTTTCTGAGAGGCTATTGTTGTAGAGCACAGAGTCTCAGTAAGAAAGGAGCAGTCACAAGGACATTTTTGGGGTTATTTCAGCAGCAGCCTGTCCGGGGAAGAAGTACTGTCTCCTACTCACATAGAAGTTGACTTCCTCTGTGTCTGTTAATCCTATCAGTTTTATCTGGGTCTTATCTGTATGTCTAGCTGGTATTTTATTTGTCTTATCCTTGTTTAGCTCATGAATGGCCAGGCAGATTTGTACTTTCTCAGTCTGGGTTAATTTTTGTTTTCTCGGATTCACGATCGTGTTAGCTCCTGTGGCTGGCGGTAGCAAGGACCACACACTGAGTGGCTGAAAACAGTAGAAATTTCTTCTCAACGCAGTTCTGCAGGCGAGGACCCCGGGTCAGGATGTTGGCAGGGTCGGTGCCCTCTGGGAGCTCTGAGGGACAGCCTGCTCCATGCCTTGGTCCCAGCGGCTGGTGGTTGCCTGCAGACCTTGGCCTTCCTTGGCCTGTAGACCCATTACCCCAATCTCTGCCTCTGCCTTCACACTTTCCTGTGCCTCTGTCTTCATGCAGCCAACTTCTTATAAGGACACCAGTCATATTGGATGTCCTTATAAGAAGAATAGGGGCCACCCTATTCTTGAATGGTCTCATCTCAATTTAGCTAATTATACCTGCAAGGACCATATTTCCAAATAAGGTCACTTTCTGAGGTCCTGGAGGTTAAGACTTGAACATATCCTTTTTGGAGGATGCACTTCCACTCCTAACAATGAGGAACAGAATGAACTTGTCCCTGAGCCAGGGCCTGATGGAAATTAGTGCCTTGCGGTAACTCCAGGGTGGCCCACAGATTAGCAGCTTGGGCATCCCTTGGGGCTTTTTGGAAATGCAGAATCTGGGACACCACTCCAGACAAGTGCATCAGAATCCATGTTTCTACCCTGTCCCCTGCATCTGGACATGCAAAATTCTGTTTGCATTACCAGACTTGAATCTGTTTGTTATTGGGAATTAAGATCGTGAACATCAGCTCTTTCCCAAAGAAACTGCCCCAGCCAGCACTCTAACACAGGCAAGGAAGCAAAGGTGAGGGTCGGCTGGGTTGAAGGCTTGCTGGGGCCTTTGCACAGGCTGATGTGGAAAGGAGGGGGGCGCAGCGTCAGGGTCACTAGACCAACCCCAGCTGCTTCCCAACAGTGTGGACAGCACCAAAATACTGAGCCCCACTGTCCACAGGGGGAAAGTGGAGCTAATAATCCCCAATGACAGGGAAGAGAATTAAAGAGGAAAATATACCTTCAGGGTCCGGTATAGCACCTGGCAGGAAAAATGCAAACTGGATAGTGACTGAAGACAAGAGGGTGGGTTCCACCTTTGGAGAAGAGGAAGCTGGACAGGTCAAGCAGTGCAGTCCTCATTTCTTCTGTTCATTCAACATTTTGTACCCACTATGTGCTAGACACTATACCAGGTGCTAGGAAATCAAATAAGAGTAAGTGCTCCCGTGGTTCACGGTCAGATGGAAGAGGACGTGAGGCCAACTGAACAGGAGCCTCTCACGGTGTGGCCCACGAGTACCAGGAGGCGCACTCTGAATCCCGAGCTTGCAGCAGGCAGGCCAGTTCCAGTGCCACCACCTGGTTTCAGGTCTTCTGCATCATTCCTTCTCATTGCTTAGGCTCAAAAAAAAAATGGAGGCCGTGAGCCTGTAGCTGTCCATCTTGAAGAATCTAGCCAGGTAACAAGAGGGCAGAGAACGAGACGAAGCAGCAGGCAGCTTTCATGGAATGAAATAGGACTTAACCATTGACCAGTTATTACATCAAGCACAAGGCACGGAGTATCTCATTCAACCTTTGGGGTGAAGCTTTGGAGGATATACCATGCTCTGGCACCAGAAAACCTAGGTTTGGATTCAAGGTGACTTTTATAAGTGACTAAACCTCTCTGATCCTGAATTTTTCCTCATTTTTAAACATAATAATAACAGTCCCTACCACAGTGCCTGGCACACATCAATAACAGTGTTTTGTTGACTTGAACTGAACATTCTGAGTGTCAGTGTCAAGGGGACCCCCAGCCATCTTTCTCTTCGGTGTTGTTACTCCAGCTCTGAAAGAGGTGCCCCCAGTTCTCAGAGGACAGCTGGCCATGCGAGAGCCCCAGCAGTGCTCCAGGGCAGGCCTTGCTGGATTGCAGGGAGAGAGAAGGAATCAGACTTTCTGTTTCAGAGTAATGAGCAAATTGACATTTCTCAGAATTATTTCCAAGCTGTTATGAAGAATTCAGTGACCTGCGTTAATGAAAAGAAATGAGCATCACACAGGGCTGACTTCGGGCATGCGCTTCAAACTCATCCCGAGTCCGGGCCCTGAGGCTACTCCACTTGCCTGACAGATTTTGCCTCCTTTATCTTCCACCTGCCTTCCTGTGGAGGGACAAGAAAATCTAGAAGGGGAGGAAGAAGGAGGTTTGAGATGGAAGCAATTGGAATGATGCACTGCTTTTTGTCATGGAGCTTCTCTCTTCCTAATAATTAGTTTATTTTCTGCTTCCTGCCCCATGCTGTAATTGAAACTCCATGACAGAAAGGGCTTTGTCTGATACCCAGCTGTCTCCCAGGCATGAAGAGCAATGTCTGGCACATAAAAGCATGTGCTCAATAAATATATGTTGAATGAATGAGTGAATGAACAAATGGCATACTAAAGCAGTCGCCCTAAACCCTGACTATAATTCAACAATATCATGGAATTTTAAAAAAATCTAAATTTTCAGATTCTCTAGCCTGGAAATTCTGATGCAGAAAGTCTGGCTTGGGGCTCCAGAAACGGCACTTCTGACAGTCTCCCCGTATCTCTGGAAGGATCCACGAGAAATTAGTGGCATAGGTTGCTTTCACGGAGGACAGCAGAGTGGTTGGGGGCCACAGAGGGAGATTTGTAACTGAGTCCCCCTTTGAATTTTTGGATTGTGAAGCATATATTACCTAGACATAAAGGAAAATAAAATTTAAATTAAAAGTGAAAAAACTGCCTAGAGGATTCTAATATGCAGCCAAGGTTGAAAATAACCAATTGAAGACAAGTTGTTATGTTTAAAAAGGAGCTGAGACACGGCAGCACTATTGAAATGTAGGCTGCCTGTGCTGCTTAAGTAATGAGCTGTCACTGAAGCCGGCTTGGAGGAGAATTTACTCTACCAGACATATCAAGTCCCTTAATTAACTTAGGACAGGAAGGTCTGTTATCTGTCATACCAGATACTCCTGGGCTTCGCAGGTCTGTGTTTCAGTTAAATAGGAAAGAAGTTTCCTGAACTGTGAAATAACCAAGCATTCAAGAAGATGCCAAAATATCCACCCTTATTTGATCCTCAAAAGCTCACCAAAAATTCAGATACATTTTCTTTTTTGGTTTATCAGATTGGCCAAGCTTGAAAGAACAATATCTAGCATTGGGAAGGCATAGAGAAACAGGGAACCTTACATACTGCTTGTGGGAAAGTGCAGCGCTACAAACTTCCTGGAGAGCAATTATGCAACTCAGACCAGAATCCTTAAAGGCGTACATGATAACCATTTGACTCAGGTACCATTTTCTGAATTTATCCTATGGACGCATTCACTCAAGTAACCAAATTTATTCATATAAAGATGTTTGTCACAGAATTATAATACTGGTGATGTTGGTTAAAAAATGATAGAAAAGTCCACCAATATTTCTTTCTGTGCTTGGCACTGGGCGTATGTGAGTGGTGAAGGAGAGACAAGGTTTGAAACAGAGCCAGAGGCTACCAGACACTATTCTGTGTACAACTAGTCCAGTCGTCAAATGTGTAAAATTGTACATGGTGTATTGTGTTTTCACGAATGCCTGGCCAAAATGAGAGTACTCTCCTATCAGGTATAAATTGCATAACACAATGCATACAATTATAAATTGTATTTTTCCTTTCCCTTTTCTTGATGGGAATGGAACAAGAGGGAATTTATGAACATTTCTGTGTTTATAGGACCCGAATCTATAGTAATACTTGAAGGAATGAGTGTATCTTTGTGAAGTCTCACATTTTAAGCTCTCTCAAGTATCAGGTTGCCCCTTAGCCCATCTGACACAACCTGTTCTGATGAAATTTAACAGCTCCATATGAAACAGGCTGAGAAACAAGTATATTTTAAAACATTGGTACTAGTTACCCTAGGATACCCGTCATCACCAGCCAAAGGCAGGGGGTCCCCTTTATGCCACAGTCTAGACCAATCAAATTAGTGAAATATAATTCAATGTATTTCAGCTTAGCAAATTGAAATGGAGCAATTTTATGAGGTGGTCACTAGTTCAAATTTTGGAAGTGAGGCACTTGGAGAGTTCCTGCCTGCAAGGATTTGGAGTTGAAAACCCTTTGGAAACAATACAAGTCCCTATTGTTCATCTACTGAACAGTAAGACAGTCAGTGGTGAAGTCTCAGAGGGATCTGAGAGCTGCTGTGAAGAGAGCCCTCTCTCTCCCTCCACCAGGCTCAGCCCCTATCATCTTGCAGTCATCCTATGTGACTGGCAATACAGCCCAGCCTTAACATAGGCTAATTATAGTCTGATTGTGACTGGCTGTTATGTAACAGAAGACCAGGATTAAAACAGGCCAGTGTGTGTGCATATGCATTCTTGTGATCGTGTATCTATCTATGAGGCCAGTAGTTATGGAACAGCAATTATGTCATGCTTTCAATTCATTCACTGTGATGACAGCTGCCCATTTCTGATGGATGGCAGATGTTTAGGAAACAGGCCCAAGAATTCCAGAGAAATTAAATGACTTCCATGACAGAGGAAATCTGGTGTTACATAGGATAGAAGCCACCCTTCCACCTCCCCTCCTTAGTCTTTCAGTCTGGCCTGACACCCCTGGACCTGCCCACTAGCAGCCACACTACAGTGGTGTGCCACAGCCTGCCATGTCTCTAATCTATGTGGGGGACACTTCCAAGCTTCTAATCTCAATTTTTCCCATCTCCCCTCTTACTGCCTAGTAACATAATACTAATAGACACCTATATTACTTTCTAAATAATGAGGCTCACAAGTAACTAAATAAAAGTAATTTGTGAAAAACAGCATACAGTTTTTAGCTTATTGGGTTGTCAGTTAAAACATATACTCAGTAATATTGAAGATGAAGGACTGCTTATAGTTGCATAATTTGCTACAATCTTTCTTCGCTCTAGAAGGCAACTGTATTTTTTAGAAACCTTAACATGTCCTTTAGGTTTCTAAAAAAAAGGGCAAGAAACCTTATATGCCCTTTAAGTTAATAGTGCTGTGTCCAGAAATTTTGCCGAAGGAAATAATTAATAATATGACAAATATTTAGCTACTTGGATGTTCACTTCAGTGTCATGCATAATACAGGAACATTAATGCAGGAAATTTCTTGGGGGAGAAAAAAACCCTGTACGCCCAACCATAGATAATTGATTTAGTCAAAACAGTGTAAATCGTTATAGTGGAATAAAACACAGCCATTAAAATGACAATGCGAGATATCTCTATTTGCACAAAAGATGTTCCATTGAAAATAAGTTGTAAAACAGAGTTCTACTTCTGGAAAGATGAAATAGACACACTTTTCTTATTCCTCCCACTAAATACATTTGAAACTTCTGGATGTAATATTATATGACAAGCACAGGAAAACTTTGAAAGGTAGAGAGGTGAAGGCAGACTGGCTAAGGACCTCTGGACGCAAGGAGAGACCTGGTGGTGAGTCCCCTGGAGCTTTGTTTTGTTTGCTTCATGTATCCCAGACTTGAGATGATGAAACCAGTAGCCTGGAATACCCATCAAAAACCCCTTGAAAGACCTACATTCTCTAGTCACCAGAATAAGGGGCAGCCTAGCAAGAGAGACAACTTTTAGACAATAACTTCTGCACTGCAGCTAAACACCACAGAGAAAACTGCAGACCCACCCCTGTCAACAAGGTTGAATGAAGAGCTGAGACTTGAACATCATCCAGTGCTACTGAGGTACCCCAATACCCGCACAGGGATGCCAAGATTCAGAAGTAGCAAAGAGTTTGCCCAGGTTTTACAGCTGCTACAATCCCATGCTGCTGAACTGCTCTTCTCAGTAGCGGTAGTAAAGCCTGTGCTATTTGCTGGCCTTGGCTGGTCCAGCTCAGGGAAGAGAGGAGTCAAGTCCTCAGAGCTGGTAGGGTGGGGCTGGGGAAGGGTCCTGCACATTTTTGCAGCTTTCTCCCCTCCCCGTGTGAATGAGTCACCCTTCTTTATGGTCCCCCATGTTCACATAGCTCGTTTCTTAGAAGTTACTGCCTTTAGGAAGATATCACCTATTAATCATTTACACCTCAGTGTAGATTTGTCATTGAGTTCCCCCATCCATTGGTCTCTGAAAATGAAATCATAGCTATCCTTATATGAGGAAGGACCATCACATTACAGAGATTGGGGTCTGCAGGGAAAAGAGGGGGCAGATCAGAGAGGAATTTATTGAATTTCTAGTATCTCTTGCTTCTAGGTTGTCCTGGGTCCAGGAAACAAGCTGCCAATCGGATGCAAGAGGTTTTTGTCTTAAAGCAAGAAAATGATTGCTCCAGGCTTAGCCAGGAGGGTAATCATAAGGGGATGACTCACTGGAGATAATGATTCTATTGGAAATTCTATTCAGCAATTCCTTGCAACTGCTCATCCTACAGTCATCACCTAAGGGCCAAATACGGACTCTTACAAAGGATGTTGTATTTTTCAAAATATTTTCCTTTAATTAAAATAATGAAGCCCCTTGTTAAAAAATTAAATAACAGATTTTTAATTTAAGCTCTAACATGTGAGGAACTAAGAGGTCATCACTCCCACCCTTACAATAAGATAAAAGATAAAAAGTGAAAATCAATTACTCTTTTTGGATCCACCAAAAAGTTGAGATCACAAGGCAAACAGCCACCCTGAAATGCAGAGAGACAGATGAATTCAGAGTCAGAGCCAAGACCAGTGTACCTGAAGCAGAAACATCCTAGAGATGTTAAGTAATGGGAACATTTAAACAGTAATTTCAATGAATTTCTGAAGGCTGAGTGTGGAGGAGTTTGACGGTGAGAAACTCCTGGTGGCCACAGTCTTGGGGGTGGTGCCACATTTTCATATGTTTTAACTGTAGTAATCGCACCAGCTTCTCACAGTGAAACTCCAAGAATTATCCCCTGTGGCTCTTAAAGAGGGAGGGGAAATAAGCATTTGAAAATAGGCCAGAGTATTCTCCTTAACAAAGGCCAGAAAGGGAAAAGACTACCAGACCCTTATTCTACCTGGGGAAGGGCATTTATTAGACTCCAGCCCCCTGCAGCCTTCCTGTTTCACTCAAGGTGGTAGAGAATGGGGAGAGAATAAGTAATACTTAGCCACAGTCCTCTAATACAGGCCCACTAAAAGACTGAGATTTAATAATAAGATTATAGAAGGCTTCCCCTCCTTACTACATCTTACCGCCACATCAACATGACTCCAGTATAATAACAGTCGAGTATAGCAGACTAGACACAGCTGGGGAAAAAAAGACCTGAAGATAGGTCACTAAAAACTCAAACTGAAATACAAAGAGAAAAATAATGGGAGGAAGAAAAAACCACAGAATAGAACATCTAAGAACCATGGGAAAATTTTTTAAATATAGCATAATTGGACATACCAGATAACATATAATTGGGATAACAGAAGGAGAAGAAATAAATAACATAGCAAAAGAAATAATTGAATAATGACCGAGTGCTTTCCAAAATTAAGACTAGACACCAAAGCATAGGTCCAGGAAGCTCAGAGAACACCAAGCAGAATAATTTTAAAAATTTTACATCTAGGCTATCATATTCAAACTTAAGAAAAAAAACCAAAATACAAAGAGAAATTCTTAAAACAAGCCAGGAGAAGGAGACATCTTAGTTATAAAGGGACAAGGATAAAAATGACAGCAGACTTCACAGTAGAAACAATGCAAGCAAGAAGAGAATGGACTGAAGTATCTAAATGTTGAAAGAAAGTACTCAGAATTCTATACCTAGTAAGATTATCCTTTAAAAATAAAAGAGAAATATTTTCTCAAACAAAAACTGAGGGATTTGATTGCCTACAGAACTGTCTTATAAGAAATGTTGAAAGAAACTCCTCTACACTGTTGGTAGGAACATAAATTGGTGCAGCCACTGTGGAAAGCAGTATGGAGGTTCCTCAAAAAACTAAAAATAGAAATACCATATGATCCAGTAATTCCACTTCCTGATTTTAAAAGATACATACACACTTATGTTTATTGCTGCATTATTTACAATAGCCAAGATATGGAAGCAACCAAAGTGTCCATCAATAGATGAATGGGTAAAGATATGGTACATATATACAGTGGAATATTGCTCAGCCATAAAGAAAAAGAAATCCTGCCATTTGCAAAAACATGGATAGACCTAGAGGGTATTATGCTCAATGAAATAAGCTGGGTAGAGAAAGACAAATACCATATGATTTCACTTATTTGTGTAATACAAAAACAAAATAAAACAAAATGAACAAAAGAACAATAGACTCAGAGACACTGAGAAGTAACTGGTGGTTACCATGGGGGAGGCATTGGTGTAGGTGGGTGAGTGGGGAGGGTGAGGGGGATAAAGGGGCACAAAAATTCTCAATCATAGTATAAGTTGGTCACAGTGATGGTAGTACAGCATGGAGAAAATAGCCAAAGATTCTATAACATTGTTCTATATTGACAGTAACTGCACTAGTAGGGGTGAGGATTTAATAATATGGGTACTGTTGTTGCATACTTAAAACCAATATGAGATAGTATATATGAAATATATATATATATATATATATATATGTATATATGAAATGTTAAAAAAGAAAACAGTATGAAGTTTCCTCAAAAAATTTAAAATAGAAATACCAAGTGACCCAGTAATTCCATTTCTGGGACTTACAAAGAAAGAAACAAACAGAAATGCTAATTTTAAAAGATATATGCACCCCTGTGTTTATTGCAGTATTATTTACAATAGCCAAGATATGGAAACAACCTGTGTCCATTGACAAATGAATGGATAAATGTGATACATATGTACAATGGAATATTACTCAGCCATAAAAAAGAATGAAATATTTTCACTTGTGAAAGCATGGGTGGACCTAAAGGATATTATGCTAAGTGAAATAGTCAGACAAAGACAAATACCATATTATTTCACTTACATGTGGAATCTAAAAAAAAATATAAACAAACAAACAGAAATAGACTCACACACAGAGAACAGACTGGTGGTTGCCATAGGGGAGAGGCTGGGGGATGAGAGTGAAAGGTGAAGAGGGAAAAATTAGTGAGAATGTTTGATATCTTGATCTGGGTGATGGTTACATGAGTGTAGACAGGTCAAAATTCATCACACCATACACTAACATTTGTGCATTTTATTGTATGTACCTCAAATTATAATAGTGATGAAGGTAATCAAAAAACCAATGTATTGGATGATTAGAGCATATGAATAAGTGAAATGAGTAACAATGTCACAAGGGAGGGAGGAAGAACTGGTACTCTGGTGGTGTAGTGCTATTTGAAGGTGGACTTAGACCAGTTGTAACTATATCTTGCAAACTCTGGGGTTACTACTAAATTATTTCAAATTAAGTAATGGAACTGTGCAAAATAAGAGCTAACGCTCCCTCCTCTACACGTCACAACACTACTCCTGACGGGTAGCCACTACTAACAATCTGCTGCGCACACTCTGGGATACAGTGGAGTGGGATCTCCCCGTAAGTATTTTTCTGCTCCTTCCTTATTTTTCTTCACCTAGCATTACTACATACATCCTACCATTCACATCTACTTCTAAGTGAGTCCTGATGGAAGGATTTGGGGGCAACTAGTCTAGTCTAGGGGTCCCCTTGAAACAGTAGTGATGGATGCATGTAGCCAGAGAAAAACTGCTTGTGGGAGAGAGAAGCAACCTAAGGGGGAAGCCCTCCTGACTCCCAGAATTGGTGAGACACAGAATGAAGAACACTGCCCAAGGCAGATGGCTGGGTCCAAGGGCTTTCCCCTGGCAATGTGCTGTGGGGCACATAGATTCACCTCTCTGAGCCTCATTGAGCAGGCATTCATCACTCAGTGCAGAGCTTCTCCAGAATGCATAAGTGACATCCTTTCTATGTGACCTCCCCTTTAAGTGGTCACCTAGCCTCTGCTTGAACCCTGCAGTGGCAGGCAGTGTGATGGGCAGTGGCGGGGGAATGGTGGGAGCTTCAGCCAGTTGACCCTGATGTTGGTGGTGGAGTGGGGTGGTGCTAGGTGGAGAACAAGCAGAGGTCAAGACCGCTGCCAGCTGTCACAACCAGGAGAGTGAACACCACTGGCTGTGGGACTGGAGAAAGGGGGCTGGGGAATTGAAGCTGAACTGGGAAGATGGGTTTCAGAACCACAGAACTTCAGGAATCACCTAAGTCTTCACTGGGTACACAAAAGGGTCCCACTCACAGGATTTAAAAGTATGGCATTGCCGTTCCCTCTGGCTCCCAAAGTTCCCTCCAGCTTTGGAAGAGGTGCTGGTTTCCGTGGGAGTCAGACAAATTACAGTGGGTTGAGAGCAGTCATGATTTCATGACGTTGCCAAGAGAAAAACAAAACATTCAGCTTTCTCAGCGGGGGACCCTCACACCCACAGTGTCACAGAGGGCAGGATGCAAACATACCACGTGCACAAGGTCTTTGCGCAAACACAGGGTCTGAGTAATTAGCAGTCTCAGGTTTCCTGGAAGGTTCATGCTTTTTGATTGAGTTGGTTGTCTGGAAAATAGCCCAACTCTTTCGCTGCCAAGCTCAGAGGGGGCAGAGCCAGAATTAGCCCTCTCTCTGTATTTTCCAAAGAGCTCATGGAAGCAGAGTTTCGGTGGGGCTTCTGAACCATTATTTACATTTGTATTTTAGACTTTCACATGGATCTGCAGAATAAATATGTTCACTCTAGAGAAAGTGACACTTCTTTTTAAAGGAACCTCAAACCCGCAGTGGAGTCTTTTGTTTTAATTCTGATGCTGGATCATCACCAGCAGCCACTGGTTGTGCCAATCCCAGGATGTTTTCAAACTGAGTTTTTAATTCAGAAGCATGTGGTTTTACTTGTGGCATATCTGAAAATATTGAATAATTGACAAGAATTTGACTTTGGAAAATCAAAATGTGTTGATGACAGAGCATTTTTAGAAATGGATTCCGATGCATTTAAACAGGTACCTGTTGGGATTTTCCCAGAAGGTCCCTCTCATCTGCCAGATGGAAGAAACAGTTATTCACAAGGATTATGCCATGTTGATGATTTATTGAGCACCTACTATAAACCAACCATTTGAGATACGTTTCTAATCTTTACATGACACGATGTTAGGAGGAGACTCTTCTGACCCAGTTTTCACAAAGGCACAATATGCTGGTCATGGCGACAGTCCGTGAGAGAGAGAGACCTCTCCCAGCATGCAGGATTTACAGTGGAAATGAAGAAGAACCTTTTCTGGATCTATCAACTCCCTTACCTGGTTTGAAATCCCAAAAGATGGAGAGAGGATTTATAAAGAGGCTGGTAGGACACCTTCTGCCTCCAGCCTAGTGCAGTGGGCTTCTAGAGACTCTCAAACTTTGGAATGTTTTTCCTGACATCTTACCCTCCTCCTGGGTCAGACAGTGCAAAGTCACTTGCTAAGCCAGAAATGTCCCCTTGTCTCACTGGGTCCCCCCTCCCCTTCTGTGATCCTGGCCTGGCAGGTCTGGCAGAAAGCAGCTAGCTAGGAAGCAGGAGAAGCTGAGCTGTGAGAGCAAAGAGGAGAAAGACAGCCTCTCTTTCCCCATTTTTCACTGGCGCAGGCCTGAGCTTGGAAAGGGGAGATTTGAAGCTAAGTCACATTCATAGTTTTGGATCATTGAAAAGGACTGGACTTTGTCATTGCTGAACTGCAGCTATATTTGTAGCCTTTAGTCTGTCAACTGACTTAAGTGTGAGCAGAACTGGCATGGGCCTGTGGGATTTGTCGCTCACCTGTCCCCTGTACTCTCTCCCGACCCCAACCCTGGGAATAAAGTTTAAAGTTTAAGAATAACAATTGAAGTGTGTTCTGATCACAGGGCATGGTTGTGGCTTGTTTAGCACACCAGTTATACCACCAACAGCACTGCCAGCTATGTGGCATGATGTTCCCCATTTTATATTTGGGACAATAAAGCCCACAGAGGTTGGATCATTAACTCCACTTTCAGCCCTTCTCAAGAGAATGGGGAGCAGGGCTGAGAATTCCAAGCCTCTGGTTTGGTCTTTCCATGACCAGTCCCCAAAGAGAAGGCATGAGCCCACCACGAGTCGACTCGTTGGAACAAAAGACACCCCTATGGCCCAAGAAATGCCTTCAGGAGTCCTGTGTCAGGAACCAGGGTCAAAGACCAAGTACTAGAACAAAAGATGCTGCTAGTGCTCCTATCATTTGGGAAACTGCAAGGGCTTCAGGAGCTCTGTGCCAGGAACGGGGGCCAGAGGAAACATGTGTTTTCTATTGTCTCATACTACTTTTCTTGAAAGTCAACTTGTGCGAGGTGCTTTGCATACGTAGTTACCTGGAATCCTTACGGGAACCGGAATAGTTCCCATTTCACGGAAAAGAACAGGAAGCAAGGAGGCTGTGACTTCCCACAGTGAGGAATCAGTCCTCACTTGTACAGATCACTGCCTCCTGTGAGCTTCAAGGCAGAAGGGGTAGCGGGCGTGAGGAGGAGGGGGGAATGCCATCTGCCTGCCAGCTGTGTGCCCAAAGCATACCCATCAAGCCATCGCGAGCACTCCAGCCCGCCCTAGCGCAGCTCTGGCCTGCCCGCCTTGAGGATGTGTAACTGGGTCAGCCTCTCTCCTTCCCGTCCTGCTCCAAACTGAAGTCACTAATGTACTAGAAATGCAAATTGGGCTAAATTTAGTTTAGCTTTATTCTGCAAAGGCCATCTTTCCCCCTCCTTGCAGAGAATGAATTTACATAATCTTATTCTGGGAGGAAATAATCGCTCAGGCTTTTACAAAACAAGACTCTTTAAATACATATTTTTGTCCTCCCCTGTCACCTTTTGCAAACTGAATAACAGTCCTGCCTTATGATCTTGCTTCTCATTTCAACATTGGTAGGCACAGCAAATCTTAACAAAATGGGGAGGCAGGCAGTGCAGGAAAGGTCGGGGGACTGGAAGCCTAAGAGCACAAGAAAAGCAGGAGCTCCTTCGTCCACGGCTGCATGGCACTGCTTCCTGATCCACTTGGCACTGGGGTTAGACAACAGAAATCAAAGCAGGCCCCAAATTATCTTTTAAGTAATAAAATTATAAAGGCAGAAATCCTAGTGTTGTCAGACAATCCTGTCCAGGGAGATCTCTCTGCAGGCTAGGTGAGACCTTAACCCAGGAGAGGGTTCTTGACTCTGATCAAGAAAGAATTCACGGACAGGTTGAGCAGGTGCAAGCAAAGAGCAAAAAACACCCTCAAAGAGGGCGTACGGGCACGCGCCAGAGGAGCGGCACCGTGGGGCTCGGGCTGGGTGGTCTCACAGCTGGCTTTTAAGCAGGGGGTGGAATATTCATCAGGATAGGTGGGGGGTTTTCTGGAATGGGGAGGGCATTTCCAGGAAATAGGGTGATACCCTCTTTTGTCCTTAGATGGTCTGCCTGGGAACTGTCATGGTGCCAAGGGGTGTGACTTTTAATATGCTAATGAGCATATAATGTACTTTGAGGTGATGTCGTGGTCAACTTCTCCTCTGTGTTGAAACTAGTCGGTTTGGGTAGGTCTGTTAATCTACACCTTCCCTCCCACCTCCCACGAGAACAGGTTACGTGGAATGTTCAGAATATGACAAGCACCTAGCTGAATGTAAACACCAGCCGAAGTCCCCAACCACGCTTTCCCCCTCATGTCTGGCTCTCTACCTACTGTAATCCAGGTATAAGATACCCTGGATCCTGTAGTCAGATGGGTCAGGCCCCTGGGCCCTGTTCTAACTGTGACATTTCCCATTTGGAAAATAGTAGCTGGAATACAGGACCTGTTGTTGTGATCTCAAAAGGTCATTGTTTTTATCTTTGTTTTTGGGGGGACAGATTGTTTATTTTAGGATTGCGTGAGCTTGGGGACTGGTCGAGAAAACATGATGGTGGTTCCAAGGACGGGCTCTCTTACCTTGGGTTGTATTCCCTGGACTTGTTCACTAGTTGATCTTCTCAATGTGTTACTAGAGCAACGTTATCTTTTTTGTTGCACTTTACACCTCACAGTGGCTGGGATTGGTTTTCTGTGGTGAGCCAGACAGCAAGATTGTGTGACGTGAAGAATCTGAATTCTAGTTTTTCTCTCCTAGACTATGGACATCTAGTTGCAGGAGTGGGATGTTTCCCAAGCTAGGCTCCTAGGGGCTATAGTGCTCTGGGGGTGATTGCCAGGGGCCACCCCCTCTACTCTAGGCTCATGCTGCGTCCTGTGCTCGGTCCCCATGCCCTGATCAGTACTGTATGACGACCTATGCCCTACCCCCCTGGACTATGAGTGAGTTGATTTTTTTGACCTGTGCTGAGTTAAATAAATTTCTTCGCTGGAATTTGGAATTAGGAAGAAAGGGGCTGAGACTGGGATTCCCATGTATGCTAGCATCGGCAACGGAGGCCAGGACCTGCTGCTGATTCCTTCAACCATCTGACACCCTCTGCTGTTACCTCTTCCTTAAATGTTTGATGCATTTTGCGTGACACCATCTGGGTTTGTGGAGACATTGTTTGTTAGAAATTCAATTTTTAAAATGGATATAGCAGGATTTGAGTCATTCATTTCTTCTCTTGTTAGTTTTGGTTAGTGGTTGGTGTCCAAAGAATGTGTCCAGTTGCCAAAGTTGCTGGCATGAAGTTTATAATATTGCCTTATTATCCCCCTAATGTCTGTAGAATATGTAGTTATACCCCCTTTTTATTCCTAATATTAGCAATTTTGTTTTCTGTTTTTTTAATTTATTTTTTCTTTGTTTTTCATTGTTAACTATTTCCCTGATTTCTGATCTTTTCTTTTTCCTTGTACATTGGATCTAATTGTTTTTCTTTTTCTGAGGTAGAAATTTCTTTTCTGTTTTTGAGGTAGAAATTGGATAATTTATTTTAAACACTTCTCTTTTTTTGAGATATGTTTGTTATATAACATTATGTAAGTTTAAGGTGTACAGCATGTTGATTTAATATGCTTGTGTATTGCAATATGATTACTACCAGAACATTCCCCAACACTTCTCTCACATTACATAATTATTTCTTTTTTTTGGTGTGAACAATTATGATCTAGTCTCTTAGCAACTTTGAAGTTTATAATGCAGTATTGCTGACTATAATCACTATGCTGTGGATTAGATTTCCAGGATTTATTTATCTCTTAGTTGCAAGTTTGTAACAACATCTTCCCAATTCTTTCACCCACAAGCCTCTGACAACACCCTTCCATGTTCTGGGTTTACAAGATTGGCTTTCTTATATTCCACATATAAGTGACAACATTCAGTATTTGCCTTTCTCTGTCTGATTTATCTCACTTAGCATACATAACACCCTCAATGTTCATCCATATTGTCACAAATGCTAGGATTTCTTTCTTGCTCAAGGTTGAATAATATCCCATTGTATATACATACTATGTCTTCTTTATCCATTCACCTGTTAACAGACACTTAGGTTGTTGCCACACCTTGATTATTGCTAATAATGCTGCACTAAAAATGGGAGTGAAGGTATCTTTTCAGTATCCTGTTTTCATTTCCTTTGGATATATGTACTCGGAAGTGGGTTTGCTGGACCATATGGTATTCAATTTTAATTTTTTTAGGAACTTCCATTGTTTTCCATAGTGCCTGAACCAATGTATATTCCCACCAACAGTGTACAGGATTCTCTCTTCTCCACATCATGCCAACACTTGTCTCTTGTCTTCTTGCTAATAGCCATTCTAACAGGTGTGAGGTGATATCTCATTGTGGTTTTGATTTGCATCTCCTGATGACTCTGAAAAGATGTTGAACATCTTTTCATATACCATTTGGATGTGTTCATTGGAAAAATGTCTGCTGAGTTCATTTAACTATTTTTTAATTGGATCTGTTTTTGTTACTTTTAATTAAAATTCATTTTAAGATAACTGCACGGTTGTATTTGTTTGTTATTGAATTATATACCTTTATATGTTTGGATATTAACTCCTTACCCTGATACATGTTTTTCAAGTATTTTCTTCCATTCCGTAAGTTGTCTTTTCATTTTGTTGATTATTTCTTTTCATGTTTAGCTTTTTAGTCTGATGTAGTTCCACTCATTGATTTTTGCTCTTGTTGCTTCTGCTTTTGATGTCATATCTTTTTCTGGTGGTTCAAGGATGGGCTCTCTTACCTTGGGTTATATTCCCTGGACTTGTTCACTAGTCATTACCAGGATCGGTGTCAAGGAGTTTCTTCCCTGTCTTCTTCCAGGAGTTTTATAGTGTCAGGTCTTACTGTAAAGTCTTCAATCCATTGTAGTTAATTCCCTTTTCCTTTTTTCTAATATAAGTATTTAAAACTATAACCTCCCCCTAGATACTGTTTTAGCTACATCTCACATGTTTTGACATGTATTTTTTATCATTCAGTAAAATTTTCCAATTTTTTATTTTACTATTGACATGATTGTTCAGAAGTATGTTCTTTTTGCCAAGGACTTTGGTGATTTTCTAGAAGACTTATCATTATTAGTCTCAATTTTATTCCAATTTGACCAACAATATACTCTGTAAGATCTTAATCTTTTACTATTATAAAGATTTATTGTATGGACATGCATATGGTCTGTCTTGGTGAATGTTCCTTGTCTATTTGAAAAGAATGTATATATTCTGCTATTGTCAGTTGAATTTAAATTCTATAAATATCAGTTCAAGTTGACTGGCAGTGTTGATAGGAGTTGATAATTCTATCACTACTGAATTAAAATCATTAAAATTATGTTAAATTATAACTATGATTGTGGATCTTTCTTTTTCTTTTTCTTTTGATCAGTTTTTACTTCAAGTATTTTAAAACTTTGTGATTAGGCACATACTCATTTAGGATGCTCATTTCTTAATGAATTAATACTTCCATTATTGAGAAATATCTCCTTTTATCTCTGGCAATACTTATTATCTTGACATCTACTCTAATATTAATATGACTATACCAGCTCTCCCATCCTTAGATTTTTCAGGTTGTATCTTTTTCTATCCTTTAGCTTTCAACTTATCTGTGCCCTGTGCCTTTATTTAAAATACATCTCTTATAGACAGCATATAGTTGGATCTGGCTTTTTAATCCCAGTTTGACAACACCTGCCTTTTAGCTGGAGTGTTCTATACATTTTATTTGCTGTAATTATGTATGGGGCTGGGCTTAAGTCTGACATTTTGCTACTCGGTTTCTTTCTGTCATATTTGTTTTTTGTTCTTCTGTTAGAATTTTCCTAAGCTAAGGTAAGCTACTAGCAGATCACTTTATCAAACCAGGGATTAAATTATTAGAAGCCACAGTCCTTGGGGGGATGTCCTATTTCCCATTTACTGTTACTCCTAGGTGGCAGCCCTTCCTATTGTCTACCTAAAAGCCTTACCTATTTTTCAAAGCCCCTCCTCTTTGGAGGACTGTGAACCTTATTTCATTTCTCTCTAATTCTATGAGAATTCCCAAAGCTCTACTAAGCCTCTAGGCTCAGTTTTTGTTTTTTAATTAACAGTAGAACTAAGTAGTAAAGGAGCTCCATTCTCTGGCCTCCCTTCTCCTGGCTTTGAAAGACCTTAGTCCTGTAAATTCTCTCTGCCTGGGTAGCTTTCTGGTGCCTTCAAATAAGCATTCTTTACATTTTGTTTGGGTTTTTGTATGGTCCTCATTGGGATTGTTGGTCCGATCATTGTAGTCAGTCATTGCTGAAAGCAAAACTCACCATTAATATTTATAGAAATACCAATTCAGGATTTCATGGCATTATCTGGAAATCTAGCCCGCAAAACCCACTGCTGTGTGATCTGGGTAAGTCATTGCCTTGCCCTGAGATCTGGGTTCCCCCACGGGCCAAACAGAAATGTTCTGTCTTCATGTGTTCTGGGGGGCTTTGCAGGGATTAACCCTGAAAGGGTTTTTTTGTTGTTTGATTTTTTTTTTCAGTTCTGTTGGATAAACCAGCTTTGTCATTATGCAATTAAATTTCTGAGACAGTTAACAATTTTTATCATTTGGAAGGGTCAGTTTATTAGGTTTAATCACAGTGTGTTATCAGCTCGGCAGCAAAATTTAATTCTCTGTGCCCATATCATTCCACAAATATTTATTTTTATTTTAGCATAATTTTAAAATAACATTTAGTCAAGCCTCTAGTGATATTTTCAGGACATAATTTTAAATGTCACCTGTTAACTTTGTCCCATCAGCTTGTTGTGTTTATGCTGTTGTTTTCTTAAGGTTGGGAGGAGTGCTGTATCATGATGGACCAACCAATTGATTGATTTATAAGGAATTTGGTTTGGGGAGCTTTGCACTGGAAATATACAAATAATATTTTGGTTTTAATCATCCTAATCTATTTATCACTTCATGGTATGAAATTTTGATTCATTTTTAATTTTAAAAAAGCAATGTAATATAAGAAGTAGCCAAAGAACATAGAACCCAAAGGGAAGGGTGGGAGGAGGGCAGCTGACTGAGGGGAGGAAGAGGTTTGAAGGGTCTCTGGGGTTTTTGCTAAGAGAGGAGATCTTACAAGTTCTCAGCACAAGAAAAAAAAGCTGTGACTGTATGGTGATGAATGTTAACTAGACTTATTGTAGGGATCATTTCAAGATATATACAGATATTGAAGCATTAGTGGTATATCTAAAACTAATGCTATACTCAGTTATACCTAAATAAAGGAAAAGAAGAAGAAGAAGAACAAGAGAAAAAATAATGAAAAGAGACACTGGAAGACAAAATTTGTCGTGGAAAGGGCAATGGTTCCGGAGTCAGAGCCCTGAATCCCAGGGCAGGGCTGCTCCTCACTGCCTGGGACGCTTTGGCCAAGTCACGTCTGCCCATAGGAAGCTCAGGACGGTGAGAGGAGGGAGCAGAGCAGTTCTGAGCAAGGTCCACACCCGAGGCCTCAGAGCTCGCCCCGGCCAACTCTGACAGGGAGTCCCAAACAGTACACAGCCCCTGCCTTCTTCACATGCGCTCTAGAACCAATCTACCAGCCACTTTCCATCCCCGGTCTCTAGTTTCCTATTTGTGAAACGAAGAAATGGAAATCAGTCATCGATAAGGTCCCTTCTAAGCCCTAAAATTTCAAAATTTTGAAAGGGGTTTTTAAGGCTTAACTTGGCTTCAGGAGTTCTGGGAACCTTTTGAAATTGATGCAAAATTTCATGTATTTGTGTGTGTGTGTGTGTACAGACGTGCATTTTTCTGGAGGGAGGGTTCTTAGTGCTGTTATTCTAGGACGCTCCATGAGTACAAAAACATCAAGAAACAAATGGAAAATGAATTTAATCATACTAATTCATTTAATCAGAATAAACCAACAAGCATCTTGCTGAATACATTTTATGTGTTCAGATGAGCCCATAGATGAATAAGACACATTTTGAAGAAATGCTTAGTCAGCAAATCAAAGAACCAACAAGAGTGTGTTGTTTCTCCTGGAATGTGTTGAATTTGGTCAATGTCAGAAATTCTAGGTTCTAGTCCTACCTCTGGTACTTGACTCTTACTCTGATCTTCAGTTTCCTCAACCAAGAAATAGCTTTAATCAAATACACCTTGCTTCCTCCTTAGGGTTGTTCATGCAGTTGATAACAAATCATACATGGCCTTATATGTTTGGCATTGAGCTCGATACAAGGGATACAGCCACGAATGGCTCTGACAATGTGCTTCCGTAGAATATACAGACGAGTCGGTAAGTTACAGATTCAATTTTCCTGGGATAAACATATAGTGGGGTTGAGAAGTGGGAAATGAATACTGTTACTCAGTTCAGATCAGAACCTGAACAAAGTGATTCATTTCCCCTTCTTTTCTTCTTTAGATAGTCTGCTGAACCAAGGGAATAAAAAAGCATTTAGGCAAACTATGTGAATACTATGCTTCCAGAATACAGAGAGAAGAGAAGACAAAAATGGTAATTGTAGCATTTCTGAAAAACAGAACTCTGTGAGTTTTACATATTGATCTCTGGGCTTTTGGAGATGTTCTGAGGCGGGCTCCCTGCAGACTGCTAGAAATTGAATAGGACTGAGAGCACATGCTCAGACTTCTCATTCAAGATTATAGACTGAGGATGGGGAAAATGCCTTTATTTCAAAAGCACATAGAAATAATAAAAATATTTTTTAAATATTCACAGTCACATAGCATTAATAAAAAAGAAAAGAAAGGGAAAAAATGTCAAATGATGTTAACAGTATGCTAGAGGAAGCTAGAGAAATCTTAGCCGCATCAGATGCCAGGACACAATGGAAGAACAGCCTCAGAGTGTTGAGATTACGTACCTTTCAACCTGAAATTCTTCTTCTAGACCAGGTAAGTGTGGGTGGAGGAGCAATCTATTTTATCAAACTTTCTAGGTGATTCCGAGGTGCACTAAGGTTTGAGAACCACAAGACTCGTGCATTTTTCTTGATAGACACTCAGGAGAGGGCACCCCCATTCTGAATGGCACACTGGTAACTCCTTTCCTCCTGCAAATGCCCAGAACTTAGCTTTTGCCCAATTTTGCCAACACCCAGAGTAGGTTATACAACAGGGACAATATCTTAACCAAAATGAATGAAATTGCAGTGGGGTTGAGTTTCAGATCCTCACAGGGCAGGGTCAGTGGGCAGGAGGGGTGGGGCCGAGACATGGGGGCTGGGCCCTGGGTGGCTTCCAGCAGCCAACACACAGCATAGGGTGTTGCCAACTTGTGGAGCACGTCTGGTCCATGGGAAAGTCAGTCATTCCTTGTCTTCCCTCAGCCTCAGTCCTGTAAGAGCAGACATTCCTCTGTCTGAGTGTGTCTGCCTATGTTGCTTGAATGGAGTTTGCAATCAACTAATAGGAAGACTTCAAGACCCACCTGCTTTGTTTTTCAAAGGGTTCGTTTTCAGCCTCTCCAGGGGATGCTCTGCAGAAGCTCTTTAGAGATCTTTTCTCTCTATTAATTTGAGTGTTTACTATCTGGCATTTCTAGGTCTCAGTCCAGTTTCCTGACTGAAGGGATTTTTGTCATTTTTAAAGTGTTTATTTTTCTCTTTGGGTAAAAGGAAAGAAAAATATGAGCTTCTCTCTGTGGCCAGCAGAGAAGTGATTGGGACCTTTGTTTTTTCATCATGGCAGACCTGTCTCATTATGGCCCCATTACAGTCTCAGAGCCCAGAACTAGGAGGGTGGGTGGGAGGTGGTCTGGAGCCTGCAGTCTCACTGTCCATTCTCTCTCTCAGATGCAATCCCAGGTTAGAAACTGCTTGAATCATCTTTGGGTCTCCAGCTTCAAGCATAGAGGTGATGGAGGTATCTAGGAAATGCTTTGGGGATAAATGAATAGATAGTAAATGAATGAATATACTTCCTTATTTTCTAGTTGAATTGGTTTCTATGTTTCCTGGCACCCCAGGCGAAGAGGTCAATCCCCTGATACATAGTTGCAAATCTTTGGACAGTATCCTGCAGTGTACAGAGCACTTCCACCCTCACTGTTTTTGATCCAGGCCCCAGGGGCACTCTGAAACTTGGGGGATGTGCCTCCCAGCTTCATTCTTTGGATGAAGAACCTGCGTCTTGGAGACATTTAAAGCCATACATTCAGGAAGTTGCTGAATCGAGACCAGAAATCCATCTTTAGATTTTCCCCACAGTTAAGCAGGTAATAGAACAAATTGTATCTTTAGCCGTGCTTGGTCAAAAGGTGGGAGACCTCCTTAAATGGAGGGCATAACATTAAATCACAGTTTCAATACAGATAAGGTTTTGGGAAAAGAATAAGATAATATAGTCTGTGTTTGGGAGAATGTGGAGAAATGCTCATCATTGATTATGACTGAGAAGGGGAAAGTAATGAAACAGATACTTCTAAAAATGTTCATACTACCATTGGATAGTCTAAAGGTCACCCAGGGTAAATTTGGAACACATTTTTCCTTTCCTTACTCATTGCTCAGTGCTAGTTCATAAATACAGCTTTGCCTCTCAAAATATACCCCACCCAGGGCACAGGAGAAAAGGATCAAAGGATCACATTTTTTAAATGGTTTTATTATTTTAATTATTGGTCTTCTCTTTTCATTCCTATTGTTTAATTATAAGTTAGTTCTTTTACTGATTACCATGTGACAGATGCTTATTGTCGAAGCTTGAGGAAGCTATAGGGTGACTAATTTGTCCGGATGTGCCAGGGACTTCCTGGTTTTCGCATTCAAAGTCCCACATCACGGGAACGCTTCAGTCCCAGGCAAACCAGGATGGTGGGTTAACTCTATGTCTTCCTCCCATCCCATTAGCAGAAGGGAAGAGCACTTTCTTACCCAGTGGAGGGCTGGTGAGAGGCTGGCACTCAGCAGCCCCACTGCTCTGTTGGGCAAGGTTGCTGTGCTCGTCACCCCTCCTTCATGGCAGGACTCTTGCTTCTTTTGGATCTGTGCCCTGGCACAGTGAGCCTCATGATCTCACGCTTCTCCAGATTACTTAGCATCACCTAAAGCAAAAAGGCAAAGCAGTGGATTGGCTATAAGTTTTTCCACTCTTCTGGCCCATTTACCTTCCATGCAGGGCAGGGAGGAATGGTTTCCTGGAAAGCATGACCTTAAGCAACTTATGAGGACCTCGCTGCTACCAGTAACTCATCCTCTGGTCCCCGTTGGGCCCCTGGTGTCTCTTGTCAGCTGGTTACAGCCTGAAGGGAAGGGGAATAAGGAATCTGAGTCCCAGTCCCCAATGCACCTGGGCAGACCCTTGAAAGTAGTGGGAAGACTAAGGTTTTTTGTGTGGCGCTAGGATGGGCTTTTAGCATAATTTGGTTCATTGTGTTATTGCTACAGCTGGTTCCTGAGCATGAACTGGGTGCTTGTTACATTGTGAAATGGGAAGCATGAGAAAGATTTTTCTCTGTAGGGAAAGCGAATTGGAAAAATCAGTGAATTGGGTTAATAACATTATTCTTGCATTCGTTTGGTGAGTTTCTGCGGGTGGGGTATGACTCGAGCTCTGGCTCTGGCTCAGTGTAGCCCAAATCAAGACCGAAGAAAGGTGAGATCTCTAGTCCCAGCCTTGGTAATTGTGAAGCAGGTGTGTCAGCCTTATCATCACCCCCTACTGCCCCTCTTGTGCATCTTCCCTGTACCCCATTCTTTATCTAAACACCAAGCACCATCTTTTGAGGAACTTTCATGTCTGAACAACTCTTCCCATCAAAACTGACTTCTCCCTGAAAGTTGTTTACAAAACTAACCATACTCTTACTGTATGATCCAGCAATTGTGTTCTTTGTATTTACCTAAAGGAGTTGAAAACTTATGTTCACACAAAAACCTACACACAAATGTTTATAGCAGTTTTATTTGTAATTGCCAAAACTTGGAAGCAACCAAGATGTTCTTTAGTAGGTGAACTGATAAATAAACTATGGTTTTAGTCCCAGGCAAACCAGGATGGTGGGTTAGCTCTAAATAAATAAATAGTTTTATAAATAAAACTATGGTTTATTTATACAGATAAGGGAGTATCATTCAATGCTAAACAGATATGAGCTATCAAGCCATGAAAAGACATGGAGGAAACTTAAATGCATGTTACTAAGTGAAAGAAGCCAATCTGTAAAGACTACATAGTAATGCATGATTCCAGCAGTATGACATTCCAGAAAAAGCAAAACTATGGAAACAGGAAAAAGAGCAGTGGTTTCCTGAGATTAATGGGGAAGAAGGGATGAATAGGCGGAGCACAGAGGATTTTTAGAGCAGTTAAATTATTCTGTATGATACCATAATCATGGATACATGCCGTTATATATTGTCCAAACCCCTAGAATGTACAACACGAGGAATAAACCTTACGGTGAACAATGGACTTGGAGTGATAATGACATGCCAACTGAAGGGTCATTGGCTGTAATAAATGTGGTGAGTGGGTGTTGACAGTGGGGGAGGCTGTACATGCGTGGAGTCAGGGGTATATAGGACTCACCTTACTTTCCACTCAATTTTACTTGAATCTAAAACTGCTTTAAAAAATAAAAGTCTGTAACAAACACACAGAACTGACCCATCCTTAAGTCCCATCCCTCAGGGCTGTGGCACAAAGGCAAGGGTGACAAGAACCCTGGCATCTGGGCCGTCTCAGTGTCCTGACATCCTCTTCTGCTGCACCCTTCATCCCCGCCCTCCCCTGAGACCCGCGGCACTGACTCCTGAGTGGGAGTGTCTCTGGATTCTGACACTCACCCTACACTGGGGCCCTTCATCCTCTTCCTGGTCTTCCCAGATTCCATCCTCTCATCTCCTCCCACGTCTGGAACCCTTCAGATCCAGGGTCTAGCTGGATGCTCTTCCTGCCTTGGGTTTCAGCGTCTACCAAAATGTCTACGGGTCATTTTTCTCACCCCACACATTCCGGTTACTGCCCGAGCAACAAGTGTCCTGGACGACCAAGTCCAGCGACCCCTGGCTCCAGAGAGTCCGGCAGAAGCCCTTCCCTGGCAGCCTGCTCAGCCTGCCTGTCCTCAGAGCAGACCGAGGAATTCACTTGGTTCCCAAGGCAACCATCCCCGGGTCCTTCTGGTTTTCACATTCAAAGTCCCATGGAAGCCACCGAGGGATGACAGAGCAGTAAGTTTGTCAGCTCTTTCCTCCCCCTGGGGGTGGTGCAGGTTGAGAGATGGGCCCCAAAGGGAGGGCAGATAGGGAGCCAGCACATGAGATCAAGTAACACCTGTCATTATTCTTTGCCTTTCTCCAGAGCAGAAAGCAGTTTCACACCCAGAGTCTATGCTCACACCCAAGTCCAGCAGGAGGGACAACATGGCCAGTCCTGTGGCAAGACGGCAATGCCAGTGAAAGAGCATCAGTTTGAAAGCCCAGTGGTTCAGGATTCAAATTCTGGCTGAGCTATTCCCTGGCTGAGTAATACCCTTGGTCAGTTACTAAGTGTCTCATCTCTAAATTTGGAAAAATGACTTCCTCACAGGCTTAAGAAGAGTAAATTGTATAATGTATTAATGACCCCTAATAGAGTGTGTGGTCCATTAAATAATAGCTGTTACTATTATTTTTCAGAGAAAGAAACTGAATCTTTAAGAGGTGAAATAACTTGTCCAAGGTTGCAAAGCTGATTGGCAGCTAAGCTGGAACTCAAATCATTTTCTACTGATGTCTTACATTGGAAGGAAGGAAGGGAGGGAGAGAGGGCAATGAAGACATGTGATTTTTAAACGCCTAAAAATAGCTATCAGTTTTCAGAAGATTATCATGCAAGACCTAAGCTTTAATATACTTTATTGAACACTCAAACTGTGCCAAGAATTTGACCGTATCACATTTATCTTCGTGGCTGGCCTACAAGTTTGGGATGATTATTCTGTCTCACATTTCAGAAGGAAGGTAAGTGTTTGAGTCGGGAGTTAGATCAGGTTTCTGGGATGTTAATGCACAGGCTTGTTCTAACTACCTGCTGCATGGCTTATGCTCAGGCACAGGATTTAGTCCCTGCAGCGATTAGAATACAAAGCAGCAAAATGAGACTAAACCTGAGAGGCAACCGAAACCTAGTCCTGCGGTGGAGCCAGGAGGCCTGGGCAAGAGGGAAGAGCTGCTTTGGAAGGACTTGCCTGTATGGAGGACATACTCTTGACCTCCCACCTTCCTGTTTGCTAGTTCTTTACTCATTATTCTTTCTGGAATCTCTGGTCACAAGACCCAGGCCAGGAGAAACTGCCAAGACATGCCTGCCACGGCTGGGGCCCCACTCTCAGACTCAGTCTGATGAAGGGGATTTGAGGTGAAGCCCCGCCAGATGGTTTCAAGATGCTATTTGCTCCTTGGTTTAGTTGGGCTGCTCAGATTTCACTGTTGCCACCCTCCCTTATTTTTTCCGAAAGCAACGTTTCCCCATTGAGAATGATATATGCAACAAGGGGGTGGTGGTGGCATATGGGGGGAATTGAATGGTCAGTTGCCACTTGTTTTGCATATTCATTTGCAGAAGAAAGAACTGTAGAGCTGTGACAAAATAGGGGCACTGCAGCCAGAGAATACCATGTGGGAACTTTGATTCCACCACACTTACTAGCTGGGTGACTTTGTAGACTTACGTAGCCTCTGTTACCATCTATACAATAGCCATAATCAGGGAAGGGGGCTGAAGCCAGTGGTTCCACTGTGGTAGGGCACGGACACGGGACAGGCATCACGATTAATATTTCCTGCCTTGATGAAGAATGCCGAGATATAAACAGTAAAGTAAGAACAGTAGGGACTCCATCTTAAGGCTAATATTCCATTTTAAAAACCAAGGAGTTAGGAGATAAGATTTCTCACATACTCTTTGATAATCAGCCAACAACCGACCCTATCTTAAAGCAGGGAAAGTAGTCCTAACTGATATGTTCCCGGTGCTTGAGGGTAGCCACTATCTTGGAGAAGAACAGGATGAATATACTCCTTGTGTTAAGTTTATTTTACAGAATTATTCAGAAGACGGACTGTGGATAATGTTGTAATATCTTTCAGCAGAGAGAGACATCTTGAGACCACAAGTCAAGCCTATGCCCAATAGCCCTTTGCCCCATTTTGAAAGCCTTAAAAAATAGAATCCTAAACCCTTAAGTGTGCCTCTTCTGTGAGGTTGCCTACACTCCCCTTTCTTCAAGTGTGTACTTTTAAATAAAGCCTTCTTACTGCTCATTACATTTTGTCTCTGCATTCTTCCAGTGGTAAGTGACTTTGTTACTTTGCCGTGTCACTGTATTTTCTAGACTTGAGTACAAGTCTTCACTGTGTTCCACTCCAGATAAACAGGGAGGGGCTACTGAGAGCTCTGATTTAGGCTGGCAAGTCCCCATTGCCTGGGTGACCCAAGCAGGACTGCAGCTGTACAATCATGCTTTTAGTAGCCTGCCTGACAATCTCCTTTCTTGCCTTTGGGGAGTTCTCAGAACATAATGTCACTCCATCCAGTGCTCTGTGGCTCCTCCAAATCTTGAAGCGGTAGGGACTTTGTTCCCACACCATGCAAATCCAAGTGGACACTGGATGCCAGGCTTTAGGATTTGCCAAGGGATCTGCCCTATGTTAAGCAGTAGTTCAAGGAGTTTCCCTTTCCTTCTTCTGCTTTTCCTTGCTCTCTGCTGCCTGCAAGGCAACTGCTATTCCGTGCTACTCTTGCTTTATTGAATTCCTTCCTTACCTAACACTCATCAGACCTGCTGGAGAATTCTTGCTCGTTCAGAAACAAGAGCCCTCTCCCATCCAGGTTGAGGTTTCTCCTTGTGCTTCACCTAGTGCACAGAGAGATGCTTCCCCAGACAGCACCACTGTCAACCAGCACATCCCAGAACCTGATTCTTGGTTCTGGATCCCCAGGGATGCAGTTGTCAGTGAAGGGGTAATGCGACCCTGGAGAGACTCATTAAAGGCTCAGTCTGATTAAAGCACATGCCAAACTACAGCAAACACCAGAATTCTGATTTATTAGTTTGCAATGAAAAATAGGTCTGTCACATGGCATAGAAAGCTCTATTAGCATGATGAAGATATCATTTGGGAAATCAAATCGCCAACAGATTACTGTAGTGGGTATAAAGCAGAGAAAGCCAACTTTGGCTCATTTGGGGATAAAGATTGCTGCACTAATTTAATAAATATTTTTGAGAGCTTACTCTATGCTGGTTATGGGCTGAATTGTGTCTCCCCAAAACTTGTACATTGAAGTCCTAACCCCCGAGAACTCTGAGTGTGACTGTATTTGGAGGGATAGGGCCTTTAAAGAGGGGGTTAGGTTAAAATGGGGTTGTTAGGGTGGGCCCTAATTCAGTGTGACTGGTGTCCTTATGAGAAGGGAAATTTGGACACAGACACTCTTGGAGGAAAGACCCTGTGAGGACACAGGGAGATGACAGCTGTCTACGAGCCCAGGAGAGCGGCCTTAGAAGGAACCAATCCTGCCAGCACTCTGATCTTGGACATCGAGCCTCCGGAGCTGTGAGAGAGTAAGTTCTGTTGCTTAGGCCCTGCAGTCTGTGAAACTTTGTGATGGAGCCTGAGCAGCTCACTGCAATGCCAGCCAGTGGTGCAGACGCTGTGGTGGGGGCTGGGTAACACCCTCATGAAGGTGCCATTCTCAAGAGGGAGAAATGAGCCCCAAACCAGTAAACCTCTCTGGGAAGGTGACCCATGGGCTGAGACCAAAAAAATGCGAATGAGCCAGGGGACAAATATTCCAGGAGGAAAGCGTTGCAAGGGCAAAGGCCCTGGAGCTGCAAGGTTCTGGGTAAGGTCAAGGGGGAGGAAGGAAGCAGGTAGGGCTGAACAGGGGGTGAGGGGCCTGGGAAGGAGGTCACAGGGGCCAAGGGCCAGGACACACGAAGCTCATGAGCCAGTGGATGGAGTTTGGATTTTCTGTTCTGAGCAATGAGAAGTCACTGGAAGGTTTGAAGCAGGGCAGTGACATGATCAGCTCTACACACTTAAAAGACCACCCTGGCTGCCTTGGGGTTACTGCAGTAGTCCAGGCTGGTAATGATGGTGGCAGAGGAACTAGAGGACGGTGGAAGGATGTGGGTGCATTTTAGGGGTCTGCCCAAATGACAGGAATTGCCAAGAGATAGAATTTGCAGGGTGTGTGAAAGAGTAGAGTCAAAGCTCTCAAGATTTTGGCAGATGTATAGGTGACATTTTCATTTATCTAAATAAGGGCTTTGGAGGTAGACAGATTTGAGAATGGAGGACAGGGAAATCAAAGGTTCTGTGTGGTATCTCTTTAGCATAGCAATAACTTTGCCAATGGAACCAGAACACCTAAAATCAGTGAGCAAGTCTTCACCCTGAGAACCTCTCTGGGTACTGAGACCAAGTTTTAGATCCTCTCAACTCACAGTAGCTTGTACAAAATATATCAGCTAGAAAGACTGGGAAGCTCAGTGGTGTGTGCTTCAGGCATAGCTGGATCCAGTCATACTCTCCTCCACCACCGGCTCTGAGATGCTTTTCTCTGAGCTGATTTAATCCTTAGGCAGGCATTTACCATAGATTTTCCTTCTATTAAAAAACAAAAAGTGAGGGTCAGTGACAGTCCCAGGAATGACCCTGATTCACTTGGCCTGGGTCACATGAACTCTGAAAGAACCACCGCATCCTTGGGTTTGAATGCTTTGAATGCTCGTTGGCTAAGTTCAGGATGCATGTCTACAGGGAGGGAGGTAAAGTTATCTCCACCTAAACTCACAGAGCCTGAAGGTAGGAAAGAGATGACTCCCCTAAAGAAAGTGATTCAGAGCAGATGAAAACAATAGCAGGTGATTGTGACCACATGACTTGGATAAAGGTGGACTTTGTTTTGTTTCAGTCCAGTGGTCCCACCCATTTCCAAGCAATGACTGACACGGACCTGTTGACACGGACCTGTTTCTCAGGCTGACCAGTTTCCTCCAGCCAGTGGTCTCACAGCTTAACCTTGAGGGTCAATTTTATTTCCCTTACTCCTATATTCTAGAAGAAGGTCTCACTGAAACTCCAGGGAACTAAGGTATATATAAATGAAGATCTGGCCCAAAGCAAGGCACATAGTAGGCCCTCCATAGAAGGCAGTATTATTATAATCATTTATCTGACAAGTGTCTACTGACTTCCTGTCAATGCAAGATGCTGCCCTGGGTACTTGGAATTTGCATTCTCAGTTTGAGCGTCAGCTGGGAGTCAGCCATATCAAGGCACATCTGGCAAATGATGGCTCACACCTGCACGTGTTCTTTCTGTGGGGATCAGGGAGCCTCCTCACAGAGAACAAAAGCTGGTTGAGGAGAGGCAGGCACCAAGAGCTTGACCAGTACTAAAACACTGTTCCTCAGAAGGGAGGTCTCCCCCTGGGTTTGTCTCTGTGCCCAGGCCCGGGACTGATGCCCGAATGCTCTGGAGAGTGGGAATGTAAATGAGCTGTTCAGCGAGGATCCCTGCAGGGCTCTGGGACAACACAGTCCTCTGCCAGGGCCTCTCTTGGAGCAAAGAGCAGCCAGCATTGTCCCCTGTTGGCCTGGCTACAGCCCAGCTCTGGCACACAGGAGCTCTTGCCTGTTGTAAGAGGTATGGCAGCCCTGGGAAATGACAACGCTTCCAGCTGAAAACACAGGCTTTAAATCCCTTTGCTGAAAACCCATTTGCTGACAGCTGATTTATTTAAAGCCAGTCACCAAATGACCAAGTTTATGAATTACTGAGGAGTTTTTATGAAGTTCTAGTTTCACTCAGCACCTGTGCCCGCCCTGGTCTCCGCTTACATGTGAGGGTGCTGATGCTGAGGGCAGGGAAAGGGCATGCTCTAAATGTGGGCTACTGTAACTTATATTTTTGTGGACTTCCATCCTGCCTTTGCTCCCAAATCTGTCCAGTCCCTGCTTCTTATCCAGTCCTTCCTGCACTATTTTGGCTCAGATGGGTATGTTTTCCCTTAAAAGTAATTTAATGTTATCTGTAATTTTGGAGACATGTGCTTTACTCTCCTGCACCAGTTAGGATTGCTGCAGACTGCAAGCCACAGAAAACCTAACTAACAGGTTAGGACTGATTTTTCCCATGTAACAGGAAGTCTGAAGGGACCAGTGCAGAGCTAATGTTCCTTCATAGTCCTTAATGCACTATCATTGGCTTCAGTCCTGATGTGGAGAGATGGCTGCTGCACCCCCAACCATCACATCTACATTCCAGGAAGGACTCAGGGGATGGCATAAAGGGAAAAAGGATCCTCCTGGTGGGGGAGCAGAGCATCATGTTTCTAATGTCTATTTTTAAAACTGGCATCAATGCATTGCAAATTGACATCAGTACAAATTTAATTCTACTTAGCAACCACTTGTAAGACACTCCAGCTGGGCTGCCTGAATGCCAAAGGAAGAAAAGGGCCACTTGGGTATTTTCTAAGAGCCCCAGATGGACTCTTAGGAGCCGTTAGCACTTCTGGAGAAGGAGCTCAGGAAAGCTGTAAAAATCATTCACCACAATCTGGATTTTGTTGTTTTTTGAAAATCAGTTGGTTTACAGTTTGGAAGCAATTTCATTAAATCATCACAAGCCTCACAAGACTGGTACAGGCAGAAATTTAGATAATTCTTTAGAGAGAAAATAGTCTATGTCCAGTATATTATAATATAATAGCTATTATATTAGGAATAGGGAGAAAAGATAGTTTTAAAACCAAACAGAATTTCTTCTTAATTAGCTATGGCACCCTAATTTTTTTAACCTGGAAATTGGGAACATCAGATCCATATGTAGAAAGCATTCATTCCTTTGACTCATCAATATCTGGTTCTCCTCTACTTCTGAGCACTCGCAGGGATTGCAGTTCCTTGCTTTCTTGAAGTTGGGCATGGCCGCAGGACTTATTTTGATCAATGAAATGTGAGTGGAAGCATCCCATGTTACTTCTAAGTGGCAGTATTTCATATTAGGTCAGAGTCTCATTGCTCTATTTCCCTGAGCAATTGTGAAATGTGTTGATATGGAGGGTCCACATGATCAAAGCAGCCTAGAAAGCTGGGCTGACACGTAGAGAGTTGCTCAGACCCAAAGCCAAATCTGTGAGTGAAACAAACTATTAAAACAAACCTCTGAGATCTGGGGGGTTGTTTGTTATTACACTATATCCTAGCCTATCCTGACTGTAGCCTCTTCATAGGGTCATCACAGAGATAACAGAAGATTATAGAAATATCTAGCCTATTGGCTTCAATAAAGAGCTGCCTCTATTAGTATTGTGTATTAATAAAACACAGAAAAACATTTAAAATATGAAGTTTTCAACAAACGATATTGGGTAAACTGAATATCTACATGTAAAGAATGAAGTTAGACCCTTACCTAACACCATATACAAAAATTAACTCAAATGTATCAGAGACAGAAATACAACACAGAAGAAAAATCACTGGATTTGGTGGTGATTTCTCGGATAAGACATCAAAGGCAAAGGCAGAAAAGGAAAGCAACAAGTTGAGCTTCATCAAAATAAAAAAATTTGTGTGTCAAAAGTCACTATCAACAGTAAAAAGGCAAGCCACAGGATATTTGCAAATCATGTATCCGATAAGGAGTTAATATCTAGAATATATAGAGCACTTCTAAACCTCAACAACAATTTTTTTAAAAAGGTGAGATTTAAGAGAAGCCCAGAAAAGAAAAAGAGACCTTTCACTTGGAGATTCTAACTGCTTAATTTGGTCCTCACATGCACAAGTCCCTCTCGACATGAAATTCTCCATGCATTTCGGCTCCAATTTTAAGAAAGATAATATGCCTTCACAAAGGGACTTCTGAAATCTGGTTTTTCATTTATCTGAGGTGAGATGACTCAGATAAGGTACTGGAAGAAACTAGTACCACTTCTGCAAGGTCAAGGAAAGCTTCTATGTGTCAGGATTTGGTTCAGCTGCATATAATGGTGAAAATACAACAAACTCCCCAAATAACTGTGGCTTTAGAAATACAGTTTTGCTTTCATGTAGAAAAATCCAGAGGTAGTCTGCCTACGAATGGTTTGTTGACCCCACGATGAGCAGGGATTTATGCCTCTTCTGTCTTTCTGTCCCACTATTCTTTGTGTAGCTTCCATAGTTAAGGTTGCCTCATGATCCAAGATAACTGATGGAGCCCCAGCCACCACATCCACAATTCAGGTGGGATGCCGGACAAAGAGGAAAAGGCACAAGGGTCTGCCAGCAGAATGACCCCCCATTAGTGAGATTTCCTGTAAGCCCTACCCAGTGAGGTCTGTTCACATAGCCTGTTGGCTACCCCCAATAGCAAGAGACTGAAAGACTTGCACTCTTTTGAGTTCAGCAAATTGCTGCCCCGACTACACCTCTTGTTACAAGAAAGGAGAAAATGGTTATCTGATATGCAGCTAGCAGGTTCTGGGATGACCAAGTGCCTTCCTCCTTGCTCATTTCTTCACATAACTAATTTCCAAATCTAAGTCTTATGCCTGATTTATAAAGAGCTCAGTTAAATGCCTGCACTCCAGAGTTGTTTTCTGCACTGGGGATGGTTGGGGGTTGGGAAGTTCTCACTACAAAAGAGGCAAAATGAGAAAAGAATGTCAAAAGGATCTGGGGTGGCAGGAATGAGAGATGCCTCTTACAGTCTGTTGGCATCAAACACAATGGACCAAGTGGGCATCCATGGCCCTGTGTAAAACACAGTTGAAATGATTCAGGGGTTGCAACTGAAGCCCTAGGGCATGGATGAATGGTTATAACGTCACAGAGGGATTTTCAGACTGAAGGCATCCCCACCCACATTAAATCAATCAGTAAGCATCCTTTTGTAAAGGAAAGGGCACAGAGAGGGGATCTTAGATCTGTTACAAATGAGCCAGGTGATCTTGGGACAGGAGCTGTTTCCTTGTCTACAAAATGGACCAATGGGAGAATTAGTGAGAAAATATATGTTATTACTTTGTAATCTATAACAGCACTCAGCAAGCATTAGTTGTTTGTTACTTAGATAGTAAGTGATCATTTATTTAGGTTCTGTAATACAGAAGACAGTATACTCCAGTGTTCCTCTACCTCTAGTCCCAGTAGAGGACCACCACTTGAAAGCACGCAGTCTTGTAAGACCAATGTTTTCTTCATTTTATGTATCAGAAAGATACAATTCAGAGTTGTTGAGTATCTTGCTCAACGTCAAAGAGTTAGTGTCTGTTCCAAGCTTCAATGCCATTATCTCAGTCTGCAAAACTCATTTTCTTTCTGCTAGTACAGTAATGTAGAGAAAAATAGAGTGCTCTTTTCTCAGATAGCCTTTACCGACTAGGGAGAGCAGAGATACGTGTTTTCCCTTGATTTGGAGGGAACTACTGCTGCACTAAGGTGAAAGCTGAACTTAAGAGGCTTATTTAGAAACTCCTGAGGCAGGAGTGGGAGCAAATGGCTGAGTCCTTTCACAACCAGCTCCGAACATGCCTCATTCACTGTGCTTGAGAGGATTTTAATGAGTCAGGGAAGGATGGAGATGGACCCATCCTTTTTTCCTAAGACAATTGTCGCTGGAGAGGCTGGACAACAAATGGAAACATCTTGTTCCAGGGCGAAAAGCATTCTTTCATACACCATAATCACCTACCACCTTCCAAAGCTTTACTGAAATGACTTCCAAACTGGGCTGAATTGTAATGCTTGTGTGATATTGTCCTGCGGGAGGAGGATTTTGGCTCCAGGCAAGTTCACTCGGGATGTGGTGAGACTCAGTAATGACAATGGAACACTGTGGTAAAAGGGTTTCTACCAGTCTTTATATTCACAATGGCAGGGCGAGTGCTAGAATCACGTCTGCATCTGGCAAGTCTGCAATTCACCTCCTCCTCAGCCTCTGTCTCCACCAGCCAGGGGGAGCACTGGGCGGAGCTCTTTACAATGATGGCTCATTGCCAACAAGCGTGTGAGAATGTGTCTGTGTAGTAGGCCAATTACAACATTGCATGTGTGCAATGGGCAAGTTGATTAGAGTCAGGTGAGCACTATGGCCTGGGAACTTCCATTTTCACTACAGACACTGCAGCAAACAGAATAATGCCTGCCCCTCCCCCCAAAGTCTGAGTCCTAATCCCCTGAACCTGTGAATGTTACTGTACAAGGTAACAGGGTCTTGGCAGGTGTGACTTAGGGTCTTTGAGATGTGACCTTGAGTTGAGGAAATTATCCTATATTATCTGGGTGAGTCCAGTGTAATCACGTAGGTCCTTAAAAACAATAATTTTTCCAGCTTTAGACTTCCTTTCTCTGTGTACTTTTGTCTCTCTGGTATTGACCACAGCACCTGGAACCGGGATGGAGCTCAATAATTATCTCTTGAATGAGTAAACATCAAGCGGCTCCAGCTGTGAAGTCAATCTGTGATTTCATTTATGTGTCTTTTAAGGGAAAGAGCAAGAAAGGTGTCAAGTGTTTCAACTGCTGGAGACACGGAAATCCTGTCTTGTGGATTGCTTCACATTGTTGTTTTCTGGTATTAATTTTGTTTTGTTTTTGTTTTGGGGAAAGGATTCGAATATTGTAAAAAATAAAATAAACAAAACCACTCTGAAACAGATTTCAGTGGTAAGAAAAACTATAATCTGTCAAATGAATAAATTTAAACTAATCTTTTTTAAGAACACAAGTAGGGACTCATGGCAAGTTCTTGGGAAATAGGTTTTCTGCTTTTAAATTTAAAAAAATTTTAACTGTAATATCTTAAGGCCAGAGCTGCAAAACTGGGCCTAGAATATTTAATTATTTTATACACAGGACAGGCTATAAGTGACAGCCTATGTAGAGAGCACTAGACATAGCTGATGCCAACACCACCATTGCTCACCACTCTCCACACATTCCTATGACACCATCTGATCTGCAAGTGTTTCAGATACTTCTGCAAAAGGCTTTTCAGCATTCAGACATCTTTTGATATCAAGAGAATGGTGATGAACTCTAACTTTCAAGGACTTTCAATTTTTAGCTTGCTTTTATTGTGGATTTAAACAATGTGCATTATTTTGCCAAGCTGACCTGTCATTTTACCGTCCAGAATCCAGCAGAAAGTATAATGCCTTACTTCCAAATTTATCCTAAAATTATGCTATTATTTTTCTTTTCAGTACCACCACAGATGTACGTTGTGCTTTTTCTTAATTCTCATCTATGCAACACATTCCTTACCCAGTGCTCTTCTTAGATGCCCACAGTTTGAAGATGAAACTATGTCTTGAGGAGCTGCCAGAATGCAAAACCCATGGTGACAGGGGCTACGTGTGTCTTATCTTTGCTGTATCCCCACTGCCTAGCACATAAAAGACACTCAACAAATATTTTTAAATGAATACATTTAATTTATATTTATTTTTTTAAACTTTTTACATTAAAAGAATATATAATTATTTTAGAAGTTTTAGGAGAAATAGAAAAACAAGAAGGAAAAGACACTGTTATTGAAAGGTAATTGCTACTAACATTTTGGTATGCACACATTATATATTTTTTTCTTTTTACATCATGCTGTACATACAGTTTTCTAACCTATATACTTCTTTTACTTATAATGTACTCAATGTATATATTCCATGCCATCAAGAATTTTTGGCTACATCATTATTGGTGGCTGTGTTATTCCACAGTGAGAATGAACCTCAGTTCATATAACTAATCACACTAGGAGACACTGCCAAAGCTATAAATGTTCTATTTTTTTGGACTTGAGGAAAATAGGGCATTATAGTTACTAGAGACTCAGTTTCGAGGTCCAGAGTTCACTGAACAACATCAAGTCTAAAATTACACAGGCATGTTTTGATCTCTCTTTAATGAATTGGGAACATTCTACAGTGATTTTCCATGTGGAACTAAACACCCTTCATTTCAGCAGTTATGTATGTGCCAGTTATGTAAAGAGAACAGTAGCCACGGTACTTCTGGTTTCAAGAGGGGACGCCAGTCCAGCCTCCTCAACACTACCAATGGCCCCTTCGTGGTAGAAAGAAGTGGTTATCATATTTATTTGTGTATGAGATCAAACATTCCAGTTTCTTTACTTCCTTATTTTAACTGAGAACACTAGCTGCTCACTTCCACTCCCCACTTTAGGTGGGGCGGCAGATCTAGATTGTGTTACTTTGAAGATCAAAAGTTTACCTTCAAGAAAAACTGATCCTGACAGGTGCATAGAATATTGTTTCTAAGACACCTTTGAAATTAATCTGTGCTTGAGAGTCCTGACAGAACCCATATAGTAGTAGACGAAGTGCTGAATAGGGCCAAGGATGTCGTGGCCTGAATAGGACCGGTATCGTGGTCAGTGGAAGCACTGTATTCGGTGGGGCCTGCCTATATATCTGGCTAATGAGAATCCCTACTGGGACCATTGAACTCCCTCCCCCATACACACATGAATAATATTATATTTCATATTTATAAAACTCCTTCTTGAGAATTGCCATAGAGCATAAATCCAAATGGATTTCTCCAGAACTCACTACTATTACTGAACCCAAGTGTTTGACTTTAAGAGAAAACCACCAACAATGTCAGCTCTAGATGAGAACTTCAGCAATGACATATTTTAGGTGATCTATTGACATTTTCTCATAGCCAGTTTCACATTCTGAATAAGTGAATGTGTTCTGTAAACTGTAAGGATTAAACAAGGTCAAAATATATGTGACAGGTTAGATACCTAGTAATCTGGTAAGATGTTTTCATTTTATTTGGTATAAAAATTTTTTAAAAGAAAGTAGTTCCAATAAAATCTCAGATCCAGAATTAAACCTCTCAGGATACAACCAATTACATAAAGAAAACATTCACCTAAGGAAATGTGAGGTCACCACTGATTACTCTGAGGCGAGGGAGTCAGCATTTTATGCTGCCCAGGGCAAAGACGCGACCAAAGGCTTATACACTTGAACAGTGGTGGCAGGGGTTGGGGTAGGGAGGGGACACTTTTTCCCATGTCCTCCGAGAAGAGCCGGTCTGCGCTTAAACACAGGGATCCGTCCTTAGGCCCTTTGGGCTTATCCCCTTAGCACCTCCCACAGAGCACCAGCGCATGTATTTACAGATGAGGAAGAGGAGAGGGTTAAGGGAAAGGGAGGGTCTGGCTCCATGATTCTCTACTAACCCACAACGATCCTCTGGCTGATGGCTCCTGGCAACGTATAGATGAAGAGGACCAGGAAGACGATAAGGATGATCAGAATGAAACCAATGATGATATACTTCTTGTAATTCTTCCAGATGAGGTGGTACAGGCACTTGAAGGGGCTCACGAACCAGGAGAAGGAGGTGTCTGGGCGGCTGAGAGGGAAGCAAGAGAAGATCATTGGGATTTTCAAGACTCGGAGGGTATTTCTGGCTCCCACAGGACAGGCCCGAGAATGGGAGCGGAAGCCCACGCTGCCTTGAGGCAGGAGCAATCTGACATTCAGGTGGTGATGCCTGCACCACTTTAAGGAGGAGGGCAAGAGCGTAGCTAGAACCTGGACTGCCCTCCGATTGTCCAGCCCTGACCGGCTCAAGACTCACATCTTCTGTGAAGTCTGCCCTGACCACCCCAGTCCCGAATGATCCCCCCATTCCAAATTCCTACCTCATCTATCGCTTCACTCAGCCCCTTTTTAAGCCTAACATATTTGTTTCCTAAACTCTGTTCACTATGTTTTGAGTCTGTTTGTTCTCCCTAAACAGATTGGAAGCTCCGGAAGGCAAAACTTCTTATATTTCTTACACGTTCTTTTAAGTGTTTTTTAGAAGACATAATAGGAGCTATATATTAAAATAATTTTGAATTAATGAATAAGCACCCATTATGTTCCTGACGCTATGGAAGATGAATGGTAGCTACAAAGAAAGGACCACTCACCCGAGATACCTGGGGTCTTGGGAGTGATAGAACAGATACAACTTGAAAGTTTTTTTGTAAACATATTTCATATCCACATCTATTTACTTTTTAATTGATATGTAACCATGGACTAAATTGAATAAGGTAACCCTTTCTTCTAGTAATTCTACTCTGGGAATTTATTTTAAAGTAATAATTTATAAAGAGGGAAGTTTTTTCATCATATTACAATAATGGAAAAAAGGTAGAAGTAAATTAAATAAACAATTTTAAGATAGTGACCAAGTCAGTTATGGGCATCAGGTCTATGGAACATTCTGCTGGCATTAAAAAATCCTAATTATGATAACTATGATAATGAAGCAAAACTTTTCAGCAAAGGATAAATGAAACATTAGGACAATTTTGCATGCATGATTAGAGAATGAGTAGAAAAAATTTCACAGGGAATATTCACATAAAAAATGAATAGAAAAAAATGCATGAAAAATTTCTAGAAATACTTATGTGGAAGTATTACAGAAAGAAGTACTTTATTTGCCAAACACGCTGTAATGTTTTTAGATTGTATAGAAACAAAAAGCTACATGGATTGGATGGCTCATACTGGCTGCCTCCTCACTTCTCAGATCTCCCAGAGGATCCTGTAGAGTTCAGAGGGATCCACTAAAGAAAGGTCCCCAACCTCTGTATGGGGACTGCAAAGGGCCATCCCTTCTCCGATGCTCCCACCCATGACCCCACTCACTTGGGCTTCACCAGAGGCTCTGGCTCTTTCCGGGCTTTTCCGACAGGATTTTTCTCAGCTTCTTCTGCAGTAACTAGGTGGAACTCGGCTTCAACCTTGCCCTGCACAACGACAATGTTTCAGTTTCTAGTCTCAAAGATCTGCAGAGCACAACCTTCTAGCCAACGTTCTGAAGAAGTGTTTTCATGTGGAAGAGTGCCAGGCAGTATTTTGACTATCCGGCTGCTTTATTTTAAGAAACATGGTTACCTTTTTGGTTCTGGGAGAAGCTATTTATATGATGGACAATGAAAGCCCTGAAATGATGTTACTGTTGAGATTTTTGAGGGGAGAGGGTCCCACATGTACAACAGACTCACATACGTACTCAGGCGCAGGTCCTATTTTCTTCTAATCATTTAATATCTGAAGAAATAATATTAGCTATAGAAACTTAATAGTAATTAGAAAGGAGACTAATTACTTGAGTGGCAAGTCATTTTGAATCTGCTACTGTCTTTCTTCTCTGCTAATGATCTTCAAGAGGAAATTGGTAAGTGGGGCCCTCCATTTGCTTAGTGGCTTTTCTGTCATTCGTCACTGTTTTTGCTTTCCCACTAATAGTTTCAGAATTATCCCTTAATTCGAGCACTCCTCTCTCTATCTCTGCCTCAAAAAGAAACAGCTCTTCTGGTTTGAAAATTGTGAGCATTTGCTTCTTCAGAACACTGTGCCAGAGTTACTGGTACTGATAAGTAAGCCTTGAGTTACTAAAGGATGAGACAGGACTTGTGAAAAAGGTAAGAGTCATTCATTCAATCATTACTTTTGGGGAGCCCCTGTATGTAAGGCAGTGTTCTAGGTACTGGGGACTTAACTTGATTAAGAAAAATAGGATCCTTGATCTCCTGGAGCTTCTATTTTTGGTAGAAGAGGCCCTCTTTCCTGCCTCCTTTGGTTTGTGGATGCTGAAGGGGATAGGAAGGAGACAGAACTGGGAGGGGATTGGAGCAACAGCAAAGTATTTTCAGTGCCAATGACTGTTGTTGAAGTTTGTCTTTCTGAATTACATGTAGATGAGACATTACCTGACTTCGGAGGCATGTCTGATTTCTCACCCCAGTAAAAAGATAATTCTAATGAGTCAGAGGACTTGTGTTAGCCTACCTAGTCACCTGAAAGAGCAGTACTTCTTAACGAGTAGGTTTGTCTGCTGGCAACCATGAAAACAAAATCACGGGAGAAATTAGAAAGAAGCAGAGCACTTGGGGTGGAGTTAAAGCTGGAGAAGAGAGGCCATGGCATGACCCCAAGAATTAGGGAAAAAAAATGCAGTGGGAGATTAAAGATGGCAGCGTGAGAGGAGAGACAGAGGCTTCCTCCTAGAACTGGATACAATTAGAAAATTTAAGTGGCGCAACTAATCCTGAGAGAGGAACAGGAAAGAGGACACGTCAGACTGCACACACCTGGAGAAAAGAGCACACCTCACGGAACAGGGTAACGTACCAGAGCTGTGGCTCCACGGGACCCGAGCTGCTCCCCCACCCCAGCTCACCGGCGGGAGGAAGAGAAACGGAGCAGGGAGTGAGTGGAAGGCTGGGACTGCTGAATCCCTGGCTCCGGAGATCTGCGCTGGGAGCACAAACCTACATTTCATGGTACTTTCATGAGACTTGCATGACTACTGGGTTGGAAAGTTAATACAGGCAGAGTTCCTGGGGAGACTGGGATTCCGGCTGCTTGTGGAAAGCAGGGATCCATATCCAGCTGCTCTGGGACAAAAACTTATACCTGTGTGCCCGGCCCACTGGCTCAGGCAGTGGAGATAGGCACAACAGCCGGGAGGCGGGGAACAGCTCTTTCCTACCCCCAGGCACCAGTACTGCTCCCCTGCGACCCCCGACATTGCTTCAGGGGCTCAGCAGCTCCAGATTAGAGTTTCTGGACACTAGAGGGCGCCATATACAAACATGAAACGCCAAAGGAACCTTGTCCAGAGTAAAATTGTTAATACAACTCTTCAGAAAGATTTAAATGATATGGACCTTGTGACTCTTCCTGAAAGGGAGTTCAAAATGAAAATCATCAACATCCTAATGGAGGTACGAAAGACATCCATGAACTCAGGAATGAATTCAGGTCAGAGATCCAATCGTTAAAGAGCACAATGGAGGGTATTAAAAGCAGGTTGGATACGGTGGAGGAGACAATAAATGAAATAGAAACTAGAGAAGAGGAATACAAAGAAGCTGAGGCACAGAGAGAAAAAAGGATCTCTAAAAATGAAAAAATAGTGAGAGAACTGTGTGACTAATACAAGCAGAACAATATTCGCATTATAGGGATACCAGAAGAAGAAGAGAGAGAAAAAGGGATAGAAAGTGTCTTTGAGGAGGTAGTTGCTGAAAACTTCCCCAAACTGGGGAAGGAGATAGTCTCTCAGGCCATGGAGATCCACAGATCTCCCAACACAAGGGACCCAAGGAAGACAACACCAAGACACATAGTAATTAAAATGGGAAACATCAAGGATAAGGACAGACTGTTAAAAGCAGCCAGAGGCAGAAATAAGATCACATACAAAGGAAAGCCCATCAGACTAACAACAGACTTCTCAGCAGAAACCTTACAGGCCAAAAGGGAGTGGCATGATGTATTTAATGCCATGAATAGCAGAAGGGCCTGGAACCAAGATTACTTTATCTGGTGAGATTATCATTTAAATTTAAAGGGGGGATTAAACAATTTCCAGATAAGCAAAAGCTGAGAGAGTTTACCTCCCACAAACCATCTCTGCAGTCTACTTTGGAGGGACAGCTATAGATGGAAGTGTTCCTAGGGTTGGATAGCTATCACCAGAGGTAGTAAAATCATGGTAGGGAGGGTGGAGCAGCTGATTGTGAGGCAAATGCAAAATTAAATTAACTACCCCCAAAGCCAATCAAGAGATAGAGAAAAAGTATAGAATCTGATACCTACTATATAAAGAATGGCAGAGGAAGAAAAAGGAGGAGAAATAGAAAAGAACCTTTAGATTGTGTAACAGCATACTAAGTGAGTTAAGTTAGACTCTTAGATAGTAAGGAAAGTAACCTGGAACCTTTGGTAACCACGAATCTAAAGCCTGAAATTGCAATAAGTACATACCTATTGATAATCACCTTAAATGTAAATGGACTGAATGCACCAATCAAAAGACATAGAGTCACTGAATGGATAAAAAAATAAGACCCATCTATATGCTGCTTACAAGAGACTCACCTCAAACCCAAAGACATGTACAGACTAAAAGTCAAGGGATGGAAAAAGATATTTCATGCAAACAATAGGGAGAAAAAAGCAGGTGTTGCAGTACTAGTATCAGACAAAATAGACTTCAAAGCAAAGAAGTAACAAGAGATAAAGAAGGACATTACATAATGATAAAGGGCTCAGTCCAACAAGAGGATATAACCATTACAAATATATATGCACCCAACACAGGAGCACCAGCTCTGTTAGTATATGTGAAACAAATACTAACAAGAACTAAAGGAGGAAATAGACTGCAATGCATTCATTTTAGGAGACTTCAACACACCATTCGCTCCAAAGGACAGATCCACCAGACAGAAAATAAGTAAGGACACAGAGGCGCTGAACAACACACTAGAACAGATGGACCTAATAGACATCTATAGAACTCTACACCCAAAAGCAACAGGATTCACATTCTTCTCAAGTGCACATGGAACATTCTCCAGAATAGACCAGATACTAGCCCACAAAAAGAGCCTCAGTAAATTCCAAAAGATTGAAACCCTACCAGCCAACTTTTCAGACCACAAAGGTATAAAACTAGAAATAAATTGTACCAAGAAAGCAAAAAGGCTCACAAACACATGGAGGCTTAACAACACGCTTCTAAATAGTCAATGGATCAATGACCAAATTAAAATGGAGATCCAGCAATATATGGAAATAAATGACAACAGCAACATAGAGCCCCAACTTCTGTGGGACGCAGCGAAAGCAGTCTTAACAGCAAAGTATATAGCAATCCAGGCATATTTAAAGAAGGAAGAACAAACCCAAATGAATCAAAATTCACAGTTATCAAAATTGGAAAAAGAAGAACAAATGAGGCCTGAAGTCAGCAGAAGGAGGGACATAATAAAGATAAGAGAAGAAATAAAGAAAATTGAGAAGAATAAAACAAAAGAAAAAATCAATGAAACCAAGAGCTGGTTCTTTGAGAAAATAAATAAAATAGATGAGCCCCTAGCCAGACTTATTAAGAGAAAAAGAGAATCAACACACAACAACAGAATCAGAAATGAGAAAGGAAACATCACGACAGACTCCACAGAAATACAAAGAATTATTAGAGACTACTATAAAAGCCTATATGCTAAGAAGCTGGAAAACCTAGAAGAAATGGACAACTTCCTAGAAAAATACAACCTTCCAAGACTGACCAAGAAAGAAACACAAAATCTAAACAAACCAATTACCAGCAAAGATATTGAAGCAGTAATCAAAAAACTACCCAAGAACAAAACCCCTGGCCAGATGAATTTACCTCAGAATTTTATCAGACATACAGAGAAGACATAATACCCATTCTCCTTAAAGTTTTCCAAAAATAGAAGAGGAGGGGATACTCACGCTAATACCAAAACCAGGCAAAGACCCCACCAAAAAAGAAAATTACAGACCAATACCCCTGATGAACGTAGATGCAAAAATACTCAATAAAATATTAGCAAACCGAATTCAAAAATACATCAAAAGGATCATACACCACAACCAAGTGGGATTCATCCCAGGGATGCAAGGATGGTACAACATTTGAAAGTCCATCAATATCATCCACCACATCAACAAAAAGAAAGACAAAAACCACATGATCATCTCCATAGATGCTGAAAAAGCATTCGACAAAATTCAACATCCATTTATGATAAAAACTTTCAGCAAAATGGGTATAGAGGGCAAGTACCTCAACATAATAAAGGCCATATATGATAAACCCACAGCCAACATCATACTTAGCAGTGAGAAGCTGAAAGCTTTTCCTCTGAGATCAGGAACAAGACAGGGATGCCCACTCTCCCCACTGTTAAACATAGTACTGGAGGTCCTAGCCACTGCAATTAAACAAAACAAAGAAATACAAAGAATCCATATTGGTAAAGAAGAAGTTAAACTGTCACTATTTGCAGATGACATGATATTGTACATAAAAAACCCTAAAGACTCCACTCCAAAACTACTAGAACTAATATCAGAATACAGCAAAGTTGCAGGATACAAAATTAACATACAGAAATCTGTGACTTTCCTATACACTAACAATGAGCCAACAGAAAGAGAAATCAGGAAAACAATTCCATTCACAATTGCATCAAAAAGAATAAAATACCTAGGAATAAACTTAACCAAAGAAGTGAAAGACCTATATCCTGAAAACTGTAAGATACTCTTAAGAGAAGTTAAAGAGGACACTAACAAATGGAAACTCATTCCATGCTCTTGGCTAGGAAGAATTAATATCATCAAAATGGCCATCCTGCCCAAAGCAATATACAGATTTGATGCAATCCCTGTCAAATCACCAACAACATTCTTCAACGAACTGGAACAAATAGTTCAAAAATTCATATGGAAACACCAAAGACCCCGAATAGCCAAAGCAATCCTGAGAAAGAAGAATAAACTGGTGGGGATCTCACCTCCCAACTTCAAGCTCTACTACAAAGCCATAGTAATCAAGACAATTTGGTACTGGCACAAGAACAGAGCCACAGACCAATGGAACAGAAGAGAGACTCCAGACATTAACCCAAACATATATGGTCAATTAATATTCGATAAAGGAGCCATGGACATACAATGGGGAAATGACAGTCTCAACAGATGGTGCTGGCAGAACTGGACAGCTACATGTAAGAGAATGAAGCTGGATCACTGTCTAACTACATACACAAAAGTAAATTCAAAATGGATCAAAGACCTGAATGTAAGTCATGAAACCATAAAACTCTTAGAAAAAACATAGGCAAAAATCTCTTGGATGTGAACATTAGTGACTTCTTCATGAATATATCTCCCTGGCAAGGAAAACAAAAGCAAAAATGAACAAGTGGGACTATATCAAGCTGAAAAGCTTCTGTACAGCAAAGGACACCATCAATAGAACAAAAAGGTACCCTGCAGTATGGGAGAATATTGAATATTGACAGATCCGATAAAGGCTTGACATCCAAAATATATAAAGAGCTCATGCTCCTCAACAAACAAAAAGCAAATAACCCAATTAAAAAATGGGCAGAAGTTCTGAACAGACACTTCTCCAAAGAAGAAATTCAGATGGCCAACAGACACATGAAAAGATGCTCCACATCGCTAGTTATCAGAGAAATGCAAATTAAAACCACAGTGAGATATTCACCTCACACCAGTAAGGATGGCCACCATCCAAAAGACAAACAACAACTAATGTTGGCGAGGTTGTGGAGAAAGGGGAACCTTCCTACACTGCTGATGGGAACGTAAATTAGTTCAACCATTGTGGAAAGCAATATGGAGGTTCCTCAAAATGCTCAAAATAGACTTACCATTTGACCCAGGAATTCCACTCCTAGGAATTTACCCTAAGGATGCAGCACTCCAGTTTGAAAAAGACAGATGCACCCCTATGTTTATCGCAGCACTATTTACAATAGCCAAGAATTGGAAGCAACCTAAATGTCCACTGGTAGATGAATGGATAAAGAAGATGTGGTATATATACACAATGGAATACTACTCAGCCATAAGAAGAGGGCAAATCCTACCATTTGTAGCAACATGAATGGACCTGGAGGGTATTATGCTCAGTGAAATAAGCCAAGTGGAGGAAGACAAATACCAAATGATTTCACTCATCTGTGGAGTATAAGAACAAAGGAAAAACTGAAGGAACAAAACAGCAGCAGAATCACAGAACCCAAGAATGGACTAACAGTTACCAAAGGGAAAGGGACTGGGGAGAATGGGAGGGTAGGGAGGGATAAGGGCAGGGAAGAAGAAAAGGGGTATTATGATTAGCATGTATAATGTGGGGGGTAGGGGAAAGGGGAGGGCTTTGCAACACAGAGAAGACAAGTAGCGATTCTACAACATCTTACTATGCTGATGGACAGTGACTGTAATGGGGTTTGTGTGGGGGACTTGAGGTAGGGGAGAGCCTAGTAAACATAATGTTCTTAAAAAATAGTGATTAAATAAACAATTACAGAAAAAAAATGCAGTGGGCTTTTATTACAGGTGAAGTCATGAGTTCAAATCTAGACAGTCTCATTCATTCTTTGGAGTAGAAGCCTGGCCCAACTTGGAAAGCTTTCAACGTCCTATGATCCAGAAACGTTCCTTACAAACATCTATATATGTATTCTCTCATTCCTATTGAGAAATCTTGGCCCCCACATGCAATGACTTGCATTTATAGGCACCCAGGAAATTATTGGAAAACCTGGAAAGAAGGAATATAAAGCTCTGTTCATTCTAGTCACTCCTCTACACATCTATCAACAGTAGAGTGACAGTAGCATAATTCTAACTGTAATTGCAATGCTTTATTGAACGTCCCTAGTTAGTAATATCTATCTATTTCAACAAGCAAGGTAGGTCTCTTTATTAATGGAGAAATGAAGCTGTGGAGGTCAAATACATTTCCTAAGGTCACACAGGCAATAGGCCAACCAACTGAAATTTGAACTGAGGTCTCTATGACACCAATACTTAGAGCAGCCTGCCCAGCTTATTCATCTATTTGCCAGATAATTGGGATAGAAGTTTTAGAAGGATCTTCCCAACTTGAACATGAGAAGATTCTGGTTGTCTTCGTAATCACCCCCTTGTCTTCTTGGACCCCAGTTTCCTCATCTGTCAAGTGGTCAGATATGCTTTAAAGCAACTTCTGGCTCTAACTTTGAGGTTTCATGAAAGGCAGACACATGGCCTAAGAAGCCCCTGTGAAGAAACCCGAGAAGCCGGCCTACAAACTCCTGGCAGAGGAGCTTTCTGTGCACAGTGAGGGCTTATTTCCAGAGGTCCTTCAGAGGTGACCTCAGCTGCACTGGGCATATATTTACGTGCAAACAGCCTTGTCCAACTCCTCTGTACTTGGAGAGCATCAGTTTACATGTTGCTGACCAATTACTGGGTTCAGAATGTACAGAAGAGAGGACAAGAGTCAACAGAGAACAAGTTAGGACCAGAGTGAAAGGGTCATGCTGCCTCTCTGATCTTTGCTCGGCAGTGAACTCTGCTCTGTCCTGCAGATCTAGCGTGGTGCTTCACACATGCGCTATTCCATTTACGCCTTTTGACAACCCCACAAAGGAGACCCATTGTTATTCCCATTTTACAGCCAAGGAAGCCAAGCCTTGATGATGGTTCCCAACTTGTGTTACAAAATCAGGATTTGTACCCAGATCCGTTGACACCAAACCCAGTCCTCTGCTACTTTATGTGTCCATGTGGTCCCTTTTTGTGGAAGAAAAGAAGCAAGATATTTATTTAATAATGAATACATGTGCCTTTTCTGAAATGTTCAAGAGGAGCCCCATTGTCATGGCTATCGCCCTGGCATTAGAATATGTTTTTGATTTCCACCTAAGGGCTGACCTTGTATAGCTTAAGGATGATTATTACAGCACAGCACAGCATAGCATAGCATAAGCATTGAGTGAATAGGCTTAGGTCCAGATCTGACTTTGAAGCCAGGCTCTACCATTTACTAGCTGTGTGACTTTAGCTAAGTCACTTTCTGTTTCATTGTTCTGGAGATGTTAATAGCACATACCCCATACCATTGCTTTGAAAAATAAATAAAATAACACATATGTGGTGTTCAACTTAGTGCCTGGTAAATAGTAAGCTCTTAAAAATTTATACTTGTGACCTTCAACACTATTTCACAGATAGAAACATGTAATTCAGTGGGAAACATTTGTCCATATAGAAAACACCCAGGGAAGGCCCAAGGACCCAGATTCCCACAAGAAAAAAAATGCAATGAAAAAGGAGGCACAGCATCTGAAATTAGATCTGCCCTAGGCATAGAAGTCATCAGTTATTATCCTGAAGAGCCTCTTACCCCTTTCACCGCCCTGCCTGAGGGGCCACAGAGCATTTATCTGATATCATAAAAGCAGCAGGAGAAGCTGTTTACTGCCGTGTTCTGATAAATGCTGCTCCTCATTCCATATCTCTCCACACAGAGGGTCCCTGTCCTATTTCAATCATCAGTATTCAACCAAGCACCAAGCAGAGGTCTTAAACTAATAATAATCCCCAAATGTAATTTTAAATCAGAGCTAGGAAAAAAATGGACAGCTTGAGAGACTGGCAGTGATCAGATGCCAAGGGAGGCTGCAAAGTGATCGTGCTCAGGGCGGACGTGCCTGCTTCAGCAATAATTACTTGTTTATGAAAACACAACTCTCAGTGGTATGAGATGAGGCATTATCATATGTTACTGTGGGAATGGATGGTGGCAAAGTCCTTTAGGAAAAGAAATGCACACACATACATGGATACATGCACACGTGAAATACACATATATGTGAATCTTTTGAAAAAGTAGCACATATACATTACACATGTGAGTGTGTATGTATTATCTTAGTCATCCTCTGGACATAGGAATCCCACTTCTGGGTTGCTAATTTAAGGACACAATTCAAGACTCAGAAATTGCTTTATGCACAAAGCACAGTCATTATTCTCTCGGATGTTCAAATTGTCTGATTTGTCACAATGAGATGCGCCAGGCTCATCTTGTTCTCATCTTGTTCTCATCTTGTTCCGTCTGCTCTTGACCTTAGGAGCCAAAGACTCCTGGTTTCTTTCGGGAGGGACTGGCATTTAGAAACCAGATCTAGGTGCTGGGGGTCTCCTTGCTGTTGGGTCACTTTACTTCTAGGTTGTGTCAGTGAACAAAGCTAGGGAAAAATAGTTTTAAATCCATGAATCCATAGTGATACCAAGGAAAATAAAGCAAATGGGGAAAATCACACTGACCACCCTTGAAGGTGCCTCTTATTCCAATTCTTCATTCTAAAGCTTGGTAACTGATGGAGAGAATTAAGCACTTATCCTGTCTTTTTAAAAAAGGAGATAGTGACTGTTATTTATTCCCATTCATTGAGAGAAAACTCCTCTTAACAAATGAATTCTAACTAATAAATGGAAAGAGAATGATAGAATTAGATATATATAGATAAACTAGATATCTGTAGATATCTGCAATAGATAAGTAGATACACATAGATAATAGAGTTAATGTTTAACCTGAAAATTGTACCTAACTTCCAGTTCACAAAAAATATAGGGTAGAGAGAATAAGATAAGTTATATCATGAGAAAATAACCAGGAAAGTCAGGCCTGCATCATCAAATAGTTAATGTCATGAGGAAAAATGGCAGGGACTGTTATAAAAGATAATAGACCAAAGGGATATAATAACCAATATCAGAACCAAATGCAGTACATGAACTATGAATGAATCTTGTTTTGAAAAAAGAAACAGCTATCAAATAAATTTTAAGGGCAACAGGGTATCTTTTTCATAATGGTGAAATGAATATGGTATGGATATCAGATTATATTAAGTAATCATTATTAATGTCTTATATGTAATGATGGCATCATCATTATATAGGAGAGGGTCCATATTCTTTGAGGATGCATGTCAAAGCATTCAGGGGTAAAGTGGTGAAATGTCTACAGCTTACTCAGCCAATATGTCAGGATAGGGAGGGCATAACTATATATATTCACATATATAGCAAAATAAATACAGTAAAATAATAAACAGTGAATCTAGGTGGTGGACTTGTAGCTGATCATTGCCCTATTCTTTCAACTTTTCTGCATGTTTAAAATTTTTAAATGAATAAATGTTGAAAAAAATACAGTGATAAAACTGTGGCATTTCTATTTTGAGAATGCAAAAAGTTAACATTGAAAATATAATGTATATGATATGTACATAATTATAATGCACATAACAATATAATTTTTATAACACCAAGTAAAGTGAAATGAAAAAGCCATTATTTTTAATATGGAATGGTCACTATTATGTAAAATTAAATAAAATTGGGTGGAATGCATGTGGGTGCTATCACTTCCTTTCTACATTTGTATCTTTCAAATTTCCTGCAAATGCATATTATATACTTTGCCTTAAAATTAATATTCACATGAAAAAGACCTCCCCATTCTGATCCTAGAAAATCTGAATTTGTCACATACTATTTAGATAACCTGTTTGTCTACCAGCCTCTTCAGCTAAAGGGTGAACTTCTAGATGCCAGAAATTTGTCTTATCCATCATAGATGCTTTCCTGCCTACTGTATGTGTGTAACAGTAACTGCTGGCAATTGTTTTTACCATTAAACTGGAGGAACAGAAGCCTCCCTTTTAATTTTAGTTGCTGATGTTCTGGGGACTTGCCTGGGCTATCTAATGATTGATTTACTGGATGACTCTGCAGAAGACACTTCCTGATTGCCATCTTCTAAAGAAGTGATTTCTTTAAAGATTGATTTTTGTGGGATAACACATATACAATGCAAACAGCAATGGGTCTCATGAAGAATATGTTCCAAATATTCCCTTTCCTTCTCCCAAAGATACCCATTCTTTGGAAATCCCACTGGAGCTCTTTGCTGTCTTTTACTATGTCTTTCATTTTTTACTATGAGGACAGCCACATTCCACACTAGAAGCAGTGGGACCCAAATGCCTAGATTGTACTGCTTGGGTGCACAGATAAGCAGTTTTAAAAATAAGCCTGGCAGGTGGCAGTGCCTGTAAACAAATCCCTCTGGCCTGCTGGTAACTGGAACAAGGGGACAATGACCTTCTGAGCTGGCTTCAAGGAACTGCCATGGAGTTCACACAGAGATGGAATTAGAGAAATGTCTGTGTTGGAAACGCACCTTGGAGACACCCAGTCCAGCCTGCTCACTTCATGGACATGGACACTGAGGCTTGGAGACTGGAAGTGTCTCAGGAAGTGGCAGACCCAAGACAGAGGTTTTCCCATACACCGCTCTACTCTGGGCTCCTCCAGCTTTCTGCCACTGGGGGGAAGGCTGCCATGGTTTTGCTTCCACCACATGGTTACTTGTTACTAAGGAGTAAAGGAGACAAGGGACAGCTGTGTTCTACCCCTATAGCAGGCCAGCCCAGGGATTTCAGGGCCAGGCTCTGACCACGGGCTGCTGGGATCAACGGGTTCTCATTTCCCTTTAGGATGTGTAAGGATAAAAGCTAATTAAAAATAAGAGACTTCTCATTATTGAAAAGAGGAAAAAATTCCCCCCACCCTTTTTCTTAGAGCATTTGCTTGAGAAACCTTGTGAGATTTTTCCTTTCTCTTTGAAATGTACATAAATCTTTTTGAATACTACATGGGCCTTTGGTCTTATATACTCAGGAATGCTTTCTAGGAGCCAGTTCTTTGAAATGTAAGCATCCAGAGAGATAGCACCCCTTTCTTTCCGTTCTGTGGGTGCCTAGCTCCAAGCTGCCCATTTGCAGCTGATTTCCTAGTTTTTGCTCCACACTCCACCCCCCTTCCAAATATGCTCCCTTAATTGGTCAGACAGGACACCGTACTTCTAGTTACTCTGCCACGAGCCTCCCCATGCCAACAACCTCCTATCACAACAACCCTGAAACAAACTCACTTTTTCATTATAAAGCTTCCCTCCTCCATTCCTGTTCACTTTGGGGTCTCTGCCAAATGCAAGTGATGGTGGCTGACTCCCTTGTTATAGCAAGCTCTGAATAAATACTCTCTGTTCTCACTTGGGTAGTCGTATTTCTTTCCACAGTTCTAAATACTTAATGTATATTGTTGCTGGGCACCTGCATCTGGGGAGGTCTCTACCTGTGCACCAGGTGAAACCTCAACCTTGACAGGGGAGGGTTCTTGACTCTGAGTGAGAAAGAATCCTTGAGCAGAAAGAGTGTTGGTAAGGAAGAAATTTATTAAAGCGAGAGTAGGAATGAATGGCAGCAGCCTTGCAGGCAGCTGAGAGCAGGAAAATGCAGAGGTGCAGAGGGAAAGAAAGCTCACTGCACAGGGTCACCCAGGTGACAGGAAGTTGCAGGCCCAAATCAGAGCTCTCAGCAGCCCTTCCCTACTTATCAGGGGTAAAATAGAGACTTGGAATAGAATGAAATAGCAAAAAGATAAAACACAGTAAGTTGAGCAGTGCAAAAGTTTTATTTAAAGGTACACACTAAAGAGAGAAAAAATGGAGATTGGCTTAAAGATGGCAGCATGAGAGGTGAGCAGAAACATCCTCCCAAAAGAAAGGCAGACACTCTGACAGACCTCCTCCCAAAACCATATACAATATGAAAATAGAGCAAATACATCTAACCCTGAAAGAGAAACAGGAAAGGAGACTGTGGCAGACTGTCTGCACCTGAGGAAAAGAACAGACCTCACAGAAAAGGGTAAAGTACCAAAGCCATGATCTGGCGGGACCTGAGCTCTTCCCCCACCCCAGCTCACTGGTGGGAGGAAGAGAAATGGAGCAAGGAGGGGGTGGAGGCCTAGGACCGCTGAACACCCAGCCCTGGAGATCTGCTCTGGGAGCATGAACCCACATTACATGGTGCTCTGGAGATTAGGGGGGTTCAAAAGCTAAGACAGGCAGAATACTTGGAGAGACTGAGATTCCAGTTGCTTGTGGAGAACAGGTACCCAGAACCGGCCACTCTGGGACAAAAGAAAGGCAGACACTCTGACAGACCTCCTGACAGCAAGAGGGCTGCTAAAGGGGCAAGGATTATACTGAGCTTACTGCTCAGGAAAAAGGACATTTGTACAAAATTGTCCCGGTGCACCCCACCCAGCAGGTTGGGAACTTCCAGGAGCTTCAGGGGCTCCATCCCCATGGCTGGCAATGCAGTTACAAGGACCCCACCATGATCCACAACCTGCTGAGCCTTCCTCCAAGCTGGCACCAGCTCACGAACTGGCTGCCCCTGCCACTGCATCAAGCCAGCCAGAGGGTGTCCCCGCCTATGGCAGCTACAAGGCAAAGAATAGAGGCTTCTCCCCTGTGCGTTCAGCCCACTGGCCCTGGCAGTGGAGGCAGGTACTGGAGCCAGGAAGCAGGAAACAGCTCTTGCCTCTCAACAGGCACCAGCACCACTCACCTGTGAGCCCTGCCATCGCTCCAGGGGAAGAGAAGCTCCAGGAAGTAGAGCTTCTGGGCACTAGAGGGCACCACCTACAGATATGAAACGTCAAAGGAACCTGGTTCAAACCAAAATCCCACAAACACCAGAAAGAGGGCCAAGTGAAACTGAACTCACCAATCTTCCTCAAAGAGATTTCAAAATAAAAATCATAAACATGCTCACAGAGCTACAGGAAAATATTCAAGAGCTGAGGGAGGAATTCAGGATTTCAGGAGAGATAGAAACTTTGAAAAATAGAGTACCTGAAAGGAAACATACAATGGAGGGATTTAAAAGCAGATTAGATGAGGTAGAGGAGAAGGTAAATGAAATAGAAATTAGAGAACAGAAATACAAAGAAGCTGAGGCACCAAGAGAATAAAGGATCTCTAGGAACATTGAGAGGACTGTGTGACCAATCCAAATGGAACAAAATTCGCATTATAGGGGTACCAGAAGAAAAGAGAGAAAAAGGGATAGAAATTGTCTTTGAGGTGTAATTACTGAAAACTTCCCCAATTTTGGGAAGGAGATATTCTCTCAGGCCATAGAGGTGTACAGATCTCCCAAAACAAGGGACCCAAAGGAAGACAACACCAAGACATATAACAATTAAAATGGCAAAGATCAAGGACAAGGACAGACCATTAAAAGCAGCCATACAGAGAAAAAAGATCATATACAAAGGAAAATCCATCAGGCTATCATCAGACTTCTCAACAGAAATATTACAGGCCAGAAGGGGGTGGCATGATATATTTAAAGCAATGAAGCAGAAGGGCCTCAAACCAAGAATACTCTATCTGGCAAGATTATCATTTAAATTTGAAGGAGAGATTAAACAATTTCCAGAAAAGCAAAAGCTGACAGAATTTACCTTCCACAAACAATTTCTACAGTGTATTTTGGAGGGACTGCTATAGATGGAAGTGTTCCTAAGGCTAAATAGCTGTCATCAGAGAAAATAAAACCACAGTAAAGAAAGTAGACCAATTAATTACTAAGCAAATGCAAAATTAAATCAATTACCCCAAAAGCCAGTCAAGGGAAAGGCAAAGAGTACAGAATAGGATACCTAGTATATAAAGAATAGAGGAGGAAGAAAAGGGAGAAAAAAAGAGAGAACCTTTAGATTGTGTTTGTAATAACATACTAAGTGAGTTAAGTTAGACCATTAGATAGTAAAGAGGTAACCCTTGAGCCTTTGGTAACCATGGATCTAAAGCCCACAATGGCAATCAATATATATCTATCAATAATCACCCTAAATGTAAATGGTCTGAATGCACTAATCAAAGGACATAGACTCACTGAATGGATAAAAAAACAAAACCTGTTTATTTGCTGCCTACAAGAGACTCACTTCAAATCGAAAGACATACACAGACTAAAAGTGAAGGGGTGGAAAAATATATTTCATGCAACTAATACGGAGAAAAAAGCAGGAGTTGCAGTACTTGTATCAGACAAAATACACTTCAAAACAAAGAAAGAAACAAGAGACAAAGAAGAAGATTACATAATGATAAAGGGGTCAGTCCAACAAGAGGATATAACCATTATAAATATCTATGCACCCAAAATAGGAGCACCTACATATGTGAAACAAATACTAACAGAATTAAAAGGGGAAATAGAATGCAATGCATTCATTTTAGGACACATCAACACACTACTCACTCCAAAGGACAGATCAACCAGACAGAAAATAAGTTAAGGAGACAAAGACACTAAACAATACATTAGAACAGATGGACCTAACAGACATCTACAGAACACCCCATCCAAAAGCAGCAGGAGTTACATTCTACTCAAGCACACATGGAACATTTTTAGGAATAGATCATATACTAGGCCACAAAAAGAGCCTCAGCAAATCAAAAGGACTGAAATTGTACCAACCGGTTTCTCAGACCACAAAGGTATGAAACTAGAAATAAATTTTGCAAAGAAAACAAAAAAGCCCATAAACATATGGAGGCTTAACAGCATGCTCCTAAATAATCAATGGACCAATGACCAAATAAAAACAGAGATCAAGCAATATATGGAAACAAATGACAACAATAACTCAACACCACAAAATCTGTGATATGCAGTGAAGGCCATGCTAAGAGGGGAGTATATTTCAATACAGGCTTACCTCAGGACAGAAGAACAATCCCATATGAACAGTTAAAGCTCACAATTAATGAAACTAGAAAAAGAAGAACAAACGAGGCCCAAAGTCAGTAGAAGGAGGGACATAATAAAGATTAGAGCAGAAATAAATAATATCAAGAAGAATAAAACAATAGAAAGAATCAATTACAGCAGGAGCTGGTTCTTCAAGAAAAATAAACAAAACAGATAAACCCCTAGCCAGATTTACCAAGAAAAAAAGAGAGTCTACACACATATGCAGAATCAGAAGTGAGAAAGAAAAAAATCACTACAGACATTAAAGAAATATAAAGAATTATTAGAGAATACTATGAAAAATTATATGCTAACAAACTGGATAACCTAGAAGAAATGGACAACTTTCAAGAAAAATACAACCTTCCAAGGCTGACCAAGGAAGAAACAGAAAATGTGAACAGACCAATTACCAGCAACAAAATTGAACTGGTAATCAAAAAACTACCTAAGAACAAAACCCCTGGACCAGATGGCTTCACCACTGAATTTTATCAAACATTTAGTGAAGACCTAATACCCATTCTCCTTAAAGTTTTCCAAAAAATAGAAGAGGAGGGAATACTTCCAAACTCATTCTATCAGGTCAGCATCACTCTAATATCAAAACCAGGCAAAGACCCCACAAAAAAGAAAATTACAGACCAATGTCCCTGATAAACATAGATGCAAAAATACTCAACAAAATATTAGCAAACTTAATTCAAAAATACATCAAAAATATCATCCATCATGATCAAGTAGGATTTATTCCAGGGATGCAAGGATGGCACAACATTCGAAAATCCATCAACATCATCCACCACATCAACAAAAAGAAGAACAAAAACCACACGATCATCTCCATAAACGCTGAAAAAGCATTCGACAAATTTCAACATCCATTGATAATAAAAACTCTCAACAAAATGGGCATAGAGAGCAAGTACCTTAACATAATAAAGGCCATATATGACAAACCCACAGCCAACATTATACTAACAGTGAGAAGCTGAAAGCCTTTCCTGTAAGGTTGGGAATAAGCAAGGATACCCACTCTCTCCACTTTCATTCAACATAGTACTGGAGGTCCTAGCCACGGTAATCAGACAACACAAAGAAAGAAAAGGCATCCATATTGGTAAAGACGAAGTTAAACTGTCACTGTTTGCAGATGACATTATATTGTACAAAAAGAAAACCCTAAAGAATCCACCCCAAAACTACTAGAAGTAATAACTGAATTCAGCAAATTTTCAGGATACAAAATCAATACACAGAAATCTGTGGCATTCCTATATACTAACGTTGAACTAGCAGAAAGAGAAATTAGGAAAGCAATTCCATTCACAATTGCATCAAAAAGAATAAAATACCTAGGAATAAACCTAACCAAGGAGGTAAAACACCTATGCCTTGAAAAACTACAAGACATTCATGAGAGAAATTAAGGAAGACACCAATAAATGGAAATACATCCCATGCTCATGGATAGGAAGAATCAATATTGTCAAAATGGTTATCCTGCCTAAAGCGATCTACAGATTCAATGCAATCCCTATCAAAATACCAATGGCATTTAGAACTATTTAGAGCAAATAGTTCTAAAATTCATATGGAACCACAAAAGACCCCAAATAGCCAAAGCAATCCTAAGAAGAAAGAATAAAGCTGGGGGAATTATGCTCCCTGACTTCAAGCTCTACTACAAAGCCACAGTAATCAAGACAATTTGGTACTGGCACAAGAACAGACTCATAGATCAATGGAACAGAATAGAGAGCCCAGATATAAACCCAAGCATATCTGGTCAATTAGTAGATGATAAAGGAGCCATGGATATACAATGGGGAAATGACAGCCTCTTCAACAACTGGTGTTGGCAAAACTAGACAACTACATGTAAGAAAATGAAACTGGATTATTGTCTAACCCCATACAAAAAAGTAAATTCAAAATGGATTGAAGACCTGGATCTCAGTCATGAAACCATAAAACTCTTAGGAGAAAACATAGGCAAAAATCTCTTGAATATAAACATGAGCAACTGTTTCCTGAACGTATCTCCTCGGGCAAGGGAAACAAAAGCAAAAATGAACAAATAGGACTATATCAAGCTAAAAAGCTTCTGTACAGCAAAGGACACCATCAGTAGAACAAAAAGGCATCCTACAGTATGGGAAAATATATTTGTAAATGACATATCCAACAAGGGGTTCACATCCAAAATATATAAAGAACTCAGATGCCTTAACACTCAAAAAACAAATAACCTGATTAAAAAATGGGCAGGGGACATGAACAGACAATTCTCCAAGGAAGAAACTCAGATGGCTAATAGGCACATGAAAAGATGCTCCACACCACTAATTATCAGGGAAATGCAAAGTAAACCACAATGAGATATCACACAGTTAAGATGGCCAACATCCAAAAGACAAGGAACAACAAATGCTGGTGAGGATGTAGAGGAAGGAGAACCCTCCGACACTGCTAGTGGGAATGTAAATTAGTTCAACCATTGTGGAAAGCAGTATGGAGGTTCCTCTAAAAACCAAAAATAGAAATATCATTTGACCCAGGCATTCCACTCCTAGGAATTTACCCAAAGAAGATAAGATCTCAGATTAAAAAAGACATATGCACCCCTATGTTTATCGCAGCACTATTTACAATAGCCAAGAAATGGAAGCAATCTAAGTGTCCATCAGTGGATGAATGGATTAAGAAGATGTACATATACACAACAGAATATTATTCAGCCATAAGAAGAAACAAATACTTCTATTTGCAACAAAATGGATGGAACTAGAGGGTATTATGTTCAGTGAAATAAGCCAGGTGGAGAAAGACAAATACCAAATGATTTCCCTCATTTGTGAAGTATAACAGCAAAGCAAAACTGAAGGAACAAAACAGCAGCAGACTCCAAGAAGGGGCTAGCAATTACCAAAGGTGAGGAGTGGTGGGGATTGAGGGGTATTATGATAGGTATACATGGTGTGCTGGGGTCGCAGTGTAGCACAGAGAAGACAAGTAGTGACTCTGTGGCATGTTAGTACACTGATGGACAGTGACTTCAATGGGGTGTGGGGGGGACTTGGTAATATGAGTAAATATATTATCCACCATGTTTTTCATGTGAAACCTTAAGAGTGTATATCAATGATACTTTAATAAAAATTAATAATAAATAAATAAATAAATATAATAATAAAGAGGAAAAAGTGCAGGTGTACGTTTATCAGAGAGGCAGTGCACAAAAAGGCTGGAGTTCCTGGTTTTTAAGAATTTTTAGGAATGTGACAAAGGGCCAGGGGGTGTAGACTTGTCAAGTGGTCTCAAGATGCTCATCTCTGGTGAGACACCATGTCTCCTATCTTCTATTATCAGTCCTCCAGCTAATTCTGCAAAACAAACAATACAAGAAATTTATTGATCTGGTTCCTCCCCAGGACAGTGGCTTCCTTCTGGGAACATATCAATCAAGACTGCCGGCCCTGCCCCCAAAGTAGGTTGAGTTATTGTCTGTTTGCTAAAGAATATGTTAAGAATCTTACTTCCTTACTTCCTGGTTTTTAAAATAGAATCTTAGCCTTAAGATAGAATCTTGCCTACTCTTACTTTACTGTTTATATATTGGCTTTTTTTGGAAAATTAATCATGATGCTTGTATCCTGTCTCTGCTCTATCTCAGTATTAACTCTTTTATGTGCTAAAACTCCATAAGACATGTATATATTATCAATGCCCATTTTGTAGAAATGGAAGCTAAAGCACAGAGAAGTTCACTAACTAGCCTCATGTCACACAACTAGTAATGAGAGAAAGGGATTCAAGTCTAAGCACTCTGCATCTACATTCCTTGGTTTTAACCCCTGTGCAATACTTACTACAGCCTAGGAAAACAGACTGTCACAGCTTAAACAACACTTCATCCATTGTCACTATGTCCCCAAACAAACCATCTGTATCCTCTGAACCACTGTTAAAATCTACCTGTCCTCTGTCCTATATCTTTAGGACATTACTCTGGTTTCTAAGGCGACTTAGATAATCATATAAGTCAGTGTGTGCTGATGTATCCATTCTCAAAGGATATTTACTGAACTCTTCCCATGTGCTCAGTACACTGAGTAAAAAGAGAAGGAAATCATATAATTTCTTTGACGTCATATAATTGGTCGATGTCTTAATTGTTCCTGAACTAATCATTTCATTCTATAACTATTTATTAAGCATTTACTATGTACCAGTCACCATGTTAGATAATGAAAATTCAGAAAGGAAAAAAATACCTTTTCTGAACTCATGTTGTTCACAGCAGAACCATGACACCTCCAGACAATTACAAATCTGCAACAAGAGCTGTGGAAGCATGACAGGGGAAGCCTATCCCAGGCTAGGGCATCTGGGAAGGCTTCCCAGAGGAGGTGACTGCTGAAAAGAGTCTCACAATACTTAAAGAGGAGTTTTTCCCAAGGAGAAGGGGGCCAAGGCATTCCAGGCAGAAGCACCAGTCCAGAGATAAGCAGGGGTGTAGAAAGGAGCAGGAAGTGACTGGGGACAGCAGTAGTTGAGGATGGTTGGCATGGTTTGAGCAGGAAGGAGTGAAAGATGAAGTTGTGAAGGCTTCTAAAGACTCTACATAGGCTGTCTCCACAGGCTTATTTCCCATTGTAAGGGTGCAATATAATGAGTTATAAGAAATACATATTTTGTCATTCAGATGACCAAATATATTATTTTCCAGGTATATTTGGTCTTTATCCACAGTTTCTGAAAACACTTCAGAGCCTTAAAGGTAAAATGAGTGTCTCATCATGTTAATATGGGACTTTTAGACCCTTACCCAATGGCTGGGGCTGGAGTCTGAATCAGCCAAAAGCTAATGATTTAGTCAATTATGACAATGCAATGAAGCCCTCGTAAAAACCACTGAGAAGAGCTTTTTGCTCTCTTGCATCCTGCTTCTCTGTCAGAGAGGTTCTACACTTGGGGAGCCAGAAAGCTTCCACATGTCCCTGAGCCAGGCCCCAAACTCCACAAGGATAGAAGAAGCCCCTTTATTTAGGACGCTGCCCTGAGTATTTCTCCATCTGGCCATTAACTTGTATCCTTTATTAAGTGGTAAACATAAGTGTTTTCTTGAGTTCTGCGAGCCACTCTAGCAAATTAATGGAATCCAAGGGGTAGGTTGTGGGAACCTCCAATCTGTAGCCGGTAGGTCAGAAGCACAGGTAACAGCCTGGGACTTGTGACTGGAGTCTGGAGTGGGGAGTGGAGGGCAGTCTTATAGGACAGACCCCTTAACCTGCGGGATCTGGTGCTGCTCCCGGCAGATGCCACAGAATTGAGTTCTCAGATACCCTGCTGGTGTTGCAGAATTGCTTGTGTTGTACAGGGAGATCTCCTCACCCCGACACACACACTGGAATTGGGGTCCAGAAACCTGAAAGGAGTTGTAAGACTATTGCTATGTATAAAAAAATACAAGAGGCCAAGGACAGACTGCCCCCAAATGTGCTACTTTGGCATGCAGATTATATTGAGCTAAAAACAATCAAGGCCCAAAAGACTAAGGAAGAAACTTTGACCTTCTCCCTGTAAAGAGAATTTAGATGGAGGACCTGCCCAGGAAGGCAGCTACCACCGAGGATGACTGCAGTATAAGATGAACTAGGTGCGGTGGGCAGGAAGAAGCCTGTCTGATCAAAGTCCTCTCTGTACCCCACTGTTTCTGGATGGCCCAGCAAACATGTATTTACCAAACATTTATTCTTTCCATTCTTCGTCTGAATTGCTTTCCTTCCCTTTGAAGTACAGGACCCCCAGCCCCTTTTCCCTAGTTCAGGATGACATATATACCTCATTTTATATGTCCTGGGAATCTGACTGCCCTGGGAATCTCATTTCTGTGTGGATTCCATGTACATAATTAAATTTAGTTTTTCCTGTTAATCTGTGTCATGTCAATTTAATTCCTAGAATAGCTGTAAGTGAGACAGAGCAGGGACATGGGACAAGGGTCATGCCACTATAAAATCTAGTTAGCCTGTGAGCAAAGGCCTAGTTTATTCTATAACTTAACCTTTATGCTGTTCTCCCTTCTTCCAATCACCTTAATCAATTAAGTGACATTGTAACCAGGACAGAAGACAGACCTCTGGAGTGAAAATGAACCTATGTGGATAAATAATGCCGAAATTCATATCTACACAGTCACCTAAATAACCCTATTCTTAGGACAAAAACTTCAAAGGAAATATTAACCACCTGTATACATCACGCCTTATACCAACCCCTACCCAAAAGGCCCTATAAAACCCAAAGCTAAACCGGTAAGCACGCCCCCTCTCTGAGGTTGCCCGCACTCCTGTCTGAGTGTGTACTGTCCCTTTAAATAAAACCTGCTTGGTGCCTCTTTTGCTTTGTCTCTGAAAGAGTTCTTGAGACTAAGACAAGGGTCTGGACCTTAATCAGTTTCAAGAGATCCTCCACCAGTAATAAATGTCTTTGTGACTTTGCTATTTCATTTAATGCAATCCTTTTCTCCCCGTTTTATTTCTAACAAGCAGGGATGCAGCTGTGAAAACCTCTGAGGTTGGGGGGGGAGGGGCGGGCGGACTTGTACTTTTCCTTCGCCTGGGTGACCCAGATAGAACTGTGGCCCTTCAATCATGTTCTTTAGCAGCCTGCTTGAATGTGTCTTTTCTTTCACTTTGGGAAGTTCCCAGAACATAAAACTCACTCCATCCAGTGTTCCCAGCTCCCAACCCAAGGGGTAGTAGGGACACAGTTCCCACGCTGTGCAGAGTCAAGCAGATACTGGACGCCGGGTGGCCCTGGCTTTAGGAGTTGGCCAGGGATTTGCCCTATGCCAAGAGGAGTTCAATGGGCCTCCCTTTCCCCCTCTGTTCTCACTTGCTCTCTCCTGCCTAGATGGCTGCAGGAGTAAAGGAGCCACTTCGCCTGGCCCCACAGGACACTGACTCTTGTCTAAGACCTTCACTGTGACGACTTCCTCTCTTACCTGCACTGGTTCAACCTCTTCACAAATTGCCAAACAGGGTCAAGAGCCCCCCCTCCCCCCTCCGTTGAAGGCGTGCCTAGCACACAGGGAGAGGCCTCCCCAGATGGAGCTACCCAGCAACAGAAGGACCTTGAAGGGTGGAGGGAAACTTTCCTCCCCGACACCACTCTCCAGTCCGAGCTAATCCACTTCTGCCTTCACCATTCCACTAACACTGCTTTTAAAATATTGAACCATGTTGGCGATGCAAGAAACGGATCATGGCTCTCCCTACTCTCGCCCCCTGGAGGAAGCTTTAAGAGCGTGGATGTCTTTTGAAATTGAATCTCACATTTGAGTGAAAGAATGAGGTAGTTCTGTTAAAATTATATATAAGTCAGGACTTCATGCATAATTTCAAGAAATGTTGAAAAAAAAAATTAATGCCAGAGGCACAAGCTCAAGCCAAGAGGAATCTAAACCATCCTGACATAGATGGCTATTAAATAAAAAACGCTGAAAGGTGGAAGGTTTGATGCATTTATAGTTTCCAAAATTCTTGCTTCTCAGTAGAACCTTTGCCCTGCAGGCTCTATGTCATTTCAAGGCACTTGACTTGAAGTTCACAAAATGACTCATTAAAAAAACATTATGTCCCTTGCCTCTCCCCTGCCAACCCTGCCTCCTGTAGCTGCCACTTACCGTGAGTTCTTTGCTTTTAGTGAAAGGCCACCAGCCCCGTACACGCTTTTGCTGGAAAATGGAGATCTTGCTCTCCTCACCTGCATTTTCAAACTTGGTGAGATCACAGCCTTTGGCAGTCTTGGCTGCTCGGGGGAAACTATTGAGGTTCATTTCCAGGGAACCTGTGGAGAGATGCCCTTAGAAGTTACAGAAGGACTTTAAAATCCATCACCATCCTCATTCACCCACCCATCCACCCAATTCATTCATTCATTCATTTGTCATTCATTTAGCACCACATTGCATCACAAGCATTGTGGGTACAAATATGACCAAGACACATTTGGGGTCCCCAAAGCATTAATAATGTGGGGGCAGGTAGAAGACAAGGGCGAAGCTACAATATGTAACTTTCAAACCTCAGTTGTAGATGTCATCACTGCTGGGCACCGTGTCAGCTCTCTGAGTGTGACCTGGATTATGTGCATGTTCTCTGAGCTTACCCTGCCCTGGCACAGGTCAGCCTATGGGGACCTCCTCCCCCAACCTCCCCTCCTTCTTTGAGGCCACTGAACTCCCCAGGTTGGGAGAAAGTCTTATTGTCTTTGTAGCTACTCTCCAAGACCTTGGTGGGCTCTCAAGAATGTATTTTCAAGGAATGAATATAAGGCAGGATAAGATAATTATATATTTTATCTGTGAGAGCATTATTTATTTTTCTCTTTAATAACTTTCCCCTATTTCAAAAGCAGTATTCATTGCTAACATTTAGAGCATGCACATAAGCAAAAAATTAACAGAAAATTTTCCATAATTCTATCCCCACAAAACTGACTGCTGCTCTATTAGTTCTCATCCATATGTCATCTGTTTCTTTGCCTACCTCTGACTATTTCTTCTTTCTATACATATAAACATATATTTTACAGAAAAGAGGGTTTTTTTTCTACACTCTTTTTTTTTCATTTAATGTATCCTGCACAACTATCCAACTCATTAAACATTCTATTTTAATGGCTGTAGGGTTGTCACTTATTGAGTGCTTACTATGTGTGAGGCACTGTGCTTAGTTTTCAAATTATATTTTCATGTTTACAGCTCCCAACACCCTCTAAGGTATGTAATATTGCTATCCCTATTTTGCAATTAGGAAAACTGAAATACAGAGACCAGTAATTAGCTGAAAACTGAACTTCTTAGCGGTAGAGCAAAGATCAACTTAAGTCTGTTTGAATATGTATCTCTCACCATAGGGATACACTGTAACTTCTTTAGCTATTCCCCTATTAATGGCTATTTTGAGTGTTTCAATTTTTGGCTCTCACAAATAGACCCGAAATTATTATCCTTGTAGCTAAATTGGACCAAGGTCTCCAGAGGCTGAGACCAAACTCTAACATTAATATGAGCTTGATAAAGCCACTGCCTTACCCAGAAAGTCATCTGAGGACAGCCTTTCAAAATCCCAAACCTGGAGCACCAACACGACTGGTGTCTTACACTCCGTCTTCTCCAAGGAGAGGATGTTCTCCCTCTTGGTAATGACCATTTGCTTCTCAGCTGGGAGATACTGAAATGGAAACAGGAAGCGCCAGTTGAAGTTCCCCTCTCCAGTTAGGGAGTTGTAATGCACATCTGTCTCCTGCTTGTCATCTTCCAAACCCTTTATCCACCTGCATAAAGGTAGAGAAAAAAATTGAATACTCAGAGTCCACTCTTTAGGCATAGGATAATAATTCTTAGCAAAATGACCAGTTAAGACCAGGAAAGTGACCTTATCTAATGAGATGAGAAAGATGGGCTCCCTTCATGGGATGTGAGTGGAATATCTTCCATGAGGCATAGGTTTGGTTGGGGGTTAAAGAGGTGGATGGATGAGTTTGTCAGTGACCTTACCCTTTAACATAAATATCACTTGATTTTTGTCCTGTGAAGATATTCTCATCTTCTAAGATGACATCATCAGTGTTCCAGATGGTTACTCTCAATTCATACCTGGGATAAATAAAGGAAGGCAGCATGAGGCTGAAGACCTGGAGAACTGAGTCAGCTGGTGTCTGTGTGATTCTGGTATTGCTCTGAGTCTATAAGCTTCTTCAACTTTGCAAAGCTCAAAAACAGCAACACTCAAGGTCTTGGTTCCATCAAGACCATGTGTCCCAGCTGGAATCACCAAGTATATGAATTTCTATTAGCATATCTGCCTTCCACTAACCCACATTTTTCAGAATGCTGAAGAATGTTGAAGCTCAGTAGTCACTACCATAAAACAGGGGCCACCATCTCAAGCACCACCACTGCTACCATCCCACCACTCACCCCCTACTGTAACCGGCCAAGTGGAAAGTGAGGTATGACTTTCAGGTGCCAAGGGATTGATGTCGCTTATGTTACAGTGTAACAACCAATGTGGCTGATCAAGTGTCATGATCTTTAATCTGCCACCATGGACTCTTCCTCTGATAGTGGGACTGCCAGTGACTTACCCTTTGGGTTGTCTTGGTGAAATATCAACAGGAGGTCCAGGCTGAGGCATATCTTTAGGAAACATATCCACCCACATCTGCAGGCGGCCCTTGTTAAGAAAAGAAGGCCTCCTTTAACTTTGGGAAGGAGGTACTACATTGGCAACTGACCATTCAGTTTTAATAACTCCCTTTACTAGAAATGGATATTAGATATCTAACATGATATAATGCAATAATGTTGATATTATCCATATTTAGAATATTTGTTGACACAGAGAACTTACACAATTTTATTAAGAATTAGAGCATATATTAAGAGTAGGGGAAAGGCAAGAAAACCCTTATTAAGCACCTACTATGTGGTACACACAGTGCTATGCACTTGATAAGCATTATCTCATTAATTCTCCCAATATGCCCACTGAGTAGATGCTATTATTTCTACTTGGCATATGCTTGCCAATTTTTACACAGACATATATAGCAGAGTCTGGATTCAACACTTTCTGTTGACCCCAGAGACCATGCCTTTTTTAAATAAACTTCTAAGAATTAAAAAGATAGTACTGTCAGAAGTACCATGCTTCATGGTTGGTAACTTATCATCCACTATCTCCATTAATGCTCACCCCAGCCATACTTCTGTGGTACACATAAAGGCTAAGGCTTAGAGAAGTCAAAGAAATGATCTGAAATCCTGTGGCTCATTAGCTGCAGAGTAGGGCCTCCCCTCCACTGCTCTGGACTCCACACATCAGAATTTACCCTGTTGCAAGGGAATTGAGAGCCCGCACAGGGAGAAGTTCCAGTGGAGTCCATGCTCAGCTGAGTTGCATACATTCTAAGTACTCCATCCGCTCAGGTGAGAAGGTGAGTGATCAAAAGTGTTGGGGTGGTCAGGAAAGATTTTATATGAACTAAGTGGGGCTTCCAATGGAGGGGGAAGGATTTGTAGGGTTTGGATGAAGGAGGGGCTTTGGCTAGAAAAGAAAAAGGCTTTCTAGGGCAAGGAACAACATAAGCAAAGAGTTAGTATTTGGGAAAAGAAGAGCCAATTCAGTGGAGGTTTCCAGCCCCAGGGCCTCTCAAGAGACATGAACATCCATGTTTAACCAAAAGCCACATGTGACAGGTAAAATGAAGTATACCGTAACCTAAAGATTTCAAGCATCTGGTAGTAAATTTCAGGAAACAATCATAAACTTCCACATCTAATAAAAGATTATCCTTCAAGATACTCCCACACACATTCTATCACCAGGTTCACCCCCACACTGCTGGGCTGGCCCGGGGGGTGTTCCTGCCTCACGATAGTCAAGCTCCTGGGCTTTGCCCAAGCTGCACAGTGAGCGTGCACAGAGCTGGGGCAGGATCAGGGACTGAAACTGCCTGGGTTAAATACCAGCCTAATGCTTACCAGCTGAGTAACACTGAGCACATTACTTAAACTCTCTGAGCCTCAATTTCCTCATCTTAAAAGTAAGGATCCTAAGTAAGTACACCACCAGGTAACAGTAAGGAATAAGGGTTAGGTAACCCACACACCCCTGTTCATCTAGCAAAATCCTGATGCATGCCCCCGTGGACCAGCTTCATTAGCAAAAGTGTTCTCTTTCACTCTCACAGTGGCCATGCCATTTGGATAAACAGTTCTATGATCATCCTAATTAGGTGAGACAACTTATGTGAAGTGCTTAGCACCCAGAAGGCTCTTAATAATGCAGATTTTGGACAAGGTCTTGGGCTTTGCAGTTTCTTAGATATCAGGGATCTTCCAAAGGAGTTGGATAAGCACTAAAGGTCAAAGCACTAAATCCAACTTTGACTTTAGAGCAGAAATTCTTAACCTCAGCATTCTTGACATTATGGGCTGAATCATTCTCTGTTGCAGAGGCTGTCCTGTGCAGCACATGTTTAGTAGCGGCTCTGACTTCTACCCACTAGATGTCAGCTGCACCCCCACCTGCTTAAGACAACCAAAAATATTTTCAGATATCATTAAATGTCCAGGGGAGGAGGGGGCAGGGGCAAATTGTCCCTGGTTGAGAACCCTTACTATAGGGAACACAAAATAAAATTTTAGGGTAAATGTCACAGTCCCTGGGGGTGAACACTGCTGCTGGGACCAGAACTGTTTTGGCCATTACCTGCTCCATTCCTGGCTTATCTTTGTGGTACAGGGGCCGAGTTTCTATGTGCTCAGGAACCAGCCTACACCCAACCTCCGGGATATCCTCCCAAGAGTGAAGAACCTTGAGGGCCAAGTGCTCATAGGACTCCACCATCTCATCTGCATGGAAGAGAGAAAAATAAAGAGACTTGTCAGATGTGAGTTCCTGTAAGGGAACAGTGATGGGCTGTCAGATGCATTTTCAAACACTCCCTTAAAGGTTCGTTTAAATATACCAGGGCACAAAGAGAGAAAAGACAGCAAATGAGAAGAGGACAAAGACTGGGAAACAGTAATGGGGTAGAGTGGGGGGAGGATTTAGAGAGCAGGAAGTGCAATGAGTCAGGAAGCTAGAAGCAGGCAGGGTCTGGGAATACAGGGCTCTTTTCACCCCTTCAGCCAGATTCCTCTAGAATCTAGGGATTACAAGCTTGGCTTTAAGTCACTAGAGAGGGTAGGTTTCCTGGAGGTATAAAACTGCTCACACCACAGTGTGAGAGGGCCTGGGGAGACCCTAGACAAGGTGAGGAAATGGGTGTGCGATATGTGTCTATGGCTGTTTTCGTGTCTTCTCTTGTTATTGCTTGGGATTGCCCTCCTACCCACACCTGCCAGCAGGAGAGGTTCTCTGATCTTTCATTTTAGCAAAAAAGGTAATACACAGTAAAAACTACTAGTAAAAACAATACTCGTGAAATAGGACAAAACGTGTTGGAATAATTAAATCTCGACAAAGCTCAGAATGGCTAAATTGGACACAGGAAAGTTGAACTCAGTTTCAAAAAAAGGCCACAAAAACAATCTCCCAATAGCAATAATTACAATTAGTAGAAGTTGATGGGGATAAATACATAATCAACGAACTAGATCTTTGTCATAAAGCTTAATCATCTAAGATCTAATCTTGATGAACATAATTTCAGATTTTGGGTAGGAAAAAGTTGTTTAATCATGAAAATGTAGGCTATTGACTAAGAAACTGAATTGACTTAATAGACTATATTGTGAAAAAATCTTTTTCTGAACAGAAATTCATTATTATGTCATTAACACACGATCTAAATGTCAATTACTCTGCATGCAAGAACTTTCAAGGGGTTCTTAATGTCAAAATGACAAGGTAAAAAGAAATTTTGGCATCAAAGTGGTGGGATCAGCATAACAGTGTCAAAACATCCTATAGCACATCTTGAATTGGGCTCAATGCATCAGAAACACTACCCCATACAGAGGCCATTTTGAAACATCAAGTAGGGTTATAAATAGAGTTGGGGTGACAGTGCAAGAATTACTCTGTATCACTGAAGTAAAAGTGGCTTTTTTCCTCATCATAAATTGATGAAAACCTTTCTGGGACCTTCCTAGTATGCCCCATAATGCTCATATAGAAAATCTACTTCCTGGTGTTGAAAAGTTGTTAGTATAACAACTATATTGCAAATAGGGATAAATTGAGTTGTGTCCAATTATTCATTTTATATAATATTCATTTTAAGGTAATTATCTACCTTCCAACACAATAATCCTACTTATCTGATCTATACTACAGAAACAACAAAAATGTGTAAAAACAGGTGCAAGGATGTTCATGATAGTATTGAGTGTCATTACATAAAAATACACAATTGTAAATGAATGACATGACCATAGACTGGAACATTATCATTGATTGTTCCAAAGAATAAAGGAAAATAGTCATAATCTATTGGAAATACAAAATGCAGGATACAAAACTATGTATGGTACATTTACAATTCTGTAAAAAAGAAATGTGACATATCACACACACATACACACACACAAAGACTGTAAGAAATACACCAGTATGCCACATGCTTATCTCTGAATTTGGGGATTATGAGTGATTTTCATTCTACCCCTTACTTTTCCATATTTTCTACCATGCATTACTTTAATAATAAATGACCACTGTCCCTAGTCACAAATACCACCAGAAGTAAGCTTTTCAAAAGAAGAGCAATGTCAGCAGGATACGCTGTGGAGGGTTACCAGTGTCCTGCTTGGTGAAGACTGTGTTTCCAGAAAACACTTGGTTCCCTATCTGTATTTTCCCGGGAAAAAAGTAGGGTCCGTCCAACTTGTTGTCTCTGCAGAGCTTGATGAGGATCTCGGTGGGTTTGGATGTGTCCCTCCAGGCATTGTATCCTTCTCTGGAAAGGGGGGGAAGGAGAGAAGGAGTGAGGCCTGGCTTCACCTGGGAGGACACACTCGAGGTCCCCACTATGAGAGCCACCTAAGTATGATCGGTGGTATCTGTCATGTTTTTCTTGCTAGTATAAAAGGCTAGTGGTTTTGGTTGTTTTGTTTCCTCTTTTCTGGTCAATGTCTCTCGATATATATGCTTGTATGACTTGGCATAAGAATCCTTTACAGGCAGTTCTGATTTTTTTAAGAAATATAACTTTAAAAAATTTTTAAATGAAATTCACATAAAACTGACCATTTTAAAGTTGACCGATTCAGTACCATTTAGTACACTCATAATGTTCTGCAACCACCACCTTTATCTGGTTCCAGAAATTTTCCATCTTGCACCCATTAAGTGGTTATTCCTTGTCCCACCTCCCCTCAGCCTTTGGCAAACATCAATCTGCTTTCTGTTTCTGTGAATTTCACTGCATGTAGTTTTTGTTTAGTTTTTGTTCTGTTCCTAGCCGACTAGCCACCTGCTACTTATTCTAAGCCTGGTTTCAGTCTTCCAATTTCTTTGCTTCCTTCTTCCCCTCTCCACCCCCGTCAAAATCATATTGGAGATTCATGTCACAGGTAAAAAGTCTTGACATGCTGTTTCTCTAATCAGTGATTTTCCTGATGGTGAGTTTCTAAATCTTTCCAACTCCTTCCTCCCTTAAAAATTAGCTATTAGGTTAAAGATTATTAACTTGCAATGAATGTCCCCCTATGAGCCATGACCAAGGTAAGCTTAGATTTTTCTGCCCATTGGGACACCGGATTAATCAGAAGTTAACTTGTTTAAGCATTTAAGTAAATCAAAACATATCTGTAAAGCAGTTTTCCTACATGTTACAGTAGCAGTATCTCCTACATCCAGAGATACATGGATTCTGAAAAGTTCACCCCAGCCAGGCCCTGAGACATACATAGGCCTCCCCAGAAATACATGCTTGTGTCTATTTTTAACCTTCAGTGAACAAAGGTTACAACTCCTTTGGCTAAACTGTTCTGCTCCCTGGTAGTTCCACCATCAGAAAATTCTTCTGAAGAGAAGATGCATCACATCTGCTGTGGCTTCCTCACTGACTTCAGAGTGAGGACAGCTAAAATCATTCATTCTCTGAATGGTACCCTCTCAGGTACTTGAGAATGATGCAAATACCCAGGTGGCTCATACAATCACTAGAGCCCCCAAAACTGAACTGGCTTTCCAGGCTCAGAGAGAAATAGGCCAGCAGTAGAGCCTCGTCTGAAAATCATGCCACGGAGGAAACAGGCAGACTGTGTTAAAGAGAGTCTAAAATGGTACAACCCTTCTGGAGAGCGATTTAGACATACATGTAACAATCCTTATAATGGAATAATCCATGTCTACTGAGGGAATTAGCAGAAAGCTATGCAATGGCTTTTGTAGGCAAGTGTTCATAGCAATAATATTTCTAATAGGATAAAAAAGAAAAGCATAAATGCTCTAAAGTTCACAGAGACAAGCTGGTTATCTCATTTAATAATAAATTCATATGAAGGACCACCACAAAGCTATTAAAATAATGATTTCAGGAAATGTTTAGTGACATTATAGAATGCTTATGATATAAGGGTAAGTGCAACAAGCGGTTTTCAAAATTACATGGGTAGAATGAGGCCCACCTTAGTGGGAAACAGCAGGAAAAATACTAAAAGGAAATACATAAATTTGTTACATGTTATCTCTGAGCATAATACTTTTAAGCATTATTTTGTACTTTCTGTATTTCCCTGATTTTTTTAAATGAATGTATATTATTTTGTATTCAGGAAAAATATTTCTAAAATTATACCATGGAAATCTAGTATGTTCTCCTGGCTGAAATTTGAGATATTTTTGTTTTTTTGTAAGATATCTGATAAAGCATACTTTAAAAAAGATAAAGCGGTAGTCTACATTTTAAAATTAAGCAGAATTCAAAATCTTTGTAAAGAGTGAGAGTGGGGTCTACTCCTCCCTCATTTGTAAGGTAGGGGTAACACCTCAATAGGCCTTGAGGGAATTGCTACTCCAAACCCAACCAACTTCAAGTGCAGTGAACAGGTTCTCCAAGCCAGCCCTGCCGCTTGGAATCATTTTGAGATACTAAAGCTGAGCCTGGGCCGGCCTTCCCAGAGCATGGGCAGCCTGAGGCCACAGTCTCAGAACACCAGTGCTGTCTCCACGGGATTTCGAAAGAACTCACATCTCGTACTGGCTCTGCAGGCCACAGAAGGCTCGGTGTTTGCTGTAGAAGCGATTCTCCAGGTCAATCTTGGTCTCCCCGATGAGGTCGTCTGTTCCGATCATGTCATGGTCATAGATCAGGATGGAGAGCAGGGACTCCTTTGGGAACGTGGCCTGGATCTCAAATGACCTGTCGTCCAAACAGAGGCGTTAGGAGTCCATGGCTTTTGACAACACAGGGAACTTTTTCCCAGTAGTCCACTGTCCATATGAACTCATTAAACACTCAGCAACTCAGTTAAAGCTTAGTGGATATTTATTTAGCCTAATGTTTCATTGAGATACAATCAATTTCTAGTTCCTTTGTCAACTTTTTCTAGCCAATAATCTCCCTTTTTATGGACTATGTTGTAGTCATTATCTGGGATGACAGCGAGATGGAGATGGAAAGCCTCGGGTCATTCTCAAACAGGATTTTGTTTTTCAAAATTGATTTCCAATTTTGGTTTTGCACCCGTAGCTTCCTGGTTGTAAAACTTTGGGTAAATCATTTCATCCCCTTCAGCCTCATTAGGAGTGCAGTTAAATGTGAGATTGTTTATATAAAAATACACATGAATCTTCCCAGTTTTCAGCTGGTGCCCAATAAACTAGTATTTCCATTCCCCTCCATTGTTGCTTCATCAGGAAATACCAGCAGAGTTTGTTTTAAGTGAAAACCCTACTGAAGATGAGAAGTCACAAAGAACAGAATTGCAGACAGGTATGCCACCTCCACAAGACCCTGAGCCCCTTGAAAATAGACACCTGCAGTTTGCATCTCTGCCTTGTTGGTGACTTCACTTCACACAGAGGAAACACTTAAATGTTCCTTTGAATGGTACCGCATCTCAGGCAATCACCATATCCAATCTCTTCATTTTATAGATAGGGAAATTGAAATCTGGGAACACAGTGACTTGCCCAGGATCATGAATCAGGCCCAAACTGGGGGAAGTGCCAGTCTCCCAACTCCCAGTTCTCAGCTCTTTCCATGGTGCTGCAGCCATGCAAGGCGCTGCAAGGAGGCTGTTGGATTTCCTGCGGCCATGTGTTATCTGTGCCTCTGAGCGTTGGAGAAGGTAATTAAGAATCACATCACAGTTCATTTAGGAAAATGCCTTCTTGAAAACAAAATCAGTGCACATCAGTGTTTCTCCAGCTGTTCCCAACTCAGGCTGCCCTAGGACAGGGTGGGGTGGGCTGGTCTGTGAGCAAGGGACCGAGAGGAGGTGGTGAAGAAGGGAGAACAGAAGACCTTTGTTTCCCTGCATGTCCCCTCTGGCTGCTGCCCCCATGGTCAGATCCACTTACCCTCTCACTCCTCTCCAGCGCGGCTAGGACAGCCATCACAACACAGCCCAGGGCCAATGAACCCTCCCCAGAGAGAAAGCAGCAGAAATTGTCGGACAACTCCAGCAACTGGATCCAAATGAGGCAGCTCTAGCCAGCCAAGGCATGGCCATGCAAGGGAAGAAATCCTACGTCTTCTGTCTGGAGGCATATGGCATTGCCTCCCTGGGGCTCCAAGATTTAGATTCCAAACTATAATTGATATTCTGGAGGCATCTCAAAAGGAAGCCTCTAGCCACCTGTGCCTGGGCGTGGCCATCACCATGGCTGCTGCCACTGAGGACAGACTTACTAAGTGCTTGACCCCCTGGCAACCATGACCGGGGACTTAGCTGCTCTGGTCCATCTCCCCAAGCTGTGTGCTCACAGACTAGCCTCTGCTGAATTTTCACTGGACTGTCATTTATAAAACTATCAAAAATAGCTCACCATGGTTGGACTTTCAGTCACATAGGGGAAAACTAGGCCTATGCCAACTTGTATGTCAATGAAATACTCTCTCTAGATACAATGGTGGTTAGAGAAAAGAGAATGTATCCAGAAATGGGTAAAAACATTCACCACCTCTAAGCTTCAGAGCAAAGATGTCCTATTATTTCTTTGTTCAGTCATCCATTCTCTTATTTATTCATTTGTTCGCTCAGCATTTATTATACATCCACTACCTGTCAAGCACTGTGGTTATTAAAAAAGTCAGGGACTGCAGACATGTTCCACTTCAGGATGATGAGGAGTGACAGGGTCCCATTCATCTGAAGGTTTGTCCCTCATTCTGTTTGTTCATTCATTCATTCACACTTACAGAGCATCTGCTCTATGCCATGCCCTGTCCTAGGTTCTGGGGACACAGCATTGAACAAACTAGACCAAATCTTGCCCAAATGGAGCTTCCATCCTTGTGGGGAGATGGGAGACAGCTAATGAGCACATAGCATATCAATTCATGTCAAAGGTTACGAAGGAAACTAAAGCAGGCAAGATGCCCTGGCATCGGCGGGTGGAGCCTGTCACATGCTCACAGGGTGAAGTTGCCAAAGGGGATTCCCAGGACCCCAGGTCAGGCACTAGAGCCCTCGACTGTCCTTGCCGGAGCACTGCATGATTGGGCCAGCAATTTCTGTCCCTGAGTAGCAATTAAATACAAAGCAACCACACATGGAGGGTTTGGAAGAGGCTCTGCAATGCCAGTGGGGAATATTCCATCACCCTCTTCTTTGTTTACCACAGCTGTAAATGAGGGTAATAAAAGCAGTCTAATTTATGGCACCGTGGTGGAAGTAGCTAATAAAAAGTGACGGCAAAGCACTTGGCAAAATGAAGTGCTGTTACATAAATGGCAGCTAATGATAGAGGTCGTCTCTGGATCAGGGAAGTAAGGGTAAGTTTCTCTGGCACCGTCATTTTTGTCATTCTCTTTAATTTGAATAAGCAAGATCATTTATTGCCTCATTTCCTCAGAGCACTACAGAATAAGAGGCTGGTGCTGATCAAATATCAGAGGCTGGAAACTGATCCCAAATGTGTAAATGAATTTAAGTGAGGCTGATGGAGATTTCATCCCATGTCCCTTGTTATACAAGAAATAAGAATTAAATACCCTTAAGATGTACCCACTGCTGAAATGATTACCAAGGAGGAGTGGAAGGAAACTGATGTGTTTTTGGCACCGACTGTGTGCTATTGTAGACAATGAGCTTGGTGCTGTACATTCAATTTCTAAAGATGTCTGAGAGTTAAGTGTCATTATTGCTGCTTTACATGAGGAAAACTAGGATCAGAGAGGTCAAGCTACCTGCATAAAGTTACACAGCCTTACATGGCAGAATGAAACCCACATCTGCTTGGCTTTAAACTTAACAGCCATTAGGTACACAAACCAAGCAGGGAGCACGAATGTGTGACACACCCTCTTAGGGGACCAGTGGGAGTGGCAGGGCTGATGTGAACTGGAGAATGCCTCCTTCACTGAATGCACACAAATGCAATGTGTTTGAACACACTTTGCAGGAACACAAAACACAAGTGGGGGATATGGTTCAACTTTTTTACTTTAGGAGTCACCTCAAATGTGCTGCAAAATGGTATGATGGGAAAATCCCTTTGATGGGAGATAAAAGACCAGAGATCTGGCCCTTCTCCACACATGAGCTGTGTGAATTTAAGTTTCTAAACCTCTCTCTGGGCCCCGGGTGCCTTGTTTTTAAAAGGAAGTCCATGTCCAAAGGCAGGAGGCATTCAAGATGTCTTCCAAATTTAAGATTTAGGAAAATCATTATTGGAAAACCAAGAGCATGAAGATCACTGCACACCATCCACTCCTGAAAGGCCCAAGGAAAGCATCTGGCCCAGAAGGTTAGGCTTGGTTGGCTGTTATCACAGGCAGAAGACAGTTTAACTTCCTGCCATCATTACTCAACACACACATGCATACGCACGGGCTCCATGCAGAAACACAACAGGTGCAAATGCAGAGGACAGTGCAGTGTGACCCAGATGACCACTGACCTTCCAAACACTGGGTTCAGCTGTTTGGGGATGTATCTGTCCCGGTCTTTGATTTCTGTTTGGCCAAGCTTGACCATAATGTAGGGATCCGCTTTGCCATCTGGATCAGCTGGGCTAAGGTTAAAGGCCTGGGAGGAGAAAGGAAATCCCTTGTGTCCAGTGGTTGCACTCTGAGATCCCCTGGGAGTTTTTAAAAATACTGATGCCTGAGTTCCATATCCAGGTATTCTGATTTATTTGGCCTTTGGCTTTGGGATTTTTAGGAGCACACTAGATGATTCTAGTGTGCAGCCAAGGTTAACAACCGTTACTTTAGTCTCTCCATTTTGCTGTTAAAGAAAAGTCATCAGATTTGCCCAAGTTCAATTCTCTCTGGAGTCATCTCCCAGCAGAAAGCAGCATTTGCCAAGAGTTATGAGGAATATGCTGGACCAGGAAGCAGAAGGCATGCATTTGAGTTCTAGTTCTATTCCTAAGTTATTGTGAGATCTCTGGCAAGTCATGTCATCTCTCTGAGACCTTTCTACAAAATCATGGGATGGATCTGAAGGCTCATCCCAGAACTAATGGGCTCTGAATCCATGACTCCATCAGCCTTGCATTTAGCAGTGGCCAGCTGAGTCATGATCTGTTTCTGAATGAGGTCTGAGTCCAGGCAAGTTGGGCCTTAAACCACCACAAGCAAACACTTTCTAAAAGAAGGCCAGGGTAGAATTTGTGCCTCATATCGAAATTACCGAGTATCATAATTCTTCCAAGTGGTAAAGATACCTCAAGACAAATGCTGGGCATAGAAGCCACAGGGCATAAATCTGCAAAGAAGTAAAAAGCTAACCTTTTCAAACAATATTGCTTCTCTCTCACTTAGCAACTTTACATTTCCCTGTATGGCCCCGGAAGATGACTGGTTAGCCAGAGACGGGTTAAGACTCCTCAAGGGAGGAACAACCTAAGACAGGCACAGTTGCAGGGGGGCCATCAGGTGAGAAATTGGGGATCAACAGAGGTGAGGCTCAAAACCTCACACCCCCTGTTTTGAGAGAAATCTTCTGCAACCATGGATGTTTTGTTGCCCTTGTCTAGCTTGGATTAATACTTAGTCTATAGGCACAGACCTGATCATCTACATTTGCCCTCTTATAGCACTAAACTATGTTTTCTACCTTTATCTTGCATCTACCTACCACTTCAGCATTTTATTAAAATAATAATAATAATAATAATAATAAGGGAGAAATGTGGGATTCACATATAAATCAAGTATAAAAATCATATGAATATTCATATTTGACCTGATTGTTTATAGTTCATGATGCGTGATCAAAACCGAAAGTTTCTGTGATGACTGCCCTTGCACTATTCACCATGTAAGAACTTACTCAGTATGTAAGAATTTGTTCATTATGCTTCAGAAGATTGGAGACTGTTGAGAGTTGGGCTTGGGATTGATTAATGATTGTGCATCGAGTCCTCTATACAGAATTTTATTGTTAACAACCATTTAATCAATAAATATGAGAGATGCCCTCTCAAAAAAAAAAAAAAAGAAGGCCAGGGTAAGGGGCCAGTGAGGGAGGGGACTGACTGAACAGATAGAGAAATGCTACAGAGATAAGAACTGAGTGATAAATCCCATTTTGAAAACTCTATCCTACAGATAGAATGGTATAAGCCCACAAAGCAATATTTTCAAGGATGTTCATTATAGCATTGTTTAACAGCCAAATTTGTCAACAATCCAGATGTTAATTACTTAGGAGAAACTCATTCCAAAATAGTCCCTTCCCCATTTCTGATCCTATCACCAAATTTAAATTCCCTACATAGCAGTTATCTCTAATGTTCACCTTATTTATTTGTTCCTTTATTTATTTTCATGCCTTCTTAATGCCACACCATTCCCAGCAAGGATGTAATCTCCAGAAGAGCAAGGGTACTGGTTGTCTTGTCCATTACACTGTCTCCTGGATCTGGAATAGGGTCTTCTTAATATTTGTGGAATGAATGTATAAATGGATGCTACACTAATTCAAGAAAACACTAGATGGCTACTAAAAAGAATGAGGAGGACCTATATGAACGGATCTGGAAAAATGTCTGAGTTATATGAAGAAAAGAAAATAGAAGATCAATATGTTATGCATGAAGCAGGACTCCGTTAAATAAACACGGGATGTAGCTGTAGCAAGTGTAAATAGATACAGACATGTTGAAATATGCTAAGAAAAGTAAGTTATTTCTAGGGATGGAATTGCAGAGGTAGGGAGATTTGATTTCTCTCTTTATGTAACTTTAAAGTAGTATTATTTTTAACTTTTTGACATTTTATTAAATTGAAAGATTTTAAATTTAACTTATTATTCAGTTAATTGATTAAATTTTAGCATGAGAGAGCACCACACGATCACTATCACTAGAAAAGTCAGTGAAAAGCACTGATTGTCCAAGATTGCAGAGAATTTATCCTGCTCTCTGCCACCCAGGGCCACCACTCCTTGACTCTACCTTTGTTCAAGCCTCGCCTGTCCTCAAGTTCCAGCCACGCCCTCCCTCCTCTCTGCTGCTTCCTGGGCAGGAAACTGATCTGTGTCCTTGGCCTTCTTCTAGGAGGCACTGAACACATAAAATGTGTGCTGTAGGTATTTGCTGAATGAATGGATAAATGATAAACTCCTCTAATCTTGGTTGCCCAAAAACTTTCTCCCTCTCCTTCCTACTGTTCATGCCCTCTAATTCTGGGTTCCTCAAACTATAGTTTTGCAGGGTTTTCTGTAGGGGAAAAAGTATGGGGCAATAAGTTTAGAAAATGATATTAAGCATTCAACCGTTAAACAGATTTCTTTGCTCCTGGAATTCTCAGACCTTAAATGTGCTAATGAGCTTTGTGAATCTCAGGGGTTGGTAAAGGGAAAAAATGATTACATACACCATTTCTCCGGTTTATTTGAACACGTGGTCTGTTTCCTAAGGAATGCATGTTAATGATGTCCCCCAAGACACGAGTGACCTCCTGAACAACATTTTGAAAAGATTAATCTAAGCTATCCTGTAGGTGGGTGTTAAATGCAGACTACCCAGCCTGCCAGTGATTCTTTATAAGTATTTCTAACTTTTCCAACTAGATTGTGACTTCTTTGAGGGCAGAAATGTGTTCTTTATCGCAGCACCCTAGTGATTAGAACACGCCTGGCACATGGTGGTCATGGCGATGGAAATGCTGCCACTGCTGCTGATACAGGAGGCATGAGACCTGCGTGATGGAAAGGATCATCCGTTCTCCTCAGCTGTAAAGAATGACGCATCTTTGTTTTAGTTTCAGTTATGTTTCTAAATAAGGATGTAGGCATTTAAGCAAACATTTAGCATAAAATAGGACTACTGCAATCAAGAGGATTATGAAAACAACTCCAAGGTCAGGAGATGAAAATAAATACATGAACTATAAAGGCTCAGCAGGTGCTTTGGTCAATCAAGCCCAAAAATCTCATTATTAACGTTCAGTGCTCTCATTTTCAGAAAGTCTAGGGCAGAAACAATATTTTTCTTAGAAAATACAGTCAAAAATGAAATTTCTGGCTGCCACAGTGCAGAGGCATAACTGTGGGGAGGGGAGGATGTCACAGCGGCCCTCCCAGCTGTGTCTGCTCTCTGCCCTGCCCGGGCTCTTCCTGCGTCAGTCCTATTTGGTTTCTTTCCCAGCTACCGGGCAACCACAAGGAGCAAATAAAGCTACACAGAGCAGTCCTGCGTGCTGGGAAGTATTTTCCTAGTGAAAAGCCAGCAAATATCTGTTACTGACCAAACGTCACACCCCCTGATATGGACTGACTTGTGTCTGCTCAAAATACATATGTGGAAGCCCTACCCCCGACTGTGACGGTATTTGGAGATGGGGACTTTAGGGAGCTAATTAGGGTTAAATGAGGTCATGAGGGTGGTCCCAAATGCGACAGGACTGGTGGCTTTATAAGAGGAAGGGACAGCCGGTCTGTGTGTGTGTGTGTGTGTGTGTGTGTGTGTGTGTGTGTGTGTTGTGTGTGTGAGCCCACACACAGAAAAGGCCATGTGAGGTCAGAGCATGAAGGTGGCCATCTACAAGCCAGGAAGAGAAACCTTACCAGAAACCAACCCTGATGGCACCCTGAAGACAGACTTCCAGCTTCCAGAACGGAGAGAAAATAAACATCTGTTGTTTAAGTTACCCAGTCTGTGGTATTTTGATATGGCAGCCCGGGCAGATTAAGACACCCCTCAGAGTAAACAGGGATGGCTCACCGCAACAATGTAGACCCTGATCAGGACTTTGACAGGATAGCTGGGTGGGATGCCTTGCTGGATTCTCAGCTGCCCACTGTCCTCAATGCTGGACTCCTTGAAGCTTTTGTAGATGCAGAAGGAACCCTGGAACCACAAAATGTGACTCATTGAAACAAGATGGTCACATGCCCCATCAAAAACCACAGAAGGCAGAGTGCTGGGAGAATGAGCACAGTGGACCCGTGGGGCCTGGGCTGGGGCCACCCTTGCCCCCTGGGTGTCCTTAAGCAGTTCACATAACTGCTTGCCTCTGAGCTTTTTCATGAAACATCAGTGAAGCACTGTTCATACAGAAGCACCCTCCTCACAGGGCTGCTGTGTGAGGAACATGAATATGAGCATCAGATGGGATACTGAGTGCCTTTTATGTTGGGGGGTGCCAAGCTAGTGCTTTCTCCCATTGTCTCATTCAATCCTGACTGCAGTATTCCTATTTTCATATGTTACAACCAAGGCTCAGAGAGGCCAAGTGCATAATCACGAAGGTAGTTAGCATTATAACTAGGACTTAAATCCAGATTGGCAAACAGCAATACCCATACTATTTCCAACATGCCACACTGCATGTGATTGGCCCAGTGTGCATAGGTTCATAGTAAGGCAACAACTGCTTTGTGATGCTGACACCGTAGGTCTGCCAGATGAAGAGCTTGAGTTATTTGATTAGTTTAACCATCCAACTGGTAGTCTGCATAGATCACATATTTGGTAGGTCAGGGGTGGGGACAGCAATGTAAACGTCAGTGATCCTTTTAGGTAACAACTCTTTGTCTCTTTATATTCCACCAGACTGAGTTCCAACCCCTTTCACTGGCCACAAGCCAAATGCAGTTGACCCTTGAACAACATGGGTTTGGATTGTGTGGGCCCACTTACAACACAGATTTCTTTCAATAAATACATTTGAAATTTTTTTGGAGATTTGTGATGCTCTGAAAAAAACATTTCATTTTCTCTAGCTTACTTTATTGTAAGAATACAGTATGTAATACATACAACATACAAAGTATGTATTAGTCAACTATTTATGGTGTTGGTAAGGCCTCCAGTCAATAGTAGGCTATTAGTAGTTAAGTTTCTGGGGAGTCAAGAGTCATATGTGAATTTTTGACTGTGCAGGGGTTGGTCCCCCTAACCCTGGTGTTGTTCAACGGTCAATTGTATGTCAAAAGACTGGAATTATGTTTTGTGGGGTTCTAGAGAGAGTCTTGGGTACAGATTAAGGATTTTCCTTATCCACATCTCACACCACAATCCAACTGACAGAACTGAGTCTTACCTGACATTTATGAATAGTAGAGCCAAACAAAAGGGTTATTTTGAACCTGCCTTAAACTTTCCAATGACTCTGTCTCCATCGAGGCCATGGTCATCTTCTGTAGACTTGCCTCTGAAGAGCTCAAATGTTTTCACCCAGTCTTCAAAATTATTGAATTCACTCTCAAGATTACCATCGTATATCTTTCAGGAGAAGGGAGAAGAGGGGAAGAGTATGCTCAGAGGAAGGAAGGTCCAGGATTGATTTGATGAGAAATGCCACAATTCTCCCAAACCAGCCTTGATATATGCCCCTTGGAAAAACCTCAGAGGCCACTATTAATTCATCTTTAGCAAAATAAGCAATATGATTGACTCAGCATTCCTAGAACTAACTACCACTCTGAAATTTATAAATCCTTTTAAGCTTTGAAATTCTAAGAAGTACAGCTAAACCAAATTTCTAAAATATCTAAGTATAAATATGACAAACCATTTTTAGCTAATTGATGTCTTTGGTTATCAGAGATAGACTTGAATATTTTGAGGACATTCAAATCAATAAATACCTTTTAAGCATCTAATTCTTAATACAGATAAGGTGGCAGAATATTTTTTATTATAATATATATAAACATGAATTTTCCAAGCAGGAAATTATATCTATACTTTAGAAAAGCAGAATTGAATTGAGCTTTAGGTTAGGTAATATAATTAAGTCAAATTTCCTATCAAAATTACTTATCTAAATTTATTTTCTAGATATGTAATTTTCATACTCCCAATTTTCATGTCCATAAATGTGCCTCTAGCAATAGCCTCTGGCTAATGGTAGGACTGGACTAACAGAGATGACTTTAGAGCTAAAACTCCTGCTGTTTTGAGTGTGAACACATGTGCATGGTGGTATCAACTTCTAGGAGGTGAGCCAAGGAGAACTCATACGCCATAGGCTGGCTCCAGGCTAATCTATGTAAGTACGTCCCTTCTCCCTGTGAGGATGTAGAAAACGGGAAAATTTGCAAGCTCATTGTCTTGGCTTGCATGCTTGTTAAAGTTTATTTCTCTGCGTTGTAATGAAGACAAAGTAAATTAGTTTGGACAAAGGCACTACTTTGAAGCACTAACAGAACCCATCTTCTGAAGTTTCCCGCCCTATTCATGCCTGCAATGGCCATGGCCACTGTGTCGGCACACCTGCAAGACTGCCAAGTTGGGGATATCCTGTTTGGGTTTCTTCTTGACTATTTTGTCCTTCTTCTTTGGCCCGGCTTCTATATTCACCACCACCTCCTCTGGTTTTGCCTCTGTGGATATTTAGTGGAGACTGTTAATTTTCTCAAGTCTGTTGAGATGAGAAGAAACAAAGTCAAGCTCCTCTTCCCCTTCCCTCTGGCATGTGTCATGTCCCTTCTTTCTAAAAAGAAATAGTAACATTTCCTTTTAAAAATTCGCTGGAAAATTGGTACAAACAGCCTTGCAGTGTGTGTGCTACAGGATGGGAGAGATGCTCCTCACAGAGCAATGGTACCAGCAGATGCCCTGCTGGCCTGTTCGGGTATACACGGGAGCTCATTAAACGGCACAGAGAGGTTAAGTAATTTGCGCACTCATCCAAGTAGCCAAGAACAGACCCGCGATGGACTGACTCCAAAACTTAAATTACATCCCTTCTCAGAGCTGCGTAAGGGCTTGAGGTTCATCTAGTTCAGCAACCTGAGGTTCAGATAGGTTAAGGGTTTTGGACAAAGTCACGAATGTAGTCAGAGAGATCACGCAGTGAGTTTTAGGAGTAGGCTCTAGGAAAATATGGCTTGAGGCAGCCTTCCAGCTCTGCTGTTTTCTAGCTGTGTAAACTCGGCTAAGTTACTCAGCCTCTTTGTGCCTCTGTTTCATCAGCTACAAAATGAAGATGGTATTGCTTATGACATGAGGTGGGTCTCAGCATGAAATATGCTAATCAGCAGTGGTCTGCGGAGCTGGGCCTGGTTCTGGTTCTCCCACCTCTATCCCTGCCACCTGCAGCAGCACTGGTCGCTTGCTGTTACTGTGGCTTTCAAGCCAACTGTTGACTGGAACCGAGTTTGTGGTCATTTCTAATCCCAGGCTCTTTCATTTCAACTTCTGCTAAACTGTATCTGTCCAGTCCTTATAAACTGAGTTTTGGAATCAAAATCTAGGTCATCTCTATTAAAGTTTATTGTGTTGGTTTTGACCTCTCCCCCCAGCTTTCCCCTATTTTTATTCCACTGTTTCCACATTAAGACAAGAGCCATAGGTTGATTTCAGCAGTGGCCTGGAGGCAGGAGACCTGGGCTCTGGGATTCTGCAGCTCAAATCAGCTCCATGACCTTCCTCAAGTGTTATCAACCTTCCAAGATGGTCTCCTCACTTGGGAAGTGAATAGACTCTAACATGCCTCCCACTGCTTCCATCCATAATTTTCTCATTCAACTGGCCTTATTCTATGTTCAGTGTCCCAAGAACAGCTACTTACCCATATTGCCTGTTTTCTCCTTGCCCTCCTTTTCCTTTAAGAGAGAGACAAGATTATCAACATGGCCATGCCTCATTCATTAATCCTGACCACTAACAGCTCTAAGTCAGATCTCTCAGCCCTCTGCATTCTCAGAGATCTATTTTAGAAGCATAGGCAAATGGTCCCCATGAAACCCCCAAGTGAAGCTTCACAGTAAGACCTGAGACCCAAGTGCAGCGAGATGCCCTGGCCTGGACAAGAGGTGCCCACACAGCCCAGAAGACTGCCACCAAACCATAGGCTTCCTGTCCTCTGCAGAAGCTTCCTCGCAGCTCCTGGAATACCAACCTTTCTCCCCACTGTGGGTGCACCTCCCTGGAGCATCACCTCAGGCTGCATGGTGAGCTTTATCTGCTGGCAGGTGGGCCCCAGGGGCTGGAGAGGTTAGCTGGGAGAGGGGAAAGGGCTGAGCATGCTCTGGAAGCGGTAATGTCCATTGTAGCAAAAGGAGGGCATTTACAGGCAGGGATTAACACCTGGTTTGTTTATTCAACTGTGTATCAATATTCATGGACAGTCCTAGATGAAGAAACTATGGTCTTTCCAAACTAAAACATCAGAAAATTTCTATTCAATTAAATATGATGATAACATATGACTAATTTTGCTATCCTTTTTCACATGGGATTGAGAAGATACACCAAACTCACCCCTGAGCTTTTGCCTGAATCTCTAGACACACTCCTCATGGTTCTGTATAACTCAGCCCCTTACTTGTCTGTGGGCCCTGGTCCTGCTCAGGCAACCTGCTGATCAGCCCATTTGCTAAGGCCAAGACCTCTGCCTTTACTTTGGTAGTTTCCCACATGGACTTAGAATCCTGCTGGAGACCTGGAGCCCTTTGCTAGGGTATCTCCACATGCACCTGAAGCTCCCATCATGGGTGCCCACCTGTCCAGAGCCCCCACTTCCCCTGGCTGAACCTGCCTGAGTCTGACTGGTGGGCAGATTCTCCAGGTGCTGTGCTGGATTGAACATTCTTCCAGCATTTACAACAGAGCATGTGTCCTAAGGTCAGCTCCAGCTCCAGGGCGGGGATTTTGCAATTCTGGATCCCTGGTCCTTCCGGGCTTTGAACCTGCCTGCATTTACAGAACCACACCTGAGTAGGGTCTACATATAGTGGAATCTAAAAGGGAACAGTGTGGGATGGGGGGTGGCAGAGGGTACAGAGCCTGCCTATCGAGTCCCTTAACTATCCCAGTAGGGGCGACACTACCTTCTGTGCTCTCTTCAGGGAGGCGTAATATTTGGACCACCAGTCAATGACGTTTTCGGCAGATTCATCCGCTATGGTCCTCTTTCTCCTTTTGGTAGACCTCTGGGAAGACTTCCTGACGTCCTGGAAAGGGAGAGGGGATGGATCATTAGTTAGGCCTCCTGGGTCTGTGTGCTGGTGGCCGACCAATTTACTTAGGAAGAGAACACACAGGAACCCTCTGGGACGTGGATGGAGTAGTTATATGACTTCAGTAACTGATAGTTGAGTAATCTGTTTACCCATTCATTCATTTATTCAGCCAACAATTACTGGGCAGATGTGAGGTAGAGTCCTTGACATTGCAGGTGTAAGGGGAACTAGGCACAGTCCCCACTTTAGGACACTTAGAGTTCAGGAGAGGGTCAGGCAGGCTGCAGGACACTATGCAGCTTCTAAGCAACTAGTATACATTTTGTGCTTCTCAGTTCCTCAGCTACTGACTACAATACCTCCTACTTCACTGTTGTGAGGACTAAGTGACATAAAGGAGACGATTTCCCTTTGGCATCATTTCTGATTTGATTGTGTGCAACAATGTAAATGATGAGGGGACAGGAGAGGCATGACACGTATGTGGCAGAAAGGAAGCATTTTGGGGGAAGACAGTTGTCTCATGGTCAACTCACCATGAATTTGTCATTCATTTTCTCTCTCAGACACCTCCCAAGTACCTATGATGTGCCAGCACTCTATCAAGTGCAGGGGATACAGAGATGTCTAAAAAATCATCTTTGACTTGGTAGGGACCAAGTTTTATGTTGGCAACACACACTTACACAGAGAATTCTAACAAAGTGGCAGGTGAAAAAAAAAGTGGTGGATGGAGAGAGCCCTGCAGGTGTCATCGCAGGTCATGATGGGCATGGATGAAATGGGGACAGCCTGCGGCAGGAGAGCCTCAGTCTATCTTACTCTGCTTTTTATTTCAGCCCTTATCATTAGCTGGACAAGCAGTCCCATAGGACTTTCTTATAACTGCCTTCTTCTTTAAGTCAATTGATATACCAAGATTTTGCACTCAAGTGTATGACTGAGATTAATCACATCCTTGTTTTATGGTTCTTTGTATACTTGTCCATTTCCCTTTCTAGAATCTCAGCTAGTGGGATGAGAAGTCTCATTTCTCTTTAGAATCCAGAAGGTATATCTCTTTTGTCCCACATGACCTTGTACAAAGTAGGTTGTAAATATTGGCGGAATAGGCCTAGATGAGGAAACTGTTGTCATTCTAAGCTAAACAATTGAGAAGAGTTTCTGTTTAAATATTACTGTCCTTTAATCTCACATACATTGACTATCTGATGCTACAACAATGCTGTGAAGTGGGTATCAATATATTCATTTTACAGCTGAGGAAACTGATGCTTAGAAACATGAAATTGCTTGTCCGTGGTCACACAGCTGGTGGGCAGGAGGACTAGTACCTAAAGCCTCCACTGCAAACTAACGAGCCTTGGAGACATGAAGAGGGATTACATTCCGACCTTGGCTTTCCCATCCTTTGGTAGCTCCAGGGCTGCAGGTTTGCAGTCAGGTTCCAGCATAGGGGACGAGTCAGGGACGTCAGCCAGGCTGGCTGGCTGAACCTGCATGGAGTCAGGTACCACTGTAGGAGGTGACTCAACATCCACAAAGATGTGATCTTCTGGGGGCTCCTCGGAGACACTGAGGGTTTCAGAGGGTTCGGCAGCTATTAGCGAATCTGAAACATCTGAAATGAAAGTACTTCAGGTCAGGAAACTGAGCTGCAAACTGGAGGGGTCATTTCAGGGACCCAATAATGGAAATCAGAGAGATTTGTATTCAAATATGGCAAGTTCCTAACGTTTCTGAACCTGACTTTCTTTACTTATAAAACAACAGCGAAAATACCGATCCCACTGGGGATAAGTGAGATCACGATGTAAGGCATCTGGTGTATAACAGGTAATCAATAAATGGTTGTCCTTATTCCTGATCCCTGAGAGTAATTTTAAATAACTGTGGTCATAGGGATCCTACCCATCAGGGTTTAGGGCACAGGTCCTCTGCATTGTCTGCTCCCTGTGTGTTAACTCAGGGAACCCTTGGAGGCTGCAGAGGTCTGAGAACTCCCAAGAGTAGGCAGAACTCGGGGCACATGAGTACATGTGCTTGTCCGGGAGCAGGAGTATGTCCCCAGACTTTATGAGATCTGAACCGGACGGCTGATCCAATAAAAAGGTTGTAACACTGTCCTTTCCTGCCAAGAATCCTCTTCTGCCTATTTTGTGCTGAGGAATTCAGTACTTAGGAACATTGCCCACTGGGTAGCCTCCACGCTGCCATGGCCTCCAGTTTCCCTCCCCTAGTTGGTGACTTTTCAACAGAAAATTCAATTCAACAAATACTTAATAGGCATCTTCTCTGTGCTGGGCACAGAGATAAATCAATGGGATAGAATGCAAAGCTCGGAAATAGACTAGGGATATATGGCTACCTGATTTATGAAAAAGATAGCACAAATTAATGGGGAAAGTTAGTAAATTCTTTGGGAGAAAGTGGTGTATCAAATGGAGAAAGATGTCTCTGGATCCCCACCTTAAACCATATACAAACACAGATAAATTAAAGATCTAAATGTGAAAGTTAAAACATACCACCAATAGAAGAAAATCTAAAATAAGATCTTTGTGACCAAGGAGTAAGAAAGGGTTTCCTAAGCAAGAACCTAAAGGAATAAACCATAGTTTAAGATTCAGATTAAACTAAGATTTATGAAGTTTATGATTACATCAAAATTAAGAATTTCTTGACAAAGATTGGGACCACGGGAAGGTTAGCAGTTACGAGTAAGAGAAGATGTGAGAAATATATATAATCTACAGGATATTAACATCTAGAATTTACAAAAAGAAAACTAAAGGAAATAAAAACATGTAAAACATGGGCAAAGGATATGAGCAAACAAACCACAGAAGGGAAATCAAAATGGCAACAAGCATATGAAGAGATGAGCAAAATTCAGTAGTAATCAGATAAACCCAAGCTAAAATAAAAAGGATAAATTACTTTATATCCAGCAGAATGGCAAAAACCAAACAAAAACAAAAACTCCAAAGTTAGATAAAAACGGGGAAGAAAATGGTACTACAGAGGCAGTAATGGTAGGAATGTAGGCTGGTGGACTGGCGTAAACCGGAGTGCCCCCTGGTGGTACTTAGTGAAATTACATGTGCACATTCCTTGCGATGTACTAATCACTCCTGGGCTGTATGCTCCAAGGAAAATCCCACCCAGGATCCTCCCTTGCGAATACCCACGGGGACACTCAACATAGCACTGTTAGTGGAAGTGGGGGGTTGGTATCATCCTAGAAGTCCAATACGAGGGGAAAGGAAGGGCAAAGTGAGTGGGGCAGACGCAGCAGGTAGTAATAACAAGCTAATGAACACCCAGCAATATGGGTTGATCTTAAAACACAGCTTTGAGTCAAGAGTAGGAAATCAAATGACGATTATAGCATCATATCCTATATGTCAGTTACATGGATTTAAATTTTACAAGACTCAGCAGTGTGGGGCCTACAGTGGGGAGGGGCCTGGAAGGGAGGATGGAAAATAAGGCATTGGAGGCACTGGATAAAATGAGACAGAAGCCTCCAACAGACCGGTGATCTATAACAGGAACTGAGAAGCACAATTATCTATACTCTGTGCACCTGAGATCCAAAACAGAACAAATTAAAGTCACATCAAGCAAAGAAAAATGTCAGAGAATTGAAGCAGGAGGGATCTGGAGCCATATTCAAGGAAAGCTTCATAGAAGCTTCAGTCTTAAAGTCAGAATTTGGTAGCTAAAGAGGTAGAAAGGACTGCAGATGCAAATTCTCCAAAGATCCACTTGATGGGTGGGATTCGTCTTTGTGCGGGGTCCCATAGCTGGCACTGCAGACCCCATGACTTTATAGTCTGCAGCTCCAGGATCTAGAAGCAGCTTCCTACCTTGCCTGACTTGGGCTCCATCCACCTGTGAGGCGAGAGCAAGGGGCTCCCTGGATTTACACAAAAACTGCTTCAAGCAGTTGATGGTGTAGGTGCCCACCAGGGTGCTCCTCCCGAAAGCTCTCCAGTCCACCACGCAGATGCTCAGGGGCGGGTGCAGAAGCTCATTCTCAGGCAGCTCCTGCGGGGAGAGGCAGGGGTCAAGAGGGGGCATTGCCTGGGCTGCCCCTGGATGCTGGCGCCCTGCAGATCTATCTAGCAGCAGGACCAAAGCAAGCCGGGCACCCTCCTCCCTGCCTTGTCATTCTACCCATCCAGGTCACCCCTGAAGCTTGCCGGAAGTCTAGAGCACTGCCTTCCCAAGCCAGGGAGTAATTACCTAAAATATGAGGGATGGCACCAACAATTCATCCCAGGTGTAAATTGCAAAAATCACATACTTCCAAATTCTTAATGGCAATTGCCTTCAATACTCTTATTTGATCATTATTTACCAGCAGAACTCTTTATCTCAAATGAATGTTGATCCAGACCCAAGATATAAGACAGGTGAAAGGAGAGACATTTAAAATGGGGCTGAGGGTGAGGGGCCAACACCCTGGCCACTTATTTCTCCCAGTGGCCCCAGAAACTTAACAACGCCCAGTGAGAAAGGTTTGCAAACACCATGTACATCTTTAATTCTAGTCTTTGCTACTTTCAAATAAGTGTCCATTGCAGATAACTGGGTTGGATGAAACAGAGTTTTTTCTCCCAGGTTAATTCCAAATCAGAGCACAAAAATGTATATTGAAATATTGAAATAAACAAAAGCAAAGGTGTCAAAAAATATCACTTTAGGTGCATAAGTTCACATGTAAACTACTGACACACTAGGAACAATTTTTAAAAAATCTAACCATTAAAAAAAGTGTTTACAGTATCTTTTAGGCCAGTGGTTCTCATACTTGAGTGGATCCCAGAATCTCCCCTAGGACTTGTTAAACCCACGGTGTCTGGACCCCAGTCCCCAAATAGTTCCTGACTCACTAGTACTGGAGCAGGGCCTGAGAATCTGCATTTTATACAAATTCCAGGCAATGCTGATGCTGATGAACTGAGAGTCACATTTTGGGGGCCACTTTGATTTACTGTATGATCTACACCCAGAAGCTTTAAAAACAACACAACAACAGTAACAAAAGTCTATTTTATCCCATTTAGAAATTCTGGCTTTTCATTAGATTAGACTATTCTTCCTTGCAGGCAGTGGGCACCCAAACTCTGAAACACCTCCCCAAGGCAGGTAAATGAAGAGGCGAGTCCCATCTGCGGACATGAAAGGAAAGGGCAGGTGGGGGAATGAGGCCCGCACCACTTCGAAAGCGTCTGCCTGGATGCTGAAGTTCGGGTTGTTCTTGTAGCTCTGGATCACACAGGACTTGACTCCTCGTCCCCCGCACTCGATGATGACCTGAGGACGGTCCACAGACAGGAGCTGCACCTTCTTCATTTCTCGGACTCCCCAGAAGAGAACCTGAGGAGAGGACCCACAGAGCTGTCACTCAGAGACCCAGGGAGAAGGGGGCATGCCGCCCCGGCTTAGGGTGGGAAAGCCCCACTCATAGCCTGAGAGCAGTATGCTCTCCAGGAAAGGACCGTGCAGCCCCCCGAGGGCTCTGACCCATCTGCTATGTCTCCTTCCACTCCACAATGCCCCTCACCCAAGGCAGACATGGACTGCCATGCTCCACTGCCTTTTAGCCCTGAAGAGCAACTCGGTCCTTCCCAGAGCCATACCTCCACTCGGTATGTACTCAGCACTGGCCGAATGCTGGCAGGAACTGGGTAGATCTGGGTGACGTCTGGCAGGTCGATGGGAGGGAGCCCTTGCAGCCCAGATGAAGGGACCTACCACACAGAACAAGTTCTGGTTAGAAGGTCGGGAGAGGCAGGAGGATGCAAGGCGCCACAATCACCTCATCCGTAGGCTGTCATTGTTTTAGCAGAAGCAATGGGTCCAGCTTAAAATGTAACCAAGATCATGCATCTTATTGTACAATTATTGATTGACAAATAAATGCACATAATCACAAGGGTAACCAGCATTCAATGAGCACTTAGGATATGCCATGAAGTTAATAGGTAAACAAGCCTTGAGTGAGCTCACAATATAGAAGGGAGGGAAGAAAAGACAAGTAAATAGATCCTTACACCCTAACATGGGAACTACGGCCATGGAATGGACAATGGGCTCTGATCAGATTCTGAAACAGAGACTTACTATTCCCCCATTACACACTATTACACACTAGATTCATATGTAATCACATATGGACTCCAGCTCAATCAGCAAAAACAGAAAATGAAGTCTTTTGAAGGCAAACATCCAGGATGGAAAGGCATCATTTCCTAATTGTACTTTATTGAAATCTCACACAAAGGGCTTAGAAAGTTTACTAAGGAAAGGGTCCTTTGCACTGTGTGGGCCACCCTGCACTGCCGTCAAGACCTGGTTCATCACATACATCTTTTAAGAAGCCATGCCTGATTTTATCCTGGCCACTGTGGCCATTCTCCCACCCAGTCCTTGGAACGTGGTACAAGCTTAGTCACTCTGCTGTGTGACCCTGCATGAGTCCCTTTTGCTCTCTGGGCATCAGATCTGGGGCCAGATGACCATCAAGCCCTTAGGAGTCACTGTCTGTGAAACAGTGCTTTGGAGCAGGAGGTGGCCCTCACCGGACTATTGGCCTGCCCTGCCCAGAGGAACCAGAGGAAGTGTGTGTCTACTTCACCTCACTCTCCAAGCCCCTCCAGCGGCACTCTGTATCCAGATGCTTATTGGCTGACTGACACATTAGCTCCATATACTTGAAAAAGCTTAACTGCTCATCAAAACCAGCAAAGCACAAACATATCAACATTGCCTTTCCACAGACATATTCCAGTTGGCAACAGCAGATATGGTTAAGCTCATTATAAGAAAGCGCAGAAAAAGAAGCCAGCAGACGCTGCAAATGCCCAACAGGGCTGTAGACAATGAAGCTGCAGAATGAACCAGACCAGACAAAGGAGCCCAGAAATGCTGAGAACGCGTGCTTGATACTGGCAGCAGAGAGGTGAGCGGTTCAGAGACAAAACATCACTTCCCTGAAGAGCTGATCGCTCCTCCAGCTCCAGAGGGGGCAGCATAAAACAGCTGTGATGGGGGAACAGGATGGTGCCCTTGGATGGGTTTTTTTTTTAAATACCATATGTTTCCTCACCCCAGGGCTGCCAAAATGTCAGCCTGGGAAATGCCCCAAAGCAGCTTTGTTCCACACAGGCCTGAAAGATGCCCTTAAGAGTTCAACATGGGCCTCGTAGGATTCCACAACACAGTTGGGGCTTGAGTGACTTTGCTCCCAGCCAAGACTAAACACTTTCACAGTGCAATGGATCAACTGCTGGCTTATAAAACTCATAAAACTGGCTTATACACTCAGCACATGGGTCCATAAAGATAAAGAATTGTCATGAAGGCAAAATGTTAAGAATCAGGGGTGGGCAAGTAAGTTGGTCCAGAAGCCAGATGGCTCTAGTACCTCAGTGGGGACAAAATATCAGGACCTCAAAGGAGGTCCAGCTGCAGGATCAGGAAAAGACCTACGTGCAAAATTCAATTAGTCAGTTTAAGCAGCTGCCACTCTCAGGATCATGCATGACCCTCGTCCCAGCCCTGCTCATCTGAAAAGTCACTGACGCTCAGAGCCATTCTCCTTTCTGTCTCCCTCAGCCCATCATCTTATGTATATATACTTCTCATTCAGTGCACTGGGTAGGCACCATTCTTGGGCCCCATTTACTTACTAGCTGTCTGAACTTGGGAAAGCTGTGCCGTGTCTCTGAGTCTCAGTTTTGTTATCTGTAAAGTGAAGATGATGATATCTAATTCATGAGCTGCTGTGAAGAACTGCTGAGACAGCATGCAAAGAACTTGCCACACTTCCTGACACATCGGAATCTCCCCAGGAGGAAGGGGACGCTGGAAATTGACTAATCCATTCACAGATTAATGTTGATCTTCAATTGGATTCAGATGGTCTAGGATCACTGTTGCCTCAAACTACCTCAGAAGCAAACTTACATCCTCTCTCAAGGAAAATGGTATCAGCCTGGGCTCAGATTTTCTCCACATATTTTTTATGAAGGAGTGAATGAATGTGTTTGAAAGTATTGTGTTGAGATTTGATTACACATAAAATGTTATTCTGTGCATGACATGGAAATGAATCTCACACCCTTCTAATCCATGAGCCAAACCTGTGGACTCTACCTTTGATAAATACCCAGATTTCTCTCTTCCACAGCTGCAGTCTACAATCTTCCAAGTCCCCAGGTTGCCAATCTGGATCGCCGGAAGAACCTCCCAATCAGCCTCCCTGTTTCTCCTCTTGCCCCTTCTGCATATACTCAATCCAGCACCCATAGTGTTTCAAGTCACACATTATGCAGAATCCTCTCCTGGCTTCCTATCTTTTATGGAGGAAAGGCCAAACTCCCTGCAAGGCTCCTCTCTATCATTCCCTCCACTCTAGTCACATTGGCCTGCTTGCTGGTCCTTGAACATGCCAGGCTTCTTAGGCTTCAGGGGCTGGCATTTGCTGTTTCCTCTGCATCAAATGCTCTTTGCGCAGGTATCTGTATGGCCTATCCTCTTCTCCCCCTTCAGGTTTTAACTTAAATACACTTTTGCAGTGAGGATTCTCTGGGTGCTTAAAATGTTAACCCTGCCTCCTCTCCCAACACATACAGGACCACTCGTATCTCACACTGCATTCCCTTTACTCCTTAGCATTTGCCACACTGTCGTCACATTATCATTTACAGAATGTTGTCTGTTATCTCCCCTCACTAGAATCTAAGTCCCATGAAGGCAAGGAGTTTCTTCTGTTTTATTCACTGACAAATTCTTTAGAATGTGCTTGACACATGGTAGACATTCAATAGTATTTGCCTGATTGCATGAATGAATGTGTGAAGCAGTCCTTGCCTTCCCAAAATTTGCAGATTAATGAAGATAAGTCTGTAAACAAGTGACCTTACCATACCCTGAATTAAATAGAGAATAAGGCAATGTGCTGTAGGGTGAAAGAAGAGAAACTATTTCATGTAATACAGGTGGGAGTGGGGAGTCTCTTTCTGAATTTTGATGATGACCATTTTCCTAAATAAGTAAGTGCAGTGTGGAGGTTTGGGTGGGAGTAGGGAGGCACTTCAGAATGAAGTAACAGCAGGACTAAAAGCAGAGCAGCACATTTGTGTCGGGAGGTCAGGGAACTGGAAATAGTCTGGCATGAAGAGGCTATACTGAGTGGAGTGCAGTGTGGTGAAATGTGAGCTGACAAAGCAACCTGAAGACAAATTTTGGGAGAGTTTAAGTGCCAGTCTAGGGAAATTTGACATCCCCCTATTGGCAAAAATAAAAAAGTTTCATAGTGAAAGATGGGAAATCCTGCATCTTCTCAGTCTTTACCATAGTGTCGGACACTTCAAATCCCCAAGAGGGATGTAATATGAAGCATTTCTTAAGGTTTCTTTTCACTGTATTTGGTGTTACAAAAAATAAACTTTGGGAAATATTTCTGGAGATAACAAGTAGGGAGGCCTTGATGATTTCTCAAGAGGACAGTGGTATGGTCTGGCTTGTGTTCTGGAAAAACATGGGGAATGAAATGCACAGGAAAAAGATAGGGAGCTGGAAGACCAGGAAAGGGGCCAATGAGATGGTTCTGATGAGAAACAGAGTCCATGGAAAAGGGAAGGTGGAAGCCATTCCAGAGGCAGGCTGTGGATTTAGGCAGAGTGAGGAATCAAAGCTGAATCTGAATTTTCTAGGTAGGCAGAGAGTCTGAGGAACAGTGGGGCTGTGAACCACGACGGGGAAGACAGCGGGCTGCTGGCGTGGGCAGGGAAGGAAATAGACACGGTGCATCCAGCCTGGGGCATCACAACCAGGGCCTCAAATGCTTCTTCAGAGACTGGGAAGGGTTTTGGTAATGGAGATGGAGAGGATGAAGTAAACCATCCACAGAGAAAAACACAGCAGCTGGTGACAAATGAAGGCATTTTCCAGCCCGACTTCTCAGCATGTACAGAGCCTCACGCTAAGACATTCACGCTGATGATCAAATTACTTTTTGAACAAGTAATCAAATGAGAGGAAGTCCTAATGAAATCCTAATGAATTGTATCTTTTAGGCTGCCTGCCCTGACAATGCTTCTCGATGAACTCAGCTGTCAGGAAGGAGAAGCAGCAGGACCCTGCCTGTATGCTCGAGGTGGAGGGTCGCAGGGTGATAGGTGGGACCCTGGAAGCAAGGGAGGGCTGAGCTGTCAGGGGGCCTGGAGGGACCAGTCAGCCGGCCCCTCACCCATGGATGAGGGCGCACAGGCTCAGGGCACTTGAGGAAGCTTCCTGCAGTGAAAAGAATAGATGGCTGCATCCAGTTCAGTTAACCTTGAGCCTTAAACTTCTGACATGAAAAATGGGAGCCTTGCACTAGATCGAGTTTTCCCAAGTCAGTATTCCTCTACCACTTTTACCACCTGTGCTATTACCCAGTGAACATTTTCACTGAATATAGTTTTGTTTTCAAAAAGGAAACTTCAGGCTGCTAAGCATAGGGCGTACCCCTTGCCATAAATGAGGAAATTACTTTAAAAAGAGAGCCACTGAAAACAAAACATGTTATTGGCGTATGTAATGTGAAGCAGTTCTTAAAATTTCTTTTCGCTATATTTGGAGGAACTGGTGTTCCAAGAAGAGACTTTGGGAGATACTCCTGTAGGTAACATTGATCTTTTTTACAGGAACTGGGCCTGAAGCCTGTGCTCTTTTGTAAAAAGAAAGTTGGAATGTAAGGGAGGTATTATGGATGGAAGGGCATCAAACCAGACTTTCTTCTACAAGTAGTTAGAAGGATCAAAAAAGGCAAAACTCCATTTGCAACAATGTGGGTGGACCCTGAGGGCATCATGCTAAGAGAGAGAAGTCAACAGAGGAAGACCAACAGAGAAAAGTATGATCTCACTTTCATGTGGAGTCTAACAAGGCCAAACTCATGACAGCAGAGCTTAGACTGGCGGTTGCCAGGGGCGGGCTGAGGGATGGGGTGGGGAAGGAGATCCTCTCCCTTCTTCTCTCTGTTAGGAATGCTTGCCTTCAAGTTACTCTACCAAGTGAGAATTTTTTTCAGTTGGGTATCTGAAAAATCAGCTTTTCTACAGAAGGCTCGGTCTGACCAGAGGGTGAAGCGCCACCTGCCTGCAGTGAGTGGAATGGCCAGGAGAGGCCCCTCTCTGCTATGGGCTCACCTGGTCACTTCTTTTCCAGGTCCCCTCCAGGTCGACAGCCAGACCAGCAAGTCTTGTCTTCCCTGCCCCGACAGCCAGGCTGTGCTTTCTGAAAGCATCTCCTGAGACTCAGGTTCCTAAATCCCCCTGTGTCCAAGTGGGGCTGAGTGGGAGCTCTTTGTCCTTGGGAAGCTGTGTGACACAGTGCAAGGAGAAAGGGCCTTAAAGGTCTGAGTTAGCTCTCAGCTCAACCATCAAGTAGCTGCGTGATGAGATCAGTCAGTCAATTATATTTACCCTCACTTTGCTCTGTAAAATGGGATTCATCCTATTTCACCAGGATTAAGGGAGGTTCCATGTGGTGAAATGCATGTGAACCACAAATGTAATACCCAACATGTAGGGACTACCCACAAGCATCTGCTGCATCCTCTGTCCTGTCCTCTCGTGGTCTGCACAGAGCTCAAGGACTCGCACAGGGGCTGCTCAAGCACTGTTGGCCAAATCCACAAGGACCTTTCATCCAGGGCCTCTGACGGGCAGCACAGGGCTCTGGGAGCAGCCAGTGTTACCTGAGTTCCTAGGGGTGCCTCCTAGATCACCAGAAGGAAACACCTCCAGACTCAGGGCTACAGGGAGGCACCAGGCACTTCACTGCCCAGCACTCCCGGCAGGGCTGCTTCTCTGGCCAGGAAGGCCAGGCAGACGCCTCCTGTAGATGTCGCCTCCGCTTCACTCACCTGCAGCAGTTCAAACACGGCAAGGAGGTCCCCTCCAGAGAGGTTCCCACAAAAGATGGGGTGATAGCACAGCTTGGGTGGCTCATAGTCCTGGTCAGCTAGCTTCACGACAGGAGCAGCCATGGTGGCACCCAGATACTCTGGCTTCCCCTATGGCAGAAAAGAAATGCATTTTTGTCTCTGATTGTTACCTACCTGGTTCGGACCTGCATCAGTGCGATTTTGTAAATAATCTTCACAAAACTGCCAGCCACAGTGTCTCCCTCTTGCTACTGTCTTCCTCTCCTCTCCTGCCAAACTCCTTGTGTCCCTTTCCAAGGCTTGGGGAGTAGTGGGATCCATTCGGGCTCCCAGGGGAAACTCTAAAAGGGTCATCTTTAGGGCTTCCTGGCCCAAGGCTATCTTAGTGGTTACCTCAGCATATGGAGCTCAGTGGAGTGAAGTTAAAAATAATCATCTAGGGTGGACTTGACAGGGAAAAGGAGAAATTAGGTGGCACCAAACATCCTGAAAGCTGTTCAGGGTAGGACATCATTGTGTCAGAAACATGAGCTTTGGGGTCCAAGCTAACTCAAGTTTGCATTCCCAAGTCTGCTACTTTCTAGCTCTATGGCCTTGGGCCATTTGCTCAACATTTTCTGAGCCTCGTGCTTAAAACAGGGTTTAAAATAATAGCTGTTAATGGGGCCATGAGACTGAGGTAATGATGTATGTGCTCTGCACAGTGATGGTATACAATTAGTGCTCAATACTTGGTAACAAGATGATGACAGTATCTTAAAGCAATAGAGCAGTTCTGCCCTGTTTTCTTAGTAGTAAAAGAGGATATGAAAACATTTTTGTACATATATATATATATATATATATATATATATATATATATATATATATATATATATATATATATATATATATATATATATATGCATGTATATGGGCCACAAGTTTCTTTGAAATATCTGATGGCACCATCTCCTGCCTCTTCACACCTGCTCCCAGGAGCAGCATGGGGCTGGAGCACGGGGCCTCTTTGCTATTTATCTCAGGAACTGCTGGAATGAGGGCATGGAAAGCTCCAAGTGGGCAGGGCTGTGTGTTTTAGTCACTGCAGCATCCCCCCCGCACAGGGCAGGCACTCATACATATCTGTTGAGTGAAAGCTGTTGGCTCAAGGACTTCAGAGGACAAGGATGGGGCCCACATTGTCTTCTGGCCAAAGCTGGGTTTTAACAGCTGCCCTGCTTTGTTGCCTCTGGACTCATGGACCAGCACTGGCCTTCCTGGCTACAGAAGAAAGCAAGGCTTAGGTGGAAATAGAGTCTAGTTCAGTCACACTTGTAAGCAAACAAAGCTGCCTGCTGACACCTACTGGTGGGGTCAGACCTGTCCCTACCTTGGGTGGAATTGGGGCAGCAGGATATGAAATGAGTGACCTGCTGCATAGTTATTTTGCCCATGACCTTAGTTGGGAATAATTAAGTAAAATTAATCTTGGAAACTAAAAAGTAAACTGAAATCCAAGCAACCAATTTGCCAAAGATAAACTCATGTCTTAGAGAACCAGCAGACCCTAACGAGGTCATGAGCCACTGCATGGGAGAAACCTACAGACTAGCATCCCATGTGTGGCAGAGTCAGGATCTCATAATCTGACCTGAGGACTGTGGGCCCAGGATGCGCGGCAGCCTATAGGTGTGAAGAGAACTCTCTTGCATGTCCACATATACCTCTCCAGGAAAAAATGCAGAACTTTCATGTATTTTTTTCTCTCCTACATTTCCTTACCTTCAAATGTGAGAATATAAGCAGATGTGAGGATATAAGCTTGTTTTTCTGTGAAGTGTTTGGTTTTGGGTGGGGCCCAGGAAGGCAATCCCGGGATGGAGATCTAGGAGGGGTCCAAAAAGCAAAGTGACAGCAAGAGGAAACCCATGCAGCCCCGTGGGTTGGCTTGTGAGGCGCTTTCCAAGATGCCTGACTGCTGGTGCTGGTTTTCACACAGAACTTATTTAGGATTGGAACCATGTTTCTGGGAACAGAATTGAAGGGTACTTATTTTGTGACCATCTCTCCAGAAAATGTATACTATATACATAACAGTGGAACTTACATTCCACAAATATATACATCTAGCTCCAATTTATGCTGAGGGAACAGGACCCAGAGAGTGAGCGTGAAATGTAGAATCAGAATGTGTATGTCAAAAGCCACACCAGCCACCCCCATGTGTGCAGGGAGAGTGGACACAGGAGGCTTGGGTGAGGTTCTGGCTCTGTCTCCAGCTAGCTGTCACCCTGAAGAAGGTATTTGAACTTTCTGGGTCTCTGTTTCCTTTTCTAGGAAGCAGGAGAGGGACTCATACTCTCCAAGAACCCAGCTCACCTTCTACAATTCTCCCATCCTATTTTCCTCCTGACCTTGGATCAAGGTCAGAGCTGCCCCCATGCTGTGAGGAGGTGAAGAGGCTTTAGGAAGACTTCTTGGAACAACTGCTATGCTTAATGTATTTGTGCTTCTGCAACTTCCCAAAGAGATAAAGACATCAAAGAAAATAAATAAACCTCTGCCTTTCATTTTAGACTTCCTGATTTTAAAAAGGAGAAAAAGATTTGTCTTACTAATCTAAAACAAAATCCCCCTGTGAGCTTTGAATCTATCCAGTGTTTCAGAACACAGACATGTTCAGAGAGGAAGAGGTCTGATTGACATCGTAAGACAAACGGGACAGAGATGAATGTGTTCACACAGGGCTTAGAAGCAACAACCAAGGGAAAAACAATCCAGTTACAAAGGCTGAAATCTTGACAATACTTATCCATTTTCTTCCAGCCAGGCCAGATCAGTAAACACCTCCTATTTTCAGAAAGCATGACATTTTTATTAAACAGCAATAGGACATAGAACTAGCTGGGGGCTGGGTACAGCTGTGGGTTGCTTTGTACAAGCATTCTATTCCTGAAGATGTGTGGGACAACTGAGTTTTGTGAACTAGATCTATTTTAATTGCAATCTAATGGCATATCTAAGTGAAAAACCCTTCAGTAAAGCAAATGATTGTCACCAATGTCCTGGTTCTGTAAGTCACTGTTTTCCCAGATCAGAATTTTGTCTGGGCATATCTAGAGGCCTGAGCTATCACAGGCTGGTTAAATAAAGTAAGTTAGTTGAACATGGCATTTTCAGCAAGGCACAGTGGGCACGGCCCAGGACACTCACCACCGTGTCGCTGTCGTACAGCTCTACCACCACTAGAGGTGGGGACTCCACCAGCTCCCTCTGGTCTCCATGCAGCACCAAGTTATTGAACAGCAGCATCTGGTTCCAGGTTGGGGAGAGGGTCTGGGAGATGACCTGGAAGGTGGGGCCAAAATAAAAGCAAAAGCTCATTTTATTGGGTTGTAGGGGGCTCTGACATACATTCATCCAACATTTACTCATGGACACAAAGAGAACACATCCTCCTCATTGTTGCTCACTCATTCAATATCCAAGTGACAATGTAAACTAGGTACTATTATGTTCTAGGTGCTAGGGGACACAGAGTTCCTGCCCCAGAGAAGCTTCGATAAGTGTCATGAGTAGAGCCCCTAATGACTAATACCCTATTTGCATACATAATGTGAACTCAGTCCTCAGAGAAGTACTGTGATAATAACAGTAGCTACCTTTCATCAAGCACTGAACATGTTCCAGCAGTTGCACTTTACACGAAGTCTCATTCAAACTTCACAATTCCTGAAGGTGGATAAAGGTATCTACTCACATTTTACAGACCAGGAAACCAAGGCTAATTTACCTAGAGCCAGAAAGTGTCAAGAATGGGATTCAACATGAATTGTCCAGCACTAAAGCCCAGGCTGCTAACCTCATCCACCTCACCAAGTAGATGTTAATATTATCTCCATTTTATGGAAGGGCAAACTGAGGTGGGTGAGATCTAGTGATTCTTCACTTAGAAGCAAATAAAATGATGTCATTAAATACTCTAAAGTGGGCTTTAAATCTAATATTCCTTACATGGAATTCTCCTGGCTTGTGGATATTTATTTGATAGTATTGAACTGATCAGACTTCAAAATCACCTTCACCACTTTGCATGACAATTTTCTTTCTACCATAGCATGCTGTGACATTGGCAGTTGGCTGCACCCATTATATAGATGGAGAAACCGAAGGACAAAGAAGGACAACAACCTGCATAATTAGTCCAGAAGCATGAGTGTCTCGCCTAGAAGTAGCTCAGAGACCCCCCTGGTTCCTTCCAAAAGAAGGGTGTCATTGAACTTGTATCCTCTATTCTATTTAATTGGGTGTTAGGAAACATGCTAGTTTTAAAGACTGGGGTTGCCTGCAGGATAGGCTCCTGAGCAGAAACTGGCCTGTTAATAAGTGAGGCCAGTCCTAGGAAGATGCCACAGTCAGATTTCCTTCTCTTCCAGGCTGTGCAGGCAAACGGGTGATTTCATAGGTGGATATAGCACAGCGGTGGCTGGGTCCTGAGGAATCTCCGCACACCTTACACTGTTTACTCCAGGAGAGATCAGAGAGAGATCTGGCCTGGTCTAACTTTCCAGGCTCCAAAGAACAAATAAAGCTGTCATCTCAGAATTTTATAGCAAGAGCCATCTCTAGTTACGGCATTAAATCATTGGTACTGCGGACAGGAAAGAATTTTTTATTGTTCTCCTTTATGGGTCATAAAAATGCATTCTGCAGTTTCATTCCTTTCTTGCTTTTTGCTTTTAGAGTATTTTATGCCTCAGACATAGTGAGGTTTTTGACATAACATTTCAGAGAAAATCTTAACTTTTGGGGCAGGAAAAGGATGGTATCAACCAACTTACAAACAGGAGTTAGAGAGTTGCAATGCAAAGTAACCCTGTGTCGGTGGCAGACATCACAAAGAACGATGGGTTTTGATGCTGCTTTTAAAAACAGAAAGGTGATCTCTCCTGCAGCATGCAACCAAGTGATAGCAAAGCAATTTAGGATCCTCACAGCATCTTTCCTATAGAAATATTTTGATGGCTTCCTTGGTACTTTGAGTTATAAATGCCACCTGATAAGATTCCAGAAGCCAGCATTCATTCATTCATTCATTCATCATTGATTCATTCAATATATATTAATTCAGGACCCGCAATGTGCTAGGCACCAAGAGAGCATGCTGTGCATAGGGAGTGCTCAATAGCTATCTTCAGGAATAAATGAATGGGTTTTGGGCTGTCCTTATAGTTGTTCCCTGAGTAGAAAGACTACATGGACACCTTCAAGAGGTACTGAAAGGCTCACCCAAACGGAAGTACATCCCCTGATTCTCTGTTAAAATGCCCATGACTAGCCTCATTATGTCAGGGCTTCCTGAAGGGTATCACTGTTGTGGATGACATTATTTGGGAGACCACGGTAGCACTCAGCTAACACTTTGATGGAGGAGTGAGATCGTATGGATGGGGCATGGCTTTAGAGTCTGATACCTGGAATGTTGCCCTAGTTTCATCACCTGTCTTATGACCAACCTGGGCAGGTGATTTAACTGCTCTGAACCATAGTTTCCCTCATTTAAATGGTGTCAGCACCTACCTTTAAGTATTGTTATGACCACTGTCTGAGGTTAAACATATTAAGGGCCCAGCACACAGTGGGTGCTCAATAAGTGCATGTTGCCCACACAACTGCACCCCACTCATCTATTTTTATAAATGAATAAACATTTTCTGAGCACCTACCACATACTGGGCTTGGTATCCTGGGTGGTCGTGTCTAACAGGAGACCATCCGTGCCATGCCCTTGGGACTCAGCCTCAGTCTAGCTGTTTGAAATCCCAGGTTCCACGCTCCTCACCCTCTAAGCTCTGCCCCACCCCTCTACAGCTCCCCCTAAGCCATGAAGCTCCTCTCTCTCCATCTATCTCCAAAGCCTTTCTCTCTGGGAGCTGTCTCCCTTTCCCTTTATCCTTCAGTCAACACAAGATTTCTAAGTCCCACATCCTCAGTGATGCCTGGAATAACAGATCCTTTTCTGAAATATTTCATACCATTAAGTCATTTCATAGAGGACTGGCTGCAGGCCTGGCTCCCCCGAGGCCGCTCTCTCTGAGCTCCATCTGGTGAGTTCAGACGAGAACTACCAGCTGAACAGTGGAGGCCTGTTGGCTGCAGGGCCCCCGGGCTCAACTTTCCTGTCCTGAGGAGTGCCGGAGTGGGGCATGTCACACACAGACCAGTTCCCCCAAGGCAGCCTGACACTGAAGCAGGAGAGGAAGCTCTTCCCAGGGAGCTCCCTCAAACGCTCTGCCCCACCCAGGGCCCCTGACACTGCCTCTGACAGCCTGGAACTCCACACACTTGTGGCAGGTGGAGGAGGCGGGTCCACCCTTCAAGAATTGCCCACCCTTCAGGTGGGAAGCCCTAATGACAATAATAACAAGCGGTCACATAGCAGCTATTATAAGCAAGGTGCTGTCTCGGGTGTTTTACCCTTTGGGAGGTAGGTGCAACATCATCATTCTGATTTTGCAGATGAAGAAATTGAGGTCATGAGGGTTTTGCTCAAGGTCACACAGTCAATAAATGGAATGGCTTGGACTTGAACCCAGGCAATATGGTTCCAGAGTCTACACTCTTCATCACTGCGCTACGTACTGCCTCTCAAAGCACAAGAAAGAGAACAGAGTCCAGAGTCTTCACACTTCATGCATTTTCACGCTCCTTTGCTAAGTGAGATGGAGCCACCTTCCTTTTCAAGTCTCTCTCGATTTCTCTCCCAGACAGATCTAACCTGTCTTCATATGGCTATTAGAAGACTTTGAATAGCCCCACACTGTGGGGTTCCTCATGGTGTAGCTGACTTTCCAGAGAACTGCCTCCCTCCGCACCGCAGAATCAGGGTCTGGTCCCTGTCTCCCCTGAGCCCAGGCATGGGACCCAGGGCAGAGCAAGCGCTCTTACAGATGCTGGTGACATGCACGAGATGACAGTGCACATTGCGATACTGGTCTGTGTGTCACAGATCCAAATGTAGCCTCTCAGTCACAGGCCTCACTTGGGAGAGGAATGTCAGCCCTTGTAGCATTTGCCAACATAGTGGCCACCATCCGTCAATCACTTTGTACACTTCAGTTTCTGTCTCCTCACAACACACCTCTTTTCAGATGACACACTGAGGCTTAGTGAGTAAATGCAGCTAAGAGTAGATAAGCTGAAATGTGACCTCAGGGCTCTCTCTGGCCTTTGTCTTAACTTCCAGGGATAGACCAGTCCTTGAAGGAGCTTTCCTCTCTCAGAGCAGTGAATCCTCAGAGATTAGAGAAACTCCGTAGAGAATATGACTAAGGAGAAAAGCATCCTATTGGACTTTGCTAATAGGAACATTTCTCACATTTCAGCCCTCAGTGTATAGGAAAGGGAGAAAGCACAGAGCAAACAGGGATAGACCCATCCCCTGATCCCCACCACATCCATTAGGAAGGAGTGGTTTCCAGAGGGAGACGCTGAATCACACAGGTGTTGAACATGCACCAGTTCCCCAGCTGGTAAGTACAAAGTGACAGTGCAAAGCTCCCTGATCACAAAGCTGGTGCACTTTCTCCCCCACCGGGACCCTCACTGAAGACCAGACCATAAGCCTGGGTGGGCCACCTCTGTGCTGTTTTCTCAGTTGTCCATCCCCCCACCAAACTTGGCAAGTGCCGTGCACCTCAGCAGGCGTTGGGGGGCTAGGTTCTGCTTCTTCTTCTCATCCCTCTTCACCCCATCTCTCCTCCACCTGGATACTTGACCTCTTGGTTTCAGAACAATGGATCACATTGGAAAAATACACCTTCCCTACGTGAATCCTTCCTGAAACCCCTACATATGCAGAGACCCTGCTATTTGCAACATGTCCCTGCTATTTTCTTTCCTGGGCTCTGCTGTAGATTGGCTGTGGGCTACAGGAAAAAGGAAGGCGGGCTTCTCTGGTTACCTTTGTGGTCTGGCAGTGGGAAAGGAATGAGACCCTGGCAAAGGGATCTGAAAGTCCGTTGCTGTCGGCCGCGATGAGGCCCCGGGCTTGGTACATGTGCGCTCTCAGCTGACAGACATGCTGGGCTGCAGGACAAAGAACAGAAAGGGGCAGCTGTTAGCAGGCCCCACCCACAGTGAGTGCAAATGGTGGCAGTGTATGAGCATCTGCGGGCGTGGCCAGAGACAAAGACCATAAGCATCACCCACTTCTGAGATGGAAGATGAAGCAGTGAAGAAAGGGGACGGGGCAGTATTTGGGGGGCACTTTGGAGCCAGGCCTTCTCCTGGGTGCTTTCACCACACTGTGGGTTCTAGTCTCCGTAACAACTCTGAGAAACATAAATAATTGTCTCCATTTTATAGATGAGGGAGTTGGCTCACAAAATGGCTAAGATACTTCTCCAACTTTGAAGAGCTAACAAACACCAGAGCCTGGATTTCATTTCTGCCAGATTCCAAAATCACCTTCCCTTTCTAAAATAACAAATTGCACTTCCTAGCAATTCTCCTGGTTCCATTGTGTGTGTGTATAAGAAAGGGGCCACAGGTGTTTCAATAAACTCAATATACTAAGCCTTGAGCCATCCATTCACCATTCCTCCACTGAGCCAGCCACTGTCATTTTGAGCACCTGCTGTGTACCAGGTACGGTCCCGGTTGCTAAGGATTCTGACGCAGCTATGACAGCCCCTGCCTTGGGAGCTCCAGGCAGGGAGCAGACCACAGTGATGGGAGGCCAGGGTAAGGGTGGTGCAGAAGATACAGGCCAAGGACACTGCAGGGGGTGGGGAGGAGCCATCAAAGGCAGGAGTGAGTGCACCTGTCAGACAGGACCATGGCGGTGCAGACTGGGGTTCAGTGGGGAACCCAGCCTCCCCCAAAGGCGGTATTACACTGTGATCGAGTTTGTGTTGTCATGGGGCCTGGGATACAGGAACTCTTGCATGGCAATTTGAACAGCTCAACTTTGTGAAATAAAGGGTCAAATACCCTATGCCCCACCCCCGTGCCACTCCTAAGCATATTCCACGTGGGTCTCACACGAAGTTACTAACTTTCTCTTAGTTATTCACACGAGCCTATTAAACCTCTCTTTGACTTTTCTCCCTCACCTGTAAAATGGGGGCAATAATAGTTTTTCATAGGATTAATGCAGGAGATCGAAGGGCTGAGAATGGTGCCTGCCACAGGGGAAAAACTCTAAAAGTGGGGTCGAGATTCTGGTGTGCTGTTACTATGGCTCCTTGTAATATGACCTGGGATGGTGGGCAGCTGGGGGCAACCGGGTCTACCAGGGCTCCAACGGCAGCCGCATGGACTGCACATTGCACAACGCCAGGGGGCGCCGTTTACTTAGTCTAGTTTCTATTTATCTGAAACCTGGAGTCTTCCCAGCTTTGTTCCTTAGACTAGCAAAGTCTGCCTTCTCTTTCCTCGCATTGGCAGCCCGTCTCCTGTGCTGTGACTTACTTTCCACTTGTGGTTACTAGTGACGTGTCTGACTGTCCCCACTGGAGGACCAGTACCACCTCTAATTCATCCCTACCTCCCCCACTAATGTTCCTATTGCAGGTGCAAACTAATTATTGGTTGAATGGATATTTTCTGAAGCACAAGATGACTGAAAAAGCAAACAGTAGGGTGTGGAAGGCGACCCAAGCCATCAATGTCAGTCCACAGCAGAGAAAGTTTATTAGGTCAGCCTTTGAAAACAACATGCTGCAAAGAATCAGGAAGCTTTGGAAAAAGTTTCTCCTCTCCCATGAATTGTTAGTAGCTGGGACTGCAAACATATCCATGTGCCTTGGGTCTCTAGAAATAGTGTCAATAGAAATAAGAAGATAAGTTAATGTGGGTGTTTTTTACCCCAAGATGAAAACTCCCTAAAGACAGGATGGAAAACAGTGGAAATAAAACAGGGTTTAGAGATAGTTTGCTCCATTTAGTAACTGTGTGATCCTGGCCAATTTCTAAGCATTTCTGACACATCCTCTATGTACCAGAAGAAATTGCCTTCTATAAAATGAAGAAATTGCCCAGGATTGATGTGTGAAATAAGTTAAATGTGCAAAGTATAGGGCACAATGCCTGACACATGGTAGGAGCCATGCATTTTCCAAAAGAACAGGGCCAAGCTATCCTTGCTCTTATGAGTTTACACTGGGCATGGAAAGCACAAAGTGAACCACTGAACCTTGCCTCTAACTTCTGAGCCACTTAAATTCCACTGGCAATCAAAGTCAGCCACTATCAGAGGAGCCTTGTGCAACACAGAAAACCTAGATGTAGAGATAGTTCTCCACTGTTTCAACACTGGCCCAATTCAAAACTCAACTTCAGTTCACATGAAGGTAAAACGGCAGCCGACTCCCCAAATGCAGCAGCAGGGATCCTGCAGACTGAAGCAATTTGGAAGCAGAAAGCAAAATGCAACTGTAAGGCATTCGTACTTAGAATAAAAAGCAAAATTATACAAAGGTGGAAATATGATGGCACTCTGTGATATAATGAGTTATAAGAAATACATGTTTGGTCATATAAATGACCAAACATGTATTTCCCAGGTATTTTTGGCCTTCATCCACAGTTCCTGAAAAGACGACAGACAGTCTTAGAGATGAAAGGGGTGTTTCGTCATATTAAGGAGAGACTTTTGGGCTCCCACCCAAGGGCAGGGGCTAGAGGTCAGATCAGCCAATGGCCAGTGATTCAGTCAGTCATGACTGCGGAGTGAAGCCCTGCAAAAACCCCTGAGAAGAGCTCCGCTCTCTCCGCTCAGCTTTGCGTGCTCTGCCCTGCTTTTCAGTGGGACAGAGCTCCTATGCCTGGGGAGCCAGAACACCCCACGTGCCACCAAGCCAGGCCCCAAGGTCCACGAGGACAGAGGCTCCTTTATTTGGGACCTTGCCCCATGTCTCTCTAAATCTGGCTGTTAACTTGTTTCCTTTGTTAAACTGACAAATGGTAGTGGTTTCCTGAGTTCCATGAGCCACTGTAGCAAACTAATTGAACCTAAGGGGGAGGTCGTGGGAACCTCCAATCTGTAGCCGGTTGGTCAGAAGCACAGGTACTGCCTGGGGCTTGCGAACAGCATCTGGAGTTGGGGTGGACCCCTTAACCTCGGAATCTGGTGCTATCTCTGGGCAGATAGCACCAGAACCGAGTTGAGTTCTCGGACACCCTGCTGGTATTCGAGAATTGCTTGGTGTAAGTAGATGTGGGAAGACCCCCTCCCACATTGGAATCAGGTCCAGGTACCCGAATAGAGTTATACTACTATTACTGATGTGTATAATATTGTTAACTGTTGTATACATACGTAGGGAAGAAATGTATCATTGCATTTGGTGTTAGAGATCTTGCACACTTATAGAAAATATCTGCATAAAAGAAAGGATTATATAAAGCATGTTCAACTTCTAAAAACAGCCAATTCAAGAATGCAGGTAGAGAAGCATAAGTGACCCTAAGGATAGCAGCTTCCAGTGGGACATTACTGGGACATGTATATACCTGCTGTTAGGTCAAAACCCTAAAGCCATGTAAAAGGGAAATATGCCTTAATTCCACAGGCCATAATCAGCACAAGAACTTATTGATGCGTCTTTAAGAGACACCTTTGCGTAAAATACAAACTCAGTCTACACGGTGTGCTTACAGAGAAACTCAATTGTATTCTCTCCATTAATGGGAAAATATAAATTTTTATTCCAGATGTGTTTATTGACTTCACTTTATTCTTTTCAGGTGGGACATTGGAAGGTAAGAAAGAAAATTTAGAAACTTTATAAAAAGGAGGAAATCAACTGATCCTAAAATAATGTTCAAACAACTAACACACGTCACCCTCTTCATTTTCCCAGAGGCCCGCCAGAGATACCTAATGACCCTCACTGCCCATACCTTGGTAGAGCAGGTTGTCTGGGGGTTGACTGGCATCAACTACTTTGGAGGACATCTGTGCTTCATAGCCTGCTGGCAAGTTGTCCAAAATGGCACTAGAGTGCCTGATGGAACCCAGCCACAGGTACACGTCGACTTTTGCTTGTACCGACCAACCAGCCGGCCGTTTTCCAGGAAGCTAGAGAAAGGTTACAAGGAAGACCACCTTGTTAGTAGGAGCCAGTTAGGGACATCACTCGTCGAGAAAAGAGGTCCTGGACCTGGTGGGGATCAGGGGTCCAGAGAGCAGTTCTCAGGGGGATCACCATACCCCATAATGAGAATAATGACCCCCATTGCCACGATACACAATTCCGGGACAAGACCCAGGTCTAGTGGGGCCTGAAGCTTAAGGAGGCACTAGAGCAAGCACGTCCAAGCCCTGGAGCATTTCAGTCTAACAGGAAGGTATGGTTAGTGCCCCTATTTTATAGATGAAGAAACTCAGGCTCAGAGAGGTTAAATAAGTTTCCTAAGATCCCTCAGCTTTTTAGGTAACAGAGCCAGAACTCAAACCCAGGAGAGATGATTCCAGGTCTAGACTCCAGACTCTGCATGCCCACTGCCTGCCTCTTCCTGAGCTGAAATCTCCCTTCCCAGAATTTCTGAGGGCCTGGAGTTCAACCGGAGCCCCTGCCTCTGCCTCGCTCAGAAGTACGCACATGCTGTTTCCGTAGACCAGGCCTCCGTGTGCTGAAGGAACCACCTGCCCCCCAGGCCCTTTCTTACCAGCTGAACATCTCTGGTTCCTTCTTCATCCCTTCCTCGTGCAGCATGGTCTCAAATCCCTGTACCAGCCTGCGTGCTTTCCTTTGAACATACTTAGGTTTGTATTTATATTGATGTTTGTGTGAATTTGGTATTCATGTGTGCATTAGTGTGTGCAGCGTATATGCATGCACATATGTACACGTGGGGGGGGGTTGCACACATTCTCAAGGTGCAAAGGATACACCTCAGTGCCACGTGGCTCCTTTTGTTCTCAGACACCATGATTCAAGGACTCCCGGACCCCATCTGAGGAGTCCCAGGCCCAGACTTGGCTGCGCTCAGGATTGTTGGCAAGGTCTTCATTCTACAAACAGCAGCCTCTCCAGATTTTCTTGTGACTCTTCTAAGTGCCTCTCCTTAGTGTTCCTTAGGCTCTCCGGTCAGTATTTTCCCCTTTCTTCTGTACCACTTCTTTCCCAGAGAGAATCACAAAATTCTATGAGGGCCTACAATGTGGCCTGATAATTTCCAAGGCAGCCATGGAGAGTCCCTGAATCCAAAATTGAGTAGTTTGCCTTTCTGTCTTGCTCAGTGGGTTCTCTACATGCATTTTGCACAACTCAGTTCAGCAACTACCTGAAGTGCCGCCAGGCCTTGCTGAGGGAGCAGGGTCAGAAGGGCATCACAGTGACCAAGACACAGTCCCACCCCCACCCTTGTCCCCCTTAACAACTGACATCTCGACAAGGAGCCAACTTGCAGTCACTTAAATCAAATGAGAAGTGTAAGGGAGAAAATGCTGAGGGAGCAGAGAAGTAGCAGCTGGTATTGCCATTATTTCCCTAAGACTCAAACATTTCGCTGGGCCTTAGTCAGTGCTTTGGGGTTGGACGGGCAGGAAGGCATCCCAGGAAGAGGGACGCGCACGCACAGAGCTACTGGGCAGGAACCAGCAGTGGTAAATCTGCACTAGCATTTAGTGAGCACTCACCCCCTGCAGGAATGGATGTGCTAAGAGCTTTGAGAAAAGAAGGAGCTGGGGCAGAGAACGACATGGACAGAGGAGGCCGAAGAATCCTGCCGTTCTGTGGAGGAGGTTCGATTTTATTCTTTAGGAAGTGGGTGTCTGCCATTATTTACTCAGCTTGGAAAAAAAACAAATAACGTCATCGTTGTAACAACAACCACTCAGCAGCTCATAATTTTTAAAATTACAGTAAGGAATTCTCCTCGATTCATCACTTCTTTAATAACGATGATAGCTGCAATGCATTGAGCACTTGTTCAATACAACACACTTTACTGAAAGCCTAAGGCTATTTTGTTGTAGTAAAAGCAACCCCCCTGCCATTTGTGGATGCACTGAACCATCAATTCACAAAGGCAGGGATGTTTTCTATGAGGAGTGCTTGGTGCCCAGGAAGCACTCGGTAAAGATTTGCTGATTACTTTTCTAATAATAATAATATTTTACATTTGTTGAGCATTTATTTGGTCTCAGGCCCTGGTCTAACATTCCTCCCTACTCACAGAATGTCCTATTACTTGTATACTATTAATAAGCCATAGGTTATCACTCAGTTTCATGATGACTATAAAGTGAATACTTGCATTACATGTATTTTTAAAATGAGGAACTGGAGGTTCAGAGATGTTAAGGCAATTGCCCAACATCAACACAGAGCAAGGCTGGGAGAGAGCCAAGATTCAATCCTGCTCTACCCAGCTCAGCGTATCCTCTTAGCCAGGGCCCCTCACACACTGATAGGAGTGTCAGAGCACAAGCACTGCCCACGCAACTGACTAAAATGTAAATTCTGGTTCACCTGGTCTTGGGTAAGGTTGGAGATTCTGCCTTTCTCCCTCTTGGTGCTGATCCTGCTGGTCTACAGTTAACTGTTTTAAGTATTTGAATAGCAAAACTTAACTTGTTATGCTGGATTGCCCTGAGGAGTTCTGATATCCTTTGCTTTCTTAAAGTAAAACAAAACAAAACAACAACAAAAAACATCATTCATTTCTACTGCTATGAAAATATGTGTGTGTGTGAATTCATGGTCAGAACCAAAATTTCAGCTAACATCTTGTAAAAACCACCATTGCATTCCTAAAGTTTGCTGTTTATACATCTTAGTAAAAATATACAAATTGAAATGCTTGCAAGACAGTGCAGAGTCTCTAGGGACCCAAGCTGGAATTCATGCAACGTTACAGAGCTCCTTCCTAGGCACTCTCAGAAACAGCATCCCTTCTTTAACTTCACAGCACCCCCAGCCTGGGGTGAGACTTCCCCCCTCCCTACTTCCCCACTCTCTTTTCTCTCTCAGTTGCTCCTAAGGCCTGACCAACCCCAGCAACTTCTTTCTTTTTGAGAACAGCATGGTAGGTCATGGGGGAAAAAAAAAAAAAGAAAAACAGTTAAAGAATGCAGAAGTTCATCTAAAAACTATGGTCTCCAATGTATAAAAATTGCATGAGACAGAATGCTGAAGTCTTAGCCTCTCCCAGGCCCCACTCTCTTCCCTCCAGTGTGCTGGTGAATGCTAGCTTAAAGGAATAGAAATCTTGGCACAACAGAAAATGGAGAGAAAGATGGTAATTCGCACAAACTGTGTTGAAGTTCATCGAGCCTTAGAAAGAGGAGGTTTATCTCACAGAGGTCTAACTTTGTGGCAGGACCAGAAGCTTATCATTTAGCCACCACTTTCTCCCACATAGAATTTTGGGCCTCCTAGAGGAAGCTGGAGGCCCAAGAAGAAGAGGTGAGATTCAGGGGTGTGGAGCAGAAGATAGTACAGAGATGGAGAATAGACTGAGAAGGTGCTCTCAAGGCCACCCAGTGTGGTCTTGGCACAGACGTGACTCAACGAGAAAGGAACAGAAAGGTTGAATGACACCCTGGGCTCTGAGTGCATCCACTCCACCAGCAGAGGAGTTCCCTTCGGGTGACAAATGTCCTTGTCCACTCTTGGGCCACTGGGGGTCCAGTGGGGAAGAGCCTGAACCGGGAGAACTCTGCTGCTTGGGATAGTGGACTGGACTGAGCTCAGCAAATTCTGTTCCAGCATTTTTAGCAATATTATGAATGTAACTAGAGAAAAAGAAAGACCATGGAGCCAGGGACCATGGAACCTGGGCTGAAGTTACAGATGTACTATTACTTAGCCATGTGATTTCAGATGCAATACCTTTGTTTCCCCTAGATTAACATTTCCCAAGGTAGGCCCCTTGGAAGAGTAGTTTCCTAAAATTTAGAAATAGCTGTCCTAGATGAATAAGGTTGACAAACATGGGCTGTAAAAGTTAAACCTTTTCCCCTAACTGCAGGACCTCCCTGAGCCTTCTACTGGGCTCTGTGACACTCCAAGACAGGGACCCACATGCAGCCACCCGAGTGTGTGGAACCTGGAATGCTTGTGGGGCCACGCAGAAGGCAGCTGTTGCACAGAATCAACTTTGAGGAAACTCCGGCCTAGAGATTTTAGTGATTTACATTCTATGCTTTGTCTTACTGCACTTCCTAATCCCCAGCTGAGAACTGGATTGAGTGGCAGGTATGTGAATACTTGGGCTTCCTGGTGCAGCTCCTGCTCTTGGTAGATTTACCAATTCAGTGAAGAGACAGGAGCATAAAGGGGTGGAAGGAGGGAGTTAGAAGCAGCGAAAATACTCAAAGCAGGAATTAAAATAGTTTCCCTGAGTCATTTCAAGATGTTTCTTCACAGTCAGTACAACTGAATTCAACAAAATTTACAAATCTATCACCCAAGCCATCCAATACGAAAAAGAAAATACAGGTAAGCCAACTCCAGAGGGCAAAGGTTCAGAGGTCTCAGTTATGTCTGTCCTCTGGCTTTAGTTAACAGTTGCTCTTTGTTCTGATTTTAAATAATGCCAGGATACATCGAAATATTTAGGAGGGAGTAACTTTACACCGATTTTCTAGTATTTTTAGCACTGGGCCTTCTGAAATGATTTGCTATTTTAAAGACAAATGTTTCTTGTGACCCTACAAGCCCTTCAGTGGAGAAAGTTGAAGAAAATCCTGATATTGATGGTAAATAACTAGAGTTAAGAAATAAAATTCAACCAAGTAGATTTGAAGATCTAAGTGGCTTTATTAAGTGGTTTATGAGTTGGACAGCATCCCATTTAGCAAGCAGTCAATGCTCCAAAGGGCAACAGAAAGGGAGAGATTTTTAAAGATAGACAAAGCATTAACAAAAAAAAAAGAAAGAAATAAAAGAAAAGAATCCATTAGCAAGGAATGCATTATTTAAACAAGATTGCCCACCCAAGAAGGAAGGGTTTCCCAGGGGATCAGCTCCAGGAAATTCTAGCTGGGCTGACTAAAGGTTATATTCCTATGGGGGTTGAAACTGCAATTAAGTTAGGTATTAAATCTTAGTTTGGGGGACCCTAACCTTTAAGTTATCCCATTATGGTCCCACAATTTTTCTTTTTAGCAGTGGGGTGATTATTTCTCTTTTCAGTTAGAGTTTTACCAGGGTGGGTTTAAAAATCATTTTACATACATGACAGAAAATAACATACAGAACCACAACCACCTCACTGGATATGATGGCGGTACACAATTCCAGAAAGTTCCTGTAGATGTTGGATGCCCATTTGTTTGAATGCCAACATTTACTGAGTGACTACTCTGGGTGATGTATGCACTGTGCTTTTTACGTGCAGCCATTCACTTAATCCTCAGCCCCATCTCCATTTGATGAAGAATAGGAGATACAGATGCTAAGAAACTTGCCTAAGGTCACACAGCTCATCAATAGTGGCTCTGGAATTCTGTAATACATAAAATTATATTCCTCTAAAATTCATATGTGGAAGTTCTAACTCTCAGTACCTTAGAATATGACCTTATTTGGAAATAGGGTCATTGCAGATAGAGCTAACATGATGTGAAACTGGAGTGGAGTTCTTATAAAAGGACATCATGTGAAGAGAGATGCCCAGACACACAGGAACATGAGGTAAAGACTGGAGTTATGCTCCCACAAGTCAGAACTACCAGAAGCTAGAAGAGGTGCTTCCCTAGCACCTTCAGAGAAAACATGGCCCTGCTGATGTTAATCTCAGATTTCCAGCCTTGAAATTGTGAGATAACTTTCTGCTGGTTAAGCCACTCAGAGGTACTTTGCTTAAGCAGCCCTATTAAACTAATACAAATTTCAACTCAGATTTACCTTATTTCAAAGCCCAAGCAGTAAACCGTTACCCCAACCTGCCTCTTCTGTCTGCGACATTAAACAGGCACACCTACAGTAGACTCTCGCAACTGCATGGCACTTAGCCAGTCTAGCTGCCCATTGCCATGGTTATATCAAGGGGGAAAAGACCCACTATGGACCTTCATTTAAGGAAGCATTTTCCTGTAATGGCTATCATGGGGATTGATTCTATTCTCTGGAAACACACACACACACCATTCAGGTGGCAGCCCTACAAACACTAAAAATCTCTACCATCCCATCAAATGTCTTCTCAGTTAAACATTGTTACCTCTTCACCCATTCTTTGTATGGCACCACTTCTAGAAGGTTTTGAGCCTTCTCACCTTCCAGAGGCAGTAGAAGAATAGTTATGTTATAGCAAGAAAACAGACCTACAATTGGCAGGACAGTTTAGTATGAACTGGCAAAAGTTAATCAGTCAAATCATACAATCTTGTTATCAGTCATTGGTGAGTATTAATCCTTTGGGCCAATCTTTCTCACCTGTTTGCTCAAGTCTACTTCTGGGACAGAAAATTATAGGAGGGTCAAAATACCCAGAGTCTCCAAAAAAGGCTCAACTCTTGATTCAGAGACAGTAGAATCCATCCAAAGATAGTGACTATGATTGTTCACTCCTGGGGCACCAGGGGACCCCATCTTCATGAAAAGACCATCAGATTTTTACAGTTTAAAGCCACCAGGAATCCTGAACTAGAAGGTCTGTGGAATATAAAACTCCCCTCTTGTAATTTTCTTTGAAATCTATTCTTAAAATGCAGATGAACCCATGTAGAAAAGATGCCATGGACAAATTATACATGAGAGAAGGCAGTGAGAAAACTAGTAGAAAAATGTTCATTCTTCCTAATAATCAAAGAAGAAAAGAAAAAGTAACCTTGAGATACATCGCCTAAATTAAAAAACAAAATACAAAAAACACCTTGTTTGTGTCTGGTGACATAGTAATTGGAAAACTGGAGAATATTCAGCCTTGAGACAGTCCACTAAGACAAAATTAGAATCAAGAGGGGGCAAGGGGCTCCAGTTGTCCTCAGAGCTTTGAGAGTCTTGGAGAAGAGTCAGAGATATGGACACACACGAGGAGTGCTGAGTGACCCAAGGGGAATAGACAGTCAAAAACAGTGCAGACTTACTTTGAGGAAAAGAGTTTTGATCTTCCCACAGTGTTTACCCATCTTCTCCCTAACGGGGGAGTAGAACAGGTCTTTGGAGGCGATGCGGGCATATGCCACTCTCTTGTTGTTGCTGAGCATCCAGATGAAGACATCGGGGATGGTGTGCTGTGGCTATGGGAACAGAGGGGAATGGATTTAATACGTTGGTGTTTTAAAAAAGCACTTCCAGAGTTCTCCTATCCTGAAACAGTCCCCTTATGCAAAAGACATCCCGTGACTTAAACCACCTAGGTACTTAAACATCTAAGCAATCAAACAAGTTAAGCGGAACTCCTTTGAGAAAGCCTTAAATCATGAATTACAAATACATGTGAACCCCATCTGCCCTGCTGCTCATTGTGCTCTGAGAACATGCAAGTTGGACGGTGATTTGTTATGTTAGTGGCCTACTTTTCTCTGTCTGTAGAACAAACATTTTCTATGCCTCTTATGGACTTCTTTTTTTCAATCTTATAATGATTTAGCTTCATGCATTGCACCCCCTAAGAACCAGGTAACATTTCCAGAATATTCAAATGAAAAAACAAAAACAATAAATCCATGAATGTCTTTGGATGTCTTTCCACTTACTCTTAAGGAAGGAAAAACAATTCTACAAGTGACTTTATCCTGAAAATATGATTGCCAACTACTTTAGCTCCATTTTAGGTGTTTATTCAGGAGGACCTCGACTAAATTGCACAGAAATTTAGACTTTAAAGTAGAGCTAATCAAGATAGGAAGGGCAGAATTCCCTGCCAAGAGGCCCATTATGTTGTGAATGTTTGAAATGCTCATCTCTGAGCCAACAGAGCTACAGAAACAAAAAGGAGGGATATTGTCGCACACGAGGCTTTGACATTCTTGGGCTGGACACAGATGCTCGGCCCATAACCCTCTGGTGTAGTTTGAGTCACAGACCTGATGCCTGTTTTGAACCTTCAGGGTGCTTACTAAAATTCTTGCATCTACTAAAATGACATCTCACTGCTTCTTATGCCTCCAGGGAATGATGCTCAAGAAATACAGCTGTTGAAAACAACAGAAGTAGTGAATCTGTACCTCTCCCTGAAACCTTCCCACGTAAAACTCGGTAACTGACAGAAGCAAACATGAGGAACTTTTTAGATCATTCTAGAAGTCACTGGAGATACTGTTTACAGACGACTTTAAAATGAGAAGCTATTTTGACTTTTACTGGGCATGAATTTAAATTCTCTTATAGTTGAAAACTTATCAAAGGTTCTATGCTTACTGTGAGTTTTCCTGAGTTCACTAAGGAATATGCTTTTTATTTCAGCTGAATACTCAGGTTTCATAAAAATAAAATCAACAAGGCTGTACATGTTTGGCTTAATTTTAAAATCTCCCATTTCACCCCTAAACTAACTCAGCAGGGCTTAGGAAAAGACAAAGTTCCATCTTTCATTCTTATCAAACATTCAAATCTTACTAGGAAGAGATTTGGCTTCATCTTCCAAAAGAGGTTTGCCTTTAGAGTTGATTACCTCATCAACAAGAAAGCGGATTTTTTCCACAAAGGTTTGGGCTTCATGGATTGTTTCATCAAGAGATAACTTTTTCTTCTGCTGCTGAATCATCCCCTTGGCCTCCTTGGCCATTGCCTCCTAAAAGAAGACCAGAGTCAGTGTAGATCTTCCTAGAGTAGGGGACAAGAAGCGCTGTCGTGTTGCTGGAGGAAACTAAAGGGGCTTTGAGTTCCACACTGAGCCATTCACAAGAAGGCTGTTTCAGAGTTTGCCGCAGTGAATGCTGCCTATTTAATAAAAATTTCATAGGTATATGGAGGCAGTGAATATCATCTCACCTTTGACAGATGAGACACTGAGGCACAGAAAGCTCAGAGGTTTGTCAAGGTCCCATAGCTCCGTTAGCCAGGACCAAATCCAGGCTTTCCGATGCCTAATCATAACAATAACAAGAGCAACTAAAATATATTGAGCTCTTCCTCCGTGTGAGGCAATGTTCTCATGGCTGTATTAACCCTCATGACTCCTCACAGCAACCTTACAGGGTCGGTACTGCTCTTCCCACTTGGCGGCTGAGGGAGAGAGTGATGCTCTGTTCCACTAACAGGCAGTGCTGGAGTTGACCCCCACTGAGTCCAGAGTCCTCGTCCTCATCACCGCTCTCGCCACCTCTTCCTAGAGGCACGGTGGATGCTTCCAGACCAAGTTGGCATCTTGTGAGAAACACCGCCAAGAAGCTCAGGGTGAGTGTTTGGAACATCCAAAATATTTATTTCAATTCATTCATTCAGCCCACATTTATGTGCTTCGGAAAAACCCCAAACACTTTACAGTGCTTTCTAAGGCCCTGTGTGAGCCTGCCCTGCCTGTTCTCGGTTCTATCTCTTGTCCTTCCCTCCCTGAGTTGCAGGCCCCCTGGTCCTCAGGAGGTCCTCAAACATGCCAAGCTCGGTCCACCCTCAAGGCTGGTGTGCGTGGGGCTCCTCTGGCTCTGATGTTCTTCCTAGACTCTGCACAGCTGATTTCTTCTCAGGCCTCAATTTGAATGTCACTGCTGCATTACACCCACATTTTCCTGATTATCCTGGCCTTGTAAAATTGCCTTCATAATCATAACCTGTGACCATTTTTATTTTTTTGTTGTTTACATTTCTGTCTTCTGTCTTCTCTACTGAAATGTAAACTTCACTAGAACAAGGGCCTCTCCTGTCTTGTTCTTACCTGGTATTCTCAGTGTCTGGTAGCATTCCTGGCACATAGCAGGTACTAAATAAATGTTTGTGGAATGAATAAACCAGTCGATTAATAAATTCCTTAAAGACAAGCACAAGTACTTACAGTGTTGTGTTCCTAGCACCTGGCATAGGGCCTGACATACAGAAAGCCTTCTGCACATGTCAACTGGAAGAACGGAATACCAGCTATGCACTGGGCACTATCCTGGGTGCCAAGGTCAAAGATGAGGGAGGACACCCTGAAACTTGGACAGTTTGATGAGTTAAAAGCAATATATGTGCAAAATATCACAGGACCAGAGACATCCAAATGTCATGGATAATATGACATTTGAGCTGAGTCTTAAAAAGTGGGCAGAATTCCACATTATTTACACTAGCCAGTATGTGGAAGCAACCTAAGTGTTGATCAGTAGATGAGGTACATATACACATGGAATATTATTCAGCCATAAAAAGTCCTGCTATTTACAACACTATGAATGGATCTAGAGGGTATTATGCTCAGTGAAATAAGCCAGGCAGAGAAAGACAAATACTGTATGATTTCACTTATTTGTAGAGTATAAAAACAAAACAAAACAGAATGAACAAGACAGCAGTAGACTCACAGCCAGAGAAGTGACTAGAGGTTACCATGGGGGAGGGGCTGGGATGGGTGAAGAGGGTGAGGGGGATAAAGAGGCACAAAAATCCTCAGTCATCATTTAAGTTGGGATGGTAGTACAGCATGGAGAGTACAGCCAGTGATTCTGTAACATCTTCCCATGTTAAATGTAACTGCACTAGTGCAGGTGAGGATTTAATAATGTGGGTAACTGTTGAACCACTGTGTTGTATATCTGAAACCAATATAAGACTGTGTATCAATGATACTTCAATTTTTTTAAAAATGGGCAGAATTCATCAAGTGATAAGAAGGACAGTCCAGACAAAGGGAACAATTACAAATGAAGACACGTAATCAGTGAGGATTCAAAATTGTTAGAGTATAAATACATGGGGAGGGAGTAATGGGAGATAAGGCTGGGGTGCTAGGTTGGAGCCAGGTGGTGAAGAGCCCTGTGTATCATGCAAAAAGAATTTGGACTTCATCCTGTGAATGACTGAGAGACTCCAGCAATATTTGAAGCAACGACAATCTAATCAGGTTTGTGTGTTAGAAAGACCTTTCCGGTTGTGGTGTGAAAGATGGATCGGGGGGATACTGCAATGGTCTAGACCAAAAAGGCTACGAAACTCAGTTTAGGTAGTGAGTCTGGGGAGGAAGAAGTGGAGTAAGGGTCCAGAGTCTCTCAGGGGGCAAAATCAACAAGGTGTGAGGTCAAATTGACACTTAGGGTGAGGGATACGGACTCAAAGTTAACTCTAGGCTTCTGGTTGGAGTAGTAAGTGTAGCTGGTGATGCTAGCCCAGGATGGGGAACAGGTTTACATGGGAGATGATGGCTGATTAGGATATACGGAGTTGGGGGTGCTGTGAGACAAGCAGGGAACATGTCCACTAAGTGGTTCAAATTACAGGTCTGGAGGTGAGGAGGGAGATCTTGAAATTATGCACTTGCTGGACCCTGAAAAAACCATTGAGCTCTGTGGGCAATATGCAGTGGGTGGACATTGCAGAGGTGGAGAAGGGCAGTCAGAGGTGCTAACAAAGAAATGAGGCAGGAAAAAGATCTTGCCTATGATGGGAATCTGACCTCCCCTGGGGTAAAAAAGAGGAGTACACAAACCTGCATGTATTGTTCTAGAAAGGGTGAACCAGTTTAGAGATGTGGGTTTTGGTCTCCAGACTATGATCAACTAGATCTGACCTTTAAAAGAATCATTAACTCTCTCTGGGCCCCACTCACATCTTTAGAATGTCCCTGGCCAGTCAAACACTGAGTGATTTCAAATTACTGAATGAGCTTTCTTTGCAGTATTTCACAGTGTCATACAAAATGCCCGTTGGTGCCACACTGGAACTGGTTTCAAGGAAAGCAGTCCAGGACCTGAGCTGGTCTGGCATTTCTGTCATCACTCACTCAACAGGTACTGAGCACCTAGGAGGCACCCAGCACTATGCAGGGGCTCCAGGGCACAGACATCATCAGCTACGGCCCACAATTTTTAATGGGAGAAAACCAAGCAGGGGAAGAATGTTTATTTTTTATCTCTCAGTTTGTGAGGCAGAGTGAAAGAGTCTATAGCCTTTGACAAATACAAAGTTCACAGAAATGAGCAAGGGGGAAATCCATCAGAATAGGATATAGGACTGGTGGGCTTCTAGTTAATTGTAAACACTCAATAAATGCTATTTCTTTCCAAATCACCCACACATTCCCCTCTCACTCATGCCTCTATATCATGCAAATGTATAACCTTTAGAAACTTATCCTCATCTGGTCTATGACCTATGCATCACCCATGAGGTTTATTTTTAAAGCACATGTTTAAATCTGTGCAAAGCATAAATAGATTTTCACATACCAGTTCCTCCCAACAGAGAGTAAGCCGTTTCTTATCTAAAGTGGTTTGGTTCAACATCTTGGGTTTTCTTTCTGCTTCAGAGATAAAGGCACTATAAGAGAAGAATAACAATTTGGGAACCAACTTAATGAAAATATGTTTATATAATTCCAGAATTTGAAATATACTTTCTGCCATACAATGGGAAAGCTGATGAAGCCACAGAACCAAGACCTTTCACTTAGAATAAGCAATGATGCACTAACTTTACTGAGAGACGAACTGAGAGTTGGAAATGATGATGCCAGACTCCACATTAGTTTTGGGAAATAGATTTATATTTTTCCATTTCATTTTTCAGTATATCCTTACTAGGCTTGCTGTTCAATTTCATAACAACAAATACAAATTAATGCAGTTTTCTCTCATCTTACAAAGTTAACAAGCACCCAAAGTTTCCTGAAAAGTTATATGTAAGGCAAATATTTTAGACTCAACATTGGCATAAGTCCTCGCATTTTTAAAACCATACAAAGGAATGAGCTGTAACATTTTGATGGATGATGTTAAAAATGTGCTCAGTAGGAAAATGGTAAAGGTCATGAATGCAATTGAAGAAGAAAGATAAATGACTTTAAAAATTGGAAAATAAGATATTGCACTGAGGAAGTTGTTTCCTTATGTGGTAGGCAGCCTCTATGATGCCTCCCAATGATCCCCACCTCCAGCTATTCTTGCCACTAATTTCCTCCCTTTGAATGTGCAATGGACCTTGTGACTTGCTTGTAATAGAATACATTAAGAGTGATAGCATGTCACTTCCAAGATCAGGTTATAAAAGACTGTGACTTCCATCTTGCTGTTATTTCCTTCTGACTCATGTCGCTTGCTCACACTGATAAAGTCAGCTGGCACACTGTGAGAGTTAGCTAGGAGAGGCCACATGGTGAGGAATTGAGGCTGACTTCCAACCTATAGCTAGCAGGGAACTGAAGTCCTCAATCTAACAGTCTGTGAAGAACCGAATTCTGAAAATAACCTTGAGAGTAGTCTTGGCAGTGAATCCTTTCCCGTAGAGCCTTGAGATAACTGCCTCCTCAGTCAATGCCTTGATTGAAGCCTGTGAGGGGTCCTGTGCAAACCATCCAGCTAAGTAAGTCACCCCTGGACTCCAGAGGTGTCCAGACCCACAGAAACCCTGAGATAATAAAAAGTGCCACTACATTTGGGAGTTATTTGTCACTCAGTAATAGGTACTAGTTATAGGGAGTTATTTGTCACTCACCCTCTTTTTAAATATTTTATTATATTGTCTTCCACTGGAAATAAGAGTCCTTAATCAGTGCTTACTAATGTGTTACATGAAAAAATCCATTAAATAGCATTTGATATAACTTATCCATCTAATTGCCAAATGGTCGTTGGGCATCACCCAAATGCAAGAAGCATGCTGGACACTAACATCGCTGGCATTTTCCTTTTTTCAGAAAGAGTCTCTGCATAGGTCTTTTCTTTCTTTTTCCTTTGCTTTGTGTTTTAGTTGTTCAGGTGGAAGGAAGTGGTAGTGAGCCCACAAATACCAGCTCAACTACTGAACAAAATGAAGATGGAGATCACACTACAAATGCCCATCTGCATGCATGTTAAACCGACTGTCTTCTAAGGTAAGTAACAGCTGATTCCACATGAGCTCAGCTCCCAGAGGCCAGCTGCCTCTCCCAGTACCTGCATTGACTGATGAAGTCTTTAAGAACTGTCTTCATTTTCTCTTCCGGGGCTTCTTCTGACACCTTGATCAATTCTGTCACTTCTTCTATACTTTCCTCCTGAAACAAACCGCAGAGGTGGAGGAAAGAGGGCAGGGAATGAGACATTGTAGTAGAGATCCTGATTCTAACACTCCTGAGATTATATTTAGCTAATTTTTTGTTTGGGAAATGAAGGAAGATTTCCCTCATTTTCTTGTGCCTGGACTGGAAACGCTACTGTGTTCTGGGTATGCATCTGCCTTTTCTTAACTAGAATTGGCCCAGATACAAGTCTTCTCCTGCATTGCTCCAACTCATTGTCTCTGTCCCAGATTCATTCCCTAACTTGGTACCATTTAGAGTCTACACTGCAGGGAAAAACTAATGTCTGGGGAAACACCTGATGAAGTAGAAAAAATTAGATATAATTACTGAAAACTTCACAAGCAATGTTCAAGTCAATTTGTTAGATGGGGATATAATAACAGTGAACAATCCCTGAATTTAAAAGGCTATCAGTTCTTCTGATTATATCAGAAGAAGCTCAGGCAGATGGGAGGGCATGGAGGTGGCTATGAGGCATAAAGGTATTTGGTTTCCTCAGGAAATGAAAAGTCTAATGTCCTTGGAAAAAAGGAGTAAGAGCATGTGAGAGATAGGACTGGTGAGGTGGCAGGGCCTGATCTTGTAGGCAATTATCCACCATGTTAAGGACTTAGTATTTTATATTAGCTGAAGTCAGGATCTATCAATTTTGTGAGAAAGGTATCAGCCTCCTGCCCTTTGGAGATTAGGAAAATAACCTTTCTCTCACTAGGTCCTATGATGGTAAGAGCAGGGATTCAAATTAAGATAGTTTGATTTAAAGTCCAGGGATTTTGCAAATATATTCTCATTACCCTGGATCCATGGAGTAGGAGCCATGGGTCCTCCAAGTGCAGCAGCTGCAATTCATTTGTATTTAAATTGAGGTCAAGACCCTCTACTGGGTGGATTTTTTAAAAATCCCTTTTGCCGCCAGCTTCCCTATATTCAAACCCATCGCCTGTCAGTCACCTACCAGCAGGTCTGCCATTTTCTCCAGCATGTTGGACCAGTGCAGCCTGAATGTCTGGTCACCCCAAGAGCTGATGAAGTAGACACAGGGCTTCTTGGCCTCAAATGGCAAATAGTTGTAATTCCTGTGAAACATGTCAGGCCTGGAAGTTAGTTGGCAATTGGTGCTTTTCGGGCAATTCCAACCACATGCTCATGTTTTGCATGTTCTGGGTGGGGTGGGGGACAAAACACTCGAACTGTCACCTGTACACTAACTGGGGACCCATGAACAGCACACAACCAACAGAACAGGTATGTGGCTCCAACGGGGAAGTCCCAACAGCCGCCCTCAGCGGACTAGGCCAGAGCTTAGACATGATCCCCAGAGGGCAGGACTCATCAGGCAAGCCTTCTTCAATGAGTTCTCTTTTCAGCTGAGAGACAAGAGAAGGGAGCAAAAAGAACATTTTTCCTTTAACATCTGTGTGCTAGACCCTGGGTAAGGACTGAATGAGACAACAGGTGTCAATGCACTTTGTCAGCCGAAACTGCCAGAGAAATGTAAGAGGCTAAAACATTTTTAATGAGGAAGAAAACACGTGCCTCAAACTAAACTTCAGCATTCCATGGCTTGCCATCCATCCATCCCTCCATCCATCCCTCCATCCATCCAGTGCCTGTTGCCAGGCACTGGTACTAATAATGTCAGTGACTTGCTTGGCTAGGAATGGACAAGAAGGATGGCGAAGTAGCTGGAAGGGGAAATGTGGAGCCCAAGGGGGTGTCTGAGGTTGACAGTTGGATGTGTGAAAATGCTGATGAGAAAAAGACCATTAGCAGACTAAGATTGAAGACAAAGAAGAAACTTACTTGTAAATCTTGGTTCCCAAGGTGGAAAGAGATGGTGTGAAGGTACAGAAGGTGGGAGAGGTGTGGCAAAAAGTTGAAGTTGCCCGCCTAAGGGCAGCTATATTCTTAACTAGGTGTTCCCCAAACACCTGTGATTGTCCCACAAACAGCCGGGACTGTGTGAAGAGAAATGTGGAAGGAGGCTAAACCATAGTTCCTGGGATGAGCATGGTGAGACCCGTGGCCATGATAAATGGGGACAGTGTCTGGAGTCACACGCCTATAGAGATTGGGAAGGGAGGGAGGAAAGTTTTGTTTCACTCCAAAAAGCTGAAGAGAACTTCAGCCTAAAAAAATCAGCCATCGTTCTTTTTAGCCCTTCAACCCAAATTTCTCCTGGAGACCATAAATTAGAAAAGGTGCCCTGTGGTCTGTTCTGCAGAAAATAAACCAGCAGGTGTCCATTCAGAAGAGAAGCCAAATAGATTCTTGGCAGAAAGTGAGGTTGTTATTACAGCAGGAGAACAAAAGAGTAAAATCAAAAAATAGATTAGAAATGAAACTACTCTTTCTTTTATTTCTTTTAAAATCACTGCACTGAGAATCCTGCAAGAAAATTAAGTGCCACCCAATATTGCTCTTTGTCCCACAGTTTCCCTGGTTTACATTATTTTGGGCTAATCATGTTCAGGGCCTTTGTATCTTTGATTCCAGAGTTGGCCTAGTGGTACTGGGTCTGCGTGGACTGGGATGTTGTGGTTTCTCAGGCAAACTGCAGTGCAGATGGAGGGCAGCAGATGGGAGGGCACTGTGTGGCCAGTGGAAGGGGAAGACTGCCAACTTGAATGGCTGCCCTAACACACTAACACATGACCAGCCTGTGACTTTGGGCAAGGGTGGGCTTGGAATCCTGAAAATCAAATGATGACCTGCCACTGGGCACCTTGTGCTCCAATCTCATTCCTGAGCTCCAGCCTAATATATATAATATATGTGAATGCACATGCTTTGTAAAACTGGGAAGCAGTTTTCTAATGATGGTAGACCATTGCTTCCAGAACAAACACAAAGTGGTGATTTATTGGTGGGAATATGCGAATAAATTGTGTGTGCACGCATACATGTATGTGTACACATCTGTGTTGGGGTCTATTGCAGACGAGGAATCTTCCGATTCTGCTGCTGACACCCTGGCTTGCTGCTGTGTGCGGACAGGGTACCAATATAGTGACTGAGGAATATACGCAAAGCCCACAAAACACCAGCATGGCTTACATTGGGCTCCTCAAGCCTGCTGGTTGGCACTGATATGAGGTCCTGGTGAGGGTGCCTGAGACATCTTATCTCCTCCCAAATCTTTCCCATATTAGATGTCCCAACACCCCCACCAAAAGTCAGCAATGGGCCAGTCCACCGAGGTGAGAAACGCTGTCCCTGCCAGTCCCAGTGAAAGGATTCAGAGAACAAGCCTACCCTTACCCAAAGTCACGCCTTTTCTCAAATGTCTCAGAAAAATCTCCCAGAGCTACAGACTCAGTCATGGGAGCCACACATTGGTGTCCTCAGACTGAGAAGAGAAAGAGAAGCCATTAAAGCACTGGGGAGTTTGGGGTTCTTTTTGGTGTGTGTAAAGGAAGACAGACAATTAACCATGGGTATCAGGGAACCAAAAAAAGACCCCAAAGAAGGTAGTCTATGGGAGGGACAGGATTTCAAAAATGAAGGGACAAAGAGCTAAGATTATTTTCACTGACACCACCCTACATATTGCCAAACACACACTCTTTCCATTGCTTCAGCCCATTCTCACCTACTAGGGTATCACCTTTTCTGTGACCCGTCCCAACTCCTTACCTCCTCCCAGGCACACTAAGTCACCCATCCCCTCTCTTCCAATGCACTCTGTGCCCTGACCTAGTCATCGTAAATCCTTAACTCAGTCAAAAAGACTTATGAGCAATCACTATGCGCCAGGCACAAAGATAAGCAGATACACAGACAAAGAGATGCAATCGCTGCCCTCAGAGTGCTCACAACCTAATAGGGAGACAGACAAGTAAAAATATCCCAATGCAGTATGATTAGTGCTCAGTGGAAGTGCGCATGAACGTCAAATCAGACTTGGGACTCAGGAAGAGAACTTGGGCTTAGCCTTGAAGAGTACTGGGAGCTAGCAGTTCCAAGCAGGGGCTTGCTGCCTGGCAGAGGGAGGAGCATGATCAAAGGCCCGGGATCAGCAAACAGCAGGATGCACTTGGGAAACTGCCAGGGGCAGGGGGTGTGGAGGACCGTAGTCGTCTGGGGAGTGACTGGAGATGATGGCAAAGAAGTAGATGGGGATTGGATCAGCAGGCTCCCTCTGCAAATAATCCTGGAAGCCCATGAATGGCATCCATCTGGGGGTGACTCACTCAGATGGTTTGGTGAATTTCTTGAAGAAGATGCAAGCCAGATAGGAGGTTTTTAAAATAATCCAGGATGAAGATACCAATGGCCAGAAAGAAAGAAGTGGCGATAAGGTATAAGACATATGTGAGAGCTAGAACTGACTGGACTTTATTGGTGATGGGCTGAGGAAGGAAGGAAGAAGAAAAGTTAGCCTCTATCCAATTTGTGGCTTGGAAGATCAGAGAATAGTAGGACTAGTCCTTGAGATGGGAAAGTTGAGAAGAGGGGCAGAGTATGTCTGTGAAGACAATGAACCTGGTGCGTAATTGTGGGACACCCAAGTGGAAGGGTTTGAATCTGCTGCTCAGGAAAGAGGGCTGTCTGGGGAAGTCCTTGCAACCCTAACAGTGGTCGATAGCCGTGGGTCTGGGCCCTGAGAGAGCATGCAGATTGAGGAGGAGGAGACTGAAGCATCCTAGCGATGTGGTTCCGTTCTCCTCACAGGAAACAGGGAGAGCAATGTTCTCATAAGAATCCAATGAGATCATCACGTTTTTGCTCATCACCTGAGGCTCAGAACACAGAAGAATCTACATGTGGCTTACCACTCTTCTTGTAAAAGTCACTTAGTTGGCGCTTGACACTGCTTTCTTAAAACAGAATTCTGTAATTTTCCTTCTCTTGGCAAGTTGAGATTTTACATGGACTAAAGATCAGTGAGGTACATTAAGGCACCCCAGCTGTTTTCTGAAATAGTCTTTTCTGCTGACTGACAATCATTTTTGACAATGGTCTTTTCTAGTAGTTGACAATTGTTTGACTGGCAAAAATAATATAATAAACAATGTATTCTAAAATCCCACCAAGTTGAGTTTACAGGGTAACAGAGAGCTCAGATGTATATAATAATTGTTGAATAGATTTAGACTGAAATTTTAAATTCTGACCTTCTTACCTTGTTATGCTTCAGTTATAGAAAAATAGGGTCTTCAGATATGATAATAATAATGCCATTATCATTGTTCTGCCCTCAAGTGAATTCCTGGATATGTCACTCTGGAGAGTTGCTGACATGTCACAAGGCTTCAGTAGAGTGGGGCTTACCATGCTGCCCTGTGTGCATCTTGCTCCTATAACTGAGATCTTTTTAAGTGATGTTTCTGGTTTTAAAGAAGAACAGAATCACACAGTCCCAGAAATTGGTCAGACTCCCAGTGTCAGAACCCTAACTGCTGTCCCCTACCTGTTCCCTTCCATCACAAGTGGCTTCTCCGGGTGAGTGGCAGAGGCCATAGGGATGGGTACACTGTGGGTGTCATCCTCTTCTGTTTTATGCAGCAGTGGAAGGATGTCTTCCTCAGCTGATTCAGCTAACTTCTTCTTACTCCCATGATGGGACCCCCCATCAATCAAGTTCCCAAAATTACCTGCAGAGGCAGTAGCAAGGGGACAGCGGTCAAGTGTCAACAGCAGAATTAGGCTCTTTGGCATAAGGAACCCAAGTTCATGTCCTCCCAGGACAAGGAAATAAGATCTCAGTGTGAAGGTGGGAAGAGCAATGTTCAGACCAGAGAAAGACCGATAATGACAATGAACCATACTCTGTATCTGTCTTATGTTCTCCTTTGTAAAAATGACTTAAATTACAGATTAACTGGATTCCATCTCCATTTCCTTCTGTTCCTTTAAAGGAGAGCTTCCCAAATGTGAATCAAGACCTTTTTGGATGGAATGCTGTTTCTAGGGATGGCTTTCCCAGCTACACGTCAGCACAGGAAGATTGCTGGGAGTCATAATAACAGCACCTACAATATGCATGACATTTTGCCTGCATTAACTCATTATACCCTTGCAACATCTCTATGAGGAGTTATTTCCATTTTATAGATGAAGAAACAGACCCAGAGAAACTAAGTGAGGCAAGGGGTAATGGAACCAGGATTAGCAACCCAAGTCTGTCTGAATCCAAGCTATACTCTGAATCCTTTTTTTTTTTAAGTATGGAAATAATTCTATCCCTTACATTCTGACACTAAAGTAAACAAAGAATTATCATTTTTTTCTGAGGTGAAAACCTCCAGAAGAATACTACATCTTTGCATAAGGCCCTAATTCATTTATTCAAGAAACAGGTATAAAGCCCATGCGAGGCACCAGACGCTGTGCTTGCCTGCACTTACCAATAGAAACTTCAAAGCTAATAGGTTTATCTCCAATCTTCCGGTCAATCATGGTAGCTTCGAAAAATGCTCCAAAGAGTAAAAATTCCTCATATTTTTCTGGCACGATCTATAGAAAGAAAAAAATATTAGAAACACCTGCTCTTTTTTTTTTTTATCACTAGGAAGCTGAATTAGTGATGCTAACCTAGTCCAGGGTATTTATAAAAGCATTTGAGTTTCAGTGTCAGCCTGAAATACCACTTCATTTCCCCACTAATCGGACAGGCAGGAATAAGGATCTACAAATCCAAATTCAGCCATGTACCTAAAATGCTGCAATCTCAACCTTCTGAGCTTCTACCTTACAATAAAATCTTTTTTTAAAGGTTGAGTCTGGTATGTATATCTTTCTAAGGTACTATTGTGAAACACAGGCTTGAAATCACCTTCTGGTAAGTAGGGGTTTAGAAAATAGTCACAGTTGATTAAACCCTTGCATTTGAGCAGGGTTTTATGGATTACACAGGGTCATCACATAGATTATGGTTGTTCCTCCTAACAACCTTGAGAGGTCAAAATCTCGATCATTCCCATTTTACAGATGAGGAAAGCAAGAAAACTAAACTTGAGATTGAGTTTAGTAACTTTCCCAGGCATTCTGTCCACAGACCTCATGCTCTTTGAACTCTAACGTGTGTTAAGCCTGTACCTTGGTGCTCACTCACAAACTTTACTTCCCCAAGTAACACAAACTCAGATCAAAGAAGGCAGAGGGTTAGCCGCTTGCATAAGCATCAGCCAATCAAGTGTATCCAGGATGGGCTAAAGCCCTGTGGTTACTGCTGTGAGGGGAGCACAGGTCCTGGAATCACCATGACTTTTACACTGAAAAGGACCTTAACTTCATCTGCTTGAACCTCCACCTTCTATCTGAATCAACTAAAGCTCAGAGAGACTAAGAGGCTTCCCAAGGTCATACAGCAGTTAAAGTTAGCCAATATTTGAGGCCTGGTATTCAACAAGGCTGCCTTCTTAAGGAGCCTACATTCAGGAAGACAGGGCTGTTACAGGTCACAGGGCAAGAGCCATCTCAAGGTAACACACAACTGTTTACAAATGACTCATACTGACGTGGACCAGCCTGATGGCTCAGGAAACAGATGTAGCTGGGACACCATGACAGAGCATCATGCTTCTGAGCGAAGAGGCTTAATGAGCTGGAGCCATAGTCTGTGCTTCCTGGTTTTACAGCTGGATTTATTAAACTAGGTGGAAAAAGCAATAAGGTTCATCTAAGGAAATAAAGCAGTTGTGGCTTCAGAGGTTAAGAGCCCTGAACCCTGCCCCTGAGAGCCCGTGGGTCTTAAAAAGGTAGCCCTTCCTTCAGACAGGAGCCTCCTGTGCTGTTGACAGCAACAGGAAATGTTTCTATTGACCAGAAAATGCTGGCAGGGTGGGGGCCCAGTGCTGGGTGTTAGTCACAGAGCGCACACCCTCCCACCTGCTGCCACTGTATCCACTCACTGTAAACAAACCACTTATCTCTACTTCCCGGACCAAGTTTACTCTCTGGGCAGGGGCTAAAAACTACTCAGAGACGTGGAGGCAGTATAGTCCACATAGCCAGGAGGAAGGGTGGCAGGCTCCACAGCCAGACAAACTCGTCTTCAAATCCCAACTCTGCTACTTCCTAGCTGGTTGACTTCGGACAACTCATGGCTGTTCTTGGGGGGTCATTTTCCTTACCTGTGAAATAATCACAACAGAGCCTACAGGTGGGGGAGAAATGAGATTCTCCCTGTGGAGTGCCTAGTATAAAGCCTATACATATAAATGTCACAAAGTAGTCATGATAAGTATTTCAAAAGATTAGAATTCATGTCTTAATCCTCCCAATCCTTCAAGGTCCAGCTCAAATGCCTCTTCCTTTCGGAAGCATACCGTAACTTCCTGAGCTGGAGAAATGATGATGGTAATGTTTTCTGAGCTCTTATTACCTTATTAGATGAGGTATTAAAATTTTACCTACATTATCTCATGTAATTCTCATAACTGTCCTAGGAGGGAGGTATTTTTATTACACCCACTTATAGATGAGGACCCATGGAAGATCAAAGTGTCTGTCCAAAGCAACTCACATGACTAATATTCACTGAGCATTAATTATGTGCCAGGCTCTGTTCTAGTACTTTGCAGGTACCAGTTCATTGAATCCTCACTATGAGCCCACGAAGTGGAGGTTATTCCTGGAAGGAGTGGCAGCGACTTGCCCGAAGAGTCAGAGACTGTGCTCCTCCAGAGGCTGGGCTGCAGCCACTGCACCACACGGCCACATCTTAAACCCAACTCTCTGGACTGGGAGCCCAACATTTTAATCATTATACTTTCCTCATCCAGGAAATAAGAGCACTTTATCTGTACTCTATTGCACTTCACTTTCTACTTCCTACACATTCATTTAGCAGGCCTTACCTACCCTTCTACACTGTAAATCCCATGGAGTCAGACTCTATTTTTATTCCTACCAGTGTTAAGGATGATGCTTAAACAAGAAACTATTCAATACATGTTGACAGGATTTAAAAACAACCCCATCTGTTAGATTAGCTACGCTCTATGAAAGATTGGCAAAGGGGAGATAGGCTTTGATTGTGGAGCTGAGGGTGAGCTGGGAAAACCAACATCAGGGGGTCTCATTTGTCCAGATATGCAATGAGCATGTGGCTGCAGCAAGGGAGACTGGAGCTTGAGGACCCTGGAAAGATTAAAGAAGAAGAAGCCACAGAGCTGTTGACCCTCTGGGGAAGGTAGGAGCACAGTGTGGTGGTTTTAAAAATGTTCCTAAATTCGGGGGGCGGAGCCAGGATGGCGGCGTGAGTAGAGCAGTGGAAATCTCCTCCCCAAAACACATAGAGCTATGAAAATATAACAAAGAAAAATCTTCCTAAAATAGAGACCACAGGACACAGGACAACATCCAGACCACATCCACACCTGCAAGAACCCAGCGCCTTGTGAAGGGGGTAAGATACAAGCCCCAGCCCGGCGGGACCCGAGCGCCCCTCCCCCCGGCTCCTGGCGGGTGGAGAGAAACCGGAGCGGTTTTTTTTTTTTTTTTTTTGGCGAGCGCTTTTTGGAAGCCTTAGAGGGACGGGCCCCCGTTGCTGGGGAGGCAGGGTGGCGGGACCGGTGAGGAGGTGCCTGGGAACGGCGCCGGAGGACAAAGAATATCCCGCGTTTCTCCCTGCGAGACCGGCGGGCGGGTGCCTGAGACCGGTGCCTGAGGACGGAGGAGGTCGCGCGTTTTTCCCCTTTTTTTTTTTCTCTTTTTGGCGAGCGCTTTTTGGAAGCCTTGAAGGGACGGGGACCCCAGTGCTAGGGAGGCAGGGTGGCGGGACTGGTGAGCGGGTGGCTGGGACCGGCGCCTGAGGACAAAGAATATCCCCCGTTTTTCCCTGCGGGACCGGTGGGCGGGTGCCTGAGACCGGCACTTGAGGACAGAGGAAATCGCGCGTTTTTCCCCTTTTTTTTTTCTCTTTTCTGCGAGTGCTTTTTGGAAGCCTAAAAGGAACAGGGACCCCGGTGCTAGGGAGGCAGGGCGGCGGGACTGGTGAGCGGGTGCCTGGGACCAGTGCCTGAGGACAAAGAATATCGAGCGTACCTTCCCTGCGGGACCGGTGGGTGGGTGCTTTTTGGAAGCCTTGAAAGGACAGGGACCCTGGTGCTAGGGAGACAGGGCAGCAGGACCAGTGAGCAGGTGCCGGGGACCGGCACCTGAGGACAAAAAAAAAAAAAAAAAATCGCTTGTTTTTTCCTTTTTTTTCCTTTTTTTTTTTCTCTTTCTTTCTGTTCCCTCTCTCATTGTTGCTGTTGTTGTTTTGGTTTGGAGAGTACTTTTTGGAAATCTTAAAGGGACAGGACAGGTCACTTAGACCAGAGGCAGGGAATCTGGGGATCTCTGGGCACTCTAACCCCCTGGGCAGCAGGGAGCACAGAGGCCCCTTACGGAGATAAATAGCCTCCTGGCCGCTCCCCCTCCAACGGGGCTCCACCATTTTGGAGGAACAACCCCAGCCAGGCCAAGCCCACAGCAACAGTGTAGATAAACCCCAAAGCAACTGGGCAGGAAGCAGAAGCCCTGTCTGCGCACAGCTGCCCAGAACAACCAACTAGAGGTCGCTATTCTCCCAGGAAAAGGCTACAAACCAACAAGAAGGGAAGCTCCTCCAGCGGTCACTTGTACCAGCTCTGCAAACTATCTCTATCACCATGAAAAGGCAAAACTACAGGCAGACAAAGATCACAGAGACAACACCTGAGAAGGAGACGGACCTAACTAGTCCTCCTGAAAAAGAATTCAAAATAAAAATCATGAACATGCTGACAGAGATGCAGAGAAAAATGCAAGAGCAATGGGATGAGATGCAGAGAAAAATGCAAGAGCAGTGGGATGAGATGCAGAGAAAAATGCAAGAGCAGTGGGATGAAGTCCGGAAGGAGATCACAGATGTCAGGAAAGAGATCACAGAAGTGAAACAATCCCTGGAAGGATTTATAAGCAGAATGGATAAGATGCAAGAGGCCATTGAAGGAATAGAAGCCAGAGAACAGGAACGTATAGAAGCTGACATAGAGAGAGATAAAAGGATCTCCAGGAATGAAACAACACTAAGAGAAATATGTGACCAATACAAAAGGAATAACATTCGTATTATAGGGATACCAGAAGAGGAAGAAAGAGGAAAAGGGATAGAAAGTGTCTTTGAAGAAATAATTGCTGAAAACTTCCCCAAACTGGGGGAGGAAATAATCGAACAGACCATGGAATTACACAGAACCCCCAACAGAAAGGATCCAAGGAGGACAACACCAAGACACATAGTAATTAAAATGGCAAGGATCAAGGACAAGGAAAGAGTTTTAAAGGCAGCTAGAGAGAAAAAGGTCACCTATAAAGGAAAACCAATCAGGCTAACATCAGACTTCTCAACAGAAACCCTACAGGCCAGAAGAGAATGGCATGATATACTTAATGCAATGAAACAGAAGGGCCTTGAACCAAGGATACTATATCCAGCACGACTATCATTTAAATATGATGGTGGGATCAAACAATTCCCAGACAAGCAAAAGCTGAGGGAATTTGCTTCCCACAAACCACCTCTACAGGGCATCCTACAGGGACTGCTCTAGATGGGAGCACCCCTAAAAAGAGCACAGAACAAAACACACAACATATGAAGAATGGAGGAGGAGGAATAAGAAGGGAGAGAAGAAAAGAATCTCCAGACAGTGTATATAACAGCTCAATAAGCGAGCTAAGTTAGGCAGTAAGATACTAAAGAAGCTAACCTTGAACCTTTGGTAACCACGAATCTAAAGCCTGAAATGGCAATAAGTACATATCTCTCAATAGTCACCCTAAATGTAAATGGACTTAATGCACCAATCAAAAGACATAGAGTAATAGAATGGATAAAAAAGCAAGACCCATCTATATGCTGCTTACAAGAAACTCACCTTAAACCCAAAGATAAGCATAGACTAAAAGTCAAGGGATGGAAAAACATATTTCAGGCAAACAACAGTGAGAAGAAAGCAGGGGTTGCAGTACTAATATCAGACAAAATAGACTTCAAAACAAAGAAAGTAACAAGAGATAAAGAAGGCCACTACATAATGATAAAGGGCTCAGTCCAACAAGAGGATATAACCATTCTAAATATATATGCACCCAACACAGGAGCACCAGCATATGTGAAGCAAATACTAACAGAACTAAAGAGGGAAATAGACTGCAATGCATTCATTGTAGGAGACTTCAACACACCACTCACCCCAAAGGATAGATCCACCGGGCAGAAAATAAGTAAAGACACACAGGCACTGAACAACACACTAGAACAGATGGACCTAATAGACATCTATAGAACTCTACATCCAAAAGCAACAGGATATACATTCTTCTCAAGTGCACATGGAACATTCTCCAGAATAGACCACATACTAGCTCACAAAAAGAGCCTCAGTAAATTCCAAAATATTGAAATTCTACCAACCAATTTTTCAGACCACAAAGGTATGAAAGTAGAAATAAATTCTACAAAGAAAACAAAAAGGCTCACAAACACATGGAGGCTTAACAACATGCTACTAAATAATCAATGGATCAATGAACAAATCAAAATAGAGATCAAGGAATATATAAAAACAAATGACAACAACAACACTAAGCCCCAACTTCTGTGGGATGCAGCGAAAGCAGTCTTAAGAGGAAAGTATATAGCAATCCAGGCACACTTGAAGAAGGAAGAACAATCCCAAATGAATAGTCTAACATCACAATTATTAAAACTGGAAAAAGAAGAACAAATGAGGCCTAAAGTCAGCAGAAGGAGGGACATAATAAAGATCAGAGAAGAAATAAACAAAATTGAGAAGAATAAAACAATAGCAAGAATCAACGAAACCAAGAGCTGGTTCTTTGAGAAAATAAACAAAATAGATAAGCCTCTAGCCCAACTTATTAAGAGAAAAAGAGAGTCAACACAAATCAACATAATCAGAAATGAGAATGGAAAAATCACGACAGACTCCACAGAAATACAAAGAACTATTAAAGACTACTATGAAAACCTATATGCCAACACGCTGGAAAACCTAGAAGAAATGGACAACTTCCTAGAAAAATACAACCTTCCAAGACTGACCAAGGAAGAAACACAAAAGTTAAACAAACCAATTACAAGCAAAGAAATTGAAACAGTAATCAAAAATCTACCCAAGAACAAAACCCACGGGCCGGACGGATTTACCTCGGAATTTTATCAGACATACAGAGAAGACCAGTGGAACAGATTAGAGACCCCAGAAATTAACCCAAACATATATGGTCAATTAATATTTGATAAAGGAGCCATGGACATACAATGGCAAAATGACAGTCTCTTCAACAGATGGTGCTGGCAAAACTGGACAGCTACATGTAGGAGAATGAAACTGGACCATTGTCTAACCCCATATACAAAGGTAAACTCAAAATGGATCAAAGACCTGAATGTAAGGCATGAAACCATTAAACTCTTGGAAAAAAACATAGGCAAAAACCTCTTAGACATAAACATGAGTGATCTCTTCTTGAACATATCTCCCCGGGCAAGGAAAACAACAGCAAAAATGAGCAAGTGGGACTACATTAAGCTGAAAAGCTTCTGTACAGCGAAAGACACCATCAATAGAACAAAAAGGAACCCTACAGTATGGGAGAATATATTTGAAAATGACAGATCCGATAAAGGCTTGACGTCCAGAATATATAAAGAGCTCACACGCCTCAACAAACAAAAAACAAATAACCCAATTAAAAAATGGGCAGAGAAACTGAACAGACAGTTCTCTAAAAAAGAAATACAGATGGCCAACAGACACATGAAAAGATGCTCCACATCGCTAATTATCAGAGAAATGCAAATTAAAACTACAATGAGGTATCACCTCACACCAGTAAGGATAGCTGCCATCCAAAAGACAAACAACAACAAATGTTGGCGAGGCTGTGGAGAACGGGGAACCCTCCTACACTGCTGGTGGGAATGTAAATTAGTTCAACCATTGTGGAAAGCAGTATGGAGGTGCATCAAAATGCTCAAAACAGACCTACCATTTGACCCAGGAATTCCACTCCTAGGAATTTACCCTAAGAACGCAGCAATCAAGTTTGAGAAAGACAGATGCACTCCTATGTTTATCGCAGCACTATTTACAATAGCCAAGAATTGGAAGCAACCTAAATGTCCATCTGTAGATGAATGGATAAAGAAGATGTGGTACATATACACAATGGAATACTACTCAGCCATAAGAAGTGGAAAAATCCAACCATTTGCAGCAACATGGATGGAGCTGGAGAGTATTATGCTCAGTGAAATAAGCCAAGCGGAGAAAGAGAAATACCAAATGATTTCACTCATCTGAGGAGTATAGGAACAAAGGAAAAACTGAAGGAACAAAACAGCAGCAGAATTACAGAACCCAAAAATGGACTAACAGGTACCAAAGGGAAAGGAACTAGGGAGGATGGGTGGGCAGGGAGGGATAACGGGGGGGAAGAAGAAGGGGGGTATTAAGATTAGCATGCATGGGGGGGAGGGAGAAAGGGGAGGGTGGGCTGCACAACACAGAGAGGACAAGTAGTGACTCTACCACATTTTGCTAAGCTGATGGACAGTAACCGTAATGTGGTTGTTAGGGGGGACCTGATATAGGGGAGAGCATAGTAAACATAGTATTCTTCAGGTAAGTGTAGATTAAAAATTTTAAAAAAAAAAGAAAGAAAGAAAGAAAGAAAAGGGGGATTACTCCTTAACAGGATAAAACTATTGGTAAATCAAAGATCAACACATGCTTTAAATATCCTTAATGTTGATCACTTAAAGGGTGTCAGATGATCAGCTATGGAGGTACTCTTTTCTGATAATATTCCTTTCTCTTAATTAAAAAAAAAAAAAAAAAGCAGTTACTGTGTGCTGACCTCCAATGAGTTCTGCACAGTGGTATAGAGGGCATGTCAAAGTGTGGGCAAAGGGTCTGTTTGTTTCTACGCCGAAGATCAAGGCCTAGCTTGGATACCCAGAAAATGAACTAAGATACGATATGAGGAGGAGCTTCCGGCATCAGCACTCTCTGGAGGACTTGTGCCGGGGGATGATCATCAAAAAGCCTCCACAGGGATCCGGACGATGCTGCGGTTGTGGCTGCATCCAGCCCACCGTCTCCTGGACTTGCCATAAGAAGGAGGAGGGAGATGTCTAGGCTGGCATGTGCATACAGTGAGACAACGAATTTGACCGGATCTGTACTGTTGGAACTCAACCAGGAGTTGGGAGGGGTGCAAGTTGTAGCACCCCAAAATCTCATGACTATAGACTATCTATGGTTAAAAGAACATATGGGATGTGAACAGATCCCAGAAATGGGCTGCTTTAATTTGTCTGATGGTTCAAGTACAGTTGGACAATATCCATCATATCATAGATAAATTTTCACAAATGCCTAGGGTGCCTAAATGGTTTTCTTGGCTTCACTGGAGATGGCTGGTAATTATAGATTTGCTTTGTTTATGTCACCGTATTCCTATTATGTTAATATGTGTGTGCAAATTAGTTAGTAGTTTAAAACCTATACATACTTAAGGTACTATACAAGAAGATATGTCAAAGAAATAATCAATCCTCCCAAGTTTCCTTCATATGCTACATTTATAGCTTTTCTTCTTCCTTCCTAATTACAAACCTTAAATAGAATTCGTGCCTCATATCGAATTTACCGAGTATCATAATTCCTCCAGGTGGTAAAGATACCTCGAGACAAGTGCTGGGCATAGAAGCCACAGGGCATAAATCTGCAAAGAAGTAAAAAGCTAACCTTTGCAAACAATATGGCTTCTCTCTCACTTACCAACTTTACATTTCCCTGTATGGCCCCGGAAGATGACTGGTTAGCCAGAGACGGGTAAGATTCCTCAAGGGAGGAACAACCTAAGACAGGCACAGTCGCAGGGGGGCCATCAGGTGAGAATTTGGGGATCAACAGAGGTGAGGCTCAGAACCTCACCCCCCCTGCTTTGAGAGAAATCTTCTGCATCCGTGGATGTCTTGCTGCCCTTGTCTAGCCTGGATTAATACTTAGTTCATAGGCACACACCTGATCATCTGATCATCTACATTTGCCCTCTTACAGCACTAAACTATGTTTTCTACCTTTATCTTGCATCTACCTACCACTTCAGCATTTTATTAAAAATAAAAATAATAATAATAATAGGAGAAAAGTGGGATCAACATATAAATCAAGTACAAAAATCAAACGAATATTCATATTTGACCTGATGGTTTATAGGTCATATTGCATGATCAAAACCGAAAGTTTCTGTGATGACTGCCCTTGTACTGTTCACCATGTAAGAATTTATTCACTATGTAAGAATTCATTCACCATGTAAGAACTTGTTCGTTATGCTTCAGAAGATTGGAGACTGACGAGAATTAGGCTTGAGATGGATTAATGACTGTACATTGAGCGTTGACCCCCCTATACTGAATTTTATTGTTCTTAACAACCATTTGATCAATAAATATGAGAGATGCCCTCTCAAAAAAAAAAAATTATACCTGGATTAAAAAAAGGTGAATTGCCTGAAAAAAAAAAAAAATGTTCCTAAATTCTTGGAAAATCCTTCCCTCAAAGGGTGAAGGCTAAATCCTCTCCCTCTCAGTGTGGGCTGGACTTAGTGATTCATTTCTAACAACAGAATGTGGCACAACTGTCAGTGTCTGACTTCCTGGGTTTGGTCAGTTTCTGCCTGGCTCTCTCTTGCATCACCCGGTCTGGGGGAAGTCAGCTGCCATGAGGACACTCAAGCAGCCTATAAGGACCCACGAGGTAAGAAACTGAGGCCTCCTGCCAGGGGCCAACAAGGAGCTGAGTCTCCCTGCCAAGTGTGAGGGCTTCATCTTGAAAGTGGATCCTGCAGTTTCCATCAAGCCTTCAGATGAGACTGCAGCTCCTCCCAGCATCTTGACGGAAACCTCAAGAGAAATTCTGTGCCAGAGCCACCAAGCTAAGGTATTCCCAAATTCCTCACCCACAGAGAAGATAAATGTTTTTTGTTTTAAGCTGCTGAATTAGGGGGAATGTGTTATACAGCAGTAGTTAAGTAGTAAGCACAGCAAGAACCTGACTGCAAACAAGAAGCCAGGATGAGGAGAGGAGGGAGGAGAAATAAGGGTTTGAAAGATTCCTGAATGATCCCCTTGTCCTGCTACTGTCTACATAGTAGCTACGATATGGCGCCCTGGCCTTGTAGAAAAATGCACACTCAAAAGTTGCCAGCCATCCTTGCTTTCTGCTAGAATTTTCAGATGGCCCCAGTGTACCTTGAAGATACTGACTTGGGTTAAGAAAATCTTTGACTAGCCCCTTTCTACTTGGCAATCCCTGTTTAGAAAAGAATGGCCAGTCTTAATGGCAGGAAAGATTGCCACAGGGACAGATATATAGAGGATATCTGCTTAAAAAGCTAATAGGCAACCCACAATATCTGACAAAGTCCCAAAAAAAAAGTTTCCAAAGTTGGCATGTATTCTGAAGAGCACACATCAATGCAAGCACACCAGAGCATTGTCAAGTCTAACCACAAGCTGACAGTACATATTTCCAGAGACCATTTCCCAATGTGCAAGTTCACAGGGGAGAGCTGGGATGTCTGCAAAACACCCAAAGTAAGTCACAAGCCATAGGGTAGAGGGAGTAACCCATGGAAACATCGGCGGCCACAGTGGCAAAGTTGTTGCCGCTGTGTACATGTATGTGCTCCAGGGGGCATGGACCACTCTGGCAGACCAGCGATCACCTCCCTTCCCCATCTGAACGGTTGTCTGGTTGACCTGAGAAACACTCTCCTCAGGCACAATCATCCAGATGAAATCACTTGCCTCTGCTACTAATAAAACATAAAGTTCTTCCATTCACTCAGCTACAAAACACTGTTATAAACTACACAGTTGAGAGGACATTCATGGTTTGTATTCAGCTTGGCACCCCAGATCTCTTTCCCATAATATAGAACCAGCTGGAAAAATGCTAGTGGGCTTTACACTGAGTAATAAGCAAAGGTAAGCATTCCCTTGAGTGATTGCCCTGCAGGCTTAGGGCAGAGGAATAGATGTCTCAGCTTCCTGTAACCCAGCTTGTCACCCACATTACCCACATCTGAAGCACATGCAAAGTTAAGGCCACATACATAGTTTAGCCCATCACCCTGCCACTTGCTCCCAGCATCTCCCCTAGAGCTTGGTTTTTTCTTGCCTACCTTGGTTTCCATGGGAACCCGTGACTGGGGGACGCTGAAGGAGTTTGTCCTGAGAAGATACTGTGATGTGAGCAGCAAGAAGCAGGGCACCAGCCCGGGATACAGGGCTGGGCTGACCCACATTGTGCTGGGGAGCGAGGCCTGGGCAGGCCTTCGGAGCCTTTGGGCACCCATGGCAGTTGCTGCCTCTGCTCTGGACACACCTCGCAGGTGCAGCGGGGCAGTGCTCAGACCTACCTCAGGGGGCACATGGAAAGGTTCCACCTCCACCTCGGTTGAGTTGGTTTTGTCTGAAGCCTGCTGGGGTTTTCCATCGTCAGTTCTGTCAACATTGTCCTTGCTCAGGCCTTTGGAAGACTTGGGGCCTTTGTCCTTTGCAGACATCTTGAGGTCCTTGAGTGCCTTGGAAAATTTAGACTCCTGTGCCCCTCCCGAGAGGATTTCCACAGCAATTTCTACTAAGATTCTGCCCCGGAATGACACGCCTTCCCCAAAGCCCTCGTTCAGCTCCTGGTAGTCATCCATCAGACTGTGGTTCCTGGGTGAGCCATACAGGTTAATCCAGGCAGGCCCGAAGGTAGGTAGAAAGCCTTCGAAAGAGCCCAAGCTTCAGTTGCCTATTTGTGTTTTCAAGTTGATCATTTTTTGCTTTATGAAAGTTGTACACATTCATTTAGAAATTTAAAATATATAGAAAAGACAAGAGAAAATATTTACAGAATATCCCATCACCAAAGAAAGCCTCAAGTGCCATTTTGGTATATTTCTTTCTAATCTTCTTTCCATGCTTATGTGTAAGTTTGTCCACAACTGTAGTAATACTATGAACGCCCACATGCATCCTTATGTTCTTTTATCCATCAAATGTTTAATGACTCCTAACATGTTTCAGGCACCATGACAGACACTAAACATGCTGCCCAGTGGAGAACAAAGCACATACAAACAATAAACAAATAAAAATTGACGTTATAAATGCTATGAAGGTACCTTTTGCCACAAGGACAAATAACAGGCTGATATGGAATAGAGAGGAATTAGAGGGAGCAGAGAGGAATCTGGGCAGAGGGGACAGCAATGTCAATTGGAAGGGGCATGCAGACAGAAGGGTCTATAAGAGAAAACAATCGTGGCTGGAGTCCAGGGGGTGAGCAGTGTGAGAGGAATCTGGAGAGGTGAATCGGTCTTGGGGGCCTTAATAAGAATTTTGGTTTTTATCCTAGAAATTGTGGGACTATTTTAGTGGAATTTAAGATATGACACAATCTGATGTGTGTTTTAAGATCACTCTGGCTGCTCTATGAAGTGTTGCACAAATAGATGGCTAAAACTGAAGACATTGGTGGCTTAGAATAGGGTGATGGTAGTGGAGACTGAGAGAAGTAAATGTTCTGAGATACATCTTAGACGTAGAACCGAAAAGACCTAGTGATTTTAACTTATTATCAGCATTAAGTTTTCCTTTCTTAATACACAGCTTCTGGGAATTACACAGTGTCTATGTGAGCATCTCTTTGGCAGCAGACTGTTCCATTTTGACAGGCAAGCACAGCATGGTGGTCTCAGAGCCAAGCCTCAGACTTGACTGCCTAGGTTCAAATCTCAACTCTCAGCTCTGCCATTTTCAGGCTGTGTGACGTTGGGCAGGTTTTTTAACATCACTATGCCTCAGTTTACTCATCTAAAATGGAGATGCTAATAGTACCTATCTCATGGATCAGGACTAAAAAGAGATAGTATCTATTAAGTGCTTCACACAGGCCCTTAGGAAGTGCTAGAGGACAGCAGTCATTACTCTTAATAAGTATATGTATCATTATTTGCTTAACAGTTCTCCCATTGTTGACAAGAGGATGTTTCCATATGTTTTACTGTTATCAATAGTTTTATGCCTAAATGCGTCTGCTCCCTAACCCCTATGGACTAGATGTTATCCCTCCTTTGAATAAATTTTAAGAAGCAGAGATATTAAGTTAAAAGAGATAGAAAGACTTTATGGCCCCTGATGTCTACTTTTAAAACCACTGTTACACATCTCCCTGTACATGATAAAGATATTCCTGAAAAGTTGTGGGTAAAACATGCTTACATCTAGTTGAGAAATGTTGTAGATGGTGGAATGTGCTTTCTACTTAAAGCAATCCTGTGACAAACCTTCCCATAATATGAAGAGTTAAACAATAGGTATTTTATGGCATCACTCTGTGACTGGCATAAAAATGTATAAATCCTGTCCACTGCTTAAATAAAGCCTTCAGTATATATGTGCAGAGTACTCACATATGCACATACACACAAATAAATGCACCAGTTAACATAAATTTGCAGTGCAGAGAGAGATTACCTTGGGATTTAAAGGAGGGAGGGTTAGTTGGGATATTTAGAGAATTATCACCTACTAATTAATGTTTTGCAAATAAAGAACCTCTTACTGGCTGTAGTTCTTAGGCTAGGTGGATTGGCTGGGACTCTCCAGTCCCACCCTGGCTGGCTGTGTACACAGCCAGCACCACAGCCCTGCAATGTTCATGCTCTCATGCTCCCATCCGTGATTTGGGGACACAATATTTTTTGTACCATTTAAGTATTTAATAACCATTCTTAGCTTTAAACTGTACACATATATTTGGCAGGCTGGATGTGGCCCATGGACTGCAGTGTGCCAACTTCTGATCTAATCTAGTCTTATTTTTCATTTTAGAAACCTACGGCCCAGAGAGAGGAAGCGATGACCTTGGGGACACACACAGCAGTGTTGGTGGGAGAGCCAGGACTGGGAGAAGCCTCCTGGGTCCCAGTGCCCACCTCTATCTGTTGCCCTGAACCGAAACCACAGACCCACAGAGCCTGGAAGGCGCCTGACACGCTGCCTGCTCCAACCCTCTCATGTTAAAGGTGAGGGCTCTAAAGCCATCATTTCAATACCCTATTTCCAGTCAAAGGCTTTACCTTTATCTCCATCTTGCTCGTTGGAGATTCTCTTCAGGTCAATGAAATGAGTTGCCAGTGCTACATCATTCATGCTGCCCTCGTCCCACACCTGGATTTTCACCCTCCGACACAAGGGAGGGAACATTTCCTTGAAGACCACCTGCTCGTGCCACACCGGATCGGCGCAGTTCTTCTGCACCGTGGTTCGCCCCTAAGAACAAAGCCAGGAGGATGTGAGCCACAGAAGGAAGCACAAGAGGCCAGTGACTGATGAAAGAAAAACTCTTTAAACTCTGGAAACTAAAGTGAATTGCCAAAAATAATGAACCTGCTTCCACCCAACACCCATGAAAATCCTTCACACCCAGAGAACGTTACTGATGGTTACTCTGCTCCAACAGTGTGCCAGGCATCGGGAACAAAGGTGACTAAGTCATGGGGCCTGCCCCCAGGAAGTTCCCAATATCACACTAGGGCTGAGAGGAAGCTAACACACGTGTTATGGACAAAAAGCGTCCCATGCACCTCCAGGGGTGTGCAGCACATGTAGTTAGGCCCTGAGCTCCTGTTTTATAGAAGTAGGACCTTGGACAAATCATTTCCCTAGTCTGGACCTCAGTTTCTTCTAGTCACAAAATGGAGGTGAGGTCCTTATATAACTAAAAGGGGGTCCAATGCAAAAATACTCCAGCGTTCACCCTGCCAAGGGGAGGAGTCAGTGTAGGCAAATATTTTAAGGGCAGAGACAACATGTGTCAGCTGAAGCTTCAAAGTCTAGCCATGTGCCCAGACCTGACCATGTGCCCAGGCCCTGGTACTTCCAATGGGTCCTGAGCAGGGAAAAGCAGGGAACAGAAATGTCCAGGCCTACATGGGACAATGACTACCGCGGAGCATATTGGGAAGGTGGTGGTAATGCTGGGGGCCTGGGGGCTGGGTAACAGCTCAGAGAGGAAGCCAGAGGTGGGGAAGGAGGCCTGTCTGCCTGGGTCCTCAGCGCTCTTCTCCACAGCCTCCAGCAGACAGGGAGTGGGTGAGCCTTCTCTACGCCCCTGCCATGTGACTCAGTACCTTTTGTGACAAGCTTTCTCTCTCAAGGCACTTTCTGGTTTTTATTTTAAATTAATTTCCCTTGATTAGCAATGTCCTGGGTAAAAAGTAGAGTTCTGGCCCAGGCTGCTGTTGTAGGTGACAGCAGTTCTCACCGTCTGCCCTGCAAAGGAGACCTCAACGAAGGGGTCCACGAGGTCCTTACTGTCACCCACAAATGCTTTGGTGACATTCGCCATGATGCTGGAGTTCATTTTGGGCAATCCCTCTGCTTTGTAGAGTCTCACATAGAATCTGGCCCAGGGTCTTTCTGATGGAAACCCTCGAGGGATCAAAAGGTTCCTTAAGGGGGAAACAGAAACAAAAAATTAAAAAGCTCTCCCACTGGAAAAAAAAAACAGAAAAAATGTAGAAGCAATTTGGAGACAGAAAGAAGGATCCTGATAGAGAAGAAAAATCTGAAAAGACTAGGATTTACTGCTAAAATGAGTTTTCTTCCTGGTATAAATGACAGTGAAAGGTATGAATAAAGTGAATATAAACCCATTCAGGTCCTGCAATTATAGGATAAACACCATCTCTCACTGCACCTTAAAAGAGGTGCATTAAGCCTTCCCATTTCACAAACCAGTGGCTGAAATTATAATTCTCTCAAAGAGAAATCAGCCAAGTTCAGATAAATAGGATAAGCTCAGGAAGAGCTTATCTCTTACAGGTTGTTATAGGAAGACAGGCTGCTCTTGTCCTAGAAGCTGACCTCCCAAAGGATAGCACTTGATTCGCACTAATCAGTCTAACACTTGGTTTGACACCTCCTGGTGCCTTTGATTAGCAGAATCCCAAGGACAAGTCATAAACTTAGCAGTTCTCATGTAGCCATAAAGAAAGGAGGGAGGAGGGAAAAGGGACATGGAAATCAGGACATATTATTTATCTTGCATGGCCCCAGATGGACCTGTCTCACTTTTCTATTTGCTCCTCGGCATCATAAGTTTTGGGGTTGGTCTTTAAAATGTCACCCTTCCCAGTCACGTTGATGTCACACTTCAGGAAACCCTTCGTGCCAGTCCTGATGTTGCCAGGGTCTGTGAGGAGGGCCCACTTGTCACAGAACTGATGACCTGTAAAAACATCCTGACAGCTCAGTAATCCTGCACAGCAGACCCAGCGGGTCCACCCAGTTCTCCCGCACACCCATGGCCCCCAAGCTCCATTCCCTAGGAGTGGATAGCTAATCACAGTATTCCCAAGTCCCTCACTGCCTCCCTCTCCCCCTTCCCTCCTTTCCTTTTGTCTCCCACCTCTTCTCCATCTTTCTCTCCAATGTGCCACAGTTATTTGGGAAGCTTTCAACCTAGTGGAAGTCACCTGGACAGGATTCTAGCTTGGACAGTATAAGAGGACTTTAATGGAGTCAAGGAGTCACGTGTTAATTTCACAGGCCGTAAATGTAGCTCATGGATCTTTTCATTTACATCTATGCTGTGAATCCAAACTTCAAAATCTCTTATAAGATGTAGATTTCTGGCCTATCTAAAAACAGCTGTTGGATCTGGTGATGCAGAATGCACATTTGCACATGACAACAGGTAGCAAATAGCTGAGAGCTCCTCTCACGGCTTGTGAGACCTCCTGTCCCACACCCTGCATCACTATTCAGTGTATTAAAGTCAGCCCCCTGCCTCAGTTATGCCCACTGCTGCCCCCTGGGATCATGCGAGTTGGAATCTCATTTGTTGCTGGCCCTCTTACTTTTTAGCTCTTGACCTTGGACAAATGAACTATCTTTTCTGAGTTTCACTTACCTAAAAATCCAGACTAATAATTATTATAGCAAACCCTTACATGGCATGCCACATTCATTATTCTGTGCTGTGTTCCATACCAAGCACTTTCTGTATATTTATTAACTTAATCTTCCTATGAAAGAGGTGTTATTTTATCCCAATTTTTACAGATAAGGAAACTGAGCTGCAGAGAAGTCATTTGCCCAAGGTTGCATAGCCAGGAGGGGGCGGAGTGGAGTTTGAAGCCAGGCAATCTGGCTCCAGAGTCTGGACGATTAACTTCTATATTCTCCCATCTTTCCTGCTTGTGGCTCAAGGCACTAAATTAGACAGAATTCGTGAAAAAAAAGTTTTTCACTCATAAGTATGAGCCATTAATTTTTTTCAATGACATGTAAGTGAATTTTAACATTAGATTTAAACATTTAGGAAAAGAGCCAGGTCTTGTTCAACTTTGTATAATTGCTGCTCGCTGTTTTTGAAAGAAAGGGTAAGTGGATGAGCAAATGAATGAACTGATCTCTGGGTGTGATAAACAAGAAGAGTAAGAGACAGAGAGAGAGCGGGAAGCGGTGCCTTCTCACCAGGTTGGTTGTACACAGTCCCCAGGTCCACCTTGAAGGAGCCGATCAGTATGCTTCCTATCAGCTTGTGGTGGAAAACCTGGGAGACATGGAGCAGTGAGTCCAGCAGCACTAGATTTTTCTTTAAGGATAAATCTGTGAAACGGGCCCATGACACCTTGACCCTCATCCAGCCTTCACTCTTGTTTGGAGCACAGTGACCTTTAGGCATCCAGCCTCAGGACTGTAAAGGGTGCCCAGAAGTCTCTCACCTGCACCTCCTCCTCCTAGCAGGTTTTCAGCTAACCCACTGTTGATGGACATCTCACAAATCTGTGCTTTTAGCCAAAATATACTCCAGTACAGCCTGCTCTTCAACACCCATCTCTGCCTATTGCAACTCTGCTCATCCTTCAATGCCTAGAGCAAATGTTACTGCTCCAAGCAGCCCTTCCTGATTGCCTGCAGCTTTCCCCTCCCTCCCCTCAACTCCCACAACACTTTGCTCCAACTCTCTCAGAGGACTCAGCACATATTGCCTTGAGGAGCTCTGGACATGTACAATAGAACACAGGAGGTGGTCATCCTCAATTTTGTCTGATCGGAAGTCAGCAGAGCACTGGCTCGTTACAGCAGCGCCTTTCAACACTAATGCTCTCAGGATGAGGAAGTTCTGAGGAAAGTGGCAGAGCCGGTACCAGGTCCAGAAGCCATACTGGATGAGACGCTGCTGGAGAGCCAGGGTAGGTCAACCTTTAGCTCAGAAATAGAAAGGCGGAGGTGGAGAAGGGCAACGGTCACTTAAGTTCCTCAAACCTTGGAGATACTCTCTTTGAGAAGAGGGGTAGATGTCCTGTGCGGCTCCCAAGTTACAGACGAGAGATTGCAGCTCACTATAAGGACAACTTTTTTAGTGGAACTTCCCAGTAATAGAAGAGGCTTTTCTAGAGAGAGTGACCTCCTGTCACTGGACACAACCAAGCTGTGCCCAAAACCCAGTCATGGAGGTAGCGGAGAGGAAGTCCTGCAGCTAGAAGTTAGATCAGTTCCTTGACTATTTCCATGACAGTTTCCTACCTTCTCTATCCACCATATGCAAGGCTTGGTTTATAACAGGTGATTAATAAACATTCAGTGAATTAATGAATGATTGATTGAGTGATGGATGCTTAGAGACTTCTGTGGGTTCTTAACAACTCCATTGGGTAGGGACAATAAGAATAAATTCAACTGACTTCAAGGAAAAAAGGAATGGCAGCCCTTTGATCTCCCTTTCCACCCTGTCTCTCTTGCCCAAACTTTGCAAGGGAGTTTGAGAACTGAGGGGAAATAAGGACAGCTTGGCTTGATAGAGGAATTACTTAAGGCCGCACACACAGGGTTCACACCATGCTTGCTGTTGCTAATGTAGCTTCCCAAAGGCCTGAGCAAGAACACAAGGCTGACTCAAACTCTCTTCTCAGGTCAGATGCATGGGGGTCCCTGCTTGCACAACGGGGTGCAAGAACCCCATACAGATCTTTAACATGGGAGGCCACCTCAACTTACCCACCCAGTGTGGCAACCCTGCTGCGGTCAAACATAGGATCACAGGAACTCCAGGGCATCTCTCAGAGAGGGCCAGGGCCCTGTGTGCCTGCAGCCACTGCCAAGGGAGGATGGTCTTTGGCACCACCAGGGTCTACTACAGCCCGACTGTCCCGATAGCATCTGCTCACAGCACTCCTCGATTCTCCCACACTGAATTTATTCTAGGCATTCTGACCTTTAGTCAATGAAGTAACAGAAAACTTGCATTAAATACTCTCCTCTCAAGGGGACTTTTCCCTTTAAAATCTTTGCTCTCTGTCCCTAAAGGTCATTTAGGGAGCCCAAACTATTCTCTTCTTCCAAGTTAGAAGAACAGAGGTAGGCAATACCAGCTTTGATCCTCAATCTAAACATCCACTTGCCTCCCAGAAAGTCAAGACCCTTGTCTACACTGCAGCTATTAAATGTTACTCTGCTTGTGCATTGAGTCCCCTGTACAAAATTTTATTGTTGTTAACTGTTAACAACCATTTGATCAATAAATATGAGAGATGCCCTCTCAAAAAAAAAATGTTAATCTGCAATCTAGACAGTGGCCATGGGAGCCTGCTACAAGGTTGGTCTCACAAATAGGTGGTTGCCCAAGGTATACAATGTCACAAAGCCCTGGGCAATGTGCCACGTCCTGAAATATCTTCTGCACCACTGGTCATCATGGCCAAAATTCAAACATTAAGAATGTTTGGCTCTTGATGACTTTTCATTCTTTAAGATTCACATTCTTCAAGTGTCCCTGAGAAAGATAATATCATAATTCCATTGCCACCCTAAGCCCTAACTCAGGATTTATATATATATGTACATATGTAACATAATATATAAAATAGAGATGAGGGGTGATAAGGACAGGCAGAAAAGTCTCCAAGACAAGTTTTGCCATCTTTACAATCCTGATTAGAGTTGGTGTCACTGTTAAGGAAAACATAAGCAGCAGTTTTGTACCTTGGGAATTATTTGGAAGAGAGCACTTTATCTTCAGCCCCCCACCCTCCTCTTTAAGGCGTGAACCCTCTCTTCTCTCTCCACTAGAGAAGCATAGAGAAGCAGCAATTTCTCAGACTGGTGAGAGAAGGGGAGTCTGCCTTCCGGTGCTGTGCCTCTACTGAGTGGTGTGAAGCTGGCAACCACCCCGCTGGCCTGCCCTCCTCCCTCGTGTGGGCTGGTGCAGCTTCAGCCTGGGCACTTTTCCTGCCCTCCCTGGTGGGCCACCCAGATACGGCACCTGCCTAGACAGGAAGCTCTCCCTGTCTCTCCTGTTCAGATGCAATCTGTGGAGGTAGGAACACACTGAGCAGGGCTGAGGAAGGGTCTCCGCAGCAGACAGAAGCTCCCTGGGGCAGGCCCTGAGATCTATATACACTCAGAGGCAACTGTGAAGAAGCCAAATGACAGCCATTTCCTTAAAACCACATTCTCTGACCCAGAGCATTACCAATATATAGTTGGTTCCTTCCTGATTCTTTCTCCTACTTCCATATTTATTAGCAATTATGAGGGAAAAAGGATGTGTGGTTAATTATTATCAGTGTGGGTACCACTCCAAGAGAGAAACACTAACATTTCACTTTGTGAAAAGAAAGAAATCAGCTCAAAATGGCAATCCAGTAAGATGTCATTTGAAACATACATTTCACATTCCCACATGAGCAAGCTATACCATCCATTTCACAATGGCCTGAGACTAGTTTATAACTTGATTCCAAGAAGCATGGAATTTCTTAAGAAGGTTTTCTTCCCCAACTTCTCTGCACTGGTTACTTCAAGCTCCATCCTGTTGGTTTCAAACTCACCAACCCACACTCACCCTCCCGAATCTATGCATCCCCCCACAGGCCAAGCTGGCCGAGAGAGTTCTCAATGGCTGGACTCTCACCCAGCTACCCACACAACCTACTACCCATGATATACTTACTGAGATTTTGATGATCTTGTCAAAAAGATGCACTTGGGGCCCAGTGAAGTCAAAGACAAAGTACTGCAAAACATAAAGTTCATTCTGACCATAAATTCCAGGCTCACAGTTGAGGACCTTATTCCTGGAATAGATGTAGGTCTATATTATTGTAACCAATAGCTGTATGGTCCCTCAATGGCATGCATACACCATCAATCAACTGGCCATTCCGTATTTAAGGTCTTCTGAGTTATTTTCAGTTTTTTTTGGGGGGGGGGAAGAGTGCCACCAACTACATCTTTGCACAGGATATGTGTGAATTTTCCTCTAAATGGACAAGAGAAATGGTATCGTTGGGTCATAACTTCGTGCACGTGAATTTTTAATAGATCATATGAATTTCTTTCTAAAGGGGCTAAGCCATTTTCATTCCCACTGGCAGCATATGAAAACAGCCATTCCTCCATACACTTACCAACTCTTAATACTACCAATTTTTTTAATTTTTTTGCTTATATATAATGATGGGTGGAAGTGGTTTCAGTGTGGTTTTAGTTTGGGGTGAACTTGGTTAAAATCTAACTTCCTCAGTATTCTCCAGTTTCAAACATCCCTGTGAAATTCCCAAGATTGACCAGGAAGAAAACGGAATTATGGACAAGGGAGATATTTAATTTTAAGAAAGTGATTGCCTTTCAGAGTTGAAGAAATTATCTGGACCTGTCTCTGTCCTGTACAGATAAGCAAACGGGAGACGAAAGGGTTTCAGACAGGCCCACATCCACATACCCAGTTATTGCTGTGCCTGGGGCCAAAGCTTAGTTCTCCTGAAGTTACCACACAAGGGGTCAAGTACTAGATGTTTCACCATCTGAACTTTATTGGGGTACCTCCCAGAAGTGAGGTTGTATGATCCTAAGACTGGTGCTTTGTTGTGAAGTGTCTGTTTTGGGGACTGGTGGGGAGGCAGCAGCAGAGAGTTGTTTCGAGAATGTTTGTTTCTTGAGCTGCAGGGAGGAGGAATGACACAGGGGCATCAGAGATGAACATCACAGCACCAGAAAGGGAGAAGTGGCCGTTAGCAGCCTCCTCTTAAAGGGCAAAACAGAAAAACCAAAATGTGAGAACTGAAAGATGTCATCATATACCACTAATAAGTGACCTTCAAAATGGCAGTTCTTAGATATCAGTGAACAGTTACAATGATGTCCCATCTTTCTGTTTAAGAAAATGGGAAAATAGGTATAACGTTTTGGGAAGTTTTTCATATATATATTCAAACGTTTTAAGAGTTTTATTTTTCAGAATTTCTTTTATGAAGAAAATTCTTGTACATTAAATTCTTCATTCTCTGACATATGACATGCCATAGATTCCTTTGGACCATTAAATTAGTTCCACTGTTTATTGCCTTCTGCTGAGTTGCACATGTTTCAGACTCAACTGTCTCACTCAGGTTCCCGAGACCTCCAAGCTTGCACACACTTCTAGCTGAGAAATATTCCCAAGCTCCTACTAACTGGATCCCCCAACAGCTGATGACCTCTGGGCTTGATATAGACTAATATCTAAAATACATTGTTTTGTGAAAATATGAAGGTCTTTTGTATATAGAATGTGGGTATAGAATGCTACCATTTAGTTATGATATTTACTTGTATTCTTGTACATGTCTGGAATATCTCTGCAAGGATACACAAACTCCTGGTGAGAATGACTGCCTCCATCTGGTGGGCAACTAGAGGATTAGGGATCAAAGATCAGAGGGACTCATATTTTTCACCACATATCATTTTATACTCTATATCTTTTATAATTTTTTACTACTGTGCAATATTTTTATTTTTAAAAGATAATTTAGGTATATGATATTTAGAAACCTCATGTCTCTCTTTGATGTTTTACCACTTTTACACTGCTTAGAAAAATACAACTGTCTTAATTTCCAATGTAGCATGCTTATTTCAGAATTAATAGTTATATTTCCAGTGTCTCTTCATGAAAAAGAATGTGTATCTTCTCAGTAACCAACACTCAATACAGTTATTGAATATAAACCCAGAGCTTATAATGGAAGATGAGCTTATAAGAAATAAGAAAATGGGTATATTAAGAACATAGCAATGAATTTAAAATCAGAAGGAATTCCTTGCTTCTCCTGTGAATTATCTTTTTGTTAAACTTTTTGCTGTTAGCAAGGAGGCTCAGAGAGTTTTCCATGGGCTTAGGCAAGTGATGGGAAGCAGTCATGAGTGGCACAACTTCTCTATTTGGCTGAAGAATATCGCAAGGTGGCTGTGAAGAACGTGGGTGGAGAGGCTGCTGGTGGTCTCCATGACTTACTTCATTGTAAAATGGGCTGTTGGTTCCTTCCTTCACTGTACTTTGCTTCTTCTCGTCCCCAATCTCAATGATCACAACTGGATCAATGTTCTCACCCATGAGCTGGCGGGCCTCAGTGATGGTTATGGAAATCTACAAAACAAAGCAGTGTGTATGCACTCTGACGGGGCTATTCATTCATAAAGAATCACTGGGGGAGGCTGGGCAGAAGGAATCAATCACTTACCTGATAATTTTGGGATCTGACCTCCCCTTCATGGATCTTAGTCAACAGTTTTGATCTATTCAAAGAAAGTTTAACATATTTGTTTCATTAAGTAAGAACGTTCTTTAGACACATAAGCCATGATAATATTTTCCCAGGTATTTCTAAGGGCTTTTATTTTTATCATATCACATATTCTCTCTCCATCTCAGGAGGAGATAAGTATAAACAGACAAGTGACTTAACCTCTCCATGAGGTTATTGATATAATTAATTATATAATACATGTGAAAGTTTAACCTAGTGCCTACATGGCAAGAATAAATGTCAGCTCTTACTGTATGATTACCAGTATCATGTATTTTTTATTTTACAGAATAAGAAACTGAGATGCCATAACAAGTTGGTGGCAGAGCTGGGTCTAAATAAGGATCTCCCTTACGTCCTGGCTGATCCTACCCACAGCATCACCTTGCCATTTCTGGTAGATGTAACAATTCTGAGTTTTTTTATTGCTTTTGAAGGAACTGGTAAAAGAAAAAATTGGAAGAAGCAGCCAAGATGCCATCTCAGTGAAATTTCACATTGCAGGGGATTTCACTTATCTGGACTGTCATAAGTAACTGAAAACACATGTGCAATACCTGGGCCTTTAGACATTGAATAACAATGGAAAGAGATGAAGAGTCCCTGTTGTCACAGAAGCAGCAATGGGTGGAAAATGAACTGAGCTTGAGTTCCTATTGTTTATTCTCTTGCCTTCTAATAATACCATCTTACATTTTATTTCATTCCATTTTTGCTGATTATAACTGAGTTGAGTAGAGAGCAAATTAGCAAAAACCTCAAGGCTTTGAAGTCAGACTGAACTGATTCGAATATTTGTTTTCCCCAATTTCGTGCCACTGGCCTTAGTTTCTTCATCTGCAAATGAAAATCATTCCTACCACAAGCGGTGGCTCGGAGGATTAAAGGAGATAATGCATGTAGGAGAGGGAGATAGCAATCTCTCCAAGGAAGAGAGAACCAAAGCATATAAAGAAAGAACTATTAAGTGTAAGACTTGTCATAGAAAAAAAAAAACGCAAGAAAAGTTCAGAGAAGAGAAACTTCTGAGAGCCAGGGCGAGCAAAGCCCACACTGCAGAGGTCAGACGGAACTGAACATAACACGGGGGATGGGATTTCAACTGATGGGGATGCACTGACCCAGAGAAAGACAAAGCCTCCCCACCTCATTTCTCTTTCTTTTGCCTTCCTCCATTCAGTGCTGTTATCCTGGTGAAATAAATGGCAAGGGATCCCTTCAAGGATATTAAAAAACAATTAAAATTCTGATTCGGGGGCTCAGAAGGGGGTTGTCACGGTGCAGTGAAGGGAGAGATATTGCAGTGAGTTTATGCATACACAGTTCATGTCTTCTTTTAAGGGTCAACCTCTGAGCTAGCATCCTGATTTCCATCTGTCTCCCACCGCATGTCACTCCTTACACACATGCCCTGGGTGCCATCCTGTCACAGCCCAGTAATAACGACTCAGGATCTGCCTTCTGGGAAGCACTCATTTGTTTTATTGGTAGCAACCATTCTAAGTGGGAAAAAAAGGGATGAGCATAAGGAGTTACCATGACTAAGAAATCAACATAAACAAGCAGGGCAGACTGAAAGCACTGAAAGTCCTGATTATCAGCTTTCCTGGATCCGTGCTCTTTGCCCTGTAGCTTGTAGTCTCCTTTCTCTGTGATGTGGACTGTACTGGTAACTTGCATCGGCCAACAGAATGAAGGACAAATGGCTTTTGCCAATTTCAAGCCGGGGCTCAAGAGACCTTGTGCACTTTGACTCTTTCTCTTGGAACTCTGCCATCAGCACCACTGGAACAAGTCCACTGGAGGAGCTGAACTATATGGAGGAGACCCACGGGCTCCAGCTGAAGCAGTCCTAGACCAGCCTACCACCAGCCAACCCTAAACTGAAATCAGCAGAGCGACCAAGTGACCAGACATGTGAGTGATCAGTAAAGCTGTCCACCTAACTCAGAGACTCATGAGCAATAACAAATGCTTACATTAAGACATGGAATTTGGGGGTTATTTGTTACACATCAGTAGCTAACAAATACAGTGAATCCATTGCAGAAGTACAGTTTGTTCTGACTTTTTTGGGTCATGTGAGTACCACCTTCTCACTTGGGACAAACAAAACTAAGACATTTAGCATCTTGATGAATTAAAGAGCAGGTGAGAGACAGCTGCTGAATCTGTCTCCTGTTACTGCCTTACTTCCTAAACTATGAGGGATATGAAGACCTTAACTCAGGTGACTTAACAGTAGAGGCTGGCAGAACCGGGACCCTGGCCTGCTGAAGGCTGACTGATATCTAGAGGCCGGCACTGCCGTGGAGAAAGCTGAGAGAACACAGAACTGTCTTCCTGCCATAGACCTTTGGCTGCTTGTAGACAGACTGGGCGTTATTCTCTGTTCTCTCAGAGCCTGCAGAGGCACCTGGCACATGGGAGGTGCTCAGGAAATGTGTGCTGACTGCCTGCATCAACACTATACCTTCTCTTTGGAGGAGCCAAGGAAACAGAAGTGATAGATGCATCATCATAAATGAAATCTTCTCCCCATCCTTCCTGGTGAGAAGAGCCCTCCTGTGGTGCTTCTGCTTCACCTTGGCCATCTAGAGAAACAGACAAAAGAAGAAAACTCTGTTAAAAGTGACGCAAACAGAGATGATCTGAGCCTCGATTCTGTGTCCAGGACTAGCTTCCTCGGATCCATGCTCTTCGCAGGACAGTGCTGTTTGCTTTCCAGGAGGGGCCTGACTCCTCTCCACCCTGTTTGTTCTGTGGGCTGACGGCTCTGATCAGAATGAGCCATGGGGGCCAGCTCCTCTGAAATGCCTGGGTTGACTGCCCCAAATCTCCACTGGCTTGTTCTTCCCCTTATGCAGGGAGGGCTTCTAACTGGAGGCAAATCCATAGTATAGGAAGCCCAGGCTCTGGTATAAGACTGATCTAGGCTCAGGAGCCACCTTCTCCACTTACTAGCTGCGTGACTTTGGGCAAACACTCACCCTCTCATGGACCTCTGTTGTAAAACATGGCCAAAGGAGTCTACATTTCAGAGTCAAGAATGATGTACGTCAAGCAGGGGCTTATTAAATGTATCATAAGTATTATTTTTCATAAGGCTGTTGAAGGAAGGGAACTTACTCAATCTGTGTCCCCAGGCCCTGCTACAAGGTCATAATCTCAAAGACACCAGGACAGATTTCAGTGCTTTTTCTACTCACTCCCTCACACCTTCAATTTGACTGAATGCAAGTACTTCTATTAAGCTTTAAGCCTTGTCCCCACTTAGAACATAATGCCACTCCTGTCCCACCCAAGACAATTATTGTTGCCAGCACCTTAATATGAATGAATTTCCATAGTTTTCTATTGTAAGATTGGGTTTTACCTGAGAGGAAGGGGTAGAGGTGGGGGGCAGCAGGCATAAGGCCACAGGACCCCTTCAACAGACAGACGGCAGCATAGGGTAAAGGAGCCCCTCCCCACATGCCAGGGAGATGGGAAAGGTGAAGATAAAGCAGACTCACTGCACCATTTTGGTGTAGAATGGTCCAGAAAGCCAGCTTTGAACTGGCTGCTGTCAGGGACCCCAGCAGAAGTCTCCAGATCACCCCAGAGCTGTCCACTGGAAGCAGCTGATCCCATTTGATTCAACAGACATGAGTATCTACCTGATAGTGGGCGTGGCCTCCGCTGGCTTGTTCACACTGTGCCTCAGGACTTTGCTCTTTTGGAGAAGGAAACAGCCCATTCTAAGGGCAGAAAGTCAGACAGCCTAGATTTACATCCAATACCACTGCTTCCTGGCTCTGGCTTCCCACTCATAGGGCCACCTTCACACATCTGTGCAGCCACTACGGAGCACCCTGTGACCCGGAGGACCTCGTGGCACTTGGCTTAATGCTCTGCTGGTGCCATTCAGAAGTTCTTAATAATTTCTTAACAAGGACCTCACACTTCTGTTTTTCCTGAGCCCTGCAGATTCTGCAGCTGGCCCTCTGCACACTTTACATCCTCTCTCTGCATCTCTGCAACCTCGTTTGTAAAATTGAGACAGTGGCATCTATTGGTAAGATGACAGAGGTCACGTGAAACAGTGTATGTAAAGCCTCCCATGGCAGCTGCTATCCTCACTCTTATTTTCAAAAATCTCACTTGATCCTCCCCATGGCCATGCGAGGTCAGCCCATCAGCCTGTGACATGCCCACTTGGCAGAGGGGGCCACTGAGAACCAGAGCTGCCGAGCTACTTGTCCTGGGCCACAGAGCAAATCAGAACAGAAAGAGAAGCTTGAACCCTGTCACTGCCTCCTCACGGGGTCTGCTTCCACGGCCCAGCAGGTGTCCACCCCACCCATCTGGCCCAATGACCAGACAGCCAGCCGCCATGGGGCAGTTTGCCCTGGCCCGCACTTGCGACACGTGGGGTGTGAAGATCCGGCAGGCAGCACATCTGCCCTCACTCCCCAGGAGAGCAGACCTGCTCTCAGCCAAAGCGGGGTCAACTCTGAGGCAGGCAGGCCCCAGGGTAGGACCCCCTGCCCAGCCCCCAAACCCTCACCTTGGGCACCCTTGTTGGCTAGGATTAGCCCCTTCTCTGCTTTCTTCTTCTTCTTCTTCAGCTTCAGCCCAAACATCCCCTTTCTGAAAAGAAGAAGAAAAGCTAGACTACACAGTAATAGTAACTTTGAGCCATTCAGACATGTTAGGAGAAAATGCATGAGCACGCTCCTGTGTGCACGTGTGCACACATGCGCGTGCACACACACACACACACACACACACACAGTGAGTCCTGAAAGCCAACCAGTCTCCTCATCAGCACAGGATGCCCCAGTGAGCCCCCAGACATCTCTCCTGCAAAAACCATGACAACAACTCCTATACTGAAATCCTGAGATCCACCCAGACCTGATAAGTGAGGCCTGATACAAATACTACCAGCACTGGCTGAGATTTCTCCATTTCTTCTCACTCACTCACACATCAAGCAGTCAAAACAAATGGCATCATTTAATTACCAGCAACCTTCTCCTATCGATCCTACAGATGAAGTGCCAAGGCCCAGAGAGGGAGGCAGTGTTTCCAAGGTCACACAGCTCTGAGCATCCGAGCTACTTACCACTGGAACCTGGGTCTGCTCGATTTCAGAGCCAGGCTCTACCCCCTGGGCAACCGCAGCCTGCCAGTTCCCCTGAGAGAGTGAACACCCTCTCCACAGCCAGGCTCCTAGACTGTTTCCAAGATCCAGAGGCCGTGGGACTCAGTGAGGTCACACCACAAGGACACAGCTCAGCTTGCCACATGGTGCGCGCCCAGAATATCAGCTCCTATTATTATTGCTACTATTAACCGTGACTGGGAAACCATTTGGGGGCCTCCTTCTCATCCCAGGAAAGGGCTGGGATGAGACCAACGCTGCATCCCCTTCTCCTGCAAACCCCTTCCTGGAGTTGAGGACTGCAGAGGCCCTGGTGCTGGATGGCAGGACGGGTGGTCGGAGCTCAGAGGAAAGTCCTGGCGTTGAGTCGGGCAGGCTGCCATGGCAGTCCTTGGGCGAGGTGAGAGGAAGCCAAGGAAGGGCTAGAGAAGCAGGAGGAGAGAGCAGCAGACTCAGGCCCTTTCTGTGAGCGGGCTGCAGTCCTGGGGCAATGCAAGGAAAGTGATGGGACCAGCTGAGGTTTCTGTTTGCTCTGTGGTTGGGACTTACAAGGGCTTCGAGCACAGTGGCTAAGATCACAGGTTCTACAGTCAGACTGCCTGGGCTCTCACCCCAGCACTGCCTCTGCTGCCTTGGACAGGTCACTTAACCTCTCTGAATTTCAGGGTCCTCATGAGTAAAATGCAACAGCAAGTACCCAAAACACACTGGTTGTTGAATAAATGCTAGTTAATCTTGTTATTACTGTAAAGGATAAGCTCAGAGTGAGTGAATAGAAGCTACTAGGAGACACATGTCTACTTCATTCATGTATTTATTTACTTGTTTACTTATTCTTTTTAGGCCCTGCCTTGATCCAGATAAGGCAATGGAGCCCTCCACTTTGGCTGCTATCTAAACAATGGAATGGACTGCACTGGGTGGGAGTGAGTTCCCTGTTCTAGAGGTGTGCAGGCAGAGGCCTAAAGACCACTGGCAAAGGATGTTGTAGAAAGGACGAACATCACAAGGGGGCACTGGCCTAGGGGTCCTTGGCGTTCCTTTGAGGCCCTAAGATACAGTAGAATGGGCTCCAGAACCACCCAGACATGGATGGATTGGGCAAGTCACAGTACTTCTCTGAGCCTCAGTTTCCCCATGGGTACAATGGGGATAGATAATAAGGTACTTACTTTACAGCACTATTGAAAGACTATAATGACATAAAGTAAGCAAAGCTCCCAGGACAGTGCCTGATATACAGAAAGTGCTAAAAATGTACCTTCACAGAGGTAGCAATACCCCCTTCGGTTTGCCATCATCTGTGATGAGAACAGCGTCCAAGACTCCCAGGAATCTTGGGAGAACATGCATGAGTGGGAGTCCCCTTTGCTGAAATTCCTTAAAGGAAACTTCCCATGACAGTTCTTGCTTTCTTGTTTCACAGGGAGTTTGAAAACAAGCAGAGGGCCCAAGGCCAGGACCCTCCAAACCCTGAATTGCCACTGTGGGCCCCAAGGTCTGACTGCCATGCTCATTTCACAGCAGCACAATCTGATGTTCCTGGGAACTCAGCCAATAGGCTCTGCAGACGATTTGGAACGGCTGAGTTACTTGCATCCAATTGGGAAGCAGCTACTAACAAGAGCAGTATCTGCCAGAAGGAGATTTAGCCATTCCTTTAGGAAGCTGATGTCCTCAGCACCGATGGCCTAGGCATCCTAAATCTCCCACAGGACAGCCGGGACTGAGGCCCTGAAGCGTGCCTGAAGGGGCTGTCGTGGGCACAGGACGAGAGAGAGGCATCCTGCCTCTTCAAGACAGGCACCTCTGTCCCTCTACAGCCAAGAGCTCTGGGGCCTCCTGTCCATCAGAGACACTCAAAGAAGTCTAAAAAGCACCCGTGCCTGGAACCACTTTCAGAGACTCTATCACTGCTTTTGAGAAGAGCCAGTACTGGGAAGCCCTGGTCTAGGCACAGCTCAGAACCCCTAGAAAGCCAGGGAAACCTCTCAGGAATGACCAAAGGAATTACAGCAGCTCAGCTGTCTTGGGTGGGTTGATGCCTGTTTCACAAACTAACAAGGTTGTTTGCCTGGAACCTGGAACCCTGAGTCAGTCATCAGGGGCACTGCCAGCAGGCCTCCCAGCATGGAAAGGCTTCTTGCTGAGAACTGCTTGCTCGCCCTTAGACCCGTGACATCCAGAGCAGAAAGAAGGCATGGCTCACCAGCCGGGAACAGCTGTGCCACTGGCAGATGGAGCAGCAGAACGGGCCGCACGGGCTGCAGCTCCGGAGCCGGCTCAAATCCACTCTCTAGCTATAGAACTTAGGGCCAGATACTTAGCCCAGCTGAGCATGAAATTCACATGGTACAGAGTGTTTCTTACCCACTCCACACGTGATGTTAAAATAGGAAAACATGCTTGTAAAGGTAAAACATGCTACAAATCACTGTATTACAACGCTGGTGGCCAGGAAAAGTGCTACAATATTCCCCTGAGTTTAAAATTTGTTAAACATGTATTGACACTCACTATATGCAGGAACACCACTTTACATACATTATTGCCTAGGATCCCTGCAACATACCACAGGGCAGAGGCTTCTAGCCATTTTTACAAATGAGGTTGTCGGGGTTTCCGCCAATATACTGGGATCAGCCAGTGAATCAGGAAGACTCACCTGGTAAGTCTGCAGGGCAGTTCTATCGCACCCCCTCTCCCGCTGGCCAAGGATTTTAGCATGAGAACCCTCCCATGTCACAGAAAGTATGGGGCTTTCTGGTGCAGGAGCTGCAGAATCTCCTCCCACAGCCACCCCAAGATAAGTCAACACACACAGAAACCCCCAAACCAACCTGGTCTCCTCAGGGTGGAAGCTACCATGACTCCGATACCTGTATCCAAACAGTAAGAGTGTCACACAGCACATGGGTTAGACTGGCTTCAGCACATCTATCCAAAGTGGCACCGGTCATCCTCCTTGGCTGTCTTTTGGCAGAATGACCGGAGCATGGTGCCACAGGCTGACACTCCCCTCCCGGGTAGGGTTAAGGCCCGAGGTTCCCTCTCCCAGGCGGTTTTCCGTCCCACAGAACATCTGTGCTCCCCTTCCTGCCCCTTGTCACGTGGAAATCAGTCACCGAGGCAGGGCTTTCCCTCCCTGCAGCTGGGTGGGTGAGCCCAGCCGACCCCACGGTAAAGGATCTGAAAACCAGTCGGGCCTCTGATCCACACACCTTCCTTCAGCCTAGCTTTACTGGCAATAAAGGTGATATATACTGATTCCTGTTCAGTGTGTAGGTCTATTTCTCAATGGGTTTCAAACAAAACAGGAAAAGAGAAAGTGTAGCTATATCCTTAGGAAAACCATACATTGACATAAAAAGACTGTTACAAGTGAAAATCATTAAACTCCATAGGGTAAAGAGAATTTATGAAATTCCTTCTGAACCTCATTCTTTGGTGTCATGGACATGCAGGACAGGAGGATGGGCACTGTGCTAAATAACCACCTTTGCTGTAGGATTCTCAGAGCTTTTAATATGATATTCATTTTGACTTTCCAAGAGGGTCACACAGTATTCAGATTTTTCTAAATGAATTTGCTCATACCATTTTCACAAAATATCTAATAATATCTTAATGAACCCTATTTGGGAGACCCCAGAGAAAGAGAACACTGGCAACTTTTAGTGTTCTTTTCTCTTTTGAAACTTTTATGAAGTGAGCAGTGATCAAGTAAGAGCCACTGAGGAAACAGAGAACCCAGGACACCTGTGTCATGCGGGGCCTCCTCTGCACCCACACTGTTTCTGTTCCAGTACTGGTCTGCCTGCTTCCATTCTCTCTCCTTTCTGCAACTATTCTCCACTCTGCGGCCATCTTTACAAACTAGAAGAGCAGAAGTTCCTTAATATGATAAAGAATACCTACAAAAGCCCTAGAGTTCATATCAATTCCATAGTAAATACTGAAAGATTTCCCCCTAAGATTTAAAAAACAAAAATGAGACAAAGATGTTCACTAACACCTCTTCTATTCAACACTGTACTGGAGACCCTTAACTAGTTTAAAAAATTTTGACTCTTTGAATTAATAACTGAATTTAGCAGGGCAACAAGTGACCTTCTTAAGCAGAAATAAGGTCAATACACAAAAATCAAGGGTACCTCTCTGTACCAAAAACAAAGAATTATAAACTAAAATTATAAATAAAACATAATAGCATCAAAAACTTAAAAACTAGGAGTCATTCTAGAAAACTGACCTCTACACTGGAAATTACAAAATATAATTAAAGGACATTCAATGTTCATGGATTGGAAAATGCAATATCGGAAAGATGTCAAATTTTCCAGCTTGATTTGGAGATTATTTATTATATCCACTTTGTGAAAATGTCCATATATGATTTATATGTGTTTTTCTATGTGTATGTCATGCTTCAGCAAAGTGTCTAATTTTTACAAAGCATAGGTTTTGGGATCTAAGGTCCTGGCTTTGAGTATCAGCTCAGCTACCTACTAATTACATAACCTCAAAACAAATGCTTAACTTTAACCTTTCTTTCTTCAAATTTCTTCATCTCTAAAATGGAGGATGAGTCCCTACAGGGCTGTCATGAAGTTAAATGAGATGAAAATACAACATTCTATAAACACTAATGTGCTATATCCTACACATACCAATTAAATTAAAAATCAGGATCAACATTCTATGAATGTCCCTTAGAGAGCTCCACAATGTAGGCTCAGCCACCAAACCACCACAAACTCTGTGCTCCAGCCGAATGGACAGCTCCTCCTGGATCCGCAGCCCTCTTTTGCCCACAAACCTTTTCTCACTCTGGTCTTCCACTGAAAGTGACTTCCCCCATCTCTCTTTGTCAAAAATCTTTCTTCTAGTTCCAACTCAACTACTTCCTTTCATATGACAGATTCTCCAGTTTTGCAAGGAAGAACAAGTCACTCAATCCTCTGTATTCCCTTAGCACTGTGTTCTGATTCCTGTGACAGCATTTATCACAAGGATCACAACAGTTACTTGAAAAAGAACATTCTCCTCTATTAGATGTTGAGCTTCTGAAGTCAGTAATCGTGCCTAGTTTACGTCTATACCTACAGTACCTGGCATAAAACCTTGCACATAGTAAGGCTCAGTACTGTTAGATGTTGGACACATGGATAGATAAATGGACAGAGTATATACATATATATATATATTTATATTTATATATATACACACACACACATATATATATATAAAGCTCCACAAGAATTCCCTGGGTATTCTTTGACTCAATTCAAAAACATAGCGTATCATACAAAAAGGAGTTAGGGCCATTCCAAGACTAAGAACATAACCAGAGGAGAGAATAATCTAAAATGTCAGTGTCTAAGCCTTGCCCTAATACCTTGGAGCTGGGGAAAAACAGGAAATTATTCTCTCCAGAGCCTGACAAACTATTAGTAACCTGTTAAAGGATGCATCAGCTAGGGCTGTCATTCCATCCATTTCTTAAAATCACTCCTTTTTTGAATGCATCCTCCTTTTTCTTTCTCTTTATCATGTTTAAGTTATTTCTTAATGGTTGGTTATTTCTCTATATCAGTCCCTTAGACCATGGTCAACAAAAGTAAATGGGTGCAATCTGTGTTCCCAGCACTGTGCGAGGCCCTGGTATACCAAGATAAATCCAGCGGAGTCCTTAGCTCTAGAGCCCCTTGCAGTATCATTGGGAATGCAGGCAGCCACATTGTTATATGCACAATATGAGCCAGGCTGTCATGGGGAGGTACCTAGTGCTTTGGAGAATGGAGGAGAGCATGACCTACATGGGCCTAGAAGAGCCAAGGAAGGGGTCTAGAGCAAGTGGCACTCTGGTTTGGTCCTAAAGAGGAATAAGATCCTAGGGATGTACAGAAGAGACAGGTGGAAAGGATAATATGCAATGAGCACCTACTATGGATCAGATTCCTTTACATGTGCTAATTCATTGAATGACCACAACCACCTGGAGAGGAGACAATGTTAGTCCCAGTTTAAAGAGGAGAGAAGTGAGGCTATGCTGTGGATGGAATGTCTGTGTCCCTCCAAATCCCTATGCTGGAGTCCTGATCCCCAGTGTGATGGTGTGTGGAGGTGGGGGCTTTGGGATGTAAGTGGGTTCAGATGAGGTAATGGAGGATTGGTGCCCTTTATAAGGGGGAGAGAGGGCTGGATGCAGTGAGAAGGCAGCTGTCTGCAAGCCAGACACCAGCAGTCAGTGCCTTGGTTCTTGGACTTCTCAGCTTCCAGAACTGTGAGAAAAAAATGTTTATTATTTAAAATATCCAATCTATGGTATTTTTGTTATAACAGCCTTAACTGCCTAAGACAGACTGCTTGCCCAAGGTTATGCTGGCAGGATTCAGGCTGGGCAAGACAGACAAAGGGAAGAGCACATGCAGACATGCATCAAGGACCCTCCCTCCGAACACCCGGGGAAGGAAGAGGAGGAAGTGGTGAAGGAGGAGGAAGAGGAAAGGGAGGCGAGGGGCCCCCTCTCTTTACCTGGCTTTTAGCCCGTCTGTGTTTCAGTCCCTCTGACTGGTCCTCAGCTCTGTATCCTCTGACTAGCATCTCATGCCTGCCTTCAGTTATATCCAGTCTGTAAATTACACTAAAGCCTTCTGTTTTACTAATATTTGCAAACCAGCCAATGCTCTCTACATTCATAAAATAAGACGTTCCTTAAAGATCTTTCCAAGAATTAACATATCCCAACAAACCTCTGTAAGGAGATACCAAGTAAGATCTGAGAACATAACCCTCTGGCTGCAACAGACACCAGTACCTCTTAGTTGGGTAGCTAGAAGGTAGGGAGATGACAGGGGGAGAAGCTTTTTCATATCTTGACCAGGATCCTGCCTCCACATGTCCTCAGGTTCTGAGATTTCAGAGGCTCCTTGGGAGGAACAGGAAAATTTGTATGGGGACCTGGGACTCACCTGGAGGAAAAGGAATGAAGACCCTTTTGATGTTCAGTGTTACTGGAGATATTCTGATTGGCTGTGTTTGTCTCTGATTGGGTTTCACTGGCAGGAAAGAAAACAAAGTATTGGAAAGGGGAGGAGGGGTCAGAGAGGGAAATTCACCATGAGCATAAACGAGTTGGGACTGGCGACCGATGCCAGATACCAAGACTAGATGATCGTGGGGAAGGCTGGTGCTGGTCCAGGTGTGGTTGGGGCTGGAGGCTCCTCCCAGCTCCGTGGCCCTGGTACTGCAGCTGCTGAGCCTCCAAATACACACCAGAGTATTATAGCCTAAGGAAGGCCTGGGACCACCCCTTAGTAACGAAGGACTCCTGTTACAGGAATGCAATTTGGACTGATGGGAACAAAATCCGTGATTACAAATGGACTGATCTTGTCTCTTTGTCTCATATTTAAAAGCAAAACTACTCTTTGTGCTTCCAGGACAGCTTAAGAGTAGGAAGGCATTCCTTCATGAAAGACATGCTGAACATTCTTCTAACTTGCTTAAGAATTACTTTGAATAATAAAAGACAATGTGGTTTATTTATGACCTAAACTAGTGAAGCAGGTCATCCCCTCACATACTGCTTAGGTGTACATCTCTCCTTCCCATCAGGTAAGATTCAGGATGCACCTTAGTGCATTGTGTGTAAAAAGTGTTAAAGAATAAAATCAATTATTTATGTAATGAAATAAATAAAACTCCATCTGCTGACAAGCCAGCCCTTGCCTCCTAGGCTGATGAACTCACACGGCAGAACTCAATAGACTGATGATCACAAATACCTCCAAAACATGCAACAGGGAGAAATGAGAATCTGTGTTAGTTCTTCCAAGACAAAATAGTGCAGAGAATCATAACAAAACTACATAATTTCGGTCAAGAATAGATGAAATAATAAGGTCATTTTCACATTTATCTTTGGGCAGAGTAATTAGAAAAAAGCAGTTGAGAGAAAGTTGGGTTGGAAAAAGAATTTTAGGTATTTAATGGGAGAGATTATCCATGATCTCAAGCCCAGGTGCCTGCCCAAGGGTTCAGGGGTGGAAGTGGGGGAAGACCAGCTAGGTGAGAAGGTAATCCCATATGCCCACCTGCCCTACCCCCTGTCCCTGCTCCCTGGGGGATCGTATCTGTTTTAAAAATTGAAGAGTTCAGATAATGTATGAATAAACTTGAATTTTAAGTTTGAAACCACTAACCAAGACCAATCTACTCATTCAAGAGATGGAGAAATTAAAACCCAGAAAAAAAAGTAGGAATCAGATCAAGGTCATATACGTTTACTGCAATTGTTGGGGCTTCTGTGTAACCATTTATCCTTTGTTTACCATCCAGAAATGCTAAGATCTCAGCAAGCATGGTCCCCCAAAATACTTCCTCTCCAAACGCACGCCAGGCTAACTCTGATAAATGGCACACCTTGAATCATTCAAAATTGGACGTTTTCCTTCAACAGAGTTTATTTCAGAACTTCGGTGCATCACAGAAAATGCTCTGAGGAGTTACATATGATAGCCTAATTATTTTTCCCTGTACACTTTAAACAGAAAAATGAAAGGAATTTCACATCTATTTAAAGCAAAAGCTGTTCAATGCTGAAAATGAAAGACTATGATATTTCAGATATGACCTGCAAAGGATTGTATGTCCTTCTGGGTTTGAGGTTCTTCATGGCTTCCGCAGCCCAGAGGAGAGAAAATCTACTTCACTCAAGCTGATTAGTTTCAAAATAAGAACTTAAATTAGTGCAGTCGAATGAGGCTCTCTAATCAGTCAAAACCAGAAACATAATAAGGCAACTCAGGGCAATTACTCACAAACAGCTTCCAGTCATCCATACCCCAGATACCATCTCAGAGAAGAAAAACATTCCCAGCAGAAATTCATTGCTTCAGTTTTCACTGATGTCCTGCATAGAAGGAAATGAACCCAAAGGCTCACCTATCAACCCATGCAATCAAACATAACTCAGAAGTCATTCTGGAGAGGCTTCATAGAACAGCCTTGTCTCAAGAGAGCCTTCTCTGTGAGATTTACAGGGTCTCAGAAATGACAGAATCCCAGGAAAGCTGCTCACCCTCACTCAGCCCAAGGCTTTCTTAAGGGCTCTAGGCTCAGTTTCTTTGAAATTACTTTTGCAAAAGCTAGGGTTTGAGCCTCTCGGATGGGAGGAGGAGACTCTCTAATCCCATCCACTTCTCCAGGAGTAACTGTCCTTGGAGGTTCAGCTCAGAGTCCAAATGTGTTGAGTTCCAAACATGAAAGAGAGTCTTTGGCCTGTGCCTCCCAGTCAACTTGGAAATGCCAAAGAGAAGGGGTCTAAAGCCACACCTTGTCCCAGACTTAAAACTCAGGAGACTCTTGGAAAAGACTGTTCCATATAAAAAAATAAGAACTCATTGATCCCCAACCTACCACTGGAACAAAATCAGAACTGGAGAAGTCTGTATCTTGAATTTACATATGAACACAATGTATCTCTACTTGCACCTGTTTAAAATCCCAACTTGCACGGTGATGAATGCCACATACATAAAACAAAGAGAAGGATGGAGCCCAGATCCGAGGCAGTGAGCAGGGGCCACAGGTGCGGTCTGTATGATGCTCTACCTTCTCCTGAGCTCTGCCACCCACAGGACCCCAGGGGAAGCCCTGCGAGGGAACACAGACTGGCTGTATGTCCGATGTACATGGTGGGACACAGGCGCGGGTCTAACTTTGACCTCTACTACTTATATTCTGTGTGACCCAAAGCAAACTGCATAACCTCTCTACCCCTCCATTTCCTCACCTGTAAAATGGGTATCAAATAACCTACCTCATAGATGGTCAAGGATTACATGAGTTTATATATGTAAAGCACTTAGTAATGTAAACCTCCTGACAAATGAAAGAAAATAGCTACTATTATTCTTATTTCAAGGCAAGAAAATGGAGGCTCAGGGAGGTTAAGCAACTTGCTCAAAGTCTCCCATCTACAAACTGGTCAAGCTGGGGAGATAGAGCCAGGTCTCCCCACAGCCAGCTCATGCTTTTCCTTCTAGCTCACACTGAGATTGAGCCAATGTGCAGTTATCCATTGCATGAGGCACATTTTATTCAATATGGTCACCCATTTAATTATCACTATTCAAAGTGCTCTGGGACAGTCATGATAGCTGCTGGTCACTGGGTGTGTAGGAGGAGCCAGGCAGTGGGGTCAGGTTCTACAGACATTTTTTTTCCATTTAATGGTTCCAACAACCATCTGATGTGAGTGTTTAATCTTTTTTACAGATGTTTGACATTTAAAAGGCTAAGTAACCTGCCTAAGGTCCCACAGCCATAAGCTGCCGTCAAACTCTGGCTGGCAGACCGCCCCTCTGTGCTACCTCCCAAATATCATTCAGAGTCACAATTTTTCAAGCCCCTAATAAGAGCCACGTACTGTGCAATCCTCACTTCCCAGGTGCTGAACATCACAACTCAGAGAAGTCTGGGGACTTGCCTCCAGCCACACAGCATTCTATCACCAAAGCCCTGGCTCTCTGCACTGTGTTGGGATCTCCCCTGTGACAACCCAGGTCTCCAAGAACCAGCAGCCGGGCAGCATCCCTCAGGGCTTCCAGCTGCCCAGACTGCAGCAGAGGAGCTCAGGGATATGAAACAGAGCAGTGGGCCTCACCTTGTCTGGCGAGGGCCCCCGACTGGGCCCAGGAGCACTCACACCCACCAGCTTCTTGGACTGGGGCAGGTCGGCCGGGCAGGAGTTAGTGTCCAGAACTAGTCTCGAGAGGAAGAATGCTCCTCTCCAGAATGTGGTGGCCCAGTAGGTATCAGGCACAGGCCGCTCCATCCCAAGGGCGGGAGCCTCCCAGAAAATGTCCACCTGGAAGCTCCCCATCTCTGTTTGAAATTCAGGGCCCCCTGCTTGGCTTGGCTGTCGGAGCCCAGGACTCTGGTCAGCAAACCAGCAGCTCAGAGCAGGCCCTGAGGGGAGGGGCCCCCAATATGTTGGAGGCCAAGTCAGGTAGCCAAGACTCAGAAGAACCCTAGATCCAGATGGTGCCGAAGTCCTGGGTGCTTTCTAGCCACCATCCAGCCATCCAACCTGGAGTTTGAATCATTTTCACCATCCCCTGCTCATTTGTAATACATTTTCCTTGTTCACTTAGCAATAATAAGAAGTTAACTTTTATTGAGCACTTTACTAGGGCGGGTCCTGGATGCCTTCATAAGTATTATCCTATTACACCCTAAAGCAGCCCCTCAGAGGCAGGTACTGTTTTTGTACCCAACATGCAGATGGCAACAGTGAGCCATGGAGGAGCTGGTGAGTAGTGGGATATGAACCGAGGCCCCCTGACCTCAGAGCCTGTGCTCTCAGGCCCTCCAGCCTGCTGCCTCCCCTCAGAGGCAATTCGCTGGGACTTGACTTCTGATGCTGTTTCCAAGGTGTCAGGTTTATAAAGGAGAAAAGTGAATCTGAGAAGACCATTATCCTTACCGTGAAGCTCCTCTGCGGGTTCCCAATACAAGCACACATCAGACGAACAGAAATCGTCCCCACCTTTCCCTTTGCTTTGTCTCCTGCCATGTGGCCTCCGCCAGAGGGAATACATTTCAGTGTCTATGATCATTATCTCACATACAGCCTTAGTCATGGAGTGCTTCTTCAGAGAACTCACAGCAGCTGTTACCATGATTCAACAAACATTTACTCATTACCTATGAGATGGCCAGCACTGCAGTAAGCCAGCGGGAAATTCAGAGCAGTGACGTGAAGGACAATGTGTGTGATTAAGCAGCACAAGGGCATTCTAGCAGCTGATACACTTGAGAAGACTTCAGCCACCCCATGATCACAATCTTCTCTATTTCTAGAATGCTTCATAGATCAAAAAGAGCTTTCATATGCAGCCTTGTGTCACAGCAACTCTGGGAGGTAGAAAGGACAAGCTCCCTCCCATTTGATAGATGAACTGTGTAGCTTCCAGAAGCCTTCCTGTTTATCTTTCCCAGGTGTTTTCCCGACCCACCCTAACAGAATTCCAATTGACATCTTGTCATTCACAAATGGACCTTCCACCAATAAAGAGGTTCCATTTTGAAATTGTTTGGAAAATGTTAGGGTAAACTCAGTTTCATAAGACTTCTAAAATTCAACAATGTGCTAATGTGTAATCAGACTAGACAAAATTACAAAAGTACCACAGAATCTAGAGATTCCCACCTTAACCTGACAACAGAACTTTTTTTATTTAGTACCCCTAAACTGGAAACTGGAACATTCTTTCTTCCAGACCAAAATTTGAGAAATGCTGCTAAGCCCCACCCTGTAAGAAATACACACCTATCCTTTCCTTGGCATTGCTAAAGAGCCTCAAAATGATGGTTTGGATAAAAACAATAAAGTCGGATTAAAGACAAGACAGAGGCTTCCTCCTAAAACTGCATACAATTAGAAAATTTAATTGGCGCAACTAATCCTGTGAGAGCAACAGGAAAGAGGATGGCATCAGACTGCACACACCTGGAGAAAAGAGCAGACCTCAGCGAACGGGGTAACGTACCAGAGCCGTGGCTCCGCGGAACCTGAGCCCCTCATCCACCCCAGCTCACCAGTGAGAGGAAGAGAAACGGAGCAGGGAGGGAGTGGAAGGCTTGGGACTGCTGAATACCCAGCTCCAGAGTTCTGCGCTGGGAGCACAAACCTACATTTCATGGTGCTTTCATCATACTCTTCTGAGTACGGGGTTGGAAAGCTGGGACAGGTGGAGTTCCTGGGGAGACTGGGATTCTGGCCGCTTGTGGAAAGCAGGGACCCATCCAGCTGCTCTGGGACAAAAGCTTATATCTGTGTGGTTGGCCCACTGGTTCAGGCAGTGGAGAGAGGCACAGCAGCCGGGAAGCGGGGAACAGCTCTTTCCTCCCCCCAGGAACCAGTACCACTCCCCTGCGACCCCAACATTGCTTCAGGGGCTGAGCAGCTCCAGAATAGAGCTTCTGGACACTAGAGGGCGCCATATACAAATATGAAATGCAAAAGGAACCTGGTCCAGAGTAAAATTAATATAACTCCGGAGAGAGACTTAAATGACATGGACCTTACGACTCTTCCTGAAAGGGGGTTCAAAATAAAAATCAGCAGCATGGTAATGGAGGTATGGAAAGATATCCAAGAACTCAGGAATGAATTCAGGTCAGAAATCCAATCACTGAAGAGCACGATGGAGGGTATTAAAAGCAGGTTGGATACAGTGGAGGAGATGATAAATGAAATAGAAACTAGAGAACAGGAATACAAAGAAGCTGAGGCACAGAGAGAAAAAAGGATCTCTAAGAATGAAAGAATATTGAGAGAACTGTGTGACCAATCCAAGCGGAACAATATTCGCATTATAGGGATACCAGAAGAAGAAGAGAGAGAGAGAAAGGGATAGAAAGCGTCATTGAGGTGGTAGTTGCTGAAAACTTCCCCAATCTGGGGAAGGAGATAGTCTCTCGAGCCATGGAGATGCACAGATCCCCCAACACAAGGGACCCAAGGAAGACAACACCAAGACATATGGTAATAAAATTGGCAAAGATCAAGGATAAGGACAGACTGTTAAAAGCAGCCAGAGACAGAAATAAGATCACATACAAAGGAAAGCCCATCAGGCTAACATCAGACTTCTCAGCAGAAACCTTACAGGCCAGAAGGGAGTGGCATGATGTATTTAATGCCATGAAGCAGAAGGGTCTGGAATCAAGATTACTTTATCCGGCAAGAGTATCATTTAAATTTGAAGGAGGGATTAAACAATTTCCAGATAAGCAAATGCTGAGAGAATTTACCTCCTACAAACCATCTCTACAGTCTATTTTGGAGGGACTGCTATAGATGGAAGTGTTCCTAAGCTGTCACCAGAGGTAGTAAAACCACAGTAAAGAAAGTAGAACAACTAATTACTAAGCAAATGCAAAATTAAATTAACTATCCCCAAAGTCAATCAAGGGATAGACATAAAGAACAGAATATGATACCTAACATATAAAGAATGGTGGAGGAAGAAAAAGGAGGAGAAATAGAAAAGAACCTTTAGATTGTATTTGTAACAGCATACTAAGTGAATTAGGTTAGACTCTTAGATGGTAAGGAAATTAACCTAGAACCTTTGGTAACCACGAATCTAAAGCTTGCAATGACAATAAGTACAAACCTATCGATAATCACCCTAAATGTAAATGGACTGAATGCACCAATCAAAAGACATAGAGTCACTGAATGGATAAAAAAACAAGACCCACCTATATGCTGCTTACAAGAGACTCACCTCAAACCCAAAGACATGCACAGACTAAAAGTCAAGGGATGGAAAAAGATATTTCATGCAAACAATAGGGAGAAAAAAGCAGGAGTTGCAGTACTAGTATCAGACAAAATAGACTTCAAAACAAAGAAAGTCACAAGAGATAAAGAAGGACATTACACAATGATAAAGGGCTCAGTCCAACAAGAGGATATAACCATTATAAATATATATGAACCCAACACAGGAGCACCAGCATATGTGAAACAAATACTAACAGAATTAAAGGAGGAAATAGAATGCAATGCATTCGTTCTAGGAGACTTCAACACACCTCTCACTCCAAAGGACAGATCCACCAGACAGAAAATAAGTAAGGACACAGAGGAACTGAACAACACACTAGAACAGATGGACCTAATAGACATCTATAGAACTCTACATCCAAAAGCAACAGGATACACATTCTTCTTACATGCACATGGAACATTCTCCAGAATAGACCACATATTAGGCCACAAAAAGAGCCTCAGTAAATTCAAAAACATTAAACTCCTACCAACGAACTTTTCAGACCACAAAGGTATAAAACTTGAACTAAATTGTACAAAGAAAGCAAAAAGGCCCACAAACACATGGAGGGTTAATGACATGCTCCTAAATAATCAATGGATCAATGAACAAATTAAAATAGAGATCAAGCAATATATGGAAACAAATGACAACAACACAAAGCTCCAACCTCTTTGGGACGCAGCGAAAGCAGTCTTAAGAGGAAAGTATATAGCAATCCAGGCATATTTAAAGAAGGAAGAACAAACCCAAATGAATACTCCAAAGTCACAATTACCGAAATTGGAAAAAGAAGAACAAATGAGGCCTAAAGACAACAGAAGGAGGGACATAATAAAGATCAGAGAAGAAATAAACAAAATTGAGAAGAATAAAACAATAGAAAAAATCAATGAAACCAAGAGCTGGTTCTTTGAGAAAATAAACAAAATAGATAAGCCTCTAGCCAGACTTATTAAGAGAAAAAGAGAATCAACACACATCAACAGAATCAGAAACAAGAAAGGAAATATCACGATGGACTCCACAGAAACACAAAGAATTATTAGAGACTACTATGAAAACCTATATGCTAAGAAGCTGGAAAACCTAGAAGAAATGGACAACTTCCTAGAAAAATACAACCTTCCAAGACTGACCAAGGAAGAAACACAAAATCTAAACAAACCAATTACCAGCAAAGAAATTGAAGCAGTAATCAAAAAACTACCCAAGACAAAACCCCCGGGCCAGATGGATTTACCTCAGAATTTTATCAGACATTACAGAGAAGATATAATACCCATTCTCCTTAAAGTTTTCCAAAAAATAGAAGAGGAGGGAATACTCCCAAACTCATTCTAAACTCACGCTAATACCAAAACCAGGCAAAGACCCCACCAAAAAAGAAAATTACAGATCAATATCCCTGATGCACGTAGATGCAAAAATACTCAACAAAATATTAGCAAACTGAATTAAAAAATACATCAAAAGGATCATACACCATGACCAAGTAGGATTCATCTCAGGGATGCGAGGATGGTACAACATTTGAAAATCCATCAACATCATCCACCACATCAACAAAAAGAAGGACAAAAACCACATGATCATATCCATAGATGCTGAAAAAGCATTCGACAAAATTCAACATACATTCATGATAAAAACTCTCAAAAAAATGGGCATAGAGGGCAAGTACCTCAACATAATAAAGGCCATATATGATAAACCTACAGCTAACATCATACTGAACAGCGAGAGGTTGAAACCTTTTCCTCTGAGATCAGGAACAAAACAGGGATGCCCACTCTCCCCACTGTTATTCAACCTGGTACTGGAGATCCTAGCCACGGCAGTCAGACAAAACAAAGAAATACAAGGAATCCAGAATGGTAAAGAAGAAGTCAAACTGCCACTATTTGCAGATGACATGACATTGTACATAAAAAAACCCTAAAGACTCCACCCCAAAACTACTAGAACTGATATTGGAATACAGCAAAGTTGCAGGATACAAAATTAACACACAGAAATCTGTGGCTTTCCTATACACTAACAATGAACTAATAGAAACAGAAATCAGGAAAACAATTCCATTCACAATTGCATCAAAAAGAATAAAATACCTAGGAATAAACCTAACCAAGGAAGTAAAAGACCTATACCCAGAAAACTATAGGAGACTCTTAAGAGAAATTAAAGAGGACAGTAGCAAATGGAAACTCATCCCATGCTCTTGGCTAGGAAGAATGAATATTGTCAAAATGGCCAACCTGACCAAAGCAATATACAGATTTGATGCAATCCCTATCAAATTACCAACAGCATTCTTCAACAAACTGGAACAAATAGTTCAAAAATTCATATGGAAACAACAAAGACCCCGAATAGCCAAAGCAATCCTGAGAAGGAAGAATAAAGTGGGGGGGAGGATCTTGCTCCCCAACTTCAAGCTCTACTACAAAGCCACAGTAATCAAGACAATTTGGTACTGGCACAAGAACAGAGCCACAGACCAGTGGGACAGAATAGAGACTCCAAACATTAACCCAAACATATATGGTCAATTAATATTCGATAAAGGAGTCATGGACATACAATGGGGAAATGACAGTCTCTTCAACAGATGTGCTGGCAAAACTGGACAGCTACATGTAAGAGAATGAAACTGGATTACTGTCTAACCCCATACACAAAAGCAAATTCAAAATGGATCAAAGACCTGAATATAAGTCATGAAACCATAAAACTCTTATAAAAAAACATAGGCAAAAATCTCTTGGACATAAACATGAGCGACTTCTTCATGAACATATTTCCCTGGGCAAGGAAAACAAAAGCAAAAATGAACATGTGGAACTATATCAAGCTGAAAACCCTCTGTACATCAAAGGACACCATCAATAGAACAAAAAGGTACCCTACAGTATGGGAGAATGTATTCATAAATGACAGATCTGATAAAGGGTTGACATCCAAAATATATAAAGAGCTCACGCACCTCAACAAACAGAAAGAAAATAATCCAACTAAAAAATGGGCAGAGGAGCTGAACAGACAGTTCTCCAAAGAAGAAATTCATATGGCCAACAGACACATGAAAAGATGCTCCACATCGCTAGTCATCAGAGAAATGCAAATTAAAACCACAACGAGATATCACCTCACACCAGTAAGGATGGCCACCATCCAAAAGACAAACAACAACAAATGTTGGTGAGGAGGTGGAGAAAGGGGAACCCTCCTACATTGCTGGTGGGAATGTAAATTAGTTCAGCCATTGTGGAAAGCAGTATGGAGGTTCCTCAAAGAGCTCAAAATTGACATACCGTTTGACCCAGGAATTCCACTTCTAGGAATTTACCCTAAGAATGCAGCACTCCAGTTTGAAAAAGACAGATGCACCCCTATGTTTATCGTAGCACTATTTACAATAGCCAAGAAATGGAAGCTACCTAAGTGTCCATCAGTAGATGAGCACAAAGAAGATGTGGTACATATACACAATGGAATATTATTCAGCCATAAGAAGAAAACAAATCCTACCATTGAAACAACATGGATGGAGCTAGAGGGTATTATGCTCAGTGAAATAAACCAGGCGGAGAAAGACAAGTACCAAATTATTTCACTCATATGGGTAGTATAAGAACAAAGAAAAACTGAAGGAACAAAACAGCAGCAGAATCACAGAACCCAAGAATGGACTAACAGTTACCAAAGGGAAAGGGACTGGGGAGAATGGGAGGGAAGGGAGGGATAAGGGTGGGTAAAAAGGAAGGGGGCCTTACGATTAGCATAAGGAGGGATGTGCAGCACAGAGAAGACAAGTAGTGATTCTACAGCATCTTACTACACTGATGGACAGTGACTGTAATGGGGTTTGTCGGGGGGACTTGGTGAAGGGGGGACCCTAGTAAACATAATGTTCTTCATGTAATTGTAGATTAATGATAACAAAATGAATTAAAATAATAATTAAAAACAACAGCAAAAAAAACAATAAGTCATATTATTATGATCTAAAAAAAATGATGGTTTGATGTTCTCTTTTCTCAAAGGATGTGTAATAAAATTGCAGAAAAGCAGGCTGAAAAATTAGTGAACCAGGAAACTCTCAAACTATGCAACATTCCCTAGAGGAACAGGAAATTATCCTTTACATTAAAGCTTTGTTCCTATTTTTAGAAGACAGTTTGATTTGGATCATTTAAAATAGGCTCATCTTCAAGTGACAGGTAAACTGAAAAGCTTTTAAAAATTAAAAATGGATTCTAAATCACCTATAATCCTTATTTGCATATGAAGAAACATATATAGAAAGGTTAAGTGACTTGTGCAGGAACAACCACCCTGCAGACGGTGGGGCCACAACTGGACTCTGACACTTTGCTCTAAACTTCCACACTCCGTTGCTTCGTTATCCTACATTCAATTTATCCATAGATCAAAATCCCATTATTGGGGGTAACCTGTGTGCTATTTTGTTCTGTACAATCTAAAAGAACCTAAATCACACCTACACTGCACAACATCACTAAAACTGGCTATAGGACAAGTGTCTTTCTGGAAAGTATTATCATGTGGTAGGAGATCCTGAAGAAACAGGAGGTATTCAACTGTTCACCCATCCTTATTCAACTATTGTACAGTGAAAAAGGATGATTGAGATTTCATTTGACAGTAATATCCTGACAGACTCAAAGTACATCTATCTGAAAATGATACCATCACCATCACCCCTGTTCTTTCCAAGCATCCTGAAAGCTCTTGGAGGACAGACACAAAACACAGTTCTCTTTTCTTGCCGTCAGCATCCCACCCTGTATAGGCATCTGATTAACATTATACAGCAAGCACCCAAAAATGTTTGAAGTGCAGAATGTACATGGGAGAAAGCTTAGCAATTCACTCCAACACCTTCCCTCTGCAGAAAAGCTGAGGGCCAGGCCAGCCCCAAGTCACACAGGTCAAACTTGGATCAAACTTGGAGTAGAAACCAAACCTCCGTCTCTCAACCTAGCACAGCCTCTGTGTTCACACATGGCCTGTCTTTCTGAATAGAAACAGTGTTTCAAAACAATTGTTTTCTGGGTAAGTCTATTCCCTGGTTCAGTGAATGAGGATATTGTGAACATTACTGAATGTTTTCTGACAGTTAAGAATCTTGCATCAGGGCCATCATTTAATCAGGCACGAGTAAGAGACTGGAATGGGGCCAACCTCTGATCTTGGCTGTAATAAATGTAGGCTCTTATCAACTGTCAGTGGCTCCCTAGAAAGCCAGTTCAGACAGTTTTGAAGCTGTGATAGAGTATCTGTGTCTACAATGGGCAAAGTATAGGAGAACAGCAGTGTGTGTGTTTGCTGACTCAACTCCCGAATATCCCCTGAGCTGACTATATAAAACTTGAATACTATATATCTGTTTTATTAATAGTCACTCTCCTCTCTTAATAACCATAAGACCAAGTGGATGAGATGTCACAGTATCCTTATTTTGAGTCAGAAAATTCACTACTGTTTATTTAAAAGATCAGGCTACAATCATCTTTTATCTAAAAATATCAATGCACTTTCCAAACTCAGAAGGTAATGTCCTGATTAACTCAGCAGATAATACTAAAGGACCTTGAAAATCTCTGGTAAGAAAGTAGGACGCTACACTGCAGAGCAGGAATCAGCTGCTCTTTATCTTCCCCAGGATCCGGCCTTCTCATTGAACTTGCCCCTGAGGAGTGTGGGCTGTCTTCTGGGGTTCTGTGCATGGAAGAACTGGGAGAATTCAGAGCCATTTTAAGCATGCAGGCAGCTCACCTGAGACATCCTGTCGGCATTCATCATCCTTGTGTAACTTCTGCTGACACAGCCAGTGGCTACCTCTGACCAAGAGGTTGTTCTGCTTCCCATCCTAATACAAGGTGTATTTACTTCCTTCCACACATTCTGCTGGCATGGCACAGTAGCTTGAAGGAAACTTGCCAAACGAAATGCAAACCATCTACAATTCCCTGACCCTAAGTGTCTCTGCTCTGCAGAAACATTTTCATGTTTGGCTTCTTTTTTTTTTTGCACCAGCCAGTCTCGGGGATTTTTAACCTCACTCTCTTCTCCATTTTCCTTTTATTGGACCCCTTTACTGAGAATCCTTATCTCTTCAGATGCAAGGGCAGAAGAAATTAAAATAAGTACAAGCAAACAAATAAGTTTACAATCGGTTGGCTGCTCTCAACATATTGCTCATGAAGCAAGAGTTAAAATCACTAGATGAAATCATTTTACTTGTGGTTTTAATTCCCATGTGCTTCCTGCTTTCCACAACCATGGATCCGTGCCAGGAGTTGTGCTGACCAGTGGTTCATGAGGCTGCACTTGGCAAGTCCATGTGTCTGCCCATCACCAGCAGGTGCAGACCCAGCAGCCTCTCACAGACATCAGTAACTTTCCATGACTCACTTCTGGAGCTGCAGGGATCGATAAGGCCAGTCCAGAACCCGCTGTTTGCGCCAAAGTTCAGGGGTGTGTTTGCCAGTGTTGAAGTTGGCCACTGATTTTCACCTTCCTAGTTTTTCCAACCTTTTAATCATATGAGCTTAGTGAGGTCAGGTATGCAGTTCAATTCCTGTCTTATTATAATGATCCTGGAAAATCTACGCCAGAGAGTAAGAAAGTGCTGGGGACAGGACAAAAGGGTACAGGAGCCAACCTGAAGGGGCTCCTCTGGCAAAATACAGGGCAATTTGACTATCAGTACACATAACAACAGGGATGGATTATATCATCTTAAATAATCTATAAACCCACACTGATACTAACAAGAGCCAGGAAAGGAGGAATCTTTTCTTATACATAAAGGTAATAATAGGAAAAAAAATCTTAAATTACCATTTTACAATACCTATAGTGATTATTAATTAGCTAAGAATCATCCATGGAGGCCAAAACCACTCGATGAAAGGCTATTGGAAAGAATCTGGTAATAGCACTTAACCAAACGATCACACTTGTCAACGATAATGAGCAAGTGACATCATGTGCCTCCCCCAGAGAGGCACAGAGGGCACGTCGTCTATGTGCTTCTCTGAAAAAAGAAAAGTTCAACCTGGACCTATTCATGAAATAATTATTAGCCTTGATTCTTTAAAAAAAAAAAATTTCAACTCAGGAAGACATAACAAAAAGGTCAGGAAACTGGCCCATATAAAAGGAGACTAGAAACAGCATGACTAAGTGCAATGTTTGATTCCTGTTCGGATCTTGGGGAGAAAAAAATGCTTTGAATAGACATACAGGGCCTTGCTGGAACAGGTGGGGAAATCTGAGTGTGTACAGCATCAGATAATAGCGTCATCCCAACAGCACCAATAGTACTGAATCAGTATCCTGAGTGTAGTGACTGCCTTGTAGTTAAGAGAATGCGCCTATTCCTAGGACATGATGAATGGTGAATTAATTGGTGGTTATGTAGCATGATGTCTGTGATTAACTCTCAAATGGTTCAGAAAAGAAAAAAGGCAGAAACAACAGAAAATAAGAATAAAGATAGAGAAGCAGATGGTGACATGCGAACTACCGCAACAAGGTTAGGTGCCTGTGGGTGTTCATTACATTATTCCCGATACTTTTCCATAGACTTGAAATTTTTCAAAACAAAAATTTATGGGAAAAAAACTAAAAAAGAAAAATGAGGACAGCAGTCACATCTGGAGGAGACTGAGAGGAAGGGGGGCTGGCAGTGTGCACAATATTCTAGCTCTAGATCTCAGTGGTTTTTATGTGACTTCACTTGTGATCATTTACTGAGCTGTTAATTTTTGTTTTGTGCACTTTTCCTCAGGTTGGTCAATAAAAAAATAATTTTAAAAATCTTCCCTTATTCAAGTATCTTCCAAATTTTATGACTTTCCTTTTTATCACCAACACCCTTATGCCCACACACACACAAACACAGGTGCTCACGTGCAGACACACACATGGGAGGTAGGTGTTGCCTACAATGTGCCAGACACTGAGTTACGTGCTACAGGGACAGAAAGAGTGAAAACCTGGTCCCTGCATTCTGGCAGCTCACAGGCCAGTGTGAGGTTTCACACACCCACAGATATGATGTAATGTGATATGACATGACATGGTAGAACAATCCAGTAATCAGAGTAGAATCACAGAGGAGGAAGCAAGCTTCTCCAAGGGTGTAGCCATTACATGGTTTTGAAGGGTTACAAGCATTTTGACAAGAGGAGAAGGAACTCTCTGCCCTGGTTTGGGATACTGTGTTTACAGGATCCATTTTTAGTGGCTCTGGGGACGTCCTTTGGTGATGAGCTTTACAGTCATCAGAGACCTTCAGAGACCTCCAAGCCAAGGACTGGGGCAGCCAGGTCTACACTCTTTGCTGAGAGATGCTGCTCTTCCCTCTGGAAGTAATGCTCTGAAAAAGCAAGTGAAGGAGGCCACTGGTTTCATCATGAACAATCGTGGCTCAGAGAAGTTGAATGGCTTGAGAAAAACCAGGTCATTAGTGGCAGAGCTCAACCTTAGTCCACCTTCTTTGATAGTTGGCTACTGGCCTATGTGTCTCTTCCACTAATACATCAACTCTTGTTTTGGTTTTGGTCTGTCAATATCCCAGGGGCAGGATTCACACCATTTTCATCAGAGTAGCCTCACACTTGGGAGCACATTTTGCAAACGACAGGTATTCCGTGCATATATTTAATAGACACCAGCCCACTGATTTTCCAGATAAAGGAATGGAAGCCCAGAGATGCCGTAAGTTGCCCAGAGTCCTATTATACTTGCTGAAGGACCTAATTCTAGAAGTCAGTTCTCCTTTCTCCTCGTCCAGGCTTCTTTCCATGACACCAATGCTTTCCCGCTCCAGCCACTTGAACACCACCGTCAGGAAATTCAAAATCCAAACCATTATCACGTAAGGTTCCTGTCATTAAACTCTGTATTTAAAAAAATCACATCACCATCTATTATTCAAAGGAGTCTGTATTAAAATAAAACTGTATGTTGTATTTAAGTAGTTAACTAGTAAGACATGCCTTAAAAGAAAGTAACTTGAAAAATAAGCTGGGTGGGGGAAAACACTGTTGTTAAATTGTAGTTTTAACTATTGCTCGAGGTGACTCTGAGTGGAAGGCCTATTCTCACTCAAAAAAAGAACTGGCCAATTTGAGAGATCTGTTACAGGTAAGATGTTTTCTTTGACAAAAGCAGAATGGAAAGGTAATTTTAAAGAAGACAGCCCCCTTTAGGATTCAGTATTAGTGTCATGGCCGTGTTCCCCCGACATCAGCACTTGGCCACCAGCAATATGAGTCCTGTGTCTATAACTGGGAAACAGTTCACTATGCACCCCTACCCCACAGCCCACACTTGGTGCATCAGATCCCTGGTGTGCTGAGATTTTATAAAGCTCTAAAGAAAGAAGGAGATGGTAATAACGGATGGCACACAGTGAAATGTTCATGTTGCTACTTGCAGGGAAATATGGGGACAGAAGGAACTTTGCCAGGCTGTGTTAAATCTCATTCTTAAAAAATACAAAAACCTACTGTGCTGCAGCTCTGGGGACAGGCCTTCCCTGCGTGGCCTATTGTAGGTGTGACCGTTGGCAGGGGTATTTGTAAGGGTTGCTTAACTTAGATCCTGCTCTACCAACTGCCTTTTGTCTTTGCAACCCACAGAAATTTATTTTCTCATCAGAGGTGTGTACACAGTAAGGGAATTTCACTGGAACCAAGAGAGGGTCAAACACTCTAATCCCAGATCAGACCCATAGGAAACACCCCTCTGCAGTCCCATGAGGAGGAAGTGGAGAAAACGGAGCTGATTTTTGTAAATAATTTCCTACAAGCCTCTTCCTTAGGAAGGAGCTGAGGCTGGGGTGTAACTCATCTGCTGACCAGGCAACGTTTTGGTTGCGGTTTTGGTACACGAGGCTCGGGTTGTTCAATGGGGCAGAAGATTTAAAACTACCTGTTAATGTATCATTTTCCCCATAAAACATAGTAAAGGGTGTGAAGAATGCAAGCAGCGTCCCGGGAGCTTCCATGGGAGTGAGCAGCAGGGCCAAGGCCACAGAAGCACAGTGGGGTGAGGACTGAGCGTCAGCCTCGGGACACGCTCTGATCTGTGCCTCCTCAGAAAGGCAGACTTAGACAGGACCTCTGTTCTGGGTCACTGGGGGCCCTCCTCAAACAACTCAAACCAGGGCTCTTCAGGGCAGCACCTGTTCACGGAAGTAAACCTTACCAAGTACCAGCTCTCTGGGAGTGCTGTACATGCACCAGCACCCTTCCGCCCAGGGCAACTCCTGAAGTGGGTACTAGTGTCACCCTGATTTTAAAGATGAGAAATAGAGGGGGCCAGAGAGGTCAGGTCCTTTACCTGGGATGGCTCAGACAGGGCTGGGAAGGGAATTCACAGCCGGCCTGTCCCTCTCTGTCCCCATGTTCTCCAGCCAAGCCATCAGTGTCTGCACGCCGCCAGGCTCTGCCCCTCTTCCTCCTCTGTCTCTGAGGCCCAGCTCAAGGGAACAGCTCTTTCCCCTGCCCTCCAGAGGACATGATTCATATTTATAGTCTCGTATGGCACTATTAGTTGACTTATTCATATAATACAAATTTATTAAATACCTTTATAGAAACCAAGCACACATGAACAAAAAAGATAAAATCAGGGAGCAGGGAAAGTACGGTTATAAAAATATAAAAGGGCAGCCACAGGATCCTGGTGGTGGTAGGACTGTTCTGAATCTTGACTGTGGTGTGGGGGTCACAAACTAACACATGATAAAACTTAGGACTACACACACACAAGTGCATATACACATATAGTGAGTACAAGTGAAATATGGGGAATGTGAATATGATCAGTGGATTGTAGCAATGTCAATATCCTGGTTGTGACACTGTACTATAGTTTTACAAGAGGCCACCACTGGGGGAAACTGGGTAAAAGGTACAGGGGATCTTTCTGTATTATTTCTTACCATTTCATGTCACCCTTTTTTCTCAGTAATCCACAATTACCTCAATAAAAATTTCAATTAAAAAAGAAAGAAACTAATGCCATCTGGTAGAATAAATGTAATACAAGAGGCACAGGCCTAATAAGAGGAGTGACTCAGTTGTGAACATGCTTATCTTCCCCCTGGATTGTAGTATCAAGTGGGTGTGGGGACCATGTCTATTACCATACCACACACAGCCCTAGAGGAAAAAATGCTAAGTAGGTGCAGTTCCCTTTCTTGTACCCTCTATATATATACAGTTCTCAGACTTGACTATATTCTGTGGTACCTGACCCTCATCCCAAAGACGTCTAACAGGACACTGGTGTTTTCTTTCCCTGCATGTCATTCACCAAGCACAGCTTTCAATGCCATGTTTCCAATCAAGATATAAATGATGGAAGCAGCCTGAGGTCCTAGAAATGCAGGATCCTAGAAAAACCACAAGCCCTGTAAAGTGGAGACCTGCCTCTATAGTCACCAATTTAACCCTTCCTTGACTCAGGCTTCCTTCCTAGGAAAGTAGTAGTAACATTTTGACACCTATGTCTCATGGTTGATGAGCTCTGGCAGGTTAAGAGGGTTGGGAGTCTTGCAGAACATAGGATTCTGGAACCAGAAGACTTGATTTTGATTCTTAGTTCCACTACTTACTCTCTATGTGACTGTGGATAAAACATTTAAGCTCTGCAAAGCTCAGTGTCTTCAATTATAAACAGCTGTAAAACTTGTTGTCCTTCCATTGTGTCTATGTGGAAACCCTCTGAAGCCCCAGAGCACCAAAGATCTGCGTAGCCCTGCCTAACTCACCACCATCTCTTCAGTACTTTGCATGTGCATGGGGCACAGCAGGCACTTAATAAATATGTGTTGGGTGAGTGGATGGATGAAATTAAATTGTGGTCCTTTAATGAAACTGCATTTTTTGCTCCAAGCAGCTCTTAATACCTCTCTAGCCAAGATCCTAGAAACTTGCAGAAAAATCTCTCCAGGACCTCTTCTGGGCTCATTCCTTTCCTAAGGTCAAATGGTAAACTGCAAAGTCAGAGGCAGTCATTGTGCTGGCACTGAGTCATCCTCCATTTCCCTCAGAAACACCTGATCTGGGTATGCACCACCCTGTCTAGATTGCCTTTCCCAGCAGTGAACCTGTTTAAGTACATGATGACTGCTGTACGGACAGCCTGGCAAATGGTCCCGTTCTACTGATACCTTTCAATAGATGAAAGGGGATATATATGAAAGAATCCTATTTCCTTCTCATTATCCTCATATCTTTGTTGTAACAACTGGATTTCCTAATTATAAACTACAGAAACCATCCTTGATGACAAAGAAAAGGAATGACAGATTTCAGATTTTCAAGGAGGCCTAGAGAATCAGGCTTAAAGATCAAAAAGTCAAAAGCAACAGCCACTGCACATCACAGATGGCCCCTGAGCAGACCCCACCTCTGGGCCCCTGGAGTCAGCTTATCCAGCATCGGACAGTGGAAATGAGAGGGTAGAACCAGAACCTCTGATGCTGAGAAAACAGGGGCTACTTGCCTTTTTCCTCACAGAATGATTCTATGAGCCTCTGCTCATTTGTATCACTAGCTCTCAATTCACAATCTCACATGCAAGCACCTGACTGGTACAGCCTGGGCACATGCCTGCATCATAGCCACAGGAGAAGCTGGGAAAGCAGTTTATGGCTTTTTCTTGGGAAGAATTTACAAATGGGAAAGGAAGTTTGAAGGTTCAGAGCAGTCAAAAAGAAAAACAAAGGTCCATTCTCCCAGCAATAAACAACTTCAATAAATCACCCCCAGGCTGCTGTGATATTAGTCAATCTAAGTATCACTTTTGCTCCAAAAAATTGAACATGTTGGAATATTCATCTGTGATACTTTTATATGAAAACATAAGCATTTATTAAGACCTGATAGAGAAACTATGAGAAAAATTTTTTCCAAATTTCATTAAAAGGTAATTTACAAATCAGTGAAATTCATGGTTCATAGGCCAGTGTTGATAGAGAAATTAATACTCCTTGTCTAACCCTTATCATTATTTGGAGCAATTATATAAATGAAACCATCCATTATTCATGATATGCACATTACGCTCATTTCCAGAAAAAAAAATTGTGAAAAGAAATCATCAGCCCATCACTTTAGAAACCCAGTGATCAGAGCGGTGTGAGCAGCGGCCAGCAAGGCTGCATTAAGGACCAGTCCTGTCAAACTCATCTAATTCATCTGTCCAACCAAGACAAGTACATGACATTGAAAAGAAGTAACAAATGTCACCTGTTTCCGTTTTGCCAGGGCTTGGGATTCTGCCTGGAATACTGTGGGCATCCGTAAGGTAGGATACTATCAGCCAGTTCACCCAACTATTAACCAGAAGTACCACTTTTGAGAAAAGCATCAAAGTCAGATTTCTACTAAGACAAATGGTGTTTTCACAAAAGCCAGTGTAAAGATTTTCAAAATATATTTATTATAATCAAAGCCAAAAATCCATTTTAACAAACCTGTCTCACAGCAACTCAATGGCCTGCTGTGACAAAGCAAGGGGCTTTGTATGCGCTCATCTTTCAAGTCTTAGCCCAGAGGCCACCTGCACGCTGATGCTTCCTGGCAGAGCAGCTGCGGTAAAGTTGGCCCGCACCCCTCCTGCCCTTCTCCTGCCCTCTGCCCAGCTCCAGATGTGCCCACTGCTTGCCTCTGTTGGCATGCCTCATGTCTGGCCCTTATACTTGATACAAGATATATACCTTATACTGCTATCCAGGAATATAAGCCTCACAACCATTAGATGGTTCCATCCAAACAACAACAATAATAAAAACAGAAAATAACAAGGGTTGGAAAAGATATGAAGAAATTGGGCCCCAAGTGTGCTGCTAGTGAGAATGTAAAATGGTGCCACTGCTATAGAAAGAGCATGGAGCTCCCTCAAAACATTAAAAATACAATTAGCTTATGATCCAGCAGCATCACTTCTGGGTATGCATCCAAAAGAATTTAAATCAGGGTCTCAAAGAGATATTTGCACATCTGTGTTCACAGTGGCTCTATTCACAACAACCAAGACGTGGAAGCAGCCCAAGCATCCATTGATGGATGAATGGGTAAACACAGTGTGGTGTAACACACAGTAACTTATTCAGCTTTACAGAAGATGGAAATTCTGACACATGCCAGCACATGGATGAACCTTGAGGACATCATGCTAAGTGAAATTAACCAGTCACTCACACACAAAATACTATATAATTCCACTCATACGAGGTATCTAAAGCAGTCAAACTCTTGGAAACAGAAAGGAGAAGGGTGGTTATCAGGGGTTTGGGGGAGGAGGGAGAAATAAAGAGCTGGTGTTTAACCAATACAGAGTCAATTGCACAAGATGAGAAAGTTCTGGAGATCTGTCGTAGAGCAACGTGCATATACTCACACCACTGAACGTTACACTTAAAAAAGGTTAAGATGGTAAACTGTATGTTATGGCTTTTCTACCATCATTTAAAAACAATGTTTTTTTAAAGAGTACAGTCCCTTAGCAGCAGAAACCTTGCCCAATCTCCTTTGTCCCCAGTACCTGGAAGAGTGCAGAACCAATTTGATCTCAGTTCTGCAGGACAGATCAGCATAATAACTCTCAGAATACTGGACTTCTCATTTCATCTGGACCACAAGTTCCAGGGACCAGACAGGGAGGCCACCAATTTACAGGAAGCAGCAGAGTCACAGAAATGTCCAAGGACTGGCCAGCGGTCAGATACAAGTTGGTGCCAGCACCAGCTCTCAATGGTCTGCCATCTGCTATGTTGCCTCGCAAGTGTTCTGACGGGACCTCACTCTGGTGGGATTGGGGTGAGCCTCAGGGCGAGGTAAAAAGGACATCTGTGGACCCCAAGAACAGGACCTGCAACCAGTGCAGTCAGAGCCCCAGGCTCAGACAGGGACCTGCACTTGGGGTTTAATGCTCTCTAGTCATTATCTTGATATTCTTCATAATTTTGTCTTTGAATTTGTGTTTTGTAAGTGAGGTCCAATGGGATAATGTCACATGTGCCAGGGGTCCAGAGCCTCTACTCGTGTGTGCCCCTCTTGCTACTGTCCTGCCTCCCCAGGTGCTTGCAAGGGTCTGCATCACCCCACGAGTATCCTGTACCTCAGAGAACATGATGTGAAATAAATAAAAACACCACGACTGGGGAAAAAAGGGACCACAGAAGACAGAAACATTTTTCCTGCCTTTTTGAACAAGGGGCTCTGCATTTGCATTTTGCACCGGGCCCTGCAAATTATGTGGCCAGTCCCGCCCAAGAACATGGGGTTGGAGGTTCCCCAGGCTTTGGACTTCGAGCAGAGGTGGCTCCTCCATCTGTTGCCTTGCCGTGGCAGCCCCCCTTGAGGGCAAGTCACTGTGTGGCAGCTGTGGGGGCTGGAGTACCCGCAGACGGCTCTCTGAGCACAGTCCCTGCTCAGCTGTCCCTGAGGCAGAGCCAGGTTCTACAACTGTCAATTATCATATGCCTCTAGGACATTTCTACATGACAGGAAGAGGAGGTGCAAAGCAAGCGCTCCCCACAAAGAAGCCCAGTCTGGACAGGTAAGGGAAAGGAGCAAGCCTAGAGGATGGGACACGGAGATGGTTCCAAGGGTGGGAAACAGCCTCTAAAGACCTACCGCCCGTTCTCCACTTTGTGCTCCAGCCAGGCTGGATCATGGCTCCCCACATGCTCTCCCAGCCTGCAGCCTCTGCAAGGAGACTTGCGGGCCCCCACCCTGCTGCCTGACAAGCTCCTGCTCGCCCTGTAATCCCAGCTCCAAGGAGAAGTGCTCTCCACCTGCTTGCTGCTCCGTCCTCCCAGAGTCCCCAGTGCTGTCCGACCCTTGAGCAGGGTCCACTGGGGCACATCCAGTTTGAATGACAAGTCGTGTCAGCCACCATGTGTCCCCCTGGACTGACAGCCCTTCGATGCCGAGGCTCTATCCCATGCCTAGCACCCAGGGGACACTCACAAAATATTGGCTGAATTGAAAAGAATCTAGTCCCTCCCTCTGCCTTAGGCAGGGCTCTCTAAGAGATACCCTCCTAATGAGGGTCCAGGCTATTTTTAAGGACTGCAAAGCAAGGTCACTTCGCCCACTTTCTCTGATATTGCTTCTAACATTCAGTGACCCTTCACAGCCAAGGGCATTCACTCTTCAGCTCTCTGTGAAAAACTTTCTGCTCTATACATGCTGTGCCCTGAGTTTTAAGCCTCACCACCCCACCTAAACCTCAAGCTTCCACAATGTACACTCTTCTTGTCCCTTAATAGCCCCTGACACAAATACGAATTGAAATGTTAAAACCTTTGATCTCAGCATTCTCATTTCGGGGAATTTATCCTGGGGGTGTGATTGTACAACTTTGCAAATGGGCAAAGTTGAATACATCAGTATGTTTATTATGGAATTACTACTTAGCCAAAAATGGGACATAAATATCCATGAACTGGGGACTAGTTAAATAAACAAATTGTTTGCATACAATGGAACCATGTAGTAATTAGCAGTGGCAGGGCAAGTATGTATTTATTAAATTGAAAAAGTGCCGCCATACATAAGCTAAACACAAACTTTATCAGTTCAAGGAGAAAATGCAAGAAAAGAATCCTACACTCCCAGAATCCTGGAATGCTGTGATGAAAGAAATCAAAGAGATCACAGCATTTTTTAATGTTAAACACTCCTTTTCAGTCACCCACCTGATAATAGAATTTTCAGTGTATGTTGATAATGTTCACAGGAAAAGGAGGATACAGAACAGCATGAATAATATGATGTAGTTTATGTAAAACAATGCAAAGAAAGATACCTGAAGGGATTTTTCATCAAAACATGAGTAATAATCTCCAGAAGGTGGGATTTAGAATTAACTTTATTCTCATCTTTACAGCTTTTTCTATATTGTTTTAGATTTCTACAAAGGCTGTGTATTGTTTTAGCTTTCAGCAAAAACTATAAAGCTCTTTTATTGGGGAAAAAATAGCATCTGGAACTAGGATGCTCTCATCAAATACTAGTTAAACAGAAACAGACTCATAGTCCCTTTGGCACTGTACAGGATTTATACATTTTCCATGAATAATGAAGAGCTGAGGGGCCTTACTGAATGATATGTTGCAAAAAAAAAAAAAAAATGCCCAAGCCTGTTCCCTGAGTGAACACCAGGAAATTGATGCTGCTATTAATGTGGTTGCAGCCGCCACACCCGTGAAATCCTGAACAGTTTCAGAAGGCTTTCACTGTCAATGTCCCATCAGACCTTCAAAACTAGATTCGGTCCTAGTCCCCCAAACTGAATTCCCTGTGTGTCTGTCTGGTCAGTTAGGCAACTTTTCCAGATTGAGTTGGCAGAGTTTGTTGGATGGATGAATGGGTGGGTGGGTGGGTGGATAAAGGAATGAATTCCTTTCCTTCTTTTACAGACAAGAAAACAGAGAAACAGGTAAAGCAATATGCCTGAGGTGATAGAGTTAGTACATGATACAATTGGTGGTTGCAATCATTGTACATGGCTTCCTAATCAGCTCTCTTGTATCCAAAATGCACCCCTAAACCTGTTTTCCCCAGGAGGAAGTACTTCAATATACTTAATAATCAGTAGTGATAGGCAAAATATCAACGGGTATTGACTTATCAAAATGCCACCAGCCAGGGCACTAGCCAGGATCCTGGAGACCTCCTGCTAGGCTGAGCATTGACCCATTCGTTGCTGGCTATAAGTGGGCTCTGGGTTTCAGAAGGATCAGATGCTCTGTGCTCCCCACAAGACAGTGGGCTCAAGACAGGAGCTACTCAGCTACTAGTATGTAACTATTTCACTACTAACAACTAACGCAGCCATATACGTGCATAACGGTTAGATATAAGCCCTCCTAAAAGTCATCCATAAACTCAAAGAAGCTTGAGGTTTAAGTGGGGTGGTGAGGGTTAAAACTCAGGGTACAGCATGTATAGAGCAGAAAGTTTTTCACAGAGAGCTGAAGAGTGAATGTCCTTGTCTGTGAAGGGTCACTGATTGTTGGAAGCAATATCAGAAAGTGGGTGAAGTGACCTTGTTTTGCAGTCCTTAAAAATAGCCTGGACCCTAGAGCCCTGCCTAGGCAGAGGGAGGGACTAGATTCTTTTCAATTCAGCCAGTATTTTGTGAGTGCCCCCAGAGTGCTGGGCATGGGATTTCTTTCCCCACTCAAAGCAGAGCCCTTACTCCAGGCACTATTTATAATGTCCCTTAAAACCTTCAACAGAATGAATTCAAGCTGCATGAACAAATGAAATCAAATGCCATTATCCTCTTTTGAAAATTATCCTAAGCCTAACCATGCCAGGGGATCGGCACAGATGCATGGGGGAACAGAATAACTGCAGTGAAGGAGAAAATGTGCTAAAATCTCAAAAAAACACAGCAGCACTGAAGACCAGCCGTAACCGTGAACCCAGCAATCTGAACACACACGTTGTCTGAGTGTATTTTTGCTCCCACACCAGGTAAGGTTCTGGAAGGAAGTAAGACTGTCCCAGACCTCAATCTGCTCGTAGTCCAGGAAGGCAAAATGGAAGACCTCTGTAAGTAAATGTTGCATGAAGTGTAAAACTCAGAGAGGACAAGAGCACTACAGGAAGTCAGAGAAGGGAGAATTTATTTCCACCAGAGGAAATCTGCACAGGCTGCCTTGACCCAGGTCTTCTTTGGAAACAGGGGCATTTCAACTGGGGAGGAAGGGGAATGTACATCGGAGATCAATATAGGCCAGTCTGGAAGCAAACATATCGTCCAAGGACATTTGCCAGCAAAGTATGCAAAGTTATATGTTACATATATAGTTTTTATTATATGTTATGTACGTTACTGAACTTATCATACCCAAATACCTGCTTTCTCGCCTCCCGGCCTTTACCGTGCTATACCTTCCATCAGGGACACTCTCCCCAATCTTCACTTCCACTGCCACATTCAAGAATGTGATTTCCTATTTTTCCTTCATTTCTCAGCTTGGATGTACTTTTTATAAGAAGCCTTCTTTGATCCCCAGAATAGATAAAATGTCTCTCCCCACCTTGGCCCCCACAGAACCATGAGCATACCCCTCAGAATACTTACAACACCCGAGTCATAATTGTCTGTTTTGTTATTAATCAATACCACTTATCTGTAAGCACACTGAGAGAAGGCTCTGTTCAGATTCCCTTTTGGGGGCCCAGTGCCTGGTAAAGCACTATACTCATGACCGAAATATTTAAGAAGTAAATGAATTTTTAAAAATGATTCAGCAGCCTAATCCTATACCAGAGTCCCAAACCTGTTCCCAGTCTGAGCTGATGACATACCCACGTAATTCTACCAAATCACTTTGCAGACAGAAAGATACAAATGTGCCCAGACCCCTTTTATCCAGCCCCAAACAAAATGAGAAGCCAAGGTCTGGTCTGAACCGCATGACTACCCGTTCCCACCAGGCCACCATGGCCCTGGGGGTGAGGCTTGACCCCAGCGGAGCATCCGTAGCTAGTCTCTGAGTGAGGCCAGACGCCACCATTCTTGCAGCAGGACCACAAAGGCCTCCCTGATCATTTACAAACTGAGGGAAGAAACTGAAGCAGGAAGAGATGGAGAGAGAGAAAAACCCACAAGCTTAAGCTGGCTCTATGGTTAGTATAATTAGGTAAGGAAAGGTCTTGGTTTCAGAAACCAAAAACATTTAATGTTAACCCTTTAGAGTCTGGTTCAAGAAATTAGAGGAATTTTTTTAAATGTTCAAGAAGTTAACAATGGTTATCTCTATGATATGACTAACAATTTTTTAAATCCTCATAGCTTCTATATTTCCTGAATTTCCTACATTGAATATTATATATTTTCTCATCAGAAGGAAAAAAGTGTGTCTATCAAGTGCATGATCAGGCCCAATTGTCCCTCCCAGCCTACTCAGCCTTAAGTCTTAGTTAACCCTTGAGGATTTGTGAAGGGAGACCCTCGGCCCAGCTCCCCGCCTGCGTCTCCAGCCACACCCAGCAGCCTGCCTGTTAGGAGAAAGGAACACGTTACTTGACTTTGGATGGCCTCTCCATTCTTCTGCTTCCTCGTGGCTCCTCTGGGCTAGGAACCAGCAAAACCCTGGTGTCTGGCTTTATCCAGATCCTGGGCACAGAGTTGTGGAGTAATCTGGTGGGTGAGGCTATTTTGGGGGTGTGGCTGAATCAACACTCAGGGGTGTGCACGGCTGTTCTGGGCATCATGTCACCCAGTGCAATCAAAGGTGCAAAAGCAGACTGACCCGCAAAGAAGGGGTCAACCTGTCAGACGTCTTGACCACTCCCACCAGGGGACTGGGTCTTTATCCCCTTCCACAACAGAACTAAAGGCTCAATGCCTTCAGGCTTCAAACTCATCCTTCTGAGAATTATGTGATAAAATCATCTCATCTCAAGGAAGAGCATTCAGTTCCCAGAATGGGGCTAACAGAGCTTTCAGTGGTGATGAAATGTTCTATCACCACGCTGACCAATACAGGAGTCACTAACTCATGTGATTTCGAACATTTGAAGTGTGGCTAGTGTAACTCAATGAATTTTTTTAATGAATTTAAAACATGTAGCTAATGGCTACCGTTTCAGACACTGCAGTTTAGAATCCCAGAATGTTAGACCGAGAAAGAACCCGATAAATTATCTGGATCTGTGATTCTCAACCTCTGCAGTTGTGAAATCCATTCTTAATAGTAAAGATTCAGACCTTTTTCATATTAACAGAATATTTGGTATCTTTCCACTAAGGGCATCATAATGATCAAAATTAGCAAAAATTCAACGACATCTTAAATTACACTTTGCTGTAAATAAGGCTGCAATAAAATGCAATGTAATGTGCATAATTGTCAAGTTACTATGTTGTACATCTGAAACCAATATAGTATATATCAACTATATTTCATTAAAATTTGTTTTAAATAAGCTGCATTTTATTACTTACAATAGCATCATCCTATATATATATAATAAACATGAGGTATGATTTCGTCCAGCCTTCAGACTTGCCCAACATGTGGATTCCCAGATTCTGTTCAGGAATTCCACAGCCCCCGATTACCATCTCCACGAGTGCACAACTCTTTGTTGTGGAAGCCAATGGCTTAGTCTAACCCCTGTTTAAAAGACAGAGAAAATGGAACCAGGAAAGGAGGAGACTTTCCCAAATCACGTAGCTAGTAACAGTGGAGTCAGAACAGTAAACAATTCCATTTTCAATGGCCACAAAACTCAAAGAAAAGAAACAGACACGGAAACTCACAAGGGAGATACAGCTAACTAAATTTAAAACACCTCCCTTCTTCTTTTCCTTTTCCTGGGGACTTTGAGGAATTAAAGGAGCAGACCTTTGTAATATCCAAAATAGATTTACTGATGAATAAGTAATTACATAAATACACCTATTAAAGGGGCTATGAGGATAACAGAACTAGTCCTATTTGTATTTCAGTGTAATTCCATAACTTAGAGATTTTTCTGAAGTTTTTATAACTCTCCCAAGTCTTTGTTAGGGCTTGTTCGCATCTGCAGGTATCCTTCCAAAGACAAGCAATAAAACAAAAACCATCTCTTAAAAGTAAACCAAGTTTATGAGCTCCTTTCAGTGACAGCAGGCAGGACACGAGAAAAAAAACAAAGCATTCTCTTCACTTACAGCGGCTGTCCAGGGGAGCTGGAGGAAGAGATGGGTCACAAGCCCAGCGCTCCAACCCGTTCTCTTCCTATTCTGATCGCACCACACCGCCTCCAATACCCTGCGCTGCCCTGTTCTTCCACATCACTGGGGTGGGCAGGAAAATTTACTGAAGGCAGTTCTAAGGATTTAGTGTCATTAGGCTTTCAACTTTACAGGCTTCTCCCCTCTGGTTTTACATTTTTATTTTGTTTTTTTAAGCTTGACTCCCTTGTTTTTTCAACCTTGACTATGACCTAGGACTGAATACTTTGCTTTAGTATTCACTTGGAAGTAAATACTCTAGTACTTACTAACCACAGAAAGTTGGTAATTGGCTTCATGCTCTGAGTCTCAGTTTCCTCATCTTCCTGTATCTCTCTTATGAGTTTCCATGTCTGTAAAATGGTGATAAAAATTCACTGTATAGCCACATTGAGAAATTAAAGATGATTCTCATAAATCTCTTTCATCTGGCAGAAAAAAAGTCAGTGCTCTCTCCAAGATAGCATAATTTTAATTAATCATGTTTGTGCACATGTGTGTGTCCCATGCGAGATTATAAATTTCATGAGGGCAAAGACTGCCTATGTTTGCCAACTACCTGCACCCCAACAGGTGCAAAGCTCTATAGATGCGGTGCAGGTACATGTGGCGGCTACAAGTTGATGTCAGTTTTAGCGTCAAACATACCAGGGGATGAAGCTATAACCTGACTTCCAGCACTTAATAGACTTTTTAAAAAAACACTGACAAGTTTCTTAATGTCTCTGGATCTCAATTTTCTCTTCTGTTAAATAGATTTAATCCATTAACCTGTAACTTGACTTGAGAGTGAAAGGGCCTTGATACGTGATGAGCACTCCTTAAAGGCTGGCTGTCGTGAGCTGATGTGTCTGTCACCCCAGCTCTCAGCTAAGTGAAGTCATGCAATATTCACTCCAGAAGTGGCTAATAAACAAGAATCTAGGGACTGATTTTCAGTGAACTCCCTTATTTGCTCACTCCATGCCAAACAGCTTCCCCACAACCAACAAAAGCGAGAGACAAGCCACCATAAACCCAGGGTGTGCTGCCGTAATAGTCACCACGACACACATGCCAGCTGTCAGCTCGGGAAGGGTAAATTTGCCCTGTAATTTTCTGAACAAACCAACAGCCCATTTGCAGGAGTGCATGGAAATTCAAAACAGCTGCACATCAGAGATGCAGCCTAGTGTAGACCTCAGGCTGCTGCTCTGAGAGTCAGGGGGAGCCCTGAGGTTGAGAATTTGATCTCACCTATAAGGAGCTATGTGACCTTGGGCAATCCATTTCACTGCTCTGGGCCCCAGTTTCTTTTCCTCTCAAAAGAAGAGCCTAGGCATTCTCCAAGGATCATTGCAGCCCATCTGTTTTAGCATCCTGGGATGAGCTAATTGGGCCAACAGGAATATGGATGGACGCAGAATGCAGAGCCAGAAAGACCTGGGTTCAAATCCCTAGCTGTTTGACTTTAACGATTCCTTAATCTCTCTGAGTCTTGGTTTTCTCCTGGGTAAAAATGCGGATAATAATGTGCCTGTGGGAGATCTGAGATAGTGGATATCAAGTATTTCACTGTGATGGTCCACTGGATATTCAGGAAGTGGTGGCTGCTGTGGCTACTACCGGCATTGTTATCACTGTCATCATCACCACCAGTATTATTACCTTTCTTCTAAAAAGTTCAGATGCCAAAATACTTCGCTGTGTAAATATCATGCAGAGTCCAACAGGAGTATCAGCCCTTCACTGGTGCTGTGTCTGAAATTAGTCAAGTTTCTTCTCTCGTGTATAACTGCTACTGCTTTTCGACTTTTTCACCTTAAACCTTTTCACTTCCAACACTTGAGTCTCAATTCCTTAATGATAACAAACAACACAGATTAGTTTACGAGGAATTCCACACACATTACTCATGGATTCCCACACCATCACCATCACCACTCCCTTTAGCAACTCGTGGGGTCTGCAGGGCTGAGCCACTTACCTGAGGCCTCAGTGCCCATCCGACCAGGAAGGCACAGGACTTGGGCTACATGTTAGAGCTGCTGACTCTGTGGCCCATGATTATCCCACTTTGCCAACAATTCCATGATTTAATTCAACTTTTTCTTCACTGTCATTGCCTTGACTAGTGTAAAACATCTTCCTTTAAATAACCATTGTCTGTCTATAGTTGTAGGATTTGAAACACAGCGTTTCTTAAGTGTTTAACACTAACTCCTGAGTCTATCCAGTCACATGCCATCTAACTTAACCCATCTAACTCTTTTCCCCACTGGAAGATATCTGGCAAGTTTTGGATGACCTCTGTTTTTAAATTCAAACACCTCAGAAAAGGTTATTCTTATTTCAGATGAATAGGGACAGTGTTTTAGTAGAGTCTTTTGATTGTAAGAAAGAGCTAACTCGAGCAAGGGATTAATATTATTTTAAGGATTCCCACTGAATCAAAATAAATTGAACAAAATAACAAAAGTTGTCATGGGACTAGGCTTCAGGAAGATGGGACCGAAGGGTGGTCCTTGACCTAAAGCAACTCAGCAACGCTGGCTGCAGAAGGTCCTGAATCTTCTCCCAAATGGTCTACCACCTACCACCTACCATCTACCATCCTCGCCCCACTGGTCTGCCACACTACTCACCTGTCCCACTGTCCCCACAGCATAGACTGGATGCCTTAGTCTTCAGTTCCCCACTCAAATTCCTTACAGAAGTTACCTCCCTGAATCAGCTTACCATTGGAATAGTCATACCAAAGGAAGTATTCCCATTTGGAAAAGTCTTCTTGACACAAGGGCACAACTTAGACCACTGATGAACCTGCTACTGCTGAATCAGACGTGGCTGCCTTGGACTGAGTTAGGGCCCATTTTACTTAGAAGGGGCTGCAGGCCACAGCATGTGCCAAAACTGTCACTGCCAACATCGACAGAGCAAATTTTTCCCTCCAGATGCTGTTATTGTTTCATATAAATCTAAACAAAATTCATCATTTTTTATAATATTTCATGCCTCATATGTTTACAAAGTCCTTACTGATGTGGAATCCAGCATGGATTATAGTAACAGCCATAGAAATCACTTCCATGGATGGAGTCCTTTATTGTGATAGCTGCTCTTTCCTGCCCTCTGCTTCCCTCCATCGCTGCAGCATCCCAAAGTTGACAGGACAGTTTTCATTGCCACCATGACAGAAGAAAAGCTAAAGTTTTATAGAAACAATTGGCCCAAGGCCACAAAACTAGTTAAGCAGTATGTCTGGGACTTAGACCTCAGTTTCCCAAATCAGCCTCTGAAGGAATAGAAAGCAGCCTTTATTTTTAGCCAATCAGAAATTTTTTTGACTTGATGTATGTCACAGTCTCCTCAATCTAGGTTCATCCCCTCTCCTAGATTGCTGCAGCCTCCTCCCTGCCTGAACTCAACATCCTTTTTTGTTTCTTCCACCAGAAGTCAGGGAAGTCTTTCTGAAAGAGAATTTTCAACAAGTCTCTACTATCACAGGCTCCTCTCTGCCCACAGAGTAAGATGCAAACCCCCACCCATACGCAGTGTCTTGGGAGATCCAGCTCTATCACCTCCTATGCCCCTACTCACAACCAGGCATGTCCACACCCACTCCAGCAGCGCTCACTCCCAAGCCTGGCTTGCATCTTTCTCCCTCTGCATCTTTATGCAAATCACTGTCTGCAGACTGGATTGAGATGGCTTTGGGTCACATGATGTTATAGCAGTTGTTGTTTTATCTAATCCAATGGCAATAATTAAGATTTCCAGCTTCTCTTGAAAAAGTAAAAGATCAAGATAACAGGCAACTGAACCAGAGAAGTGGTTAATCTGTTTAATGGGGCACACCCTCTTCAACTGGCCACAATCCCCACCATTCCCTATTACATTGCATCCTGCATTCATTCATGATTGTGAGGAGCTTGACCTCTCAGGCAATTGAGTTTGCAACCTTTGCTTTATGTTCTCACCCCTAGAAATGTACTTCCCCACAAACTTCTGTTGATATCATAATCATCTCTCAAATAATTCTTCCTCCATGAAGCTTATATTGATTCTCTGAGTTGGATTTAACTTTCCTTCTCTCTCCTTCTTTAAACCTGTTAAGTGATGCCTCTATCTATAGAGCACCTAAAAGGCTTCATTATATTATAAGTAATTTGAGGGTAAGGACTAATTCTTATTCATTTTGTGCTCCCAAACTGCCTAATACCATATGTTACACTTTGTAAAATGTTTAAAAAAGATTATCTGCAATTAAATGGGCCAATAGAAGTCAGCTCACCATCTGTAATATTTTACCATCCCTCATCTAGATTTGACCTTTTATTAGCGCTGACAGCACCTGCTTCTCACCAAAGGCCTTATCTAGTGAGAAAACAAGCCATTTTCTATTGACTTAAAAGTGTAAGCCCTGAAGTAAGTCATCCTCCAAAGACAGAAAAAGCAGTCAATTTGCTTTGGTGCTGGGCCAACACCACTCCCCACTGCAGAGAATTTGCAGGAGCCTCAGAGTAAAAAGGGAGAAACACCCCCTCTGCACCCTCCGGTGAGAATTATAATCACCCTGCATCCAGGTCTATCCACAAACTTCAGGTTCTTCAAATAGTTCAGGTTTCTTATACATTATTTACCCATGAGAACCCGTTGTCTTCTTATTTTATGCAAACCACATTTTTATGAGTTATTTCCCCATACTTTTGGATGTTGACTTCTAACATTATCCTTTAATTTAATTGAACGTGCATTTTTTGAGCATCTAGCAGTTTATCAGGCACAGCACAGAACCAATTCTGGGCAAAACAGATCTATTTGGTCATGACAAAAACAAATATGTTTGGTTCTTAACTCCTGGGAGGCTCACAGCCTAATGGGAAACAAGCAAGTGATTTAGGTATGTTTTGTCAAATGCTACACATAAACAGAGCAGACGTTCACCACCACGTGTGTTGTATATGCCTAGTGTGTGCTGTGGTGCCGTCTTCATATGCACACTGCCACTCTGACACCAGTGTATGTGGTGAGCATTTGTGACCCATTTCTCTGTCCACTGTCTGAACTTCCTTCTTATGCTCTGAGTATCGAGGAGAAATAGGGGTTGCTACTCCCCCGACAGAGTAGCAAGAACATGGTTAAGACTCAGGGACTCTCTTGCATGCCTCCCATACAATCACACCATGTGAGAAAATTATTGGGTGGCCACTCCAACCCAGACAAGCAGAATTACCAGAAGTTCAGACACAATGAAGGCTTGGGTCACCCTGTAAGATTATGAGCTTCACTCAGTTGAGCTGCTAACTGATGAAGCGAGAACACAGCATGGGCCCCAGAAGATGGCAGCACCTTGTGGTCTATTGACAAAATGAGGCCGATAGCCAGCAGCCCGTTGCTGCCCTCTCTCATCTCCCTTTCTGCAATACTCACTATGTATGTGTGCAGGCAGATACACAATTATATCCCTCCTTCCCCTTTATGTTGCTTGGTTATTATACACAGGGTATGCTGGTGGTAGCAAACTTTATAAACTAGTCCTGGGGTTGGCAAACTATACACCACAGGCCAGATCCAGCCCACTGCAGGTTTTCTGTAAATAAAGTTTTATTGGAACATAGCCACACTCATTCATTGACCTCATCAATGGCTGCTTCCGTGCTACAAGAGCAGAGTTCCATAGTCCAGACAAACGCTGTGTGGCTTGCTACAGCTCTGACACCAGTCCCAATGTGTGTGCTTTCTCTGCTCCAGTCACCAGCTGTGTGCCCGTGAGCAGGCCGTTTCACTGCTCTGGGACTCATACTCCTAAATATCCTCTCTCATGCCAGTCAGTTCATTTCAGGCCCCAGGGTACCACTTCTACACACCTAGGACCCTATATTCTATCTTTTTTCTCCCTCTCTGGATCTGGGTCTTTTTTGCTTTTGTTTGTTTTAATATGCTTGATATACAATATTATATTGGTTTCAGATATACAACATAGTGATTTGATATACATTACTAAATGCTCACCACAGTTTAAGGGTAGTTACCATCTGTTACCATACCAAAATGTTACAATATTACTGGTTATATTCTCTATGTTGTACTTCCATTCCTATAACTAATTTATTTTATAATTTGAAGTTTGCACCTCTTCATCCCCTTCACCTAGTTTACCCTACTGCCCTATATTCTTTTTTTTATATCTTTTTAAAATTATTATTATCATTAAGGTATCATTGATGTACAATCTTATAAAGGTTTCACATGAGCAACATTGTGGTTACTCCATTCACCCATATTATCAAGCCCCCCCGACATATCCCATTACAGTCACTGTCATCAGCATAGTACCCTATATTCTTGAAACCAAAGGTGACCGTATCTGATGCCTCTAAGTTCTCTGTGATATTACTGCCCACATGAGAGAAGGCCACTGCTTGGGAGTGTGAGGAACATGTGAGTGGCAGAAGTGCTTAGGTAGGAGAAAAGATGAGTTAATTACAGTGTCAAATCCCTCCTGTCAGAGACCATGAGATTCTTACATAACTCAGTCTCATTTCCCAGTAGGCCCAGCATCCCTTGTCTCGCTTCTCTCTGGGCTATAATTTGCCATTCCAGGGGTCCTTGCTGATTAATGCAATGTTACCAGCAGCAGTATGTGGCTCCCAGGGAACATTCTGAAATATGAAACAATCCACAGTGACCTTAAGTTTTTATATACCTAAGTGCAGACTCAATATGCCTGACACAGTATGCTGATTCTTTACTAATGATGCGTTAGTGACAATTAAATGGACACTGAATGCTGAAATTGCCAAGTTTCCTTATTATACAAATATGTAATAAGAGATATAATTACATTTTCAAAATATGAAATTAAAATTTTCAGTTTTAAATCATTTTGACTTAAATTTGGATAGGTATTAATTATACCTGTATTCTGCTTTTTAATTTTAATAGTTTTGAGTATTTCATAAGAAAAATTATTGTCAGCAACATATATGAAAATATCTTTTATTTTACACTTACTTTAAATTACATGTTGATTAACATGTACTCAAATTTATATATTTTAAATACAGAGGCATTTAAAAAAATCTTTTAGATCAGGTATCCAGAGACTATAGCCTCCAGGCCAAATCCAGCCTATTGCCTGTTTTGGTAAGTGAAGTTCCACTAGAACAGAGTCAACCCGTTTGCTTATATTTTGTCTATGGTTCCTTTCCTGATCCAGCAGCAGAGGTGAGCAGCTGAGACAGAGACAAATATAGCCTGAAATGTTTGTTATCTGACTTATAAAGCCTGAAATATTTGTTATCTGACCCTTGATCATAACTATAAGAGAGTTAATGTATTAGCTGATGTGAAGCCAAGAAAACTAAATATTATGGAGTACAAATACCTTGCTATAAGTTATATACTCTTACATTGATTAGTCACCCAAACATGTGGATTAACAGAACATCTGGACATGCAAAATCATGGTTAAAAAGTCAGCTGCCCTTGATTCTGTGCCAAGTTTCAGTCCTATAAAAACAATCACTTTACCTGTATATTTTGCTGTCATGATAAAGGCAAATGTGTCAAGGCATGAAGGCAGAATGTATTTTATTAAACAGTGTGTAGCTTGATTTATAACTTTTAAATCTTGGGACATGTGGGACATGGGTATCCATTTGTGAGCAGACCCCACACTACATACATTACTGCATTTCCCATACATTGCCCAGCTTCATTAACACAACCATGAGCTGGACAAGACTGGCCCCATTTGATAGAAGGGAAAACTCAAACAACCTGAGCAGAAGAAATGTTGGGGGACTTAGAGCAGGAGGTGGGATGAGTTGACTCATGTTTTGAAAGGAACATTCTAGTTGTTATCTACAGAGGATAAGGACAGAAGAAGGAACTGGGAGGGGGGCAGCAGCATTATTCTAGGTAAGAGAGGAAAGGTACCAGGACCGTGGTGGCTGCAGGGAAGGGTTCAGATATGTCATAATGGAAGAACCTTTGGAATCGTGAACGGGTCACCTGTGAGAGGTGTGAGAAAGAGTCCAGTCCAGGAAGAGCAGGTAGAGATTTTGGTCTGAGTTGTTGACTAAATGGAGAATACCTTGGTAGAATCCGGTTCAGGACCTAAGTGGAACCAAGACAGGGTTGGACAAGTTCCAGAAACCCATTAGGCACCCCAGCGGAGCTGATGGCAGCCAGTTTGATATGTGAGCCTGGAGTTCAGGAAGCTGCTGGGATTGGGAGTCATCAGCATCTAGCTCACATTTACAACCATTATTTCCAACTTAGTACCAATACTATTTTAACACAGCAAGAACCATGAGCATGGTTTATGCGTCCTTACAAAGGAAAAACAGAGACATCGGTGCAATACTCAAAAGCAAAACAGTGGTGGGGGAACAGGGGGGTCAAGATGAAAGAAAAAAATGGAAATTTTAAAATGAGGGACTCACGACCTTTTAGGCAAAAAGAAAAGTTACAAGTCATCGCCAAAAACACCCTTCTAAAAATCTTTCCAGATTGAAAGCAGAAAAGCAGATTTCTTACAAAAGAGTCAAATCTGAACACTTTCAGAGTTCTTGCAAAAAAACACAACATAATGAAAACAAATTCCCATGTTCTGCCTGATTTTACTGTGCTGCAGAGCAGGAGCAAGGAAGAAACTAGGCTCTCCCAGAGGCACACAGCAGCAGCAAATACTACGCCTGGGTTCCCTTCCTCCAAGAAGGACTTACAATTCTACTTGGAATGAGTAACACATAAAGGTGAGTGTGTTGCTGGAACTGGAATCTGGAAGCCTTCGAGCTGAGTGTGCTCTCCTCCCCGACCACAGAGCCCAAGCTCTCTATGGACCCTGCCCCTGTGTGGCTCACTCCTTTGCCACCTGATGGGACAGGTGCCCCACCTCGCCTCCTCCTCCAAAGACAACACTTGCTCTTCTAAAGCGCTGTCTCCAGAACTGGCCCTCTTTTTATTTGGCCCCAGAAAGCCTGATTGAACTGCCTTCGCAGGCAGCCTGGGCTCTGAACGAGGCGCCAGGATGGCTGAGAACCTCCCCCTGTTCGGCATCCTGTTTGTCCTCATCTTCTCATTTCTATTCCCAGCACCAAACATCAGTAATGCTCTTTGTAAATTCGACTCTGCATATCTTATTACATTGACTGAGCAACAGGCCAGACCAGAGCTCACACACCCTGCAGTTTTTCTAAGGCTGACTTCATGAACAGGATAAATGCTTTTTCAAGACTCCCCCCTGAGCCCCGTCAGGTCTCTGCTCAAATCCTCAGAGGCTCAGTGAGGTTGTCCCAGGCCACCTAGAGACCCAGCCCCCTGCACTGCTGCCTTCATCTTCCCCATCAGTATGTCACCCTCTGATTCATGATCCATCTCATTTGTTTGTTTATTGAGAGGCAGTATAGTGCAGTGGTAAGATCCCAAACTCTGCAACCTGGACAGTCCCAGCTCTGCCACTTACTAGTAGCTATGTGACCTTGGGCAAGTTACTTAACCTGTCTGAGCCTCAGTTGCTTCAAATGGCTCCCACCTCCTGGAGTTGCTGTGAAGATTAAACGAAGAATTAATATGGGTAAGACATATAGAAAGGGAATCACCATAACCTAATCCTTAGACCCATTCAAGTTTTGCCAGCTGCACCATGTTGTCCTTCAGACCCAAAGGACAAGGCCAGAACCACATCCTCCGTGTTGTTGTTGAATCCCTCAGCTCCCCTTCAGTCAGGCACAGTTAGCTCCTCGGTCACTGTCAGTTCCTTGACCATCACGATCTAACACACTTCTGTAGACTACAGGTCACTTATGTGGTAGAATGTCACTCAGTTTTGGTTTGTCTCATGTTTCCCCATGATCGGATTTGGTCATGCATTTTTGGCAAAAATTCCACAGAAGTGATGATGTAATCTTCTCCTTTTACCTTATCAGGTGGCACATAATTTCAATTTGTCCCATTACTGCCTCCCACCTTCTGTGCAACCTTGGGCAAGCTCCTTAACTACACTGTGCCTTAGCTTCCTTACCTGTAAAATAGTAATAATAGCAGTACTTACCTCATAGAGCTGTGGTGAGAATAAAATGGGTCAGAATATATGTGGAGTAATTATAACCATGGCTGCCACAAGATGCAAAGTATATACATGCTGCCTACTACAATAGAAGAGAAACAGACAAGCTTAAGGGAGCAAAAGAGAGAAAAACTACGCCGTGATGTTCATTTCCTGGGACTGCCCAACACGTTATCATAAAATGTATGACTTAGAACAATAGGAATCTGTTCTTTTGCCATTCTGGAGGCTAGGTCCCTACAACTGAGGTGTTGGCGGGGCCCGACTCCCTCTGCAGGCTCCAGGGAAGACCTCCCTGCCTCTTCTTAGCCGCTGAAGGTTCTCACATCCTTGGTGTTCCTTGGCTTACAGATTATCACTCCAATCTCTGCCTCCATCTTCACCCTCTGGGTCTCTGTTCTTTTCTGCCTCTTATAAGGACATTCTCAGCAGATTTCCAGCCCACCTGACCCAGTATAACCACATATTAACTAATTTCATCTGCAAAGACTCTATTTTCAAATAAGGTCATATTCTGAGGTTTGGGGTTGACAGGAATTTTTAGAGGACGCTATTCAACCTGCTGCACTGCTCAGTCTCAAGACTCAGGAAGAGTGGCCACAGCAGAGGCCATGGAGCAGGAGATGGGGAGGAAGAGGACAGAAAGGTCAGGCCAGGGCACATATCCCCCCAGCTGGCTCCCTGCAGGGTCAACGTGCTGCTGTGTCCTTACTCCAAGGGCCACAGCTTCTGCCGGGAGAGTGACTCTGTCTCCAGGCTGTCAAGGCTCCCTCCCCAAGGCCTCAGAGCCCTTCTGAGCACCAGAAGGTCTGCGCTAGCTCTCGGGGTGTCCTACATGCTGCCCATCTTCGTAAATAGTCTCTTTACTAAACGTAACTTCCAATTACCTGTTTTATGTGTGTCATTAGTTTCCTACTGTGACCCTGATGGATACACACATCATTAGTCACAAGATCAAGGCTTGATCAAGGCTCTGGACAACCAAAGCTGAAGCAAACATCTGTGAAAGAATTCCAGAACCTTCCATAGAGCCAGAACCCCATGCTGCAGGCTTGAGTACATCTGCCTCCACCTTTCCCTCTGCCCTTCTCCTGCCACCACCCAAGCCATGTGGTCCCAGGGAGAGCTCTGGCCATGGGCCTGCGCCTTATTATCCTTGTGGTCAGGAGCAGTCGCTTACTCCCTCAGCTTCCTAATCTGCACTGCAAGGATAATCACACCATCATCCCAAGACTGTGGGCCATGTAAAGGGATAATATGCACCTTCCACACACCCACCAGGGGACTGCACTCTGTGGAGGACACTGGGGAGCCTGCAGAGGCCTTGGGGCACCCGAGCGGCACTGATTCCCAAACCAAGTTCACAGCTCTCACGTCCCGGCTTCTCCCAGGGGCAGACACTTGTCTATTGCATGTGTCAGAGGAGCTCAATAAATGTGTGTTCAGTAAAAATGCTCCTTGCTGCATAAGCACCTGAACAGACAGCCTGAATCCAAATCACCATTATTTTATGCCACCAAGTGTCCCCAACTGTCTATTTTGCCTTCCTTTATTCCTCAAATACCACTGATGTTTATATGCCTTGTCCTAAGTGCCAACGATCACTTGAAAGTCATGATTTGCTCCAGAGGATGCCCTGGCCACCAGGGACGCTGGCTCACCCTAAGCCGTATCATGCCTACAGGACAATGTTTGCTTGCCCTGTTTCCTTCCTTAGAGGCAGCTTCTAAAACTGGAGTCAGTTCAGCCCTCATGGAGTTCAGCGAGGCCACGGAGCAGCTCCTACGAACAGCCCCTGTAGTGACTCTGGAGGCAAATACCAGCCACATGCCCCACCTCAGTGCTCCTGCATGGCTGACCCTCTGCCAGGAAAGCACTTCACCCGGCTTCTTACAGTGGCTCAGACCTCTTTACTCGTATCTCAGCTCAAACATCTTTTTAGAAAGGCCTTTACTGATGACCCTATCTAAACTAGTCCCCTCTTCTCCTTCCCTGTCATCTCTGTCACACGTATTTTATTCCCTTTATAATACCTAGCACCATCTGAACCCCCTTAGTTATTGTTTGTTTGGTCCCCTCCTCTCCTTTATAAGCTCTATGGAGATGCTTTGTTTTGTTCAATAGTGGGTAAACCTAGAATATAGTCGGTGCTCCATGAATATTTGTTGAGTGAATATGTGGCTGAATGAATGAATGAGTGAATCAGACATGGACCCCATTCTCAAGGAGAGATCAGAACATCCGCACCCAGCTCGGTGGCAGAACTTCACCTGTCCCCAATCCTAATTGGGATCTGGGATCACACCCACTTGTCCTTTCAAGGGCTGCCATCAGGTAGACGGGCATCTGAGAGACCTCCTGAGACATAGCTCCTACCCCTGCCTCACTGAGCTGTCCAATGACAGAAGTCAGGAACATTGAAGGCGAGGACGGTGGCTCACTGGGAGGTGGTGGGAAGAGGTGGGGAAAGACTTGGGATACAGCGATAAAATCCAGATCTTGAACAATTGCCCTCAATTTAACTCACTCTCATCCAAACACTGCCCCACACTCTCCTTATGACTTTGACTCTATGAACTCCAGCTTACATTTGGCCACTAAAGAGTTAAAATGCACACTGGGAAGCAGAAGGCTTCCAGTGGGTCCCCTGAGAGCCCTACTCTAATTCTCAGGCGCTCTCCAGCACAGCCAGCTTCTTCTGGGCTCTCGTCTTCCCTGGGCTGGAATGTGTAATGTTACTGTATTGTCCCCTCCCCTCTCCCAGTTGTATTTAATTCTAAGACTTGCTCTCTCTGGGGAAGTGACACAAGATGGCTCAAAAACTTTAAGCCTGATTTCTTAAAGGAGGCCCTCCATTTTACTGAATAAATAAATAAAATAGGTTAAAATAATTTCAACATCGGATTCTTCACAATACCAAAAGATTTCTATAAAGTGCTCTCTCATTCTGTCTCTTTCTCTCGTCTCTCTCTCTCCCTTTATTATACTGAGAAAGATAAATCTGCCTAAGCAAAGAACCAAAATAAGTCATCAACCTCTACTATGGCTGCTATTTTTTTTTTCATAATGGTTAAAGCTTTTTTAAGAAAGAATCAATCTTACTGGAGATAGTAATTTTCTTTGCAGGGGCAGGTAGAGAAAACTAAGTTAAAGGAAGCTTATTTCACATCTGTATTACAGATTTTTTTGCATAATAAGTAATGGAGTTTCCTGGCATTGGAACAACCTTACAAAAATGTTAATTAATATCCTTAGAGATGTAGGTTCAAACAAGATGAGGCCACCATTCAGGATATCCAGAATAGCCCAGAAACTGCCTATCCCGGCAGCAGGGTGGCTTTGGCCCTCACCATGCCTGCCATTCTCGAGAGCTCTGCCATTTCCCCTACTTTGTCCATTTGAAGCATATCTACCTGCTGGTGGCCAAACCCCCACACATCCTTCTGAACCCCACCTGAGCCCAGAGAACTCAGGTGTGTGAGCCCAGGACCTTTGCCATTTCATATAGAAAAACAGCATCAGTGAGAGAGAATTATGTGGGTATTCTGGGAGCACAGAGGAAATGGGACATGGAAAAATATGCTAAATAGACAAGAGCCAGATAAACCCATGGCAGTGAGCAAAAAGAAGGCTAGAGTTCCAGAGGAGTCAAATAAATCAACTACAGTTAAAAATAAATGAATACCTCAATAAAAAAATAAAAACAATTTAAAAATAAATAAATGAAAGGATGACTCTTGGGTGGATGTTTGCAAATGCTTTCGTAAGTTATATGATTTTGTCCCATCAGTAAGCATTTCTACGTTTCAAGTGTGGTGGCAGTAGGCACCAGGACGAGGGGGAGGAAGAGCTGATCCGAGCCTAGGAGAGTCTTACAGACCAGCGTGGGTGTGGGGGTGGGGGCTGGACAGAGGGACCCACATGCAATTCCAAAGCTATGAGTGCAGGGCACCAGGACCAGAGAGGAGGTAAGGGCCAACCCCAGCCTAGGGACCTAGAGGACGTGGGATCAGGTAAGGCTTCCCTTAGAGAGTAACATGTAATCTCTGTCTTGAGGGATACACAGAACTTTCATCCATACAAGTATTGACAAGGACACATCTAGATTCTAAGGCTATATCAGTGAACAAAACAGACAAGTCCCTGCCATCACACAGCATATATTGCAGTTGGGGGAAAGACAACAAAAACACATACCCACATCATATAGTAGGTGCTAATAAGCACTATGGGAAAAAATCAGGGTAACAAGAATAGAGAGTGAAGGAGGGGAAATGTAGAAGGAATCACTACCTTCTGTAAAGTAGTTAAGAGAAGACTAGCTGAAAAAGTGATATTTTTAAAAATTTTTTTTATTTTGTTATCATTAATCTATAATTACATGAAGAACATTATGTTTACTAGGCTCTCCCCTACCCCAAGTCCCCCCCACAAACCCCATTACAGTCACTGTCCATCAGCACAGTAAGATGTTGTAGAATCACTGCTTGTCTTCTTTGTGTTGCAAAGCCCTCCCCTTTCCCCCATACCCCACATTATACATGCTAATCATTATACCCCCTTTATTCTTCCCCGCCCTTATCCCTCCCTACCCTCCCATTCTCCCCAGTCTCTTTCCCTTTGGTAACTGTTAGTCCATTCTTGAGTTCTGTGATTCTGCTGCTGTTTTGTTCTTATACTCCACAGATGAGTGAAATCATTTGGTATTTGTCTTTCTCCACTTGGCTTATTTCACTGAGCATAATACCCTTAAGCTCCATCCATGTTGTTGCAAATGGTAGGATTTGTTTTCTTCTTATGGCTGAATAATATTCCATTGTGTATATGTACCACATCTTTTTTATCCATTCATCTACTGATGGACACTTAGGTTGCTTCCATTTCTTGGCTATTGTAAATAGTACTGTGATAAACATAGGGGTGCATCTGTCTTTTTCAAACTGGAGTGCTGCATCCTTAGGGTAAATTCCTAGAAGTGGAATTCCTGGGTCATATGGTAAGCCTATTTTGAGCATTTTGAGGCACCTCCATACTGCTTTCCACAATGGTTGAACTAATTTACATTCCCACTAGCAGTGTAGGAGGGTTCCCCTTTCTCCACAACCTCGCCAACATTTGTTGTTGTTTGTCTTTTGGATGGTAGCCATCCTTACTGGTGTGAGGTGATATCTCATTGTGGTTTTAATTTGCCTTTCTCTGATAACTAGTGATGTGGAGTGGAGCATCTTTTCATGTGTCTGTTGGCCATATGAATTTCTTCTTTGGAGAACTTTCTGTTCAGCTCCTCTGCCCATTTTTTAATTGGATTATTTGCTTGAAAAAGTGATATTTGAATAAACCTGAGGAAAGGAGGAGGCAAGCCATCCAAATATCTAGGAAATAGGAAATATGATATCTAGGACTATTTCAGGAAGGGGAATTAGCAAGTGCAAAGGACCTGAGGTGGGAGGTTGCTTGGTATGATCACTAAAGAACAAGGAGGGGAGTGTGGCTGGCAAGTGGAGGGAGAAGGCAGGATGGCATGACAGGGAATCACAGAGCTTTGGGGGCCAGACTGAGGAGCGCCTTGTAGAACATCAAACAGATTTTGGTTTTCACTCTGAGTGAAATAGCCACTGGAGGCTTTCAGAAGCAGAGTGACATGATTTGACCTACATTTTTCAAAGATCACTCTGGATTCTGAATGGAGAAGAGACTCTAGAGGATGGGGATGGCAGTGAGACCTCTTAATACAGCAGGAGACCAGAATAGCTTGGGCCAGAATGCTGGTGACAGAGGTGGTGACATTAGCTTATGGATATATTCTGAAGGTAGAGCCTGCAGGATTTGCTCGTGGATTGGGTACGGTATGCAAGAAGGATGGAAAGTTGTGATTAACCATGGTTGGATTTGCCAGGTGAACACAAAAAAAGAAAATAGCAAAAGAACCAAGGGTATGTGCAAGGTAGCAATTGTAAGATGGCCTATGGAATGGAAACAGAATCAGCAAAGTGATGACATGAGGGGCAGGAGGACCAGTGAAAGATGAGTAGACGGAAGCATCGTAGGTCCCGGTGAATTGAATAATTGTTAGATTCAGGGCACTTGAGGACAAAAATAATGAGAGCAGAGATGGTGGTCAGAATGGAATGGGATACAGAGGGAATGCAATTATGGATATTGACGAGATCAGGGGATGCCCTTGGGAATGGGAAGCTGAAGCAGAGCAGTGGACGTTGAAAGCACCTTTGGACATATTACCTATGAGATGGTGGCAGAACATCCAGATAGAGATGCCCAGCATTTGGATATATAAATACTGAGCACAGGGGGAGGGATGTGCTGAGATACAGACCTGGGAGTCAACTGTACAGAGTGATGGTTGAAGCCAGGGGTGTGTGCAAGGAAACAAGGGAGCCCACATACGGGCAATTATTAAGAATTCCCCAAATGTTTACCTCTACACTGGATATGTCAGTAAACAGCTAATTCTTGCAATAATGGTAAAAAAGAAACTAGTCCAGTCCTTTGTTTTTCTATCTTTCAGACCATATCCAACAGCAACTTCCTTCATTGTTTTTTGGGAAAAAAACATTCCTGCCTATTATTCTTTCTCTGAACCACCATTCAATCTCATTAGCAGCAATTCCAAATTCAGCCACAAATCGGATCCAACTATGGCTGCATAACTGAGGCCAACCTGATGGGTTACAGCCCACAACTTTCCCTTCCTGGCTGAATTGTTGATTAAATTATATATGAATCTCTCTGTGGAGCTAAGCTCTTTATTTCTTTATATCATACCTCTCTTGAAATGTCTGGCAGCTCTGTGGTGACTTCCTGACTCATTGAATCATTAGCTTAGAATTTGTTTTGCAGCTATGGTGAAAGAGAAAAATCATTACCTCTATGTCCTGAAATTAGACTCCAACTGGAGTATAAAAATGAAGAGGAATGTCAATTCATGTCAAAGACTTGTATTTATTTTTCACACAAACATACTAACAGGTCTGCAGGGAGGTGTACTTAGAGTACAAAGCAGTGAGGTCACCTGGGGCCAGCTTCCAAAATGTGTGCAGGAGGCAGAGATCATTTTTCTGGGAATGGAAAACACCTTGCACTTAACCGTGTGTTTTCATTATATAAAGAAATGGACTTGTTACAATAAAATTATCAGGAAAAAAATGTAGAGGGAAATGAAAGAACTCTACTGAAGTGAGATCTCATCTTGCAACAGACTTGCTTTGAGCTGTTGCCCTAGAAAAGATGCTAAGTATGTTTTATTTTTAATCATTACTCTCCTCCTTTGATCACTTCCTCAAAGCCCAAATCACTAATTCAAAACTTCTTACCACACTTGGGATTCTTAAGTGTCAGGATTTTAATAAGGCAAAGTTCATCAAATCCTTTTAATTAATCTAAGTAGCATATTTTCCTTTTTAATAATTCCTATAAGTTACCCAGTCATATATTTCCCCTCTGTCCTGGCACTTTATTTCCTGCCAGTAAACAAGGAGAGAGGGAAAGGACAGAATTCACAAATATAATGTCAAGTAAAAGAAGCCAGACCCACAGAAGGTGCATACTATATGATTCCCAGTATATAAAATTCTAAACTGGCATAAAAGAATCTGTGCTGTGAGGAATTAGAATAACGGTTTCTTCTTTGTAGGGAATAGTGACTGGTAGGGAGCAGAAGGAGGTTTTGTGTGCACAGCTAATTAAAACAGCACCACACGTTCCCAACTGTGTGGTCCCTCAGGGGGCAGCCCTGCCCTGGCTGAAAATCCCTGGGCCACATGACCGCCATGCCTCCCTTCCAGAGCGGGCATTCTACCACCTGAACTCTGAAGGTCTATCACGGACATCCATGGCAGGGACAGAGTTGCTGTTTCTCAACCCATCTCCCCTTCCCCCTGGACGTGTCCTGGGTTGTAATTCCCACTCTCCCTTGCAGCTGATTGTGATCATGTAACTGAGCTTGGCCACAGTACATGCAGAGAAGTGATAGATGCCAGCTCCATGCTGGCACTATAAAAACCTCACTCTTGATCCTCTGCTTTCTCTCTCCTCTTCTGCCAGATGTTGAAGATGGCACAGTCCCCATCAATCTGGGACACAACCTCACTCCACTGGCAGCTGAACTGAGTCAGGGAGAAAGAAGCATCTGGCATAGGAAGCCACCGAGGTGTCAGGGTGGAACTGCCACAGCAGAGAGCCCTGCTCTAACGCAGCGACAGAGGGCAGGCAATGGCCCGTGACCACGGAACTCACTGGCTCACCATCATCCTGAAGCAGCTGGCTTTATAGATGGTGGAAGAGGCCTTGGAAGACTATGTTACAGCGTCAGCTAGGTGGCAACGCCTTGCAGGGCTGGGGCGAGGCTCTTTAGGGCCGTATATACATTGAATCAGCATCCAACATACAGTGGTCTTTCTCCTCTAGCCAGAATCAAGGGACAGAAGTGAGAGTGGCACCACTCATCATTACCCCTGGTGGCCCACTCACTAAATTTTTGCTTCCTGTTCCTGTAACCTTATGATCTTCCAGCCTGGAGGTCTTAGTTCCAAAGGGAAGAATGCATCCAGCAGGAGACACAACAACGATTCCACTGAGCGGAAAGCTAAGACTCTCACCTGGCCACTCTGGCTCCTCGTGCCTCTGAATCAACAGGCTGGCTGCCAAGGGGAGCTGGCCTGCTGCCCCACAGGGAGGTGAGGAAGTGTGCGACCGGAGTACAGGAGAGCCCTCAGGGACTCTTAGCATTCCGCGCCCTGTGATCAGTCAGTGGAGAACTACAACCTACGTCAGGCAGGACTACTCATGGCCCAGCCTCCTCAAAGATGAAAATTCAGGTCACCCCACCAGAGGAAGAGCCTCGACCGGCTGGGGGGGCTTGCTGAAGGTTAAGGGAATACAGAACGGGTAGCAGAAGATAGCTATAAATACCAGATGTGACCACATGATCAGTTACGGAAATGAGGATGTAATTGTCTTGAGTATTTCTTCCTTATTTCGTTATGCATTTTTTTTTTTTTTTGTGTGTGTGTGTGTGTGTACACACACTGCCTCCCATGGAGCATTTTATGACTCCAGAAACTCACGGAAGATTTGGTAGCCATTCCACTGCACAGGGTAGAGCACATTATCATTAGCAAAGTAACAGTACTTTATAAAAGAAATAGAGACAAATTCTAAAGGTGGCTGATAATACAAGAATGCTCATAGCAGCTACATTCATAATATGCAGGAACTGAAAACAACCTCAATACCCATTGGGAATAGGGAAGATAACTGAATTGTGGGCAAGGCAAATGACAGAAAACCATACAGAACAAAGAGGCGCACTGCAAGCGTGCTCCTTGGCATGTCCTCAAAGGAGCTGAGCACGTAGTCCACCCAAAAACTTGCATGTACATGTCTTGGAAGCAACCAAGATGTCCTTCAGCAGGTGAATGGTCTATCCAGACAATGGAATTTATTCAGTGCAAGAAAGAAATGCACTGCCAGGCCACGAAGGGCCATGGAGGAGCCTTCAGTGCCTTGGACTGAGCACCGTGCGATTCTCACTGCGACATCCTGGAAAGGCAAGGCTGCGGAGGCAGGAGAAGGAGCAGTGGTCCCAGGGGTTGAGGGAGATGTGGATGAATAGGGGGAGCACAGAGGATTTTTAGGGCAGTGAAAATGGTCTGAATGATACTAAAATGGTGGATTCATGTCATTACACATTTGTCCAAACCCACATACAACACCGAGAGCGAACTCTGATGTAAACTCTGGACTTGGGGTGATTATGATGCATCACTGTAGGTTCATCAATTATAACAAATGTCCCACTCTGCTGGGGGACGTTGGTAATGGGGGAGTGTAGAGAAAATTAAAGTTCCTGCGGCCAGGACTCTCACGTGACCCTGGTCTGTCGCCCACTGCACACGTGTGGGCAATATGTTATCATTGACTCTATGTAAAGAGCTCCGCCCAGGACTCGGCTGCACGGCTGCAGGACAGCAGAGGCTGGAGTGGCAGCAGCGCCAAGCATAGAGACTGTCGGCTGCAGGGGCAGAGGGGCCCAGAAGCAGAGACCAGCTTGCTCCATGCAGACTCGCTCTGAGGTGAACGGGATTCTTGTGCTTGACCTGCCACTGTGAGAATAAAGTTGGGTATAAACCTTTTCACCCTAAGAACATTCCACCATCCGTCATTTTTTAGTCTCACCAAATCAAGAGTGAACTTTCCCAGAGCTGAAACTCACTGGGAAGACAGGGACCCTGTGCATGTGGGGGGCAGGGAGCATAGGGTATTTCTCAGTAGATCTACTCAAGTTTGCTGTCAGCCTAAAACTGCCCTAAAAAATAAATTTTATTTAAGAACTATAAACAGCAATATCAGTCAGTCTAACAGACCTATTAACCAGCCAAAGAAGCCAAATGTAAGAGTACAAACTGTATGATTCCATGTTTATGAAGTTTAAAGATACACAAAAGTAAGGTCAGAATAGTAGTTACCTGTAGAGGAAGCTTTAGTTAGGAAGGGTCACAAGAGAGTTTCCTGGGCTGTTGGACATGTTCATTCCAGATACCTGTAAGTGCTCACACTCGCAAAGGCACACACACACCATATCTGAGTCTCTCCATTTCATGAGGAGGTCAGAGTGAGGGACAGTGAGGGGCTGTTCCCTAAATCCAGCCCAGCGGGAGAAATGGTTTAAGGGTGGGAGGATACAGACTGAGTCACTCGCCAGGATCTATCTTCTCTGTAACTTCTCATTAGAAACACATTTTATTTTGAGTCTAAGAAAAACAATTTATTTCATCAGTTTTCTTAACATTTGAAATGAATTCAATGATCTCAATTTGCACAAGTTAATTTGGAGGGCTGTATATGAGGGAATATAATTATCTTCCCAGGTTTCAAAGTACTCAAACCGCAAAGTGGGCCTTTGTACAGTTTTCCTGTTTATAGTCAAAGTGGAGATGCTGGCAAGGCGCCGCCAACCCGCTGGAGGTTCTGATGGAGCTGTGACCGACTCCTGCCCCATGCAGGACACACTAGGCCTAGAAATCTGATTACTGCTCAGTCTCTAAAAAGAAATGAGGCGTGACTGAAAGGCAAAGGAACATTCTGGTAGGCGACTGCACTGCACGGGTGATACCTACAGGATGCTGAGCTGCGCGTGTTTGGCAGGACTTACTGAAGGTGATCATGTTGTGCTCACCTTCCATTCACCAGGCACTCTCACTTTACCTCGCTTAATCCTTGCACCAATCTGCACATGAGGTAAGTCTTATCATCCCCATTTTCCTGATAAGGAAAGTGAAGCTCAGAATGATTAAGCAACCTGTTCAAGGTCACTTAGCCAGGATTCTCAAACCTGCTGTCCCTGACTCCACTTTTACAAAGCACAGCTCTGAGAATCGTTACACCTAGGCTGCTGGTGGGGGCTGTCCCCACTGCGATTGTCATCCTGAGCATGAAAACTGGAGCTGGGTGACAGGTGGACTGAAGAACTTTAAGGAGATGAAGGAAACACTGCAGCACATAGATAGTAACTGTGAGTGGTCTCCACAGCCTAAAGAACTCACAGAATTGACGACCTTCATTACATAGATGAACAGCGACTTCTCAAAGGTCTAAGCAATTGCATGGAACAGGAAATTTTACTTATCTTTTGTAAGTCCTTATAATATGCCAGCCCTTTTAAAATGAGAGGACTGTTCCTCTCCTCTCACAGTAAGGAGCCAATGAATATTCCTAAGAATAAAAGCTCAAAGAAGGTCAAGAAAGGAGGAAATTTACTAGATATCTTCATGCTCACTTTTTTATTCACACATATCTCATAGTCTTTAACACAGTAGAGTAAGGGAAGAGGTCCAGTGGCCTAATGGTCCCAAGATGGCTGCCACTGTTCCGGTGTCACATTCACACAGGAAAATATCCAGAGAAATGAAAGAAGGCCTTCTTATGTGTTTCTTTCAACTAGCAAAGAAGCCTTTCCCACACTCCCTACACTGGGATATTTGTTCTCAAAACCCACTATCAAGAACTGAGTCACATACTCATGTCTGAACAATCACTCAAGGAAAATGGGACTGAAGATCACTTAGACCCATCAGGATTTACTTCTGAAATAAATCCACATAGGGAGGGGTGGATTCGGAAACAAAATCAGGTCATCCACTCCCTGCAAGGAAGAAGTCTGTTAGATAGGGTCTAACATGAGTATCTTTTAGATAGGCTTGCCAGGTACAATACAGGACAACCAGGAAAATTTGAGTTTCAGATATATTTGGGTTTCAGGTAAGTGGAACATATACAAAAAATTATTTGTCATTTACCTAAAATTCAAGCTTAACTGGGCACCTTATATTTTTATTTCCTAAATCTGTCAAACCTACTTCTAGAGTTACCAAGACTGAAGAGGAGAGAAATGTGTAGGGAGTAAACTTTCATTTTCTAAAAGAAGAGTTCATTTGTTTAAATTTGGTGAAGAGGATGGCAGGGCTTTTATAAGAACACAAAGCAAAAATGTGGGGGTATGGAACACAAGGACTGAAGACAACTGGTATCTTTTACAGATTGTTATTTCTGTTCTTTCTTCATTCCAATCTCAACTCAAAGAAAAACATGTTTCAACTTATTTCCACAATTGTTTTTCTTTGTAATAAGTTTAGATATTTCACTTGAAACAAATCATCTTAAAGAACAAATGCAAATTTGCAACTCTTTCAAAATATGTGTAAAACAAAATATATCATTTTTTAATTCTTAGTTGATTAAAAGATAACTGCTTAAAGAAATCATAAAAACAATGTATTGGGTAATTATAGCATATGGGTATTGAAATAAATGCCAGCAATGTTATCAAGAATAAGAGAAAGGAATTAGTAATGCTGTGTTGTAAGGCATCTGACCCACACATGAAGTGGTCTAGTTTTATCTGAAAATGTATTTATATCAGTTAAAAATGTATATGGTAAACTCTAATGCAACACACACACACACAAATTTTTTTAAGAAGCATAATTCATATGTTAATGGTTGAGTTAGAATGGATTCATATGAAAGTCTCCAGAGAAAGCTAAATAAAATGAAGGAAAAAGAAACAAAAAACAAGTGCAATGAATAGAAAAATAGTTTCAAACATAGTATATACTAACCCAACTATAACAATAATCACTTTAAGTATAAATGGTTTAAATATACCCATCAAAAGAAAGAGATTGTCAGAGTGAATAAAAAAACAAGAACTAACTATATGTTGCCTACACTTTAAATATACTCTATAAAGACTACATATAAATTATATAGACAATATATAAGAATATACTCTATAAATCTATAAAGATGATTAGAATAAAGAGATAGATATACCATGCTAACAACACTAATCAAAAAAAACTGAAGTAACTATAATAATTTCAGATAAATAAAACATTAGAACAATGGAAATTATCAGAAACAAAAAGAGTGACATTCTTTAATAAAAGAGTTAATCTTCCAAGAAGGTATAACAATCCTAAATACATATGCACTTAACAAGGGAGCACCTAACAAAATACATAAGGCAAAAACTGATAGAACTGAAAGGAGAAACAGAAAAATCCACTATTGCAGTTGGAGACTTCAACACTCATATTCCAATAACTGATAGATCAAGCAGGCAGAAATCAATACAGATACAGATGACCTGAACAGTTCTATCAACCAATTTGATCTAATTGACATTTATAGAAAATTCCATCAAATAACAGCAGAGTACACATTCTTCCCAAGCTCATATGGAACATTCACAAAAATTAACCACATTCTGGGCCATAAAACACATCTCTAAAAACATTTTTAATAGAATTTACACAAACTGTGTTCTCAGACCACAAAGGAATTGAGCTAGAAATCAATAACAGAAAGCTAGCTGGAAAATTACAAATATTTGGAAATGAATATACTTCTAAATAATCCACGGGTCAAGAAGTCTCAAGATAAATGTGAGTAACATTGCAATATTTCCAGAATCTCTTGCCTGGCTTTAGTGTACTTACATATCAACAGGTGTTTCCAAGGGGTGGAGAGCAGTCATCTCCCTATCAGTGGGTAATTTCATGGGCGAGTGAGGGCTTATCTGGACCTGAGAGGTTGGGGGATAGTATTTGCTCACTTCTGCAGCAGTAGGGGAGAGCGAGATGTGGAATGACTGCTTGTAAGAAATAAATGGGTTTTAAACTTTATTTCTTCCCTTGACTGATTTCGGTTTTCAAATACATTTTGTCCCAGGATTTCCCCTCCCCAGAGTTATAGCAAATTTTTAAAATATTTTGAACTAAGTGAAATGAAAATGCAACACTGAAAAAGGATAATTTATAACATCAAATGCTATATCATAAAAGAAGAAAGATTTTAAATTGATAATCTAAGCTTCCACTTTAGTAAACTAAAGAAACAAATAAACTTCAAATTAAGCCTGAAGCAAACAGAATAAGAAATAAAAATACCACATTATAATTCTTAGAAGGTGATCAAAGGTACAGTAGTTTTGTCAAGCAAAAATTCTATCCCAGGAGCATCTTGCAGGTGCTCTTGAACCAGTCTGCCCACTACACTGCAGTGGATTAAATGTTTGTATTCCTATGTTGAAATCCTAACCCCCAATGTGAGTGTATTAGGAGGTGAGGCCTTTGGGAGATAATGAGGTCATGAGGGTGGCGCCCTCATGAATGGGATTCGTGAACTTATAAACAGAGAAATCAGATGGCTCTCTCATGCTTTTCCTGTCATGTGAGAATACAAGAAGTTCACATGTACAACTCTGAAGAGGGCGCTCATCAGAACTCAATCATGCTGGCCCCACTATCTCAGACTTCCAGCCTCCAGAAATGTGAGAAATAAATTTCTGTTGCTGATAAGCCACCCAGTCCATGGTACTTTCTTTTAACAGCCCAAATCAACTAAGACATGCATTTACCTCTCAAAGTCTGCCAGACTCTGCTCCCCTCCAGGACCTTCCATCAATAAACTTGACCCAAGAATATCACAGCACTAGTTCCCTTGCACCCATTATGAGAATGGCCAAGCCAAGGATGCTGTTTCACCAAAGCACCCTGTGGGTAAAATTACAGTGTTTCCAGAATCTCTCACCTGGCCTTACTGCAACTCTACATCAATAGGTGATTACAAGGGAGGTAGGGAGCAAGCGCGCATCCGGACTGGAAAGGTTTGGTGGGGTGCAGCCAGGTTGCCGGAGACCCAGACCAGCAGGAGTAGATGATTTTGTAAGCAATAAACAGGTTTCTCTGATTTTATTCCTCTCTTTGACAGATTTCAGTTTCAAAGGTTTATTTGCCCTGGACTGGGGACATATTTTCCCCTTGGGGTTACATCCCAAAACTGCCAGTCACCACTCCATATCTCTGTCCCCCAGTGCCAGCCCAAAAACCTACTCTGTCCTCTTTTTGCCAAATCCCTTTCCCAGCGTGCACTTCAACTCACCTGTACCTGTTCTTCCAGCTCATCAAATATGCCCTGACATGTTTAAATATATCAGTTTAGGCTTGTGATACTGTGATTTACAATAAGAAATACCTATTTGGCCTTCATTCTGGTCTAGCACAGAGCTCCTAAAACCCTTGGCTAACCTAAGTGATGAGAGCTGAAAAGGGGTCTTTTTTTAGTTAATGAGGTGACTTTTGGAAAGCACCTAGGTCCCTAGGATGGGGGCTGGTTGCGGGGAAGCAACCATGTAATTAAAGGTTTGAATTTCAGTCTCACTTCCTACCACCACCACCTCCAGGAAGGGAAGAGGACTGGAGATGGAGTTCATACCAGTGGCCAATGATTTAAGCAATCACGCCTATGTAATGAAGCCTCTGTAAAAATCTGAAAGGACAGGCTTCCAGTGGGTGAACACAGGGACACTCAGGGGGAGTGGTAAACACAGAAACAAGGCGCATCTCACCTGAACTAAAGTTCCTCAACATTCATTTTACTGCCTCAGGAAGCCTGGGGTCCCTGGATCATGTGTCCAGTGAAGCATTTCTTATGCTCCTATATGTTTTAGATTTATTGTAAAAACAATCACCATGACAACCAGAGTCAGTACTGGTATTACTCTTTCTATATGAGAAAAACATTCCTAATCTTAGAAAAACCATGAATACCTGACTTACTTTTTTCATTGGCTGCTTTATGTCATTCTGATCAGCCCCTTCTATGGTTGAATCACAAGCATCAGGTTTTTTAATTTTCTTTCTCACAGTACCTATGATAGAATCCAGACAAAAAAATCAGCAAGAATTTTTTGAGTATGGTAGATGACTGACAACTGGCAATATGTTTAAACTTAGAAATTGTCCAAAACACTTTCACATAATTTAAATTTGCTGAAAATCTCTACAGCATGAGACAGCAATTATTAATACCTCTTTTAAACAACAGAGGTTTTGAGCACACAAAATAAACAACTCTAAAAGAAAAAATGCAAAAATGAAAATTATTTTATGGTTTATGAAGGGCCCGCACCCGTAAGATGGCAAACTTCCGGCTTCTCTTCCGGGTCCTCGGTTGCCGACGGCGCCACCTGAAGCCCAATCACCTCTTGCCCCCCTCCCAATCCCAGCACCTAGCCAATAGCCACCAGCCCCGTAGAAGTAACACCACAATTACCCCATGCCCCTTCCTATATAACCCAGCACCTTTCCCTAATAAAGCGGAATTCTCCAGTGAATTGCTGCTGTGTCGCTCCTTCCTTTCAGTTCAGATACAGCTGAAGTGTTTAACAATGGATAGAATATATTTGTTCTCATTACCTTACACTAGCTTTGTTTTGTGACTTTTAACATCTGAATTATCCTCCATAAATTTACATCCACCAAGCATAGAAATTTACATTTCACAGATTAAGAGATGGGCTCTGAAGGACAACAATTTGACAAGAGAGTCCTTATCAATGTGTATAAAATGTCAGAAAACAGAAAATGATGAAAAACAGACCACGGTTGAATTTAATTTCAGAACTTTGTCTCAGCCTTATTAATTTATCAAATAGGTTCATTGAGTGGCTTCCTGGGTCCCTTCAGCCATCTTGAAAGCCCAGAGCAAGGATTTACAACATAGAATGAGGAAACAAAGTACTTTTAGACCCAAGTAGTTTCTTTCATTTTCCCTGTAATTAAAGGCAATTTCCTTCTCCAATTGACTCATACTTCTGATTTCATATTTTCCCTTGTCAAAGATCGGATGTATCATCTTTTTTTGCTCTCACAACAAATTCAGATCAACTCAGCATACATATTTTGACCACCAGTCATGAGTCAGACGCTCAGGGAGACCATGCATCATTAGAGTGAGTAAGACCCATCCTGCCCCTCAAAGAGTTTAAAAAAAACAATATGCTCAGGACTGGATTACAGATGGCGGCATGAGAGGAGAGACTGAGGCTTCCTCCTAAAACTGAATACAATTAGAAAATTTAATTGGTGCAACTAATCCTGACAGCAACAGGAAAGAGGACGGCGTCAGACTGCACACACCTGGAGAAAAGAGCAGACCTCACCGGGGTAACGTACCAGAGCTCTGGCTCCCAGAACCCAAGCCCCTCCCCCACCCCAGCTCACCCACGGGAGGAAGAGAAACTGATCAGAGAGGGAGTGGAAGGCTGGGACTGCTGAATACCCAGCTCCGGGCGCTGGGAGCACAAACCCACATTTCATGGTGCTTTCATGAGACTCGCATGACTACTGGGTTGGAAAGTTAATACAGGCAGAGTTCCTGGGGAGACTGGGATTCTGGCTGCTTGTGGAAAGCAGGGATCCATATCTGGCTGCTCTGGGAAAAAAACTTATACCTGTGTGTCCGGCCCACTGGCTCAGGCAGTGGAGACAGGCACAGCAGCCGGGAGGCAGGGAAAAGCTCTTTCCTCCCCCCAAGGCACCAGTACCACTCCCCTGCGACCCCCGACATTGCTTCAGGGGCTCAGCAGCTCCAGAATAGAGCTTCTGGACACTAGAGGGCGCCATATACAAACATGAAACGCCAAAGGAACCTTGTCCAGAGTAAAATTGTTAATACAACTCCCCAGAAAGATTTAAATGATATGGACCTCGTGACGCTTCCTGAAAGGGAGTTCAAAATGAAAATCATCAACATCCTAATGGAGGTACGAAAGACATCCAAGAACTCAGTAATGAATATAGGTCAGAGATCCAAACATTAAAGAACACAATGGAGGCTTTTAAAAGAAGGTTGGATACGGTGGAGGAGACAATAAATGAAATAGAAACTAGAGAAGAGGAATACAAAGAAGCTGAGGCACAGAGAGAAAAAAGGATCTCTAAAAATGAAAGAATATTGACAGAACTGTGTGACCAATACAAGCGGAACAATATTCACATTATAGGGATACCAGAAGAAGAGAGAGAGAAAGGGATAGAAAGTGTCTTTGAGGAGGTAGCTGCTGAAAACTTCCCCAATCAGGGGAAGGACATAGTCTGTCAGGCCATGGAGAATCACAGATCCTCCAACACAAGGGACCCAAGGAAGACAACAGCAAGACACATAGTAATTAAAATGGGAAAGATCAAGGATAAGGAAAGACTGTTAAAAGCAGCCAGAGGCAGAAATAAGATCACATACAAAGGAAAGACCATCAGACTAACATCAGACTTCTCAGCAGAAACCTTACAGGCCAGAAGGGAGTGGCATCATGCATTAAATGCCATGAAGCAGAAGGGCCTGGAACCAAGATTACTTTATCCGGCAAGATTATCATTTAAATTTGAAGGAGGGATTAAACAATTTCCAGATAAACAAAAGCTGAGAGAATGAGAGAATTTACCTCCCACAAGCCATCTCTGCAGTCTATTTTGGAGCGACTGCTATAGATGAAAGTGCTCCTAGGGTTGGACAGCTGTCACCAGAGGTAGTAAAATCACAGAAGGGAGGGTGGAGCAGCTGATTGCCAGGCAAATACAAAATTAAATTGACTATCTCCAAAGTCAATCAAGGGATAGACAAAAAGTACAGAATTTGATACCTAATATATAAAGAATGAAGGAGGAAGAAAAAGGAGGAGAAATAGAAAAGAACCTTTAGATTGTGTTTGTAACAGCATACTAAGTGAATTAGGTTAGACTCTTAGATGGTAAGGAAAGTAATCTGGAACCTTTGGTAACCACAAATCTAAAGCCTGAAATGGCAATAAGTACATACCTATCAATAATCACCCTAAATATAAATGGACTGAATGCACCAACCAAAAGACATAGAGTCACTGAATGGATAAAAAAGCAAGACCCACCTATATGCTGCTTACAAGAGACTCACCTCAAACCCAAAGACATGTACAGACTAAAAGTCCAGGGATGGAGAAAGCTATTTCATGCAAACAATAGGGAGAAAAAAGCAGGAGTTGCAGTACTAGTATCAGACAAAATAGACTTTAGAACAAAGAAAGTCACAAGAGATAAAGAAGGACATTGCATAATAATAAAGGGCTCAATCCAACAAGAGGATATAACCATTATAAATATATATGTACCCAACACAGGAGCACCAGCATATGTAAAACAAATACTAACAGAACTAAAGGAGGAAATAGACTGCAATGCATTCATTTTAGGAGACTTCAACACACCATTCGCTCCAAAGGATAGATCCACCAGACAGAAAATAAGTAAGGACACAGAGGAACTAAACAACACACTAGAACAGGTGGACCTAATAGACATCTATAGAACTCTAAACCCAAAAGCAACAGGATACACATTCTTCTTAAGTGCACATGGAACATTCTCCAGAATAGACCACATACTAGGCCACAAAAAGAGCCTCAGTAAATTCACAAAGATTGAAATCCTACCAACCAACTTTTCAGACCACAAAGGTATAAAACTAGAAATAAATTGTACCAAGAAAGCAAAAAGGCTCACAAACACATGGAGGCTTAACAACACGCTTCTAAATAGTCAATGGATCAATGACCAAATTAAAATGGAGATTCAGCAATAAATGGAAATAAATTACAACAACAACACAAGACTCCAACTTCTGTGGGACACAGCGAAAGCAGTCTTAAGAGGAAAGTAATAGCAATCGAGGCATATTTTAAGAAGGAAGAACAAACCCAAATGAATAGTCTAATGTCACAATTATCAAAATTGGAAAAAGAAGAACAAATAAGGCCTAAAGCCAGCAGAAAGAGGGACATAACAAAGATCAGAGAAGAAATAAACAAAATTGAGAAGAATAAAACAATAGAAAAAATCAATGAAAGCAAGAGCTGGTTCTTTGAGAAAATAAACAAAATAGGTAAGCCTCTAGCCAGACTTATTAAGAGAAAAAGAGAATCAACACACATCAACAGAATTAGAAATGAGAAAGGAAACATCACGATGGACCCAACAGAAATACAAAGAATTATTAGAGACTACTATGAAAACCTATATGATAACAAGCTGGAAAACCTAGAAGAAATGGACAACTTCATAGAAAAATACAACCTTCCAAAACTGACCAAGGAAGAAACACAAAATCTAAACAAACCAATTACCAGCAAAGAAATTGAAGCGGTAATCAAAAAACTACCCAAGAAAAAAACACCCAGGCCAGATGGATTTACCTCAGAATTTCATCAGACATATAGAGAAGATAGAATACCCATTCTCCTTAAAGTTTACCAAAAAATAGAAGAGGAGGTTATACTCCCAAACTCATTCTATGAAGCCAAACATCACCCTCCTACCAAAACCAGGCAAAGACCCCACTAAAAAAGAAAATTACAGACCAATACCCCTGATGAACGTAGATGCAAAAATACTCAATAAAATATTAGCAAACAGAATTCAAAAATATACCAAAAGGATCATACACCACGACCAAGTGGGATTCATCCCAGGGATGCAGGGATGGTACAACATGCAAAAATTCATCAACATCATCCACCACATCAACAAAAAGGACAAAAACCACATGATCATCTCCATAGATGCTGAAAAAGCATTCGACAAAATTCAACATCCATTCATGATAAAAACTCTCAGCAAAATGGGTATAGGTGGCAACTACCTCAACATAATAAAGGCCATATACGATAAACCCACAGCCAACATCATACTGAACAGCAAGAAGCTGAAACAAGACAGGGAACAAGACAGGGATGCCCCCTCTCCCCACTGTTATTCAACATAGTACTGGAGGTCCTAGCCATGGCAATTAGACAAAACAAAGAAATACATGGAATCTAGATTGGTAAAGAAGAAGTTAAACTGTCACTATTTGCAGATGACATGATATTGTACATAAAAACCCTAAAGACTCCACTCCAAAAGTACTAGAACTTATATCGGAATATAGTAAAGTTGCAGGATACAAAATTACACACAGAAATCTGTGGCTTTCCTATACACTAACAATAAGCCAATAGAAAGAGAAATCAGGAAAACAATTCCATTCACAATTGCAGCAAAAAGAATAAAATACCTAGGAATAAACCTAACCAAAGAAGTGAAAGACCTATACCCTGAAAACTATAAAACACTCTTAAGAGAAATTAAAGAGGACACTAACAAATGGAAACTCATCCCATGCTCATGGCTAGGAAGAATTAATATTGTCAAAATGGCCATCCTGCCCAAAGCAATATACAGATTCGATGCAATCCCTATCATTACCAACAGCATTCTTCAACAAACTGGAACAAATAGTTCAAAAATTCATATGGAGACACCAAAGACCCCAAATAGCCAAAGTAATTCTGAGAAAGAAAAATAAAGTGGCGGGGATCTCACTCCCCAACTTCAAGCTCTACTACAAAGCCATGGTAATCAAGACAATTTGGTACTGGCACAAGAACAGAGCCACAGACCAGTGGAACAGATTAGAGACTCCAGACATTAACCCAAACATATATGGTCAATTAATATTCGATAAAGGAGCCATGGACATACAATGGGGAAATGACAGTCTCTTCAACAGATGGTGCTGGCAAAACTGGACAGCTACACATAAGAGAATGAAACTGGATCACTGTCTAACCCCATACATAAAAGTAAATTCAAAATGGATCAAAGACCTGAATGTAAGTCATGAAACCATAAAACTCTTATAAAAAAACATAGGCAAAAATCTCTTGGACATAAACATGAGTGACTTCTTCATGAATATATCTCCCCAGGCAAGGAAAACAAAAGCAAAAATGAACAAGTGGGACTATATCAAGCTGAAAAGCTTCTGTACAGCAAAGGACACCATCAATAGAACAAAAAGGTACCCTGCAGTATGGGAGAACATATTCGTAAATGACAGATCCGATAAAGGGTTGACATCCAAAATATATAAAGAGCTCACGCACCTCAACAAACAAAAAGAAAATAATCCAATTAAAAAATGGGCAGAGGAGCTGAACAGACAGTTCTCCAAAGAGGAAATTCAGATGGCCAACAGATACATGAAAAGATGCTCCACATTACTAGTTATCAGAGAAATGCAAATTAAAACCACAATGAGATATCACTTCACACCAGTAAGGATGGCTACCATCCAAAAGACAAACAACAACAAATGTTGGTGAGGTTGTGGAGAAAGGGGAACCCTCCTACACTGCTGGTGGGAATGTAAATTAGTTCGACCATTGTGGAAAGCAATATGGAGGTTCCTCAAAATGCTCAAAATACTTACCATATGAGCCAGGAATTCCACTTCTAGGAATTTACCCTAAGGATGCAGCACTCCAGTTTGAAAAAGACAGATGCACTCCTATGTTTATCGCAGCACTATTTACAATAGCCAAGAAATGGAAGCAACCTAAGTGTCCATCAGTAGATGAATGGATAAAGAAGATATGGTACATATACACAATGGAATATTATTCAGCCATAAGAAGAAAACAAATCCTACCATTTGCAACAACATGGGTGGAGCTAAAGGGTATTATGCTCAGTGAAATAAGCCAAGTGGAGAAAGACAAATACCAAATGATTTCACTCATCTGTGGAGTATAAGAAACAAAGAAAAACTGAAGGAACAAAACAGCAGCAGAATCACAGAACCCAAGAATGGACTAACAGTTACCAAAGGGAAAGAGACTGGGGAGAATGGGAGGGTAGGGAGGGATAAGGGCAGGGAAGAAAGCATGATTAGCATGTACAATGTGGGCAGTGGGGGAAAGGCGAGGGCTTTGCAACACAGAGAAGACAAGTAGTGATTCTACAACATCTTACTGTGCTGATGGACAGTGACTGTAATGGGGTTTGTGGGGGGGACTTGGGGTAGGGGAGAGCCTAGTAAACATAATGTTCTTCATGTAATTGTAGATTAATGATAACAAAAATAAAAAAAATATTGAAAAAAAAACAATATGCTCACACTGTTTCTGGCTCTCCTATGGGATGTCAAGATTTATAATGCACAGAGTCAGCCTGTAAGGTTTCCATCTACTTGTACAGATGACAGGAACACAAGAGAAGTCAATTTTCTACTGACACTCAGAGTAAATGACTCTTGTTATTTTTCATATATAAGAAGACACATTTATCACAGCACTATTTACAATAGCCAAGAAATGGAAACAACCTAAGTGTCCATCAGTAGATAAATGGATAAAGAAGATGTGGTACATATACACAATGGAATATTATTCAGCCAAAGAAAACAAATCCTACCATTTGCAACAACATGGATGGAGCTAGAGGGTATTATGCTCAGTGAAATAAGCCAGGCAGAGAAAGACAAGTATCAAATGATTTCACTCATCTGTGGAGTATAAGAACAAAGAAAAAACTGAAGGAACAAAAGAGCAGCAGAATCACAGAACCCAAGAATGGACTAACAGTTTCCAAAGGGAAAGGGACTTGGGGGAGTGGGTTGGGAAGGGAGGGAAAAGGGGAATAAGGGGCATTACGATGAGCACACATAATGTAGGGGGAGGGCACGGGGAAGGCAGTATAGCACAGAGAAGACAAGTAGTGATTCTATAGCATCTGACTACACTGATGGACAGTGACTTGATAATGGGGGGAATCTAGTAACCACAATGTTGCTCGTGTAACTGTATATTAATGATACCAAAATAAAAAATAAAAAAAAGAAGACCCGAGGCAGTCAGCTTCCTAACTGCCAAAAAGCAATGTCTTCCTTTACTTCTTTTTGTTATAGCATCAGCCATGATTATGCTCTGCAAGTCCAGAAAACTTGCCATTACCTTAAAATGTTGAGCACTGTCATGCTGCTGCATGTCTGTTCACGCTAATCCCTCTGCATTGATGTGCACTCCTCTACTCTCCCTGTTGCAAACTCTGATTCATTTTTAACACCAGCTCAACTGTCATAAACCCTTTCCTGACACTCTTCCCTTCCTCCCAGAACTTCTCCCTCCTCTGTATTCCATATCTCTTCGTAAGTATCTCTGTGGTACCACCTTTTCTTAGTAGTATGGTCATTTCTGTGTGTGCTTTCCTTGCCTGGATGAAAACCCTCAAGAACAAAGAGTCCCAGTCATCTCAGTGTCTTCAGCACATGCCACAACAAAAGGGCTTATTATTTGCTGGTTGAGTTTATGCGATTCTATACCTCTCAGAATTTAAGAACTAGGTCTTGTGCAATATTGGACACCAAACTGAAGGATCACTGCTCAATTTTTGGAAAAACCAAATCTATATTTATATCTATTCTCAGAAAAAGACCTTGGTTTTATAGGGCGAATAAGAGGATAGTTCATTTAGCAAATTTTCTTTGCATGCCTTTGCTATGTCTAGGAATAAGAGGATATACAAAAATTAGAAACCGCCCCTGCAAGATAGGAATAGTACTGGCTATTCCTGACAAGACAGTAATTAATGTCATTCGCATTTTCATAATCTTGTGTCAGACAACCCCTGGCTCCAATCTAATCCGCTCCTTCTGCCTGCTAGAAACTAACAGCTTGTTTTCATCTCCCTGTCCATGCCATCCTCCCAGGAGCACGGACTTTCCCATGCCTGCCTCATCATTTTCTCCCTCGCTGCTGAGTAAGTGGCTTCTCCCACACTATCTCCCAAGCTTCCCTGATTCTTCTTATCACTCTTCTCCTTCTTCTGAAACTCCTTTGAAGGCTCACTTTCATCAGCCATACTAAGCTAAGAATGTAAAAACGCCACCATTACTCAGCCACTCAATGTTAGAGCCGGAAGGTTTCAGAGTAGCCATGGGATAAAGTCCCATAAGTGTGGATCAGCTTCCACATCCAGTATTTGCCCAGTAGGTTCTAACACCCAAAAATCAACTCTGGACAGACAATAAAATCATCTCCCTCAGAGCCCTGATAAATGATACAAACAGGCAGAAAGCAGAAAGGAGTTGAAACTCAGGAGAAGAGAAAACACAATGTGAATTTTCATGGCTTTTTATCTGAGGACCTGCCCCCATTAAGCTCCACAAAGAGCAGCTACAATTCACACAAAAAACCTGGTTTTGCCAACTTCAAGAAGCAGAGGACAGACTTCAGAACAACAGCAGTTAAAGGAGGAAGGAGTTCCCAAAAAGAAGAGCACCAGAGAGGGAATGCCCTAAAATCTGTGCATAAATGCTGCCCAAATCTCTAGCTGCCACCAAACAAAACACAGAGGGGACAGGTTCCAGCCGACCAGCCAAAGCTGAATAGTCGGATCTGAAGTTTCAGCCACCCCACCACAGGGAGCCTGCAGTTTGAGTTTAGCAAGTTAACTGCCTGCTGAACTAAACAAAATCAAATATTCTTCAGACAGTCATATAGAGTTAAAAGAATCTAAAGTCTCTACAACTACTCATTTACAATGGCCAAGGTACAATCCAAAATTACTCAACATATGAAGGAACAGGAGAAGGTCATCTACACTGCCAGGAAAGACAATGGAAATCAATCCTGAGATCTTGAACAAAGTTTAAGGACAGTATGCCCAAGTGTGAATATGAAGACTGAGTATGAATGAAAAATGTAGGAAATGGAACCTACTGAAAAATTTCAGAATGGAAATTGGCAAACTGAAAAATATAATATCTGAAATAAAAATTCACTAAATGGGTTTAATAGCAAATTGGCAATGACAGGAAAAAGTCAAGAAAGTGAAAAAAAAAGCAACAGAAATAATCTAAGCTAAGAAACAGAGAGATAAAAATTAAAAATTAAAACCAGAGCTTCAGGAGAATACCAGAAGGTATAGCATGCATGTCATTATTGGAATCCCATGAGGAGAGGGGAGAGGGAGAGGATGGGGTAGACAAAAAAATGTTTAAAGAAATTATGGTTGAAAGTCTCCCAAATCTAATGAAAGACATACATGTATAGATTTAAGAAGCTCAGGAAACAAATGAGATAAACAGAAAGAAAAATACATCTTGTCAAGTTGTAATCAAATTGCTGAAAACTGAAGATACGGAGAAAAATGTGAAAGCAGCTGGAGATAAAAGTCACATACAAGGAGAAAACAATTTGACCAGTAGCTTCTCATCAGAAGATTTGTAGGACAATACTTTCAAATATTTTTAGAAAAAAATACTTTTAAAAATACAGAGAAAAATAGACATTTTCAGATCAATGAAAACTAAGATAGTTCATTACCAGGGGATTTGTATTCAAGAAATGATTTTTAAAAATTAGAGCATGGATTTTGGAACCAGGCAGGGCAGATCTGGTTTGAAAATTAGGGAACTCACTTTGCCCTTAACTTTTGTACCTGTAAAAGAGACACAACGCCTATGTGGCAGGATGTCATGGGAATCTTATCAGAGAACATGTAATACCTCCAAGCACACAGTAAACATTCAACTTGCCTTAGCTATGATCTACTTATCCCTCCTTCCCTTTGTCCCTCCCTTTAATCCTGTTTCCAAAACAATCGTTCATGCATCACATCTAAGTATTATTTCCATGTCCCATCTGCCTTTATTTCATCTTTTTCTTCTATTTGGTCCACTTTTAATTTAAACAAGTATATCAATTTAGTATCTGTTACATAACATCTGCTTAATGTGCCAGTTTTATTTTTTTCTAAAAATAAAGCTATAATATTAAAAACTGCTTTACCAGTACAGCATCTAAAATAATTTTACAACCTGGCGTATGGGAAAATGCTCTCCCAATCTTATCTCCTAATCTCAGAGGTGTAAGGATTAGGTCTGATTTGTTCATACCTTCACTAGTACCTAGAAGTATCCATTTAAATATTTAATCAATGTATGTATTGACTTGTGAATGAATAAACTGAAGTTCAGAGACCTGAAACGCCTTTGAGTGGACCACAGTAGTTAAATTATCATGACCATGACTTTGGGTTTCAGTTCCCTCCATGGAGCTCCAGGTGGCCAGCAGGTCTTTGTAGTTATTATTGCTGGTTGGTTACTTAATTTGGTTTCCTGGATTTTTTTTGCAAACTTAATTTTTTATTAAATATAATATACATCCAGAGCAATGCAGATAAACTAAACGTGCGGACCAGTAAGAGTCCCAAACTGAACACACCTGTGTAAACCAGCCCCTAGTCAAGACACAAAACGTTATCTGCTTCCCAGAAGCCCTACTAGCACTCCCTCCCTTCCAGCCCCCTTACCTGCTGGTTTGCAAACCTGGGCGCCTCCCCGTGAAACCTGACACTGCATCCCGGACAGGGAGGGCAAGGAAAGCCCCAGGCCAGAGGCGGGCCTTTCCAGATCCGTAGGAGGGGTTAACAAGCGAGGGAACTTACCTGCAGGCGTGTCTCCGCTGCCGCAGAACGAGTAGATCTCCGCCCGCCTGGACAGAATCCTAACAGTTTATATAGAGGCTTTAAAAGGGGTTCAGTCACATCTTTGGTCGGATGGTCTCAACGTCACACTCTCTCAAGGCTGCACCCTTGAAACCAGCTCCTACTGTGGGAATGGTGGGCAGAAAGAACTACATTACAAGGACCAGTTGGGGAGAGAGGCCTCGGATTGCCCGGATCTAGCTCTCGGGTCAACCGGAGGTCACGCCCTCTCCATGACCTCCTCTAACCATCTCCGAAGGGCAGCCACTGCCTTGACATCTAACAGAATAGAATATTTTGCCATTTTTGAGCTTTATACCAATGAAATAATGCAGTATATTCTCTTGTTTGGGGCTTCTTTTGTTCAATATTACGTATCTGAGATCGACCCATATTGTGTGTGATGGCTTACTTCTATTGCTGTTCAGTATTTTATTGTGTGCGTATATCACAATCAATTCATCCATTCTATAGCACATGGCTTTGTTTGGGTTTTCAGGTTTGGGCTATCATGAAAAGAGGCAGTAAACATTTTTGAAGGTACGTGACTTCTAACAATTTATGCAGATGTGGTGTGTCCATTTATGTTGGTGATATAACTTGGAATGACATGAAGAATGGTTGTACCAATTGAGACTCCCACCAACTATGTGCAAGAGTAGATATCAGGTCTCTTAATTTTGCCACTCTAGTGGGTGTGTAGCTGTGTTAGTTTAACATGAATTTCTCAAATTATTAATGAAGTTGAACACATTTTTACATATTTATTGTGAAGTATCAAAGTATTTTGTCCCTTTTTTTATTGGCTTTTTACTAGCCTTTCCTTTGTTAATTTGTAGGTCTTCTGTCTGATTTTATTTATAGATACATGCACACACATATATTACATATAAAACAAACATCTTCTCCCAGTCTGCTTGTCCATTTTTACTCTCTTAGTGGTGGCTTTTTAACAGAAATTCTTAATTTTAAGATAATCATACATATGTTAGATATTTATTAAATTTTTCCTTTAGTTTCTCTTGTGCCTGTTTAAAAATATTTGCCTTCCTCAAAGCCATGAAGAGTCTTATCTTATGTTTTATTCTAAAATTGTATAGTTTTATATCTTTCATCTTTCATTATTAATATCTACAGTTGACCTAGAATTAATTTTCATGTCTGGAATGAGAAAATGGTCAAGATTCACTTTTTTAAGATACAGATATCTAGTTGACTCAGTACCATTTACTGAAAAGATCATACGTCCCCCCTGCAGTATAGTGCCATTTTTAGCATAAATTTATGTGTCCATGTACATGCAGATTCACCTCTTGGTGCTCTGTTTTATTACACTGATCTGTCTATCCTTGCAACACTACCCAAATTGTTAACTTTATAAGTCTTGTTCTCTGATAATCTACATCCTTCAACTTTATTTTTCTGCAAAATCACTGTTTCCACTCTTGGCCCTTTACTTTTACATATAAATTTTTAGAATGAGCTTGGAAGTTTCCACAGCACCCCCTGAAAAAAAAAAACTGCTGGGACTTTGATTAGAATTACATATATGGAACAATTTAAAGAGACTTACTTATAATATTAAACCTTCCAATTCATGAATATGGCATATTGCTCCATTTGTGTAGGTCTTCTTTAATTTTAGCCAATAACAATCATTTTGTTCTTTTCACATTACATCTTTCATTAGATTTATTCCCAGTTTTGATCATCATACAGTTTTAAATTGTTTCTTTTCATAGTCATATATTGTTTCATTTATACCTAAATGGATTACTGATAAGAAGCATGAAGAACACTAATGTTGGAATACAAAAAGCTAATGAAGAGCATAAAATTATCATAATTTTGCATATCACCCTCAAAATGATGGGCACAAGATATAACTCACAATCATGTCACCAAAACTTTTATTTGGTAAGTTTAACTGTCTATGAAACTTCAAGAACCAATGTTAAAAAAAAGAGAAAAGAAAAGAAAACACAATAGTCATCATATTTACCTTAGCTTTTCATTTATTGGGAAATAAGACCTAGCCAAACTCCACACATCACATGCAGAAAAATGCAACAATTTTTAAATTCATAAGGTAGTTCTTGAGATTATATGTTACTGTGAAAGCAATTTGTGAGTCAGAAAAGGCAGAGGGTGCTGCACAAAAAGTTATCTTTTCCATTTTTCCCTTTGTCTTGGACAAAGGCAGCCCTAGGAAAGAGTAGTAAATACTTGAGTTGACTCAGCCCAAAATTTAACTCAGTGGTTTCAACACTGGCTGCTCATTTGAATTCCTGGGGTGCTTTTTAAAAGTACAGGTACCTGGGCCCTAAAATCTGAGATTCTAGTTCCACTCTTCTGGGGTGGATCTGGGCATAGATATTTTTTAACTCATCCCAAATAATTCTAATACATGTGCCTTAAGTTAACAGCCCTCTATTAAAAAAGACAGTAGAATTCCTTACTAACAAAAAAATTATTTTAAATCCAGTCTATTCTGAGTGTAAATGGGGAAAAATCACAGATGCAAAAGCCAAGTCCTGGGTTCAAGTCCTGACTTTGCCACCATGTGGTCTTAAGCAAGATCCTCTGGTTCTTGGGACTTGCTCCTTTAACAGTAGCACTCTGAGATCACTCCTAATCTAAAATTCAATTAATTATTAAATATTATAAAAATTGTCATATTAATAAGTTATAATAATGCAACAATCAGCAAAGCAGCACAATACTGTGGGATGAGATCAGGCTTTGAAGTCAGATCGTCCTGGATTAAAATTCCAGCCTGCCGACTTTCTAACTCTAGGACCTTAGCCAAATCATTTGGACTCTGCATCTACCCTAAAATGGAGATCATACAGCATAGGACTGTGAGGGTGCTTCACTTAGGTAAAGCACTTTGCACCCTGTCTCAACAGACTGTAGCTATTACTATTATTGCTGTGCTCATGCTCTGGTGGAAGCTACTGCTGCTGTTATCATTATTCTTTCCTGTGCCCCGAGAAATGAAAGAACAATTCGTTTGGAAAATGGAAGGAGAAATTGCAACGAGTTTGATGACTGACTTAATTGTCTCCGATGTGTTGGGTTTCTCACCCAGGTTAGCAGGTGACTGGCAAGGAGGTCATTCACGCAGAGAGCATCTTACCTTTCCATAAGACAATTTTTCTCTCCAGTAACCCTCATAAAGTTGGCTGCAAACGGACCCTTGTGGCAGAACCCTGGCTGTTCCCAGTGAGAAGCAACCAGGACAACACAGCCACAGGAAATGGGATAACGGTGTCTGTTGCCAAGTAGTTTACAACAGATGTGTTTGAGCCTCACCTCATCCTGCGTCCATCCCACCTTCTGCCTCTTTTCCAAGCACCCTCTCTGCCTAGCACCCTGCCTGGGTGAGTATATGAGCTAGCGCCTGAGATCAGCTACTATAACAGGAACCCAAAATATCAGCAGTTTAAGCAGACAGCTTTTTCTTCTTTCTCCATTTTATTTAATTATCCAGATGAGAGCCAATATTTTACTGTAAGAACTACATAGGCATAGGTCCATGTAGAACCACGAACAGCTAGTTCTCCAATGTCCTCAAAATGAAGTATAAGTCAAGTGAATAGAGATATGCATGTTCCTCCAGCAGTAAATACTAAATAAATAAACAAGAGTGAGAGTGACTGAAAGCAAACCGCTCTTGGGAAAGGAAGCGGGGTGATCGCATGGGAGGGGGTATTTGGTCAGGGTGAGCTAACTGCTGCAACCAACAACCCCAAGGGCTCATGGCCCAGCCACAACTCAGTACGGGTGATGGGAAGACTGCCCCACACAGTCATTCAGTGACTCAGTCTCTTTCCCTCTAGTGGCTCTGCTGTCCCCATAGAAGGCCTAACTCAGACTTGGGGTGACTAAGGAAGGTGTATTGAACACCAGTTGTCCTGTCTACCTGGTCCCCCCCATTTGGAGATATCCCCTCATCACCCACCTTACGTGTTCATTGCAGGGGCAGTCAGTTTTTATCGCGTGACCAGCCAAAAGTGGTCTGAGTTTGGGGTAGAGTGTCCATCATCTCCTTCTCTGGAAATATGGCAACTTGGATGTAAAGAGGTCAGGCCCCAGGATTAGGCTCCTCCTGGGTAGCTGAGGCTGTACTATGTACAGAGAGGGATGGAGGGAGGGGGGAAAGAAGGAAGAGGAAAGGATGAGAAGGGTGGGAAGGAATTTCAGCAGAGGGAACAGCACATACAATTCTAAAAGCAAAGAGAGTGTATCCTTGGCTCATTAGGGAAACTGACGAGCATCTGAAACTGACCGGGCGGGAACCAGCTCATCAGCTAGGAGGGCCGATGAGACCTCTCCGGGAACTCTGCACTACCAGGGACATGTAGCCTCGATCCCACGGCCCCTTGTCACGTCCTCCATGGCAGTGGAACATGACTATTTCTCTAGCAGCCTGGAGACTGTTGTTATTAGTACTTTGGTTTCAGAACCCAAACTCAAGGTCTGAGATATTTCTGAAGAAGTCCTGGAGTCCACATTCACTCTCAAGAGAGACCAGAGACAGTGTCCTCAGTAACGCAGGGTAGAATTGGCGGGAGATTCTGAGGAGATCAGACTGGGGTGAGTGAGAAGGAGGCAGATGGAAGGCTTGTGGGGGAGACGTGGGGGAGAAGTCTGCTTATGGAGCAGTGATCAGAGAAAAACATCAGGCACAAAAGAGTAGACTGGGAGACAGGAGACCCATGTTCAAGGTAGGATAGAACATGCCAGGTCATGATGGTATGTGCAGCCAGATTCACCTGTTTTCTTTCATCCTGAACATCCGATCAATTTACCCACCAGTTCTCTCCAACCACACCCTCTACTTTTCATCCCATGACCACTGTTGTAGTTCAAGTCTTGACCATCTCAAAGTACCCTTAGGTAGCCTCCACCTCCCTGTCTCCTTTCTTCCCTCCCTAACCCCTGGCAACCACTAATATGCCCTTTCTAAATTTTTGTCATTTTAGGAATGTTATATAAGTGGAATTACAGTATCCCATGGTATGTATGAACCACAGTTTAACTATTGACGTGTTGAAGGTCATTTGGGTTGTTTGCAGTCTGCGGCTCTTATAAATACAGCTGCTATGAACACTCATGTACAGGTTTTCATGTGGATGTGGACATAAGTTTTCATTTCTCTTGGATAAACACTCAAGAGTGTAAGTGCTGGATCTTGGTGAAGGTGTCTCGTTTTTGATGACACTACCACAGTCTCTTCCAGAGTGGTGGTATCATTTTAAATTCTCACCAGTAATGTATGAGTAATTGTTCTTCTACATCCTTGCCAGCATTTGATGTTGTTACTATTCTTTATTTTAGTTATTTTAATAGGTGTGTAGTGCTATCTCAACGTGGTTTTAATTTGTGTTCACTTAATGGCTAACGATGTTGAACATCTTTTCATGTAGGCACTCAATAAATGTTTAAAGGAAGGAGGACAAGCCCTGCTTCCAGGCTGGACCCAGGATAAACGTGCCTTCCTAATCTCTGCCAGGTTTCTCAAGCCTCAGATTGATGACACAGGTGGGGGCAAAGTAAAGAAGCAGGAGGCTGCCTAAAATCAGGGACTTAATTACTCCTTATCTAGAATCCCCTCCATAGCACCCTCTAAAAAAAAAAAAATCTTCCTGCTCAAGTGAACCTAAATGATTGATTGACAACTTGATTGACTGGTTGACTGACTGAGGTTGTTAATTCACAGTAGAGAATAGATGTAATTTTAGGTTTCAGAAGATTCTGGTTTACATATTCAAAATGATGTTATTTTTTTTCTTTATTTTTTTAAGTAGATGATCAATGATACATTACCAAATAAACAAACTACCATTTAATTAAAAACCCTCAAGAAATTGAACAGGGTAGGAACCCAGTTGTCTGGGGTTATTTGATGTCCTCAAGCATTGTGAGGCTTCACCCTGACCTCCTTTCTATTTGCTCTGACTTTGAGAGGTTTTTAAAGTAATGATAAGGGCATTTTTAAGAAGCCAAGTGTAAGTTGTCGAGGCCCAAACCTCAAAGTATGTGTTCTTGTTTATTGTCATTATTGTGGTCCTGTTAGTCTTCTCACATAAGTCTGCATATCCAGCTGATCGACAGAATATCTGCAATGCCAGCTGTGATATAATGAATCGTAAGAAATACATATGTGGTCATTCACATATATATTTCCCAGGTATATTTGGCCTTCAACCACAGTTCCTGTAAACACTTAAGTCTTAAAGGTGAAACAGGCATTTTGTCATGTTAATGAAAGACTTTTGGACCCGTACCCAAGGGAGCTGGAGGCTGAATCAGCCAAGGACCAATAATTTAGTCAATCATGACTATGCAATGAAGCCTCACAAAAACCCAGGAGAAGAGCTTTTTACTCTCTCAGTCTCTGTCTGCTGCAGCTCAGTCAGAGGGAGCTTCTATGCTTGGGGAGCCAGAATGCCTCCACTTGCCACTGAGCCAGGCCCCAAGGTCCACGAGGATAGAGGCTCCTTCATTTGGGACCTTGCCCCAGGTCTCTCTTCATCTAGCTGTTAACTTATATCCCTTATGGTATCTTTTATTAAACTGGTAAATGTAAGTGTTTTCCTGAGTTCTGTGAGCTGCTCTGGCAAATTAATCAAACCTAAGAGGGAGGTCATGGGAACATCTGTAACCAGTAGGTCAGAAGCACAGGTACTGTCTGGGGCTTGCGACCTGCGTCTGGAGTGGTGGGTGGAGGGCAGTCTTGTAGGACAGAGCCCTTAACCTGGGAATCTGGTGCTGTCTCCAGGCAGATAGCACCAGAACTGAGTTGAGTTCTCGGACACCCTGCTGGTGTTCGAGAATTGCTTGGTGTAAGTAGGTGTGGGCAGACCCCCTCCCACATACTTACACATACTTACACTGGAATCCGGTCCATGTTCAAATACAGTTATACTACTGTGTATAATATACTATTACTGCTGTGTATAATATTATTATATATATTGTCATTGTTATATATATATATATATGTAGGTAAAAATACACCATTGCATTTGGTATTGGATGAGTGGGAATGACACCAGCCTTAGAAGCCTGTCTGTAGTGCAGACGGGGGATCAGAGGCCATCCCAGCATCTACGGCCAAAAAAGATATTTGGGGTTGTTTTTTGAATTTTAATTATTTTCACTTTGTTCTGTCTACTAAGATACAAAAGGGAACTAATAAGCCTTCGGGGATTTTTAATAACCAGAGAATGAGGCATAGTCGGCACCCAGTTAATGAAAGCTGCAGGCTAATGTTCTTTAGCATCTGAAAATAGGAAACTCAGAATAGCTCTTTACTAAAAGAAAAAAAAAAAGAAGGAATATGTTTTCTCATAAAATATGGTTGCATTTCTATCCAAAGCAATAACAATAAGTATTTACTGAAAACTAGATTGTTCTATGTTTTCTATTTTCTTCTATGGTAAAACTGGGGCAATTCAGGATGCCTGAGGAGTGCCAGCTCTCAGGAAATAGCATTTTCCTTGGGGAAGGTGAGCAGGGAAGAGAGGCAGACAGACCGACCAGTTCATATCCCTCCTGGAGACACAGTATCAATTCTACAGGAAGGAAATGAAGGTGACTGGCCAGAGAGAAACCATGCATACCAAAGGTCCCTTAAAGTAAATCCACTCAAGTAGGAAGCACAAAGTCACAACACAGTGGTAGAAAATTTTAACTGGAATTTTGTCTTGAGAAGTGACTTTCAAATTATGGCACTATTCACAATAGTCAAAAAGTAGAAACAATCCAAATATCCATCAGCAGATGAATGGATAAACAAAAATGTGGTCCATTCACACAATGAAATATTATTCAACCTTGAAAAAGAATAAAGGACTAATAAATGCTGCAATGTGGATGAACCTCAGAAACATATTCAGCAAAAGGAGACTTCATATTGTTAAGAGTCCATTTATAAATGGACTAGAAATAACTAGAGTAGGCAAATTCATAGACAGAAATCAGATTAGTGGTGGCCAGGGTCTGAGGGAAGGGAAGTGGGAAGAGACTGCTTAATGGGTATGGGGTCTCCTTTGGGGATGATAAAATGCTCTGGAACTAGATAGAAGTGATGGCCACCCAACGTTGTGACTACACTTACCACCACTGACTTGTACTTTAAAATGGTTAATTTTATGATGTATGAGTTTTACCTCAATAATGAAAGCAGGCTTATTTTATCTTCTGTTTTACAAAATGTGGGTTATAAATGCAACCATTCACTAACATGGAATGAAGAGGCAGTGAGCTAATTGCTGATTGTTGCTTTGGGTATAAGTTTTCCTGAAAATGACTATGTGATGGCCAAAGTCAATGAGTAAATATTTTGCTTAGTATTTGACTTTCATGCAGTGGATCTGGGCCTTTTTTCCATTTCACTGAAATATTTATTACACAGTACTATGGACTGAAGTGTGTCACCTCAAAATTCCTTGAAGCTCTAACTCCTAATGTGATTGTATTTGGACTTGAGCCTTAGGGAGGTAATTAATGTTAAATGAGATCAGAAGGATGGGACCCTAATCTGGTAGGACTGGTGTCCTTGTAAAAAAAAGAGAAAGAAATGCCAGATTTCGATCTCTCTCTCTCCATGAGCAGAAAGGCCATGTGAGAACACAGCAAAAGAGTGACCTTCTGCAAACCAGGAAGAGAGCTCTCACCAGAGACCCAATTAGGTGTCCCCTGGATCATGGTCTTCTAGACTCCAGAACTGTGAGAAAGGAGCCAGCTGTAGCTGAAGACACTCAGTCGTGGTATTTTGATATGGCAGCTCCAGCAAAGGGATACAAAGAGCTCTATCAGTTTTTCTCCAAAGCATTTCATAATCCTCAAACACTCAGCTCATGTTCCTTTCATCTGCATATACTCTCCTCATTGAGGTTCTCTTCTTTGGTGATTGTCCTAAGGCTGTGATTGTCATTTATGTCTCCTTCAAGCAGGTCCCCACCAGCAGTCTTCAACTTCATGAAGCCATTCATTCATTCACTCAATAAGAATGCTAGACACTTAGTCTGTGCTAGGCAGGATGTGCACGTGAGCTCTGCAACAAGTTTGCATTAAGTCCACTTTGTATTGATGGACGTCCTTAACATCTTCAGGCCCGATGCTGCAGCCAAAACCATCACCTTCTGCTTCCTCAAACGTGCTATGTTCTCGCTCCTCTTGAAGCTTTTCGTGGGCTCTTCCCTCTCCCCAAAACGTTCCCCCCCAATACATACATAACCTTCTGCACTAGCTCATTGTTTCTCACACTTGAGAAATGCCCACAGTCCTTTTCAAGAGGAAAAAGTCTCTCAGGCCCTTGGTATTAACGAAGATTATTTTTTAGTATAACGTTACTCACATACTTGAGCATAAAATGCTTATGCTTCTAAATCTCATAGTTTTAAAACCAATATGTTTACAAATTAAATACAAGCAAATATATAAAAACAATAAAATCCACATCCACAACATGAACAATGTGACAGACGCTGCTCACTCTGAATGTGGTCCCGCTGGCTCTGCAGCCCATCTTTGAGTCTGGCATCAGGTGACCGGCTTCTCCACCACTTCTCTCAATTCAGACTCCTATAGGACCTTCATCCACAGAATGGGCCCCGAGCGGATCAGGCCCCTTCCTGGAGCACACACATCACTGCTGTGCTCACTTGGAGTCGGTCCTTTTCTCACTTGGCCTGAAAGGAGCACTAATTACTAACAGCAAGATAGTAACACTAACTCAGGCTCTGAAACTAAGTGGCAATACTTCATTATAAAGGGGGCAGCTGGACATTCATTTTTAGATGCTTATTGAAATAAAAACAAAGTTTTTAATCTCTCATAAACCCCAATAATATGCCCACAACCTTGAGGATGCAGCAGACCTCACAATGAGAGACACTGCCCATTAGCCTTCAAGTCTCTCCATCTACATGTCATTTTCTCAGTAAGGCTTTCAGTGATGGTTAAATTTTATGTGCCAATTTGGCCAGGCTATCGTGCCCAGTTGTTTGGCCAAAGACTAGTCTGGATGTCACTGCAAAGGCATTTTGTAAATGGGAATAACATTTACAATTAGTTGACTTTAAGTAAGAGATGACCCTTGATAATGCGGTGGGCCTCATCCAGGCAGGCAAAGGCCTTAAAAGAGATCAGACATCTCACATATACCTTACTGCGTTCCTTTAGTGAATGAACAACTCTTTAACAGCCCTCTTCTCCAGACAAAGATATTAGCAGACAGACAGACTGCATTTATGACTAAGACTCCTACCCACTGTTTAGCTTCTTATGGAACAGTCACCAAATTGCCTTTCTCAGCCATCTTCAAACTGGACTTTTCAATGGTTGCATTTCCAAGAGCTTTCCTCAGAACTTTTGTCACTGAGAGGGAAAGGGAATCCCACTACCGTCATAGCTCTGAGGCCCCAGCTTGGGCACCGGCTCCGGGACGTTTCACACTTCAGTGGGGCATGACGGGTGCAGGCGTTGGGTGATCACACACAGGTTGGGCGTGCACCAACTGCGCCACCTTAGGCAACTCACTGACCCACTTTGACATCTGTTTTCTCTTTGTGGAGTGAGGATGCCACCGCCATAGGGTTGTTGCAAAGAAAAAAAATTGATAATCTCAGTATAGTCCCTACATCAGGGACGACACATAGTTTCAGTTATTGACAACTGTCAGGAGCACCGTGGTAAGGATTCTGATGACAACACATCTAGGTTCAGAGGGAAGTATGCTGAATTCAGGTGGGATAAGGACAGGGAGGTGGTGGCCTGGGAGAGTCTCTCTTCCCTCTTTTCCTTTCCCCACTTCACATCCCTAGGGTTGTAAACAGGACCTTCTGAGTAACAAGAGACTTAGACCCAATTCAAAAGCTCATGCCAAATGGGACTTCCCTGAAAGGATGCTGGAGTAGCTCAGAGAACTGAAGGGCTGCAGGAACCAGGAGGGCAAGGTCAGAGGCCTCAAGGACGGAACCAGTAGCAAAACTCCCGTCAAGATGGCAGGATGCACAATCTCTCCCCTCCGCTCTCTCCATTTTCTATCCCTGCTCTGCTTTGCTTCATGCTCACTCTCTGGGTCTCAGGCCCCTTATCTGTAACTTCTGAGGGACAGTCTAAAAGTCAATGATCTTCTCCCCTGACAAGGTGCCACGTCACCCATATGCTCTGTGTCAGCCCGTTTTCCCCTCCACCTGTCATATACAGCACTCACAGCCACTCTACAGGACACAGCTGGCCTTGGAGTGATTGCTACCATTTATTGATAAGGCTGCCCTCATTACCCCTGGTGGCAATATGGTGGCCAGCACAGACCTCGGTCCTTTGACACCCGCGTCCCTTTCAGCCTCCACGCCAGTTATCATTTCAGAGCCGACTGCCAGTCCGAGGCACTTGCTGCCTCCTGAAGCCCAGGTGGTAGCTGACTGGCTGCCCCTTCCTCACTGACTGGCATTTAGCACAGCAATGCTTTGCCGTCATATATGGAGGAGTAACTAAGGCCATTTCTAGTTCTGCATCCAGTTCTGCAGAGCCGTAAGAGCAACTGGAATACAGAAGCTGGTAGGACTCAAGGGGTCGAGCCCACTGGGTCCACCTTTAAAGACCCAGCTTCTGATTTCCTATCCTGGCCATATTTTGGAGATTGAGACCACCAAACACTGTGCAGCAATGGCAAGAGAGGGAGCAGACCTGGGCAGTGTGCCAAGGCCATCCTAAAGCAAGGCTATTCTCTACTGGTGCACGTCACATCCCTGATCCAACAGGCACCGTTTGTACGTGAAATCACCTCAGTGTGGGTGACAGGGAACTGGGCCTGTTCTTTTGCTTCCAGCAATCCTGTAAAAAGAGTAAGTGATTCGACAGAATCTGGAGGAGAGGGAGCAAATTAGAAACTGTTATTATTCATTAATTCTTTCACAAATATTTATTGAGTGCCTTCTATTTTCCACATACTGTTCTAGAAGCTGGAGTTGCAGTGATGAACAAAAAGGAGAGAAATCGCTGACCTCACGGAGGCTACTCTAAGGAGGGAAAGAGACAATAAGCAAGATATTTTTTAAAAGGTTCAGCACATGCTCGGCCAGAGGGTGGTAGCCATAAGGAGGAGAGTCAGCCTCTGCCACCTGACCTCAGGGGAAGGCTAGTGTGGGTGTCTCGGGCTGTTGTAACAAAGTACCACAAACTGAGTAGCTTAAAAGAACACTTACTCTGTGAGGGTTCAGGAAGCCAAAGTTAGAATCGACGTTTCAGCAGGTGGTCCTTCCTAAGGCTGCAAGGGTTAAATCTGCTGCATGCTTCTCCCCCAACTTCTGCTGTTGCCAGAAACCCTCGCACTCCTTGGCTTGTGGGGGCATAACTCCAGTCTCTGCCTCTGTTGCCACATGCTCTTCTTCCCTGTGTCTCTGAATGTCCTCTCCTCTTCTTATAACGACACCGGTCATTGGACTTCAGGCCCATGGACTTAGGGCTACTCCAGTATGACCTCCTCTTAAATGATCATATCTGCAAAGACCCGATTTCCAAATAGGATCACATTCTGAGGCCCCAGGTGGACATGAATTTGAGGACACTACTCAACCCACTGGAATCACATTTTATTTAGTAAAGACCTGAAGTGAGGGAGAAGCATGCAGTGGACGGGGAGAGAGCTCCAGGCAGAGAGGAGTGAGTGTGAGCGTGCCTCGCAGCCCTTTTGCACAGGAAGCTGGTAAAACAGAGACTCCTCCAGGTGAGACGACAGTGACCCCCAACACTTGGAGTAGTTGAGGGGATACAAGAGAGGAGGGCTCTCCGTCATCCCTGCCCCATCCCTACCTCACTGCCATCCTCCGGGGCAGAGGGTGTTCGTTCATCTGGTGGCCCTGCTTCAAGACTGGAAATGGCCACCCCAACTGGCAGCATTTCTGGGTGTCAAAGAGCCACCACTTCCTCTGTCTCTTGAACTGCTCTTCCTGCTACCATGCTCCTGCTCCAGGCTGCCTCCCCAGGCACCAGGCTCTGTGGGTGAGTTGAACTGGAGGAACATATTAGGCTTACGGGCCTTCAGGGGACCCTCTGCTTCTTCCTCCAAGAAACCAAATCTGTATACAGACCAGGTGGTGACGCGGTAGTACAGAGGCTCACCTGGGTCCGCCTGCGATGGCCGGCACTGCCCACCCACACAGAGCTGCAGGGGAAATGTGAAACACACAGGCCACTTCAGCCTTTCCTACTCTTCTTAAATTTCTGCCTCTGCACTTCCTGCTCCATCTGCTTGGAAAGATTTTCTTCCAGCTCTTTGAACTGTCAGCCTACTCATTCTTTCAATGCTCAGCTCAATGTCATCTCTTCAGGAGGACTCAGCTAAAGAGCCTATGTGAAGTGGCTCCTGCCACCCACCTCCAACACCTCTAGCTAACAGTCCTCGTGAGCCCTCACCACAATCTGAAAATGTCTCGTTTGTTTTCTTCTTTTATTGTGTATCCCCAGTCCGACTTTTTTGTCAAGAACATGAGCTCCATCAGAGTAGGGCGCCTGCCCCACTCAGTCTGGCTCCTGAACTTGCCTGGCATGATGGGCAGAGTTCAAAGGCGGCCCCCAAGATTCCTGCCCCTGGTGTCATGTCTATTCTCAATTCTTCCATCAAACACTTCTAGGTGATGCTGCAAAGGAGTTTGTAGGTGTAATTAAGGTGAAATGAGAATATGTGTGTGTGTGTGTGTGTGTGTGTGTGTGTGTGTGTGTGTGTAGCGGGGCTGACCCAAGCACATGACCCTTAAATCTGGGTCTAGAGATCAAGTGCAGAGATATCAGAGTCACAGCATGAGTAGCAGTCTACACAGGGAAGATCCTCTGTGGCTCTGGAGATAGAGGGGACACATGTCAGAGCACGCTGGCAGCCTTTAGGAGCTGAAAGCAGCCCTCAGCAGACAGTCCACAAGGAAACAGGGACATCAAGCGTCTGAATTCTGAATTCTGCCACAACCGTATGCGCTCAGAAGAGGACCCTAAGCTGTGGATGACAAGCAGCCCTCCCCACACGCTGACTGTAACATGCCACGCCTGGACTTCAGACCCACAGAACTGGGTGTTGTGGTGAACCACTAAGTATGTGGTACTTTATTACATAGCAACAGAATTCCAATACATCTGCAACAGTTCACTGAATAAAAAACAATCGAGTGTTAACATTTTAGGTTCAGTAACATACCTCCACCATAACCACGCTGTTAAACTATTGTCTCTAAGTCCCACACCCACCCTTCTGTTCCCACTCTGTGATGCTGGGCTGGGTCAGGGGATCCTACAGTATGAGGCTGAGGCATGGGGGGCGGGGGAGGAGTGATTCCTAGAACCAGGTCAAGTGGATGAAGGGGCCGTGGGTGCTGGACAGGCTAGTGAAATGGCCCACCTCAACCACTGCCCCCAACCACATTCAAGCGGATTTTAAAAAATGTATCTGTGTTGAAAGATGGCGGCATGAGAGAAGAGACAGAGGCTTCCTCCTAAAACTGGATACAATTAGAAAATTTAATTGGTACAACTAATCCTGAGCAACAGGAAAGGGGACAGGGTCAGACTGCACACACCTGGAGAAAAGAGCAGACCTCAGCGAACCGGGTAACATACCAGAGCTGTGGCTCCGACCCGAGCCCCTCCCCCACCCCAGCTCACTGGCAGGAGGAAGACAAATAGAGCAGGGAGGGAGTGGAAGGCTTTGGACTGCTGAATCCCTAACTCCGGAGATCTGCGCTGGGAGCACAAACCTACATTTCATGGTGCTTTCATGAGACTTGCACGACTACTGAGTTGGAAAGTTAATACAGGTAGAATTCCTGGGGAGACTGGGATTCCAGCTGCTTGTGGAAAGCAGGGATCCATATTCAGCTGCTCTGGGACAAAAACTTTTACCTGTGTGCCCAGCCCACTGGCTCAGGCAATGGAGACAGGCACAGCAGCCAGGAGGCGGGGAACAGCTCTTTCCTACCCCCAGGCACCAGTACCGCTCCCCTGTGACCCCCGACATTGCTTCAGGGGCTCAGCAGCTCCAGAATAGAGCTTCTGGACACTAGAGGGCGCCATATACAAACATGAAACGCCAAAGGAACCTTGTCCAGAGTAAAATTGTTAATACAACTCCCCAGAAAGATTTAAATGATATGGACCTCGTGACGCTTCCTGAAAGGGAGTTCAAAATGAAAATCATCAACATCCTAATGGAGGTACGAAAGACATCCAAGAACTCAGTAATGAATTCAGGTCAGAGATCCAAACATTAAAGAACACAATGGAGGCTTTTAAAAGTAGGTTGGATACGGTGGAGGAGACAATAAATGAAATAGAAACTAGAGAAGAGGAATACAAAGAAGCTGAGACACAGAGAGAAAAAAGGATCTCTAAAAATGAAAGAATATTGACAGAACTGTGTGACCAATACAAGCGGAACAATATTCACATTATAGGGATACCAGAAGAAGAGAGAGAGAAAGGGATAGAAAGTGTCTTTGAGGAGGTAGCTGCTGAAAACTTCCCCAAACTGGGGAAGGACATAGTTTGTCAGGCCATGGAGATGCACAGATTCCCCCAACCCAAGGGACCAAAGGAAGACAACAGCAAGACACATAGTAATTAAAATGGGAAAGATCAAGGATAAGGACAGACTGTTAAAAGCAGCCAGAGGAAGAAATAAGATCACATACAAAGGAAAGACCATCAGACTAACATCAGACTTCTCAGCAGAAACCTTACAGGCCAAAAGGGAGTGGCATCATGCATTAAATGCCATGAAGCAAAAGGGCCTGGAACCAAGATTACTTTATCTCGCAAGATTATCATTTAAATTGAAGGAGGGATTAAACAATTTCCAGATAAGCAAAAGCTGAGAGAGTTTACCTCCCACAAACCATCTCTGCAGTCTATTTTGGAGCAACTGCTATACATGGAAGTGCTCCTAGGGTTGGACAGCTGTCACCAGAGGTAGTAAAATCACAGAAGGGAGGGTGGAGCAGCTTATTGCAAGGCAAATGCAAAACTAAATTGACTATCTCCAAAGTCAATCAAGGGATAGACAAAAGTACAGAATTTGATACCTAATATATAAAGAATGAGGGAGGAAGAAAAAGGAGGAGAAATAGAAAAGAACCTTTAGATTGTGTTTGTAACAGCATACTAAGTGAATTAGGTTAGACTCTTAGATGGTAAGGAAAGTAATCTGGAACCTTTGGTAACCACGAATCTAAAGCCTGAAATGGCAATAAGTACATACCTATCGATAATCACCCTAAATGTAAATGGACTGAATGCACCAATCAAAAGACATAGAGTCACTGAATGGATAAAAAAACAAGACCCATCTATATGCTGCTTAAAAGAGACTCACCTCAAACCTAAAGACATGCACAGACTAAAAGTCAAGGGATGGAAAAAGATGTTTCATGCAAACAATAGGGAGAAAAAAGCAGGTGTTGCAGTACTAGTATCAGACAAAATAGACTTCAGAACAAAGAAAGTCACAAGAGATAAAGAAGGACATTACATAATGATAAAGGGCTCAGTCCAATAAGAGGATATAACCATTATAAATATATATGCAGCCAACACAGGAGCACCAGCATATGTGAAACAAATACTTACAGCACTAAAGGAAGAAACAGACTGCTATACATTCATTTTGGGAGACTTTAACACACCACTCACCCCAAAGGACAGATCCACCAGACAGAAAATAAGTAAGGACACAGAGGCACTGAACAACACTCTAGAACAGATGGACCTAATGGACATCTATAGAACTCTACATCCAAAAGCAACAGGATATACATTCTTCTCAAGTGCACATGGAACATTCTCCAGAATAGATCACATATTAGGCCACAAAAAGAGCCGCAGTAAATTCACAAAGATTGAAATCCTACCAACCAACTTTTCAGACCACAAAGGTATAAAACTAGAAATAAATTGTACCAAGAAAGCAAAAAGGCTCACAAACACATGGAGGCTTAACAACACGCTTCTAAATAGTCAATGGATCAATGACCAAATTAAAATGGAGATCCAGCAATATATGGAAATAAATGACAACAACACAAAGCCCCAACTTCTGTGGGATGCAGTGAAAGCAGTCTTAAGAGGAAAGTATATAGCAATCCAGGCATATTTAAAGAAGGAAGAACAAACCCAAATGAATAGTCTAATGTCACAATTATCAAAATTGGAAAAAGAAGAACAAATGAGGCCTAAAGTCAGCAGAAGGAGGGACATAACAAAGATCAGAGAAGAAATAAACAAAATTGAGAAGAATAAAACAATAGAAAAAATCAATGAAAGCAAGAGCTGGTTCTTTGAGAAAATAAACAAAACAGGTAAGCCTCTAGCCAGACTTATTAAGAGAAAAAGAGAATCAACACACATCAACAGAATTAGAAATGAGAAAGGAAACATCACAATGGACCCAACAGAAATACAAAGAATTATTAGAGACTACTATGAAAACCTATATGATAACAAGCTGGAAAACCTAGAAGAAATGGACAACTTCCTAGAAAAATACAACCTTCCAAAACTGACCAAGGAAGAAACACAAAATCTAAACAAACCAATTACCAGCAAAGAAATTGAAGCAGTAATCAAAAAACTACCCAAGAAAAAAACACCCAGGCCAGATGGATTTACCTCAGAATTTCATCAGACATATAGAGAAGATAGAATACCCATTCTCCTTAAAGTTTACCAAAAAATAGAAGAGGAGGGAATACTCCCAAACTCATTCTATGAAGCCAAACATCACCCTACTACCAAAACCAGGCAAAGACCCCACCAAAAAAGAAAATTACAGACCAATATCCCTGATGAATGTAGATGCAAAAATACTCAATAAAATATTAGCAAACAGAATTCAAAAATACATCAAAAGGATCATACACCATGACCAAGTGGGATTCATTCCAGGGATGCAAGGATGGTACAACATTCGAAAATCCATCAATATCATCCACCACATCAACAAAAAGGAGGACAAAAACCACATGATCATCTCATAGATGCTGAAAAAGCATTCGACAAAATTCAACATCCATTCATGATAAAAACTCTCAGCAAAATGGGTATAGGTGGCAAGTACCTCAACATAATAAAGGCCATATATGATAAACCCACAGCCAACATCATACTGAACAGCGAGAAGCTGAAAGCTTTTCCTCTGAGATCGGGAACAAGATAGGGATGCCCACTCTCCCCACTGTTATTCAACATAGTACTGGAGGTCCTAGCCACGGCAATCAGACAAAACAAAGAAATACAAGGAATCCAGATTGGTAAAGAAGAAGTCAAACTGTCACTATTTGCAGATGACATGATATTGTACATAAAAAACCCTAAAGACTCCACTCCAAAACTACTAGAATTGATATCGGAATACAATAAAGTTGCAGGATACAAAATTAACACACAGAAATCTGTGGCTTTCCTATACACTAACAATGAGCCAATAGAAAGAGAATCAGAAAAAGAATTCCATTCACAATTACACCAAAAAGAATAAAATACCTAGGAATTCACCTAACCAAAGAAGTGAAAGACCTATACCCTGAAAACTATAAGACACTCTTAAGAGAAATTAAAGAGGACACTAACAAATGGAAACTCATCCCATGCTCTTGGCTAGGAAGAATTAATATTGTCAAAATGGCCATCCTGCCCAAAACAATATACAAATTTGATGCAATCCCTATCAAATTACCAACAACATTCTTCAACGAACTGGAACAAATAGTTCAAAAATTTATATGGAACAACAAAGACCCCGAATAGCCAAAGTAATCCTGAGAAAGAAAAATAAAGTGGCGGGGATCTCACTCCCCAACTTCAAGCTCTACTACAAAGCCATGGTAATCAAGACAATTTGGTACTGGCACAAGAACAGAGCCACAGACCAGTGGAACAGATCAGACATCCAGACATTAACCCAAACATATATGTCAATTAATATTCAATAAAGGAGTCATGGACATACAATGGGGAAATGACAGTCTCTTCAACAGATGGTGCTGGCAAAACTGGACAGCTACACATAAGAGAATGAAACTGGATCACTGTCTAACCCCATACACAAAAGTAAATTCAAAATGGATCAAAGACCTGAATGTAAGTCATGAAACCATAAAACTCTTCAAAAAAAACAGGCAAAAATCTCTTGGACATAAACATGAGTGACTTCTTCATGAATATATCTCCCCGGGCAAGGAAAAGAAAAGCAAAAATGAACAAGTGGGACTATATCAAGCTGAAAAGCTTCTGTACAGCAAAGTACACCATCAATAGAACAAAAAGGTACCCTACAGTATGGGAGAATATATTTGTAAATGACAGATCCGATAAAGGGCTGACATCCAAAATATATAAAGAGCTCATGCACCTCAACAAACAAAAAGCAAATAATCCAATTAAAAAATGGGCAGAGATCAAAGAAATAATCAATCCTCCCATGTTTCCTTCCATATGCTACCTCTATAGCTTTTCTTCTTCCTTCCTAATTACAACCCTTAAATAGAATTCGTGCCTCATATCGAATTTACCGAGTATCATAATTCCTCCAGGTGGTAAAGATACCTCGAGACAAGTGCTGGGCATAGAAGCCACAGGGAATAAATCTGCAAAGAAGTAAAAAGCTAACCTTTTCAAACAATATGGCTTCTCTCTCACTTACCAACTTTACATTTCCCTGTATGGCCCCGGAAGATGACTGGTTAGCCAGAGACGGGTAAGATTCCTCAAGGGAGGAACAACCTAAGACAGGCACAGTCGCAGGGGGGCCATCAGGTGAGAATTTGGGGATCAACAGAGGTGAGGCTCAGAACCTCACCCCCCCTGCTTTGAGAGAAATCTTCTGCATCCGTGGATGTCTTGCTGCCCTTGCTAGCCTGGATTAATACTTAGTTCATAGGCACAGACCTGATCATCTGATCATCTACATTTGCCCTCTTACAGCACTAAACTATGTTTTCTACCTTTATCTTGCATCTACCTACCACTTCAGCATTTTATTAAAAATAAAAATAATAATAATAATAGAGGGAGAAATGTGGGATCAACATATAAATCAAGTACAAAAATCAAACAAATATTCATATTTGACCTGATTGTTTATAGGTCATAATGCATGATCAAAACCGAAAGTTTCTGTGATGAATGCCCTTGTACTGTTCACCATGTAAGAATTTATTCACTATGTAAGAATTCGTTCACCATGTAAGAACTTGTTCGTTATGCTCCAGAAGATTGGAGACTGACGAGAATTAGGCTTGAGATGGATTAATGATTGTACATTGAGCATTGACCCCCCTATACTGAATTTTATTGTTGTTAACAACCATTTGATCAATAAATATGAGAGATGCCCTCTCAAAAAAAAAAAAAAATTCTTTAGTTGGTAAAGTCATTTCTCAGTGGGATGGTATATGGTGAAAGCCAGGTTTCTCACTTTTAGAGAGGGGGCTTATAGATAAGCAAGGTATAAGGCTAGAATGAAACACATGATACTGAAGCAGAATCACAGATATCAGTATGAACTCATATTTAGTTTCATATTGATAAAGATGAATATATACAAAAAAAAAAAAATGGGCAGAGGAGCTGAACAGAAAGTTCTCCAAAGAAGAAATTCAGATGGCCAACAGACACATGAAAAGATGCTCCACATGACTAGTTATCAGAGAAATGCAAATTAAAACTGCAATGAGATATCACCTCACACCAGTAAGGATGGCTACCATCCAAAAGACAAACAACAACAAATGTTGGTGAGGTTGTGGTGAAAGGGGAACCCTCCTACACTGCTAATGGGAATGTAAATTAGTTCAGCCATTGTGGAAAGCAATATGGAGGTTCCTCAAAATGCTCAAAATAGACTTACCACTTGACCCAGGAATTCCACTTCTAGGAATTTACCCTAAGGATGCAGCACTCCAGTTTGAAAAAGACAGATGCACTCCTATGTTTATCACAGCACTATTTACAATAGCCAAGATATGGAAGCAACCTAAGTGTCCATCAGTAGATGAATGGATAAAGAAGATGTGGTACATATACACAATGGAATATTATTCAGCCATAAGAAGAAAACAAATCCTACCATTTGCAACAACATGGTTGGAGCTAGAGGGTATTATGCTCAGTGAAATAAGCCAAGTGGAGAAAGACAAATACCAAATGATTTCACTCATCTGTGGAGTATAAGAAACAAAGAAAAACTGAAGGAACAAAACAGCAGCAGAATCACAGAACCCAAGAATGGACTAACAGTTACCAAAGGGAAAGAGACTGGGGAGAATGGGAGGGTAGGGAGGGATAAGGACGGGGAAGAACAAAGGGGGTATAATGATTAGCATGTATAATGTGGGGGGTGGGGGAAAGGGGAGGGCTATGCAACACAGAGAAGACAAGTAGTGATTCTACAACATCTTACTATGCTGATGGACAGTGACTGTAATGGGGTTTGTGGGGGGGGACTTGGGGTAGGGGAGAGCCTAGTAAACATAATGTTCTTCAAAAAAAAATGTCATCAAATCAACAATAAAAAAAAATGTGCCTGTGTTAACCTGCGCACAGACACTCCCAGCAGCTGACTCTTTCCCCTGAAAACTGATTCATGATCAACCTGTAATAGCAAGAACTGATGTTCTCGAAGTAGTTTTCCAAACAAACTCAAGCAACAATTAATAGGGACTAAAATTGATGAGTGAAGAGGGATAACTTACTCTTTTGAAAAGAATCTGTGCTGTCCTCTTGCAAGTTAATTCCCTGAGAAAGGACGACAAAAAAGTGAACTACTGCCACCCACTGGAAGAGAGAAGCCTAAGAGAAAAAAAGTGACTCAGGCTCTCAGCAGCCGGATTCTGGAATTTTAACATAAAAATAGGGGAAGGGGAGAAAGAACTACAAACTTCCAATTATAAAATAAATCAGTCACGGGGATGAAAAGCACAACACTAGGAAGATAGCCAATAATATTGTAATAACTTTGTATGGTAACTACACTTTTCATGGTTAGCATTTAATAATGCATGTAAATTGTCAAATTAGTATGTTGCACATGTGAAACTAATACAACATTGTCTATCAACTATAACTTTAAAAAGTATTTAATCAGTGCTGTCCTAATGCCAGCCCTCCAGGTGTGGATAGTGGCTTTTTAAACAACAGCAATAAAAATACTGAGAAATGAAGTTCAAAGTTTAATCAGGCAACTTGCCCTTTTGGTATCTGGATTTACCAGCAGAAATGGTCTAAGGATAATTTTGTATTTGACAATCCTGCCTGGGATTAAGGAGATGCCTACTTGGAAAATGAAAACTCTTCATTTTTTCTCACAGGCAAAGCATATAAAAACAACACATTTTAAAGCAGACTTGGCATTTTAAAGTTCTGCCCTTTTTCTCCTGTGCTAAGAAAAATGACATGCTTGATGATGTGTGACTAAGAATGGCCCTTTTAAGATGTATTCAGTACTGAAGTTGATTACATATTTTGGGAGACTTTTGGACTGAGAAAATGGGCCACTCATGTGTGGACATTAAATAAGTGTAACTTTCATTCTCTCCCATTGGCATTTAAGGAACCACCAAAGTTTTTGATCTTCAAGATCTTTTAAAATGATTTATTTGACTGGGGCCATTGATTAAATTTTTCCCTGACATTCAAAGTACATTTTCAGAGTATATTTGATAGATGAAAAATCCTAATTAGGTAATGTTAAATGGAAAAAGCAAGAGACCAAGCTTCATGCAGGGGTATGGATCTAGATTGTTTCAGGTGTTTATGTCTGTGTTTGTGCTTATGTGTGTGTGGAATAATGGGAAAAAGTGCTACAAAGAAACACAGCAAAATGATCCCAGTGTCTACCTCTGAGCAGTGATGACTGCTTTTTTCCTCATTTTTTCTGCATTTTTCCAACCTACCACAAATGTGAACTTTTTCCTGATCAGGAAAAACTGTATCTTAAAAAACTTCCTTAAAAAAAATTAAATGATTATAAGGCCATGGCTCATGGCAATTTTTAAATATTTGTACACCCAAAATAATTGTTGAAATAGTTTAGACCTGCAGTTCCCAAATTTCTGGTCGCAGACCTTCTTTATAATATTAAAAATTATTGAGGATTCCAAAGTGCCCTTGAGTGAGTTAAATTTTATCCATTGATATTTACTAGAAATTAAAACTGAGAAAAATTTTGAGCATTTAATAATTCAGCTAAAAATGTTATATAATAAACCTATTACATTTTAACATAAACAACATATTTTTGGAATAATGGGGAAAAGTGCTACAGAGCTCAATATATTTTTCCAAAGCAAAAAACAATTTAGTGATAATAGTATTGTTTTACAACCGTGTAAATCTCTACTTTTTGCCTACCAGAGGCAGTTGGGATTCTCTTGTTTCTGCATCCCACCTGTCATAGGACATTACTTTCATCGAAGTAAATGAAGAATATCTGGCCTCACAAAAAATGTTTTTGGAAAAGGGAGGAGTAATTTAATAACATTTTCAAATAATGGTGGATATTCCCTCTACTACACTGCTGTGGGTTCACTGCACATGACATGTGCATCACAAGTCCATGCAGACAAAACTGCAATGAGTAAATGTACAGACCTAAAAATAATATCCTCAGAGGTCACATCATATCAAAAGAATAGTGTATTTTAAGTCCTAAAAGATAAGAATGTCAATTCTCTTCAGTTTGATCTGTAGATTCAATGTAATTTTGATTAAAATCTCTGCAAGCTTGTATGTAGATATTGATAACTGGATACTAAAATTTATACGGAAAGGTGAAGGAACTAAAAGAGCCAAAATCAATTCTAAAAAAAAAAAAGTTAAGATGGAGGACTCCCACTACCCAATTATAGTATGGTACTGTTAAGACAAGATACATTGACCAATGCAACAGAACAGAGCCCAGAAATATACCCACACAAATAACATCAACAGATTTTTTTTAAAACAGCTTAAGTATAATTTATATATGATAAAATTCATTTGTTCTAAGTGTACAATGCAATGATTTTTTTGGCCAATTTAGAGTTGTGCAAACATCACCACAGACTAATTTTAGAACATTTTCACACCAAAAAGGTGCTTTATGTACATTTGTAGTCACTCCCCATTTCCACCTCAGGCAACCACCAATCTACTTTGTCTACAGATTCATCAACTGATTTTTGATAAAAATGTGATGGCAATTCAATTAAGAAAGGATAGTTTTCAAAAAATATGGTGCTGTATCAACTGGATGTTCTCTGCAAAAATAAACCTCAACACACATATCACACCATATATTAAAATGAGCTCAAAATGGGTCAAATACCTAAACATAAATCCTTGATTAGAAAACAGAAAAAATCTGTATGCCTTTGGGTTTGGTGATAACTTTTTAGGTAACTGCATCAAAAGTACAATCTGTTAAAGAAAAAAACTAAAAACTTGACTTTATCAAAATTAAAAAAGTTTTCTTTTAAAAGATACCATTAAGAGAATGAAAAGACAAGTGAGACTAGGAGAAAATACTTATAAAATACATTATCTGATACAGGATTTTATTCAGAATATATACAGAACTCTTACAACCCAACAGTAAAACCCAATCTTTAAAACTTGGGCAGGAGATCTGAACAAATACTTACCCAAAAAAGATACATGGATGGCAAAGAAGCATATGAAAAGATGCTCAACATTAGTTTTCATCAGGGAAATGAACATCTCAACCACAATGAGATACCACTGCAAGAGGAACTCTCATTCATTGATGGTGGGAATGCAAAATGGCACAATCATTTTGGAAGACAGTTTGGCAGTTTCTTATAAAGTTAAACATACACTTAACAAGTGACTCAGCAATCCCACTCCTAGGTATTTTCCCAGGCAAAACAAATTATGTTTATATAAAAACCCTGTACATGAATGATAAAAAGAGCCATATGATGAAATACTCAGTAATAAAAAGAAAGGTACAAGCTTTGATTCACACAATATGAACTTCAAATGCCTTTTGCTATGCAAAAGACACCAGACTCAAAATGCTATGAACTGTGCAATTCTATCATTTACATGACATTCTGGAAAATACAAAATTCTAGGAATGGAAAACAAGTAATGGTTGTGAGAGGTGGGATGGGAAATTGAGTACAAAAGGGAATCTTTAGGGTGACAGAACTGTAGTATTGAGAGGTGAACACAGGCCTGCTCTTGTCAAAGCCCATAGTGAATTTTACTGCATGAGTAAGTCAACTGGGGTATCAAGAGATGCCAGATGGAATGCACAGGGTGAAAAATGAATCTGCTTTACAATTTATGACATAACCTCAATGAAAGAAGTGGGGAGTAAAAGGAACTGAATTACTTTGGAAAATGGTGCTCTGGGTGGATAACTGTAAGACAAAATAAGTACTTAAACACTATAGTTAGTCAATTTGTTTCTCCAGGGGTACAACTGAACTATTCTGCAACCACTTTGTAAGTACTGTATAACAATTTGTACAAAATAAACAATAGTATTAGAGTTTAATCCAAAGTATAAAATAAATAGCCATGATCACATACTAATATAAATAAATGATCAAAAAACTAAGTAGGAGAAAGGAAAACATTTTCTTGAGGAAAAATTATAAATAATATATATAGATATTGCCCCCTCCCCTTGAGTGCAGACTGAACTTTGCTTCCAAAGGAAAAAAGAGTGTAAAGTGAAAAGCTAGTAACTTTACAGTGGAAAAACCTAGCAGACACCAACTTAACCAATGAAGAACATCACCAGGAAAGGCTGTTGATTCACATGCCCCTTGATACGGTACAATGCAGAGGGCACATCCTTCCTGGTAAAGCATAACCTCAAGTCTCATCACAAGGAAACATTAGGTTAACCTACATTAAGAACATCCTACAAAACAACTAACCAGCACTCCTCATGTCAAGGTCACGAAAAACTGAGTAACTGTCCCACACTGGAGGAAGCTGAGGAGGCACAAGTGACCAAAGCACTGCAGTGTGGTATCCTGGACTGGATCCTGGAAGAGGAGAAGAACATTGGAGGGAAAAGGATGAAAACAAAGTCTGTAATTTAGTGAACAGTGTTGTACCAATATTAATTTCTGAGTTTTGATAGATGTGCCATAGTTTATTTATCCTAAGTTAGGGGCAGCTCAGAGAAGGGCATGAAGAACATCTCTACCATCTTTGCAACTTCTCTGTATATGTGAAATTATTATAAAATAAAAAGGTTATTTAAAAAAAATATAGGAAAGCCACAGCACTAAAAACATGGCTATATTTAAAAATAAAAGGGACTCAGAGAAGATTATACACATTTTTGCAGTAACTTGATCAACACCAGTTTATTTGTAAACATACTGTATGTCAATAATCAAATTGACAATACTTTATATATTCACTCTATAATATTAACATCACACCAAAAAACAATCCACTGCACTCAGTTACAGTTTCTTTGAAATCTTTAAATACAAACTGTATTTGAAACACTGAACATAAAAGAGAAACATGAATGGCAGAGAAAACTGAAAACATCAAGAAAACTGATAATCCCCCAAAAAACAAATACAAAATTATCTCATTACCTATTTAACAAGAAGAAAAGAATCAAGAAAATCAGATGATCATATTTTCTAAAAATTACAGAAAGTAGCATTTCTTCAGACCCACCTGAGAGGTGAAACTGTACCATACTAAATTAAATTCTATGTCCTCTTTGATATTTCTTTTTTCTCTTCATTTCTAAAGATTGTTTGCCATGGTTTAAGCTATGTTTGGTGGGGGGAAAGAAAAGGGGAGGTAACACAAAGCCAAATGAAATTACTTCAAACATCTGCAAAAAAAAAAATAGGACAAAAATTCTTTAATAAATCTTCTTTGGCAAATAAAAGTCTATTACCTTCTTGGCGAATTGGATCAACACTTGTAAGATTTAAGAATACATCTTTACATGAATTAAACAAAGCCAAATTCATAAAGCAAAGCACAAAAGCAGCTTTCACATTCTGCTAACAGCTCTAAAAATGCAGATTCTCACTTCTAAAAGTATGAGTGGTCTTCAGCTGGGAATCAGAATCTTTCCTCAATCACAGGAGAAATCAGAGTGGACCACATATTTTTTCAGTACTTTCCCTAAAACCCTTGATCATTATTAGGTTCTATTTCCTCCTCCATTATATCTCAAGGGGAATATAGCAGCAGATTACTCCCATATTTTAAGTGTTAAAATTACAAACAACTGGGTTCATTGCCAACAACTACAAATATTCAATTCTTTATTAGTGTACATGTCATTACAGTAGGCTTAGATTGTTAATACAGGAATAAATAAAATAAACTACAATTAATTCAAACAAAGCAAATGAAAAGGAGATTAAAAAGCCCTGATCAAATGAAATACTTACAACTTCAGGTTGAAAAACTGTAAAAGTTATACGTACATATCTAATAGCACTAGGAATGTACAATACAATTACTGGAAAAATAAACAAGTGATTCACAGTCATAAGAAATTATTTTAATATTAGTATGCATTTTTCCTTTTATAGATACATTTATAACATACACTTGGTTTCCACCTCATAGAAGACAAAGTAGAAAACTAAATGTTACTGTGTGTACCCCAAACACAGCATGGACTGTGCCACAAGAAACCTGCTCCAGAATATTCAATTCTGTAGTTAGGCAATGGTTTTGAATGCATGGGTAACAGTTTTAATAAAGGCATATATTTCCAGAAGTATGTTAAATACACAAATATCAGTTCTATAAATAACAAAAATGATCAGCAAAAATGTTTATTTAGGTTATTACATTCTCAAATTTTCTAATGCTTTAAGTGTTGTAGATATATATTATCTGACCAGTTACTCTGGTTACAGTTTTAAGCTAGCAAACCGTTATCCTATGAGAAAAGCTAAACTAAGCTGTAACACTGCACAAACTTCCCAAGGAAAGTAACTTGAAAAATCTAAGAAATGATTCCAATTATTCTTACATTTGAGATACTAAAAGAATCAATGACTCAAGAAACATTTTGAAATTACTCAATTTTTCTTTATCATTTCCTCCAAAACTACTCACATAAATTTAAGATTCAGAATTCCTAAGAACATGTCCTTGAAGCAGATTTATCATTAACACGTTTTGATCAGAAGACATAGCCTTAATGCCTCTAATATGTAAATCTAAACTAAAATCACAATCCTCAGTTTGAAAACAACAAATTCAATTTTGTAACGAGTCATTGGTAAAGATAAATCAGGGTGAAAACGTGCAGCAGCCACAGCTACAAGAGTGGAAAATAAATCCTATTTTTCCATAAAGACTCTATGAAAATATAAAGCCCAAAGTGAGTGACAACAGAGGTCCACATATAAACACTGTTTAAAAATAGAATGTTTTCCAAAGCTTCTCATGAGATGTCAATGTATACAGTCATAGTCTGAGTTAAGACCTTATAAATCAAGGTTAAGTTATAATTATGCTGATTTACATACTTTTAACAATGTTCAACTGATACACATAATTTACAGACATCCACAGGAATTCTTAATGCCCCATTATCTCATTTCTCAATACTAGATGTTTCTTGTCTTATAGTTTTACTACTTTAAGTACCAAGAAGCCTTTTCAGAGAAAGAGTTCTACCTCTTCCCATGATCCCCTAAAGAGTAGGTAACAAAATATAAAATTAAACAAGATTTATGTCTGAAACTAACATATAAAATTACCATTGCAATATTCATAGAGACTGCTTATAAATGTAACAGTCATCATAAAGCTTATAAAGTATACCCTCAGTTTTATAAAAGAAATGCAGATTGTCTCAAGGTGAAAAGTACAGTGCAGGCTGCTAAAAAGCTCTTTGCTGCATTGGCAGGTGTACTAATGAGGAAACCTTCAGAAAAAAAGAACGTGTCCCCAAGCCTTTCACATCAGTGAAGTGTGAACTGCACTGCAGCAGCACGAAGCTTTTTAGTGCTGGCACCACAAAGCTAACAGTAAGAAAGAAAAAAGGCAGAGGGTGTGAGCAACAAATGGTGTGACCAAATTACTGCAAATGGAGATTGGCAATAAGAAACGAGGAAGGTGACCGTCCGCTCCATTCTGATAAAATGCCATCTTTGAATATTAAGTTCTTAGCAGGAAGTGGAACTCCTGTATCGCCACAGGATGACTGTGAAAGCCAACTTGAAAAACTGGCCTCGGTGTGAATATCCAGTGTTGAAGCACCTTCCTAAAAGATCAAGAAACAAGAGAAAAATTCTGTATCCAACACTACCAAAAATTCTGTGTCCAACACTTAATATGTATTTCTCACATAGCTCTTGAGAAATACAGACATTGATTACCCAAGAAATCAAAGCACCACAGGAGATGCAAAGATGTAACTCACACACCCAAAATAATCAATGATGGGTATTAATATATGCAAAAATGACTAATATACTAAGTCTAAACATGCTAAATGTTTTGAAATAAATAGAAATAATGGGCTATGAGACTAGTACATAAGAAAAAGTTAATTCTCAGACAACCTCTAAAATCCATCACCCAACACTCAGCACCAGGACGATCCATCACTTCCAGGGCTCTGATTCACACATCAGCACAGACCTCTCCCCACAATTCCAGGCTCAAAAACCCACCTGTGTGCAAATTGCTCTTGGATGGCTCACCACACATGCCACACTTACAATAACTGAAGTCCCAAATTCTCCCTTCCTGTCCCTGTCCAGCCTTCCCTACTCCACACACCATACTAGTCAAAAAATACGAAAATCAGTCTTGATTCTTCTTCCTCACCACATCCTCAGTCTTTTCCTCATATTTAATTAATCACCAAGTTCTATCAATCTACCTCCAACATGTACCCCAAATTAGTTTATTCAGTCAATAGCCACTACCACAATCTAGGCCACTGTCTCCAAATTGGGGTACTCATTCCAAAGTGGGTGAAGTACTATATGTGAAGATTTTAGAAATACTGTATCTACTTATTGCATCCTTATAAAATTTCTATTTTTGTCCATTTTATAATATACACAATTTATTGGTGTAACACTTGTAACAAACCTTTATTACAGATATATGCAAAAAAAATTTTTTTCCCATGGAAAAGGGTACTACTCAGCTACCACATTTCTCACTTGAGCTATTTATAATAGTCTCCAAACTAATCCACTTCTATGCTTGTCCTTTTTTAATCTATTCTCTAAACAGTAACTAATTTTTTAAAATAGTCAAATAGAAATAATGTCATTACTTCTTTACAAGTCTAATCGTTTCTCTTTGCATTCAGCATAAATTACAAATTCCTTAATATACTCCAGAAGGCCCTAGCTTCCCCTCATCTTCAACCTCACCTCTTGCCAGTATCCCTCTTTCATGAGGCTTCTGCCACCCTGGCCTTCTTGTGTTTCCTGGAACACCAAATCTTTCCTGACACAGGACCTTTGCACCTATTAAGCTCTTCCTGGAATACTGTGATTTCCATCCTTTAGTTTTCAGCTATGTATCATCTCTACCTATTTAAGTTAGGTCTACCTTTGGATTCTATCAGGTTTGAAGGAGTTTGGCTCTTACAAGTGCTTACTGAAATCTCTAATTATTTACTTGACTATTATCATTGTTTCTCCAGTACCTGATAAAGGGTCTAGCATACAGTAGACTCAAGTATTTACTGAAAGAATAAATAAAACTGCAAAATATTGATTTTGAACAGAAACAACCCATTCTAAAAGTTTATCAACAAATCAAGGCTAATGTATCCTTTCTTTACTTGGGGCAGAAGAAGACAGAAGGTCTGCAGCCCTGGCTTTCACCACCACCACAGACAACCCCTCTCTCAATGGGGAATCACTGCAGTTAGGACTGGATGTGCACCACCCAAGAACCAGCCCCTGCCTGGTGCATGGCCTATAGTAGATGCTTAACACCTTCCTCTTGAATGAAGCACTGGCATAGAACAGTGAGTCCAAGCTTTAGATCCTGAATACCTGGCCAGTGAGATCATGTGCAAGTCAACTTTCTGCATTGCACTGTCATCATTTATCAATTAAAATTAATGCTTATTTCATGTCTCACTACTGTGGAAACTTGAAATAAACATGGAGGTGCTTTGCATACTATAAAGCTTTATACAAATACCATTTGGATTTTTTGGGTTTAGTTACCTGGAATGAGTGAACAAAGTTAAGGACTTGTAGAGAGAGTTTTCTACTGGAATGTAAGAGGTTTTGAAGGCTGAAAAAAAGGATGGTAAAGTTTAAAATAATCACATAGAAAATTTTTTAAAAATAGTTTTAATGGTTCTCATCAATGTCTGCCTGTTTAATAACAGGGAGTAACAGTGCAGAAAAAGAACATTTTGAAATAAAATATCACATATAACCAAAATTAAAGTTATCATTTAAAAAAGTTTAAATTATTACCAAATATAAGTGTTACACGAAAGAAAACTTTTAAAATAAATATTGAGGGACTCTGAGGGATGACAGTTATGATACAAACTTCAAATACCCAACTTAATTTTAAAATATATCCTCATGAAGACTGACAGATTTGACATATGTCAAACCACCTAAACTAAATATTCTTCAAGTATGTAAATTGGTAACAATTATGTTGGCAATCTTTAAAGCTATGCAGTATTTCTACTTTTTTATTTATGTATGTTATTGATTTTTCAGAGGACAGTTATTAAAACACAATTCAAGAAGATCTGGGGACATCACCTCTCCAGGCCACTCACCATGGCAATGAGATTCAATAATGCTCTTTTCTGCTAACCTAGACAGTCTCAGAACCTTTACTACACTGCCTGTAGCAGCCATTCCCAAGGGGTCAGTGTTCACATAAGATAAAACCCACATGTCATCTGTGGGAAGTAATACATGCTCATTTTAGAAAGTGTGCAAATTGAAGAAAATTTAGAAAGTCAGCCATAATTCTACCATGTTAATCACTATTAACATAACATAACCTGAGTGTGTATTAAGAGTGAGAGAAATGCACAAGATAAATTTTCTTTGAAAAAACCAGGTCCATACTTTCATATAAGCATGCCCATTTTACCACACCCTTGCCAAACGGGGGTAACTAGGTAAATACAATTTTAATTAACGAAAAAACCAGGTCCATACTTTCATATAAGCATGCCCATTTTACCACACCCTTGCCAAACTGGGGTAACTAGGTAAATACAATTTTAATTAACCAAAACATGTGCCCAAAATGTTTGCATGTGCCTAATTTCTGAGGTAGTGAGTCTAATTTTGAAAAATACAGCAAAACCCTTAAACTAGCAATCTTTATTCAACAAAATATACACAAGGCAATCACTATGTTCATACGTAGAATAAAGTCAAGTCAGATACAGCAACAATTACTGAAAGCTTAAAAATCTTGTAGATGAAAAGATGACAATGAATATAAACCCTTACCTCTCTTTAGTGCAAAGGCCATGTGTAGCAATTTTTCTACAAACTTTCTGGTTTAATTCAGAACTAAACAATGGAATTCCAAAGCACAGTTCAAGAGGAACCCAATCTGCTTCTATTGTGGCAACTACCAAAGAAGACACATAAAGTTATTAATCATATATGTTTTATGTATGTTTTGACTGACCAGGGTTTCTTAACTGAGGTCGAGATTTTGATAGATTCCTCCCACCCCCCACTGACATCCACCAATGGCTGAGCAGGGGACAGGATTCAGAGGGGGCCAGTGACTCTTAGAAAGAAGAAAGAATATTTTTTTAGTGTGTTCATGCTTGTGTAAAGGTACATAGCTTTCATCAGATGCTCAGAGGTCTTTTACCCAAAAAAAGCTATTGCAAGGCATCTATAAGAAAATTAACCAAATATTTATGTAACATAGGAAAATGGAACTTAAGTCATTATTCTCAGGTCATATTTTTATAACAATTTTATTATTCTAAATGTATACAAATGTTTCCTAGAAAATACTTATGAAAAGGTATGTTACAGATAAGAACAAATTACATCCAAATGAAATAACCAAAGTGTTAAACCTCAGAAATCAATCTAAGATTGCAAATAATTTTGAAAACCTTACCAGAATTTTGCTTTATTGCTAAATCTATAGTTGCTTCCTCAATGACCATTTCAAATGACTCTGTACTCCCATTTACATCTGAGCCAGAAGCCAAATCAGGTTCTCCTTATAATGAAAGGACACACACAAGATGAGGATTCTAGGAGTTGGCTTAAGTTGTCAATAAATCAGTCCTAACATAAAAGAAGACTTCAGGCAACAAAAATGGCAATGGAAAACAATGCACTCTTTAACCAAAAGTGGTGGTTCTCAACTGGGGCAATTTTGTCCCCCAAGGACATATGACAATGTTTGGAGACATTCTACAATAGACAGGACAGCCCAGCCCTGTACAACAAAGAATCGTCCAGCTCAAAACGTAAACAGTGCTGGGAAAATCCTGGCCAAAAGAAACAAGGATTCGGAAGGCAGAACACAAGTTTAGAGCTTCACTTAGATCTTTACGAAAGTCATTTCTATCCCCATGGAAATACGCAGTTTAGTTATACCTTTCCTCTTCAAAATTCTTTTTTTACTCCCTGATATCTTTCAGCACTCGAGATCCTCCAAGAACACCTAGATCTTACCTACTTCTCCACTCATCTTCCACTACTGCCGAAGAGATCCTTTCTGTTGGCCAAGATGAACTACTCTATTGCCTGACTCTCTCTAACTGAAATGCTGCTACCTCCAAATAAACAATCATCTTTTGTGTAGCTAACACCTCGGTTTTCACAATTCAGTTCCAATCTTACCTTTTCTGTTAGCTCAGATGGGCTGAGATATGCCTTACTTGTCCACTTTAAGTTAAAGCCAATGGCTACTGCAGTCCTGTAACAGTACACCATAAGCTGATTCACTTGCTTATCTCCCTTTCTAGGGCTTTATTCCTTAGGTCTTATTAGTTTAAATATCTCTACCACCTAACTAGGTAGTCCATAATGTTTGTGGATTCCAATGAAATAAAACACGACATCTATACGAGACATGCTTTTAAGCAACTGCCTAACCCATACTCCTCCTCTGGAAAATGCCCCTGTGCAGTCAACTGTTCAGAGTTGCCTGACTTCCCTGGCTAAAGGCATATGGACAGGAGTGGATACCTAACTCAAAGGGAGCCAATCCAATTCACAGCATGGCTAGCAATCAATCACACTTTCTCAGTATTTCAAACTCAAAGGCTCTGGGAATATAGTCAATCAACGATAGACACCTGACCTGGTAAGTTTCCTAGAGTGATGAACCACAGCTGGCACCACCGCAACCTAAGCCACATATAAGCCAGTATTATGCCAGAGCAGAAACAATCACTAAGCATGATCTGAGAATGAATTTTTAAATTAAAAAGAAAGAAAAATTACCTAAGGAAAATGAGCTGTTGTCATGCAGGACAGGATGGAGACAGAAAGGGGAATGAGACCAGGTAGGCTAAGCAGGAAATGGTTGTAATAATACATACTTAAACTATCAAAGACTCAGATGAGAATAGCAGTTATTGAGAATTAAAAAAGAAGACAGAAGGAAAGAAATGGATATGAGAGATGTTTCCGAAGACTGATTTTTGCAGAAGTTGGAAACTAGCTGGACAGAGTGGAAAAAAGGAGACAGATGAGATGAGATTTGATTTTAAGGCCTAGATACCTGACACAATGGTGCCTCTGACAGAAAGAGAAAGACTAAAAGGGAACAACTGTTCATTCTATTTTGGAAACATTTTAAAGAGTAAAGCTTTAAAACCATCATCCCAGAAAGGAATGTAAAGCCTATAAACAGAGATAAAACAGTAAAGGGCTAAATCCCAATAACCACTATATATTCCAATCCCAGGTCATCACTTGAGTTACGCAGTTAGTACTTTCTCCATTTGCACAATTGCATTTGTCCAAATAATGTCACAGAATATTTTTCATCCTTCAGTGAAAAAACATTAGGTATTAAATAATTGAGCATCTCCACAAGTCTCCCTGCTTTTTAAATATTAAGATTGTGATAAACTCAATACCAATTATCTTAATTCAAAGAACCCAACTATTGGCTAACCTCTCTCATCAGAAGCATCACTGAGTTTTCTATTTGCAAGTTGGCTAGAAGCATTCAGCATGGTGACATATCCGCAAAAATGCTGCAAGTCCACTTTGTTCCTTAATATCTGCAACGCTTTATGAACACCCATACTGACACGAGTGAACTCTAAGAACAAAGAGTTGACGTCACATTATATAAGTAAATAGTTTTACAACATAACACCAAAAACTTAAACATACTTTACTTTTATTAAACAATTCTTATAAATACTTTTATATTTTAATCTATCAGGACTGATTCCAATGAAGAACTACCTATGAATGTAAAAGGATGCTGTATATACATAACATATTTATAGCCTTCAGGAGGCATTTGTTGGATCAGAACAATTTATCTGCTAAGTGAACAATTAAAACAGCTCCAAATTCTCTAGCCTTCTCTTTGTGGTTCTAATTCGGCCTCAAATGCTTACTTGGTAGGCTTCTACTAGGAAACGTATTAAATACACATCGTTTTTAAATTTAAGAAAAGTAAAATTATTCTTACTAAAACTAGAGCTAACAGTATACTTGAAATTATATTCCTAATAAGCTATTTAAGTATTATCTCAAGTTCTCATAAATACGTGAACTTGTAAAAAGAGAAAGATGCTCTGTACCCAAGTATGAAGATTCCTCTTTTTCATAATTCACAAAAAATCTCCCAAGTCAAGAAGTCTACTAATCAGTTCTCAAGATTTTATGACTTTTAAGATCCTGTTGTCACTATTCTGTATCTTCAGGTGAACAATTAATATCTCCAAAGAAATATATAAAGTATCAGAGGATTAAAATGCAAAGTTTAGTTGCAGAGAAGTACTTATTTCTGAATAAGGGCTATTTTTTGGAAGAGAAAACTCTCTTCAAATTTCCAAAAGACACTGCTTAATTTCAAATCTGAAGCTTTCACAGTCTAGCTATGTGAAAAAGAAAAAGTTATGTATAAAAATATTTCTTTTTTTACTTTGAGGAAGAGAGGACAGTGGCAACTAACATTTTGGAATAACTTATAGAAATATGCAAGTTTTAATCACATACTATTTTTCATTTGAATAGATATACTTTCTGAATAGTCAACAGTGAAGAGGTATCTTCTGTATCAAACAAAAGGAAGAGTTTATTTGCTTTCAGAAATTCTGAGCACCTTTCATCAAATATCCTGTAGCTCACATTTGATTCTACAAAGAGATAACAGAGCTTTTCTCCCTTGATTCTAACTAGCTTAATTGAGCTCAAATTCTGCAATCCATTCAAATCCTAACAGCAAAAATAAAATTGAACAGCAAAAACAAATGCTGAAACAGGAAATACATGTAAGGGGCTCTGTAAACTTTAAAAGCAGTATATGAACGTTCACTAGCATCCACTTCTAAATTACCTTTACAAGCCCCCCGGGGGTGGAAAAAAACAACATGTAACATAAAAAAAAAATTAACTTTCTAAGCATAAAATCTTCCCTATGATTTGTCTTTTCCCCAATTGTCCAAATAAACAAATTAAAGGAAACTAAAAGGCAAAACATATAGAAAACCTAGTTTTTTCCACCTAGGCAGGTAACTACTTACTCTCTTCATCTTCAAGACAGACTAGTATTCTTTCAAAGGTCCTAAATGAGTCTTACTGTTAGTTCTTTATGGTTAAAGACACAAGACAAAAAACTACCTTTTGCCAAGACTCTTTATAAGCAGAACTTGGTAAGACACTAGAACTTAAAAATATTAAGAATTCACTTCCTGCTATGTTTTCCACCAAATTGTTAACAAAGGTTGATAAAAAAGTCAAATGGGTACAATTTAAAAGAAAGGTACCTCCTTGTAGCTCTGTTTCATCAAATGGAAATGGTATGTGGACAGTTTCTCCTATCCCATGCAAACCATGTCCCTAAACATGAAGAAATACAAGTTGAAAGGTATATGAGAAACCTGTATTTCTAATAGTAGATATTCAAACAATAAATAAGATTGTGCTACATGATGGTATATTCCATGCCAATACTTCATCAAAATGCTTTCAACAACTTCCTATTTTTTTCTAAAAAGCAAAGACAATCTTAGGTATATATTAACCAATAAGGCAATTTGTCTCAAATTAAGTATATGGGCTAATGAAGAAAAAGGAAGCTCACTGAACAGGTAAATCAAGTATTAGCCAAGTGAAAGCTGAATGGGATCAAGTGCACTCACACAAGGATTAGGCTGCAACTCTGAGAGAGAAAGACGGTGAGAATGCCCAGAATCACCTGGCATTACCATGGACCAGGAACACAAAACTCAAAACACCTGCACTGAAGAGGTAGGCAAAAGTTATACTGTGCAACATTATAACTATATATAATTGGAAACGAAAATGTCTGGTCAACAGGGGGCTGTTTAAATAAATTAGCAGAGTTATGTATTTTTATACACAGAAAGAGGAAGCTCTCTACAAACTGAAATGGAAAGATCTCCAAACTGCTAGGTCGAAAAAGCACAGGCATAGCACTATGTTGAGTGTTTGCATATGCATAAAGAAATTCTAGAAGGGCAGAGCAGAATAAATGTGATAATCTGGTTTGGAGAGTTGGGAAAATAGAGAGTGTTAGGACAGTGATATTTTCTTCTGTGAGCCTTTTAACAGTGTTTTATTTTTGAATCATGTGAATGTACTATCGAATTAAAAATAAAATTTTAAAAATCTAGGCATCTAACCGCCCCACTCCCATTTTCCAATAATAATTTAGTTTCACCCATCACATTCAATTAATGTTGTTCATCTGAATTTTATTTTAAAGTATTTTAAATTTTATTTAAAGTAAATTTGTTGTTGGCTTTACAGTTCTGAGAGAATAAGATGAAGAATTTACTTTTACCATTATATATGGTATCATTATAGGAGAAAATTTAAGTGAACACTGGGGATCTATACATCTTTTCCCCTTTAAGAGACCCATGCACTATTCGCATTCAAGAAACTATGATAGAAAAAAATAATTTCAGAGAAAAATCACACTCATTTAGTTGGTTTATATAACAACTTGAATATATTTCTGACAGCTCGCTTCTGTACCACTGTCACATTTATGATTTAAACCGTAAATAAGATGGTTTTAACAAAAGCATGGTTTTAATCAAAATCTGTATTTTATGTTTTAGGTTCTAGCAGTCTTAATTTTTTCCACTAACTCTAATAAAAGAGACACTCTTTTTTAGCAAAAGCAAAACTCCTTAACAAGCACCTCAGAACTCCTCCCCTTCTCCTCCTACCACCACTACCACAGCTAACATTTTTTGAGATCATCCTATGTGCCACACAGGATAAGCACTGTATGTAGATCATCCATCTCAGTCATTTTTTTCCAACAACCTTTAAAAATAGAACTCTTATCATCCCCAGTTTGCCAGTGAAGACACTGAAGTTCAAGGAGATTATTTAATTTGCCCAAGATTACTAGTAAATAGTGGAAACAACATCTCAAATTAGGCAGTCTGACTTAAGTCCATGCCTAACCCATTCTACCACTTTATCTCCCACTGCTACCCCACCAAGACCTGTTTTCCCTCACTGGCTAATGTATCTTCCCTCTACAATGCTAATGCTGACTCAAGTTAGTCTCTCCTTTTCACCTCTCATTTGAATTTTCAGAGTATTTTCAATTATCCACTGGAAGCTCTACCACCCAAATGTCCCACAGGCACCTACACTCAACGTGACACTAACACAGCACATCTGCTCCCATGACAGGCTCCTCCTCCTGGAGTCCCTCATACAGGAACATCACCGTATTTCCACCTTCTCAAGTCAATACTCCAGGAACCATTGTCTTTCTCTTCCCATTTCCTTCTCAGACACCTGATCAATTCTATTAATTTTATATTCGTAGTAATTCTTGAATCCACTTTTTCCTTTCAATTCATATCACCACTCTCCTGATCTGGGCTGTGCTCATCCCTTAACTAACTCCTACACTGAATCCTACTAGTCTTTCTGCTTTAGGGATCTTCCCCCACCCAACCTTTCTGAACACAGCCTCCAGGTTGACCTTTCCCAAGCACAACTGACTATGGTAATCCCCTGCTCAGCACGCTTTACTTACTGCCATCAGCCTATAGGGAGTGTCAGCTCTACAGCAGGACAGTCAAGGTACACCACACTCAGAGGCCTGCCTGCAGGCAAAACACTCACTGGCAACTACTACAGGACAGGCACTGCTCTAGGCACCAGGGAAAAGGCACTGAAGAAAAGGAAAGTATCTCTCTGCCTAGAGATTTATTCATGCTGACCCCTCTGCCTGGCCTGGCTCTCTCCTAGTTTATCTTTTTTTACTCAAACTGGGTCTCATTTTCGCTAAGGAGCTTCCCCTGAGCTTTTCTCCTTACCCCAAGGCTGGAATGGATATTTCTCTAAGGCTTCCACTGTACATGGTTCTATTCAGCACTCAGCAAAAAACTGACACCGAGTGCTTACGCAACTTTTCCCACAGACCTAAGTTCCTTGAACACAGGGACCACGCCTTACTTGTACAGCCACATTAATTAGCATAGATATGGCACATATGATTGTTAATCGAATTCTTTACTGAAAACCCATTATGTACCAGAAAGTGTGCTATACACTTGACATGCATTCTTATTTCATTCTCTCAACAATCCCATAGCTTAAACTGCTTACCTCACCATTATCTGTTACTATTATTTTGTTACATAATATTTATTTTGTTATGTAATATTTTGTTATTTAATAGTTATTGCCAAAATGTCACACAGCTCAATAAGCACATTAGAAGATGCTCACTAGAGTTAGCCATCAGGAAAATACAAATCATAACCACAATGAGATATTTTCACCCACTAGGGTGGATATACTAAAAATGTCAGATAATACCAAGTAGTGGTCAGAACACAAGATGGTGCAGCTCTGGGGAACAGCCTAGGAGTTCCTTAAACAGTTAAACATAGACCTACCATCAGCATCTCCACTCCTAGCCATGTACCTAAGTGAAATAACAACATGTCCACAACAAAAACCTGCACATGAAAATTTGTAACAGTGATCATTACTATTCACAATAGCCAAAAGATGGAAACAACCAAAATATGCATCAATGATGAAAATATCAACAGAATGTGATATATTCATACCAGGGACTATTATTTGGCCATGAAAAGAAATGCACTCCTAGTACATGCTACATGCGGAACCCTGAAAATATTCTGCTAAGTAAGAGAGGGCCATCACAAAAGACCACATATTACACAATTCCACGTACACGAAATGCCCAGAATACATATTCTAGGGAGACAGCAAGTAGATTAGTGTTGTTTAGGGCTGAAGAGATGGGGAACAGGGGAGTGAGAACTAAAGCTACAGGATTTCTTTTTGAGGTGACGAAATGTTCTAAACCTGAGTATGATGATGGCTATGACCACAATGAAAATTCACCACTGAATTAAACAATTTAAACTGGCAAGTTGTATGCTATGTGAATTATGTCTTAAAGAAAAAACAGCCTCACAGGCAGCCCAAGGTGAGGCTGGAATTCAGAGCTGGGTCTAACTGGAAGTCCACATCACTTCTTCCACTCCCACACTGCCAGAAAGGCCAGGACTAAAACCCAGATCTGAATCTACACGCCTTAGTTTCACAAATGCAAATTATTGATGTCTGACTGACTTACAGAAAGTTGGGACAAATTATGATCTTTAAAACAAAAATCCAAAATTGTTTTAAATAAAATAACTGTACCTGAATCAAAACTGCCGAATGTGTTAAAGCATCATTCAACATTGTGAGCACATTTGATGTGGGAACTACCCCAGGATCATGACCCCAAGATGTTATTAGTAATCGATCATAACCCTATGGGTAAGAAATAAATAAAAGATAAAGTGGCATTTTGGAAATAGCATCTCCAAATGACATTTGCAAACACAAAAAAAGTTAAAGTTGTACGAATTTCTATCACCCTCAAAAATAATTAAACAAACCTTACATAACATACCTGGAATATATCTGGCAGTTTTCGAAGTCTTGTACCTTTAGATAGTAAAAGAGATGGAGGTCCTTGCCCAGTGATATGGTAAATGTACAGTTTAAACCAGACAGAACTGACTTCTGGAATAGCTGGTCCAATATGCTATAATCATAAAATAGGTAAGATACAGTTGAATACACATCTAAAGTGCCCAAATTTCACAAGTGACCGAACAGTCTTACAAACAACTAATTCCTCATATATATAGTAATTGCTATTAACCTAATGGAAATAAATTTTAAATGTTCCACTCAAACAGTTCCGATTTTATGCTAGAATTAAGAAAGCATGTCTTATCACTGTATTAAGAGAATGGACTCTGGAGCAGCCTACCAAGGTCTGAATCCTGGTTGCATTCCCTCATCCATACCACCTTAGGAAAGTAATTGAGCTCTCTGTGCCTCATTTTGCTCTTTTGTAAAGTAGTAATAAAATATCTACTTCATAAGGATGTTGCAAAATTTTCAAAAAGGTTTAAAACAGTACCTAGCACATAACTAGCTCTATCAAAGTGTTAGTTATTATTATAAACACATGCATTTTTTCACAAGAGGGATAATCTAACTTATCCATCTTGCCATTCATACAGACAGTCTATGGATTTTTACTATGCCCAGAGGTTGTGTTTAAAAAAAAAATTAGCAGGAAGTATATATATATATGTGGGGTGGGGCTTGGGCAGGGGCACAGACACAAAGAATTACAAAAAAAGACTGGTAAATGAAAAATCTGCCCTCTTATACTGAATAAAGGACAAATTTGTAGGGGCACGTGTGCCCACTGGGACAGCTAGACAGCACAACCTTGTACGAGAGTCCCACCCTTTCTTCCACACTATTCAACTCTGCACATTTTAGCACTAAAGAAGAACAAACTGGATCCCATCTCTGAAAACGGTACAGGCTACAATGTCCTTGCTAAGTATACAAATAAATGCAACTGATTCATTTTTAAAAAGTGAAAAACCAGAAGTGATGTTTTTCAAGTAAATTTTAAAGACTCAATTGGTATTCCACCTTTCAAGCACAATCTTCTCTTTTCAGCTTACTTAGCATCACAACCCCATTTCTAAAACTTTTCATTTTTCCTAATTAAATTTATCTTTACCCCTCAAGGTGATCCAAGCTTCCTTCTTAGAGCATCCCCAAACATCCTCTTTAAAATACTGCATTCATGAAGAAAATTTTAATATATGTGTTACAAATTACTAGATGATACATTAATAAAATGTACCACTTATACCTCAAATTGAACATTACACCTAACAACAGCACAAAACGCAAAACTGCTAAGTCAGTGATTTTAATATTTGGTATCTGCAAATTGAGAATTAACACAATAAAACTGTCCAACCTCTTCAAGTCATCACGAGGAAGAATGAAACAAGAGCACTAGTGACCTTCCAAGTGCGTTTACCTGAGGGGTACAGCTGCTGACAGGCCGAATCTCATTGGTGAGAGGCGCCATGGAAACAAGCAGTGTGTAATTTTTGTTTAGAACTCTGCTGCAAGTTGCAGGATCCAAACCGAGCAGGCTTTCACAGCGCAAGAGATCCAGAGGAAAACCTGAATTAGGATCAAGCACACACACAGAATGAAAGACTGACCATGCGAAACAAAACTAAGATAAAATACTGATAACTGCCTTGAGATTCAAGAAAAAATTTTAAAGATAGAATCTCAATTAAAAGTGTCAACTTTCCTAAGAGACCACAAACACACTTAAAGGTGCAAAGCTAGGAGTTTTTATTCTCTGGTCCAGAAAGATGACTCTCTACTGGTGTTTTCTTCGGCTACTTTTTACTTAAAAGAACGTGCTTGTATACCTTACTTCCTCCTCTCCATCCCCAGCCACTCTTGGCCGTGGCATATTATGAAAGCCTAAGTGCCAAGGGAAAGCTGTGTCCTTCCATCTCCAATTTACAATCTCTACAAAGAGCATCATAGCTAAATTCTGGCTTTAGCATAGGCATAAGAGTTCCTTGTTTAGAAACACGTAGTGCCCGAGACTTCTGGGTCATCAAACATGCACTCACTCGGCATGCAAAATATTTTCAATGTTCCCTTTCTTAGTCTTTGGAAAATACCAATCCTATTTGCTTCATAAAAAGATATTAAAGGTTGAAAGAAACTTCAGAAGAACAAGTTAGCCCACCTCTCCCTTCAACTGAGAATGAATCTAAAAAATATGTGGCCCAATGGATGAGCCCAGAAGCACTGAGCACAACTAGAGACTGGCTTCTCACCTGTAATGTCACACTCCAGTAAAAGAAACCCGGCTCCTAGGAGACTAGGCTGATTCCTTACAAGATAAGACTGTTTTGCAAGAAAGTAAAGAATTGTTCCCAAAAAAAATTTTTTTTTTTTAAGATGCAGGCATGGCACAAGGAGACAGGAGCCAGCTTGAAAGGGAATCTCATTGGCAAAATCTGAGACAACTGTAGCACAGAAATAATTAAGAGACAGTAATGACTAATTATAAAGCACTGGAAAAATAGGAATTCATAAATCCATACTGAGAATATAAAAGAATGCCTAATCTCAACTGCTAAATAGGGAAGAACTGCTGGAGTTGGACCCATCACAGTAACGAGTGGTTCAGGAAGGAATCATCATGGACACTAAATCTAGAAAGAAACACTGATGAGGAGTAGGGGATATTTGCATGGTTTTAAAGTATATGCCCAGAGATTGTTTATTAGTTGGGGAGTCAGGGGGAACAGTTAACTACACAGTGGAGAAATCAGCAAAAACATTAATTGGGTGATCAAAATTAACATCACTAATGAGGGGCAGATGGAAATCAAGTGCCTCCAGAAGTCACACCCTTAGAAGGACACATTACTTATGCAGTACTCTAGACATGAATGCATAACCTGAATCTATCCGTGGGGAAACATCACGCACTTTCAAGGTGAGTAGCTTTCTAGTGAAACAACAAAAAAGGACTATATTCTTAAAAAACAGGAATGTCATGAAAGACCAAAAACAAGGTTACAGATTTGTTCTAGAATAAAGGAGATAAAGGAGACACGACAATTAAATGCAGTACCTGAATTAAACTAGATCCTGTACTTCAGGGGAGAAAATGCTATTAAGGACATTATTGGGTGAACTGATAAACTGGAATACAAATGGTACGTTATTAAATTAAATCTTCTGAAGTTGATGTAAAGGAATGGTCCCACCCACAGACCCTGAATAATTTAGGGAATGACATGCAATTTACTCCCAGACTCTGAGTAAAAAAGTAATTATAACTTTTCTTATTCCTACATATTTTCTGCAAGTTCAAAATATTTCCAAATAGAGTGTTTTTAAAAAATTCCAGAGTCTATGATTTAACAGAAGAAAGAGAGCCATACAAGACATCAGGAAGAGCACCTGGTCCACACCTAGAAAACGAGGTGGAGGCAGAAGAGCAAGCAGCGGCGGTAACCCAAGGTGCTGGGGCAGAGGGTGCAGTCTGAGGTAAAATGAGAGAGGCACAGTGGCTTACGGAAAGGAGAGAAGGGAAAAAAATTCTACAAAGAGAAATTTGTCTGATTAAATACAAATTTACTTTAAGAATGAAACCAAAATTATAAAACAGTCATGAGTGGAAAAATACTGTCAGATAAAAATATCTTAGTAAGGAGAAACTTCATTATCAAGGGGAAGAAGGGACCATTGCAACAGGGAGAACACCGTGCGTACAAGGTCCTCAGGAAGTAGACAAAGAGTTTCTTGTACAGAAAGAAGCAAACAAAACTAGAAAGAATCAGGTGTAGGTAAGTGGGATGAAAGAACTGGGTACAGGATGATAGGTAAGATAAAGCTGTATCCTAAAGTCAGCCTATTTTTCAAGAAGGACCCTTAAGGGCTATATGCCAGCTCAAGCTGAGTGAGGGTGGGTCAAAGTACAGGGGCCTGAAACAAGGAAATAAGCACAGACTAAGTTTGGTTAACAGGCATTCTGTTCTGCTTTATCAGTGGGGACAGGCAGTTTGGTGAACTGCTTATGAGGCAAAGGGAATTTGGAGGGTCTGTGTCTGGCCATGATAATAAGGAAACAAGGGAAACACGTATCTAAGTTACAAGGGGAATATATATATATATAAAGTGGGTCTTGTAGTCAGCCATTTCCAAAACACAAAAGGGTGAGGGGATTTCTTAATCTTCAGGTAAACTTCAACACTGTCAATGGCAAGTACAGAAAATATTTAATGAATAGTAGAACAAGTTAGGTATGAAGTCTAAAGATTGATGGTGATTAGAAAAAGATTTTTACAACTGTGATTGCTTTTTTACAAATGTGGTTTCATTTCTAAACATTTCCACAGTACCAGACTTTGGCAGTACCAGTACAGACCACTACAAACAGCAGCTGTTACATCTGACTTGTAGTAATCCTAACAGAAAGATGTATTTTAAAAGAAAAAAGATATCTGGAAAAAAATCATGCTTATGAAATGAAAATAAATTAGACCATAAAATGCTTTTATTTTTTAAGCAGTACCTCATGCTATCTAAAACCAAGAAATTATTAAGAAACTAGTCTATTTCACACATATGAAAGGTCTGCTTGTATGACAGTATCACAAGGGTTTTTTAGCTTTATAGTGAATACCAAGGACTATATGATATACTGAAACTACAAATTTTTAGTGACCTAAAAATTCTTCTTACTCAAAAAAGATGCTTAAAACACCACTACAGAATTTTTTTTTTTAAGAGTAAGTTTTTATGTAGAGGACCTACAGCAGCTTTTTGCAACATGGAGAATTATCCTTTGTATGGAATGAAGGACCTTTTTCATGCATCTAGAATGGTACTAGTTATGTACTATCATTAGAAAAACTGGGAATTAGTCAAATCATTTTATATGTTCTGTGGTTCCAATGAGGTGCCCCAGTTAAGAAAGCTGGTTAAAAGGATGACACCTCAGACTGCAGATTTGGTCTTATGGGCAAGAGTTAATTACAGCTTAACTCTGGAGCTCCACCAATTATTCTAAGCAATGAAACCTCCAACTGGTACTTCAAACAGTAAACTATTAAATCTACCTTAACTACCTTAGAATTATACTTAACTACTTTCATACAAAATAGGTTTAGGTTTTCCATTTAACTTACTTGATGGTACACAGACTATTCATGCTGAAAAAGAAAGTTTAGTCCAGACTACTACAACAAGCTGTTTATGAATAAATCAATAAAAAGCCTAGTGTTCAAGATAATGTAAGTGACATTACAGAAGAAAAGAAAAAATTCAAGAGATATGGATTCAAGTCCCAGCTCTTCCATTTACTCATCATATTAGCTCTAATGACTAAATAGGCAGGATATTTAACCAAGACAACCTTCAATATCTTTACCTGTAAAATGGATTACACTTGGCTGGTCACTAGAACTCTCTAACATTCTCAGATTTTATGATGGGCAGGAAAGGATGATATATTTCAAGTTAGCTATTTTAAATATTCTAACCCATGATCTCTGTAAGTCACCAAAAAAACCAAAAACTCCCAGAAATTGCAAGATTTTTATATCCAAAACATTTTCAAGATTGAGCCACTATTGTTAGATCATATGATCTAAAAACAGTTACTGTTAACAAATGCTTTTTAATAAATGCTTTACATCTTGGCAGTTCTAACTATTTGTAAATAATCTCAAGAAGAGCCCCAGCATGGAATCATTTATAATCCTGCTAAGGAACAGCTCTGAACCAAACATGCTAAGGCTGCAGAAGTGAGCCACTAGTTAGAGAATGTCTAGCCTCACTCAGCTAAACTACCAGAATCTTTGTTCTCATCTATGCAGCAACTCTTGTGAAGTGACAATTGTGAAAATCCTTGATTTTTTAAATTGAGCTGAAAAGAAAGCCAGATGCTGGTGAAAGTAGAATGAAAATGGAAATGACTAAGAAACTGATGGTCCTTGGCCAGAAAACAGAACTTTTTGGTAAATGAAAGAATGAGTGAAATTAAATGTTCTAGTGGTGCTAAGAATTCACAACATCCCACAATACAACTCTTGTGAATGTCCAAGTATTCCAGCCAAATGCTCACCTATCAGTGCCCAAGCCACTGCGTCAATTCTAAAGACACATTACTGGTTACCATTCCAAAACCTACTGAATCACAATCTCTGGGGAGACATCTCATACCATCAATTCAACTAAAGTTTGGCCTACCTACTACCTACCTATCACAAAATGGAGTACGCACACCAGGTAAAGCTGCATTAGAGCTATTAGTAAATTAAAATTGCTACTAGTACTTTTGCTTACTCTTTAAAAAGAGATTATCTGTTCTTTTTTTATTTTTCAAAGTAAAATACTTTAGTATCTATTACAGCAGCATCTGAATAGGAAGCTCCTGTTTATTAGTTTTATACACAATGGAATCTTTCATTCTTGAAATTTAATGCTTTCTAAATTAACTAAATTTTGGCATCTGTTCACCCTCAGACTGATGCCTGTTCTAAATTTAATCCAGCTCCTAAAACAAATGAATGTTCCAACCCTTTTTTATACATATCAAGATTTAAATACTATAAATACAATGTTAGTGGCACATAAGACATTAGGAAAAAGTAAACTAAGAAATAGTTAATGAGCAAAGAAATTCACAAAACAAGCCTCTAGTTATAAATTCAATGTGCTGTCTACACAAATTGTATTAAATAAGTGGTGATTAAATAAGTGAGCATGACCTGTTTAATTTCTCAGAAAGAAGTTCCATAGGATCATGTCTTCAAAATCAAGTATATTTATCATACCATAATGGGGTTGGTCTGGCTGTGCTGTTTGCGCAACTAGATCTTTATTATGACGCAGAAACAGTATTGTGTTTCTCAGAGTGAGTGCATGATCAAAATATCTCTGTGCTTCTCCTTCACCAGTGCTCTGAACCTAAACCAAGAGAAAATAAATTTTGCAACAAATACCACTCTCATGCCATTCATTATAACATACAACCATATAGAAGAAATAATAGGACATTATGAAAAATCAGCAAATCAAAACTTTGCCCAGAAATACTGAAATAAATATTAATCTCAATCTCAGTTCAGTTTCCACTGGATTGCATCTTTGAAGATGACAGAAATTATCCTAACAAGTAAAACTGACAATTTTAGCAACTAAATAATGGTAAATTATACCATTATATAAGTTAGATGTCCCACATATGATTCAAACAGGGCGCTTTAAAAACTCTAAGATCTACATACTGTTTCACACAGAAAAGTAATGCAATCCATGGTCACCAATTATGCCTCTAATTCTCATCACCTTGTCCACAATTCTGTGCCACTGGTTGCAAAAGACAAAGGAGTATGTGATTTAAGACAGCTATTCGACATTGCTGAGCATACAGCTTAAATTCATTCAACAAGGATTCACTGAGTCCCTGCTTTGTGCTATGACATGTCTAAGATTTAAGGATAGAGCAAGTAGACAAGCCCCCTCCATGCCTTCTCTGGTTTTACACTTTAATGTATGCTCTTCTGACACTGAGTTTAAGCCATCTGTTTAATATGTAAAAACACATACATCCCAGAAATACCACAGAAAATGGAAGGACAGGCCCACAAGGGGAAATAACTAAATGACTTGCATTAAATTAACAAATGAGGCTTCTGAAAAAATAGCTAAGAAATTATTTTTAAAAATGAAACTTTAAACTAAAAGGCTTTCCAAGAATGTGGTAACAAAGAATACAGAAATATAAAGAGTAAGAATAATTTTCCAATCTGCTACACTTGATAAAAAACTAGTTGGGGTAAGAAAATAAAAATCAGGAAAACAGAACTTAAAATGTGCTACAACATAATAAAAACTTAGTGGCAAAAGATGATATGCAGTAAGAAATGAGTTAACAAGATATTAAAAGTCTTGAAGGAATAATGGAATAAAGAAAGGAGTAATTTAATATACAGAGTTCACCACTAAAGCACAAAATGCACCAAAATTATTAGTCAAGGAACAGATTAGGCACACAAACTCTTTGCATAAAGAAGAGCAGAGGACAGAATAAAATATCCAGGGAATGAAAAACAAAAGGGCAGCCAAGATTTAGACCTAAGGAACACTAGGGCTGTACTCACAGGGAAAAGGTGGTTAAGAGCAAATATGGCTGAAGTCTTCAAGACACTACAAGGGATAGTGAGAAAGGACATAAATATGATACCCAGAGACCTTGTTCCAGATTAAGATAAGTGGAACAAAAATTTCAAGTAAGACTGCTTAAGAAGAGATGTTAGAAAGGCTATTTTAGAAAAATGTACTTTCAAATATTACACATGGACAAAGATTTCTATATCCCATTTCTTCATTATATCAAATTATGCTAAGAGTTAGATGAGGTAGACAAATCACTTTTAAAAATCACAAATATGTTTAAATCTAAATGATTGCCACAGAATTAAGGTGGGAAATGAGGTAAAAATAAGCAAGAATATACCAAAAACCTACATAATCAAAAACTGGTATTTTATCAAGAAAAGGTTCCAAATGCCCTGACATCCCATAATAAGCAATATAGATTTACCTTTTCTAGTTCTATAAGAAAGCTATCCAGAGACTCATCAGAGAGCTTGCCAACTTCAAACATTGTGACTGCATGACTTTTCAAGTTCTGCAATAAAGAAACAAAAACTAAAAAATGAAAACGTAGCTTAGCACCTTATACAGTCTGTTATTTACAAGTTCTAGTTTCTCCTTTTATGCTAAGCATCCAATCTTATATTTATATAATGTTTTCCAATACACTTAATAAGGGTGAGTGAGGTAAGGGGCTGATTCTTCTAATTATGCAAATACCCTTCACTAAAAAGTTACTATAATCCTCTAAGGAATATAAAACAAACTCAGTTGCACTTGGCATTTTCAGGAATAAATCTAGTACTTAAAAAAGCTGTAACAGCACTAAACTCCTTTATATCTTATCTTTAAACATTTTTCACACTTAAACAAGAATTTTACTTACTGGTGAAAGATTTCCCATCATTAAAAAGGCAGTAAGAGTTGAGTCAAACAGGAATGCAATGCGCTTTGTATATCCCGCAGACAAACTCAAACTGCTTACACTGGCTGTGTCAGCTGAAAAAAAAAATCATAAATTAGAATCAAGTAAATGAAAATAATTCTTTGCTTATCATTTGGAATGAGCAACTATTTCATTTCAGATTTATCTAATAACTGGGAAGTACAAAATTAAATGTAAGCAGTATTATAGTTGTAACAGGCCTCAGCCCTGCCTATCTCCAACACAGAGGAAGTTAGAAAAAAATTTCTAAAAGCACTCAATTTGAGGTGAAATGTCACCTCATTTCCCACTGTGAAACAGGTGACAGGAGAAAACTGATAGCTTGACCTGAGTGACCTGAATGCATACACATGTCAAAATTGATCAAGATATACACTAAGATTTGTAAAAAAAATCTAAAAAAATTTTAAAAATAAAGGCACTCAGTTGTGTAGTAAATTTCATGAAAACCAATAATAAAACAAGACTTGAGAACTGTCAGATCAATATGACTAATTAGCCTAACCTATTTAGACAACTCATCTGGCTCAGGTAACACAGATATTGAGGTATGAAAGGCAGGCTATGCTATATTCCTCTCTCCACTCAAGACAAAACCATATGCGGCTCTCTCATCCACTGTGCTTTACTTCCCTTTGTGCTTATTATTTAGCACATGCTATGGCCTTCCCTCACTCACAAGCCTATAAGCTCCTATTCATTCTTCACCCAAATATCATCTCCATAAAGGATTCCCAAAGCTCTCTAAGCAGTAAAAGGGTTCTTCCTCTTTGCTGCCCATAAGTACCAAAACGCTCTCACATTGTTGTGGTTTTTGTAGTTCCAATGCCTTCTCCCTCCCTAAACTTAATTCTTAAAAGGAAGATACTACATTCTTGTTGATTTTATACCCCTAAGACCTAGCAGAGTGCCCAACATATGGGAAAATACTCAAAGACTACATATTGAATGAATAACATCTAAAACTGTAACATAGCTAAGTCTGGAGACTTAACTCCACATGTGTATGTGTAAATACATGGTGTATCTATAGACAGACTCTAAATTAAACTGAGTAACTGCTAACCTGGATCTTCTTGACTATTTGTATCAGTGTCAGTAGCCGATGAAGCTTCTTGTACAGGACTCCTACTTTCCCCGCCATCCCATGATAGGAGCATCTTTTGTGGATCTAAAGTACTCCTATTAACAAAGAATACATTCATTTTTTTAAAAATCATATAAATGATCTTATGCAGAAAAAGAAAGAGTACTTTAAGAATGTGTTTGAGAAGAGCAACCATCAACTTAATATAGACTGTTAAATAGTTAACCACAAACATAAAACCTATGACAGGTACACAAAAAATTTAAAAAGAGAACTCCAATCACTCCACTAAAGAAAACAAATAACAAGAGTATAAGACAGGAAGAAAGGAACCAGAGGAGCTACAAAAACAACCAGAAAACAATTAATAAAATGGCAACAAGAATGTACCTTGCAATAATTTGCTTAGTAAATGGACTGAATGCACCAATCAAAGGACACAGAGTGGCAGAATGGATAAAGAAATAAGACCCATCTATATTGTGCCTATAAGACACTCATTTCACACCCAAAGACATACACAGACTGAAAGTTAGGGGACAGAAAAAGATATTTCATGAAAATAATAGGGAGAAAAAAACAGGAGTAGAAGTACTTCTATCAGACAAAACAGACTTTAAAACAAAGAAAGTAACAAGAGACAAAGGACATTACATAATAATTAAGGGATCAGTACAACAAGAGGATATAACCATTATAAGTATCTATGCACACCTAAGTAGAGCACCTAAATATGTAAAACAAATACTAACAGAATTAAAGGGGAACTAGGCTGCAACGCATTCATGTTAGGAAACTAACACAAAACACACATCAACATACTGATCAACCAGAAAGACAATAAAGAAACAAACAGAGGCACTGAACAATACATTAGATCAGATGGACTTAACAGATATCTACAGAACATTCCGCCTAAAAGCAGCAGGATACACCTTTTTTCTCAAGTGTACATGGAACGTTCTCCAGGATAGATTACATACTAGGCCACAAAAAGAGCCTCAAAAATTCAAAAAGACTAAAATTGTATCAAGCAGCTTCTCAAGACCACAATGGATAAAACTAGAAATAAATTACACAAGGAAAATAAAAAAGACCACAAACATGTGAAGGCTAAACAACATACTTCTAAATAATCAATGGATCAATTAACAAATTAAAACTGAAACCAAACAGTACATGGAGACAAATGAAGACAAAAATTCAACAGCCCAATGACTGTGGAATACAGCAAAAGCAGTTCAAAAAGGGAAGTATATAGCAATTCAGGCCTACCTCAAGAAATAAGAACAATCCCAAATAAACAGTCTAAACTCACAATCAAAAAAACTAGAAAAAGAAGAACAAATGAAACCCAAAGTTAGTAGAAGGAGGGACATAATAAAGATTGGAGCAGAAATAAATAAAATAGAGAAGAATAAAACAATAGGATAAAAACCAATGTAACCAAGAGCTGGTTCTTTGAGAAAACAAACTAAACAGATAAACCCCTAGTCAGACTTACCAAGAAAAAAAGAGATGACACAAACAAATCAGAAATGAAGGAGGAATAGTCACAATGGATACCATAGTGCCCAAAAGCAATTCACAGATTCAATGCAATTCCTATCAAAATACCAATAACATTTCTCAATGAACTAGAACAAATCGTTCTAATATGCATATGGAACCTCCAAAGACCCCAAATAGCCAAAGAAATTCTGAGAAGGAAGAACAAAACTGGGGGGATTACACTCCCTGACCTCAAGCTATACTACAAAGCTACAGTAATTAAAATAGTACGGTGCAGGCACTAGACCCATGGATCAATGGAACAGAATAGAGAACCCAGATATAAACTCTACACATATATGATTAATTAATATATGATAAAGGAGCCATGAATATACGATGGGGAAAAGACAGCCTCTTCAACAACTGGTGCTGGGAAAAATGAATGACTACATGTCAGAGAATGAAACTGGATTATTGCCTAACTCCATACACAAAAGTAAACTTGAAATGTATCAAAGACCTGAATGCAGGTCATGAAACCATAAACTCACAAAAGAAAACATAGGCAAAAATCTCTTGAACTAAGCATGAACAATTTTTTCCTGGACATATTACCTCAGGTAAGGGAAACAAAAAATGAACAAGCGGGACTTATAGCAAACTAAAAAGTTTCTCTACAGCAAAGAACACTACCAGTAGAGGAAAAAGGCAACTTACAGGATGGAATAATATATTTGTAAATGATTTACCTGATAAAGGGTTTACACCCAAAATATATAAATAACTCAATATACCTCAACACCAAAAAAACAAATAACCCAATTAAAAAAATGGGCAGAGGACCTGAACATTTTTCCAGAGAAAAAAATACAGATGGCCAAAAGGCAGAGGGGATAAAAAGGCACAAAAATTCTCAATCATAATATAAGATGGTCACAGGGATGGTAAGTACAGCTATCACGGGGACTGCCAGTATTCTGTAACATCTTCCTATGTTGACAGATAGTAACGGCACTAATGGGAGTAAAGATTTAATAATATGAGTAACTGTTGAACCACTGTGTTGTATACTTGAAACCATATAAGACTGTATATCAATGATACTTCAATTTAAAAGAAAATATATAAAATAGCTACTGAAGTCAAACTTAAATCCAGTCTTAACATTCATGTCCAAAATTGAGATGTAGCCCAAAAATGCTCTGCCCCCACAAAGCAATGGTTCTTAACTAAGACCCGTGGATAGGCTTCACAGAACTTGAGAAACCCTCAAAATTATACATAAAATAATCTATGCACTTTTCTCTGGGGAAAGGGTTCTTAATTTTCATCCTATTCTAAAAGAGATTCATCACACATGAAAGACTAAAAAACACTTATAGGGTTCACCTCAACTGACAGGCTGAATAAAATTTTTGTATGTAAAAGTATTTTTTCAAAAGGAAACACTAATATCTTATACTGAAAAATTAGTTACTTTAATCTGTTTACGGATGGAACATTCCTCCAGGATGAATGAAGTTGATCCAAATTTATTACTTGTCCCTTCTTATGGGCAAAGCCCAATCGGCAATACATTGAAACAGCGTTCTAAAAGAATATAAAGGAAATTAGCATTTAAAATAAACTAGATGTCAGAACATATGTAGAGATAAAATACTGTCAGAGACTAATGCTTATTAATGATCCTCAAACATTTTCATCCTTTAAGTACAAAAAAAAATTTCAGCAGGCTTCTTCTTTCCCTAAGGTCCTACCATTTATGTAGGAGAGGGAATGTATCCAATTCTCCTGGCGCTCCCTAGATCTATTGCTTTAACTGACTCCATTAGGAGATACTGATCAGGCTGCTTTTGGCTTTTCACAGAAGCTGAGTGCTGGCTTACACTCCACGAAGTGGAATATGGACTCAGGGCCTTTATCATGCTTTTTTCTATCTTTGCGAGCACCCTCTTTCCTGCGCACACTCCCAACAGCTAGGAAGAATCTCACTGCTTCTGTTTCTCAGTAGCTTATCAAGACAAAAATCTGTAATAAACTCCATTCAGTATTCACATTATAAGTAAAAAGGGTATAAAAATTACCTACCTTAACCAGGGATAAGTCTATCTCAAGGACATTTGCAAGCTGGAAAAAAACATTGATTTTATTTTCTTAGAATTATCAACATAGTATGCAGCTATAATAGACAATTTAACCATAAGCAGTAAAATTTTAAATTATGAGTAACTGAAAGATTAATTTTGAAATGTTCTTTCCATATCTCCAAGATGCTTAGAATAGTGTGAATCCAGGTAGTGACTATAATTTAAGATTCCTTACTCTTTAATTTTGTGTCACTTAAAATAAGAAAATTCCTGTATCAATCAATAGTCTACAACTCTTTTACTATAAAGTCATATAAAATGTTATTTATCAATTTATAAATTAACTAAAAAACATGTAATATACATATGTGAAAAATAACTTAAGAATAGTGAGTTAAATATATTAATGGTCTTTGATATACCCAAATAGAGATTCTGAAAAATTTTTAAATATCATTAAATAATTTTAACAACTTTACACAAACTTATAATCTTGAGGTTCTTTCATAAGATGTTGTCACACTTACCTCTGCAACATTAGTATGCTCGTCTATTGAAACAAATATCTTATAAAGCAGAGTTTCAAAATAATCACCTTGCACTCGATTCATTACAAATCCTTCAAGAGGAGGAACTAAAACAAAATAGACTTTTCTCAGTGACACTTTACAAAACAAGAAAGTATAATTCAAATACAAATTCAGAAAGAAACCTCTACCTTAGGGACTGAATTCAGTGTTTCCCACTCCACAGAAAGTTTTCTAAAACTCTCAGAGGTTAGACCGTATATAACTCTTGTCTACACAGACAAGACTGAAGTTAAAGCACAAATTCTACAAAGAGTAATTTGATCTCCATGGAACTCTCAACATTATGGAGACAAAGGAAATGCTGTCATATTCAGACTTGCAGGCTGGACCTTATTTCAGTATTCGATCTGAACTAGGTCCAACTTGATATTCTTCTATTTGGATAACCAATAGCATTCAGAAAAATGCTTACTTTGCCTTTGTGTCCCACTTTGGTAATTCTCAAAATTTTTCTTTGTTATTGTTGTATTTGCTCTGGTAATCTGTGATCAGTGATCTTTAATGTTACTGTTATAACTGATATAGTATGCCACAAACCATGCCCAAATAAAACAGTGAACTTGATGTGTGTTCTGACTGCTCCACCAATTGGCCGTTCATCAACTCCCTTTCTTCAGGCCTCTCTATTCTTAAGAAGACACAGTAATACCAAAATCAGACCAATTAATAACCCTACAAAGGCCTCTAAGTGTTAAAGTGAAAGGAAGAGTCACACATCTCACTTAAATCAAAAGCCAGAAATGATTAAGCTTGGTGAAGAAGGCATGTCAAAAACCAACTGAGGCCAAAAACTAGGGCTCTTGCACCAGTTAGCCAAGTTGTGAATGCAAAGGGAAAGTTCTTAGAAGCAAATTAAAAGTGTTATTCCAGTGTACACACCAATGATGAGAAAGCAAAACAACCTTCTTGCTGGTATGGAGAAAGTTACAGTCTGGACGGAAGATGAAACCAGCACATTCCCTTAGCCAAAGCCTAATCCAGAGCAAGCCCTCTGTTCAATTCTATGAAGGCTGAGAGAGGTGGGAAGGAAAAGTCTGAAGCTCGCAGAGATTGGCTCAGGAGGTTTATGGAAAACAGCTGTCTCCATAGCACAAAAGGGCAAGGTAAGCAGCAAGCGCTGATGTAAAAGCTGCAGAAGGACATCGAGATCTAATTAAGGTAATTAACGAAGGTGGCATACACACAGACTTCTATTTAAAGAAGGTGCCATCTATGACTTCCATAGAAGTAAAGAGCTAGAGAGCTCAATGCCTGGGCTTCAAAGTTTCCAAGGACAAGCTGACTCTCTTGTTAGAGGCTAATGTAGCGAGTGACTTTAAGCTGAAACCAATGCTCATTTACCATTCCCCAAATCCTAGAACCCTTAAAACCCAGCTACATCTACTCTGCCTGTGCTCTGCGTGGGACAACAAAGCCTGGACAATAGCATATCTGTTTACAACATGGTTTACTGAATATTTTAAGCCCACTGTTGAGACAGTCTGCTTAGAAAAAATGGTAACTTTCAAAATACTACTGCTCATTGGGAAGACAGCTAAAAAAGTAAATAGTAATTCTAGTTTGTATAATTGGTGATACAACAAATAAAATACTAGCTTGACAGTTGGAAAGGTTTTAATACGGAAATGATTTCAGAAAGACAGAGGTGGTAATGTTTTCCTATCACCATTGGACAGTATATGAAAGCATTACCCTAATCCCCCTCTCAGCTGATAAACTGATGTTGACTCACTTGAAAATCCCCTAAAAAGCCTGGGTTTTGATTAGTTCATGTTTGAGCATTGACTCAGATTAGTGCAAGGTTCATTGAAAGATTTCATCAGGGAAGGGCCAGATGGATGGCTACTCTACGGCAGTGGTGTGTCCTGTATGCTTCACCTAGTATCTGGGTAATACAAGAGATTTGATGTAGATGTTCACGAAGATTAATGTGTTTCCAAGCTAACTAGCATTATATCCATTCTGCAGCCCAATAAGTCAAGGAATAATTTTAACTTTCAAGTCTTACTATTTAAGAAATACATTTCATAAGGCCATAGCTACCATAAACTGACTCCTGATGGATGAGAAAAGTAAATTGAAAACCTTCTTGAAAGGAATCACTAGATGCCACTGAGAACATGTGCATCTCATGGAAAGACTTCAAAAGGTCAACATTACTAGGACTTTGGAAGAAACTGATTCCAACCCTCAGGGATGACCTAGAGCGGTTCAACACTTCAGTGGAGGAAGTAAACGCACAGTTAGTGGATATCAAATTAGAAATGGAGCCTGAAGATGTGACTGAACTTGCTGCAATCTCATGATAAAACTTTAATGGATGAGTTCAGCAAAGAAGTGGTCTCGAGATGGAATCTACCTGCAGTGAAAACATGCGGTGAAGACTGTTGAAATGACAGCAAAGGATTTACATTACATAAACTTAGTAGATAATGCAACAGTAGTGTTTGGGAGGATTGACTCCTATTTTGAAAGAAGTTCTGTGGGTAAAAATGCTATGGAACAGTATGACACACACAGAGAAATCATTCGTGTAAAGAAGAGTCCGTCAGTGTGGCAAACGTTATTCTTATTTGAAGAAATTGCTACAACCACCCCCAACCTTCAGCAATCACCAGTCAGCAGCCATCAAGAGGGAGGCAAGACCCTCCACCAGCAAAAAAGATTGTGACCCACTAAAAGTTCAGATGATGGTCAGCTTTGTTTAACAATAAAGTATTTTTAAATTAAGGTATGACCATTCTTTCCTTAGATATAATGCTACTACACACTTAATAGACTACAGTATAGTATAAATTAATTTTTATATGCACTGAGAAACCAAAAAAGAAAAAATTTGACTCGTTTTATTGCAATATTCACTTTATTGTAATGCTCTGGGAACCAAACCCACAATTGCTGTTGTATGCCTGTATAAATATATTTTAGTTAACAACAGACCCATTCATTATTATCTGCTTCAAACTACTTCTCTCATCTACTTATTTGTTTAACCACCCACAGTGCTTGTGTTTCGCTGAAATACAATAAATGCTTCCTTTGAAATCACTTCCAGGTGATTTTTTGTGTTGAAATTGATGGCTCCCACGTTGTCAAAGGACTTTCCTTTCATGGGTTACTCCAATTTAGGGAACACCAGAGGTAATATGGTGATAAGGCGAGTGAAATCACCAGTTGTGATACCGTATGTCTGTCTGTTCCACCCAAAATTTCCAGATACTAGGTGAAGCATACAGGACACACCACTGCCATAGAGTAGCCATCCATCTGGCCCTTCCCTGACGAAATTTTTCAAATGAACCTTGCACTAATCTAAGTCAATGCTCAAACATGAACTAATCAAAACCCAGGCTTTTTAGGGGATTCTCAAGTGAGTCAACATCAGTTTATCAGCTGAGAGGGGGATTAGGGTAATGCTTTCATATACTGTCCAATGGTGATAGGAAAACATTACCACCTCTGTCTTTCTGAAATCATTTCCTTATCAAAACCTTTCAAACTGTCAAGCTAGTATTTTATTTGTTGTATCACTAATTATACAAACCAGAATTACTATTTACTTTTTTAGCTGTCTTTCCAAGCTTAAAACAGAATACATGTGTGCACATGGTTAAAAATACAATTATTAAAGAGCCACAAACACATACTAACACAAATAAAGGTCAGGACACACTAAGAGCCAGATAAATGTTTAAGATTCAACACTGCAATGAGAGAGTATTTCTATAATAAGGCTTATCACAACTCAATTATTAATAGATCATTCCCCAGAAATTTTTGAAACTATACATTTAATTATACAAATATTAAATGGTAAAAGATAAAACAAACAGGAACAATAGCTAAAAATATGCTAGAAAATACACTTGCAACACAAAACCTAAATACAGGAAGTACTTCTACAAATTGGTAAGAATCTAACCTATAGTAAAAAATCTCCACTCTGTGTTCAAGGATGTATACCAAATCACTATTTCACTATTGTAGCAAAAACTGTAAATAATCTAAATAACCAGCAATAGGGGGATGTTTTAATAAATTGATACATCAGTAAGGTATAGAAAGACATAAACAAGGGTCTTAATATTGGTTTAACTTAGGGAGTGAGTCAAAGAGAGGAAAGAGGAGTCAAAGAGGAAGGAAGAGAAAAAGACAAGGACAGTAGTGACATGGAAACTTAAGACACAGATATGTTGAGTGAAAATGGAAAACATAATTCTATGATTTTACTGAATATATGTAAAAACATATGCACTGAACAAGGTGACATAAATTTATAAAAACATTACTTTGACTTAGGATTGTGAGAAATTTACTTGGATTTCTGTTATCTTTAATATAGCGCATACAACAAATAACATGAAGATGAAAGTAACAAATACATCATGTGTTACACTGTAATGAAAAAGAAATGCCTTTCTTTGAAAAATTCTAACTTCAAAGATCCTAGAATGTGTGTCTAACTTATTAGGGTGATATATATAGTGCCCAGCACCTAGTGACCATTCAGAAAACATTGAAAAATATTAGCACATACTTACCTGCTATACAACTGTCATCAGATATTGGTACATCCAGATAAATAAACCCTTTGTTATATAAACCTATAGAAGCAAAAGTACCTTGTTACAGATAGAATAGTAGACAGTAGCAACATTCTTTTTAAAAACTGATTCCTGCTGTTCTGTAAAGATTCTTACAACTGAATGCTATGTGAAGAAAAAATAGAAAAGAATTATGTTAAAGTTTTCAAATCTGTTTCCTTCTTATGCTCAAAACTATAAAATTTATCTTATCACTCATTTATATAAATTTCTAGTATATATGACTAATTATAGCTACACTAGAAAATAATGGACTAATCACATTTCAAACAATAACATACCTTAGGAAACAGCACTATGTATACCTAATTGATAAAACTCAACTGTTGATGGTTTAAACAAGTTTTTATGTTGACAAAAGACTATTTCTACTAACCACTTACTATGTACTACATTGTAATCTAGCGATCCAGCGAGTTGAGGGCCTGCATCAATGATCTTATCAATAGCGCATTTCTCAGGCAAAGTGCATATCTAAAAACACAAAATATTTTCAATTAAGGTCTGTCCAAATTAACTAATTCTTAAGTCTCCTGAAATCTATTCATGTTTAAAGCAATGATTATATGTCACTAGTTAAATGTACTACATATTTTTTTCTTTTATTACTCTAAAATTAAACAAAAAAGCTGTGCATATAACCAACAGTTAAGGTACAACATTACCAACAGAATACAGAAAACAAAGTAACTAGAAGTACCAATATTTGCTAGTGAGCAATATGTATGCACTAATAAGTATTAGTATTTACTCACCTTCTTTGAATTAGAATCAGATACATTTGCTGATTCTAAATCTCAAATCAGAAATTTATTCAAACTCCACATGAATATTATCAGTGACTGGAAGTTCACTATCTTATGACACAGTTTGACAGCTCTGTTAGGGAGTTCTTATACAATCAAAATTCCTGAGCCAAGCCTTACACTCACTGAATTTAATCTGTCGTCTGGAGTAAAAGTAAATCACAAACCAAAAAAAGTCCACATGTTCACTCACATTCCTTCAACCATACAGAGATATGACCTGGTTTCTAGGCCCCTCATGCATTGCCCCACCCCTTTCCTCTAAATTAGCATCCGTTCTAAAATGTATAAAGCTTGTATCAATTGCAGTCTGACCACTGGAAATATAGTTTCCCTTATCTTGACACTATCACCTTATCAAAGTACCTACCACTTTAGTACAGCAGTTCAGCAGACTGATTAAGAGCACAGTTCCATGGCCAACCACCCAGGTTAAAATTCTGGACCTTTTTTACTATCACTATGACTTGAGCCATTACTTCATTTCTGTGCTCATTTTCCTCACGTGTGAAATGGGGTACAAATGATACATACTTCTGAGGTTGTTATGAGAAGCAAACGAGACAATATAAAAAGTACCCAGCACACCTACCGAACAGCAAGTGCTCAGCAGCAAGCATTAGCTAATAGCACTGGTGGTGGCTCTGGCATGGCATTTTATATGAATCTTCAATCTAATCAAAATTCCCAGATTATTTAAGTCAAGTCTCCCTCATTATCAACAAGTATCTTTGAAACCCACTGATATTCTAGCCTACTAAGATCATTTAAAATTTTGAATTTAAGTTTAATTTTCTTCAGGTAAACCAAATAGTGTTACTTTATATATAAAGGAACTACAATTAAAAATAATAAAATGCTTTTAAAAATAAGAATCTTATGTCTAACTTTTAAAGATATCTACCTTTATATCATCTTCTGTGATATATCCAGCCTGCACCACCCACCACGCCTCAATGGCAATTTCTACCGGCTTTACTGGTAGCAGATCACGGGCTGTTTTCCTTCTGAAAAACTTCTGCAATGGTACAAACATATGATAATTTGCCATCAACCTAAAATTACTATTTTTTTTAAACTGATCATAGTATAAAACTGCTTCTAACATGCTAAATAAATACCTTTTAAAATTCTTATGTTTTAAAATCTGAAGTATTCTAGACATAGTGAATGAAGAAAGTCATTCTTGAATTATTTCAAAATAAATTACTTCAAAATACTAATGACTAAATCTGGATATAAATCAGGAAACTCAAAGGAAACCCAGAAGGTAAAACTGCATTTGGAAAATGTGTGCTTATTTCACCTACTATCTGAACCCTGGGAGTGGAATAAGCAAGTAAAAAGACCAACAGAGCAGAATTAATTTTTGAAATTAATTAAATGATTTATGCCTTAAATATCTTTAAATGAATAATCACTGAAGTTATCACCTAGAAAATACCAAGGAGCTGTTTTTTTATTGTTCTGCATTAAGCATATTTTATTTATCAAAGAAATTATAATTCATTATTTCTACATCTTAAAAAACTAATCTGACTGTGTGATAAGGAAGACAAGAAAAGTGAATGAAAGGGAAACAACTAACTTACTTTTGATGACCTACACTGATTCATCAGATCAATGTACTGGTTTCTTCCTATGCCAAGAAGCCTTAGACCTGAAAGAAAGGGGCTTCCCTTTAAAAACGTTTAATACATTCTCGTTTAATAAGTATACTCATAAGTCTTTCACAAAAAAAAAGCTTGGCTTCTGTTCATCTTTTGATTACTGACTGACAATATTTTCAAATTAAATAGATTCTTAAGACAAAATATAAAAGAAAAACCAAACTGGGAGAAATTAACTCAAGCCAACACTTTTGAAAATGATACATGAGAAAATTTTTTAAATGGAGAAGTCCTCCCAATTTCAGGAAGTCAAGGTGCACTGCTCAGCAAAAGTGTCTTCTTACACAACAGAACTATGTCACGTTTCAAATATATGCTTCATTAAAATAATAATAAAACACCAGAAAATTGGATTAGTAACAACTGTGTTAAAAATAATTATCTTTTTAAATTCTTATGTGTATTATGTTGCAAAAATATTGTGCACAAATTTTCTTCCCTCATTTGGCATATACTACAGCCCAAGTATAAGAAAAAACTTCATTCTTTAAAAATACATAGACTAGTCCCATTTTTCTGACTCTCAGTCAAAAATATTCCTCTTTTAGACATTTAGACTAAATTTTACACTTTACTTGTATCACCTCATAAAATTCCTATCAATAATGCTGCCTGCTATTCTTATCTTTCAAGTGTTTTGGGTTAAAAACACAAGCCTGACAGACAATATAGCATGCATGCTCAAAGACACTGTAAACATTGCTTCCTTCAGCATAATTAAATACTTACAGTCAGCAGCAGTAAAATTGGGCAACGAATCATAACTTTTCTCACTGTTCATAATGTCCTTTCAAAAAGAAAAAATTAAAAATTTTAAATTTTAAATGCAAAATGTCCTTAGATAAAAACACATGTGTAAACAGATATTACTACAGCCAAAGAGAATAACAATAGTTATTACACGAGGCACAGAGATCGGAGTTTGGCAACCTAAGTATGCATGCCACATTGTACCACTTATCATGTGGTCCCAACCTAATAACCAAAAATCAGTCTTTCAGGTCTAGGCTTCTCACAGAATCTAGGCTTCTCGGTGAATCCCAGACATATGCCCTATAACCTCTGCCCTGTGGAAGCTATGCAAGGAATACCTCTTTTAGAGCTCATGGTTCCAGTGTCTTCATACTTCACACCTGATCCTAGACTCCTACCCTGAGAGAAGACCATAAAGTGTCACAGCTCCATCGATACACCTCTAACACACGCACTGCCAACAGAGATTTTAACTACTTAGTCATCTTTGTTCCTATGAATCTCAATCAGCAGTGGAGTTAGATTCAGTATCCAGTTTCTTCCAACATCCCTGTTTCTCCAGTAACAAGCCAACTGTTTACTGTGGGGAGAAGACCCATTTTCAACCCAGGAACTACACCCAGTGGTGTAAGAATAGAAACCAGACAGCAGCAAGCACATGGACATAACTGAACTGGTAAAGAAAACAAAACTTCCCTCCAAGATCTCCCCGGACTTGTGGACACCAGCAGAGTAATCAAAAGGACAGCAGCAACTGTCCTACCTACTGTTGAGCAGCTGCCTTCATTATGCCTCCCTGGTTCTAGGGAAACGAGGCTGACAGAAAACAGGGCTGTCAGGCCTCGAGGTTTACTCTAGTATTTCCTCCCAAACAGGCACACAGAAGACATGGGACAGGAGAAGTACCCGTGAAGAAGCAGCTTAAGGAGAGAGGCAAAGGGAGCTCCTCTACAGGAAGCCCCAGCATAAAGGGAGCAAACCTCACTGCTTCTGCAGGTCCCCCAGCTCCTTTGGTTTCAGGCTTCTCCCTGTTCTGAAAGTGGCTGGTGAGCCCAAACAATAGCACTCAAACATAATTAAGTGGCAAATGGATACTATATAAATATTGCCAATCTTTACATAAAGCTCACTTAAAAACAATATATAACTAGTATTTAAAGTTATTCAACCCAAGCCTAAGAGCTCCTCTGGAAAAAGACTAACACCTAAAAGTAAACAATTACAGAAAGAGAGTAGCAGCCAGGACTACAAATACATTTCTCTTTTTCTGACATGTATTACACAGTGTTGGGTCTATATCATCATTTATTCTTTCTATGGTTAGTGAATAGTTTTAAATGCATTAAGTTTCTCTGAGCTTAATGTCCAATTCTGTCACCCTCATTTTCAACCTCAATCACATGTTAAAAGTAGTTATGTTTATACAGATTCTGCTAAAACAAATGACTGATTAACACCGTAATGGCACAAAGGATCAACAATGCCTTCAAGAACAGAGAATAAAAACAGATAGTTTTCTACTGTGAAAACACTGATAATCACAACTTCATGTACAAGTATGGCTAAAACTTGTTCCCATCAGCTGTTTTACCCTAAAAACTCAGAAACAATGTCTACTGAGAGGTACCGAGCTGATCATCCACTGAAAAGTGTCCCTGACATGTAGTCCCAGGCCATTCCTAATGGATCGCATACACTGTAAACTCACCTCCATAATCCCTGTATAATATGAAAATGGTGTTATCCTCAGGCCCTTCACCATAATATCTGATAAATGGTAAGGGTACAGCATGAGATGATCTCGACTGTATTTTAGTAGTTCCTCATAGTATTTGCGTTCATCTTTCTTGACATGTTTAACTGGAGAAAGAAGGAAATTATCCAGTTTTTTTCAGGTGTTTTATAGTTATGTATAATTATAGATGCTTTAAGAAATACTTTACAAACGAATATTAATTGAAAAGAAAAGTATATAGTTGAAAGAGAATAAGTGAAATGATCTAAACTGGAAGAAAGAAACAATTATACAACAAGAAACAGACTTCAAATTACATAGGTAAAAATTTGTAATAGTACAGATAAGCAGAGAAATAATTCTTACTACATCAGAAAGCAAGCATGGAACGTCCCCCCAAAATGTGCAGAACCTGAGCTATAATTCATTAAATCTGTTAATGTATTATTTTACAAGATAGCCAAACTGAATAGTAGTTTTCAATCAAGTCAAGTTTATTTTTAAAATTATTTGCTGGGTTTTGTTCTTTAAATGTTAAAAGACTTCTGACTTTCACGGAATATGTCCAAATAGAAAACAATCTCTCAAATACTGTGCTTAAAATAAAGAGAAACACATGGGAGGGAAGTCTAGCAGGGCAACAGAACAGACTAATCAAAGAAATCTGACAAGTAAACAGCAAACATTTAAAAAAAGGAGGAACAAAAATGATGGAACCAAGTATGTTTAAACTTGTTTCAATTACTACAGAAAGTTTTCACTGAAGTTCCTTTATCTGGAAAATTTATGGAGACAAAAACAAAAAAATTATTAAAAACTAATAACATACTTCTTATTTAAAGTGAAAAGAGGACATCTGAACAATTATTATTCTATAGATGAAAGAAGGCTATACGCAATCCTCTTTAAAAATTCATTTTCATCAGAATTAAAAAGTCCTTGCTAATGCATACTGGAAGGTGGAGTGGGTCAGTACAGGGTTTCTTCAAGTCTGTACAAGGACTAACAGCAGTATTATGAAATAGGTATTGAAAAGTTAGGACAGACTTATGAAAATGATAGTCATTTCCACCTATGTGCAAAAATGTCTCCACTTACCTAAGTTATTTCTGTATCGTAACTGATTGCGGATACTGTACAGGACAACCTGCTTTTCATATTCTCTCTGTGAATTTCCAAGACTCTAAAAAAAAAGATTTCAAATAGATTTAAAAATAGCTTCTAAACTAAACGGTACTTTTTCCCCATAAAGTTTCAAATCCATGCCCCCTAATTTTATCTTGGCACTTCTAAATTGATCTGAGTAAGAATATTTTCTTAAATTTTATTTACTTTCCTGCTATGGTTTTAAAGTAAAAATTCAATGTGTTTATTTTTAGTCTGCCTTTATGAAAGAACTTTCTGAAATTATCTGACATATTTAGTATCAAATAAAAGAGCAGTCGGAGAGCATAACTTCACTTAAGTTACCAAAAACTAAGTTCTACTTATGAAGATTTCCTTCCTGACTCTCACCATTTGGGTGTATTGAACAGATGCATGGCTTTTTACACCTACATTTATTTAAATTTAAGAATGGCAACTAAGAACAGGTTCCTGTCTGATAATTACTTATAGCTGAAGACTATGATTATTAAAAATTAAGATTTCTGGAGAATGTACATTGTAAATGTACCTCTAATGAGATTACTTATCATCATCTCTTTATTGCCTCATTAGAAAACATTTAGACAATTTTAGAATTCTGATTTTCCTTTTAATGGTCAAAAAGCTTTCTAGCTGAGCTTCAGTGTTTTAAGTTCAAAGTTGGGTTCTCAAGAAAGCAAAGAGTAAATCTGCCTGAGTATCATCAATGTGCGACCCTACACTTAATTTATGACCACTATCCCCCTTCTAATTACTAGGTATGATCTTTCCAACATGCTATAAAATGAAATTAGACATCTTAGGAAACTAATGACTGACAGCAAGATCAGAGGATTCCATTACTCTTATTCACAGGTTTTGAAAGCCAAGGTAAATGACTATACACATACTTTCACTTAAGGCAATCGTCACAAGATGGGTAAAATGCACATCTAAATAAACTGGCCCATAACTGTGCCTGTGGTGGGTTACATTTTGAGAAAAATGGGGCATGATGTATAAGAGTAAAAATCTTTCTTCCTGTATCTGAATGTTAGTTTATCACAGGTTAAATCATGATTTACAAGACTGCAGGGATGTATGTGCCTAAATTATCTCCATTCATTTTAACAGAGGTAGTTGGGAGTAAAGTCCATTGTAGAGAAACTACCATCCCCCTGTATAGCACCAAAGCCAGAGTCAGTAATGAAGATATTTAGGGGATTCAAAATATTAGTTTTCTGTAAAACTTTTAAAGAGTTTCCTCTAGCTCAAATGCCAAGTAAAAGTCTCTTTCTCAAGGAACAAAAAAACACACACATGCACACTTACAGAGAGTACAAGTTTACTAAAATCTTGGCAACGTCCAAACCTGATGTTTTGTCTTCTGCTTCAAATAAATCCCTTAATTTATCCTAACTTACAACAACTCTCCCCCTTTCAAATTTCTTTCCTGCTAACTCCTGAATAAAAAGTGTAAATCCAGCCACTCATACAAAAATAAATAAATAAAAGCCTATATGTTTAATATAACTAGAGAATACAGTAATTAAACATCTAAGCCTACGCTGCTAGGCAGTAACTAATGACTGGTCCTGATCAATCCATGTCTGTGCCCACAAATATCTTAAAACTACATTAAAAGTTGATTTCACTCTTCACTACCCCAATACATAAAATATAATCGCTTTGTTCACAAGATTCTTTGGCTTCTCTCCTACTCCTATCCCAAATTTCTCACCATTCACATTTTAAAAGTTACCACTGTTTTAAAGGCACACAAAGAAAGGTCATTTTACTTTCAGACAGTGCTGACCCTGCAGAAATACTGACCAGTCTGACAAATGAATTCGGGATGCATATAAAAGTAACTATAACAGATGAAAGCACAACATAGGCCCTGGCTGAAAAATACCCATTGTGCACCAGATCATGTCAAAAGCATAAAGCATTTTTTTCTAAAGTGTCTGCTTCTACAAACTGCAATTACATTGTGCATTTCACCAAAACAAAACAAAACAAAACAGAACTTTAAAGTTGACCCTTCTTGGATTATTAAGAACCTCCCATAAGATCTCCCTTAAAACAACTAAGAATTACTGTGAACAAGGAATACAAGACACTGCTAAACTACAGAAAAATCCCAAAATGTATTTTTTTAAAGTCCATCATAGCCCATTTCACATAGAAATGTTTCATCTCATCCACATAAAAACTACTGGCTTAAAATACATTTTAAAAAAATCCTGAATCACCTTCCCCCACCTTTCAGAACTGGGAAATGAGTTATTTCCAAATTAAATGTATCAAAACTTACCTGGAAACTCTATCAAAGTACTTAGTATATATAATGCCAAAAAACAAATTCTTTCCATACAAGGAATATTCCCCACTTTTAAAATGTTTGAGCTTTAGCTCCTGGAAGAAATCTCAGACTGATACCATCACTCACTCACTCCAAAAATATGTATTAAGAGCCAATTATTTGACAGGTGCTCAAAATACAAAAGCAAGACAAAGTAACTGAAAATGCAACCTAATGGGATAAGTTGTATCTATGGGTGTGAAACAGTGCTGTGCCTGCACATCTGAGGGTCAATTACTCCAGGTTTAAAAAAGTTGACTTCTCCAAGAGTCAGTCCCTGAGATTCAAGAAGCTACAAGTAATCTAGAGGAGACAGTGTAAGACTGGGTTTGCATTTTAGAAACCTCTACCCAATAAAGTGTGAAGAATGGATGGCAGAGTCCTATACTGAGGGCAAGAGACCAGACAGAACACTGATGTAGTAAACCAAGGGGTAACTTGACCAGGGGAAACTCTGGCAAAGCTAGAGAAAGTCTATGGAAGTAACTTGTACAGATGGCCTTTGCAACACCTTCTACAAGTGGAAGCTCATCCTAAACCAAAATGACCATTCTTTTAAGTGATTTTACCAAAATAAAAAAAAACAGAAAATAATAATTTAATGTCACCATTGGCACTTAGCCATAACACTGTAATTATTTTTAATAGTTGTGACTAAAGTTTAGAAATGCTTTTGCCAATACTAATTAAGATCAATTTTCATGTTGGACAATATCAAATCATCCATCTTCCTTCCATATTACTACATGTATTTATGTGAAAAGGACAGAGAAAAAATGGAAACAAAGAAGAGAAGTATTGTTGTTTCTCCCAGTTGTTTTCAGACATGCCACACAACCCTTAAGAACAAAAATGCCAAAGCCCTCATTCAAGCTTAACAAAAGAAACTTACTCCTTCAGGTTAGGGCTTTGTTCTTCCACTTAGGTAGCCACTGACAACCAAGAATTCTGACTTCCTAAAATTTATCTATTTTCTTGGGGTGTTTTTTGTATCTTAAAGTGAAAGCATTTTCTCTGCCACATGATGCACTTCCAGAACCTTCAATTATTCATTTCCTAGAACTAAGCCCACAAGCTCAGTAATAAGTATGCAAAGTAATCCTTATGCCACCACTACCCAAACTTTCCAAATGTAACTGCCCAGCAGCAATGGAAAATAACAATCTCACTCTCAACCTGTACAATGGGAGGAACCTGAAGGTTAATCTATGACCAGAGAAACAATGCCTTATGCATGTATCACTTACTTTCCTAAGATATAACGCCACCTGTCATGTGTATTTATTCATTTGTTAACTATCTTTCTTTACTAACATGTAAGTTCCATGAAGGCGGGGTCTTTGTCTTACTGACTGCTGCAAGTTACCCATATCTACAAGGCCGCAAAGCACGCAGTAGCTGTTCAATAAATACTTGTTAAACAGCCAAGTAAAAATGACACTCAAGCACGCTCTGACAAAAATTTTATGTCACTTTCTGGTTGAAACATCTCTAAACCCGTCTTGTCTAGAAGATAAAATCCAATAAAAACAAAGTGCGAAAGCGCTTTCAAAACTCGCCCAGAATGCTGTCCCAGCCTCATCTGCTACCAACCTCCTGGGACTCACAAAGCTCCACCTCCAAACACATCGATGTATCCGCACCTCCAACTCCGGTGATAATTAGTCGCCAGCTACTCTCAAAACATGCTCTTTCACTCCTCTAAGCTTTTTTAAATGGAAAATCTTTATTCCCTCCTCTCTCGCTTTTATTTGTCCTTTTAGGCTCAACTTAAACGCCCTACACATCCTGCCCAACGCTCCTGACAATTTCTTACTCCTTTCTCTGAAAGCCCACATGTACTGTAATGGAAGTTCGTATGAGCAGCTATCACCCTGTAACGCCTTCATTCGTTTCTCGTCCATTTCTCACTATCCTCAAGCTCTAGAGGTCAATGGCCATGTTTTAAATCAGTTTCGCAAGCGCCCAACCCAATGCCTGGTGGAAAAGACGCTGCAGGTAAAGGAACCAGGCGAGTACACTGGGCACTATTCCCCCCCATTTAGCAATGGCCCCATCCTGCCCGGTGGCCCCAGGGCCGTCCCCTCCTCACTCCCGGACTGCGGGTGGGTTTTCCCTAGACCCTGGTGGGGGTAAGGACCGCAGTCGGTAGGGGGGAGCCAGCCCCCGCCCCGCAGGCGAGGCGAGCAGGTGACCGAGGGGCGGAGCCCCGCCCCAGGTTCCGGCCGTACCTGCCTCACGTTGGCCGGCAACTTGCTCCAAGGATAGTTGTGGCGGATGTGGAACTCTACGTCTATGTTCATGATGCCGGGAGCCCGGGCCGGCGGCGGCCGCGACCGCGGCTAAAACGACTCCTCGCGCCTGCCGGCCCTCGACTTGTCAAGAGAGCCCGCGGGGGTCCCCGCGCCTCACACTGCGAAAGGCCGGGGCTGCCCCATGGCCTGGGCTTCCGACAGCTCGGCGCGGCCCGGGCCACGGGGCACAGAAGCCTCGCAGATGGGCGGCAGCGGCACCACGGCAGCTCCAAGTTTCTTCCTAGTTTCGTCCCGCCGGAAATGGCTTTGGGCTTGCGTCACTTCCGCTCACTGGCGTGAAGCCGGAGGGACGGGGCACCAGGCTGGCAGCCAGCCCCGCCCTCTACACGCTGAGGGGCGGAGCAACTAGATGATGCCACCTGCTACCTGGATAACAGGCCTCTTGCCCACGCGCTTGGTATCTCGCCGGCAGTCTCTGGATGAATAAGATAAGCGCTTGGGTTTGCACTGCCACTGTTGAATGACCCGGTTTCCCCAAAATGTAAACCCGGGTGGCCCAAGAGCGTCGGTTTCAGGAACGGGGGTCGGTTTTCTGATAAAGAGCGAGTTGGGAAGGGGCCTATAGCTGGCTTCAAATAGTGCAAGAGCAATGAGCCCCTGGCGGCTCTCCATAGCTAACCCCAAAACGGGGCTAGGTGGACGCCGTCCAGGTTCTTAAAAGAACTGGTAAGTCAGGGCTTTCCCCCCAAAACTGAACGAGAGGCCGCAGGAGTAAAGCAAAGGTCTGGTATCCTTCATCCCTTCCAGGTAGCTGCTGCATCTTGTGGAAGAGAAACGTTGGCCTCAATTTCAAGGGTCCAAGTTCTTAAAATGTGGGAATTCAAGGAGATGAAATTTTAGATGAAGGTGGTGCTGACAAGTGGGGTTGGCCCAAAGGGAATCTAGGAAATAGAGGAATCCCTCACAAGGGGCCTCTTTGTTATAGCTTTCTTCTGCTCCACACAAATGCCCCAGAGTTACTTCTAAAGGCAGAAATCCAGCCTATCTTTAGTGAGGTCTTTGGGAACAATTTCTTGCAGAATTTGTCCACAGACAATTCAGTATTTTGCAACTATTTAAATAATGTTCTATTATGCATGGACAGATGTATATACCAAGAATATTTTATAAGGTGCCTAGCCTACATACACTTCAGACAATGTAATGCGTAGCCGGAAGCTCATTTTGTCTGATGAGTTGAAACAAAAAGGTCTACGCTGCCCTTGTGTGTGTGTGTGTGTATTGGTCTCATGTTATCCAACAATAAGAGCCCATAGCTAAGTGCTTTGAATCCTGTGTTTACAGACTCTTGTCATCATATCTATAAAGTTAACAGAACCCTGACCATAACATTTATTCAACAAATATTGATTGCCTGTCTACTATGTATCAAGCCCTTGACTTGCAGCAGATTGTTTTTCTCCATAACATTGTGAAAGAATAACACTGCTATTCTCCTGATTTAACAGAGGTGGAAACTGAGGGTTGTTTCCTGTCAGTCAGGATTGTCTGACTTACACATGACATCACACAGGTGGTAGTGACAGAGACAAACTGGAGCCCAAGGCTGTCCCATGCCAGTGTCATCTCTTTAATCTTCACTTCAGGCTCTCACTTACTAAACTATTTTGCTTCCTCTTCCAGTCTGGACAATATTCATTTAAAGTCAACAATATAAATCCCCTCCAAAATAGTCTTTAATAATTCCAAGTGTTGAATAACTTGTATTCTTCCGAAGTCCAATTAATGCAATGTAAATACAATGAAAACATTATAGTAATCCCAATAAACCATTATTTTGTTAATTATAGCAGTAAAACAGGCAAGCACCTGCTAAATTCGAGGGTTTTTTTGATCAATAAATATTGTGTATACTGTGGACACATCAAACAAAAACTCTTAACAGTAGAGAGGGGATAGTGGAAATGAATACATGCCCACTACATTAGTAACACACAGATCTTTGAAATTTTGACCATAATGAATAGAAAAGATCCTAATTCAGTGAATAACTGACAAAAGCAGAAATTTGAAGGAGGAAATGGTAGTGGGTCAAACCTATGTGTACAGGAAGAATCCAAATAATATGCCCTTCAGAGTAGGAATTGGTGACAGAGTTTGACTTACAAAATACAAGACGCTAGCTAAAGTACTGGTTGGTCTCATTTTCACCCAGGTGACCAGTGTTTGAGGATTGAGAACAGCAGTTCAGAGACCATAGGTTAACCCACAGGGCTCAGTTGCCCCCTCTGTTGGGAAGTACAGGAAAAAGGGTGCTCGCTCAAAACACCAGGAAGCAGAGAACTGCTCATTGGGTTCCATATGTAGCATTCATTATATCATCATGACGAAAATGTAAACAATAACGTCCACCCTTTTAAGTCTTTGACTCGGGCCCCTGCCATTTCTGCTTCAAGAGACATTTGCTTTTCAAATTCCAGAGAGCTCAGAAACTGCAGTGTTTGAAGCCCCGTCCCAGAAATTGCCATCCAAATTAAACGTGTGGGTAAACAATGTGTTCAAAACTATATGTGCAATGAGATGCAATCTTATCTGGCTTTCCTAAGTCAGACTAAGGAATGTTAGGAATTGGTGGCTTTGGCAATCTGCCCTTCAGAAAGACTACAGAACCATTTCATTCCTAAAGTTCCAACAAAAATAATGAGAAGCAAACCTGAATGTTCACTGTCTTATCATCTAATTTCACAGACCCCATCATATTATTCCTTTGGTTGATACAATAATGGCACCCAAAGGTGTACTGTCTTAACCCCTAAAACCTGAAACTACATTACCTCATAAGGCAAAATGGACTTTGCAGATGCAATTTAGTTAAGGATCTTGAGATGGGAAGATTATCCTGGATTACCTGTGCGGGCTCCATGTAATCACAAGGGTACTTATAAGAGGGAGGCAGTAGTGGCAGAGGCAAAGGCAGTGGAGATGTGACAGTTGGAGCAGAGGTCAGAGTGACAAGAAATAAGGGAAGGCTTCTGGAAGTGGCAAAAGGGAACAGATTCTCCCCTACAGCCTCCAGAAGGAACACAGCTCTGCTGACTTTTTGGACTTCTCATTTCCAAAACTGTAAAATAGTGAATTTGTGTGTATTTAAACCACTGAATTTGTGATGATTTGTTATAGCAATCACAGGAAATTAATATACTTCCCCAGCAGTAAAAAAGTCCAACACCCAAATAGCCAATGCATTACATTTCATGATCAAATCATAGTAATTGCAATGTAAATAACCTTAGGAGGAATAATAGCTTTTCAGCTTTTTATTTTTTTTGGATGCAGGAGCTATCACATCCTTTTCCGAGAGCAAGATTGAAAGAGAAAGAGCTAGGGGATTAAATGAGGCCAGAGAAGCACCTGTAGAGGAGGAAATGGTGTCTTGAAAAAAAAAAAGAGGAGGAAACCAATGTAAACATTTTCTATTTCACAATTTTGCCTGGGCCTGACCTTGGCCATGGGTTCCCCAACGCGTATATACTCTGCTCTGTTCTGTGAACCAATTCATCGCCCACCGATGCTCAACACCATGGCCTAGTTTTTTGCCTTTGAGGCTGTTCCCCCTGCTTTGAATGCCTTTCCCCACACCTTTGCACATCAGGCTCCCTTCATGCACCCTTGTCACTTAGATGGCCTTCTCCAACTGCTCCGTCAAGCTTAGCTTCTTTTCCTTCCCTCTCTCTGATACATTACTTTGATTTATTTCCTTCATTGCAAGCAATCATTATCTGATATTATCATTTTTGGTTTCTTGTTTATTGACTGTCTCCCCAGGAAAAATATAATTTCCACAGATGAAAAGACCTTGCCTGTTTCATTCATCAGTTTATCTCCAATTTGTAGAATCATGCCTAGCACATTATAAGTGCTCAGTAAATACCACTGAATGTATTGAATGAATGAACTACTTACATGACATCCGAGCTCCTAAACATCACCTTCTCAGTTAGGCCCTCCCTGACCACCTCCTTCAAAACTGTAATACATCTCCAGCACTCCTCTGCTGCCTCCCCTGCATTTATTTTTCTCCACAGCACTTATTACCATTTGATATATATAATAATTTACTTAGTTTTTTAAATTATTTTTCTCCCCCATCAGATTGGAAATGCCCCAAAGGGTGGGGGGGGAGCTTTTGTTTGCTTTGTTCTCTGCTCTGTTCTCAGGCTTAGAAGAGCACATAGTAGGCACACAATCAATATTGAATGAATGACTAGATATTGCCTATGGAGCAGAATTCTCATAAAAATCCGAATTGGGGGTTCTCTTAAAAATGTGGAAAATCCAACAGCATTAGACCCCCATTTCCTACACCAGTCAGTTGCACTGAGGACAGATTCTGGGCCATATTCTCTACTACTCCCTACTACCTCTCTTATGGAGGCCATCAGTTGTAAAAATCATCTCACTTGCACTTTATTTTGGAGTGGAGAAATATTTCTGTACCCTTGTCTGCCGAAAGCAAAGAAAACGAAAGCTAGGTTGAAAAGGCGAGCTGTCCATCCTCTCCTGCATTATTCATTTCAGAAATACTAGGACAGTTGCAGCTCCCTACACATGCCATACTGTTTAATCCCTTTGGGTCTTTGCATATAGAATACCCCTTTTGGAATACTTTTTCCTACTTATCTACCTAGAAAACTTCTCATCCTGACATCATGAAGGGAACACTGAAGGGTGAGGAGATTAGAATGGAGAAGTGGGAAGGGGCAAGATCATATAGGACCTTTTTCTCTACGTTAGGGAGTTTCTAGAATTTTTTTTTTTTTGCAAAGGATGGGAAACAACTGAGAATTACAAGCCTGTTTTAGAGAGAGGTGAGAGGCCCTCTGCCACAGAGCCTGTGAAAAATAATATTGTATATTTTTAATACAACAGTATATTACTGCCATCTGAGGTCAGTCTGTGTTTAGAACATTTGTGGCCTGGTTTTCTTTAAAATGAGCTTTCCAATTCAAGCCACGTGAACAAATGCTGAACAATTGTAATAGTTTAGGGGCCCACTAGGGGCTGATCTCACACAACATTTCTACACTAAAACCTTCAACTTCTTCACTTCCCCATTTCTGACTGTTAACTTTTATCCAAACCAGTATCTCGAGCCTTAAAGTTCTTGAAATTTTTTCTCCAATTTGTCTCCAGTATCTAAGCACCAAATACTGTCAATTCTCCCTTGCAAACTGATATATCTGGGACTGCTGGGCAGCGGTCCAACTGAGGTTTGTACAACCTCAAAGTCACCACTGAGCCTAAAACTTTATGCTCCTTGGTAGATCAAGTAGAAAAGGTAAGTTGGTCAGCTACAAAGCATGATTTAGCCTTAATTTAAAGTATTTTCACAATATCCATGATAAAGAGTAAAATCACATTTTAAATGGATTTGTGAATTCCACAGTTGGTACTCAATTTTATTTTTTAAAAGAGGTTGGACTAACTGGAAAAATAAATAAAAGAGGTCAAAGGGGTGACATTATGAAAGCCTACAGGAGTGAGGAGGTATCTAGAGAGTTCTCAGTTTCTTCCTCATTACCTCATCAAATTAGTTAAGTATGTGGATAAAATACAGAAAAAAATTTTTTAATGCTAGATTTTTTTCCTTTTTTAATGAGGGGAGATAGTCATAGGGGCTTGAGACTAACCTGAGAAGTTTTTAAAACTACCAACAGTCAGGCCTCAAACCAGATTCATTATATCAGAATTCTCCAGTTGGAGCCCAGGTGCAGCATATTTTTCAAAGATCCCCAGGTGATTCAGTGCACAAGTATTGACAACCACTTATCAGGCCTCTTTGCGCCTCAGTAAGCAATTGTTGGAATGAATTTGTAAAATGAAGATGGAACAAAGATGACTTATGATGTCCATTCTAATTCTACAACTCCATAATCCCATGACCAACTATAATAACTTTTTTGCATATGCAAATTGATTCCCCCAGTCTAGGCTTTGTCATAGGAGAAATAAACAGACATCTATTCACCATTCGGTAGATGAAGGAAATAATTTCTCCACCCTTTGATAACATTGGGAGAGTCCAAAGGTAAATGCTTATATTATTCAACTAACAGAAGTGATCAGAGTTTGTGTTACACATATGGCACTGGTCCATCACAGATCTTTTTAGCTTATTTGGGTGTATTGTCACAGTGACTTAGAACCTGACTAAAATGAAATAATTTTTGTTTCCTTCTACATTGTGTCATTCAAAGTTTACACCTGTAGCAATATATAATCTATTAACTGTCTAACAGGAAATACGAGTTTGTCTACTAATGTAAACTGTGATCAGGGATTAAATTCAAGCATAGTAGGAATGTGTCATGACCTCTGTAAATGAGATCTGAGTGAGAGATAGGATACTTGCTTGTCTAACACTGCAACTGATCCTGGGAACATGTACATTGGCTCTTTCTTGGCCCAGGTTTGGGTAAGCATTTGATCTCTCATTTACAGAAATGTGAAATTCTCTTTCTTTTAGAATTTGTGAAGATTTAGTTAACTGTGTGACATCTTAGTGACCATATCTTCTTAGACTTTGTATGGCCTTAATTTATAGTAATTTTTTTTTTCTCTTCTAAAGAATGTACAGGACAAGTGAGTTTTATAGCCAACTGAGTCCTATACCTGGTGAAGGGTAAGCCCAGGGAAGCAAAACTCAGGAAAAATTAATCAAAAAGCCAGCATCATCCATTTGCCTTTGAGAAGATAATGATTATTACAAAGAAAGACAACTAGAAAGTCAAGATTCACCTTTTAGAATAAAAAATAGAATTTTGAATCTCAGCAAGACAGTAGTCTTGAAAACTAGGTTTTGTTGAAAAAGTATTTTCTGAATTATTTTCATTCCCATTGGCCTATCTTGAGGAGAAGTGGGAAGAAGATAAAACCTTCAAGGTGGAGCATTTGCCAAATAGAAACCATTGCCCCAGTGAGATGACTGTATTTAAACAGGAAGAGGCCAGTTTAAGACTATCTTAATTGGTAGATTTAAGGCCCCAGTCCCCGTCCTCACACTACCCAGTGGGGGGAAGGGGAAGGACAATTATGTCCACTTTCAAAAATGACGCAGCTACATTTTTCTTGTCTATGTGAGTATGTGGACATTTTCAACCTCCTAACAAATGCCAGCTTTAATCTGAGTCAAGATTTATTTTCTGCATGTAGGAGATGAACAAGACGGACCTGGAGGGACAGACAGTCCCTCGCTAGGTCCCTGCTGAGATAGTATCACTATCCACACTCAGGATCCTTGGGTAGTAAACAGCGGGAGGGCCTGTCAAGAGGGGAAGCTTGGCAGATCCCATGGGCTGCTGAGAAAGGAAGGAAAAAGAGGGCCCAAACTGTGACTCACCAAGCACCCACACCTAAGGAACTGCGGGGATCCTTCAAAGGCTTAGAGCTCCTGTGGGATTCCTGTGGCAAATAAACCTGAGTGTGAGAAGTAATAGTGCTTCATGGATTCCATCAGTGAAATTAATATGAAAGACAGTAGTTAATTCCCAAATGTGAAAGAGACACAAAGCAGGTGACATTTGGGACTAAAAATCCCAGAGGAAAATCTCTCCCTTTGTAAATAGGGGAAGACCCAACACCTGGACCCTGCCTCTCTCTGGATTCTTGCAGCCCAACACAGAAATAGAGTTAGCAACTCACTTTGTCTTGCTGCCAAATACTGATTTCTGACTCTGGAGAAGGGTTAATTTACCAAAAAGGATACATTATTTCAACAAAAATCTGCTACGTGGTTTTCTGTGGGCAAACCTGAATAGATCTTAGGGGTCCAAAGGGAGGGCAAGGTGCTTTGGCTGCCAGGATTGATTGAGAGATGTCATGGAGGCCAGGCACACTAAAAAAGGATTGAGTGATACTCTCGCTGGACTTGGGGGTCAGTGAATTAATGACCAGAAAGCTGAGAGATGACTTGTCTTTTTTAGGTATTCAATGTTTTATGATATATTAACATATCATGATCATAATATTGACCTTTGTATTTAAAATCCTAACGAACAAATGGGCCTAGTTTATGATCTATTCTATTTTTACATAGGAGACCATACACACACACATATTCTTGATCTAATCAAACCCCAAGTCAAGGAAAGAAATGTGGACTGGCTTAAATATTTAAAGAGATTAAGGGCACTACAGTTTCTTTCCAAGTGTACAGCCACTGGATTCTAGAAAAATAAGAAGTTCATTGTTCATTTTATAAGTAAACTACAAAGTTAAAGGTTCACCACATATTGCATTAAAAACTGATAGCTGGCACAGCCAGGCACTGTGTATTTATTTCTGATATGAGACGCTAGACACACCTGCTATTAACAAACAATGACATGATACTGGGAAAGGCTACCCAGGAAAACATACCAGAGCTGCTGACTCACATCATTTCAGCCTCCTGGTAATCATTTCTGAGTTCCTTGCTGAGATACTTCAGAATTCTCTAGACCAGGAGTTCTCAACTGGGAGCGATTTTGTCCCCAAGGGATATTTGGTAATGCCTGGAGACACTTCTGGTTGTCACAACTGGAGAAGATGCTGCTGGCATCCATGGGTAGTTTCTTGCTGGCCTAAAATGCATAGGATAGCCTATAACTCACAAAAAGAATGATCTGGCCCAAAATGTCAATAGTGCTGAGATTGAAAAATCTCCTCTGACCTACAAACCATTTGGCATGAAAATGAGTACTCTAAAAGCATTCACCTCCAAATTTGGGGCTGAAAATCCCAAGTCAGCCCTGAAGATCTTTGGTGAAAACATTGTACAGGAATCCATATCCACCCCAATTATTCAGTTGTCAGGTAGAGAGTAGTTGCCTGAATTCAAATTTGCATTTGACTATTTACCAAGAGACCTCTGGTTTTTCAACCACTTTATGCCTTAGGATCCCCATCTGTAAAATGGGGAAAATAACAGTAACTATCTCATTAAATTGATGTGATGTTTAAGTAAACAAACACGTGAAGTGCTTAGAACAGGGGCTAGCCCATAGCACTAAATAAATGTACACTTTTGTATTATTGTTACATGGCACGAAGAAAAATTCCAAGATTAACATTTCTGTTGACTGATTTTCAGAAGTTCGGTCATTTGAATAATAATTTTATTATTTCCAAGTATCATCTAAACTACTATTTACTCAGGATTCTTCTTTAAATTGTCACTTTACACTCTTCATAAACTTTTTGCGTCATTCACAGGTTGGACATCTTCATTTTATTTTCCTAATACACATGAAATAGTGCAACTATCAAAGCAAAGTTTTTGTGTTCCACATTAAATCATCCCATGTGCTCCATTGGTAGACATGCCACAATTCAACAGCCGGTTCCATGAGCTTCCATGCTTCAAGGCTTCAGCCCTGGGAGGCTGAGGTGGCAGAGATGTTCTCACTGTCCAGGATCACCCAGTATTGAGTGAGTTCCCAGAACTGCAACTCAAATGGAGAGGAACTAGGCAAGGAATGTAAATAAGTGGCATGAGGGAGGTTAGGGAGTTGGGGACTGCAAACTTGAACGTTTGTACCTCATCTACAGTGGGCACTCACTAATTAGTTCCAGTCATTTTTCATGTGGGGATGTAAGCCCTGTACTACCAGATCTGATTTTTCAAGACAAACAGTGACTCTTGAGTTTTTTGTGAAATTGTTGAGCAACCAGTTCAAACACCCACTGTGGAGGCAACACTGATAGGCCCCCTGAGGCTGTGAGCCAGCTTTAGTCCTCAGGCCCCCTGTATGCAAACTAGGTTGTTCCTAAGGCGTCTTGCCTCCTCCGCCCCAGTGGAACGTTTTATTGAGAGGCAAGTTGAAGTAGCCTCCCTCTACCCATGTAATATTAGTAAGACTTCAAATAGATAATAATATTAAGTTATTATTTACCAGTATTAATTCATTAAGCAATAATATTAATATCATTTACTGTAATTAATATATATGATATATAATAATATAATTAATATTAAGTAATAAATCTTTAGTATTTGCACAGTGCTCTGCACTCAGAAGGGGAGGTAGGTGAGTCTGGTTTAGTTCAGCAGAACTTTATCAAACATGTTGGGTTGCCAAGTGGTAGGAAACACAGGGGTGGGTGATAATAACCAAGTCCATCTTTGAACTCAACACCACAGTTTTAACACACCTTTATATATTAGTCAAGGTTCTCCAGAGAAACAGAACCAATAGGAGGTGTATCTATCTGACTGACACACTCTTATCTATCTATCTACCTATCTATCTATCTATCTATTTATTTATTAATTACATGAATTGGCTCACACGGTTTTGGAGGCAAAGATGTGCCACAATATGCCCTCTACAAGCTGGAGAACAAAGAGAGCTGGTAGTGTAACTCATTCCAACTCCAAAGGCCTAAGAACCAGGAGCTCCAAAGGTCAAGAGCAGGAGAAGACGGATGTCCAGGCTCCTCAAGAAGAAAGGGTGGGAACTGGCCCTTCCTTTGCCTTTTTTGTTCTGTTCGGGCCTGCAACAGCCTGGAGAATGTCTGCTCTCATCAGTGAGGGCAGATCTTTACTCAGGTCTACAGAATCAGAAGCTAATCTCTTGGAAACTCCTTCACTGACACACCCAGAAGTAATGCTTTACCAGTTACCGGGGCATCCCTAAGCCTAGTCAAATTGACATATAAAATTAACCAACACACTTCCAAACCCAAGGTACCCTGACTTCTGGCCTTCCTCTCCATTCCAACCCCCTCTGGCCTCTCAGGCCCCTAGAGTCTCATCAGTTACAACAGGACCTTGTTACCTTGGGTGGTGGCTCTAGACAAAATTCCACCAAATCAAAAAATCTGCAGTGTATATAGTATCTATAACTAGGCACCTGGGGTTTTACTGCTGCTGATGTTGAGTGCTGTTTACATGCCTATACAATGCAGTTGATTTTTCTACAAGAAGGTTTTTGTGTATCTTCAACCAAATAAAAATGTTCCTTTTAATGGTCTTTGTTGTACTCATTCGTTTTAAATATTTCCCCCTTAGGTTTCCCCTCCAATCCCCAAAATTCCCCTGATGACACTGAATCAACAACAGTAAATATTCTTATGTAGAAAAGGAGTTACCATCCAGTGGGATTTTGGTATTTGCTGGGGGAAAAAAAGTACTGTGTCCAATTCTTACTGCTGTTCATTTTGTATATCCATTTAGCACATAATTATCTGTGTATTTGTCTTCTCAGATATTATTAAATATCTTCAAGGGACAGAGCAGCTGGTTAGATATCTTCACTCACTGGTAATTTAAAAGGTTTCATGTTTTTAGCCACTTAACATGTACCCTAAAAGTAAAATGTAAAATTTCAACTTGCTTTTCTCAGGGGAGGCTGATAAATCCAAGAGTGAGATTAAAAGGGGGATTTTTCAAAATTATGGAAAATAAAATAAGCCTTTGTATCTAAATTACTAATTCAATTTCTAGTAATGTTTGATTTCATTTGTTACCTTAAGAATTCTATCTATAAAAATAGTCTTGGTTATCAGGAAAAGTTGGGAAGCCTTAGTTACCTGTTAAAAAGTGATGTGTAACTTCATCACTTCACTCTTTGGCAACTACATTTTCTATGGCATATTGATCAGCAGGTGATTTATTAGCTTGCTTTCTACTTATTATCTGTTATCTCTATGGCTACAGACTTTATTTAAAGGGAGCTGAAATCTGAAATGCAGAACGAGAAAAAGATTTTTATGGACCTGCATTATCTCGTCTGCCTTTTGCCATGTGTAGATCATCAAGTAAAACTTACCAGACTCCTGAGTGGAGCCCACACATGCTGAGGTCCTTGGGAGAGCAAAAGACCTCAGAACAAAGAACTTTCAACATGTGCCTTCTTTATAAAAAGTTCGGCCAGTAATAGAGAGCTAAAATGTGGGGGAGTTGGAAAGGCAAGGAACTTTTCCTATCTTAGGAATCTTAGTCATAGCGTCTCCTTGTAAAGTAAAATGTAATTTATAACATGGAACCGGCTTTAAGATGCCATAAAAGTAAGAGGAGTCTGAAAATGGGGATCTTGCATCTTGCTACTGGTGCTTTGTCCAGAATTATGAAATAAAAACATTTTTTGCACATTGGATTTTGCACAGGCAATGCTAACAAATTAGCAAATTTTGGAACAACAGAAAAAGTTGTTTTTATTGATGCCAATACATTTAAGTGAGAAAAGGCTACATAAATGGTAATAGTTGGAATCTTAGAATCATAGTAGTCTTAAGGTGGAAGGGATTTTATGAAGTACTGGTCTAACCCCTGGCTGTAAAATTAAAAAAATGGAGCCCATAAAGAAAAAGGGACTTGTTCATGGTCATCAGCTACCTACAGAAACAGGAGGGTGCAGAGCACCTTATTGTGCTGGCCAGGAAACTTATATGTCTCTGGAATGATACATACTCACTCATTCACCTTTGGGTGTGAATCCCAGCCTTCCTCCCTGAATTGGTTTAAAATGAGAAAAACCTGTGTACAACCCCTACATAACCCCCCATACGTTTTCTCCAGCCAAATTATCTATTTATTTAAGGAACATTTGCATGAATTAAATTCCTACTCAAGACATTTTTATAATTCCTTAGAGTCTTTCATAACAAAATCTGGCCTGTGACAGCTTTCTAAGAATTCAGTGCTGTCAAACTCACTCAACAGAGACATGGAAGCTGCATTATTTCTGTGGCACAGGTGCCATCCAAAGCTCCAAATACAGCAAGGTCAAGAGGACGGAGTCATTGCCCTGCTGCAGGAAGTCCTTACTCAGGGGTGAGAACGCATAAGCAGGGAAACAAACAATGCAGTGGGGTGATGGCTGGCCTGGGGAGGCAGCTCACAACCCGCAGTGCTACATATTCATTTATTTTATCTTGTGTTTGTTTGATCAGTTTCTTAGATGAAACTTCTGAATTCATAGATAGCCTGTTTCTTCTTATCACCCTGCTAACTTGCTTTCCAAGCCCCTCCTTCAGCCGGCTGGTCTCCTTCTGCGTGCCCTTCATCTGCACATCTCAAGACTCCAAAATTCTGCACGGATGGCTGTCTGGCTTGGTCCCTGCCCTCTGAACTCTTCTCTCTGGGGGTCTCTGGCACCTCAGCTTCCACATTCCCCTCCTAGGGTAGCTTCTTCCTTGATGGCCTGTGGCTGAAGACACCAGCACTGAATCCCTAGCACTCCCTCTTGAAATCCTGGGTTCTCTTCTGCGTTTCCTACTGCAGCCATTCTCATCTAGACTAACTCCCCAAGTCTTCCCAACACCCCTTCTCCCTGTCTTCCCTTGGGATATAACGAGGTGTAAGAAATACCTATTTGGTCATTCAGTTGACCAGATATATATTTCCCAACTGTATTTGGTCTTCACCCACAGTTCCTGAAAACACTTCAGAGCCTTAAAGGTGAAATGGGTTAATGAGACTTTTGGACCCAGAGTGGTGGTGTGGTGGTTGGGGGTGGGGGGTGGATGCTGGAGGTTGAATCAGCGAAAGGCCAGTGATTTAGTCAATCATAACTGTTCAGTGAAACTCTCACAAACACCCATGAGAAAAATATATCTCTTTTTTTGCATCTACTTCTATGTTGGAGAGAGCTTCCACGCTTGGGGAACTTGAACACTCCCATGTGCCATCGAGCCAGGCCCCAAGCTCCATGAGGATAGAAGCTCCTTTATAGGGGACCTTGCCCTGTGTCTCTCTTCATCTGGCCGTTACCTTGTATCTTTCACGGTATCCTTTGTTCAACTGGTCAATGTGGTTTCCAGTTTTGTCCCCTCTCTGCTCTTCCCCACAGCCTTTCAGATCCCTGCTGCTCCCCACTCCCAGAGGAAGGCCCATGGCCCCTCAGAGCCTTCCTCCCCCCTGCGGGCCACCATTTCTTCTTTCCCAACCTCTGTGACATACCTTGTCTGTGATAGCCATTTCAAACCTCAATTATATCCTGGTTTCCAATTGTACTTTTTAATATCTTATTCCCTACAAATAAGTTTTAAGTTTTTGGAGGGCAAACACCCTGGTTTTTACCTTCCTTTCTTGTGCCCCGAAGGGCCTGATGCAGTGTGAGAACACTCCTCACTTAGCATCAATACATATGTGTTACTGTGTTAGGTCCAGGCTCTGGACTTCTGCAGTGTAGACCAAAGTGGATGTTCATCTTCACAGAAGGACGGACAACGCAGCCCCCTCCACCAGCCAGCACTGAACCAAAGCTCACAAGGGCAAAATCCACAGGACAGAGCCGTGAGAGGAGGGCCGCTGCACGGGCATGTGGACAGCTGCTGAACGTGCCTGTGGCAGCGGCCAACCACAGGCAGTCGGCCCAAGAGATTGTGCTTTAAGGGAAGGGCACTTTGCTCCTTTGATGGCTTCAATGTCAATTCTCAGCCTCTGAGGGTTCAAAACATTCTGGTCCACTATTTCCACCTGTTCCTCCCATCCTCATAATCTCCCTCGCCCTTTGTGCTTTTCTTTCTCTTCTCCTATTTCCTGCATGCTGCTTCTTTTGCTGTTCTGTAGTGGACATCTCGTTTTGGCCAGCCAACCATGCATTAACCCTTCTTATATTAAGAGCACCCCAATTTTTCTGTGGAAGACCACTCCTTCCCCCACTCAGACCACTGGTGTGGGTGGGCTTGGCTTCTTTCCAGAGGTGAAACCCAGTCCTCACAACATGCCCCCAGTCACAGCAGCTAGTTCAGAGATGAGCATGAGTCCCAATCTGGGCCAGAGAATCAGATCAGGATGTATATTCAAACTTAGGAGAAAGGAAAGCTCATTTTCTTTCCACTAGTTTTGGAATTGTGAGGATGAAAATGTGGACCTGCTGGCAGCCACCTTGCCTTTGAGAAGGGGGATCCCTTTGATAGGGAAGAAAGCAAAACTGAGAAATGCATCCTGGAGATATATTTTGAGTAGCTGGATCCAGCTATGCCTGAAGCTAGATATTTTTTTCCAATTAAGTTATTGTAAGTCAGGTGTTTAGTCACTTTGAACCAAAACAATCCAAATACAGCTTCCTAAATCTAAATTGTTCATAGTATGTTAGGTCTGGAAGTAAACGTAGAGATGAAGTCTCTTACATGTACATCGTAGACACCCAAGCACTGGATAAAGTATAACTGTGATATGATCACACTTGACGTTATACCAGAGACCAGTCAAAACCCCAGTCTATCTACCCAGAGCTACGGTTTTTCTGTCACAAATGCTACATTAAACAATGTGTCTTTCCTCATCTGGATATTTTATTCCCCAGCTAGAGCAGCACCCGAGATGGCAGGGGCATGAGCTATGCCCTAGATTTTTCATATGCCCTATAGCCTGGCATAGCGTCTTATATGAGGCAAATACACAAAAAGTACTTCTTGGCCAATATGTGACTTAAGACATTTTTTTTCTGTGAGATTTTATATTTATGCTTACAAGATGAAATGTGTTACTTTCAGGGTTCTTACTACTGTAAAAGTATATGCATATGAAAAATATAATTGCTTTTAGCAACTGTAATTTCCTACAGATTTCAGTCTTGTCTTAGTCAAGCAACAACTTTTATTAACTAGCATTGCATGCAGACATTGTGGGGATCTGTCAAGCAATAAGCCTGTCCCTGCTCTTGGGAATTTATTTACTAATGTGGAGAGGAAAACACAATAAACAAAAATGACAAACATTTTGTTTTTGTGAATATGGAGGAAGATATCAATCTAAGAAATCAACAACAATTTTGGGGTTCTAAGTTACACAAATTAAATAAAATACTATTAATTCTCCCTGCAGAAATAGATAGCAGGCAACTTGGCCATTCTATTTAGAAAATCAGCATCTGTGTGCTTTTGTTATTTTAATGAATATGGTATAGCTACAAAATAATCTGAAATACCTGTGGTTTAATATCATACAACATATTTTCCCAAAGTATTTTTGAATCAAAAGTTTATTAAATACAAATTACACAGCACAGTGCATTTGCTGTAAGAATCACAGCAACTGACACTTTTTGTTTTGTTTTGTTTTAACATATTAGTTTCCTAAGGCTGCTGTAACAATGTACTACAAATTTGGTGGCTTAACACAACAGAAATCTATGATCTCACAATTCTGGAGGCTAGAAGCCAAAATCACAGAGTTGGCAGGGCTGTTCTCTCTCTGAAACCTGTAGAGGAGACTCCTTCCCCTCCCTTTTCCTGCATTTGGGGGTGGCCATCTGTCCATGGCATTTGTTGGCTTGCACCTAAAGCACTCCAGTCTCTGCCTCTGTCATCACACAGCCTTCTCCCTATGTATGTCTGTTTTCACCTGGTGTTTTCCTGTTTTTATAAGGACACCACAATACCATCTTAACTTGGTTACATCTAGAAAGACTATTTCCAAATAAAGTCACATTCACTGGTACTGAAGGTTAGGACCTCCACATGGCTTTTGGGGGGATACAATTTAAAGCATAACGGACATGTAACAATTTTGAAGTGTTGGAAACTTAACCTTGGTGGGCAGCACAGAAGGAAAGGCTTTCTTTGGCAAGATCAATTTATGATTTGTTATTGAGACTCATAAGGTTAGAAGGATTTTCAAATGTTGGCTGGAATCATCATTTTGTGAACCACCAGAATCTGAGAGATGTAAATAAACAGGCTCAATTTAGTAAAGGAAGATATTATGCAGCACCTGAAATAACTTATATCACTAAATATTTATAATGACACAAGACAAAACAACTCTCCCATCCCTGTTCTGTGAGGTCTGCTTACTCTTCTCTCCCAGGAAGTCCCTCTCCTCTCCCCTCTACACCTCCACACGTGACCGCCTCCCAGAAATCACAGGAAACCCTCTTCCTTTCCCACTGCTGCTGCTTGGAATCATCCCGGCCACCTTCCTACAGAAGCATCCAGCTGGGGAAGGAGAAAAGGAGATGACACCAGGCATGGTTCTGATTCTGTCAAATCCAAACTTGATGTAGGCAAATATAAGTAATCAAGAGGTGGGTATGGTGAGAATCTAGAAAAATAAAAAGGCATGTCAGTTTCTTACTTGGTTTCTAAGCTTTAAATCATTCACCTCCCTGGAGCCATAAACTATATCTCTTCTTTACGCATTTCCTGAGCCCTGGAACAGAACTTATCTTCACCTGAGCACTGCCTGTCAAATTGCCCTGTTCCTCCTGAACTTTGAGCTTTAGCAGCCTGGAGTGGGAGAGGAAGGCAGGGTGGAGAGATCTCACTGATCAAGGGTTCTGGGAGGGGTTAGTGATGCAGAGGTTGGTTCCAAAACCAGAGGTGTGGCAGGACGATCTGGCCCTGAGAAACCTGGCGCTGGGAGAGGGAGGCCATGGGCTACAGAGCACAGACTAGACACCAAAGGCAAAATAATAGCGAATGGTCAAGCATTAGTTATTATTTTAACTCACCTTGTCTTCTCCCCCATTTTCCATCAGTTTCAGAAGGAGAGTTTTGTCTTATTTACCACTGTATCTCCAGCTCTCATCCTTCTGCCCGGCACACACTAGATTCCAGTCTCTTTGGCCATCTTTCATTTCCTTCAATTTACAAGCTATTTTCCTATTTCTGAGTCTTAGCACAGACTAAGAACCTCTGACCTGGAATGCTTTCTCTTTCCAAATGATGGGCTCCTTTTCACCCTTTGATTCACAGCTTAAATGTTAGCTCCTTGATGAGCTCTATCTCTATTTAAGGTAAACTGCGCGCACGCACACACACGCGCGCGCGCGCGCACCCACACACACACACACACACACACACAGGATAGCCTCTCTCACAGTAGGTGTCTTACATGTTTATTTTCTTCACAGCCCATACAACAATTTGTAATGGTTTATCTCTTGTATACCTCCTCCACTCGACTACATTCTAGGAAGAAATTCATATCCATATCCATCTTGTTCACTCTTATAATCTGAGCAATTAGCACATCCAAGACACTCAGTAGATAAAAGGTTAAAGAACAAGCACATTAATATAATCAAGCAAAATTTAATAAGCCTATCAGAATTTTAATATTATGTTACATGGGAACTTAGCATAAAATAAAGATAGCATCTTAGACCAGAAGAGAAAGACAAATTATTTAGTAACTATCTAGGCTTGATTGAATAACCAAAACTAAAGCTGAATCTATTCCTTCCTTACTCCATATCAAAATCAATTCCAAATGGATCAAAGATGTAAGTCTTAAAAAATTAAGCCATTAAAGAACTTGAAGAAAATGTACAAGAAATTTTAATCATCTTAATGCAGAGATGTTTTTCTAAGCAAGCCAAAGAAGAAAACACTGATATATTTAAATAGATAAAAACTAAAACTTTCTTCACTCACACATATACACTCAAAACACTCAGAGACAAAAGACAACAAATTGGGGAAAAAGAATTGTTACACTTGACAAAGACCTAGATTTCATTATAATAAAATGTTGTTACAAATAAATAATGAAAAGACTAATAACTCAAAATAAAAATAAAGAATATAAGCAGACTACAGATGAGGTTCTGCAAAGGGCTTTTAAGGAATAGGATATATAACTTTAAGAATATCAAAAGAGAAATGTAAATTAAACAGTGAGATAACCATTTTTCATCTCTGAAATTGGCAGAAATGAAAAACTTTGGTGATGTTTATTGTTGGCACTAATGAGCACTGGCATATTGTCATGGGGGGTATACATTTTGTGTTTTGAAAGTCAGCTCCATGGGTGAGCTGGTCTTTGAGAGTGGTTCAGGTACTTTTATGTCTGTGCAGAGGACAACTGGGCAATATCTATTGGAATTTTAAATGCACATACTCTTCAGCCAGCAATTGCATTCTAGGATTTTATTCTACAGATAAACATGCATGCATATTCAAAGATGCATAAATGGAGATATTCATGCAAAAGACCAAAGAATGAACTCATGAAATAAGGTTTGATTCATACTCATAATAGACTACCATGAAGCCACAGAAACAGAAATGTGCCAATGTCATGACTCTACAGCAAATGAAGCATACAAGTCATGGAACAGAATGCATTGTAGAAACCTATTTGTTAAGAAAAAACAGGCTAGAGGTAGACACACAGATGACAGATGATAGATAGATAGATAGATAGATAAACAGAGAGACAGATATACAGACAAACATGGCTGTGTATGTGTACCATTTCTAGAACGACTCATAAGAAACCACTGTGAGCAGGGACTGAGATGCCAGAAACTTACTTTTCCTGTACTTTTTCATATTCTTAGAAAAAAAATTTTACCATCTGCACATACTACTTTTTTACATTAAAAGCTAACTAAATTATAAAAATGTTAGTATAACTTAATGTAGCCCTCAGAAAGATTCTCTCTGTAATAATAATAGTGATGCTAGTAAAATAGTAAGATTTTTCAGTCTTATTGGTTAGGGCTTTTATTATTGCAAGGCATATAATTTGAAATGAGCACTCTAAATAAAAGAGGAATAACTCTTTCAATAACCCACAAGTGAGACAGGTTTAGCCCTTAGTTGTGAATAAGTTATTTGACTTAAGAACCCTACACTTGATTTATTAATAAGTATTTTATTTTTTAAGGATGGCCTACCAGTGTAACTTGGGCAGGTTAAGCTCATTTGTAGCTATTGCCACGCCCTACCCCATCCCTCACAATGTATTCAAATTCAATAACAAAAGTTACTTATTAAACTCAAAAGATATCATGCCCTGGGAAATCCATTATAAACTTGGCATTTAGGACAACTGATCTCTTAATGAAATACAGACAACTATCTCAGAAAAACGAAAATGGGCAATCGTCATGTAAGTATTACCTTTGGGAATCAAAGTTTTAATTTTGGGTGGCATGCAAAATAATTTAAACAATGAATTCATGATTCTATTTTATATTTTATCATTGTGATCACTCCCTTATTGCTGGTTTTCACAACAGCTACCATACTTTTAAAACGCATTTGGAATATACTTTTTTTTCCCATTAGTCATAAATCTCTCAGGAGGGGCTAAAGAAAATTGTTTAAAACAAGGTAGTAAACAATGCCTTGCACAGAGTAAATTTGTTAAGATGTATTTGTGTAAAGTTTGATTAAAGCTATTTGTAGCAAAGTTGCACAAAACTTCATAGACTATGTCTATCAGAGAGTTTTGTGAAGAAAAAAGGTTCATGTCACAAATATCAGTAGACAGAGTTAAAATTACTTCAATCCATTTAACTTGAATTGAAAGATGAAAGTATTCTGGTATTATTTCTAAACAGCACCAAACATCCAGAGATCTGCAATGCAAATATCCATAAAATGGATTCAATATTTCACTTTATTCTGAAATGTTTAGGCTCATGTGACTAGCCTATCTATTAACTATTAGTGACTAAACACAAACACACTCTCATTTGGAACCAACTAAGCACAGGCAGGTTGGAGTTAAATCTTAATTTTTTTACATTGAAAAAAATGTACATCTAAAGCTGCTGCAGTAAGAATTTTAATAAGGTTTTGCTATACCTACTATAGCTTCCCACAGTGAGAATATTTATTGTGTGTATGCTAGGGGTAAGAAAATAAAACCACCAGAATTTTCTGTAGACTTTAACTTTGTTTAAAAGGTTTTTGCCTTGGCTGTAAATTAAACTTGCACTCAAGGGTTGCAAACCTACAGATACCTTCTTCGGAGAGGTGTTATTTTTTAAGTCATCTGTAAATAACGCTTTTATGCTAGCCAAGATTGTGAACCTTCCACTCAGAGAAACTGAAACCTACTTTTAAAATACTTTTGATAGATGTAGGGGACTTCAGGAATAGCAAATGGCCTTCGGTCTGGGCCTTAGCAGTTTAGGAAGACATTTGTGTCCCTTGAAAACCAGCCCCATAGGGCAGCCGGCTTTTGTGACTGGTCTAGGATTTTTATTCATTTCTTTTTAGAATCCTCAGAGCCAGTCTTACTCCCTCTCAGAAGGCAGTCAACAGTTGCCCAAAGGGGACACCCTACCCTCGGCAGGCGTGCAGCCTCTCAGCCACCCTTCAGGGAGCGGAGAGCCAGAGCCCCAGCAGTCTGTAAGCACTTTATTTTCCCTCTGAATCATAGGAATGAGCAGGCTATCTCGCGGGCCCAGTACCACTCACCAATGATTTGTCATATTTCCAGTCTGAAAATGCCATCATCAGGCATTACATCCAAGCAGGGAAATCTTTCCCTGGCAAATGTTTGTTACAATACTTGGAGCTAATGTAAAATGTAATCTAGCTACTCAGTTTACTTTCCCAACAGTGCCTTAGAAGGGAAAGCAGGATGCCACGATATGTCTGCTATGACATTTTAGAAAATACTAATGGAATTTAATATGTGCGCAAGGAATGAATAGATTTTCAGACTGTGTTTCTAAATAAGTAAATGCAAAACCTTTTTAAAGCACAAAAAGTTGTCCCGGCAGAGACTTATATTATTTGCATTAGAAAGTGACTTATGCTTGTAGCTTTGAAGCTCCTACAAAACCAAAACAAATTTACAAAATTAAATACTAGAAAAATACTAGTATTTTATATGCAAAGGTATATTATTGACTTAGTATAATAGATGATGTTATTTTGTTGAGATTAAATGACTGGGATCAATGTAAAAATGGTCCTGGAACAGTGTAAAAATGGTCCTGATTTACTATAATATGGTTTTGAGTTGCAGCATGTTTAAATATGAAGTGGTGTGTGACTTCTTAGTTTTCCTATCATGTTTCTCTATCCAAATTACTTAGAAACTTCTGTTTGTAAGACTCCCTGTAATCCAATCGGGTCTTCTCTTGGCTAAAATGCATCATTAAACCTCCCTCTGTTCTCTGTCTATTTACCACTAGCCTTCAACAATAAAAGCATTGGCATACATATAATCACACATTATAGAAACACAGATGCAGGCATTGAAATCACGTGCTAGCTCTTGGTCATTCTGATGATCCAATATGCTTTGTATTAGATTTGAAGTTATTATCAGCATTAAATACACTATTTAAAAAGCCTACTAGAAAAGTTTTGAATCCCTGACACTTATGTCCCCAGACAAGGTTCCACAGGTAATTATCTGACAAACATTGCTCTACAGCCAATAGAATTTTAGCCAGGAAATTACATTTTCCAAGGCACTGTGATATAGAATCCTAGACAATTCTGAAAACTTAAAATTACCTTTTTGCTTTGTTCTTTCCCCCAATGCTTTTGCCATCATTAATGATTTTTTTTGAACTGAAGAGTGTTTGTGACTAACCCATTTGAAGCAGTCATAACTGAGATACTGGGTTATTATCATTTGCTACACCATCCAATGTTCAAAGAATTTGCTTACCCTGGGGGACATATCCTTGGGCTCAATAAGCTTTGGGCACAGATAGAAAAACAACATCCACAGAAAAATCTGCTTATGTTTAGCTCGACTCCTATTCTGTTGTGTGGGTTGTTTTCAAGAGAATCACTACCTACAGGCAAAGAATTCAAATCAATAGTGAGATTACTTTGCCATAGGAGAGTGGCTATAGGGTAGGGGCAGAGCAATAGGGAGGGAGCCAGATTTAGGGGAGCCATTAAAGAATGTAGAAATGATCACAAACTCAAGGGGATTAATGATTTCTGGAAAATTATTTTCAAGACTAATGAACAGGAGCTAAAAAAGGATGAGAGCCTTATTACTCAAAGAGTGGTCCCTGGACAAGTCACAACAACCAGGTTGCTTGGGTGCTTGTTAGACATGTAGAATCTCAGGCCAACACAAACCTGAGGAATCAGAATCTGCATTTTCACAAGACCCTCAAGTGATTCCAACGCACATTAACGTCCAAGAAGCATAGGACTGGGAACAAGCGCTCAACCTTGGCTGCACACTGGAAACATCTCAGGATTTGTAAAAGCCACTAATGCCTGAGTCCCACTGCCAGGAAGTCTGAATTAATTGCTCTAATGGTTGGCCTGGGCACTGGGGTTTACAGAAGCCCCCAGGTGATGCTCATATAGAGTTTGAGAAACACTGATCTGAAGCACATCAGATCAGATCAGCACACTGCTGACAAAAGCAGGTGTCATTGTGAGTGCCCATACTGACAACCAACTTGTAAATGTCAGAACATCTGTTCAGCGATCTGCCACAGTGTTTGTGAATGTGCCGTTTATGACTTGCTATGCCAATATTGAGCTAACATAACTATTGCCTAAAATGGAGAACAGTTTGGGACTTGCAGTAGGCAAGCACCAGGTGAGCTCAGAGGAAGATACATCAGGAACTCCTGGGAGCACTGCGACAGGTGGGGAATAGGTGCAGTTATCTGAGCACAGAAGGGCAGCTGGAGGCAGGCAAAAAAAGGTGACTGGAAAATTGAGATAAAGTAAGTATGGTTTTGAATGAGCATGTGCATTAAACTGCGATCCCCAAACTCACATAATCACAGTGAACCCCAAGCAGAAACCAGCTTAGACCCACTTAGACTATGCAGGCATAACTCTCCTATCCCAGTTAGCTAGTCCTCCAGAACACCACCATGAGTGTAAGAGGAAACAAAAAGGGTCTCCAAAGGCAAAACATAACATGCACTAAAAGCATGCCTTCTTTATTTAAAAAAACAAGTCTCCCATTGAAAGTCTAGCTATGTTTTAGACACAATTACACAATCTTGGCTTAGGAGTTTCTTGTCTATGGTAAATAAAAAGCAGTCATTTTGAAGAGGTGAAAACAAAGGCTGCCAAGGGCAAATACACTGGCAGAGGAAGAATATGCAGATTGAAAACCTGACACAAGAACTCTAAAGCCACAGGAGCCTGCGGCCACCTGGCATAGGGATGCAATCCAGTGTATCTCTGCTCCATCTCACAGAGACAAGAACCAAATTCCCAGGAGTGATGGGCATAACTGAAGGCTTACAGGGGGCCTTCCAAAATGAAGCCAATGATGATAACCGACATTTTTCAAGTACTTGCTAGACTGAGCTGTTCTAAGGGCATGGGCTGTGGTCCATGAAATCTGAGCCCTTCATTCTCCCAAGCACTCCATGTGTGTGCCCTTTAGTCCTCGCCACAATTCTGCAAGGAAAATACTAGCATTATTCCCCTTTTAAGTCTGGGAAAAGTGAAGAAAAGAGAGGCTAGGTAATTTGTGCTAGGTTGCACATCTAGTAAGAGGTCAAACATGGATTTGGATTTAGGAAGAAGTTCTTCACACCATGCCTTCTAAAACTATTGAATTGGATCATCCTCTCTCTCCTCTTTACCCCCATCTCAGAGTTTCCTCCTTTTTGCACCCCCTGCCCCCTGGCACACACACACCTTGAGCTGGATTAGGGGCTCTTTAGTGCTTCCACAACACTCTGTAACACCACCACTCCTCTCCCAGTGATTTGAGAACTGTCTGTTTATACATCTGCCCCGTGCTGTACTGGCGGCTCCCTAGGGGTAGGACTGTGTCTTGTTCATCTTAACATCACCATTACTGGTACAATGCTGGCACATAACAAGCACTCAATAAAAGTTTGATGAATTCATTACCTTTTCTAAATGAGCCTTAATCAAACCAGTGTTTCACTCACTTGGGGTCCAAATCCCCCAGTCCCACTCCCAAGCCAATGAGTGGGTAAGATCCTGGTATCTTTATCTTTGTAAACTCCCCAAATGATTCTAATGTACCCAAAGTTGAAAACTCTGGATCTAATGCCAGGTATTCCTCAAGTGCAAAAATGTACCTGAATGTAGCCCCCAGTCCAGCATCACTGGTATAACCTGGATCTTGTTAGGAATGCAGATCATTGGGACCCACTCCAGATCTCCTGAATCAGAAACTCTGGGGGTAGGGCCCAGCAACTGCAGCCGAACCAGCTCTCCGGGTGATTCTGATGTTCGCTGAAGTTTGAGAATCAACGTTGAAGCAAAAGCTTCTCACAGGCCTAGGCTAGAGCTAGTGCCCCAGCTTTGACTATGACCCTCTCTCATCACTCAGCCTCAGAGACGCCCAGATAATGGCATTTCAAGCCTACTTTGCTACACAGCCACCTCCCCAGACTCTCACACCAAATGCAACCCAGAGAACTGCCCATTCTGCCCACTCCTCCCCCCGGGCCAGGCTGTGCTCTCTCACCTCACCCCCTAGAGCTGTTCACGGAAAGGCAGCTGCGAAGCGTCCCTCTGCCAGCGGAGAGGAGGGAAGCCACTCTCATCCTTTTAGTCAGGTCAACACATTCTTCCAGAGAAACTACCATGAGCCAGCGACTGTTTGAGACTCTATAGATAAAAAGAGGAATAAGATAAAAACAAAAGCAAAAAACAGCCTACAGTCCATGCCCTCAAAATAGCTCAGAGTCTAGCAAGTGAGGCGAAGAAATAAATAATTATAATGATATGTGATGGATGCACTAACAGAACCATATCCAGTTAAACCAAGTTCAGAAATTGCATAGAGGAGGGAGTGAGCCTATGCGGGAGAAACGAGTGGAAGAGGATTCATAAGCGGAGAAGGGCATTCCTTGCAGCACAGGAGTACATGTAGAGAGGAACAAGCAGGCTTGGGCCACTGCCAGGTGCAGCTCTAGCCCCGCCAAGGCACCTAACACATCATGCGACAGTTGCCTGCACCACTGCTATTATCTCTCCATGGCAATTGCAGGCACCGCATCGTCCTCATTGCTGTATCTTGGGCTTCATATGTAACAGGTGCACCGTAGAAAAATCAATGAACAGGGACCAATTACAGGAGCGAGATTAGGGCACAGGGGAAGACCCAAAGGCCCTTTGTGCTATGCAGAGTGTGTTGGTTTCCTAGGGCTAATGTGCAAAGTACCACAAACTGGGAAGCTTGAAATAACAGAAATTTGTTCTCTCAAAGTTCTGGAGACTAGGAGTTGGAAGTCAAGGTGTTAGCTGGGCCACATTCCCTCTGCAGGCTGCAAGGAAAACCTTTCTTGCTTTGTTCAGCTTCTGCTAGGCTCAGGCATCACAGTCCTTGGCCCCTGGCAGGATATCCCTAATCTCTGCCTCCATCTTCACATGGCCTTCTCCTTGTGTGTGTCTCCGTTTTCTCCTCTTCTTATAGGGGTGCCAGTCATTGATTTAAAACCCACAGTATATCCAGGATGATCTCATCCAGAGATTCTTAACTAATTGCATCTGCAAAGATCCTTCTTTCTAAATAAAGTCACATTCTGAGGCTCTGAGTAGACATGAATTCTGGGGGGACACCATTCAACCTACTACACTGAGGGAATTGGGTTTTATTACCTTAGAGCACAAACCTCAGTTTTTAAACTTTGCACATCATATTCTTCTGGAAGGCTTGTTTGAAGAGAGCTGGGCCCTACCCCCAGAGTGTCTGATTCAGTAGGCAGTTCAGAGTGGAGCCCTAAAATGTGCGTTTCTCACACATTTCCTGGTGATGCTGCTGGTCCAGGGACCCACGTTTGAGAACCAATACCTCAGGCACTAGAGAAGCCCTAATCAGTCTCAGCCAAGGGAATGACTGCACTACAGAGGGAGCAAGCTGGAGGTTGGAGGCCAAAGTTTTAGACAGAAACATCACCAAAGACAAGTAAAGCACTTGAGAGGCAGTGGCCCTGGAGAGAGATGTTGAACCCCTGCCCCCAACTAAAACAGTGACAATGGACTTGGAGAGAGGCAGCCAGATTGGAGGGTCAAATTGACATAACTTGCTGGCTGATTGGATTTGGTAGGTGAGGGCCAAGGAAGACTACAGAGTAGCCCACAGATCACTCACCAGGTGGGTGGTGGTACATCCTGGGAATAAGGCAAAGCAGAGCTTTGCAAGGTGAGAGAATGAGTTTGGTCTGGGAACTGCTGAGGTGAGATCTCTGCAGCATTCCCAGGTCATTTTTATTAATATTAATATGATTACTACTACTCCTGGCACTATTATTGGATGAACTGAAATAGAAAGAGAATGAAGACTTGAAGATAAGCTAGAAGGGCCGTAAAATAATTTACCCTTCAGATGATGGGGGTTTGGAAAGTTGTGGCAGGAAAAGGATGATTAAAATGTTAAGAATTTTAAAGAATGATTAATAGGTTTGGATCCAATGCATATTTAGACTCTCCTACCTGGGGAAAGAATAGCACTCATTGTTTTTATTCTGATTGAGACAGAAATTTGCTCAAAGCAAAATTAGCTATTTCTTCTAGTTTCCTTTTCAGCAAATCAGAACTTGTTCACATGCCATTAGTTATGACCTCCACACAGGACCACTCGATGCTGTAATGGCTCAGCTCAGCCCCCAGTACTTTCTCTGTTCAGTGCCATCTGCCCATGATCACTGACCCTTGAGGATCCCAGAGAACTAGCTTCTTTTCCTCCTGGAGCAATGACTCCCAGGTTAATACTCTCACTGTATTGGTGGTAAAAACGGCCTTTGGCAGTAGAAGGAAATGGATGATTCTTTTCTAATGAGGAAAGCGCTTTATTTTTCATTACTCTTGAAGGTGTGGTTCCCTTCACGGTTGAGAAATAGCCATCATCTCCCACAACCACCTTATCCTCCAAGTTCACTTTTGTTGATGCCACACAGCAGTAACTGGATATCTGGTGGTTTAACACTCTTCGAGGTCTCTAACTCCCAAAACAATCTTTGGACAACCTCAAAGTAGACAGTCATTTTCCCCAGGACACAAACTCTTAGACGACACATGTTATTCAGCCTCAAGCAGAAACTCCAAGTTGTCCAGCCCCACACAGTGCTAAAGACTGAGCCCCTGAGCAGGAGTCGGCCACGGTCCCCAGCTGCGGCTCTGGCCAGGTGAGGCTGTGAGGCCTACAGTTGTGATGCAGACAAAGAGGCAGGGGGTGATGACAGGCTTCTCACTTGGGACGAACTTTAACTCAAATTCTTCCTGCTAGTTACCTTAGCCCAGGACTCATCTTTCAGATGTGTCACCTGGGTTTCTTGGACTTAAAGAAAGACAGACATCATGGTCTGCATGTAATCTTCCCTTTTATGTAACCACAGCAATGTGCTCTTTGTACTTGAGAACCTTGCTTTAGTCAGATCTACGTGCCATTTAGCACCAGAAGCTCAGCCTTTCTAACACCTTGTAAGGTAACATGATGACAGAATTGTTATAACCATTACATCAGGGTTGCAAGCCCTGAGTACATTAGCTCTTGGCACTGTTGACATTTGGGGCTAGATCATTCTTTGTTGTGAGGGGCTTTCCTGTGCCTTGCAGGATGTTTAGCAAAATCCCTGGCCTCTGTGAGTAGATACCAGTAGCCCTCCCCTGTTTGTGGCAACCAAACATGTCTCTAGACGTTGCCAAATGTCTCCGGGGAAGCATCAGACACAGACACCAGGGAGAGCAAAAGTAGGGGGCAGGAGAGGTCCCCACATGCTGCTATCTGGCTCGATTCCCACCAACCACTTAGCCTCCCTGCCCCTCTGGCCCAGGCTTTCCCTCATGCCGACTCATCCTGAAGACTGACAGCAGCAGCTGAGAGGCAGTGATTTTCCCCGAGAAGGTGTTAGCCCATTAGCAATTTCTAATGGCTAGTGTGCAAAGAGCTTCTCTGCAGAAACCCTCAGGAATGAGGCTGCCAAGCTGCTTTCCTACCTGGGTGAAAGGTGTTCACCTGAAAAGACACTGCCCGGAACAATCACGAGTCAATCTGTTCACCTCTCCCATTTGGGTATCGCCCTGAGAAGGACTACCGCACTCAGTCTCCCTATTCCAGAGCTCAGTACATGCAGGCCAGTCATACTGCTTGCACTTGAGGGAGTACACAGTCAGCACCTTCAGGAGTGATGGCGTCTACCACTCTAGGGCACTAGATATTGAGGAGTCTCAAGGTCAGATCTCCCTGCTCCTGCCCAACCCTGTATTCACCTTTGATAGGTAAATATCAGACCAACATCTGTAACTCAGAGGGCATAGCCTAAGAAAGTATATCTTTCCTGGAAATGACTTAACTAAACCAATTTTCACTAAAAGGTGTTTTTTTAAATGCCAATGTATAAATAATCCCAAATTTAGGTCATTTCTTTAATCTAAGAAGTTTCACTCATTTTTCAGAACATGCAGTCTGAATATGTAAGTCAGATCAAGAACTGATTCAAGTGGGTGTTTTTTCTATTTTCAGCCTTATTTGCCAAATGATATGAACATTCCTACCTGCTTAGATTGATGGCCACTTAATTCATACATGTCACTTTAAAATGGCATCTGTGAAAGGACGGATCAGTAACAACAAACAGCTGCACGTGTCCTCAGCACCCTTCTAGGATCGAGAAGAACTCAGGCCTCTAACACACTTCCCTAGCTCTCTTCTGGATAGACTTCTAAAGTGGGTCCAAGTGGGAAGAGGATCTAGGAATGGAGGAATCAGTTTTTCTATTATATTAGTCAGTGTGACTATGGAGAATCCTAATTAAAATGGAGGAATAATTACATGGTAAAAGACCAAATATTCTTGTAGGATTGAAACTGTGCTTAAGTATACCCAACACAGTACACTGCAATATATGCTTTTTCTACTTAGTAGTTTTACTTTTTTGCTCTGATAAGCCTTTAAGTGGATTTTCATTTACAACCAAAAAAGCAAGACTTTTATCAAATTTATTATCCCAAGGGAAATATGACTGAGAAACAATCACCTTAATGAAACAACATACCACTAATCACCCAAGATTCATTTTAAAGATGTGAATGGTCCCTCTGTTGTATTTCAAATTGCCCATCAATGTCTACTGAACATGTCTAGGGAAATGTTACCAGGATATTTTCTGGCTCTGAATTCGTAAACTTTAATAATACAATTTGTACTAACTGGTTTCAAAGTACAAATGAGTAATCAGTTAAGGTAAAAGAACATTGTCTGAAAGAGAAAGGAGTCCAAATTTTTCCATAAGCAAATAAGAGACCCTGGACAGATGACTTAACAACCAGGCCTTAGTTTACCTACAAAATGAGGGGATTGGATACATTCAAGGTTTCCCAAACTTAAGTATGACTTTCATGAATATTGCCAAATATGTGTGCTACCTGTTCTACTAATAGTTCTATTAACTGTTTTCTTTAAATCCACTTATCTTTCTGACACAAATAAATTTAACTTAATAAGAAACTTTATATTGATACTGTAAATAGGAAGTCAATATCAGTTGATATAAATGTAGATAACTAAATGGAAGCAAAAGGAATGTATTAAATTCTAACTAAATACTGTTGTCAGCTGAAGACTCAGATCCTGTCACCTGTTTTCTGATAAAAAGTCCTTTTTGCATGACATAGAGAAGGTGTTGGCAAAATAACTATTCAGGACTTGTGGAACCACATAACCTCTGTTACAACTGCTCAACTCTGCCATTGAAGTGTGAAAGCAGCCACTGACTAAATGTATTGGAGAGGGCTGGCTATGTTCCAATAAAACTTTATTTATAAAAACAGGCAGTAAGTGAGAATCTGCCCACCCTCTATGATTTGCCAATCACTGTGTTGGAGGAGTGTGAAAGACATACATACCATCACCAGGCAACTCAGTCAGAAGAACCGAGAGAATTTTTAAAGGAATTATTTTCCTGGTTGGAAGTCCAATGGGCTTTAATACCTTCAGGTTCCACTAAACCATTTTGAGAAACCTGGGTTGAATTTCTACCCTAAGAATCTATAATGAACCTCTTCCCTTTATCTTTTGCTGCTTGGATAAAGTCTAGGATTTCTAACCTGTAATACCATCGATTCATTTTTAAGTTGTCTTTCTCATTCACTGGGATGTTCATGGGAAAGTTTTTTAACTTTGTTAGGCCAGTGGTTCTCAACCCTGGTTGCACATTAGAATTATCTGGAGAGTTTTTAAAAATACCTGTTCTTAATATATACCTATATCTCAGAGATTCTGATTTAAAAGGACCAGTTGGGTCTCAGTCATTTGTGTATTTTAAAACACCTCAAATGAATCTGATGTGTACCCAAGGTTGATGAGCTACTCATCTATGTTTTGCCCAGGGCCTCTTCTTCAGAGTCCATTATTTCCTTCATAGGTCTTAATTCTAAGAGCCTCAAACCCTATTCACCTCCTCAAACTGTTTCAGACCTGAAAGGTTTCAGGTCTTCACTTTCATTTGTGTTTCCTGTGATTTCTCCAAGGGAGCTCTGATTGAGCTCTCCCAGATATACTGGTTAAGTATACTGTTTCTCTTCTCATTCTCTCTGCTTCATCACCCTAGAAAGCTTGACATCATTAACAACTCAAGATGTCTTCCTGGATGGTTTCTCTCCCTTTCCTCTCTCCCACTATTGCCACTGACCCCTGATACTGATACAAACTGGAATCTGAGTTTGTATCTGACAGAATCTGAGTCTTCAGCTGACAACAGTATTTAGTTAGAATTTAATACATTCCTTTACAAAGAGGTAAAGGGAAAGGGATGTGGTATATTCTGTAACATATAAAGAAAGAAGATTCTTTCTCCTCTGGAAGGGAATAGAAATGCCTCATTGCTGCAGAGAAGAGTTGCTTCACCAAATTCAAATAAGCTTCCATTTTTAAATCAAATTACTTGTTTTATGGGTTGTTTTTTTTTGTGTGTGTGAAGTTGTATGATTTCTTTATATATTTTGGATATCAGCCCCTTATGGTATATGTCATTTGCAAATATATTGTCCCATACAGTAGGTGGCCTTTTTGTTTTGTTAGTGGTTTCCTTTGCTGTGCAGAAACTTTTTAGTTTGATTTTTGCTTTTGTTTTCCTTGCCTGGGGAAACAGACATATCTAGAAAAAAGTATACTAATGCCAATGTTCAAGAGTATACTGCCTATGTTTTCTTCTAGGAGTTTTGTAGTTTCAGGTCATATATTTAGGTTCTAAATCCATTTTAAGTTTATTTTTGCTTATGGTATAAGACAATGATCTAGTTTCATTCTTTTGCATGGAGCTGTTCATATGGAAGTAACCTAAAGGTCCACTGATAGATGAATGGATAAAAAAGATGTGGTAAATATACAATGGAACAATACTCAGCCATAAAAAATGAAAATTTTCCATTTGTGTCAACATGGATCACCTAGAGTGTATATGCTAAGTGAAGTAAGTCAGACAGGAAGAAACAAACAGCATATGATCTCACTTTGATGTGGAATCTAAGAAACAAAATAAACTAAAACACAAAACAAAAATAGACTTATAGACACAAAGAACAGACTGATGGTTGCCATAGGGGAGGAGAATGGGGGGAGGGGTGGAATAGGTAAAAGGGGAAAATTTAGTGAGAATGTCTGATATCTTGATTTCAGTAATGGTTATATGCATGTACACACATGTTGAAATTCACTGAGCTTGTACACTAAGATTTGTGCATTTTATTGTATGTACCTCAATTAAAAAACAAACAAATGAGTTTCTATTAATATGTAAACATTTACCAAGTACCTATAATGTACCAGGCATTGTGATAGGTGCTGGATATATGACTATGAATATGATGTGGCTCTTGTTCTCAAGAGGTTTACCGTCCAGGGAAGGAGATAGACTAGTGAATGAGTATAATAACGTAACTTAAGGGGAATCTAATAGAAATCTCTAGAGTGGAGTGTAAGCACAAAAGTGTGTGGTGTGCAAGAAAATGTCTCCCAGGGGGAAAACAAAAAAGCGAATTTGTGGCATTTTCCAATTTCAAGATACAAATATTTCCACCATGGCTGATTTCAAGTTACCAACACAACCTCACTGAACACAGAGTTGGGAATAGATGCCCACAACTCACACTTGCAAGCTTGCAAAGTCAGCTCCAGCTTGGGTGACCAACCATCCTGATTCACCTGGACCTGCCCCAGGTTTAACATAAAGTGTTCCACATCCCAGATTGCCTTAGCCCCCACATATCACTGACAGAAAATCCTCAGTTCTTCCCCGGAGGTTCAGGAATGGCTTCAGAGAGGAGATGAGATGTCAGCAAATTCATTTAAACAGATACATTCTGCACCGTTGTCAATGGAGTCAATGGCAGGCACCAAGTGTTTAAGCAATGAAGGAGCACCAGGCTGTGTGCTGTTTATCCCCAAGTTCCTTTGGCCCTCGAGGACTCAGGAAGTTACAGTGGAAATCTGCTTGTAGCCCCCTCCCTCTTCTTCCCTTCCCTGACACGGATGGGCTCCTTCTGAATAAGACAAGTCTGCAGTCAATTTACATAGGTTCTGTCCGGTAGGGAGAAGAGACATGTTAGCTATGGAAATGTTTGACTGTTTATCAGGCTGTTAGCAGTCATCCAAAATAAGTAAATGCATTAGAAACCTTGGCCGTCCTGCTAGCCTCATGCCTTTTTCAGTCTTCGAAATGCCTCTGCTACAATTCACACCCACCCACCCCTGGCACACTGGTCCCTTAGCTATGATCCTTCCACTACTCAGAGGGCAAGATGTTTTAGGAAAGGGGAAACTGGAAGGTTTGGGGTGAGATGGAGGAGGAGGAGGAGAAAGTGTCCTGAGAGCCTGCTGGAAAGGGCAGAAAAGCCAGTTTCTCCCCCATCACCTCTGGACCATTATCATGAAATCTCCCTGCCCAGATCACTCCCATTGTCCTTTTCATACAGCTTTATTTACATGGAATTGATACATAAGATTATGTAAGTTTAAGAGGCCTGGTGTATTGATTTGGTACACTTATATATTGCAAAATGATTACCACCACAACCTTAGCTAACACCCAAATTATGACAAACAATTACTGTTTCTTTCTTGTGGTGAGAACATTTAAGGTCTACTCTCCTAGCAACTCTCAAGTATGTGATACAATATTATTAACTATAATCACTATACTGTGCATTAGATCCCCAGAATTTATTCACCTTTTAACTAGAAGCTTATACCATTTGGTCAACACCTCTTCTTTCCCCTCACCACCCAAACCCTGGTAACCACCATTCTGATCTCTGTGTCTGAGTTTAGCTTTTTTGATTCCATGTATAAGGGTGTCATACAGTATTTGTCCTGTTCTGTCTGACTTATTTCACGTAACATAATGCCCTCAAGCTCCATCCATGTTGTTGCAAATGACAGGACTTCCTTTTCTTGTGGCTGCAAATATTCCATTGTGTGTGTATATATGACATATATGTGTGTGTGTATACCTATATATATGTATTATAACACATCTTTGTTATCCATTCATCTGTTGATGGACACAGGTTGTTTCTATCCAGGCTATTGTGAATAATGAATCGCATTGTCTTATTTCATCTCTCCAAGATTCTGCTGCGGAAGGCAGGTATTAGTCCCAATTAACAGATGAGAACCAGAAACCAGATTCCGTTTGACTCAGAAGGAATACCTAGAAGCAGAATCTGACAATAAGGTCTCCTTGGAGCATACATTTTGCCCACGGGGAGAGGCTGTCTGTTTTGCCTTGCAAATAGTGAGAACTGGCCTTCATTTTTCATTTCACTTCCTGTTGTCCCATCATCTAGAACATTTATTGATTCCACAGCTAGGAAAGGGGTTCTCGGCGCTTCCCTGCTCAGAGAACAAACTGCAGGTCTCAACTGGTATTTTTGTTCAAGACCAAAGTTCTAAAAGTCAGACTGAGCTTATCTCCCGTTAAATTAAAAAAAAATAATTTTGACAGGGACAAAAAATTGGTTAATGAGAAATCAATAGTGGAGTTTCTGGATCCAGATTGTGTAGTTTCAAACTCCATCACTTACTAGCTGTGTGACCTTGGACAAGTTATTAACCTTCCTGTGTTTGGATTTACTCATCTGTAAAATAGGAGGTCATAATACCCACCTCAGATGGTTGTTGTGAGGACTCAATGAGGTATTATATGTAAGTTGTTTGGATGAGTGCCCGACCCATAGTAAATGTGTTATATTTTGCCACCATTCTTGATTTTAAGTGTTTCTCCCTTAAGTTTCTCTTAAACTCTTAGCCCCTGCTACTACTTATCTGTAAGTACAAAATGGTTTCCGAGTTAGCTGCCACACAAAGCACCATGCCAGGGGCTCATTCAACACTCCGTTGGAATCAGGTCAAGATGTCAGGATAAAAATGACAACAAGTACTCACCATGTGCGAAGCACCCTGCCAAGCACTTTTGATGCCCACAAGACGTAGGGACTAAAATTTCCATTCATCAGATGGGAAAACAGACTTAGAAAGAAAAAAAAGCATCATGCCAGGTTCAAGGGCAGATATATGAGCACACACATGTAGGGTAGATGGTTCCATAATGATCTTAAAATCTACTCAAAAGGACTTTAGCCCAAACTGCCAACACTGGCTTGAGGTACCATCAGCTGGCAGGGGCAGGGGCTGTTGCTCATGCTGGGAAGTCAGGTGTGTCTGGGGCTCTCCCTGGCACAACCCTCCCCTGCCTCCATTTCGCTCCTCATAATAAGCCTGGTTCTAATGCCGGCCCTCTTCTTTAATCTCCAGATTTCATGTCAGCTCAGGCAGCAGCCCTCATTAGATCAGGGTACAATGAGCCCTCTGGCCTCTGCCCCCCAGCACTTCCTCAGAGCCCTCCTGTCGCAGAGCCTGGCTGCCAAGCACAACCACTGTCAAATATTTACTGAGCAGACTGCAGCAAGCCAAGGCTTCCGGGAATACTGGAAAGAACAATCGAAATGCCACTCCCGTTACATTCTAATAATACTTAAGAGTTTACAAATGACCCTTACATCCTTATGTCACTGAGCATCCTACCTCCTACGTGCCATCAACGGAGTGCTTCCTGTAACCGGTGCTGCGCTGTCGCACCCAAACCTCATGCTACCCCATGAGCAGGAGCACCTGCCCTTTAAAGATGAGACAACAAAGGCTCAGAGAGATGGGTCAGCTTGCCCCAAGTTGTACACCCAGCAAGGGGCAAAACATGAGAGAACACAGTAGGTCTGACTCCCAAGTCCACACTATGTCATTACGTCTACTTTAGATCAATCACGCTTATTCCGCAGTAGCACAGGGATAGGTCGTAGGAAGCACACATGTATACAGACACAACAAGTATCATGGAATAGGGTCTCCCTGGAATGTCCTTCCCCCACCTCTGCCCCTCCTTATTTTGCTTGCCTAGCTACTGCTCATCCTTCAAGAACCAGCACAAATAGCAACTTCTCCACAAAAGTTCCTCTTTCTCTTCTCAGCTATTTGCATCCAAAGTGCTTAGCACATCATAGTACAATTGTCATTGATTTATTTCGATGTTTATTTGTCTGGGACAAGTACTGCACTTCATAGATCATTGAGTCCCTCTCACCTAGAGTAGTGCTTGCCACGCAATAGATCTTCAGTACCTGTCTGTTGAAGGAAGGGGAGGGAGAAAAGGGAAGAAGGAAGAGGGGAAAGAAAGATAAGGGAAGAGACGAAGCTGGGAGGGAGGGTGGACCTGTTTGGAGGAGAACCTAATTTGCCAGCTACATATTGCTTTTTAATTACTTCATATGTCTCTCATGAGACAGTATATTCTTATTATCCAGGCTGATGGTATTCAAATAGAAAATCAGTCACCAGGACTGATGAGTAGGAGTCCGTCATACTTAATCTGAGTATACTTAAGGCAGGGTCCTGAAAAATTCTGGTTACTATATAATGCATAGGGCAACCAATTTGCAAAACATATCCCTCAGCTAACATTTTTACAAATTCCATTCCCAGAGTTTGCTGCAAACTGGAGGAAGTTTTCTTTCAAATGTTCCCTTTCAATCACAAGAGCTAAGCCTTCCTTGAATTGCACTGACATAGAAGCCTTTGGTCAGGTGTCTATTTCTCCACTCCAGCTTGGGGTATCAGCGGCTGATTCAAGAGCCAGCCTTCCTCCTGGGCAGCCGATGTGAAGTTGGCTTGTCCCTGAGTCATTTCAGAGTGGGTGTTTTCAACATGCTTTCTGCCCAGGTGACACTCCCTCCTAGGCTCATGTATCTCACTTTGTTTTCTATACCTCCTCCCTCCAGAAAAATGGGTAATTTGTTTCCTTGTTTTAGATGCAGGATATGTATATCTTACAAACTTGTTGAATCAAAAAAGGCAGAATTGGAACCTATTTCACTATAAGACAAAAACCAAGAGATGGCCCAAAGATGCAGAAAAGGACTAGCATTTCTGTTGCTCCTCTATACATCTGGCACTTGAAACGTTATCTCACATAAGTCTCAACTCTTACAAGGCAGACACTGCCCCCATTTTACAGATGAGGAAATGATGGTTTAGAGGTTAATGGCCCAAGTTCACATAACTTCAAAGGGGTAGAACCACATTCAAACTCGGACTCATGTGGGCTCAAAGCCCAGACTCATGTAATCATTTTCATCAACATGTAACATCTTGTCTTTTTTATGTGTCTCCTGAATGTCATTGCAAATGCTGTTAACTTAGCAAATCAAAGCAAAACAAAGCGAAACATAGAAAGGAATATGCTGTGCTGCGTCTATTACGTCTTATAGCTGAAAGTGAGTGGAACATCCTTGTATTAGTCTGAACCCTCACAAATGTCTGTCTCCATCCTGGAGTCCCAGACACCCCCATTTTGTGTCTGACTCACATTCCTGCAACTGCTTTTTGTGGAAGCTCTGTGCAGTGGCCTCAGGTTTCAAAAACAAAATCTCCCAATTAGTAAACAGGCCCTAGGCCCCAAAGTCAGCTGCCTGGCCCACTAACAATGAACAATTGATGTGGAATGTCTGCTCCATATACATTCCGGAGAAGTTTGTTACTGGCTCCTCAGAACCCTCCAGGGGCAGCCTCTGTATCAACGCTGGGCCCTGCTGATGAATACATCCATTGTGGAGGCAGGCCCAGCCACGCAGCAGGGAGAACTCCTAGCAGACTGTTTTCTTTCCCCACTTAAAAAAAAAAAAAACCACATCACATGATTCCTTCCCTTGGACATCAAAGCGCCTGCTGTTATGAGAAACAAGACCGAATTCCTTTGCGTTAGGAAAGATAACCAACATGACTAAGAGCAGTTCCTAGTGGTTCCTAGAAGGATCCAGGGGAAGGTGACCTCCATCTGCCCTGCTGAGGGTCATGCATCCGACAGAGACTTTTAAGCCAGATTATTTGTTAGGCAAAAAAGAAAAAAATTAAGTCTCAATGTCATCTTTCTTCCTAACATGGGGTACAACACTCTCCCACTGCACCCCCACAGCCCCCAGATATCACTGTTATTTAGAACACTCAGGTACTCATTTTTCAGCCTTGGGGAAGCAAACTGAACATGTTCAGAGGGTTCTTTCCCACCCCTTCATTCCCGTAACTGTGTGATGTTTGTATCATGGAACCACCTTTCTAAAACAGTAAGGGGCTGAAAGGGGCTGAGGGCAGGCAGGACTGTCCGGCACACCTGACAGCTGGACAGTCCTGGTTCGAGCCCTGCCTGAGACTCAGCTGTTGCCTGGCCAGCAGCTCTTAAACAAGTCTCCATGTGACTTCTGCAAGCACCTGGCAGCATCTTTGCGCAACTAAGGAAAAAGTGTCCCTTTGGGGGAGAAGCATCCTTGCCAGCACAGGGCTCGGCAAGTGTAGCCCAGCTGGAGCCCAGCTCCTCTGTCATGCAGCCAAGGCCTCAGGCAGGGCACAGCCTCCACAGCCACTCACGGAGCTCTGAGTCTCTGTTCTGATTTATCACCTGTGACAGACAGTATGTGTCCCACCAAACTGCCTACTCTGATAAGGCTAAGGAGGTGTGTCAAGCAGTTTTTGAATCCGCCTGTTAATAGGAGACTTCTGCTGCTCTGGGTCAGTTCCTCCGTGCCTCCAAAACCCTCCATAGCACATCCCATGAAAAGAAAGGCACTGTTTCCTCCTTTGAGATTGCCATTCCCACACCCCCACACTCAGAGAACCACCCTTGTCAGAATTTGATCAAAAAGCAGGGCCGGCTTCCTACGTGGGCAGCCTGGGCAGCCACACAGAACTCTCTGGCGCAGAAAGGCCTCACACTTGTGTTAATGCTCTGATGGTACCAGCTTGATATTCTTAATCATTTCTAACAAGGAGCCCTACATTTTCATTTTGTACCAAGCCCTGCAATTATGTTGCTGGTCCAGCCAATAAGCCCTCTGAAGTGCCAGAAAGCTTTCTCATACCATACAGAAGATTTGGAAAGGAAAATGAGATATGCCATCCCTCTGCTAAACATAAAGGCCCCAGTCATAACTAGAGCATAAGGCCGGATGGTGCACGGGAACTAAGAGCGTGGGCTTTAGGATGCAAACTGAACTGGGGGCAGTCCTGCAGTGGGCAAGACCTCATGCAAAGTTATTTTAGGTCAGTGGACAGCAAATAATAATAATATTGACTTGGTAACCATGGACAAATAAGTGTATGTATTCTACCAATGATTGACGTATGAGAAACATTAGTTAGTATATAAATAAAACGTTGTCTCCCCAAGGAGCTGTAAAAACCAGTAACTCTGCTATTGCCGATGCACATGGTATCTCTGGAAAACTATTATATCTCTCACTGTGTGGATGTCAAAGCTTTAGCCCAGGTCACCAAGGGGATCTGTAGTAAGATCCCAGAACCCTTAGCTTCGGGCTGGCAATACCTATTCCCTAGACATACTTGTGTCTCATGGCAAAAGCGGAGAGTCAGCAACCCAGCACACTGGCCCACTGTCTTACTCTGTTTCAGAGATGATCACACAAAGGTAGGGTTGATGTGAAAATTGCTCACCCCAGAGTTGGCCAGGCTGATAGTCCTTGAGAACAGAGGGGCCCATTCTCCGTGGCCATCCAAGCCCAGCTGGCTCCAAGGAGTACCAGCCATCTCTCTGGGGCTAGAGTTTCCCCAGCTGATCTCCACATGTACCCATGTGTATAGTGGCAGCTGGTCCCTCATTTGCATGACTACTTTGTCCTACAATTGGTTACTAATTTCAGCCAGAGATAACTCATGAAGGCCTATATTGTCCACTCACCTTTTCAATTATTTTCTCCAGGCCAAAGTGAGAAGTCATCAGGGTTTTGATGCAGATCGAGATGCCAAAACGCTGAACAAAGCCTGCAAAGGAATGGGTATGAAAGATTTTTTGTTTATTTACTTTTGAAGTTGATTAAATTTGATTTCATGCCCAACTTTCCCATGATCTTCAGAAGATAACCTCTCACTTATCTTGTGCATTCCAAGATAACTCAAGCTGATTACTTCATAAGTTCTCTTTATAAAAGATCCCAAAGTTATAATCAGATCCTAATGCTTTTCAGAATTCAATATAATAGTTAGAAATTTGATATTATGACATTTAGTTTGACCTTGAAGTAGAAGAAACTTCATGAGAAGTGTACCGCATACAATCCTAATGTCATGTAAATCCATCTGGGTTCATGGGAGGTGGTGGGGAACTGGGTCTAATGAGAGCTGAGTTAGAGAACTGGGAGCTGCATCTAGAAGAGACCACATGAGCATAAACCATGGCCAAGGTCAAGAATCAGAGGTCAAAAGTGAAGGAGCTGTGTACATCCAGGCCTAAGAGTAAGTACATGGTCAAGAATGGGCGTCTAAGTAAGAAATCAGGACTAAGGCAACCACAGTAACAAGGCAGGATGAAGGAGGGAGCATCTGGGAACAAGGCCATGAAGAGAGACTCTGGGACCCAAGGAGGTCACCAGTGAAACAAGGTTCTTGTCCCCAAAGCCTGGGTTTTAGTATATTCACAGGACCATGTAACCATTGTCACTAATTCCAGAAGATTTTCATCACCCCCAAAACAAACCTCACATCCATTAGCAACCACTCCTCAGTACCCCCTCCCTTCAGGCCCTGGCAAACACTTTCTGTCTCTATGGATTTGCCTATTCTGGACATTTCATATAAATGAAATCATACAATATGTGTCTGGCTTCTTGCACTTGGCATAATGCTTTGTGAAAACAAGTGCTAAATTTTTACTTAGTGGAGATTTACTTTCCTAGGAATGGATAGTATGGTGGAATAAAATGGCCATAAATTCTTTGTGGTGACTCCAGAGGACAGAATTGGGATCCATGGTGGAAGTTCTAGAAAGACTTATTTCTATCTACCTCTAGAACAGTCAGTTTTGTCCAGGAAAGGTTGGAGAAGTCCCAGGGGACTTGGTGTTGAAGAAGACCTGGTAGGGGAAAGGGAGAAGGGATTTCTACATGTAGCCTTGAATTAATCGGAGAGGGAGGGAAGGAAAGAGCACACAAGCTGGAAATGAAGGATGACAACTGGGTTGCTTGGTTTAGGGCACATCAGAGGAACACTTAGCAGAGAGAAGCTGCCCCTTGTTCACATCCAGCCCTGGTTAATCTACAAGATTATATAGTAGTTGGACTATAGCTGAAGAGAAACATGTTGTCCTGGAAGTGGCAGGATGTTTATAGTGCTCAGTGGCTGAGCCAGTCTCGCAGGTGCTTCCTTGCTGCCTCTTGAGTGAGGTCCTCACACCTGGATGTGACAGGTGCTAAAGTGGGGGTGGGAATGAGTTCAGCTGCAGTTAACTATAAACCCCCACATTCTTAGCCACTATATGTGTCTAGCTCAATAAGCACAGATGGAGCACCCATTGAAGGCCAAGGTTACGCAGTGTTCTCTTCCTCCCTCTGGATGTGGCCATAGGTGGGACCACTCTAGTGCTGGTTACTGGTGTGGAGCTCTCTCTCCGTGCAGGTGCTAAACTGGCACTGCTTGCACATCATCTTGTGTCATCCTCCCAACAGCCCTGTAAAGTCATATTAAAATGACTTCACAGATGAGAATGCTGAAGCTCAGAGGTTAAATATCTTGCCCAAGGTCAAAGAGTTGTGAAATAAAAATGGGGCTATTGGAAACCAGGGCCACATTGGAAAGCTTTGGTTTCATTGAAGGTCTAAATTCCTAACCTCTATCAAGTGAAAACAAGGCAAAATTATCTCTGTTGACAAAATATGTCTACAACACCATGCACCCATCTCACTGATACACCAGCCCTGCCAGGGCTGGACTTAAATGTCTAGGGCCATGTTGTTCTATAGCCACAAAGATGAGCCACATAGGTAATTTTTAAGTTTTGAGAAACCAAATTTTAAAAGAAAAATAAAAGCAGGTGAAGTTAATTGTAATATAGTTAACTCAATATTGTATAAAAAACATCATTTTACCAATAAACGTAAGAATTGTTAATGAGTTATTTGACATCCTTTCTTTTCACAGTAAGTGTTCAACATACAGTATGTATTTTACTGTCTCACCAGTGGGTTTCAACCTCGGACAAGTTTACTCTCGATTCAGTGAGACTGAAAAATGACAATGGAACATTCTTGGGATGAAAGGGTTTATACCCACTTTTCTTCTCACCGTGACAGGGCAAGCGCTAGAATCTCATCCACTCAGAGCAAGTTTGCCTGCAGCAAGCAGGTCTCTGCCTCTAGGCCCCTCCACCCCTGCCGCCATCTCTGTCTCTGTCCTCGGCATGACCACCCCTCCAGCCTCTGCTCTCCTGCAGCCGTACAGCCCAGAGCCCTGGGTGGAGTTCTTTATATAGAGCCATAGTGACATATTGCCCACACTTGTGCAGTGGGCAACAGACCAGGGTCAGGTGAGAATCCTGACCATTGGGAATTTCGTTTTCTCTACATCTGTACTTACAGAACATTTCAGCTTGGATTAGCCACACTTCAAGCCCTCCGTAGCCCCATGGATCCACTGTACTGAGTAGAGTGGTTCTGCAGGCCTCATGCATCAAGATTAAATGCCTCCTCACCCACTCACCCACCTATGCAATTCAAAATAAGATCTCCACACCATAAAATGATTTTTCCAAAGAACATAAAATTTACAGGTTTCCTTGTTGCTTCTTTGGTAACCCTCCTTTCCTGGGTGCTAAGCACGTGCTTGGTCTGGAATTTTTGTTAACCCAGAACAGCCTCTACCCTCCCCCCGATACTGGCACTCTTTGTCAGGGCTCCATGCCCCTGTGCTGCTCCCATCCCAGCAGGGCCCTTCTGAAGAGAGTGTCTTAATCCTGAGAGTGTATGCGCCTCACATCCATTACCCCCTCTGAAATGTACAAGGACGTTTACTGTCCTCCTTCAGAGAAGCACAGAAACAAGCTAGGCCACCCAGGAGCAGAACCCAGCCTGAACTCAGATCTCATGAGTCTAAGTCCAGGGCCTCCTGCTCTCCAAGGGAAGGATCTGTGGACTGGGTTTGCGGCCACGCTCCGCCACTTACTGGAGCCATTCGCAGAATGGGGCTAATGTCCCCTCGGAGAGAGGCGCTGAGCACCGGGGAGGCAGCACTTCTCAGGCCCTCATGACATACTGATCTCCTCATGAGCAATCAGCTCAGACCCCAAATCCACACCAAGCCAACTAGATCAGCATGAGCAGCGAGGGGGTCCCCCCTTGAGAGGCCTGTGTTCTGGGTGTACCAGGCTGAATGGTGTCCCCCAAAGATATGTCCATCTTTATCTGGGAAAGGGCCTTTGCAGATGTAATTAATATAATGATATCAAGAAGAGATCATCCTAAATTACCTAGGTGGGATCCTAAATCCATAGCAAGTGTCCTTAAAAGAGACAGAAGACTCATGGAGGGAAGTCCATGTGAAGACAGGGACAGAGAGCTGAGTGACGCAGCCACCAGCCACGAACGCCAATGATGGCGGCAGCCTTCAGAAGTTGAAATAGGCAAGGAACAGATCTTACCGCAGAGCCTCTGGGGGCAGTCTGACCCTGTCGACACCCTTATTTCAGGCTTCTAGCCTCCAGAATTGTGAGGGAATAAATTGCTGTTGTTTTAAGCCACCAAGTTCATGGCAATTGTTACAGCAGCCTCAGGACACGAATACAGTGGGAAAGTGAAAAACAATGACCCTCTCAGGCAGGCAAGATTCTCCCCCGTTGTTTACCTCATTAATCTTCCCTGCACCCCCAATTTGCAAAGGCGACACTGAGGGACTGGGAAGCCCAGTGGTATTAGCAGAAGAGACTGGCCCTCGGGCCCCAGAGATAGGGCTACAGCCTGGGCTCAGCGAGGCAGCCGGGTGGGGGGCGGGGGCTGGGAGGACACGGGGAGCCTACAGGAAAGCTGAGACCCTGCCACAAGGCACTGCACATATCACTCATCTGACACATGAGCCCCTGGTGTGAAGGCATGTCCCACCCAGCTGCCTCTATCCTGCTGAAACTCAGCTCTATATCTTCCCAGAAAATTGCTGGGAAAGCAATAGCGAGGAGGCCGGCCAGCACTCCTAAAGCTGCCTACCCTCCACCGTATGATTATCTACAGGCTTGGAAGCACAGGCAGTGCTGTGAGGTTGCTTCTTTCTCATTTAAAAAAAAGTCTTTCCCAGAACCACCGGGGTCTGGCCCCAGGGCATCAAACCAGTAAGTGTTTACAGGAAATTGTTCAGCAGCACAGACTGCTTATGTGACACACTTATTATGAAATGTAAAATGAGGTCACTGTTCAGTAAATCGCTTCTTGGTTGGGCAGTGGAAACAGCTCCCAGGATAAACCTGAGAGATGGACTTGAAGGGCTTGAGGGAAGTCTAGTCATTTCCACACCCTCCCTCACCTCCAGGCTGTTGCTAAGCCATCCCAGGATTGCTTTGTTCTCTGGTCTCTTTTTAAAGCCATCCAGGGAGGAAAATCTAAACAATGTTATTGTTTAAATTTTTACTCAATTTTCCTGAATTAACCAGATATGGGTTGACCATGGATGGCATCAGACTACGAGGATTTCCTAGTGGCCCCTGCTACATACAGTCCACCTGAGTAGTATATGCAACACCAAAGCAAAGACAAGTTTCCATCATAACACTGAGCAAACTTCATTCATTCATTCATTCATTCACACATACGTGCATGCATTTAAACATCCTTTCATTCAGCAAGTCATTTGATAAATATTGAGAGCCTTCTATGTAGCTACAGCAGTGAGCAAAACAACCCTTGCTCCCATGGAACATGCAGGGTGGCATGGCAGAGACAGGACAGAGAACAGGCAATGTGAGGGGCACAGAGGGAGGGTGCCCCATCAGTCCCAGAGAAGTCCAGTGAATTGAGTCCCAAAGAAGGAGTGGGCATGAAGGTGAGGATCAATGATAAAGCTGTTCCAGGTAGAGGGAACAGCCCATGCAAACACACAGAGATGAGAAGGAAAGCGTTGCTGGTTCTGGGAGCTGCAAGTAATTCATGGAGCTGAGGGAAAGGAGGTCTACGGAAGGAAGGGTAGGGAGGGACAAGACTTTGACAGGCAAGGTGAGCTACTCCAAAAGGCCTCATATGCCCCACTAAAGAGTGGAGACTTTACTCTGGATTTGAAGGGGCTATATGGAAAGGCCTGGAACAGCAGAGTGAGCAGGCTGCTCTGCTTATCTGAAAGTCATTCTGGGGACAGTGAATGCTGATTGGAAAGGTAAGAGTAAGGCGGGAACCCCATTTGGGTATCAGTGGTTCTGCTGAGCAGTGACAGAGGTGAGGGTGGAGAGAAATGGGTGGGTCTGAGAGATACTGCAGAGGTGGAACAGCAAGTTACGAGAAAAAGAATTCCCTTTTGCGGTGAGATTTCTGGTACTCAGAAGTTTAAAAAAAAATGTCACGGAGGAAGTGATTGGATACCCATTATGTAGGTGGAACTACAGGAGGAAATGAAGAGGAACAACATAAATAACAGTGCTAGAACTGAACCAGAAAGAGGCAGGCAATTAACCATCACTACTTTTGCAAGTGAGCTCATCCTAGAATTTTCTGTTTCTCCGATGGGAATTGGCTACATCTTCCCAGATTGTAAAGGTGGAACTAATCGTTGAGACTAAGTGAACCATGCAAGGATATAAACCTAGTGGCTGTGTCCAGACCGGCACCCAGCTCTCTAATCCCTAGGGCAGAGCTCTCTTCCTAAATCCCAGGACGGTCTTCCCAAATGTGGCTGTGAGGGCAGGTGCCAGAGTCGAGGCAAGAGTGAAACACCTAAGTCCTCGCCAGCAAAAAAAGAATTTTTTAAATTCCCTCTCCCATTTCTACCCAGGCACGGCCACCCCCATCCCTTCCCCATAACCATGACCCCGATTTTCCCTGCTCCCAACCCTTCTAGCAAATGCATCTACTGCCTCTTGTCCTTTCAGGACCCTGATCTCTCAGCTGGCTAGAAGCAATTGTGCAAGTTCAACTAATTCAGCCCCCTTCAGCGATCACCAAGCACATGCTCTTCACAGGGAGCAGACACCGAGAACGGGGCTAGGAATGGGCAATGCAGGGATCTCAGACTTTGGCTGCGAAGAGGGTGTCTTGGTCTCCTTTCTGGAGTCTTGAGATATTGCTGAGAATAGTGGGTGTGTTTGTTTCCTAAGGCTACCAAAACAAAGCACCACAAAGCGGGTAGCTTAAAACAACAAATTTATTCTGTTGCCTCATAGTTCTGGAAGCAGTAAGTCCAAAAATCAAGGAGTCAGCAGGCCAGGCTCCCTTTGATAGCTCCAGAGGAGGGCCTGCCCCCTGCCTCTCTCCTGGCTCCCGGGAACCTCAGGCCTTCCCTCGCTTAGAGGTGCCGCGCTCCCATCCTCCACCTTCACAGGGCCTTCTCTCCCCTCTGTGAGAGTCTCTCTCTGGGTCCAAATTTCCCCTTTTTCAAAGGACGCCAGTCAGATTAAGCCCCACCCTAATGCCTTCACCTCAACTTGACAACCTCTATAAAGACCCTGTTTCCAAATAAGGTCACATTCTAAGGTACTGGGGGTTAGAACTTCAAAACATCATTTCAGGGGGACACAATTCAACCCATAACAGTAGGTGTCCCCCCACAGTTAGGTACATGAGAAGAGTCGAATGGAAGGGCCTGCCAGTGTGTACCTCTCCTTGTGGGAACAGACACTGCTGTGGGCCAAGATGGACAAAGTACTAACATTTGGACAGAGATTTCCTGTTGTCTTTGAGATTAGTATTGTCTTAACATACATCAACCAGAAGGTAAAAATGGAACTCCGGGCAGCCTTGCCCAGTAGAAATATAATACGAACCACAAATGGAATTTCACATTTTCTAGAAGCTTCATTAAAAAATAAAAGTAAAAAGAAACAAGTGAAATTAATTTTAATAACATTTTATTTAACCCAAGATAGTAACATTTCAATAGGTAATCAGCGTAAAAATTACTGAGACATTTTACACTCCTTTTTTATACTAAGTCCATGAAATCAAGTGTGCATTTTATACTGACAGCACATCTCATTTCAAACTAGTCCCCTTTCAAATGCTGGCTGGCTCCGTCTGCTACAGTGCTGGACACCACAGCTCCAAAGCCAGTCCAGAATCTGGCAGCTTATATGGGGCAGAGCCGTAACCAACCCAGCTCTGTCTGCCCCACCACACCGGCCGCTTCTAACACCTAGGGGCTGCTAGGGAAGGGTTGGTCTCCCTGAACTTGCCCAATATCATACAGTCAGTGAGGATGGAGCTGTGATATGAACCAGTCTGAAGAAATCTAATTCAGCGTTGGCTGGTTAAGCAGTCTTTCTCATTCCCACACCGGCACTGCCTGGGTCATCTTTCCAATACTATCTCCATGTTCAAAACATATTCTCCACTTCTTTCTTATTCATTATTGTCTATGGTCTGGATCAAATTGCCTGCAATGAACATGTATTACTTTGAGCACCAGGGAAAAAAACTTTATAGAAAGAACGTGATTTAAAGGTGTCAAGAGTTAGGAATTTAAAGGAGCAGCCATGCTTCAAGGTCCCAATTAGGACTTCTCTCTTCTGGATGTAACAAGTTTATGGGTGGGCTTGATATTGTAGCAATTTGGGCCTGTATCTGAGTCTCTTCCACTTAATTTTAAGCACCTGGAGGCCAAGGAAAAACAATACTTTTTCTTTTTTAGTATTTTTTAACAGTTTTATTCAGGTATAATTCACATACCACACAATTCACTCATTTAATGTGTACAATCCATGGTTTTTCATATATTCTCAGATATGTGCAACCATCACCACAATTTAGAATACTTTTATTACCTCAAAAAGAAATCTTCCACTCCTTAGCTACGACCCCCCTACCTACTTCATCCCTAGCCACTAATCTACTTTCTATCTCTATAGATTTCCCTATTGTGGACTTTCATATGAATGAAATCGTATAATATGTGGTCTTCTGGGATTGGCTTCTTTCTCTTAGCACCATGTTTTCAAGGTTCATTCATATCATAGCATATGTCAGTACTTCATTCCTCTTTCTGACCAAGTAATATTCCACTGTGTGGTCATATCACATTTATCCATTCGCCCCTTGATGGACATGCAGGCTGTCTCCACCTCCAACTACTGGGAATGATGCTGCAATGAACATTCATGTACAAGCATTGTGTGGACATTTGTCATCATTTCTCTTGAGTATTTACCTAGGAGTCAAATTAAGGCCAAACCTGTGCCTCTTTCCACGACAATGCCTAGCACCGTGCTTCATGCAATGGGAGGCCTCAGTGGATATTTGTCAGGTAAGTGAAAAGAATGCAGTTCCCACAAGACATTAAAGCTAAAGGGTCCATCTAGGCTCCTCTGAAGTCCCTGACCACTGTCTTGGGTTCCCAGACTCTACTAAATCTAACTTTCATCTTGTTTCTTGTTCATTCTTGCCATGTTTCATTCTCTACTTTAGGAACCGATGAAGCAGCCATCATTGAGATCTTATCAAGCAGGACATCGGAGGAGAGGCAACAAATAAAGCAGAAGTACATGGCGACCTACGGCAAGGTGATGCCAGGGTCCTCCTGGGCATGCACACAGCCTTGGCCCTGGTGGCCCCGGTCTCCTCTACACTCCCAAGGCCGCGGAGAATGTCCTTACAGCTGTACTGAGCTAGCCCAAAAGAAAAAGATGAACCAGATATTTAAAATGTTGACTTCAGAAAAACTGAAATTGTTTTATGAACTTAATAGCTTGTTATGTGTAGAAATCCTTAAGTATGTCCTTGTCCTTCTGTTTTCTTTATTAATATATAATGAACACAATTTAACCTTTTCTTAATGTCATTAAATAATCAGTATGCAAAATGAATATTAGTTATGCTGTATTCTAATCCATATTTGCAAAACCTTTACAGTTTTAATCACTCCATGTATAAACAGGCATAGAGATAGAGATGGATTTTCTTACTTATTTGACATTGGGTAGGCAACAGTCTCTTTTCGGCCTTACGTCCTCACCCATAGAATGAAAATGATAATTTACCTCCCTTCTCAGGTTGCTGGGACAGTCAAGCAGGAAAAAGCTTGTAAGGGGAAGCTTTACCAGTAAAGGGAAGCTGTGAGAGGTATGACTGTTTCTGTTTTATAGAGAGGAAAATGGAGCGCATCCATTTACGTGACTTGCACAAAATCACACACTTGGTAAGAAAAAGAGCCAGACCTCAAATTCAAGTCTTCTGACTCCAAGGCCAGCAGCCACTCTTCATGAACCTTTTGCCATGACAGAAGCTATTTATTTATATACTAAATGGCCCAGACAGCTGTGCTTTTACAGTTTTTCTGCTTCTCTTCTCAAGATCAGGCTTCAGTGTCATTCACTGATGACTCTGATGAAAATAAGTGAACCGTCAGTTCAATTGCATTCAATTGAATTGAATGATGTAGAACTTCACTTTGTCAGTGTGTAAAACCACAGCAGCCTCTCAACTGCCATGTCTACTTTCACCCTACCAATACGGAAAGTCAGATACAGGCTTCTTAAACTTCAGTGTAAAATAAGAGTACATGGGTTGGAAGTGAGGGTTTAGGGGCCCTGCTAATGACAGAGCAGGCATGCTCTAGCACAAAACTGAAAAACCAACATTTGCCAGTCATTTGCTTACCTTCCAGCTCCCAGCTGTGCTTCAGACAGCTGAGACTGCCCAAGAGGTGATCTAGAATCACATCATGAAGCTAGGCGATGTTAGGGATGAGCATATCCAAGTCCCTGTGACAACTACTCCAAAGAGTGTATACATGCCCAGGTGACACAGCTAGCTGGCAGCAAAACAGGATTAGAGCTGAGGTACCCAGAGCACGCTCCTGTGTCCAAACAGAATGTAAAAACACAAGGATTTGTTTTCATACTTGTGGCCTGTACGAGTAGGCAGCTGGGGTTTCTCTTCTCTGAAGTTCTATATAAATGACCATCAGACCCAAAAACCATCCCCACTCTTCAGTGGATCCACACGCAGAGTACTAACCAAAGACCTGCCCTCACAGGACACAGTGTTAGACGGAGCAGCTGCCGTGGGACAGAGGCAGTAAAATCACAGCCGCCTCTCCAGACTGCAGATTCCAGGGCCTGGGACAAAAATCTTCTGGGCTTTTCTCCCAGGCTCAGAGCTCAGAGGTTCATTTTAGAAAGAGCTGATTTGCCTCCTCTGAGAAAGTTCCTTTGAGCCTGAAATGATAATCACTGCTGAGCATTTAAAGTGTGCCAGGCAGCGTGCTTAGGGTTTACATGGATTGTTTCATGTAATTCTCCCAATAAACCTAAGAGGCAGGTCTCATTATTCTCCCTTTGTTTCAGAGAAGGGAACCGACAATTGGTCAAAGTGAGTACATTTCCAAAGTCACAGAGCTCCGGTGACTGTGTTAGCCATCAGACCCGCCCTGTGCTGTAACTTGGATTCCTAAAATGCTAGCTGGTCTCGGGCCTCCAGTTTGACCCACACTGTGCTGTCTGAACATGAAGGTCATGCTTGGAGATCCTTCATTTAAATCGGGACGCTGGCGACTCTCACTAGGCTGAACACCACTCTTGACCCTTTCGCTCATCACACCATCCTGCCAGAGGAAGACAGGTCGGAGCAGGCAGTTCGCTTCTAATAGTACGATGGCATTTGCCAAAAACATCCTTGAAAATGGATGCTTGCCAAAACCAGGGTGCCTGTGAGAATGTTATATACGTCTCCTCCCCGCCGGAGCCTTTCCCACATGGGTCCCTGTCGGGATTTGACAAGAAAACCGAAGTGACTGCACATCTGGTTAGTGCAGGGTGGTCCCTGTTCGTTCCTACTGTCCCTCTGTGGTTATTGACAGCAGCCTCTTCACTCTCAAAACCATTCCAATTTGGATGATAAGTGACCTGGTCCGCCTAGAAATAACAAACCTCAGTCCTTTCTAGCCCAGTGTTTGGGCACATTCTGCATCTTTTTGAAGTCCTATAAATGGAGACAATGCCAGGCCCATTTGGAGGATCAGTGAGAAAGCCCTCTGAGCCCTAACATGTTTGGCAAATGCTGGTTTTTATTGTGATTCATCTTTGGGGTCTCCAGCCCTGAACAGGGTGTCTTCTCTCTGCGAGTCCTGGGGAAAGATGGATGGATGGGCAGACATGGTGACTACTGTCCTCCACAGCAGGTCACCTGTGCCTGTAGGGCTTCTGTCTAGACCACCCCTGTGTGTCCACAGCAGGTTTTCTGTTAACTGAGGTCAGGCGCTGGGGCGAGCAGACACCTGTCCCTCTCTTCTCAGGCCATTCCCAGTTAGGGCTCTTGCTATCTTCCTACAGGACCTGGCAGAGGTGCTCAAGAGTGATCTGAGTGGAAACTTCGAGAAGACAGCATTGGCCCTTCTGGACCGGCCCAGTGAGTATGATGCCCGGCAGCTGCAGATGGCCATGAAGGGTCTGGGCACGAATGAGGCAGTGCTCATCGAGGTCCTGTGCACCAAAACGAATAAGGTTAGTTCCAGCCGAACCCCCAGATGTGGCCCTTAAGGGAGTGTCCATATGCCTAGTGGAAGCCAGAAGGACAGTCAGGTTGCAGAAGCCAGAAGGAAAACTACTCCCCGCATTCCATCCTTGGGTGAGCAAGTGTCTGGACAGAAATGTGTCTGTTTGCCCCATGCAAGAGAGACACCTCTCCCAATGTTCTGGCTGTCAGCCTTGGTGTTGCTGCCCCTGGCTTGACAGAATAGATTCTTGCAGAACAGCTGTGTCAACCCAGGTTTTGTTTTTCTAAACAGAATGCACAATTTTATATGCAGGAGGCACAATCCCACTTTTGGCCTCCCAGGCTGACTTTGTGGGTCTTCTGGCATGAATAATGCAATAAGCAGTCTAAGCACGCTTGTGTGGCTGCCCTGCCCGTGGCTGTCATCTCGTGTAGAGTCCCAAAAAGACTAAAAAGAGGCAGGGAGGTGGGTGGGGCAGAGGCGAATGCCCCCCATGCTGCTGGCACCTCTCCAGAGGTGTCCCTATCCTTCCCTCGGCAGTCCTCTCCCCTTGTCCCTTGGGTACACGCCACCATTCCAGGAGCTGAAAGGGACATTTGTTAAAACCCTAGGAGAAGCCCATTCGTCTTTGGTTCCAGATACTATGAAGACCAAGGAATTCATCAAGAGTAAAGAGGGTCCACAAGCTATTATTTGGAGACCAGCCCCTCACCCTCTTCCACAGCCATCTATCACTTAGAATGGGGAGGTCCAGCAAAGAAAGTGCCAGAAAACCCCAACCGACTTGAGGCGTCGGGGTAGGAAACAGAGGCAGTGGCTGGAGCAACCAGCGAGGAAAGCTGAAACAGTACTGTGACGCCGAAACGCTGCTTGCAAAGCCCGGAGGGCCGACAGCCCTGAGCGGCTCCTTCGGCTCAGCCTGTGCTGCCCAGCCGTGTTTCCAGAGGCCCCACCAGGCTTCAAGCTACAGCTGTAAACTCCTTTCTGAGTATCCCTGGAGTTCTTTTCTTCACGCAAGATAATATAACCCTCAGATTCAAGGAGCTGCAGTTTAAGATTGTGCTTTAGAGAAGGGTTAGCAAAGGAGGCTGGCGTCAGCTCAGTCCAACAGTCTCCCAACGTTGGTTACTCAGCCCTCCCACCCTGCCTTTCCATGTGCACTGGGGTCCCAGCGAAGACGCATCCAGTATCAGGGCGATCAGCAGCCTGCCCTGGGAAGAAGGTTCATCTGATCTTTACTTTCCTCACCTTGTTTGACCACATGTGCTTCCCCCTCAGCCTAGTTCCTCTCAGGTCCTGGTCTTAACAAACAAAGCTTTTCCCCCACTAATCAAATAGGTCTGAGAGTAAAGGGAAGAAAGGCAGGGAGAGCAGAGGCCTAGAAGCCAGGCAGATCCTGGTCGTGGGTTGGAAGAAGGGAGGGCGGTGCAGAGGCACAAGCCCCTGCCAGCCTTCATCTCCCACTCGCCCTCCAGAGCCCAGAAGCTAGGCTCCTCACCTCCTGCACCTTCCCCACCTCTTCCCCACCTCTGCCCTCTGACTTTCACTTTAAACAGCTGTATTGTGTTTATATATAAGTGTTTAGAGAGGCAGAACTTAAAATAAGGAGCTTTTTGGTAGCAAGGCATTCTGTCTAGTGAAGCTGTAGGGAAACACCTACTCTTGGACACCGATTCCTCAGTGGGCCATTTAGCACAAGCCTTTGGAAGATAAAGCGATTCTTTCCAATACACAGTCTGGAGAGAAGCTTGCACTCTTGCAAGCAGCAAATTGTTGACTGAATGAAGCTCTCTTGAAGCAGAGGAAAACTGGAAAGAACCTAAATGTTTGAAATAGAGGAAGACTGGAAACAACCTAAATGTCCATCAATGAGAGGCTGGCTGAATATATCGTGGCTTATTGTAGGATGGAACATTTTGTATCCTTAAAAAACACTAGGTGACTATGGATAAGCATAGCTGGATCTCCAAACACATATTATTGAGTGAAAAAAATAAATCTAAGAATAGTATGTACAGTATTCCACTTTGTAAACACATATGCAAAACAATTCCATATATTTTCAGTAGCACATATATGCATAGGGAGAGTGTGTCGCTCGAAATGTTTGCAAGGACCTGCTCCAGGCCTAGGCCCTGACCCACAGTGATGGCCCTCTTTGGAATAAGCCCATGAAGGCATCCTGTGTCCAGATCAAGCTCCTGCCTCTCCCCTCTATGTGTCTCTTTGTCTCTTATTGATTAGCCCCACCTTAGAATACTGATTTTTTTTTATTACCTTTCCTAGGAAATCATCGCCATTAAAGAAGCCTACCAAAGGTGTAAGTGACCTTTTTGTTCTGACTCTGGATAAAACATAGCCCTTTCAAAATACCTCTGGGAAGCTAAATCGTCTGCTTTCTCCCCTCCTTTTTTCTTCTTTACAAGTATTTGACAGGAGCCTTGAATCAGATGTCAAAGATGATACAAGTGGAAAACTTAAAAGGATTCTGGTGTCCCTGCTACAGGTAAGGAGTAAAGAGGCCTCGCCTGCTTCATGATCTTGGGACGTAGCCTTTGGCAACATGGTACCACAGTGAAAAAGGCAACAGCAATAATAAACATTTCCATCTTTATTAAAAATGTTATTGATGGATTATCAGCCCAGGCTCCACCAGCGCAGCTATTGAAAAATTATTTAATTGGCATTTCTCCCATAATTAACAATGATCAGCCTAGTCATTTACAGCTTACAGTCCCTTTTTGTTAATGACCTGTCTCATTAAACATCCCCGCCTCACATTGCCAAGGAGGGGACTCAAGCCTGCAGAGGATGGGTAACCTGCCCAGGTTTACAAAGACAGAAAGACATAGCCCAGGAGGAATCCACTGGAGCCCAGGCAGGGCCCTTTGCACAACACAGCTCTAAACTTACTTCCAGGATTCACCTCCAGTCCAGGCCTGTCAGAACCGCTGCAGGAAGCTCAGCCAGGAAATCGGGGCTTTTAGAAAGGGCCCTGCTAGGACACAACCCCCAGGCCTCCAGCCAGACATCATCTGTACCTCATTCACACGCTCATCTTGATGAGCTTTGTGCCTTTCCTCTGTTTCATTTCTCTCCACGTGGATGGACTAAGAGCAGAGAACACATAGAGCAGGCTTCAACCACGGCAGGAGGAGTGCCTGAGTGATCTGCTGCATAACAATTGCCACAAGCTTAGTGAATCAGAGGAACACAGATCCATGATCTCGCAGTGTCCACGGATCAGGCGTCTGGGTCCAGGTTAGCCACGTCCTTTGCTCAGACTCTCACCAGGCTGAAGTCAAGGTGTCACCCAGAGCCGTGATCTCAGCTGAGGCCCAAGTCATCTTCCATGCTTGCTGGTCACTGGCAGATTTCAGTTCCCTGCAGCTGTATGGCTGTTGTCCCTGTTTTCTTGCTAGCTGTCAACCAGAGATCACTGTCCACTCCTACCACATGGCCCCCAAAGACAGTTCAAAGCATGGCTGTTTGGTTTCTTCCAGGGCAGCAGGAGCTTCTCTCTCAGACTTCTTCCATCTCTGACATTTCAACAGCTCACCTGACTGAGTCAGACCCACCTGGGACAACATCTCTTCTGATTAACCCGGCTAATTAGGGATATTAATTACATCTCTAAAAATCCCCTTTGCCCTATTAACATAACATAATCACAGGAGCAATAGCTCTTATTCACAAGTTTCACTCACACTCCAGGGAAGGGGATTATACAAGGGCATGGGCCATTGGAGGTCCTCTTAGAATTCTGCCTGCCGCTGAGGGCTTAGGTTAGAATTCCAAGACCTTCCTGACCACCTCTCAGGATTCTTCAGCACTGGGACCCTGAGAGGTGAAATCTGATATTCTGGAAGGAAGCTTTCCAACAGATTCACTCTAGAGAACACCCTGATGCTGCTTTCAGCCCACTTAGCTGTCAGTGGGGTTTGTGAGTGGCCTTGGTTTCTACAAAAAAGAAAAAAGCAAATGTTGTCCCTCAAGCCACTCTTTTTCAGTTGAGTCCAAAAGATGGCAGCAAAGAGCAGTGGTGTTGCTCTGCCAGGTTCAATCTTGCTTCTGGCCACAGCTCTGAAATCACCTCCAGGTTTCCAGGACTTTCTCTTTTTGTTTTCTCTGGTCAAGCAGGAAGTCAGGTGAATTACAATGTGTCGATTTTTCTAGGCTAATCGTGATGAAGGCAGTGACGTGGATAAAGACCTAGCTGGTCAGGATGCCAAAGATCTATATGATGTGAGTGTGCAGACATACCAGGCTTGGCAAATTTTTTAAAATTTATCGGCACTATTTTCAACAAATGTTTCTTCATTTCATGTGAATGTGTGTTGCTTGGGGAATAAATATGATCTCTAACATATTTTTCATATATTTGGCCTTGTGAACCTTAAAGAATTGTTGTTATTCTTATAGTCTGGGGTTAGCCACCCCAGATCCATTTGGAACAAGGGGGGTATAAGTAATATAAATAAATATGTGATGTATACCATATACACTTCAGTGTAAAAGCTTAACATGCTTAGTCAGTCAATTTGCCTTCTACTCAGTGTATATTATATAATTTCCTGTAAGTGAGGCCTGGTCACAGCACCATATATTCAGTCTTTTCACTAAAGGCTTTTTCAAAATGTTGGCATTTGACCCTTAAGGCAGGGGAAGGCCGCTGGGGCACTGACGAGCTTGCCTTCAGTGACGTCCTGGCCAAGAGGAGCCACAAGCAGTTACGTGCCACCTTTCAAGCCTATCAAATTGTAAGTAATCAAGTACTAGGGCAACGGAGTTCATACTGAAACTGTCTTCAGTTATTTCCCAAAGAAGCCAAGATCTGGGGTATAACGGAGATGTTTCACAACAGTGGTTCTCAGTTAGGGGTGATTTGGGGCCTCTTCTCAAGGGATATTTGATGATGCCTGGAAATATTTTTGATTGTCACAGGAAGTGTGGTGGGGAGCAGTGCCTTTGGCATCTAATGGGCCAAGGCCAGGGACACTGCTAAGTGCCCTATAATGCACAGGACAGCCCCACCACAAAGACTTGCCCAGCCCCAGTGTAGTGCCGAGACTGGCAAATCCTGCTTTACAACAGAGGTTAGAAAGCAGAGGAGTGTCAAGTTTAGGAGCAAAAGCCCAAGAGTCAGAGGGGCCAAGTCCAAGTTCAAATCCTGGCTCTACCGCTGGCAAGTGACTTAACGTCTCCATCCTGATTTGTAAAATCATCACCATCACACCTCATGAGGTTACTTTAAGGATTAAATAAGATAAATGTAAAAGGCTCAAAACAGTACCTGGCATGTGGTAAGCACACAGATATTTGCTCTTGTTATTCCAATATACAGTTGAGCTAACAGTGCCTACCACTCCCAAGACAGCTGTGATATATCTCAGAGATACACTCCTGAAAAGCTGCATAAAAATTACATTTATACAATCATTTTTTATCTAATGATAATTTTAAGCCAACAATGTGAGTTAGCTGTTTCAAGGCACTTAGTGTGAGTTCTTCCCTGAAGATCTTTAATCACAAGAAGCCTTTCTGGATTATCAGATTTTTTTTTGTCTCCTATTTTTTATTGGTAGAGTGCTTTGAACTATCCAAAGCACTTCAGTGTCCTCTATCTCATTTCAATTTCACAACAATACCATAACTACAATTCAGGTTGAACAGCCATTATTACCCCCGACTGCACAAGGGAAGTCTGTTATGAGTAAGGAACCATCTGTAACTTATCAGGACCACACAGCAAGTCGGTAGCAGAAAGTGGATGAGAACTCCAAGATTTCCCCAGCCTAAGCTCCCACCTCAGCTGCAGCTGGCTGCTCCTCACTCGCAAGAGCATTTTCTATGTGCTGCCAGCAGATGAAAAGACAATGATATTTAGGAATTTAATTATTACTGTATATAAGCCTTCAGGGCCCTCTGCTTTCAAATCATGCCCAGAGTCATGATCAAAGGCAGCTGACCCTGCGGTCCCCTGGCCGCTACGCCCAGAGCTGTGTAGATGCTGAGCTGGAAGACATCTCCATGGCCTAGACCCCCTTCCCACGTGACTGGGCCATGGGTGGAGTTCCTGGGGATGGTTGGCATTGAGGACCACTGCGAACACACATACCTGTGAGCGGGTGTCTGTACGTGAACTACTGACAACCTGCAAAGATGCTTGCTAGGCCTATCATTCTCAAAATTAACCACCCAAAACAGCAGCATCACTACCATTTGAGGATACGTTAAAAATCAGAATTCTCAGTCCCCATCAAGTTCCCTAAGGTGCACAGGTCCTACAGTTTTAATGAATCTTCCAGGTGATTCTGATGCATGTTCAAGTGTAAGAGGTCTGCTCTAGGCTACTAGCTATTCGACTGTGGGCAAGTTTTAAGGGTTTTGTGCCTCAGTATCCCTAACTGTAAAATGGGGATAATAGTAACACCTGCTTCATAGGGTTACTTATGAATTAAATGAATTAACAGAAGTAAAGCATTTACTACCTGGCATGTGACAGGTGCTCAAGAACATTAGCAGTTTTGAGGGGTCTCCCTATGTGAACCAATAACATTCAGAACGAGAGTGAAAGTTCAGATGGACAATAAAATAATCTATTGAAGTGATGATTCTTTATATGAAACCAGCTCTAAAATGCTACCTATCCTCCCATGCCAACCACCTTGCTGAAACACCATTCATCTCGATCATTTCCACTGATATTTTTGGAGTTCACCCTAATCGTAAGACCCTGGTTTGTAAGTTTTCTCATGGTCTATGGCTAAAAGCACTAAAAGGCCAGCATATGACCCTTGGAGTGTATTATGTGACATAGTTGTCCTGGCAAAGAGTTGAATTTTAGTTTTTGGCATGAAAACTCAGTCTGGCCCTTGATGTGCCCTCGAGGCCTGGGTCTTAGCTGCTGGCACTCCCAGAGCTCCCCACCAAGCACCAGAGCTTCCCCAGTTCTGCTGCATCACGCAAAACAATTACAGTCCCAAAGCGTACCCAACATGAGAGGCTCCTACAGTGGAAAGGCTGAAGTACGTTCCCCAAACAGGGCGCACTATGAGCTGTAGGTGCGCAGACTCACAGTCCAGGCTCACTGCCTCCCCACCGCCTCCCCCTCAGGTGTCCCTAAGCCCATTCCGGAGCCGTTAGCCCCGTGACTGCTGCGGTCAAAGCAGAATGCACATGGGGGCATGCTGTCGATTTGTGGAATTGGTTTTAAAAGAAAGAAATGTCTCTCCTCTTCTTCTAATAACCTCCCAATAAGCAATACTACCTGATTAGTCAAAGGCCTCTGAGCCTTTCTGGAATCCACCCTGGTAATGTGTTTTCATTCTAGTCAGAAAACGAGGTCTGTTCATAGAGCCCCCTAAGAATTAAGTGTTCCAGTAAGGGAAGTGAGAAGCCTGGCATTTGCAAAAGACAGTTGCAACAGGGCCAGCCAATTGATCTCCGTTTGTATTCCATGGTGCCCCTGGAGATGCCGTGGTAGCTACCAGGAGGGGGCTGGGTGCAGGAAGGAGGTAAAGAAGAGCAGGCAATACCATCACATAATATGTGAAGAGTGGCCCCTGGAGTTGTGGCCCGAGAGGGCAGAACATGACACTACTGCCTGGTCTAGGGTAAGGAACCCATCCCCAACCTCCCCAGAGCAACTGCTTTTCTGCTCTTATCTCTTGTACAGACTGAGATCGTACAGAAATTAAAAGCACTGTTCTGGTCCAGCATCAACAACAGAAACAAAAAGTGGTTTAATGTGAACATTTTTTTTTTTTTAGTAAACACAGACCTGTGTGAACAAAATGTCCTCTTGAAATGCAATCTTAGGCTACAAAACAAGAACTCTGTTCATGGGAAAGTGATACCAGTCTCTTCTGAAATACCAGCAACCCAAAAGGCTGGGAACAGCTAAGTCTGGGGTGGGACTGAAAGCCCCATCCCAGTCCCCTCCTACTCTAGGTCCATCACACACACCAGACCTCTAAGTGTGCAAACTATGACAAGTGGATCAAACAGCAGGCCCCTGTTTGGTCTCAGCCCTCCTCCCCCTATGTCCATTATGCTTGCATCAAAAAGAGTATCTTGTTTACTTGTGTTTCCAGAATAAACTACTTATACTCCACTGGTGTGTCCTCCAAGGCCCCAATTATTTATAGAATCACAATTGTGTCATATCATCAAAATGTAATTTCTAAGAAAGAAGTCTCAGTATTTCTAATGCTGAACTGCATTTCCCCAAACCCGACAAAGACTTCTGCTTTCTCTTTATTTGCCTGCCCTGAGCTTGGCCCAGGCAGTTCTTGCGTTGAACACAGTCATGATTTACTCTGAACTTCAGTTTCTGTAAATATTTGGAAAGAAACCTGATGTGGAATGCTGTGCAGAGCAATATGTGAGCCAGTGGTGAACACAGGATCATTTAGAATCACCCCAGAGTGAAGGGAAGCAGCATTCTGATGAGGTCAGCCCCCCCCGGCTTCCAGCATGTAGCCCCAGCTTATCAGAAATGTTAGACCACGAGCTTCACAGCCTCTACTGATTTCACCCAAACTGTAAGCAACTAGTCCCCAGCCCCAGGGCAAGGGAGATGAGGAAGGTGTGGGTAAAATGATCATAATCACAACCTTCTAGAAAACTGGAAATGAAAAGAATTTTAAAAATGTATTAGAAACTAAGGTCTATATAAATGTAAAGAATTATTGTGACAGTATATATTCATTGTTCTTCCACTCCCTGATTTTACAGATAAGGAAATCATGGCCAAGAGACTGGTCCTGGCTGGGGTCAAATCCATGAGGGGTCAAACTGGACTAACTCTTCAGCCCTGAGAACCCCACTCAAATGGGGCAACAGCCCCAGCCCTGCAAGGCGCGAGGCCGGATGGGAGTTCCTTAAAGACACATGACCAAATCTGGGAGAATTTAGTGCTTTTTGTAGAGAAACAACCCCAAGAGTGCCACAGCCAAAAGCAAAACCTGAAATAACAGCTGGCCTTTGCTTGTCTCTCCAGCTCATCGGCAAAGACATTGAAGAGGCTATCGAAGAAGAAACATCGGGAGATCTCCAGAAGGCCTACTTAACTCTCGGTAAGATAAAGCTAGGAGAGTCCCTGGCTTAGGCTGGGCTCCCTATCAGACTTGGAGACAGAGGTTTGCTTATAGGAAGAGTTTAGGGAATCGCTCAGGGACCAACACACCTAAGCAGCATCGGGAGAGTGAACATGAGACAGGTGTAATAGGGGCTCTGCTGCTCCCTCAGGGCAGGATGTCCAAACTGGAGACAAGTAGGCCAGGTCTTTGCTCCCCACACCAAACAGCCAGTGGACATCAGCTGCCGCCCAGAAGCATTTGCAACCTTGAGTAAGGCAGCTCCTCAGAGGCCCCTTCCCGGGGAGAGACTCTGCAGGGAGCAGCCAGTAGGCAACATTTGGAAAGAGGGCCTCAGTCCCTGACGAGGGCACGTGTCCACAGCATGGGACCATTGTCTAGCCTCAGAAAGCAGTATGGGGTTAGTATGACATGTACTCAAAAGTACCCAAGCTTTGGATCCATGAACAAATTTCTGCACATGCCTGATGGCTTGAGGGTATCCCTTTCCATGTGGTTCCCTTCAACATTTGGAGTGAATGAGGTCTGTTTAGACAGAGAGGAAGGAAGCCCAGATCTTCACTGTGCCAAGCAAACGCCAGGACCTTCTCTCCAGGTGTTGCCCACAGGCAGGAAATAGCAGTGAGATGGGCATGGGGCTGTACCTGGCAGCCTCCTTTTTCTCTTTTGCAAGCCCTGGAATGAAGGCATTGTCCATTGTCCACACTCCTATGGCAAGGAGTCCAGGGCACCATCCCAAATGGCATAAGAAATGGAGAAACAGATCCCTAGAAGAAGAAGAACTGAGAAAGCAGCCATGGAAGTTAAAAAATGTGCTCTGGCTGCCAGGCTCGTGTGTGTGTGTGTGTGTGTGTGTGTGTGTGTGTGTGTGTGTGTGTGTGTGTGTGTGTGTGTGTGGTGTTTTTGGGTTTTTTTGGAACAAAATCAGCAATCTAAAAAAAAAAATCCATCATTTTGCATTCCAATTAGCATGATCTCTACACTGTGATGTACAGAGGCCGAAGTGTCACTACTGACCCATATTGGATACACGTGGACCACTGTCCTCAGAGCTTAAAGGATTAGTCTTTTAAGTAAAGAGATTTACTCATGGCCCAACTCAGAGGCTCCAAATCCTTTCTGTGCTTATAGTGCAGAGAATCAGAAAAATACCAGACATCAGTCAGAAGACTAACATTAATCTTTGTTAATATTAATTATTAATGGTAAAAACCATTTTTAATTTATTAATGGTAAAAAAAACGGTTCAAATCTTTAACATTTACTAAGTGCCTGCCTGGGGCAGGGGTTGTGCTGGACGTGGGGATCAGAAGGAAGTAGGTCTGGATTCTGCTTTTAAGAAGCTTAAAGTCTATGGTGAATACACGCAAGTCAACTGATTAGGCTACAGTAAAGATAAAACAAAAACAGCCAGAGCAAGGAGGGTACAGAAGAAGGAAAGGCCTCCCCAGCCCTGAGATGGAGACCACGAAATGCAGCATTTGGGTAGACTCCAGTGGTAACAAACTTAAAGGTGGCTAGAAAAGACCTGGAGAATAAAACACACAAACTGTTGAACATGACTTCACAATCATATTTTCTAGACACGCCCCACTCAACTCCCACCTAACTCACAAAGATGCCAGTTTATGGCTAAAATCGAGGAGGAGGGGCTACGAGACCAAATGACTCCCTCCACCAGCAGCATCCAGAGCAGCGCTTCTCAAAGGGGTCCGTGGACCACCGCGTCAGGACCACCTTTGGAGAGGCATGTGAAAATGCAAGTCCCTGGGCCCCACTCCAGGTTACCCTTTTAGAATCTCGCAGAATGGAGCCAGGAAGCCACCCTTTCCAAGCTCCACGAGGGCCTGTCCTATGCCCCCTGGAGTTTGAGAACCCTTGATCTGAAGGCAAGGAGGGGGAGGAGGTATGCGGGCTGCCCTGCCTTCTGCCCCCTGCAAACAGCTTATTCCCACAACTTCCCTACCTAGCCCCATCCAAATTCTTGAGGGATTTCTGCCACTGCTAACAGACATTATTCACCAGGTACAGGTTTATACAGTATAAAAGTTGTGAATTTTCTTACATATGTATGGAACACACCTACATTAGGTTGACAATCGTTTTAGCGCCGATTAGCATTCATCTCCTTCATGGGAAAGGGTCTTCAGGGAATCTCAAATAGGCTACTCCCCAGATTGACAGGCTCCCCCCACAACCACCACCAATCCAGCAGCTTTTGAATTGTTCTCCAGATAAGAGGTCACACACCTGGGTCTGAGTTTTGCTTTTCCACTGAAGCTCTGGTGGCTGCCACATGACCTTAAAAGAAGGAGACAGACCCCTAACCTAGACTCTGCCTCTGTAATTCTGTTCCTCTCCAGGGCTCGTAAGCATCAATCATACAGGCAGTTACCTAGAAAACAAGAGTTCCCATTACAGGACACATAAAGGACATACATCCCACATTTACACTGAATTTAGTATTTGTTATTATGCTAACATAAAAAAATGTTAAGTGTTGTAGGTAAATGTCAACAGCCTGAAGAGTAAATAGTTCATTAACACAAAGCATTAGTCATGTTGGAGCGAGGGAGGAGGGGAGAAGAATAATGATTTCTCCCCAGTAGTATAGATGCATCCTATCACCCGGTTGGTGAACCAAAACCATGCTTCATTAATTTGTGGATCAGATCAAAGCTGGTGGGCAAGGGGAAGGCCAGAAAAAAGCCACTTAACAGCATCATAGGATAGTGATCTGTAGATAGGAGCAAGCGTTTCATCAAGCCCGCATTCCAGATCTCAAACCAAGAAGACTGCAAGGAACTTGGAAAAGATTCAGAGCCGAGGCTCACAAAGCAAAGCCAGCGAGGAAAAACAAAGGGAAGGAAGGTTGTTTAGCACAGAAAAGTCGGCTACAGTCCAATGGAATGAATCTTCAAGACTGTCAAGTTTTATTACGGCAAAGTTGCCGGCCAAAGTTCCCTCTGAACTTGACTCCAGCATCGAGACTTCGGTTCAATATGAAAAGTTGTTTCTGCCGGTGAGAATCATGAACTTTGCGGGGAGAGCCTGAGTGTGGCCACAGCCTCCCTTCTTCCCTGAAGGGTCCTCAGGAAACAGGAGAGGTTCTTACTGGTCTGAAGGGGTTTTGAGTTCTGGTTGGAAGGACAGGTGCCCTGACCCAGGGGAATCTTCCAGATCCCATACACTACAAGGGGAAGTTCATTACTTTCAAACTTCTGCTTCATGATTCAGTCAGCTCCAAGGGCAGCCAGGCGGCACCCTGGGCAGGCTCTGTTCCCTCAGAGGGGCCAAGTCATAGCCTCACCATCTCTTTCCCCTCATCCCACCCAGTGAGGTGTGCCCGGGACCAGGAGGGCTATTTTGCTGAACGTCTGTACAAGTCCATGAAGGGCACGGGGACCGATGAGGAGACACTAATTCACATCATTGTGACCAGGGCTGAGGTAAGACAATGGACTCCAGGGAGGTGGGCTGTAACTTCTCTTTTTGCCACCACCGATGTTGTCAACAAATAGTTTCTCTTAAGGGCCTATTTACAGAAAAAGTAAAACAGAGACAGCCTGTGCCTTTCCAGACTTCGTGGAAGACATCGTGCTATGCTTCAATCTGTTTCTTTTTATAAAAACACAGTAATGATCATTGCTTCTATTTTTGCCATCTGGCTCCAGAGCGCTCACGGCGGTGTGCACAGGGAACCTGGTGGTGCCGTCCTGGGTAGGGCAGCAGCGCTCTGCTCCATTTTAAGGAAGACAAAACAGAGACACTGAAACCTTAGTGAAAGGCAAGGTCACCCAGCCACAGAGACAATGAGCAAATGATTTCCAAACTCCTGAGCCACTCTTTTATTTAATAGTAAGCACCACTGAAGCACAATTTCAAACAAGAAACACATCAGTACAAACGTTTCTCAACCCTTCTTTTTTTATTATTGATCACCCCACTAAGGAGTCTTTTTGGACCCAGTTTTTTCCCAATCACCAACTCCCCCAAGGAATGTTACCACCACAGATATGCACTGTACATCTACAGACAGAGGCACTTTTACATTAAAAAATTAAGTTTTTTTACCCTCTAAGAATCAGTTTTTGCCCTGTTGGGAGCAATTTTATCCCCCTTTGAGAAGGCATGAATATAAGGATGGGGCAGGGAGGCGAGCAGACGAAAGCTTGGGAGCAGCTGTCAAGATTCATAACGACTGCCTTGGAATACAGGGCCACAGGGGGGAGTCGCGAGGCCTGGCATTGTGTAGGAGACGCCATGCAGCATGAAGGGTCACTGAGCACCCAAAGACCACAGACATCTTCCCCTCCAAAACTGTTAAATGAAGGGAAAAAGATACCAGTCCAAATTCTGACCCACAGCTTTTGACAATAATACTTAGCATCTGACACTGTTTTAAAATATAACTTAGCAACAAGACCGTTCTTTCCTTTTTACTTCTATTCCTGGAATTTCTCCTCCCCCTCTTCTCCTCCTCCACTATTCATGTTTTTCTTTCTCTTCAAGTCCATTTCTCTTGCTCCTCCTTCTTTCCCTCCCCAGTCTCTCTGCCGCTCTCCTGCACCTCTCATTCTCCCTTCTGTTGCTCGGAATAGCTCTCTTTCCCTATCTCCCTAGGTCCCTGCCTTTTCTGTCTCTCTGTCTCTTAGCAACTCAACCCCTAGGCAAAAGCATGGGAGATCCTGAGGCGCTCAAAGCAACAGGTTGGCAATGGAGCAGGGCAACGCTGCGAAAAGAACCCAGGCGTTTGGATCACTCGGGAGGGCTTGTCAGGGCCCCCCGTTCACTCCTATGTGAGCTGTGGGGAATTAATTCCAAGATGCTCCATCCCATCTCAGCAATGAGCACACATCCAGTCATCTCCACGTGGGGACTATTCCTGGGAGATGCTTCAGGCCCAGCAGATACGTTGGTCAGATCCCCTAATTCCTCAAAGCCACACGGAACCAGAACAGGACTCCAGTGCACCCCACCCCATGCACTGACCCTTCCACCTTCCCACCCACTCCCCAGCTGAGCAGTGTACAAGCCAGGAGAGCAAGGGACGCTCCGTCCCCCTGCTATAGCCTTTCTCCTGCTCAAGCTCTTCAAACAGCTCTTCACTCTCCCACCTCCTCCTGCACTCAACCTTCACACTCTTAGTTCAGCCCTCTAACTGGGGCAGGAAGATAAAGAACACAGAAGCCTGACTGACGCTTTGTGGGTCTGTCTAAGATGCAAGATAGAGTATAAATTAAAAAAAAAAAACTCCTGGTTAAGGAGAGCTCTGTGCTTATTTTATGAGACTCAACAATGTTCTTTGTGCAATTACATCTTTTTTTCTACAAGTATTATCTCCCTCCCTGACTTCTAAGAGTCTTTAGAGCAGAACAATTTTTTTTCTGAGCCATCTCTCCACCTCCATCACCTAGGTTTTTCAAGCTTCCAATAAATTAGATTCAAAATAAGCCCTACAAATTGATATTGATTTGAATGTGTTGACTGGCACTGATAGCCTCACTGATCAGGATACAAGAGCAAAACAAAAGTTTCATTTCAAATCTCTATGTTGACAATTTTCTAAAAACCCTGTCTAAGAGTCAACAAACTGCGGCCTGTAGACCAAATTGGGTCCACCACCTGTTTTTGTACAGTCCCACTACCTAAGACCGATTCATTTAAAAATGATTGTAAAAAAAATCTCAAAAGAAAAATAATATTTTTAACACATAAAAATCATATCAAATTAGTTTTAATGTCTATCGATAAATTTCTACTGGACTATATATGCACACACACACACACCTCTCTCTCTGGAGAGCTGAACTGAGCTTGCCTTTTCTTACCCACAAAATAGGAATAATGATGGTCCTTACCTCAAGGGCTAACGAGTATAACATACTCACAACAGTGCTTACCTGTGTTCCTGGGGAACAAGCTATAAATGTCTTTTTCCCCATTACTCTCCTACAGGTGGACCTTCAGGGGATAAAAGCAAAGTTCCAGGAGAAGTATCAGAAATCTCTCTCTGACATGGTTCGCTCAGACACCTCTGGGGACTTCCAGAAACTGCTGGTGGCCCTCTTGTGCTAAACCAAGCCAGAACAGCGGAAGCACAGGGAGGAAGCACCTTTGTCAAGAGCCCCTTCCAAACCAGATTTGCAAATATAACTCAGCCCAAAAAACCCTGAAGGGTCCTGGTTTATTTTCCTGGCAGCTTGAGATGTGTAGCTAGGCCAAGCTGTGTAAGTTAAGGACAGCGGCCTCAAGGCACTTAGGCAGGTCGCCCTGAATGTTGGCTTAGCAAGTATCTGTGCTATCTCCTAATTCTCCTTTAGTGTGGCAGCTGAATGCTGCCTGTGCACAAATAAAATCAGTTGATGAAAAAAATATACACATTCATAATAAAATTTGAAGATTATGGATCTCACAGGGGTGTGTATGTTCTGGGTAAAGATTGAATAGTTAAGGGACAGGGAGACTTAAGCAATTCGCTGATTTCCTTTCTGTGTGTTCTGTTTCAAAGCCTCAGTGTTAGTTAAAGCTGATGGATTATGCTTCCATCAGCTGCTCTTCCAAAGGCTGGGTTGATTAATTTTGGGTCTTATTCTCTTGTGAAATTAAAATATATTTGGGAAATACAGAAAGTAACATTTATTAATAATCACCAAGGGCAGTAATCAAGGCTAGCAGCAAGGCAATGATTGACTTGCCTCTGTGAGATGTAACGAGGGGTAAAATTGGCTCATCTGCTACCTGGTGTAAATGGTTCTTGCTTCTCTAGACATTTGACCCACTTGGTCTTCCATCTAATCTTCAAATACAGTTAGGCTGGACATAGTGCCAAAAGGATCAAGGTCAGTGGTCTGACTCTTGGATGGATTGGTTCCATACCAACAGAATCTTTGTCCCAAGATATCTGTCTCATTGCCATGTGTTGCTGGATATAGAGAGGTCTGTCAAGAGAACAAGGACACTTAGGTCCAATAATTATAGCTATGGTCCATTGGATTGTGTCTGGCCGTGCTGAGTAGCATACTTCCATGTTTAACCCTTTCAACAGCCCTATGAGGTTAATATTATTCCCATTTATCAGTTGAGGAAACTGAGAAGAGCTCATTCCCAGGCCAGTATATAGGCAGATGCCTCCAATATTCAACAGAAGGCTGTAAGTACATTAACACAGGCATGTAAAGCTCCCTGCCCAGGAGCCAGAAGAGGGAACACATGGCTCTGCCTGGAGGAATTGAGGAATGCTTCTCAGAGATGCATTTGTGCTGGTTTTGAAGAATATATAGAAGCTTTCCAGAGAAACAAAGAAAGAAGAGCAGGGGCAGAGGCTCAGAGGGTGTGTTCAGTAAAGGTCAAATCCATTCCCCTGTTGGTGAGGCAGGTCACGAGGTTCCTGAAGAGTATGTTTGGATCACATTAGCAGTGGTGTTGCCTGCTAAAAGTGGGCTTGGGTCTTTGGACAATGGAGGTCACTGGAGATGTTTAAGTGAGTGAGGAACATGATTATATTTGGGCCTTGGGAGATCATTGTGGTGGTGTAATTAACATACAGCAAATAGCCCAAACACTTGGGTTAAGGATATATGCATGGTGTGTCTTTCTTGTGGCTATAAAATCATGATTGACAAATCAAGAAGTTACATTAACATTTGTGTCCTTAACGCACTGGTTTATCTACATAAGAGTCACTGTTGTCATTATGAACTTTAACACATAAAATGGTTTTCTAGAGCCCAGCTCAGTGACCGAACATATTCCTATTTACGTATTTGTTGCCAAGCTGATGTGCTTTTAAAAACAGAAACAGAACAACCAGAACTTGAGACCTGAGCTTATAACAAGGACCAAAAAAACAAACCAATGGACTGAAAAGAGATCTAGTAAAAACAGCCATTGTTTGAGATTGTTGAAGGCCATGATATATGCAGAGAAGAATAAGAAGGTATTTCGCAGGTGAAGAAATAGGCTGAGCAAGAAAGAGAAGCGAAGTCATTTGCTCAAGGTCACACAGGGAAAATGTCAGGGTCAGAATTCAAACCCAAGTCCTTCCAACTCTAATGCCCATGCCCTTTGCCACACTCACTCAGATCCATGAATGATTTCTTCAAAACTTTGTAGAGCAAGCATCAGGTAGCACTCTCTGTAGCTTCTGAATATTGCTTACCACTCACAAACAGAAACCATTTTCCATGTGCTTGACTGGGGGCCGCCTCACAAGAGAGCCCCGGTCTGGTCTGTCCCTCCTACCCAACCCTTCCCGCTCCATGGCAGGACCAGGAATTTCTTCCTTTACCCTTCCACACACCCCTGCCCTACCCAGGCCCCCCCCCACTGCTCCCCAATTCTCCAGTCTCAGAGGGCAGGGCCTGCCTGTGGGGAGGAGGGTAGAGAGGACAAAAATGGAAGAAAGGGGAGAGCAATACCACGTGTCACCCTCCCACTGTGCAGCCCTGTCCCCCACCCTTCACCCCCTTCCTCGAGGCCACTGGAGGAAACCCCAGCTCTTGCCACCAATGTTTGGATAGGTAGGGAGGGTCTGAATCCCACCCCCAGGCTGCATCGGGGAGAGCAGGTCCTACGGGCGCATGTGGTGACCACCCATACAGGTCCCCTTGAAATCCTGTCTGAGTCCTGACTGGGCTCCACAGGGCTGCTTGTCCACAGCAAGTCACTCCACCTTGGCAGGTCAAACGGACCTCAGAATGCTTGCCTGGGTGAACCAGTGTAGACACTAACCTCCCCCTGAGGAGCAGAGAGAGTCAGTCCCACGATCCACAATGGGAGCCCCAGGCCCTTCCTGGGTCCTCTCAGTAGCTCTGAGAGCCCCAGCTGGTTCCTGCATGGAGGCCCACCACAAACATTTGTGGGTCCCAGCCCACCTCCCCCTGCTCTTCCCATTTCTGGCTCTGCCCCAGGTTCTGAGGGGCCCATGGGGATAATTCGGTCCACATGTTTGGGTCTGTCCACAACCCTGTCAGGATCCTGGGGAGGGGCGCTCTCCTGCCTGGAAGCCAGCTCAGGGCCTGTGGGTGGGCAATTCTGAGGGCTCATGCCTCTAGTGCAAGGTCTAGAGAGAGGGGTTCAAGTTGCAATCAGATGTGTCTCCATGGCACTCAGACTCCCCCCAGGGAAGGGTGCAGCTGGAGGAGGGCCAGAGCATTACACTCCTGGGAGGGGCCAGGGCAGGAACCCTAGCGACCTGCATCTGAAGCGACCGCTCCTCTGAGCCCTCCTCTGTGTCCCTGTAAGTGGCATGGGCCACTTTCCTTCTTACTCTTCTCTGACCTCTAACTCTCTTATTTCTTCTCCTGCCAGGAGACCAGGGCCGGCTCAGGCTGCTGAGATCCTACATGCCCTCATGACATCAAATGAGCAAAACACCTTCCTCCACCACTGCCCACAGGCTACCTTGTGCTGCCCGGGGCACACAGCGTAAGCATATTTCTGGGGTCTGAGACTGCGAGAAAACAATCCTTTGTCCTTTGTCTCCTCTCCAGTCTAGGCCTTCCCCACACCAGCATGCAGGTTCATCAAATCCAAAGGGCTAGAGGGCAACTGGCTCATTCCTGTTCCAGCCATTCAGTGGGCACCAACTGAGAACCAGTGGAGCTCAGCATAGCGCTGGCTGCTGAGGATGCAAGGGTGAGCCGGTCAGGGAGCTCCCTGCCCAGAGGGACACAAACACTTTCCAGAAAACAATCACAGATTATGGTACCAAGCATTAAAGGAATAAGCGGATGGTGTAATCTGATGGGGGCTGGCTGGGAGGGAGGCAGACAGAAACTGCTTCACATGCCCAGTCAGTGAAGGCCTCTCAGAGGAGGATAAAAAGGAACCACCCTGATGTCAGGCAGAGGGGGTTTGGGGCAGAGAAGTCAGCTAGGGGAACATGGAAGATCCGGGAAAGAGCAGAGGCAGTCTAGAAATGGTGAGATGTGTGGGTGTTATTCTAAGTACTTTTAAGGTACCACCCTCTCCTACCCATGGGGGTGTCCCATATCCAGGCTCCAAGGTTCTACCTCTTTTGTCCACAGCTCCATGGTCCCCACGATTCCCAGTGTGGCTGGGTCGGGAGTCAGGGGTGGTACCAGCCATGCACAGTCCCAGAACACCCCACCCTCCCTGGAATTTCTAAACTTTATACTGAGTCTGGATCCCCAGCCCAACTAAAATTCCTTGTCCCTATGGTAAGTTCTTTGAGGATTTTGGTGTCCCTTCCCAAAAGGTGACCATGTGACTGTATCAGAGTTTCTAGAAATCCTGGGTCCCATTGGGTTCCAGTTAGAGATTGCGGTGTGATGGCAAATGTTTCACAACCGGCCGTCTTGTGGGAGGGGGAGCTGATTTGCAGCACCTGCTGATTTCCATGGTGTAAATACTCCTACCATGGCCAGTGAGAGCTACTGACATGATGTCAGTGGACATGGAGTTGGTGAGAGATGAGCAATAATGCACCAGTATATATATTTTCACCATACAGATACAACAGATGTAAATAACTTTAAGAGCACAGATGATAGTAAAATGTAGTAATTAGGAAGTAATGAACTTTGAGTTTTCATTACATTTGTATCAGCATAATTTAATTTGTACACTTTTTAAATTATGACTAGGCTTAATAACTAACTCCTAAAATTCCTGAAAAACAATTGGCTCTCACCAACCAAGAGAAGCTGACTCCAGCACTCCACTTGGGGTGGGTCTTAACCATTTCTTCCAGCAGATTTCCAAGACAATTTGCATCCTGTTCCCAGGTACCTACATACGGAGTGATTATCCTGAACATTATTCCCCCAGGGCAATGGGTTACTACTACCTACGGGGACATTTCAAGGTCACAAAGAATGGTTGTGTATGTTGTCTACTGCACAAGGCTGCCTGGCTGAGGGCATGTTTGGGCCCTGAAATTTCACCTTTGTTCCCCATCAGATTTTGCTTGCAGGGCTGCAGCTGCCTAGAGAGGGCGCCTTCTGCTAATTTGCACAGATCTACAGTATGGAATTGTACATACTGTACAACCTATTTTACCTATAAGGAGCCACTCAAGTAACACTTCTCTAGACAAAATGCCTTGTTACCAAAAGGCTTCTTATTCTAAGTTATGCCTCTCTAAACACTTATATATAAACACAATATAGCCACATAGTCAATCCTTATAAAATCTTTATTCTTAGGATAATGTTCGAGAGTGAAGATTAAGAAGGAAAAATAGATGAGAATAATGGTCCAGAAGATGAGACAAGAGTTCTTAATCATATACGTGGAGATAGATAGTGAGGAAGCACAAGGAAGCAGAAGAGAGACACCCAGGCTGCCTTCAGGAGATGTGACAGCCCGTGGGAGACCTGCGTCCCCGCCCACAGGGCAATGCGTGCCTGCCCAGCAGTGCAGTCCGGCTCCTCCAGCAGCAAGAGGCCCACCACCAGACTCCCAGGCTGCAAACAAACTATTCTCAGACCACATGACAGCCAATTAGAGTGCCTAGAATAAGCCCCCAGAAGTCAGACAAGCCAAGAAATAAGGGTGCCAGAAAATGAGAAATAGTATTTGGCTGTCCGTGCCCACGAGCAAGAGCTGCCATGGTGAATTCAGATAGATAGATGTCAAGGCTGCTTGTCTGAGCCACTGCAATTTCTTGCACGACCAGGGTAGCGGGGACAGACCAGTATGTTACATGGGAAGACATAGGGGCAGGAGAAAGAAAAAGTGGCCGGGGGGATTTTTCAAAAGAAACTTTTATTTTATTATTTTATTTTATTTTATATTTTATCTCTGTAAATTTTAGATTTACAGAAAAGTTGTCATTATATCATAGCTCCTATATGCCCTACTCCCAATTTCCCATATTGCTAGTATTAATGTGGTACATTTGCCACAACTTGTGAACTAATACTGATACATTATAATTGAGTAAAGTCCATTCTTTGTTCACATTTCCTTAGTTTTTACCTAATGTCATTTTTCTGTTCCAGGTTCCCATGAGAATCCCTTTTTTTGAATTTTAAAGGCAGGACTTCCATAGAATGTCCTTTAGTTTGGGTTTGTCTGATATTTTTCTCATAGTTAAACTGGGATCATGGGTTTTGGGGAGGAAGATCACAGGGGCAAAGCACCATTCCCATCACAGCATATCAAGGGTATGCACTTTTACCACTGTTACGTTGACCTTGGTCATCTGGCTCAGACAGTGTTTGTTGCGAATCTCCACTGTACTTGCTAAAAGGAAGTTACTGTGCACAGCCCACACTCAAGGGATAGGGAGTTACATCGTGCCTCCTTGAGGGAGCAGTATCTACATAAATTTTTCTTCTTGGATTCTTCTGTTCAAGAGGGTAGTCTGTTCTCCCCCATTTATTTATTTGTTCAATGATTTATTTATATCAGTATAGACTTATGAATATTTATTTTGTACTTTAGGTGCAAATCCCATGCTACATTATTTATTTTGCTCAAATTGGTTCAGCTTTGTGTTACTGGGAGCTCTTTCATTGGCTCCTATGTCCCTTTTACATACCCCTTCACTTTGCTAGTACTTCTTTACTTTCTGGCACTACAAGATGCTCCAGGCTCATCTTGCATACTCTCTTCTCAAGCCCTAGAATCTGCCATTCTTCCAAGGAGCCCTGGTTCTTTTTACGGTGTTAGAGAGAATGGTATTAGAAGTCAAGATCTGGCTGCTGGGTGTGCTTGTTGCTATTGGGTGATTGGGTGTCATTGCTTGTAGGCCCACTCAGTGGACAGAGCTAGGAAATATGTACACACACATCTATATGTAGACATATACCTAAGTGGATGATATAGGTAAAGTATAGATTCGGTATAGTTGTAGACATAGATATAGATCCATTTTTACTTAAATTAAATTAGACATGAACTCATTCATTGTCTTCAACTTTCATCCAGTACCACATGGTTAATGCTAGAAGGGGGATTTGGACATCTTGAAACAGCACAAGGAAACAAGGCAGTGGGAGGAAAGCCCCTAGAGGAAGGCACCACGGGAAGAATCAAAGTGAACCAGGCAGTGCCCTGCGCGTGCCACTGACTGTATTTCCATTCTGATGGTGGAGTCGGTGCCCAGGTCCGGGAAGAGAGGACAGGCCATGCTGAGTGGTCCTCAGAGCTCCACTCTCAGGTTCCCAAGGAATTGTCCTTAGGTTTTGAAAAGAATGCTCCATGGATCCTTTGTGACTAATCCAGAAATACTGGTGTTTTCTGTTCCTAAGGTAATCAGTTATCAATGAAGTCAAAATGTGTTCAATCAACACTGATACCATGCAAGGGAAAGGGAAAGAAATGCCATCTTCAACATCAGAATTAAGAGATATCAGGTTTTTACGTCAGGCTCTTCCTGTTCATGACTTTTAGTTCCCAATAAGTCTCACTTCAGAATTGTTTAAAACAAGGACAAAAGAGGCCTGAGGCATTTTTAGACACTGAGCTAGAAGAAAAAAAAGCACTGGTTTTGAATCATCCCTCACTGTGAGTAATGTGGACAGGATAATATGACTCACAAACCCAAAAGGACTCACTAACTGGCTGAACTCTGAACCCAACACAAGTATTATTATTATTTTTTTCTGCACTAAAAACAAATCAAATTTGTTGTTTTTAAAATCCTACTGAACCAGTTCAAATTAGAACCAGTCTTTGGAAAAAGTTGAGCCAAAAGAAAAATGGATCAGAAAAGCAAAATTATTTCCGTACAAGTATTTATTTGACTTCAAGTGTTTGCACATACAAATATGTACTGCATATGTATTTCCATCAGCAGGGGCTCTTTTAATTGAGTCTCACTTAACCTACTTGCCAGAATAACCAACATGACCCATCCTCTCTACAGAGTCTGTTGGTGGATGTCCCAGATGCTCTGAAGACTGACAGCTGGTGCAGGACTGGGTAGGAAGCCCTCTCTTCTGTGCATCATGCTTTTTCCAAGAGTGCCTTGTGTCTGTTCTCAAATCTGTTTATACCTATTGTGCTCATTATTGAAACTACATAATTTAATCAAATATTAAATAAACTGATCAACTACAAATTCAAAAAAGAAAGAATTCTTGTTTCTATAAGAGCTAAATCGAATGCTTTGGAAAAACTAGACAAAGGTGTGTTGCATTTAAAATAAAAAGAATAAATGACAACACTACATGCCTATCTGCAGTTCATTCACAAAGAAAAGTTCCCATTTGAATGCTTTAGATAAAAAATAACATTAATTTATGTCTGTTTTATTTGATGATTCTGTACTTGCAGATTAAATATAAATGGCAGATCGCCTTCTCCAGTGTGCTAGATAAGAGGGCTTCCCCCGTGTGCACATTTCCTCTTCCTTCTGAAACGCTGATTTGTCTATGATGATCACACAGCACACAAGCTTTTCTTCTGACCAAAGACCTGCAAGCCACCGCCATTGCCTCTGGTGTATCCCCATACCTGACCTTCTGTGCAGTGATTAGCAACAGGGGCTTGAGAGAGAAGAAAGAAGGACCAGGGAGAGGCTTCCTGCCCTCCATGCACCGACTGTGACACTTTGGGAGGTCACTGGGCTCTCCTGAGACTCAGTTTCTTTATCTTAAAATGGGGGTAATAATAGTTCAGACGCTCCCATCCTTAAGGACCACAAGCAAGAGCCTTCACAGGTGAGAATATCACCCCCAGGACAAACAGGGCAACAATGTCTGCTAACAAGAGATGTTTTTAGAGGTCACTTACTCAGTGTCATTCTGAGCTCACCAAAAACAACTGCAACTACCCCCACATTTATGCATAAGTAGGGGAGCCACACCCACCTCAGAGGGTCTTGGTGCAGATTACATTATCAGAAGCCAATAGCATAGAGATGGACCCAATCCAAAAGCCCCCTACATGCCAGCTGTACTGTTGGCTGGGTGACCAACCCTGAAATGGAATCAGGAAGCAGTCCACTGCACAAGGAGGCAAATCTAAGGTGCAGGTACCAAAGGGATTCATGTCTCACACACTTTCCCACATGGACAGTGACGGCAGACCAGGGTAGTCTCCCCGCCTCCTGTCACGTCCCACTTCTGGGCTATTCCCCATCACCCCCGGCATTGCCTGTCCTAACTGCAGCTCTCTCCCACGCTATCCCCAGGCACCTGGCCTCCAGGGAAGGGCTTGCCACCCTCATACCTCAAGTCTTCGTCAGGACTGCTTCCTCTCCATGGGGATGTCCAATTAGCATCTCATACTAAATGCATCCAAAGAAAAATCGTGATTTCCCCCACAAACCAGTTCTTTTCTTAGTCTTTCCCATCTCAGTAACCACCCCCCAACCACTCATTTGCTCAAGCCACCGTTAGCATTGATTCCTTCCAATGCTCCATCTGCAAAGACCACGTATCAGAAGTCCTCTTAGTTCTATTCGTCCATGTATCTTTGATTTTTCCATGTTGCGCCATCTCCAGCGCCATCACTCCAGGTCAGGCCTCTGTCCTCTCCAGCCTGGACCCCTACGACAGCTTCACAGCTCGGTTTCTTGCATTCTGCCTGCTTCATCTCTGAATCCTTCTCCCTTATTTACCAGGCCGTGGCCACACTGGGCTTTTTCCTGTTCCTCACACTGGTCATGCTGATTCCTGCCTCAGGACTTCTACCTGGTAGCTCCAACTGCCTGGAAGTCCCCCTCCTCCCAGAAAGCCCCGGGACCCAATCTCGGCACCAGAAGCTTCCATGGGCCACTCTGTCAAGTCCCATCCCCAGCACAGCCCTCAGAATACACCAAGCTCTTCCTTTAACATCATCCTGTGTGGTCCTCACAGTGCTCATCCCATCCCCAAGTGTCCTACTTGTTTGCGTGTTCTTGGCCTACCCCACCCCAACATCAGCATGTGAACTCCAGGCAGTCAGAGGCTGCTCCTCTGTTGCTCACCACGGAACCGCAGCACCCCGAACAATGCCCGGAGCACAGCAGATGCTCATTCAGTGAAATGTGGCTGAATGGATGAACACATAACAAATCCTCCCCCAACTTGATCCCTTGATTTCCACTTTTCCTTGCTCTCATGAACTAATTGGACTAGATTAGTAGAGCTGCAGTGAGACCTATTGCTAGTCACTCCCACTACACTCTCCCTTTTATCCAACTCCATCATAGCACATAATACATTATTCCTCACTGTCCTCTTTACCCATCCCCCAACCAGACCGGGAGCTCTGTGCGACCAGGAGCCACATCTTACTCAGTCTTCCAGCCCCACACACAGGGTATGTGCCACATCCCTGACCCCTTGCCTTCCCTGGATATGAAGCAGCCTTTCCCTCCAATCCCATCTCGGTCATACTGCCACCCTTATAGTGCTTATCATCTTAGGTCATCGCATCTCTATTGATTTATTTGCTCTGCTTATCTGTCTGCCTTCCCCCGTATCCCTAGTGAGCAGAACAGTGGCTGACACATGGTAGGTGCTCAATAAAGATTGGTTACAAATGACCCTTCAACATGTTGTCAAATGAAGGACTAATTGATAAGTCACCATGGGCATTCTAAATCTCAGGGTACCCAAAGCAGGGGGAGGCAATGCTATGTTTACAGCCGTTACTTGTATTTTCCAAAACAAGACACATGGACCTGAGTCATGAAAATCACATTATGAAATAAATGGTGGGGGGTTGGGGGAAGAGTGGAGATTTGGCTAGCAAGCAAAATGAGCCTTAAATTGCCTGAATTACTGATTGGTTGCTTCTTCTGTCTGGCGCCAAGAGCCCAGAGAGGAGCAACAGGTCTCTCTGCAGCTCTACCAATCTGTTCCAATTAGTCCAATTAGAAACAGGCCCAGATGTTTGATTTCACTAGAGGTCATATTGCATATGCAGCCCAAGAAGACTGACAGATTTCAGCCCATAGAGGATGGGGGAAAGGGATGACACTCAGCCAAACAGGCTTCAAATGCAAGTTCCAAGAGTAAAGGAGTTTCAACAGCCCCTTTCCGAGAGGTAGAGCTCAGGTCACCTGCCTTCCAAAGGCCCCTCTACCTCGGCCAGCTGGGGAGCAGGGACATGAGATTTGCTGGCAACATCAGCTTGGCATCTTCCATGGGACATGTAAATAATATCAACTACATTAAGTCACTAGATCCACAACACTGGTGAGGACATAATAAACAGAGGTTGGGAAGTGGCAGGCAAAGGGCAGTGAAAGGGGAAGCTGGGACTGAGCTTGCTGATGGAGCCAGGAGAACAGAAGCCAGCTCAGGGGTGCCAGCAGCCAGTCCCCAAAGTAAGGTTCCATCAGGATGGCATACAAAGCCTGGCCAGAACTGGTTCATCTCAGTGGAGGGAAATGCATGGCTGATTCCAAATAGACTATTAAATACAGAAAAGTCCCCAAGAAATTTGCTGGCTGCACTTCACCTTTGGGCAGGTCTGTGAGGAAAAGCAAAAGAAAAGTTATTGGTTTCTACTTTATCTCTTATATGAGTAAGATAAGCCCGTTGATCATGCTGAAGTCCATAAAAGTTGTGAGTGGTATCTATCACACCCTTGGCTGAGCAATGGAATCACCTGAGAAGCCTACAGAAGACATGTTTTAATTTCTCCAGGGACTTTAATATGAAGCCAGGGTGAGAACCACTGCTCAAACACAGACTCTATCTTCACCCACAAACTCCCATCCCCCCCCCCCAGACTCATTTTAGGGAAAGAGGAAAGAGAAGAACCACTCAGTGAGTCTTTTTGCAAAAACGTCCTTTTGGGCACAAACAGTATACCTCTATAGGCTCTACTGACACCCCCATAATTTTCTATAAAATCCCAACTCCTCAAGCTAGCACTTTGAGGCCTCCATCCATCTGCTCACACATTCAGCCAACAAATATTTATTGAGCACCTACCCTGGGCTCCATGTTCTTGTTCCCACAAGGCTTTTATTCTGTTAGGGGAGACAGAGAATAAACAATGAAACATTACAAATAGAATACTTCCATTAAAAAAAAGCATAATAAAACAGAAAACCAGATTATGTGACCTAGAAAGGCAGGTGGGGGGAGACAAGGTACTTTAGGTGCTCAGAGGAGATAACATCTGAGTCAAGTCCTGAACAATGAGAAGCCAGTGCATTAGGACCTGAGGGAAAAGCTTCCAGCAGAGGGAACAGCAGGCACAAAGGCCCAGCCTCCTTCTCCTTGTCTGCTATTTCAACTCCTCTGCCGTCCTGCTGAATGCCACCGCCTCCCCGGCCTTTGCCCTTTGGGTCTGTCCCATCGGAGGTGCCATCTTCCAATCCAGATCTGTCACTTCTCCAAGAACCCATACTCTAGGAAGCTTCCCATATCCTTCCCCTCCTCATTCTGACCGCTCTTTACATCGCCTCAAATGTCTATGAATGCCCTTGGTAAAGTGCAATGAATATAAAAGCGTGAGACAGGATTGTCACTATACATATTATTCATGTTAGCATCATGCCTGAATTTGCACTGAATCATTACACCCTTGCTTTTATTGCCTTGTTTCACCTGGTACAAGTGGTCTCCCCCTATGGGATCATCGGTCCTCCAGGACCAAGATCAGGTTTTCTGCTCCTTTGGTGTCCCTAGCTGCTCAGAAAACAGAGCTAGGCATTCGTTCACAGCCCCTGAACACAGCTGTTCACAGAGGAGTTGACTAGTTATAAATTAAGTGCTTGTTTGAATGAAAGACTTAATTAGTAAGACTTGCCCTAGAACCACACAGTCTCCATTCTGTTTTGCAGTATTACTATCTCCATTTTATAGATGAAAAACCAAGACACAGAGGGGTTAGGTAACTTGCCCCACGTCATACAGCCAGTAAGTAGCAGAGCTGGGATTTAAACCCAGGTCTATCTGGTAACAGATACTGTACCACACTGCCTGACAAGACCCCATGAAGAATGAAGGTCAGGAATCCCATTCTCAACTTTCAATGAAGAAACTAAAAGTCATAAAGATTTAATAGAGGTGGCCTGGTTTATAGACTGAGTTGGTGCCAAAGCCAGGGTGGGTATACATGGCTACGGATGCCAAGGCCTCTGGGCTCTCTGCTTTGCTATGTCCCTTTCAGAAAGGTCAAAATTCTGGTCAGGATCCAGCCAAAGTATCAGATCATGACTGTGCCCCCTACTGAATTTAAGTGCTGCCAGGGAGCTCCAGACAATAGGTGAAAATGTCTGAAGAAATGGCAAATGGGAAGAAGACCAGAGCATATTCGTTCACTTGAAATGATGTTTTCTTTCTTTCTCTTTCGACTGCCTGAGTGATGGCAATGGGGAAGGACAGGAGCAAGAAGCTAACACCTCTCAGGCATCCACGGCGAGTCACAGCCTCGTCTGTAGTACGGGCTTAAGGGAGGTTGGCAAAGAAAAATAGAGGGTCCACACTTAACATGTGAATCTCAGATAAAAAGAAAATATTTTAGCATAAGTCTGTCTTGTGACTATTTGGGACATACTTACTTACACTGAACACCCTAGCTTAATGAAACCTCCCTCACCGGATCATCATGAGGATTAAACAGCACACTGACGGTGAAGTGCTCATAGGTACCTAATGAATGTGTGCCAGCGCTTGGGTGAAGTGGCAGTGTCAGCTCTGTAAAGACTGCTTTTCCTCCTATACAGAACAGCTGGAAATGGATAACTCTGGACCCTCACACAGGCTAGAGAAAAGGCCATCAAGGATTATGACTCATGGTTTAGTGAGAAGATGTACCCTGAGAAGCCACGTACTTCTCAGTCTTAGGCTCTCTGCTCTCTCTTGCTGAAGAAAGGGGGAAGGCTGGGATCTCACGGCCAAACCAGTTGAGAGAAAAGCTCCTGATGAGAAGTGATAGAAGATAACTGGATAGTGGCTTTGCAAACAAAAATCACTGGGCCGAGCAAGAAGAGAACACGAGATGGGGAGATAGTGGGGAAGAAAACATAGGAGGGGATGGGGCTTAGGGAGATCACATGAGGAAAGTTTGTGGGAAAATGTCAAGTGGGAAAGGTCTGTTGTGCCTAAATTGGAAAATCTGAGCACGTTGCATGATGCCCTGGGAGGAGGGAAATGTTTTCTGAGGATTCTTAGACAACCTCAGGTATGACTGTGAAGTAAACAAGTTTATCTTCAACATCGTTTCCTCTGCCCTTCCAGTGGCTGACACCAAGTCTGGCCACCTCTGCCGAGCAATCCTCAACATCTCAGAAACATCACTGGAAGAAAAGCACCACCTTAATACACAACCACCATCCTAAATTTGGTACCATTCTGCTTACCTGTCCCAGGTGCCCTTCTCAGACCCCAGCCAGCTTATCCGACAAACCAATCATAACGCCAGAATCCCTTTTTTCTCGGGATAATTTATGTGTTGAGAACACTTCCTGCAATGACTTTTTTCCCTTCTCCCTGTACTTTTTTGTTGTCTAATTCATTATCTGCTCTAATTGCAGGAGGGAGTGCTTTTCAAATAGAAGAGAGGGCTAGTTAGCCTGGTAAAAAATGCAATCTTTGTGTCTCTCCAAAGACATTCCATGAACAAGGAATACAGTAGGTGTGTGGTAGGTGTTCAATGATTTTGTATTGGCATGAAATAATTGATTAGTATGCCCTGGTGGCTCTCCTAATTTCAGAAAAGACTGTCTTATTACTATTCTTACACTATCACTTCTGGAGGAGCCCCTAACAACTGAGAATCTCAGTCATGTCATCAGTTACCCCTCCACCTCAACCTCCATTGTATAACCTTCTACTTTGGGAGCCATAAATATAAGGTTCTCCTTCAGGCACTTATGCTGAAGAAAATTCTGGAGCCGACCACAGGAATCATGTGTAGATCTTCCAGGTAGAATGGCAGATCTTGTGCAATGCCTTTGGGCAACTGATAATACACTGGGTGTTATGAAGAGTTTAAACAGCAGACTTCCCAACCTCCTTCAGCTCTTGTCTGAAACTCCATGGCCTGTGCTGACCTGCCCATAGGAATGAAAAGCATAGCAGATACTCCCTACTTCCTTATCCAAGGCCCCGGGAACTTGGGCATGCTTTCCTAGGAATGGGGGTTACCAAATCAACCATGTTTATCCTTACCCATTCTTTTTCCTACCTTTTGATTATTCAAGTGTAAGAGAAAGTAAGGGATGACAAGGGAAGCCTTTATCCGAGGGGCTCCTGAATTCCTTGTAGGTTCTGAGGACTGAACCTCAAGAACAATATCTGAAACTAATGCAAAACAGTGTCTCTCTTCTAGGAGCTGTTTCCCACCAAAAATTATTTCCAAGGAAAGGTGAACATTCACCATGGCTCAGAAAACTCAGACTGATGACAACCCAGTATCAGCATGAACCAATATCAGAAGCAGATGCAGTTGGCTTGAGAGAAACGTTGAACGGCTTATTCCTGCTTTACCACATGGAAGAGAGGAGATGTAGTTCTCTGAAAGTCAGTAAGGGAAGAGTTCATTTCTTCTACAGTCCTGCTCCTTGATTCAGAGACCCAGAAAATAGAGCAATCTCAAAACCTTCCTCTACTACTCCAATGATATCGTTTGAGGCAGCCAGAGTACAGTTTTATGCACACACATATAATTTCTCCATATTCTTCCAAGGGTGGCAACTCTCAAACAAGCAACAGGGCAAGAGGTGGGAGACAGTGGCAAGTGTCCCAGCCAGGGACTCTTTGGATTCTGAAGGTGGAATGGAGTGGGATGAATTTAAAGTTTTGAAAGCTGTGGATAAGACATGGAAAGCCTGTTGGGAACATTTGTGAGAGAGTTGGGGGTTATAGTTTTCATGCATTACAGATAGAAGAAAATCACACCTCAATCTAGCAGAGCCAAATTACATGGATGCCACTGGACCCTGGGAATGGAGGTAGGAAGGGGAAGAACAGTCAGCCATCCCTCCAACTGTGGATGTAAGAAGGATGCTCAAGTAGCACTCTGAGGGATAGTTAATGGTCCCAAGGCATTCTATATAGTCTGTTGGTGGGCTATTACTGGTTCTGGATCAATCTTTTCATTCAAAGATGAATAAATAAAGAAAAAAAGGCAGATTATGGAAAAATACTGAACAAGGGAAGTGAACACCATTCTGAACATACATTCAAGACTATGTTCAGAAGGAACTTTTCAAAACCTTCAGCAACAACAGAAAGAAAAATGACATTCCTTCTACAAATTATGCAGAAACCCATAGAGATCAAACTGAGCCACAAAGAAAGCTAGATGAACTATAGGATATCATCTCAGAGGAATAAAAATGCAATAATACATTTCAGATCTGTGTTAGAAGCAGCAAAGAGAAAAACTAACCCTATGGAAAAATACACCAGCGGAATAAAGGGAAAATTTAGGGTGGTGTTCTAGAAATCAGGAGAAAAAAACAAGCAAGTAAATGTTTAAAAAGATAGTAATTTAGATGAGGAGGTCAAGTTTGAAAAAAATATAGTTGTTGCTCATGAAAATAGAAAATTGCAATTGAAGTATTAAAAAAAGAGAACTGAAGAAAAATTTCCAGCGCTCAGTGAAAAACAAAGTATACAGATCGACAGCCATGTTTTATATGTTTTATAAAAAACATATACCAGGATACATCCTAGAAATGCTTTTTAATTAAAAGAATAAAGAAAAATAAGTTTAACAAACAAAAAAGATAAAAATCAGTCAATTCTCAAACTTCTACTCTGCAGCACTGCAACTTTTCCAGAACAAAATGGGTGGTTTCCAGAAAATTTTGAAGAAAAAAATTTTGACCTTAAACTCGTATACCTACCCAAGTTGTTGTTTATAGATGATAGGAAATGAAAAGAGAATCTTAGATAAGGAAAAATTCAGAGAAGTGTACCTCTCTCATATTCTCCCTAAAAAAGTATGGCAAATCAATGAACTCCAGTTGACAAAAAGATGAGTCAGAATTAAGCATTTAAGAATAGGGAAATTAAGGCATAAAAGAACTGGCAGTGAAAATATAAATCAGTCAAGTTACAGAGCTAAGTCTAAATAATTGTTGTAAATAGGATTCAAAAGCAAACAGCTAAGTCATTCTTAAAAGAAAAGATATGGTACATAAAATACTTTGATGACAATAATCTGGCCCTTAATTTCCAGGTTATCTTTATAAAAAAATGGGAGAAAGAAGTTTCAGATTCTTTTTCTTACTTAGCAGGAGGTCAAAAAATATTCTTTTACTTTTATTTTTCATCCTTAGAAAAACATAGGCTAAACAATGTTTGGGAAAAGCTTAAAAGAAAGACACGAGTGAAAATATAAACAGTCTGGAAAAGGCAAAAGTAACCAAACAGTCTCCAACATCAGTCTCTGTCAACAAATTTCATTACTCTTCTTCTCTACCTTTCCTAATAAGGGCAGGAAAGTAAGACTTATCCTTGCCCTCAAGGAGCTACAATACAGAAGGCGGAACACATTCAGCCTGATGTGAGAGCTTTTTGAAGATATACGTATAAAGTTATCCATCTGTGGGGACCTGGAATTCCTGATGGAAGTGGGGTAAGGTGGGAAGGAGGGAAGTTGGGGAAGGGAAGTCTTAGAACACTTAGAACACTTAAAGTACTCATTTGTCTGTCTGCCCTCCCAGACTCTAAGCACCACAAGGGCAGGGACATTATCTGTCTCCCTGGGTAGGTGGGTGGGTGGGTGGGTGGGTGGATGGATGGATGGATGGATGGATGGGAGGGTGGGTGGATGGATGGATGGATGGATGGATGGATGGATGGATGGATGGATGGATGGATGGATGGATAAAGGGATGGATGGAAGGATGGATGGATGGATGGATGGATGGATGGATGGATGGATGGATGGATGGATGGATGGATGGATAAAGGGATGGATGGATGGAAGGATGGATGGATGGATGGATGGATGGATGGATGGATGGATGGATGGATGGATGGATGGATGAAGGGATGAAGGGATGAAGGGATGGATGGATGGATGGATGGATGGATGGATGGATGGATGGGTGGATGGAGGGATGGAGGGATGGAGGGATGGAGGGATGGAGGGATGGATGGATGGATGGATGGATGGATGGATGGGTGGATGGGTGGATGGGTGGATGGGTGGATGGATGGATGGATGGATGGATGGATGGATGGATAGATAGTGGACAGATAGATGAATGGATTTTTAGTTAATTAGACCCCTTGCTCAATTCATATTTCTCCTAGGGATTCCAATTACTCCTACTTCTAAGGGAGTAAAATTCACCCTTCCAACACACCTCCCTATGTAGGTTATGCACCGTTCTGTACCACAGCAGCAAACTGAAACCATGCCTGAGTGGCCTGGAGGGAGTGAAGTTCCTACCTAAAAGCCTATCTCACCATCAGAGAGCACCTGCCCTGGGGAGCAGAGAGGCCAAGGCAGTGTATTATTCTTTGTGACTCACAGTGCTAAAACGGGAGAGAAAGAATGCATCCTTGATCATATTATTTCTTTCTTCCCAATTTGATTTAGAGCCCAGAAAGCTGATCTGTGGCATAAATGATGTATGAGGTCAGACTTTGGTTTGCAGAGAGAAGGGGAATCAAGATAGCCGGGTTATATACCAACAGTCCTGACGTCATTGCTGTCAGCCTTTTTCCCCTTGCCGTCCCCAGGGAAAAAAAAATGAGGATATTTTCTGGTGGTGGGTCAGGGTGAAGGAGAGCTGGGAATGGAGTCATTTGCACTCCTGACCTAGTAAAAGCAGTGTTAGGCTTTTAGCCTCAGGAAACAATCCTGATGGCGACTCCAGAATCAAGAAGCAGGCTCCCTTTCAGCCGGTCTGGAGTACAAAGTCCTTATTTACAAGCTGGTTAAAAAACACACCCAGCCAGACAGATACAGATGCCAATGGACAGGTACTCACATACATAGAAAACTTTAAATCACATAGCAAGCAGGGGATCAAGAAATATTCTTTTTTTATTACAATTTTTTTGTTAAGGTATTATTGATACACACTCTTACGAAGGTTTCACATGAGAAACCATGTGGTTACTACGTTCACCCATATTGTCGAGGCCCTTCCCATACCCCATTGCAGTCAAGAAATATTCTTTTACTTTTATTTCGAACATTAGAAAAACAGCAAGAGGCAAGGTCCTGCCTACAGCTTTCACTGATCCCGTTCACTGATCTGTCTGCTCATGTTTCCCCCCCCCACCTGCAGGCTGTGGGAACAGCAGATACTCCCATGCCAGCAGAGAGCAGCCTCTGGTTACTGAAGGGCTCCCACAAGGCGTAAGTACATGTTTGCCCTTGAACCACAGCTCCTGGGAAGCAGCGCAGCCGTGGGCCCTGCTTAGTGTGGATAACACCTTGCCCCAAAGGGGGTTCAGGATGTGTGTGGCGGAGCACATTTTGTGGCTTCCTTGCTTGTAGTTGTCAGGCCTGCTGCTGACCTGACCCAACCTGTCCTTCCAGGGGAAACTAGAATCCGGGGGAATCCAGAAGAATCCAGGGGAGTCCAGGGGAATCCAGTGGCAGCACACCTCCTGAGCCAGAGTGCCCTGCGATGTCAATGCCTCGCTCTATGGGGAAACTGAAGGCTCTCTAAATTTATTTAAAAGGCAAATGACCAAGAGTACCAGCTGGCAGCTTGACTGGCACTGAGGGCAGAGCCTCTGGCTCTGCAAAAGATGCACAAAAGCAGTGAGTAGCCCCTTGGCTGAGGCTCAGCCTCTAGGAGTCCCTTCTCTGACACTTCAGGACACAAGCCGTGGGGTGAGCTGGAAGGGCAGGGCCCAGCACCTGGCTCACACCTTCATGGCCAGGTGAGGAAGGACAGAGAGGTTAAGTGCCTTGTCCAAAGACACACAGCCAATCCATGGCAGAGCCTGGACTGGAACCCGGGACTCCTGGAGGCTCAGTAGATAATGAGAAACATAGCAATCGCCCAAGGCAAGGAAACAGAGTGAGCAGGAGACCAAGTTAGATGCTGAAATGGCATCAAGACCTTTTAGAATCTAATAAAATTATTTTCAGAGTAATAAAATAACACTCACCACAATTTACTATGAACCTACACCATGCCAGGCACTTGCCTGGATGTGCCCCATAAATTATTTCTCTGTGACAAGAAAGATTATCCCCATTTACCAGGTGGAGAAAATGAGGGTGGATAAATACGTTACTTGTACAAGACCACACAGATGCTGGGAGGAAATATAAGATTCTCCCAAGTCTTTCTGTCCCCAAAGTCTGAGTCTTGACTTGTTATGATACTAATTTTCATCAAAAGAAGAGGCAAGGAACTAGATGTTCTCTTTTACTTTAGGTTCCCATATGTTCAGACCCTAAATTAAGACAACTCCCAGAGAAGGTCAGGACATAAGGTTAAGACATAAAGTATAAAACTCTCAGAGACAAATAGATTCGTGAATTGAAAGTAGGCTGGTTGGGGTTTATGTGTGGGTAGTAGATCTGCTCTGGGATTGGGCTCAGGGTTACTTGCATGAGTTTGCTGCCAGGTAAACACCAAGATTCTATTTGTGTCCTTTCTTGACATTTAATGTAGAGTCAGAATTCTCCTATGAGGCCAGGTCAATGGAAACTTTAGGATCCAAAGGATTTACTAAAGTTGGTCAGACACTGACACTGCACACCAGGGCTCATCTGAACACTTGACAGGGCTGGATTCCAGAAGGTCTAATTAATTAGGGAATGTAGGGGAAGCTCCAAGATTCCTGCCAGTGGATGGCACCATGTTAGTTCACTCCCAGAAATCTCTTCCAATTGCCCACACCACAAACCCTTGGCTTGCTCACTGGCTGGAAGAGAAATAATACAGTCATTTCAGAGCAATAAGGAAGTTATTTTTTGCCTTGTGGTGACTTTGAGGACTAAACCACTGGCTTTGGAGTTGAGAGGACCTCAGTCCAACTCCCAACCTTGAACTTTTGCTCTGTGGTATAAAGCAGTGATTTTACTTTTCACTTCATCACATTACTGGACTTGAATAAAATGCAGGACATTCAGCGCCCTCCAGAGCACCACTTGCACTGCAGTGGAATGGACATGGACCAGTGTGTACCTGGCAGCCCTGAACCTATACATCAGGTGGGGACATGGAGCCTACCCGCAGGAGCTCCCTCTCCTTACTAGTCTCCGTTCTGTTGCATTCAACCCAGGAACTGTATATAATTCACCCCACTGTGTGTCAGGCACTGTGCTAGGTATGGGGGATAGAGAGACAATTAAGACAAAGTCCCTGCTGTCCAGACGCTTCCATTCTAATAAGAAGGACACAGCCAGGTAAGCATGATGGCAAGGAGGGTAAAAGCATATAATATTTAGAAGGATGTAGAAGGAATGGCAACAGTGCAGAGAGTGAGACACTAATTATCTGAGGAGGTCAGGAGAGACTTTCAGAGAGGCTGATACACAAATTAAGTTTTGATGAATGAATAGGAGTGCAGATGTGAACAATGGAAGAGACAGCCAAGGAAAGAACACTTGCAAAGGCAAAACAGCACAGAGATCTCGGGCCCTCAAGGAACTGGGCTACTCACCTATTAGAGCAGCAGCGTGACTCAGAAGTGCAGGACAGTCACCAGCTCTGACAGCGGTACAAGCAGCTCCTCTCTCCAGCTTGTGCCCCCTGGGTCTCGGATCCCCTTGATTCAGGACTTCTGCTCCTGTGTCTGACCTCTGGGCCCCTGACCCCAATAACACGCTATGGATATACTTCCCTGACCTTGATCTTCTGGACTTTTTTGAACATGATCCATTCTATGATGTGCAGCTATGAATGAGAGATGCCCCTCCTTCCACCATGTGCTGTGGTTCCCCAAAGGGCGAGGCCAGGTTGGCCTCCCCAACAGGGACCAGACACATACAAGGATCTACAAGTTGTCTGATGGAGCTGGTGCAAAAAGTACAAATGGGAGAGGGAAGTGACAGGTACCTCCAGGAGACCAACCTGATTCCTGCTAAAGAGTCTGGACTTCATCCTGCAGATGTGGGGAGCCAGCAAAGGGCATGATGCAGGGGACTGGCCAAGTCTGATCGGCCTTACCCTGGCTACTCTGGTGGCTACTCAAGGTGGAGGTACTGGAGGGAGAGAGAATAGGAGCACTGGAAAGTCAACCCAGGAGGCCGTTGCCATAGTCTAAACCCAGCTTCCCTGCCACTCACCGCTGGTACGCTCGGTCAGGCTCTCTCTGGAGGCAGGGGCAGCACAGACCTGAGTCCCTGTTACTCAGCCTGCACCGCGGTCCTGATTCTCACATAAGGGGGCTGCCTCCTGTTCCATGGCCACCACTGTTCTCTCTTGCCTTCTTCTTCTCCTTCGCCTTTGCCCTCATTTTTTCCTCCTTCTCCTCCTCTTCCTTTTCTCTCTCTCTCTCTTCCTCACTCTCTGTGACACCCTGAAACCTACGCCTTGCCTCCTGCCTCCAGCTCAAGTCTCCCTGGTGCGAGAGAATGGAAAAGTAAAACAGAAAAGCAAGCCTGAGCTATAAACAGCTAACCGAAGTACAATCAGCATGTATCTGTGAGAGGCGATTAGGACCGCAGGGGACTGCCCTTTGCCATTGGGGTAAGGAGGACCAATAGGAGGTGCATCTTCTCTGAGGGCTCCATCAATATTAAAACCAGCTTTTGTCACCGATTTCATACCCTGGAGCCCGGAGGAAGAAATCATAATTCTCTCTGGTGATCCTGCCAGCAGACAGTGGGACCGAGACCCACTGAACAGCACCCTTGGGCCCACATACTGGCTTCCTTGCAACCATCTGCCATCTTAAATTGCCCAGCACCATCTTCAGTGACTCTCCCTGGTCACACAACCTGTTTACAGACATCTAGAATTCCCAGGCACTTTCAGGACAAGGGACTCGGGATGTGTCCAAGTGGGCAGCAACCGCTTCTCTAAGAGAAGCCGTTCTTCCAGATCTATTTATGCCGATGTAAACACTTGCCAAGGAAACGAGGCATGTGGGCATGCGCTGGCCTTGCAGGCCCCCGAGGTCGCTGCAAAAGGCAACTGGAAAGTCACATGTCATAACAGTGGAAAGTACATATGCAGCTATTCTTAGACCTGGAATGTATACACTGTCTCCCTGCCTGGCGGTTCTTTCACAAAGCTCTAGAAATCTGTGAAAGCACCTTCAGCATAAACAAATCCAGAACTCTCCCAAGACAAATTGTTTGCCAACTGAAGGAAAGGCCTGGGTTTATGATTTCACTTGGAGCCAGAGGTGGAAACCCCAGAAGGACCAGCCGGACCAGGCCTCAGTGGATGTCCCTGCAGCAAAACAAGGTAAATGTCTCTCATGTTTAATTCTTTTGCAGGGGGACTGCCAGATGTCATCCAATAAACCCTGTCCAAGGCATTGTTTGGTCTCTGCTTTCTATTTATCCCATCTTTAAAACAAAATCTGAATGGCTCCATGAAGTCATGGTTTAAAAAAAAAATTTGTAAACGTCCCATTTCCATCCCCCATTTCTATCTACTTGCCAGAGGCCACGCTCCCAAAATGACATCCATACGGGGTGGCTAACGCCCAGAAAGATGCTTAGATGAGTTTACTAAATAACAGATATGCTGGGAATCTGGAGAAAGGCTCCCAGACTTCTGCTGGTTGAGGGAATGGACTGTCATCTTGCTTCAGGCTGACACTGCAGCCCCTGACAATCAAGTGTCTTTCAACAACCTTCATTTTTGTTTGGTTGGTTTTGGTTTTGTTTCCTCAGATTATCTGAAAATGCTCTTTGCCTGTTACCTTTGAGAATAATCATAACCAAAAAGAGAAGCGTCAGCTGTGAGGTCTCGGGTGTACGTGGCCTCCTTTCCAGTCTTCGCTAAGTGATATTCTCAGCGACACCCGCAGTGCCCTGGTAAATGGACACAGAAGCTCTAAGTCTGGGAGCTACCACAGCTAAACCGTCCAGCACATGCGCCCTCCTGGGATGTCTACCCCACCTTGTAGGATGGATGTGGAGTCGCCAGATGGACTGCTCTTCAAAGATCATGACTTCTCATCTGACCTGTTGAAGCAGCTCAATGGCTTAAGACAAAACAGGATGCTGACTGATGTGAGTATCTGCACCGGGGCCTGGGAGGTCCCCTGCCACCGAAATGTGCTGGCCTCCAGCAGCCCCTACTTCAGGGCCATGTTTTGCAGCAACTTCCGGGAGAGCAGTGAGGCCAAAGTTCAGCTGAAAGGCATCGACGCCCTGACTCTGGACCAGATCATCCTGTATGTGTACACCGGGGAGGTGCACATCACAGCTGAGAACGTTCTGCCCCTGATGGAGGCGGCCTCCATGCTGCAGTACCCCAAGCTGTTTGAGGCCTGCTCCTCCTACCTCCAGAGCCAGTTGACCCCCAGCAACTGCCTGGGCATGATCAGGCTCTCTGAAATCTTAAGCTGTGAGACCCTCAAGAGGAAAGCCAGGGAGGTGGCCCTCGCGTATTTCCCAGAGGTGGCCGTATCAGCTGATCTGAAAGAGCTCTGCGCCTTGGAATTAAGAGACTACCTTGGAGATGATGGGCTCTGTGGGGAGGAGGAAAAGGTGTTTGAGGCCCTCATGGTTTGGATCAAGCATGATCTCCAGGCCCGGAAACGTCACATGCAGGAATTGTTCAAGCAGGTCAGGCTTCAGTACATCCACCCGGCCTTCTTCCACCACTTTATTGCCAATGATGCCCTCCTGCAGTCCTCGCCCTCGTGCCAGACCATCTTGGACACGGCCAAGAGGCAGATGTTTTCTTTGTACAGCACCTCCAGTGCCCGCCACCTCCCACCTCCATGGCACGTCCCCCCAAGAAACTCCTACCAAGATTTCCTCATCCTCTTAGGTGGAAGGAAGGACAACCAGCAGACCACCAGGGACGTTCTGCTCTACCACCAGCAGACCTGCCAATGGCAGAGCCTTGCCAAACTCCCCACCCGGCTGTACAAGGCCTCAGCTGTGGCCTTGCACCGCAGCATCTACGTGCTGGGAGGCGTGGCCATCGGCACAGGGAAGAGCGAGCCCTGTCGCGATGTCTATGTCTTCTCCCTGAAACTCAATCAGTGGAGGCTGGGCCAGCCCATGCTGGCGGCCCGCTACTCCCACAGGAGCACTGCCCATAAGAACTTCATCTTCGCCATCGGGGGCATTGGAGAAGGGCAGGAGGTCCTGGGCTCCATGGAGAGATACGACAGTGTCTGCAACAGCTGGGAGAGGATGGCCGGCATGCCAGTCGGCGTGCTCCACCCTGCAGTCGCTGTGAAGGACCAAAGACTCTACCTTTTTGGGGGAGAGGACGTCATGCAGAACCCTGTGCGCCTTATCCAGGTAAATGGCTGGTCCTTCCCATTGTGTAGGTGCATGAGTGTGTGCCCCCCCACACACATATTCACATACATACACATACACAGTACACACATACACATATACACATGCCCACACAAGCACAACACACATTCACATAATCCACATATACACACAAACATATATACACATGCACATAAGATACACACCTGTACATGTGTACAGAATATACATGTATGCACATACATGTATGCACACACGCATACACACATACACACTTGCCATTTACAGGAAGGAAAAAAGAGGGAGGGAAGGAAGGAAGGAAAGAAGTTTAATTTCAGCAAGTTTCATCTGCTGATGAATTATTTTTGTGTAAGATTAATACATACAGAGATACAACAGATACAATCTCTGTCCACAAAGAGTTTTATCTTTCTTTGAGGAAAAAAAATTATATATATACAAGTTCAAGCTGGAATACATTGAATGTCAGATAGTGAAGACCTATAGGGAATTTGCAGATGCTTCTAACCCAAGTCAATAAGGCCTTAAAAGAAGACTCCCAAAAGCATGGGTCCACAGTCTGTTACCAAATCCCCTGGAGCCCAACCTAAGAGGAGCTGAATATAAATCTCTCTGTATGGGGTCCTGTCATTTATCATTCTCAGAAGTCTTCAGGAGATTCTATGGCACTGCCAGGTGGGGAAACCCCTGTTTTGCATAGAGTAGATGCTAATCTTACTAACAAGCTCTCTGAAAAGTATAATTACTAAAGGCCAAAATTTCAGAATAGTGTTTTCCAACTTACTAATCTCTACAATTCACCTAATGATATGAAAACTTAAATAACAAACCTATCTTTAAAGATAACAAAGGAGACCCCCAATATTTGCTGTATTCATTTGTAAGTTATACTGTGTGCCAACCACGGAAGGCCCTGGGGACACAGGCATGCACAGTAAACCACACTTACCTGCAAGGGCTTACGAGACAATTGCAATTCAGATACTGAATAGAGGGGTGCGCTAAGAGTATAAGGGGTGCCCTAAACCAGTCTAGAGGGCATCGGGTGTGAGGGTTCAGGGAACTTTGGAGGGAACTGTGAGATTGGTTTAAGCAGACCTGAGCAGACAGAGGCAGGTGAGGATGCAAAGTACAAGAGGAGGGAGATCCCGGGATGGATAGAATGACATGGACAGAGAAAGGGGCCGGCAGCTCCTCTCAGCAGATGAATCTGCCATCTGAAGCAGGAGTTGAGAAGGGGGTGCTGTTCCTAGGTTAGAGAACAGCTGGTACAAAAGCCCTGAGGCAGAAAGGGGACAGGGCCCATGGCCCGGAGGAAGTGACAGCATGACGATGTCACAACACAGAGCAATGGAGAGACAGGTAGTGTGCCGAGGCACAGCTGAGAGTGCTGAGTCCCCACACCATTTCTGTCCACCCCCTTCCCCACTACCCTAAGCAGCCCCCTCCAGTCAGACTGTTACTCCTGAGCCCCTCCTATAGAAACTTTGGAACATTCTTGGAGGATGGGTGTTGTTGGAGGTGAGGCTGATACGGCAGGGCTTCCTGGGCCTTATCAGGAATTGGGGCTGTAGCCTGAGAGTCATGGGGTGGGTGAAGTAAACAAATTTGATTTTTAGAAACTCCCTTTGGACACCTGGTGGAGATGGACAAAGGAAGGAGAAAAGGGGCACTGTTCTAGAGGTCCAGGCGAGGGGTGATGGTGTCTTGGGCAAAGCAATGCCAGTAGAGATGGAGAAAAGGGATGCCGTCTGATTTAATTCCTTCCTTGTTTTTATCATGCCTTCACTCTCCAGCCTATATATTTTTGGCTCTTCCCTGACCATCCAGGCAGATTCTGAGTCTGTTCCAAATCCCACTCATTTATTTGAGCCAAGGGGGATATGTTCTGCTCTCCTCCAAGCTCTGGCCACACAATACAGATGTAATAAAGTGCATCTATGTAAAGCTAGAGCTCCTCCCTCTTTTGTAACTATTTTTCAAAATAAATTCAACAGTTATGCTGGTGATTTCACATTGCAAAATTGTTACTGATTTCCTAAGAATAAATACAAAGCTCAAAAAAGCTTTTTAAGTATATCAAGAAATGCATTGTGCCATTGAATAAGAGCTTTGCAAAGCCAAAAACACCCACTAACATGTAAGTGATCCTTTTACAATGCAATCATGAGAAGGGGAAAAGGGAAAAGTATTCATTTGGAAGCTTTTCTTATCTACTTAGCATTAGCTTTGAAATGGAAATTCTACTCATTCAGATATAACTTAACATGAATGCTTGGGGTTAATTGATGGAGTAGGTTGGATTTTTTGGCATCTGATGGTTCATCTGCATGCAGGCATTCTTTTAAGAACTATACTGCAATAGGTTCCTGTGCGAATCGTGTGTGTGTGTGTGTGTGTGTGTGTGTGTGTGTGTGTGTGTGTGTGTGTGTGTGTGTGTGTGTGTGTGTGTGTGTGTGTGTGCGCGCGCGCGCGCGCCTTTCTACCTGGTCTTTTTAATACCTCTGTTTCCAGATGGCATGAAGCAAATCCTTCACTATAACCAAGTATCACTTCCTCCCCTGGGCAAAGACCATCCTTTGTTAACCTTGCCTCTGCCTCTCTGGGAATATTATGAGGACTGTGAGCAACATTTAATCTATTTTTGAAATGATACCCAAATCTGAGAGAGAACAGAAGGCTGGGAGGCAATTACTCATTCAAGGAAAATGCAACCAGCACTTGCTTTTCCTCCAAGGATTCCACTTTCCCAAGAGTGTTACCTGCCTATTTCAGATGAAACCATGAGGCCTGACAGCCACTGATTGCCCAATTCTAGGACATGTCGTCCTCTATGCATATTACAATGTGTAACTGCTGGTCCATTCTACAGAAACACAGCCACTGATCCCATGGGGTCACATAAAGACTGATTTCTAGTAACAGTCTTCTTCCTGTCATTTAATTATATACATACATTTTAAAAACCAGAAAAAGGGAAAAGAAAAAATATCATTATTTCACCCTAATTATTATTCCTATCTTTTCTATATATGTATGTATATATATATATATATATATATATATCTCACTTGAAAATGCAGTGCTCTGAGTTTATTTCTTCCTCAGGTTTATCACATTTCCAGGAACACCTGGTTCAAGATGGAGACAAGAATGATCAAGAATGTGTGTGCCCCTGCGGTGGTGCTTGGGGAGCAGATTGTCATTGTGGGAGGTGAGTCCGAGCAGAGGATGCCTAGGTTGGACACCAACTCGGCCTCTCCCAGGGAAAAAATGGTCACTAACAGACAGGTTGTGTTCTCCAAGTCAGTCTTTTTAAAAGCACATCCATCCAGCTAGGGGAGTGTGGGGGACTGAACAAAGTTCTTTTCTCATCCAGGAGTTTCTCCCTGTCTCTATCTGTAAACAAGGAAAAAAATAATATCTGTTTCACAGAGTCATTGTGATAATAAAATGTGCTCACATAACTAAAGCACTTGGCACTATCCCAGATGCATAACAAATACTCGAAAAACTCTGCCACTGTTAATAATATAAGCTCTTAATGGGTCATTTCTCTGTCACTGTGGTGTAGTGTCATGATTAAGAGGACTGGTTTTAGAGTCAGAGAGACATGGGTTCAAATCCTGCCTCTGCCACTGGCTATATACTCTTTGACAAGTTATTAGTTTTTCTGTGACTCTGTTTACGCATCTGTAAAATAGGGATCCCAAAGGTGCCCACCTGGTAGGGATGCCAGAAGCCCTGCAGAATCCCCCAAAGCTCCTTCTTTTGATTGTTGGGTGAGCACATGAGAAAGAGAGAAAAGCCAGTGGGGCTGGGAAAGCCCCTGGAATCAGAAGGCTGCCCCCTGAGAACAGCGTACATAAACAGGGGCATTAAGGATGCAGGGACAGAATCAGCCACACACCAGACCATGGGCAGGTTACCAAAGCATCTCACACATTGGCTGAGTCCAGCCTCCACGTTAGGCAATGGCAGGGACCAGATGCACCCCTGAATGCTGACCACCAGTCCCAAATGAGCAGCACCGAGCCTGCCAATTTGCCATTGGTTTTCAGGTTACACAAGGAGGATCCTTGCTTATGACCCTCAGTCCAACAAATTTGTCAAATGTGCGGACATGAAAGACCGGAGGATGCACCACGGGGCCACAGTGATGGGGAACAAGCTCTACGTGACAGGCGGGCGGCGGCTGACCACGGACTGCAACATCAAGGACTCGGCCTCCTTTGACTGCTACGACCCTGAGACAGACACCTGGACATCCCAGGGCCAGCTGCCTCACAAACTCTTTGACCACGCCTGCCTCACTGTCCAGTGCATACCCCACACCGCAGCCTTCCCTTGAGGCCCACAAGAAACCATGTGTCCTCATCAAGGTGCTTTCTGTTGCTAGAGACACAAACCCAGCTGCTAAACACTTAGCCCTAGAAGGATGCAGAGAGAGCCCTCAGCACTGAAAGGCCCAGAGCCTGGAGGCCTGGAACCAGGCACATAGTTGGCAAAATGCTCTCTCTTCACACCTGCACCCACCCCATCTGCTCTTTCCCTCCTTCTCTACCTCATCTCTTAGGCTTCATTCTATAAACAAGCTTTTGTACCCACACAGTATGAGGACACCGGCAACTGATAACCTGAGACCCCCTTTCTCTAGCTTTGCATCTTAGGAGAATGTTGCCATTACCCATATGTTAACCCTCAAAAACTATGCTAATCGATCCTTTTTAAATTCTATGCCTACCTCTTGAGACAATCACTGTTCCCAGGGATTGAGCTACTAGAATTGTCTAGTCCTGGCTCGTGTCCTTGCGGCCACAGATGGGGTTAACTCTCATCAATGACCGCTCAGCCAAACTGTGCAGAATGAGAGAGTGACCACTCCCCAGAGGAAGAAACGCTGGGCTCACCAAAATGGAACAGCCGTCAAAATTCAGAAGGTCTGAGAGACCCAAAAGGGCCCCTGGAAGTGCTCAGTCCATGTGGCAATGTGAGAGACTGGCCATGACTCTGTTTCTTTGCATTCTGTGGAAGTAGTACCCGGAATTCCAGAAAAATATGGGTAATTCAGTAGCTAGTGTTTGCAAAAATTATCTACACTGCCAGAATAAAGTTTGTTTCTAGTGTCAAATGATGTTTTCTCCACCCTATAGGGAGCTATAAACCTGCAGAATTTAGTAAATGGTATGAGAATTGCTCTTCTGAGGAAAGTCAGAGATTACAGCAATTATTGCCCTCCCGGTACCAGGGCTGTGTCCCTACAGACCTTTTTGTCTCAAAGTACCTCCCATGCTGGCTTGGTCCCAGCTCAGGAATAAGCTGAAGCTGGTGGCACCTTACAACCACTGGGGGAGGTCCTTGACAATGGGGCCAAGGCCCAGTTGAGATGCATGGACAGGGATTCTCCCAAGTGGAACCCAGATCACTGCAATGTGCAGTCAGGATCAAGAACCTCCGCTCTGCTCGGCTCGGGCACTGAAGACCTTCAAGTACTGGCCCCACGCCCACCCTGTCCTGGCCAGCCCCATCCCAGTCAAGCGGGGTAGGCAAAGTCCCCTCCCCCACAAGAGAAGCATCTGAAATGAGGCTGTCGCCCTGAGCAGGGCACTAGAGTGCCCCAAAGCTGAAGCATTCCTCTCCATCCAGAGCCCCAGGTCCATGTTCTGGACTTTTTCCTTTCTTCCTACTTTGTACTTTTTGCACTTCACTTTCTCTTGTTGGGGTCTGAGGCTCTGCCCTGCTCCCCAGACCACCCTGCTCAGATTGTCAGCCCCTGCTCCCCATCCTGGATGCTGTCTCCTCACTGCTGGCTGGCCTCTTACTCCAGTCTGTGCTGTCTGGCACTCTCTGTTCAGGCCCTCAACATGTCCTCTCCCTTGTAAACTGATCAGGCCAGAGAGACAGAGGACAGAAACTGTCCTTGTAAAGGGAACCCAGACTCCCACAGGGCCTGAACTGCAGGCCAGTTTCCTTCCTGTCTGACGTGACCAGTCAGCAGCATATGGCCCGGGTGACTCTCCCTCCATCTTGAAATACCTCTCGCTGGGCCTCTGGACACCACCCACTCTTGCTTCTCATCCTATGCCCTGCAGTTCCGTTTCCTGACTAATAAGTGGTGGTGCGCCCCAGGGCTCAGTGCTTAGACCTTCGTGTACCTACTCTGACTCCCCAGGTGAGTGTGCCTACCCAGTGTGTGGCTTTAAATGCCACCCACACGCTGCTGACTTTCCAATTTTACCTGATTCCAGACCCCACCACTTGCTGTACATCTCCACTTTGATGTTAAATGGATACCTCAAACTAAACATGTTGGAGGACACTCCTTCTTCACCAAACTGACCGTCCCATAGGCTTCACTGTCCTGCAGGAGGGTAACACCATTCTACTTTCTCAGGCCCAAAACCCTGGACCCTTCCCTCCACTTGGTACAAATCTATGAAGAGCCCAACTGCACCTCACTTCCCGCAGCACCAACCCTCGTCCAAGCAGCCACCTTTCCTCATCTGAACTATTACAATGGCTTCCACCTTCCCCTGCTCATCTCTTCTCAATACAGCAGCCCGTGCCATCTTTTAGGTGTACAACAGGAAGTCAGAATAGTCCATTCCCCTGTTTAAAACTCTGCAAAGCCTTCCCAGCTTTCTCAGATGACCTTCAGAGACCTGCAAGATCACCCCTCCCACCCCAGTACCTTTCTGCTGTCATCGCCCCCATGCCCCCTGTCACTTGGCATTAGCTGCACTGGCCTCCAGCCTCACACATTCCAAGCAAGTTTCCACTTTGTTTTCATATTTACTGTGCCCTCCGCCTGAAAATGCAGGGCCTGGATATCATGCCCTGTGGTTCATTCCCTGACCCACCTCAGGTCTCTGCTTAGAGATGCCTTCCCTGACAGCCCTCATCCGATCCATCAGCAGGTCCTTTCAGTGACACCCCCGGCAGACCACAAACACCTCCACCTTTCTGTCTCCACTGCTATTCTCTGAGTGCAGGCCATCCTCATGCCCGGTCAGCCTCTTGCATGGACTCCTGCCTCCATTCCTACCCTGCTAAGGCTTCCTCAAAAAACAGCCAGTAATCTGTTTAAAACACAAACATGATCCTTCCTGTCTGTCTTAAAATGACTTTGCAGCTCCCCAGAGGCCCTTATCTAGTCCTTACGGGTCTTCTACCACCCAGCACCCACCTGTCTCTCTGGCCTACGTTTGCCGCTCACCCCCGCCCTACCCCTTAGCTTCACTGATTTTCCTCTCCTCTCTCTTGCCTCACTTGTTTAACACACACACACCTCTCTTACTTTTTCAGCTGATGCACTTTCAATTTATTCCTTACACAGCAGATCAAAGGTCACTGCAGCAAGGAGGCCTTTCATGCACACTCCAACCCCAGGCTGGATCAGCCCCCCTACTAAATGCCCCCATTGTTCCCTATACATCCCCTTTGAGGCCTTCATTCTGTTTGTAATTACTTGAGCACAGTCTTACCCTCTAGACTCCTCTATCTGTCCTGTTCTCTGCATTATCAAGGCTAGGCTCAGTGTCAGCCACATATATAGCAGAGCCTCAATGAATACACGATGAATGGATTAAAGAATTATTAAATGACTATAGAGGCTGAATCAAAACTGCCTCTGGGATCTCCTTCTCAAACTCAGATGCATAGGCACTATTTTAGGCACTGCAGACCCTCTACTGAGGGGTCTTTCTGTCCTTACCTCTTCCTCCCCTTTTCTACCCTTCGGAAGAGGTGGCATGGCCTACCTGGGTCCAGCCTAGAGGGTGGAGAGCTTATTCTAGAGGCCCTATTGCCTGGAAGAAGTGGGAGTCTTGCCATCTATAAACTCTTTCCGTGGCCTCCAAAAATCCTTCTGTCAGACTTGTTAATGCCTCGACGTTCTTTTCCCTTTGTTTCAGTCCAATATTTACTAAGCTGCCTGAGTTTTGGCTACACAGAGTTTGTCCAAGTCTCCCTGGGGCCCAGAACTATGTGAATTGCCCCCTGGGATCTATAAAGAAAGATGGCACCAGGGCCAAACACATTCGTAACCACATGGCGAGCCAGCTTTGTGCGTCAAAGAAGATGCCTCTGTAGCAAGTGTATTCACACACCTGAACAGCCCACTGGCCAAATCCCATATCTGGACTAAGTCACAAAATAACCCTCAAGATACAAGGGATCCTTTCCAATGCGCTGAGGCTAATCTCAGTACAAAAAGAAAGGGAGAGAAATTTTTGGCACAAGGTTTTCTTGGTCTCACTGGCTGAGCAGAGAGTCACAGTCCAGAGATGAGGTCAAAATATATTTAGCGAGCAGCAGTTATACTGAAACATTTTAAGTAAAAAATGTCAAATAGCCTGACTAATCGTCTCAACAGGCGACAAAATGCAGGGGGGGCAAGGACTAAGCAAGAAAACACTAACAAAAATATCAAATGTTCTGTTTCAGCCTAAGCCAGTGAGCAGGAGCAGGGTCAGCAGAGAAAACAGGGTGGGTGGAAAGAAACTGCAGCAGGGAGAGTGGACAGTGGAGCACAGGAGGACCTGATAGCCTTTAGTACTGGAACCCACCCAGCCCCACCTCCACCCCACCCAGCAGGCATGTCGGAAGAAGGCCTCCTGCACTGAGACCACCATCAGGCCCTCCACTAACCAGGCCATACCAGTCAGGCACTGTATCGGCAACCCCTGGGAGAGTGGCATGGCCCCAGCAGGACAGAGCTGCTGACATCCTGACCCCACCCCATTCCTGACTCTGCCATGAGCAGCAGCAGTTCCAAGGGTGAACTGAACCCTCTGGCCCGGAGCCTCCCGTCTCCCCTACAAGGACGCCTCCTCCTTATTCTCCTGCCTCTCCCTCTTCTGCATCTACTCTTCTTGGTGAGCAACAGACAGTCCTGAGTCTCCACATCTTAAAACTAAAGGCCCCCCAAATTCTCAATCATAATATAAGTTGGTCATGTGGATGGTAGTACATGGAGAATGTAGCCCATGATTCTGTAACATCTTCCTGTGCTGACAGATAGTAACTGCACTAGTGGGGGTGAGGATTTAATATGGGTAACTATTGAGTCACTGTGTTGTATACTTGACATAAATATAAGATTATATATCAATGATACTTTTAAAAAAGGGTGAATTTTATGATATGTACATTATACTTTAATAAAACTATAAACAAAACAAAGCAAAAAAAAAAAACCTAAAGGCCCATCATAGGCTAAATTTATCTTTGCCACCTATCACAAAAATCTGTAACATCCCAGAGGACAAGGACTTGTGACTGGTTTAATCAAGCACTTTGTCCTTCCCAGGATGTCTGACTTCCCTTGCCCTACTCCAGCATGCCATGCATGCCCATGCCTCTGTGCCTTTGCACATGCTATCCCCTCTGCTGTTATGACTTTCCAGAATAATTCTTACTCAGCCTCACCTCCTCTGTGGAGCCTTCTCCAACCTTTCTACCCACCTTTTCCCTCCTCCCTTCATTCCAGCTCCTTTCACATTGTATCTCTGTAAAGACATGTTGAATGGAACTAGAAGGAAGAGCTCTCCATAGGCCAGAGATAGAGTTTTGGTCCCTATGAACTCCTGGGCCAAGTTCAGTCCGTACTTGGCACACAAACAGTGCTGATGTGTTCGTGGAAGGAATGACAAGATGCACTAGTGGATGGGTCCTGACCACCCCTCTCAGTGTCCCCACAGTTCTGGGTGGAAGGAAGGGCTTAATTATCAAATAAATTGGGGCTTAAACCCAATGGTGTCCAACCTTTAAAAGTCATTATTACAGATCTATCTGAGAACAAGGAAAAATATAGCCTAGAGTGGTCTGAAATACAACAGGGAAGAAAATTGAATTGATTTTTACACCAAGAACCCTACTCAAGATGGGCTAAAAGTGCCTGGCTGGTGGCCTGGAGATGACCCAGATTCCCAGAACTCTGCAGGTACTTTGTCTGCTTGTGTCATTTTTCAGAGACGTCCCCTTCCAGTCACCTGGATTTGGAGAGTGCTAAAGCCTTTTCCAGCCTCAGGGATCCTGACTACCTTCCCTTCCTGACAACTGTCTATTCGTGGAAGCAGCACATTGCCCTGCAGAAAACACAAACTTGGGAGCAGAAGAGACCTGGGCTCAAATTCGGGTTCTGACACTTCCTAGCAGTATGATTTTGACAAGTTATTTCACCTCTCTGAGCCTCAGTTTGCACACCTGGAAAATGTTTTTTTTTTAACCTATCCCCTGTTTTTACCTATCATGTTTTTGAGAACAAGGAAGGTGATGGACATTAATGGACACAGTCTCCTCTCCTCCTCCCTGCTCAGTAGTTCTCTGTCTTTATTACTGGCTAGTCCGCACCCCAGTGAAAACTTCCCTAAACACCTTCTACCAACGAGCAGCAACTGACCCAACAACCCGAAACAGCCCCTCCACTCCAACTGCCACAGCTTTTGAACCTGAGGACCCGTTTCCTGCAGCTTGCTGACAAAGCCACCTCTGATGGCACTGCCCTCTTCTTCTTTCATTCATTCACATGGTTATTCATTCATTCAACAAATATTGACCAGAAACCCCTGCGTGCCAGGCATGGTGGTAAGCGTGGGGGTCAGGGAGTGAACAAGGAGGGGAATGTGGTGCCTGCTGTCAGGGACCTCACAGGCCGATGGAGTTTCTCTATCTCAATGTGCTCAAGCAGGACAAGGGATGGGAGAGCAGGTGGCAAGACTCAGGCAGTCATCCTTCAGGGCTCTGCTCAGATACTGCATTGGTGCCCCAGGGTTTCTGTACAAATTACCACAGTCTGGGAGCTTAACATATGAACTTGTTCTCTCTCAGTTCTGGAGGCTCAAAGTTCAAAATTAAGGTGTTGGCAGCTCTAAAGACTTTAGTGGTGAATCCTTCCTTGTCTCTTGCAGCTTCCAATGGCTCCTGGAAAACTGCCATTCCTTAGCTTGTCACTCCAATCTCTGCAACCACCATCACAGGACCTTCTTCTGTCCTTTTCTGTCTCTTACCCAGTGCCCACTCTAATCTGGTATGATCTCATCTTGATCCTTACCTTCATTACATCTTCGAAGACCCTATTTCCAAATAAGGTCAGCTTCTGAGTTCCCAGGTGGACATGAATTTGGGGGGAGGCATTATTCAGCCCCCTACAGATACCGTCTCCCACAAGAAGGCATCCTGGATGAGCCCCCGACCCACTGTGCCACATGGCCAGGACTCATCCTCGTTGCCCCCGTTTCATCAGGAGCGTTGTGTGTGCAGGGACTGCGTCTTTCATCTCCACATCTCCCACTCCAGCTCAGGGCCTGGCACTGCAAACACACTCAGTACATGCGTATTGAATGGAACTAAACCATGTCACAGGGACTAGCAAATTTCAACGGATTCCAAAGTCAATGTACACAAACTGCAGCTTCCCAACAGTCCAAGGTGGCTGGCCAAATGCCAATCATGAAGGAATTAGGGTCCACGAGAAGCTCAGGGTCACGCATGAGAAAGTACCTGAGAGAACTGATCTGTTGGCACAACATGCCCACAGCGTCCTGTCCTCAGAATGCCAACATAAACCTCTGGGGTGACGCGTCATAAGAGGCGAAGCCAATGCTGAGCAAAATCCAAGGCTGAGGATGCCACGGGGGAGGGGGCTGGTTCCCGAAATGTCAGCCCACACGCAAGCTTATAGGAATTCAAGGCTCCTGTTCAAATGTCATGTTTTCTCTTCATGTGGGGAATTGGGTTCTGTTTTCTCTAAAGATATCCATGAGTCTCTCTTCCTCTTCATTTCACTTATTTGATTTAATTAGAATGCCAGGGCCTGCCATCCAGAATTCCCTGGTAACGCTCCCATAACAAGGCGACAGCCCAGAGAATGGTGCTTTGAGGACACAGACAGGGATTCAGGAATCTGAGGTGTTTCTAAGTTAGGAAGATGTAGGCATAGAGGCCTGTCCTATTCAAAAGCAGAAGCTATCTTTGCTGTTTCCCCAAAAGACCTGTCAGCCCTGCCCACATTGTGAGACCAAAGGGCCACCTCAGGACGACTGCAAAGCCAAGCCTCCTGAAAGGGGATGGAAGAAAAAGTAATGTGGAGACCTACGCTCAAGATCAGCCCAGGAAGAAAAACAGAATTCATTAGCAGAGTCTCTGAGACATTTATCTTCTGTGTAGTGTTCAAGAAGAAAACAGAGTTAATCCCCACTTTGGGTACAGATTTATTTGGCTTACTTATCTGAAGGGCAAAACTAAGAATACTAATGGCTTGGCCCTTTTACTAAAGAAGCATTGTATTTCCATTACCTGGCTCAGTTACTACGAACCTGGGGGCACCTCCTCAGCACCCTTCCTACCACCTTACTCGCCCTCCACCCACTGCATTCTTCTCTCCCACTCCTGGCACCTGACAATCTCTCACTCTTCCCTTCTTACCTTCTATTACAATAATTTATTGTTTTATTTGCTTCCATGAGTTTATTTAGTTGATGACCACCACACACACACACACACACACACACACACACACACACACGCTCCAAATGGAAGTTCCATGAGAGTGGAGAATATGGCTGCCTGGCTCACATTCATTTCCCTGGCACCTGACAGAAGAAAATCAGCCAAGAATTGCTGAATGGGTGAATGAGGAAATGACTGAGTGGCAGTCCAGGATGCCAGCCTGGACTTAAGGATGCAGCAAGAAAGAGAGGGAAGGTAAGTGTTTGGAATGGTGGTGGGGGATGGGGGTGGGAGGGGTGGACTGGCCAGGGGGAGGGCAGTGGTCTTTGTCCAGGAGTGCTATAGGAAGTTCACTCTGCAGGCAGTCAGCAGAAGCATGGAGAAGCCCAGAGAGTTTAGACAGGGGGCTACTCCCATCCCCGGGAGGGACATGAGCAGTGGCCACTCACTAAACAGTGAGGAGCAGAGGGAGGGAAGGGTGCAGGTAACAAGGAGGCACCGGAACTGAAACCAGAATCCACAGGGAACTGGCCGCTCCTCAGATGGGGAAAGGGTCGGGGATGGGGAGCTAGGAAGACAGAGAGCAGTTGCTAGCCTGGCTCACCTGCAGCATGCCTGTGCCGTCAGCAGCAAAGGTCAAAACAGAAAGATGGGGGAGTTTGCTGCGGAGCTCCCAGCCAGGAGATGAAACCTCCTGAGTCACAGAAGGTCGCTTCTTGCCCTGGCGGTTTCCACAAGTTCCATGGAGCCACAGTCTTGCCTATAGACTGTCTCTCCCACTAGATCTTTGGGGCCCATCTTTCAGAACCCCTTTAAAAACTCCCCAGCCACCAATGCCAACATCTCTAACAATGGTGTGTGGTAACCTTTCATGTCTGTGGAGGACCCTGTAAGACAGATCAGGACAATGTCCCTGGGTTTCACCCTGCTCTTCATTGGCTGTGTGGCCCTGGAAAAATTAATTCACCACTCTGTTCCTCAGTTTCCTCATCTCTAAAATTTGCCTCCTCATGGAGTTTTTCAGGGGATTAAATGAATTACATAAGTGCTATCTGGGGGTTAGCTATTATTAATATTTCTGTTATTAAATATAGTGCCCTGTAGAAAGCGGTGGCTATGGACTCCAAGCTGTATATCCTTGGGAAGGTCTTTTAACCTCTCTGGGCATCAGTGTCCCTGTTGGTAAATGAGATGATGATTATATCACTCTGTAGCAGATTGAATCATGGCCCTGCAAAAGACATAACCTTATTTGGAAAAAAAGGTCTTTGCAAATGCACTTACATGAAGGATTTCAAGAGGACATAATCCTGGCTTATCTGGGCAGACCCTAAATCCAGTGACAAGTGTCCTTATAAGAGGAAGACTGAGGGGGAGGTGAGACACGGAGAAGGCCACGTGAAGATGAAGGCAGGGAGTTACGCAGCCCACACGCCAAGGAACACCTGAAGCCCTCAGAAGCGGGAAGAGGCGAGGAGGAGGTCTCCCCTAGAGCCTTGGAGGGAGGGCAGCCCTACCAACACCTTGAGTTCAGACTTCCAGAACCATGAAAGAATAATTTCTCGTGTTTTAGGTCACCAAGTTTGTGGCAATTTGTTACAGCAGCCACAAGAAACTAGTACACTCCCTCACAGGATGGCCACAAGGACTGAAAAAGGTAACAACCATAAAGTAGCCAGCACTCAACAACTTATAACAATTACTGTAATTTACTCCCTCCTCTGGACCTTCATTTCCCTGCCCATAAAATGAGAATGTTAGACGGGATAAAGGTGACCCAGTTTTTGCAACTGTGCGCCACCTCCTGCACCAGCCCACCCCTTTACATGGCAGGTTGGACCATGTCCACGAGTTAATCCCCCACCTCCCTCCTTCTCCTGTCCCTCATTCTAAGGATCCATGATGGGGAGTGGCCCCAGCGCACAGGTCTTCACATCTCTGTGTCCAAGCAGACCCTTGTCTTTACCCCTGGCTCCTTATTGGAGGTGATGCTGAGAGCACTGAATCCTGATGCGCCACCTTGCAGATCTTCTGACAGGAAAGAAGACCCCAGGCAAATCACTCTGCTCCCTAGGACATGGCCACCCCAATTATATTTTATGAATTATGATATTCTCCTCCTCCTCAGGGCTTGAGGAAGAGGAAGCACTTAAGACAATTTTATGATTTATAAATGAAAAGCATATAAAGCAAAAAGAGTGTGAATGGTGGGGTAATAACACATATAAAATAAAATGTATGGTGACATTTTAAATGTCAATGACACTTTAAATTTAAATTTACAATGGAAAGGATAGCCGAAAGGATGGGAGGGAGGAGACGGTGACGCTTCACACTTGCTTTGGAAGGGAGGCAGAGGCCCCCTGACTAGCCTCCCTGGCCCCACTGCCTCTCCTCTCTCGCTCTCCCCCTGCCTCCAGGAGTCTGGAGCAGAGGGACGATCTGAGAGGGGTAGGGGAGCAATAGAGCCATCTATCTTTCTCAGAGATAAATTTGGCCAGATCCCTTCCTTGCTTAAATCCCCTCAATCATTTCCCACCTTGAAAAATTCTAGCTCCTCTTCTAGACCAAGACATCGGTTGCACGTAGAAGAATAAACAGCCTCCACTCAATCAGGTAACAAGAAAAATGGTAGCACAGGGCTACCCCATGGTCAATCCTGGATGCTGTTTTCTTCCCTGTTCTTTTCAACTGGCCAAAAAGAGAACTCTCTTACCTGTCTATTAACAAACAATGCTTAGCTATTAGCTATAGCTGTAGATATGCAGAGACAAGAGACTCAGCAGACCTCAGGCACAGAGCCACCAGCTCCTCATCCCATGGAAGCAGTGACCAGCTTCTTCATGCTGAAGGCATGATAATTCTCTTATCCATCAGGGCTCAGTCCTGTGAATGGTATCAAGGCTTTAATTTCTCAAAAATTCTTCAAGGAAATATTTTTGCCCTCAAAATTGCCTCATTCTTTTCATCTAGCATGATGATTTCTTTTATTATTCAGTAACTGAAAATTCACGAAATTCTGTGGTTACAGCAAAAATGTGTCATACACACAATTCTGTATGTCCATGCAATGGGACTGAGAGAAGATAACAATGAAAACTACCATTTCTTTCCCCAAAGTTTAATGGGCCTTCAACATTTTATTTTTTCACTTATAATATTTTCATCCCTTTAATAAAAAAATTGCATTTTTAAAAGACATAATTAGGTATAAGTCTCTGTAAAAATAATGATTGAAGCACTGTACTTTCTTAGATTAGTTTCAGATTCTCAAATGCAAATGTAACATTTCCAAGTCATACTTTTAGAAGCAAGCCTGAGAGCGTAGTTGGTCCATCCAGAAAGGCAGCCTGGAGAAATGGAAAGAGCAGTGGGCTTCAGGAAAAGCAGCCAAGGATCTGAATTTGAGGTTAAGCTCTTCCTATAGAAAGAGGGATCTTGGGCAGGTCACAAAGCTACAATGTCCTTGCCTGATTAATGGATGGATCTCTTCTGCCCACCACTCTTGAGAAAACTGCACTTGTAAATGGGCAAGCAGACAGTGCTCTGTGGTGGACTGGGATAAATGTTCTCCCACCTTCCTTACCCCCTCTCTCTGGGCTCAAGGCCCATTTACCCTAGGGAAGCAATAGTAAAGGGATGATTAGAGAAAGTCATCAAACACACTTGAGTAACCAGCCTCCAGATCAAGAAACCCCAGAAGGGCCCTTCACACTTCCTGCCAGTTATTAGACTCTGCAAAAGGAACCGTTATTCTGACTTCCAGCACTTTAGATTATTTGTGCCTCTTTATGAAGTTCATACAAATGAGATTGGATAGTTTGAACTCCAGTATGGCTTCTTTTGCTCAAATCAGGTTTGTGAAATGCATCCATGTTGTTATGTGTAGTTAGAGTTTGTTTATTTTTGTTGCTTATAGTATTCAATTGTCTAACTATATATATCACAATTCATTTATCTGTTCTACCCTTGATGGGTATTTGTATAGTTTTCCATTTGGGGCTATTACGAACTTTCCTGTGCATATCTTTTGGTGAACATATGTCGGCACATTGAGTGTATAATTAGGAATGGAATTGCTGGTTCATGGGTGTGCATATGTTCAGGTTTATAGACATGGCCAATTCATTTCCCAAACTTACTATACCAACTCCTACTCCCACCAGCAGGGCACGAGAGTTCCAGTTGCTCCACATCCTTAACAATACTTGATATTGTCTGTTTTTCTCATGTTAGCCATTCTAATGAGTGGTAAGTGGTATATTGTGGAATAATATTTTTAAAGTGTAAATCACATTATGTTACTCTGCTAATAGTTCTCTTTGCACTCAGAATAAAACCCAACTCTTTAATCTGACCTGCAAGGCCCTGGCTACCTTGGCTTTCTCTGACCACTCACTCTACTCACTATGCTTCAGTTCCACTGCCTTCTTTCTAGTCTTCAAATATACCAAGGTCATTCCCAACTCAGGATCTTTATATTTTGTTTCCTCTATGTAGGGTGTTCTTCCACCAGATACTAACTCTTTCTTGTCCATTCATACCTTCAACAAATATTTTTGAGTAATCAATAGTTTTATCAAATATCACCACCCCCTCCAAGAATCCTTCCCTGACCACCATCTAAAGTAGTCATGAATATTCCACCACACCACCCCACATTCACAATCTAGTCCCTTCTCTTGCTTTATTTTCCTAGTAGCACTTATCACTACTTCCCATTTCCTCTTTTAAGATTTATATTTTCTGCTTTATCACATTAGGATATAAACTAAGAACAGGGACAATTTATCATCAATACCTAGAACAGTACACACAGTAAGTATCAAACAAATATTTGTTGGATGGAGAGTTAAGGGAAGGAATTCATAGACAGCTGCCTCAAAGATAATTATAGACTATTAAAGCTAACAGAGATCCCCCCCTTTTCCCCCCAGCTTGATGGATAAAAATGAATTCAGAAAGACAAAACAACTTGGCCAAGTTTATAGTCAGCAGCAGAGATGGAACTTTGAAACCAAGCTCAAGGTTTCTAGTGCTAGTACATTATTGTGCCTAGAAGAACAGGGGACAAAGTCTTACTCCATTTGAATGAATCTGTAATTATTGAAGGTTGGACATTAAGAATTTGTGCAGCCTGGAGAAGTCCCTGCTCACACCATGAAGATAGACAACACATCAAGAGGATCTGACATGGAAACTATTTCAGGTTCCCCCAAATAATCCCTGCCCCTGGTTCCGTGGAAGAGATGATGCTGAGAGGGTAAATATTCACAGGGGTGGCGCTCAGTCCATCTCTCACTTTCTGAAAAGAAGAAAGAGAACCATCTGGGCAGGAACAATTTCTCTGGACTCCCAGGGCCTGGATCCACCAGGGGATCATGCCCCACCAGGTGAGGGCCTTGTCTCACATGCTAGTTTGGGAGAGAATCAGGTTGTACCACAGTGTGAGCCTCAGGGCCAGTTGCATAACTGGATGTGAAATCAGTACCTTTGAGAACTTCAGCCAAAAGCACTCCTGACACCACTTGGATCTTGCTGAATCATCTCCAAACCCCATGACTGGATGATTCACTGGTCTCCTCTGGGGTCATGACTATCAGATGCTGGTCCAGAAATGAGAACTAAATTAATGAGAAAAGAGATCCTCTTGTTGGAACTCTGGTTTTTCCAGTGCTTTGACCTACCACTCCTTGGGTTTCCCAGGAACAGTGGAGACCATGTTAGTCTCCTCATCATCAATCTAAATGAACGAGAAAAGATAACCAGGTACCAACTAGATACAACAGAGAGCCAGTGTTCGGGAAGAAATCAATGTAGGATGATAAAACCATACAATCCCTTATCACACTTCCCAAATCTCAAAAACTCTGTCAACTAGTTTTGCTTCTTTGTTCCTTCTTGTACATTTGCAGCAAATTCATTTGGCAGCAAATCCTGATGGCAAAAACTGACATGAGATTATTTTGAGTCTCTATTTCTCCTACTTCAGGTGCACACTCATACATTTTGATGCAGGAATATTATCATTTGATTATGACATGCTGAACCAGATCCCAGTGGGTATTTTAGAATATGTAGTATATAGTGCATCTTGTTACTTTAATTAGAGATGAAAAATCTTTTACACCAAAACACATCTTGATCCTGAGATTTTAGGTAAGGATGGTAGACCTTAAGTTTTCATTTACCTTATTTGTTCTGCACAAAAAAGCTAAAACAGGCAATATTGCCCCCACCTAACAAATGAATAAACTGAGGCTGAGAGAAGTTAAATGACTTATCTATTGCTGCATAACGAATTACTTTAAAATTTGGTAGCTTAAAACAATACACATTTATTGTTTCACACAGTTTCTGTGGGCCAGGAATTTCAGAGTGACTCAGTTGAGTGGTCCCGCTGGAAGTCTCTCATGAGGTTGCAGTCAAGATGTCAGCCAATCATCCAGCATTCTTTATCTAAAGATTTGACTAAGGCTGAAAGATCAACTTCCAAGAATGGTTCACTCACAGAAGACCTTGGTTCCTTAGCAGATGAATCTTTCCATAGGGTTCCTTGAATACCCTCCCAACATGGCAAGTGGATTCCCCCAGAGTAACTAATCCAGAAGTGAACTAGGTGGAAGCTACATGTCTTTCATGACCTCAACTCAGAAACCACATTCCATCATTTTCACAATATCCTACTGGTTACACAGGTCAGCCTCTCCAGCGTGAGAGGGAACTATAGGAGGACAGGAATACCAGGAAGCAGATCTCAAGGGGGGAGGGTTATCTTGGAAGGCTGGCTGCCACAATTAGATAAGCAGTCGGTCCAAGATAGCACAGCAGTCAGATGTAGATTAGGACTTGAAGCCAGGCTGACCAACTCCAGAGCCTATACTTTTAACTATGACTTGATACCATCTCCTTCATTTACTTGACCATCCTCCCAACATACTGGATATCCAAGCAAATTCCAATTTCTTGTTACTATAAATAACACAACACTGAACACTTTCTACATAAGTCTCTATCTCCGTCTCCTGTTCTCCTGTTAGGACAAATGCCTAGAGGCAAAAATGCTAGACCAAAGGCATGAATTTTTTTTAATTCTCTTGTTACCTGTTATAAAAAATAATTTCCAGAAAAGAAACACCAGTTAAGAATCTCAGTGAAAGTTCATGTGAATGCCTGTCTCATTATATCCTTGAATTGAATATCATTTAAATTTGTTGATTTTATAGGCTATAAATACTTGTTTTGATTTGTATTACTTGGAATATTCATATGCTTATTAGTTTATTTGCATCATTCAGGGTCTTTTGGTTGTAAGTGTCTTGCCAATGGGTTTCAGCCCCAGGCAAGTTCGCTATGGATTCAATGTGACCAAAGAAAATGACAGCGGAACACTCTTTGGGGTGAAAGGTTATACCCAACTTTATTTCCAGGTGGTAGGTCAGTCATTAGAATCCAATTCACTCAGAGCAAGTCTGCATGCAGCAAGTCGGTCTGTGCCTCTGGGCCTCTGTCCTCGGCGCTGCCACCACTCCAGCCTCTGCTCTCCTGCAGCCTTGCAGCCCTGCCACCGTGTCGCACACAGAGCACTGAGCTGAGCTCTTTTTTGTAGAGTCAACAGCCATGTATTGCCCACAGGTGTGCAGTGAGCAAGTCAACCAGGGCCAGGTGAGAATCCCGGCCACAGGAACTCTCATTTTATCCACACTCCACCCCTCCAGGATTCTCTCCTTTCAATCTATGTGCCCTTAGTCCTCTGCAATGGTCCCTGTGCAAGAAAGCTCGAACATTGTTCTCCAGCCTCTCCAGCAAAAAGTCTTGCAGACACATGGCTCTGTCTCTGACCTCTGCCTCTTTGATCTTAATCTTAATGGCTGGAACTGCTGCTCTGGTTTCAGCTGTTGCCATAGCTCCAGTAACATCCTATTTGGCTTCCCATCTAATTTCCTTCCATCTACTCCTGCCTGTATCAAATCAACCCACATCTGGGTCCTCGTAACCCTCATGAGGCCCCTCAAATTCCTCCTGAGAGTAACAGGTCTTATTTCTTTCCGGGTTCTCATTGCTTCAGCTACTGTACGTGTCACCTCGCATTTTGTAATCACTGCCTCAAGGTGGGCTGCACTGTCAGGGAAGACAGCTCTCCCATCTCTGATCCGGACAGGACAATTCCATCCACCCACTAAGTCCCACAGCCACCGGCTCAGCCTGAGTATAGGGGCGGATCATAGCATGCTCCACAAGCTGGGGAGGGGGCTGCTCCTCTCCTTGGGGAACTTTCAGCTGCTGGGTCTTTATTTCCTTTACAACCACTGGGTGTGCTTTCAGTACGGGAGGGGCCAGTGCCTCCGGCACCACCCCTTCATCCTTCCCCAGCTCCACAATTTCTGGGGCTGATGGCACCTTTCTCTCCCCTCCCCTGAGGGCCTCCTCTGCTACAGTGCCTCACAACAGTGCCAGCTCTGTCTTCAGAAGGTCTCTTACCTTCAGCTCAATGCTTCGCAGCTGACGTTCTCATGCCACCTCCGCCTGTGCTTCCCTCAGGAGTTTGTCCTTTTCCTTGATGGTCTCTTCCTCCTTCAGAACACCTGGCAGCACTGCCGTCTCGTCTCCAATGTCACCTTGCTGCTGGGGCTCTCGTGCTGCCTCCTCCCACATCAATGCCATCTCCTTCCTCAGGGAATCCACAGAGGTTTGCAGCTCGCGTTCTTGTGCCACCATTTCTTGGGTCTCCTCTGTAGACTTTTTTAATACTGTGAGAAGCAGCCAACCCACAGTCCCCACTGCCTTCCTGGCACTCTGCTTCTCAAAGGATCTGCTTACTATACCAAGGGCCACCCCTACAGCCTCAGGTGTCACCTCCACTTGCCTCCAGTCCTGGGGTGGGACCCAGTCCTCTAGGAGGTAAGCCACCTTAGACCACATACCCATTGGGGGATGGTCCACTGTCTCCCCATTCACAGGGGCAGCCCGCTGAAGCACCCCTCCCATAAGGGCAGCCTGTCTTTTTCCTTGGTCAATAATGAACTCTGCTGACTTTCGCCAATTGTCTTGCCAATGGGTTTCAGCCCTGGGCAAGTTCACTATGGATTCAATGTGACCAAAGAAAATGACAGCAAAACGTTCTTGGGAGTGAAAGGGTTATACCCAACTTTATTTCCAGGTGGCAGGTCAGTCACTAGAATTCAATTCACTCAGAGCAAGTCTGCATGCAGCAAGCTGGTCTCGGCCTCTGTCCTCGGCGCTGCCACCACTCCAGCCTCTGCTCTGCTCTCCTACAGCCTTGCAGCCCTGCCACCATGTGGTGCCCAGAGCACTGGGCAGGGCTCTTTATATAGAGTCAATAGCCATTTATTGTCCACAGGTGTGCAGTGAGCTAGTCAACCAGGGCCAGGTAAGAATCCTGGCCACAGGAACTCTCATTTTATCCACATAAGAAATACAATTTGATTTTATTTAGAAAGGTAAGTGTTGAAAAAATACAGGTGGTTCATGGAATTAAAGGGAGGGTTGGCAAACCTAGCTTGAAAAGCAGCAGGAACCACAGCATCCCCAGGACTCTAGGCAAGGGGAAGGAGTGGATAGCCTCATAGGCCACCATCACTGAAATGAATTCATTTCAACATTCTATCCATTCCTGGGTCAAAGAGCCATAGCTTGGTCATATGTCTAACTAACCAATGCCCAAAGGCTGTATCTAATCCTCAGTAAACACTCAGACTAGATGGCCTGTAAGATTATATAATAATCAGACAACCCTTAGAGTGTGTACAAGATTTATAACAATGCCCCTTCCATGGGTACCCTACTCAGTATGCCAGGTTGGGCCTCCAGTGGCTAACTCTGTACAATGTTCTCCCTGTGTCCACGACTGATGGGAATTGACAACTGACCCAAGTAAGAAACAGTAGAAAGTCTTTAAAATTGGCCACCATTGATTCCTTTCCTCCCTGCTGTGAACATGCTACTCCTCACATCAAGAGGGTAAGTCTGTTTTGCCTATGCTTAAATCTGTGTGGTTCTTAGTGAATTTCTTGATCAAGTGATGCTGTCTGACATCTAAGGCTAGATCAGAAGCTTTGCAGCTTCCACCCTAGAACATTTGCTCTTGGAACCCAGCTGCCGTGCTGTGGGGAAGCCAAACAATCCTATGGAGAGGCCTATATGGGGAGAAACTGAGATCTCCCCATTGATGGTCTGGCTGAACTCCCAGCTGACAACCAAGTGCAACCTGCTAGCCACGTGAATGCACCACCTGGAAGGAGATCCTCAGCCGCATTTCCGCAGCACCAGCTGATGATGCATGAGCTCCCTGGCAGAGCCTTGCCCGGATTCCTGACCCATATATCATGAGATAAAATAAAATCTTTGTTTTAAGCCACTAAGTTTTGAGGTAATTTGTTACACAGCAACAGATAATTGGAACGTGAAACCAATCATAGTCTTCCTCTCCCAAGAATTTGAAATTTAGGTTGGAGATAAACAGATACTGGAAATCTTAGGAGCTGAGTCTCATTAAAAGCAATCCTTGGAGATTAGAATTGGAATCACATGGAGATAATTGTATAAAATGTATAGTTCTAGTGAACCACCTTTCCCCTAACTTCCTGATCCAGGCAGATTAGATAAAGCCTAGGAATATTTTAAGCTCACACTTTAAGCAAGCATTCCAGGTGTTCCTGGTATCACAGACTAAAACTATGATTTGGATACACAACTTGGAGAACGAACACATACATACATACATGTAGACTTTCCTCACCCTGTTTCCCCAGACTGCTCTTGACTTGGGCCCCTGACAATCCCGTGTGAACTATTTGCAGCCTAAAATCTGGTTGGATCTCAGAGTTAAGAAAAACCCATCAAAAAATTCCGTGGAGGAGAGGGTGGTACTTGAATTCTCATTGGCCAATTCATTCTAAATTGAACTTGAAGACTTAATCATCTTCCTAATTTTAGAATCCTGAAATATCTTGGATTGCAAGATTAAAGATCTCTGTAATATGAAATGTGTTATAGCCCTTGTTATATTTTTTTTCCTCCAAAAGGCAAATCAGGCAAATCTCATCAGCCACCTTGGGAATTCTTCTGGATTGTATCACAGACAACAGGATTCTCTCAGTAAGACAGGCTGGCAGTGAATACCATTATCTGCAGACAGAATTTCAAAGGGCTGGTCAGTGTGTATGAACTCTGGCTGAGGGGACTGTCTGGGGGTTAGATTTTCTTTGAGGAGTTCAGATTAGAAAACTGATTTATAGGCACTGGACTCCCACAGTCCTGCTTTAGTTAGACACAAATTGGGTCAAGGTCTGTGTGTTCTTTCCTGCTTGAAGGTTTATTTGGGAACTAGAAAGAGGGGTGAAAAATACATGTAAACTAAGTTGGTGGAGTACTCACCTCTTCCCACAGTCAGTCCAAAGAGGCAAATACTGTATCAGTGGGCATTTAATAGGTCTCAAAGTAACAAGCCTGGAGTTTTCAAATATGGAGTCAATGCTAGCAAACTTAGAAAGCAACTGAAATTTACTTGAGCAACCTTCCTCCACCTCTGTTTTTAGCAATACTTCTTTCCTTACTTTAGCCTCTATCTTCTATTGCCCTTCTGTTCCTCGGTTGTTCCCCAAACTAAGGTTCCCCACAAAGAAGTGGCTTTTTTTAGGAATTAACTTAAGCTCTAGAAGTGTTCTTCAATCTTTCTTTAATCAACCTACTCCCTCCATCAAAACATATCCTTCCCATTCTCCATTCCCTTTGGACTGTTCCCAGACCTCACCAATCTGATGAACGATTAATTCATTCTTTCCACAACACTAATAGGTGGTAATTTTATTATTATCCTTCACATTTCAGTTTTTCAACTTATAGTGACCTCAAAGAAGCAGTCCCTCAGGGCAACTAGTACTTGATGCTTTCAGCTCACTGGCAGTGACGTGAGAGTGACGTGAAAGAAATGCCTGGCCCCTTCATCCAGCCAGGCACGCAGGAAGGCTCAGAGAAGTCGCAGGCGCCATCTTGGGTCCCTGAGATGAACCCTCAGGAAAGAAGAGCTCGTTCACTATGAGGGTGTAATCAAATCTGTCTGGATTTGGGAATAAAAATGGCCTTTCCTGTAACTTAGAATCTATCCTGTCCTGTGCAAACTAACAAAACTTATTTTTTAAATGTGGAAAATAAAACCACCTTAAAAATCAAATGGAAATCTGGAAATCTGAAACCTGCCACCCCAGTCTCCCTGTAACTGGAAGATTTTTGTGGCACATTTGGAGTGGGTAAGGGCTTCCATTCAAGGCACATCACAGCCCTCAGCCCCGGCTTGATATGGAGAAGGAGGCCCTGCATCTATCCATCTGACCAAAGCCATTTTCTCAGCTTGCCTACCTTGGAACCCCAGATCCCATCATGATCCTGTTTTCAAAGGGAGAACTCTGGACTGGAAATCAGATGACCTGAATGGGGATTCTGCTGCTACCTGCGGGGTCTTGACCTTCACAGGAAAACAAGGAGTACAAACCTTAGAAATATCTAGGATTCCAAGATAGAAGGCCTCTGTTTAAAATACAAATAAATTCCCTGAAAATACTGACACATCAATCAACAACTATTCACTACCCCTCAGCTCAAATGAGCCTTCCAGCTTAGCTCGCTCATTTTCCCACAGGTCCTAAAGGATGCCACAAGAGATCAGCAATTTAAATAGGGTGACAAGGGAAAGATTGAGAAGATGGGGGCTGTGAGGGGCACAGCCAGGATTTAAACCCACACCTGACGACACCAAAACCCACCCTCCTCTCACCACGGCCACTGCAGATGGACTTGAGCAAGGGGATTTCAACTTTCTGCTAAGGGATAAGCAGGGTAACAAGGAGGGCCTATTATTTGCCTACCATTGTGCTAAATGTCATCATTTACCATAACACTGAACTGTCACTCGGACCCCATAAAACAGCTAATTTTGCCCCATTTCACTGCTAAGGAATCTGAGGTTAAGCATTGTGCCCAGGGACACATGGTTAGATAGTAAAGACAGGATTTAAGCAATTGGACACCAAAGACCATAATCTCAACCACTACACAGAGGAAACTTATTTTAGTCCAGTCCCCCGTAAATGAAAACTTGTTATTGCTTGGTGTATTAAGAGGGGTGAAGATAGAAGAGATTTTAACTATGATCCAGGTTGTTGACAGGTACAGAAATCACTCTTTGACAGCAGCTTGGAGTGACTGAGAGATGAATGTTTTCGGAGGGGCAGTCCTGTCCCCAAAGCTAGTCAGGCCAGAACAAAACCTTCTCTGTGTCCCTGATGTTCTTAAAGATCACAATTTTAACCATCCTTGGACAAACGGAGGCCATCATGCCCCATCCTGCAGGAATAGCCCCTGACCCTCACCACTCAGGGCCTGGAAAATGTTTCTGGCATCCTAGTAGAGGTGGGAAATTGGGGTGAGAAGGATTCAGCGAGGAAAAGTAAGAAGGAAAAGAAAAAAAGCCCATGTCTGTGAATGTAAAATGCAGAGGGAAGCTGAGTTAATGAAAGAACATATTTCCACAAAGGGAAACAAAACATGTTTCACAAACTCTCTTGTCCTTGCAGAGGATTAGCAGCTAAAGAGCATGACCGCGGGTACCAGTCTCTGTTTACAAGCTTCTCCTCTGTCCTGCATGGATACGTGACTTTCCGTGTCCTTGCTGAAGGGCTGATGATCTGGTTACCTGAGCTGCATAACCCAAACAATTCCCAGAGTCTCTAGGACAGGACTCAAGGAGCAAGGCCTGGAGGGCCACTGGCAGTGGATACGTTTTCACAGTCAGTTGGAATATATGCATGCCTTCTACAGTTTTCCCACCACAAACCACTGGCCTGTGTGCTTCAAAAAAGTTAGTGCTGTGAGAGGCAAAAAAGGCTGAGGAACTCTTCCAGAGTAAAGGAGGTTAAAGAGGCGTGACCGGAGAAGGCAGTGCAGGACCCTCTGTTGCATTTTGGAAGGAGGATGAAGGGCTAAAGGGAAGTAGGGGTGGGGAAGGATTGCCATAAAACATGTGATATGGGCACCTGGCAAGATTTGAATATGGAGTGTATATAAGATAACAATGTTTTACCCCAAAGTTAAATCTGAACTTGATCATTGCACTACAATACTGAATATGCAAATGGCAATGGCCAGATCATATATAAAAATAGAACTTTGTCCCACAACCTACAGCAACCTGCCCGGTAAACCAACCTTTATCTACAGTAAGCAGCCCAGGAAGCCAGTGTGCTATCAGTTCAGCCTTGCAAGAAGCCAGATTGTCATCTTTAGGGATAATCCAGGAAACTGAACAATAACTTCTGTAACAATTAGCCCCAAGTGGCCAGGACTTGATTAATAATTGACAGCTTCCCTAATTTTTGTCCCTGCTTCTAACTTAGGACCAACCAGAAAAAGTCAGACATGTACCCCTAACGAATTGCAGGAATCCCCTGCTTCTAGTTCGCCTGGCTCCAGGTTCCTCATGCCCATGGCCTCCGATCAGGGTACACCCAGAGCCTGCCCTTTTCTCACTATAAAGCTCTCCCATCTTCTCCCTGCCTTTGAGTCCTGGTCAAAATTCAGGTGATGGTGGCCAACCCCCTTGCTATATAGTAAGCTCAGAAAAATGGCCTTTGCTTTTTTTATTTGGTGGGTTTTTGTTTATTTACACAGTCCTGGGGTCATGTGAGACAGTGTCCTTCTTCACAGGAAACGTGCGCAGAAGTGTTTAGAGGTCAGATGTTTTCTGAACCTAGGTGGTTCAGAAAATATATATACATCTAGAAAGAGGGAGGGAGTGATAAAGCAAATGTGATTACAAGTTAACAATTAGGAAATCTGGGCAAAAGCTGTGACAGTTCTTCGTAGTATTCTTCACAACTCTTTTGCAAGTTTGAAACTATCTCAAAATAAAACTTGTTTTAAGGTGTTCCCAGCTGCTTGCCCATATCCTGACCCAACAGGCCACACTTGCTCACCTAAGACCTTGGACGATGGATTCGTGTCCTGTCTGTGTCACTTTATTAGTCTGCTCCTCTTGCAGAACCACAGAGCAGAAGCAAGGACTCTCCTAGCCTGACCTCTGAAGAGCAATCACACCCTCCCCATGCCCGGCACTTTCCTAACCCTCTTTGGCAATTATCCATTTGGATCATTGTCCATGTAGAGAACTGGGGTAGTTTTGAAGTCCTGTCTCCCCTCATCTCTGGGCCACAAGGCACAGAAGAGGTGGGTGCTGCTCTCATTATCAGCCCTCCCTTGTACCCTGGGCCTCGTGATGCAAATGGCTCATGAACTGGGGATTGCAAGGATGTTTGGAGATTGGCCATTGGTTTCTTAAGGCTAAGCTGAGTTCTTGGAACAGGCTGGTCTTAACCGTTACATTCCAAAGCTGCTGTCTGTGACTCCTCTCTGACGTTGCCTTTTTCCTCTTCTTTGGGTCTTGCACCTTTCTGGGGCACCCTCTTATTTACTAAGCCTCTCTTATCCCTTCACGAACTTGTTCTTAACCTTGGCTGCACATTGCAATCATCTGAGAAGCTTTAAAAAATACTGATGCCAGGTCCTGTGTCCCAGAGACTCTTATTCAACTATTGCAAGGTGCAGGCTGGGACCTGGGTTTTTTGTTGTCTTTGTTTTAGATATTTAAGCTCCCTGGAAGATTCTAATTATGCAGGCAAGATCGAAGACCACTGCCTTAATGCACTGCCAAATACATCTCCAGAGCTCTTCTCTCCCATCTTTTCCATCTTTCTAATCACTCTGGGGAGATTTCTGACTATTTCCTCAGATCTCACTGAAGCTTCCACATAGGGGGATTGTCCCTGAAGTGGGTTGGACTCATTTGGGCTTTACAAAAGGGATTGATTTGAAAGTCTTTCCCCAGCGACAAGTTTAGGAAAGATGAGACACGAGAAAACCTGCTCTGCTCAATAACAATCAAAGGTAATCATTGTAATTTCCTATAAATAAACTCACCCAGCCGTATTTACAGGGCAGAAGCCCAGCAACACCGCAGCTCATGCCCCCGTGACTGCACAGGCTGCTTCAAGGTGGAAAACAACAGATCATCCGTACAGATGTAGTTATAAGATACTGAAAATACATAGGGCAGAGAGATGATGAAATCACACCAAATTTACCACAACAGGTGGCGGCTTCTCCTAGAGGCACATACGTGGTCATCTGACCCCTCGGTCACACCAAGGGGAGAACAAGGAGGCCCAGCAGCGAGTATGTTGAAAGATCTGTGGCTTGGATTCAAAACAGGGGGCCCAGGAAATGCTGGAAAAGCATGCACTTGTCTGCTTCTCTGTCCAGATATTCATTAGAATCACAAAGGAGGCTTCTAAAATCTCCTTGTCTGTCTCCAGTCCCCAGCTTGGCCCAACTAAATGAATCTCTTTAGGTATGGCCCAGGCATTTGGTATTTTTAAAAGCTCCCCAGAGAGTCTAATGGGCTACATCTTGACTTTGAATATCTTCCCCATAGAACCCCCTATCTTACCAGCCAGGCAGGCAGCTGAGTTCCCCATGCCCTCTGAACCAGGTTCCAGAGCCCCATCACTTCCCCAACCCACGTCCCCTCAGCACTGCCTTCTTTTCTCCCATTACATGCACACACACACACAAATACACTCACACTCACACACATAATCTCACACACACAGGGCAAAATTCCCAGCAAGCCCATTTGAGTTATTACAGTTTCTTACATATGAGTTATTTTCTTTACTACACTGTGAAATTCTGGGAGCATCTCTCCTTATTGTGTGAGGGTCCCTGCAGCATCTAGTAGAGCCTTGGACTCAATAAAATATAAGTGCCAAATTTCTGAGAGGTGGGTTGATCCATTCAGCCAGAACTATCAGAAGACCGTTGACCTCACTGAGCCCAAGACCCAGAATCCTGCAGCACAGTCAAATGGCCACTAAACAGGACGTACTATGAGCTGGATTTCAATTCTCCAGTACTTATGAACCATGTGACCTTAAACAAGTGACTCAAGCTTTTCTCCAAACCTCAGTTTCTATTATCAACCAAATGAGAAAACAGTAATATCCACCTCATTGCTTTGTTAAATAATACATGCAAACCTCTTTGCAACCACATAGCACCAAACAGATAGTAAACAATCAATGGTAGTAGCTGATTTCATAGCCACATCCGTTGACCAGAGTTTGCTCTGAAACGATCCCCAAAGCCCAAATGGAGCATACGTAACATCTTTTCTAAACAGTGACAATGGCTAGCAAAAATGGTCTCCAGAGGGTACAGAGCCCATCACCCTGGTGACCAGTGTCTTGTCTGGGTAGCCCTGTAGCTCTAGTCCTGACCCTCCTTGCTTAAAAAGAGGCAGCCCTGAAATGTCAATCCATGGTTCATCTGTTTCACTCCCTTACAATCGGATACAGAGCACATGGCAAAAATGTTGAGGTCAATCCTAGAAATCAGACCAGTCTCAGGATGCCCGTCACTCCTAAGGCCACAGGAGTGGGTCTTAGGCATGAATGACGTCAGAATCATCTGAGGAACTTGCTACATAGGCAACTGGGCTCCCCTTCAGAGACTCTGATTCCACGGGTCTGGACTCTGTCCATGATTCTTTCTAATGACAACACAGGTGACTCTGAGGCAGGCTGTTGAAACCATTCTAGAGAAACAATCTCTTAGGAGGATAAACACTAAGAAGCAGCATGGGGTTGTCCAAAGATGGGACTTCTGACATCTGACATACCCATTGCAAGTTTGAATCAGTTACCCCATCTGCTAGCCTTGGTTTTGCCATTTGAAAAATAAGAGTAATAATAACCATCTCACAGGATTATTATGAGGAGTAAATTCAAAAATACCTGTAAAGCACTTTGACCCTCAGTAAAAGTTTATCCATTGTGGACTGAAGGGCACATGGCAAAAGTAACTCAGCTTTCTAGCCTGAGATACCAGGAGATGGTGATGCCCTTGACCAAGATGGTATAACTCATTAGACTGAATAGGCTGGGAGCAGATAGAGAGGCTCCAGCTGTGACTGAGTTGGCCCAGACCAACACAGCTCTTCTCATGCATAGAAAGAAGAGCCTCTAGGCTAGTTCTTTTCTTTCACCTGCTGTTCCACTGCTTACCCTACAGGCTCTCCTTCTGAGAATGTGTTTGTGTCCCAGCCCCTCGCTATCCCCAAAGACAAGCTCACAGCTTCACTAAGCAAAAGACAACAACACAGAAAATCTAAAATAAACAGAATTCACCAAATTCTTAGGCTCTTGATCTGACTCCTTTCTGGGATAGTCCCTGGAAGCTCCTGAAAGCTCTGGATCTCTACTTCCATTCCTGAGGGTGGCGCTCATCAAACCTTCCCACCTCCTGAGCTCCTCCTTTTGGGTGGGGCCTGGTGTTCCCTTACTGCATGAAAGCCCCTTGTGGTCGGAACACCAGTGTCCAGTAACAGCCATCAGGTGCCCAGTTGATGCAAATGGGTGAACTGCATCTTTGAGGAGCCTGGGCCAAAATAACGCTCATCTCTCTGGACCCTGACCTCTGGGGACTTTCCTTCACATGAGATGTTTCCCTCACATGAGAGGGTGATGGGAAGTGAGTCAACAATATTTACAGAGTATCCAGAACCCAGCTGTGGGTAAAATTGCAATATTTCCAGAATCTCTCACCTGGCCTTGGTGCATCTCCATGTCAATGGGTGATTACAAGGGGGAGCAAGGATATATTTGGACTGGAAAGGTGGGGTGGGGTCTCTTTTTTCAGGCAGGTCATGAGAGATACGGGGAAGCAGAAGTGGATGACTGCTTGTAAGCAATAAAGGGGTTTGTCACCCATTATTTCTCCCTTTGACTGATTTCGGTTCAAAGGTAATTTGTCTTGGGCTAGGAAACAGATTCTGCCTACCCTCCACCCCCAGAGTTACACCAACACAAAAGTCACCTGTATTTTCCCATCTATACCACCTAGAGGGTCCCAAAGACAGCAGCAACACAGAATCCGGGGGAAGCTTGTAACCCCGTAACACTACCACCTCCACCCAGCTCCTTCCCGGGCTGTCCCCAGAACATGCTCACACTGAGTTAGAGAATGTCATCTTCTGGACTCCCGTTTGGAGTCTGCCTCCTGCCACAGCGATGGCCCTGGAACTCCGCTCTGTCCTGACAAGAGCGGGCCTGGCCCTCTGCTCAGGCAGTGCTGCCTGTTGCATCTCAGACGTGCATGCCTTCTCACCCACGCTGCTTCCATGGCCGACTGAGTTCTGCCTCCCAGAGCACTGCCGCCTTTGTGCTCATTGTCCTCCACAGAGTTAGATTCTGACTCTGTCATATAACCACCTCCCTCCCCTGGGTCAGTGAGCCAGGAGAAAGAGAGCTCTTGAACCGCACACTTCCTGCTGAGCTCAGAAGCCTCCTTCCAACACCACCCCATGGCCTGTAAACCAGCTGTTTGGGCACCTCTGCCTCCATTCTCTCTCATTCCCAAAGTGCCCCTCAATCCTTCCTGTTCATAGATGCCAGGAAGGCTGGCCTTACTGGCCTCTGGACAAGCCCAGACATGTCTACAACCAACAGAAAACACTACGAGCCACAATCCTCTGAGAAACACCAGGCAAATATTAGGTCAGGCGTGATGTAGTCCTCAAGGGGTTTAAAACCTGAAACCTATAGAAGTACCACAGAAATGTAAGATGACAACATCAGGGGATATTGTCTGAAACCGGGTGAGGGGCATATGGGAGCAATCTGTTCTATCTTTGCAACTTTGCTGTGAATATAAAATTAATCCAAAATAAAAGTTTCATTTAAAATAAATAATAGGAGGCAGTGAGGAAGGGAGACACTAAATACACTGTAGGAAGTACAGATGAGGAAAGACCATGTGTAGTCAGGTGTACTGATTAGCTAAATGTAACATAATAAAGAACTGTAAAATCTTTGAAAAGGAGACAGGCCTCCTTTGCCCCAGATATACTTGCACACTATATCTCCCAAACACACACCAATCTGCCACCATGACCATTCCCTTCAGAGAAGGAACTGTATGCCCATGACCTACCCTCTCAAGTGGAGTTAGTCTTGCCATCTGGGGTAACCATTAGTGCTTCTCACCAGATGGTTCTGGCTCCTCACCTTCTGGCATCTTGGTGGGAAGATATTCCTGGTCACCTGTGTCTGACAGAGTCACATGACCAGTTCCAGACTATCAGTTGTAACCAGAAGTGATGAGCTCCAGCAGACATTTAATTACTGGAGACTCTACATGTAGAGTTCACTTTCCCTCTGCCTCAGTGATTACCTACACTACACTCAAGTTGGTAACTTCTCTGTCATCCTGAGTTGACAGGATGCCAAGACTCCAGGTAACCCACAATACATATGTAATGTGGGTAAGAAATAAACCTTTGTTATAAGCAACTAAAATATCGGGGTTGTTTGTTACCACAGCATAGCAGCCTGTCCTGACTGATACACCCTCTTTTCCTGACAGATGTTCTAGTCTTTCTCCCAACTGGTCTATTAGTGAGCTCATTAAAGCATTCTAAAATCTGTTTTTCATGCTTCCTAGATGCTCTTTAATAATAATGCTCTGAATAATAATGTCTTCATGCCTTTGCTTGGCCATTTCCTTGCCTGAAATGCCCCTCTTCTCCACATGCTGAAATTAGATTCATCCTGTAATGCCCTGCTCAAAATAACCCTGGAGACTTCCACAAGTCCCAGATTGAAATGAATTGCTCCTTCTGTATTCCATAATACTTGATTTATTCCTATAGATCTTATCACACTTCAGTAGGAAAAGTCTGTATCTCTGTGCTCCATGACTATCAGCTCCTTGAGGACAAGAACTAGAGCTGGTTTACCTTTATCTTCTCTGTAGATCCTACAAGCACCCAGCACATAGGTGGCACAATCCTATGTTATCAACCCCAGCCTTAAAAATACATTGGTTGTGACCACATGGGTGGAGCTAGAGGGTATTATGCTCAGTGAAATAAGTCAGGCAGAGAAAGACAAGTATCAAATGATTTCACTCAACTGTGGAATATAACAACAAAGCAAAAAGTGAAGGAACAAAACAGCAGCAGACTCACAGAACCCAAGAAAGGACTAACAGTTGCCAAAGAGAAAAGGACTGGGGAGGATGGGTGGGAAGGGAAAGAGAAGGGCATTAAGGGGCATTACGATTAGCACACATAATGTAGGGGGGGCACAGGGAAGGCAGAATATCACAGAGAAGACAAGTAGTGACTCTATAGCATCTTAGTATGCTGATGGACAGTGACTGTAATGGGGTATGTGGTGGGGACCTGATAATGGGGGGAATCTAGTAACCACAATGTTGGTCATGTGATTGTATATCAATAATACCTTAATAAAAAAATGCACTGGTTGTGAATCTACAAAAATCAAGCTGCCCATTTATTAATTCATCTTAGGCCTACAAACATCTATTCAGTGCTTGCTAAGGGGAAAGCACTACAATGGGTGCTGAGATCCAGAGATGTAAATGGCATGATTCCTCACTGTCCAAACCCTCAGTCTAGTTAAGGCAAAAGAGACAGAAGCAGTTAATTATAAATATGTACAACTCTATTCAGTATAACTTGCTTTATCAACTTAAGGTCAAATCCCTCATTTGCTTTTGTTTTTCCAATTAATAACTCAGCCTCCACAGGCCAATATTTGCAGAAAGTCTGGTGTCTCCTCCTTCAGGACCTGACTGTGGTGACTTAGTCCAAAGGGGTATAGGCAGGGGCCTATACCTTGCAGGCAGGATCCATCCTTCTTATCAAACAGGGAAGAATTAAGTTGGTCCCCCCACCTTCCTGCTCCTGTTGCTGCGGACCACGGGGCCCACACAGGTGAACAGATGATGCTCACTTGTGGCTGCACAGCCCAGATCCTGCCTTCCCCACCATGCTGCCCTCCAAGAAGGGCTCTCTTTGTGGTTTCCACTCCTCTTCTAAGCCACTGTTCCCCAAAGCCTAAGCCCCCGGGAAGCCAAGCTTGCTTCATCTGGAGAAATTTCTAGCATCAGCCATGACCAGTGCTGGTCCAGCCTCCCCCAACCAACCCCCAGATGTTGTGCAGAGCCCGAGGTCTAACCTAGACTCCCCTTGCTTCAGGTAATTTTCTCTCAGGGGCCATGCTGCCCTTCCCTGTCATAGCTTTGATCAGAGCCATCCTGGCCTACACCCAAAGAGCTCCTTAACTTCCAGTCTCAAGATTTCAGAAGTTAGGGTATTAGCCTCCTCTCTCCTTGAAGGGCCTGACTCATTATTCAAATAGGTTCTCTAAGCCCTTCAACCCAAACTTAAGTGTCCTATGAAGAAGAGGGCTTTTGCTAGTGTCCTGCTACACTCAGTTCTTTGGACCAAGGGTGGCCACTAACTTAACCTTCGCATAAATAAAGGACAACTCATGTGACCTTTCATGGGACAAAAAGGGTAACAGTCTCTCTAAATTAAAAAATAATAATAGTAAGTCATGGAGATGTTTTGTACATAACAAACTGTATTGCATATTTGAAAACTGCTAACAGAGTAGCTCTTAAAAGCTGAAGGGTAAATGGACGTTAACTAGACTTTCTGTGGTGACCACTTTGGAATATATGCAAATATCTAATCATGTTCTACACCTGAAACTAGTATAATGTTACATGTCAATTATACCTCAAATTTTTTTAAAAGCTATATTTATTATATAGATGATAGTAAAATATCATAATAAGATAAGCAGATGCTATAAGATAATCCAGGTGCTATGGAGCCCAAAAGAATATCTGATCCATTCTGGTTTCATGGGAGGACGATGGCGAGGGGAGTCAGGGAAAAGGAAGGCTTCCCGTGCCCTTTATCTGCATTATGAGATCCCAGGTCAGGCTCATGCTGCATCCTGAGGGCCTGTAGGCTGGGAGCTGGTCTGCATGAACTCAAGTCTTCATGCTTAAGGACAAGGGAATCTCCAGGGAACTGAAGCAGGCCACAGAGAAAAGGAGGAGATGGGGACTAGTGGTGAGGCTGAGGCACAAGAAGACAGGAGCTCAGGTGAGTCCCAGCACCAGCAATGAGAGATATACAGCCAATGGTTTCAGCCACTGAGCAAACTCTTACTGTTCAGGCCACATTTTAGCAGTGGGGTTGCCGTGATGAGTAAGACAGATGCAAGGGTATGGACCAAATCATTCCTAGGCTGGCTAGGACTCCAAGACAAGAACAGGCAAGTGACACAGAAGCACAGAAGTGAAGGGCCTGCCTCTGCCTGAGAGAGTCAGGGAAGGCTCAGCGCAGAAGGGGCCATGTTGGAAGCAGATCCATAGGGCATCAGCTAGTCTACATGACGCTTTTGAGCAAACCTGGAAACATCTCCTGCTTTAGGGAGACAAATTGAAAAAATACTCTTGCTCCTGGGCTGACAGAGTCAGTGCTTGGTAAGAGGCACATGGGCTGGATTTCAGGCCTCCAGTCATGCCCTTGGGCAGGTGTCTTGGCAGAATGTGCAGAAAGCAAACAGATTTGAAGTGCCCATGACCTTGAGGATGAGAAGGAGAGTGCCCCAAACAGAGGGGAAAAGGCACTTTAGGCAGAGGAACAATGTGGACAGGGACCGAAGGCTGTGGCAGAGCTGGAGCCTGGAGACTCGTTAAACTTCCCGCCTGGGTTCTGGGTTCCAGGTGCATGTGATCCAGGGTTCAGAGTGCAGGTGATCTGAGGCTCAGAAGACAGGTGTTCTGGGTTCAGAGGGCAGGTGATCTGGGATTCACAGGTGTGAACCACCAATTACGAAGCAAAGAAAAAAACCACTGCTACCAGAAACCAGCTCTGAACCTAAGGAAGGTAAGGAAGCTTCTCAGCTGAAATGACAGGGTGGCTCTGTCAGTGGCAGAGAACCTATCCAGTGAGTTTCAAAAATGTGGAAAACCCCTGGGACCCATCCATTCTTTTTTTAAAAAACAAAAAGCTTTCTCTTTCTTGTGAACTCGGATTCAGAGTCTAGATCTCCCAAAATAATTGTCCTTAGCTCTTCATTTCCCTTTGTGAGTTTAGAAAAGAACAGGCACTTCTTATTTGGCTGGATTCAACCTTCTCTGCGATAGACATAGCCCCCTCCCCAACCAGGAGTCACTGGGAAGAACATCCTAATCAGACCACCACCATCCACAGGCAATTCAAGGAGATAAAACACATTGAGTGTGGCCTTAAGAGAGAGAAAGTGGGCCATTTGCTTATGCTAGGTCTCCCACAATTAGCCTAATGAAAAGACAGAGGAGACCACCCCCCACAACACATGGTGTGACCTGAGGGAGGCAAAAGGGCCTTCCCAGCTACCTCAAAATAGCTCCTCCAAGCTTAACATGTCCTATGAAAATCACTCCTTTGGAATATGGCATTGACTCCTGAAAGTCCCACTGGGACCGTAAGAGGACCCAGCCACACAGCAACCATGTTCCACTCCCCTGCTCATAGTACGGTCATTTCCATGTGTCTGCCCCCAGGTGTCAGGGGAGACAGGCCCAAGCCCTGGCTCCAGAAGATGCATAAGGATTGGTCCAAGCAGGTCAGGGGGTCCCATGCCTCTTGCCAGTATTGGGTTATCCATGGGCATGTGACATAATTCTGACCAATGAGATATAGAGAGAAGTCTGCTGGGTAGGTAGGGTTAGTTTATGGGGGAAAAAAATCTCTTAGCTCTTCAAAAGAAACACAAGGAAGAGATTGTGTTTCTGCCCCCTACTATTGGTGTATATGGATATCGTTTCTGAAACTGGGGGCAATCTTGTGACCTGGATGGAAGTTAGATTGAGTGACACACACTAAGAATGGCAAAGTCAAAAAATAGAAGAAACCCCGCACCATGATAACACCATGGAGCCATAGAATTAACCAGTCCAGAAGTAGCCACTTTTCAGGATATTTGTTACATGCGTTAATAAGTACTCATTATTTTTGGCATTCTAAATAGAGTTTTCTATTATTTATAGCCAAAAATATCCTGAAGAATACAGTTGTTTGATGTCTTCACTAACTTGACACCCATTTACCCCCAAACGCACTGCAATCTAGATTCTGCGTGTCCCAAAAGCCACTGAACCCATCTTCTCTTCAATCCCCAGCGGCCTCCTAAATCTGAGTTTCGCTGGCCAGTTCTTCAGGCCTTTGCCTGCTCAGCCTCTCTCCCCTATTTGACCCTTGCTCACTGCCTCCTAGAAACTCTCCCCTCCCTAGGTTTTCAGGACACTAAAATTTCCCAGTTCTCTTCCGCCTGTCTGACCACATCTTCCCTATTTCCCTCCTCCAACTATTTGCAAAGGGACCCATAGCCAGCAGATATTTTTTGTTTGGCCTAGATAAGTGGGGTTTTTTTATTTTTAAAGTTAATTTCCAACATTAAAAATTGAGAAATTTCACACAAGCTAGAACAGTTTAAAACATAAGCTTAAAACAAAGTTTCAGCTTTTTTGAATTACTGGGGGGAATGGGCAACAGTGGCCTGGTGTTCTCACATGGGAATTTATAGGTTGGGAGGAGGAGGAGGTCATTCCATCACACAAGCCAAAAGAAATCAGCCAAAGTCCAGGTGAAGGATGTGTTTTGAAGATGAAGGGATCACTTGTGTCAAAAGCTACTAGTAGGTTAAGATGAAGACTCAGAATTGACCACTGTATTTGACAATGTGGAGGTAGCTGGTAACCTTAAAGAGAGTGTTTTAAGATAAAAAATAGTCCTAAAATATTGGAGCAGTTTCAAGACAGAAAGAGTGGGGGAAAATGTGCGTTACTAGCATAGTTGTACATTCACATAACCTACCACCAGCAATTCTATTTCTAACAGCTTAAAGGAGGTCTAGCACATGTATCCTTAAACATATAAAGAACGTTCATAGAGGATTTGTTCTTAATAGCCCCAAACTGAAAACAACCCAATGTCTATCATGAACAGATCATGAGTTGGGGTATATGATACAATGGAATGATACACAGCAATGAAAATGAATAAAGGGTCAGAGACAACAACATGGAAAAATAATGCAAACATAATGCTGAGCTTTGAAAAGATACAAAGCACAAAAGAATGTATACACTATTGTTCAACTCATATAAATTTAAATAATAGGAAAAACTAAACAATATTGCTTAAAAGCATGGAAGTTATTAGCCAAAATACCCAGCTAGCAGTCAGCTCTAGAAGGGAAGGCATGCATTATGAATGTATGGGGTCTCTCCAGGACACTGGCAATGTTTCATTTCTTGACCTGGACTTTGGTTACATGAAGGTTTGCCTTATAATTATTATTTCAGTATATATGTATGGTTTAAGGTGTCATGTGTGCTTTATCTTACCATTTACAAAAAAACTGAGAAAGAGCTATTAAGCAAAAACTTTTCTTAAGCATGATTCAGATTGGATACATCCTATGCCATCGCTGGATGGGCCACTTTAAGAAGTCACTTCCTTGTGAGGCCTCTGGGACCACTTAGACTAAACTAGCCCAACTTTCCCAGTTTTATTTCTTCAGCACTTCTCACCACATGAAAGCATCATGAGCCTTCCCATTTTATTTGGTAACAGCCTATCTTCCCCATGGAGGAAAAAGTAGCCTGGGAACTGAGCAAGTAGAAGCAGTGAAAATAAATGACTGTTCCCATGATTTCTGTTCAGGGGAAACTAGAAATGTAGCATTAGACAGATAAGGAATCAAGGGGGATCGTTTTTTTCTTTTTTCTTCAGATGATATATGTTACAATATATCTATATGATGAAGGGAATCGCCCAGAAGGAAGGAGAGACAGGATGACACAGAAGAATGAGAGAATAATGGAAATGGCTACATGTTGGAGAAGGTGGGGGGAGCTGGGCTCAGAGCAGGAACGCAAGAAGCAAGGATCACAGAGGCAAGAGCATATGGGGACAATTGCTGGGAGGTTCATAGATTTGGCAGGGAAGGAAGAGGAAGTTCTCTTCTAATTGTTTCTTTTTTCTCACTCAGAGTGAGATGAGGGAGGGGACGTTCAAGGTTGAAGGAGAGAAGTGGAGAAATAGCCCTCTGGGAGAATGGGGTGGAAACTGATCAGAGAAATGCCGTCGGCTCTGTATGACTGAGGACCCTCTTAAAAACTATGGTCCCCAATTTAAAGTGAGGTTGGTCGACATCATTGAGTGCTTTTCTCCAGCCTTGTTCAGCTACTTGGTACAGGTAAAAAATAAGAAGGTTGTTGAAGCTTTGTCAGCTTGAATATAACAGAGGATGAACATACAAGGTGGTGGTTGACACAGCAGACCGCGGGTTCTAAGCAGGCAAGGCGGGACGTGCGGCAGTAGCAGGCTTCACGTTCACTATTACCACCATCTTCAACTGCCAGTGCAACTATTACTTCCGCTTGTGTTTTAAAGCTATAGCAATAGAGTTTTCTCCAACTAGACATAATATTGTATTTACTTTTTTTTTTCAACTTATTTTTAATGTCTAGAAAGATATGAAGGTCATTGGGGCTTTTTGAACCTGTCATGATGTGCTACTGGTTTTTGACAGCGTGTCTGATGAAACAGGAAAGACTGGGAACTACTACCTCATGCAATCCTTGCCCGTGTAAGGGTCTGTTTCAGAGGAACCTTTGTGCTCTCCTGAATAACAACGCAGGCTCTGGCAAGAGATAGATCTGGCCTCTCACCGCATCTCTATCACCAGCTGACTCCGCCCAGGGTTCTTAAATTCTTTTAACCTCAGTCTTCTCATCCATATAATAGGGAAAACAACAGTATTTACATCCTGACATTGCTGTAAAGATTAAGTTTGAAAATTCATATAAAATTCATAATAGCAAGGTGCCTGGCACCTAATAAACATTCATAAAAGATAAGTATAGTCATTTAGAGTAAGTACACAATAAATGTTGGCTCTTTTTGGTTGTTGGTGGTGGAGCTGGTGCTGAGTTATCCCCAAATAATTAGCTAAATGCTTGAATACTTGAGTGATAAGGAGATTTCAGTCTCACTGGCATTCTATTCGATAGCTGGATAGCCTTGATTCAAGACAGTTCTCAGCATTGTTATAAGCACTATACATGTATTTTTTCATTTAATCTTCACAACAGCACTCAAAACCAAATCTTTCTGCTGCCAAAATCTATACTTTTCACCCAATACAACCCTCTTCTTCCCAATAGGTTTGTTCTAATTCTGACTTGTTCCAACTCTCTCAGGAAGGACCCAGAGGAAGTCACCTCCTCCCCTCCACAACAGTCCCCTTCATCTTGAGCAGCAAACTGCAGAGCTGTCAGTCACACTGAGGCTGTCCCCTCGCTGTTGGAGCCTTGGGGAAGTCAGCAGCAAGGGCAGAATGGCCTCAGGATCCACAGAGCCCCTCAGAGCCTCTGCTTACTGCTGAAAACCCCTTCCCAAGGGAGGTCTTGTATCTCGTTATTTCCAGCAAGTCCTGGGAATCTTCCTCAAGCAACCTCTCCATCCAGTGAAACAAGTCTGCTGATCCCATATTCCTGATACACACAATCCTCTGTCCTAACTGATGTGCCATCTTCCCATCATTCCCAACAAGCTGGCAGTGAGTGCTTGCCAAGCTACCTCGGCACGAAGAGGAGTGTAAAGGAAGTGTGAGGTCCAACCCTTATGGACACAAAGACCCCATAAGGACACCCCAGTAGCCTATGTGCCCTCAGACAAATCATTTTGCCATTCTCACCTTCAGCTTCCTCTCTGTGAAACAGGGATGGTGATAATTCCCAGTGCAAGGGTTATTGAGGATTTAATAAGATGCTGACTGTTATTACAGAAGATACCCCCACACAGACACCCTCCTTCCTTATTAGCATAACCCCAGTTTTGTTCAAAAAAATACTGCACATGCCCCCAGACTATGAATTAAATTAATCTGATATGGTCATGACAATCCTATTCTTCTCTGCCAGTTACCCACTTTTCCAGCCTCCCTTGTGCCTGGGAATGTCCATCTGACCTTGTTCTGGCCAATGAGAATTAAGGGAAGTCATCTGGGAGGCTTCTGGAAAACTTCTTGCTTTTCTATAGGGACAGGCATGAGATAATACACAAAGTGCCCCACCCCACATGTGTGCATATGAACACACACACACATTCTTCCTTGAATTCAGATGCAATGCCTGGAACTGTAGTAGCCATCTTGTGACCATGAAGTGACAAGCAGGAAAGTAACAGTCAAAAGGTAAGGATAAAAAAGTGGAAATGAAGAATTAATTACCTTAGACCCTTGAAGAGACCCTAGAGCTGATGTGCCAACCTCAGAATGCCTTCCTCCTGAGTTCTTGAAATAATAAATGCTTTAGTATTTAAGCTACTGTTAATCAAGTGTCATTCACAACCCAGAGCATCCCTAATCGATCCAATTATATTATCTATTGTTATAATAGGTACTCCAAGCTCCCATCATAGTTCCTAACATGACTTGGACCAGGAAGCCACATCTCTAAGTACAAAAGGCTCTTTATGAGGGGCAGTTCTTTGGACCAGGCCATACACAATGTAGTTGGGTCCCTCTTTTATTTTCTATAAAGACCTCCTCTACAGAAGAGTCCAGCACAATCAGCCAATGAAGGGCCTTTCATCCCACATGGTTCACAAAACGCTTCTCAGAGGCTCTGCCAGTACAACACCATATGTGCAGCCCCCTTGGCCAGTCCTACACCTCATATGCCTCAAATGTCATAGTAACACCATTTGGGGATTGTGTCCTGGGCATTCTGCTCTGCTCCAATGGAAAAACTTCTCCTGACTCTGAGAACTAGGTTTCACAATTGTCCATAAAGGCAGAGGGGGAGATCTGAACATGTGAGCAAATGCACAGAAAATGCTTAGCAAAGTGGCTGGTACCTAGTGATTTCTCAACAAAAGGCAGCTATTATTATCATGATCATGACCATTATCATTATGTAACACAGTTGCTGTCGCTTCTAAATGCAGCTCTTCCACAAATGGATAAACATGCCCTGTACTTCTGAGTCTACCCACCCTTTATGACTTCAAGGTAAGGACTCTTCCTGAGTTGGTTTGGTCCCAGTGCAGGGAGAGAACAGCAGGTTCTGGGAGGTAAACAGGTGCCTGATGGGTAACATGGAAAAAGAGGCAGGACTTAGAGTGACCAGTCATAAGATGAGTCTGGGCCATGGTAAAGAATCACACTGTATCTTTCCAACCTGGGCAAAAAGTCAAGACAAATTTTATATTATTCATCACCCGACAGGTATTTATTGAGGTACATGGCAGGTGCTCAAAACTGTACTGCAAAATTCCCCTTGAAACCAAGGGAGCCCATGGCATATATACTGCAGAGGGGATTTATGGCTTGACTAAAGGCATTCATTCCAGGAAAACACCCTCAGGTTTCAGTTGCTCACTTTGCTGGAATTCTGACTATGGCACCAAGCGGAGGATCCTGAAGGACGCACACCAAGCTTCCCAAAGAGCTCTCCTCTAACACGTACACTGCAGCTCTATAAACTAGCCACGCAACACATCTGAATGATGCTGGTGTCAAAGCAATGAGCGATCTCCTCGTGTACTGGGTATCCACCCAGCCCCAGTGGGGAGATACCTGGTGAGTAGTGCTATGCAAAGAGCGCAGGACAGCAGCCAGGAGATTTGCATGTCCATCTGCCCCCCTCCGCTTGAGTCACTGCACAACTCCAGGTAGACCAGTGCAACTCCCTGGATTGCTGATGGCCCATCTGTCAAGTGAGAGGGTTGGATTCAATGACTCCACTGATAGCTAGTTTATTTTTATTTTTATTAATGCAAGCCCTTGCATGGCAATCCAAATTTACTGAACTACTGATGCTAAGTTATACGAAACTGCACCACTTTAGTCAAGGCTTTTAGTTTACATTTGTCCACCTCAAAGGAGTTGTAACATTAGGTTGGTCAATTTAAATATCGTGACTCCCTGTTGGACGGACACATAATCTTTACACCCAAACGTTAATGCATACAAAGCAACAAGGCATTGTTAAATAAAACAATAGTTCCTGCAACTTAGGCCTTGTGGCTAATTACGCATGATTAAAATGACTTCCCACATCCACATCCACGGTACTTGTCCACCATTTAACATCTCAACCAAAACGTTACATGTGTAAAACAATCACTAACATACAAAAATACCAAACCTCTGTATCTGATATTGCAAATACACTTATGCATGAGCAAGCAAGGGATTCACAGTGAGAATCCCCAGCTGCAGAAGCCTGAAAATGATTTACAAAAATTGTTCAATCATTTAAAGCATTATTTGAAAACACACTTCTTGTTGAAGACCCCCACTGTGCACACAACTATAAAATTGTTCCCTATGTAAACAAAAAAGGGAACATATACTAAGAGATTTGAAAAGTCTGGACATTTCCTTCCCAACAGATATTAAAGGCAACATCTTAGAAGTTAAGTCATTACACTGAAAAGGACTATAATATTTTAAAGACAAGATTATTATCTCCACAGATTTTTTTTTCACTAAAATACTATATAGCTGTGCTAATCAAAGTGTTCATTTGTACAATACAAGGATAATGACCTTGAATTTCTTTTAAAAAGATTACAATTAGCTACAAGTATCAAAGAAGCAAAGTTGTCTGGAGTAGTCTATATAGGAGCTCTGGACTTTATTTTATTTTACTAAAATAATGGTGCTTTTAGGATTCACATTATTGTCCTCTCCAATACAAAGTATGGGGTGTGTTAAAGTATACAGTACACCATTTTCATACATGTACAACATTGCTGGGTAAACAATGTCTCTTAGTAACACTGGATTGCAGCCTCTGGTTTTACCAGCTGCATGCTCTAGGACTATTATAAAAGCAAAAACCTCTCGTGAAACTGGAAAGTGATTAGAATGTACAAACTGAGGTAGTAGCTTTCAACTGCCTCATAAAGGGTACCACCACAGAAGTCCATTTAAGATGTTGGTAGGTTTAATAAAGCTGGAATGCTGGCCCTGTTGAATTGGGCAACAGTTCTTCAGACCTGGCTCAGAGCAACAATGCATTTAGTATATTATAAAGCATGTGACACGATGACATTTTGTGGGCCTTCTCAGGCAGTGGAATTTTTCTGTTAATTTTCTGCTCTGGGTCATCAAAGACCTCATTAACATTTATTTTTGATTTTGCAGAGGATTCTAAGAATGCACAGGTGTTTCATTGTCTTGCTAGATTTTGACCTTGTGCCTTTCCTACAACTCTTTCATCTTCCAAGTCCCACTTTTACCAACCAGAATCATTGGCACATCATCAGTATCTTCCAGCTCTTGTAAGTCATTAAATGTGGACCATGCTGTGATGGAATGAACTAATGCAAAGCCTTGTCCATTTTTCATGTACAAATGCCTCATTGCTGTAAATTGTTCTGTTTCTGCAGTATCCAAGATTTCAAGCATACCCTGTTAAGCATCTATTCAACTTGCTTCCTATAAGAACCCTGTATTGTAGGGCCATATTTTTCACAAAAATTCCTTAAACAAACTGGACAGTCAAAGCAGATTTTCCAACTCTTCCTGAGCCAAGAACGACTAGCTTATACTCACACATGGTGCAAACTTGTCAAAAACTACTACCTCTCTCGCTGTCACCAGGTGACTGCAGCCAGTGTCACCCAGCACCTAGCACTCCCTCTAGGTCGCTGCTCCCAGCACCACGAGGTCCTGCAGCTGCCACCCGCCGCCACTCAGGCCGGTTTATACGCTTGACTCTCCAGAGACAGTTTACTTTATGTGTCACTGTGGCTAGCCACAGTAAAGGGTATATGGTCAAACATTATTCTGGATGTTTCTGTGAGGGCATTTTTGGATGAGGTTAACATTTAATCTGTGAACTTTGAGTCAAGTAGATTGCCTTCCATCATGTAGATGAACACCACGCAATTAGCTATAGCCTGAATAAAACAAAAACTGACCTCCCCAGAGAAGAGGGAATTATGCAGCAGGTGGCCTTTGCACTTGCACTGCATCTCTTCCCTGGCTCTCCAGCCTGCCAGCCTAGCCTGCAGATTTAGTTTAGATTCACCAAGCATCCACTGTTACTGGAGTGCATTCCTTCAAAAAAAAAAACCACATTGTGTGTTGTGTGTGTCTACACCCTGTTGGTTCTGTGACTCTAGAGAACACTGACTAATACATCCCCCATATACTCCTTTCCCATTCTAAGATTCCAGAAGTCTGTATGGTAGCAGGGGGAGGTTAGGCCCATTTCTCATCCAGCTCCCCAGGGCAAGGATGTCAACGTGATCAGGACAATGTCCTCTTTCAGGAGGACTTGTGCAATGGGTCTCCTCTGCATAGCAACAAGTACAAGTAGTTCCAGAACTGGTACACCAAGTACTGTGGGGTTATGGAGAGAGGGAAATCCATACAAACACAGCCAAGAGGAAACCCAGAAAGGGAGGTTATGAAGACAGCTTCACATTCCACCAGTTTTGCATCTTCTGTTGGGATCATCCCAGCTGCCTTCCCCAGAGTGATGAGTGTGATGCCCCAGAGGCAGGAGCTGGGTTCTTACTGGTGACTGATGAGGGGTCATGACAGAGTGGAGCACCTTGCTGCCAAGGAGACAGGAGGCTGTCTCTGTAAGACATCATTTGGGGAAAAGAAGGAAGGAGTGAGAGCAGGAGCAGGCTGCAGTGGAATCCACCTGAGGACCACAGCAACTCAAAAGAGCCTGCCCACCCCAGTTGTTGTCTGGAAGCCCCTGGACACTTGCAGGCCTCTGCTTTTACACACTCTGAGCAGGTCTCAGCAGCAGCCTTCAGAGCCAGAGAGGCCACAGCTGGCAGGCAGCAGCTCGTTCTCAGGCCCCTCTGGCACCTCTGCTTCACGCACAGGCCTTGGATGTGCCCTGTTCTGTCCAAGGCCCTCTTCTCTTTCGTAGACCCTTCCAGGGTGTCCCATCCACACCCAAGGCTTCAATCACCAACCCCACGTGGTAAGCCCCACACCTAGACACCCAGCCTGTCTGCTCTCCTGTGCTCCTGACCAGAGCTCCTCGGGGATGTGAGCTCCACGACAGCAGGCGTGCCTCCTCTTGTTCTCGGCTGCACCTCGCACCTGCATCAGTTCCTGGAACATAACTGGTCATTAATGGATATCCATTGAATCAATGAATGAACCTTCATCCAGTAGCTTTTAGATATCTCTACTTGACCTCTGGGACTCAGCAAGTATGAAGCCAAACAGTCTTTACCCCGAAACCTGTGTTCTCCATTTGGTTGATCTGTTCAAAAGTCCAGTTTCTGGCTTAGTCCCCAAATCATCTCTTACTTCCTTTGTTCTGCATTGCCCCCCACTTTCAGGGGTTCTCCACGGTCTATCTTCCCAGGATCTCTTAGCTTTTCAGAGTTCTCTCTCCCCACCTGGAGAAAGGACATGGCACCCATCATTCCTGTTGTATTACAGTCACCTGTTTACTTTTCTTCTTTTCAAACTAAACAGCAGGTCACGTGATGGAAAAACCCGAGGTGCTGAAATTTATCTGGGTGTGTGGTGGATGTGAGGGAGGAGAAGAGGGAGGTAATTCCCAGAATCTGAGTGCCCTCTTCTTATTTTGGGAAAATCCTGCATTGAGTGAGAGTTGGTGGGAGGTAGGGCCTCGACTCCCCCTGCAGAAGCCAATGGGGCCGGACACACCGTCTCCTGCAATCATAACCACGTGATGCAACCTCACCCACTTGGAGGCCTCCACCCAGGAGCTCAAAGCTGGAGGGAGGACAGAGGCAGTTTCATTCAGAGCATATTCATGCTCTAGCTGCTGGCAATGCTGTCCCAGCAGAGTGGCACCCGCAGACTGCCCTAGGGTGGCCCCTTGGCTGTGTTCTCTGTAGTCTGGCTCCCTTGGTCCCTGCCTGTTGAACAAGCCCTGCTCTCCAGCTTCCCATCAATTCTGAGAGGTGACCAGTATCCTCTGACACATCCCTTTTATAAACAAGTTTAGTCAGAGGTGGCTTCTAGTCTGTAACTATATCTCTGACTGAAATACCCGGTCTTAGCTGACTAACCCCGGCATCTACAAGAGTGCCTGGTATCTAACAGGTAATCAGTGTGTGAGCAAATAAATGAAAGAAGGAAGAAAGGAAGGGAAGAAAGACAGCCACTCTCATTCTTTTTTGGCCTTTGACCCCTTCTCAGGTGGACTTGGAAATAGAGAGAAAGGTAGGGAAATTATGGACCACTATATGTATATGAGCCTCAGGGTTTATTTCATTTTGTTTGGCAGTAGAATACTCCTTCTTTACTGGCTGCCTCTGGGAGTCCTTGAGGAATGTGAGAAAACATAACATCCCAAACCTTGAGAAATCACTAGTATTCAACATGCTCCAGACAGTAAGTTTATAGCCAAGTTCCAAATACTAGGATGACAGTGACTATAACATGACTCCCAGTCACAGTAGGGAAAGCCCAAGGGCAGAGAAGAATAGGGTCTGAGTGATTGTGGAGAGATGCAATTGGGAGCTGAGAATCTGAGAAAGCACATAAATAGAGCCTGTAAAATTCCCATGCTTTATAAAAACCAGCAGACGGTATAAATTGGCATAAGTTTTCCAAAAATCATACTGGCATTCCATTTGACCTAGAAATTCCACTTCTAAGCATCTATCTTAAGGAAGCAATTAGAAATATGGATGATTTATGTATAAAAATAGTCACGCTAACATTATTTATAACCAGAAAAAAAAACTGGGGGCAATTTTGTGTTTAATAGTAAGAACTGAGTAAAACATCTCATTGCTATAATGGAATATCAGGCAGCCATTAAAAATAATGTTGACAAAGAGGTCTTAAAGCAATGGGAAAATGTGGCATAACGTTATTCATGCAAAACCACAAGACAACACAAGATACATGCAAAATCACACATATAGAACTTGATCACCAAGAAAAGTGTTCTATATTAGAACAAAGGATGGAAAGAAACTATTCAAGTGTTGTCCAGGGTTGTCTCTACATGGTAGGATGTATTTGGATCATCAACCCCTTCAAAGTTTGGGATGACAACCCATGACTTACCAAGACTCACTAATTCCATTGGGACTCTCTCTCTGAGCTCTGAGTAGTTCCTATAGGTGTATTTGTTAATAGGTCCAGCATCTTAGCACATCCAACACAGAGAAACAGGTATGTGTATCACTAAATTAATACATTTCTAACCAAATACAGAAATATAGAAGCTTCTCTTCACTCAGTAAACAGTACAACCTTTTTATTAATCTTGGTTTCTCCTTGCAACAACATAACAAATATTAGAAAAAAGCTCATGTAAGTAATTTAAATACCCTTGTCACCAAACTATTACACAGCCAAGTTCAACAAATCTCCGGGTCTGCTCCAGCTTGTTCTGCATTGCACATAAAATAGACTGTTGGTATTAATTGCCTCAATAGCAATAAGAACAATAACATTTGTGAAAATAATAATAGCTCAGGCATCCAGATTGGCAAGGAAGAAGTTAAATTGTCACTGTTTGCAGATGACATGACATTGTACATAAAAAACCCTAAAGAATCCACTGCAAAACAACTAGATCTAATATCTGAATTCAGCAAAGTTGCAGGATAGAAAATTAATACACAGAAATCTGTTGCATTCCTATACACTAACGAAGAACTAGCAGAAAGAGAAATCAGGAAAACAATTCCATTCACAATTGCATCAGAAAGAATAAAATACCTAGGAATAAACCTAACCAAGGAAGTGAAAGACCTATACCCTGAAAACTACAAGACACTCATGAGAGAAATTAAAGAAGATACCAATAAATGGAAACACATCCTGTGCTCATGGATAGGTAGAATTAATATTGTCAAAATGGCCATTCTGCCTAAAGCAATCTACAGATTCAATGCAATCCCTATCAAAATACCAACAGCATTCTTCAAGGAACTAGAGCAAATCATTCTAAAATTCATATGGAACCACAAAAGACCCCGAATACCCAAATTAATCCTGAGAAGGAAGAATAAAGTTGGGGGGATTATGCTCCCCAACTTCAAGGACTCCTACAAAGCCATAGTAATCAAAACAATTGGTTTGGGCACAAGAACAGACCCATAGACCAATGGAACAGACTAGAGAGCCCAGATATAAACCCAAGCATATATGGTCAATTAATAAATGATAAAGGAGCCGTGGATATACAATGGGGACATGACAGCCTCTTCAACAACTGGTGTTGGCAAAACTGGACAACTACATGCAAGAGAATGAAACTGGATTATTGTCTAACCCCATACACAAAAGTAAGCTCAAAATGGATCAAAAACCTGAATGTAAGTCATGAAACCATAAAACTATTAGAAAACAACATAGGCAAAAATCTCTTGAATATAGAAATGGACAACTTTTTCCTGAATGCATCTCCTCAGGCAAGAGAAACAAAATAAAAAATGAACAAATGGGACTACATCATGCTAAAAAGCTTCTGTACAGCAAAGGACACCATCAGCAGAACAAAAAGGCATCCTACAGTATGGGAGAATATATTTGTAAATGACATATCCAACCAGGGGTTAACATCCAAAATATATAAAGAACTCACACACCTCAACAGCCAAAAAGCAAATAACCCTATTAAAAAATGGGCAGAGGATATGAACAGATACTTCTCCAAAGAAGAAATTCAGATGGCCAATAGGCACATGAAAAGATGCTCCACATCACTAATCATCAGGGAAATGCAAATTAAAACTACAATGAGATATGAAATACCACCTCACACTAGTTAGGATGGCCAGCATGGAAAAGACTAAGAACAACAAATGCTGGCGAGGATGTGGAGAAAGGGGAACCCTCCTACACTGCTGGTGGGAATGTAAACTAGTTTGGGAAACAATATGGAAGTTCCTCAAAAAAACCAAAAATAGAAATATCATTTGACCCAGGAATCCCACTCCTAGGAATTTACCCAAAGAAAATAACTTCTCACATTCAAAAAGACATATGCACCGCTATGTTTATCACAGCATTATTTACAATAGCCAAGATATGGAAGCAACCTAAGTGTCCATCAGTAGATGAATGGATAAAGAAGATGTGGTACATATACACAATGGAATACTATTCATCCATAAGAAAGAAACAAATCCTACCATTTGCAACAACATGATGGAGCTGGAGGACTTTATGCTCAGTGAAATAAGTCAGGAGGAGAAGACAAATGCCAAATGATTTCCCTCATTTGTGGAGTATAACAACGAAGCTAAACTGAAGGAACAAAATAGCAACAGACCCACAGACTCCAAGAAGGGACTAGTGGTTACCAAAGGGGATGGGTGGGGGAGGGTGGATGGGGAGGGAGGGAGAAGGGGATTGTGGGTATCATGATTGGTGCCCATGGTGTATGGGGGTTCATGGGGAAGACAGTGTAGCTCAGAGAAGGCAAATAGGGATTTTGTGGTATCTTACTACACTGATGGACAGTAACTGCAATGGGGTATGGGGGGGAGTCGATAATAAGGGTGAATGTAATAGCCACATTGTTTTTCTTGTGGAACCTTCATAAGATTGTATATCAACGGTACCTTAAAAATAAATAAATAAATAATAGCTCACTTTGTGACAAGCATCAAACTCATTATTTCTTTTAACATTCACAAGAATTCACATAGGAACTGAAGCACAAAGAGGCTGAATAGCCTGCACCTAATCACACAACTAATAATGGTAGAGCTGGGCTCCAATCCAGGCAGTCTTTCTCAGAGAGCCCTACAGACTCCCTTCACCATGCATACGTTTCTATCTCAGCTCCAGCTATGTCTCCAAGGATGAGATTGTGCTTCACATCCCTCAGCAAATACCACTCTTGAACATCTGCTCTCAGCATCCTGAGATTGTTTTGTGCCTCAAAACTATTGTTTTAAAATCTCTACCTTCATTTCTCTAAGCATAGTGCTTTGATTTTTTCAAATTAAGAATCTGTACCATTTTCTAATGTGATCCTTGATCACTATTTTTAGCTTTCTTAGAAATGTTTGAAAGTACCAAATCCCCCCCCTTTTAAAATGTTTCCAGATTTTTAAAAGCCTACCTAGAGGAAGCAGAGTGAAATCATTACTAACTGCTTATTACATGGTCAAGTACATAATATTATTCTAATAAAAGGAAATTATTTTAATGAGCTAAGAGCATGTGTGCCTAATGGTGGAATTTGTTGGCAACAGTCTGATGAAGAAGACGCTTGGGGTTAGATTGTCTTCCATGGGAAGTAAAAGAAATCAAATAAAAACTAGTCCTCATCACTTTTCCAGGGTTGGGAAGTGGGAACCCACTGCAATTTCTACCTAATGACTTAGTCTGCCGGGAATTTGCCTGGTCTACTTTCAAAGGGTTGTCTTCCTGAGTCTCGTTGTGGAGAAAGTGGTGACTCCCAAGGAGTAACTCCAAAATGACAAAACTGAGGTAAGGAAACGAGAGGAAAATGGAGGTAGCATCTAGTATAATGGAGCTAAATTCCAGCTCCGACGATAAGATGCAGAGAGATATTGTCCAATTGATAAGATGTTATTGACAGACCAAGAGATAAAGGTGTAATAACATTTAGGTTTATGTTTGCAACCATGACATCAATTTGTAAAAATTAATGTCAGAAGGTGGGGTAGTGTGTCCCTCTAGGAAGTGGGGAGGTGGGGCTGGGGAGAGAGGAAATCTATTTAATTTTATATATACCCTTCTTTGCTATTTGAAATCTTAAATCAGAAACATGTATTATTACTATAATAGAAAAATAAAAGGGCCAAAATTATAAAAATGTATATATACATATATATGTGTCCACCTGTCCATCTATGTGTATACATGTCCATACACATGTACATATGGAAACATGAATATATATGACTATATGCACATACATATATACACATCCATCCTTTTGGATATTTTTTTCCTTTGAGGGTGTTCATAAAACTCACATAGGTACCTATTTTCAGACAGCTAATGACACCTTTTATCTTTTTTTTAATTGGAATATAGTTGATAGTACAATATTATATTGGTTATATATATATATATATATACAACATAGTGATTTGAAAATCACATACACTATTAAACTACTGCTGCCTTTTAATCAAGATCTGTATGCTTTCAAAAAGAAAAAAAAGTCACTCTGAGAACTTCTAGTCAAAGATCCTTTTATTGCAGGTAGAAAACACCCCCTGCCAGTAACATTTATAGAGTAGCTAAAAGTACCAGAAGACACGGTGCTAGGCCTTGAGACACAGGGATGAATAACTCTAGCAGCTTCTAATTAAGGTGAGGGACAAAAATGTAACTGGCTAACTACATACAACACAAAGGCAGCAAGTGGCAAAACTAAAGAACAATTACTCAAGACTCTGCAAAAAAAAGCCTCCAAATCCAGGTATGAGTTCTGCCTTGTGAAGAGGTGTTCTGGAAAGCAGAGAACCTGAAGGCACTTCCATTTGTCCAGAGGTTTGGGACCCTAGAGATCCCCCTCAGTTCTTCCTCCCTGTCATCTGGCTCCAGCCAGTTCAAGGTCAAAGCAGAGCCCAGGGGTCCAGATGCAAAGATAAAAGCTTTCCCTGTCTCTGCTTCATGACCAATAGGTTTTTTAGGAGCCCAAGGACATTTTTAGTCTTCCTAGAGCCTAGACCCCTGAAAGTCTAGGCTCACAAATGAGTCTTATTCTTCCTCATGAACAGAGGGCTTCTGAAACAAGAGGCATAAAAATGGGCCTGTGAGTATAAAAAGTGTGGAAACCTCCCTGTTGATCAGCAAAACAGCAATATGGTGCATTTTTCACTCATCAGATTGGTAACATTTCTAAAGACTGAGCAAATCCAGGGTGTTGTTGAGGATATGAGGAAAAAATGCACACTCATTCACCACTGGTTGGCTTACAAACTGGCTTAGCCTTTTAGTAGAGCAATTGAAAAGAATTCAAGTACAAATTCTTCAACCTACAACTGCATGAGAGTATAGGGGCAAAATGCTCACACAGATGTTGACAAGCACAGAAAATACAAACAACCTAAATGCCCATGGATAAAGAAATGGAAAAATCAACTGCAACATATCCATACCTGGGAATAGCAGTTAAAAAGAATAAGCATACCTCTTTGCCTTCTCATGGATATAATGATAAATAAAGAGTGCAAGTATCATAATAGTGGAGTGTGATATTACATTTTTTTAAAGCTATGTGTTGTGTGACTGAAAATGGATAAGAGAGTGGTTGCCTGTTTTTGTTGCATAAAATTTTACATGTATTCATATTTTACATCTTTAATTTTTTTAAGTGAAAGAAAAATAAAATATGAAAATAGAAAGTTGCAAGAATTTTTAAGTCAAGGGTAGACAAGCTGGCTGCCAGGAGCTCTTATTGGTGAATTCAGCTCAGTCCAGGTGCTGGTCTTCAGCCTGACAGGCTGAGACTTGATTATATCATACCTCAGAGCGGTTTAGTCTCTCAGCAGCAAAATCAAACTAACTGAGCTTGCAAGAGATTGAGGGAGAAATATCAATTTTTCAACCTCAGCACTATTGGCATTGGCAGGATCATCACTGTTGCCTATGATGGGGACATTGTGACATGGTGAGCAGCACCCCCGGCCTCTACTCTCTAGCTGCTAGTATCACACCACTCCCCCCCACCAATGCTCTCCTAACCAAAAACATAAGTACTGCCAAATGACCCCTGTGAGGGTGTTGCCAGAATTGTTCCCAGTCGAGAACCGCTGACTGACAGAGAGAAATACAACTGCTGAGGAAGGCAGACGCTGTCTCTGCAGGAAGAAGACATGCACAACCGAACTACAACAGAGGGCACTTGGAGATCTGGAAGTTAGAACAATGGCAGTTTTTAAAAAAAATATGATTTACATATTTGATGGCTTTGGGCTGGGATAGCCTGAGGCACCTCCCTCACTCCTGGAAAATCCCTGCCGCTGGGCAGTGTTTGGGGTGGGCTCTGCGGGCTGTCTCCCCTCCCGCCCACCCTGAGTAACAGTGCCCTTTCTGATCAACACTTTCTCCCAGAGACACCAATGTTGTCAGTTGTGTTAATGCTTCTCAAACCTGCCAAGGGCCACACACGGGAGAGGAGTGCAAAGCTATGGAAGCAGGCCGCCTCTGAGGCAGCCAGAGCTCCAAATGTCCCACCATGAGCACAGCATTTCTTTGACACTGTTTCACCTTAAAAGCCCACATGATTTTGACTTCTGCTGTATATCATACTTACATATTTATTTTAACAAAAAACAAATAAATTTCCCCAATCCTAAAGAATAGGGAAGGGAACTTTGGGAAGGTACACAAGTTTATCCTCCGGCTTCTGGCACTCCCAGGACCATCCCAAGACACACAACTTCCAGTTCTTCCTTCATCTTATCCGAGGAGAGTATTTCCATGGGCTTGGTAAAGGTTCAAAGTTACTTGGGGAACCATCTCTCTCTAGGGTGCCTCCTGCACCCACCTGGTCTCTTCAAGTGTACTATTTACACTCCCATCTTTCCTGGTGCCTGGACTGAGTAGCTCCCAGCCTCTGCCCCAGCTGAGCTCCAGCAACAACATCGACAAGGGGGTGACATGCTAGCCTTGACTGTCTCTGGTGGAATTCTAGTTAGGACATCTGAGTGGCTTATTTTGGTTTCAAGCAATAGACCCTCTTGAGATTTTTTTTTCTTTCAGAAATTCTCTTAGCAAGAGAGAAATCAAGGGAGAAAGAAATGCGGGGGAGGCTCTATTTCTAAATCAGACTTTCTTGGCATTTTATTTTCTCTTATTTAAGGGATTTCATGTTTCAATTGGGGGCGGGGCATTACATAAAGGAGTATATTTCAATCATGGCTCATTTAAAGCATGTATCAAGACTGACTTTTGCTGGGGACAGTGGACATAGGAATATATAAGAGAAAGAAAAAACATAGTAGACAAGGTGCACAAGAAATGCTGAACCTCCTTTGTTAGTTCTGAGGATACGGTGTTGGACCCTGCAGTGCTGGGGTGTGCCTAGAATCTTCTGAGGTTGCAGTCTGGATTTCAGAAATCTCATTTCAGTATCTTCTGGAAACCCAAATTCTTTTCTTGTTCCCATCTCTCCTCTTCCAATCCCTTCTTTGCTGGTATCTCATAAGTATAAAATCTAAGAAAGGACAGAGCTAGATACATCCCTTTCCTCTGATTCTTCCCAAAACTGGGATGGAATTTCATGTTTTGCCATTGCCTTCCTTACCCAATTCTATATGTAACTCTGTTGCACATTTGTCCTTAAATGGTTTTTGAGTAGAACAAGATTTTCTATTTTTACATTTTCCTTTAAAAACCACCAAGAGAAAGGAGCTCTGGATTTTCACCTTTTCTTCCCTCCAGAACATTTTTCAAGGACTCAAATCTCAATCTACTTACTCATCCTCAGGGCCACAATGTCTAAGGAGGAAAGACCCAAAGTGATGGCAAACGTAGAGCCCCTTTGAAAGTTAGGTTTGTGGAGAGAAAAATGTGCCGTTGGTTCCTGCAGCTGCCTGGAGAAACAGTCAGCCTCACTGGGGTCTGTTTATGCAGAGAGGAGGCAGTGAGAGATGGGAAGTCCAGTTCTGGGAGGCTGTGTTCCAGGCTAGGAAAAGTAAGGTCCAGCACCAATTAGTTGGCACGCAGAACAGAAAACTAATCCAAGCCACTTAAGCCCTGAGAGAGAAATCAGGCAGGAAAAGATCTCACCACCATGAGGCCAATAATGCACCAGGGTTAAGGGTGGCTGTTCTGGAGACAGGCAACTTGGGTTTGGCCCCTGCTCTGTCATTGCATTAACTGCAAGTTACTTAGCCTCTCTTTCCTTCAATTTTTCCCTATTTGAAATGGCGGTAATAGCATTGTCTCTTCAACAAATGTTTATGAATGCCTGAAATATGGCAGACATTCTTCTAGATGCTGAGGGCATGGGCGGGCAGTAGGGAGTCAACAACTCATGTCAGCGCTCTTGGGCAGTTTGCGTCCTAGAGAGGAGTGACAAGCTCCAAAGACACGTGTAGACAATTTCTACAACAAATGCTATAAAGAAAATAAAACAACATGGTGGGGAAAGGGAGTAGTGAAAATCCGAACTGATATGAATGATGGAAACAACCGGCCACATGAAGATGAGGAAAAGTGTGTCTGGCAGAACCCATGACAGACGGTGTTTCATAAGGACTCAGTGAGATAAAGTATGGAAAACCTCAGTGCGGTACCAGACTCCACAACAAATGGAGGCAGCCGTTATGATCCTGACGGCTTGGAAACGTTCCTAGAGTTCGGTCACTAGGAAGCTGGGAGAGGGAATGTCCGGGACATTGGGGAGGAAATTGAAGCCCAAGAGTTGACTATCACCTCAGCCATGGAGGCTGGATGGGATGAAGGAAGCATGGGCGGCCATGAAGGAGACTGTGGGCAGCTGGAGAGCCCGTGTCCTGTCTAGAAGGAGCAGCTGGGATGCACTCTACTTCCCACGGTCACCCTGGTCCCTGGGCTTGAGTTTGCTGACGGGGCCCACACACAGCATTCCTCCCAGCTCACCTGCCCGTGGACCTCCCTCTCTGTGCCTGGGCTGCCTCTGCCAGCCTGTCCTGGACTCCCGGGCAGGAGTTATGATCCTGACGGCTTGGAAACGTTCCCAGAGTTGGCAGGAGGTGGCCAACAAGTCAAAGAACATCTGTCTAGTCGTGCTGTTTTATAGATAGGGAAACTGGGGCCCAGGGACGTGACAGGAAACACAACTATTCTCTGAAAGTGAACTGAAGACCACACCTCCCCGGGCCAAAAAGGCTGCCTTCTTCCACCTTGGCTCCCTCTACATCTGTGTGTCGCTCAAGATGTGGTGTGCACAGAACAGTAAGAGGAAAGGAGACACCTGCCCAGCCAACCCACCCCAGTGACCCATGGGATCACTGATGTCAGAGTGGGAATATCCCCCATACCTAGAGAAGTGAAACCACAGGCTTTCAGAGTCATTGGAAGTATATTTTGGCAGGTTGTGGGGATGGAGCGGTAGCCATGGTATTATAACCATCGGGGGTATTGAGCAGGGCAAGACGTCAGAGCACAGTCCTAGAAAACAGATCTGGTCAAATAAACAATGCAGTCTTCCAAAGAGTGTTGATGGTATAGCCCCAAACACAGAATCGCAGAGGAAGCCAAGAGCAGTAACGATGTCCCCTTCTAACTGAAAATTGCTTTCACAATCCTTGTCCCAGACAGTTTATAGAGGAGAAAACCACACCCCAAAAGGTTAGCTGAGATGCTGTGTCTCCCATGCACTCTGCCCTTGTAGAAGTCAAAGCCTGTGGTATCTGAGATGCCTTCCATTTGTGAGGAGCACAAGGCTCTCGCCCATGAACAATGAGGGAGTAGCACGATATGCTCAGCACTGCCCCGCGAGGACCTGCCGGTGGGTGCTGCAGGCTTTCGGAGAGCCTGTAATTTCTGGATGGTATTGTGCTCTTTTCACCTGCAGGCTTTTGTAAATACTATTTCCTCAGCCTAAAATCCTATTCCTCACTCCTCTCTGCACTCCCTCATTCACCTGAATAAGTGCTATTCATTTTGTCTGCTTAAGATTTTCAGCTTAGGTATCACCTCCTCCAGGAAGCCTTCTCTGACACCCGTGGGTTGTTGCCCCATCCCTGGTTTGGCACCAATGTCCTATAATGACTTGATTGTGTTTCTGTGTCCCCCATTAGACTGTGTCTCATGATGGCAGAGGCTTTGTTGCATTTACCTGGCCTCATAAAGTACTCAGTAAGTCGTCATGTACAGAATCATGAAACCCTCTCAGAGATCACAGTGTGGTAGGAAAGCTCATTGCTTGGGGTGTTTACCCACAGCAGACTCTCACCCTGAGAGCTCCAGGCCTCTTACGGCTCGTCCTCTCTCGTTTAGGAATTTCTATCTTTCCTTATTGTCAACAACTCCATGTTAGTCAGATGAGATCTGGATAATGCCAACCCATTCCAGAGCCAGCCAGCTCCTCTCTGCAGACTGGGCACCAGTCCATCTGACTTTCTCCCTTCCATTGGCAGGAGAGGTCCAAAAGCAGCCAGAAAACCAGTCTTGGGAATGTTTGGCCTTTCCAGGCCCTTGGGATTAAAGTCTAAAAATCTGACCCAAGGAATCAAGCTAATAACCCATTCCCCTATTGACTGGGGGGGATTCCTTGACTTCACTTAGCTACCTGGGCCACATGTCTCTTCCTGCTTGTTCTCCCTGTTCTTTATCACCATTTGGAGGCTAATTCTTATTTTTGATGGTGACTCTATGTAGAAGCTATGGTGAATACCTTTTAAGGTATATGCCTGGTTTTACATGACTCCTTAGGCCCTCTCATTGGTGTTGGGCAGACCAGGATTGAACACCTGAACCCACTGGAGCCGAGTGTGATCTCTCATCTAGGAATTGGGACTAAGACAGCCTAACTCAGTCTGAGTTGGTCTCTCAAATGGAGGTGGTGTAAACTGAGGAGCTGTATGGTGGCCTTCTCATAACTGCTTAGTAATTTAACAAGCGTAAGGCTGGTCTGAAGAGAAAGAAAAAGGAACCAGAGGTACTGGATTAAGATGTCTAGATTGGTGTTTCCATTCCTGGTTGCAGCCCATTCTGTCCTATAGATACCTCTTCAACATTCAACAACTATCCATTGAGCACCTACTGTGTGCTAAGCATGAGGCTCTGAGCATTTGTTCTAAGTACTGGGAAAAAAACAGACATACTCTCTGCCCTCATACAGTATACAGTCTAACTAATCAAATGGTACAAACTAAATATGTAATCACATACTGGTTTAATTGCTATGAAAGAAAAGTACAGGGTGATCAAAATATATATATATATATATATATATATATATATATATATAAAACGGGAAGACCTGACCTTGTCTGGAGATCCAGGAAGGCTTCCCTAAGGGAGCGCCACTTGGAAGAACATGAGACAGACTGGGACCTGTGGACGATAGATGATTCCTCCACCAAACCAGCGCAGCAGAGGCAGGGCTTCCGGAAAGAAGGAGACCATGAGGACGTAAGATGAATGGTAACAGGGAAGGTCCTGGGCCCTCCACAGACTGCGGAAGTGGAATTCAAGTCCGTCTTACCTGGATACTAGGAAGCAAGATGATACCCGGTCCATCTGATGTAATTGGCTGGGTCGTACCTGAGCACTGGGAGTGTTTAAACTCCTCAGCTGATGCTGACGTGCAGCAATAGTGAGCCACTGACTCGGAGGCCTCAGCAAGAGCCTAGCTGGCAGCCAAACTGTGACTTTATGGCAGTCCCAATCCTCGAAGTGGTGGAACTTCCCCAGCATCATCGACTCACCCATTCCTGTAATCAGATCTTACACACTGCGCATCATATCTGCCGTGAGGCATGCTGGGAACTTAGACGAGAGAAAGAGAGGGAGACCCTGAACCAGCCTGAAGTGTGATCCAGGCTCATTAACTGGGAAAGAAGAAGAGCTCAGCTTCCAGGGAAACAAACAGGTGTAAGGCGAAAAAAGCAGAGGAGGGAAGATGGGTGGACTAGAGCTCACAGAACTGAGGACAATTCTCCTTAGCCACCTTGACTCGGTGAGTGTCACAGAATACCAGAAATTTAGGGGACAGAAAGCCAAGCAAGGGCCAGATGGTAGTGTGAGGTGTCAATGGCTGCAGCAGTGGTGTGCTGGTATATGTTTAACAACCCATTCTCAGGGGAGAGCCCTGGTTTGCAGCATTTGCCCATTTGCGTGGTGTCAATACTCCCACCACAGCCAATTTCAAGTTACCAAGGTGACATTGCTCAAAGCAGGGCGGGAAGAGATGCACACAGACGTCACTCGGGAACTGGTGAGAATTGGCTCCGCACGGTGCTGGCCACATCAGGTAACCTGAATGAGTCGTGCAGGCTGGGATCATCCAGGAACTCTAAGTATCCAGCTTTCAAACTTGGTCTTTGGCATATGTACTAAATAGCACTTTCTATTAATTAGCATTTTAAATGTTAGAGGGGAAAGATTTTTTGTACTCTACTTTCCCTGCTGCCCAAGGAGGGTGAATCCCAAAGAATATGTGTCTGGATACCTGGAGAAGCTACCAATAGGGATGGAGGCTATTTGTGGAGGGAGGAGAGATGAGGTCGCTAGTGTTGAGAGAGAAACTTTGGGAAAAGAACAGAGATGCTGAAAAAATGGGAAATGTGATCATCCAGATTTACCTAAGAAATCTTCAATAAAGTCTGTGTTTCACACCAGAACTTTTGGAATTTAGTTTGATTTGAAGGAAGGATCCGGTAAGGTGATGAGTTTAGTCTCAAGTTTGGTACACAGTGAGAGAAGGGGATGCCCATCGGGGTGCAGTCACATTCAGATTAGATGGAAAAGAACAATAATAACACAACAGCCCCACATGCTGAGCACTTACCACACTGTTCTACTCATTTTATGAACACACTAGCCTGTTTAATCGCACAACATCCCTCTGTGGGAGGACTATACAGATGAGCAACTGATTTGAACCCAGACAGGCTGGTCCCAGAGCCGGAGCTTGATTGAACTCTACTACCTCTCAGGGTAGTATATGGATGACAGTGTATCTTCTTGGACCATCAGTGTATATTTCAATATAAAACACCTTAGATCTTTGTGATTAGGATGCTTGATCTACAGTTCTGATGTGCCCAGGAGAGCGAGCAACCTGATAGCCCTTTGGGTAAGCATTGCTTTGAAGTGAAATGAAAGCCTTACAGGACTGTAAGGGGGTGGGGGTGGTTAGTCATCAGTCAGGGAGTTGGATATTTACCTCCTGGGACTCCTGAAATCACAACAGAAATACACTGTGCACCAACTGCATGCAATTCAATTCCGCAGACATTACTATGCACCCTTTGAGGGCCTCAGTGAGGAGGATGACAGTCTCCTGTACATCTCGCTAGCCAGGGGGACAGGCAGGGAGTGAAATGGGTCCTTTAACTCAGTGACAGGGAAGTGGGCACATGGGCAGCAAATAAATACGTGCAGCTCAGGACATGGCACAGAAATCACAGGAACATCTGGGCTTTGAGGGATTCACACAGGCACAGATGGAGGGAGAGTGAGGGCATGTCGGGAAGGAGAAGCCCAGGCAGAGGTGCAGAGGTGGGACAGACCAGGGCAAGGGGCAGGCCATGGGTACCAGGCAGGAGTGTAAGGCTCAGAATCAGACACTCTCTGGGAGCTCTCAGGCTTCTCTGTTGTTCTATGGTAGTGAAACCATGATAGAATGGTAACAAAATTATTATGAAAATCTGAAAAGTCAACAGGACTATTTTCATTTTGACTAAGAGCATCTTAACATTCAAGTAAAACTAAGCATACTTCCACTAACTTTAATTAATAATAATTAATGAATAATGAACCAATTCATTGGGGTTAAAATTTTAAAGGCAGAGTAGAGCTACTCTGCACAGATCTGGGGCACCGTCACACCTCTGCCCCTCTCTCCTGACACCCCATCTTAATTTTTACTTCCTTCCTTGGCTCAGTTCTTGAGGCTCTACATGCCCTCAGTACTCCGGGCTCCCTTCCATGTTGTCCTTTTAAGGATGTACTTTCCTGATCGTGTCTTCTGTCAAAAGATCGTGTCTTTTCTATCTTCTGTGTTCCAGGCCCTTGGAGTCAGAGATAACCCTAACTGAAGCTCAGGTTATAAAGGTTAGTTATGATCTTCAGTGGGAATACATGGGCTTCGAAACCAAAAGTGCAGGTAATGGGAGCATTCCAGGCCAATAAGAGAGATTGGGGAGGGTCTTCCAATTCCCCTCAAACTACACCTGATAGGAGACTCCTCAGTCCACCTACAGGGCCAGCATTGGTTGGGGAAATTTCTTTAGGAAACCATAGGCCAAATTTCAAAGTAAGAAGTAGAACATGGCTAGAATGTCCTTTCTGCCCTCCTGTGCCCTCACCCTGTTTTCCTTCCTCTCCTGAAGAATGCAGAGATGTTTTTGGAATGTAATTCTAGATCACTCAGGCTATCGAGTTACATTTCATCTGGCACTCCAGGCAGGCTGGCTGAGCCAGCATCAAGGGAGACCGGAGGTGGGGGAGGGAGGAAAAAGCCACAGGGAAGAGCTGAGTAAAAAGGAAGGTGACGACAGGAGGAGCTTATGGAGGCAGACTGGGTAACCTGGGCCCAGCAGGTTCACTTCTGAGCCGTGTCCATCTGAAGGCCGAGGGCACTGCCAACAGCTCTATGGGAATCTCCAGCATTTCCTAATTGCCTTGGCCAGAGTCCACTACACTCATATTGCTAGGCATTTCACTGTTTACAGAGCCCTTCCCAGACAGAATGCCTCATAACAGTCCTGGGACAAGGACTCCTGCTGATAATATCAGCATTATGCAGAGGAGTAAACTGAGGCTGAGAAATCCAATGATTCGCCCTAGGCTGCTCAGAAGGAAAACTGGGACTTTGCTCTAGGTTCACTCATTTTAAAGCCAGTCCTCTCTCACCTGCTCTTCTTTCTTCTCCAGTAGCTTGGTCAAATGACTATCTAGAATTCTCTTTCATCCTACTTAGTTGATGTCCTCTCAGCATCTACTATGAACTAGTATCTGGTACTAGGCAATATCATAGGACATAAAGAAATGGGGGAAAAAATTGTCCTTTCTCTTCAAGTTACTTGCAAGCTTGAAAGATTTTGAAATAATGGTACAGAGCTTTCTGGCTTATGCGCTTTCAAACACAACCATGAACACCACCCTCCTTCAGAACTTCCCTACAGTGATTCATTCAACAAATGTCCCAAGGCCTGCTCTGTGCCAGGCCCTGTCCTAGGTGCTGAGGTTATACCTAGGTCAGGACAGTTAAGGCCCTTGCTCTCATGTGGCTTACATTCTAATGACAGGAGATGAGCGAGACACCAGAAAAATACACAAGTGCGTGTTAAAACTAAAACAGATGCAAACAGAGCTTCTCTTGGGCAAAAACAAGCTCAGATTATATGAACGTCAAGCTGAGCTTCACAAATCAGCCTACAACCTTCTAAATTAATACCAAGAGTTGGTTCTCCATTTACCAGAGCACATAAAAGCAAGTCCCTTTATTACAAAACCACATAAAACGCCACGTGAGAGCCCAATCAAAAGTCAAACTGGGAGGGAATGTTGCAAGACTGAAGGAAAGATGTTATTGCTAATAAACCGCAGCTCCATCTTCAAGGCCGTAATGAATACAGAGCCTGAGAAAAGGGCAGATTCATTCAGGTGGGAATGATCTGGGAAGATGACATTATCATTATAACTTCAGGGTCGAATTGGAGACTCTTGTAAATCAAAATTAAATTACACTTTCAGTATCACAAGTAAGGATTTCAACTTCCAGAATGTCAAAACGTGTTTGTTCACATGGCTTCTATAATTCAAAAGATAATGCCGTTTGAAGCTAGGCCCAGCCCACCCCACAGAAAGCGTTCTCTCTTTGAACTTGATGCACTTGACATTCACTGTTCTTATGGGGCAATTAACCATGCACCGCCCGTGAACTCGAACTGTTGTCTTGCATTGTTCCTTATCTCTTCCAGTGGTGAACTTCTCATGCAATGATGATTCAACTACCAACTGGTTTACAGGGAACAGCTCTCACCCTTGTGCTGTTTTAACTTGGCACTATAAATTAGCCTTCATTTAGCCCACAATTCATTGAGTGACTACTACATGCGCAGCACTGCATTAGACACTGGGGAGGTAGCCTTCTTGGCGAATTCAGTCTACAGGAAGAGAGAAATAGTAGCCATCATTCAAATGAGTCTATAGTTATGCATGACACATTGACACAAGTGCAGGAAAATAATTCAGTTCCATGAGAATAGATCATATTCAGGAAAGCCAGCCTGAATGGGAAGCAAGGTAAGGATTCTCTAAGAAAGAGGAACTAGAATGGAGATGGGAAGCAGGAAAAATGTATAAAGGCTCCACCAGGAGGAATTGTGGGTCAGTATGTACACCAAAAATATGCACTGTAAATTGGCACTGGGGCTCAAGTAGCAAGAGCAAAGGGGAATGGAGGTGAGGGAAGCAAGAGACTTAGATGTATCCTTGTAGAACTTCCCTTAAAGCAATGGCAAGCCATGGAGGGGTATACAGCTCGGAATAATAGGATGGGATTTGCATATCCAAAAGGTCTCCTGCCTGCAGGGCAGAGTGGCCTTCTCTAAACATTCTCCAAACATCCTTTTGAGTGAAAAAGTTTTGTGTACACACCTTTGACTTACATAAACTTATCTATTGTATATTTGTATATTCATTCATTGTACAGTTTATGCACATTATAAAACATACAAATATAGAAATTTTCAAAAGGGAGTTAATGATAAAAGAAATCATTTTAAAAGTTTTGTCCCAACAAAATACCAATAATTGTTGAAGCAGAGCAACAGGCATATGGAGTTCCATTATTATATTTTCTATTTTGTGTATGTTTGAAAATGTCCACAAAGAAAAGATTTTTTTTAAGTCTTGAAAATTACTATGATGACTATATCACTAGTTAACATCTCAAAGCACAATATATGCTTAGAGTTAGGTTTGTTACCAACAATAGCAGATGTTTGTCTATACTTCATCTAATGTTTTTCATCAATCTGAATTTGGGCAGCAGCTTGGTGTCAGCCTTGATTAGGCCATCACTGTCTTCTTTACTCATTCTAGGAGGTGAAATGACTCAGCCATTAGCTTATTGTTCCCTCTTGCTTGCCTTTAGTATTATCTTCAATCTACAAATATGATGCCCAAATCCTTTTAAGTAGCTTGTCCATTTTTTGAAAGGTCATTTAATTAAAACTATTTACTGTTAACCACAAAACAGGCTTCTCCTGGAGAAGTTAGAAACTACTGTGCATTGTAACACACTGAGAGCAAATGGGCAGAGGACCTGAATAGACATATCTCCGAAGAAGACATATACCTGGGCAACAGGTACAGGGAAAGGAGTTCAATTTCATTTATCATCAGGAAATGCAATCGAAACCATAATGAGACATCACCTCCCACCTGTTAGGATGGCTATTATCAGAAAGATGAAAGGTATCAAGTGCTGATGAGGATGTGGAGAACAGGGAACACTTGCACACCATTTGTGGAATGTAAATTGGTACAGCTACTATTTTCTATTTCTCAAAATATTAAAAATAGAACTAACCTAAGATGAATCAATCCCACATCTGGGTATATAACCAGGTGAAATGAAATCAGGATCTCAAAGTAATATCTGCACCCCCATGTTCATCATAGCATTACTCACAACAGTTGAGATATGGTAACAACCTAAATCCATTGATGGATGAATAGATAAAGAAAATATGGAATATATATTATTCAGCCTTAAAAAATAAGGAAATCCTGCCATTTGCAACAACATGGATGTACCTGGGAGACTTTGTGCTAAATGAAATAAGTCAGATGCAGAAAGACAAATACTAAATGATCTTACTGATACGTAGAATCTGAAACAGTCAAACTCATAGAAACAGAGAGGAGAATGGTGGTTACCAGGAGCTCAAAGATGAGGGAAATGGGGAGATTTGGTCAAGGAGTACAAAGTTTCATTTATACAAGATGGACCTAGAGGGTATTATGCTAAATGAAATAAGTGGTGTGGAGAAAGACAAATACCATATGATTTCATTTATTTGTGGAATATAAAAACAAAATGAACAAAATAGCAGTAGACTCAGACACTGAGAAGTGACTGGTGGTTACCATGGGAGAGGGGTCCTGGTGGGTGGGTAGGGAGTGTGGGGGGGATAAAAGGGCGCAAGTTCTCAGTCATAATAAAGGTTGGTCATGGGGATGATAGTAAAGCAGGGAGATACAGCCAATGATTCCGTAATATCTTCCTGTGTTGACAATAACTGCACTAGATGGGGTGAGGATTTAATAGTATGGGTAACTGGTGAACCACTGTGTTGTATACTTGAAACCAATATAAGATTGTTTATCAACAAAATTTCAATGTAAAAAAAAGGTATTTAGAAGAGTACCATGGACTTAATGCTGGATTGAGTACGGGGCAGGAGAGGGCACAAGCGCACTCCTGGGTTTCTGTCCTGCACCTATACAAAGAAAGTATACGTATTCAAATGTTGAATTACAATAGAACATTGACATAAAATTGAAACCTCTTTGTGCCGTTTAAAAGGATCATTCATATTCCCAGTGCTTATGGTGATATGTTCTCTGCTTGGGTTTCCTAATAGCTCTACTTTAGAGAGAGGACATCAGGATTTTGCTTAGCTAATCTCACTTGTGGGAAGCTTCCAATTTTGAACCCCTAACCCAGGCACAATCTAAGAGACAATACACCTCATGATATTCAAGCTGCACATTCAAGCCTCGGCAGTGTCGCCCACACCCCAGGTGTCTGACTCAGATGAGATGTCAGTCCTTCCCCTCCCACCACCAAGAACCTGCTTCCCCGACAGGAAGCCCTCTATGTGAGGGTGGGCAAAGGTGGATGAAATGAGCCCCTGTTATGCACCAAGCAGATGGCCATCTCCTGTAGTTTGATTGTAGAGGCTCCAGAAAAATCAAGCCCCAGAGTCCAAATTCTGTCTTTCATCCACATGGCACTACTACCTGAGATTCCTCACCCCCTTGAAAATGAATTACTTTGCATTAAATATCATCTCCCAGGCATTCTGAGGGTAGTGAAACATTATCAGTCACCTTAATGGGTTTATCAAATTACTTTCTCAGTGGCAGGAACAGCTCAGGTTTCACAAGAATGTTGTATGTCCGGGGAAGCATGGAAATTAACATGCAGGAAAGCCCTAAAGCCCTAAATACAAACATCATTTGATGTGCACTTGCCACGTTACCAAGCTTCAAGGGGCAGAGATGCTTCCTCCCTCCCGTAAGCCCATTCTCCCAACAAGGGAAAGTATACTGTCCTAAAATACAGAAGGATAATGATAATATTGTTAGGAACTTTAAAAATCTCTAAGTTAGTCAGCAATTATGTGTGCCAGGCACTTGGAAAAAGCAATCTCCAGGCAAAATATCACTTGTCCCTTACCATAGCTCCATGAGGTAGATAACTATGATTGCCTGTATTTTACAGATGAGCAAAGAACAGACAGGTTAATTATTTGTATAAGGTAACACAGCATGACTGATGGAGCCACTATTTATTCAAGCAGGATATTGCAGTAAAGAAAAGTGTACCAAGAATCACTTGAGTTTGAAGTTCAGCTATACCAGTCGATAGCTATGTGAACTTGAGTCTATTTCCCCCTCTATCTGAAGAGGAACCACACATCAACAGGCTTCTCCCAGCTCTGACACCCTACGACTCTACTGAGACATAACCTTCTCTCCACCAGTCCTCCCATCCAGCCAGACACTTTCTCTTGAACACAGTTTAAATTAATCACTCTGCTCTAGCTCAAAGGAACAGACGCTGTTTTCAGAGAGCAACCAGGTGTTAAAATGGTTGTCTTTCTTTAATTCTGAAGTTCAACTGAAGAAAGTTACTCGAGTGCTAATAAGACCAAATCCTGGGCATTCAAAGGGTTGAGTGGAAAAAGAAATATCAACCTGCTGAGCGGAATGGCCATGTGAAGTCCCGCCACTGTGTTCTGGCCCTGAATTGCTGTAACCAAGGCTTGGGCAGGCTGAGCACTGCAGCTGTTCCATCAGCTGCGAACTATTCACGTCTCTCAACTCTCAGAGTTACTCTGCTTTTGGCAGAATTGCTTTCTGCAAAGACACATGACAGATGGCCTGGGGTCCCCACTTAGCACCCAGGACAGCCATAATGGCAGTCCTTGCTACAGACAACTTTTCAGAAGAGAAAGTGCCTTCCTTTATCACCTGGACTCTTCAAATGGGCCTGCCTCTTGTTGACTTCTCAAGTCTTTTGAGGATCCCAGGAAAATGCCACTCAGCAACTACCTGGCTCTGGCCATGGTTATAAATCTCAGCTTTGTCTCTTTATTAAGAACACCTGGGCTGAAATCTCAGCTTTGCCACTTAATTAAGAACATCAGATATGTTAAGTCACCTAACACCTACAAGCCTCAGCCTCCTCACCTGGAAAATGGAGATTATAGGACTTTACAGGATCATTGAAAATAACGACATAAGAGATTATTTATATGGGAATGTGTCTAGTACAGGGTTCACATACATCAAGCATTCATCAAACATCAATTTAAAAATAAACATTTGTTAAACCTGAATCATAAATTATAAGTCTCAGTGCCTGGAAGGGGAAAGTTAAAGATTTTTATGTCACCCAGAGGGAACGATTTTAGAATTCTGCAGCCCTCAAAAGTAATTGAAAATTTAACTCCTTTTATTCTGCAAGTCTTCACTGAGTACCTGTTATGTTCCAGGTATTGTTCTAGGTGCTGAGGATACAGACATGAACAGCACACACAAGAACTTGGTCCTATGGAATTTATTTAGTGTAAGCTATTTGAAATTTCAAAAGTTTAAATCTCTTTGAGGACAACAGTCATCTTAAGCTGTTAGGCCATTAAGGAAAACCCATTCTCCAGACTCTAAGCATGGACCCAACAGAGGGCAGCCACATGCTTTTGTAACACTTTTCTTGGTGGCCCTAACAGAGAGCACATTCCCAGGCTAGAGGACTGTGGCTCTGACCCAGTGTGACATTTCTTATGTTCTCAGGTATCTTTTCTGGCTTGAATGGACAGCAGTATAGTGTAACACAGTCTTTCTTTAGTCTTTCTTTACCCAAGCATGTTCCTTATGATATGACTAGATGACCAATAAGAAATCAGTTATTTGTCCACACAAGTTCAAGAAACAATGGATTGAACAAAGTTCAAAAGGTTTCTTTGCTGCAGCTCTTCTCAGAGCCTTCAGTAAGCTACAGTACTGGTGAATCTCAGAGATGATAGTGTGTAGCCTTTGGCAAAAGTGCTGCTTTGACCATGGAACACTTCTTAGTTCCAGAGTGGATGGTAAGTCCAGCCTCCCACAGTACCTATTTTTGGACATGCTGGATTCTTGGAAAGAAGTCAGGAGCCCAGAGTTCTGGTCCCAGTGAGCCACTGCCTCGTAGTGATCCCAGGGAAGTCAAATCACCTCCATAGGTCTTAGCAAATGTATTTTGTGCTGTCAAAGTGGGGCAGGACGGTGATGAAGAGAAGGGAGGGAGCTGGAGTCCCTCACCTCAAAGGTCTCTTTCAGGAAAACTAGCTTATCATCTGGAAGGTCACCGAGCTCCCTGGTGTACAAGCAGGCTCATGACTGTGTGCGCTGGCCAGTGTGTTACAGCAGCCCCACAACACTCAAGACCCCTGGGTTTGACTCTGATTATACTTCATCCCCAGATCACTCCCACTTCTTCACCTCAATCCTATCGGCTCTTGAAAGAATCACTCAGTAGCTTATATTAGCAGCCAAGTGGAGCCTTAAAGATGCTCCAGGACAAACAAGAAGAGTCAGGCCAATTTCCCCTGAACCATTTCTGGAGGACTATTATTAAAAATTATTATTAAAAATTATACATATGATATGAGCTAATGTTTTTAACATCATCAAGCCTACATGCTTTATGTCATTCTCTTGATAGAAGATAGATATGATAATAGAAATATAGACACAGGTACAGATATAGATATAGGTATAGATGCAGATATAGATAGATCCATCTATCTATCATCCATCAAGAAACAAAGATTAGAGCCTGGAGAAAATGTAACAAAATATGAGCAGTGGTTTTCTTTGGATTATGGACAATGGGTGGTTACCACTTTCTTATTTAAACTTTTCTACATTTTCCAAATGTCTATCAGTAAGCATGTATTATTTTTATGATACAACAACAAAACTAACTCCTCCTCCTTTTTTAGAGTCATCTAGTACAGGTCAGCAGATTTTTGTCAGTTTGCTCCAGCAAGAGTCCTCTGCATTCCTGTCTACCATTACCTTGGCTTGTTTCCTGATCTTCAACACCAACTCCCAAGCACAGTGTTTAATAGCTCTCCAACTGAGTTCCTGGGATTTCCATGTGACCTCCTGCTATGGGCTGATACAAGCCCCAAGGTCTGTGAGTGGCCACATTGCAGTTGTATAGATTCTCCACTGCACAACACCATGGTTACACTGAACATAGATGACAATGTGAATGGCACCGCCTGAGTTGTGCAGTGCACAGTCCATACAACCATACATGATGGTCCTGTCTGGTGCCCCGAGCCACTGTCATAAACATTTTGCTGAGTAAAGTGCCACTCAGAAGAATGAAAGTAGCTGGGCTTGGGGGGGCCATATATCTAATTTATCACAGTATGGGCTCCAAAATCAGATTGCCTCAGTTATACACTGACTCTATACCACTTAGTGGTTGAGTGACCTCAAAGTACCTAACTTCTCCATTAATACTGTTTCACTTTCTTTACCTATAAAGTGAGATAATACTAGTACTTACTCACTAATGTTGTCTGGAGGATTAAATGCAGTTATTATAAAGCACTTAATAAATTTTCTATCCCATGATAAGTGCTCAATAAATGTTAACTATTGTAACAATGATTTCCTTGGAAGTTACACACAGAAACCTAGAGACAAGGTCATCATACTAGTTAGATCTTGCATCCTTAGCTTTTTCTGAGTGGGATGTGTGTGGGGTTGAGGGCAGCAGAGGAGGGGTGAGTTCCATGGGGTGAGAATTGAATCACGGTGCTCCCCAAGGCAGCACAGGGTTCAGAGAGCCTGAAGGTCAAGCTGAATCAGGTTGGCTAGGGTTGCTGCCTAAGAACAGACACCAACAGCAAAGGCAAAAGACACAGAGGAGGTGGGGGTTATGAGCAAGGCTGGAACTTCTGATGGAAAAGGTGCTGGGGCCTCAGGGGAGGCAGAACCAAGGGTGGGGGAGGGGCCCACAAATCGTTGCTGGGACCCCCTTGGGATGCTCTCACCATGTAGAGAGTGGATCTGTTGGACCTGCTTAAGTAGTGTTAAAGACTTTTTCTTTCTACAGTAATTAGGACTGGCTCCAGCTGTGAGCTTTGAAAACAACCACAGTCACAACAGCTTGAACAAGATAAAATTTACTTCTCACTCAAGTCAAGGTGTAAAGGTAGAAATTCCAAGGCTGATCTGTGACCCTGCTACTTCAAGCTCATACCTCCACTTTCTCTAGGTGTGGCCTCATGCTCAAGGTCCACTTGGCATCTTCATCAGGGCAGCAGATGGACGAGATGAAGAAGGAGGGGTGGGGGACGAGGGGTAGAGTGGAGCACTGCCCGGATTCCCAGAACTCAGTCCGCACAACCACTCCACCTGCACCCAGAACTCAGTCACTGGCACAGCTGGATACAAAGAAGGTTAAGGCAATGTCCTTTTTATTCTGGATGGCATATTAGCTTCCTGTCACTGCTGTAACAGATTGCCATAAACTTGATGGTTTGAAACAACATAAATTTATTCTCTTACGGTTCTAGAGGTCAGGAATCTGAAATAGGTCTCACTGGCATAAAATCAAGGTATGGACAAGACTGGGTTTCCTTCTGGAGGCTCTCGGGAAAATCCATGTCTTGCCTTTACTGGCTTCTGGAGGTCACCCACATTCCTCAGGCCGGGGCCCCCTTCCACCTTCAAAACCAGCCCTGGACAAGCAAGTCTCTGTCCCAGGGCCACTCTGTGGGTCTGACTCCTCTGCCACCTTCTTCCCCATTTAAGGATTTCTGTGATTACAAAGGTCAACCTGGATACAGAATCATCTCCTTATTTTAAGGCCACCTGACTACCATCCTTAATGTAATCTATAACCTTAATTCCCCCTTGCCATGGAACATAACATATTAATAGGTTCTGGGGATTAGGATGTGTACATCTTTGGGGGAGTATTAGTCTGCTTACCATGGCAGCCATGGCAAAATAAAATTCCATCACTAAAGAAGAAAGGCAGGAGGACAGGCCACACTCCCCAACAGGGCTATGATCTCAGAGAGCAGGTGTCACAACCCCTGCCCCCTGGCTCTGTCATGCTGATGGCACAGGAGGTGCTCACTGCGGAGGAGGTCATCCTTTGCCTGGCATCTCTGAGGGATTCCTACCCGACGTGCAGTCCAGGTGGCACAGGTGGGACAGCCCCCATCCTCTCCCGTTCTGGTGGTATTAACCAGAATTCTCCTGGGTGGAGTGATTGCTTCAGGACATGGGCATGTGAGCCAAGCCAGGTCAACTGTGCCATTCCTGATACTTGGGCTGGTATTTTGGGAATGATGCTCTCCCTTATTTCTAGGATCACCAGATCTGAGGACAAGTGAAGCTGAGAGGTGCGTCTGGCCACCTTTGTCACCGCTGAGAAAAAGCCTGCCTGGTACTGAAGCCAACACAGAGGTGAGCAATGACGTGAAATGGAGAGAAACAGACAGAGGCAGAGGGGACCTCCAGCCATGCCCACAATCTGAGAAGCTCCTCAGAGCTTTTCCCGCACATGGGCCAATAAATTCCCTCTGTCCTTTTATTTTTCCTTAGATTAAGCTGAGTTTCTTTCACTTACAGCCAAGTGTCTTGACTCAAGAAATACCTGTTGGGGCAAGTCATAACTTCTTAGAGCCCTGAATTGTCTCCTAAATCCCAGTTCTCAAATGCTCGAAGTCAGTAATCAAGACTCATGAGACACTTTCAGCTTTTATATGCCCTAGTAGATATTCAAACATCCTGGCCTCACTTGGCTTTAGCTCAGCCTAAAGGCATCTACAATGTCCCCAAGTCACCTACTCTGTACGGGGTCCTTTCTGGCAGCTAGACTCTTCTTTATGCATCCACTGGGAACACTAACAAATACTCTGGGGTAAGTGGAGACCTCCGTGGCTCTTGTAAGGACATCCACTTGGAAACTCGTGACAGCAGGAAAAAGCAAGGATGTGAGAGAGACAGAAAGAACAGCTTTCATTCTTTGAGTGGCAGCTGCAAGAGCCTGCAGTCATTTGCTCTCTCCCACAGCCCAGCCCAGCACAGCTTTTCCTGGCCTGGGTCCCTCTCCACAGTTTAGCTCTTGGTGCTGTTCCAGATGAAAGACACTCCTTGAAATGCTACCTGAAGCAGGAATACCACTTTTAGGGAATCCAGTCATTGAGAAAGACATTAAGGAGAAACAACCAGGCCCTAACCACCCACTGTCCAGGATATCAGAATCAGAGCCCTTCTGAGTTGCAATAGGCACAAAGGAACTAATGAATTTTACAAAGCACCTGGGAAGCTGGAATAAAAGTGTTTCATTTCAAAATTCCTGCCAGTAGTGTGCCTGGCTGGCTAAAGAGAGCAGCTGTGGACATCTCTTCCCACACTTTGTTTACCAGCACTTTTAAGTTTTCCCAGGTGAATGGGACCTCTGCTATGCAGGGCTGGAAAGCCTGTAAGACCCATCTGGATTCTGATGCCTGTAAAAAAAAGCAACACCCTCTTAGGTCATTCCTTAAGTGAAAAATTAATCCTATTAACCTTGGTATTTTGACTAAAATCACATGTAAAATCCTAGTAATAACTAGCAGTTGCAGAATGCTTCCCACGTACCAGACATTTTACACCATTATCTTCTCTAGACATAACTTCAGCCTACCATGGGGGCTTATTATCCCCATTTTACAAACCCAGAAAGGGTAAGTCACTTGCCCAGAGATTCACTTACAAGGCGGTATATGCTCAAAACCAACCCAATATTACTGAATGAGTTTGTCAATAAAATGTACCTAGCAGTTACTCAAAACAAATGGCTCACTGTCAACATATGTTGAGAGTGTACATCCCTGCTTCCCATGGAACAGCTCCATCTTTATTTATCTTCTATTTGAATCTGTTCTGAGAAAAGTCCCTTGGTGACAACATAGTTTGACCACCACTGGGGTTGTAAAAAGAGTCCAGATCCTGGGGAGAGAAAAGGCCTGGGATTAAATTCTGGCCCACCCACCACCTCACTGTGAGACCTTGGATAAGTCAAATTACTAGGCTGAGCTTCAGTTTTCTCATATGAAAATAGAGCTAGGAACCTACCTTTCTGGGTTTTTGTAAGGATTTGGGGTAATATTTGTAAAGCATGCAGCACTGAGCACACGTAAGTGCTCATGGTGTGGTGTTGACAAGTAATCAGGTACAATAAATAACTGATGGATCTGAGACGGAGTGATGGGTCCGATGAATGAGAGGATGGTGAGGGCAGAGAATCCGCTGAAAGAAGGCCTGGGAGAGGGTGCCCTTAAGGGACCGGATGGCCAGAAGGGAGGGAGGGAGGCTACAGAGTGGACCAGGGGCTGTAGACGGAGAATTAAGAGTCAAGGAAGATGAAGGATTCCATTACCAGTGGGCCAAGGCCTCCACGCCCTGGAACCCGACAGCTGGCTGGAGGCAGAAGCCCCTGTAAGACCTCTCTTCCAGCACCAAGACTCTGAGTTGATTCCCATGCAGAGGGACTGAGACCCAAGCAAGTGAACTTGCTCACTTGCTCACTTGCTCTTCCATCACCAGATAAACAGCCCCTCTGCCTCCTCCCCACCGCATCCCCACACAGCTCTCCAGGAGACTGAGTAGAAACGTTCTCTAATGCCTCCTGTCCTTGCAAAGCCCTGGGAAGCAGGCCCTTTAAAAAGCAAGTGTTCAGCCTCACAAACATGTCATAAATCCATAACCAGTTCTTCACATTCTTTGTGTTTTTATGTGATACATCTAATATAGGCCAACCCTTGACTTTGAACCCACATCTGCTAGGTCCAAGTTACTAAGAAGTGGCTGTTCACAGGAGATTTTATTACTACTTATTACCTTTGTGTGGACTGGGCAGTTGCTTCTTTCTCATTTACCTCCAAGAAAAATATGTTCCCTGATGCACTCAGACAAAACACTGTATATATTTAATATACTTTTTACTTTTCTGAAGAAGTTGCTCTACTTCTGGTAAAATACTGTCTAACCTGGATCTCCTAGTGGCCAGCTATCCTTAATGGTTTCAGAGTAGCGGCCAGTGCATAGGAACCTATGTCTGTTTCTTTCTCTCAGAATGAATGTGCTCCAGACAAGGGCCATCTGATTGGGCCTAGCAGGCCCATTGCAAATTCTACCTATAAGATTCATGAACCACAAAATGGGAGGGGAGCCAACTCGTGATTAACCAGCATTCAACCAGCTAGAACCCTCAGTTAACCAAAACTTTGTACTTGACATCAAAGGAAAGAAGTTAATACTGAGGAGTTAGCTTTAGAAACAAACACCTTCCAGTGTCTGTTATAGCTAATACTTACTGGGAGTTTATGGGGTGCCAGACACAATGCTAAGGAGTATATATATATATACTATCTAGTAATCCTCACAACCACCCTTGAAAGAAGTGATGTTATCGTCCCCATTTTACAGATCAGAAAACTGAAATTTAGAGTGTGGTTAGGTCACCTGCCCAGTCACACAAGACTGCCCTTGGGTCCAGGACTCTGACTCTAGGACCCACAAGCTTAACTTACACCATCCTGTTCTAGAAAATCAGTAAATTCAGGTCCAGTGTTTACACCTTCAACAGAGACATCTACAACTAAGAAGAGCCTACTCATGCCTTCTTTTTACAGTTGAGGAACTGGATTCCCAAAGAAAGGAAAGAGTCAGCCTGTGGGCACCCAGCCAGCAATTGAAAGAGTCAGTATTTGAAACAAGGTCAGCCCTCAGGGCAGTACTCAGAGCATGCACATTCAGAAGGATTGCACAGCCACGTTCCTCAGTTTCCATAACAGCCCTCTCTGCCATTCCTGGTGCTCATCAAAATAGGACAGTGATATTTTGGACAGATTTCCAACAAGAAAATTTGGAGGGGCATTAAGTTAGCTACTTAATTAACTTTTTAATTTATCAGTCAAGTAGCAGGATCTAGTTGAAGGTTCCTTTGGGTGTTAGATTCAATAAATCAACATAATAGCTACATTCATTAAGTGCACACAGTGCACCAAGTCCTGACCCATTTACACATTTTAACTTAGCTAAACCTCACACAACTTGATGACGTGGCCTAATAATATTATTCCCATTTCACAGGTGATGACATTGAGGCCCAAAGAAATTAAGCACTTGCTCAGGGACTACTGATTCACCTAATATTTGTATATTACTGTTTCCATGTATATTTTCTTATGTGCTGTCATAACAAGCTTGTACTTCACAGATGAATGATTTATTCTTTTTATCACCTCCACATTAGAGATGGAGGAGCAAAGCTTTGTCTTGGCCCTGTCACTTTCGAGCTCTGTAAGCCTGTGCTTTACCTCTCTAGGTCCCAATTTCTATAACTTTGTCAGGGTAGAACTGGATTCTCCCTAAGAGGCCCCCGGCTGGAATACCCAAGATAACAGAGAGATGGCCTTGATCTCTGGAATGTACTTCTCCTGTTCTAACAAACCTATAGTCTCTTGGCTTAAGTATGCAGAGGTTGGCATCTCCTTACTGGTTGTGAATAATTATGCAGCTTAATTATCCATGTGCCCCAGGGCACAGGAAGATGTGTGCATTTTTACACTGGTCCAATCAAAACTGCTTAATTCAGATGAGGTCTCTCCCATGGTACAATAACTCTGTCTCTATGAGCACCAGATGGGTGATCTGGGGTCAGCTTTCCTTGAGGTGATGTTGAGAAATGACCCACGGAGTTCACTCATGAAAAGTGCCGGGGACATTAACCAAGAAAAAGGCCACATGTTTCTCAAGATAGTCCCATTTAGTGTAGAGGGTAGCATATGAGCACTGCCATCAGGCCACTACTATCAAAGTTTAAAGCAGCAGGGAAATGCTCCAGTCGCAAGTGCATGTCAAGATCAGAGCCTGAAGATCTCATGTTTTTCTGGGTATTTTTGTTTCATCTTCTCTTTTTCTTAAGGCACTTAATTCTGTTTATTTAAAAGGGCACTATGTTCTAGCAGGATTTGCTTTTAAAATAAAAGGTAAGGGGTAGATAAGAAACTAATAAGCCTCTTGAGTACATGATGACCTGTCATAGCTTTGACACCTTACATTTTGAGAGTGGGGAGTAGATGAAAAATAACACACTAAGGCTTTCCCTGACTCAAAAGGTTGAGAGAACTGGGCATTTTGTCAGAAGCTAGTAAACAACTATAATGTATCCCTTTTAGAGAGGGCTGGCTTTCCATCTATTACTAGAATAAAAATTATTTTTTTTCTACCAAATCTTGCTGTCCTAGAGAATTCCCTACTAAAAGTGCTGGGGTAAGTCCGAGCCCACGGCCACTACAGATGCCTACAAGGCCAGATACTCACTTTCCCAGCTTCCCTTGCAGCTAAGCCACGACCAATCAGATGGACCCATAGACTCAATCAGAAACAGGTATTGCGGAGAAGTAGAGCCAATGGAAAAGACACTGGTGAGGCCAGCAGCAGTGTCTGAATTCAGAGACAGGGATGGCGCAGTGGTACATTGGCAGTGTCCCCTGTTCAGAGGGGATGTCAGAAGTATCCTCACCAGGCTGCTTCTCAGCACGATTTGGGCCTTGGTCCTGGTGGCCATCTTACCTCCCTCATTCCAGCTCATTTGCTAATCCTGGGTCTTTCTGCTGATTCTATGAGCTCTTCAATAGCCTTTTGATAATTTTTTTTTCTCACATCAGCCAGAGTTGGTTTCTGTTGTTTATAATTAGGAACGCTGATGGATACACTAGTTATGGGACTTGGGCAGATGACTTAATCTCCCTGACCCTCAGCTTCTCCATCTATAAAATGGAGTCATACTCCTGCTTTTCATTTATTCGTTCTGCAAATATGTGATCTTTAACTACCTACTAGCTGCTAGGTATTGTCTAAGCTCTCTTGTGTTCAAAGGTTTATAATCTGATGGGAAAGACAGATATTAACAAAACACCACAGAAATAACTTACTACAATTATGTAAGATTCTAGGGAAAATTCATAGCAGCATAAGTCATAATAGCCCCAAACAAGGCAAATATATATCAACCAATGAATGGAGAAACAAAAGATGGTATATCCATACAATGGAATATTATTCAGTCTTAAAAGGGATTGAAGTATTGATTTGTGCTACATGATGAACCCTCAAAACATTTACTAAGTGAAAGAAGATAGAAACAAAAGACCATATAATGTATGATTCCGTTTATGAGAAAAGTCCAGATTAGGCAAACCTATGGAGACAGAAAGTCTATTCGTGGTTTGCAGGGGCTAGGATGAGGGCCGAATTGGGAGTGATTGCTAAAAGTGACAGAGTTACCTTTGGGGTGGTAAAAATGTTCTGGAATTAGGTAGTAGCGAGGGTTGCACAAACCTGTGACTATACTAAGAACCGCTGAATTGTACACTTTAAAAGAGTCCATTTTAAGTACGTGTAGTTTCTCCCTAGAGGGCTCTCACTCTTGTTCCATTCCTCCTCACTGCTTCCCTCTGTGCCCTGTCTCTCCTAATGCTGACAGTCTCCCTCAGTGGTGCTCCGAAAAATAGCGTCTGATAACCCTAAATGCACACACTTCTGGCTTAGCAGCCCCTTTCAGAAAGAACTCCCTCTCCCCGGGTCTCTCTAAATCAATTCCAGAAAGGATCCTGATTGGCTCCGCTGAGGTCACATGCCCATCTATGGACTAATCACATGTTGGGGAGAGGAGGAATGAGTTGGTAGAACTATGACTGGCTCAGCCTGGTTACCTGGCAACTCCTGTAGACAGGGAGGTGGTGGACACAGTGATTAACAAGCCCCACCAGAACCATGTGGATTGGGGGAAATTTTCCCCCAAAGGAAGGGAGAGGCTGTTACTAAAAGATGGGATGAGATGGTGTGCTTGACAACCAATATCTATCATGCTTCACCATGATGACTATAGAAAATAACCTGTTCTAAAGGCTCCAGAAAAGCCTCCCTAAGAATATTTAAGATAAGACCTAGAGAGTGAATAAAAACTGGTGAAATAAAATCCAGTATCTGAGGAAGAATGCCACAGGTGGAGGGAATACCTCTCGAGATAAGATATGTTAAAATGCATCATCAGCTCTAAATCAGTAAGGAGTTAAGTTACTACTCCAGGACCCAGGAATCCTGCCTCCCAGACTGGGTCTCTCTCTGTTCTGCAGAGCTGTGGCTTCAAACACCCTCTGTCTCAGGTTGCCTGCAGCAGCTCCATCCTGAAAGCCATCACTGCCGGTGAGCAACGTACATGAGTCTTGAAGACTCTCCAGCTGTTTGGTATCACAAGCAAAATAAATGCCATTTCATGTCTAATGTTCCAGCCCTCTTCCCACATAAAAGTTGCAAGCAGATATTTTAATAGTTTTCACTTTCATCTAGGTAAGACTGTGCTAAGGGTGATAACATCAGCTCGAACACACTGCTTGCATCTTGGAACACTCTGCACAGCAAGTTTGTTTTGTTTTGTTTTAATGTTAAAAGGGAGGGTCGGGGGGTTGCCAGACTGTGCTGACACAGATGCACAGACTTTATGGGGCTGGAAGAGAACATAAGTCATCAACACGTTCACCTTAAAGACAGGGAAATCAAGAAGTACTAACAGGCGTCAGTGACCTGGTCAGAGCCACACAGATGCTCCTGTCTCCTCAGCTGCCCGAATCTGGCTAAGTCAGGACACATTTGGTTGCAAATGACAGAAGCCAGTGAAAAGTCCACAGGCAGGGGCTCAAAAATGTCGTCAGGACACACTCTCACTCTCCTCTTTAGGTAGACACTGTCCTGGACTGCCCAGGACTGAGGGCCTTCCTAGGATATGGGGCTCTGTAAGCTTTAAAATCAGGACAGTCTGGGACGAATGGGTCACTCTCGTCTCTCTCTTCAGCTGCGCTGTCCTCTGTGCTTGCTCCAGTCTCTCCATCTGCTTTCCTGCCTGCAGCCTCAGGGTATGCCCTACCCTCTCAGCACCTCCTGCAGGAAAGAGCCTCCCCGATTCCGTTTAGAGAAATGACTACACAAGCCCACACACTGGTCACTGTTCATTGCTATCATTTGATGCCTGAGTATGATGCTTGGAACAGTATTACAAGATGATGCTTGGAACAGTAAGATAACATGCATTCTACATATGAGATATATACAAGATAAATAGGTGACTGATAGATAACTGTCTAACAAGATGTACAACCCAGGAACTGTGTAACAAGATGGTTCTGGTGGCCCAGTAAGAAATTGTTCTGGAACCTAGATGTCAGATCTAGATGAAATATCTTGACAAAGGCACATTTGCAACCATTTAAAGTGATGCTGAAGGAGTTTTGACAGGACTGCACCTGGAGAGGCAGAATCCCATCACCACAAACTCAAATGCATCTCCCAAGAGGAAATGGAGTGACTCAAACACCCAGCACATCCTCCAGCCTGAAGCTTCCTGCTCCACTTTGCTGAGAGTGTCCCCCCATGCTCGTCACAAAAGACTGTGGTATCTACAAGACTGAGGGTCAGTTTCCCCAGAAGGGCTCACCTGGGCCACATGCCCACCTGTCACCGGCACCCCCCTTTGATACTTAACAGATGTGCACTGGTGGAGCTCCACCAGTGCACATCTGTTAAGTATCAAAGGGGGGGTGCTGTTGCCAACAGAAGGGGTCAAGGGATTTCTGAGTAATCAGAAACAAGCCTGTCTCCCACCTTTGCGTGCGGCTTAACCCTGCTGACCTGGCATATTAATCTCCCGGCCATTGTGAAGGTGACCCACGTAAATGGTAGAGAATTTTGGGTTTAACATGGCAGAGTGGAAAAGGTGAGGACGTGAAGTCAAAAGAAGACAAGGGTGGGGGTTAAACCTCCTCCTTGTCCCTCACCAGCTGTGCTGAGTATTTCCCGTGTACCCCTCCAGACCCAGCTCTCTGCCCTTCTCTGCCTTGCTCTCCTCCGGAGCCTGCACCAGTGGGCTCTGTTGCCTTCTAGCTTCTGGTCGGGCTTATCAGTGGGAGGCACAGGGGAGACTGAAAGGCAGGAAAAAAGTGAGATCAGGGCATTTATTCCCCTTGGCTCCTTTCTCCCAAGTCACTGGGACTTGGCTTTACCTTTCTACAAAGGCCACAGTTTCTGTCTCGTGGCCGTCTCCTACAGTCACGGCTCCTCACTCCTGGCTCCTGTAAATGCCCCCGCCACTTGCCCCTGTGAGCCAAGGGGCAGCAATACTCCTTCCCACTGTATCCCCACTGCGTCCCCACCATCCTTTGTTAGTTTCCCTTACCCTGCCCATACCATCATAAGTTGTTCCTTTACTAAGCTGTTCTCACCTCCCCATCTGAGTGGGCCATCTGTTCCCTGCAGGGACCCCGAGTGATATCCCAGCTCAGAATGAGGATAACGTTTCTTGCCTCTCATGGCAGTTATGGGATAACATATGGAACCCAACATGTTGCCTGGCACATGGCAGACATTACTGTCTTCCATCATCAGAATGAGCTCCTCCAGCCCACGGACCTCATTTTATTCATCTCTGAATCAGCAGCATCTAGCTCTGTGCATGCTTCACTCCATGTGCTCAATGAATGTTATTTTATGGGTTGTCAGTCTGGTGTTGACCCTTCTCCCTTCCCTTTGGTTCTGTAAATTAAGTAAGAAAAATAAGGTAGCACTTACATCGTCCTCTGGCATCTACCAATCCCAGAGCTTAGACTGTTGGTCTGCATGTTGTATCTTACATTTTTTCATTGTTGCCAAAGGAACTATTTTGCCAGCCATGATCCAAGTGCTTTCTCTAGAAAAACCCTGCTAAGGAGGAATGCCACATAAACATGGTGGTCCTGCTCCAATATCTGGAGACTTGCTACAGTATTCGGAAATGCACTCTGGAAATACTGGTTTCCTCAGCACTAGGGGTCCTAATGCTGCTTTAGCCTTTACAGCTGTTTAAAGCACAAGGAGATAGAGTGCCCTGTCCATGAGGATGGACACACTGGTCTCTACGTGTCCCAGCATTGCAGGGCCAAACACTACAGAAGATTCTCACCTCATCTCCAAAGGGCTCTCTGCCTTCCATACAGCAGGCCCTGACTTGCTCTCCAGCCTCATTTCCTATCTCTCTCCATGCCACCCCTGCTCCAGCAAAACTGAGTCAACGCCTTCTCCCAAATGCCATGGGCACTCTCAACCCTGCAAGGCTTTGCCTTCCACCCAAATGTCATCCTTCCTTGTCCTTTATCTAGTGAAATGACATTTAGCCTTCAAATGTCACCTCTTCTATGGAACCCTTCATGATTTCCCCATAACAGAGTAAATTCCTTCCTCCTCTAGGCTCCTCTGCTATTTTGTACACAGATACCATACATTATATTTTATTGCAATAGGCCTGTCTCCCAATAGATGAGCATAATCTCTAGCACTTATTAAGTATCTACTATGTGCCTGCTGTTCCATGCACATCTCATTTACTTCTCACAGCAAGTCTGCAGTAGGTCTCCAAACTGCAAATGCCATGACTGCAAACGCAGAGACCATCTGAGTAGGTATTTTGTGGTGCTAGGTTATTGTTTTGTTTTGGGGTTTTGTGCTTGTCTATTTTTTGGGTTTTTATTTTGCTTAGTTTTTGCTTTTTTGTTTGTCTTCAGTGTATTTTGGAGAGTTTTTTTTTTCTTTTCTATGCATTTTTTCTTTCTGTCTTATATCTCCAGTGCCTAGCATTGGCACACAGTAAGCGTTCAACAAATACTTGCTGAATGAATGAAAGTCAGTGTTAGTTCTACTTATGGGAACACCCAAAAGCGGAGACTTGAATGAACGTGCTCATGGCTCTCTTGCTGTGCCCCGTTTGTGCCTGGTAGACAAAGGCCACCTTCATTCATCTTTGTTTTAGTACCAAATAAAACCTTGAAGAAGGAATAAATGAGTGTTTGCTTACAGCATATGCATATTCCAAGGGATTACAATGATGACAGCTAATTGACAAAAAGGTAGAATAACACTAAATCCTACCACATGAGCATCAACTTTCTCATTTATGACATAGAAATGATGTTATCTGCCATAACTGATGATGGGAAGAAAGTATATCTGCCTAAATTTCTAAGATTAAAGAGACTTAAAATAACCCCTTCCTCTTCTTTTGTTATTATCCCTGGCCTGACTTCTTCCCAGAAGGCTGCATGTAAATCAAACATTTGTAGATCAAACTGATTTAAATACTGTAGGAACCCTTACTTTTTCAAGAAACAATAGCTTGTAGGAAAATGAAGAGTGCTTTAATAAAATAAATAAAATGGTAATTATATGCTTCAATCTGCTCCTAATTTGTATCACACAGAGGCGCAGCAGGTTTAAATGGTTTAACGTAAGAGATTATAATGAAGGGAGCAGTTAAAGAGATGTGGATAGAGTTCAGGGATTTGACAAGAAATTAGGGCAGGAAGCTGTTGCTACCTCTGGGTCTTTATGGGCAAAAGAAGGGAAGTGATTTTGCAAAATCAATGAGATGAAATGAGGGCAGAGGAGCTGCCTGGCAGCAACCAAGATTATGAAAGGGCTAAAACTGTGGTGCTGAAGCAAAGAGGGAAAGAGAAATAAATCTCTCTCTCTAATCTTTGGCTAGTAACTATCATCAACCAAACCCAACCAGAAACCAGAGAACAAGGGAGCCCAGGGGAGGTGGCTTGTAGGGCTCAGCCTCCTGGCACCTGCAGAAGGACAGGGAGCAGGTTGGAGGGAAGGAAAGGGGCAGGATGCTGAGAGTAACCTGCATGATCTGCCACTTTTGCATCCATCTTGCCCCTCATTCAGATAAAGAAACTCATCCCCAACAGCACTGAGACACCAAGTCCAATAAACTGCCGTGTCATGGTAAGGAGATGCCCAGGCATTCACACTCGCCCATGGAACCTGAATCGCAGCATATCCTTCACTCAAGGTAGCAGAAAGGCGAGCAGAAAAAGCAAACTATGAGAACCAGAAAAGACAGCTACCGTCAAACCTCCCTTGCTGGTCACGAAATGAAAATCACTGATCCTTCTTCCACTGCCTTTCCACCTTCTCCTTTCCCTCGACATCTCAGGTGGATGGAGTTTTCTACCCAACAGGATGAGTCCACCCACTCATTTCCACAGGATCCACTAAGAGCCCTTAGTGACCCGTACTTACTGGGCTGTCGGTTTTCCACTAACCATGACTATTGTATATGAGAGGCTAAGAGGTAACCCAGTGAGTCTTCTGGGCTCTGATAGGCTTTTCTTGCCTTCACTGGGTGACAGCAACCTAATTTCCCTTGCTAATCAGAATCAGTCTCTCCAGTCAGTACAGTAATCTTCTTTCTGCCTGTTGGTTCAATGGCATGAGGAACCCGAAATGGCCAGGGACGGTTTCAGCCTCAACTTTAACGGAACTACGTTTCCATGTTCCCTGGTGGAAACCAGGGCCTCCAAACACAACAATCCAAGATTTCAGGGATGGGAAACCAAAATGTTCTAAGTGGGTTGTTAGGTGTAATAGTTTAAAAATGAGATGGGGTACCAACCTCCCTGCTTGGTTCCAAGACTGCATGTTCTGGACATGGGGGACCACTATGTTTACCACATTCTATGGAACAGGAGGCCCAAACTTTTAAGATGTTATTCCCCAGCAGTCTTTAGGAGGTCATTCTATAGTTCTGTCAAGCACCTGAGTGATGGGTTACACAGTAACATCAGCAAATTTTGTCAGCAAGAGCCCAGTACTATATTTCTTTTGCCATAAAGTGAATTCCTTGTTATTTAGGGGTGATACTGGGTAGGATACCACTACAATCCAAGTCCCTCCAGACTACACCATAGCAGTTATATTTACAACCAGTCAGCTATGTCTCTGGTCCTGATTCTCATTTACATAAAAGAAGAATTTTCTTCTTCAGGCCTAGCCGTCCATTTTCTCTGTCCTTACTCTGTTGCCTTCATGCAACCTTTGGGAGGCAGAATGGCATCCTCAGGAGAGCACAAGTCTGGGGTCAAAAATCCTGGATTCAAAGTCCAGCTCTGCCACTCATGAGCTGTGTGATTCTAACTATGCAGTTTCCTTGCGAATAAAATAGTGGTATTATATGTACCTTGTAGGATTTGGGGGTAAACTAGATAAACCAATATAGATAAAAGTCAGACCCACAATAAGCCTTCAAAAAACATGACTCCCTTCCTCCTGCCTTCAAACTTAATTCCACATCCAAAGCATCAATTTTCGAAACTGTTTATAACACAATGTATACCTTAGGGAAATTTATAAAATGCCACCCATTGAACTTTCTCTGGACTCAGCCTTGCTGCCCTGATGATGCTCATGCCATGGATTTATAAGAAAAATCTACAGTGCTATGCATTTCAGTTCATCTCCTACCTTCACACATGGACAGCTCAACATTCTTCTCTGTCTCAATGTTTTTAAATCTGCCAGTTTTAACTAAGCCAAAATCCCCTGTCTGGGCTTACATCCAGTTTTCTCAGCAAATGATTTCTTTTGGTAAGTCCTAATACTTACAAATCATCCTCTCTGGTCTAATTCAACCCTTGGCCCGAGTGCACACATCAGCACGAGACTGCGGGGACCTGGGAGGAGGTGGGGCAAGTGTGTGTTTGTGTGTTACCAGCCTCTGAATACCTCTCCCATAGCAAGTCCCACACTGCACGGTTATTATTTGCAAGCAACAGAAATCAACCCTGGCTCTCCTGAGCACAAAGATTTTATTGGAAGACTACCAAAATCCATTGCATTGGCAAGAGGGTATACAGTCATGGAAAGCTGAGGCGAGAACGGACAGAGCCCAAGAGGGCCAGACGGCCAGGACCATGGTAAAGCCGCCGCAGCAGGGTCAGCACCCCTCCAACAACACTGCCAGGAATACCCTCCAACAAGGTGTCACCAGCCTCCTGCCGCTACTCCCCCAGACAGCATGTGATCAATCAAGCCTGAGTCACATGCTTGCCCCTGGCTGGACAGCAGGGAGCAAGAGCTAGTCCCTTTATGTCCTATGTTTGGAAGTCAGCAATACCTTCCACCAAGGCACAGTGCCTCCCCCTAAATCAGGGGCTAGCAGGTGGTATAACTAGATGGTAAAAGGTACATACAAAACACATTTTCAGCACCCACCCATTCACTTGTTGGTTTTAGGCAATTTCATCCTTTACTTACCTGTTTAAAAGAAAATTTATTTTAACTTATTTGTAGTAAGAATAGCACTATATGTATTTATAACATTTTTAAAGCCATGTGGAAATGGAAAATTTCATTTCATGGTACAGGACTGTGCGCTGTAACCACTGGCAGAGGAAAACCATCTTATTCAGATGGCTCAGATAGGTGAGAGCAAAAAGAGATGATCCCTTCCGGACATTGTTCCAAATGGAGTTCCTGCCTCTTCTCTGGGCAGGCCCAGGCAATCAGGAAGAAGTCCTTCCCCAGGGCAGAGGAAACACAGTGTTCTATTCTTGGCCCTGAAACCAATGAAAGTGAAGTCGCAGAACAATAAGATTGTCCTCAGCCTTCCATCCAACCATTTTTCATTTTTCACCTGAACTAGAATCTTGTAAGCCCTCCTCGGCACGTCCCTTTCTTCAGCCCCTGCATGTGATGGACCACTGAGTCCAGCAGTGTGTGCCTCCTACACAAGCCTCAGGTCCACCCCCTCCTCACCGCCCAGCTTCCTGGCTCTGATGTTCGCCATCAGTTACGATGTCCTCCTAGCCTGCCTCCTGTCTCCTGTCTGTATCTTCCATCCATCCATCGCTCTATCCGCCAAGAGATACCTACCTACAGCACAATCTACCCAGCTCATCCCCTGCTTACAGCTCTTCTGTGGCTCCAAGATGTCAGATAAAGCCCGGGCTTTTCACCAGTCCTCACTGAGCCCTCTGCAATGTGGCCCTGCCCCTCTCCATCCCCAGCTTGCCTCACTCTCTGGCTCACACTCTCAACTTAGCACACCACACAGCGCTCCCCTCCTCTTGCCCTGTTCCTCCTGTCTCCTCTACCTGGATGCCCACCCCTCTCCCATCTTTATTGCCATTTGCTTCATCAGTTCCTATTCATCCTTTAAGACCCAGCTCAGCAGCAGTTCTGAGAAGCCTTGCCTGACTATTTCAGTTGGTGTCCCAAGAAACCCCATGCCAATCTGTCACTGCACCTGCTGCATGGTTTTAGGGATACATACTTATGTGTCTCTCTCCTAATGGCCTTCCACTCCCTGAGGGTAAGTGTTCATCTCTGTGTTCCCTAAGCTGCTTTACAAAAGTACCAGGAACACAACAAGGGCATGATGTAGCCCTATTGAGGCAGTGAATGAAATTTTACAGCCTCTAAAGGGATCAAAAACAGGACCAAATACAGCCACTCCTTTTGCTTATTTGACAGGAGGGGGAAAAAATATAATTTATATACCATCTCTTCAATAAATACACAATTCGAAGACATTTAGCAAGGGGTTTTATCGAATTGCATTTTTAGCAAAGCAGATGTTTAAGATTAAATTAGTTCTTAAATTACTATCAACAGTAAACCCTGGTAGAAAATATGATGTCCCTAAGAGACTGAATTTTTCAGGCTGTAGTCAGAATGGAAAAGAAGATGAACATACTGTACTTCTTTTTAAATTACTTTCTTATTCCTGAAATGAATGTACTATTGTTTAAAAGAAATCATGGGTTCATTTTATTTTTACTGAATCATCTGAGGCAAACAGTAAAATGGTTTTTAGCTCATGGACCACAATTTCTAGGCTACAGCTTAGAAATTCAGTTCCATATACACTGAGACCTAATGTGTGCCAGGCATCAAGTATACAGTAGTGAGCAGAATAGATTCACTGACTTTTGCAGAAAACAGAACTTTTTGTTTCTGTGGGAAAATGATGGGTAAGAAACGCAGATATACAAACCACCCAAGAAAAAGGACAGGACTGAATTCTACTTTTCTATTTTCCAATGAAAATTTGTGATCATTAATTGTATCATAGAATTGTATATAGAATCTCTATAACACATGTGTATATAAAAGTGAAAACTGAACACTGAACACTTTAAGTGACTTCTTCAGGATTTGGCAAATCAGTAGCTAACTCAAATAAGGAAATACATTTAATGTGGCTCACAAGCCACTTCTTTAATCACTAGATTTGATGAATCAAAATACTAGGTGATTACTGCAATTTGTCAAAGTATAACAGGCAGCAGCACATCTGCATTCAATAGGATGGTCAGGTCAAGACTTACAAAGGCAAGTGATTTTGCAAATCTGCTGTTTTTCTAGGATCCTGCTTGGTTTTGAAGAATAGCCAAGAAATCCTTTTTCTTGTACTCTTTCAGCCAAACTCATTGATGAGAAGTCCTGATAAAACCCAATCACTGGAATGTGTAAATCAGAGGATTTGAATTTTACTTCCAAAGATACTTTTCTCAAGGACATTGCTCAATAGAGAGAGAATAATAGAATATTCTAACCCTACTCCTTTGGTCTCTTAGTGCCCAATTCCCAGGGCTGCTAACTAGCTCTATGTTCTTGTGAGGCTCTCTTTTTTGGGCCTTCTTACCTACCCTTCTCATAGGTAAAAGGAGGGAACTGGCTAGGTAACCTCTAAAAGTCTGTTCAAGCAGATCCTTGAATAAGTGGTTCACATATCTAAGCCTCAGTCTCTTCATCTATAAAGTGGGGATAAAAATACCTACCGTGCAAAGTTATGAGAACATTAGTGATAATAAGTAAACCACCAGACACGATGTCTAGATGAATTTCAGTCCAAACTATTTTTGCACATGAGAAATTGCTGAACTAAAATTGGCTACTCAACCTTTCAAGATACCATTTGAAAGATATAGATAGGCTGGTTTTAACCAATTCAGGCACTAATACTATATTTTAAAGCTTTACATCCATAACAAATTTAACATCCCTATTTTGTTTTAAAGACTCTAGACATCTGGGCTATTGGTGTAAATGTTGTGCTTTTATTCATTTCTCCCTATATTATATGAAAGTTAAAAGCCTGGTCTCCAAATCCTTTTTTGCTACTTATCAAAAGAAAGAAAATAATTTTCATTAAAATTGAAAAATTGTGCTATGTAAAAAAGGAGGATTACAGCAAAATGCCCTTGATGTTCTCTCAAAAACAGAACCAGGCCCACATTTGAGGAATACCAAATGATTCTCATTAAAGTAATGAGAATATTTTCAGTGACATGTGCCTGACCAATTTTAATTTAGTTGGCAGGACTCACGGCAGCCAGAGACCCAAAAATAACACACAGCCAGAAGTTCCTGCTGAAACACACCTAACAGATATATTTCACACTGTTTCAAGGATGCCCCACCCTAGACAGACAGGTTGTATGGTCATATGCAAACTATTTTGGCATTAAACTTACATCCCTTGTGACAACAGGGACAGGTTGAATTTAATATATTGAGTTTCCTTTAGCTCTTCCTTCAAAAAATTCACTCTAACTTGAACAGGGTGAGCCAATAGATTTGGTTGATTCCAGCCCCTGCCCCACCCAACAAGCTAAAGTTATTTTTAACTTACAACTACTGCTGATAAGTATTTTTTTAATACCCTTTCAGAAAGAGAAACTATGAAAAACAAAATGCCATTGCATTTCAGTGAGAAGTAGTCCCTCAGCCAAGCTATAAACGGATGTCATTTTTGGTTAGAAGCAATGGAGCACTTCTTATTTATCAAGTTTTTCAGTCCTTTCTACAAATGATTTCTCTGAACAGCCTTATGAGGCAATGGGCAAGCTAAAATTATGCTGTTTACCTTTGAAAATATAGTTTTCTGAACAGGATAAAGTTTCATTTCCATAGTTTAAGTGCAATAAATAGTAACTAATAATATGCAGGCTGTCATTTCATTGTACAATCCACTCCAATAGACATGTTTTCCCATATCTGGAAATTAGCTGAGTGAGGTATGCTCTATGTCCTCACAACGTAAAATTTGGTGGGAAAGATAGACAGGGATTTAAGCAAGGAAAAGATGGAGGTTCAAACTTTGCATAAAGATAATAATATTAATCACCATTGGCATTGGCACCATTATAGGTACTTTACACATATTACCTCAATAATCCTCTTAACACCCTCTGAATAATATTATTCCCATTTCACAAATGAGGAAAGAAGTGTGGCACAGAGAAGTTAAGGAACTTGCCTAAGGTCACACTGCTATTTAAGTGGGGAAGTATAATTTGAACCCAGTAAATGTGGCTTCAACTAGGGTCAACGAGAGACCTGGGTACCAACTTGGGTTGTACCATACACTAGCTGGGATATCTTAGTCTATTTAACTTCTCTGAGCCCCAGAATCCTCATCTGTAAAACAGGAAATGCCTGAAAGGCTTTTATGAGGAGTATTAAATAGGATTATGTTTGCAAACTGCTTGGCAAGTATCTTCAGCATAAGGGGAACAAGTGCATTAAAACATAGTTTTCTAAGATGCCACCTTTTGACCAACTTCCCTATTTGCCCCAACAACTGATATAGTACCACTCTTGGAGAATTCAGCTATGCAGGGTAGGACTGGGGATGGCCAACCCACTTCCTCCCTATCCTCCTATGTTCTTAGAGGTAATAAGATGTCAATAGGGGAAAACATGGGAATAACAGCATCCCAGGGTAATTCAACAACATTTACTGAGTTAGTTATTCATTGCCTGTTATGTACCAAGCACCATGACAGACATCATGGTGACCAAGCCCTCAGACACAACCTTACCCAGCCCTTTAGGGGAGAAGCACATATCGCAAAATTAAATAGCCAGCACACATCCCAGGTAATCCGTTATACGAAGTTTTTCAGGAGAGGCAGCAGTTCGGTGCCCACACAATGGAACTCACAGCTACAGTGCTCACATTGTGTGTACTGCTGAAACCATCAGGCCACACTGGTCCTCCCTAGGCTGGCCTTTTGAAATTCTTGGAGTATCCTTCTGCCTCTATATCTTCAGTCTGAAGCTATGAATAACACTGATACCTTCCCTTTGTGATTCTCAAATACTCTGCCACAATAAGGCTTCTAATCACAGAGCATCTGCAAAGTCAAGCAACATCTGATATGAAGGTAACTGTTTCAAACATGGCCTAGCATATTCTTTATCTTGAGGTGCTCAGAATTACAAGGTTTCCTAGTAGAAACTGTGTGTTTGAAAGAGTTTCAAGTTAAGATTTTTAATGTGTGAAATCTAAAGTAGTCACTCATACTTCAGAAGGAGCTTAGGGTAAGATATGATAGCCACAACTTTTTTTTTTTTTGAGAAGGAGGCTAGAGCTGAAGGACTAGGGACAAACACTGAGGCTTCCTGAGATTAGCTCTTAGCCAAAAAGTACCAAAAAAAATGTGATTTCCTACTTGTGCTAGAATTTTAGAAGTTAAAAAACACTTTCACAAACTTTCAGCCACTCAACCCTTTGTAGTAGTCAGCTACTGACACAATAATGCTTTGTAATAAAAGATCACAGTAATCTTTTTTTTTGAAGTATCATTGATATACAATCTTACATTGGTTTCACATGTACGACACAGTGGTTCAATAGTTACCCATATTATTAATTCCTCAACCCCTCTAGTGCAGTTACTATCTACTAACGTAGAAAGATGTTGCAGAATCACTGACTATACTCTCCATGCTGTACTACCATCCCTGTGGCCAACTTATACTGTGATTGTGAATTACACAACAATCTTTTACTGGCATGCAACCATAAACATTTATTTCTTGCTAATATATTGCGGGGCCACTGGGGCATCTGCTCCACATGTCCCGTCCTGGGACCAACGCTCAAGGAGCAGTGGCTACACATGATATGCTCTTGTCATGGCACTGGTAGAGACACAGAGGACAAGCCCAACCAGACAAGCACACACATCACATCCTCTGTGCACATCACATTCACCAGCATCCTATTGGCCAAAGCAAGTCACATGGCTGAGCCCAAGGTCAAGAGGGAAGAACATAACACCAAGAGGCCATGTGCCACGTGGGTGCACAGAATGACCAAAGAGGAGGAAGTGATACCAATAACCCCATTTTGCACTCTTCCTAAACAACCCTGAAAGGCAGGCATTCTCAGCTCTATTATTTATTGACAGCTAAGGACATCGAGCCTCTAGAATTTAAGAATCATTCATCCAGGCCAGGGAGGCAATATGTTGCTCTAGCAAAATTAGAACTCAAATATTCTGCCTTCTGTGGTTTCTACAGACATGTAGCTTACTAACTACTATGCAACTTTAAACGTCACATCCCTTAATTAGAAGCCCTTGCTGATAGATATTCGTGTTCTCCAAGAAAGGGCAGACCCAACCTCAGCTCATCTGTTAGCATGATCACAGTGTTGCTTGTTTGTTTAGGACTTTCTGCAGTGTTTTTACAAGTTATTTTTACTATTATTACACTAATAAATTATTTATGGTGGGAAACCTGAATCAGAAAACTCTGGTTACTTGAAAAACAGACTTTTTAAAAACAACTCCTCCCCCCTCCAGCATGTAAGCTCCCAAGGCACACATAATTTCTTTACCTACTCAGCCTTAAAGGTTACAGTCCCTGGGACAGAAGATATTGATGGCTGCACAGGAAGGAATATGGAAGAATCAAGCTTAACCCTAATTCTTGAGCATGGAATTTTCACTCTGCTGGGACTACTCTGAGCCATCTCATCGCAAAACAGATCAGACTGTGAAGCATCGTAACAAGTAGTCATGAAGGGCAAGAAACCACCCTGACACCAGCAGCCTCCCACATGCATTCACCCATTCAAACAGCAGACAGTTATTGAAGGTCTCCTCTGGGCCTAGCAAGATGCTGGGGCACCCCTCCAACAGACCAGCTCTCACTGGGTTTACATTCTGCAAAAATTACCTTCCCCCCAAAAAAGCAAAACCAAACAGGGTAATTTCAGATTGCAATAAGGTTGTAGACACTAGCCATGTGACTCCGGGTAAATCCCAGGCGTGACTTCTCTGGGTCCTCATCGGGCCAGCTATAGGCCTCCCACCCCGGTGGCGGTGGGCAGTTACGAAGATTAGGTTGATAGGCTAACGTCTGCCAGCTGCGGCGTTCACCCCACTTTAATCCCCATCATCAGGGCCGAAGGGCAATCTGGGCCCCTCTCCCTTAACGCTCACCAAAACTAAAAACAAAACTCCTGGCCTGTTATTTCCAGAGAGGACTTAACAGCGCAGAGGCCGCCGAGCAAGGGAAGAGAAGGAGGGCACAGTGGCTCTTCAGAACAGAAGCCCAGCGCCGGGCGCCCTAGAGCGAGGTGTGGACAGTGAGCGGGGCTCAGAACCCCTAACCTGCCCCCGCGGGGCTCTGCCCTGGTGGTCAGAGTGGGATGGGGACTGCCCTGCTCTCCACTCCCACCCCGAGAGAACCAGAGGTGCCCGGCTTCCCTCTCCTTCCTCCTTTGCCGCCCAGGAGACAGGCGTGACAGTGTGAACCACGTTAACAGCAGTTCGCGGGCAGGGTGGGGTGGCGGGACTGGGTGCTGCCCTACTCAGCCCAAGAGCCGAGTTCGGGCAGCGAGAGAGGCCAGGAGGCTGTGACGCACTGTGCCCAGAGCGCTGCTCCGACTGCGGGGCTTGATTATGACGGCTCGGGGTGCAAGGGGGACCCTCGCCGGGGAGGGACCCGGACGCCGCTCTGGCCTCCTCTTCCCTGCACTCGGCCGAGCCCGGAGCCGCAAGAGGACCGGGCGCGGCCTCCCGAGAGCCTGGCCCTGCTCTCCCCGGGCCGGCAGCTGCGCCCTGGCGGCGGAGGGGGGCGCGTGGAGGGGCCCGGGGCGGCCGGGCAGCGGGAGCCGCAGCCTCACTGCGCCGCGTCAAGTTTCCTCCCGCCTGCGGAACCACGGCCAGAGGAGCGGGAGCCGCGGGCGCTTCGGAAAACAGGCCAAGCCCACAAACAAAGCCACGTGGCCTCCGGGCTGAGGGGGCCGGGCTAAGAGCGGGCGGCTCTTCCGGCAACACAGAGCGGCGGCCAGCGGCCCAGGATAAATACTGCAGCCGGGCTGCGGCGCAGCACTCCCGCCAGCTCCGCGCGCCGTGTGACTCTCCCCGGCGCCCGCGCCCCTGCGAGCGCAGGTTCCCCCGCTCCGCACCCCGAACCCGCCGCCCTCCACGCCAGTTCCCTGCAGCCGAGCCAGCACCCCTAGCAGCCGCCCAGGGCGACGCGTCCCCGAGGTCGCCGGTCAGTCCCGTCCGTCCGTCCATCGCGCCCGCGAGCGGTGCCATGCCATTCCTCGGACAGGACTGGCGGTCCCCCGGGCAGAACTGGGTGAAGACGGCCGATGGCTGGAAGCGCTTCCTGGATGAGAAGAGCGGCAGCTTCGTGAGCGACCTCAGCAGGTCAGTGGATCTGCCACCAACTTCCAGCGCTGCAAAACTGACCCAGGCTGGTTTCGGGGACTTGGGGCAGGTGAATGGGGGGCAGGTAGGGCTGGAACTGGGTGAAAAGGGAGCTTCTGGCTGGGGGGACGGGAATGAGTTGCCCGGGTTTCTGCAGAGGTCGCCAGAGCATGGGATTCCGGGAATTTGGTTTCTCTTATTGTTCAAGGTCAGCGTCTCTAAGTGGGCACGACCCCTTACAGAGCCCCGGGTCTGTAAGGGTCTGTGAGTATCTGACGACAAATGCAGGTTTTGTCTGCAGTGGTCAAACTCAGGGTCCCCTGCGGTCAGGGCACTGGAGTTGCGCAGTTTGCGTGTGCGGGGGTGCGGGCCCGCGGGCTGAGCTTTTCACCGCCGGAACGGCGGGACTCGGAGCGCCCGAGCCCTGTGGTCACGAACCGGGTGACAGAATTGAACACGGGTCCCGCCCGGAGCACCTCCGGCTCTTCCCACACATTGGCGACCACGGAGTGGGCACGGGGCATGAGTAACCAGGAAGACGCGGCCAGATGGGCCCTGGGGCTCCAGCGCCTACGGGGCGGACTTGCCAGCACTGGTTATAACTAGGAGCTGCGGAGGAGGGAAGGGAGGCAGGGAATGAAACCCACAGGCCTTCTGCTGCTGGGAGAACGAAGCATTTGCACTTGGTTCCTCAGTGGCCCTTTCGATGCATTTTCTTAGTACAGTAAGTGTGCCCCCCATTTCAGGTGATGCTGTCAACTGCAGAAAAGCCCACCTGGTTCCGGCAAGTCCCTGGACTCGAGGTCCCACCCGAGCCTCCGTCAGCCTGGTGTAAAATCTCAGGTCCGCTGAGGTCCACTAAACTGGTGCTCTGCTTCCCTAATAACACAGAAGTGCCAACTAGTAAGTTTCGTGGTCTGGAATCTGTCAGTCAGGTATCTCAACAGTTAGTTCCAGATCCTTGCCATTTGGGGCATGTGAGGAGAGCAGTGAACGTAGGTCCAGAGGAGATCCGTGCAGCCCAGTCACCTTGGGTGCCTTTTTCTCTGGCTTTGGCTTAAAATGTGGTCCTCCAGCCCTTAAATTTACTTCAATTGAGAGTTCTGTAATTGGGCCAAGTTCCCACTTACTGAGATTTACCAGTGATGGTTTGGTTGAGCCCTTGGTGCTCAATTTTAGGAAAACTCTCAAGAAAATAGGGTTATTGTGATGACCTCCAGCACCCCGATACCCCCATCTGTTTGTGATTTGTAAAGCATCAAACTCCTTTTGCCTTCTAATGAAAAAAACAAAGTTTTTAATTTGGGGGGGTCGGTCAGTGTCAGGAGAGACAAGACCATACTGACTTTCATGTTAAAGATACTTTGGGTCAGTCCCTGGGGAGTTTTGGGAGCATTACAGGGAAATCTTATTTATGGAAAATGAGATAATTTGCTTACAGAGAAATTAAAAGACCATCTGCTGTCCCTAGACTAATCTTAGGTACTCAAGTTACCAATTATGCCTAAATTATTTTCCCTGGACTGGAAACTTCCTTCTGTTTTAGTCAAGTAGAAGCTTCCTTCCTTCCTCCTTCCTAAGGATGGATGATCTAATATTTTGGTCTTTTTCCTTTATTCCTTTATAACAGTTCAGGTTCTTACTAGGGAGGTGCAGAAATGATCTGCTCACCTGTGTCACAAGGCTCACCCAAATGTAACTGTAAGATGCTTCTCAGTGCAAAACCAGATCACTGGTTTCAGCAGGCGAGGATGCAAACTGCAGAGCCTCTGGTTTGTACACAGATCCCCACTGCATCTGCTCCGGGAGATAAGCTGGTATCACTCCCCTTTAGAAGCATGTAGTGGTGCCTCTCTCTCCACAGCGTGGGAAACCTGAAGATGGTTTTAACTTACCACGAAAGTTTAACCGAGGCTGGGCTCAGGTAGCTTACCACCCCCTTGTGCCCATTGTGAACCTCCTTTCTGACCTCTCGCTGGGCACTGCCCCATCATTATCACCAAGGTGACCAAGGGGTAGAGTGACCACCTGTGGCTCTTCGATGAGTCAGAGTTTAGGAATCATTCCGTAGCTTCTAGCAGAGCAGCTAGCTGTTTGTTTTTGGAGTATTTTTCTCCCCAGCAATTGTAAATAATCCTTTCCCTACTTAGCATGCATAGTCTGCCAACTTCTTAAAAGCAGCTGGCCTTCTGAGACCTGGGTCTGTAGTCTCAGATATCCCCACTCTTTTCAGTCTTGGTGATGTTTCTCTGTGATGTCAGGTTTGGGCTGGGTACCTGCCTACACAGGTGAAGATGAATGCCTCTCCTGTTGGGAGAAAACAAAAGGCAAGCCCTTTCAAAAGGGGTAGAGAGCATGTGAAACAGAGGCCTACAGGGGCAGGGTGCTCTGCTCCAATTCCACACACGGTTCTGTGAGCTGCCAGAACGGGCAAGAGTCGGGGATGAAGGGTGCGTTTGGTGTGTTCCAACCTGGGGATAGCGTTTAGTGTTGAAGCACACCTTCTCTGGACTCTGTTGGCCATTCCCTCTTTAGTCCTGGAGCCCTGCCAGCAGCAGAAATGTTACAAAGCCCATTGCAGCTGAGTGCCCCAAAGTGAGTCATGGGAGAATTTCAGATACATTTAAACAGCACCCCTTGTTAAAAAATCGAAACTATGTAAGGTAGAAGAGGATGACAAGTGTTAAATTGCGTTGGCAGATTAAAAATTCAAGGAAACAGCTCGGCATGAATTGGGTGATCCAAGAATGCTTCAAGGAAGTGGTGGCAGAGGCAGCAGGCAAGCCCTTATCACCAACAAGCCCTGTCCTAGGCCCATCCTACCCTGAGGATGAGTAATGTCAGCTTTCTGTTCCTGAGCCACTGTCTCCAAGCCTACAGTACTGCAGTTGAAACCTTGAGTGTTGCTTTCCAGTATAGCTGAGGGTGAACCAGGAAGCTGGAGGTCCACCTGGGTGGCCTGGATGAGTAGTGCATAAGAAAATAATAATAATAATTAAGATTTTTATGAGTGTTTACTGTCTGTGTACAAGGCACTGTTTCAAAAGCTTTATACAGTAGGCTGTTTGTTTTACGAGAACAATTCAGGTACCAGTCATGTGAGTTTGATGACTTGTGTATGTAATGGAGCAAACTAGCATAAAATCTCATTGGCTATAATCTGTAGCTAAACCCTGTGGAGCAGGCCACAGCTTTCTTAAATGGCCTGAGGGCTTCATGTTTTTTTCTGCTGTTCCTTTATCTCTGCTGCCAAAAATGCTCTGATTTTGAAATCTTTCCACCTTGTCTAAAGTTTTTTTTTTTTAAGTATATTGGTATGTGTGTAACAATAATATAGGGCTGGGAGAGGTCTTTTTTTCTTATTTTAGGCCTAGGCCTATAAAAATCAAGATTAGTAAGAACTGACTACAAATAGCAACTTACTAGCTATTACTGAATTTAATGAGGAAAGCAGCTTCTTAACATGGTTTTGCTTATTTAAAAAAAATGTAAATGTCACAGTTCCTAAATGGTGGTAGCTTTTCCTGTTAAATTTTCAGTTGTAATTTTCCATTGGCTTTGCATTTCTTTGAAATAGACATAATTAAACTCTCAAAATAGCCTCTAACAGAATGGATTATGGTTTAAAAGAAAACATAAGTAGGCAACACAAATAAACCCATAGCCCTTCCTTCCAGGCCCCACCTCTGGAGTCCAAAACCTAATAACCAAGTGAAAAGTACAAGGTTTCTCTTTGGTTAAAGCTTTTCTACATTCTACAGTGGGAGAGCATCATCAATTATGTCAAATTCTTCTTAAGCTAGCTTTGGAAATGAGTCACTTGGGCTTAAAGCAGGTTATTGTCATTTCTGTGAAGAAAGCAAGTGCTCAAATTCCTTTGAGGAATGTTTTCAATTAGAAAAGAATAAGATGAAATGTAAATATTTAAAATTTCTAAGGAATGGCCACAATCTATGGACCAGGCTCTGAAAATTTTCCACTAAACCTTGCATGTGTGATTGAGAATAAGACAGCTTCGTTTTATGGTTCTCTATATGTGGAATTTGGACTGTACGATTTTGTGGGTGTGGGTGTTTCCTTTAAAAATAAGCCTTCGTGGGGTATTTTTACATACAAAATGTCCTAACTTTGCTTTCTAAAGCTGTTCTCCACTTTGGCACATTTGGACCAATCAAATGATCTTCTTTTTCCCTTCTCCTGAAATTTCTTAAGTTAGTTTTAAGGACTCAGAGTTCTTCTCTCCCTTTTTTCTGCCCCTCTTTTCCTCTTGACCTTGGGGCAGATAACTGGTTGGTGGTTTTGTACCCCTTTCATCACGCAAGTGGACAGACAGACACTCCAGTGTGACACAAAGCCTGGCCCCAAACATTCACTCTTGGCTTAAGAAAGTACCTCTAAGAGAGGACATTTCTGCAGTAATCTCTGTGAAACCTAAAAATATTCTGTTTCCCTGAATGAAAAGGATACAGCTAACGATATTAAGAAACTCAGTAGATGGTATCAAGCTTGGCCTTACAAGGGAAGATTAACAAATGACTGATTAGCCATCGAGCTTATCCCTGTGGGTCCAGGAACAGTGAGTATATTGTTGGTGATATCACAAGTAAGCATTTTAGCAAGATACTTACTGTACTTATTAAAGTGCTAGTTGAGAGACTATTGTAATAGATACCGGAAATTTTTTCAGACCCTCTTTTCTTATTTACCATTTATAAAATGTTCATGGAATGAAGAAGTGCCAATGTACCTCATTTTACCCAACAGATATATGTCCAAAAAAGATATAAATCAATCGCATTTTAAATTCAGTAGAGAAACTCAGAAATTTAAAGGACTCCAACATATGGGTGGTGTAAGAAAAAAACCCTAATTTACGTTTTACTGGTTGGTGTTGTAAATCCTGCCTTGTGCAAACATACCCTGAGAAGAACCTATCTTCTCATTAGATCTCAGTATTTCTCCTGCATCCCTTCTGTGGAAACTCACCTAAGATTTACTCTGAAGTTGCATTATATAATATAATAGTACTTAGCCCCCAAATGATAGCTCAGCCTGCTGAGGGAAATATGCACCAGGCCCAAGTTGAACCTTGCATCCTCAGAAACCTGTGAATTAGGCAGTTCTGTCTTTTCACCCTTATACATTTATGAATTGTGTCCAGCTTGTTTCATTTAGGACCCAAGGTCTTCACCTCGCAGAAGGATGCCTAGTGTTAGTCAAGGAATTACATGCAACCTAAACAACTAGCATTATCCACCAAATATCTCCTAGAAATGGAGTTTGTAAGTCAGATTTTTGTAAATGGGATCATGTTTTAAAGGCATAATAGAAGCATGATCATTAAAAGAACTTTTGGTACACTTTAAACAGTGAATTATATCTCCATAAAGCTGTTTTTTCAAAGGCAGCTTAGGCAGTAGACTCATAGAGCCTACTAGAGAATTGACTAGTGGTTACCAAGGGGGAGGGGTTGGGCCAGGCTGGCAGGGAGTGTGAGGGGGTAAAGAGGCACAGTACTTTGCAATCACAATATAAGTTGGTCACGGGGACTATAGTACAGCCTGGAGAACAGTCAATGATTCTGTAACATCTATGTTGATAGACAGTAACTGCACTACAGAGAATGAGAATTTTATAATGTGGATAACTTGTTGAACCACTGTATGGTACATTTGAAACCAATGTAAGATTGTGTATTAATACTTCAATAAAAGAAAAAGGCAGCTTAGAGTGGATGTTTGTGCAAAATGAAGGCATTGTGTACTACAGTGAATCCAGTAATCACCCTTCCCCCCTCCTCCCTCTCACCCCACATTCACCATTTTGCTTAAAGTAATATTGTAGTATCCTGCATTGCCCTTAGTTAAAGAGTGCATGGCTGTGTGTCAAATTACAATGGCAGGCACTGTTGAGAATTCAAAAGAAGTAGAAGCCCCCATCCCTGCCTTCCACAGATATCTGATAATATTTCACCCTAAAAGGGGGGAAGTCTGTGCCTATATACACTTCTCTTGAGAGATTTTTATTGTTTTGTTTGAGAAGCATGTATGTTTGTGTTTTATAACCCAGTAGGTTATTTATAGAAACAGCTCATATTAAAGTATAGCTGTTACAGCTCATCCCCTCTTGTCTTCTGGTATCCCTAGTTACTGCAACAAGGAAGTGTACAATAAGGAGAATCTTTTCAACAGCCTGAACTATGATGTGGCAGCCAAGAAGAGAAAGAAGGACATGATGAACAGCAAAACCAAAACTCAGTGTAAGCCCTTTGTTTTGAACTAAAGAAGAAAGCTATTTGAAGATCGTTATGATTGGTTTTTTGAAAAAAAAAAAATCACACCTCAAATGTTAGACATCTGCTTTAATGTTTACTGTGTCATTGACAGAGGTTACTGGGATCTTTACACTCAGAAACCTGGCTGTGCATTTTATGAGCAAGATTAATGTGTTCTTTATCATCTTGTTTATAAGTCAGTTGCTAGCTGAGGTGTTTTTTTTCCCCTGCTTGTCACTTACAGTTGACATAGTTAATTTAGTCATTATACAATGATCACTCAGCTGAGTCAGTTCCAGTGCGTGCTTTCATTTTTTTGTACTGTGTTCTGAGGCTTTGAAAATAGATTTGTGTCTCCCTCTTTCCTCATATAAGCACTATTAACATTTCTAGATGCTGTATGTAAGAGTAGAGTTCTATTAATAAGAAGGAATTACAGATCTTTAGTTTAATCCATCTGCACTGCTTGGTTTCCTCATGCTCTCTGTTTCATTTCTACTTTTTATGGCCTTGTATAAGTTGTAGGCTTGGCATTTAAAACAACCTTGTACTTGAGTATTTGATGTTTTCCAATTGGGAGCTTTGGTATACTAAATCTATCAAAGATTTGGAGTGCTTCAGACAAAGTATATTAACTCCAGCATTTAGACATTGCAGAAATTAGGCATTTGCATCCTCTTAGATTGTCAGTAGAGTCTTTGTATTTTTTGTCAAACTTTTTGCACTTTTGAATAAATGAAAAAGAAGTTAGTTTAAAATCTTGGCATGTTGCAAATTTTAAAACTGTGTGTTTTTTTTTGCTCTGTTTTGTTTTTTTTCTTTGTCTCTGTAGATTTCCACCAAGAAAAATGGATCTATGTTCACAAAGGAAGTACTAAAGAGGTGAGCATCCATCTACTTATTAAAGAGTATGTGTAGCTTTATGCCCCTCCCCATAAGGTAGGGGGATATTTGGCAACAATATTACTTCAAATCATGACTGTCTTCTTGGGTGTGGGTGGTGGTGGCAAGCAGCCCACTACCCAGCCAACCACCAAAGTCTGGGGCTATCTCTGTAGAGAGGTGACTAGGTGGACTTCCCAGTCATCCAGTGAGACAGTGTGTGTAAAAGTGCTTTGTAAAGATGATATACCATCTCAAATGCATTACTATGAAGCCCTGGCCTTTCCCTCAGGATAGTGCCTCTCCCTTGTTCTAAGATCTCTTCAGACTTCAACTCAGTTAAGGTATAGCCCTGGAAAAGACATTTTAATAACTACATTTTAATGGCACTTTATAAAGCCCTTTTGTGTACATCTTCTCTCTGCTCAGACATGTGCTTAGATAGTTAGGATGAAGGCAGAACGATAGAATTTCTATCACTGTCAGGGACCTTGGTGAACATCTAGTTCCCTCTCAAGGCCCTGAAAGGGCCAGTGATACACCCAAAACCATCCAGATTACTCAGAGCAGAACTGGGACTGACTCAGGGCTCTCTACTCCCAGTTCCTTATGTGGTCATAGGTGAAAGATCAAAACTTTTTTTGCTTCCTCATGAAGCCTTAAAAACACTGCTGATGATCACAGCAAGAAAAGTGGTGCAAGGCGGCGGAGTTGACGCAAAGGGTCTAATTCTCCTCCCAGGAGTATGCTACAGTGACTGACCATCATCAGCTCACACGTCATATATCGAGCTCCAAACCTTTCCTAGATAAGCAACTACTTGTGATTTTTCCCCTTCTAGTGCATGCAGAGAACAAGGGCCCCAACTTGGTACATGAAGAAGGGTGTTTGACATGACTAAAGCAGCCACCATACTATCCATCTTTGAGGCTCACGGGGGGCAGGCACCCTGAAAGAGCTTATCTTGGCACAGGAAAGAAGCAAATGGCCATAGGCTGCCTAAGTCAGTCATCAAGCATTTCAGTAGAATCCAGGCAGATTGTTCTGGAGAGTGACCTCTGCACCCTGTTTCCACATCCAGCGCCATGGATATTGCACTTTGGGGGAAGCATTCAACAGGCTGGACTTCTCAACTGCCATTCTAGATTCCAGAAGGTTTAACTACGTTGTACGGGTAAGTCTCCATAGACTATCCCGACTCTCAAGCTGAAGTGTCTTTCCAGGTTGTCTTGAAGAAGTTTCCCCCAGTAAATAACTTCTTAGGACCCTGAGAATGTTGAAGAAAGCAGAAAATGGACTCCTCCATTCCCCCTCCCCTGAGGTAGTCCAGGTTCTTACTTGGATCCCATTAGGATGTTCATGAGACCAGCCGTGACTGACAAGGCCTATGTAATACTTCCATGAGCCACTCCCAGCCCCGCGGATAAATGGGAGACCGTTGGAGGCAGCCAGGGCTGAGGCCCAGCACTAAGCGAGCCACAAAGCACCTGGGCTTGTTTTAAAAACCTCCTGCATCTCTGGTTGATCTCACAATTGTCCTCCTCCTTGTCCTGTGTTAGGTGACTAGGTGACCCCCAGGCATTCTTGGTTTAGGCCACAAAACCGATGAGTTCAAAGCACCTCAGTGCTTCTTTCCCATGACTCCCTAAGATCCCACCCCCACATGACAACAGAATTCAGTCCTATATTCACTGAAAGCTTGAAACTACTTGAGTCCCTTGCTTTCCATTTTAAACCCAATGTTGGAAAAAAAAAAGTTTTTAATGACCTTCTAGCAAAATATTAATGATAAAGGCAGTAAAGCAAGTAAGTCTATGACCTTCAGGTCCGTGATTCTTTTTAACTGGCTTATTGTGGCTGTTTCCCCTGTAAGCTCCCTTGTGCATTTTCGTCAGTGGTGCAGCCTGGGAGATAGCAGCCGTTTGGATTTTAGGTGCAGAAACTGGAGGGAATTTACCCCGCGGGTGTTGGCTGTTTGGGCATTTTCTTCTTCCTGGGTGGTTGTGCCTCTCAGTGCCAGGTCACTGAGTCAGATGATTGCAAAGGCTCAGCCAGAGCCATGACATTCAAGCCCCCTTGAGGCCTGGACCATTCACCTTTCATCTGGGCAGATGCAGGCCTGGCTGTCCCAGCTGACCTGATAAAAACCCAGGCCTCCTTGTAGGTTAGAAGTTCTGAGTAGACCTGTCCACTCTTCAGCTGAGCCCTTATTCCAATTCAAAAGGGATGAAAATGAGACCTTCTTGACGCAATGTTTGTGTCATTCAGTGTGACTCTGCCACATCCGGGAGGTCACTGTGCCCTGCAACCCAGTCCAGGCTGGACATAAGCCCAGGAAGATCAGGAAACTCTGTTGCTAAGAATATGAATAGTTTCCATCTCCTAGGTGTTAGAGGAAGGCACCAGGTCTGATGTCTTGATTACAAAATAGTTTTTAGATGGTTCTCCTTTCTACCTGTTTTCTCTTTCACAAGAAATAAAATAGGATAATAGTGAAAATCTATTTCATGCAGTTATGTGCATTATCACCTTTCTCCTTTCATTAACTCTATGAAGTGTAGGTACTTTTATTATCTGTTTAAACAAATGGAGGTGCCCCACAGTAAAACAATTTGTCCAAGGTCATGAAGCTACATAAGCAACAAAATCGGGATCTGAAATCTGGGCAGTCTTAGAGTCCATACACTATGTGAGCAAAGGATCAAAAGTAAAATGGCCAGAGATCAGATCCTAGCTCCCCCACTTTCAAGCAATGTCAGCCTAAGATTCAGCTTGCCCTCTGTAAGGGGACTTAGAATAATCTCAACTTCACAGGTAGCATGCAATTCAGTAATATATTGTCTGTGAAAATACTCTGCAGAGCAGGATCTATTATTTCAAGTCAGCTACTAATACTTATTATTACCTACTTACTAATGCTGATTCTCCCTAAAATGCCTTGTCAATTGAACTGATGAAAATGTTTTTCTACTTAAAGAATAATTAGTGGGGAATCTTGCACTTGATTAAGACTCCGCACAGAGAACTTGTGTCTGATAGTATCTAATTACAAAATACATCATGAGTGCTTTCCCTTAAATAATCTTTGAAGTTACAGAAACTGCTGAATGTCTTCAAAGTTGTTAGGTTCAGAAATAGTGGAAAAACATTCTATTTTGGAAGGAACAATCTTTTTTTCCCCTTCACTGTTACAGCCCTCTGTAATTTGAGAAATAATATGTTATTTTTATAAAGAGCTTAAAACACTTTAATGATAGACACCACGTTTTAAGGGTTTTCTTCTAAGGAACTCAATACACTTCTCATATATTCTTCTTATCCTTAAACCAACTTTGCAAAGTAGCTTGCCAGTATGTTATCCCAGCTTACTACTTTGACCTAATGGTTTCTTAATATTACAATGATTCCTTGGTTCCAGTAAGAAATCAAACCCACTTTGAAGGCCTTAAAAATTTTTTTTAATTTCTTTAAAGCCAAAGTGCGTTTTTAAAAAATGTATTGTGTTCATGCCAGCTGTCATCTTCCAAAAAAGAGACATGCAGAGGGAAAAAAAGAGATGGCTGATACTCCTATCTCAAAATTTTATAATTTTTGCCAATAAATATGAACATTTTGTCAAATTTTTGGAATCAAAAATTTTGAATATAAACTAGAGAAGTTTTTATATAGCATTTGTACCTCATTTTAATTGGCATCAAGCTATTCTCATTGTCTCTACACACCCGCCAATGTTTAAATACAACTTTGTATGTTTTAATCATGATTTAAACTCTTTAGAAGCAGCAATGTGCCCATTTAGGAAAGGCCATTTAAGAAGTTGTTTTACACCATATGCCTCAAGACCAACACATTTTGGAAATTTCCCTGGGGAGCTGGCGAGGATTCCAGGGGCTGGGCCAGCGGTGGCCTGGAACTTGGTAACCATGAGAAGGTGGAAGCTGACTAACTCACCAGGGCACAGAGAGGCCAGCAGAGAAAGCAGGTCTCCAGTAAACTAGGAGATGGCTTCTGAGACCACAAAGCCACTCCCAGCTCTCTGAAGTGAACCTGCTGTGGCCCAATGGTTCTCAACCCTGGCTGCAGTTAGAATCACCCTCGACGCTTCATCTGCAGAAGCACTCCTCGGGAATGCCTGATTTAATTATTGAGGGTGGCCCCCAGGCATTGCTAATTAAATTTATCCTCCTGACAATCCCAGTATGCTTTTAAGTTTGCGAGCCAGTTCAGAAACTACTTGGGAGCCCAAATGTTAATATTTTGCTTACTGGGGTCTTAAATAGAGGGCTTTAATGCTTTAGTGCTAGGATGACTTTTGATGTGGTCCTCCCAGCTCAGTGGGATAATAATGTGGCCAAATACACAATAACTGTACATGCCATCTTTGAGCCAGAAGGGTCCTGGAGAACCTTGAGCACCGGGTTTCCTGATGGGAACGAACTGACCCAAATGTGCTAGCAGATCAGGAAGGAAGAACAAAAGCCTGCAACCCCACTCTCTGTCCCTCTGCAGCAAAGCATATCACAACCTCAACCAGTACAAATTCTTATTCTTTCCTGCATTACCACCCTATGTCCATTTGAATGTGTCCTGCAAGTTACTGCATTTCTACCACCACTAAAAGCCTTTTCCAAAAATATGTTTTAGTTTAACTTGACTGGTGGTTTGGCAAACGAAAGGCTCAAATATGGCACTGTGACTCACATTCAAAAGCAATGCCTTAAATTAAGGGCGTGCTGCTGCCAAACCCCTAGTGGGGCATGATGTACATGAGCAGCCTGGCCCCGTCTCCAGGTCCCTCTGCCACAGAGACCTTGCGTTAATTTGCTACTGCACACACTCGGTAGCCTTTCTCAACAGAGGGTGGCCCCTGTTACCTGGGTCTTAAAAACTGTGGTACCTCTTTCCATTGGGACTGTAAAGCTGGAATGGAGAGAAAGAGGTCAGCTGCCACAATGGCAGTGAAGTCAAGAGAACAGAGCCCTGAGCCCATCTGAGAATGACTCACAGAACTGGGGGGAAATTGTGATTCCACTGCGCGACAGGAACATTGGGGGCACAGGTAGGTCCTTCATGAGTGCTGATTAGGCTGCGAATGACTTCACAGGAGAAAGTTCGCACCCCTTGGCATTCCTGGCCTTCTCAATCATAATAAGCATTCAGGCAAGCAGATCCTACAGTGCCCACAGAAGCAAGGGCATGCATTCAGAAGTGGCAGCTACCTGAAAAAGTGGGGAAGTCTATGTAACTGCAGAAGTAATGGGGTGCTTGCAGAAGTAGGAGAGATGTGGGGTTACCTGATGGTGACTGAGAGCCCAGAACAATGGTGTTTTTGACTCATGGACTACTAAGTAAATAAGTCATTTAAGTATATATTCTCAATTTATGTGTATTCATTTGTACATAGACCTATAAAGGGTGCTAACAATGGTATCTACCCCATCGTGTTGCTGTGAGAATTTAAACTGAATCTCAGGCTTTTGAACAGTGCCTGGTACAAGGTGAGCACTCAGCATCACTTGTCATTACTATCCTCTGGTTAGGTTTCTAATTACAGGCATTAGAAAACACACAAACATAGAAGTTAAAGATGAAAATATAAAGACAGATGTATTATGATTTTCCCACCTGATTTTCTCTCCTACCCCATTTTGGAGACTGCTGGATCAAAGGGATGCCCATTTGTATAAATTTGCTCTTGAGAACTCAGAATCTAAACATAGTCCACCATGGGCCCAGAAATATATTTAACACTAGAATTCTACCTAGCTTCTAGGCTAAGTCAGGTGCTTATTATGCAAGGACTATGCTAAATTGGATAGGTGAGCTGAGTTTCAAGTGCCAATTCAGCACTTAATTTTTTCTTATCCGAGAAGGGATGTTCCTGAGAGCATTTGACACTATACTCTAAGTTGCTCTGTTTGAGGATAAGAGAGGTGTACTTTAAGTACCTGTAAGCTTGGATCTGAAGGGTCCTTGAGTACTAAAGGAAGAGTTCTCCAACCGCAAGGAAGTGATAGCAGCACAAATTGCTTGTGAGGCATGGCCAGGATTTGGTGAGGTAGAGAGGTGAGGAAGGTTTGGCAGGGAAAACTGGCATGAGCAGAAACCAGGAGATGGGAAAGGACAGAAGTGGAGGGAAGGGATGGTGGGCCAGGGGTAAAGAGCAATGTGATAGCCAACCTCAGGGGACTGTAGAGAGTGCTGGAGTAGAGAGGGTTTCAGCAGGATCACTGAGGCCAACAGAGCTGCTTAGGTTGATGCAACAGGGAGTAAGACGCCACTGCAAGTTCAAAAATACATGGGATGGATGGAAGACAAAAAGGCAAGTTTCTCTCAGCTGAGAATACAATTAATTTGTGTAAACTTGGCCCTCCTTCTTAGGATTTTAATGCCCTTGGTTAGAGAGATGTTTCACTTGCAAATAATATTTACCCAATCTTGACATGCGTGAAGATTATTAATGTAGCTGAAATCTTCTCTCTTCCAACCTGTCAGTGTTCAAGCTCAAAGTCAGGACAAAACTTTCCAGGTTTTAAATCTGCTACCCATTGAGTAAATAAGGAAGTACACACCATTGGTGCAGAGGCACTACCCAATGTAACCAAGAGTTCATTGCAAAAGACAGTTGTTTTGTGGCTACCTGGCCTGGGTATTGAGCATGTGAGAAATCACAGAGGCTTCTTGAAGCTTCTTCCCTACCTTGATAATCCTGTGGAATGTTTTCCAATCAGACATATAATTGAAACTGCAGAGCCCACTGTCACAGGAAATGGAATTTAGGGATAAATTATGTTCTTAACAATACTCTCTGCAAGATAGAGTATGCTTGGGCTTAGTCTCTTCATTAAGCTCAGCGTGGTTTTTGTCTCAAACTGACAGAAAGGGTAGCGGTTGCTTTTAATGATGCTTTTGAAACCCCAATTATTTAGTGTTCCTCTAGATCTCAGCTGCCTGCCCTCCTGGAAAGTGTTTGTGTTATGTTTGCATCATAAGTAATCTCTTCCTGGGGACTGGACCCCATATGAATACCAGCCCAACATTCCAGACCATCTACCATTTACCTTGACTATGTCATTTGACTATCATGAACCTCCTCACCTCTAGAGGAGGAATTTGGCTATACTGTTTCCCAAGTCCCTTCCAGCCATAACACTCCTTGAGTCTAACAGAGAAATGTTTTAGAAAATAAATATTGGTTGAGTGCCTCCCTTGTTGCCAGGCTGGGGTAGAGTGGTAAAACAACCCCTGCTGTCTTAAGGGTCCTATCCCAATTAGACAATCAACAAGTACATAAACAAGATCATTTCAGTTATGTATAAATGGAACTGAGAAGAACAGTGGAACCATAGTAAGATAAAGATGGTGACTGGGAGGTCTCCATGGAGGATGGTCTGGGAAGGTCCCCCTGAGCAGGCCACATCTGAACTGAGATGCGAAGGGTGGGAAGAGCCATCATGTGAAGGCACAGCAAAGACAAAGGGAGGTGGGGGTGAGCTGAGCCTGTGCAGGGAACCAAAGGTGGGCTGTGTGGCCAGAGCAGAATGAGTTGGGGAAGCACTGTACAAAATGAAGCTGGAGAAGGGACATGTACCAGATCAGGGAGGACCTTGCCAGTCATGGAAAGGAGTTCAGATTTTTTTTCTCTATGCAAAGGGAAGCCATTTGAGGGTTTCAAGCAGAGAAGTGACATGACTGATGTATTTTTTAAAGTATGAATGCTATGATAAACCAAAGGAAGAAAAGATAAGAAATTTGCTTTTTCTGTGGGTACAGGAAGATAGGAGGAAACTCTGTCTTCTGCCCATTCATGTTCCACACATCACTTCAAACTGTGGTTGATATTTGCTCCAAGATTCGTTATATGATATTGCTTGCAACTAGTTTTTTTGCTCCAAAACTAGCATGAGCCAAAGCTCAAGGGCAAGGATGTGGTTTGGCATGTGGTGACCACCATCCCTTCCTCCAGTAGCCCAGAACCATTCCTGTATTGCATGATAGTCACTGCAAATCACGCTGGATACAGTAATGATACCATGGAAATCAGGAGCCGAGAGCTCTCCCTCTTCCTCCCCCTTTGCCCGCCTACCTTTCCTTACACAGCCACAGATTACTGGCACCTGAGTTAAAATTTGCCCAGCTGAAAACAAACAGGCATTCCCAAACAAGATCTTTTCCCCTGCTCTCTTTTTCTCTTGTGGTTTAGGGGTAAAGAATCCAACTGGGTAAGTCATCTGCTAGATATAATCCTACTCCCCTAAGCACACAGCTCTCTTAACGCAGAAATAAAATTAATGATTTCTGTCCTCTTTACCATTAGTTCCACATGGGACTACCTTACGGCCTATAGGTTATGCTGACATGGAAAATAAACCTAAATGTTTTTTTAGGTTTTTGTAGACAAACCCAAATATGTTATTAACACTTTCTGGGCATTATTTCTCCCTTAATGTTAACAGCTGATTATATGTCCCAATGTAGTACTGATATAAAATTTCCAGATTCTTTGCCAGAACATAACAATACATGATATTGCTACTATTTTTAGGGTAAAGTTTGGCTGTAGATGCAAATTTGATTGGCCTTAACAAACTGAGGTCCTTGAGCTACTAAAATGCATGTTCTCTGTTAGATGCATCTGGGCTCAAGTCCTGGCTCCACCCCTTCCTACTGCTGGATTGCCTTTAGGGAGTTACTTAACATCTCTGAACTGCTGTATCCTCTTTCATCAAATGGAGAACCCACCTCATTGGGTTGTCATTGAAGATTAAACACGATCACACATGTGAAGTGCTAAAACAGCCACTGGTTATGCACTCCTATGTTTATCGCAGCACTATTTACAGTAGCCAAGAAATGGAAGCGACCTAAGTGTCCATCAGTAGATGAATGGATAAAGATGTGGTACATATACACAATGGAATATTATTCAGCCATAAGAAGAAAACAAATCCTACCATTTGCAACAACATGGATGGAGCTAGAGGGCATTATACTCAGTGAAATAAGCCAGGTGGAGAAAGACAAGTATCAAATGATTTCACTCACCTGTGGTGTATAAGAACAAAGAAAAAACTGAAGGAACAAAACAGCAGCAGAATCACAGAACCCAAGAATGGACTAACAGTTACCAAAGGAAAAGGGACTGGGGAGGATGGGTGGGAAGGGAGGGATAATGTAGAAAATGGGGCATTACGATTAGCACACATAATGTAGGTGGGGAGCACACGGGAAAGGCAGTATATACAGAGAAGACAAGTAATGATTCTATAGCATCTTACTATGCTGATGGACAGTGACTGTAATGGAGTATGTGGGGGGGACTTGATAATAGGGGGAGTCTAGTAACCATAATGTTGTTCAAGTAATTGTACATTAACGATATCAAAATAAAATTTAAAAAAACAAAAAACAGCCACTGGCATGTAATAAACACCCATTATTGTTAGCAAGGTAAGAAGTTAAGACTTCATAGTAGATGCAACTATGTAAGTCACAAAATCTATCAACATTAACTTTTATCCACAGATAGGGAACTATTAAATGTATCACAGACATAAAAATGACAGGCAGGAATTTTAAACTTGAAAGCATTTAAGAATTTGGTTGACAATACATAAAATTGAAATACAGGGATCCTAAAGGTCTCTTAAGCCAGCTGTATGTTACCCTACTAATTCATTATGCCCTCCTGGCAGTAATTTTACCTAGTAATATTCTCTATATTATGATTAAAATGAATAATAATTAGAGTATAATCTTTATACCAGGCACTGTTACAAGGGCTATAGGAACTCCTTTCATCTTCACAGCACTCTGAAGTGGGTGCTATTATTATGTGCATTTTGAGATGAGGAAACTGAGGCAGGCAGTTTGGCTCTGGAGCCCTCACTCTTAAATTCTATTTTATAACAGAAGTTGGCAAAGTGTGGCTCTAGGGCCAAATCTGACCCCCATCTGTTTTTGTAAATAAAGTTTTATTCGAACATTGCCACACCTATTTATTTGCCTATTATCTAAGAGGGCTTTTTCACTACAGCTACTGAGTTGAGTAGTTGCAACAAAAACTATGTGTCCCACAAAGCATAAAATATTTATTTTCTGTCCTTTTACAGAAAAAATTTGCTAACCCTTGCTAGCAACTTTAACCTTCACTAAAAGATAGGGATTCGGGAGGGGGAAAAAATAATACCTTATAATAATATGCCCTGTATTTGGTACTTACAGTGGGTTTTTACATATTTATCTTATTTGCTTATCATAACAACCTGTGAAGTAGGTAGTCTTTTTATTTCCATTTCAGAAACTGGAATGAAGAAACTGGAGTTCAGAGAGGTTAAATGACTTATACCATAGACGAGACAGTAAACTCCATGAGTCTAGGAATCATGTGTCGTTATCATTATATCCATGTATGTACCACAATGCTGGGGCAGAGTGGACACTCGGAAATACTTGCTACATGAAAGACAGTTGTAAAGATCACCGAGCTAGAGAATCTAGGTCTCCTCCTATTACAGGGTCCTTTCTCCTGACCCCACAGCTTCCTGGCAGTGAAAAGAGGGACATTCTCATAAGACAGGATTAAAAAGAGTAGTTGACATGTCATTCTGCTGTCAATTGACACTTTTGCTGGTATATTCCTCCTCCGCCTTAGTCAAATATCACCTGGATCAGACCAGAGAGCTTTTGCTTTTTCCCTAAATGCATAGTCATAGCTTTGAGTTTTCTTGTCCTTGTGATTGGTACATTTTTAGACAAGATTAACACTGACACCCTCATGAGATGGCAGTCACATGGAACCTGGGTTTTGGCTGGATTTCAGGCAGAGCTCTGCCTGCCCTCTTCCACCCCATGATGAGTCACAGTGCACAGCCAACTGCCCTTCAGAGAGCAACTTAAGGCTTTTGTTTTCTTTCATCTTGCTCAGTGCTGGTCATGTGAGGCTTAGGGTATTAATAGACCATCAGCTTGGCCTTCCGAATCTTGTTGTTAGTCAGGGAGATAAATGAAAGGTTTAGCCAGTCCCTTTGTGCCATTTTTCACTCCTCTTGAGTATCATGTGCTGGTTGGTGACAGAACTGAACCAAAGAAGCAGAGGGCATTCAGTGTGGTCACTGCCCAGGGATATGACCTCTACTGATGTTTGGACTTTTTGCCTCTCTTAGCAGGCACTTGGTCAACTCCTGACTTCCAACCTTAGGTCACCAGAACTAATCTCAACAACCCAGCCCCAGCCTTTTCTGCCTTCTTCTCCCAGTCAGATATCCCTCCCTGCATACGTGAGTGACACATAAGCCAGGCAGGAAAAGGCTTGGGTTTTTTTTTTTTTCCTTAACTTAAACTATGTTCAGGAAATTAAGTCTGTTCACAGTTTGACAGGCTCCTAAGGGGCTCCACAGTGACAAAAGTTTTAAACAAATGCCTTGGAAGCAGAGGTTCTTTGAATTGCCCAGGGCTTTGAGCCAAAAGTTTCAGTTCTCCTCTGCAGCCCCATCTTTAGAATGTCACTTTGCTGTTCCCTCAGCCTTAATTCCAGTGCCCAGCACAATGTCCCACTCAGTATTTACTGACCTCAAGTGAGGCTGGGCTGGGGCTCGGCCAGGCAATGACACTCCCTCGGAAAGTTTCCTAGGAGCAGGGATTCAAGCTTTAATGTAAAAAGTGGTGGTGGGGTGGGGTTGGGGGTAGGGTGGTCTTGAGTCTCTAGGTCTAGTACACTAAGTCTAAGGCTAGCTTTACTTGGGAGCCTGCTGGGTTCCAGTAAAACTAATTACTTTTACTTTATATCAACCTCTTTTGTTTGATAACTGTGAAAGCATGAAGTATGTTGAGAAGGACTGCTGAGTCTTCCCACTTTTTGGGGAGTATTTTGGTAAGGTTTAGGCTCTTGAGCCTTACTTTGCTCATCTATTTAATGGGCTGAACTAAATCATTTCTAAGATGCCCTTCTAATCAAAAGTTTCATTTTTCAACAATAGAAATCTTTGATTTTTTTAAATCTTGCCACATCTGTAAATAATCTTACTATTGAAGAAAGATTGAGCTAAGAATATACCAACAAATTGTTATCTTTATGTCTTTTTTTTTTGGTGATAATGGAGGTGGGAGGGATGGGACACACTCCTTTAACAAACAAACCAACCTTAATTGCCACCTAAATCTGTGCCAGCACTGTGCTAAGGTCTTCATATGCATTCCCTCATTTAAAGCTCTGAACAATCTCGGGGACTCTAAGTATTATTAGGACAGAAGAAGAACCTGGGGCACCAAGAAATTTAGTAAGTTGCCCATAGACACAGAGCTCACCAGTGGTCAAATCAAGATTTGAACCTAGGGCTAAGAACTACAAGGATCCTAACCTCCATACAAAAACATGTATATATACCATATATCCCTGAATTTCTTTCTCACCTTTCTACACAAAGTTAAGTGCAATGGAAGATTCTCATTAATAGACATTTTTATTGAGCACTGCATAAGCAAGGTAAGAACTGCCACTTCCTTGGAAAGTGCACATCACTGATGACCATCAGCTTTTAGGTGGTGCCTTGAGAGCAGGTGGTGCCGGGAGGAAGAAGTTAAGTAGGGGTAGAATTCCCCGTGGGAGTGATTATGTTCAACCCAAACACTCACAGGTCATCGGAGGTTTTGTTCCCTTCAGAATACCTCCACTTTACTTGCTGGAGTAGGGCAAGTAGAATGAATTCACCCTGGCTGAAGCCAAACTCTTTATATTTAAGAGAAAAAGCAATTAAATATTCAGCCTGATTCCTGGGTTTTGAATTACCCTCATTTGTCTTTCACTTTGAACATCTGCTTTTTATTGCATTAAGGCTCTGCCTGCCATTTATCTCTCCCCGTCAGTCTGTATCTATGTGTCATGTGACTCAAAAGTAAAGATTAGAGGAGAAAAATATCTCTGTATTCTAAGCCTAGCAACTTCTATTTTTATCCACAGCTGTTGGAACTGATAGCAAAGTCACAGCTTACATCCTTGAGTGGCATTGCCCAAAAGAACTTCATGAACATTTTGGAAAAAGTGGTACTGAAAGGTGAGCTCTCTCTCAATCTGTCACCCCTTTTTATAGGCCTGGGGATGGGCAGATGGATCCAAGAAAGTGGACATGTCATTAGATTTAAAGGAACGTGAGTGATGGAACTAAGTAACTCCAGATGCATTTCAGGAGTACCAGACTCCAGTTCAGAAAGGAGTGCCACTCATGCTCATCACCCTCCTATCCTTCTATTGGGATTATGCATTGCCCTGCTGTAGGCCTCTCAGGCTTCTCAGTGCAGGCATCTGTCCCAACCTTGGCTACCAAGAGTCTGGATTCCAAATCCCTAGAAAATTGAACTGTGTACAAGGCAGAGTAGAGTCACAAACTATTTGAGCAAGGGGAACTTTAGAGGGAACTCTCTGACTCAACTAACTCATTGTATATACTGGGAAGCTGAGGCCCGTGAGAGTGATTACCCATAATCCCAGAGTCAGCCAGACAGGATTAGAATCCCAGTTCTTGACCCCTGGAGCCGTGCTCCTACTACTGACCACCTAAAAGAAACATCACTTCTGGGCAAAAGAAACTGCTTTCAGATCAGGTGAGTCATTGGTGCTGGTGGAACAATGAAAAGAGAAAGAGTCTTTGTAGAAAACTAGAGAGAAGAAAACAAAGAGGGACCTAGATAGTGGAAACTCTACCCAATAACCTCAAGGGTAGACGCTTGGCCAAGTGTAGAATAAATACTAGAGAGAAAGAAAACCGTATCTCCAGAGGTAGTACCAGGTAACATGAGCAGAATAAAGAAGAAAGGCCCACTTATAGAGTGTTCCGCTATCATAACTGTTATTACTTCTTTTTCTTCCCCACTTAAGTCCTTGAAGACCAGCAAAACATTAGACTAATAAGGGAATTACTCCAGACCCTCTACACATCCTTATGTACACTAGTTCAGAGAGTCGGCAAGTCTGTACTGGTCGGGAACATCAACATGTGGGTGTACCGAATGGAGACGATTCTACACTGGCAGCAGCAGCTGAACAACATCCAAATTACCAGGGTAAGTGGAGCTGGCAAGCCTGGCTTCTTCCTCCAGGAAGGGCTTCAGGCGGCTCCTCTGCAGAGATGCTGGGCAGTCTCGCCAGGACTTTAAATCCACTCTGGTGATGGAGGGTCTGGACTGCTCTGCTCTTTCTGACACTCTCTATGGGGTACTGAGAGTGGGTTGAGGGACTTCTGGGTAAAGGGAGGGTGGGAAGATAAAGTTGGCAAAACAGGACCAAAGTATGTGAGATGACAGCCAACAGAAACATGGGGAAACTGGAAACTTGAATTTAGGGGCAATGATGGCTACACCATTGAAACCTTCAGGCAGATTCAGAGATCTCTCTTTGCCCATTTCCCCTTAAACAATGACCTGTTCACAGCCATAGAATGCTGCCTTCAACACAACAGAGCTGTGATGGCAGTGGCTTGGAGAACTGGTACCAACCTTTTAAAATTCTAGTTCCAGTTATTAGTGGTTATGACAAAGTATTTGATTAAAGACTGTGAACATACACATAAGAAAAGAGATGAGCAATTCTCACTCAAAGCAAAACAAAACAAAAAAAATGTTTAAGGCCCTGCCTATATCATTATATTACCAGCTCAACTACTATCAGTAGTTGCTTTTGGCTTTTAAAGTATTAACTTGGCCCTCAACTCTTGCCCTGTTACTACTGAGCAGGAGGACTAGGACCCACAAAACAAGTGAGCAATCCATGGTGTCATCTCACACGGCTCACTAATGGGCAGACACTTAGGCAGCTCACGCAGCACTTGGCTGCTTATCTAATCACTGACTGCGGTTTTAAGTGGTTCCGGGACCCAAGCTAGGAAAGTTTGGGTCTGCCCCGTCTCTCGAGAAAGTAACATGAGAAAACCTCTTTGACCTCTTTTAAATATTTCACTCCACGAAGTTTTCAAAATGCACTGTCCTTCACTTTACTGTTAGTAACCTCTCTGGGCCTTCGTTTCTTAAGCTCTGAAGCAGAGGGAGTAATTAGAAGTCTCAGTTATGTGACTCCCTTATAATCACTTAGGCTACAGCTCCCACACTGCCACACTCCTGCACACATGGAGCAGAGCATGAGCCCAGAGGATCTTCCAAAAGCCATCTCAATTATTTGATTACTTTAAGAGAGTGTGGGTATTATGAACATTTTTCTGATTTATTCTAGTAATTTACCTCATCCCCATCTCTCAAGTGTAGGCATAGTTGGACAGTGTGAATTTGAGACCCAAACTCCGAGCTTATTTCTCACAGAAAACCCATGTATACCTCCTACCTGAATTCTGGTATTCTCTATAGCCTGGACTTAACACTTACTGTTTTATCAAAGCCTGGGAGACAGTTACCCAGCCAGTGATATAAATAAGCAAGCCCCATTTGTCTCAAGTGCTCTCCAGCAACTCTGGGGCACCCATTTGGATTTTTGGCCATGACTGCCCATGAATTTTGCACTTCCATGAGCTTACTTCCCTAGAAACCCTGGGGTTGCAACACACAAACACTCTGGGTGGTAGCCATTGTAGGTGCTCTTACCTTCATAGTGCCAGAGTGGAGAGGGGACCAGAGAAACCCAGTGACTTTCCCTGAGTTTGACAGCAATTAGGGCCAGAGCTAAGGCCAGAACCTGGTCTCCTCAGTCCTAAAATGGTGAAGGTTTCTTAACATCAGTGCTTTTGAAACTTTTTTTCAACCCAGGTTTCTTCCAACTACACATTCAATAATCCAGTTTTTTGCAGACCTTTTAAATCCCATAAAAACCCATACAGGACAGATCAAACACTGACGTTCATCTCGCTCTCCCCTCTGCTCATGGCCCTGCATCCAGGCCAAACTATTCTCTGCACATTCTAAGCTTGGTCCTGCCTCAGGGCTTTTGAGCTTGCTGCCTCCTCTGCCCATCCAGTCTGCTGGAGCCACTATCATCTCACCTTCTACAGAGCAGTTATTACCATCTGAAATTATACATATATTCACTTTCCTGTCTCCACCACTGGCTTATAAACACCACAAAGAAAGGGCACTACCATCTTGGCCTCTCCTTTCTTGCCTCCACCTTACACAAGAGCAGAAAGCAGCTAATAAATTTTAGATGAATGAATGAATGAAGGGATGTCTCCCCCTGCCTGAAGTACTTGTTCAGAGTTAAGAGGAATACGATTGGAACACGTCCTGTATGGATGATAGGGCAGTAATGCCTACCACATAGCCCTGGTGTAAGATTTAGTAAGTTTACATATAGAAAGTGCTTGTGTTCTTGCTATTTATCAGGAAGCGTCCACCATGGAGAATGCATGGAGACACAGTATGCAAATGTGTCGGCGGTGGACACTCAGTTCTAAGTCCTTCACATATATTAACTCATCAAGTGAATAATTACAAGCAGGAGCTATTATAATAGCTAGTATTTATTGGGCACTATGCTAAATACTTCTATGCTTATCTCATCCTCTCTGTCCAGCAACACTATAGGATATGCTTTTCCTCATTTTATAAATGAGAAATATTAGATGGAGTAGTTGAGAATAGTCTGGCCTAAGCCTCACTACAGGTAAGGTGCAGCATGTGGACTGAACCCAGGCCTGTCTATGGGGACTGTGCTTTTACCCACTGCCCCCTCCTCCCTTATGCCTTCCTTCCCAATCCTCCTTGGCTCTGAGCAGCATTATTTTGAGAGCAGTGCTAGAAACCCATGGAGCTCTGAAGAGCTTTTCACACAAATATCCAACTCTCCAGAGGAAAGAAAGATTGAGAGAGGACTTAGTTACTTCAGTCTGGACTATATTTTAAAACTTACCTAAAGGGGGGCATTATGATTGGCATGTGTGGTGTGGGGGGGTGTGGGGAGGGCTGTGCAGCGTGGAGGGGACGGGTGGGGATTTTGCAGCATCTTGCTGCACTGATGGATGGTGACTGTGGGGGTGTGGGGGTGTGACTTGGTGAGGGGGTGGCTTAGTGGACATAGCGTCTTTCATGTAGTTGTGGATTAATGATGCCAAAATTAAAAAAAAAAAAACTTACTTAACAGTTTATTACACAAAAATGTTAAGGTGACATTTAGAGCGTAATTGCTTTGTATTGGCCAAAGTTCTTTCAGTATCTTCTCAGCACATAAACTAATTTTCCTTCAAGACATGATATATAATTCTGTAGAGCCAATTTTTATTGGCAAAAATAATTATTAAAGGATGAAGGGGGAAAAAAACTGAGAGAACTGATTTGGAGGGGAAAAAATCAAATAGAATCACTGTACTGTGGGCAAAGTAGTGTTGGAGCAAGTGGGGGCAGGATGGACATAAAAGGATTTTAGTCAACTGCTCAATGGGAGGGGCAAGAGTGGCTTTTAAAAATACGTTTATATTCAAAAAGAAGAATGCACGCAAGCAGTTAACCATGTATCAGGAGTGAGGGCTCAGCATGGGGTCTGGGCAAGGATTTTGGAAAAGTTCAGGTCTGAAAATTTGAAAGTGAACTCTGCCAAGTGGACTTAAATAGGAGTTCATGTAATAATTGGCCTGGGAGTTTTAACCAAAAAAGTAGATGCTTTGAAGTGCTGGAAACAAAAAGAAAACCTCATGGCAGTTTTATTAGCTCATATGATCAGCAGCAGATGATAAATGACAAACAGGTCTAGGACGTTCAGCAGTCCAGCGAAGTCCTGGATTTCGCTAACAATTGAAAGTTCAGCCCAGCAGCCTGACCAATATAAACTGTCAAGTCATAGATACATCTGATGAGTTACAAGGCTGAAGCTGCTCCAAATCTGCAGTTGTTGGAGCTGGAAGGGACCTTCGGAGTCTTCTAAACTGATTCATGTTGGACATGGGGAAATTGAGGCCCAGACTTCCCAAGGCACCTGGGATCCATATATGCTGCTTGTCCATCCCACCTTCCTCCCATGCCACCCCCCCTTCTTCTCCATGGCCCCCTTCCCAAGGCTCCCGGCCACCTTCCCTCTATACACCTGTCCTGCTTTTCAGGGGACACAGGTGGGAACTGCCAAGACTGCGTATCGCCCTGAAATCCTGTGTGTTTGGGCTTTGATGTGCCTCAAACCAAGTTTAGTTCCCTAGGAACTTGGGGAGGGAATTTGATACCCATTCCCAGAATGTTTTCCCTGAGCTAAGGAAGGGTTTCTTCATCCTGTTTTTTTTCCCTGTAACTCCCCACAGAGAGGACAGAACACTGAGCTAAAAATGTCAATAGTCAAAAATCAAGTAATCAATCAAGTCAAACATCAGGACTAGCATAAGAAGGACAAAGTACATTCTCAGGTGATTTGTGCTGACTTCTTATCCAAATGGCAGCATCCAGTTGCTGTTCAAGAGATATCAGCAAATAACTAGTGAGGATCTACTGTGTACAGACTGTTCCCAGAGCACTTTGTGCTTAACTCCTTGATAGCATTAAACATTTTGTTCAATAATTATTTGCTTATGTTTCTGAGTTTCTTGCCCTCAAAAGAAGTCATTTGTGCTGGGCTAGTCTGCAGGGATATGAAATTAGACCCTGCCTTCAAGGACCTAGGTCTAGGTAGGGTAATACGAGCTCATCAAAATTTAAACAATAAAGGGTTTAAATATAAGTTCAGGAATGTAATAGAAGACAATCCTGAAAAACCTCAGGACTAACGGTCAATATTTTATCCACAGACAAGGAGTTTTCAAAATGTTCTATGGAGTCATAGGTTTGACTAGAGATGCCCCTGTGGATGGCGGCAGTTGGGCCATGCATTCTGGGCCAGCCATTCCCAAAGCACAATTACACACCCTGATACAGGGCCCTTTTGTTGTTTTGCCTACTTATTTATTTGGGTTCCATTCACCACCACCACCACCCAATATTTATTGAGCGCCTAGTGTATGCCAGGCATTCTTCTAGACTCTAAGGACAAAGCAATGAAAAAAGACAAAAATTCCTGCCTCGAAGGCACTTACATTTTAGCTGGAATATTCCAGTCAAGGTTTCTTTTAGAAAAGTTTTGCATTACTTAACAAAAGGGAGATTTTTGCAATAAATATCTGAAAGAGATCTGAGGAATTCTAGGAAGATGCAATGAATAAAGCCTAAGGTAGTCACAAAAGCAGAAAAGGCCTTTCAGAGGAAGTGGGTTTGAACTGGATCTGAGGAGGGCAGAGAGGACTAGGCAGAGGACGGGCCTAGTGGGCAGCGTGCTGGATGCCAGCAAGAAAACCTGCTTGGAGAGACCAGTGGTCACAAGGGGGACAGTGGGATCTGAGGCTGGGTTGGCAGGCAGGGCACCCTGTCCAGTGCAGTGACCCCTGGAGGGAGATAGAGAATTTTGTAATTGAGTGAACTGAGTAAATTGAAGCACAGGAATCCAACATCTGCTATTTGGAGGATCTTTAAAAGTATAAAGCTTTGTGAAACACGAAAATCCCTCTGGCATCATTCAGCTTGAGCTGCTCCAGGCTATTCTTCATGGGTCTCACCCATCAGTCCTGTTTCTGCATTTAGGGCAGGGAGAATTGCTAGTGGAGGATGAGGGGATGGCTGCAGCCCTGGAGGGCGTCACTTGGTGAACTGCTGCCCTCTGCCCCCGCAGCTTACAACTCATCGTCACCCTTCTCCCCACAGCCTGCCTTCAAAGGCCTCACCTTCACTGACCTGCCTCTGTGCTTACAACTCAACATCATGCAGAGGCTGAGCGATGGGCGGGACCTGGTCAGCCTGGGCCAGGTGGCCCCCGACCTGCATGTGCTCAGCGAGGACCGTCTCCTGTGGAAGAGGCTCTGTCAGTACCACTTCTCAGAGCGCCAGGTCAGTGGGGCCCAGTAGGCATCCCCCTCCCTTTTCTGCCCACCCTCCCCCCGCAGACTTCCATGGTGTTCCTCTTAAGCATGATGTGTGGGTTCCCCTCTCTCCAGGGCTCCCTGGTTGACAGGAAAAAACAGTCCAAGGAGTTTCTAAATAATGTATGTGAGGGGATTTCTTTATAGGTGGTTTTAATGGGAAACAAAAATTTTAACCAACTCACACTCTACAACTTGTTCAAAAAAAATTCATAAAGTGGCACCAAACCTTCTTTTCTAAAGTAACTTACAAAAACTAACTTAATTTTATGATATTTTATAAAGCACTTTTACAGATATTACTTCATTTTATTCTCACAGCCCAGGGAAGGGTATCATTATGCTCACGTGAAACAGATGAAGAGACTAAGCCCACAATGGCTGTGTCATATCCAAATTAGTAAAGTGCCTCTCCAGGTGAGAAAACTGGCCTTGAATTTGAATTTGGCCCGACACCAGCTCTAGGCGTGCCTCCCCTCTTCATGCTGCCTCGGGGTTTTTCCCCAGTTTCTTTATATAGATGTGTGAGTTCATCAAGTTCTGCTCATGTAAGCCACCAATATTAAATAGGAAATAGAGCCACTGTACCAAGCAATTACGCATCTCCCTGTAAATAATCACTCAAGCCTGTAGCAAAGAAGATTTAAGTTTACTGAGATCACCTAAACATTAAAGGATTACCAGTGGTAGTTTACTAGGAGTCACCAGGAAGATGTGACCAGACACTTGCTTCTCTTAAAGACTGTTAATCAGCTTGGGTTTAACTGGGTTTAACTGGCCCAGAAGGTGTTTCTTTTTATCTTGTCTATTTTTTTCCCTGGCTATTGCAGGGTACAGATGGAAAAGGGGGAAAGGTGACATGAACAGAACTTTTCAGAACCAGAAAACCACAAAGCGTCTTCTTGATGAACTCTCCTGCAACTACTTTTATTTGTTTGATATTTAGATCCGCAAGCGATTGATTTTGTCAGACAAAGGCCAGCTGGATTGGAAGAAAATGTATTTTAAACTTGTGCGATGTTACCCACGGAGAGAACAGTATGGAGACACCCTTCAGCTTTGCAAACATTGTCACATTCTTTCTTGGAAGGTATGTGTCTCGAGGTGGCTGCCACAGACCCCCCCAGCCCACCCCATCGCAGCCCCTAAGAGACAAGAGCACCAGAATGGCAATGCCAAATCCTTCCCTACTTTTCATGATTGCAGCCCCAGCTAAAGATGATGGCAAAACTGATCTAGTCCCTGGGAAGAAAAATACTCAAAATCTTAACTTCCTTTGCCCCCAATGTATATTTTTTCTGCAACACACCTACCCCCAAGTTCTCCCATCTCTTTGTGCACAGGTACACACACACACACGCGCACGCACGCACGCACGCACACAAAGCTCTTAAGTTTTTCCAGAGCAGTGGAATGTTGTTTTGAGGTTGGGCAATGCCTTTCAGTGCTACAAGCCAGTGAGATGCTTCTGAGAGCTCAAACCTGACCATGATGTTCCTTTCCAGGGCACTGACCACCCGTGCACAGCCAATAACCCGCAGAGCTGCTCCGTTTCACTTTCACCCCAGGACTTTATCAACTTATTCAAGTTCTGAATCCCAGCACATGACACCACTTTGGAAGGGTTCCCCTGCTGATTGGATGGCTGGGAATACAGAGTTTGGACACTTCATTTGTAAATAGTGTACATTTTAAACATTGGCTCGAAACTTCTAAGATAAGTCATTGAGAGGACATTGGAGGGGAAAGATACAGGTCCTAGCTGGGAATTTAAGAATATGGACTTCTCATTAGAATTGGTATGGAAAAACAGAAATACTGTAAATAAACTTTTTTCCTAATGATTTGTCAGCAAGACTATAGAGGCAGGAATTCTGTTGCATCAGTGAAAATTGAATTCTTTTGATGTTCATTGAAACTCCTTTATAGTTCCCCAGAGACGTGGAAGAAAATGGCAAAATTCACATACAAGATAGAACACTCTTTGTTTACAATGTGTAAATTTGTTTTAAAGAAGAAAAATACATATGAGAAATCCCTGGGCTTTGGTTTTGATTTGGGGTTTGTTTTGAAAAGGCAAAGGAAGCGTCACCCAGCTTAAACACGCCTGGGCAGGGCCTCATCTGGCGAAGATATCACACAATAGTCTACCTCGGAAAGCCTGCAGTGCTCTCTTTGACAAAGTGCGTTGTCCACTAGGCAGTGTCTGTTTTTCTTGTCTTTTCATCATATAAAAAGTGATTTAAAATAGAAAGGGGTTTGGAAAGCAATCCTAATGTTTCAGATTTCCTTTTTAGGTGCCTAGGGCACCCTTCGGAGTCGCCTGTTTTCTAGAACAACCCAAAAACACATACGCCTCTTTTCCTTTTATGTTGTAGCTCGTTCAGGGCAACATAAGGCCAATTAAAAACAGTCCCAGAGGAAGGCCTGCCACAGAAAAGAGAGAATTAGTCACCCAATAGCTGTGAAGAGTCATTCCTGTTTAACTTTTTGGCTTGTCTGGGCTTCTCGGAGTAGCTTCATGGATAAGCTATCTCTGTGGACTGGTTGGAGCCAGAGTGCTGATAAAGGCTTGTAAAACAGGTTTTACGTATCAGCTAAACAGTTTACCGTCTGCTGTTCCTCTTGGCGGGTGATGAGCTGAGGAGCTTTCTTTTCTTTATGTCCAACATCAAAATTCAGTCAACCTTGCAGGGGTGATGAAATAAGACCTGGAGTTCCAGCCAAATAGGGAACAGAGGTCCTGTGAGTTCATCCTAAACATGCTCCATACCCCAGGGGATCTTGCTAGGCAAATATCAGCAGGTAATTACATGGAAGTAAGGAAACCTCAGGACTTAATGAGCTTATTGTCAAATATTCCTGGGAGTGGTGGTGGTGGGGCTGGGGTGGGGGTATATGTTTTTGTTTTTTACTTGTTATAGAATTTTGCTTTTCTACAATGTACATATTTTTGAAGTTGTATTTGCTTTGCCCTTTCTTTTTTTTTTCAAATGACATTGTCATCCTGCATGCCCTTGGTAAATATGTGAGCCTGAAATAGAAACTTGATTCACATACATGTTAAGAAACAGTATATTCTTAGGGGTTGAATCTTGGGGTGCCCTGAAGAGGAGAAAGATGGTTAAGCATGTACAGGAACAATCCAGAGGACCAGCCAGGGCCTCTTCATGCCTGTACCTGATAACACAACCTAAATAACCAGCATTCTGAGCAGAAGCCAACCACCAGTCAGTGCTCCTCACTCTGCAATGTTTGTACCTGCACCAGGGTTCTTTAATATTTATTTTCATATTACTCCTCTAAGAAGAAAAAATTAAATTGAATTTAAATTCTCTCTAATGAAAAAAAGTAAAGAATATTACTGGGTAAGGTTGAGCTTTGGAGGGCCACAAACCACTGTAATATCTAAGGGGTTTTGCTACTCCCCCCTACCCCCCTGCACCCCCACTCCAAGTAAAGTCACATTGAGCCTGCAGGACCTTGGTTGCCAAATAAGAAGCTAGTTCTTCCATAATTCAGATAGGTTCTCTCAGATGTCTCAGCTTCCTTAAAGATGTGGGATGGAGCTGGTTTTATTTTGCTTGAAAGCTCTGGAAACTGACATTTTTAGGTTTAAGCATTTATGGTCATCACATCTCCCCACCAACTCATAACCTCTGCCCCTTTGCGCTGATCGAGTTGGTGGGAAGTCCTCAGTACCTGCAGTTTGTGGTCCCAGGAATGTTGCCTTCTTTGGACTCTCAGCACAAAACTGGCAAACCTGTCTCATCTGGACTGTCTGCAATGCTCTGAGTGCACATCTTACTATACCATGCAGCAGGTGTAGCTGGGCCAGATGACCCCTACCACAAATGACAGGCTTAATTTTTGAAATGTTTACCTAGGTGGTGCCCCTGGGCTCTCCCCGTCTCATTTGGCATTTCTGGAGGTGGTCTGTGACTGAGTCAAGGACATCCTTTAAGAAAAAAAGAAACACTTGTGGTTCTTCTCCATTGGAAGAGAAGAAAAAGGAAGGAAATGGCAGGTGGAGAGGGAGAGAGAAAGGAATAGAAATGGCAAATCTTTGATGGCTGTGGTTTGTGTGAGAGCAAGGGGGAAGAGCGTGGAGGGTGTAGAGCATCTGTGCAGGCACTGCATGGTAGCAGTTAAGCATGGCTAGAGCCTCACATACAAGTAAAGTGAGTTGAAAAGAAAATTCTTGTTCCCTGGGCACTCATCATCTGTAGAATTTCTACTAGCAAACCCTCCCAGGACAAGCTTAAAAAAAAAGTGAAGAATCCCTGTCTCACAACCGTTGGTCTAAAAGCCAGAAGGGACATGACAATGGAAGTTGCTGGGAGAGACAGAATGCTCTACTCTCTTTGATCTACTTTTCTACCCTCACACCAACCCTGTAATGTAGAATTTAAAATTGACATCAAATATAAAGTAATTTGGACCTCAAGGGAAGGAAAGAGGACAGTGTGAGCAAGGATATTATGATTTGGTCCAACTTATAGGTTTCTGAGCAAGGAGCCTGGAGTCTCTTGAGAGTAGGCATTTGGGGAAAGGGGAATATGTGAAGTTTAGGAGTGCTCACTTTATTGCAATATCCAGAAAAGAAGTCGAATGACATCTTAAACTAGATTGCAATATTACTCAACATTGTTACTTTGAGTGGATGGATCAGTCACATGGGACAAGTGAGAGAAAACTCCCAGGTAAAAACATACCCAGAGTGTCAGCTGTGAGATGACATCTGTTTAGTGATGATCAATCTTACATTGAAGGGCTCAGATATTTTAGACAGGGTGGGTTTACAAAACTCTCAGTGCAAAAGCGGGGTTTATTTGGTAACAGCAAGGTAAAGTTATGAGCATGTTATTGCCACAGTTTCCATTTTTGTGGTTTCAAAAACTTTTTCATGAAGAACTTGGAATTAGCAGAGGCTCCTTGTTTCTGTTGTTTTTATGTGGGAGAAGAGAAAGAGCTTAGAATTGTATTTTTCCAAGCAAGTACTGTGATTTATAAGAAGGTCAATCATTACAAGACATGTTCAACAGTGTATCATTCTTAGTGTTCAATACAATGTTTATCATAAGACATGCACCTGAGTTTATATTTTTCTGCCAGGCTTTCAGACAATAATGTCCTGCTATGCAAACTCTCTATTTTATGTGTGCATTTTTTAAACTGTAATTTTATGGGTGAATTTTTTTAACTAACTATATCATCATTTTCTATGTTGACTTTTTTTTTTTTAATCTGTTTCCAACTGTCTGAGTCTGTGAACCATCCCTTCTGACTGGATGCTGGCCTAAAATCCTATTAGTGTTTAAACAGACCTCAGAAACACCCTGAACCTGTAGGCAAATTCAGAGACATGGCTCTTTGATATATCTTGGGCCCTTGATGTCTTCAATAAACAAGGTCGTAATTCCTTTAAACTCAGTGTTTTCTGTAGACGCTTTCTTCTCTGTTTTGTTAAGGACAATAAACCCTCTATGGTTTTCCAAGGGAAGGAAACTCCTACCCCAGACTCTAGCATTGGAAGGGAGGTTAGAGATGGTGGAGTCTGGCACTCTGCCAGCCTTTCAAGATGAAGTAAGGGGTCTAGAATATTCAGGAGTCATGCCTCAGCCCACCAGATACTTGGTGGTGGACCTGCGTATAAACCTGGGGTTTTCTGAGGCCTTGACTTTGTGTCCCCTGCCCCAGTACCTTTTGCTGTGGCTGGAAACATAATGACACCCCATGTGATTCTTCTCAAGATCTTCACTGTGGAAGGCAAGCGCACGGGTCCACTGTTAGGCATCTGGCCATTAACTTTTCCAAATATTTTAAGTCCCTGATTCTTCCTGGAGAAGTTAAGGAGCCACTTAACATTTTTATAAACCTCTGATGCTGTTGTGAGCACAACATTCTAGTGCATACAATCTTCTCTTCCTAAAACAAGTGGGGTATTTTGACAAATTCATTTTTCCCTGGGTACTTATAACTTAATTATAAAGGGGACCCTAAAGACAGATAGCAGCTGAGGAGTCAGCTTGCTTTCTAGAAACTGAGGTTCTGATGGTAACCAAGCAGGAATCATTTCCTCTCCCCTTAGACTAAGAGGTACATTTAGTCCATCCTGTCCATTTCCCCATTCTCGGATACCTGCTGTGAAATCTGGTGAGCTTCTATCCCAGTGGAAGTTCACATTCTGCTAAGCCTCATCTTCATCAAGCAGAGGGGAATTATTCCAAGAGGCAGCAAAGAGAAGGGACCACAAATATTTGTGACTTTGTCTACTGGACATTTTTTCAAAGTGTCGTTGAACTCACTCAGCAAACAAAACTTCCGGAAAAGTTTCCCAAAACTTAGGCCCTTCTCCATTTGTCCAAAAATGGATGGCTGCTCTAAAATTCTGAACTTCTTGAAACTCCATTTGCTACAGCATTAATTCTGAAGTTTGAACATGACTTTTTCTGTCTTTGAGTACAGAAATGTTTGTTTAATTAATGATGAACAGGTAGGTCTGTTAAACAGAAGGCTCCAAGCAGTGCTCTGCACTTGAGAGCTCTTGGCACCATCTTTACCAAGTGCCAATTACCCCAGCCAAAGGGGATGTATATAAAGTCCATGTCCTAAGCTTAGAAGCTTTGCTTTTTTAATGAAAAATACTATAGGGGGTTGAACATTGTAACTAAAAATATAAGGTTAGACCAATTACATGCAAAGATGTTTATTTACTATTGTGTGAGCTGAGTCCATCTGTATAAATTATTGGCACACTTTTCTTGCATGATGAACTGATTTTTTTATAGCTGTTTGTACCAGACAGTGGCATATTTTTGTAAAAATTTTTGACACTTAATTGTAATAAATGTTTCTCCAACAACACACACTGGTGAATTTTTGGTGTGTGTCAATTCAAACTGGTTTTTATCCTGCTGAGTATGTTTATTTTCTGTATGGTGAGGCTTACTCTTCCTTCTCCAAGAAACTGGTTATCATTGTTGTAAAAATTCTAGGCATACACAGAAAAGCTTGCTGCTGAGTAACAACCTGAGTCAATAATACAGTATTATGCTTAAATGGGATATTCCCACTTACTATGTGTGTAGCAGAATGACTAGGGAAGAATGAACTGTGAAGTCAATATCAGTTTATATATTAATGGACCCATTTATTGAACAGCTACTATATGCTATATCCTGTACAAGGCACTGGGAATAGGAGATGAACAAGACAGATATACGGTCCCTACCTTAATGGAACTTAGATTCTAGTGGGAAAAGTAAATAAATAAAGTAGGAAAAAATTTTAATTCATAAGAAGTGCTAGGAAGGGAATAAATAAGGGTCTGAATTACAGAAGAACAAGGGGAATCTGTTCAAGAGAAACTGAGCTAGGGGGCTTCTCTAAGGAAGTGATTTTGAAGCTAAGACCTGAAAGATGACCAGGAGCCAACCTGAGACAATGAGGGCATGATCGTTCCAGAAAGAGGTAATGGCCCACGCAAGGTTCAGATCCTGGTCCTGCCACTTACCTTTGTCATCTTCTTAACCCCTTTCTGCCTCAATTTCCTTGACTTCAAAATGGTGGTAATAAATCTATCTCTTATGGTTGTGAGGGTTAAATGAACTGATACATGTTAAGTGCTTAGAGCTGGGCACATAGTAAGTTCAATAAATGCTAACAATTCTGACTCCCTGAGTGAGCAGGGTCTGAGGATAGGGTTAGGAATTGCACTGCATTTCCACTTAGGTGTGATTTGCTCAGGTGACTAACTTGTGAGTGACCGACTTACTCAATACATTTCCTCTGGAATACACTCTGACCCTGCCATTAACTCTCCATTAGAAAATGATTTTTGTTTAAAAAAGGCACGTAAGAGTAACTAGAGATAATTTTTTTTTAACTTCCACCAGGATCACAAAATCTCATCTTTGCCTAAATATCCCATGTATGCTTTGTTCAAGCTGTTCCATCTACCTAGAATGGTGTTAATAAGCATCTGTTCCTCCATAGAGCCACCTCCTCATTGAAGCTGCATCCAATTGAGTAAATCTCTTCTGCCATAACACTTTTTTGAAAGTGGACTTTGTTACATTATATTCTTGCTTAGGACTAGGCCTACCTATAGTACCTAGCACCATGTTGGTGCTGAATGAATTAATAAACCCACACATACATTCATAAAATGCTTTTGACAATCTCACTTATAATTATATACTTATACTCAACTAGAATAAGAATCAGTGTGAGTTTATGTGCATAGAACTATTTATAGCTGCTTCATTAAAAATTAATGATAGTTGAAAAAGTAACAAATGCAGAGGCCTAGTTTTCATTAAAGTTTTTTAAGTTCAACTAAATCTTTATAAGTCTAGTAAATTTTCATATAAAATAAGAGGGCCTTTTATTACTTTGATAAACTCCAATTGAACAGACTAAAATCCCTTTAAAAATAAGTCCCTTTTACAAACTTAATAGAAATTCCTTTAAACATTTTAAAGGGGCAATTGTAAATCTAATGCATTTGCTTTTTTTCAATAAGCACTTCAAATACCTGCTCAGATAACCTTCAACACTAATAAGCAAAACACTCCCAAGTATATTAATAACTTTAAAATTTAATTAATTAAGGGTAAATATACCTCAAATACTCTAAAAAGCTATAATGTTAAAATTAGTGAAACATTGACAGATAGTAACCACACTAGTGGGGATGACGATTTAATACTATGGGTAACTGTTAAACCAGTGTTGTATATTTGAAATCAATATAAGACTGTATATAAAGATACTTCAAGGGGTGCTCAAGATGGCAGGGTGAATAGGGCAGTGGAAATCTCCTCCCAAAACCATATATATTTTTAAAATATAGCAAATACAACAATTCCTAAAAGAGAGACTGTAAGATACAGTATAACAGGCAGGCTACACTACATTTGCGAGAACTCAGCATCTCACAAAAAGGGTAAGATACAAAGTCATGACCTGGTGGGACCCGAACACTCCCCCGACCCCAGCTCACCAGCAGGAGGAAAAGAATCAGAGTGGGGAGGGAGTGGAAGCACAGGACTGCTAAATAACCAGCCCTAGTAATCTGCACAGGGAGCACAGACACACATTGCATGGTGTACTGGATATTAGAGAAACAGAAAAGTAAAATCTGAGACAGGGATGCGAGTGGATCCCCATAGCCAGCTCCCCTGGGACAAAAGAAAAGCAGGCGCTTTAAAAGTCTTAAAGGGACAAGGGTTTAACAGGTGGACAAAATCGTACCAGCACACTCAGCCCAGCAGGCTGGAATTTTAAGGAACTTCAGGCACCCTAATCCCCTGGGTGGCAATGCAGCTCCGAACCCCTCACTGTAATAAGCAGCCTGCCATTCATTCCCCCCACCAGTGTGGCAAGCAAACTGGATGACCAGCCACTAATGCAGACCAGCTGGGGAGCAGCCCCGCCCACAGCAACCACACAGTCTTCTCCCAGTGTGCAGCTAACCGGACCAGACCCAGAGGCTGCTGCCTATGCCCTGCACAGGAAAAGGAAGCCAGCAGAAGGTCCAGAAAGCATGAAGGAGCGCTGTTCTTGCAGGAGAACACACCTCTGCATGGGTAACTGGCAGAGGCAGCAGAGAAGGGCAAGGCAGGCGATGAGCAACCAGGAAGGGACTTTGTTCTCCCAGCAGACACACACGCCACTTGCCAGCGATCATTTGTATTGCCATGAAAAGGCAAAAGAATCTGGTCCAGTTCAAAATCACTTAATGCCAGAGAGAGGGCCTGGCAAGATAGATATAACCAATCTTCGAGAAAAAGAATTCAAAATAAAAGTTATAACCATGCTGATAGAGCTGCAGAGAAATATTCAAGAGCAAAGGGATGAAGTCCATAGGGAGATAACAGAAATGAAACAATCAATAGAAGGACTTAAGAGCTGACTGGATGAGATGTAAGAGACTGGTAATGGAATAGAAATCAGAGAACAGGAATACAGAGAAGCTGAGGCAGGGAGAGATAAAAGGATCTCTAGGAATGAAAGAATATTAAGAGAACTGTGTGACCAATCCAAATGGAACAATATTCACATTATAGGGGGTCCAGAAGAAGAGAGAGAAAAAGAGATAGAAAGTGTCTTTGAAGAAATAATTGATGAAAACCTTCCCAAGCTGGGGAAGGAAATAGTCTCTCAGACCATGGAAGCCCACAGATCTCCCAAAAAAGGAACCCAAGGAGGACAACACCAACACATATAATAATTAAAATGGCAAAGATCAAAGACAAGGACAGGGTACTAAAGGCAGCTAGAGAGAAAAAAGATCACCTACAAAGGAAAACCCATTAGGCTATCATGAGACTTCCCAACAGAAACCTTACAGGACAGAAGAGAATGGCATGATATATTTAATGCAATTAAACAGAAGGGCCTTGAACCAAGAATACTGTATCCAGCAAGGTTCTCATTAAATTTTAAGGAGGGATTAAATAATTTCCAGATAAGCATAAGTTGCTGGAATTTGCCTCCCACGAACCACCTCTACAGGGTATTTTAAAGGGACTGCTCTAGATGGAAGTACTCCTAGGGCTAAATAGATGTCACCAGAGAAAATAAAATCACAGGAAAGAAAGCAGACCAACCAAATACTAACTAAAGGCAAAATATAAAATCAGCTATCCACAAAAGCAGTCAAGGGAAACACAAAAGAGTACAGAATAAAACACCTAACATATAGAGTAGAGGAGGAAGAAGAAGGGAGAGAAATAAAGAATCATCAGACTGTGTTTATAATAGTGTAATAAGTGAATTAAAGTTAGATGGTTAGATAGTAAACAAGCTACCCTTGAACCTTTGGCAACCATGAATCCAAAGCCTGCAATGGCAATAAGTACATATCTATCAATAATCACCCTAAATGTAAATGGACTGAATGCACCAATCAAAAGACACAGAGTAATAGAATGGATAAAAAAGCAAGACCCATCTATATGCTGCTTACAAGAGACTCATCTCAAACCCAAAGACATGCACAGACTAAAAGTCAAGGGATGGAAAAAGATATTTCATGCAAACAACAGCTAGAAAAAAGCAGGTGTGGCAGTACTTGTATCAAGACAAAATAGACTTCAAAACAAAGAAAGTAACAAAAGATAAAGTAGGACATTACATATTGATAAAGGGGTCAGTCCAACAAGAGGATATAACCATTATAAATATATATGCACCCAACACAGGAGCACTGACATATGTGAAACAAATACTAACAGAATTAAAGGAGGAAATAGAATGCAATGCATTCATTTTAGGAGACTTCAACACACCACTCACTCCAAAGAAAATAACAAAGGACACACAGCCACTGAACAACACACTAGAACAGATGAACCTAACAGACATCTACAGAACTCTACTCCCAAAAGCAGCAGTATACACATTCTTCTAAAGTGCACATGGAACATTCTCCAGAATAGACCACATACTAGGCCACAAAAAGAGCCTCAGTAAATTCAAAAAGATTGAAATTCTACCAACCAACCTCTCAGATCACAAACATATAAAACTAGAAATAAATTGTACAAAGAAAACAAAAAGGCTCACAAACACATTGAGGCTTAAGAACATGTTCCAAAATAATCAATGGATCAATGACCAAATTAAAACAGAGATCAAGCAATATATGGAGACAAATGACAATAACAGCACAAAACCCCACTTCTATGGGACTCAGCGAAGGCAGTACTAAGAGGAAAGTATATAGCAATCCAGGCATATTTAAAGAAGGAAGAACAATCCCAAATGAATAGTCTAACATTGCAATTATTGAAACTGGAAAAAGAACAAATGAGGCCCAAAGTCAGCAGAAGGAGGGACATAATAAAGATCAGAGAAGAAATAAACAAAATTGAGAAGAATAAAACAACAGAAAAAATCAATGAAACCAAGAGCTGGTTCTTTGAGAAAATAAACAAAATAGATAAACCCCGAGCCAGACTTATTAAGAGAAAAGGAGAATCTACACACATAAACAGAATCAGAAATGAGAAAGGAAGAATTATGATGGATCCCACAGAATCACAAAGAACTATTAGAGAATACTATGAAAATCTATATGCTAACAAGCTGGATAACCAGAAGAAATGGACAACTTCCTAGAAAAATACAACCTTCCAAGACTGACCAAGGAAGAAACACAAAATCTAAACAGACCAATTACCAGCAATGAAATTGAATTGGTAATCAAAAAACTACCCAAAAACAAAACACCCGGGCCAGATGGATTCACCACTGAATTTTATCAGACATTTAGAGAAGACATAATACCCATTCTCCTTAAAGTTTTCCAAAAAATAGAGGAGGAGGGAATACTTCCAAACTCATTCTATGAAGCCAGCATTACTCTAATACCAAAACCAGGCAAAGACCCCACAAAAAAAGAAAATTACAAACCAATATCCCTGATGAACATAGATGCAAAAATACTCAACAAAATATTAGCAAACTGAATTCAAAAATATATCAAGAGGATCATACAGTATGACCAAGTGGGATTCATCTCAGAGATGCAAGGGTGCTACAACACTCGAAAATCCATCAACATCATCCACCATATAAACAAAAAGAAGGACAAAAACCACATGATCATCTCCATAGATGCTGAAAAAGCCTTCGACAAAATTCAACACCCATTCATGATAAAAACTCTCAATAAAATGGGTATAGAGGGAAAGTACCTCAACATAATAAAGGCCATATATGACAAACCCACAGCCAACATCATACTTAATAGCAAGAAGCTGAAAGCTTTTCACCCAAGATCAGGAACAAGACGGGGATGCCCATTCTCCCAATTTTATTCAACATAGTACTGGAGGTACTAGGCACGGCAATCAGACAAAACAAAGAAATAAAGGGCATCAAGATTGGTAAGGAAGAAGTCTAACTGTCACTACTTGCAGATGACATAATATTATACATAAAAAACCCTAAAGAATCCACTCCAAAACTACTAGAACTAATACCTGAATTCAGCAAAGTAGCGGGATACAACATTAATACACAGTAATCTGTTGCTTTCCTATACACTAATGATGAACTATCAGAAAAAGAAATCAGGAAAACAATTCTGTTCAAAATTGCATCAAAAAGAATAAAATACCCCATGGACATACAATGGGGAAATGACAGCCTCTTCAACAGCTGGTGTTGGCCAAACTGGACAGCTACATGTAAGAGAATGAAACTGGATCATTGTCTAACCCCATACACAAAAGTAAATTCAAAATGGATCAAAGACCTGAATGTAAGTCATGAAACCATAAAACTCTTAGAAAAACACATAGGCAAAAGTCTCTTGGACATAAACATGAGCGACTTCTTCATGAACATATCTCCCTGGGCAAGGGAAACAAAAGCAAAAATGAACAAGTGGGACTATATCAAGCTGAAAAGCTTCTGTACAGCAAAGGACACTATCAATAGAACAAAAAGGCATCCTACAGTATGGGAGAATATATTCATAAATGACATATCTGATAAAGGGTTAACATCCAAAATATGTAGAGAGCTCGTGCACCTCAACAAACAAAAAGCAAATAATCCAATTAAAAAACGGGCAGAGGAGCTGAACAGACACTTCTCCAAAGAAGAAATTCAGATGGCCAACAGGCACATGAAAAGATGCTCCATATTGCTAATCATCAGAGAAATGCAAATTAAAACCACCATGAGATATCACCTCACACCAGTAAGGATCGCCACCATCCAAAAGACAAACAACAAATGTAACCGCAGATGTGGAGAAAAGGGAACTCTCCTACACTGCTGGTGGGAATGTATTTTAGTTCAACCATTGTGGAAAGCAGTTTGGAGGTTCCTCAAAAAACTCAAAATAGAAATACCATTTGACCCAGGAATTCAACTCCTAGGAATTTACCCTAAGAATATAGCAGCCCAGTTTGAAAAAGACATATTATGCACCCCTATGTTTATCGCAGCACTATTCACAATAGCCAAGAAATGGAAGCAACCTAAGTGTCCATCAGTTGATGAATGGATAAAGAAGATGTGGTACATATACACAATGGAATATTATTCAACCAAAGAAAACAAATCCTACCATTTGCAACAACATGGATGGAGCTAGAGGGTATTATGCTCAGTGAAATAAGCCAGGTGGTGAAAGACAAGTACTCAGTGATTTCATTCATCTGTGGAGTAAAAGAACAAAGAAAAAACTGAAGGAACAAAACAGCAGCAGACTCACAGAACCCAAGAATGGACTAACAGTTACTAAGGGGAAAGGGACTGGGGAGGATGGATGGGAAGGGAGGGAGAAGGGGAAAAAGGGGCATTAAGATTAGCACACATAATTGGGGGGAGGCGGGGGCATGGGGAAGGCAGTACAACACAGAAAGACAAGTAGGGACTCTATAGCATCTTACTACACTGATGGACAGTGACTGTAATGGGGTATGTGGCCAGGACTTGATAATAGGGGGAGTCTAGTAACCATAATGTTGCTCATGTAATTGTACATTAATGATACAAAAAAAAAGGTACTTCAATAAAAAAAAATAGTGATATATTCACAACTTTCCACTTAAAATCTTATCTTACACTAATTCCTTAATTCCTTATTTTAAATGGAAATCATGAGGCCACCATGCCAAGCAGAATCATGGCTCCCCAAAGGTGTCACTTCCTAATCCCTAGAACTTGTAAACATGGCAAAGGGGAAATTGCAGGTGTGATTAAATTAAGCACTTTAAGATAAGGAGATTATCCTGGACTACCTAGGTGGGCCCAATGTAATCATAAGAGTCCTTAAAAGTGGTAGAGGGAAGTAGAATAGGTCAGAGTGATGTGATGTGAAGAAGACTCCTCCTGCCATTGCTGGCCTTGAAGATGGAAAAGATGACATGAGCCAAGGACTGAGGGAAACGTCTATAATCTCAAAAAAGCAAGGGAACAACTCTTCCCCTGGAGCCTGCAGAAAGGTACTTAGTGCCACCAACACCTTGACCTTGGGCCAGTGAGACCTGTGCAGGACTTCTGACCTTCTGATGGATTTGTGTTGTCTTAAGCCACTGAATCTGTGGCAGTTTGTTAGAGCAGTAATAGGAACTAATACAGTTAACCTGACAGATTTACCAGCAGCCCAGCCCTACAAAGCTTTTCCCTAAGTTCTGCCCCTTCAGACAAATTCCCACTGACTCTTCTGCTGCATGTCCCATACTCCAGTCTGAGTGAGAGTCTGTCTGCAAATGAAAGGCATAAAGGTCTTTATAGCCTAATTCATTAGCAAGAGTTATTTTGACTGCCCAGATAAATGGACCTACAAAAGCTAGACAGGTGAGCTCTCCCTCTCAGGGGTAGATGTAAAGTTGTCTCCCTCCTATTCTGCAAAGGCTTGATTGAGGTTAACACCAATCACACTGCTGCCCAAGAGATGTCCCAGGGAATCAAAGATCCAAATTCTCCCGAATAAGCAATGTTTAGGAAGCAGCAGTGTCCTAGGCACTGGGGCAGCCATTCAGAAGTATGAGCTCTGCCCTTGCCTTCAAGGAACCTACTGACATGGCAAGTGGCTGAGAGGGGCAAGAGAATGTACATCAACTACAATGCAAGGTCCAAGTTCCAAATGCCCCGAGTGAAGTACCAAGTGCCAGAGGAATTCAAAGAGGAAGAACTGAGCTCCTGCTTCTGAAAAGGAGAACGATGTGGGATAAGTCACAAACTCACAACTTACTCATCCTGAGTCAGTGTGAACAAGGCTCCTCTGGACTCTGGGAGACAAGGACTGTGGCTTCAGGGCCAGAAACCAAGACTTATGACCCAAGCCCATTTGGTGGTATCAATAGGTTTCTTGACAAACACACACATAGAGGGACACATTCTGAATATTGGGCAGATTTCCCTCTTGAATGGAACTAAAGCTCTCTGTGTTTCCTAGGGTCCCAGTGCCTAAGCCTTGTCATTGTTCTAGGAAACTAACAGAAGCCCAGTGAACCACAAGTCCTTTCAAGGAGCTCTATGGTAGTTAATTTTATGTGTCAACTTGGCTAGGCCATGGTACCCATTTTTTTGGTCAAACAAGGACCAAGATAATTGCTATGAAGGTTATTTTTTAGATGTAATTAACATTGAAATCAGTAGACCTTGAGTAAAACAGATTACCCTTCATAATGTGGTGGACTTTAGCCAATTGTTGAAGGACTTAACAGAAAAAGACTGACATCCCCCCAAAGAAAGGAATTCTGCTTCCAATCTGCCTTCAGACTCAAGACTACAACATCAACTCTTCCCTGGGTCTCCAGGCTGACAGCCTTCCCTGTAGATTTCAGACTTCCAGCTCCACAACTGTGTGAACCAATTCCTTAGAATTACTTAGAATAAATCTAGATGGATGGATGGATGGATAGATGGATGGATGGATGGATAGATGGATGGATGGATGGATAGATAGATAGATAGATAGATAGATAGATAGATAGATAGATAGAGATAGATGATAGAGATGGATGGAAGGATAGGAGAAAAGAAAGAAAGGAAGGAAGGAAGGAAGGAAGGAAGGAAGGAAGGAGGGAGGGAGGAAGATGATGGATTTTAAGGACTAAAAATTTCTATATAGAAAGATATACACACACATATATGTATAAAGAGATATACTGTATAAATCTATATAGAGATAGAGCAATACATATCTTACTGCTTCTGTATCTCTGCAGAACCCTGACTAATACAAACTCCTAGGAAGAGAACAAGGGCAAGGAAAGTCTAGAGGAAGCCTTCAAGAGGGCAGGAGGGAAAGGGAGAAAAACCAAGCATGAGTGGAATCTAGTGGCTGCAAGAGGCAGCCAGCCAATCACCACATTTGGCAGATGCCAAAGAGTGTGACAAAATATTCAAGTCACCCACATGAAAGTGTTGGAGTGGTCCCACTTTCTTGTACTTTTTAAACTTATATTTAATTGCTTTAATTATACTTAACTATTTAGTTTTTTCTTAATTTCGAAGGTATTCCAAGGAACCCTTACTTCCTTCAGCGAGGCAGCACAGCATAGCGATTCAGAGCAAAGAATCTGAAGCCAATCTGCCTGGGCTGAAACCCCGCCCACCTCTTCCTGCTGTACTGGGCAGTGTGCTGAACCTTGACATGCCTCAGCCCCCTGACCTATAAAGTGAGGGTGATGACGGAATTGCTGTAAGGAGTCAGCTGTTGCATTGAACATGATTAAGATATTTTGTGTGGTTAGAGCAATGCTTAACCCATAGTAAGCTTTATATAAACATTCATTATTATTATTATACATTAAGCCCCCTCTCCACTTTTTGTTTTGCACTATGTGCTCTAGGCACAAAAACCATGTATTGTATATAAACTATTAAAAGAAGCATAATGAGTAAGTCAATAACCCACACGATTCTCATCTTAGCTTATCATTTAGAACAGTGGTCTCTATCCCATCAGTAAATCTTTCTTAAGCATAAACCCAATATATGTGTATTCATTTATTTGTGAAGTACAGGCAGGCACTACTATCATAAACTAATATTTCAAAGCATAATGGACACTTAAGAGGAGAGTCCTCATTAGTAATGATGGCTATAAATCCATATTTTGAATAATTGTGATTTTGAATTTTTGGCCAATTTTTGGTCAGACTTCATTAGCTTATCATTGTTTTTACCTCCAACTGCAGCCAGTGAAGAGGCCCTCCCAGGAAGAGCCGTGTTAGTGCTGACATTTTCCTTTATGTCTGCAACAGCAGTTTCTTCACTCTGCTCTTTCTTTGCAAGAAACTTCTTTAAGCATTTATCCATTTTGTGAGATTTTGTTTACTTAAAACTAGACACTATTACCTATAAATACATTTAGCCAGCCACACAAAGGTTTCAGTATGCCACAGTACACCAAAAACAAATGACCGACTGACAGTACCACTGGCTCCCATGCCACATTGAGAGGTCCAGGTGCCTTGGGTACTGACATGATACCTGAGGCCTGATGGGTAGACAGAGAGGACCATTATCAGTCTGGATATTAAACATTTGTAAAGCTTTTGTGCTGCTTGTTCTCTGTGTGTCCCTAAAGATCTACTCTCCACTTCTCTGCCCAGTTCCATGCCCCCGGGGGCTGATTACAAAGGGCTGCATCTCCCAGACTCTAGCCAGTTAGTGTCTGGTTGGGTAGCCCAATGGAAGGTGCCGGCAGAGACCAGAGAACAGTAGAGAGAGTTTGGGGTCTTTCTTGTACCCCTTCTTCGCTGGTCACGAATCTCTGACAGAAGCTGTATCCCTCCTCCACAGAAAGCCTCCTCTCCAAGCCTGGGAGAAGTGATTCCCAGTGTTCCCGCCTCTGGGAACCTCAGCATCCTTTGCGTTCCCTTAATCCTTCCCACACCTCTTCAAGCAGACCCTTCATTTATATCCCTTCATTTGGAACTACAGGGAGATGACTTCCTGCCAGAAACCTCACTGATAATTGCTTTATTTCTTCCTCTTTAGTAAAGAAATCAGTAAGTTTCTTTTTTTAATTCCAGCACTTCACTTTGTAAACCATGGTTTAAAAAACTATTCTGATGATTAAGCCAAATCATTTTCCCTTTTTCCCACCACTCTTTGGGGAAAGTTCTCACTCAAGCCAACAAATACCTGCTGAGTGAGCCCTGGGTAGCCAGTTGCAGATCTGCCTTCTACTCAGGGCTCTGCCACTCTGGGCTGACCCTGGGGGAAGCTGCGCCAGCTCTCTGACTCAATCTCTCATCCATAACATGAAGATATATTGGATTAGTTGGTCTCTAGGTCTCTTTTAGTTCAAACATCCTTTTGGGATTTTAGGAAGCCACATTTGAGTTCAGATGAAACTATGTTATTTAGTATTCTTGTTTTATTTCTAGATTTTCTTCTTCAACACTCTTCCCACCCCCACCCCATAACAAGCCCATACACACTGTCAAGTTTTTCTTGGATCAAAATTCTTTAAATTTTATAAATTCCTAGGCAATAAGAAATAAGAGAGCCCAGATGCAAAATCAGTAATAAATTGAATCATACTCTTCACCAAGTGTTTCAAATATATTACTTTTTTAATTGTCATAGCAACCTTGTAAGGTATATACTAGTATTATACTAGTTTTACAAATGCAGAAACTGAGGAGGCTCAGAGAAATTAAACGATTTGTCCAGGATCACACAGTATGGTATGCAGGAGCTAGCTCAGGACAGCTGAACTAAATGTATGTATCTCTTTACAGCTCCACATTCAGTGATAGGTTGGTAACTTGGCCGCGATGTAAATATTTATACTACAGAATTCAGCTACAAATCAGAAATTTGTTGTTGATGGTGTTTCAAGAACTGATTTTTAAACATACCATCACACTCAGGTCACACAATTACTAAACCACAGAGCTAGGGTTTAAGTTCACATTTGTCTGGCCCTAAACCCATTGTTAATTTTATGTCTTTCCCATACAGCACCTAATACAAAACCTTGGGAAGAGTCTTTCTGAAACACACATTTCTGCACCAGATAACCAGAGGTCTTTAAGATAAACTTTCATTAGCCTTGCCATCCAAATAGTCTTTCTATTAGATGAAGATTTGCCAACAAATAACTTTGAGAGAATTTTTGGCTTGTGCTTATAGCCCTGCCACTGGAAGATGGAAGTGGATTATACACAGAGCACTTCTTTGTTTCCATTTCCCTCATATGTATGAACACAATGCTCTCTTCCCCTCTCCCAGTCAGGGCTTGTCCCTCTTTCTAGGTTGGGCATTTCACAACCATAAAGTGCTTTGACGTGAATGCAATTTTAACTTGAAACAAAACAAAGGAGAGGACAGAACCCTTGAATTCAGGCAACCCTAAAATCATGACCTTCACAGGCTTAAAGACATTAAACCTGACAGAGACCTCAAGAGGTGATCTGGTCCAGCTTCTATTAACTTCTTATAAGCATATACCCTCCCCCATCCCATTTCACGGATGAGATGACTAAGACCTAGAAATGTTCATGATCTGCCCAAAAAACAATAGAGGATCATACTCTCTAATTTGATAATTATTGTAACAGGATATTGAATGGGGTTTCTCTTGTCCCAGAACTTTGTGTTTTGTTTTCATTATGTATTAATTTTAACCAGCTTAACTACCCTGGGTCACCTCACTTCCTAGTTCTATGGACTTTGGTCTCTTTCCAGTACTTCTAACATGGGCTACATTCCTTAGCCCAAAGAGAAATGGCCTGAGTTTGTAATTTGGAAAAACACTTCCAATCACTCTTTAATTTTCAAAGATACACAATGCACAAAATCATAGCATCAGGTGTGAAGGGAAAATAAAAAGATACACATTAAACTTTGTGACCTGTTTCATTATAATCACTTATGCAATAAAATGTTATGTCTCCTACAAGTAGTGAGTCTACAGCATCTTACTACACTGATGGACAGTGACTGTAATGGGGTTTGTGGGGGAGGACTTGGTGAAGGGGGGAGTCTAGTAACCGTAATGTTCTTCATGTAATTGTAGATTAATGATAAAATGAATTTTAAAAAATGTTATGTCTCCTAATTACCCCTGCAAAAAAAGTTTTTAGGTTTGGAAATGCCCCTAGTTTTGTTTTGCTTTTTTACCAGCTATATTGAGATATAAGTGACATTTAACATTGTGTAAGTTTAAGGTATATAATATGATGATTTGATATGTGTCTATATTGTAAAAGGATTACCACAATAAAGTTAGTTAACATCTCTACCACCACAGTTACCATACGTATATGTATAGTGAGAACTTTTGAGATCTATTCTCTTAGCAACTTTCAAGTATATCATATAGTATTGTTAATTATAGTTACCATGCTGAACATTAGCTCTCAAAAACTTAATCATCTTATAACTGGAAGTTTGTGCCCTTTGACCAATAGCTCCCTACTTCCCTCACCCTACAGGCCCTGGCAACCACCATTCCAGTCTGTTTTCACGAGCTCAGTTTTTTTAGATTCCACATATAAGTGAACTCATACAGACTGTACTTATCTTCCTTTGTCTGACTTATTTTATTTAGCTTAATACCTTTAAGGTCCACCCATGTCATCATCAATGGCAGGTTCTCCTTTTTCATGTCTGAATAATATTCCTGTGTGTGTGTGACATTTTTGTTAGCTCCCATGTCTTAGCTATTGTGAATAATGCTGCAATGAAAGCCCAGAACTTTGGATAAAACACAATGCAGGGGACAAGTATCCTGACAGAATAAGTTCAACAGTTAAATCCAGCCACCTCCCTGCAGGGCTTACAGAGAGGCCAGAATCAACCTTACTCCCTCCATCCCCTGAATCAATATAAAAGAAATTAAAAGGAGGAAGTCAGCGGGGAGGGGAGGACAGTTTCATGGGAAGAGCCTATCCTTTCCCTTAAGTCAGAGCAAGAACTCCAGGAAAATCATTCATAAAGCCCAGGACTTCCAGTGATATGAAAGACTGGCATTTCATTCCCCTTTGGATGTCTGGTGGGTAACAGGCTTACAAATGTTGCCGGGGACAGGGGAAGACAGACTGGAGAGGACATTGCCTAGGAGGTAGAAGGGCAGTGAGGCAGCCTGCACTGTCCCCCATGGCATGCAAGTTTCCCGTGGGTGGAGTGGACAGTAAGAAAGTAATTGGGCTTGAGCCATCTTTCCTGAATCTCACTAATAGGATGTCCCCCAGGTCACTGGCCCCAGCAGCCACTAAAATGCGGGACTGAAGTGAGGTCAGAAGAGGTTTCCCTGGATCTCCATGCAGGTAAGGGTGTGGAGAAAGACTTCCACGGGGGACTCCAAAGGATTCGCTCCCACAGCCCATGGGATAGCCAGCTTTGGACACTTGCCCCAGAGAGAACCAGCCACCAACCAGTTAACTAGAGAAGAAGCAACCCAATGGGAGAGGATGGAAACCTCACCTTGGACTGCTGCATGAGGAGGAACCTCTGCCCACTCCCCATTCCCACCTTCCTTTTCCCTACCCCACCCCAGCTCCAGGAAGAGGGCCGGCCATGGGAAACCAGCAGCCATTGCACAACAGCCTCCCCTGCATTGCGGGGGAGGAGAGGAGAGCTCCGCACTGGATCTGAGAGGCATTATAAAATAAACCAGGCTGAGGCTCAGATACTGTCATGAGATTACTAATTCCAACAGGAGCTGAAAAGCTACAGAATCTGGCCTGAAGGTCAACAAAGGAGCCATTCCCAGGACGCCACAGGAAGAGCCATGTAGCATGGTTGGGAGCCAATACAGAAAAAACTTTTCATGTTGATAGCCCAAACTTAATATTTTTTCATGATAATATCCCAAATACCCCAGACTGCCTATTGAGCTAATACTAATTTATTCAACATTTTTACCTACTTTGTGCCTGCAACTAGGTCTACCAAGTCAAAAAAGAATGCGAGAGCCATCACATATGAGGAACCCACGTATTTATGGGGGGAGAGCCAGGCATTTAAATGAGTAATTTTAATAATCTACAATCAGGTATATATGAGCCTCAGCAGAACACAATAAGACTTATATTAAATAGACTTACCTGTGTATCAATTCCCTCATCTATTAAATGGGAATATAATAATAGCACCATAGGATGGTTGGTTGGATTAAATGAGCTATTTTTTGTAGAAGAGTGCCTGGCACCGAGTAAATTCAAAACTTGTTAGTGTTTAATATTGTAGTTATTAATTCTACTTTTATATCAAATAGCTGGGTACCGTTCTTACATAGAATAACTGGGTACTCAGCATGCTAAGTGCTTGATTACCTCAACAATTCTATGAAATAGATGCTATTTTTTATTTCCATTTCATGGAGGAGAGAACTGAGGCACAGGAAAGATAAGCAGCTTGCCCAGGGACATGATGCAGAACTGGGCTTCAAACTTAGGCTGTCCAAACCCAGAGCCCACACTCACCAGGTAACTTAGGGGTTAACAGTGGCCAACTTTGCTGGGCACTTCCGGGAACGCAAAGGCAAAGTACTTTTTCCAAAACAACCAATAAAATGTAGTCCTAAAATAACTTGCAACAAAGAAGTCTGCGTCTGGATTTTCAACCTTCACATGAGTTTTTCAATCCAGTTTCAAATTAGGAAAGGCAAAAATTCACTGTGGGGTCCTGGGCATGCGAACATGAGCTTACTAGCTCATGTTACTGGGGCCCATTCCTGGGCCATGGATCCTTCAACTCTGCATCCAGCTTTTCTGCAGAAAGCTGCATCCTGCCCCTCAGCCAGGTGCCTGGTTTGATTTGGATGCCATGCCCTCCAAAGGGGAATTTCAGGTCCCTGAAGGGTAGCCTGGGCAAGCCATGCTTGCTCATGTTGTTTACATAACTATCCCAGCTCCAAAACAAGGGATACTGGTACCCTGTAATTACTGGCTGGCAGGCCTGTCACTGGGGAGAGAAAAAACATGGGTAATAGCTCCATCTGCCTGTGGAACCCAATTGCTCTCCAGACGCCCAAGAAAACTCCTGAAAAAGGAAGCAGCAGGCCAGGTCTCCTAGCACCACCACTCAAAACACCCATTTTTATTAAATACACAGAATTTTCCTGCCCCCAAACTGAGCATGACTGTGGCCTTGTAAATGACATAGCCACACCTGAGTAGCATTGTGTTTGAGAGGCTCCTATAAAGTTCCAATCCTCATTAATCCCTCACCAAAACACGTTCTTCAGTCAAGAATAGCAAGAGTACAACTTGTGAAGTGTTAAAAAGACATGCTCATCAAGCCACACTGTGCATCAGGATTCCAGATACCAAAATGTTGCTTCACTTGTACACATTAATAAATTAAGAACTTGTGTCCAGTGTTCATGGGGATTGGTGGTTCCCAGGTTTTAATTCTGCATTTCAATAATTCTAAGGTGAGCATTCTTTTCATTTTTAATATCTTTGAATTCAGCCTTTTACTATCCAAGGTATCTTAGATTCAGTGAAATTCAGACTTATGACTGCAATACATGCAGCTCATCAATTGTACTCTCAAATTTCTCCTCTCCTTCTTCACTACCTCCCTGCAACTAGAACCCTCAGCATTGCTTGCCTGGAAGTTTGTAAGAAGTGCATAACCCTTCTCCCCATCTACAGCCTGAATCCCTCCAATATATCCATTTTGCTGCCCAAGAGGTCTTTCTAGAACACATATCTAATCATATCCCTTTCCTGTTTATAATCATTCAACAGATAATTGTTCAATCTGGGTTTCAGATAAATGAAGATTCTTTTTACTGTTTTTTTTCTATTTCTGGTAGGTGTCTTGGTCTCTGGCCACCATAACAAAATACCATAGACTGGAGCCTTAAACAACAGAAATTCATTTTCCTCAGTTCTGGAGGCTGGAAAGTCCAAGATCAATGCCTGGCAAGGTCCTGTTTCTGGCGAGAGCTCTCTTCCAGACTTGCAGAGGGCCATCTTCTCACTGTGGCTTTGCAGGGCAGACACCTGTCCTCATTCAATCTTAATTTCCTCCTGAAGACCCTACTCCAAATACAGTTGGGTTAGGCTTCAATCTATGAATTTCAGGGGGGTGCAATTCAGCCCATAGCAGTAGGTTTGAAAATATAAATAATAAAACTTGTAACACATTCTGGATGCCCCAAACTATTAACAATGGCCAACTCTGTTGTGGGGGTGGGGGGTAGGTGTGATTTGGGTGGACACAGAAGAGAGCAGTGAAAGGGGACTTTCACTCATTCACTATAAAATAATTCTGGGTCGTTGGAAAGTTTGACAAGAGTTACTTTTGCAATTTTTATACCAAAGCTTTCAAGGCACTGCGAGACTTCCCATAAACACTGGTCTAACATACAACCTCACTGTCATTGGCAGCAGGACTGGTGATATGAAAGCCCTTGCCTCCCCCAAAGCTTCATCAAGATCTGTACATCCTCTGCTCCAGCTCCTCCAAACCACATGCAGTTCCCTGAGCCAGCCACCTGCTTCATGCCTCTGTTGTATGTGCTGTTCCCACTGTCTGGAACGACCTTCCCTGTGTTGTGAACTCCTACTCTTCCTACGAGGTGCAGCTCAAATGACACATCTTTCATAAAGACTTCTTGGAGCATCACCCTGAAATTCCTGAGACACTATGCTCATGGTCCCATCATAGCCTTGATCTCACTGTATTACAATTATTTGTTTGCAGAGATGTCCCTCCCAACAGACTAAATTCTTGAAAATCTGAATTATAATTCATTTTTGTAGACACAGTGCCAAGTCCAGTGGCTGTCACATCATAGTAGTTCATTACCTATACAGAGTAGCTAACATTAATAAAATGGACTTTTCTGTTCATACAAAACTGTATGTGGTGAATTTAATTCCAATCACATTCCAGCTGACTGGAAGTAGAACTGGTAAGCTTCTGAAGAAGAATGTTTTAAGATTAATGGGTAGCGTGTGGGGCTGGAGGCCAGGAGCTGCTCCTGCCACTACCAACATGTGGACCATACAAGTTCTATTCTTCATGCTCGAATGCCCCGAGCTGAAGCTGAAGAAGCTGCCCTGGGTGCGTGTACTGTCGGCCATGAGGGTGTACGCTCTGGTGGTGGCGTCTTACTTATCACCAGAGGAATAATTTATGATGTTATTGTTGAACCTGCAAGTGTTGGCTCTATGACTGATGAACATGGGCATCAGAGGCCAGTAGCTTTCTTTGCCTATAGAGTAAATGGACGATACATTATGGAAGGACTTGCATCCAGCTTCCTGTTTACAATGGGAGGTTTAGGGTTCATAAATCTAGACTGATCTAGTGTCTCAAACATTCCAAAACTCAGTAGACTTCTTCTATTCACTAGGTTTGACTGTGTCTTGCTGAGTTTTTTCAAGGCTAAAGTGTTCATGAGAATGAAACTGCCAGGGTGTCTGATGGGTTAGAGTGCATTTTGAGAAGAAAGCAGGGGATAATGGACTCACTCCTCTTAATGAAGTTTTAAAGGCTCTACCAATCATCTGATATGAAATATGAAAAAGTATGAAAAGCAGAAGAAAAGAAGCATCTAGTGAAAATACAGGAAGCATTTTAAAGCTTTGACTAGAACATCTTCTTGGTATATAAAGACAAGCTTATCACAGTATTTTTTCCTGCTGGCCTATACTGACAGACCAAACATGTTTAAGTGGCATTTTCTTCTTAGTTTTTCATTTCTTAAAGAAAATATACTCCATTTTTGCAACTACAATATTGAACAAAGTGATTATGTTTTACAGCCCCCTTAACGTTTTTGGGAGATGACATTTCTGACTTTAAGAAATGAATGTAAAATCAAGGAGTAAGACCCTGAAAGCTGTGGACTCTGGATGGGTGATCAGCTTTACCTGTGATGCTCTCTCTCTAAACAGTGTGTGTGATGGTACATTATTTTAGATGTGCATATAAGACTGCTTCCTGAACAATAAGATGTATGAAAGGAGCAGAAATAAATAATTTCTCTAATTTGAAAAAAGAGATTAATAAAAACTCTGCTGTCATGCAATATGTAACTGATAAGTCTATAGGCAGTTTGGCCTAAAAAATGGTTGAGATTGAAGGCATCTGTTGCTCATGAAAACCTATGGGGGCATGTTTTAAAAAGAAAACAGACTCTCATTCCTCACTCAAGCTTACTAAATGAGAATCTGTAAGGATGGAATCTCCAAATCTATAAAATCTTTAAACATCCAGGAGTGCTGATGTAGTCAATCCAAACAGAGTTTTGGAACCTCTATTTTAGGTTAAAACATGAAAAAAGTTTAGGTAAATCCATTCATGATACTATGATGTCAATATTCTTTTTGGTCTTAGAGTAAATGATGGCTAACTTTAATTTATATCTTTTACTTTGGAAACTTGCTGCATCTGAGGGGTGAATGAGATATTAGAAACAGGTACACTGACATCATTTACCTGCACTGTGAAAATATGAGGCAAAACCAAAGAGAGGGCAGAGATAAGCAAGGGCACCACTCCAAACTTCCCACTTTGTTATAAGCTCCAGATAAAGAGCTAACCCGTCAGGTTGGCAACCTGCACTGGGCTGGATATTTTCCACTTGCTGCTCTGAATCCACTCTCCACCCTCCTCTATTCTCTCTTGTCACCCGGAGGCCAACCCAGGGGAACTGCCTCCATGGGCCCTCTGCCTGCAGCTTCTGGTTAGTGCTGGCCAGGGGAAGGATATAGGAAGACGTGGAGGGTGAAGCAGAGCAAAGGCAGACTTTCTTCCTGCCGGCAGCGCTGCCAGTGAGCCACAGCAGCCATCAGTTGACCTTCTATATGGAGGTGTCCCGGTGGGCTCTGGTCACTCCCTTCCTCCCTTCACTCCTTTACACTTAAGGGCTGTAAAGTTTTCCCGTTGCTGCTGTAATGAATTACTACCAACCTAGTGGCTTAAAGCAACACAAATATATTACTTCAGAGTTGTATAGGCCAGAAGTCTATAATGGGCAGCTGGCAGAGCCACGTACCCTCCGGAGGCTTTAGGGGGAATCCACTTCTTCGTCTTTTCCAGTTTCAAGGGGCCATCCAAATTCCTGGGCACCTGGAGCCACATCACTCTGACCTCTGCCTCCATCTTCACATGTTCTTTTGTCTCTGACCATCCAGCCTCCCTCTTGTCAGGAGTGCTTGCTCCCAGCCACCCTTGTCTTTTATGCAGGCAACCCCAGTGACGTCCTTATCCTGTCCCTTCCATTGTCCACACAGCAGCAAACCAGAGCATGTTCTTCATCTACGCAGAGCCCTTGGATGGATTTCCACTACACTTAGACTAAAACCCAATTTCTTACGAAGCTGATATGGCCCTTTACAATATGGTCCTGCCTGTCTTTCTAGTCTCAGCTTATCCCCCTCTCCCTCTTTTACTCCAGCCACACTCATCCTCTTTCATGCACCTGAAGCTGTCAAGCTCTTTCTACTTCAAAACCTTTGTCTGTATTGTCCTCTCTTTCTAGGTTCTTCCTTACCATCAGGTCTCAGATGTCTCCTCCTACTAATGGAAATACCTTACTTCCTTTACTACCCTTTACCAAGTAGGAGCTGACCCTCCTTCCCCATCCCAACTCCATTACTCTAGATCTCAACTTTTAATATTTTTTAATGGCACTTATTACAGTTTGCAATCAGTTCATTTGTTTTTTTTAATGTATTCCCTACTAGATCATAGGCTCCATTAGCACAATGATTATGTCTTATCTAAATACTGTATCCCTATAGCCTTTGAGTCTGACAAAGCAGGCCCTTAAGATAGTTTGTTGTATGTAGTATATGGTCATTTCTTAGACTCTAAGAAGCAATGGTTAATAAAACCAAAATGTTAGAGCTTATCGCAGTGTGAGCCAGTTAGTTCCCTTTACTTGTTTACAAACCCTCTAATTTGACCAGCTGTCACCACCATTTTATCTCCAGTCCCACTATGATATCACATGTAATAAATACACTGAGTACAGACTCTCACCACCACTACTCAATTCATTTCCATTCTATAGCTACTTAGGAGCACTGAGCACTTGGGTATCTTACTATGGCGGTGGGTGGGGTGCGGGGTACAGCAGGTGAGTAGCATCATTTACTTAATACTGAAGAGCAGATTATTTTACTTACACATGTAAATAATAGCAGGTATTAACTGTGATCCTTATGGACCAGGAACTGTGATAAGTTTGTTACATAACTCATCTCATTTATCTTCAACAGGATCACATACCAACTAAGAACACAGGTTCTAGAATCATTTTGATTTGGGTCCAAAAGCCAGTTCTGAGACTCTCATAGGTTCTTTACCCTCTCTGGGCTTCCTTTTCTCCCTGGCTGAAATGGGGGTAAACCAGTAACCACATTTTCACATTGCTGAGAGTATTAAATGAGATCATGGAGATGATGGGCTTAGCTCAGTGCCTGGCACACAGGAAGCATTCCATAAATGCCAGCTGCTGCTCCATAACTTGCTCTTCTGGGGGCATTGTATGTCCTGTAGCGTCAAACTATGCATCCAGCACAGAGTCGAATGAGTTACACGGGATGAGTTTCTGCCCTTTAGCCTCACACCATCAGAGACAGCTGCAAGCACATACTGATAATTCAAAAGACAGCCAACGTGTGCCTCGAAATGGCTGTGTTCATTTTATGGTCCAAGCACAGCAAACCCATGTTCTCATTCCCTTTTCCACAAAAATAGCTAGCTCTGTTCCCTGAAGAGGGCCTGGGTTATTATAGTTCCTTAAATGCTCTGAAATTCTCAGGAAAGAAGGAATGTTTTTTTAAAGCAGGCAAAGCTTGGAGCTAGAAGACAAAAGGTTAAATTTTCTTAAGCTACAATGTAACTCATTTCCTGTTTTTCTCAACTGTCTAGACACAGATCTCATAAGCATTAGCCATGAATCCCACCATCAGGTTAAAAATAGAAGGTTTAAATATGAAATGCTGTGGTAGAGGGAAGAGCGTAGGTTTCTACCTTCATCCACAAAATGACCACTTTGAAACAAGATTTTTTGTCTTTGTTGTTAGCTTTTCCATAAGGTCTGTGAAGCTGTATTTCAATGGTAGGAGTACAGAACACCATTTCTACTGAAGAATATTTTTGTCCTTTGATAAAGCAAATGCAATTTTCCCCCTATGTTTTAAAAGCATTTGAAGGCATACCTTACGGTGGCTTCCCTTAACAAGGAATGTGGTCACTTACTTTAAAAATCTCAAGTTATTGTGAAGACCGACATTTAGTCCCAAATAAATTTATGCAATAGAAAATACATAGAAATGTGATATTTACTTTTTCTTATATCTTCTGGTTCCATAAAGTTATCTGATAAATATTTTGTTTTGAACACATAATTTTTCCATAAAACAAATTTTTTAAACTCCCTGGGCAGTACTACACAAGTGTGGGGGATCTACCATAATAAATTTCCCAGATTTATTGGCCCACAGAGACCATTTAACGTGATAGGACTATCAACACCTCTCAAACTGGAATATCAGTTCAGGAAACACGAATTGGATACCTCTATGATTTTTTTCCCGGTTCAGAATTACCTGAGATTATGTCTCTTCACTAACAATCTCAGCTATCTGAATCACAATATAAAATTGAAAGTAAAGAAGTACTACTGACTCTGCAATATTGTAATGGATCTGTTCTGTATTATTGGGAGACAAAAAGAAGACTGCCTTACAGATATTCATGCAATTGCTTTAGAATGAATGTATTCATTATGGCTTTTAATATTTATACAGATTAATACTGAAATACAGATATGTGTTAGTATATATGTAAATATTTCCTGGCTCTGTCCACTGGGAAATCCTAGAAGCAATGACACCTCCCCCAAGACCTTGGCTTCTAATCCACTATCCAATAAAAGGAACTAGTTCTTTTTGGAAAAAAGGTTAATTCCAGGGTTGGAGCAAGAAAAACAAGCTGAGCCTAGAACAAAAAGGAAATGCCAAAAAGCAAGAAGGTACTAACAAGGGATGGAGCGTGTTGAAGGGATGGATACAGAAGCCAAGCTAATTAAGTTCCTGATGGCCAAAGCTGGAGCAATTTGAGCAACAAAATACATAATGATAGTATTAGGTTACAACCCACAGAACAAAATTAATATTCATAAGCCCATTCTAATATAAATAAGTGAGGGAGAAGGAATAACTCTTCCTTATAGAGGAACTCCAATTAATAAATGAGGAAAGTATGAAGGAAATAGAAAATCCCCAATAAGTAAACATCACAGTAATAATTGCTTTGGCAAGAATCATCTGTAGAGACTAAAATCACTCTACAAAATATGAGAAACAGAGTATCTGCATAATCTCCAAGTATCTACCCAAGGTATTTGTTAGTTACAAAAGGAAAAATGGTAACTTATAGTGAAGAAACCTGAAAGATACTACTTTAACCAAAAGGCTAGCATTACCAGTAATAAAACATATCGACATTGTTTACTTCCTGACAGGGTGCAAGGAGAAGGGACATAACATTGTTTCTCAGGTATTCTTGCCAAATCTGCATTACCTCCATTTAATCAGAGAAAACAGACAAACCCAAATTGAAGAACATTCCACAAAGTAACTGATGAGTTCTCTTCAAAAGTGTCAAGATCATGAAAGACAAAGAAAAACTAAAAGAAGACCAAGTTCATGTCCCTCTATAATTAAGTTCAGCTGGATTGGATCTTGAGTCTGAAAAAAAGATCATTAACAGAAAAACAAGCAATTTCAAGCAAGATCTACAGTTTACCTAACAGTATAGTATCAGTATTAATTTCCCAGTTTTGATCAACCTACTGTGGTTGTTAACAGTGAAGCTATATTTGAAGAATCTTTGTACTATTTTTATGACTTTAAGTCTAAAATTATTTTTCAAAGTTTCTGAAGTTAAAAAAAATGTTCACTACCCAAGTATTTAAAAATCAGTTCCTGTGTATACCAATGATATCAATTTTAATAGTAATAATAATCACAACATGATATTTTTTTATTTCACTTCCTGACCATCCACAATGTACCAGAAGCTGTACTAAGAGCTTATATGTGTTTTTTCTTTTAACTTTCACAACCTAAGGTAATAAAGTTAAATAACATGACCAAGGTAATATTGCCAATAAGCTTCTGATGTCAATAAGTGACATCAACTTCTGTTATAACCACAGAAAGGATGAAAGTAAATACTTACTTCTTGAAAGAGGCCAAACAGCTACCTAAAATTATGGGCAATGCTGAATGTCTGTGCTACACTATTTCTGTTTCTTGTTCATTTGTCCAAGACTTGAAGGCATATCAACAATGCAGACATTCAAGAATATAAATTAATACCCTAGATGAGTAAGTTTCCCTTTCCTTTTTGAAAATTTGTTTATAAAAATTCCTCAGGGTTGCATGCATGCCTTGGAAGATTTTACCAAGTACTTTCTAACTCATTGATTTTATTTAATCCTCAAATCCACCAAATAAGTAAGTTCTATTTTCACCAATTTACCAAAAAAAAAAAGAAAACTAAATCTCAAGGAGATTGAGAGGTTTTTGCCTGCAGATCTTCCCACCCCCCATCCAACAGCTAACAATATCAGTGATTTCTGTCTATCGAAATTATGGTAAACTAACATCCAGAATATCCTTGGATGAGAAAATAAGTAATGAAAATACAGGGGTGGTAGCAGGCGAGAGGGAAGGCAGAGGGAGAAAAGGAAGACATTTTGGCTAATGAATGGTTAAGAGTATGCGTGTAAGCTCAACTCAGCCACCTTCTAACTATGACCTGGGAAAGTTACTCTTTCTGCTTCTTTATTCTCACCTGAAAAAAAGAGTTTTAGTAAGGGTAGTAGATTGAATAGTATCTCCCCAAATTCACATCTACCCACAAGGTAAGACCTTTTTTAAATAGGGTCATTGCAGAAGCAAATAAATTAGGATAAGGTCATAATGGATTAAAGTGGGCCCTAAGTCTAATGACCGGTGTCCTTGTAAGAAAAGACACACAGAGAAAGAGAGAGAAGGCCCTGTGAAATTGTAGAGAATCTCAAAGGATTGTAGTGACCCAGATGCAAGCCAAAGAAGACTAAGGATCACTAACAACCAGAAGCTTTTTAGAGGCAAGAAAGGATTCTTCCCTCGAGCCTTCAGAGGAAGTATGGTCCTGCTGACACCTTGCTTTCAAGACTTCTGGCCTCCAGAACTGTGAGAGAATAAATTTCTGTTGTTTCAAGCCACCAAATTTATGATCACTGGTTTTGGCAGCCCTACGAAATTAATAGAGTAAGCAATAACAGGAGGCAACAAGGGCAATTAATAGTCTTTGAGCCATCTCACCCGGAAAAAGAACAAGGGCGGTCAGAGTTGATTACACTGTTTCTTAGCTTGGGATATTTTTCAGCACTAGCTGGCACACTCCCTAAGTACAACTACTCGGAGTCACTGGTCAGCTACCAGGAACTCAACTTCTGGAAAACAGCCTCTGCTATCCATCCAGGGATGGGAGTGAGATAAGACCCCTATCAAGTAATAACATGACAGAGCAGTAAATACAGATTTGAGTTGATCTTTCTATCTCATCAGCTAAAAAATGTTCTCTAGGCATGATGGTTACTATTATGGAATTGTGTCCCCCAAAAAGATATGTTGAAGCCCTATTCTCCAGTATCTCAGAATATGACCTTATTTGGAAATAGGGTCATTACAGATGTAATTAGTTCATTTAAGATGAGGTTATACTGGAGTTTGTTAGGTTCTTTATCCAAAATGACTGGTGTCCTTATAAGATGAGGAGACAGAAACACACAGGAAGGGGACATCAGTGTGACTTTGGAGACAGATTAGAGGGATACATCTTCAGGCTAAGGACTGTAACCACCAGAAGCTAGAAAAGGCAAGAAAGCTCTTCCCTACCAGTTTCAGAGGGAACCTGGTCCTGATGACATCTTGATTTCAGACCTCTACCTTCCAGAATTGTGAGAATACATTTTTGCAGTTTTAAGACACTCAGTTCATGGTACTTTATTATGTAGCCCTAGGAAATACATACAATTGCTTTAACAAGGCTAAGTTTAAAAGGTGGTGCCCCTGCCCTCCGAAAGTCTGCATTATGAAATAAATGGATACAGTCAACACTGGTACGATTTTAAGTGTCTGTGCTGGTTTTTCTCTATTTACACACCTACTGCTCCATCCTCTACCCTTCTCTGTGGCTTGGAGGCTGATTCCTAAGGACTACAGGACTGCAGCATCCAGTCCTTGGGGAACTAAGGCTCTCCTGCCCTTATCTTCTGGTTGGGTTTGGCTAATGGGAGACAATTGGGTACTGGAGAGGAGGAGAAGCAAAGCTGAATATTTCTTGCTCTCTTCCTGCCTCAGTGTTTTGGCATGTCTTCATCTCTCTACAACTACAGCTCCTGTCGGGGACCCCTCCCTTGCCCATCTGGCATCTGCAGTTCTCTCTGGGCTCCATGACACAACTTCCTCCCTTACTCCTTCAGCCCTTGGGGTGGAAGAGTTTCCCTATGCTGCCAGTCCCTAAGAGCCTCAACATCCCTATTGGTTCCCTCTATTTCTGCCTTTTACAAACTGCATGTTGTGTACACTCAAAATTCACATGTTGAAGCTTTAAGGCACGAGATGGTATTTGGAGGTAGGGCACATGGGAGGTAATTAGGTGTAGATGAAGTCATCAGGGTGCAGTCTCCATGATAGGATGACGGCCCTTTTAAGAAGAGGAAGAGAGACAAGTACTCTCTCTTTCTGTCCAGCAAGGACACAGTGAGACAGCAGCCATCTGCAAGCCAGGAAGACCCAGCCAAGAACCCAGTTGGCCAGCACCTCAATCTTGGACTTCCCAGCCTCTCTAACTGTAAGAAATAAATGTCTATTGTTTAAGCCATCCAGTCTATGTATGGTATTTTTTTTCATAGCCACTTAAACTTCATTAAGTCCTCTTCAAAATTCCAGCTGAGTGTGCCTTAGATCTCCTTCCAAGACCCTGACTAACAGAACGGCCATGTTGCAAAACCATAAAGATATAAACCTCGCCAAGACTGGACTCTGTCAAAGCAATTCATACCTGCAGTTGTCCCTTCCAGGCAATGGATTCTTAACTACAATAACTAAATAGTTGCAAAGGTCCATTCAGGTTCACCCAACCTGGAAAACCACTATTATTTAATAGTAACTGGAGCAGTGCTTTAACTCTGGGCTCTTGGAAGACCACAAAAGAATGTACTAAAAATTATTGTACCTAACGTTCTACATAATAAATCCCCAATTCTCCTCGAAATTGTTGCAGTCATGAAAAACAAAGAAGGATCAAGGAACTGTCACAGACTAAAAGAGACTAAAAGAGATATGACAACTAAATGCAATGTGGTATCCTAAATTGAACTGGAGGACAAAAAAAGGGCATTAGTGGAAAAAAATGGTAAAATCCAGGTAAAGTCTGAGGTTTAGTTAATGGTATGTACCAATGTCAGTTTGGTTTTGACAAAAGTTCCATGATAATATAAGATGTTAACATCAGGGGAAATCAAAACTGAGTAAGGGATATATGAGAACTTTGCAACTTTTCTGTTAATCTAAAATATTCCCAAGTAAAAATCTAATTTAAAAATAAATTATTGGAATATACAAAGTAAAAACTGAAGGAATAAAACAGCAGCAGACTCAAAGACTCCAAGAAGGGAGTAGTGGTTAGCAAAGAGAAGGGGGTTAGGGAGGATGGTTGGGGAGGGAGGGAGAAGGGGATTAAGGGGCATTGTGATTAGCACACAGTATGTAGGAGTGTCAAGAGGAAGGCAATATAGAACAAAGACAAATAGTAACTCTGTAGCATCTTACTATGCTGAAGGACAGTGACTGAGATGAGGTGTGTGTGGGGGGGGTCTTGATAATATGGGTGAATGCTGTACCCACAATGTTGTTCATGTGAAACCTTCATAAGATTGCATATCAATGACACCTTAATACAAAAAAACAAAAAAATAAGAATTTTGGGGAAAAAACTAAATAAATAATAAATGATTGGACCTACGTATGGAGTGAGACTAAATACAGGTTAAGAAACAGTCAACTTAACCATAAAATACTTGTTTACAACAATGACTATTACACACCAGGTTTCTTACATAAACTTGATACCCTTCTCTAATGATACTGAAAACTTTTCATCACACAGAGCTGAGAAGAGCTGTGCTGAGGGAACAGTCAATACCAAAGAGACTCCAGTTCCCACATGCACACCCACTCCATTAAGAAGAAATAGAACAACTCGCCAAATAACCACAAACAAAGTATTATGTACACAATAGCTATTGTTCATCTCGAAGGTCTCTATTAGTCTGTGGCTTGCAAAAATATCTCTTTTTACCCTATTTTCTGTGTTTGTTGAGTGGAACACTTAAGTTATTGAAATGACAGAATCTTTGGCTTCAACCAGAGAAGGCTGTGTCTGGGAGACACTGAGAAACAGCCCTACAGAGAGCAACTTCAAATGGAACACTGATTCCTTCAGACATCTGGAAATTACCTTCAGCCTTCAGGCCTCATCGCTTTCATTCACCAAGCTACAAAATGGATTCATCAGGTATTAGCCCTTATGAAAAAGCAGTAGTTCTGAAGTCCTATAGCATATCAATGTGAATATACTTAACACTACTGAACAGTACACTTAAAATGGTTAAGACGATAAATTTACAATTTATTTATTTATTTACTAATTATTAATTAACTATTAATTGGTATTTGGGGGGAAGGCCTATTTTCTACCCTGCTTGCTTGTTTGGGGCTCTTGTCTGTGTCTCCTGAGGTCCTTTCCCTCCTCATCTCTTAACCTCATGGCCATCTTCTTGCTCTTGGTCCCTTACTTCTTTTACCTCTCACTAGTAGCCCCTGAACCTGTCCCTTGCATGCACTAATCCTCTAGCCTACACCCCTCACTTTTTTCCTTGCCCACAAATTCTACAGGATTTGGTCTTTCTCTAAATGCTCCAGGGAACCTTCTGGAAGCTATATTTGAATACCTAGTAATTAATAAAATCAGACCCTTAGCAATATTTTCTGTCCTCAACATATTAATGTTCGGTTTAAAGAGATTGATAAAACACCTAATTCAAAAAGTGTCTTATTATAAAGGCACTTTAAAAATTATCCCAAACATCAACAGAGGTGAGGCTCAGAACCTCACCCCCCCTGCTTTGAGAGAAATCTTCTGCATCCGTGGATGTCTTGCTGCCCTTGTCTAGCCTGGATTAATACTTAGTCCATAGGCACACACCTGATCATCTGATCATCTACATTTGCCTTCTTACAGCACTAAACTATGTTTTCTACCTTTATCTTGCATCTACCTACCACTTCAGCATTTTATTAAAAATAAAAATAATAATAATAATAGGAGAAATGTGGGATCAACATATAAATCAAGTACAAAAATCAAACGAATATTCATATTTGACCTGATTGTTTATAGGTCATATTGCATGATCAAAACCGAAAGTTTCTGTGATGACTGCCCTTGTACTGTTCACCATGTAAGAATTTATTCACTATGTAAGAATTTGTTCACCATGTAAGAACTTGTTCGTTATGCTTCAGAAGATTGGAGACTGACGAGAATTAGGCTTGAGATGGATTAATGATTGTACATTGAGCGTTGACCCCCCTATACTGAATTTTATTGTTGTTAACAACCATTTGATCAATAAATATGAGAGATGCCCTCTCAAAAAAAAAAAAAAAAAAATTATCCCAAACATCAAATAGCATTTAAGCCGCATTACATTAACAATCTTATAACACTATCCTCTACCAGTGAATAACTGGTAAAACTTTCATACAATATCTGGTGGGAACGTAAACCGGAACAAACCTTTTGAAAAGCAATTTGGCAATATGTTTTGAGAACTATAAAAATATCCATGCCCTTTGGCCTATTAACCTCATTTCCAGGAATTTGCTCTAAGGAAATTATACCATAAAAGAAAAAAAGGATTATGCATAGAAGATGTTTATTTCCAGGTTATTTACATAACTTCTGAGTGGATATAATCAAAGCATACTTTATCATTTTTCTCCCACCATCCCTTTAAAATATACTGTTTTGGTTTTGTTTTGGTTTTTTGCAGTAGGAGAGGGCAGGAGGAAGAGGAAAGGAGCTTGCTCTTGACTCTAGATGAAACTACTGCAAGACCCTGCGCCTGCTCTGGTCACTTTTGGGTAATGACAGTCTGATGGTCACAAACATGGTCTTAACTGACTAATTCATTGTGTCAGTTCATTATATTAATCAACAATTCAGTTTGCATTCCAGATTTCTACCCCTTGTCAGCTAGAGCCAGCAGTTCACTGAGAGGTGGGGGGAAAGAAGGGGGTCCACATGCAGACAATTTCTTTTCTCTTCCACTATTCCTTTACATTTCCTCCCCCACTCGCTAGCTGCCATTTTGGAGCCCATGTCAAAATGGATGGAAGGCAAAGAGGTAAATAGTTATACCCAGAAATACTTTAATTGGCTTGTGACTGGTACTGTTGTAAGCTAACTTCGTGCTCACTGGACTCTGCAGCTGTATAAAACTGCCTCACTTGGGCACATTTCATGGGATCTGTGGAGATCCCCACCTCTCAGGACCTCTCCAGTTTGAATTCTCAGGACAAGGAAGAAGCATTCCATCCTGGCTGCCATGTACCCACTCTACCCATGGTTCCCTGGCAATCCTCTCCATTCAGCCTTCATCATTAGAGTTCCTGTCACCTCCCAGAGGGTCTCTTGGGCAGGACTTAAATGACTCCAGCCAAGAATGGATAAACAAACTGCATGAGAATATAACTGAATACGACTAAGATATAAAAAAGAATAAACTATTGATACACACAATATGGACAGAATTCAAGGATGTTATGCTGAGTGAAAAAAGCCAATTTCAAAAGGCTGCATACTGCATCATTCCATTATATAACCCTCTTGAAATAACAAAATTATAGTGGTAGAGAATAGGCCAGTGGTTGCCAGGGAATAGGGTTGGCTGGAGGGTCTGACTTGGGGGAGGGTGTAGTGCGGGGGAGTTCCTTCATAGTAATGAAGCAATTATGTATTCTGATTTCACAAATCCAAAAATCTATACATGTGATAAAATTTTCTATTAACACACATACACAAGTGCATGTGAAAATTGATAAAAACCAAGTAAAGTCTGTAGTTTAGCTCATAACATTGTACCAATGCCAATGTCAATGCCCTAGTTCTGAAAATGTACTATGGTTATCTAAGATGCTATCAATATAAAAGGTTAACATCCAAAATTTTAAAAAATCATACAAATAAACCAATTAAAAAGTAGGCAGAGGACTTGAGTAGACATTTTCCCAGAGAAGACATACAGATGGCCAACAGGCACATGAAAAGATGCTCTACATCACTAATCATCAGGGAAATGCAAATCAAAACCACAATGAGATATCATCTCACACCAGTCAGAATGGCCACTATCCAAAAGACAAGAAATAATAAGTGTTAGTGAGGATGCAGAGAAAAGGGAACCCTCCTACACTGTTGGTAGGAACGTAAATTGGTGCAGCCACCATTGCAGAAAGCAGTATGGAGGTTCCTCAAAAAACTAAAAATAGAAATACTGTATAACCCAGTAATTCCATTCCTAGGAATTTACCTGAAGAAAACAAAATCTCTGATTCAAAAAGATATGCACCCTTATGTTTATTGCTGCATTATTTACAAGAGCCAAGATATGGAAGCAAACAAAGTGCCCACCAATATATGAATGGATAAAGAAGATGTGGTATATATACACAATGGAATATTATTCAGTCACAAAAAAAAGAAACAAATCCTTCCATTTGTGAAAACATGGATGGACCTAGAGGGTATTATGCTAAGTGATATAAGCCAGGCAGAGAAAGACAAATACCATATGCTTTCACTTATTTGTGGGATCTAAAAACAAGACAAAATGAACAAAACAGCAGTAGACTCATAGACACTGAGAACTGACTAGTGGTTGCCATGGGGGAAGGGTTGAGATGGTGGGTAAAATAGGTGAAAGGAAAAAAGAGGCACAAAATCTTAATCTGTATAAATTAGTCATGGGGATGAAAGTGCAGCATAGAGAAAATAGTCGATAATTCAGTAACATCTTTCTATGTTGAGAGATAATAACTACACTAGTTGGAGTGAGCATTTAATTATGCAGATAACTGTCAAATCTTTACAAACAAATCTATACAACTATGTTTTATACTTGAAACCAATATATCAATCATCCTTCAATTAAACAAAATTTAAAAAGATGTTATCACTGGAGAAAGCCAGATGAAGGGCACATGGGAACTCTCTGTTTTATTTTTGCAACTTGTTGTGAGCCTTAAATGATTTCAAAAAAAATTTTTTTTAATGGCTCTGATCCAGTTCTCTCTAGAGCTCCCAGGGGACACACATTTGAGCCCCACAAAATACTCTCCCATTCCTTGTCCCAACAAACCTGGGAGGGCAGGACCAACCTCTGCCCCCCGTGTCCTGCTGCCCATAGGCTACTCCATCCACTTCTCTTTGCCCCCAACTGTTGGAAATACATTTCAGGCTCAATATGTGGCCCTACGGAAGCCCCCATCATATATTCAGGAAAGGAGATAGCACCCCGGCCTTCCCCCGGCCCCCTCACCACACACTGACTGCTAGTGCATTCCGCCTAGCTGCAGGCATCCAAGGCTTAGACAACATGCTCACGAGAATTCCCCTGGTGTAGAGGACGCTGTGGCCTGTGCCAGATTTCTCCTCAGGACTGAGGCCCTCATTCACATGCTGAATCTCTCTGAAAACTTGTTCTAAGCTGGAGAAAGCTACATCACCCCAGGCATGTCTGCGCCCAGTGACTGGTCCATGTAGAGGCATAAAGACCCGGCCTCCTTGCCTCAGTAGGAAACAACTCTACAAGACCATCTCAGCTCCAGGGTTAGTGGAGGGTCAGCCGAGGCCTTTATAGTGACTGCACTGAAGCTCAACTATTCCCTCTGCTCAGTCCTACTTCCCTTATTGCCCCGCAGGTGTTGATCCCCAAACACTCCTCAGTAAACTTCCTGCACACAAATCTTCATCACAGAGAACCCGATGGAGGTTCCAGGGAACCTGACCTGTGACATCTGAAGAATTCATAGATGATAGTCAGTCTCACTGTTTGGAATTTGATATCTACTGAACTAGTGCCTGAGTCAAGAGTGAGAAAAGAAAAGTCCCACTTAACACCATGTTATAATAGGAATAACCAAATAAATATTTATTAATAAATAATGGTAAGTCAGCTTCATGGAATATTAAATAGCTGGTAAAAGTTATGAACATTTTGCAGCAAAACAGTCCAGAAAAATGACCATGATCTAATATTAAGAGAACACAAAAGTGATTCTGGACTGAAAAGAAAAAGCAATAAAGGACATCTTGGAGTTATTTGGAGAAATCTGAATACAGACTATATATTATATAATATTATTATATTTAATGTTAAATTTCTTGGACATGATAATGTTGTGATTAGCAGGAAAATGTCTTTTTTCTTAGGAAATCATATTTACAGGTGAAATCTCATGATGTCAGCAACTTGCTTTCAAATGGTTCAGCAAACAACTGTGAGAGAAAAAGAACTCTTTTTGCAAAGAGTAAAAATACTCATTCCCTGCAGCAAACGCATTCCCATTCCTGTGCTACATGCTCCCCCTGGTGTACCAAGAGAGCAGAATGCATTCATCGAGATGGATTTTAAAACTCCCCTACACAGCTGAAAAGCAAGACCTTTTAGAGAAAGCGATCAAAGTGTGGCACATTTTAATCTCTCCCAACCCCCAACCAACAGTGTAGTTCCTGTCCTCCGCCCCAACCATTTGTTCTCCATGATGTCAAAATCTGAGTTTCAGTTCTGGTGGAGGGAGGGTATGGTTGGCAAGTGGGTGGGAAGAAGTGTACCTATAGCCTTGTCTGTGAAGGGCCTGGGGTCCAGAGTCAAATAGCCAGGCGGCTGAATCCCACTTTGTCCATGTACTAGCTGGTGACACCTTTAAGCATCAGCTTCATCTGTGAGGCAGGGATGGTAACAGTACCCATATAAAAGGGTAACTTGACATTGGCATAGGCTTGGCCCACTGTTCCACTAGAATTCAGTAAGTATTAATCAATTATTATGATTATTAACCTCTTCTTGAGGGGGCTGCTAAAATTTTAGAAGTGCTACTGCCTTGTAAAGTGCAGTTTGAAAAATACTGCTCTGGAGTATATGATTTGTAGACTTTATTCTCTGGAGAGAATTTTTCCTACAAAGCTAAGATTGCTAATCTCCTATTAAAAACAAAAATAAATAATAAGAAAAAAATTCCCCTTCAGGGATACATTCCCTGAAAAGGACTATTTTACTACATTTATCGTTTCTCATAAGTGATTTCCAAGAAAATGGACTTTTCAAATTCTCCACCAATTTTTCTGCTCACTATTGTGCCTCCTCTGGGTCTTCTGCTTTTCTCACTCCAATCACGGTCTCCTCTGAGGCAAGTCACTCTCCTGCCCCATATCAAGATATCTGGTGAGTCTTTTTCATGCTCCCAGGTCATGCACCCAACTGTCTACTCTTCCTCCTTCCACCTGCTTTTTCTTGCTCTGTCTCTTCCTTTCAACAAATCCTCTTTGAGCATCTATTTCTGAAAGTTCTTACTAGTCTTGGGTACAAAATTATCGAAACAAAGTCCCTGCCTTTTATGAGCTTATATAGTCTAATAGGCCAGACTCTAGTGGGAAAGCCAGACATGAAAAAGACCTAGAGAAGCATCATAGCACATACTAAACATAGTCTAGCAGAAAACAACATCAGAAGCCCACTGGGCTCAGAAGACGTAGATTGAAAGAGATTTACTACAGCCTGGATTTGTGAACCTGAACAAGAGAAATAACCTCTCTGGGCCTATTTGTGTCATTTGTAAATTGCCTTGGATTGGGTTTCTCCAAAGCAGATGCTAAGATGAGGACCGGGTGCAAGTAGTTTATCTGAGAAGGGATCCTGGGAAGCACCAGCAAGGAGTAGAGAAATGAGTCAGGGAAACAATAAATCAGGTTTCTGAGCAGGTGCCAAGTGGGTATGGCCCCTGTGAGCAGCTGGGGATCAACTTTGCTGGGGATCCCTGGGAGACGGTGCAGCACCTCACTCAGAATTGTACCCTCCGAGGAGCAATAAAGTGGAAGTATGTATCCACCAGCTGGGGCACACTGATGGCGGAAGGCTGCTCTTGGGTGTATTCACTCCGCCACACTTCTGGCCTGCCCGAGCCAGGGCCAGGCATGTTAAGACAAGGAAAGGTTCTCATGGAGGCACAGAAGCTTCTCTTAGGTGAGGAAAAGTCAGGGGAGATGGGGACCACAGGGGAGGAAGAGCTTGACAACATCTGCTATGACTTCTGGAAGGACAAAAGAGAGACTATGGAAGCCCTGTGCAGGGCACCTGGCAGAAGCGTTAAATGCACCTGAAGGTAAAAGTAGGTGAAGCACCTTCTCCACCCATCTCTAAGTAACATAGCACATTAAACATGTTCTCTCTCCTTGATTCCTGTTCAACCTTCAACTAGTACAAACCCTACCAAATCACTGAAACAAAATCCAGATCCAACCTTCCTTCCATTTCCACAGCAGACTTCCTAGTACTGACCCCCATGAGCTTACATGGGGAGGCCTCCTCCCTTGGGTCTCCACTCTGTCCCCTCTGTGAATCCCAGTCAACCTGCCAACACAGTCAAAGGACATTCAAATGCTAGTTTTCCCACATACCCTCCCCAGTTTAAGAGTTTGCCACCATCGCCCCCTTTATCCTACAAGATTAAGCCCTAAATCTCATCTGTGGTTCGAGGCTCTTTGGTCATAAAGGCAGCCCGTGTGGCAAAGACAGGCCACCCCATTATTTCCTTAGGTTCTTCCTTCCATAATCCACCCTGCCCCTCAATTCCAAGACCAGCATGAGAAGCCCTAACTGTACCCTTGGACTTACTCCAGTGTTCATTTTATGAGGTAGTGGTTGAGGAGTCAGATCCAGGTTCAAATCACATTCCTCTATGTATTAACTGTGCAGCTTTGGGCAAGTTGCTGGTGCCTGTTTCCTCATCTGAAAAACTGGGTTGACAGTAATTCCTATTTCATAGGGTTGTTGTAAAGATTAATAACTTTGTATACAATAAGTAGCTTTGAGTGGTGCCTGGTACAAAATGAGTGCTCAAGACATGTTAGCTATTATTATTGGTCCCTGCAAGGTGTTATTTTTAAATGATTCTTAAAAGAAATCAAGAGATATCTACTAAGACGGTTTTCTCTCTTTGCATGAGGTCATGCAGTCCCAAGGCTTCCCGGACCCAAACTGCAGCTCAAAGCCATATATGGCACAGAAACACGCCCCTTACTGGCACACTGCAGCTCCTCAGCTGTTTTAAAGTTCTCACCTTTACCTAAGCAGCAAAATCAAATATCAGAGCTGCTGAGCAAAACGCTAAGTGCAGTGTAATAGAAAAACAGTGGAAAACAGTGGAGTGGAGTGGTATTTTCCTCATTCCTCAGCCTCCCATCATACGGAATGACCTTCAAGCTCTCTAAGTGTCCATCTCACACTCAGATTCTCCTTGCTGTGGATCAAAGCAACTTTAACTACACAAAGCACTGAAGTTGTACCTGTAAAAAAGCTGTGTTCGTTTAAATATGTATATATATACATAGTTCCCTCCCTCCTGTGACCCCAGCCTCCCAGCTCTCCTCTACAGAAGTAACCAATATTACCAGTTTCTTGTAGATATCTTTTTGGATATTCTGTACAAACACAAGAAATACATATATATTTTTCTCTTTAGGTATGCAATTTTTCACTTGCTTTTTAAGCTTAATTTTACTGAATATTTAATATATGCAAAAGAATATAACATGAGCTTAAGATAAAATAAAAAACACTGCCACTCAGTGTAAGAAACATAACCTTCCTCATTTACTTCCACAGCTTCATAATATTTTCTTCTAGAGCTGTATTATAATCCACTTCATCAGTCCCCAGTGGATGAGCCTATAGGTGGTTTCCAATCTTATATGGTTGTCCATATGCTACAGTGAATAACCTTACTTAGCCATCACCTTGCCTACATGCAGTGTATTTGTAAGATAAATTCCTTGATGGGGAATTAATAAGACAAAGGACATGTTCATCTGTCATTTTTATAGATAAATATCTAAATTGCTTTCCACAGAGGTTGAACCGAATTGACTTGCTTTTGAATTTTTCCAAGATGCCTAGAAGTTCAATATGTGGCAAAGTCATTTAAGTGACAGAGTTAAGAGGTCAGGAAAGCAAAAAGATGCCTTTAAAATGACATTAAAGAGGAAGAAACCCTAACTCTTTTTTTTTTATCCTGAGATAATCACAAAGAACAACTCCTGGCTTTCCTTCAGTATTTGGTGAAGAGTCCAAATACATTACTTTATTCTTGTTTAATTCCTGTAAGGATTACTGTTGCTCAGAACTGACCGAAAAGAATTACTTCCTACAATGAGGTAATTATGGAATCAAGTTCAACAACACTTTTTGTAAATTTATTTCCTTAAAAATGCCTAATTCTTAGGCTTGAGATGGATTAATGATTGTGCATTGAGCATTGACCCCCCTATACAGCATTTTATTGTTGTTAACAACCATTTGATCAATAAATATGAGAGATGCCCTCTCAAAAAAAAAATGCCTAATTCTTTAGCTATTTAAGATGTGCATCATGGGTTCTAACAATTGAAATAAAAATCCCTGCAATCGGTAAGTTCTCTCAACACTCAAAAGCATCAGGAACAAGCAGGATGATTATTAACTAAAGTGTTAAACACTTTACCCAGAAATATAACCACTGTGAGATTATAGGAAACTGAAATGGAATGTCACAGCCTCTGGGATTTGGCACTGGAGATTCATGCAACTAAATACAGTAAGTCAAAGTCATTTATTTAAAGCCAACATTGCTTCTAATTACAAACCCATTTACGGAGAAAGAAGTGCATCAATGGGCTGGTGCCCCAGAATACTCTGTTCTTACCATGTTTCCCATAACTCAGAAGTAGAGGATCTCCTGGGTGGTAGAATGAATGGCCCACTGAAGGCGGAGGCAGAGCACCAGCTGGGAGACGCCACCTGGTGACACTGAAATGCTGTCCCATAGGATGTAATGTATGCTCTGAGCCAGGGATGGTGCTACCAGTATAAATAAATTTGGACACCAAGGAATAGAAATGAGGCATCTCTGGCTACTACACCTAATGAACCCCTCACCCCTGTGACTTAGGATCAAATCACTCTCACCTTCAAGAAGCAAGAGGGACTTCTGCTATCTGCAACTGAAGCCTGACTGGTATGCCTATAGAAACACCCTCCCTCAGGGAGGGAGGGGTCTGAGCACCTGTATTTTTTTTTTAACAAACACTCCAGTGAGTTTTAAGCTTGCAAAGTTTGAAATCTACTGATACACATTCTTACAGTAACTATAAGATAGTTTACCTCATCCAAGATACAGGGAAGCTGGATGCCGTACGTCTGGCCCACAACAGAGAACACCAAAGTGACCAGAATTTGACTACAGGATGTGGGGGTGAACTGGCAACTAAGTGGACTGGGAAGTGGGTAAAATGGACAGCAGCCTGGCCCCAGAATGGGATTACCTTGTTTCAAATCCTGCCTCTTCCACTCAGTAGCTATGTGGCTTTCAGCAAGTTACTTTAACTCACCGTGCCTGGGTTTCCCCATCTGTAATGCGGAAAGAATAATGGTGTTTAGCTTGTTGCTTTTGAGGATTAAAAGGGTTAATTATACATAAAAGGTTTAGAAGAGCTCTCTGGCACATATCAGGCGCACAAGTGTTAGATATTTAAAACACTGCCTTTAAGATAATGAAGCATTCATTCTTTCTCTTTTTCACACACACACAATATCATTTGGGCCTCAAAATAACTCTTAAGTGAAGTTACCAAGCCCTAAAGAGGTGAATTCCTTGAGGTCACACAGCAAGCGACAAACAAGAGCACAGCTGTAAGGGATACTAGGGACTCAAACCTGATTTTTCCTGTATTCTGAGCAGAGGTCCTAGGTCTCCTCCACACCTGGCCCCAAGAAGATCACACCAGCTCACCCTGTAATCCTACAGTGGGAAGAGACTCGTCCATCACCCATGGTTCTAGAAATGGTGTGTACCAGAACAGTGTGACTCTATTAACGTTTTGCCCCTCAAATTCTTTCCAATGTTCTTCCCAGAAATTGCCCTAAAACTCTGGGTCCCCATGGAAACCTTAGGAAAGATTGCCTATTGACTCTAAGTGAAATTCTTCTATGACTGCTCCCTTGACAACAAATGGGTATTACGAAAAGCCTGGCCCCAACAGCTGCCTGTTGCAACTCATGGCCAAGGCCACACTCTTCCTGGACCTGAGGTGAAAGAGAGTTCATTCCAGGGCTAGGCTGTGGTGTCAGATTGCAGGAAAGGGAGAAAATGTAATCTGGGCCCCAACCGTCACAGTCAGACATGGGACAAGGTATTTTCCATATATGTTGCGATAGGGGCTGGAGTCTGGAGCCCAGTGAGGAAGAGCAGGACTAGTCAGATCACCTCGTGGTGGTCTTTGCTACCTGCACACGTCATTAGTAATGTGTTTTCCAGACCAAGATCAAAGAGTAGGGCTTGGAGCTGAGGCTTGAGAGACTACCAAAGAAACCTGTTTGGGATAAACATTCTTCTCAAGTGCACGTGGAACATTCTCCAGAATAGACCACATACTAGGCCACAAAAAGTGCCTCAGTAAATTCAAAAAGATTGAAATTCTACCAACCAACTTTTCAGACCACAAAGGTATAAAGTTAAATAAATTGTACAAAGAAAGCAAAAAGGCTCACAAACACATGGAGGCTTAACAACATGCCCCTAAATAATCAATGGATCAACGAACAAATTAAAATAGAGATCAAGGAATATATGGAAATAAATGATAACAATAACACAAAGCCCCAACTTCTGTGGGACACAGCAAAAGCAGTCTTAAGAGGAAAGTATATAGCAATCCAGGTATACTTAAAGAAGGAAGACCAATCCCAAATGAATAGTCTAACGTCACAATTATCAAAATTGGAAAAAGAAGAACAAATGAGGTCTAAAGACAGCAGAAGGAGGGACATAATAAAGATCAGAGAAGAAATAAATAAAACTGAGAAGAATAAAACAAAAGAAAAAATCAATGAAACCAAGAGCTGGTTCTTTAAGAAAATAAGCAAAATAGATGAGCCTCTAGCCAAACTTATTAAGAGAAAAAGAGAATCAACACACAACAACAGAATCAGAAACGAGAAAGGAAAAATCATGACAGGCACCACAGAAATACAACAATTATTAGAGAATACTATGAAAACCTATATGCTAACAAGCTGGAAAACCTAGAAGAAATGGACAACTTCCTAGAAAAATACAACCTTCCAAGACTGACCAAGGAAGAAACACAAAATTTAAACAAACCAATTATGAGCAAAGAAAATTGAAGCAGTAATCAAAACACCACCCAGGAACAAAACCCCCGGGCCAGATGGATTTACCTCGGAATTTTATCAGACATACAGAGAAGACATAATACCCATTCTCCTTAAAGTTTTCAAAAAAATAGAAGAGGAGGGAATACTCCCAAACTCCAACATCACCCTAATACCAAAACCAGGCAAAGATACCATCAAAAAAGAAAATTACAGACCAATATCCCTCATGAATGTAGATGCAAAAATACTCAACAAAATATTAGCAAACCGAATTCAAAAATATATCAAAAGGATCATACACCATGACCAAGTGGATTCATCCCAGGGATGCAAGGATGGTACAACACTCGAAAATCCATCAACATCATCCACCACATAAACAAAAAGAAGGACAAAAACCATGCAATCATCTCCATAGATTCTGAAAAAGCATTTGACAAAATTGAACATCCATTCATGATAAAAACTCTCAACAAAATGGGTATAGTGGGCAAGTACCTCAACATAATAAAGGCCATATATGATAAACCCACAGCTAACATCATACTGAACAGTGAGAAGCTGAAAGCTTTTCCTCTGAGATTGGGAACAAGACAGGGATGCCCACTCTCCCCACTGTTATTCAACATAGTACTGGAGGTCCTAGCCACAGCAATTAGACAAAACAAAGAAATACAAGGAATCCAGATTGGTAAAGAAGAAGTTAAACTGTCACTATTTGCGGATGACATGATATTGTACATAAAAAATCCTAAAGACTCCACTCCAAAACTACTAGAACTGACATTGGAATACAGCAAAGTTGCAGGATACAAAATTAACACACAGAAATCTGTGGCTTTCCTATACACTAACAATGAACCAATAGAAAGAGAAATCAGGAAAACAATTCCATTAACAATTGCATCTAAAAGAATAAAATACCTAGGAATAAACCTAACCAAAGAAGTCAAAAACCTATACCCTGAAAACTATAAGACACTTTCAAGAGAAATTAGAGAAGACACTAACAAATGGAAACTCGTCCCATGCTCTTGGCTAGGAAGAATTAATATTGTCAAAATGGCCATTCTGCCCAAAGCAATACAAATTTGATGCAATCCCTATCAAATAACCAACAGTATTCTTCCACGAACGGGAACAAATAGTTCAAAAATTCATATGGAAACACCAAAGACCCCAAATAGTGAAAGCAATCCTGAGAAGGAAGAATAAAGTGGGGAGAGGGGGGGTCTCGCTCCCCAACTTCAAGCTCTACTACAAAGCCAAAGTAATCATGACAATTTGGTACTGGCACAAGAACAGAGCCACAGATCAGTGGAACAGAATAGAGACTCCAGACATTAACCCAAACATATATGGCCAATTAATATATGATAAAGGAGCCATGGACATACAATGGGGAAATGACAGTGTCTTCAACAGATGGTGCTGGCAAAACTGGACAGCTACATGTAAGAGAATGAAACTGGATCACTGTCTAAGCCCATACACAAAAGTAAATTTGAAATGGATCAAAGACCTGAACGTAAGTCATGAAACCATGAAACTCTTAGAAAAAAACATAGGCAAAAATCTCTTGGACATAAACATGAGTGACTTTTTCATGAACATATCTCCCTGGGCAAGGGAAACAAAAGCAAAAATGAACAAGTGGAACTACATCAAGCTGAAAAGTTTCTGTACAGCAAAGGACACCAACAATAGAACAAAAAGGTGACCTACAGTATAGGAGAATATATTCATAAATGACAGATCTGATAAAGGCTTGACATCCAAAATATATAAAGAGCTCATGCACCTCAACAAACAAAAAGCAAATAATCCAATTAAAAAATGGGCAGAGGAGCTGAACAGACAGTTCTCCAAAGAAGAAATTCAGATGGCCAACAGACACATGAAAAGATGCTCCATGTCACTAGTCATCAGAGAAATGCAAATTAAAACCACAATGAGATATCACCTCACACCAGTAAGGATCACCACCATCCAAAAGAGAAACAACAACAAATGTTGTCTAGGTTGTGGAGAAAGGGGAAAAGTCCTACACTGCTGGTGGGTATGTAAATTAGTTCAACCACTATGGAAAGCAGTATGGAGGTTCCTCAAAAAGCTCAAAATAGAAATACCATTTGACCCATGAATTCCACTTTTAGGAATTTACCCTAAGAATGCAGCAGCCCGGTTTGAAAAAGACAGATGCACCCCTATGTTTATTGCTGCACTATTTACAATAGCCAAGAAATGGAAGCAACCTAAGTGTCCATCAGTAGATGAATGGATAAAGAAGATGTGGTACATATATACAATGGAATATTATTCAGCCATAAGAAGAAAACAGATCCTACCATTTGCAACAACATGGATGGAACTAGAGGGTATTATGCTCAGTGAAATAAGCCAAGCAGAGAAACACAAATACCAAATGATTTCACTCATATGGGTAGCATAAGAACAAAGAAAAACTGAAGGTACAGAACATGAGCAGAATCACAGAACCCAAGAATGGACTGACAGTTACCAAAGGGAAAGGGACTGGGGAGAATAGGAGGAAAGGGAGGGATAAGGGTGGGGGAAAAGAAAGGGGGCATTACGACTAGCATGTATAGTGTGTGGGGGGCATGGGGAGGGCTGTGCAACACAGAGAACACAAGCAGTGATTCTACAACATCTTACTACGCTGATGGACCATGACTGTATTGGGGTTTGTGGGGGGGACTTGGTGAAGGGGGGACCCTAGTAAACATAATGTTCTTCATGTAATTGTAGATTAATGTTAACAAAATTAAAATAAAAATAAATAAAGAAACCTGTTTGGAAAAGGACAGTATAATCTAAATAGCAACAGCTTCTAGTCAAAGGGAGGAATCCAAAGAACAAACATTTAGCAGCATTTTCCCAATATTATACAGAGATCTGGTGGAAGGGGACTTGGTCTTCACAAATCCTCTGGTGACAGGAATTGTTCCTTCATTAATTATGTGAGGAAAATGTGTTGAGGGCCTCTGCTGTGTCAGACAGTGTACCAGGCACAAGGAACAGACTGGAGAATAGGGCAGAGAGCTAACAGTCTAGTGAAGGGAGAGAGAAAACAGGCTTTTGAGCTAATAAATATACAAGATAGTTTCAGTTAGGGATAACCACTATGAAGGAAAAAAGTGATGAAGTGCCATGACGCCAGCTGGGGTGGTCACTTTAAACAAGCGAGCGCAGGATTAGCAGACTTGCTGCAGAGACCAAAGCGACAGCGAGATGCCAGCCAGGAGAGGATGCTGGGAAGGGTCAAGTCTGGGCAAATAGAGTGTGAGGTCCCTAAGGAAAGAATGAGCTCCTCCTGCTCAAGAACAGAGACCTCACGGGGAGGCAGGCTGAGGAAATGGACCAGAGGTGATAAAGTTGCAGTTGCAGAGGCGGCCACCTTCCAGACCCCACCAGGCCTCATGGAACATGGGAGGGCAGTGGGTTTTATCTTCAGCACATGTTGAAGCCTTTGTACAGTGATGGTGGTGATGGTTGTCTGCTATTTGTTGCTGTTTTAAAGCAAGAGACTGAGATACTGTAATTTATATATATATATATATATATATATATATATATATTTCTTTTTGGTATCATTAATCTACAATTACATGCAGAACATTATGTTTACTAGGTTCCCCCCTTCACCAAGTCCCCCCAACATACCCCTTCACAGTCACTGTCCATCAGCATAGTAAGATGCTATAAAATCACTACTTGTCTTCTCTGTGTTGCACAGCCCTCCCCATGCCGCCCCCACACTATACATGCTAATCGTAATGCCCCCTTTCTTTTTCCCCGCCCTTGTCCCTCACTTCCCACCCATCCTCCCCAGTCCCTTTCCCATTGGTAACTATTAGTCCATTCTTGGGTTCTGTGATTCTGCTCATGTTCTGTTCCTTCAGTTTTTCTTTGTTCTTATACTCCACATATGAGTGAAATAATTTGGTACTTGTCTTTTTCCACCTGGCTTATTTCACTGAGCATAATACCCTCTAGCTCCATCCATGTTGCTGCAAATGGTAGGATTTGTTTCTTTCTTATGGCTGAGTAATATTCCATTGTGTATATGTACCACATCTTCTTTATCCATTCATCTACTGATGAACATTTAGGTTGCTTCCATATCTTGGCTATTGTAAATAGTGCAGCAATAAACACAGGGGTGCATCTGTCTTTTTCAAACTGGAGTGCTGCATTCTTAGGGTAAATTCCTAGAAGTGGAATTCCTGGGTCAAATGGTATTTCTATTTTGAGCATTTTGAGGAAGCTCCATACTGCTTTCCACAATGGTTGAACTAATTTACGTACATATACTAATTTATATTTTTAAAAGATCATCGTGGTTGCTCTGTGGAGAATATATGGCAAGAGGTGAAGAAAATAAGAAATAAATGTAGGGAATCTACGAGGTGTAGTGCCTAAGGCTTTTCCATGACCTGAAGTGTCGCTACAGGCTACCCAGCTTTCTTCCTCCATGCCCATGCTGAAGGAACTGTATGAACCAAGACATGGAGACAGTCAAAGGGAGGAAGCCCCATAGCAAGAACCGAGCCGTGTTTGCCCTGCATGACAGAACAGTGGGCCTGGAGGACAGGTCTTTGATGCACCTCAACACCCAAAAAGCAAATAACCCGATTAACAAATGGGCAGAGTATATGAAGAGACAGTTCTCCAAAGAAGAAATTCAGACGGCCAACAGACACATGAAAAGATGCTCCACATCAATAATCATCAGGGAAATGCAAATTAAATCCACAATGAGATATGAGATATCACCTCATACCAGTTAAGATGACCAGCATGGAAAAAGACTAAGAACAACAAATGATGGCAAGGATGCGGAGAAAGGGAAACCCTCCTACACTGCTGGTGGGAATGTAAGCTAGTTCAACCATAGTGGAAAGCAATATGGAGGTTCCTCAAAAAACTAAAAAGAGAAATACCATTTGACCCCAGAATCCCACTTCTTGGAATATACCCAAAGAATACAACTTCTCAGATTCAAAACGACAGATGCACCCCTATGTTTATCGCAGCACTTTTTACAATAGCCAAGATATGGATGCAACTTAAGTGTCCATCTGTAGATGAATGGATAAAGAAGATGTGGTACATATATACAATGGAATAATATTCAGCCATAAGAAAGAAACAAATCCTACCATTTGCAACAACCTGGACAGAGCTGGAGGACATTATGCTCAGTGAAATAAGCCAGGCGGAGGAAGACAAATGCCAAATGATTTCCCTCATTTGTGTAGTATAACAATGAAGCAAAACTGAGGGAACACAATTGCAGCAGACTCAGAGACTCCAAGAATGAACTAGTGGTTACCAAAGGGGAGGGGTGTGGAAGGGTGGGTGGGGAGGGAGGGAGAAGGGGACTGAGGGGTATTATGCTTAGTACACATGGTGTGGGGGATTGTGGGGAGAACAGTGTAACACAGAAAAGGCACATAGTGGATCTCTGGCAACTTGCTGCACTGATGGACTGACCGCATTGGGGTATGGGTGGGGACTTGATAATATGGGTAAATGTAGTTAACAACATTGTTTTTTCATGAGAAACCTTCATAAGAGTGTATATTAATCCTACCTTAATAAAAAATTAAATAAAAAAAAAAAAGATTTCCCAGCTAAAACTCAACATGGTCCTGATGTAGGCTGGCATTCTACATGGCCCTCCCTCTCACCCAGCCCCAATTCTACCACTTTGTTTGCCTTCACCTCTCTTCTACTCCTGGTGCAGTGGAACATTTGGATGCTGTCATAGTCATACATTATTTGTAGGTATCATTTTCATTTTCATTCTTCTGTTCACAACAAATCTACCAAAACAGATGGATACTGGCCCAGGCGCAAGAACTTGGCTTTAAACCTAGCTTTGCTATTGAGCTGTGTGGTCCTGCATATGTCATTTAATCTTTTCTGGCCCAAACTTTTTTACCTTGAAAAGGGGGACTATCAGTTATGCTAATGACAGTTAACTTCAAGAAACTGATGAAAACTATGGGCCCATTTCTCAGATTAGAATCTGCACATACAAAACCTATAAACTTCAAGAGATTCACAAATTCCTTTCAAGCCCATCTATGAACATTTTAAGGCAGTGTTCCTTAAAATGTGTACAAGATCACCTCAAGTGCTTGTCCGAGGCCCATCCCAAGAGGTTTTGATTCACCATGTGTCTGGTATTTAGGCCCAATAATTCACATTTTTTTTACAAAGTACTCTAGGTGATTCTGATGTAGGTGGCCCATGCCACACCATCATATGTAGAGAAACAAAATAGCAGGTAAGGGGAGGACTCTGCCATGATGTAAGGAAACACAGTGCTTAAGGCATGCTTGCATCTCAAGTTAAAAACTTTTGGACTAGTTGCTCACTAAAATTCATTCTAGACCTGAAGTTCTGCCTCTTTCTTCGTGGGCCTGTGTCACTGAGACAGGATAATAAATAAAAGCTGACTTTCTGGTCTTAAGTCTCAATGATTCCTAGTGCCATTAATACAAACAGAAAGACCTGAATTGTCATATTTGAGTAGGGAAATTGGTATTAAAGGTATTTGTTTCAAAAGGGAAAGAAAAAGTTTGAGGGATATTTACAACTTGGTAATTAAATGTTTGTAAAATCCAAATCAAATCTCAAGTCTGTTCTAAAGAAAGGTAGGGTAACCATGGGTCTCTAAACTGAAACTCTTAAAGACACCACTCACAGCAACAGGTTCAACGTGAATACAAAAAGTTTTCTTCCGGTACACAAAAAGTTAAGAAGTATTTGCAAAATAACAGTATATGAAAATCACAGAGCAACAACTTGAACTAATAAATCCCGGTTTATTTACTGTTATTATGCACTTCTATTATCACAGAAGCAGAGAGGATGAACATGTTCTCTTAGGTTTTATTCGGCACCCACAACTTTCGTGGCACTTTGCATAAAGCATTTTCCTTAATCCTCTATGAGAGAAGTATCACTTTCACTGTATAAAGTGACACCCCAAAGATTTACAATTAATTAAGTAACCTGGTATATACAAATCTGGCCTCTTAACCTGATTTTTTTGTTGAGGATCTCCCGTCGCCCTTCTACCTATCATCTCCACCCCACACACCTGTGTCAATTTCCACACGCGTCCTCCAACTCCTTTCAACCATCCCAGAAATGGGATGCATTTCTCCAGTAGATCCACCAGTCCTGGATCCTCGCCTCGGTTTTCCCAGGCAGGAAAGGGCGGGAGGAGAGAACGGGGCGGATAAAGGAGGGGGTGAGCCTCGCCCCGGCCTGAAGCCCCACAACGTCGCCCTTGGGTGGCTGGGGAGCAGAGCATTGGAGCAGAAACCCGGCTCCCTCCTCACCCTTCCTCGGGGACTGCCTCCTTGGTACTCACAATGTCGAAACCAGGTCGCGGCAAGGGCTTGTGGCCCGGCCCGCCCTGGGTTTCCGACAGCAAAAGGTAAAATTTTCTACAGCGGTCCTGCACCTGCAAGGTGCCCGCCGCAACCTGCAATCTGAGTGCCAGACGTAACTGTGGAAAACGAGAGGAAACGGCAGCAATATTTTACCTCATCCTGCTCGGGCCTGGCCGCTTCCGGCCTTTCCGCATCGCCCATCGCGCAGACTCCGCCAGAGCTACGGGCGCTGAGGAAACCGGGCGCAGCAGGCCACCTCCAACTGGGTCAGTACCCAGGTGGCCGGCGGTCCGCGGAGTCCGCCCCGCCCGAGCGGCAGAGACCCCCCTCCTACTCTGGCCTGCCGGCTTTCCCGCGGGTTGATTGAGGGACTGCCGGGACCCCGCCCTGACCCCACCTCCCCCACCTCAGGGGCACGCCTATTCCTCCTGGCCCCGCCCACAACGCTGCGCCTGCCTCGCCTCCCGCCTGCAGCCTGAACACCTCTCGGCCTTGGTCAATTCCGCCCACCCGATTGCGCCGGCCCCGCCTCCCCCGCCTCAGAGACCCGCCCGTTCCGGCCGGCACCGCCCCTCCGCGCCGGTCCCCGCCTCTCGCCCACCGGGTGTGGACTCGCTCGCAGCTTGCTGGTCTCGCTTCCCGGCCTGCGACCTGAGAGAGACCGGGCCTGCAGCTTTCGGCCCCGTCCGCCTGGCCAGCCCCGGGCCCTCCTCGCCTGGTACCGGAGGACCCGGACAGGCCCGGTCACCCCTCCAGGACGAGATTCCCCAGCTGGCCGTCGCCCCGCCTCGGGAGCACGGTCTGTCGCTCTAACTGGGCCTGTCCTGAGAGACTGCAGGTGGCGGGAAGACCGCACACGGAATGAGAGAAGTCGCTGTTCGTGTGTGTGAGGCGGTGATGGAAAAAGCCGCACCGTTAAAATATTAATGAAGAGGAAAAGCTGTCTTGTGCTGTATTTAAGCAACCCAAAAGAAGTGGTTAAGGGTAAGTGTGTGAATGGGTTAGGTGGGCTTGAGAGTGAGAAGGAAAGGGAAAAATGACCAAATTCAGGACAATAATGTGAAAGTTCTGTGAAATTGTTTCAACAAACTAAGCATTTAGTAGTATTTATTGAGCTCTCTACTAAGCACCTTATATGAATCAATTCCTTTCATCTTAAGAACATCCCTGTGTGGTAGACATAGCCAATGTTCTTCGTCTTACGGATGAAGAAACTCAATCTCAGGATAAATAAGATTACTCAGCTAAAAAGTAATAGATTCCACAGTCTCCCTGCTGAATGAATGTTCTTTTGAGGGCCAAAAGCTGAAGTAATGGAGAGAGGAAATACTCCTGTGTGATGGTTACTGATGGTCACAATAATTTGGTTGAACAACTAATACCCATCTCTCAGGGGAACTATCTAAAGGTAACTATAACAGAATGAAAAAAGTTTGGTTTAACAAACAAAATTAAGGTGAAAGATTTGTTTAAGTAGCTTGAAACAAATATGGAGGGAGGGAACTCATCATGCCTTGAACAACGTGCACCTGTTTTGTGGGGCTGTGTAAAGAATGGTAAAGTAGGATGGGAAAAATAAGCTTTGAAAATGACTGAAAGCTCTTTCAAAAACCTGCCCTAGTCGGGGATGACAGTGATCCTTTCTTAGGTGACTACTAGGGGTCAGGGGCTGAGTAAAATTTTTTGCATTCATTAAAGTAATAGTTAATTTCAGGAAGAAACAGCCTTAAGTTAGATATTTAATCATAGGCCACATGGCAAATGAACTAAGAGCAAGGTTTCTATCATTTAAAATTATCATATAATATGTCAACTATATGTCAGGCATTGTATTTGGTATTGAAGTTACAAAGACGGGCTTAGTGAAAAAGAACATGGCTCCTGGAGCGTATCAGCATGGGAATGAATTCCAGCTCTGCCATTTATTAGCTGTGTTACCTTGGACAAGTTGCTTAGTCTCTCTGAGACTCAGTTTCCTCACCTGTAAGATGAGAATAATAATTCCTTCCTCATAAGATTGTTGTGTAGATTATTAATAATACTGTAAAGCACTTATTTGGGGGGGGATTACAATGGTAGCTTCTGAGTATGCTATGAATCAGGCCATTTTAGAGGCTATGGAATAGAAAGGCTCAGATCAAATTGAGTTGCTTGAATTGCACGGCTTATTAATTTAAAACATACATCAAAGGGAAAGTGATGGGTTAACCAACATTTAAGATAAGATATAAAGAGGGGAAAGAGTGGAAGCACCTTACCATCCAAATCATACTGTTACTCAATTCATATATCCTGTCTTCTCTGCATCGGCCTTCCTGGTTGGAGGTATAGTTATGAAGACCAGAATTGAGAATAAGCAAGGGGTCTCAGCAGATAAAAGAAGAGCCAGTACACTTGCTCTTATAGTGAGATGCAGGAGCAAGTAGGCCTGGTCACGGGTGTAACTTGCCACAGATTAGCCTGCTGAACAGCTGTGAGTTTTATCTGTTTCTTGGGAAGAGCCTATGTGGGGCCAGAATGGATGTCACCAACTGGTGGCTGATTTAAGAATAACATTAGTTGTCAGGCCACAAGTGACACGATCCTTTCTTGTGAATATTTAAAATTTACTTGATCCTTCCAGCCTTTTCTATCTGTGATGCTCTCATTTGTTCCAGTATTTTTATCTATGTTCAACATAGATGTGTTTCATTTATTCTGTCTTTAACATGCTTTACAGGTTAGTAACTTGTTTACTATTCATACTTACATTTTATGAATCTTATGTCTGACAAGCTTTTTGCTCCCATACTTAGTTTCTTTCAATTGTTAACAGCAGAACTGAATAATCTTAACTAGTGTAGCAAAACACTGTACAGTGCTTCTAATAGTGCCTGGTGTATAGTAGGCAGCAAGTATTAGTTTCCCTCAAGATTGTTAGTTCTAGGGAGAACAAATGCAAAACATTAAATGTGTAACTGAAAGACCTCTGGGAGTAAGATTTTATGTCTTCATATAAACTCTGTAGCATATTATTTTTTCCCAAAATAGCCCACATGTTGTTCCAGAACCTTGATGCTCCTTCCATCAAAAAGTGTAGTCCTATTCCCCTTCTGCTGTGGACTGAATGTTTGTGTCCAAAAAATTCCTATGTTGAAACCTAATGCCCAAAGTGATGATACTAGGAGATAGGGCCTCCGGGAGGTGATTAGGTCATAAGTGTGGAACCTTCATGAATAGGATTAGTGTCCTTTGTTTTTTTTCTTTTGCTGTTCAGTTGTGTGAGTTCTTTATACCTTTTGGATGTTAACCTCTTAGTGTATATGTCATTGAAAATATCTTCTCCTATTCATTAGGTTGCATTTTCATTTTGTTGCTGGTTTTCTTTGCTGTGCAGGTTTTTAGTTTAAGTTTGCTTATTTTTGCTTTTGTTGCCTTTGCTATGGTGTTAGATCCAAAAAATCATCACTTAGACTGTTAAGGAGCTTATCACCAATATTTTCCTCTGGTTTTACAGTTTCACGTCTTAGGTTCAAGCTTTTTTTTCCTATTCTGTACATTATATCCCTGTGTCTTACAACTGTTTCTTTTTTTATTCCCCTTCCCCTATTTTGCCCATCCCCCTACCCTCTCCCCTCTAGTAGCCACCAGATTGTTCTGTTTTAGATTATACATATTAAGTGAAATTATGCAGTATTTGTCTTTCTCTCTTACTTCACTTAGCATAGTACCTTCTATGTCCATCCATGTTGTCATAAGTGGCAAGATTTAATTCTTTTTATGGCTGAGTAATATTTTGTTGTATATATGTGCCACTTTATTCATTTGTCAATTGATGGGCACTCAGGTTGCTTCCATGTCTCGCTATATATGATGATAAATGATGCTGCAGTAAACATAGGGGCATACAATCTTTTTAGTGTTTTCATTTTGGAATAGCTGGGTAGTATGGTAGTTGTATTTTTAATTTTTTGAGGAATCTCCATTCTGTTTTCCGTAATGGCTGCCTCATTTTGCATAACTACTAAGTGCACAAGATTTCCTTTTCTCCTCATACTTGCCAACTTTTATTTCCTTTTCAGTAATAGCCATTCTGAGAGGTGTGAGGCAGTTAACTCATTGTGGTTTTGATTTGCATTTCCCTGATTAGTGATGTTGAGCAGCTTTCATGTGTCTGTTGGCCATCTGAACGTTCTTTGGAAACATGTTGTTCTCTGCCTGTTTATTATTTGGATTGATATTGTTTTGTGAGTTTTTTATATACATTTTGGATGTTAAATCTCTTACCAGATATGTCACTTCCAAGTATCTTCTCCCATTTAGTAAGTTGCTTTTTATTTTGTTGGTTTCCTTTGGTGTGGAAAAGCTTTTTAGTTTGATGTAGTCCCATTTATTTTTTGTTTTACCTTTGCATGAAGTAAAAAAAAAATATTGCTAATGTCAAAGAGCTTATTGCTTTTTTCTAGTTTTTACATTTTAAGTCTTTCATCCCTTTTTTAATTTATTCTTGTACAGTTCAAGAAAGTGGTCGTTTCCTTTTGCTTGTAGCTGTCCAGTTTCCCTACTACCATTTATTGAAAAGACCGTCTTTCCCCATTGTACATTCTTCCTCTTGTCAAAAATTGACCATATTAAGTGCAGGTTTATTTCTAGACTCCCTATTCTGTTCCATTGATCTACATGTCTGTTTTGTGCCAGTAACCATGCTGTTTTATTACACCTTTGTAATATAGTTTGAAATCAGGGAATGTGATACCTCCAGTATTTCTCAATATTGCTTTGACTATTTGGGGATTTTGTGGCTTCATACAAATTATAGGATTATTTAATTTCTGTGAAAAATGGCATTGAGATCTTGATAGGGATTGAACTGAGTCTCTATGTCTTTGGGTAGTATGGACACTTCAACAATATTAATTCTTCCAATCCAACAGCACGGTATAGCTCCAATTTATCTGTGTTGGTCTTCAGTTTCTTTCATCATGTCTGATAGTTTTCAGCATACAGGTCTTTCACCTGGTTGGTTAAACTTATTCCTAGATATTTTATTCTTTTTGATGCAATTGTAAATTGTATTGTTTTAATTTTTCTGATAGTTCATTATTAATATATAGAAATAAAACCGATTTATGTATATTTGTATCCTGCAACTTTACTGAAGTTATTTATTAGTTGCAATAGTTTTTTGGTGGAGTCTTTAGGGTTTTCTACATGTAATATAGTATCATCTGCAAATAGTGACAGTTTTTACTTCTTTTCCAGTGTGGTTGCCTTTTCTTTCTTTTTCTTGTCTGATTGACATGGCGAGGTGAAAGTGATGAGGGGGGGGGGCATACTTGTCTTGTTCTTGATCAAGGGCTTGGTCGAGCAAGCCCTTTATCTGGGGGAAAAACTTAAACCAGGACAAGATGATTAACCTTAATCATTTTCCATAGGACATAGGGAGAAAATTTTGGTTCTGGAGATGTTACCAACGGGGATTTGTATTCATTAAAAAAAAGAAATCTCTTTGGGCAAATGTTTCATAACTTAAAAAGCATGTCAAAATGCTCTAAGAAAAAAGATTTCTGAACTCCACTTAAGACTTACTGAATCAGAATGTGATTGAGGGGATGAGCAAAGTCTAAGACTCTGCATTAAGATGCACAAGAGAATCATATGCATATAGAAGCATGAGAACTGCTTTAAGGGAAGATCTCTGTTTAGACCTAGAAATTCCTGCCAACCTTTAAATGCATAGAAATAATCCTAACTTTAGAAGAGAAGTATATAAGGGCAAGTCTTAAATAGTGAAATCATATATTCAAAAATCCCTCTCAAGTCTGCCCCACTAACCCAGTAGACTGGATAGTCTTGATATTCAGATGATTTAGAGAAAAAAAGTAAAAGTAGCAAAACTTTGAAAACCCTCAGTTAAGTTCATTCTTGGTCTTCTTTTCCTAAATTTGCTTTCAATTCCATTAGATTTAATTACTAAACAAGACCAAAAGAGAATTTTATTTTATATGATTTTATTTTACATTTAGAACCATTTTGTGCTTTACTTAAAATAAAAAAAAAAAAGACTCTGCTTTTAATATTCCTAAAAGCATTTTAACCAAAATCTTGATTTAGGAAAACTTAAGACATTGTGCATATTTTAAATATTTTCATTCTTTCAATAACTATTAAAAATATGTTCACCATTAGGGTTTCAAATGTCCTAATCATATCTAGTTTGTCAGTCCCATCATGTGCATACAGAAGTTAAGGTGATATAGAAATTTTATCTTTCAGACACACTGATAATAATCAGCTCTTAATCTAATTACTATTTCATTTATTCAGAAATAGCATTTATACATAAAAACCAATGCCTCACTTTGTAAAATAACCTTGGGTTAAGTTACACAAATCTAATACAACATGTGTATTTTAAGTAATACAATGAGTTTCACTATTATCATTTTAGTTTTTAATATTGTGTCAGCAGGGCTGAGAGTATCACATGGTTCAGTCTTTTGAAGAAGTTATATAATAAAAGCACAGTGCCTTTGAACATGGGAAAACATCTCAAAGGCTAGGAGTCCTATAAAGGAACTAAAAGGTAGGAGAGATTCCAAAGACTTTCTCTAATAATGTTCAGTATGTAAAGTGACCAGTTTAAGTCACTATTGAAGATTAGTGAAGAAAACTGTTCTTTATTATGCTATTAAATAAAGCACTAAAACCACAAGAATTTAGAAAGATTGGTCCTAGGCTACATAATTATAAGTGAATTAACTTCCTATGCCAAGTAAGGGTCACACTTCACTTCTCCCATTTGTAAAAAGAAAAGGTGGCCTGGCCATTGCCATTCAGGATTCTCTGCTAACTGTAAAATGTAAACTGATTTTCCTCTGTTTCTTATAGTCCATGTATATATATAAACTTTCAGTTGTTTAAATCAAAAAATTTTATGCACATAACAGTGTTAGTGTATTACCCTTGGTTTAAACATGTACAACTACGTAAATAAAAACTATTGTTTCTTCAATATTACTTGACATTTCTTCTGTAATTTCTTTATTTAAAAAAGTATATGTAACAAGATACTTAAAAAAGGCTAGATACAAAAGTAGTTAAGCTGCTCACGAACATTTAAAATTTTCCAAAATGTATCTTCAATAAATCAGGATCTTATAAAACATTTTACAGTTATCAAAAAGTACCCAGGCAGAGTTTACATAACTGACATACCTTAGTACAAGTATCTAGTTAGAACTGAAGTGCAGTAACCTCCTGACTGCTCATTGAAATAGGGATACAAAGAAAAAAAACTGTGATAAAATATTGTGCATTGGCCCCATATGTACAAAAAAAGTGCCCTCACTCTTAAGGTACAAATTACATGCAAATATTAGTGATATCATTTAATATTCTAGAGCTCAATGCAGCCAGAATAAACTGCAATAAAAGTGGTTTTTATAGGTAAAAGTGATTTCATCTCTAAGATTAGAATGTCCAGAACTCTTCACAAGTTCCATATACGTGATACACAATTGCAGCCAACCCCAAATTAAACACCATTAAAAAAAGTTAAAATGAAAACACAAAACATACTTAACTTTTTATTTTGAAATTCCCTATTCCCTCTATACAAGAACCTTTTCTGAAACACTTTACACAAAGGCAGCAGTGAATTTTCATAACATTTTACATTTTTTCCCCTCAGCAAAAAGATAAATCATAATGTAAATTATGTTGTTCTGCTGTCATCTTTGGCTGGGGTTAGAACCAGAAGTTGTTGACTAGCAAACCATTATAGTCAAATGTTACCAGTGCTTCTCTGGCCTTTAAGCTACAAACTCAGCAAGGAATGTTTGCATTTAATCTCTTTAAGGTACCACCAGGGGGTGTGACAGCATTAACTTCCATAAACTTTTATAAACAAATGGGAAAAAAAAAATCTACAAAATTAGCTAGTAATACACACTTTTTATACTCTACACAAAACCAAAATTCTTGGTCTTAATGGCAAGTAGCAACTTCTGTTTGAGAATCTATTTAGAGGAATAGAGTGGGACATAAAGTCGAGAAATGCAAGTATTTGTAGTAGGAAGGTGTTGGTCATCTGGTGGTCTTACTGTGATTGAGGGCATAGGCTGAAATCCTTCTTCACTGGCTGGTAATGATGGCCTTGATGTCCAAAAATAAACCTAAACAGGAATATAATAATAACAATTATGGCTTTGAATATATTAACATTCAACCCTTAATTCTAGTAATTACATATAGAGAGCCCCATTCTTGTGTTGAAACCTAAAAGGGGTATTATTTCGAACTGGGTTTTAAATTTTATTTCTTGTACTGAAAAGGGAAGGTTCAGGGTCAAAGAGAAAATTACCAGGTATATAGAAAAGTGACTCTCTTTCTGGGTCTGTTTCTCATCTGTTACAGAAGGCTGTTGGACCAAATGTTCTTCTCTAAGGGCCTTTCCAGTAGCAAAATCCCTACAGTATATCTTAGTGGAAATGAGGCACAGAGTCTCCCCCCAAAAAGGTTCAAAATTCATGCACAGTTATCAAACAAGTTTTTTGCACTTTATCTATTGCAAAATAACCCAGTATTGTCTGTGCTGCACTGTGATACACATTTTACTATAGTAATTAAGTGTTGGGGAGAATCTATTATAATCTAAATCCATGCAAGAAGCCATATTACTATTGAGTTCTACTACACAGCTATTTTGTATGGTACAGTGTAAATAAGAATGTTAACTTCTACTTATGATAACCAAGGATACACTTTCCTAAAATATTTTTACTACTACATACCATTCCTCATGGATCCATATATATATACACATACATACATATACACCATTCTTCAGAAATAGTAAGATACTGCCTAGCTCTTAAGATAAAACCTTTTAAGTCTAATGCATCTATAGTACATTAATATATATATATATGCAATATCCCAAAGTAACTAGAAAACCAAAAAACATAATTTGTTATTCCCTGAGCATAGTTTTATGAGAACTCTCATCTAGAATTCCACAAAGAGGGCAGAAAAAGAAGCCCTGCTAAGTGTCAGGATCTTCAAAATCGTCAAAGAACTATAAAAGGGCTAGAAGGTACTCAAAAGATAAAGCTCATTGTATCCACTGGTCCAGTCCACTCACTTTAGAGGTGTGTTTCTCCAGAGGCAAGTGGGATTAAACAGGGCAGATGACTACATTGCTGGACCCCCAACAAAACCGGGTTTTTTTTCAGAACTTTTATGAGTGAACTGTAACTCTCCAAGGGGGAAATGAACTATGCAATGTTACCCACTAACCGTAGAAACCCTGTAATTTGCACGATTAAATTCAAGGGAGAATAGTGTGGGAAACCCTGTTATATTCTTATGTCTTTCAGCTCTTCCCCTCAGACACAGCAGGATAAAACCAACAATATGTGAAGGATAACCTACCAACAGAAGAAGGGGAGAAAGAGGGCAAAAGACATCTCAAAATACTGCCTAAACTCTTAAGGACAGATTTTTCTATCAGAGTTTAAGGAATGAAGCTCACCAACTAAAGCTGTTGAGGCCCTTACAAAGGGAGATTTTAAAAAACTGAATTTTTCTTCCAGTAGAAGGCAGAAAATTTAATTCGTAAGATTTTACTTGATTGACTGGACTAAGGATGCACTGGTTTACATACAGCTAAAAATTAGGGAGTAGACAAAAATATACCTTAGAATGTATATTAGCCAATAGCCAATCATTTCTATTTGCTGTTTGGTAGTTCTTTATCTTAAGAAAACACAATGAATCCAAAGATTGATTATAGGTGTTAGAACACTAAATAGGGAGAGATAAGGAATTTGCAATCGGTAGGAACTCTAGGGTCCACAAGACTGAGATAAAGTCTAATTAATACGGAATTAAGCATGTCTAACAGGAGCAGCCAACATGTGTCAAGCACTATAGGGGGAAAAAACATGTCTCAGCAATAAGCTGGAATTATACTCTGGGACTAAAGACAGCACATTAATAGTTAAGATGTATTTCATTCTACTTACAGCTTTATTAATACCTCAGGTGTTTTATTCTAGAGTAGAAAACCAAAACTGTCCTCTATTTCTGAACTACAATCTCCTTAGCCAAAATTAAAATGACAAAACATTACAAACTTAAAAAGCTGTTATCATACACAGTTCTACAAATTTTGTGAAATTTTAAACTTACAAGATCTTGTCTTTCTGTCATGCTCATCTTCTCCACTATTGATCAGAACCAACACTTGAACTGCAAGAGCTTCTCAGCATTTTCTCCTAAGAATGAATACAAATCCAACATACTATATCAGTTTTTATTTTAGAATATTTTTTATAAAAATAAATATAAAATTAAAATGTTATTTAGGATGGGGATTTTTAATTCCTAATACAAGAAATAAAGACAACTTGCATATTATAAAACCATATCAATAATTATCAGTCCTGACTCAAGATAACCAAAACAAGAATTAACCACCAGCCTCAAATTGATAATCATGACTTTAACCCCACCTGTAATTTATGATTCTTCTATAAATCATGATTCTTCTCATGACCTTAATCTACTGCTTCCCAAATTTTAATGAGTTTACAAATCACTTGGGAATTTCTTAAAAATGCAGATTCTCATTCACTAGGTATGGGGGAACGAAGGGACCAGAGATTCTGTATTTCTAAAAAGATTCCAAATGATGCCAATACTGCTTATTATCTGAGGATCATCACTGGAGTATCTTCAGATATTTTTTCCTCTTAGACTTTTGGTATGAGATAAATTCTTACCTCACAAGTATTGAAAACTCTATTTAAAAGCATAAAAACTATTATACAATGATGTCTCTGTGTTGTCAAGCATGAAGAAAAAACAATTTATCCAAATTTAACTATAATTTGAGCTGTTTGCTAAGCATAAAAGATAAAGGGGGAAAAAAAACTAGTACCTTCATGTATACAATAATCTGGGCCATAGGCAAAATACTCTTATAATGAGTGCTTGTACCTCTACTGTATAGTCACAGCTAGCAAGTCTGTTCCTAAACTACTGGACTCAGAAAAGAAAGAACTGCAGTAAATCAAGCATTGAAGGTAGACATTATTCTAGGGAGATTATCCCTACCTCTGGGTATTCTAGAGTCTCCATGTTTTTGTGTGCTTTGGGTCCAGCTCTGCAAACCAAACATCATGCAGTCAAATTCTTTAATGAAAATCAGGAAGGACCAACAAACAGAATTGTCATATGGATTTTTTAAAATTAGTATATAAAAATACCTTTTATAGTTGCTCACCACAAAAATGTTTTACTTATATTTACACCAAACCATCTATTATTTAAAACCCTGAAAAATTGAGCAATAAAATAACCTAATGCCAAGCTGTTAAGAGTTCAATGGTTTTAAAAAAATATTTTTAACACCTGAGTAATACAGCATTTCCCAAGCCCTATACATATTTAAGAACCAGAAACTTATAAAATGCCTAATCTATGTAATTTATTCCTTAAATAAACATTTAAAAAAATCATACCTGATTCATTATTGAAAGAGGTGAAACTGATCAGCATTTGCACATTAACTTCCCCACAGCCATTTACCAAAAGTCTAAAGTCTTCTGCTGTTAAATCTTCTAATGAATTTTTGGAAAGCACATCCAATAGACCTTTCCTCATTGCCTAGAGAACTTCAAAATTTACCCTTTTATTACTATCAGTACATTATTTTCCATGTAGCATTTATTGTTGAAGTCTAATATCTAATTTTAGCAGCCTAATACTACTAATTCTCATTTTAAAAGTTCTATATTTTGGATTTCTTATTGACTGATTCAAAAGAGGTGGCAAAAAAAAGCACACTGTAAATAGGCTATAGGTTCAAAAGTGAAGATACATTGAATTAATTGAATTTTAAAAATTATGTTAATAACAGACTGGTCATTAAATAAGAATAGTTTTAATTTGTCAAAAATATTATCATCTTGTCAGCATCCTCGGAAAGGTATGATAATGACAAAAACAAATGTCCCAGACATAAACCCCAAATCTAGAAGCTCACAGAGAAATTGCCAAATGCCAAGAACTCTTCTAAGCACCTTACATGTATTAATACACTTAATCCTATCCTCATTTTACAGAGGAGGGAACCAAGGCGCAAAGTACTTAAGCAGTTTACTAGTGTTATTCAGCTAGAGGGTGGTGCAGCCATGATATGAGCCCTGACAGTATGATTCTAGACCCTACATGGATCAGAAACACTTTAATATTTTACCATAGGAGAAAGTTAACATAGCAGACCAGGCCTGATGTTAGGCTCTTTAGAAGGGCCTGATTGAGGGGATGGTCCTTGCCTGGCACCTAGAAATTGGTTTTTGTATTTTCCCTATATTACTAATTGATGTGGCTATTTTGTTATGCCTGAGGTAATGAACCTTGTTGTACCAGCTTGCCTAGACTACTTGTGCAAACAATGTTGTTTTATAATGAACATGTGCTTTCTTCTAGAAATCTGAATTTCAGTAATCATGGCTGGCTGCACAGGCAGAAAATGCTTATGGGACTGGACTCCAATAAAAACCCTGGGCTTTGACTATCAAGCAGGTTTCCCTAAGCACAAACACTCCAACACTCTGCTGTAATTCACTGCTGGTGAAGTGTGTTCTTTGTGACAACCCATTCCCCCAGAGAGAACTTTGGAAGCCTGCATATGGATCCTCCACACTTGGTCTGATGCATTGTTTTCCCTTGTTGAGAGTCCTTTTGCTATTATCATACCTATGAGTACAACTGCATCTGAATCTTAGGAGTCCTTCTACTGGGTCACTAGGAGTATGGTTGGTTGTAGGACCCCAAACAGTCATCATTTCAGTCCCATAAACATCCTTCCCAAACTTACTTTCTGATGATTATATGATTTTTCCAAGTAGCCTGCTCAAAAGAAAAGAAGTACTCAGTTTGCATTCAGGTACAATTTACACTGTACATAAATACATTTTGGTTGAAAATTTTTGACTTTCTATAGACAAGCTGAATATGCTCCTAAGCTAGTTTAACCACACAGAAAGACACAAATAGCCTCATTAGAACACTTTCCAGAACACACTTACATGTAATGGCTGTTCTGCAACTATCAACATTCTGTGTTCTGCATATAGCCTCATTAGAACACTTTCCAGAACACACTTACATGTAATGGCTGTTCTGCAACTATCAACATTCTGTGTTCTGCATATTTCTGTACATACTCATAGACATTCTGGGGCGTGACTGGTATATTTACACCATTAGGAATAAGTTCAACTTGTAAAAAATTTAGCAGTACCATTGAAAAGCAATTTTGTCAAAACACTAGTAACAATTTTCTGAAATTTTTAAATCTAAAGACAATTCTATACCTTACCTAGGAAATACAAACATTTTTGGCCTAAATAAGCACAAAAGAACTAACTCTCCATCCATCTCCAAATCCCCCCACCACCCTCTCCTCCACTTCATCTACTTGTGTCTCTCCCTCTCTTGGTCCCAATCTATCTAAATTGTTTTTATGTAAGATAAGTACAACAGACAATTCTTTTGCCAGAATCAGAAAATTACATACTTGCTTTACCTGTCCCTCCACCCTCTTCTTTACACAGGTCAATTGCAAATGCCAAATCCATTGCAGAGAAAACAGCATCAGCATCTGAACTTTGAGAGGCGAGGATAAACTGCCACAAACTCTCATACATCACAGGGTCAAAAAAAGCAAAATCATGCCAGTTGACCTAAGAAAGTAATTATATAGAACTCAAAGAAATATCTTCACTGACCCCATTAGTAAATTAAAATCTATGACAGGAAAGTTTATCTAGTTTGAAGATATTTAGTGGAAAACTATTCCTTATTGGTATATTAGTAACTGATTTAAAGAGGTAAAATTTTAACAAACTTTTGTCTCTGATATGTTTTTCAAAATGTAATATATATTTTGAAAAAATTTAGAGCCAACAGTGTTAATAGTTTAAGTTCCAAAATAACCTATTTGCAAAAAAACAGCACAAATTATTAAACTGATTATGCTGAGCAGTTGCTCCCAAACTAAACATATATCCTATTTAATCTTGTCAATAATCATAAAATACAGATTGATTCCACATGGTAAATCTGATGCTCAAAGGAATTCAGTAACTTGACGGTCACATCATTGGGTTAAAATTTGAGTCTAATAACTCAATTTCATGATCTTTTCCATAAACCTTGTTAGAGGCTCAACATATCAACATTTCTATGTTGTTGAGCTTTCAATCCAGTTCTTTGCACAAGAACATTTACACAATAGGGTCAGAGTTAAAAAGAAAAGAAATATGATATGCTATATTAATAGAAAACTATTCACCAGTGTTTGATTAAATAAAATTATTAGTAGACTACAGCTTTAACAATGCCAAATCACTATCAGTTGTGTGGTGTGCATCTGGAAAAGACTGTAAAATACATTATTTTTTTGTTTCAAGTAACTTCTTGGTAATAAATACCTTTAACACTGGCAGATGTGTTTTAAATAAAAAGATGCAAAATTTTACATTAATTTTAAAGGATGTGATTTTCCCCCCTCCCCCAATCATAAAGGAATGCACAGTAAGTCAAACTACCAAAACACAAAAAAGAAAATACGTTAATTCTAATCAAGCATGCTCTGTTATATTCTTTTGTCTCCTCTCCCCACTATACATCTTAACATATATTTTTGAATCTGGAAATGCACTTCTCAATACAATACTACTTCTGTCTCCACTACCAACAGAACAAACAAAGTCACTAACTGTATTCTGTGTATAAGTTCAAGAGTCTGTTTTTCAAGTTGACAATTTATACTTTGCTCTTTCTTTAGAAGAGGCATATGGGAAGACGGGTTTTAACAAGTCTTTCTCATAACTCTACAACTTCTCCAGGATACATTTGCCCAGTAAATATAAAATGAAAATAGGTTACTGAGAGCAAAATTATGAGGCTGTGAAAGGAATAGGTACACAAAATTACTATTTGACTACCAATGCCCACTGTTACACTAGTGGGAAAATTTAAATTTCTCAAAACAATGGCAGGCTAGCTGGCTTTAAATATCATAGCTTCTGGATGGTATCCAGAGAGAGACTACAGCTGTTTCTACAAATGTATGAATCTTAAGTATTTGTAAATGTGTGGCAGAAGCCAGTTGGCATGACTGGGAAACTGGTCATTCATTTACTTTAACATCTCAAATTGATAAAGGTATTTTATCCTTAACATCAAGAATCATATAACACCAAGAATTCCTATAGGAATTTTCAGTTTATTTTCAGGAGGAATAACTGGCTTAACACCAGGAATCATACCAGCAGAGGACCATAGATATAGGAGAGGCTAGGTGGGGGGGATAGTCAGGAGATATGGAAAATAAAAGAAGACAGGTAACTTCTAAATTCCAAATGAAAGGGAACAGCTTGAGGAACTTGCCCAAGACACTGAACACTGTTAAAGCAGAGAGAAGCCAAGGAAGTGACATGAGACTCTGAGAGAAATCCAAGGACCCAGGGTGATGGCATTTAACAAACAGTAGCTGGCAAACAAGTTTAATGCAACTTTTAAACCTAAGTCAGCAGAAGCCCTGCCAGTAACAGCAAGCAGAGAAAGTAAAATTAGTACTTGAATGGTTGTTCTTTAAAAGCTAAATTCTACAGAATACTCCTACTGTAAGGATTACTTCTTAACCTGGTCCTCCCAAAAAGGCATAGTCAACTTTAGCTTTCAACTCTGTATACACATGCTACGGCAACAGATGGCAGGTAAAATGGGGGATAATACTGCAGGATTCTGGCTCTCAGGAAAAAACATAAACAAAACAAATAAAACCCAATGATTTTCAAAACTGTCTTCAAAAAGGGAAGAGATTGGTCATGAAACAGTATTTTTTTTGCTTCCTCCACCCACTGACACAGGGCTCTTTAATGGGAAATGTAAATTTTTATGCAAGTCTCAGACATTTCTTTTGCCATTAGCAATCAGCAAAACCATTTCTAAAATTCTCATTATTCCTTCAGTGAATATTGTTATATGGCATTTCAAAGAACCACAAGGGACCCAAGAAATGTGAACTCACCAACTAAATGTGAAGTTTGAATTTTGGCCCTTCAGGAATTTTCAGTTTATTTTCAAGAGGAATTGGAAATGCTCTATTACGATTACAAAATTTCCCCAAAATGTGAACATGTGGCATATATGTCCAAACAGATTCTACTAATTCCAAATGAGAAGTTTCCACACCCTAGAAAATAATGCAAAGCAAGCATTAAAGAACACCATTAATTTAACATTCAAAGGAGCAAGCCCTACTACAAAGACACAGTAATCAAGACAATTTAGTACTGGCACAAGAACAGAGCCACAGACCAGTGGAACAGAATAGAGACTCCAAACATTAACCCAAACATATATGGTCAATTAATATTCGATAAAGGAGCCATGGACATACAATGGGGAAATGACAGTCTCTTCAACAGATGGTGCTGGCAAAACTGGACAGCTACATGTAAGAGAATGAAACTGGATTATTGTCTAACCCCATACACAAAAGTAAATTCGAAATGGATCAAAGACCTGAATGTAAGTCATGAAACCATAAAACTCTTAGAAACAAACATAAGCAAAAATCTCCTGGACATAAACATGAGTGACTTCTTCATGAACATATCTCCTAGAGCAAGGGAAACAAAAGCAAAAATGAACAAGTGAGACTACATCAGGCTGAAAAGCTTCTGTACAGCAAGGGACACCATCAATAGGTACCCTACAGTATGGGAGAATATATTCATAAATGACAGATCCGATAAAGGGTTGACATACAAAATATATAAAGAGCTCAGGCACCTCAACAAACAAAAAGCAAATAATCCAATTAAAAAATGGGCAGAGGAGCTGAACAGACAGTTCTCCAAAGAAGAAATTCAGATGGCCAACAGACACATGAAAAGATGCTCCACATCGCTAGTTATCAGAGAAATGCAAATTAAAACCACAATGAGATATCACCTCACACCAGTAAGGATGGCTACCATCCAAAAGAAAAACAACAACAAATGTTGGCGAGGTTGTGGAGAAAGGGGAACCCTCCTTCACTGCTGGTGGGGATGTATATTAGTTCAACCATTGTGGAAAGCAGTATGGAGGTTCCTCAAAATGCTCAAAATTGACATACCACTTGACCCAGAAATTCCACTTCTTGGAATTTACCCTAAGAATGCAGCAGCCCAGTTTGAAAAAGACAGATGCACCCCTATGTTTATCGCTGCACTATTTACAATAGCCAAGAAATGGAAGCAACCTAAGTGTCCATCTGTAGATGAATGGATAAAGAAGATGTGGTACATATATACAATGGAATACTATTCAGCCATAAGAAAGAAACAAATCCTACCATTTGCAACAAAGTGGATGGAGCTGGAGGACATTATGCTCAGTGAAATAAGCCAGGCAGAGAAAGACAAGTACCAAATGATTTCACTCATCTGTGGAGTATAAGAACAAAGAAAAACTGAAGGAACAAAACAGCAGCAGAATCACAGAACCCACAAATGGACTAACAGTTACCAAAGGGAAAGGGACTGGGGAGGATGGGTGGGAAGGGAGGGATAAAGGCGGGGAAAAAGAAAGGGGGCATTACAATTAGCATGTATAATGTAGGGGGGATATGGGGCGGGCTCTACAACATAGAGAAGACAAGTAGTGATTTTACAGCATCTCACTATGCTGATGGACAGTGACTATGAAGGGGTATGTGGGGGGGACTTGGTGAAGGGGGGAGCCTAGTAAACATAATGTTTTTCATTTAATTGTAGATTAATGATACCAAAAAAAGAATGGAAGCAACCTAAGTGTCCATCAGTAGATGAATGGATAAAGAAGATGTGGTACATATACACAATGGAATATTATTCAGCCATAAGAAGAAAACAAATCCTACCATTTGCAACAACATGGATGGAGCTAGAGGGTATTATGCTCAGTGAAATAAGCCAAGCAGAGAAACACAAATACCAAATGATTTCACTCATATGTGCAGTATAAGAACAAGGAAAAGCTGAAGGAACAAAACAGCAGCAGAATCACAGAACCCACGAGTGGACTAACAGTTACCAAAGGGAAAGGGACTGGGGAGAACGGGAGGGAAGGGAAGGATAAGGGCAGGGAAGAAGAAAGTGGGTATTACGATTAGCATGTATAATGTGTGGGGGGGAATGGGGAGGGCTGTGCAACACAGAGAATACAAGTAGTGATTCTACAGCATCTTACTATGCTAATGGACAGTGACTGTAATGGGGTTTGTGGGGGGGACTTGGTGAAGGGGGGACCCTAGTAAACATAATGTTCTTAAAAAAAAAAGGGTTTATATTGATAACTAACTCTGATTGAATTATAATAGTTATCCATTGACTGATGACCCTTTTGGAAGAATGTAACACCCCAAACTGTACAAATTTTCAGTATCCCAGAGGTGGTCTGTCCTGTTCCTCACAGGACAGAACAGGACAATCATCTCTTCAGCTCCTCACATCTCTGAAGCACCTCCCCCACACTCATCACATCTTCAAAATACCAGAATCTGGATATTGTTGATGAAAGGTGGTTAGAAAGACATTTAAAGTTGCTAAACAACAATAACTCAAGGATACTAATCAATGAATTTGTGTTAAATGAAAAGAAACTTTGGCCCTCAATTTTAATTCTTCTCTTTCAAGTATGATCTGCTTAACTCAAGTTATCAACTTTCTTTCCTAACTGTCTCTTTATCTGAGGTCCTCTGTTGTAGTTAGGCCATTAACTCTGAGGTCTTTACTTTTAAGGCCAATGACTTAATTTGAGAATCGTCAAGAGCTAGGTCTTTTCAAAGTGCTACAGAAATGAAAGGTCCAGTAGTGCAATTTCTGCAGCCTACCAAAGCAGCTTACAAAAAAAGATCAACACTTATTTAACCAAGAGCGCCATTAAAGGGTACAGGAAAGCTATGAAAGCCTGCACTGTAAAACAAAGGGTATTGTCTAATGTGTTAGACATGTATTTAATCAAAGGCTCAATAAGTATTTTCCAATCATGTATTTGTAAAATAAGCTGATGTAGTTCCTTAAGGAATTAGAAATAAAAACAACAGACCGCTAAAACAGTAAAACCTCAGGCAAAATGCATTTTATCAACCAAAGCAACGTAAATAATTTAGGTAAAATCCTGCTTCCCCACCTACAAGGTGACTCTATCACCTATCTCAAAACAAGTAACACTGGGAACATTATTATGTTTTTTTTAAGGTATTATTGATATGCACTCTTGTGAAGGTTTCACATGAAACAACATTGTGGTTACTACATTTGCCCATATTATCATGTCCCCACCCATGCCCCATTGCAGTCACTACCCATTCAGTGTAGTAAGATGCCACAGAGTCACTACTTGTCTTCTCTGAGCTACACTGTCTTCCCCATGACGCACACACACACCATGTGCACCAATCATGACACCCCACAATCCCCTTCACCCTCCCCCACCCCTCCCCTCTGGTAACTGCCAGTCCCTTCCTGGAGGCTGTGAGTCGGCTGCTGCTTTGGGAACATTATTAAGTTTCCAATAGGCTCCACTGCACCTTGCAGGCTGAACCCACTTACCACTTGGCACAAATTCCCACCGCCACCCTGCACAGAGATCCACAACCTTCACGACTCTGAGATAGAGGGTTACTGCTTCCTTTAGCTTCTGGGAAAGACATTCCATACACATGATATCCTGCAGAGGGAGGTACCTTTGTGAAAGAAAGAAACTCATTTATCAAGTGGGTAAGTACTTACTCTCACTAATAGGTTATTTTTCTCCTTCCTCCATTCTCCTAGCCCTTAAATGAAATGAGAACTTAGGAATTTTTGAGACTAACATGCATACCAGCTTTTTACTAACAACAGGTAAGTCAGCAGATACTCCAGCATCCAAGTAAAGTATTGAGTTCCCTCCATAGGGCATTTGATAAAACCTTTTTCCTTTTATGTTTAAGGGGAAAAAAATCTCAGTACATGATGATAAGGGTATGTGAGAAAGATCAGAGATAATTGATCAATTTGAACATGGTCAATATTATTTCATAACTTTTACAACATCCATTTCCTGTATTGGCTAAATAAATCCCTTTCTTATCCCCCAGAAACTCTACCATTTTCTTCATCAGTAAATACATATACTAAGTTTATTGTATATACTTTTTTCTCTAGATCTTTTACCTTTAAGATCGCACTCTCTAATAAAAGTACTATATAAACAGAGTGGGGAGACAGAGCCAAGATGGCGGCGTGAGTAGAACAGTGGAATCTCCTCCCAAAAATATATATATTTTTGAAAATACAACAAATACAACTATCCCTAAAAGAGAGACCAGAAGATACAGGACAATAGCCAGACCACATCCACACCTGTGAGAACCCAGTGCCTGGTGAAAGGGGTAAGATACAAGCTGCAGCCCAGTGGGACCCGAGCGCCCCTTACCCCAGCTCCCAGCGGGAGGAGAGGAGTTGGAGAGGGTAGGGAGAGGGAGCCCAGGACTGCTAAATAGGCAGCCCTAGCCATCTGCACCCAGGCGTGGGGTGCTGGATACTACGGAAACAGGACAGTAAGACCTGTGAGCGGGTCCCCGCAGCCAGCGCCCCTGGGACAAAGGAAGGCAAGTGCTTTTTGAAAGTCTTAAAGGGACAGGGACCCCACAACTGGATGGAAGCGTCCCAGGACACATAGCCCAGCAGCTGGGAATCCAGGGGAACTCTGGGCACCCTAAACCCCTGGGCAGCAGCTCTGAGACCCCTCACGGTGATAAACAGCCCCCCATCTGTTCCCACTCCAGTGCCCTGCCATAGCAGAGCAGGAGCCTAAGGCAGGCCATGCCCACAGCAAGGGAGCTTCCTCCATAGCGGCTGGGCAAGAAACAGACCCAGTCTATGCACAATTGCCCAACACAAGCTGCTAAGCATCACCATTTTCCCAGTAAAGAAAGGCCAGGAGCAAGTGGAAAAGGTCTTGGCTCTCCCAGCTGACAGATGAGTCAATAGCATACCACTGCAGCTATCAACATGAAAAGGCAAAAAAATTTGATCTAGACCAGGCTAACTCAGACACCTTCGACATCCTCTCGTGAGAAGGAATCTGGGGAGGTAGATTTAACCAATCTTCCTGAAAAAGAATTCAAAACAAAAGTCATAACCATGCTGATGGACTTGTAGAGAAATATGCAAGAACTAAGGAGGGAGAATACAGAAATAAAACAATCTGTGGAAGAACTTCAAAGCAGAATGGACGAGATGCAAGAGACCATTAATGGACTAGAAAACAGAGAACAGGAACGCAGAGAAGCTAATGCAGAGAGAGATAAAAGGATCTCCAGGAATGAAAGAATATTAAGAGAACTGTGTGACCAATCCAAAAGGAATAATATTCGCATCATAGGAGTACCAGAAAAAGAAGAGAGAGAGAAAGGGATAGAAAGTGTCTTTGAAGAAATAATTGCTGAAAACTTCCCCAAACTAGGGGAGGAAATGGCCTCTCAGACCACAGAAACACACAGAACTCCCATGACAAGGGACCCAAGGAGGGCAACACCAAGACACATAATAATTAAAATGGCAAAGATCAAAGACAAGGACAGAGAATTAAAGGCAGCCAAAGAGAAAAAAAAGATCACCTACAAAGGAAAACCCATCAGGCTGTCATCAGACTTCTCAACAGAGACCTTACAGACCAGAAGAGAATGGCATGATATATTTAATGCAATGAAATAGAAGGGCCTTGAACCAAGGATACTGTATCCAGCACGATTATCATTTAAATATGAAGGAGGGATTAAACAATTCCCAGACAAGCAAAAGTTGAGGGAATTTGCCTCCCACAAACCACCTCTATAGGGTATCTTAGAGGGACTGCTTTAGATGGGAACACGCCTAAAAAGAGCACAGAATAAAACACCCAACATATGAAGAATAAGAAGGAAGAGAAATAATCATCAGACAGTGTTTATAATAGCTCAATAAGTGAGTTAAATTAGACAGTAAGATAGTAAAGAAGCTAACCTTGAAACTTTGGTAACCTCAAACTTAAAGCCTGCAATGGCAATAAGTACATATCTCTCAATAATCACCCTAAATGTAAATGGACTGAATGCACCAATCAAAAGACACAGAGCAATAGAATGGATAAAAAAGCAAGACCCATCTATATGCTGCTTACAAGAGACTCACCTCAAACCCAAAGACATGCACAGACTAAAAGTCAAGGGATGGAAAAAGATATTTCATGCAAACAACAGCGAGAAAAAAGCAGGGGTTGCAATACTAGTCTCAGACAAAATAGACTTCAAAACAAGGAAAGTAACAAGAGATAAAGAAGGACATTACATAATGATAAAGGGGTCAATCAAACAAGAGGATATAACCATTATAAATATATATGCACCCAATAGAGGAGCACCAGCATATGTGAAACAAATACTAACGGAATTAAAGGAGGAAATAGAATGCAATGCATTCATTTTGGGAGACTTCAACACACCACTCACTCAAAAGGACAGATCCACCAGACAGAAAATAAGTAAGGACACAGAGGCACTGAACAACACACTAGAACAGATGGACCTAAAGGACATCTATAGAACTCTACATTCAAAAGCAACAGGGTACAGATTCTTCTCAAGTGCACATGGAACATTCTCCAGAATAGACCACATACTAGGCCACAGAAAGAGTCTCAGTAAATTCCAAAAGACTGAAATCCTACCAACCAACTTTTCAGACCACAAAGGTATAAAACTAGAAATAAATTGTACCAAGAAAGCAAAAAGGCTCACAAACACATGGAGGCTTAACAACATGCTCCTAAATAAATAGATCAACAACCAAATTACAATGGAGATCCAGCAATATATGGAAACAAATGACAACAACAACACAAAGCCCCAACTTCTGTGGGACGCAGCGAAAGCAGTCTTAAGAGGAAAGTATATAGCAATCCAGGCATATTTAAAGAAGGAAGAACAATCCCAAATGAATAGTCTAACATCAAAAATATCGAAATTGGAAAAAGAAGAACAAATGAGGCCTAAGGTCAGCAGAAGGAGGGACATAATAAAGATCAGAGAAGAAATAAATAAAATTGAGAAGAATAAAACAACAGAAAAAATCAATGAAACCAAGAGCTGGTTCTTCGAAAGAGTAAACAAAACAGATACGCCTCTAGCCAGACTTATTAAGAGAAAAAGAGAATCAACACACATCAACAGAATCAGAAACGAGAAAGGAAAAATCACAATGGACCCCACAGAAATACAAAGAATTATTAGAGACTACTATGAAAACCTATATGCCAGCAAGCTGGAAAACCTAGGAGAAATGGACAACTTCCTAGAACAATACAACCTTCCAAGACTGACCCAGAAAAAAAAAAAGAAAATCTAAACAGACCAATTACCAGCAATGAAATTGAAGCAGTAATCAAAAAACTACCCAAGAACAAAACCCCCGGGCCAGATGGATTTACCTCGGAATTTTATCAGGCATACAGAGAAGACATAATACCCATTCTCCTACAAGTTTTCCAAAAAATAGAAGAAGAGGGAATACTCCCAAACTCATTCTATGAAGCCAACATCACCCTAATGCCAAAACCAGGCAAAGACCCCACCAAAAAAGAAAGCTACAGACCAATATCCCTGATGAACGTAGATGCAAAAATACTCAACAAAATATTAGCAAACCGAATTCAAAAATATATCAAAAGGATCATACACCATGACCAAGTGGGATTCATCCCAGGGATGCAAGGATGGTACAACACTCGAAAATCCATCAACATCATCCACCACATGAACAAAAAGAAGGACAAAAACCACATGATCATCTCCATAGATTCTGAAGAAGCATTTGACAAAATTCAATACCAATTCATGATAAAAACTCTCAACAAAATGGGTATAGAGGGCAAGTACCTCAACATAATAAAGGCCATATATGATAAACCCACAGCCAACATCATACTGAACAGTGAGAAGCTGAAAGCTTTTCCTCTGAGATTGGGAACAAGACAGGGATGCCCACTCTCCCCACTGTTATTCAACATAGTACTGGAGGTCCTAGCCATGGCAATTAGACAAAATAAAGAAATACAAGGAATCCAGATTGATAAAGAAGGTAAATTGTCACTATTTGCAGATGACATGATAATGTACATAAATAACCCTAAAGACTCCACTCCAGAATTACTAGAACTAATATCAGAATTCAGCAAAGTTGCAGGATACAAAATTAACACACAGAAATCTGTGGCTTTCCTATACACTAACAATGAACTAATAGAAAGAGAAATCAGGAAAACAATTTCATTCACAATTGCATCAAAGAGAATAAAATACCTAGGAATAAACCTAACCAAGGAAGTGAAAAACCTATACCCTGAAAACTATAAGACACTCTTAAGAGAAATTAAAGAGGTCACTAACAAATGGAAACTCATCCATGCTCCTGGCTAGGAAGAATTAATAGTGTCAAAATGGCCATCCTGCCCAAAACAATATACAGATTCGATGCAATCCCTATCAAATTACCAACAGCATTCTTCAATGAACTGGAACAAATAGTTCAAAAATTCATATGGAAACACCAAAGACCCCGAATAGCCAAAGCAATCCTGAGAAGGAAGAATAAAGTGGGGGGGGATCTCGCTCCCCAACTTCAAGCTCTACTACAAAGCCACAGTAATCAAGACAATTTGGTACTGGCACAAGAACAGAGCCACAGACCAACGGAACAGAATAGAGACTCCAAACATTAACCCAAACATACATCGTCAATTAATATTTGATAAAGGAGCCATGGACATACAATGGGGAAATGACAGTCTCTTCAACAGATGGTGCTGGCAAAACTGGACAGCTACATGTAAGAGAATGGAACTGGATCACTGTCTAACCCCATACACAAAAGTAAATTCGAAATGGATCAAAGACCTGAATGTAAGTCATGAAATCATAAAACTCCTAGAAAAAAACGGAAAAATCTCTTGTACACAAACATGAGCGACTTCTTTATGAACATATCTCCCCGGGCAAGGGAAACAAAAGCAAAAATGAACAAGTGGGACTATATCAAACTGAAAAGCTTCTGTACAGCAAAGGACACCATCAATAGAACAAAAAGGTACCCTACACTATGGGAGAATATATTCATAAATGACAGATCTGATAAAGGCTTGACATCCAAAATATATAAAGAGCTCACGCACCTCAACAAACAAAAAGCAAATAATCCAATTAAAAAATGGGCAGAGGAGCTAAACAGACAGTTCTCCAATGAAGAAATTCAGATGGCCAACAGACACATGAAAAGATGCTCCACATCGCTTGTCATCAGAGAAATGCATATTAAAACCACAATGAGATATTACCTCACCCCAGTAAGGATGGCTACCATCCAAAAGAAAAACAACAACAAATGTTGGCGAGGTTGTGGAGAAAGGGGAACCCTCCTACACTGCTGGTGGGAATGTATATTAGTTCAACCATTGTGGAAAGCGGTATGGAGGTTCCTCAAAATGCTCAAAATAGACTTACCATTTGACCCAGGAATTCCACTTCTAGGAATTTACCCTAAGAATGCAACACTCCAGTTTGAAAAAGGCAGATGCACCCCTTTGTTTATAGCTGCACTATTTACAATAGCCAAGATATGGAAGCAACCTAAGCGTCCATCAGTAGATGAATGGATACAGAAGATGGACACACTCTATTTGTTTGCCCTGGGGGAAGCTAGCTGTCATACTGTGAGAGAGCCCTGTGTAGGGATACATGTGACAAAGGAGGGAGAGGACTACCAACAGCCACTTGAGTGAGCTTGAGAATGGATCCCCCAACCCCAGCTGAGCCTTCAGATAAAATGACAGCTTGACCTGGCCACAGCTTGACTCCCAAGAGCCCTTGAGCCAAAAGCACACAGCTAAGTCACAATGCTGATTCTTGACTGCAGGAAACTAAAAGACAACAAATATTTATTGGTTTGGGGGCAATGTATTATTTTACAATAGATAACTATCTGGGAGAAGGGCGTCCAGGCAGGGGTTACAAGTAAGGGCAAAGGCCCCAGGGCAGGAATGTACTAGGTGCAGTTAAGGAATAATGGCAAAGTGGCTGCAGTGGCTGGTGCAGAGAGAGCAAGGGGTAGAAGCACAGATCAGAGGAGGTGGTGGGGGTGGGCTCCGACAGCGAGGATTGCTGAGAAGCTGCTGTAGTTGTCTAGAATTCTCTCTCATGAGGGCATCCTATAACACACATTAAGCCATAAATTATTAACAAGTCCTTTCTGTTTTCTCTGTGATGCTAAACTACACTTCTTTCTAATAGGCTGAATTTCATATAATTTCATTCCAATTTTTGCACAGAAATGGTCTGGCTTGGAAAGTGAGATAAGAAAAGGTGGAAAGTAATGGAAAATGGGCAAAAAGAAAATCACCTACTGAGATCCTCTAAAGACCACCAAACCAATCCAGGTCTCAGCAGGATGAAACTCTAGACTCAAGTGAGAGGAGGACAAGCTATGATTAACAGGTGTAACTGCCACCAGATTTTGGATATCAATATAGCACAGACAATGGGGCCATAGAGAAAACAGCTTATAGCAAAACAACATTAGTCTCCTTTCCCCCGCCAAAAAGAAGGGCAGATATACTCAGTGTTGCATGCACATGGTCAGATTAGCCTAGGCCTGAGATACTAAGTCAAGACTTTTGTGTGTCCATCTCTTATTTTAATCCTTAACTTGTTATTCAAGAATTAACATTGTAGACAATGTTCAAAATATTTGGCTAGAGTATATGGTAAATACCCTTTTGTTGGCCGAAAAACTGGCCTTAAAGAACAGAATCTAAGAATGATTATTAAAGATGCCTAGTCATGATGCAGTAATCTCAGGGGTAGGTGGCTTTATAAAAAGTATTAAGACTTGAGCTTTAAAAAGTCACTCTAGAATGTACAAACAAACATTGTAGAAGAAGCTACATTAAATCTTCCATTTAGTGGTTCTCTAAATGATAGGTGAAAGGAAAGGAGCGACACATAGCAGCAATTCACCGGAGAGTTCCACTTTATTAGGGAAAGGTGCTGGGTTATATAGGAGGGGGCATGAATTGATTGAGGTGTCACTTCTACGGGGCTGGTGGCTGTTGGCTAGGTGCTGGGATTGGGAGGGGGGCGAGAGGTGATTGGGCTTCAGGTGGCGCCGGCGGGAACTGAGGACCCCGAAGAGAAGCCGAAAGTTTGCCATCTTACTGGTGGGGACCCTTCATTCCCCCCTTTCTCCTCTATGGGTTTGTGGATGTTGCTTTCTCTCTGGCTGCTTCCTGCTGAACAGGGGCGGAGAAGGGAGTGAGGGCTTGAGGATTGGGAGGAAAAGGTTGATAGGACTCCCCGCAGTAAGAACGAGTAGATGTGGACTTCTTCAGGTTTGGAAATCAATGAAGGTTCCCTGTAACCATAGGTTGGCCAAGCGGATATGGGTGTCAGGAGCCAGGCGTCTGCGGCTATTGTTTCCAGGAACAGTTTCCAGTGGAGAGAGGGGTCCATCTCAGCATGTGGTGAGGAGGTCACGTGAGGGTGAGGGATCTTCTGTGGCCAGAAGCTGGTAGTTCCTGAGTAAAAGCTGGTTGAAAGCTTGATTAGAGATTTTTCCGACTTGGGATTTGATGAACTTTATTATACAGGGTAAGAAGAGACAGGCGAGAAGAATGATTATTATGGGGCCTGCAATGGGCCAGAGCCAGGTGAGGAGGGGGTTTGTTAGTATTGACGAGAATGGGTTGGAATTGGAAGCAGAGTGGAGACTAGAGGCAAGGTCGGTGAGTTTGGTAATGTCAGTTTCTACAATGCCAGATTCGTTGATGTAATGGCAGCACTTTTCCCAGAGGAAGACGCAGGTGCCGCCCTTCTCGGCTGTAAGCAGATCTAGGGCCTGCCGGTTTTGAAGGGTGACTTTAGCTAGCGAAGTGACCTGTCTTTGGAGAGAGGCTAGAGAATCGGCAGTGGATGTCAGGGCTCCCTCAAGTTTGGCATTGAGATCTCTAACTGCCTATAGAGAGTGACCCAAGCCTTCTCCCGAAAACCCTGCCCCAATGGCTGAGGTGGTCCAAGAGCTACTGACTATGATGGGAAGGAAAGCAGCTCTTTTTGTGCACGAGGGCAAGGGAGGTTGGAGCTCAAGGAATTCTGCCATGCTGTAAAGTGTTAACTGTGGGATTAGGGTGACGAGAATGCAGGGTGTATCGGAGTTGAGAGGCAGTGAGTTGAAAAGACTGCCATTACACTAAAAGAAGTGTCCCGGTTGCGTAAAAGTCTTAGAGCCGGAGGTAGGGGTGTAGATAGAGAGGCAGTGAAGTGCGCTGGAGGGGGGTGGAGTTGGGTTTACACAGTGGTGGATGGTGAGATTATCTGCGTATTCTGGTTCCCATAGGGGTATGTCTGCCAGGGGGCAGAGGGGTTGTCTTTCTGCATGGAAGGAGTAGTTGGAAATATTAAGGGGCACGGCGGCCAGCAGTGGGTGCTGTAGTGATGCGCACAAGAAACAATTGTCTGTGTTAAGGGTGTGGTTGAGAAAGATGGTGGTGTCCTGAATGAGCCTTAATGAAGAGTAGGAGAAATGGGAAGAGGGGCGGGGATAAGAAGATGAAGAGGCGCTATCAAGAGTTTGGATAATGACTTTTTCGGAATGTCTGATATCTGATGCAACTTGAGAGATCTGGGAATGAGAGGGAACATACTTTCGAGAGATATGAAGGGTACTGTGGGGGGTCGAGGACTCCCCGTAGTAAACTGAGGCTGTGACTCTGGCAGCCCATCGAGAGTCCCAGGGATCTGGGATTGATAAGGAGAATGAGCTGTTGGGATATTTCATGAAACGGTTGGAGGAGTAATACTGTAGGTACTGGAAGTTACCTATGTAGTGAATGGTGCAAGACTAGTAGGGACATCTCCCGTAGGTATCTGGCCATCGCCTGCAATAGGCTTGTTTTTGGTCATAGAGGAAGCAGAGGTAGGGAGAATAAGGGTAGCTGCTAGTGAACACTTCAGTGGAGGGAGGAAAGTGGAGGTGTAAAGGCTCAGAGCAGCTTTTCAGAGGGCAGTCTGGTGTGGCAATGAGGGCAGTAACTTTTGTTTGATGCTGTGTGTAAGTCTGTCTGACTTTGAATTGCCATACAAAGGAGGCTGGGGTGGTGGGGAAGACAATAGGAATGAGGAAAAAAAGCGAGAGAGCAGTAAAGGAGGAAAAAGTCATGATTCAGGTATGGATGGCAAAGGGGGTGAACGGGATTTTGGAGGAAAGAGGACAGTAAGGGCAGGAGTCTGGAGGGAGGGAGAGTCTGTAAACTTTTGTAGGTTAAGAGATCTTTTAGGTGATGTGGGGGCAGAATGGTAAGGGGCGCTCTGAATGTCAGTTTATGAGCTTCTTTCTGCAAGAGCTGTCTAGCGGCTAATGCTCATAGGCAGGGGGCCCATCCCCGAACTGTGGGGTCTAATTGCTTGGAGAGATAAACGACTGGGGCAAAGGATGGGCCATAATATTGGCCTAGGACTCCTAGAGCTTGACTGGACCTCTCATGAATGTATAATGAGAAGGGCTTCGACAAATCAGGAAGACGGAGAGCTGGGGCTTCTACAAGGGCTTGACGGAGCTTAATGAAGGAGTGTCGGGGTGAGGAGGATAATGGTTTTTTAAGGGGGCTCTTGCTGAGGTTGTACAGGGGTCTTGCCAACAGGGTGCAGGGAGAAGTTAGGGATCTACGTTCTAAAATATCTAGCTAGGCTTAGAAAGGGCCTAGAAAGGAAAGGATTTTTGTCTTGGTTTTGGGAATGGGCAGGTCAGAGAGGAGCCATTTTCTGTCTAAGGTAATGGACTTTCTTTGTTGAGATAGAAGGAATCTGAGGTAAGTGATAGGAGGGGAAGAGATTTGAGCTTTGACGGGGGATACTCGGTAACTTCTGGAAGCTAGAAGGTTAAGTAGGGAGGCAGTGTCAAGTTGAGACTGTTCCCACGAGAGACTGCAGAGTAGAAGATTGTCTATGTATTATAAGGTGGACTTGGAGTGATCATGATGAAACTGTTTGAGGTCCTGAGCTAGGACCTGTCTAAAAATATGGGGACTATCTCAGAAGCTTTGTGGCAAAACTGACCAAGTGAGTTGTTTAGAATGTCTTGTGTATGGGTCCGTCCAGGTGAAGATGAAAAAATCTTGGGAGCAGGGGTCTAGAGGGATAGAAAAATGGGTCTTTGAGATCTAGGACTGAGAAGTGGGATGCTGAGGCTGTATGGATTTGGAACTAAGGGATGGATAGGGACAATGGCTATGTTGATGAGGCGAAGGTCTTGGACAAGGCGGCAAGATCCGTTGGTTTTTTTAACAGCTAATATGGGGGTATGTCTTTGAGATCTAGGACTGAGAAGTGGGATGCTGAGGCTGTATGGATTTGGAACTAAGGGATGGATAGGGACAATGGCTATGTTGATGAGGCGAAGGTCTTGGACAAGGCGGAAAGATCTGTTGGTTTTTTTAACAGCTAATATGGGGGTATTAAATGGGGAGTGAGTGGGTCTGCTTGATGGGTTGGAGGCCTATGAGGGCTGAAGTGGTTAGGGGGTATTGGGCCTGACAGATATACTGAGAGGGGTCACATAATTTGATAGAGGCAGGGGGACATAGGGCCACGGAGGGGCTTGTAATGTCCCAAACTTTGGGATTTACAGGGTGTATGAGGGCAGAACCGGGGCTTTCATTGGGTAGAGGGGGGTCGTCGGCTATGAGGGCCATCAGAAAGGGAGTACTGGGGGCTGTGGGAGTGGATATAGTTATGGAAACGTGGAGGAGGGAAAGGATGTCTCGTCCTAGTAAAGGGATGGGACACTGGGGCATAACCAGGAAGGAGTGGGAGAAAGGTATGGGATTGTCTTGGATTGTGCATAAAAGGGTGGGTGAGGGGTTTAATGGGAAAATCTGTTTACCTCCTACTCTGACTATAGGAGTAATGGCTGGTGTGATAGGGCCCTGGTATTCTCACAAGACTGAGAAGGTGGCTCCTGTATCTAGGAGGAAGGAGATGGGGTGACCGTCTACTGTTAAAGTAACCCTGGGCTCCTGTTTGGTGATGGAAATGGTCGGGCGAGAAGCCCCCGGGCCCCATCAATCTTCTTCTGCCAGCCCCACTATGGCGGGCTTAGGATGGGGGTTGTTCGTCCAGCCTCCCCTTCGGGTGGTTGGGCAATCAGACCCCCAGTGGCCCTTTTTGTGGCATCTAGGGCATGGGGTGGTAGGAGATCTGGGGGAGGGGCACGCCCTTGACCAATGTCCCTCTTTTCTGCACTTGAAACAAGCTCTTGGGGGGGCTTGTTTGTAGAGGGGCGCCCAGGTTGTGGTTTTATCAGCTGGGCCAACATCTGGAAATTGGCCTGATCAGCCTTTTGTTTACGGCATTCTTTCTCCTCCTCCCGGTTATGGAAGACTTTAAAGGCCACTGTTAGGATCTCAGTCTGTGGGGTAGCGGGGCCCTGTTCTAACTTTTTGATTTTAGCTTTAATGTCGGGGTAGCCTTGAGCTAGGAAGTATGTCATAAGGACATGTCTTCCTTTAGGTGTTTCTGGGTCCAGGCTGGTATACTGTAATAGGGCTTGAGTGAGTCTGTCTAAGAACTCGGAGGGGATTTCATCTCTCTTTTGAATTATGTCTTGGAGCTTTTGAAAATTGACTACTTTACAAGCTGCCCTTTTTCAGACCTGCTATTAAGCAGGAGGCAAAAATATCTCGAGAGCGGAGACTCATGGTGGTGTTATAATTTCAGTGTGGGTCTTGTTTGGGGACAGCAGTGGGGCCAGGGGGATAGGTGGGGTCAGTCCTGTGGGTTTCAGTAGCCTGCATTTGGGCGAAGTCCTAAACTCGTCTACGCTCTTCAGGGAGGAGAGTATTGGCCAGGAGCATGAAAATGTCATGATGTGTGAGGCTGTAAGACTGGAGGGTCTATTGAAACTCCCTGATGTATGTCATGGGATCAGTGGAAAAAGAACTTAGGCGTTTCTCTAGTTAGGCTAAATCTCTTAAGGAGAAAGGGACGTGAACACACACGATGCCTTTGGATCCTGCTACCTCCCGGAGGGGGGCGATAATTTTGGGAGGCTCTCGGGACTGAGTCTGAGGGGGACTGAAGGGTTCTGGCTCAGTCTGTGGGGGAGTGACGTGGTCTAGCCGTGCCTAGTCGAGCAGGTCCTGAAGTGCAGAAGGGGGGCAAAGAAAATAAAGAAAGATAGAATCGGACCCACATGTCACCAGCTAGCAGCCCAGCTGCTTGCCTCTGCTGCTTTAGTTGGGCTTGAACTCATGTCTCTGAGGTTAAGAGTCCCATGCTCTACTGAGCTACAGCAGGGCTCCAGTTAATTGCTTATGGAATGCGTTTTCTATTCCTGCCACATCGGCAAGTGGGGGAAGGGCATAGCTAGAAGCAGGGGCGGTGTTTCTACACATCTTCAAGGTCTCCCTATTTTCAGAGTGAGGAGTCTTGGTAAGATATGTTTTTGTGGACAGATAACTTCTAAGGACTGCACCAGTTGTTCTCTAGCTTGTGCTTTCCCATGCTGCGTTCAGACATGCGGGGAGGTGCTTTCCCATTCTCTCTACAAACATGTGAGAAGACAAAGGCGGTCCCTAACAGGGGAGAAACAGGTGATGAGGGCAAAGACGGAGGAGGCCCCTGGGACCTAGTTAAAGGGGGGCTGAAAGGCTCAGGCTTAATCTGCAGGGAATGAAGGTGGAGGAGGTGAGATGGGGGAGGAGATGGTTGGGGAGGAAGGGAGAAGGGCTGTTGTAGGAGAAGAAGGGGAAGGGAGTGAACGGGAGGCTTCTGCGGGGGCGGCGGCTTGCAGGCTAGGAGAACTTGGGAGGGGGCGGGGAGAGGAGGAGGCGGAAAGCTTCAATATAGGGAATCTCCTTCCATTTTTTCAGGCGCTGGCAGTAGTTAAAAAGATCGCGAGTGATGTTAGGATCAAGAGTTCCCCCTGCAGGCCATTGGTTTTTATTGTCTAGGGGGTATGTCGGCCAATCTTGGGAGCAATATTTACGGAGAAGTTTTGGTTTTATATCAGGCATCAGGGAGAGGGTAGCCAGATGCTTAAGCAGGCATTCAAGAGGTGAACTTTCAGGGAGGGATGAGGAGGCTCCCATGGCTAAAGGACAGAGAAGGAGACAAACAGGGGAAGACGAACGGAGATCCTCGGACTGGAAGCAGACCACAAGGAGACAAAGGGCGTCCCCGATGATCCTTGGTGGTCTGTGGAAACTCGTACACGAGTCAGAATTTCTTGGGAAGTGTGGGTCGTCACCCAGACTTCCCTAAGAAGGCAGAGTGCCGGAGTCACGAGGTACCTAGCGCTAGGCGTTTTCGGCGGACGGAGCAGAAGGAGGAGGGGGGGAAAAGGGAGCGTTCTCATCCACAAAGGAGTCACCTCGTTTATGGCTGTTGGAGGGGGGTGCCTGAGAGTCGGCCGCAGCCGTGAAGGCCTGAGGCGGGGATTTATGACTGTCGGAGGAGGGGCCTGAGCGTCCGCCGCAGCCGTGAAGGCTTGAGGCGGGGATTTATGGCTTTTGGAGGAGGGGCCTGAGGGTCCGCCGCAGCCGTGAAGGCCTGAGGCGGGGAGCGTTCCCTCCTCATCCCCGAGCGTCAGGGCCTTGCCGGACGATCACGGTCAATGGCATGCGATAGCTTGGGGAAGAGTGGCCCACTCTGGGGGGAAAACTTACCTAAAGGCCAGAGAGGAGTGGTGAGTGTGATGAGCCAGCGCCGGAAAAAGAGGACGAGGGCAAGCTGCTGCTGGTGTCGGGGGAAGACGGGGCCCAGTTGGGGTGTCCCGTCTCCCGGGTTTCGGCACCAATGAAAGGAAAGGAGCGACACATAGCAGCAATTCACCGGAGAGTTCCGCTTTATTAGGGAAAGGTGCTGGGTTATATAGGAGGGGGCATGAATTGATTGAGGTGTCACTTCTACAGGGCTGGTGGCTGTTGGCTAGGTGCTGGGATTGGGAGGGGGGCGAGAGGTGATTGGGCTTCAGGTGGCGCCGGCGGGAACTGAGGACCCCGAAGAGAAGCCGGAAGTTTGCCATCTTACTGGTGGGGACCCTTCAATAGAGGATGAAGAAAATTCATAAAGGCCAGTTTTCTCAATAAAGGCTGTGAAATGAAACCAGAGATCCCACTCGATTTTCCCATTTTTTTCACAAAGCACCTAGAAAAGTGGTGGTAACTTTATTTTTGAAAATTTGGTAAGGATCTATGGTTTGTTTGGAAAGTAACCCTAGACAAAAGATAACATGATTTCAAGAATGAAGCACAGCATCATAGCAATTACCCAGTAAGTACAGAACTGAATTCTGAAGGCTATTAAATTGTCCTGGAATGAGCTACTATTTACCCTACTCAGAGGACAAAAGATAAATCTATTTTTATCCTCTCATAAAACCTCAGCTCCATAAAGGAGGAAGCACTGGTCTCCATTAATCTATTATCAGGACAAAACATAATGGCGTTGATCAAGATAAAAGTGACCAGCATCCTTCTTCCTGAGAAGTTCTGAAATGCGACTGATCACTCTAGTCTGATTCATGAATTCCGGAAAAAGACAGGAGAAGGAAAGCTACAAGGTGTTTCTACTTCTGGGCAGAGATGGCAAAACCTCTCCCTCTCTTCCCCAACCGCCTCCCACCGCCTCCACCATAGCCTATGTTGGAGGAGCTCCGTAGAATTAGACTTGGCTCCATTACAGGCTCTGCCTTTTTTTTTTCCTTCCTGTGCAACTATAGACAAGTCAGGACGCTCGGTACTGTATCCGAACTGCAAAGGTCTTTGGCACGACCATGGAGGGAATTTCTGTGCACAGAATGGCAATGACTTGCCCAAACTCTCAGCCTACAGCAGAACTTGAATTCAAACCCGAGTAAAACCAACCACTCAGTTTTCACGAATAAGTGGAGGAATAACGATGTGCACACAGCATTGCTTCCGGAAATTTGGAAGACCAGATGCGGACCAAACAGCTGTGCATCACTTCCTAAAGCGCCAAAACGTCGTGGAAGATCACTGCCAAGTGGCGATGCAGAGCCAGGACTGCAGCCGCAGCCCAAGTAGGCGCCTAAGTCCTGCACCGCGGGCGCCGCCATCCAGACCCAACTCCATACAGCAGACGCCCCCTCGGCCAGCGCGGCCCAGCCCCGGGAGGGCGTATAAAGGAGGCGGTGTGTGCATCCCGCCGCGACTCACCTGTCACCCGGGCCGCGCCAGGGCGCACGCGCAGGGCCGGCGATCACGCGCAGAGTGGGCGCCCCGTCCTCACCCTTCAGTCTTCGCAGGACTACCCTTTTTTCCCCAGCCCCGGATCTTCTGCCGGCTGGACCCGGCTTCCGCCCCGGGCCCCCCACCCACCCGCTGGCTGTCACATGACCAAAGGGGCGGAGACCTGGGAGGGGCATCATGTGACCATTGGGCGGCGACAGCTGAGGACGCATGAGCCTGCGCTCAGCGTTTCAGCTGCAAGGGAAAGGAGTTAAGGAAGGAGTTGGGGTCTGGTGTGGGAAGTCGGGGTGCGGCCAGACGGATCTAGGTCGGGCAGCCAGGTAAGTCAGAAACGGGGGGTGGCGATGCGGGGGGTGGCGGGAGGTGTCGCCTCCTTGTGCGCTGCACAGCTGCCCTGAGCTGGGCTCTCTGGACCTGGGCTTTGGGCCTGGTTCTTTTCACCTTTAGCAGTGAAGCTGGGGCAGTTGACCTACCACTCCGGGACGTCATCTCTCCATCCTTCAGCCCAAGTGTGTGGGGAAAAGATCACGAATTCTTCGTGCGGACTAATCTGGTTTGAGCTTTGAAATCAGGGCCTTGGGCAGCGCGTTTAAGTAAACACTCTGAGCCTCAGTTTCCTTTTCTCGTCTGTAAATGGTTGTGAGGATTAGCAATGAGAACGAAGTTTCCAGGCACCAGTTTATGGGCACGGGGAGCCGAAAGGGTGGTTTGCCATTACAGTTTTAACTGTCCAAATGTTTACTGACGCCTATTTAGTGTAAGGAGCGGTTTTATATGCTGGAGAATATGTCACAGTTCTAGTTCCTGTGGCTCCCAAGGTGAAGGAGTGGCAGACATAAGAGCAAATACTTCTGATGAGCTTTACTGAGTCTTATAATAGATGTGTGCATGTGATTGTGATAGGCATAGTGGTAGCAGGAGGCAAGGAATGAGCTGTCGCTTGTGCGGATAAGAGAAGTCTTCGCAAAGAAAGCTGTGTTTTGAAAAAGAAGACACAGCTCTGGCTGAACTTGGATAGGCCCCTGTAGACTTAAGGTGGTCAGCCTAGGGTCTATAAATTGTTGTGTGTCTACTACTGTGTTGTACAGGAAGATGAGAAGAGGCAACAGTAGAGAAGTGTTTTTACATTAGCTGGTAATTGGTCTTGCTTACAGAAAAATCTTACAGACCTGCTACGGCCTGAATGTTTGTGTCCCTTCCCCACCCCACATCTGCTACATTGAAATCCTAGCGCCAGTTTCTGGGTTTTAGGAGATGGGGCCTTTTGGAGGTGCTTAGGCCAGGAGGATGGAGCCCTCATGAATGGGGTTAGTGCCATTATAAAAGAGGCTCCAGAGAACTCCCTTCCCTTTCTACCTTGTGAAAACAAAGAGTAAGAAGGCATGGGCTATGACCAGGAGGAGGGCTTTCACCAGAACGTGACCATGCAGGCTCCTTGATCTTGGACTTCCCAGCCTCCAGAATTGTGAGAAATAAATGTCCATTTATAAGGTACCCAATCTGTGGTATTTTATTACAGCAGCCTGAATGGCTCAAGACAAGGCCTGTAAGGGGAGGCACAATAACATGCTGGGGAAAAACTCGGCAAATACATAACCTTGTTTTATTATTGGAGACCGTAGGTACAGGGAACAAAAAGATTGTTGTTTCTTGGGGAGGGCACCAAGAGGAGGTTGATTTAAACCGGGATTTCTCAACCACTGCACTATTGACATTTGAGGCCAGGTAATTCTTTGCTGGGGGAGGGGGTTGTCCTATGAATTATGTACTTTGCTATACTTAGTTGGAGAAATAGGGAAAAGTGGGTCTACTTCATCTTTCCTCTCCATCCATTCTCTTAACTTCTCAGGCTGAATCTTTTCCCTTGAAAAACTCCAGAATTACAGAAGGAAATTTTCTCCAGATCTCTGCAAGTGGAAAGTTTCACTGGAGTAATGTGAATTTTGCATTCAGATAATAAGGATAGCTACCATGTGGTATACGCTTTGCATTTTACTGGATTGTATTAATTCTTACATATACTGTGCCTTGGCAGTTTGAGCTGCTATAAAAAAAATACCATAGATGAGTGGTTTAAAAAACGGGAATTTATATCTTGCATTTTTGGAGACTGGACGTCTGAGATGAGGGTGCTGGCACATTTGGATCTGGGCCCTTGTGACTTGCAGAAGGCCCCTTTCTCACTGTGTCCTTACGTGGTAGAGAGCAAGCAAGCCATGTTGTTTCTTTCTCTTCTAATAAGGACATTAATCTCTTCAGGAGGGCCCCAAGCTCATGCATAACGTAATCTGAACCTAAAAGCCACCTTTCCAAATATTATCCAAATACATTGGGATTAGGGCTTCAACATACATATTTTGGGGAGGACTTAATGATCTCAATGTTCTCCATACTTGTTTGGCCCTAAGGAACATTAGGGTGTTCATAAAAATACACATTCCTCAGAAAGTCCTTAGTAATGCTGTGAGGTAAGTATGATTATTTCCTTTTTTACAAAGGAGCAAACTGAAGATAGAGAAGTTAAACAACTTAACCAAGGCCATACAGTCTTAAAAGGCATGGGCAGGACAGAATTTCCAGGCATCTATGTCCAGTGTCCACTTTCTTAACACTGCTCTGTATTGTTGCTCACAGCATTATAATGATGAAGTTGACGGGAATGTTCATTTCCACTTTTAAAGACTTACGTGCTTTATTATACTTGTTAACGCATTCAGTCGTCACAGTAATCCTTGAGGTACACACTAGATCATTCCTATTTTACAGAAGGGAAAAGTGAAGCATTAAGAGATTAAATAACTTGATTAAAGCCATTCAGTTATTCAAGTGACAACGTCAGTCTGTGAACTCAGGAAATCTGGGTTCAGAGGCTGCAAGCTTAATCCCTACTTTATATTGCCTCCATGTTTTACTCTACCATGTAGCCAGCATTTATTTTAGTGTAAGCATGTTTCATGTTACCGTTAAGTAAAATTGATATTCCAGTGAGATATGCCCTGTTTATACTATAGCTTGCCCACCTCTTGCTTTCCTCCTAGTTCATAGAAATAGTACACTTTGATAATTATTTCTCCAGAACTGTCCTGTCCAGGGTAATAGCTACCAGCCACATGTGGTTATTTAAAGTTAAATCGGTTAAATAATATTTAAAATTCAGTTCCTCAGTCATGTTAACCACATTTCTGGTAATCGATAGACATATGTGCCTAGTGTCCACTATATTGGAAAGTGAAGATTATAGAACATTTTTGTCATGGCAGAAAGTTCTATTGGACAGCACTGTTCTAGACAATTTAGAGTAACACCCAAATCAAGACTGACTAGAAAACTGAATACTTGAACCATATCATTTGATCCTTGCAGGACTGTGTTTTATGACTAACAATTTGTGCCGTAACAAGTAAGCCCCAAATCTAAATGGCCTTGCTTTTATTTTTGGCTTTGCACAATTCAAGTTTTTATATCTTTCATGTGTGGAGCCTGATTGGTGGGCAGTGTTGCACCAAGCAGTGATACAGTATCCTAGTGATCCTCCATCTTCACTTACAGCTTCTGAGGTCACTGTGCTGCTTGTTTCCAGCTATCAAATGGGAAATATTATTGACAAAGTGTGTGGTTTTAATGGACTGAGCCTGGAAATGGCTTATATGGTTGAAGGGGAAATGAGTTTGATGGGCACGGAGCTAGTATCTGCCATAAGTATCTTGTTGTTAGCTTACCCTGAGGAATAACTTAAGAAACAGTTCTAGGAAGCTTATTAGTGCATCCATTGTAAGGCCATTATTGAGGATATCTTTTATGACTCTTATTATCTCATGTATGATGACCCATGCAACCTTGATTGCCATGGAGAGATTTATTTTTCCTGAGTTCATCTTTACGGAGAACGAGAATCCTATAACTCACTTTTTAATCAGGAAACTCATAGCTGTGTAGAATCCTAAAGAATTCTTACCCTTGCATGATTGCATTCTAATTTTCTCAGGTACTTGATTTTCCCTTTAATCTGTTTTTTGACCCTGATTTTTATGAATTTACATCTTTCCATCTTAGTGCATATGTTTGTAACATATTGTGTAACTGTCTCAACTTATTTGGTATGGCAGAGTGAGTTTGTAAATGAATACTCTTATTTCACCAAACTGCAAATGTTCAAAAATCATCATCGGTTTTTCATTCATATTCATAGTCATATTTTCTCTCTTGGTGTGAAATTTTAATACCACAAAAAGTCCCCCTAATATCATACTGAGAACCTTTGTCCTGTCATCTGGATTTTATCGTCTGTAACATTTTGCTATATTTGCTTCAGGTCTTGATTTTTAATATAAATTTAAAAAATAGATAAAGCTGAAAATCCCATTTGACTGCCCTAGGCCCAACTGGACCAATTTTTTTTTTAGAGGGCATCTCTCATATTTATTGATCAAATGGTTGTTAACAACAATAAAATTCAGTATAGGGGGGTCAATGCTCAATGTACAATCATTAATCCATCTCAAGCCTAACTCTCGTCAGTCTCCAATCTTCTGAAGCATAACGAACAAGTTCTTAAATGCTGAACGAATTCTTACATAGTGAATAAATTCTTACATGGTGAACAGTACAAGGGCATTCATCACAGAAACTTTCAGTTTTGATCACGCATTATAAACTATAAACAATCAGGTCAAATATGAATATTCATTTGATTTTTATACTTGATTTATATGTTGATCCCACATTTCTCCCTTTATTATTATTATTATTTTTATTTTTAATAAAATGCTGAAGTGGTAGGTAGATGCAAGATAAAGGTAGAAAACATAGTTTAGTGTTGTAGGAGAGCAATTGTAGATGATCAGATGTGTGCCTGTAGACTATGTGTTAATCCAAGCTAGACAAGGGCAATAAACCGTCCACGGATGCAGAAGATTTCTCTCAAAGCAGGGGGGATGAGGTTCTGAGCCTCACCTCTGTTGATCCCCAATTTCTCACCTGATGGCCCCCCTGCGACTGTGCCCGTCTTAGGTTGTTCCTCCCTTGAGGAATCTTACCCGTCTCTGGCTAACCAGTCATCTTCCGGGGCCATACAGGGAAATGTAAAGTTGGTAAGTGAGAGAGAAGCCATATTGTTTGAAAAGGTTAGCTTTTTACTTCTTTGCAGATTTATGCTCTGTGGCTTCTATGCCCAGCACTTGTCTCGAGGTACCTTTACCACCTGGAGGAATTATGATACTCGGTAACTTCGATATGAGGCACGAATTCTATTTAAGGGTTGTAATTAGGAAGGAAGAAGAAAAGCTATAGAGGTAGCATATGGAAGAAAACATGGGAGGATTGATTATTTCTTTGACATATCTTCTTGTAGAGTACCTTAAGTATGTATAGGTTTTAAACTATTAACTAATTTGTACACACATATTAACATAATAGGAATATGGTGACATAAACAAAGCAAATCTATAATTACCATCCATCTCCAGTGAAGCCAAGAAAACCGTTTAGGCACCCTAGGCATTTGTGAAAATTTGTCTATGATATGATGGATATTGTCCAACTGTACTTGAACAGTCTGAGAGAAATCAAACAAATTAAAGCAGCCCATTTCTGGGTTCTGTTCACCTCCCATATGTCCTTTTAACCATAGATAGTCTATAGTCATAAGATTTTGAAGTGCTACACCTTGCACCCCTCCCAACTCCTGGTTGAGTTCCAACAGTACAGATCCGGTCAAATTCGTTGTCTCACTGTATGCACATGCCAACCTAGACATCTCCCTCCTCATTCCAATGGCAAGTCCCAACTGGACCAGTTTTTTTACCCTGTATTAAGACTGTCTACCCTATGCTCTAAAATATATTTACTGAATATTTGTTAATGAATGATTTGAATTGATGAGTTGTGGCTGTTTGTCTGTAGTAGATTAACCTGTCTGTCAAAAATAGAAATCAGCATCTTAGGCATCTTCTCTGAGAACCCTGTGTCTTTTTTAGTGAGTCTAATGACTGACACAGTAAGGTGTCCGTCCCTGTCCATTGAATCAGTGAAGTGAATCTAATTAAAAAGAATCAACAATTGAGAAACTACTGTAGTAGTCCCGGTGTGAGATTAAGGTGGTAGCTTGGAGAGGATAGAAATGCCAGAGGTCCTGGACAGTTCTCCACAGGGGAAAGTAAGGGCAGGAGGCAGGTCCCAATGCTACTTAATTGTGCAGTGTGTGCTGGTCCACAGTGAGATGCCCCTTCCATCTTAAAAGATGATAAACCTGAGTTCTCAGAGGCTAAAGCAATCTGCCCATGGTTACTCAAGAGTTAAGTGGCAGGGCCTGAATTCAAGCATTGTCTGTATGATTCTAAGAAAGTACCTTCTTTCTACTAACTTGTACAGACTGAATAACCACCTTCCCATCCCTCTAAGCCTGTGTGATTTCTCCCCACTTTTCTAATTGGTGTCAGTGGATTGAATTTCAGGTAGCTTCTGAATTAAGCAAAGGTGTCTCTCTTTGTAGGGAGCTTTACTAAGTGGTCCAAAGCTTAAAGATTTGGTAGTTGAAGATACAGATTAGGGAGTGTTTAATATGAAGGTAATAACTGAAACTGTTATAGTGGATAAGCTACCAGAAGATAAGAATTTATAGGGAAATTCTGCTTTTACTGAAAACAGAATCTGGGATCTCCCCAAGTGTTTAAATCTGTCAGAACCCAGAGGACTATCAGGGATGCACACGCACACACACACACACACACACACACACACACACATACATACATACATACATACATATTCATATATATATATATTTTTTTAGTTTTCAGCATTCAATATGCATATATGTCAGATAAATTAAAAATTACAGGTTTTTGAAGTTTTCCCTTGTTAAACCATTTTATTATGGCTATTTTCATTTTTTAGAAAAATGAATCACCTACTTTTTCTAACCCATTTATATTTCACCTTTTTAAGACCACTGCTGTTGTTGAATTATTCAGAGAACTAAGGACTATTTTAGAAGAGAGTATTCTGCCTCTCTTGAATAATGAAGACAGTTACCTTTCCCATGTTGTGAGTGCATCTGTTTGCTGGCCCAGATGAGGCACAAATGCTTCAGTGCCCCTTCAAGGGGTATAGATTGTAGATAATAGTGTGTCATTTGTGGGATATTGGGTACATTCATAGGAACATTTACCACAGTTTATTTTCTTATGTAGTTATTACTTGGACTCATAAATCTTATTTCATTGTGTTTGAAAACTTAGGTAATAATTTCAAGATGCCAGCACGTTCCAGTTCGAATTCATGTTCAACTGGTTTTATATCCTTCAGTGGTATAGAATCTGCTCTCTCCTCGTTGAAAAACTTCCAATCCTGTATCAGCTCCGGAATGGACACAGCCTCTAGTGTTGCTCTGGATCTAGTCGAAACTCAAAGTAAGTAATAATTAAAATATTCTTTTGTGTCTACTTTGAGGTGACCTTGTGTGGAGGCATTACTCTGGGGATGTGAGATACTGCTTCCCTTAGGAATGTCCTTGAGACATTTGCTTAATCCCTCTGGCATCTGTTTTCCCATCTTGTTCTACGTGCCACATAGCGATGCACTGAGAATGAAATGAAATTGACTCATTCATGAGTGTTCCTACAGTTATGTGCCACTAGAAATTGCACTAGAAATATACAGGCTAAAATATGAAGGTTCCTGGCCTCAAGCAGCATACAATATAAAGTATGTGACACTATGAACTATGAGGTATGTAAATACATTATGATCAAGTTATTTTACAGTAATTTAAATGTACTTTGTTCATGCTTGATTACTCAATAGACAAAGTTTACATTAGGGGTACCAGCAGAAGAAGACCTACAAAAGCAGAAAGTTCAGCTTTGGTGAAGTCTATTAAAATTTTTCAGTCAAAAGATCTTGAAAGATGTTGCTTGATTTCTTCTGATTAGAGTTGTTTTTACTTTATATTATATATGGAGACAGGAGAACATTATAATATTTTTGGGTTGTTTTTAATATCACTGTTTTATTTGCAATTTGATTGTGATGTGTCTTGGTGTGATTTTTTTGTTGTTTTAATTATGTTTGGTGTTTTTTAAGCTTTATGGATTTCTGGGCTTATAGTTTTGATCAAATTTGGAAAAATTTCTGCTTCTATTTCTTCAAGTACTTTTTCTGTTCATCCTCTCCCCTGTCTTACTGGGACTTCAGTTACATGTATGTTAGACTGCTTGATTTTGTCCTATAAATCACTGGGGTTCAGTTGATTTTTCTTCCAGTCTTTTTTCTCTCTAGCTTTGGTTTAAAAGTGTCTGTTGCTGTGTCTTCAAGTTCATTAGTCTTATCTACTGTAGTGGCTAATCTGTTGTTGATTCTATCCAGTGAATTTTAAATTTCAGATACTGGTTTTCAGCTATAGAACATATAAAAAAGAATTGAATGAAATCTTACTTCTGTCTTCTATTTCTCTCTTCAGTATGTTCCTGTTTTCTATATTCTTGAGTATATGAAGCATATTTATAATAGTTGTTTTAATATCCTTGTCTGCTGATTATATAACCTCTGTTGCTGCTTCTTCACATGGTTATTGTGTTGTTGAATGTTTGGATTTTGTTGTCTTCCTCTGAAGAGTTTTGACCTTTGTTTTGGCAGGCATCTAAGTACATGTGGATTAGGCCGATCCTTTCCAGGCCTGTTGTTAAACTTTGTTAGGGTGGGTGTAGTGTAGCATTACTTTAGGGCTAATTTAACCTTGTCACAAAGCTTGGCCTTTCTGGAGTCTCTTGGTTGCCCAGAATATTCAGTTAGATAGCTCTACTCTGCTGGATGGAATTTGAATGTCTTGCAGTCCTGCAGGAATTCCAGGAATTATTCACATTAGAGCTCACAGGAGTTGTTCCTCAGCAGTTTAGGATTTAGCATCAGAGGCAAAGGGATCTCTGTGCAGATTCCTAGAGCACTTTTTCTGCATAACTCTCTCTCAGCGCTCTGTCATGGAAACCCCTGTTGCCTCAGCCTGTTGCCATCAGTACATCTCCTGGGTCCTTCAAGACTTCGGTGCTGTGCGATTGCAGGGCTTACTGTAGTTGTTTCCCATTTTGCAGGACTCACAGTTCTACTCTGCCTATTGTCCCACTTTCTGAAAGTGCTGTTTCATATATTTTGTCCAGCTTTCTAGTTGTTTATGGTAGGAAGGCCAGTTCTATACCAGTTATTCTTTCATGGCCAGCAGCAGAAGTCACCAAAAATCTTTAGTGGGTGGCTTCTAAAGATCTTAACCCTGCGCAGCCTGGTTTGTAGCCTACTTTTGGGTATTTGGCTTTGGTAGGTAGCCCTGGACAAAAGTCATAATAAAATCTTCAACCATAAGAGAGATGACCTGGAACATAAACCTCCTGGTAGACTGTATCAGGATTTGCTTTGAAGGCTTCTGAGTGGTTTTGCTACAAAGTTCCTTTTTTCCCTTTTGTTTTATTTTTTTTAAAAAGTATATGGTGCAAGATATAACGTACTCTGTGTAATTTAAAAAGAAATGTAAGCATCCGTTTTTGAAAGGTTCATGCTCTAAAGCAGCAGTTGGCAAATGTTTTCTCTGAGGGGTCAGATAGCAAGTATTTTCAGCTCTGTAGGCCAGGCAGTCTCTGTTGCAACTACTCTGTTGAATCTTTTACAGTTATTAAATTTTGACCACATGAACCGCATGAAAGAGTCTCAGAAACTTCTGGTTATGAAGTTGAATTTGAGTACTTATGAGCAGGAGTTAGATGACATGGGAAATTCCCTACAGAGAGAATGTTTAGGATGACCACCACTGGAGTAATTGAGCAAGAGCTTGTTAGGAGAGCAGTTTTTTTTTTTTTTTTTCAAAACAATGTTAATATTTCAGTTTATTTCTATTTTAAACTTGTATTTTTACATAGTGATTTGTAATTAAGTAATTAAATAATTTGTATCCTATTTCTTTTTTTCTTAATGCCTTTTTCTTTTTGGATATAGGTAAATTAAAAACCATCTGAAATCTGTAGGCAGGTCCCTTCTTGCTTTTCTACCCTTTTTAAAAATTTACTTATTTTTAATTGAAGTATAGTTGATATGCAATATTAAATAAGTTTCAGGTGTATAGCATAGTGATTTGGCATTTATATACATTACGAAATGATAACCAGGATAAGTGTAGTTAGCATTGGTCACCATACAAAATTAATATTTTCAACTACACTCCCTATGGTGTACTTTACATCCCTATGACTTATTTATTCTATAACTGGAAGTTTGTACCTCTTAATACCCTTTAACTATTTCACCCATCCTGTGTACCCCTTTCTTCCCAAGAAACCACCAGTTTTTCTCTGCTTATGAATCTGTTTCTGTTCTATTTTGTTTGTTTTATTTTTAGATTCCACATATAACCAAAATCATGTGATGTTTATCTTTCTCTGTCTTATTTCACTTAGAATAATACCCTTAGGTCTATCCATGTTGTTACAAATAGCAAGATTTCATTCTTCTTCATGGCTGAGTAATATTCCATAGTATATATGCCACATCTTCTTTATCCATTCATCTATCAACAGATACTTAGGTTGCTTTTATATCTTCATTTTTGTAGCTAATGCTGTGATAAACATTTATCTTTTCAAATTAGTGTTTTCATGTTCTTTGGATAAATACTCTGCATGGAATTACTCAATTGTATGGTATTCTATTTGCTGTTTTTCCACACTGCTTTCCACAATGGGTCTGCACTAATTTACACTGCCAACAAACATGCACCAGGGTTCCCCTTTCTCCACATCCTTGTCGACACTTGTTATTTCTTGTATTTTTGATACTAGCCATTCTGATTGGTATGAGATGATACTTCATTGTGGTTTTTATTTGTAGTCCCTGATGATTAGTGATGTTGAGCATCTTTTCATGTGTCTTTGGCCATCTGTATGTCTTCTTTGAAAGAATGCCTATTCAGAACTTCTGCCCATTTTCTAACTGGATTGTGTTTTTGGTGTTGAGTTGTATGAGTTCTTAAATATTTTGACTATTAACCCCTTATCAGATACATTATTTGCATATATATTCTCTCCTCTAGTAGATTCCCTTTTCTTTTGTTGGTAGTTTTACTTTGCAAAGATTTTTAGTTTCACGTAGTCGCAATTGTTAATTTTTGCTTTTGTTGTCATTGCTTGAGGAGACATATCCAAAAAGTATTGCTAAGACCAATGTCTAAGAGTTTACTGCCTATCTTTTCTTTCAGGAGTTTTATGATTTAGGGTATACATTTAAGTCTTTAATCCATTTTGAGTTTACTTTTGTATATGGTATAAAATAGTGGTCCTGTTTCATTGTTTTGCATGTAACTGCCCACTTTTACCAATACTATTTATTAAAGAGACTGTCTTTTCCTTATTGTGTATTCATGCTTCCCTTGTCACAGATTAATTGACCATATAAGTTGGGTTTACTTCTGTGCTTTCTATTCTGTTTCATTGACCTATTAGTCTACTTTGGGCTAGTACCATACTGTTTTGATTACTATAACTTTGTGGTATAGTTTGAAATCTGGGATAGTTGTATTTACAGCTTTGTTCTTTGTTGAGATTGCTTTGGCTATTTGGGGTCTTTTTTTTGTTTCATACAAATCTTAAGATTATTTGTTCTAGCTCTGTGAAAAATGCTGTTGGTATTTTGATGGTTACTATATTGACTTTACATTGCTTTTGGTATTACAGACATTTTAACAATATTAATTGTTAAATCCAGTGAACATACTACATCTTTCCATTTATTTGAGTCATCTTTAATTTTTTTATCATTGTCTTATACTTTTCAATGTACAGGTCTTTCACCTTATTCCTAGGTATTTTACTCTTTTTGATGTAGATGTAAATGGGATTGTTTTCTTAATTTCTCTTTCTGCTAGTTCATTATTACCATATAGAAACAGTAGATTTCTATATATTGATTTTGTATACTAATGTATGTTGTATTTTGTGTGATAGTAAAATAATAAAAAACATTGCATGATATTTGTGTATTGATTTTGAACTTTACTGAATTCATTTGTTGGTTCTAATAATTTTTTGGTGGAGTAATTAGGGTTTTCTGTATATAGTATATCATCTACAAATAGTGACAATTTTACTTCTTATTTATATCAATTTAGATTCCTTTTATTTCTTTTTCTTACCTGATTGCTGTGGGTAGGATTTCTAGTACTGCATTGAATAAAAGTATGAGAGTGGACATCTTGTCTTGTTTCTGCCCTTAGAGGAAAAGCTTTCAGTTTTTCATTCTAAAGTATGATGTTAAATGTGGGTTTGTCACATATGGCTTTTGTTATGTTATGGTGTGTTCCCTCTGTGCCCACTTTGTTAAGAATTTTTATCAGGGATGAATGTTGAATTTTGTCAAATGCTTTTTCTTTCTCTGTTGAGGTGATCATTTGGTTTTTATGCTTCATTTTGTTAATGTGGTGTATCCTGATGATTGATTTGTAGGTACTGCATCATTTTTCCATCCCTGAAATATTCATGATGAATGATCCTTTTAATGTATTGTTGATTTCAGTTTGCTAATACATTGTTGAGGATTTTTGCATCTATGTTCATCAGGGAGATTCTTCTGTAATTTAATTTTTTTTTTAGTGTCTTTGTTTTTGGTGTCAGAGTAATGTTGGCCTCATAGAATGAGTTTGGAAGCATTCCTTTCTCTTCAATTTTTTAGAATAGTTTGATAATAATAGATAATAACTTTTCTTTAAATGTTTGGTAGAATTCACCTGTGAAGCCATCTGGGATTGGACTTTTGTTTATAGGGAGTTTTTTTTATTACTGATTCAATTTCATTACTAGTAATCAGTCTGTTCAGATTTTCTATTTTTTTCTGATATAGCCTTCAACAATTGTATGCTTCTAGGAATTTATTCATTTCTTCTAGGTTGTCCAGTTTTTTTGGCATATAATTTTTCTTAATTGTCTCTTATGATCCTTTGTATGGTGTCAATTGTAACTTCTCACTCAGTTTGGTTTTGAGACCTCTTTTAAATTTATGAGTCTGACTAAAGATTTATCTATTTTAAATATCTTTTCAAAGAGCCAGCTCTTAGTTTCATGGATCTTTTCTATTTTTTTAGTCTCTATTTCATTTATTTCTGTTCTGATCTTTATTATTTCATTCCTTCTGCTATCAACTTCATTTATTCTCCTTTATATAGTTATTTTAGGTGTAAATTTTGATTGTTCTGTAACATGCTCAAAGGTAGGTAACTTTCCTTGAAAATTGAATTCCTTATCTGTGAAATTGGGATAAAAATTCCCATTTCTTTAGGTTGTTGAGATTAAACATAAATATATAAATGCTCTTAGCATAGTGTTTATTCAATACCTATCATAAACACTAAGAGTTAATACATTTAAGTGTCAGAGCTTAGAAGGGTCTGTGATGTGAATAGAGGAGCAAATATGGATGAGTTTGGAAGTCTGTTTAAGGCTTTAGGTTTGAGCCCAGCCAAATCAGTAATTCATCAAATGTGTTATCTAAAACTATAAAAATTAATAAGGGTTTCTTCAAGTTGTTTACTGCCTGGCTGGGAAGAAAAACATATATACATGTTATTCAATCATTAAGTGAACATTGAGTTCCTAAAAGGTGATGCTTTGCCAGGGAGTTATGACTATATCATTGGAAGGTTTAAAGTGGAGAAGGAATCTGCTAAGATCCAGTTTTAAAAAGATAACTGTTATGACATTACTGAGGATGGTATGGAGGCAGGAGATTCCTCAAGTGGCTAATGAAGAAATTATTTCAGGAGAATGGGTGAAAAGAAAATAAGTTTAAAATCAATGGGTGAAAAGAAAAGTTTAAAATCATATAGTTTAGATGAAGAGGATTTGACTTGTGTGTTTGTATCTTAATACCCACATTGTGATATAGGCAGGATAGTGTGTAATGTAAGGTTGAAGGCTTTGCATGCATAGTGTCTGGATTCCTGTCCCAACTCCATCACTTAACTGTTTTTGTGACCCTGGGCAAGTTCTGAAACATTTGTTTGTCTTAGATTTTTCATTTGTAAGAGGCATTCCTGTGGGGATTAAATGAGATAATACTTACAGATTACATAGAGCAGTACTTGATACTTACAACTCAAATTATTTTAGTCATTTGATTTGTGTTTGAGTTGACTGTCTTGTTGGACAACAATGAGTGGTTTCAGACAAGTTGAAGTGTAGAAGAGCATGTGGGGAAAGTCCCTGAACTATCTTTAGAGTAGAAATATTCCCTCTTTCTCTTAGCCTTATAAGATTAGGCATACTTTTTGTTGGCCTTTTGGGATTCTCAGTTTCATCACTGGGATGAGCTCTGTTAAAATAGGTGGTTGTGATCACTTAGGTATTGTTTTCTCACTTTGCATTGCAATTCTTTTGTCATTATGTTATTAAATTAGAGGTAAAGGGGATTCTTCCCAAGAACTTGAGGGTAGTGATGTGTTTTGTGTCCTGTTGGTTGCATATTCGTGTAACAGGTGGTTGTCCCTATTCAGCTTTCTAGCTTATTTAAAATGGTCATCTTTCTCTTAATTAGGTTACATTACATGGTATCTAGGCAACTATGCTCTTACTGCCACTGTCTCTATTCTTCTCTAAATTCATTGGTAATCTAGGAATACCTTCTTATTTAAGCCAATTGGAAGATGATGTTTGTTACATTAGGAGATTTTTTTGACAGCTGGAGCTTATTTTTCAGAAATTTGAATTTATTTCGTACTTTTCTCCTTAAGCAGAATGTACTGACTTAATTTACCAAAACTTTTGTTATTAACATCATCTTTATGTATTTGGATTTTTGTAAGCCCTTTTAGTTAAGTAAATTTGAGGAATGCCCTTTCCCTAAAGGATTAATGGACCTCAGAGTTGTTCCTCTCTCTTCATGCTTCTGTGTCAGGGCATGTCTGTCAGTGGACTTCAGTCATTTGGTTAATGCTCTGCAATCCTGTGGAAAATGTATATGCATGAGAATTGAAAGTTTTTATCAAATTCTTGCTAAATACTTGTAAGGAATACTTGGAAGAAAAGGATACACTTAAATTGCCCAAATGTCTAGGAGATGACAAAACTTTGTTGGAGGCATCTCAAGTTTTCTCTATATATTGCTTTTTTTCCCCCTCTTACTCAGTGGAGCCACAGAACAGAAAGACTTCAGTGATTATGGATAGTGAGGTAATGTGATGTTTGTTGAACTGTACTAAGGTATGATGATGATGATAGTGGTCATAATGACAAAGATAATCATCATTGAATTTGTTACACATTTTAAAGTGTTTAGGCACTGTGCTGTTTTTACATGTGATATTGAATTTGGTCTAACAGTAGTCCTGTGAAATAGGGACTGTTGTTTTCCCCACTGTGTGCAGGAGCAAACTGAGATTTAGGTTGAGCAAAGTTAAGTACTTTCCTAAGGTCACAGAATTAGTAAGTGGTAGGGTCAAGATTTATGCAGAAGTAGTCTGACTCCATGGTTTCCACTCTGACATATTTTTACTAACTCACTTGTGGATAGATGGAGAGTTTGAAAAGAAAAAAGGAAAGCAGAGTTTTCAGGAACTCACCCTAATGGGCAGTTGCTCTAAAAATGTTAGACGTACAGAGAGGATTCAAGATGGCAGCATGAGAGGTAACACAGAAACCTCCTCCCAAAACCACATATAATATGAAAATATCGGTAATACAGCTAATCCTGGAAAGACCAACAGGAAAGAAGCCTGTGCCAGACTGCATACACCTGGAGAAAAGAACAGACCTCATGGAAGAGGGTAAAGTACGAAAGCCATGATCCAGCAGGACCCAAGCCCTTCCCCCACCCCAGCTCACTGGCGGGAGAAAGAGACACAGAGTGGGGAGTGTGTGGAGGCCTCAGGCTGCTGAACACCCAGCTCTGGAGATCTGCTCTGGGAGCACGAACCTACATTACATGGTGCCCTGGAGATTAGTGGGGTTGGAAAACTAAGAAAGGCAGAATACTTGGAGAGACTGAGATTCCAGCCACTTGTGGAAAACAGGGATCCACATCTGGACGCTTTGGGACAAAAGAAAGGTGGAGAGTCTGAGAGACTTCTTAACAGTGAGAGGGCTGCTAAAGGGGCAAGGACTGCACAGAGCTTGCTGCTCAGGAGAAAGGACAGGTGGACAGAATTGTCTGGGTGCGCTCTGCTGAGAAGATGGGGACCTTTCAGGAGGTTCAGGTGCTCCATCCTCTTGGCTGGCTACCCAGTTCCGAGGCCCCCACTGTGATACACAGCCTGCTGCGCCTTTCTCCCAGCCGGCACCAGCTCGAAAATCAGCTGCCTCTGCCATTGCACCAGGCCAGCCAAAGGGCAGCCCCGCCTACATCGGCTACAAGTGCAAAGCATAGAGGCTTCTATCTGCACACTGGGCTTACAGAGTTAGGTAGCAGATCTGCTTTCCTGTCCTCTCTCCCTAATTACAACCATCATTCCAAGTACATACCTATTGATAATCATCATAAATGTAAATTGTCTGAACACACCAATCAAAAAACATAGAGTCACTGAATGGATTAAAAAATAAGATGTGTCCATATCCTTCCTGCCTACAAGAGATTCCCTTCAAACCCGAACACATACACAGACTTAAAGTGAAGGGGTGGAAAAATATATTTCATGCAACTAATAGGGAGAAAAAAGCAGGAGTTGAAGTACTTGTATCAGACAAAATAGACTTCAAAACAAAGAAGGTAACAAGAGACAAAGAAGCACATTACATAATGATAAAGGGGTCAGTCCAACAAGAGGATATAACCATTATAAATACCTATGCACCCAACACAGGAGCACCTATATATTTGAAACAAATACTAACAGAAATAAAGGGAGAAATAGAATGCAATGCATTCATTTTAGGACTGCAACACACCACTTACTCCAAAGAACAGATCAACCAGATAGAAGATAAGTAAGGACACAGAGGCACTGAACAACACATTAGAACAGATGGACCTAACAGACATCTACAGAACACTCCATCCAAAAGCAGCGGGATACACAATCTTCTCAAGTGCCCATGGAACATTTTCAAAAATATATCATATACTAGGCCACAAAAAGAGCCTCAGTAAATTAAAAAAGATTGAAATTGTACCAACCAGCTCCTTAGACCACAAAGGTATGAAACTAGAAATAAATTATGCAAAGAAAACAAAAAATCCCACAAACACATGGAGGCTTAACAACATGCTCCTAAATAATCAATGGATCAATGACCAAATTAAAACAGAGATCAAGCAATATATGGAGACAAATGATAACAATAATTCAACACTGCAGAATCTGTGGGATGCAGCAAAGGCCATGCTAAGAGGGAAGTATATTGCAATGCAAGCCTACCTCAGGAAAGAAGAACAATCCTATGTGAACAGTCTAAACTCACAATAAAACTAGAAAAAGAAGAACAAATGAGGCCCACAGTCAATAGAAGGAGGGACATAATAAAGATTAGAGCAGAAATAAGTAAAATCGAGAAAAATAAAACAACAGAAAGAATCAATGAAAACAGGAGTTTGTTCATTGAGAAAGTAAACAAAATAGATAACCCCCTAGCCAGACTTATCAAGAGAAAAAACAGAGTCTACACACATAAACAGAATCAGAAATGAGAAAGGAAAAATCACTACAGACACCACAGAAATACAAAGAATTATTAGAGAACACTATGAAAAATTACGTGCTAACAAACTAGAAACCTAGAAGAAACAGACAACTTTCTAGAAAAATACAACCTTCCAAGACTGACCCAGGAAGAAACAGAAAATCTGAACAGACCAATTACCAGCAACAAAATTGATTTGGTAAAAAAAAGCCTACCTAAGAACAAAAGCCCTGGACCAGATGGCTTCACTGCTGAATTTTATCAAACATTTAGTGAAGACCTATACCCATCCTCCTTAAAGTTTTCCCAAAAGTAGAAGAGGAGAGTATACTTCCAAACTCATTCTATGAAGCCAGGATCACTCTAATACCAAAACCAGGCAAAGACACCACAAAAAAAGAAAATTACAGACCAATATCCCTGATGAACATAGATGCAAAAATACTCAACAAAATATTAACAAATCAAATTTAAAAATACGTCAAAAAGATCATAGATCATGATCAAGTAGGATTTATTCCAGGTTAGCAAGGATGGTACAATATTCGAAAATCCATCAACATCATCCACCACGTCAACAAAAAGAAGAGAAGGACAAAAACTATGTGATCATCTCCATAAATGCAGAAAAAGCATTCAACAAAATTCAACACCCATTCATGATAAAAACTCTTAACAAAATGCGTGCAGAGGGCAAGTACCTCAATATAATAAAGGCCATATATGACAAACATCGTACTTAACAGTGAGAAGCTGAAAGCTTTTCCTCTAAGATCAGGAACAAGAAAAGGCCCACTCTCCCCAATTTTATTCAACATAGTTCTGGAGGTTCTAGCCATGGCAATCAGAGAACACAAAGAAATAAAAGTCATCCAGATTGGTAAGGAAGACATTAAACTGTCACTGTTTTCAGATGACATGATATTGCACATAAAAAACCCTAAAGAATCCATTCCAAAACTACTACATCTAATATCTGAAAACAGGAATGTCGTAGGATACAAAATTAATACACAGAAATCTGTTGTGTTCCTAGACACTAATGTTGGACTAGCAGAAAGAGAAATTGGGAAAACAATTCCATTCACAATTGCATCAAAAAGAATAAAATACCTAGGAATAAACCTAATGAAAGAAGTGAAAGACCTATACTATACTCTGCAAACTACAAGACACTCATGAGAGTAATTAAGGAAGATACCAATAAATGGAAATACATCCCGTGCTTATGGATAGGAAGAATTAATATTGTCAAAATGGCCATCCTGCCTAAACCAGATTCAGTCTATCCCTATCAAAATACAAACAGCATTCTTCAATGAACTAGAGCAAATAATTCTGAAATTCATATGGAACAGTAAAAGACCCCAAATAGCCAAAGCAATCCTGAGAAGGAAGAATAAAGCCGGGGGTATTACGCACCCTGACTTCACGCTCTACTACAAAGCCACAGTAATCAAGGCATTTTGTTACTGGCACAAGAACAGACCCATAGATGAATGGAATAGAATGGAGAGCCCAGATACAAACTCAAGCATATATGGTCAGTTAATATACAATAAAGGAGCCATCAGTATACAGTGGGGAAATGACAGCCTCCTCAACTGCTGGTGTTGGCAAATCTGGACAGCTACATGTAAGAGAATAAAACTGGATTATTGTCTAACCCCATACGTAGAAGTAAACTCAAAATAGATCAAAGACCTGAATGTACGTCATGAAACCATAAAACTCTTCTTAGAAGAAAACATAGGCAAAATCTCTTGAATATTAACGTGAGCAACTTTTTCCTGAATGCATCTCCTCGGGCAAGGGAAACAAAAGCAAAAATGAACAAATGGGACTATATCATGCTAAAAAGCTTCTGTACAGCAAAGGACACAATCAGCAGAACAAAAGGGATCCTACAATATGGTGAACATATCTGTAAATGACATATCTGACAAGGTGTTGACATCCAAAATATATAAAGAACTCACACACCTCATCATCTGAAAAGCAAATAACCTGATTAAAAAATGGGTGGAGGTATAAACAGACACTTATCCAAAGAAGAAATTCAGATGGCCAACAGGCACATGAAAAATGCTCCACATTGCTAATTATCAGGGAAATGTAAATTAAAACCACAGTGAGATATCACCTCACACCAGTTAAGATGGCCAACATTGAAAGATTGGGAGCAACAAATGCTGGCGAGGATGCAGAGAAAGGGGAACCCTCCTACAGTGCTGGTGGGAAAGTGAACTAGTTCAACCATTGTGGAAAGCAACATGGAGGTTCTTCAGAAAACTAAAACTAAAAATATCATTTGACCGGGAATTCTACTCCTAGGAATTTACCCAAAGAAAACAAGTTCTTAGATTCAAAAAGATATATGCAGCCCTATGTTTATTGCAGCACTATTTACAATAGCCAAAATATGGAAGCAACCTAAATGTCCATCAGTAGATGAATGGATGAAGAAGATGTGGTACATATACACAATGGAATACTATTCAGCCATAAGGAAGAAACAAATCCTACCATTTGCCACAACATGGTTGGAGCTAGAGGGTATTATGCTCAGTGAAATAAGCCAGGCAGAGAAAGACAAGTACCAAATGATTTCCCTCACTTGTGTGGTAAAATATCATAGCAAACTGAAGGAACAAAACAGCAGCAGACTCACAGACTCCAAGAAGGGACTAGCGGTCATCAAAGGGGAGGGGTAGGCGAGGGTGGGTGGGGAGGGGGGGAGAAGGGGATTGAGGGGTATTATGATTAGTACACATGGTGTGTGGGGGTGGGGGGTCATGGGGAAGACAGTGTAGCACAGAGAAGACAAGTAGTGACTGTGTAGCATCTTACTATACTTCGATGGACAGTGACTTCAATGGGGTATGGGGGGGACTTGATAAGATGGGTGAATGTAAGAACCACATTGTTTTTCATGTGAAACCTTAAGAGTGTATATCGATACCTTAATGTTAGAAGTAGTTGGTTCCTTGTATATTTAAGTTTGTATTTTAAAAGGACAAAATCAAAACTAACCAATAGAGTAAGTCTTTGAAATTTCTTTCTATGCTTAAGCTACCTATTAATGACTGTGATGTTACCTGTCAAAGGCTTGGGTTTTTAAAGTTAGCTTTTCAGAGTTGATTTTTTTCTCCTTAAGTGAATAGCTTGCAGTTTGAACCATATAATAATTAAGGGATGGCACTTAATTGTGACTTTGTGGACCAGTGGCCATATTGGGGATATAGCTCTTGATCCAGTTACTTCCAGAATGTAATTATTTAATTATGAGTAAATAGATACTTATTAAAATTGAAGTTTTTTTTCAAAGAAGGGCATAATATCATGCTGAATTTCAAAAAATGCAAACCTCTAGATACATTATGGGACTTCTTTTACTGAATCCTTGTTCTAAGTTGCTAGATAAGGTAACCAGGATATCCTCTAAGACCAAAAAAGAAAATAAACAACTTAGCAAGGCTTCATCAGACCTATTTTTCTCTTGATTACTTTGTAATATGGTTGCACAGAGCAGATGTAGACAGTGGATTTTTCGATGTCTGTTATCATTAAAGTAGACGACTCTTAATTAAAAAATAACCAATATTCTACCTCCTTGCCTTTTCAGATTCCCCAGGTGAGTCAAGATAAAATAAAATGCCATATCCACTTAATGCTTTTTTCTTTGTGTCTTGGGGCTTTTTGCGTTTATATCATATTTTGCTTGGTAAATGAGTATGATGAGTATGGTCTTCCCTTTGAACTGGGTTTCTTCAGGGCAAAGACTTCAGGCTGCTGCTCATCTCCTATTTTCAGAGGCTGGGACTCATTTGATATTCATCAGGTATTGAATATATATAAATGTGTTAAGTGGGTTTTAAGACTGTTCTCTAAATACAGATATGTGGATCCAGAATGTGGAGAAATAAGTTGTTTTCCAAAGTTAGACATTGAGCACTTTTGTTAATTTATCAACTTAATTTTTTAAGACTTTGCACTTACTTTATATGTAGGGACTGATTAATAAGGCTGTAGTTCTCAAACTTGAGGGTGCCAGAGAATCACCTAGAGGGCTTGTGAAAACAGAGGGCTGGGCCCCACCACTGGTGTTTCTGTAGGTCTGGGGTAAATTTGCATTGCTAACAAGTTTCTGGTGGTGCTGGGTTTGGGGAATACACTTTGAGAACCCTGGTCAGGTCACTGTTTTCTGTTTAATAGGAAATATGCGCCACCAGGTGGCACCAGAACTCTTCTTATGAGGCAGCCATTGATCTTAGTGATGCGTTTGTTGGTTTCAAAGTTCACAATTGCGTAAAAGGTACAAACAAACGTTAAATTACTGGAGTTTAGTAACTAGGAGCCTGAATTATTCTGAATGTCTAAAAAAACAAAAATGTGTTTGCCATGTAAGACCAGAGAAACTCTAGGACTGTTAAGATTACACTGTTTTTATATGAACTCTTCCAGGAATGAGAAATATGCAGTAACTCTCATTTCCACTGGCTTCATTTTCAGTTATCAGGTTACTCAGTTTCATTTACCAGTGATAGATGCAGGACTTGTCACAAAATAGACAGATACACCTCATATTTGTTATTTATTATTCTAAGTTATTGGATCTCTATTTTGTTGTTACTGATTACACTTAAAAACCACTTTAAAAGGGTTTGCACATACTGTTCACATACATATGTCATTTTGTCCTTCTACCAGAGGGCCATTCGTCTTGGGGACAGCTTTAAGATATTAAAAAGTGTGAAATGTGCTTTCCTTTTCTGTTGGCTTCCTCAGTCAGAAGGTTGTGTGAGTGTTTCCTTTTTTTTTTTTAGATAATTATTTTTTATTGAAGGGTAGTTGACACACAGTATTACATTAGTATCAGGTGTACAACACAGTGATTGAACATTTATATACATGATAATTCTAAGTACCAGCTATCACCATACCAAGTTGTTACAATATTTTGACTATATTCCTTATGCTATACATTACATCCGAGTTACTTATTTATTTTACAATTGGAAGTGTGTACTTTTTTTTTTTTTTTGTGAGGGCATCTCTCCTATTTATTGATCAAATGGTTGTTAACAACAATAAAATTCTGTATAGGGGACTCAATGCTCAATGTATAATCATTAATCCACCCCAAGCCTAATTTTCGTCAGTCTCCAATCTTCTGAAGCATAAGGAACAAGTTCTTACGTGGAGAACAAATTCTCACATAGTGAGTAAGTTACATGGTGAATAGTACAAGGGCAGTCATCACAGAAACTTTCGGTTTTGATCATGCATTATGAACTATAAACAGTCAGTTCAATATGAATATTCATTTGATTTTCGTTTGATTTTTATACTTGATTTATATGTGGATACCACATTTCTCTCTTTATTATTATTATTTTATTATTATTATTATTTATTATTATTATTTTTAATAAAATGCTGAAGTGGTAGGTAGATGCAAGATAAAGGTAGAAAACATAGTTTAGTGTTGTAAGAGAGCAAATGTAGATGATCAGGTGTGTGCCTGTAGACTATGTGTTAATCCAAGCTAGACAAGGGCAATAAAACATCCACGGATGCAGCAGATTTCTCTCAGACAGGGGGTGGGGGTGGGGGTTCTAAGCCTCACCTCTGTTGATCCCCAATTTCTCACCTGATGGCCCCCCTGCGACTGTGCCTGTCTTAGGTTGTTCCTCCCTTGAGGAATCTTACCCATCTCTGGCTAACCAGTCATCTTCCGGGGCCATACAGGGAAATGTAAGTTGGTAAGTGAGAGAGAAGCCTTATTGTTTGAAAAGGTTAGTTTTTTACTTCTTTGCATATTTATGCCCTGTGGCTTCTATGCCCAGCATTTGTCTTGAGGTATCTTTACCACTTGGAAGAATTGTGATACACGGAAAATTCGATATGAGGCACGAATTCTATTTAGGGGTTATAATTAGGAAGGAAGAAGAAAAGCTATAGAAGTAGCAGGCGGAAGAAAACCTGGGAAGATTGATTATTTCTTTGACATATCTTCTTGTAGAGTAACTTCAGCATGTATAGGTTTTAAACTACTAATTAAATTGCACACACACATTAACATAATAGGACTACAGTTACATAACCAAAGCATACCTATAATTACCAGCCATCTCCAGTGAAACCAAGAAAACCAGTTAGGCACCTTAGGCATTTGTGAAAACTTATCTATGATATGGTGGATATTGTCCAACTAAACTTGAACAGTCTGAGAGAAATCAGACAAATTAAAACAACCCATTCCTGGGGACTGTTCACATCCCATATGTTCTTTTAACAGTAAATAGTCTGTAGTTGTAAGATTTTGGAGTGCTACAATTTGCACTTCTCCTAATTCTTGGTTGAGTTCCAACAGTGTAAATCCAGTCAAATTTGTTGTTGTTTTATTGTATGTACAGGCCAGCTTAGATATCTCCTTCTTCATTCCTATGGCAAGTCCAGGAACCGGTGGGATGAGTGCATCTACACCTGTAGCAGCGCGTGGATCTTTGTTGGGGTTTTTTGATGATCATCTTCTGGCATGAGTCTTCCCAAGAGTGCTGATGTTGGAAGTTCTTTTTCATATCGTATCTTAGTTCATTTTCTGGGTAGCCAAATTAGGCTTTGATCCTCTGTATAAGCACAAACAAACCCTTTGCCTACACTTTTATATGCCCTTTATACCATTGTGTAGAACTCATCGGAGGTCACCACACAGGAACTGCTTTTTTTTTTGTTATCATTAATCTACACTTACATGATGAATATTATGTTTACTAGGCTCTCCCCTATACCAGGTCCCCCCTATAAACCCCTTTACAGTCACTGTCCATCAGCATAGCAAAATGTTGTAGAGTCACTACTTGTCTTCTCTGTGTTGTACAGCCCTCCCCTTTCTCCCACCCCCCATGCATGCTAATCTTAATACCCCCCTTCTTCTTCCCCCCCCTTATCCCTCCCTACCCACCCATCCTCCCCAGTTCCTTTCCCTTTGGTAGCTGTTAGTCCATTCTTGAGTTCTGTGATTCTGCTCCTGTTTTGTTCCTTCAGTTTTTCCTTTGTTCTTATACTCCTCAGATGAGTGAAATCATTTGGTATTTCTCTTTCTCCACTTGGCTTGTTTCACTGAGCATAATACCCTCCAGCTCCATCCATGTTGCTGCAAATGGTAGGATTTGCCCTTTTCTTATGGATGAGTAGTATTCCATTGTGTATATATACCACATCTTCTTTATCCATTCATCTATCGATGGACATTTAGGTTGTTTCCAATTCTTGGCTATTGTAAATAGTGCTGCGATAAACATAGGGGTGCATCTGTCTTTCTCAAACTTGATTGCTGCGTTCTTAGGGTAAATTCCTAGGAGTGGAATTCCTGGGTCAAATGGTAAGTCTGTTTTGAGCATTTTGATGTACCTCCATGCTGCTTTCCACAATGGTTGAACTAACTTACATTCCCACCAGCAGTGTAGGAGGGTTCCCCTTTCTCCACAGCCTCGCCAACATTTGTTGTTGTTTGTCTTTTGGATGGCAGCTATCCTTACTGGTGTGAGGTGATACATCATTGTAGTTTTAATTTGCATTTCTCTGATAATTAGTGATGTGGAGCATCTTTTCATGTGTCTGTTGGCCATCTGTATTTCTTTTTTAGAGAACTGTCTTTCAGTTCCTCTGCCCATTTTTTAATTGGGTTATTTGTTTTTTGTTTGTTGAATCATGTGAGCTCTTTATATATTCTGGACGTCAAGCCTTTATCGGATCTGTCATTTTCAAATATATTCTCCCATACGGTAGGGTTCCTTTTTGTTCTATTGATGGTGTCTTTTGCTGTACAGAAGCTTTTCAGCTTAATATAGTCCCACTTGTTCATTTTTGCTGTTGTTTTCCTTGCTCGGGGAGATATGTTCAAAAAGAGGTCACTCATGTGAGAGTTTCCTTTTTAAGAGCTGTGGAGAGGAAAGTTTTGGCTGCTGTTTTTCTCATCTTACCTTCTGTTACTGCGCAGTCTTACTCCACAATTTTCCAACCATCCCAACACCTCCAGATTTTCTTTCTTCCAGTGACTGTAACACCTGAAAGTTGGCATAGTTTCCCCACATGATGGAATGTGTGGAAATAATTGCTTGCTGTGTGCTCCTGTTTGCTAAGCTCTCCCATTCACACTGGGATGTCATTTTTCTGAAATAGTAAATGAGTCAGATTTTACTTTTTAAATAGTGTATGTATCATGTCTGAATACCACCTGGGTCTTTCTAGACTCTTGAGAATAATCTTTCTGTTAATTGTACTTTTTTTTCAGAGCAAAGGCATGGATTAGGTTTCAGTGACTTAATAGGGTATGAAAAGGACCACAACAGAGAAAAATGACTTGGAATCAATCAGATTTAAAAATTAGACTAGCACTTTATCATATCATTGATCACTGGAGAGAATTAAGACTAGTTTAATCCTAGGCAACGATGACAACTCATGGCAGAAGTAGAACAGACTTCAGGATTGTTTTTGAAATATCAGGGTCCTTTTTAAAAAACAAAACTTTGTCTTGAGATAAGCAGAAAGGAGCTTTTATTAGGTTGGTGATTAACAGTTAAAACCAGTTTGATTATTGTAAATAAGATTATTTTATTATTCAGACCTGTTTCTCCCTCTTTTTTCTGTACTTTACACCTGAAATTACATATTTGTATTGTATATAAGTATAAAGTGTCATTTATATATAGCAGCACTGCCCAGTAAAAATACAAGGTGAGCCCTTTGTGTAATTTAAGATTTTCTACTATCCTCATTATGAAAAGTAGGAAGAAAGAGAAATTAATTTTAGTAATGCTTTATTTAATCCAGTGTATCTGAAGTATTTCAGCATGTAGTCAATATAAAAATTAATAATGAGTTTTTACATTATTCATAGTAGTGTTATTTTTATACCAAATGAAAAATATTAGCAAACAGGAGCATCTTAATCTGGACTACCCACATTTCATCTGCTTAATAACCGCATGTGACTGACGGCTACAGCGGCAGGTGTACAGGCTATCCCACTTTTCAGTGACTTTCACAGTAGGGCAAGAATTGTAAGGGTCGTTAGTCTTGTAGCTCCATAGCTGTTTTGCTGTGTATTCAAACTGAACCAGTTCGTAAAATAAGATAATACTACCTAGTGATTTTTATTTTTTTGGACTTGTCACTCCTTTACCACTCGTGTGTTTGGTACTTTAAATATTTACCCAAATTTTTTAACCAGCTTAAAATTACTTGCTTCTGGGGATCCTATTAATATTTGCCTCTGTTTGAAATGTCATATGGTGATTTTAATCCACACTTTCCTATTTTGTAGCTGATGCGGTAAATTAGTTTCTCGTAGTATTGGGCAAGCCAGAGAGGTTGAGCTTCTTTACCTCAGCAGCCAGACTATTTCAGAACGATTAGGCCTGTCAGCAGTTGTTCTTCGTCCCCGAGTGCTGCTTTGGCCTCTGGCTTTCTCTCTGTGGGTAGGAGATGTGAACCAGTTTGGAGAACTAGACAGTCTTGGGGCAAGCTCCAAACAGATGTGTGTTTTGCTTCATTTTTGCATGTCCAGGTTGCAAGAGGCATGTTCCTCACATGAATTAAGCCTTGTAGAATTATGCCTGGGCTGTAGGTGAGAGGAAGCTTCATTTGCTTTTGGATCCACCCTCCCTTTATTCTAGTACCATTTGACAGAGCGATGGTTGATTAAAAATGATTTCATCACTATTTCATTGGATTTCTCAAGTTTATTGAAAGAGGACACAGAGGTCATCTTTCATCAGCTCCTTTGGTGTTTTGTATTTATTACTACTGGTGTAGTGTCAGATCCACAGTGAAAAGGTACAGGCAATATTCAGCAGCCAGAGAAGGGGGAGGGAGAATGTTTAGGAAGTTCAGAGTTACTGTCTCTAAACTGGTGGTGGCAGCAGTGGTGCCTTTTACTTCCAGACAAAGATTTAGCTTCCCTTTTCTTTGGGTCAGTGCCTGGGCAAGGTAATTCTCTCCCTTTACTATACAGTACTGATTCAAAACATTTATTTGAGTTTGGTTGTTTTTCACAATTCCTAAATAATTGTTAGCACTTTATGTTGATCAGTCGCCAGTTATTTATTGGTCCATGCTCTCAGAAAGCTAATAATTTAGTTAGCAGATAAGATAAATATATGCAAAGATAAGGACAACTACATAGTAATAAATTACATGTTCTAAATGAGGAGATTATGTCTGTCCCATTCGTGGCTTTTACATTCTGACCTAACAGATTGATTCTGTATCCAGTTGGCACATGTCTTTTATAGACTATACTTACTAGGCAACCTAATAGTAGCAAACGCAGTGCTTTTTGTGTGCCTGCCATATTCTAAATGTCTTTTGAGTGTTTGTTCATTTAATCCTTACACCAGTGCTGTAGGGTGGGGAGGTAGCATAATTAATTACTATCTTGAGGTTGACCAAAGACTGTGTATCAGATCTCTAAAGGGGTTATTTTACAATAACATATTTCAGAGTGGGTATACACATTTTAGTCATTTATTCCTTCTATATATTCTCAACCCATTGTTCTTGTAAGTGTGACTTTTCTCAGTTGCAGTAAGCTCAGAGGTAAGTCCTCTTATCTACTCAGTGTTGGCTGCACCTTGCTCTCACTGTGGAGACAGCCCTTTTGCTGTGTTCTGTCCCCATTGTACCTAAAGATAGGCGTTCCTCATTAAAATAATTTGGACAGTGCATTCTATGCTGATTCTCATTTTTGACTTACAAGTTTCCCCTGCTGGGCTTAAGAATAAAAAGCTTTGCCTAGGACTATATTTATAACTCTTGATTACCAACAATTGTCTCTATCAGTTATGCTTGTTTGATTGTGTCTCTAGCCATGACCAAAGCATCTGGTATTTACTCTCTATACTCATTTTAAACCTTTGAGGCCCATTGACAAGAATGTTCATGATGTCATCAACCACACCCCTGCTTCCACTCTGCATGCTGCAGTCACAGAGACCATGTCTGGGTCCTCCAGTGTGCAGGTGCCGCCGAGCCTCCTTGCCTTTGCCCACCTGACCTCTTCCCCCAGAATGCCTTCTCCCCACTGACTTCTTGGATGGTACTTCATTCACCTGTCAAGGCTCAGCTTAAACACCATTTTTATGTGCAGACATCTTTCTCCCAGCCAGACCAAACTGATTTTTAATTTGGGACCTCTGTGTTGGCTGTGTATTTGTTCAACAAAACAATGGAGCACTTTTTGTATTTAATTGTTTTTAAGTCTACATTCCCAGCACTAGGTATGGGAGTTTGAAAAGATATCCTGTTTCCCAACAAAATTTTGACTTCTGTCTCTGTTGCAACTACCCAACTCTGCCATAAACAATATATAAGCAATTTGGAAGTGATTTGACCAGTAGTGGGCTGTATTTTACAGACTTCTGGGCTAGATAAATTATTCTGTGATAGCCTCTTTATAAGGCTAAGAATGGGTTAAGTTTTGCAAAATCAAAGTATAACGTGATGCCCGAAAAGTTATCTTGTAGAAAATAGCAGAAATGATCTTGCAAATAACTTTCTTTTTCTGGTGAATTCATTAAATCAGTGGTAGAAAATAATTTCAGATTTCACGTAAAAGAGCATAATGTCATCTTTGACAGCTTCTGTATCATGGACTTGTGAAAAATCTTAGCTATAAATTTATTTTAGAGTCAGATACATCTATATTTAAGTTCATATACATAACTGTGTTTTAAATTCCTTCTCTCCAAAAGCCCTTCAAGTTTTTTTAATTTAGTTCCACAAGTATTTATGAAGCACCTATTATCTGACAAGCACTATGCAAGAAATATAAAGATGTGAAGATCCTTGACAAACTCATAGATCTTGTTACAGATATTTGCTCTTTTAACAATCCTGTGAAAATGAAGTGGGCATTTGACAGCACTGATACAATCAGGTGATTATACCTGCCCCCTTTTCCTTCCTTCCTCCCTGTCAAAATGGACATATGTACTTAATGGACTGAATATTTATCAGACCTTCTGAGTGTATGATTCATGTTGAATTGGAGTCAGCAACCCCTTAAGAACACTAAATGGCTGCTTTGTCTCAGATTGGTATATTACTAATGAAATGCGTTGGAATTGAATTTAATCAACTGTCTATAATTGGGATTGTTCCTGTCCAGACATGCCTGTACATGACTTTGTAGAATGAAAAACATCTGACTCTGCAGTTTTTATTTGTTAAGGACAAAATTTCAGGAAACAACTTGGCCAAGGGCAAAACTGCAGTTGAACCAGATACAAAAAGTTGGAAGGGGAAACTAGGTGAAATTTGTTTTGAGGGAGTGCCTCCCTAACACACATGCACACGTGCCCTAGTTGTAAAAGTTAAAAAGCTTTATGAATCTATAAGGCATGAAGCATTTGGTTCTACTCTGGGGATTAGGAAGGATTCTGGAAAAGGATCTTTGTAGCTGAGATCATAGGGAACAGCAGAGCAGAGCAAAAAGGCATCTGGGAGAGTAATGAGCTAGTATAGCGGTGTGTTTGGACCTGCTAGGGCAAAGAGGAGGGCAAGTGTCCTCATTTGAAAGTCTGTGTCACTGAAGGCAGTTCCTCTGAAGACCTAGGGGTGATGAGGGAACTGACCTGGCTCTAGGTACTGTGTGCTCTGGCTCCTGTTTCAGCAGTGCTTCCCAAACCTCGGGGCGGGGCCTGCGGGAAGAGAGTTTATTTCTCTGTAATGCATGCCTGAGGCTGCGGCTACAGGACGGCTCTGGCCAGGGAGGCCTGATTGAGAAGAGCTGATCCTGAGGCTGCATCTCTCAGCTGCATCACTTACTTTACATTCTTGCAGAACTGGTCGCTGGTCTGGAGCAAAAGCTTGATTGGTGTACTGATAATACCTTGGGGAAGCCAAGATAAAGAATCTGCTCCCCCGTTTTTAACCTTTAGCCTAGAAAATGGCATTATATTGAGCAAATAATGTGTGACTAGACCCTAGACAATCTTGGAACCCAGCCTGGATAAACTCTCAGGAGTCCATGCTGTGTTATGTAAGGATTACTGTATTGCTACAGGCTTACTACCTACATCTCTTAGCCAGGAACAAACAACATGGAAATTTTCTTGCATGAGTCTACATCTGTAAAAATAGCGATTTGTCTCCTCCCTTCCTTTCCTTTCTCAGACCTCTTTGCCCTCATTTTTCTCCAGACTTCTTTCTTTTACCCGAGTCTTTTATATTCAAGACGACTGGCATTGATTGTCACTGCTTTGCTTTTCTACTTCTTTCTTTCTCAGCCATCATCTTCCTTTCATCAAAGTCTCATGAATTTTGTTTTAAGTAGAATCTTCAAATGAAATCACCAATTTCTGCTTAATGTTTAACTAATCATGTAACTTTAGTGCCTATTCAAAAAGAATAGTAATAGTTATAATATGCTGTTAGTGCATTTTGACACTGAGTAACAAATGAATAGTGTGGCTGCTTAGATTGCATAATTATAGGTTCATCTAACTTGAGGAAAATTATATGCAGGCCAACTACATCCATTCAGATACTTTCTATATTATATAAATATCAGAGCTGTTTAGTCTAAAAAGCAGCCTTTCCTTTAGTGAATAAAATTATTTAATTATCTAGGGTTTGCAACTCATTTGTTTGAAAAAAACAAAATGAAACAGAAACTGTCTTTAAAGAATGGGTTTAATTCTATGGCTCTTCCTGGTCTAAGTAACACTTTAAAAGCCCTCCAGGTATTATTAGCAGTCAGTCCACAGTGTCTGAGATAGTTCTGACCAGGATCACTGGGTACAGGCACACAGATTTGTAGGGGGGTAGCTTCATACTGGCATACTTACAGGAACAGTTGTAATTTTATAATGTAAATCAGAGATTATCTGTGCCCTCTGGACTTCATTTACTGGGGCAGGGATGGGGGGCATATTTCAGCTAGTTCTTGTGTCAACTTCTTAGAACAGTTCCTTCCTCCCTCCTCCCTCCCTCCCTCCTCGCTCCTTCTCCCTTCCTCCCTTCTTCCTCCCTCCCTCCCTTCCTTCCTTCCTTCCTTCCTTCCTTCCTCCCTCCCTCCCTCCCTCCCTCCCTCCCTCCCTCCCTTCCTTCCTCCCTCTCTCCCTCCCTCCCTCCCTTCTGTGATTTATAATGTTTGTCACCCATACCTTCTCCTCTGTTTCCACCCGTTATTATAAGTCAGCCTTTTCCAACTCCAGTTCATTCCATATACTACTGCTAACTGAGTTCGTTGTCTTAATTCATGACTTGATTTAAAAATGACCTTCGTTTGGAAGCTTTCGGTCACTCTCACTGAGAATTAAACCCTTTCTCAACCTCTTAACTAGGCATTTAAGATCCCCATAAACTGACTCCAACCTAGTTTTCTGACATTATACAAGGTATGGTTTCTTAATTTGTGAGTGCAGGTTTCACAGAGACACCAAACTCTCCCCAGGACACTTCCCTGTGCCTTTGTTGCCTTGTAAATGAATGTTCAAGTATATCACAGGTTCATCTGAGTAACACAGCAAGGGTTGGTTATAATAAATAGATGACTGTCGAATGGCACCTAAAGAAACGTGAATATTCCTAGACTCCCAGACCGGCTTGGCCAAGGGAGAGAGACAGTCAGAGGCATGGCTAATAGGAATGGTTTTGTCAGGGGGCTCTACCTAGAAGTATCTCTGCAACGTAAAGCCCGAGGGCTCCTCCCTTTCCCTTGACCATGTCTCTGCTGCTGCCCGTGTGTGGCTGCTGCTTCCATCTGTTGCTGCCAGTGCTCTTGGCCTGGTGCGGGTCTGACTTCTTAGCAGCTAGAGATGATTTAGTTATTCTTGTAGCTTCCAGTGGGTTATTTGGTTGCTTTTGTAACCCATCCAGTCAGCCTTGCTGATGTGAAGTGTTACCTTCACCATTAAAATTTGGTAATCTTTGAAAAGGGGGAAAATCACTTTCTTCTGTTATCATCTTCCTATACTTAAGGAATTGGAAAAGCTTTTCCAGTTTTGATAGCATTTGAGTGGCATTGGCTGGTGTCCTACTTGGAACGATCACCAGGGAACTGAGAGCATCTCAGGGCCTTGACTTTCTCCCATCCGGAGAGTTTGTTCCCAAGATATTCTTGGGTGAGTTGGAGGTGCCTGTCCTTCTCATCTTTGGGCACCTTTTAGCACAGGTGGGCAAGTGTGCAAACTGCAGATAGAAAGCCTGAGTTGGAGACCAGGTCTGCCATTCACTACTTCCGTGGCCTTGAGCAAGTTGCTTCAGCAGCTTACCTCATTTCAGTTTTCTCATATGTTAAGCAGAGATAAAACTCACTATCTCCTAATGTTCCTGTGGGGTTTAATGTAAATATGTGTGCAAGGAATAATCTTGGCACATAATGAAGTGCTTAATAATTCTTAGCAACAGCTATTATTGTATATTTTTTTTAATCATTGTCCTTAACTTTCTAAGCTTTATCATCTGCACTAATCTTCTCTAATGCCAGGCTTGCAGGAAGGCGTGGTGCAGAAATACATTACTCTCTGGGATTGTCACTCTGTGAATATTGACATCTTGTGTAAATCTACCAAGCATTGGGGCCATCCTTTTTCCTGTGGAAAAACCACAATGAAAATATAATAGGCAAATGAGTTAATTATCACATGTCTTTTTTACATTTTAATTCAATTGAATATCTGATGCAGAACAATTTACAGTTTGGCAAAGGACTAATTTTCAAATGTGTTACATAATGGCCATATGAGAATATTGAAGGAAGAATTGTTACAATTCTTTGTTGAATCCCAAGAAGGCTAGAGCCACTTTCTTACTTTCAAATGGATTAAAATCTGTTTGGAGAAATGAAGCAAGTGCATATAAGAAGACAAGATTGTTCATGGCTAAAAGTGCCAAGTATCAGGTGTAGTAGTTAAGGTAAATTAAGTGAAGGAAGAGATCCTTCTAGGCTGGTGTAGTTTCAAAGCAGGAAAGGCCTGAGTTCAGTCCTTGAAGGATGTGTAGGATTGAGTTTGCTGTCAATTTTTAGGAAGGGCTTTCCTGTAGGAGAGGGAGAATTTTGCAGCTGAGATTGTATACTGAGGAGTGAAGGAGCAGGGACCTTCTGGCTGGTCAGTGTGCATGTCTTTCCCCTGCCCCTCACTACTCCCCCGCTCACAGACCTTTTTATTCAGCAGCCAACTCCCTAGGTGTTGATCCCTTTTTTCCTCCTGAATTCTTCAGGGATTTATTTGGTCTATTTGCCCTTTTTTTGTGCAACACTATGCCCTTCTTTCCTCACTGCAATCCTTTAGTAGGACAAGGCAGATTCCCTGTGCCTTCCCTTGCCTGGTGTTTCTGAAACATGAACACACATCACAGCTTTGAAAGAGGTTAGAACTGCAGTAGGGGAATAAGTGTTGACAAGAAGCACAAGAAGTATCACAGAAGGAATCCTGAAGTAGCCATGGAGGGCTGCTGCTTGATGTGGCCTTTCTCATGGCCTCTCTTCCAGAACTGTTACGGGAGCCTCTTCCAGTTCCTGTCTTGGGTCTCTGTTCTCTAGCCCTTTTCTGCAACAGGCCAAGACAGGGACTTCAGCTACAAGTTACCTGACTGGGCATCACCTCCAGGTGTGGTGTGATTGTCAGTTTTCAGGACTAGCTGCCTGATCTCTTCTAGTGTTTTCCTTTTGTTGCCTAAGGCTGCATTATTCATCACTTAGGTTCTTCAGCCTGTCCCCACATCCTTGGGTCCTAGAGCCTCAGCTGAGGCGGCCTGTGAGCCACAGATGACCTCCAGAGAGTCTTCCCTTAGGCTTCATTCCATCAAACACTGACCCAGCCATCACTTGTTTTCTCCTTGGCCTTGTGTTATTTGAAATTGCTATCTGCTTCAAGTCTTGCTAGCATCCATGGGACCTTGATAATGAGAACCATCATCCTATTTATTTTGCAGACTTCCATAGCATTTTTCATGCCAAAGTCACATTTCTCTGTACTTTCAAAAATAAACTCATTTGGAAGCTTGGAAAAACAATTGAAAAGCACTTAAGAACATTACCTTGCTTTTTCAATTTGCTAGTCACTTTTTATAGTCTCCTGTTCCCTGTAGGTATTTTAATTTTTAAACTTAGTAAAGCATAGTTGTTTCACACTCAGACTAATAGATAATTCCAATATCTGAAATATTTGTGGATCTGTTTCTGTTGATTCTTACCTTGATGGCTTGTTTTCTTGTGGGGTTTTTTGGGGGGGTTTATAAGGTTTTATGTGTGTGTGTTTTATTTTTTTCTTCTATAATCTGTGCATTAGCCTTCACAATTATTTGTAAGGATTATGTGAGGCCTAGGATGAAAGTCTCTTCTCCAGAGGGGAGTACCTGTGGGTAGTGGCCATGTAAGGCCACCTCACATCAAGATCAGAGCTCACGTTCCCTGGACCACTCAAGTGAGGGGAATTCGGGCTGCAAATCCAGGAGGGCTGGCTTGCGGCCACAATTTTTCAGAAGCAGGTTTGCTTTCTCTCCCTCTTCCCTCTGTTCCGCTGCATGGCCAAGGCCAGCCTCCCTGCAGCCAGGAGGAGCAGGTGGGATGAATTCTGGCTCTTTACCTAGAGGAGTGGAGACCCAGCTGACTGGGGGAGGGTGTGCAGCTTTAGCTCTCTGTGCTGTTTCTCTTTTTTGCTTTTCCCTAGATTTTGCCCTGATTGTTTCTGATTATCTCGTGCATTTTTATTTTTAAGATATCTTTCTTTCTTTCCTTTTTTTCTATTTATCCAGTCATTTCAGTTGCTTTCAACAGGAGGATTGGTCCACATACCCTAACCTACTAGAGGTGAAAATCTGCCTTATCTTATCTCTAATAATCCTGTGAGGTCTGTGTACAGATGTATGACAGGCTGCTTTCCCGGATAAGGAAACTGAGGCTGAAGGATGTGTAGGGACTGGGTCCAGATCACACAAGTAAGGCACAGCCTGGAACTCCTGAGTCTGAGGCTTCTTTTCTTTCCACCCACAACATTGCCTTTGTGCCTTCTTCTACTGGGCATATTCTTAGAATTTTGCATGAAGCAGCCATATGTTAAGGAGGTCTTTACAAAATATGTAATACCTTTACGAAATTGTTTAGACCATTGACTATTTATTATACTGGTGTAACTTTTTCCAGATATGGCATTTTAAATAGAAAACAATAATTGCTTTCTTTTTCTTTCAGCTGAAGTGAGTAGCGAATACAGTATGGACAAGGCAATGGTTGAATTTGCTATGATGAATCAAGAACTAAACCATTATGTAAAAGCTGTTCAATCTATGATAAGTCATATAAGTTTATACCATTTACCTGGATATATTTGGTTACAACTCACTGACCTAGAAATGGAAACACAAAAACAAAATACTTCTCTAACCTTTCATAGTCCTTTATCCTTACTGTAGCAGCTATTAGGAAGTTTATAGAATAGGAATCTTAAATATTTTCCCACCTAGGCCACCTAGGTTTAATTAGGATAGTACATCTGTTTTAGATTGTCTTATATTTTTTTGTCTCAAAATTTTTAGTCTAAGCCTCCTTTGAATATGAATAGATTTTTATAAAATGCTAAAAATTGCATAGCACTTGTTTTTATTGTTATTTTTGCTTAAGCATACAACTTAGACCAGGTTTAGTTACTCATTCTCCAGCTTTAACTAATATATAGCTATTGCAAAATTTGTAAGATCACATTATATGGAAGAGTTTTAGAGCAAGTTTAAAAATAAAGAAGGTTGGCATTTCATTTTTTCCAGAAGCTAAACTTATCTTTGTTGACTCCAGCTGTCACAGGAACACATAAGGCAGTTAAGGTGGGAACTTAGCAACATCCTTTTCAGTAGTACTGTGTTGAGTAAGAAATGAGCAATATGATTGCAGTAATGTTTCTGAGAAGTCCTTTATCCTCCAAGCAGTGGAAACTCCCCTTTGAACTGATTTCATATACCTGTGTAATAGGGTGTCTTGTACTTCTGGTTTCTTTATTTGCCTTTTCTAATATCTGGGAGAAAATTCCAAAAATCAAATATTTTACAATGTAGAATACATCTATTCAGTTGAAGATAAATTTTAAAATATGTTGTAATACTTAAGCCATACTTAAATGAGCATTACCTAATTACATGTTCATAATTATATAAAGTTTTCCTGTGTTTTCAAAAAAAGTTCTAATGTTTTGTTCTGATTTAAGAATTTTTGCTTTTTTTAATGGTTTGTATTCATTAAGTGTAGTATTTGTGACTAACTAAAGAATGTCCCCTTATATCCAACTAATAAACTCATTCAGCTTATGAAATTCTGATGTTTCTAGCAATTGAGGTTATTGGTCCTGGTACTGTGAATATTTCTTTCATAGGAAAATACGAAAATGATGTCATGTTGGGGCATTTGAAACTGGATTACAAAGTGCTTAGACCAGAGGTTTTTCAACTCCAGCTGGACTCTAGAACCAGCCAGTCACTACTTTAAAGAGATTCTGATTTCATTGGTCTGGAGCAGGGTTGGGTACCAGTATTTTTTTAAAAACTCATTCTAATATGCATCCAGGGTTGAAGACCACTGACTTTATAGAATAGTGTGTTTGCTACCGAAGGTCAGAGTTAGGCCTATTGAATAGATAAATCCTGCTTTGACCCTTATATTCTACAGAGGTTATTTGATAGGCCTTTCTGTATCTTTACTTAGGTGTTGTGCAAATGTAACAGCCCAGTGTACATTATAGATAAGTAAACAGATTAAAGAACTTAACATGGATTTTTTTCCTATAAAACTCTAGGATTCACAGATGTTCAAGGTATTTTTACATAAAGAATCCAGCTTTTCTCCCTTTAAAAAACTGAGTCACTCAGTTTTAACAAAAGACAAGCCCTCTCTCACCCACATTCTATAGTTCACAGCATTCTTTCATCTTGAGCCCTCTTGCCATTACCCCCACCCTGCTAAATAGGAAAGGTGACACTGAGTTTTATCCCACTTTTCAGTCCTCACCTTACCCTAGACTGTAGAGCAACTTGGATTTAGTGATTCTAATGCTTGTCAGGAAACTCCCTTGTCTTTCATAAGGGGAGAAAACATGCTTTTTGTCCTTTTCTGATGCAAAGTTTTGCTCTCTGTATAGGCTTGACACAGGACCAAGTAATAGCAACTCATGATTTTATAATGTTTCTAGAACCTGAAACTATACAGCGTCGTAGTGGGTTATGATCATTATTTAGAAGGAAATATCTTACACTCTCTTTATGTATTCTACATGCTTGAAGTTATGGATATTGCTATCTTATTGCTTGTTTTGATGAGGGATAAAAAGTAACAACAGCTTGATAGGGGCCAGAATGGTAGAGTTCTCTAGAAATAGCAATGGTCTAGTGATCAGAAAGTCTTCCAGCCCTAGTTCTTCCATTTTGTAACTTATGACCCTGGGTCAAGAAACTTAACCTTTTGGAACCTCATGTTCTCCATTTATAAAATTCTTGGCCTGCCTATTCCACAAGATTATTGTGTGAATTGGATTAGATACTGTGTATCAAACACGTTGACATTCATAAAATTTGGAGATATAAGATACTGTGTTATTGCAAACCCATATTTCCAAACATATTCCTTAGATAAAAAGAAGAAGATATTTTTTTTTGAGAGGGCATCTCTCATATTTATTGATCAAATGGTTGTTAACAACAATAAAATTCAGTATAGGGGGGGTCAATGCTCAATGTACAATCATTAATCCATCTCAAGCCTAATTCTCGTCAGTCTCCAATCTTCTGAAGCATAAAGAACAAGTTCTTACATGGTGAACGAATTCTTACATAGTGAATAAATTCTTACATGGTGAACAGTACAAGGGCATTCATCACAGAAACTTTCGGTTTTGATCACGCATTATGAACTATAAACAATCAGGTCAAATATTAATATTCGTTTGATTTTTGTACTTGATTTGTATCTTGATCCCACATTTCTCCCTTTATTATTATTATTATTTTTATTTTTAATAAAATGCTGAAGTGGTAGGTAGATGCAAGATAAAGGTAGAAAACATAGTTTAGTGTTGTAGGAGAGCAATTGTAGATGATCAGGTGTGTGCCTGTAGACTATGTGTTAATCCAAGCTAGACAAGGGCAATAAACCGTCCACGGATGCAGAAGATTTCTCTCAAAGCAGGGGGGATGAGGTTCTGAGCCTCACCTCTGTTGATCCCCAAATTCTCTCCTGATGGCCCCCCTGCGACTGTGCCTGTCTTAGGTTGTTCCTCCCTTGAGGAATCTTACCCGTCTCTGGCTAACCAGTCATCTTCCGGGGCCATACAGGGAAATGTATAATTGGTAAGTGAGAGAGAAGCCATATTGTTTGAAAAGGTTAGCTTTTTACTTCTTTGCAGATTTATGCCCTGTGGCTTCTATGCCCAGCACTTGTCTCGAGGTATCTTTACCACCTGGAGGAATTATGATACTCGGTAACTTCGATATGAGGCACGAATTCTATTTAAGGGTTGTAATTAGGAAGGAAGAAGAAAAGCTATAGATGTAGCATATGAAGGAAACATGGGAGGATTGATTATTTCTTTGACATATCTTCTTGTAGAGTACCTTAAGTATGTATAGGTTTTAAACTACTAACTAATTTGCACACATATATTAACATAATAGGAATACGGTGACATAAACAAAGCAAATCTATAATTATCATCCATCTCCAGTGAAGTCAAGAAAACCATTTAGGCACCCTAGGCATTTGTGAAAATTTATCTATAATATGATGGATATTGTCCAACTGTACTTGAACCATCAGACAAATTAAAGCAGCCCATTTCTGGGATCTGTTCACATCCCATATGTTCTTTTAACCATAGATAGTCTATAGTCATGAGATTTTGGAGTGCTACAACTTGCACCCCTCCCAACTCCTGGTTGAGTTCCAACAGTACAGATCCGGTCAAATTCGTTGTCTCACTGTATGCACATGCCAGCCTAGACATCTCCCTCCTCATTCCTATAGCAAGTCCAGGAGACGGTGGGCTGGATGCAGCCACAACCGCAGCATCGTCCGGATCCCTGTGGAGGCTTTTTGATGATCATCCCCCGGCACAAGTCCTCCAGAGAGTGCTGATGCCGGAAGCTCCTCCTCATATCGTATCTTAGTTCATTTTCTGGGTATCCAAGCTAGGCCTTGATCTTCTGCATAGAAACAAACAGACCCTTTGCCCACACTTTGACATGCCCTCTATACCACTGTGCAGAACTCATTGGAGGTCAGCACACAGTAACTGCTTTTTTTTTTTTTTTAATTAAGAGAAAGGAATATTATCAGAAAAGAGTACCTCCATAGCTGATCATCTGACACCCTTTAAGTGATCAACATTAAGGATATTTAAAGCATGCGTTGATCTTTGATTTACCAATAGTTTTATCCTGTCAAGGAGTAATCCCCCTTTTCTTTCTTTCTTTCTTTTTTTTTTTTTTTTTTTAATTTTTAGTCTACACTTACATGAAGAATACTATGTTTACTACGCTCTCCCCTATATCAGGTCCCCCCTAACAACCACATTACGGTTACTGTCCATCAGCTTAGCAAAATGTTGTAGAGTCACTACTTGTCCTCTCTGTGTTGTGCAGCCCACCCTCCCCTTTCTCCCTCCCCCCCATGCATGCTAATCTTAATACCCCCCTTCTTCTTTCCCCCCATATCCCTCCCTGCCCACCCATCCTCCCCAGTTCCTTTCCCTTTGGTACCTGTTAGTCCATTTTTGGGTTCTGTAATTCCGCTGCTGTTTTGTTCCTTCAGTTTTTCCTTTGTTCCTATACTCCTCAGATGAGTGAAATCATTTGGTATTTCTCTTTCTCCGCTTGGCTTATTTTACTGAGCATAATACTCTCCAGCTCCATCCATGTTGCTGCAAATGGTTGGATTTTTCCACTTCTTATGGCTGAGTAGTATTCCATTGTGTATATGTACCACATCTTCTTTATCCATTCATCTACTGATGGACATTTAGGTTGCTTCCAATTCTTGGCTATTGTAAATAGTGCTGCGATAAACATAGGGGTGCATCTGTCTTTCTCAAACTTGATTGCTGCGTTCTTAGGGTAAATTCCGAGGAGTGGAATTCCTGGGTCAAATGGTAGGTCTGTTTTGAGCATTTTGATGAACCTCCATACTGCTTTCCACAATGGTTGAACTAATTTACATTCCCACCAGCAGTGTAGGAGGGTTCCCCGTTCTCCACAGCCTCGCCAACATTTGTTGTTGTTTGTCTTTTGGATGGCAGCTATCCTTACTGGTGTGAGGTGATACCTCATTGTAGTTTTAATTTGCATTTCTCTGATAATTAGCGATGTGGAGCATCTTTTCATGTGTCTGTTGGCCATCTGTATTTCTTTTTTAGAGAACTGTCTGTTCAGTTCCTCTGCCCATTTTTTAATTGGGTTATTTGTTTTTGGTTTGTTGAGGCGTGTGAGCTCTTTATATATTCTGGATGTCAAGCCTTTATCGGATCTGTCATTTTCAAATATATTCTCCCATACTGTAGGGTTTCTTTTTGTTCTATTGATGGTGTCTTTCACTGTACAGAAGCTTTTTAGTTTAATGTAGTCCCACTTGCTCATTTTTGCTGTTCTTTTCCTTGCCCGGGGAGATATGTTCAAGAAGAGGTCACTCATGTTTATGTCTAAGAGGTTTTTGCCTATGTTTTTTTCCAAGAGTTTAATGGTTTCATGACTTACATTCAGGTCTTTGATCCATCTTGAGTTTACCTTTATATATGGGGTTAGACAATGGTCCAGTTTCATTCTCCTACATTGTAGCTGTCCAGTTTTGCCAGCACCATCTATTGAAGAGACTGTCATTTTGCCATTGTATGTCCATGGCTCTTTTATCAGATATTAATTGACCATATATGTTTGGGTTAATTTCTGGAGTCTCTAATCTGTTCCACTGGTCTGTGGCTCTGTTCTTGTGCCAGTACCAAATTGTCTTGATTACTATGGCTTTGTAGTAGAGCTTGAAGTTGGGGAGTGAGATCCCCCCTACTTTATTCTTCTTTTTCAGGATTGCTTTGGCTATTTGTGGTCTTTGGTGTTTCCATATGAATTTTTGAATTATTTGTTCCAATTCATTGAAGAATGTTGCTGGTAATTTGAGAGGGATTGCATCAAATCTGTATATTGCTTTGGGCAGGATGGCCATTTTGACAATATTAATTCTTCCTAGCCATGAGCATGGGATGAGTTTCCATTTATTAGTGTCCCCATTAATTTATCTTAAGAGTGACTTGTAGTTTTCAGAGTATAAGTCTTTCACTTCTTTGGTTAGGTTTATTCCTGGGTATTTTATTCTTTTTGATGCAATGGTGAATGGAATTGTTTTCCTGATTTCTCTTTCTATTGATTCATTGTTACTGTATAGGAAAGCTACATATTTCTGTGTTAATTTTGTATCCTGCAACTTTACTGTATTCCGTTATCAGTTCTAGTAGTTTTGGAGTGGAGTCTTTAGGGTTTTTTATGTACAGTATCATATCATCTGCAAATAGTGACAGTTTAACTTCTTCTTTATCAATCTGGATTCCTTGTATTTCTTTGTTTTGTCTGATTGCCGTGGCTAGGACCTCCAGTACTATGTTAAATAACAGTGGGGAGAGTGGGCATCCCTGTCTGGTTCCCGATCTCAGAGGAAATGCTTTCAGCTTCTCACTGTTCAGTATAATGCTGGCTGTGGGTTTATCATATATGGCCTTTATTATGTTGAGGTACTTGCCCTCTATTCCCATTTTGCTGAGAGTTTTTATCATGAATGGATGTTGAATTTTGTCTTATGCTTTTTCAGCATCTATGGAGATGATCATGTGGTTTTTGTCTTTCTTTTTGTTGATGTGGTGGATGATGTTGGTGGATTTTCGAATGTTGTACCATCCTTGCATCCCTGGGATGAACCCCACTTGGTCATGGTGTATGATCCTTTTGATATACTGTTGAATTCTGTTTGCTAGTATTTTATTGAGTATTTTTGCATCTACATTCATCAGGGATATTGGTCTGTAGTTTTCTTTTTTGGTGGGGTCTTTGCCTTGTTTTGGTATTAGGGTGATGTTGGCTTCATAGAATGAGTTTGGGAGTATTCCCTCTTCTTCTATTTTGTGGAACACTTTAAGGAGAATGGGTATTATGTCTTCTCTGTGTGTCTGATAAAATTCCGAGGTAAATCCTTCCGGCCCCGGGGTTTTGTTCTTGGGTAGTTTTTTGATTACTGTTTCAATTTCTTTGCTTGTAATTGGTTTGTTTAACTTTTGTGTTTCTTCCTTGGTCAGTCTTGGGAGGTTGTATTTTTCTAGGAAGTTGTCCATTTCTTCTAGGTTTTCCAGCTTGTTGGCATATAGGTTTTCATAGTAGTCTTTAATAATTCTTTGTATTTCTGTGGAGTCTGTCGTGATTTTTCCATTCTCATTTCTGATTATGTTGATTTGTGTTGACTCTCTTTTTCTCTTAATAAGTTGGGCTAGAGGCTTATCTATTTTGTTTATTTTCTCAAAGAACCAGCTCTTGGTTTCGTTGATTTTTGCTATTGTTTTATTCTTCTCAATTTTGTTTATTTCTTCTCTGATCTTTATTATGTCCCTCCTTCTGCTGACTTTAGGCCTCATTTGTTCTTCTTTTTCCAGTTTTGATAATTGTGATGTTAGACTATTCATTTGGGATTGTTCTTCCTTCTTCAAGTGTGCCTGGATTGCTATATACTTTCCTCTCAAGACTGCTTTCGCTGCGTCCCACAGAAGTTGGGGCTTAGTGTTGTTGTTGTCATTTGTTTCTATATATTCCTTGATCTCTATTTTGATTTGTTCATTGATCCATTGATTATTTAGGAGCATGTTGTTAAGCCTCCATGTGTTTGTGAGCCTTTTTGTTTTTTTTGTAGAATTTATTTCTACTTTTATACCTTTGTGGTCTGAAAAATTGGTTGGTAGAATTTCAATATTTTGGAGTTTACTGAGGCTCTTTTTGTGAGCTAGTATATGGTCTATTCTGGAGAATGTTCCATGTGCACTTGAGAAGAATGTATATCCTGTTGCTTTTGAATGTAGAGTTCTATAGATGTCTATTAGGTCCATCTGTTCTAGGGTGTTGTTCAGTGCCTCTGTGTCCTTACTTATTTTCTGCCCGGTGGATCTATCCTTCGGGGTGAGTGGTGTGTTGAAGTCTCCTAAAATGAATGCATTGCAGTCTATTTCCCTCTTTAGTTCTGTTAGTATTTCTTTCACATATGCTGGTGCTCCTGTATTGGGTGCATATATATTTAGAATGGTTATATCCTCTTGTTGGACTGAGCCCTTTATCATTATGTAGTGGCCTTCTTTATCTCTTGTTACTTTCTTTGTTTTGAAGTCTATTTTGTCTGATATTAGTACTGCAACCCCTGCTTTCTTCTCACTGTTGTTTGCCTGAAGTATGTTTTTCCATCCCTTGACTTTTAGTCTATGCTTATCTTTGGGTTTAAGGTGAGTTTCTTGTAAGCAGCATATAGATGGGTCTTGCTTTTTTATCCATTCTATTACTCTGTGTCTTTTGATTGGTGCATCAAGTCCATTTACATTTAGGGTGACTATTGAGAGATATGTACTTATTGCCATTGCAGGCTTTTTAAGTCCATTTACATTTAGGGTGACTATTGAGAGATATGTACTTATTGCCATTGCAGGCTTTAGATTCTTGGTTACCAAAGGTTCAAGGTTAGCTTCTTTAGTATCTTACTGCCTAACTTAGCTCGCTTAATGAGCTGTTATATACACTGTCTGGAGATTCTTTTCTTCTCTCCCTTCTTATTCCTCCTCCTCCATTCTTCATATGTTGTGTTTTGTTCTGTGCTCTTTTTAGGGGTGCTCCCATCTAGAGCAGTCCCTGTAGGATGCCCTGTAGAGGTGGTTTGTGGGAAGCAAATTCCCTCAGCTTTTGCTTGTCTGGGAATTGTTTAATCCCACCATCATATTTAAATGATAGTCGGGCTGGATACAGTATCCTTGGTTCAAGGCCCTTCTGTTTCATTGCATTCAGTATATCATGCCATTCTCTTCTGGCCTGTAGGGTTTCTGTCGAGAAGTCTGATGTTAGCCTGATGGGTTTTCCTTTATAGGTGACCTTTTTCTCTCTAGCTGCCTTTAAAACTCTTTCCTTGTCCTTGATCCTTGCCATTGTAATTACTATGTGTCTTGGTGTTGTCCTCCTTGGATCCTTTCTGTTGGGGGTTCTGTGTAATTCCATGGTCTGTTCAATTATTTCCTCCCCCAGTTTGGGGACGTTTTCAGCAATTATTTCTTCAAAGAGACTTTCCCTTTTCCTCTTTCTTCTTCTTCTGATATCCCTATAATACAAATATTATTCCTTTTGGCTTGGTCACATAGTTCTCTTAGTGTTGTTTCATTCCTGGAGATCCTTTTATCTCACTCTATATCAGCTTCTATACGTTCCTGTTCTCTGGCTTCTATTCCTTCAATGGCCTCTTGCATCTTATCCATTCTGCTTATAAATCCTTACAGGGATTGTTTCACTTCTGTGATCTCCTTCCTGACATCTGTGATCTCCCTCCGGACTTCATCCCACTGCTCTTGCATTTTTCTCTGCATCTCATCCCATTGCTCTTGCATTTTTCTCTGCATCTCTGTCAGCATGTTCATGATTTTCATTTTGAATTATTTTTCAGGAGGACTGGTTAGGTCTGTCTCCCTCTCAGGTGTTGTCTCTGTGATCTTTGTCTGCCTGTAGTTTTGCCTTTTCATGGTGATAGAGATAGTTTGCAGAGCTGGTACAAGTGACGGCTGGAAGAGCTTCCCTTCTTGTTGGTTTGTGGCCTTCTCCTGGGAGAATAGCGACCTCTAGTGGCTTGTGCTGGGCAGCTGTGTGCAGACAGGGCTTCTGCTTCCTGCCCGGTTGCTATGGGGTTTATCTCCATTTTTTCTGTGGGCGGGGCCTGGCTGGGGCTGCTCCTCCAAAATGGTGGAGTCCGGTTGGAGGGGTACGGCTGGGAGGCTATTTATCTCCGTAAGGGGCCTCTGTGCTCCCTGTTGCCCAGGGGGTTTGAGTGCCCAGAGATCCCCAGATTCCCTGTCCTGTCCCTTTAAGACTTCCAAAAAGCACTCTCCAAACCAAAACAACAACAGCAACAATGAGAGAGGGAACAGAAAAAAAAAAAAAAAAGGAAAAAACACGCGATTTTTTTTTTGTCCTCAGTCGCCGGTCCCAGGCACCCGCTCACTGGTCCTGCTGCCCTGTCTCCCTAGCACCAGGGTCCCTGTCCCTTCAAGGCTTCTAAAAAGCACCCGCCCACCAGTCCCGCAGGGAAAAACGCACGATATTCTTTGTCCTCAGGCGCCGGTCCCAGCCACCCGCTCACCAGTCCCGCCACCCTGCCTCCCTAGCACTGGGGTCCCTGTCCCTTTAAGGCTTCCAAAAAGCACTCGCCAAAAAGAGAAAAAAAAAGGGGAAAAACGCACGATTTCCTCTGTCCTCAGGTGCCGGTCTCAGGCACCCGCCCACCGGTCCTGCTGCTCTGCCTCCCTAGCACCAGGGTCCCTGTCCCTTTAAGGCTTCCAAAAAGCACTCGCCAAAAAGAGAGAAAAAAAAGGGGGGGGGAGAAACGCACGATTTCCTTCGTCCTCAGGCACCGGTCCCAGGCACCCGCTCACCAGTCCCGCCGCCCTGCCTCCCTAGCACCGGGGTCCCTGTCCCTTCAAGGCTTCCAAAAAGCACTCGCCAAAAAGAGAAAGAAAAAAAAAAAAGGGAAAAACGCGCGATTTCCTTCATCCTCAGGCGCCAGTCTCAGGCACCCGCCCACCGGTCCCGCAGGGAAAAATGCGGGATATTCTTTGTCCTCAGGTGCCAGTCCCAGGCACCAGCTCACCGGTCCCGCCACCCTGCCTCCCTAGCAATGGGGTCCCTGTCCCTTTAAGGCTTCCAAAAAGCACTCGCCAAAAAAAAAAAACCGCTCTGGTTTCTTTCCATCCGCCGGGAGCCGGGGGGAGGGGTGCTCGGGTCCCGCCGGGCCGGGGCTTGTATCTTACCCCCTTCGCAAGGCGCTGGGTTCTTGCAGGTGTGGATGTGGTCTGGATGTTGTCCTGTGTCCTGTGGTCTCTATTTTAGGAAGATTTTTCTTTGTTATATTTTCATAGCTCTATGTGTTTTTGGGAGGAGATTTCCACTGCTCTACTCACGCCGCCATCCTGGCTCCAGAACAAGATATTTTTTAAAGACAAGTATTTTGCTCGCTTGTGTCAAAGCTTTGAAAAAGAACTTCTTTTGGCCTTTGACCTGTTGGAATCCAAAAATGATGTAGGATTAGATTAGATATAAGCTAGTTAAGTTATGGTATGAGGTGTTCATGACCTCTAAGATGAAATTGTTTTAAAATCAGATTATTAAGAAAGAATACAGATAATAAGAAGCTGTATGTGTCCCATTTAACTTTTGTTCTGTCAAAGACTTTTAGAACTACAGCACTTCCATTACTATAACATTTGCCAGAATTCTGATCCACTGTGTGGTCTTACAATTTATGAATTTTCATATAGTCATAGAAAACTAAAAAAAAAAAAAATCACCAAAGAGCATTAAAGTTTTTTTATTTAAATATAAGTCTTTCTCCTATTCTTTTCCACACCTCTGAAAGGGTGTTAGGTGTTCACTTTGGAACCTTCCATGTGCAGCTCAATTTACCAACAATCCTTAGGAAGTCCCTTGGGCATGCAGCAGCTTCAGATTGCCTTTCTCTGTCCTTAGAGAAAATAGAGCTACTATGTTCTAAGATGCCTGAAGACTTGATTTGGAACCAGTATTTATTTCAGTGCTCTGAAATTTTTTTTAAAAAGGGCTTTGTTCCACCTAGTTTGCAGAGGGAATATTATGCAGTGGGCACTAAAAAAAATTTCCAGACAAATCTATAAGTCATTTAGAAAATCTCTTAGGATAAATAGGTTATATACCTGTCACCATGCTTTAAAACATTCCTGTCAAACCACAGAGAGTTCTGTATGAGCTCTTTGAAGACTTTCAGTCATGAGACCACATATGTGATGAAAGTGTTTTGAAAGCTGTAAAATGGCACACGGATACACTATGGCACAGTTACTTCTTTTATCACTGTTACTACCAGGGAGAAACAAGTTGAGAGAAGAGTGATGTTCTGAACATTCAACTTTTGATGACCTCATGTTCTTTCCCTTAATTTCTAAGCTTTTATTGTTTGAGTATATTAAAGGAGTGCCATTGGCTGGATTTTTTGCTCTCAAATATTGAATAAGTATTTACTAAACATATGTGCCAGGTACTTCCAGGTGCAAGAAACAGAAGGTCTGTTACCAAAGCCCACATGACTCCCACCTTCAGGATGTCTGAAATCTAGAGAGGAAGACAAATGTTTAACAAAGAATAAAACAGATATTATAATGACTACTTTGTCTACCACAAAGGGAAAATAGGGTGTTCAAGAAGAGTTACTAACTTGGGGTTCGGGAGACTTTTTTCTGAAGAAGTGATACTTAATGTACGGTGAAAGTCAGATGAGCCTGAACATGGTGATCATGACATAATTTCTCTGCTGTGTGACTTTTGCATGAAATGGAAGCATCTTTTTTTCTGATTGTCTTGATGTCAAAGTTTCAGAGTACCTTGATCAAGCCAAATCATACCTTGAGAAAGCAGACCAGAGAGAGCCTACTTTTATATATGGAAAGTTTAAAGTATATAGAGTAGTTGAATGATTTACCTACGGTTGGTCACTGATTCATTCATTCAAATACGAGTACCTGCTGTGTGCCAGCACCTGTGCTTAGTGACGCAAGTCATGGTGACAGCAGATTTAAGAATAAGTGCATTACTGATATTGTGCTTTTCAAGCCATTTCACTAGTAGAATAGGGGTAATCCCACTTAAGGAATAAACAGTACAGTGTACTGAGTAAACAGTGGTAATACTGTATATTTCTGACTCAGTATTTATGTGATTGTTTTAAACTGAAGTCCCATCTTGTGGTTTCAGATTCCAGGGGGTGGGTACCAGTTTAGTTCAAGGAATCCTCAAATCCATTTTCAGGTATGTGTTTTTCAAATAAGAGATGATAAAGAGTTCCAGTCACTATCGGGGAGTGGTCCAACTTTTTTACGATCTCAGTTCTCATAGTGAAAAGGGATGGGTGCCACAAAGCTAAATGACAAATGGCTTGACAGGTCAGATTAGTTACACATATTATTAGCAGTCAGTGGTAAAACATATATCCTCTGTGATTTTTGGTGAGCAGTCTAGTCCTGGAGTTCAGCAAAAGTAACTAAAGCTTGAGATTCACATTATACTTTGGTGTTAATTTTATCATGATACCTAATTGTGTAATTTTACTTAACAAACTTTAAATTTTAAAAGAATTGGCAGATTTTACCTATATGTTGTTCTTTTAGGATGTGCCACATCCACAGGTTAATTGATTCAAAGATGCAGACCACTGGTATTTTCTTTACTTTCTTCTACTACTGTCTTTTGTGCTGTGTGCAATTTTCAGGTGTTTAAATCAGATTGGTGCCACATATATGTATTTTTTAAGATGGTGTTTTATAACAGTTCCTACTGAAAGCCTGGGAGGGAAAATATTTCTTCTTAACCTAATAGGAACAATTAGGTGCTAGGTTGGTTTACTTGTGTTGTTTCTTATGAATCTTCTCATGGGTTTGCCCTGTGTACTGTGGTTTTTGATAAGCTAACCTGCACATTTTATCTCACTTTTAAGATACTGAGAGTTAGAAAGGTGGAAATATACCTCACCTCATGTAAGCTGTTGAAACCAATACAATCTCAGATATAATAAAAGAACGAGGTGAGTCAAAGGTGTAGCTTACCTCAGTCTTGTCATTATGCAACTAGTTTAGAATGTTTTTGACATTATCATTTCCCTATGCTTCCTCACCCTTCACCCTTCACCCTTCAACTGGTAAGCATTGCCTTTTGTAAATCTTATTTCAAGTTACTTTAACATCCACTACTTTGACATGAAATCTTATTGGGTATCTTACAAGTTGGGAGTTACATTTTAGTTAAACAAGATTTAGGGAGCACGTCTCACTTAGAAAGCTAATTTATATAGTATCTGAAAGAAGTTCTAGGCCAGAGGATATAATTTATTAGATATGATCATCTACTGACTAAATGTCAGACTGCCCCCCACACTGTAAATCACTGGCACAAGAGGAAGGATGAGAAATGAGTTTGGGGGTTATAAAATTTAAGGACAAAAGATTTCTGAGTATGAGAGAAACTACTATTGTCAGGGAAGTAGCAAGATGGTAAGAAATGACAGTGGAATTAGTGAAAATCTCTTGGAGCCAGATGGGAAAGTACTAGAGAATACCCTTTCTTCTACTCCCCAGCCCCCATGCTCAGTATTCCACAGTGGTGTGTGGTCACCACCTTTCTTGTCAAAAGTTTACAAATGCTCCATATATCAGCCTTGATATTCTGTAGGAATATTGCCCAGGTATTGAAATTAACCAGAAAAAAAAAAATTATTGACTTTAGGTATTCACTCTTCAGGTGAATTCAGGATCACTTGGCCCCCCCAATGTGTCTGTTTCTGTGATTACTGGTAATTAATTTCCAGTCATTAAGTGCTTTAGAACTTCCCGTGTTAAGGTTGTGTTTGGTAGCATTTTTTCTAACACACACAGAGAGTTAGGTCTGGATATAGTATTTCACTAATTGAGTTGCTTCAGTAGGAAAGAATCTAGATTTAAATCTCTTAGGTTACCAAGTAATATAACTACTAATAGGTGAACATTCTGGTCCATGCTATATTGAGACCAATTTTCATGGGTAGTTTATAAAAATCCATCCTGGTGTTTTGTAAGTATTAAGTGTTGGATCATATTCAGAATTATAAAATGTTTACACTGTACTGAGCCTTAAGGTGCCTCTAGTGCAGCATTTTCAAAAGTTTCTCTGTAATACTAATTAATCAGGATGTGAATAAGTATAATAAGAAGAAAGGATTTTGTAGTCAGATAAATTTGAGGAATGCTTGATTAAAAGAATTTGCTTAAAGATTCTGAAACCTTTAATATGCTTTTATGCATTGTGATTGTTCAAAGGAGGTATGTTTAATCATTTTTTAAACTAATTTTACTAGCAAACCTCTTTGGGGGAAGGCCTAATGCTGTACAGAACCTACTTTGAAAATGACTTTTGTATGGTCTCCACCCCCTTACCTTTCAGAGGAGGCCGAGAGATGGGCCCAGCAGTTTGGGGTAGAGGCTTTGTGGCATTCCGGGAACTGGGGAGTACATCAACCTCCCTATCCAAAATGGCCTAAGAGATGTTTCCACAAGGAAGATCAGCAGAGGGCCAGGCCTCTGAAAGGACCGCAATTTCCAACACTGAAAAAGAGAAAGGAAGTGTTTGTAAAAACGTGCACTGATTGCTTGGTGCTCAGTCTCTGAAGCAAGCAAGACCCCCGTGTGGAATGTTGATTCAGGAGAGCAAAGAGAAGGAGAAGGGAATGTTTTTGAGGAAAGAGAAAGAGGAGGGTACAGAATAGGCAGAAAGGACCCAGTGTGGGCAGGAAAAGCACCCAGACCCTTGACAGATCTTATTCACCACAACACTACGTTAAGGTACGAATAGGAGTATTGAGCACCTTGGCCTCAGTGGCATTAGGAAATCCTGGCAGTTAATTATTTAAATTACTTAAATGACATGAAATTTCTTTAATGTAGCCAACTCAAGCTTTTATCTGATATTGGGCATAGTTCACATATAGCATCAAACCCTTATTTTAGAGTTACTTTAGCCTCTTCCCATATAAAACTTTTCTCCATAATAGATCAGTAATACAGAGCTTGAGACGTAGGCCTTTCCCCACCATCTAGCAGTGGTGCCAGTGAGCCATGAAAGGACATGGACAAGGCCATGTGCTGAGGGCAGTGAACGGGCATGGGCAAAGAGAGGTGGGGAGGTAGACTGGATAGGGGAACAGATCACCAAGTGTTAACGTTCACTCTAAAATGAGTGCATTTTCAGTGTGTGGAGTTGAAAGTAATTGCTTGTTTCATAATTAAATAGTCCAGGTAGTGCCAATACTGTAATGAAGATATCAAGCCTCTTGACATGTGTGCATCCAATGGCCACAAGGTAATATTAACAGTGAGATAGTTTGACAGAGACAATACAAACATGCTTAAGAAATTCAGAGTAAGGGAAAAGAGCCTTTGCTTAAGTTCTGGCTTTTCTGCACTCGAATTATGAGCCTCAGTTTCTCTTAAAGTGGGGGTGGTAGTATAGGTCATAGAGTTCTGGTAACAATGAAAAGTGGTAGCCTGAAAGCACCCAAACAGTTCTGTCATACTAACTTATAAGGTTGCCCAGGGAGTTCTGTAAAGAAGTCATTTCTTTGATCAAATTTAAATAATATCTGAAAGGAACTTTGAGCTGAAGTTTGGAGAGTAGAGCAGGCAGCAGGAAACCTTTGGGAAAGACAAGAGATTACGTTCCTTGACAGGTTGAAGGAAGAGCCTCATTCCTTTGAAGGAGTCTTCTGATAAGAGGAGGTATTGGGGGGAGCTTAGCACTCATGTTCTATAAGCAGAAAGGACTGTGGGGGATGGGCCAGTGCAGAGGCAAGTGAGCAGCATGGCATCTGGCCAGCTGGCCTAAGTCCCCTGAACGGTGAGTCTCCTTGTGTCAGTAGTGACAAGAAGGAGATAGTGCTCCTTACCACGTGCTGGTCAACAGCTATGAGGAGTGTCATACTAGAGGTAGGAACCAGACAACTAAGGAAAAACTTTGGTAATTCAGGAATAGCTTGTGATGTTTTCTTAGGTAAAGTAAACAAATATTACTTAAAGATGTCAGCAAAAAAGCTCAATAAATAGCATAATTATAGTATCCATGTGCACACAGAGAAATCTTTCTTGAGCTACATTTCCATCTGTAAGTAATTTTTATCTTATTAGTAGCATCTATATGAAAAATAGGAGAAAAATGTGTTGAATTTATTCCTCTTGTGTACCATATGCAAATTGTCAGCTGTATTTTAAATGAGCACTGTGTATAAATTGTTGACAAGTGAAAGAATAGAAGGAGTCTAAGTGGAGAGACTCTAAACGGACTTAGTTTTTCAGGCCCTGTGTGTCTGTGGTTATACCAGTAAGGAAAAGCTCTGTCATTCTTGGCCTGGAACTGTCACTGAGAGAAATGGAGAGGATCTCTTTTTATTCTGTTTCTTTCTTGAAGCTTCTAGCATCTGGCAATAGTGACACTTAATCTTTCATTCTTTGGTGTCATGGTGAACCTGATATTTTAGCCATCGGAGCTTTTTGGATTTCATTTCTTCCTGGGCTTCTTTTTTTAAGGACAATTTATGTTGTATAATATAGCATTCTTTAAAACAGTGAAAAATCCTTGTTAGTTTTTCATAGGTTAGAGTAGGATAATCAGTTATGAGCAATTTCTAATTATTTCTTCAATCCCTTATTTTACCTTAAAATAATCATTTTATTATCTTCTAATAGAAAGTGATACTTAGAAAGACCAAGTCAGTATTACTTAAAATTGGAAACAATAACCAGAAATAGCTTAATATGATTGTATCACAGGATTGATCTCCAGACATCCTGACTTGCTTGTTTTTTACCTTCCCCTTGACTGACACTGGGGGCCTCACACGCTTCAGTACTTGCCTTCCGATTGCCCAGCTATCTGTGGTTCTTGGAATGTTTTTGGTACCAAGGAGCAAACCCTCTCTACACATCAGGTTACTCTCCTTCATCCTGACGTTATTTTAGCACCCTACAAGAAAGAGAAGCCAAAAATGCCGTGTGAAATACTGAATAGAAACTCTAAATGGACTAAGTCCTGGTATACTGAGAACATTCTTCTTGCAAAATCAGAAATAAACTTTGACGCATAAGGTGTAGTTACACTGTGTTTTAAAAAGCCTCAGCAGAAACATTGTATGCTCAGTTTTTTCATAGAAGAAATTCCTAATATATTACTTAAAGCGTCTAGAAATAAGAGGGATGAAATTTAAATGTCCTAGCAGATTTTCTGTAATAGTAGTGGGATTATTCTGCCAGAATATTGAATTAGAGTGCTTTGCTTTTGTAATATAAAAGCCTGTGTGATTTGTCTGATTTTTCTCAAACTATTCAAATTCAGTTAGACAATATCCATTATATTACTGATAAATTTTCACAAATGCCTAGGGTACCTAACTGGTTTTCTTGGTTTCACTGGATATGGCTGGTAATTGTAGGTCTGCTTTTGTTATGTATCTGTATTCCTATTCTGTTAATGTGTGTACGCAATTTAATTAATAGTTTGTTAAAACCTATACATGCTTATGTTACTCTACAAGAAGTTATGTCAGAGAAATAATCAATCTTCCCATGTTTTCTTCTGTCTGCTACTTCTATAGCTTTTCTTCTTCCTTCCTAATTACAACCCTTTAGTAGAATTCGTGCCTCATATCTAAAATTACCGAGTATCATAATTCCTCCAGGTGGTAAAGATACCTCGAGACAAGTGCTGGGCATAGAAGCCACAGGGCATAAATCTGCAAAGAAGTAAAAAGCTAACCTTTTCAAACAATATGGCTTCTCTCTCACTTACCAACTTTACATTTCCCTGTATGGCCCCGGAAGATGGCTGGTTAGCCAGAGACGACGGGTAAGATTCCTCAAGGGAGGAACAACCTAAGACAGGCACAGTCGCAGGGGGGCCATCACATGAGAAATTGGGGATCAACAGAGATGAGGCTTAGAACCTCACCCCCCCTGTTTTGAGAGAAATCTTCTGCATCCGTGGATGTTTTGTTGCCCTTGTCTAGCTTGGATTAATACTTAGTCTATAGGCACAGACCTGATCATCTACATTTGCCTTCTTACAGCACTAAATTATGTTTTCTACCTTTATCTTGCATCTACCTACCACTTCAGCATTTTATTTAAAAAAATAAATACGGGAGAAATGTGGGATTCACATATAAATCAAGCATAAAAATCAAACGAATAATCATATCTGACTTGATTGTTTATAGTTCATGATGTGTGATCAAAACCGAAAGTTTCTGTGATGACTGCCCTTGCACTGTTCACCATGTAAGAACTTATTCACTATGTAAGAATTTGTTCACCATGTAAGAACTTGTTCGTTATGCTTCAGAAGATTGGAGACTGTTGAGAATTAGGCTTGGGGTTGATTAATGACTGTGCATTGAGTCCCCTATACAGAATTTTATTGTTGTTAACAACAATTCGATCAATAAATATGAGAGAAAAAAAAAAGCCTGTATGATCCCATTACAATAGTAAGGTGTTTGGTGTTAATGTTTAATTTAATAATGTAGTTTTCTTCTGCACTATCTGCTCAACAGCTGTGTGACCTTAAACAAGTTTGCAAAATGAACTTAGTGATATCTGCTCCTATCTCTCTCAGTAATTTCTTGATTAAGACATGAGATAACATACATGAAAGTACTTGAGAGGTAAAAGTGCTGTATAAAGTCATGGTCTTGAGTGTTCTCTTCTGTCAACTTTCAACTTCTTTGTCTTACACATAAATGTCTACTGCATTTCATTTAAATGGCTGAATTCTTCCAAACCACCTAAATTCGAATCAGTGCTAAGAGGTGACTTGTGTCTTCTTCCTCACATTTATTTTCCCAGCTCACAGCTTAAACTGGAAAGAAAAGTGTTTAAGGTTTACACTCACTTTTTCTTTTATCCTTAGTCATTTTGGTAAATGTTTATTGCTGTCTCCCCCCCCCACCTCCGTTTGCATAAATTTCATGTAACAGTTCAACAAGTGACTAATGTAGATTGGGCTAGCTTTGTCCCTGAGTCGTTTTATTATGAAACACTTAAAGTTGAACATTTCTATGTAAAAATGAGAAAATAATTGAAAACAGTTTATACTTTCTGATCTGATGGTTTTTGTGACTAACTCATCAGGCAACAATGAAGGAAATTGCTGAAAATTCACAAAGTTAGACAAAAATCAGTGTGAAAAAATAAAATCTAAATAAATCACAACCACTTTTACTTTTATTCCCTCCCTGCCTTCCTACCAAACTCTAGTTTCTTAGTAATTGGTGTTTGATTGAAAAGAAATAAAGATCTGGCTTCTAATCCTTTTTCTGTCAGGCTATGACCTTGGGCAAGTCACATTACCTCTGTGCTTAAGCTTTCTCATTTCCAAAATGGGAGTAATAATACTTTTTGTCCTACATACCTCTCTGGACAATTGTAGGTTAAATGAGTTTATAAATAGAAATGGGTTGCAACCAAAAAAATTAAAGTGAAGGGTAGTTATATATATATATACATATAGATATAAGTATATCAGGCATAGGTGTATATTACATCCTGACAGTCCTTATCTGACATCTCATGTCTGAATGGCACAAGACTGAAGAGTGAAGAAGCCTTCCTTGATTTTGCCAGAGAGGATGGAAAGGGGTTTCTTGTTAGCTTTGGGAGCTGAGAGTTGGAAGGTACATTGTCAGTGTTTGGATATCTGAACTGAATGGAACACAGTTCCTATAGAAAAAATGTTTGGCAGGTGGGTTTCCAGACTAGCCAATTTTAAAAAAATAATTTAATCATAAACAGTTCATTGTGATCCAGTTTCTGTAAAACTGTAACAAAGCTCATTTGTAGTATGGGGATCAGTTTGGTGTTTGAAATGTTCTGGAGGATTTAACCTTGGTCTGGATGACAGTGAATTCATTTCTTTTCTGGCTTCCCTACTTACTTGATAATTTTCCTGGGGCTGTTGGTGGTTTACTAAAACCAGATACGAAAATTTCATCAGTTCCTACTTTGGTCCCCTGGTCCTTTGACTAAAAGTCTGAAACCAGTTTTCTTTGCCCCCAGGTAAAGGGTGAGAAGCCCTCTTGAATAATCACCTTACAAGTTAGGTAAGATGGGTATGATGGACTCTGAGCCTCAGGGAGGCTAAGGGACATACTCGGGTCACGTGGTTAGTTTCAAGAGGAGGACGTGAACCTCAGTTTTCTTACATGTAATTCAAGGCTCTTTTCATGACACCTTCATGTCTCAAGGCAATAGTAGTATATTGAATTTATTTTGAGTTGTAGTTTTCAGTTGGGAATAAGAATGTTTTCATCAAGCCTCAGTTATAAGTAGGCTTATGCTTTTATACATCTTATTATAAATCTCCCAAATTCTGGGACATTTAGTCGACATGAAAAGTGACTTCATACTGATTTGACATGCATAAGGGTGTCAAAATAAAATGAAATAAAGTAAAAATGATTGTGATTTATTTAGATTCTATAACATTTAACATGTTAGTGTTAAAGAGCTACTTGAGGAAAAGAATGTTAGCATATGGAACTGTTATATTAGAGAGAAGGGAAACTTTAGAGGAGCCAGTATTATTGACCCTTCTAAAACTTCCTGTGTGGTATATTTTTAAAGTAGGAATGGTATGAATATGAAGGAATTTTAAGGATTTGAAATAAAATAAGAAATAAATCTTTTTTCTAGTTTTAACAAAATGCTTTATGTTTATTAAAATATTCAGTCCTTTCCATAATAATTAAGCCTAGCAGATATTTTTCTAGTGATTGCTATGTACCAGGCAATATTCTAAGTTACATTTAGTTAACACAGGTTGAGTAACTTTTTTCTTCTTGCCAAGTTTGCCTACAGATTTGTTCATGACCAGTTTTTAGAAGCAGTGTGAGAGAAGTCTGCCCATGGAAAAAGGCAGTGATATGGTCACTATGTGGCATTTTGTGGAACATGTGAAGAATGTCTCACAGAGGTAGTGGAAGGAGGATTGCAGTTGGAATCAGAATGAGTCTCATCTTTGTCCCCCACCCTGTCTAATTGTGTGACATTGGGCCTGACTATTGTGAGGATTAGATGAGATAATGTAGGTAAACTACCTCATGCAATCACAGGACGTGAGGCTTTGCATAGTAGGCCTTTAGGAAATATTGCTTCTTTGAATCTCCATGCACAAGGTTGTTGTGAAATAAAATTGGAAAGTAATATGAAAGCTGATATATAGTATTTAAAATATCACCCCAATATAAGATGGTATTTTTTCAGTGGCTTCTGCCTTCTTTAGCACCTTTGAGTAAAATGTAGGGGGGAATCAAGTAAAATAGGTCATGACTAGATGATCTGGATTTTACAGGGTGGCTACCAAGTGTGGAAATGTAGATGAACACACAATAAATGGCTTAATGCTGTAATGTTACACTGCATTGTGAAATAGTATCACTTATGTTTTCAGGTGTTTGGCTTGAGGAAGTTAATCTCTCTGAAAGTTAATCAAATTACATAAATTATTTTAAAACATGCTCTATAAACTATGAAGCACCTAACTGCTTTTTGTTTTGTGTATTCTGTTAATTTTCCTGCGAAACAACAGCTTTTTGATTCGGCTAGTGATGGGTAGAATTCATTTTCCTTTAGTCAGGAAACCTTTCTCATAGGAGATGAATTGGAAGGTGAAAGGCAACTTGATAGCTTAGCAGTGGGAAGTAGTGTCAAATATGAGGAAGCCATATTAATCATAGAGCAGCATCAGAGAGTGATAGGCGGCCAGCCGGGAGGAAAGGAACAGGTGAAGGACAAGGAGCACTAACAGCCTGTTCGCGTGCTGGTCGTCCCGTAGTCTGCGTTGTGTGGGGAGAGGCGTGATACCTGCGGGAACGGTCCAGCCTCATCTTCACGGGTTGCCCTCATTCTTTGCTGTAGATTTGTGGTGTGGTATGAAGATGAGGGATTATTTGAAGGCACACTTACTATTTATTAGGATCCTCATGGTGCACTTAGAAACAGCAGAAGTTAGCCTATGAATATAGACAATTATGTAGTACTCCCAAAATAGATATTTTGCCTTTTTTTTTTAAGTTCCTAGTCATCTTAAGTAGGTTTTCTGATGGATACTTGTGGCTCCAGGGAAAGCGTGATCCCGGCCCAGATGAATAAAGTTGTGAAACCCGTGAAGCGGAAAGAACTCTAGGGAAAGGGTAAAGTGGGAGAATCCCGTTTATTGGCCACAAGAGGCCCGGCTCCGTTTGTGCCTCCCAGGCAGCCGCTCGCACTCCCTGTGCCCTCCCGCCCTGGTGCACTCACCTCTCTCCCCCACACCCTGTCGGGGGGGGGAACTGCGAGTTTGGAGCCCCGGCGACCCGACAGGCACCAGACCAAATAGCAGCAGAGGGGAGGGCAAAACAGCTTCTCTCCACCCCTTGTCTTGGAGGCTGCGGGAAGAAACACCTGTTAATATGGAAATGGACTAAGGCCAGGCAAGGGATTCTGGAAATATTGCAATTTTACCCCACAATACTTAGGAACAGAAGGAAGGAAACAACTAGCGTTTCCCTTTTTCGCAATTACAACAGAAGTGGCAAGTTTATTCTTTTGGTTATTTAGGTCCTCCACTTCATGGTGGGTGGGAATCCAGGACCCAGGGAAAACATGGAATTAGAAGAGGAGCTCCTAGAGCCTCTCCTTGGCCACCTGTAGCTGGGCCACTTACCAGGGTACCAGTTGCTGACGGCTGATCTTCATGGTCCAGAATGCTCAGAAAGAAAAGGCTTCCAGAAGCTTGGCTCTGCCCATTCTCCTCTCCAGGCTTTGCCTTCTTCAGGAAAGGTACTGCCAAGTATGTGTGTCCGTCCTCCCTCTGTCTCCCTTCCACACACGCTCTCACACAAAGACTAGAGCAAGAAATATTTCTTTGATTGTTTAGATTCTATTGGAAGATGCTTCTTTACCACCAGATAAACTTCTGTATCACCAGCCACTGCTGAGTTGTATAGAAAAGAGAAGCTTATCTAAATATACATAAGAAAACTAGATCCTCAATAGTTAGGACTTTCCTAGGAACCTTGAATTTGATGGAGATAACACAGAATAAGCAGGTAGGGAAGGGAATATTATGTAGGCTTTGTGCATTGAGTTGCAAAGTCAATGTTAAAGCAAAGGAACTATGAAAGAAATATGCTAGAGAGATGGGAATAGTTTAGATGTGGAAAACAAAATGACTGGAACTCTTTTATATGAAACACAATGTTTCTTATGTTAGAAATTCAAGTGTTGGAAACAGTTTTCTCAGTTCTGCCTGCCCCACATCTTTGAGGAGGTGAGAGCAAGAAAGGGTAGAACCTAATCCTTGACAGGAATCCACATACATCTGAGCAATTTCTCCGTGACTATTAGTGTGCCAGTGTCAAAACCAACCTGAAAATCAGTTTGGTTGTTCAAAGGTCTCTTTAATTATGCAGTTAGAATATATCACTTGATAAACATTACCTGGTTTATCGTTTCAGAAACTGTTGGAAGAATTTTTGATATCACTGATCGATAGAGTTAATTTCCATATAACATTTATTTGTGGACCACTTACAAATTTAAGCTGCCCTTCTTAAGAACATAGCATCTATATTACCAACTCATGATTCTGGTAAATGGCTGCAAAAAAAATTCTTTGTGTGAATACTAGATATGATTGAAAAGGCCTTTTGATAGGCTCTTGGGAATTTATGCATTATCAGCTGCATTTAAAAGGAAGAAGAAAGGACACATTGGAGGGGTGGAAGACAAGGTCTCTCTTTCCAGACTGCATATTGTGCTTCATGGCAATTGGTTCCATGTAGTTTCATGCTTTCAACCCCTGTGCTTTTGTTACCATGACTTGGCTGTCTGACATTCATAAGTTATGTGGCAATAAAAATAGAGCAGTTTTTAGTGCTTAGTACTGTACTAGGTACTATATACACATTAACATGTGTCCTCAGAACAACTGGGTACAGTAGATAGTATAACATGCTTGTGTAGACCAGGAAGCTAAGGCTGACAGAGTTATGTGAATTGCCTGAGGTTATACACTTGTCAACAATCCAGAGGATATTATTCAGTCCTTTCTTACTTGACTTCTCTGCTATTGATAACTCCCTCTTTTCTGGATTGCTGTGTTCCTTTAACTTTCTTGATGACATGTCTGATTTTCCTTTGAGTTTCTGGCACTTCATAGTCTCCTTGGTGGCCTGGACTTCATCTCTCTACCCATTAAATCTTGATATTCCCACTGTTCTTTGACTCTTTTCTCGCAATGCGCTCTCTTTTTCTTAGAGATGACATCTCTGGTTATAACGAATTACTGTCTTTATGCCAGAGTCCCGAATCCTTTTTTCTAGTCCAGAGTGCTCATCTGAGATCACACACATGAATTCAGTCATCTATTCGACATGTCCACATAAGTTATGCTGCTTAAATTCAGTGTATTCTAGAGAGAGGTTTTCCCCTTGATTTCCTTCTGGGATTAGTCTCTTAGTAAATGGCAGTATCATCCACCAGTTTCCCACCTCCAAAACCTGGTTATCATCTTACTCCTCCTGGCCACTCATACCTTGCATCCCATCTCCAGATTTTCCTGGTTATTGTATTAGTTCACCTCCTCATCCCCATTTTCACACTCTAAAGTCCCCTGTGGCAAGTTAGTTGTACAAAGTTTTGCTCTCTTCTAACATGTTTTCTGCCTGGTGCCTCCTTGAGGTCTGAGCCTGAGCCGCTAGAGTTTGTCATCTGGGTGGAAGAGGCAGTTCTCTATTTCTTCTTGAGTGAGTTTTGGTATTTTATAAGTACCACTACCAAGTAATTTGCCTATTTCAGCTATTTTGTCAAATTCACGAGTTTAGAGCTGTTTATTGTATTTCCTTATCCATTTAATGTCTTTAGGAATATAGTGATATGCCCTCTTTTGGGTAATTTGCTCTTGTTTTCTTTGGTTAGCTTGGCAGAGTTCTTTCAGGTTTATTGATTTTTTTTTCCCTGCAAAGAACTAGCTTTTGATTTTACTGATTTTGTTGTCTACGTTCACTGATTTCTATTCTGTTCTTTAGTATTTCCTTCTATATTTAGCTTCTGTTTTATTTGCTTTTCTCTTTCTAGAGTTTTAAGATGGGAGCTTAGATTATTCATTGGAGTTTTCTTTCTACTATGATTTAGTGCCTTAATTTCTGTGTAAGAATCCTGTAAATTTATGTTCTATTTCTATTTTCACACAATTCATATTATTTTCTCTTTGTCCTTGAAATGTCTTTATTGACCCATGGGTTACCTTGAGGTGTATTTAATTTCCACACTTGAGGTCCTATTTTTTTTAACTGTTTTGTTACTGATTTTAAGTTTACTACCCTCTTATCAGAAAACATTTTCTGTGAATTGAAATTTTTTCACTTGTTAAGATTAGTTTTATGACCCGGTATATGATCTCACAGTATATGTCATAATGCACACTTGAGAAGAGTGTACATTCTGTGGCTAGGCTGCATACTGGAATGTCACTAGGACCTGTTAGTTGGTAGTGTTGGTCTGTGGTGGTGGTGTTCTAGTTACAGAATTTTCTCTTTTCAGTTGTATCAATTTTTGCTTTGTGTAATTTGAAGCTCTTTTGTCAGGTGAGTATACATTTAGAATTTCATGAATGAAATCATAACATTATGTAATGTCCATCTTTACTCCTTATAATTTTCCTAGCTCTGAAACTCTGAATATTTTATCTGGTATTAATATAGCCTTTAGCTTTCTTTTCTTCAATATTTTACATTTCCCTTAATGGAGGTCCTTAATTCTCTTAGCTTTCCATCATCTAACTCTCTCTATCTCTCTATTATTTTTGAATTCGTTCCACAAATCTTTTGCTTAGATAAAGGATTCTTTTCTGGGTTGGCAGTTCTTTACTTTCCTCACTTTAAAGATACTATTGAATATTATGTGGCCTCCACTGTATTTTATGAGAATTCTGTGGTCATTCAAATTTTAGTTTATCTTTGCTTTTTAGCATTATGACATGTTTAGGCTTATCAGGCCTAGCTGTTTGTTACTGATTTTGAGTTTACGCCTTATTGGGCCTAAACTCTTTGAATTTGCTCTGTTTGGGGCTTGCTGAGCATCCTGAATCTCTAAATTTAAGTTTTTGTCAAAGCTGAGATCTTTTATGCTCTTAATAAGAATTGTTTTATCTAAAAAATAAGATTTTCTTTTCTTTTGTATAACACCTATAATGTGAAATTTAGACAATTTGATATTGTCCCACAAGTTTCTAAGGATGTATTCATTTTTTGTAATGTTTTTTTCTCTCTTTTCAAAATTTTTACAAAATTTTATGTAAAGTCATCCTTGTAATAAAGGTACTATAATTTGATAATTCAAATTTTTAAATAAGGTCTTAGGTACATAGAAGGCTTTTTGTTTTTCACAGGTGTATAAGTTGAATAGGTACACTTTATATAGAATTTAGTTCAGTCTCCTCATTTTAGGAGTGATAAGTTATACGAGTTTCCTGTGGTCACATATTCTTGGAATAACTGTAACTGAAGCATTGTTCCAGGGAACAAACTTCCAAAGCAGTGTGATTGGTAAAAGTGAAGAATATGGTGCATCCTTGAAAATGTTAGAAAAGGAATACAAACTAGTAATTTGAATTTTTAGTGCAATGTAGTATTAATTTAGGGAAGTACAAAAGATATGTAAATGTGTTTTATGTAGTTAGAAATTTAATAACAAGCATTATAATTGGTTCAGTTGACTTCACTAAAAAGGAGACAGGCTTGAAAAATTCTCTGTCATTTAAAAAATTTTTTAAATTAATAAAATTAAAAACATTCAAAAATTTAAAAAATATGCTTTGGGCATGGAAAAAACTGGCTAGAGCTTTATTTTCCCTTATGAGTTTAATGAAATCAATTTTTGGAGTTTTTAATTTTAATTGGTAAATTTAAGGAGGACATGTTAACTAACATTTAATGTACTGCTTACTGCTCCTGAGTACTAGTCTACACTTAACATTTATTAACTCGTTTAACCCTCACAGCCACTCTAGGAGGTAGGTTATTTCTTTCATTTTATAGACTTGGAAAATGAGGCTACCCAGGTTCATAGTTGGTAAGTAATTGTTGGCAGGGTTCCTATCTAGGCAGTGTCATTCTAGAACCTGGTTCTGAAGCCTCTCATTTATAGCAGCCATTTTTGAAGTTTGGTAATCTGATACAAAGGAACTGATACCAGAACCACCAGGGAATTCTGTAGTGTATCTACTTACATAATGAAGCGGATTTGATTAGGCCATATTTTAATATGAATCAGGTTATGGAGGAAACAGTTATCTATCTATGTTTAATTCATTATTTTCTCCCATTGCATTTTTCTTAGGAATGTCTGTGTTAGAGTTGATTAAACACTGCCATGTGGTATCTGAAAGGAAAAGAAATCTTACTGAATTAAATCTATTACCTATTATCTTGCATTTGAAGGTCATTAATAGATGGGAATCTTCCTGTTGTTAGAAACATATAATGGGTACATTTTGAGTTGTTGAGCATGTTTTTAATGGTCTTCCTACTGTATTATCTCTTTTGCTGATGAGCTTATTGCATCAGAGTTAGATAAATCTTTAAGTACTGATACAGAAAGCCTTCCAGTACATAAAGATTTATCTAATTTTTAGAAGTGTATGTGTAGTATGTACTTACATACTATGTATAGTGGGAATTTTTTTTTAAAGCAGTACAGGTGATTGTGATGATGAGCTGGGTTTAAGAGTCCTGCACTAGTAGGCAACACTTTTTCAGTGAAATTCCACATCTAAGATAATTTTACATATGTAGTCAGAAAATGATATACTAATTATTCTTAACAACTTTTGCTTTTCCTTTTTTCTTTTCTTATTTCTCTCCAATTGTTTATGCCAACATGGCTTCATTCATACCGATTTCCCAAGGGTTGGGAGAGCAGCATAAAATTAGAATCAGACAGCTGATTGCCCAGCAGGATGTCGTCAACTATCCAAGCACAGAGCCTGAAGGACCCTGAGATTGCAGAGCTCTTCTCCAAAGAAGATCCAGAGAAGCGCTTCACAGATCTCAGAAAAGTTGGCCAGGGAGGCTTTGGAACAGTGTTCTTTGTGAGTGTTAAAGGCTTAATGTCAGTGACCAGCATTTATTTAATATCCAGTCCTGGCAGAGTAAAAATCAGTAATACAAAAAGACATAGGCAATAGTCTATTTTACAGTCACTTGCATTAGGTGTATATAAAAAGAGATCATTTTATTTATTGAGCTTCTTAGATTATTGAACAAATGAGAAAGATATTGGGCTTTAATTTCCATGTTGTTTACACTACTTTAGCAGTTTTATGACTTACATTGTTATTGAATCAAATATTGCAAAACACTGACTTACGTAAAGTCCCATACACACATTTCATTATTATTTATTCATTATTTCTTCCTATTAAGAATGCTGTTTTTTCTCAGCAACAAGTTTTGTATAGATGTTTAATATTTTGGTAGTATTACAGATTTAGCTTTTTCATTTTAATGGGTACCTTAAGAATAAAAGAGAAAATGTGTTCCAAATTCTTAACAGTTTTAACTTTTCACTTAATTCTCATTTGTAAATTAGAGGTAAAAATAAGGTAGTAGAAACTCCCTCTGCAATTTTCCTACCCAAAGACGGCTGCTGTTAACATTTAGATAAACATCCTTGCAGAATCTTTTTGTCTACGCATGCTTTAGGTGTGTGTGTGATATAGGTTATGTTTGTTTGATTTCTGGATTAGACACAGAACAAGGGAAGAGGCACTCAGAAAGCAGGTATTTCATAAACAACCTTTTCTCTGTGTTACAGTTTTGTCTGAATGTAAGCTTCTCCCATTGTTCTCCTTAATACTACTGTGCAGAAATATAGAATAAAAAAGGAAAAAAATATACAGCCTCTTAGAAATGGGCCCAATAAGAGAACCCTGTTGAAAAAATCCCTGTCATGTAGCTATTCAATCTGTGTCAGTAGTATTTTTAGTTGACTTATTTTATTAAGTATAATTTATGTACAGTAAATACAGATATATTAAATGTATAGTTTGATGAAATTAGACAAGTTATATGCCATACAACCAACAATTCAAGATACAGAATGGTGATAGTTGTGGGGAATAGAAAGAAGTAGAAAGAGGATAGAATGATAACTTGTTTTACCTCTTTTGATAATAAATATTTAGTATATTTAAAAGTTAAAATTAAGTCATTATGTATGGGGGGGGGAAGTCACTAATAGGCAAGCCAGAACAATGAATCCAAATGTATTTGGGCTATAACCACACTGGAGTAAAAACCAAAACTAATACGAGTAACTTTCATACACAGTATTTTAGCTGTATACCCTCTGTCTGGTTGGGAAGAGGAAAGTGCAAACAAATCTTCAACTCTTCTCCGTAAACTTGTTTCATATTGGTATGGGTGTGACAGTTCTGAAACTGTGTGTTAAAAGATTGAGCAGTGAATAATTTTGGTGTCATTTTGGACTCAGATCCTAACTGAAAAGAATGATAGAAATAGGAAATTGGCAAATGTAAGGAAGAACCACGTGGGACTAGATAGGTATTGCATAGGAATTTGTGGCATTAATATGAACTAATTACATGACATATATATTTCCTAGCTCTCTCTTCTGTAAGATTCTAGTTGCATTGATATCCTAGTAGCAACAAGCACACTTAGCACTCAGATCTTGGATTCCTCACTACATGGATCAAGAGCTCTTGCAGTAGTGGTTCATTCTATTGTGGGGACAAGGATCATAAAAGATAAGCTTTATAACTTGAACCAGAAATGTAAAACATGCTTTTAAAATGAAAAATAGGACCTTTCAAGAGGATGCTAGAACCAGCTTGAAGATGCTCCCACTGGCCCCATCTGGAACAATTTGAACATCAATATAGACATCTATTGATTATAACCCATTGAATAAAATAGGAATTCCTAATTTCCATGACAGATATAGGATGGATAGATAGAAAGGGAGGGCTTTTCTTTATAATAGAATGCTGACTGGTAAATGTGAAGGGAATGGTAGAGTTGGGAAAAACCAGCATTTTGAAATCATCATTGCAAAGATTGTTTAGGGCTAGAATCTTCAGTGTTTGCTAAACCTAGGGGGAAAGTTTGATGAGCAGAATATTTATATAGTTTAAAAGTATCTCTGCACAGGTTGCTAGATACAAAGTAGGAAACAGTGGTTATAACTATATACATTGGAAAGAAATAGTTACACACCTTGAGTGGGTGATGAAAATTTGTAACCAGTGATAAACAGACATTGTATGCATCCAGATATGATACCCTGAAAAGGACACAATATTACTCATGTAGTATTTCAGCCAGAGAGATGTAACCAGAATCTAATCTTGAAGAAGCTTCAGACAAACACAAATTTAGTAAGGTAAGTACTGCTGTGTAGTCTCAAAAAATGCCAGTGTCATAAAGGACAAGGAAGAGTTGAGGAAATTGTTTCATATTAGAGGAGATGAATAAGACATGATAAGTAAGTACAACTCGTAATCCTGAAGAGACAGAGAAACATGACTGTGGACATTAAATATTTTTCTGTTGGTTTTTGTGTATGTGTGTGATAGGCAAAAGTAATCTCATCTTAATCTGATTTAATTTTAATGTAATCATCATTACTAATGAGTTTGGATTTTAATAAATTACAGTCACTTTAACTTACTATTTTAAAGTAATGGTAGAGCTGAAGATTTTGCAATAATAATAGAGTTTACTCTATAATCTTCACCCAGATCCTTTAAAGTTTACAAGTTTCATAACCACAGAACCTTTATCAAAACTAAGAATTCAACATTGACACACTGATACTATGAACTAAACAACACACTTAATTCAGATTTTCCCAGTCTTTGTGCTCTTTTCTGTTCCTGAATCTACTCCAGGTGACCGCACTGCATTCAGTCTACCCACTTTTGAATTTTATCTTGTGCTAATTAGAAATGCAGCTCTTTAGCAGAGCAATGAAATTGGACCCTTACCTCATACCATATGTGAACATTAAAATTATAAAACTCTTAGGGTAAAACTGCATGACCTTGCTTTTGTCAAAGGATTCTTAGAAATGACAACAAAAGCATGAACAAAAGAAAAACATAGATATTGGATTTGATCAAAATGTAAAACTTCTATGCTTCAAAACTGTAAAGACAACAATAGAATAGGAGAAATTGTAAATCATATGTCTGCTAAGGGACTTGTGTCTAGAATACATAAATTAACTCTTACAATTCAATTAAAAAAAGGCAACCCAATTTTTAAACGGGCAAAGGATCTGAATTGACATTTCTCCAAAGATGTACAAATGGCCAGAAAGCACATAAAAAGATGCTCAACATCCACTGGTCTCAAATCTTGAAAACATTATACTAAGTGAAAGAAACCAGTCACAAAAGACGATATAGTATATGGTTCCAAAGTGTACAGAATGGGCACATCTCCAGAGACACAGAAAGTAGATTAGTTGTTCTTTAGGGCTGAAGGGGTGAGGAATATGGATAGGAGAGTGATAGCTAAAGGGTGTGGGGTTTCCTTTTTCTTTTTTTTAATGGGGAAAAAATTTGAGGTAAGGTACACATAATATAAAATTTACCATTTTAACCATTTTTAAATGAAACAATTTGGAGTTTCTCTTTAAGGTGATGAAAGCTCTAAAATTGTAGTTATCGGTAAATTGCATATATCTGTCATATTGATCAGTATTGCCATGCATCTGTCAGTGTACTAAAAGCTATAGAATTACACACATTCAAATGGGTGAAATGTGTGCTATGTAAATATCTCATTAAAACTGTTAGAAAAGAATATAGCTGCCTAGATCCATTGACTAAAATCAAGGGGCTCACAAATTGATGAGTAGAGAACATTCTGGAAAAATAAATTCATATTCAAGATCTTATGCATATAGATCCACTTCACCCATTATGTTAGATGGTGCACGTTTTCCTTACCCAGTCTGCTAGTAATTGAAATTGGAAGGTCATTAGTTGTTTCAAGTACCCACTTAAAAGAATATATATATATATATATTAAGGAACTCTAGGTATAATTTACATACCTGCTTGTCTAATTTTTAAGAGCGTTTTTTAGATTTAAGTTACATACTCTCAGTTCACCAATTTTAAGTGTGCATTTCATAGATTTTTAGTAAGTTAGATTTTTGTAGCCATCACCATAATCTAATTTTATAACATTTTATCTTTGGGAATTCATTAATGACTGAATTGAAGATGAATTCTTCCACAGATGACTAGAGATGATTAACCCTTCTTACTGAACTCATATGAAATGTTTTGCAGCTATCCTCTTGTGCCTTCTTTATATATCATCTTTTTTTTTTTAACTCATAATGAGAATTTGGCTCTTACTTTCTAAGGGGTTAACTTTCATGTTTCTGCTTTTGCTTTTATTTTTTTATCAAAATTCGACAGCAGTGGTAAATAGTAATGGTGATAGCATTTTAGCTGTCTTGTCTTAATTTTAGTTAATAGCTATTTACAATAGACATGATTTATCATGTTGAGGAATTACCTTTCCTGTGTGGGTTTTCTAAGAGTTTGGTCTTCCCTGCATTAAATACATTTAGAGTTGGACTCTTTCTGCATTTTCAGCATTTATTATGCATTTATATGTATAAGTATATATTTTCCCCTTTGATTTGTAAAAAAATATGGCAAATTATGAAATGTTTTCCTGTATCAAAATTTTGCATTTCTATGGTAATATATTTTATCCAAATGAAATATTCTTTTAATGCCCGGTAATATTTGGTTTTAAAATTTTATTTAGAGTTCCCTTGTCTACATTTATAAGTCAGATTGGTACCTAACTTTCTATTTTGCGCTGCTTGTGAGGGTTTAGTTGTTGGGTTAGACTGCCTCCTTACAATTAATGGGGTAGCTTTCCTTTTTCTCCCCTTTTATCCTGGGAAGTTTCCCTAGTGAAACTGCTCCGCTCACAACAATTTTAAAGACAATTAGTATTCTTTTCAATCTTCCACCACTGTTTTACTCAAATTACTTCTCTAGATCAATTTTAGTAGTTCTTTCCTAGAGAATTGTCCATTTCATTGAAATTTTGACATTTACAGGCCTACCATAGATTGTACTAGTCATTTTGTTTGTTTATAGTTCTATTCAAATTTCTATATTTTTCCTCTCAACTAGCTCATTCAAAGATAAACATGCATTATTTTTATTTCTAAAGTACCAGCTCCTTGATAATTTGATACACTTTTTGTTATCTATTTACTTATGTTTTTAATGTTCTTTAAAAGCAGTTTTGATATCTCTTTGGACATGGTAGTTTATAAATGTTTATTTTAACAGTGGTCTTCTGTCTTTTTTAGGCACGAGATGTGCACACCAATGACATGGTGGCTATCAAGAGAATACCTTATAGTGGAAGGAAGGCTACGGAGGTAGGTGAAATATGTATGTTTGTATTGGCATGTTAAAGAAAGCCATACCGTTTTTAATTGGGGATAGGTGGGAATTTTTTCAAAAAATATTGAAAAATATACAAATCCTAAGGTTTATCTCAGTGAATTTTCTTCCACAGACTCAATGTGCCCATTTAACCTGTACCTAGAGCCATAAACAACATTCCTGACATCCCAGAAACCTCCCAACTGTGTCCCTTACTTTTAAGTTTTTTAGATATGTGCTGCTGACACGAGTTTAATGTTTTAAATTGTTTAGCAGATTATTCTATAATAGAGGGATTATCATGTCTGAGAAAGTAAACTAGAATAAGGTACATTTGACAGTAAGTATACTGGATATAAATTTTTAATGGTTGAGAAATTATTTAACGGCTGTTTCAAATAATCATTGGCAGCTATATATCAAGTCTGAAAAATAAGGCAGTGGATAATCTGAAAAATAAAATTACTGATACTGTATTGCATGTACTTTAGTTCATCAGTATTCTGACTAGTTCTTCCTTATTTGTGTGAATTTATAAAATTACTTTCTAAGTCTGTTCTCTTTGACTTTCTATAATTCTTTAAAAAATTTATTTACTTTTAATTGTGGTAAAGTACACAAAACAAATTTACCATCTTAACCTCTTTAAGTGTAAGTTCACTGGTGTTAAGGATATTCACATTGCTGTGCAACCATCACCACCATTCATCTCCAGAATTCTTTCATTTTGCAAAAGTGATATTCTGCACCCATCAAACAATAACACCTCATTCCCGCCTCCCCGCAGCCCTTGGAAATCACCTCTCCAATTTCTGTCTCTATCTATTTGACTACTTTAGGTATCTCATGTAATTGAAATTATGCACTATTTGTCCTTTTGTGAAGACTGGCTTGTTTCACTTAATATAGTGTCCTCAAAGTTCATCTATGTTGTAGTGTGTCAGAATTACCTTTCTTTTTAAAGCTGAATTATATTCCTGTGTGTGTATGTAAAAACACCACATTTTGTCCATCTACCATTTGTAAATGGACACTTAGTTGATTCTACCCCTTGGTTATTGTGAATAATGCTGTTATGCACATAGGTATACAAGTATTTCTTTGAGTCCCGGCTTTTAAACTTTAGGGTATATGCCCAGAGGTAGAATTGCTAGATCAGTCTTTAATTTTTAAAGGTTTTGGCTTTCTACATTTCTGTAATCTCTGTTTTGTGGTAAATATTGTTTTTTGTGATAAACCAAAACTCTCTTAATAGTTTCTAAAACCCCTAAAAAACCTCCATTTTTTACAAGTTGAATTTTATTTGCCATTCTACAGTATAACATTAAAACCAGCTTTCATAGCAGACTTGTGCTGGAGTCTGTTTAATTAGTCATGCCTAGAACAAAAAGTTTCACCTAGGGCATCATCTTCTCTCATGTAATATTGTGTCCTTCCTGGAAGTTTTTTTACTTTGAAGAATACAGGTTTTAGCTTGGTTTTGTTTTGAGAGTTTGCCTCCCAGAGCACTCAAATTTGAAATGTAAAGCCCATAAAACACTTTCTGAAGTTAGCATCTTACAGCTTACACATTTTACACTGTGAATATCTTGCTCTATTTTCTTGAGGGCTTATGAAATAACATAGGAGATATAGGATCTTAAAATCCAGTGCAAAACATTTTTTAAAGTTCTGTATTCTAGTTCCCCTACCTTTAGAAATATGATACAAGCCAGCGGTAAAGCTTGGAAAAATGGAAACAAGAACAAAAAACAGATTCCAAGTTCCCATCCCACATCTCCTAAGCCTCCAGAGTCTCTGGTATGGACCCAAGTACCTGTATTTTCAGTTCCCTGATTGCTTCTGACAAGTCACCCTACTTAGGATATGGCCTAAGTTTCTGAAGTTGTCATAGAGTAGCTTTTATTGCTGAAGATTTATCTGTTACTTACTAGTAGGCGTCAATGGGAAGGCTCTTCGGGAAATCCTGTAGGAAAATGTTTCCATGCTGCTTGGTTTTTCTGTGAACTTCCCTCTGTTATAACCTAAGTGTTCACTAGCATTTTAGAATATGTGCATTTAGGAATTTAGGTAATTACTTGGCTTGAGTTTAAACAGCAGAAAAAACATCACATTTGGTAGACAATGTAAGCCAAAAACACAACAGCTGAACTTTAAGGTATGTAAATTACACAACAATAAAGCTGCAAAAAAAGAAGGGGGAGCTTGAACTTTTGAAGAAAAACCACTAAATACAGTATATAGTTTTCAACTAGCTTGGTGTGTGGTTGTAAAATTTTTATAAGACTCATTGATAATAAACTTTATGAAAATAAAAATATGTCCTACCAGGAATGAATTTTACATTATTGAGTTGTAAACTATATAAATGTAATTTCTTTAAAGCGTATTACTTTGACATTTACATATTACAAATAAAGCAAAGTTGTATGTTCTTGTTAACTTTTTAATCTAACAATTACTTTTGTACTTATATAGTTTTCTAAGGAAAGGCAACTGTTCCTAGTTCTTTCCTTTATTCTTTTTTTTCTCCCCACAGAGATGGCAGGGTATTATTAAGGAAGTCAGGTGCCTACGAACATTAAAACATCCCAACATTGTAGAATACAAAGGCTGCTATTTACGTGAGCAGAGAGCATGGGTAGGTATCTGCTCTCCCTTTGCTGTAATTTTAGTAGGGTTAGTTTATAATTAATTCAAAAATGTCTCAAAATAGTTGTGTAAAGCCACGCACAAACACCTTGATATGTTAGCTCATACTGAAAAAAGAGGAGCAGCTTTTCCTGAAACTCTTAGGCAGTAAGAGATAAGAGAACTTTTGCCAGTTGACTGCAGAGATTCAGCTGACCGTTACGTGCACTGGAAAATGTTCCGATGTATGTTAGCGGTGTCATTCTTCAAATGCTTTATCAAACATTTGTTGAGAACAATCCTATCAAAGGATGAAAATCAGCATTTATTTTTGACATAAATGTATTGTAAGCTATTTAACCACAAGGATCGTGGTTGGAATATTGGTGGTGAATCCTGGTGAAATCTGAACTGATTGTGATTCTTTGGCTGAATAATACTGAAGGTAGAAAATTGGGACATTTTATTGTAGAAAATGGAGATTAATTTTGCCCCGTTGAAACTAAGATAAGGTAGTAATCTTACAATGGTATAGGCATAGTAATTATGTCTTTTCAGAGAAAGGCTAATTTTTCTTTAAACAGGAATGACCTTTTATTTTTAATAAGCTACAGCTGATTATCATTTTAGTATACAGAACTTAGATTTATTTAGACTTGTAATGTTTGGTTTAATTTGATGGTGATGGTACTCCTAATTTGAGTCTGTGGTAAAAGAAAAAACAGTGGCAGAGAGGGTAGGCTGCCTCTCTATCTTTCAAGTTTCTCCATCTGTAAAACAAGGATGATAATAGGGTCTCCTTCCAGAGGCGGTTATGAGGATTAAATTAGTTAATATATATAAAATACCTGGCACGTAAGAGGTGCTCTGTGTTTGCTTTATAGGAAAGATTTAAACTGTAACCTAAACTTTGTATATATAGTACCAGAGGACGATTTTCTGATTCCTAACAATACCAGTATTGCTACTATAGGTTAATATTAATGGAATATGTATATTCCTTTATAGCTTTAGTTAGTAATTATATGAAACACACATCTTCTACAAGCAGTTATATGTCGGCATTATGAAAGATTAATGTAGCATTGGCTTAACTTCATGTATGCATTTAACAAGTTCCAAAATGTATACTTATATTTAAAGGTAATTGATAACTAGAGTTTGTTTCACTTCTAAGTATCTTCTTGATCTCCTTGGTGTATTTATTTTATCTCATATAGAATCTTTTTATTTTAATAATGTATTTTAATGTTTTTATCATTTTTTCCCCTGTAGCTTGTAATGGAATATTGTTCAGGATCTGTTGTAGATTTGCTGAAGGGTAAGTTTCCTTTATTTATTAAGAAAAGAAAAGTATTAGTACAATAAAATGAGAGTGCATTTACTAAGAGATTTTTTAAATAATGTTACAACTTTCCAGGAAGAGCAAAAACGATTGTCTCTTCCTGGTAAGTTGTAACATTATTAAAAAAATCTCTTAGTGAATGCACTCTCATTTTATTGTACTAAATTCTAGAGTCTCAGCGTGGTATGCACTGTCCTCATTAAATACTATGTTTTAGCATAACAGATGAGTTTTCTTTCATTATGATTTAAGAGGCATTTTTCTGCATTCTTTATCATTAAACTTGATTTGTTCCTTCTGTTCAGAATGAAGATATGTAGGAATATAAAAAGGGAAAGCTCCTCTTTCATTGTTTTATAATCATGAAATAATTGTTAAATGTTAACTTAGAGGAAAATTAGCTGTGAACTATAATAACTAGGCACAACTGTGCACTTATTAAGTTCAATTGCTTTGTTTTATTATCTTGGAAAGCAAAAAATTCCTTCTTGCTAAATGTTAGTTTTTCAAAATTTGCCTATATTAGATATGTGTATATATATTTTAAAATAGAAGTTTTCTATAGAATAATTATTTTCAAATAAAATCTTATTTTAAGTTCACAAAAAGCCATTACAAGAAATGGAAATAGCAGCAATTATACATGGTGCTCTTCAGGGATTAGCCTACTTACATTCTCGTGCCATGATCCATAGGTAAGTACTTTAAAAATTACCATATATTAATATGCAAATTTCTCAGACCTAGAATTTATTAATCCTGAAAGCTTTGTTGGTTTTTGCTAAATAAAAGTACTCTGGAGTTTTACAAACTCATATTTTTTTAGGTTATCCATGTCTTAAAATGAATATACTAATTTATTTGATCTCTCTGTTGAGAATAATTTTTATCTTTTTCTACACATGCTGCTGGACTTTCCGAAGTATGTGCACTTTATAGATTTGTGATAGAAATTTAATTATAGAAAAGTTTAATTTGTGAAGTGGAAAAGATGATAGGGATTATGTAGTCTTACTTGTTTCATTTTATAAATGAGGAAACTGATGCCCCAATTTGTGACTCACTTCTCAAAGCTGATAAAGCAAGATAGATTAGACTAGAGCTAACCTAGACCTTTTGTCCTCCTGGTGACCCATAATGCCGGATTTGTTCCATTGATTCCATGACAGAGACAAGTAAAAGCTACTTAACACTCTATGCTTTTGAGATAATTCTTGATAATGGATAGTAATTTAAAGATTAAACCATCATAAACTACATTTTTAGCATTGGTACTGGTTTTGCCTATTTTTAGAAGGAAGGTAGCATTTTAAAAATTATCTATGTGAATCAGACAATACATAGTAAACTTACATAATAGAGTCACTGCAAATTAATGGGTTATCAGTTTTTTCGATGAGGGTAGTAAGGTCCAAGAGAAATGCACATGCATAGTAAATAAGAGAATGAAAGAGTTGGAAGCAGAATCTAAGGTCTTCTCAACTTCAAAGAACCTTCCATTTTTAAAAAAAAACAAATGGAAGAAAATAGATTGACATAATATTACATCCATTATAATACTATATAGTATGAATTGACAAGTGCTTAGAAATTTTTTTCTTTTTGAATGTTATAGTGCCCATTGTGCATACAATACCATTATAATTTTTTTAGTTCACATATACATTGCTGATTTAGAAAAGAGCTTAAAAGTAAATTTGGGATCATTGATATTACCTTACCCATATGTTTCAGTTTTCATTTCATATTTAGGTAGGAGAACTATGATAAAATTTGGAATGATATGAGTAATTTTAAAAAATTTGGGGCATCAGGTTCTTTTTTTTCCATTTTATTGTTAAGGCTATACTCAGAAATCTTACAGTCATATAAGAATGTTCAGCTAAATTTTTAAAACCATTATTTGTGCCAATAAACAGGCACTCAAATATCGAGTCCTTGCTACTAATTACCTAATTTTTTTCTTCTGTTTCTCCTGCTATTTTATCTTCTCTTTTAGAAAATTGTTACTATATACTTACAGGAATTCTGTGTATCTCATTTCTTAGTTTGGATCTTAATTCTCATTATCCCAACTGAGAGATTATCCAAGGCCTTAATTATTCTGATTTCTCCTTCCCTATTTTATAAATTTTTATATGATTTTATCATTTTCAGTATAATCTTACAAAGGAAAGACAAATAATTTTCTGTGTTCCTTAAACCCAGAGACATCAAAGCAGGAAATATCCTTCTGACACCACGAGGCCGGGTGAAACTTGCTGACTTTGGATTTGCTTCCATGGCTTCTTCTGCCAAGTCTTTTCTGGGGACGCCGCATTGGTAAGGGTAGTCCTATCTGGTATTGATCCTCATAATTGAAATGGGCAGTGTGTGGTGGTACTTTTATCAGGTGCTTTATGTTTCTCCTGGAAATACAGTGCTGCTTTAGATATTACTCTAAGCACTGTAGTTTCAGATACAGATTTGGAGTGCTGCCCTTGGATCTCCTATTGATTTATTTGTCCCCTCTGTGTTTCTTTCCTGTTATCATCCACATCATGTATTGAGGGTAGGAGTGAAAAAATTTAAATCTTTAAGAAGGGAGAAGATAGAAATGCTAAGTGGAAATTTTCTTTAGATTTATACTTACTGTGTGTCAGTATCTTCTGAATAAGAGTACCTGAAGACTGGTAGCTGATTAGGAACTTTTGTTTTCATTTTTTATTGTGGAGAATTTCAAGTATACAGGGAAATAGACAAAAATATAACGAAGGCTTACACAGCGGTCAGCTCAGCCTAACAGCACCTCCCCAGGGCCTGGCTGCCCTGTGTACTTGATCTTCTTGCCCTCCCTCCCACCTCCAGTTATTTGAAGTGACTTCTAGACATCATCTAATTTTATTCATAAAAAATTCCATATTTATGTCAGCAAGTATGAAGGGAATAATTTTCCACATCTTCAACTTCCATAGATGTCCTCTCTCTGTATATGTTGAGAAGTGTCTTAGGTCTACTGCATCTTCTTTTCCACCTACCTTTCAAATCTCCCAACGCCCAGTTTGTTAAAGAAAGGCTTCTCACCCATCCTGACGAGTAGAGTGATGCATTGTTCTGAGAATTAAAAGCCTCAAACCATCCCCAGAGGGACAATCTGAGAACACGTAACATCTAGAATATATAGCATCAGAAATATTGAAGAGTTAGGACACCAAGTTTTGGCAAAGGGCCTTCTGCCTTCACAGTCATCTCTCTTCAGTTCTTTTTACTCCTTACTTTTTCTTTTCCCCAATTGTCTTTCCACCCATCTTCTTTTCTAGTGAATCACAAATTATCTCATTTACAATGGGGACATTTGTCGTGAGGACACATTAACATGTTATTTACAATGAAAAATGAAGTTTGGCATTTCCTGACAGAAAATAATTCTGATTTGAATGGTTGATATGACCATGCAGACTGGGATTGCTAATTAGGATATTATACAGCAGTGTTTTTAATGAATGAGAGAGGTCCTCAGCTCCAAGTTGTAAATATCTGTAAAGCACATATACAAAATAATGTATATACATATGTGTGCATTATATCCTTTGCAATTATTAAGTTTATAAAATTTAGATACCAACTCAAAAATGTACAAGTGGATACATTCTTTTAGTAAATTCATTGGAAGTAAGAAAATAAAAACTTTGAAGACTACTGTTCTGTATGACCAAAAATTTCTTATGTAGAACCCTAGTTTAGATAGAATCCTCTTCCCCTGTATAAAAAAAGGGTTCTTTGGACAAATAATGCTTCTTAATGGTCCCCCTCTTTATAAATCAGTGGTCAATATTAGATACTAGAAAGGAGCTAGAAAGTTGTGCATTAAAAACAAAACTACTTTTTTAACTTTGTTGAACTTAGTGGCTCCCCAAGCTTACTTCAACATCTTAACACATTACAAGCCCTCTATTATTGGCAATTGAAACTTACATATGTACTAATTTGTATATGGTATATTAGGAACACAGCACTATGTACATATTTACATATTTTTACACACAGGAACACACATACGCCTGGTGAGAATCTTATTGAGCAGAAACTTCTAAATGTTTGTCTGTGCTTAACAAGTACAAAGGAAGTATAAGGTGAAGCACCAGTGAGAACATTAGAGTCTAGCTGAAGATGCGAACTAGCGTTTCATTTTATAACCAAGACGCCTCCAGAGTTAATAATTGTATGATTTATTTAGTTATGGGTGGCGGTCCTAGCCACTTTTATCACAGAACACTACTCCTATTTGCAAAAAAGACTGACAAACTGCTTATTCATTGTTGCTTATTGTGGCAGATATTTTCTCAGCAAAATGTAGTGAGATTGTTTACTTCAAGAAAACAAGTGCCAGTGACAAAATGCCCTCTTTTGAGCAAAATTTAGACTTTTGTAATAAGATGTTGAAACCGAAATGTTTGAGAACCGCTGGCATAAAGGATATACAATATTACAATCTGCAAACTTGAATTGATGCAGAATGCAACCCTGCTCTGGGGAGTCTTTCCACCAGGATGCTGGTACGTGATCATGACAAATGGTGAGAATAATTCTAACACTGTATATGCAACGGTAAATATTTACCTCACAACGTGTAATGCATTTATTTCCCATTATAAGAATTCTTATGTCCAGGTATATCATCTGGAATTCACACAGGTATTCTCCATGTGGACGGTCATTACGTTTTTAAAGAATAGTATACTTTCTTTTCTTTTTTAACTTAAGTATCATTTTATGTTTTAGGATAGCCCCAGAAATAATTTTACGCAAGAATGAAGAAAAATATGATAGGAAAGTAGATGTATGGTCTCTGGGAATAACATGTATTCAAATAGGTAAGCATTGCTCTTTATTACTGTGTAGTAAGTTTGATGAATGTTTTACCTCAATTTCTGTACCAAATAACAGATTTTTATTTTTATGTCAGTGTTTAAGGGGAGCAATAAATCTATGAAGGTTGTCACTTTGGTTATTTGGCAATTTGTGTGTGTGTGTGTATATATAATATATATAATATATATATTATATATATATGTTAGTTTAGGTATATTATATTTGCTGTATTAAATTAGGTCTAAAATAGTTTCTTCTGTGGTATTAATTTTGTGGTATCTGTGTCTAATATTTAATGATATTTGTTAAACACCTAGAATATGTCTATGGTTATAGATTTATCACCTATGAAGGGTCTCTAAAGCATTCATGAATTACTTACTGCTACTATGGTTACTTAATACTTTGTGTTAGGTATGAGGATTAGACTATCAGGCTGCATACCTTATTGTACAGCTTGATTTTTTTTTTGGTATCATTAATCTACAATTACATGAAGAACATTATGTTTACTAGGCTCCCCCCTTCACCATGTCCCCCACCTCATACCCCTTCGCAGTCACTGTCCATCACCGTAGTAAGATGCTATAAAATCACTACTTGTCTGCTCTGTGTTGCACAGTCCTCCCCGTGCCCACCCCACACTCTACATGCTAATCGTAATGCCTCCTTTCTTTTACCCCACCCTTATCCCTCCCTTTGCACCCATCTTCCCCACTCCCTTTCCCTTTGTTAACTATTAGTCCATTCTTGGGTTCTGTGATTCTGCTGCTGTTTTGCTCCTTCTGTTTTCCTTTGTTCTTATACTCCACAGATGAGTGAAATCATTTGGTACTTGTCTTTCTCTGCCTGGCTTATTTCACTGAACATAATACCCTCTAGCTCCATCCATGTTGTTGCAAATGGTAGGATATGTTTTTTCCTTATGGCTGAGTAATATTCCATTGTGTATATGTACCACATCTTCTTTATCCATTCATCTACTGATGGACATTTAGGTTGCTTCCATATCTTGGCTATTGTAAATAGTGCAGTTATAAATATAGGGGTGCATCTGTCTTTTTCAAACTGGAGTGCTGCATTTTTAGGGTAAATTCCTAGAAGGAGAATTCCTGGTTTCAAATGATATTTCTAATTTGAGGATTTTGAGGAACCTACATATTGCTTTCCACAATGGTTGAAATAATTTACATTCCCACCAGCAGTGTAGGAGGGTTCCCCTTTCTCCACAACCTTGCCAACATTTGTTGTTGTTTATCTTTTTGATGATGACGATCCTGACTGGTGTGAGGTGATATCGCATTGTGGTTTTAATTTGCATTTCTCTGATGACAGGCGATGTGGAGCATCTTTTCATGTGTCTGTTGGCCATCTGAATTTCTTCTTTGGGGAACTGTCTATTCAGCTCCTCTGTCCATTTTTTAATTGGATTAATTGCTTTTTGTTTGTTGAGGTGTGTGTGAGCTCTTTACATATTTTGGATGTCAACCCTTTATTGGATATGTCACTTATGAATATATTCTCCCATACTGTAGGATACCTTTTTGTTCTATTGATGGTGTCCTTTGCTGTACAGAAGCTTTTTAGCTTGATATAGTCCCGCTTGTTCATTTTTGCTTTTGTGTCCCTTGCCCGGGGAGATATGTTCATGAAGAAGTCACTCATGTTTATGTCCATGAGATTTTTGCCTATGTTTTTCTCTAGGAGTTTTATGGTTTCATGACTTAATTCAGGTCTTTGATCCATTTTGAATTTACTTTTGTGTATGGGGTTAGACAGTGATCCAATTTCATTCTCTTACATGTAGCTGTCCAGTTTTGCCAGCACCATCTGTTGAAGAGACTGTCATTTCCCTATTGTATGTCCATGGCTCCTTTATTGCATATTAATTGGCCATATATGTTTGGGTTAATGTTTAGAGTCTCTATTCTGTTCCACTGGTCTGTGACTGTGTTCTTGAGCCAGTACCAAATTGTCTTGATTACTGTGCTTTGTAGTAGAGCTTGAAGTTGGGGAGCGAGATCCCCCCCCACTTTATTCTTCCTTCTCAGGATTGTTTTGGCTATTCGGGGTCTTTTGTGGTTCCATATGAATTTTTGAACTATTTGTTCCAGTTCATTGAAGAATGCTGTTGGTAATTTGATAGGGATTGCATCGAATCTGTATATTGCTTTGGGCAGGATGGCCATTTTGACGATACTAATTCTTCCTAGCCAGGAGCATGGGATGAGTTTCCATTTGTTAGTGTCCTCTTTAATTTCTCTTAAGAGTGTCTTGTAGTTTTCAGGGTATAGGTCTTTCACTTACTTGGTTAGGTTTATTCCTAGGTATTTCATTCTTTTTGATGCTATTGTGAATGGAATTGTTTTCCTGATTGTTTCTTTCTATTAGTTCCTTGTTAGTGTATAGGAAAGCTACAGATTTCTGTGTGTTAATTTTGTATCCTGCAAATTGGCTCAATTCCGATATTAGTTCTAGTAGTTTTGGAGTGGAGTCTTTAGGGTTTTTTATGTACAATGTCATGTCATCTCCAAATAATGAGAGTTTAACTTCTTCTTTACCAATCTGGATTTCTCGTATATCTTTGTTTTGTCTAATTGCCATGGCTAGGACCTCCAGTACTATGTTGAATAACAGTGGGGAGAGTGGACATCCCTGTCTTGTTCCCGATCTCAGAGCAAGAGCTTTCAGCCTCTCGCTAGTTGGTATGATGTTAACTGTGGGTTTATCATATATGGCCTTTATTATGTTGAGGTACTTGCCCTCTATGCCCATTTTGTTCAGAGTTTTTATCATGAATGGATATTGAATTTTGTCGAATGCTTTTTCAGCATCTATGGAGATGATCATGTGGTTTTTTTCTTTCTTTTTGTTGATGTGGTGGATGATGTTGATGGATTTTCGAATGTTGTACCATCCTTGCATCCCTGGGATGAACCCCACTTGGTCATGGTGTATGATCCTTTTGATATACTGTTGAATTCTGTTTGCTAGTATTTTATTGAGTATTTTTGCATCTACATTCATCAGGGATATTGGTCTGTAATTTTCTTTTTTGGTGGGGTCTTTTCCTGGTTTTGGTATTAGGGTGATGTTGGCTTCATAGAATGAGTTTGGGAGTATTCCCTCTTCTTCTATTTTGTGGAACACTTTAAGGAGAATGGGTATTATGTCTTCTCTGTGTGTCTGATAAAATTCCGAGGTAAATCCGTCCGGCCCCGGGGTTTTGTTCTTGGGTAGTTTTTTGATTACTGTTTCAATTTCTTTGCTTGTAATTGGTTTGTTTAACTTTTGTGTTTCTTCCTTGGTCAGTCTTGGGAGGTTGTATTTTTCTAGGAAGTTGTCCATTTCTTCTAGGTTTTCCAGCTTGTTGGCATATAGGTTTTCATAGTAGTCTTTAATAATTCTTTGTATTTCTGTGGAGTCTGTCGTGATTTTTCCATTCTCATTTCTGATTATGTTGATTTGTGTTGACTCTCTTTTTCTCTTAATAAGTTGGGCTAGAGGCTTATCTATTTTGTTTATTTTCTCAAAGAACCAGCTCTTGGTTTCGTTGATTTTTGCTATTGTTTTATTCTTCTCAATTTTGTTTATTTCTTCTCTGATCTTTATTATGTCCCTCCTTCTGCTGACTTTAGGCCTCATTTGTTCTTCTTTTTCCAGTTTTAATAATTGTGATGTTAGACTATTCATTTGGGATTGTTCTTCCTTCTTCAAGTGTGCCTGGATTGCTATATACTTTCCTCTTAAGACTGCTTTCGCTGCATCCCACAGAAGTTGGGGCTTAGTGTTGTTGTTGTCATTTGTTTCTATATATTCCTTGATCTCTATTTTGATTTGTTCATTGATCCATTGATTATTTAGTAGCATGTTGTTAAGCCTCCATGTGTTTGTGAGCCTTTTTGTTTTCTTTGTAGAATTTATTTCTACTTTCATACCTTTGTGGTCTGAAAAATTGGTTGGTAGAATTTCAATATTGTGGAATTTACTGAGGCTCTTTTTGTGAGCTAGTATGTGGTCTATTCTGGAGAATGTTCCATGTGCACTTGAGAAGAATGTATATCCTGTTGCTTTTGGATATAAAGTTCTATAGATGTCTATTAGGTCCATCTGTTCTAGTGTGTTGTTCAGTGCCTGTGTGTCTTTACTTATTTTCTGCCCGGTGGATCTATCCTTTGGGGTGAGTGGTGTGTTGAAGTCTCCTACAATGAATGCATTGCAGTCTATTTCCCTCTTTAGTTCTGTTAGTATTTGCTTCACATATGCTGGTGCTCCTGTATTGGGTGCATATATATTTAGAATGGTTATATCCTCCTGTTGGACTAAGCCCTTTATCATTATGTAGTGGCCTTCTTTATCTCTTGTTACTTTCTTTGTTTTGAAGTCTATTTTGTCTGATATTAGTACTGCAACCCCTGCTTTCTTCTCACTGTTGTTTGCCTGAAATATGTTTTTCCATCCCTTGACTTTTAGTCTATGCTTATCTTTGGGTTTAAGGTGAGTTTCTTGTAAGCAGCATATAGATGGGTCTTGCTTTTTTATCCATTCTATTACTCTATGTCTTTTGATTGGTGCATTAAGTCCATTTACATTTAGGGTGACTATTGAAAGATATGTACTTATTGCCATTGCAGGCTTTAGATTCGTGGTTACCAAAGGTTCAAGGTTAGCTTCTTTAGTATCTTACTGCCTAACTTAGCTCGCTTATTGAGCTGTTATATACACTGTCTGGAGAGTCTTTTCTTCTCTCCCTTCTTATTCCTCCTCCTCCATTCTTCATATGTTGTGTGTTTTGTTCTGTGCTCTTTTTAGGGGTGCTCCCATCTAGAGCAGTCCCTGTAGGATGCCCTGTAGAGGTGGTTTGTGGGAAGCAAATTCCCTCAGCTTTTGCTTGTCTGGGAATTGTTTGATCCCACCATCATATTTAAATGATAGTCGTGCTGGATACAGTATCCTTGGTTCAAGGCCCTTCTGTTTCATTGCATTAAGTATATCATGCCATTCTCTTCTGGCCTGTAGGGTTTCTGTTGAGAAGTCTGATGTTAGCCTGATTGGTTTTCCTTTATAGGTGACCTTTTTCTCTCTAGCTGCCTTTAAAACTCTTTCCTTGTCCTTGATCCTTGCCATTTTAATTATTATGTGTCTTGGTGTTGTCCTCCTTGGATCCTTTCTGTTGGGGGTTCTGTATAATTCCATGGTCTGTTCGATTATTTCCTCCCCCAGTTTGGGGAAGTTTTCAGCAATTATTTCTTCAAAGACACTTTCTATCCCTTTTCCTCTTTCTTCCTCTTCTGGTATCCCTATAATACGAATGTTTTTCCTTTTGTATTGGTCACATATTTCTCTTAGTGTTGTTTCATTCCTGGAGATCCTTTTATCTCTCTCTCTGTCAGCTTCTATACGTTCCTGTTCTCTGGCTTCTATTCCTTCAATGGCCTCTTGCATCTTATCCATTCTGCTTATAAATCCTTCCAGGGATTGTTTCACTTCTGTGATCTCTTTCCTGACATCTGTGATCTCCTTCCGGACTTCATCCCACTGCTCTTGCATTTTTCTCTGCATCTCATCCCACTGCTCTTGCATTTTTCTCTGCATCTCATCCCATTGCTCTTGCATTTTTTTCTGCATCTCTGTCAGCATGTTCATGATTTTTATTTTGAATTCTTTTTCAGGAGGACTAGTTAGGTCTGTCTCCTTCTCAGGTGTTGTCTCTGTGATCTTTGTCTGCCTGTAGTTTTGCCTTTTCATGGTGATAGAGATAGTTTGCAGAGCTGGTACAAGTGACCGCTGGAAGAGCTTCCCTTCTTGTTGGTTTGTAGCCTTTTCCTGGGGGAATAGCGACCTCTAGTGGCTTGTGCTGGGCAGCTGTGCGCAGACAGGGCTTCTGCTTCCTGCCCAGTTGCTTTGGGGTTTATCTCCGCTGTTGCTGTGGGCTTGGCCTGGCTGGGGCTGTTCCTCCAAAATGGTGGAGCCCCGTTGGAGGGGGAGCAGCCAGGAGACTATTTATCTCCATAAGGGGCCTCTGTGCTCCCTGCTGCCCAGGGGGTTAGAGTGCCCAGAGATCTCCAGATTCCCTGCTTCTGGTCTAAGTGACCTGTCCTGCCCCTTTAAGATTTCCAAAAAGCACTCTCCAAACCAAGACAACAACAGCAACAATGAGAGAGGGAACAGAAAGAAAGAGAAAAAAAAAAAAGGAAAAAAAAATGAAAAAACAAGCGATTTTTTTTTTTTTTTTTTTTTTGTCCTCAGGTGCCGGTCCCAGGCACCCGCTCACTGGTCCTGCTGCCCTGTCTCCCTAGCACCAGGGTCCCTGTCCTTTCAAGGCTTCCAAAAAGCACCCACCCACCGGTACCGCAGGGAAGGAACGCTCAATATTCTTTGTCCTCAGGCACTGGTCCCACGCACCCGCTCACCAGTCCCGCCGCCCTGCCTCCCTAGCACCGGGGTCCCTGTCCCTTCAAGGCTTCCAAAAAGCACTCGCCAAAAAGAGAGAAAAAAAAGGGGAAAAACGCGCGATTTCTTCCGTCCTCAGGTGCTGGTCTCAGGCACCCACCCACCGGTCCCACAGGGAAAAATGCGGGATATTCTTTGTCCTCAGGTGCCGGTCCCAGGCACCCGCTCACCAGTCCCTCCGCCCTGCCTCCCTAGCACCGGGGTCCCTGTCCCTTTTAGGCTTCCAAAAAGCACTCGCAGAAAAGAGAAAAAAAAAAGGGGAAAAATGCGCGATTTCCTCTGTCCTCAAGTGCCGGTCTCAGGCACCCGCCCACCGGTCCCGCAGGGAAAAACGGGGGATATTCTTTGTCCTCAGGCGCCGGTCCCAGCCACCCGCTCACCAGTCCCGCCACCGTGCCTCCCTAGCACTGGGGTCCCCGTCCCTTCAAGGCTTCCAAAAAGCGCTCGCCCAAAAGAGAAAAAAAAAAAAGGGGAAAAACGCGCGACCTCCTCCGTCCTCAGGCACCGGTCTCAGGCACCCGCCCCCAGGTCTCGCAGGGAGAAACGCGGGATATTCTTTGTCCTCCGGCGCCGTTCCCAGGCACCTCCTCACCGGTCCCGCCACCCTGCCTCCCCAGCAACGGGGGCCCGTCCCTCTAAGGCTTCCAAAAAGCGCTCGCCAAAAAAAAAACCGCTCCGGTTTCTCTCCACCCGCCGGGAGCCGGGGGGAGGGGCGCTCGGGTCCCGCCGGGCTGGGGCTTGTATCTTACCCCCTTCACAAGGCGCTGGGTTCTTGCAGGTGTGGATGTGGTCTGGATGTTGTCCTGTGTCCTGTGGTCTCTATTTTAGGAAGATTTTTCTTTATTATATTTTCATAGCTCTATGTGTTTTTGGGAGGAGATTTCCACTGCTCTACTCACGCCGCCATCTTGGCTCCGCCCCCTCCTGTTACTTTTGAATGTAGATTTCTATAGATGTCTATTAGGTCCACCTGTTCTAGTGTGTTTTTCAGTGCCTCTGTGTGCTTACTTATTTTCTGTCTGGTGGATCTGTCCTTTGGAGTGAGTGGTGTGAATACATTGCATTCTATTTCCTCACTTAATTCTGTTAGTATTTGTTTCACATATATATGTGCTCCTATATTGGGTGCATATATGTTTATAATGGTTATATCCTCTTGTTGAACTGAGTCCTTTACATTATGTATGTCCTTCTTTACCTCTTGTTTCTTTCTTTGTTTTGAAGTCTATTTCGTCTGATACTAGTATTGCAACACCTGCTTTTTTCTCCCTGTTGTTTCTATCAAGTATTTTTTTCCACCGCTTGACTTTTATTCTGTCCATGTCTTTGGGTTTGAGGTGAGTCTGTTGTAAGCAGCATATAGATGGGTCTTGCTTTTTTATCCATTCTGTTAATCTGTGTCTTTTTATTGGTGCATTCAGTTCATTTACATTTAGGGTGATTATTGAAAGATGTGTACTTATTGCCATTTCAGACTTTAGATTTGTGGTTACCAAAGGTTCAAGGTTCGCTTCTTTGCTACCTTACTTTCTAACTCAACTCGCCTATGAAGCTATTATAAACACAGTCTGATGATTATTTCTCTCTCTTCTTATTCCTCCTCCTTCATTCTTCATATGCTGGGTGTTTTCTTCTCTGCTCTTTTTAGGAGTGCTTCCATCTAGAGCAGTCCCTCTAAGATACCCTGTAGAGGTGGTTTGTGGGAGGCAAATTACCTCAACTTTTGCTTGTCTGGGAATTGTTTAATCCCTCCTTCATATTTAAATGATAATTGTGCTGGATACAGTACATATACACAATGGAATATTATTCAGCCATAAGAAGAAAAAAACTCCTGCCATTTGTAACAACATGGATCAACCTCAAGGGTATTATGCTAAGTGAAATAAGCCAGAGACAAAATACCATATGATTTCACTTATTTGTGGAATCTAAACACAAAACAAAAGGAACACAGTAGCAGTAAACTTATAGACACTGAGTAGTGACTGGTGGTTACTGTGGGGGAGGGATTGAGGTGAGTAGTTGAGGGTGAGGGCAATAAAAGGGCACTAAAATTTTCAGTCATAAGTTGGTCACCAGGATAGTAGTATCGCATGGAAAATATAAGCACTGCTTCTGTAACATTTTCCTATGTTGACAGTAACTGCTGTAATGGGGGTGAGGATTTAATATGGGTGACTGTTGAACCACTGTGTTGTATACTTGAAACTAATATAAGATTCAATATCAATGATACCTCAATTAAAAAAAATATTTGAAATGGAAAATATCCTTTGAATCCACTGAAGGCTACCGCAGTCTAGATTTAGTAAATCTCCATGGTTTTTAGCTAAGTTCAGTGTTCTTTGAGTAAATAGAGATGTTCAGCTTTATAGTAAATGACAGATCAAAAATCACACTCTGGTTTGATATATTGATGGTACACCACTTAGAATTTTTGAATACTTTTATAAATCACAGTAGAAACACGTTATTTTATTAAGAATTTCTTCAGTAATCCCTTCCCTTTCCTGAATCAAACTACTCATTCTTAAAGCTGTTGGGAGGACAGTATAAAGTAGGTGTCCATGTCACCTGCTGAGCCATGGTAGCCCGGCGTGGCGTGTCAGAGTCCTGTGAGGAGAGGAGGCAGTTCCCACAGACAGAATGCCTTGTATGTGGAAGCAGAACCTGTGCAGGGAGGGCGGCAGTCAAGTTTGGAGATTCAGAGTCCTGGTGGGGTAACCAAAGCATTCAGACCTGGAAGTAGCCCAGCATGGGGTGTCAGAGGCCAAGGAGCACGTCCACATTTGGTGGTGGGTCACGTGACACCGTGGCAGTGCCTGATTGAAAGGAAGGGGGCTTCCCTCCTGAGGGCTGATGAGGAGGGCCTCACTGCAGAAAGTGATCCAGTTTATATGGGGTGTCAGAAACTGAGTGGATGAAGTGGACATTCACACTGTAGACAGGCTTGGAATGGGGTTTGAAAACTTGAAGGGGAAAAAGGGAAAGGGTGGTGGCTAAGATGGGAGACTATGTACAGGGGCGAGTCATCAAATATATTAAGGATAATGAGAGTGCGGTTTTTTACTATCCGAGAAGGGTGCTACAAATAATGGAAAGAGAAGGCTCGAATAAATAGTACTATAGCATTGGATTTGAGATATTGTAGTGAACTCAGTTGTTTTCAATAAACAACTAAAGATGTTTAATGTGCAAGTATGAATACAAATAGATGAGGGACGTGTGTGTTCCCTTCCTTTATCCACTGACAGGATCTAAGAGAAGTGACACGGGCAGTAGCATTGAGCACACTGCCTGCCACAGCTCCTTGGAGCCATGTCTACAGTAGGGAAAGCATAAGATGATCCTGGAATATCTTAGTGGGCCAGAGAGCAAGGAGCTGAGCAGGGAATGATGGAGCCATGCCGGAAAGGCAGAAGTCGGCTAAAAAGATTCTCAACTGCTCAAAAATGAAACAATTTCAACATCAAAATAAATGATAGTAGCAGGTTATAAATTATTAAATGAAGAATCTAAATCTATACAATAAGAGAATAAAATGATCTTTATGCAAAACAGAATATTTATATAGACTCAAGTACCTTTTCACAAATACTTAATAATTACAAAGGAAAAAAGTGAAACTTCACCATGAAACCTTGTGGAATTGCCGTAAGTGATCAAAGTGATCACCATCAATGACAAGACGATCTGAAACCATGGACCTGTTCCATAGGATCATCATAGAATACACTGAGGAAAGCATGACACTTCCTTCTGTGATATTCCTGCCAGAGATGTGGAAACTAAATTTAATGACAGCACAAAGCCAAACTGAGGGATATTCGAGAGTCAAAATTGTATACTTGTGAATTGTCAAGGTCATGACTTCAACTGTCACCTTCAGACTAGAAAAAGAAGGGCAAATTCAATCCACAGTAAACAGAACAAAGAGACCCAGAAAAGATCAAAACAGAAATCAATTAAATAGAAAATGAAAACAATAGAGAAAATCAATGAGATCACAAATTAGTTCTTTGGGAAAATTGATGAAATTAATAAACCTCTAGCTAGTTTGAACAGAAGGAAGACACAAACAACCAATATCAGGAATGACAGGTGACATGACTCCAGATTTTACACATATTGAAAGGATTATAGAAATATTTTATGAACAGTTCTGTGTAAGTTTAAAACTTAGAAAAAATGGAGAATTTCCTTTAAGCATGCAGATGATCAAAGGTCATTTTTGCTACAAAGGACATTATTGGGACATTTGATTGAAACTACAATAGAGCTTGAGATTAGATAATAGTCATGTGTTCATATTAATGGTCTGATTTAATGACTATTAGGTTCTGTTAGAATGTTTTTGTGTATTAGAAAAATGCACTATTTAGAAGTGTGCATCAGGGCTGCAATTTCCTCACTATTGACTCACTTAACTAAGTTCTCTGAATCCTACTTGCAACTTTTTTCCTAAGTTGGGGTTTATTTAAAAAAAAAAAACTAACAGTGCTTCCATGCTCCTATATAACAGGCACATATTTAACAGGAAGTTTCATTTCTTTTATAGCGGAAAGGAAGCCTCCTTTATTTGATATGAATGCAAAGCGTGCCTTATATCACATTATCAGAAATAACCCCCCTACATTACAGTCTAATGAATGGTGAGTATGGCTGAGAGATATATTGTTCAACATGGTAAAATTTAAATACTTTTTCATAATGTTATCAAAATGATTTCATGTCAATGAGGTGAAGTGTATACAACCTGAAGAAATATTAAAATAGCTTTATTTTATCCTTACATCATGTTTATCCTTTATTATCTCTACTTTTCATAGCATATATGTGACTCAGTTCAGAAATAAAAGATAGATGATGCTACATGGGAGCAAAAAGTATGGCTTTTGTATAAAAAGTAATATATTTTTTGTACCATAGTGACACATACAACCCTGATTTTATAATAAATAGCATGATTTAAACATTCATATTTTAAAACTGCAATATATATTGCCACAACCTGTACAGATATTTGATTGGGGAATGGTTTATGATTGATATGGTATAAAACTTAGGTAAAAGTGATTTGATAATTTATCAGAATTACCACATAATTCATAATTTTTGGATGATTCTAATTGTTATTATTTATTATTCCAAATGTGCTTTGATGTTGCATCTCCTAGTGCTTTTTTGATAATACTGTTATTCATGTAAAGAAGTTTATTGAGAACAGATGGACAATTTTATGAAAGGATTTTTATCAGTGATAGAAAATTTTAATGGGAAAGTCTTCAGGTGTATCTAGCGTTTGAAACATTCTAGGGGACTACCTACCGTACTTAACAAATAGTTAACAAATACTTTAAAATTCACAAGTAAGATGCATAAATTAGGAATAATTTATTTTTTATCATTACATTATTAAGGCAAGTTCACAGGTCTTTGCTGCTTCTGTAGAGATGTTCTGAGGAAATCTTGGCTCAGAGTTTATTATGGTACATCTGAATAATAAATACACGAAACACAGGCTGTCTTTACACTGGTTGATACTTTGGGGATTCAAAAACAATTCTTGTATTAAAGAATTAAATCTTATTTGAATATTGATGACAAACATTGATGAAATATTTTTTACTTACTGCCTTACTGAACTCTCATCAGTAACACTATACAATAGTATGTTACAGAATTCTAATTTTTTAAAAAAAATTTTATTGTTTTCTGGAACTTTTGTCCATTTGCTCAAGGACACTAAATACTTAGGTATAAAAATTGTTCTTTCCAAAACAAATAGCGTGATGTTCTGAAACATGCTATATGGAAGATGATCCAAGGGCCAAGCAAGAACGAGATGTGTCTAGAGAAAAGAAAAAAAAATACTAAGAAGAATATTATCTTAGATTTGAATGAAAAAGGAAAATGACGACTTCCATAATTTACCGCAACGTAGAATGAGTTGTGATACTTCAGTATGTGAGAGCAGGATTTTAAAATAATGTGTGCAAAAATACCATTTTCTATCGAAAATGGTAAAGATTCATTAGTTGCTTTGCATAGCTTTTATATACTTACATGATGAAATATATAGTGTATTGTGTCTGCTTTTTTTTTTTTTTATGATTTCTATTCTCCCTCCCACCCATAGGGACATGCCTTGATTTGTGGATGTGTTTTTAAAGGAAATAGCAATATGTTCACTTAATACTTTCCTTTACAATAGGTCCAGTTCTTTTCGCAACTTTGTAGAGTCTTGCCTCCAGAAAAACCCTAAAGATCGCCCTACATCAAAGAAACTTTTAAAGGTCAGTTATACTCTGTTTTGTACACCTAAGAAATTATTTTAAAGAATGTGTTTTATTCTTCTTTGATTCAGAATCAATATTAAGTATGCTGTACTGGGCTTTGCTAAAATACTAATTTCATAATACCATTCTTTCTTGGAAATTTTCTTTGTTGCTAAGGTTTTCGTTTGTTTTTCAAAATTAACTGCTTTTACCATGTCTGAATAGAATATATAGTTAAATATTCAGTATAGTAGTACTAAATGACTTAATTTTTATATGTGCAAGAATATATTCATGAGTTACAACTACAAATTTTAATTCATGTGGAACAATATCATTTCAGAGGTGGCAAAGCATAGTTTAACTTTGGATTTAATTTTTGTATCTACCATACTTTATATATCAATCTGTCCTATATAAAGTAATATGAAAGGAAGAGAAATGATGTGTAATACATTTACATAAATACTGTGGGAGAAAAGAGATTTCAAAAGAACCGTAAAAAATGGATATCACATTTTTGTTTCCTTTTCAGAAATATGTTTTTCTAACTTAGCAATGAAAATATTTTAAAAGTAACGTGAATTCTATTCATTTCTCAATAGGTTTGGTTATCTAATTTAAATAAATTATTAGTATATGCTTTCTGTTCTCAAAAATGTTTTCATTTAGAGGTTGACATCTTATTAATAGGAATAATAGTATTGTTCGACTTAATATAGTTATTAAAACATCTAGATAAGGCATTAGTGAGTAGCAGTTGACTATCTTTTTGTGACCCTAAGGAATTTGGTGGATTTTTTCACTAGAAAATTAGACTTTCAGCATGAATGTTTTAGAATTTCAAAGAAGTTCAGTTTATTTTCACCTACACACAGTTCAATATGCAAGGATATTGAAAGGGTCCATGTACATATTCAGTAGGGTTATTTGTACCTACAGTATGTAGAAGAGCAGTATAAAGTTTCAGTAACACTTAGGGAATTCTAGGCCTTAAGCACACTTACAGTCTCAAATGAAAGCCAAAAAACTAGGTATTCACAATAGCAACAAAAGGTTTAGTATAGCTATGAATTATAGCTATACTATAGTAAGTGAAAAATAAGCAGGATCCATTTGTAGAAAACTATCAAATAACTTAGAATTACAAGATATATTATTTTTGGATAAAAAAGACCGAATATTATAAATAGTGGTACATACCAAGCTAAGGCTCAGGAAAAGGAAGAATGTGACTGGCTTCTTACATTTGCCTAATGAAGGCAAAAGAAGCTCTTTTGGTAATAACCCAACCTACCAGGAATGGATACTTGACCTTGGGTGGTCCCAAACCTGCATATGTATTCATGTACCTGGTCCATTTTGTATATTGACATTATGGGAAGTGATAGGAAGAATCTGTCAAGTGCATCCTTCCCTTTGGCCTAATCACATTTCTGTTGCAGTCTGTCATAAGGAAAAAAAATAAAATGGAAAAAAGTGACTTACTGTGTGAAGGTATTTATCTCAGAATGAAAAATTGAGAATAATTATCCAGAATTAGAATAATGGTTATGTAATTTTGGCATGAACCTTTGATGAAATAGTCTGTAGGCATTATGAGTTGAAATAACATAATACTTATAGCAATAAAAAGAGAATAATATATAGTTACAACTCTTCAGAGAAGAAATAAATTTGAGCTAATAAAGGAGGTAAAAGTCTTAAAAGAGTTCAAGATCATCTGATGAACTCCAGTGCACAAGTCATCTTTCTGCAGTCTGTGTGCTAACTACAAAACAAAATCTATACACAGAAAATTTCTGAGAAGAAATAAATATCCAAAAAATACCAAATGTAACAATGATAATCTTATAGTAGAATTGTTCTTTCTACTTTTCTGTACTGAATAATCTTAAGCTTTATTAAATATTAATGGTAAAAATCACTAATACATAATGTCTTTTAATCAACTGCTAGTGTTTTATGAAGTTTCATTTAAGCAACATAAAGAACCCATTATACCCAAGTAGTATGTTATGTGATTCACCGTCAGTAAATACATTCCTGTTGAAATCTAACGTAATTCAGAACTGATAGTGTCTCCTCTATGAGACCAGTTCTAAGAATTTGTAAGCGTTTACTTAGGGCTCTATTTGGACTAATTCTTAATGTTTACTTAGACTCTGATTATTTCAACTCTGCCTTTTCATTTGGCCAACAAAGGTGTCATGTTCAAAGTTTTCATGAAAAGTACAGGGGAAGTTATGTAGGCACAGAGTGTACACATGTAAATTAAATTTTATGAATATAAGAAGTAAAAAGCATAGCAGAATTAGATAAGTATAGATTACATGCATTATCTACAACTATTTAGGATAGTAACTCTAGGGTCCAAGAAGGGATTCATTTGTTCTGAATGAAAAAATATATAGGTCTCAACCTGACTTTTGCCTTCTACTCTTAACCAGCACCCGTTTCTTCTTCGGGAGCGCCCTACAACAGTGGTAACAGATCTCCTTCGAAGGACAAAGGAAGAGAAAAAAAGAGTGCTGGACAATCTGCGCAATCGAAAGACGAAGGAGGTCCTTTCCCAGGAGGCACATAAAGGGCCAGCAGCAGAAGCACAGGAAGAAAAGGTAATAACTTAGAAACGGCTCAAGTATTGGGGTCTCCTTATTGGCTTATTTCCTTATGGAACTTTTCTTGCCAAGAATCTTTTCTATCAGTGGTTTCCAGATTGTGTCTTCACAGTGATTCTTTGAGGTCCCAGGTGGAGGAAAAGCTTTTGCATTCTTTAAACCAACCTCTTGGTAGTGTACATTAGCTAGTAAAGCTCTGTGAAGTCTTTTATTAGAGAAACCTGTTCAACTTTTATTTAATCTAGTCCCTCTCAAAATTCTGGTCTACTGAACACTTTTTTGCCTGATTGTCTGATGGCATGGGACACGCTTTTGGAAGTATTTGAAATTACAGGCTTTGAAAGTTGACGGTGCTCACAGAGAAGTCATTAGAATTACCACCCATTGTCCTTCTCTTGTTTATTGCATAAACCTCTCCCCCAGTGCCTTTAGTGTAATGTTTGATATATGTTTATTAAAGTGGAAATTTCTTGCTTTTTTAAAAATAAGTAAATAAATAAATAAAATAAACATGTGACTTAGCTAAATTTATCCTGGGGGAAAAAAATTACCAAGCATTCTTATTCTGTTAGTAAGAACACTTCATTCTTTTCAGTTGTGTATAGGGATTCATTTCCCTACATGGTTCTAAAATACTCATTTTATAGGTGAGGAAAGTAATGCTCAGAGTGGTTAACTAACTTACTGTACAAGCATATGGGTTCGGATTCATATATTACTCTTGAGACCAAGTTGTTTCCATGTTGCCATGTTTCCAAATTTGCAGTAGAAATGTTACAGAACTTCCTCAAAGGAAAATATAAAGCTTATGATTTGTGGAGCTATCTTTTTTAGTCTAAGTATTTTCTGTTTTCTTCTTTGCTCATGTCCCAATGCCAAAGCTTTGATTCTTTTTTATTGCTTTCTATTGAGAAAGATCCCTGCATTCTGAAAACAGGAGTAGTAGTTACTTTTCTTTTTAATAACACTACATAATTAATCAACTATAAAATAGAAAACTTTCTTACATACAATTTTGGTATTTTTGATACTGTTTTTTACTTCTAAGAGTAGTCACTAGAAAATTGGGGCTATTTTAGGTATATGAAATGCTTTAGTAAAGTGAAATTAATAAAATTCTAATGTCATTAAACATTAGAATAACAGCAACTTTTTAAGGCTGTGGATGTAAGAAAAGATCCTCCATATACCATGGGTCTGTATTTATTATTCTGCATATCTTAAAGAGGTTTGGTATGGTAAGACTATAATATTGGTGCCCAAATACCAAAGCTTGCTGGGTTTCTTGGGAAGAACAGTCTTCCAATTATGATTAAATATATATACAATGTTTAATTTTACATAAAAATAGATAGGAATTAATATTAAATTACTTAGTGGAAGAAATTTAGGCTAAAGACTACATTCTGAGAAGAAAAGAAATATGAAAGGCTTCAATAGAAAATAACTAAAAGGGATGTTTATACGATTAAAAAAAAGGTTGGGGTTTGTTTTCACCATTGGAAGCATTGAGAAATGAGCGGCATCTCTGTGTATACCCCATGAGATGTGTAGGAGAAATGGATTTCAAGGTAATGTCAAAAATTTTAGAGAGAAGACTACACTTTGGAAATAACTCTGATTAACTTTTTCACAGACTTGGTTTGGCTTTTTGGTATTTACTAGTTGGTCACATTTTTAATCTGTCAACTAACAACTGATAAACTTTCTGGTCTTGGCAAATACAAGGAATTTCTCAAAATAGACCACTAACATTCTGAAGACTGTGTGTGCCAAGCGGTGTGCTAGGTGCTAATAATAAAAAATTCAGGAGATAAAGATACTTGAGTCTAATACTCTTTTCCCTCAGGACCAAGATCACGGTGTTGGACAGACAGCAGTGCACAATATTGGAAGTCATCAGTCTATTCCCTGTATGTCCAACAGGACCAGGAGTCAAAGTGGTAGGGTTAACATTCTTCAGGATGCCTCAGAAAGCAAGGATGAGCTACACGTGATGGAGCGAATCGAAACAATTATGACTAATAATTCTGCCATCCGTTCAAGACCTGTGAGTATTTGGATTTCAGTGAAAAAAATTTCACCTTTGGTAACTAATTTTCCTAGTCTGGTTAGTTTAAGAGTTTGGGGTTTTTTTCCTTTGATGTATCAGAAGTTTGGAACATAATTTAGGCAACTTATTTTAAAATGGCAAAAGGCTTTTTAATTCCCAGTTTAATGTCTGCATTTAGGAAACATGTTTTGAGAATGCAAAAAGAATATTTTAAAAATCTTACAATAAATAAATAAATAAATACCATATAATGTATTATTTGAAGTTACTTAGATGAAAACGAAGGTATTTTAAAATTGTAAGTATACAACATGATATTAGTGATAATGGTTGCCTTTGGGATGTGGAGAAAGGTTTAAGGTGGGTGATAATGAAAAGTGATTTTTGCATTTTCCGTAATGTTTACATTTTAAAAATAACACTGGGTGTAATTGTAGAAAATTACAACTTCTCAGTTTGGGAAATGTGGATGTTTGCTACACTTTCACATGTAAGATTTTAAATTTTCTTGAAAACATTGGAAGGTCAGGTAACTCCTTTTCACAATTGATAGGAATGCTTCCTTTTTAACTTCACTGCTTTCAGTATCACCAATACTAGGCACAATAGCTAAAAGATGGAAACAACCCAAGTGTTCATCAATACATGAATGGATAAACAAACCATAGTGTATGTGTATACACACACACACACACACACACACACACACACAATGGAATATTATTCAGCTGTGAAAAGGAACGGTGTTCTAATATATGCTACAATGTTAGTGAACCTTGAAAAAATACTAAATGATATAAGTCAGACACAAAAGGAAAAATATTATTAGAATTCCACTTATACGAAATATCTAAAATACGCAAATTCATAGAAAGTAGATTAGAGGTTGCTATGGGCAAGTGGAAGATGAAATCAATACTTTTATTTATTATTTTATCATTTTGGTGTCATTAATGTATAATTACATGAGCAACACTATGGTTACTAGACTCCCCCTATTACCAAGTCCCCACCACATACCCCAGCACAGTCACTGTCCATCAGCATACTAAGATGCTACAAACATGTATATGTCTTTGAACATGATGTTTTAATTTCTGTGACAAATACATAGGATAAAATGGCTGAGTCATAGGGCATATGTATGTTTGACTTTCATAAGAAAGATACAGGTATTTTATCTCAGATATGTCCTGCAAATATTTTTTCTCCGTCTGTGATAAATTAAAATTTTTAGTTTTAAAATCCAATTCAAACAACCCACTAAAAATGAGTAAAGGCCATGAAAAAGCTAAAAGCTTTTCCTCTAAAATCAGGAATAAGACAGGGATGCCTACTTACAACACTTTTATTCAACAGAGTATTGGAAGTCCTAGCTACATTATCAGGCAAGAAAAAGAAATAAAAGGCACCCACACTAGTAAGGAAGAAGTGAAATTGTCATTGTTTGGAGATGACCTGATACTACATAAAAAAGCCCTAAAGACTCCACCAAAAACCTATTCAAATTATTATATAAACTACACCCCAATTTTAAAAAAGGTGTTAAAGACTTGAATAGACACTTATCCAGAGAATATATACAAATGGCCAACAGCACATGAAAAAATACTCGATATAATTAGTCATTAGGGAAACGCAAATCAAAACTACAATGAGTACCACCTTACAGCCACTAGGATGGACGGCTATTTTGTTGTTGTTGGTAAGGTATCATTGATATACAATCTTATGAAGGTTTCACATGAGCAACACTGGTTACTACATTCACCCATACTATTGAGTTCCCACCTAACACCCCATTGAAGTCACTGTCCATCAGCATAGTAAGATGCTATAGAATCACTGCTTGTCTTCTCTGTGCTATTACTGCCTTCCCCGTCTCCCCCTCTACACTATGTGTACTAATCATAATGCCCCTTAGTCCTCTTCTCCCTCCCTTCCCACCCACCCTTCCCACCCCTTTCCCTTTGGTAACTGCTAGTTCCTTCTTGGACTCTGTGAGTCTGCTGCTGTTTTGTTACATGGCTAGCTATTAAAAGAGAAAAACAAAAACAAAGATGGAAAATAACAACTAGGGAGCACGTGGAGAAATTGGAACTCCTGCTGTATACTGCTACTAAAAATGTAAAATGTCAGCTGCTGTGGTAAACAGTTGATGGTTTCTCAAAAAGTTAAACATAGCGTTGCCCCATGACTCAGCAATTCTACTTCTAGATATATACCCAAAACAATTGAAAGCAGGTACTTAAACGAATGCATATACACAAATGTTCATAAAAGCAATATTCACAATAGTCAAAAGGTGGAAACAACACAGAGGTCCAGTGACAAATAAATAGATAAACAAATGAGGGTATGTGCATACAGTGGAATATTATTCAGCTATAAAAAGAAACGAAGTAGTGTTACATCCTATACAAGATGGATGAACCTTGGAAACATGCTAGGTGAAAGAAGCCATACACAACAGGTCACATGTTATATGAAACATCCAAAATAGGTAAATCCATAGACAGAAAATAGATTGGTGGTTACCAGAAGGGGAGATTAGGGAGCAACTGCTTAAAACATACACGGTTTTCTTCTGAAGTATTATATATGTTTTGTATCCAGATACAGGCAGTCTTGAAGAACATCATGAATATACTAAATATTACTGAATTGTTTACTTTAAATGATTAATCATACATTATGTGAATTTTGTCTCTAAGAATCCAGTTTGTACATTTTTTTCTTTACAATGGGGCAGTGGTTGCAGAATATCATGAATATACTAAATGCTACTGAATTGTTCACTTTAAATGATTAATCTTACATTATCTGAATTTTGCCTCTATTCCAGAATCCAGTTTGTACATTTTTTTCATTATACTCAGTGTTTTTTCTGTCATACCCAAGAAATATTTGCTGACCCCAAGGTCATGACAATATTCTGTGTTATCCTCTGCTCCATGATTCTGGATTTTAGGTTTAGGTCTAGTGACTCTTTTCAAATTAATTTCTGTGTATAGCATGATTAAGCATTTATTTATTTTGAATACAGAGAACCAGTTGTTAAAGCAGGATTTATTAAAAACACTTTCCTTTCCTCTTTGAATTAACTTGACATTTTGGTAGCAAACCAATTGACTGAATATATGTGGGTCTGTTTCCAGATTTTACTGTGTTCCTTTGCTCTATTCAGCCTGTCCTTATACCAATACCACACTGTTTTGATTACTGAAGTTTACATCTACCAACTTTTCATACCTCCTCAAAACTTTGGCTATCCCAGGTCCTTTACATTCCCACTTAAATTTTAGAACCAGCTAGCTTGTCTGCTTTTTCAGATAAAATTTTATTAGAAGCTGTTGAGTGGGATCTCCTACATGAGTTACCTACTTAGTTGATAGTAGACTGGTCTAAGATGGTTTTGAAATAAAAAAGTTATGCTTTAATTCATTCTTTCCTCTCCATTGTTGTAGGATACAAGGGAAATGCCAGAACATGAGCAGGAAAGTCAGCTCAGAGAACAAATGTCTGGCTGTAAGAGAATGACACAGCAACATCAGAAACAGCTCATGAATCTGGAAAAAAAGTTAAAGGCTAAGATGGATGAGCATCGCCTCAGATTTGAGAAAGACCTTGAAACTCAGCATAACACCTTTGCTGCAAAAATGAAGAAGCTTCTCAAGAAACATCAGGTGGCAGTGGAAAAAGAGGTAGCTGACCAGTATTACTAATGTGTTTATTCTCCCTTGTGACGATTTCAGAATTAACCAAGATGGCATTGTGATGTTAGGGTATCTGTTCCCCAGAACCAGCAAGTCAATTGGGGAAAGGGAGAAATATTTATATAATAGGTAAAATATCAAGTGCTGAGTCGATATGGAATTATTTCCTGATAACTTGACAGTTTTATCATGTAACAGTGTTTAAAGTCAGGTAGATCAGATTGAAGATGACGATCTGAGAGGTGAGACAGAGGCCTCCTCCCAAAGCCACATATAATATGAAAATATTGTTAATGCAACTAACCTTAAAAGATCAACAGGAAAGAAGGCAGCACAAGACTGCTTACACCTGGAGAAAAGAACAGACCTCAAAAAATGTAACATACCAAAGCCATGATCTGGAGGTACCCACGCTCTTCTCCCACCCCAGCTCACTGGAAGAAGGAAGAGAAATGGAGTGGAGACGGGGTGGAGGCCTAGGACCGCTGAACACCCAGCCCTGGAGATCTGCTGTGGGAGCAAGATCCTATATTGCATGGTGCTCAAGATTAGTGGGGTTGGAAAGCTAAGACAGGAGGAATAGTTGGACAGACTGAGATTCCAGCTGTTGTGGAAAATGGATTCACATCCAGCTGCTCTGGGACAAAAGAAAGGCAGACAGTATGAGAGACTTCCTAACAGTGAGAGGGCTACTAAATGGGCAAGGATTGCACAGGGCTTGCAACTCAGAAGAAAGGACCAGTAGACAAAATTGTCCAGATGCACTCTGCGCACCAGGTTGGGAACTTTTCAAGAACTTCAGGTGCTCCATCCCCCTGGCTGGCTACACAGCTCCGAAGCCTTCCGCCATGATATGCAGCCTGCTGCACCTTCCAGCAGGTTGGCACTGGCTTACAAACCAGCTGCCCCTGCCCTGGTGTCAGTCCATCCAGAGGGAGGTCCTGCCTACAGCAGCTATAAATGCAAGGCATAGAGGGTTACACCTGTGTGCTCAGCTGACTAGTCTGGCTGTGGAGAGATGCAGGGTAGCCGGGAAGCAGGAAACAGCTCTTCCCAACCCCCAGTCACCAGTGTCGCTCTGGTGAGACCCTGACATCACTCCATCGGCTAAGTAACTCCAGGGAGTATGCCTTCAGGGTCCTAGAGGGTGTCACATACAAAATATGAAGTGCCAAAGGAACCTGGTTCAAACCAAAGTCCCCAAAACACCAGAAAAGAGGTCAAGTGAAAATGGACTCATCAATCTTCCTAAAAGAGATTTTTCAAAAATCATAAACACATCCATGTAGGTACAGAAAAATACTCAAGAATGCAGGAATGAATCCAGAACAGAGATCCATTCATTACAGAATACAATGTGGGGATTTAAAAGCAGATTAGATATGGTGGAGGAGACCATAAATGAAAAAAATTTGAAGAAGAGGAATGCAAAGAAGCTGAGGCACAGAAAAAAGATCTCTAGGAATGAAAGAATATTGAGAGAACTGTGTGACAATTCCAACCGGAGCAATATTCGTATTACAGGGGTATCAGAAGAAGAAGAAAGAGGAAAAGGGAAAGTGTCTTTGAGGAGGTAATTGCTGAAAACTTCCCCAATCTTGGGAAGGAGATAGTCTCTCAGGTCATTGAGGTGCACAGATCTCCCAACACAAGGGATCCAAGGAAGACAACACCAAAACATATAATAATTAAAATGGCAAAGATCAAGGATAAGGACAAAATATTAAAAGAAGCTAGAGAGAGAGAAAAGATCACATACAGAGGAAAACCCATCAGGCTATCATCAGACTTCTCAGCAGAAAACATACAGGCCAGAAAGGAGTGGCAGGATATATTTAATGCAATGAAGCAGAAGCAAGAATACACTACCTGGCAAGATTATCATTTAACATTGAAGGAGAGATCAAACAATTTCAAAATAAGCAAAAGCTGCGAGTATTTACCTCCCACAAACTGTCTCTGCAGTGTATCTTGAATGGACTGCTATAGATGGAAGTGTTCCTAAAGCTAAATAGCAGTTACCAGAGGTAATAAAACCACATTAAAGAAAGCAGAACAATTAATTACTAAGCAAATGCAAAATTAAATCAACTATCCCAAAGTAGCTTAAGGGATAGACAAAGAGTACAGAATATGATACTTAATATATAAACAATGGAGGAGGAAGAAAAAGGAGGAGAAAAAAAAAGAATCTTTAGATTTTGTTTGTAATAGTACACTAAGTGAGCATAGACTCTTAGATAGTAAGGAAGTTTCCCTTGAACCTTTGGTAACCATGAATGTAAAACCTGCAATGGCAATAAGTACATACCTATTGATAATCACCCTAAATGTAAATGGACTGAATGTACCAATCAAAAGACACAGGGCAATAGAATGGATAAAAAAGCAAGACCTGTCTTTATGCCACTTAAAAGAGACTCACCTCAAACCCAAAGACATACACAGACTAAAAGTGAAGGGATGGAAAAAGATATTTCATGAAAACAATAGGGAGTAAAAAGCAGGACTTACAGTACTTGTATCAGAGAAAGTAGACTTCAAAACAAAGAAAGCCACCAGAGCAAAGGAGGACATTACATAATGGTAAAGGGGTCAGTCCAACAAGAGGATATAACCATTATAAATATCTATGCACCCAACACAGGAGCACCTACATATGTGAAACAAATACTAACAGAATTAAAAGTGGAAATAGAATGCAATGCATTCATTTTAGGAGACTTCAACACACCACTCACTCCAAAGTACAGATCAACCAGACAGAGAATAAGTAAGGAAACAGAGGCACTGAACAACACATCAGAACAGATGGACCTAACAGATATCTACAGAATGCTCCACCCAAAAGCTGCAGGATACACATTCTTCTCAGGTGCACATGGAACATTTTCAAGAATAGATTATATACTAGACTACAAAAAAGAACATCAGTAAATACAAAAATATTGAAGTTGAACCAACCAGCCTCTCAGACCACAAAGGTATGAAACTAGAAATAAGTTACTTAAAGAAAATGAAAAGACCCACAAACCCATGGAGGCTTAACAACATGCTCCTAAATAATCAATGGATCAATGACCAAATAAAAACAGATCAAGCAATGCAAAATCTGTGGGATGCAGCTAGGGCTGTGCTAAGAGTGAAGTATATGGCAATACAGGCCTGCCTCAGGAAAGAAGAAAAATCCGATATGAACAGTCTAAACTCACAATTAATAAAACTAGAAAAAGCAGAACAAATGAGGCCCAAAGTCAGTAGAAGAGGGACATAATAAAGATTAGAGCAGGCTTAAATAAAATCCAGAAGAATAAAACAATAGAATCAATGAGAGCAGGAGCTGGTTCTTTGAGAAAATAAGCAAAATAGAAAAAACCCTAGGCAGACTTATCAAGAAAAAAAGAGTGTCTAGAAATGAGAAAGAAAAAATCAGTATGGGCACTACGGAAATACAAAGAATTATTAGAGAATACAGTGAAAAATTGTATGCTGAAAAACTTGATAACCCAGAAGGAATGAACAACTTTCAAGAAAAGTACAACCTTCCTTGGCAGACCCTGAAGGGAACAGAAAATCTGAACAGATCAATTACCTCAAGCAAAACTGAATTGGTAATAAAAATCTACCTAAAATTAAAACTCTTGGACCAGATGGCTTCACTGCTGAATTTTATCAGACATTTAGTGAAGACTTAATACCCATCCTCCTTAAAGCTTTCCAAAAAGTAGACAAGGAGGGAATACTTCCACCCTCATTCTATGAGGCCAGCATCACTCTAATTCTAAAATTAGGCAAATACACCACAAAAAAAGAAAATTATAGACCAATATCTCTGGTGAACATAGACGCAAAAACACTCAACAAAATCATAGTAAAAAATATATCAAACAGATCGTCTATCATGATCAAGTACAATTTATTCCAAGGATGAAAGGATGGTACAACATTTTGAAATCCATCAGCATCATCCACCACATTAACTAAAATAAGGACAAAAAGCACATGATCATCTCCACAGAAGCAGAAAAAGCACTCGACAAAATTCAACATCCATTCATGGTAAAAACATACCAACAAACTGAGTATAGAGGGCAAGTACCTCAACATAGTAAAGGCCATATATGACAAGACCATAGCCAACATCATACTTAACAGTGAGAAGCTGAAAGCTTTTCCTCTAAGTGGGGAACAAGAGAAGGATGCCCACTGTTTCCACTTTTCTTCAACATAGTACTGGTGGTCCCAGCCACAGCAATCAGACAACACAAAGAAATAAAAGGCATCCAGATTGGTAAAGAAGAAGTTAAACTGTCACTGTTTGCAGATGACATGATATTATACATAAAAAATCTTAAAGAATCCACCCCTAAACTACTAGTACTAAGAACTGAATTTAGCGAAGTGGCAGAATACAAAATTAATACACAGAAATCTCTTGCATTCCTAAACACTAATGATGAACTAGCAGAAAGAGAAATCAGGAAAACAATTCCATTCCCAACTGCATCAAAAAGAATAAAATGCCTAGGGAGAAACCTAATGAAGGAAGTGAAAGACCTTTGCACTGAAAACTACAAGACATTTAAGAAAAAGAAGATACTAATAAATGGAAATAACATCCCTTGCTCATGGATAGGAAGAATTAATATTGTCAAAATGACCATCCTGCCTGAACCAATCTACCGATTCAGTGCAATCCCTATCAAAATGCCAACAGCATTTTTCAGTGAACTAGATCAAATAGTTCTAAAATTCATATGGAATCACGGAAGACCCCAAATAGCCAAAGCAATCATGAGAAGGAAGAATAAAGCAGGGGGTGGATTATCCTCCCCAACTTCAACCTCTACTGCAAAGGTAATTTGGTACTGGCACAAGAAAAGACCCAAAGACCAATAGAACAGGCTAGGGATCCCAGATATAAACCCAAGCAAATGTGTTTAATTAATATACAATAATGGAGCCATGGTCATATAATGGGGAAATGGCAGTGTCTTCAACAACTGGTGTTGGCAAAACTGGACCGCTACATGCAAGAGAATGAAATTGGATTATTGTCTAACCCCATACACAAAAGTAAACTTGAAATGGATCAAAGACCTGAATGTAAGTCATGAAACCATAAAACTCTTAGAAGATAACATATGCAAAATCTCTTGAATATAAACATGAGCAACTTTTTCCTGGATGCATCTCCTTGGGCAAGGGAAACAAAAGCAAAAATGAACAAATGGGACTACATCAAGCTTCTGTACAGCAAAAGACACCATCAGCAGAACAAAAAGGCATCCTACAGTATAGGAGACTATATTTGTAAACAACATATCCGGCAAGTGATTAACATTCAAAATATGTAAAGCGTTCACATGCCTCAACACCCAAAAAGCAAATAACCCAATTAAAAAATAGTCACAGGATATGAACAGACGCTTCTCCAAAGAAGAAATTCAGATGGCCAAGAGGCACTTGAAAAGATGTTCCATATCACTAATTATCAGGGAAATGCAAATTAAAAGCACAATGAGATATCACCTCATACCATTTAGCATGGCCAACATCGAAAAGACTAGGAACAACAGATGGTGGCTAGAATGCAGAGGAAGGGGATCCCTCCTACACTGCCAGTGGAAATGTAAACTAGTTCAACCATTGTGGATAGCTATATGGAGGTTCCTCAAAAAACTAAAAATAGAAATTCCATTTGACCCGCGAATTCCACTCCTAGGAATTTACCCAGAGAAAAAAGTTGTGAGATATAAGAAGACATATACACCCTATGTTTATCACAGCACTATTTACAATAGTCAAGATATGGAAGCAACGTAAGTTTCCATCAGTAGATGGATGGATAAAGAAGAAGTGGTACATATGCACAATGGAATACTATTCAGCCATAAGAAAGAAACAAATCCTACCATTTGCAGCAACATGGATGTAGCTAGACAGTATTATGCTCAGTGAAATAAGTTAGGGAGAGAAACACAAGTACCAAATTATTTCTCATATTTGTGGAGTATAACAATGAAGCAAAACTGAAGGAACAAAGCAGCAGACTCACAAACTCCAAGAAGGGGAGGGGTGCGGGAGGACGGTTGAGGAGGGAGGGAGAAGGGCATTGAGGGCTATTACGATCAGTATACATGGTGTGGGGGTGATCATGGGGAAGACAGTGTCGCACAGAAAAGACATGTAGTGATGTGGCATCTTACAACACCGATGGGCAGTGACTGCAATGGGGTATGGGGGGAACTCAATGATATATGTGGATGAATGTAGTAATCACATTATTTTTCATTTGAAACCGTCATAAGAGTGTATATCAGTGAAAGCTTAATGAAAAATAAAGTCATTAAGTATTCTGTTCTAGGCCTTGGGTACTTTGGTTATCTGAGAAGTTTGATAAATCAGTTAGTAGGTGATTTAGGTGTCAAAAAACATTCATCATTCTCTATGTACTTTTTGGAAACCTTAAATTTTTAGTAGCATTTTTATATCAGAAGAATTGAAGAGTACTGTTATATACAGAGAATGTTAAATTAAGAGGAATTAAGAGGGTTTCAGATTCAGATTTAACCCATTTGTTTACTACAAATAAGTATCATTCTACTGTATGATAAAGGTGCATTTTTTAGGAGTCTTTTGTGAAAACTGGTTTCTAATTTCCCAGGTATCCCATTAGTTTCAACTTATTTTGATAATCACAGTTGTCAAATAAAATGTAAACTTCTCAGTAAATTTACACCATATCTTAAAATATGTCTGGCTAGTCTGCCCTGGGCATTTATAGCTCAAAAAAAAGAAGAATCACTCTCTCACAGGAACAGAGAATTTAGCAAAATAATTTCTGTTGTAAATGAATATTTGATTTTGAAATAATTTGGTGAAAGAATGTAGAAATATTTAGAATCCTGTTTGGTGTTGTACTTTCTTGAATACTTTGTAAAGAGGTAGATACTAACATTTTTGGGAAAGGAATTCATGAAACAGGATGTACAATGTGATTTTAGATTTGTTTTATATATTTATATCAATATCTATACATGCCTAGAGAAAAATAGGAAGGGTATGCACCAAAATGTTTATATTGGTTATATCTGGGTGGTAAAATCATGCAAGGTTTTTCTTCTTTGTGTTTTTCTGTATTTCCTAAATGTTCTACAATGGATATGTATATTTCACCCTCGAATAACATAGGGTTGAACTGCACAGGCCCATTTATACACATTTTTTTTCAATAAAGGTCTTGGAAAATGTTTTGGGAGACAGTTTAAAAGATCATTTTCTTTTTTCTAGCTTTCCTTATTATAGAATACAGTATAGAATTTATACAACATACAGAATATGTGTGAATATCTGTTCATGTTGTTAGTAAGGCTGCCAGTCAGCAGTATGCTTTTAATAGTTAAGTTTTTGGGGAATGAAAAGTTATAGGAGGATTTTTTTTTACTCTGTTGGGAGTCAGCACCCCTAATCCCCACATTGTTTAAGGGTCAACTATTGCATGTATCATCAGAAATAAAATAATAATATACAAGTATTTAATATTTAACATTATTTAAGATACAAATTAAAAGTCAGGGTTTAATTTGAAGATGAACATATTACATTGTTTAATACACAAGTCAAGCTAGATAAAAGGTCATAACTTAATTACATTAGTTTTGTTTTATTAGTGGGGTGGGTCGGGCAGCATACTCCACTTAACTGGGGGAAATAAGGTGGAAACACTGAGCATGTAAAAGATCAGCATTTTAAAGATGAGTTCCATTTTAGTGGTTCTCTGAAATTCAAATCATAAGGATGCTGAGTAACACTTGTTAATAATTTATTGGATATTCTTGTTTTGGTAATGATTATATTGATTTTATATTCTTAGGTGGGAGGAAATATCCTTGCTAATGTGTATTAAACTGCTGCTTTGAAGCTTATCTAGTTAGCTAATTTGATCCATTTAAAAATTTTCCTATAGGCTAAAGTGATGTCCAACGAGGCGAAAAAATTTCAGCAACGTATTCAGGCTGAGCAGAAGAAAGAACTGAATAGCCTTTTGAAGACCCAGAAGAGAGAATACAAACTTCGAAAGGAACAGCTTAAGGAGGTATTTACTTTATAAAAATTTTCAAGCCACTTACCTGCTTACTGGTTATATCCAATATTGATCTACTCATAGAACCATTAAGATAAAATTTTCTTTTTTTGTGGCCACCAACAATATATCAGTTTAAGTGAGGATATTGATTATAACCTATTACTTTTCAATGGCTGAGATCCTCAGTTGAGTGGGATCTAAAAAGTGATCTCTTGAAAATGTGAATTATTTTATAAAGCTATTATTTAGTAGCTTTCTTAAGTAATTGAGTCACTGGAAATAAAAATATTTTAGCTGTGAAAAAGAGCCATACATCTCTTCCTTTAAAAGTAAATCATACGTTCTTACTTTGGGCTCAGATTACAATAATTTGTTCTTATTCTGATTTTAACACAGAAGAAGGATAAGAGGCATTTCTTCTCATCCCATTTTCTTTAATACGAAAGCATGCTAATTATGTCTTTATGGCTACAGGATTTCATGTGTGTTTGCCCTTTATGTGCTGCTTTCTTGAACTTATTTTTATCGCAGATCTAGTCTAACTGTGAGGAAAGCCATGTTGTCCTAAGGCAATTTCTGAAAGGGGATTATTATTCAGGATAGTGGTCAGGACAGGAAAATGATATGTGTCAACTACAGCATATTTATTATCTTGCAGAGAATATAAATCAGCCATCTTTTGTAGGTATAAGATGATTTTTCAGAGACTATTGACCTTATGGTTCTTCACCTATTATTCAAGAAAGAAACCAATTCTTTATTACTTTTGTGGATAAGATACTCAAACACATAAATATAAAAAGCACATGAACTTGTAGTTCTCAACTGAAGGATGTCAATGAGAAGACAGAGAGAATACAGGCATATACACAAAGAATCATTTGACTATGTTTTCCAAAATCTTTTGCCAAGAAAATTCCCCACCCACCAAGACTTCCCCAGTTTACACCCTCTTTTACAGACTGATGGACTGAAATTTTTAGTCCATGTAATTAATTATTAGCACACAGATAAATTAATCTAGATAAAATAACCATAATCTCTTTGGTATAGTGCTTTTACGTGTGTAGGAACTTGACCTATATTTAGACAAATAAGTCTTATTAAGAACATTGGTGGCACAAAGCCTTGTTATATATACCCTGCTGAGTGAGGTTCATTGATAAGATTTTTCTAAGTTTGAAGAATATAACCTGCTATGTATTCCCATTACTGTAATCTAAAAGCTAAACTCAATACTAGAACATGGGATTTGAAAAGATGGTAAATAGGATTCCCAACTGTAAATAAATATCCAACAAAATGCAGTTCTATAGTTGCTTCCTAGTGAAACCAGGTTTTAGTTTTATAAATGAATATGTTGTTTTAGATAATCCTTTAAGCATATAATTCATAGTCTAACTAATAAGTCCATTTTCTTTTAGAAGGTAGTTTTGTGTCTGCGTATGTCTGTGTGTGTGTGTGTGTTCATTTAGAATGATTATTATCAGTGTAGAGGAAGGGACATACTATAGTCCTGTGGGTGGGAAATTTCCTTGGCAAAAGATTTTGAAAAACATAGCCAAGTGATTCTGTATATGCCTGTATTATCCCTGTCTTCTCATTGACATCCTTAAGTTGAGAACTACAAACTTATGTGTTTTTTATTTTTATGTGCTTGAATATCTTATCAATGAAAGTAATGAATAATTGGTTTCTTTCTTGAACAACAGATGAAGAACCATAGGTTAACAGTCTCTAAAAATAATCATCTTAGACCTGGGAAAGATGGCTGATTTATATTCTCTGCAAGGTTCATGCATTTTAGGTTGAAATATACTAGTATTAATTAACATCCTCGGGTTTGCATCATTGAATGTATTGTCAATATTCTCATCTTGTCCAGTATAAATACATTCTTTTTAGGTAGTTTGTGAGATGATATTTGAAATGCTGTAGAAAAACATTGGTCTTGCCTTTTTCAGTGGTTATAGTGCTGAATCTATTCTAAAAGGTCTCTGTTTTCCTTTTGTTTTGTTGATTTTTCCATTTAATTTCTGGTCTTTTATACTGAACCCATCCTTAACTTTGCCAAAAACTTAGTATTTCTATTGTTGAAACCAAGAAGTGAGCCATAACTATATTTTAACCTTAATTTTAATTCATGTGTGATTTTAACTTGAAAGCACTGTCTTATTCCCCTTTTTGGAGGGCTTTAAAGAAAGATGTTTTACTTCATTCACCAATCATTGTGTGCTTTCAAAGCTACGAGCCATCCTAAATATAGCCGTGCAAAGCTAAAAAGTATGCGTGTTTTCTAGTGTATGTTTTCTCTTTTCTTGTCGTACTTCATGGATAACTCCAGAAACAGAAAAATACTACCTACCTCCTTTAAGGTCATTGCCCTGCCTGCCCATGAGAGAGGGCACAAATTAAGTACTTTTACTGAAGATTACCAGCTAGCAAATAGTATATTCATGTAGTTAATTTTTATGTATTTTGAACTCAGTTGTTTTTTATCTTGCCAGGAGCTGAATGAAAACAAGAGCACCCCAAGAAAAGAAAAACAGGAATGGCTTTCAAAGCAGAAAGAGAACATACAGCATTTCCAAGAAGAGGAAAAGACCAATCTTCTTCAGCATCAGAGACGGTACCTAGAGCTGCAATGCCGTCGCTTCAAAAGAAAGCTGTTACTCGGGTGCCATAACTTGGAGCAGGACCTTGTCAGGGAGGTATGTGTAAATGGTGTGAAATCAGAATCTTCCTGAAAATATGTCAGTCACATCCCACCCTCAGGGCCTTAGAGCGCCTCTGCTTGCCTTTGCCTAAGTCCTTCTTCCCTGAAACCCAACCCATATGGTTCACCTTCCCCCTCACTTCATATCTCCTCAATTCTGATCTCCAAATCCTCCTCCCTTCTTTAAATATTCTTGCACTCCTCTCTCTCTCTCTCTCTCTCTCTCTCACACACACACACACACACACCACACACATACACATGTACGTGCACACACTTTTTATGGGGATCTCTCTCTCCCCAAGTAGAATGGAAATTAGATGAAGTCCCAGGTTCTGTTCAGGGCTTTTATATCCAGTGGCTAGATATATCCAGGCCTTGTAGCTAGTGGCTGGCCCATAATAGGTATTCAATAAATATGTATTAAGTAAATATATAATAAATATTAATTCCATGAAAGAACTGTTAATTTTTAAATATGAGAAAATTAATTGGATAACTTATGCCTTTTCATCTGAAATGGGTGCCATGAAGGTATATACTACCATTTAACATAATTGTATAATCATGAAATTATTCATTGGGAATATGTAGAAACTTATGCCAATGAAAACAACAGTTCTCATTATCAAGTATACCTATGAGCATAGATCAATTTATTTCCAAGAGTGGCTTAAAATAAACTTCAAGTATAACATAATTATTCAAATTCACTAATAATTAAAGAAATTCAAATGAAAACAATTGCATCAATTAGATAAGATCGGTCTAAAAACTTGGTAAGTCCTAGTAGTGGCATGGTAAAGTGGTCAATGCCGGTAAGAATATAAATTGACACTGCCATTTTGGAGCATAATTCAGCAGCTTTAACCATTTAATTTGCATGTATCTTCTACCCATCGAATCCGCTTCTAGAATTCTATCCTAAAGAAATAGTAACATAATTATATGGTGCATTATGTGTAGATGTTTATTGAAAATTTGTCATAAAACAAGAAATAGAAAAACTATGGCATCAGAAAGCACAAGCTTCCTATAAAAAATTTTTTAAAAATCTGTATTTGTCCATTATATTTTTAGGTAAAGAAAGCATATTATATGCCTATAATATATATTGTTATACAATTTTAAAACTGTATGTTTTTGTGTAATAGTTGTGTCACGATAAGCGTGGGGATGCTTGGGAAACATGCACCAAATGTTGGCCCCTGGAGAAGGGGCAGCAGAGGCAAAGGGGGTACGTCTGACTTCCTTCTACATAGAAAAAGAGAGAGAATGTGTGTATGTGTGTGTGTTGTACATTTAATCTTTTAAACTGGAAAAAATTGTAGTAACATTTATTGATCATGAGGTAGGTATTCTGAGAGCTTTCCACTTATGAACTCATTTCACTCTCACGTTAATTTTATGAAACAGCTATGTTATGGTCTCCATTTGAGAAGTAATGAAATGGCAGCACAGAGAGTTTAAGTAATTAACCCAAGGACTCACTGCTTGTCAGTAGCAGAGCCAGGATTCAGAAAGCAGGCAGCCTAGCCCTAGAGTCTTGTGTTCTTAACCACTGCACTATACTGGGTATACTGCATGTAATAGAATTGAATGTATACTCTGAAGAAATTCAAAGGATGACTTAGAAATCCTGTTCAATACAAAATTAGGAAACATAAAATGATGGAAAGAGAGTACAAAGGACATTAAGTCTCTTGGGACAGATTTGATATGTCTTAAGCTTATTGCTAAAAGCAGTATAAATAGTAAATGAACAGATAAGGCAATTGTACTACTAATTGCCCATTTTCTACAGTTCCAGTAATTAAAGTCTAATATTCACTGTGCAGCCATTATTAAATCAGAGGATTACATCAATATATCCTGGTTATTCTGTTTCTTAGGATTTTTTTTCTCCTGGCATTGTACATCAGCAAATTACACCTTTGTCTTTTTTTATGGATTAGGAATTAAATAAAAGAAAGGCTCACAAGGACTTAGAGCATGCAATGCTGCTGCGACAGCATGAGTCCATGAAAGAACTGGAGTTCCGCCACCTCAACACAGTGCAGAAGATGCGCTGTGAATTGATGAGTCTGCAGCATCAAACCGAGCTCACTGACCAGCTGGAGCGTAATAAACGGAGAGAGCGAGAACTGAGGCGGAAGCATGTCATGCAGGTTCGACAGCAGCCTCAGAGTCTGAAGGTACATTTAGCCTAAGCTTCTTGGCAAAGGAGAACAGATAAAAGGCATCATGTAACCAGTAAAAGTCTAAGCCAGATGCCTGTCATCAAGAAATTAAATAAGCTTTTTTCTTTTCATTTTTAGCATGTTTGGTTAGTGTTGGTGTAGAGGGTCTATGGCTACAGACTTCTGCTTGTGTATTTCTCAGCAGAGTACCAAAAAATGGCCAGAACTTTTTAACTGTGGAAAGTGTCATGAATAAGATTCAAAATTCTCATTTTAAGTGTACTCAAGTGTCCAGTGTTGAAACTACAGTCTACATATCAACATACTAACCTGCTGGCTTCTCTCTGTTGTTCCAAGTTTTATAGTTTTGGAATCTTATTTCTCTGAATGTGATTTGTATCCAAAAGAGTCAGTAAGTTCTTAATTAGTACAGAAACCAGTGAATGAAAAATGCCTTTTTACCCCCTCTCCCTTCATTGTCAATACTCATCTTTAGAGGAATAGTGGAATTATCACACTGTTACTCCCATTCTTTCTGTGTTTGGTAACATAGGTAAGACCAGGGCATGTGTAGTTGGAGTGTATTTTTAATTAGTACATCAGAGTGAAGCAAGGTATTATATGCTGTCTTGTAGACAAATAAGGAAAGACAAGTGTTGGTGATATATAATATCAAAGGACTTTAAATTTTGTATTTGCTTTGATAGAGAAATATATTTATATGATGCCAAAGTGTATTTATTATAAAGTTAAAGGTTTCCCTCTCCTTGTTCTTTAGGCCACCTGGTCCAGCCCCCTCTACCAAAATCAACCAGAGTTAACAATTCCAAGGAATTTTCAAATTTTATAACTTGTAATGAATATGTGAAGTATAATCACATGAATCTTAATAAACAAAAAACCAAAATGACCCACTATATATGTTGTCACCCACAGTAGTACCTCAGTTAATCTGTACATGTCTGCACATTGTAAACTTGTGTTTACATCCAATAAAGCCCCGGTTCCACACTATCTTCTTTACCCCCTTTTCAAACTCTTTGACCATTTAACTATAAAACTATCAGGTAACAACACTTACCTGAATAACTCTCCTAAAGTGAAGTGAAATTCACTCACAGAAGTAATCTGTGTCCAAACCAGAAGCTAAACCACACCTAGTGGTGTCTCTGATTCCTATTCAACTCCATTCATACAAGTTGTCCTGAACAAAACACAGAACCAAAGCTAAGATTTGCCCTTTCCTTGTGAATCTAAGTCAAATTTTATACTTTGCTGTATCTTCAAAACAGCTAATGAACATTGTTTACAGAGTGGCTCGTACGTTGACTACCCTCATAACCGTCATTAGTTAATGCTTATCACAATCAGAATTCATAATGATTTTCCAGATTTACTTTGTCTTTGTAGTGGGTACATAGTAGGGTTTCCCACCAAAAGATATTTAAAGCATGTCTATAAAATGAATTACAGTTTTAAAGTGAGCAGCGCCCAGAAGTAAACCAACCTGAAAGCTTGTTTAGTTTTCTTTGGTCAGACCATAAATCTGATATGACTTCATTTCTCTGGGGCTTGGAAGAGGTTACTTGTTTGCGGTTTAACCCTCCCTTTTGGTTCCCTGCTGTGGCAGCCTTCTCAGTTTGAATGCTTGTAGACACTAGTCTGATTTTCACAGATACTGTTAAAAAATCGAGGGGAAAGATAACGTCTCACAATCGTAGTCAGACTTCAGATAGGAAGCGTCCCTCTCATGATACATAAGGTCAAGATTTTCCATAAAAGAGATTGTTCTGTTACTTTAGTCGGAAAGAAAATCACCATGTTCCTCTTAGTTGTATATATCTATATACTTGCACAATTTGAACAAAACAGACTATTTTTTTTAAATTAAGGTATCATTGATAAACAATCTTAAGAAGGTTTCACATGAACAACATTGTGGTTTCAACATTCATTCATACTATCCAGTCCCCCCCAACCCACTGCAGTCACTGTCCATCAGCATAGTAAGACACTATAGAGTCATTGCTGTCTTCTCCGTGCTGTGCTCCGTTCCCCGTGACCCCACTATATTGTGAGTGCTAATGATACTGCCCTTAATCCCCTTCTCCCTCCCTCCCCACCCATGTTCCCCAACCCCTTCCCTTTGGTAACCCTAGTCCCTTCTTGGAGAAAACAGACTCTATTTTAACATCATGTCATTTCATTTACATAAGTAATAGTTGTAACCTTTTTAGGTAAATTTGTACTTACTAAGTAGTAGTTCAACTTCAATAGCTGCAACTATTCCAACTTTCTCCAAGACTTTAAGGGGGATAGGAGGACTTCAGTTTGCACACTTAGGTAAGCTGACAGTATTTGTAGACATTGGGGCACCATTTCTGAGGAATAACTTGGGTAAACACCTATTGTTTATCTGCCATTTCTTCAGCTGCCATCAGGTGATGTTTTCTCAGTATTAAGTGATTAAGAAACAACTGGAACATGTTTATCCTGCTTTCACTTGAGTGAAACATTGAGGAATATAGTTTGTTCTTGGTATAAGTATTAATCTTGTCGAAAAAATTTTCCAGGGCATTCCTTTTTGTCATTAGCTAGTGATATGGAGTGACTATAGTTTTCTTGGCAATATATTTGAATATTTAAAAGGTTTTTAAAGAATGGAGGCTGTTACACAAAGTCAGAAGAGAATTCTAAATTTCATTGTTCCATTTCTGGCTAACTTGGAGGAATTTTATTAACCAAGGGCAGTATTTAAGAGCAGTGCTAAGAGTAACTAAACCAAGAGTTTGTCTTTCTTTCTAGACATTTCTTGACCCTTCACAGAATAAAGGCACATGACTATGACTTAGTACCTCAATTGGTGTAAAATGCAGAAAAGGATATATATTTGATTTTGTAGTAATGGAGCAAAGAGTGTGTACTAGTTCCCTGACAAGAGTGTTTGGTCATACATGCATTTGCAGACTTAGTCAACCATTCAATATCTGGCAGTATATATATTGAGGTAAATAATTTCAACTGTAGGTTCTGCCTTTGTGTAGCAAATGAGTGTTGTTACTTGTAGGCCTGATGGGTACACCTTATCAAATAGATCTCATCTTGCTAAGTTTTGTTCTATGAAACTTGAGTTCATAGAATAATTAACCTGTGATTTAAAGCCAGAGTTATTCTGTTTCTGAACTCAAATTATTTTATCTCAAAAATGTTTATGTAGTTCATGTCTGCTATCATTACCACAAGAAGGGTTGTCCCTTCCCTTGCCTTATAACTTTTCTTTGACCTTTGAAAGATTAGTTAGCTGACTTTCAGGTTTTTGTTCGTGGTGCTAAAGAGTAAACCCTAAGGAGAAGCAGACCCAAAACTTAGCCATCTTAACTGAGCAGTATGACCACAACATTAATGAAATGCTCTCCACTCGAGCTGTAAGTTTACTTTACTTAGGCAAAACAAATTTAGTGCCCCTTTCCTTCCACCGCCTGAATATAATCCTAACAATTGAAATATTAAGTTGGAAATGAAAACTCTGCTGCACCTTGGGAAATAGTGATGGTGGCCCATATTCTTCTTGTTCTCAGCATTGCTTGGAAATATGCATGATGCATATGTAATTCTCTTTGATACATTTGGACATGAGGCTCCACATAGGCTCTCTGCTGGTGCCTTGCAGACGTTCAGTACATATACCAACAGCGCATCAAGATTGGAGAAGCAACTTTGTTAAGCAGTGTTCAAAAAGTAGTACTTTACCGGGAATCCAGATGGTCACATTTGAGTGCAGCTACAAAATAGTTGCTATGTAAGTTTACAGACTTTTTCTTAATGGGCCAGATAGTAAATATTTTCGGAGGAAAAGTTGAGGTTATTATGTGGGTATTTACATAGCCATTTAAAATGTGACCATTTCAGAATGTAAAAAACCATTCCTAATTAGTGGACTATTGAAAAACAAAAACAAAAAATCAGGTAGCTGTTCAGATTTGGCCCATAAGCTGTGGCGTGCTTGTCCCTGTTGTGTAGTTATTTCCATTGGAGAGAAGAGATTCACAGTCTTATATCAATCAGATTCTATATTTTTCTTTAAAAAATAATGATTATTTAGGCATCATCCAAATAGCTTATGATAGCTTTATTCTTATAACGCCGTCATTGGTTGCTGTGTTTTCCTTTACCAGAGATGTTTACCCCAAGATGTAAAAGAGAACAGTTGTGCCCTATGGAAGAGTAGTCTGTCTTCACTTACACCTCCTCCTTTCCATAGGTCATGAGAAGGCAGCTCACAGGAGGATATATGTTTTCTTTCTCTCTTTCAGCGGCATTTGGATGAAGCACAGGAGGCAGCGTGCCAGGCTTTGAAAACGCAGCTGCAGCAGGAACTGGAGCTGTTGACTGAACTTCAGAGCAAGATCAAAATGCAGGCTGAGGCACAACACGCTCAAGAGCTTCGGGAGCTTGAAGAAAGGGTCTCCCTCCGCAAGGCACTCTTAAAACAACAGGTATACATAATAGAAAAAAGTAATTGTGCCAGTATTTGCTTTCATCAAAATCATTTCATAAATATATTTTCATGATGACAGAGGTGGCATTAGATTGTCTTGACAATACCATATTTCCTTAATTCTAGTTTTGGTAGTGTTTTCTTTTTCTTTAAAATTACTGATTCAGTAATGATCCTTAAAATTAATGAGTGTGATATATTAAAGGAATATACTTAAGTAGTAATTGCTAGAGGAATGATGTGGAGTTATGCGAAGACAGTTGAATTGTAAAAGGATAGCTCTGGCTCCGTCTTCCTCACTTCTTTGTGTACCTAGTTGTACCTAAAGAAATTGGAGAGAAACTTGGATAGTGAAGGAAAAAACTTTAGTAATTGCTTGAGAGAGACAAGGAAAAGGGATCAGAAATATACTTTATTCATTCATCCCTGGTCTGAAACTGTACAGATTGATGCATTACTAGAAAAGAGAAGGTAAAACCAGTTTTACACATATGAAGAGTCAGGTTGAAAATATTATTTCTAGATGTAGCTTTATTTATTTTACTTATTCTTTGTCATATATATTAGACCCTGAATCCCTAAATTCACTTCTGTCCTTTAAGGTACTGAGGCTGTATGTGTGTGTGTGTGTGTGTGTGTGTGTGTGTGTGTGTGTGTGTATTGGAGAAAGAACAATGGGTAGAAGCTTTTGAGAACGAAAGAGAGGAAAGGCATTTGTCCTGAGTAGTAGTAGAATATCAGTTGTATCCAGGATTGAATGCTATGTTCCAGAAATCCAGAGCCTTAAGTTCACGGTCTTAGGTCCACTGTAAGTTAACACGTGCCTAATGGTTTTGTCTATTAAAAATTGTCATTGCTTCTGGACCATTAATTGGCCCATAGATTTTCCTCTACTTTCTACAGTTCTTGTGATAAAAATAGAATTCCTCATTTCTATTAAAAAAAATATGTTCTTAAAAACTCCACCTAAATAAGGTGTTGCTATTTCTCTGGCACAGCTGTCTTTATTACTGGGTCTTTAAGAGTTACTTGCCTCTAAAAATTATCTCAATTGTGTTTCTCATTCAACATGGGGACACAGAAACACATATAAATTTTTAGAAAAATGTAGTTGTCCCATGTACAGAATTCATAAATCTGCCTGATTTCAACTTGCATATTTAAAATTTAATCTAAAGTTCCATCTCTTATGCTTCAAAATTATCACCAAAAGAGAAACCTATAGTATTTGAGTAACAGTGTTATGAGAGAAATATTGGTACTCTTTTATTTGTATTTTTAGCTCCACCTAGTGGCTCCGAGTTTAAGAGTGCTAATTAGTATCTTAGTTGTAGTCTTATTTCAATATATGAACTAAGGCCTTTATGTTCTACAAAATCTGGTAAAATGTTGGCATAGGGCTGATACCATTGCCAGAAGTACAGTGGCACTCTCATACATTGTTAATGCATTTTGGAAAGCAATTTGGAAGTATATATTGATCTTTGAAAATGTTAAGCAAAGAATTTAGAGAATTTAGAGAAAAGAAATCCTGAATACAGGAAAAACAATACACATAAATATGTTAATTATGGCAAAGTTTATAATGGTTTAAAACACCTAACCATCTAAAATAATTAAGTGCTTATGACCAAGCCATTTAATAAAATCTTACTCAACCATTTAAATAATGGCTATAAAGGTAGTATTAATTTGGAAAAATGCTTATGAGGTGTTGAATAAAATAAAGACAAATCACACTTAAAGTGAGTTGAACTAATACTTATAATGGCTATATTAATATGGTAGATTGGTTTTGGTGGTTTGTATTTGATAATTGACATGAATAAGATTATTTAGTATTAAAAATAATAAAAGAAACAGTGGAATAAATCTACAGTGCTTTGAGTTGCTACTTGATTTTCAGGGCTCATGTTTATATTTCAAGTGAGGTGCATCACTATAAAGCAGTTTGGGGTCAGTCAGTTGGCAACTGCCAAGGCAGTGATATACCCATGGTATGATTTGAAAACATTGTAACATCCGTATTTTCTGTACGTTGTGCCTACTGGTTGTACAGATAAGAAACAGTCATCTGACAATAGAGGTGGAACCAGAGAGAATGTTAGTTGTTTCTAGATGTATAATAATTCTGTTTGAAGATTGCTTTCAGCCTCCAAATGAACCAAGAATTGTCCTCCAGGTCGAGACACCAACAGAGGACGCCTCAGTTGAGGCTCACATGAGGTCTTACTGCAACTTTCCTTGTGCTTCATTTACATTAAAGTTTCAGCAAAATGACAACATAACTATGTGAATTTCATACATGCATAAAAAGTGGCAGTATCTCCAAAGTATAAATGGGCTTTTTTTTGTCTTAACACTTCCTCTAATTTTCCCTGAATATTTCACTTAATATCAACAAGATGGTTGGTAGTTTTTAAATAAGAATTGACAATTGGAATATCTTATAGGACCTTCCGAACTGAAAATATTCACACATTTGATTTCAGAGAAGATAGGTTAGGAGAGAAGTCTCAGAAGTCTTATATCCAGTGAAACCACCTTCCTTATTTACAGTAAAAAATAAGATATTTTCAAAGAAATGGGTGCTAAGTAACCTATCACAAATCGTAGTTTTAATTTTTATTGAAAAATATTCTGAGTTTCTTAAATGACAAAACTAATTTAGCAAACAAAACTTAAGCTGTGCTTACTGGATAAAAGTGGATAAGCATTAATGTGTTTAATATTTTTATCATAAGTTTCCTTCAAATAATATACAGGGCATTCAAATTAGTTAAATACTCAGTACAAACCTATCCTTTATTAGGTCCTTTGAATTAAATGTTCTTAATAAATGGATTTTTGAAATTTTAAAATAGAAAAGATTTAAAAGAAAAATTTGAAGTTATTTGAATCCTTACAGATATATAAATTTAATTCTATATGAATTGGGTATTTTATATGTAGATATTAAAAGAGTGGAAAAGTTATTTTACAAATACATATTTTTTAAACTTGATAATTATAGAGAAACAAGTAGAAATTAGAATGTCTTTAATCTCACCACTCAGAAATCACCAGTTAACAATTTGATATCTTTCCCTTAGAAGAAGCATTTGTCTAATCTAGGTTCTCTTTCAACCTTCATTAGGAAGTGCCCTCTCTAAACCTTTGTAACACTTTAGTACTTACAGTTTAATAATTTTCAAACTCACCCTACCAAAGTCCATTCTGGCCTATTTGTAATTCCCCACACACATTTTATCATTCTGCATGCCTTTGCCCATGTTCCCTCTGCTGAAAATATCTTTCCCTTCCCTTGTCTTCTGGTAAACTTGTGCTTTTCCTTCCGAATCCAGTTTCTGTCACCTTCTCTGAGAAGACTTCTTTGCCCTACTCCTCTTCCCCTATAGAGTGAAGTACTCCATCCCTTTGTATTTCTGCTTTACCTTATAAATCTGTTATTAAATCTTACCATATTATGTGGCAGTTTCTTATTTGCGTTTGTTTCCATGCTAAATTGTGTGTTTTTAAAAGGGCACTTAAAAAAATGATACATAAGAGGGGACTTGGTAATATGGGTGAATGTTGTAACCACAATGTAGCTCATGTGAAACCTTCATAAGATTGTATATCAATGATAATTTAGTAAAAAAAAAGATATATAAAAATTAAGCACATTTGTTGAGCTAGATTTATGTGTAGAGAAGAATGACTATTGGCTTAAGTCCTCAAGTATCTTGAAACCTAATTTAATACTTCTTTACAAATACTCTTTATTTCTTGTTTTTTAAAAACTTTGTATCATGGAAATTTTCAAACATACACAAAAAGTATTAGTGAAATTATTAAGAACTAGTACAATGAAGTCCCCAAATACTCATTACCCAACTTCAACAGTTATCAGTATCTTGCTTATATTTCGTCTGTTTCCCCACTCCACATGTGGCTTTTTAGGGGAGCAGAATAGGGGGCAGAGTATCTGAAATATTTTAAAGCAAATCCCAGCATAGAATCATTTCACTCCCAACACAGATAAGGGAATAAGGACTCTTTTACTTCAACATAGTCATAATTCCATTGTGTTAACTGACAAAATTATAATAAATGTTTAAGATTACCTAATACTCAGTCCATACTTAGATTTCCCTTTGTATCTAAAAAAAAGGTCTTCTTGGTTTATTTAGATTGGGGCCCAAACATGGCGTAGACATTGCATTTGATTGTCTCTTAAGCCTTTTAGTCTCCTGTGCCCTTTTTTTATTATTGTGGACTGGGTCACTTGCTTTGTAGGAATTCTCGCATTTGAATTTGGCTGATTCCACCCTCAAGGTGTCATTTAATGCATTCCTCTTTACTTTGCATTTCCTGTAAACTGGTAATTAGATCTAGCGGCATGATTATATTTACTTTAATTTTTTTTCCTTTTAAAAATTTTTGCGAGGAATTTTCATAAGGGTTACTGCGTTACACTTCCTTTTGCATCACATATGTCTAGTCCCACTTTGAGGTCATATTTGATGAGTGGGCTCAGATATTCTCATTCATTAACAATTTCTCCATCAACTTCTTCCCATTGTCATTGACTTTATTGTGTATTTTTTCACACTAAAAACTATTTCTAGTCAGCTATATATATTTGTAAACCTTTGAGTTGTCCAAAACTGATTCTGACAGCTACCCAACCACTGATTTCTAAGTACATAGAGTCTCCTAACTTTTAATGGAAACTTTATGGTTTTCGTTTGTTTTTCACTTAATGCTCTGATCTTTCTGGAATATGGTATCAGATGAGGTTCCATTTTTATTTTCTTCCAGATGGTTAGCCACTTGTGCCTGTGTTGCTTTTCCCATTAAGTTAATTAGTGCTTTTGTCCTGCATTAAAAACTTACAAACTTCATTCTGTTTCTGTTTTACTAATTACTGGTTCCTATACCAATACCATATTTATTATATAGAGTGACCTTATGGTTTATCTAATAAGGCTAGATTCTCCTTACACATTTTCTTTTTCAGTCTTTTTACTTAATGGATTTGGTAACCATTGATGATAATTGCCTTGATTTATTATTTCAATAGAGAGTATTACCTTTGCTTTTAAGAACTTGATTTTACACATTTTAGCAATATAAGTTATATATGATTCCTACAGTACATCTCTTTGATTTTTAAATGTACATCCTTTAAAATAGCCAGAGGGGACATTTATATGATTCCCTTTAAACCAGAAAAATTACTGTTTCTGTAGTTTATAGATTTTTTTAAATAAATGAGCTTTCTTTTTGCTTCCCCCCACCAACCCACAACAGATGGAAGAAGAGATATTGACATCACAGAATGAGTGCACTGAAAGGATACGAAGCCTGCTGGAGCGTCGAGCAAAAGAGATGAATGCTTTCAAATCTGAAAGCGAGGGACTAGGTTTTAGAAACATCCTTTCTAACCTTGCCCCTGAGGCGTTCAGCCACAGCTCCCCCGGAGCTCCTCACAGGGGGCATCCCATAGGTGGCCTACCACAAGCCTGGGGCCATCCAGTGCAAGGTGGGTCCCCAGACATGCAGGTCACCCTTCTGAGTCAATGCATGGGGTACCCCGAGGTAGCAGTATGGGAGTTCGCAATAGCCTTTGGGTTTTCAGGCGGACAGCTGCCGGGGAATGGATGGAACACTTGAAAAATATCCAATGGGTCACATATGTCTTACACGTAACTTAGTCATTGAGAATGGTGAGGAGGAGCCAAGAGGGCGGCATAAGTAGGACAGCAGAAATCTCCTCCCAAAAACATATATATTTTTGAAAATACAACAAGTACAACCATTCCTAAAACAGAGACCAGAAGATACAGTACAACAGCCAGGCTACATCTACATCTGCAAGAACCCAGTGCCTCGCGAAGGGGGTAAAATACAAGCCACAGCCTGGCAGGACCCAAGCGACCCCCCCACCCCAGCTCCTGGCAGGAGGAGAGGAGTCAGAGCAGGGAGGGAGAGGGAGCCCAGGACTGCTAAATACCCAGCCCTAGCCATCTGCACCAGAGCATGGACACACAGTGCGTGGTGTGCTGGATACTAAGGAAACTGAACAGTAAAACCTGCGAGCAGGTCCCCTCAGCTGGCGCACCTGGGACAAAAGAAAAGCGAGTGCTTTTTGAAGGTCTTAAAAGGACAGGGGCCTCACAGCTGGACGGAGGCATCCCAGCACACTCAACCCAGTAGCTGGGAATCCCGGGGCACTCCAAGCGCCTCGAGCCCCTGGGCAACAACACAGCTCAGAGGCCCCTCACAGTGATAAATGGCCTCCTGCCTGTTCCACCTCTGGCTTGGCCCTGCCAGAGCAGAGCTGCGGCCTAAAAATGGCTACACCCACAGCAACTGCACGGAGCTTACTTCACAGTAGCGGGGCAAGAATCAGAGACCCTGTCTGCATGCAGCTTCCCAGTAAAAGCTGCTAGGGGTCGCCGTTCTCCCAGGAAAGAAGGCCAGGAGCAAGTGGAAAGGGACTTTGATCTCCCAGCTGACACACATGCCAAATGCCTATGACTACCTCTATCACCATGAAAAGGCAGAAGAATTTGATACAGACCAGACTAACCCAGACATCCTCCCCTGAGAGGGAATCTGAGGAGATAGATTTAACCAATTTTCCTGAAAAACAATTCAAAATAAAGGTCATAACCATGCTGATGGACTTGCAGAGAAATATGCAAGAGCTAAGGAGGGAGAATACAGAAATAAAACAATCTCTGGAAGGACATAAAAGCAGAATGGACGAGATGCAAGAGGCCATTAATGGAATAGAAATCAGCGAACAAGAACACAGAGAAGCTGACACAGAGAGAGATAAAAGGATCTCCAGGAATGAAACAATATTAAGAGAACTGTGTGACCAATCAAAATGGAACAATATCCACATTATAGGGGTAGCAGAAGAAGAAGAGAGAGAAAAAGGGATAGAAAGTGTATTTGAAGGATTAATTGCTGAAAACTTCCCCAAACTGGGGGAGGAAATAGCCTCTCAGACCATGGAAGCACACAGAACTCCCAACACAAGGGACCCAAAGAGGACAACACCAAGACATAATAATTAAAATGGCAAAGATCAATTAAAGGCAGCCAGAGAGAGAAAAAAGGTCACCTACAAAGGAAAACCCATCAGGTTATCATCAGACTTCTCAACAGAAACCTTACAGGCCAGAAGAGAATGGCATGATATATTTAATGCAATGAAACAGAAGGGCCTTGAATGAAGGATACTGTATCCAGGACGATTATCATTTACATATGAAGGAGAGATTAAACAATTCCCAGACAAACAAAAGTTGAGGGAATTTGCCTCCCAGAAACCACCTCTACAGGGTATTTTAGAGGGACGGCTCCAGATGGAAGCACTCGTAAGGGTAAACAGATATCACCAGAGAAAATGACATCACAGCAAAGAAAGAGGACCAATGAAATACTAACTAAAGGCAAAAAATAAAATGAACTACCCACAAAAGCAGTCAAAGGAAACACAAAAGAGCACATACACACACACACACAAAAAAAACACCTAACATACAAAGAATGGAGGAGGAGGAATAAGAAGGGAGAGAAATAAAGAATCATCAGACTGTGTTTATAATAGCTTAAGAAGTGAGTGATGTTAGTAAGGTAGTAAAGAAGCTAACCGTGAACCTTTGGTAAACAAAACCTAAAGCCTACAATGGCAATAAGTTCATATCTTTCAATAATCACCCTAAATGTAAATGGACTGAATGCACCAATAAAAAGACACAGAGTAATAGAATGGATAAAAAGGCAAGACCCATCTATATGCTGCTTCCAAGAGACTCACCTCAAACCCAAAGACATGCACAGACTAAAAGTCAAGGGATGGAGAAAGATATTTCATGCAAAAAACAAGGAGAAAAAAGCAGGTGTTGCAGTACTAGTATCAGACAAAATAGACTTCAAAACAAAGAAAGTCACAAGAGATAAAGAAGGACATTATATAATGATAAAGGGGTCAATCCAACAAGAGGATATAACCATTATAAACAGATATGCACCCAGTACAGGAGCACCAACATATGTGAAACAAATACTAACAGAATTAAAGGAGGAAATAGAATGCAATGCATTCATTTTAGGAGACTTCAACACACCACTCACTCCAAAGGACAGATCCACCAGACAGAAAACAAGTAAGGACACAGAGGCACTGAACAACACACTAGAACAGATGGACCTAATAGACATCTATAGAACTCTACACCCAAAAGCAACAGGATACACATTCTTCTCAAGTGCACATGGAACATTCTCCAAAATAGACCACATAATAGGCCACAAAAAGAGCCTCAGTAAATTCAAAAAGATTGAAATTCTACCAACCAACTTCTCAGACCACAAAGGCATAAAACTAGAAATAAATTGCACAAAGAAAGCAAAAAGGCTCACAAACACATGGAGGCTTAACAACATGCTCCTAAATAATCAATGGATCAACAACCAAATCAAAAGAATTGAGAATGGTCTTTCCACTGAACAGTCCACCAAAAGAAACTCCCTATAGACATCATCACAAGCAGCCTCCTCACTTGGGTACTACCATGTGGAAGCTGAGTACATATGGTATATTTTATTCATTTTTGTAAAGCGTTCTGTTTTGTGTTTACTAATTGGGATGTCATAGTATTTAGCTGCCAGGTTTTGTGTTTTGTTTTGGTTTTAACTTTTGGGGAAATTTTATGTAAAGGGGAATTGGTGTGTATGTGTATTTATCATATATGCACACACATGCACACATACAGTGCACATGGTAAAAAGAAACTGGTTAGATGGGGGTATTTTCTGAAAACTGCAAAAACAATCCAGCAACGTGGCTTGAGTCATCACTTTTGGACAACTCTATCATAAGAAATTTGTAAAAGATCTAAAGCCTTTCTCTGTATACCCCAGGTTCTTATGAGCCACTCACAGCAGGCAGCATGTGCTAAAAGAAGTTATTATGGAAACACAGCTGTATACCCTCACCAATGTATTTTGTTAATTAAATAAATGTATTTTGTCTGACTTTTGTTGATAAAATTGGCCTCATTTGGAGTAGGAAAAAAGTGGAAATCCATGAACACTAAAGGGTTGCATTGACTCTTTCAGAGAGTAGAAGACAACCTAATTCTTTTTCTGAATGCTGCAAGCTTGTCAGTGAATTTTTTTTTTTTTGGTCCATTCAATTGTGCCTTCTTTGTGGCATGGTGAGATGGAGGTGCTTCAGGAGACCACAGGTTTTGTGGAAATTGCATCATCAAACCTGTGAGCCTCCAAAGGGGAAGACAAAAAGGGTGAGAGGGGCCCCTGAAAGCTCATATGATGGGTTTGTTCAGTAACAGAGTGTGGAGATGAAGCCTATATATATCCTGACGTTTTGTTGCTAATGCTGCGATATGTCATTGTAGCTGAGCTAAGCTCTGTTAACTTCCAAGACCCCAAACAGTACTTTTACTTTGTTTATACAAAAACAAAGACATACAGCCAATACAAATGAAATGCTGGAAGTATTTGAATGATGCCGTATTTACAGACCGCCATCTCCTGGAATTCTCATCACACTACTTAGACATAATTCGATTACCCCCTTTTGGTTTATGGGGTTTCCTGTTTACAAGTAGAATAGCCCGTTATTTAAGTGCTTAGTTGCCATAGTGAGCCAGGAGTCACTGAGCCTGTGACTATACCAGCTGCTGACTAACCCTCAGCACCACTGTAGGTTTTGCTGCATGTGCAGGTCCTCTTCTTTTTTTTAATTGCTTTTTTTGTTGCTGCAATACTTTACAAACTTCCAGTTCCTTGAGACTTAGTGATTGCTTGGCATCATGTGAACATCACACGACAGAAAACACCACTTCCAGAAGTCTAAAGCCTCGGTGCTAAAGTACTACTGAAAAGGATCCAGCAAGTTTGGCAAATCAAAAAAAAAAAAAAAAACCATAGTGAGTTATGGTGGTCAGGAAATCTCTTGACAAAAGCTAACACCTCTTTTCCAGAGAGGGGTATGTTTTGTTTTGTTTTGTTTTGTTTTGCAATGAAGAATCCACCCGATGCTGACAGTCAGGTGTGACTTGGGGTCCCACCGCTAGTGTGGAGACTGAGCTGCAGGCGGGTGGGAGCCATGAATATGACTTGAAGGGAAAAAATGTCCTTCCCAGTGAGCACTCAAAGTTCCTTTAGGTCACTGTCCTGCCCTCTCCCCAGTTGTCTTGAAGAACCAGGAGCCCTGCTGCTGACAGATTCCTGCTTTTCACAGAGGGCTCCCAGGTCGAATTCTCCAAGGCCTCTCAGTGATGCTCTCCGCCTAGACCAGACTAATCACCATTGAAATCTTGGTTTTCTCAACCAATGTAAGTCTTCTCCAGGCACGTCAGTCCAGTCTGCCTGAATCCACCCCTTTAGGAGTTTCTAGCATTCCTTTAAAGGGAACTGGGAGAAAAATTAATATTTTAGTGTAAATATTTTTAAAACCAAATCACAGTAGAATTCACACACAGTCATAGGCAGTGTTCCATGTAGCGCTCTGGTCCGTCGTCCTCTTGGCCACGGTTCAGATGACCAGTTTTTAGGTCGACATAACATGTACTTGAGTCTATTGAAAGGGACTTTTAATTATTTCAATGTCTCTTCTGCATTCAAATATTGTACAGTATCTCCAACAAATTGAGATATCTACATGTTTAGAGGAAAATGAGAGGACCAAGCTTTCAAATTTATAAAATGTCCAAAAATATAATGGAATTTGATACCTTTTAAAAAATTCTTACTAGATCTGGCTCCTTCACACTACTGAAGCAGACCAGTTTTGCATAGAAAACTCTAAAATCGAAATGGACTTAAATCAGTCAAACTGAATTGCTGAGTTCATGCAGACTGTATATATGTACTTGTAACATCGTGATTGAATACTGACTCCAAATGTCTGTCCAGTTAGGCTTTGTTTTTGCCACACAAATCAGACTAAATTGTGTGGCAACCAGTTTTACATCACTATACCTGGAGTATTCCATTAAGTTAATTTGAATTAAAATATATATAGTTAACAAAAAGATTCAAATTAGTTCAGATTGGTTTGTGTGTGTTTGTAAGATTAACTTCTGAGGAATCTCAATCATGGTAGGAATCATGAAAGAGTAAAAGCAGGAAAATTTGAAGGATTTTGAAAGATCCTGAAGAAAGAAGCAGGCACTTTCTCAATCAGTGTACAAATGTCAGCCTTTGTTTAAACTAATACTACCTCCTCCCCGGTGTTGGTGTTCACTTAATGTATATGTTTAAGAAAATAAAAAATATGGGAAACTTGTCCAGCATATCAGAACTTTGTAAATGCTATATCTGGTATCCAGAACTTGGCAGTAAAAAGTTTCCTGTGTTCACTATCTCTCCCTTTTTTTAAGTTAACATTTTGAAAATGTAAAACCTCATACCTTGAGATAATCCTTAATTGGGTTCCCTTCCTTTCATACATATTTTCTCTCCCTTTTTTAAAACCAGATGTATCCCCAAATTAGTGTCTACAGGTATTTTCATTGGTACGTAAGGTTAGCTGGAAAATGTATTTATATTATTTTTATTCAGAGCTGCCATTCATTTTTAGTAATTTCTATACCTGGGGATGAATAGCCCTGCATTTAAAGCCACACGCACAGGTACAATGTGCTTAGTACTCTAAGACAAGGATTTACCATAAATTGAACTTTTTAGCGTAATCATGATGACGTTCAGCTGCCTAGACATCAGGCAAACACCACTCAGCACACTAAGAAACTGTCCTTGACACTCTTTCCCACTCCCGTCTGTTTCCTCACCCCCTTTTCAAAAACCAAAAACTCTATTATGAGTGTCTTTATCAGACCATAAGACAGACTTTAGCAACTTTCTGCTTTAAGTACTAAATGTCTGGCATTTTAAACTTTCATAGAGTACATTGTGTTGGACACTGGAATAATACTCTTTATGTTCATTTTCACCTGTGAAATATGACTTTATTGTACTTGAAACACCTCTTTTCCATTTCTCCATATGTGCCATTCACTAGTGGAAATAAATTGTATTATACCATGATCTACTGGCTTTTTAAAAAGCTGTTAAGTACTCACATTTTTGGTATAGCTATTATCATTTGTATGTATATATTGTTTATACACATGAGTGCCTATATGTATGTATACATAGGTGGATGTATCTCATACTGTACATTAACATCAGGGCACTTAAGGTTCTGTTACTTGGTTATTTCTGTCCTCAGTTAAGGCAAGAATGCATGTGTTTCTTAAGAGTGAGTACTCTGGGTTGATATTTATGAAAAGATGGTCATTAGATGCTATCTTTTCTTTTTTAATACCCTCTTAGCACTTGTGGAAAGAAAGTTGGGTAAAATGTGGGTCCATAAGTTGCAATGCAGTAAAATAGTACTGGGGATGGAGCCAGTTAGTGTTTCCATGGGTCTGTGTCGTGATACAGTAAAAAATAAGTGATGCAGAGAGAAATGAACCATGGAAATTGAAAAACACTGCTGGCGATTCCTCTGTAAAGATGATAACCAATCACATAATCTTCATGTGCGCTATCTCTACAGTTTTCTTAGTGATGCCATTGATCCTTGTGCTTCCTGTACTCCATTAGTACTAATAACTATTAATTTTGCTGAGGACCAAAACAACCAAGAAAGGAATTACTGCTCAGGCATCTAAGGGTCCCCTAAACTAAAATCAACAGGCAGTGGCCACTGGGAGAGGGATGTGGTGTTGGCATGGGGTTTTCTCTCTCCAGCTGCCTCTTCCTGCTTGCTAATAGTTCTTCATGCACCCTCTGCCCCTTCTGAGCCGCTACCGTATAAGCACAGATGTGGCCCAACACAGCAGCCCTTTCCTAGGAATTTTACATGGTCCTGCATATTTTTGTCCCATTCTCCCAATGTAAAGTGTCTAGTGTGTATTCAATTCAGGAAATCATATGTTTAAGTATATAAGTATGACTCTCTATTAGTGATGTAAGGAGGTTTCTGTTCTTTAGATAAACTTCTTCCTCTAAGGGGAAAAGTCACATCTTGGGTTGCCATCTTTGAGCTGCTTACCAAATTACAGATCATTATTAAAGAAAAACAAATTCGCTATTCTGTTTTTCCTCATCTAACGTGATAGTGCTCCCACCAGTTTGTAGCATTGCCTTTGAAAAGGCCCTCTGAGTTGGGAAGAACTGGAAGTTTCTCAGGCTCAGATTCCTTAAAATGATGAAGAGTGTGCTGTACATTTACAGGCTTGCCTCTAGTGCACAGGGATTACTGATTGAAGTCTATTTTGCTGTGTGTCTGGTTTTGTTGTCTGAACTTTTATGAAATCACTACAATAGGTCTGCATTGGAAATGATTCTTTGTGAGAAACTAATTTTATTGAACACTGTCTAGAAAAAGAAACTGAAGCTGAGAACTCTTCCTTTATTGACATTTATAATTTCTACTGAATTCTGGTAGCCCTCTTTAAAGTCACATTGACTGATTTTTCCCTCATTTATATTCAGATTTACAAAATCTCACTCATACAAGGGAAGAGAAACCATTTGGCCTAATGGTAGTCTTCAGATCACAAGTTACCAAGAAAGGACTTACAGTTACCAAAGGGAAAGGGACTGGGGAGGATGGGTGGGAAAGGAGGGATAAGGGGGAAAAGGGGCGTTATGATTACCACACATAATGTGGGTGGGGGGGCCACGGGGAAGGCAGTATAGCAACCACAATGTTGTTCATGTAAGTGTATATTAATGATACCAAAAGATAATAAAAATAAAATAGATTTAAAAAATAATAAATGTGCAATGTAGGGAACTGAAACTCATTACATTGCTGATGGGAGTGTAAAATAGTACAACTATTTTGGAAAACTTTAAGAGATGCTTATCAAGTTAAATAAACATTTACTATGATAGAGCAGGTCTTTAACTAGTTATCATTTACTCAAAAGAAATTATAACACTCGCACACAGGATCTAGTAGATAGCAGCTTTATTCATAATTGCCCCAAACTGCAAATAATACAAATATCTATCAAAAAGTAAATGTATTATAGAATTATGGTATATTCACACAATGAAATACTATTCATCATAATAAAAAGGTGTAGAGTACTGATACATGGCTGCAACACAGGTGACTATGGAAAGCATTATGTTCAGCCAAATCCAGAAACAAAATAGTACATACTATACAATTTCCCTAAATTCTCTAACAGGTAAAATTTGTCTAAAGTGATAGATCTATGGTTGCGGCTAGTAGGGGACAGAAAAGGGGATGTGAATACAAAAGGAGCCACAGGAACTTCACAGAATGATAAAATATTCTACGTATTATTGGGGTAGTGAATTATGCAAGTGTAGACTTTACAAAACTCCAACTGTACACTTGTGGATGCATTTACTGCATGTAAGTAATACCTCAGTTATATATATATATTGAAAACTTATGAACAAAGTATGGAAGGATCTGTATGAATTGCTAATATTGCTCTCTTAAAGTAAGTAGGGCTGTGAAGAGCATTACCTGTTAGCCCAGACATCTGTATTACCTAAATTTTTGTATCAATCACTTTCATAAATTTAAGAAATTTTGTTATAAATTTGAGAAAAAACAATATTTTTAAAACTCCAACACATACTCTGATTAGGGAGACTATCCAAATGGCTGTTAGCAAAGTTTTTTAATCTACAAAAGACTAACACATTTAAAAAATTTCTATGTCAAAAAATTTGAGTCAAACACAAGAATGCAAACATTCTGATTAAGGGTTAATTAAGGGTTAATATTCCTTAAGTATATACATATCATTCAAATCACTCAGAAAGTACCTAATCCACCAATATATAAATGGCCAAGGGATATCAACATTCCATAAACAGGTAATATAAATAATTGGGAGGAGAAGTCAAAACCTGAAGCATAATGGGTGTAGTCATGAGTTTTCTGATTCTGTTTTCCTCTATCTCCTGGCTTTGGCCTAAGAGTTGCCTGAGTAACTATTTTGATAGTGCTGATGACAAGAAAACCCTTCAAAGGAGTCCCCTTCTTCTGTCCCAAAGGGGACCGACCCTGTGATCTGGAGACGGTGAGGAAATATGCTAGTTTTTTTCCTGTTCTTTTACCTCTTGGCCCTAGACTTGCAGTGCCAGAGGAACAGGAAAAACCTTTCTCTCTGGCCAGAAAAGCTAGAAACAGGGCCTCTGTCATCCAAACAGTATGAGGGGAATTGCCATTATGTTTTATTTCCTTTTCCCTCCTCTTTCTGCACTTTATGCAAGGACAGCCCCAGTTACGGGGGAACTGTACAATGCAGAAGTCCAAAGGCATCTGTGTCTTTCTGATCAAAGTAACTGGGAAAAGGCCACTGGAAACTGAAGAGAATGGGGGAAATCATGGAGAAGAAAGAACTGGAAAAGACATCCCTATTCTAGGTATAAAGTAATACAAATAACAACTTGTGTTTGTTTAAAATAGACTCATAAAGTATAGCAAAGGCTATGAGAAAGAGAACTAATAATGTATGATATATACTACTGCCTAAGACCTAGACTATCACTGAGAGACATAGCACAGGGCAAATGCAAAGAGCACAGGGAAAGTTTTGAAAGTAGACCTGGTATTAGAACCACCACCCACAGAAGGTGAGACAGAGCTTGTCATCTACACTGGTTGGTGTCTGCTAAAAGAAACAAATCAACCTTCTCCAGAAGATGCAAACATGACTCAGAAATGACAATATCATATTCAAAATGGCCAGAATAAAATCCAAAATTTACTGCACATGCTAAAGCAAACAACACACACATACACCACTGGAGAATGTGACACATTCTCAAGGGAAAGAAAGGACAGATGCCTATTTTGAGATGCCTAATGTTGGAATTATCACATAAGACTTTAAAGCAGCTATTATAACCATAGTAAATGTGATAATGGTTAACACTCTTGAAATAATTGGAAAGACTGAAGTTCTTAGCAGAAAAATAAAAACTATAAAAGAAGACCCACATTGAGAAATTCAGAACTGAAAAATATGATTACCAGAAATTACAAAAGAAATTGCATGGGCTCAACCACTGAAAAGACATTATAGAATGGTCTGGAAACTTGAAGACAATAGAGCAGCAGAAATTATCTACAGTGAAGAAAATAGAGGAAAAAACATTGTAAAAAATGAATACGTCCTTACAAACTTGTGGGACAGTATCGAATTGTCTAAATTTCACATTATAGGTATTCTATAAAGGAAAAGATTTTATGTTTTAGAGAAAAGTATTCTTACTAAAAGCAGAAAAGACCCCAGATTTGATAAAAACATAAATTTAGAGATTCAAGATGCTCAGCAAGCCCCAAACAGAGAAATTTCAAAAGAATGTAGGCCTGATAAGGTATAAACTCAAAATCAGTAACAAACAGCTAGGCCTGATAAGCCTAAACATGTCATAATGCTAAAAAGCAAAGATAAGATAAAATTTGAATGATCACAGATTTCTCATAAAATACAATGTAGGCCACAGAATGTTGAATGATTAAAGTGAGGAAAGGAAAGAACTGCCAACCCAGAAGAGAATCCTTTACCTAAGCAAAGTCTTATAGAATGAATGCAAAACACGAGAGAGAGAGAGAGAGAGAGAGAGAGAGAGAGAGAGAGAGAGAGAGAGAAAGACTTAGATGAAAGAAAGCTAAGAGAATCTGACCTCCATTAGGGAAATGTAAAATATTAAACAAAAGACAGCTGAAGGCTATATTAATACTACATGAAATATTCAGGGCTTCAGAGCTAGGAAAATTACAAGGAGTAAAGAGAGACATTACATAATGTCATGATTCCATTCATAATATTACTTAGGCCAGCTCTAATCTTTATTATGTCCCTCCTTCTACTGATTTTGGGCCTGATTTGTTCTTTTTCTAGTCTTCTTCATTGTGAATTTAGACTGTTCATATCATATTTTTCTTCATTCCTGAGGCAGCCCCGTATTGCAATATACTTCCCTCTTAGCATGGCCTTCGCTGCTTCCCACAGATTTTTTGCAGTGTTGAATTAGTGTTGTTATTTGTCTCCATATATTGCTTGATCTGTTTTTATTTGGTCTTTGATCCCTTGATTACTTAGGAGCATGCTGTTAAGCCTCCAGGGGTTTGTAGGCTTTTTCATTTTCTTTGAGTAATTTGTTTCTAGTGTCATACCTTGGTGGTCTGAGAAGCTGGTTCTATTTCAATATTTTTTAATTTACTGAATCTCTTTTTTGTGGCCTAGTGTATTGTCTATTCTTGAAAATGTTCCATGTGCACCTGAGAAGAACATGTATCCTGTGGCTTTTGGGTGGAGCATTCTGCAGATACCTGTTAGGTCCATCTGTTCTAATGTGTTGTTCAGTGCCTCTGTCTCCTTACTTATTTTCTGTCTGGTTGATCTGTACTTTGGAGTGAGTGGTGTGTTGAAGTCTCCTAAAATGAATGCATTGCATTCTATTTCCATGTTCAATTCTGTTAGTATTTGTTTCACATATGTAGGTGCTCCTGTGTTGGGTGCATAGGTATTTATAATGGTTATATCTTCTTGTTGGACTGACCCCTTTATCATTATGTAATGTCCTTCTTTGTCTCTTGTGACTTTCTTTGTTTTGAAGTCTACTTTGTCTGATACAAGTACTATAACTCATGCTTTTTTCTCCCTATTTGATGCATGAAATATCATTTTCCATCCATTTATTTTCAGTCTGTGTATGTCTTGGGTTTGAAGTGAGTCTCTTGTAGGCAGCATATAGAGGGGTCTTGTTTTGTTATCCATTCAGTGACTCTATGTCTTTGGATTAGTACATTCAAACCATTTACATTTAGGGCGATTACCAATAGGTATGTACTTATTGACATTGCAGGCTTTAGATTCATGGTTACCAAAAGTTCAGGGGTAACTTCCTTACTATCTAAGAGTCTAACTAAACTCACTTAGCATGCTATTACAAACACAATCTAAAGGTTGTATTTTTTTTCTCTTCCTTTTTCTTCCTCCTTCATTCTTTATATATTAGGTATCATATTCTGTACTCTTTGTCTATCCCTTAACCTACATTGAGGTGGTTGACTTAATTTTGCATTTACTTAGGAATTAATTGCTCTGCTTTCTTTAATATGGTTTTATTACCTCTGGTGACAGCTGTTTAGCCTTAGGAATACTTCTATCTATAGCAGTCCATCCAAGATACACTGCAGAGACAGTTTGTGGGAGGTAAATTCTCCCAGCTTTTGCTTATCTGGAAATTGATCTCTCCTTCAACGTTAAATGATAATCTTACTGGGTAGAGTATTCTTGCTTCTGCTTCATTGCATTAAATATATCATGCCACTCCCTTCTTGCATGGAAGGTTTATGCTGAGAAGTCTGATGATTGCCTGATGGGTTTTCCTTTGTATGTGATCTTTTTTCTCTCTCTGGCTTCTTTTAATACTCTGTCCTTACCCTTGATCTTTGCCATTTTAATTATTATATGTTTTGGTGTTGTCTTCCTTGGGTCCCTTGTGTTCAGAGATCTCTGCACCTCCATGGCCTGAGAGACTATCTCCTTCCCCAGATTGGGGAGGTTTTCAGGACTTACCTCCTCAAAGACACTGCCTTTTTCTCTCTCTTCTTCTTCTGTTACCCCTATAATACGAATAGTATTCCATTTGGATTGGTCACACAATTCTCTCAATATTCTTTCATTCCTAAAGATCCTTTTTTCTGAGCCTCAGCTTCTTTGTATTCCTCTTCTCCAATTTCTTTTTCATTTACCATCTCCTTCACTGTATCTAATCCACTTTTAAATCCCCCCAGTTGTACTCTCTAATGAATGGATCTCTGTCCTGAATTCATTCCTGAGTCCTTGAATGTTTTTTCTATGTACATGGTCATGTTTATGATTTTTTTTTGAAATCTCTTTCAGGAAGGTTGATGAGTTCATTTTCATTTGACCCTTTTTCTGGTGTTTTGAGGATTTGGGTTTGAACCAGTCTCCTTTGACATTTCATATTTGTATGTGGCACCCTCTAGTGCCCAGAAGGTCTACTCTCTGGGGCTCCTTAGCCGATGGAGCAATGTCGGTGGTTGCTGGGTGTGGTGCTGGTGACTGGAGATTGGGAAGAGCTGTTTCCTGCTTCCAAGCTACTGTGTCCCTCTCCACAGACAGACCAGTGGGCCAAGTACACAGGTGTAACCCTCTGTGCTTTGCCTTTGTAGCTGCTGTAGGCAGGGGCTCCCTTGGCTGGACTGATGCCAGGGAAGAGGCAGCTGGTTTGTGAACCAGTGCCATCTGGCCAAAAGTTGCAGCAGGCTGCATATCATGGTGGAAGGCTTCAGAGCTGGGTAGCCAGCCAGGGGGATGGAGCACCTGAAATTCCTCAAAAGTTCCCAACCTGCTGGGCAGAGTGCACCTGGACAATTTTGTCTACCTGTCCTTTTTCCTGAGCAGCAAGCCCTCTGCAATCCTTCCCATTTAGTAGCCCTCTCACTGTTAGGAAGTCTCTCATACTGCCTGCCTTTCTTTTGTCTCAGAGCAGTTGGATGTGGATCCCTGTTTTCCACAAGTGGCTGGAATCTCAGTCTCTCCAAGTATTCCTCGTGTCTTAATTTTTGAACCCCACTAATCTCCAGAGCACAATGCAATATAGGTTTGTGCTCCCACAGCAGATCTCCAGGGCTGGGTGTTCAGTAGTCTTAGGCTTCCACCCCCTCCTCACTCCATTTCTCTTCCTTCTGCCAGTGAGCTGGGGTGGGGGAAGAGCATGGGTCCCCTCAGATCATGGCTTTGGTATGTTATGCTTTTTGAGGTCTGTTCTTTTCTCCAGGTGTAAGCAGTCTGGTGCTGCCTTCTTTCCTGTTGATCTTTTAGGGTTAGTTGTATTATCTATAATTTCATATTATATGTGGTTTTGGGAGGAGGCCTCTGTCTCACCTCTCACATCATCATCTTTAATCTGATCTACCTGACTTAACCATTGTTACATGATAAAAGTATCAAGTTATCAGGACATAATTCCATATCTACTCATTCCTGACTCAGCACTTGATATTTTACCTGTTATATAAATATTTCTCCCTTTCCCCAATTGAGTTGCTGGTTCTGGAGAACAGATACCCTAACATCAAAATGCCATCTTGGTTAATTTTGAAATAGCCACAAGTTAGAATAAATACATTAGTAATACTGGTCAGCTACCTCTTTTTCCACAGCAGCCTGATGTTTCTTGATAAGTTTCTTCATTTTTGCTGCAAAGTTGTTATGCTCAGTTTCAGGATTTTTCTCTAATCTGTGATGATGCTCATCCATCTTAGCCTTTAGATTATTTTCCAGATTCACCAGCTGTTTCTGATGTTGCTGCGTCATTCTCTTACAGCCAGATATTTGTTCTCTGAGCTGTTTCCTGCTCATGTTCTGGCATTTCTCTTGTAACCTACAACAAAGGAGAAGGAAGAATGAAATAAAGCAAAACCTTTTTCTTTCTAAACCATCTTAGATCAGTCTACTCTCTCAATCACAGAAGTATTAGTAAAATTTACATAACTTTGTCAAAGTTAAATTATAGTTTCAAGCCCTTTATACTTCCATGGCGTACCCGCTCCAACTAGGCTTTCAAGATGCCACATCCCCAATCATAGAAGAATTGCTCCATTTCCACGACCACACATTAATAATCATGTTCTTGATCAGCTCTCTAGTACTAAGTAGGTAATTCATGTAGGAGATCCCACTCAACAGCATCTAATAAAATTTCATCTCAACAAGCAGACAAGGTAGTTGGTTATAAAATTTAAATGGGAATTTGAAAGACCTAGAATAGCCAAAATTTTGAGGGGGATAAAAAGTTGGTAGATATAAATTTAGTGATCTAAACAGTGTGGTATTGGTATAAGGACAGGCTGAATAGAGCAAAGGAACACAGTAAAATCTGGAAACAGACTGACATATATTCAGTTAATTGATTTGCTACCAAAAAGTCAAGTTAATTCAAAGAGGAAAGGAAAGTTTTTAACAAATCCTGCTGTAACAACTGGTTCTCTGTATGCAAAATAAATAAATGCTTAGTCATACTATATATAGATATTAATTTGAAAAGAGTCACTTGACCTAAACCTAAAATCCAGAATCATACAGCAGAAGAAAACACAGAATATTGTCATGACCTTGGGTCACCAAATATTTCTTGGGTAAGACACAAAAAACACTGACTATAATTTAAAAAATGTACAAACTGGATTCTTAGAGACAAAATTCACATAATATATGATTAATGATTTAATGTAAACAATTCAGTAGTAATTAGTATATTCGTGATGTTCTGCAAGACTGCCCATATCTAGTTACAAAACATATATAATATTTCAGAAGAAAACCCTATATGTTTTAAGCAGTTGCTCCCCCATCTCCCCTTCTGGTAACCACCAATCTATTTTCTGTCTATGGTTTCTCTATTTTGGATATTTCATGTAATATGTGACCTGTTGTATCTGGCTTCTTTCACCTAGCATGTTTCCAAGATTCATCCATATTGTATAGGATGTATCAGTACTACATTCCTTTTTATAGCTGAATAATATTCCACTGTATGCACATACCCTCATTTGTTTATCCATTTATTTCTTGCTGAACCTCTGTGTTGTTTCCATGTTTTGGCTATTGTGAATACTGCTGTTATCTTAAAGATACTGAAAATGGAGCCTGGTGTTGAAGCTTTGATTATTGCTTTTTTCTCCCCATACATTTACCTCTCCATGTGATTTTCTCCCATACTTTATTCTGTGATTTCCCCTCTCCAACTATGTGGACATTTTGCCACCATACCCCTGCCTTTTTATATGCCTCAGAAAAGTTAGTACAAACACACAAAATTATAAACCAATCTCTTTGGAGAGCAAGAGTTAGATGAAATAATAACAGCTCCAATCAGTCAATATATAATAAGAATAACATGAATTATCAAGATGGATAAATTTCAAGAACAAAGGGATAATGTAACATTAGAAAACTGGTTAATATTAATGAAGTATATTTCATAGATCAAAGGAGAAAAATAGGACCATCCTAGTTTTTCAAGTCTTAGTAAACTGAATCTTGAGGAATACTTCCTTTGCATGATAAAAATTTATATTTAATTAATGCTTATTAAGAAAGAGCATATGCAAGGCATTGTATTATGTTTTAGTGATTCAAACATTAAATAAAGCAAATCCCTGCTCTGGAGAACCTAAAACATGTGGTATTACTCACAAAACATTCACAGTCTCCTTTTCTGCAGCAGACTATCTCACACCTGGGGGTTAATCCAAAGGAAGTAATTCAAATTAAGATACTTTCATAATATTCATTGCAGTGTTATTTTTAGGAGCAAAATCTCTTAACCTTAATGTCCCACAATAGGGGAATAGTTGTGGAAATTTCTTCACATTAACTCAATGGACTATGATGCATCCATTAATAAGTTTCCTTCAGTACCCACAATGTGCCAGCAAGCTGGCACATAGACTAAATTAGGTCAAAGGCCCTGCAGTAATATTGAACTCTATATGTGAAGTAATATAAGTTGTACAAAGTATAACAGAGTTTTTCAACTGCCGCGTCACTGACATTTTGGATCAGGTAATGCTTCCATGGGGTCCAGGGGTTTGTCCTGCACACTGCAGGATATTTCACAGCCTCCCTGACCTTCACCAGTGGGCCAGCACACCCTCCTGCTTGGTTTTGGTAACTGAAACCATCCCACATGTTCCCACATGTCCCCTGGGGGGCAGGTTTGCTTTGGTCAAGTATATTGTGTATTTGACATATAACACAGTATTCTATATATAGTTTGACTACAATTATATAAAAACCAATATTGAAAAGAATAAAAGTTGGGAGAAACAATGAGGAAATATTGCTTGCTATAATTATTTGAGGTAGGGCAGGGATATGGGACAAGCATCAAGATTAAATTTCCTAAAAATGCTGAGATAGAAATAGTATAGGAAGAACAGAAGGAACCTTTTAGTCCCATGAGATGGAAATCTGTGAAGTGGTACCATGTGGGCTCTGCTGACCTAGGCAGGCAGCGGGCTCTGGGGAAGATGTATGGGGCAAGGATTTGGGACTCCTGCCTCATCTGTCTCTGATTATGTGATCTTGAGAGGATCACCACCCCTCTGAGTTTCAGATTGTCTTTTTCTGGCATTTAGTGAAACCTGAACTCATCTTAATAGTCCAGACTTTCTACTTTTTCCATAATTATCCAGCCTCTATACTCGCTGTCTCCTAACACCAATATACTGGGTGCTCACTTTATGCCCAGGAAAGCACCAAGTGTTTTAAAAGATACAATTAGTGGAAAATGTAATCTTTGCTCTAGATGCATTTATAATTTGGAAAGGGAGAAAACAAGCCTTAGGAAAACAATTTAACACATTTTACATCTTACACTAACTGTTTCACATATGTTGGTCTTGTTGGCCCAATTATATGCTTGAAAAAAATCAGACACCCCAGGATGGCAGAACACATACCCAAGGCTGAGAACCTCAGAGGAGGCTTCACTTTCTAGGGGTAACAGTCTTCACTACAGTGATCCCTTCAGTTACTAAACAAGTAAGCAAACAATAGCAAGCTCAGGAGAGGGGGGACTCCAGAATTTTTATGACATATTGCCTGAAATGCCCAGTTACTAACAAAGAAATATGAGACACATAAAGAAATAGGAAAGTGTGACCCATATACCCAGGAAAAAGAGCTGGCAGCAGAAATAGTCTGTGAGAGGGACCATATGTTAGATTTAACACAGACTTCAAAGTAGCCATTATTAACATGTTCAAAGAACTGAAGGAAATTATGATAAAAGAGGTAAAGAAATGTGTGATATCAAGATCACAACAAATAGAAACTATCAACAAAGAGCTAGAAATTATAAATGAAATGGAAATTCTTGGGATGAAAAGTACAATCATTGAAATGTATCATTTATTAAAGGGGCTCAACACTATCTCTGAACTGAGAGAAGAAGAAACAGCAAGCTTGATGATAATTCAATAAAGAGTATGCAATCTGCAGAAGAGAGAGGAAAGGGAATGAACAAAAGTGAACAGAGCCTCAGATTACAAAAGGTTGAAGAGTAACTTGGAAGTTACTCCTAGTTCCCTGTTAGGAGAGGCCAGCAGATGCCGCCCTGGTCAAGTGATCTAAGTGAACATCAGCAGGAGCAGGATCGACTGAAGTCGTGCCCCAGCCGATAGCAGCAATGAGAAGGACACAGCAATACTTCCATGGTATTTCCTCCCTAGATACCCCACCTGACTCACATCATGAGGAAACACATGAAACCAGATGATGAACATTCTGTGCACTAACTTGCCTGTAATCTTTAAGGATACCAAGGTCATGGAAGTCGAGAGAAGAACTGTTCCTCACTGAAGGAGAGTAAAGGGCCTTGACAAGTAAATGCAGTGTGTGCTTCTGAACTGATCCTTTGGTTGGAATCACTGACAAAACTTGAATGAGTTCTGAGAATTAGGTAGTGGTAATTGCCACTGCCAGTTTCCTGATTTTAACATTTATATTTTGGCAATTGAACATAAGTAAATGCTTATAATTCTACCAGGTTCTCAGTAATTTTTTTTTATTTTCCTATAATTAAAATTATTGTAAATGCCCTATCATTAATTTCTCACTATTTTTACTTTGATAAGTTTTAAAAGTAAGGCTTTATACTTATGAGAATTTTAGGTATTTCTTGTGAATTGAATTGGTGCTATTTTTTTCTTTTTTTTCATCTTATGTTCCCTCATTTTGCATTTTAATCCAGAGGCAAGTCTAGTATTGTTGGTGAGGCCCATGAGCTCCTCATCTACTCCTGTACTCTGTTTTCATAGGCCATAGGGTTTGGGCTCCCTCCATTCCTGTATACGCTCCTGTAATTTTTGTGATTCTCTGAAAATCTGAATTTCTAATCTTAAGATTTTTGTTTTCTTTCCTTTGGGAGTTAGTTGTGATGAGATACCAAAAATGCTTCCATGTCAGTGTATTTAGATAAATTGGTGGATTGGTTTTGGGAACCCTGAAGAAGAACTCCGAAGTCACAGACTAAAAAAGGAGAACAGAGAATTACATAAAAATAAACATTTGGAGTAACTGTAGCCTTTACTCTTTGGGAACATTTCCCTTTACTTTTCTGAAAACAATATTTTTGTGGCAAGTACTTCAGAAGAAATTGTAACTAGAATAATTAACAGTGATGTCTTCATTCTTAATTTTCTAAAGCTTTGTTTTAAAACTATGGCTCTTTAAATCACTGATGTATAGTATTAAAAAATAAACATGATACTCTTATACTCATCTCCTGCTTCTTAATGAAGTGTTACTGTTTTAGCCACTCACTTCTTATAAATAAATATACCTAGGGAATGAAAATAAAAATTTTAAGTGAGAAAGAGAGAAGTATATAAGAGAAGGGAAAAAGAAAAATTGTGGAGAGGTTGTACCTCTAGTGGAATCCTAGCTTTGTGTTTTGAAGAGTACTATTTATATATTTGTGTTAAGTTCCTGACAAGTTGTATATAAATTTGTTGCTTTATTAAAACAGAGAAAGTTACATTTTCAAAGACCCTTCTGCTGTTTTGTAAAGCAAACAAAAACAAAAATCAGTCATTTTTAAGTATGTTTGTCATGTTTTCTTGTAGAGAATGTAGATGTCTAAGGTCTAAGTTGGGTTGCACACAATTTTTGCAAATGGCCAGAGAGTAAATATTTTAGTCATATGGGCCATATGGTAAACTACTCATCTCTGCTGTAATAGGAAAGAAAGTAGGCATACACAGTAACACAAATGAATAAATCTTCACTATGTTCCTATGAAACATTATTTGATTTCTTCTTTCAACCACTTAAACATGTGAAAACTATTTTTAGTATGTGAGCTGTACAAAAACAGGCCGTGGGCATAGGTCCATGGGCTGCATAGTTGACCTCAGTCTAAGTGCTTGCTGGCAGACTAGGACTTTATGAAAAGCCATTTCCTCCAATTAAAGAATTAGAGAATCAGTAAATTTTCTAACATACTTTTTGGTTATTGAGTTAATGTTCCCTTACATACTTTAGAGAGCTCGGTGGGGAAAGATTAAATGGGTTGAAGATTAGGAAACTAGGTAATGTTTGATGGAGAGGTTGTTGGGCATGCCTGAATTTACAGCAAATCTGTAACCTGCATGGAGACTTGTGGCAAAGGCACTGAGTTTGCCTAACACATGGCAAGCACTTAGTAAGTACATAAATGTAGAAATAGCAGCATAGCTACTTACTGTAGTTCTCTATTTAGTACTAAATATTTTCAGCAACTAACCAGTTGCCTGTGATTCTAAATTAAAGTTTTAAATCCTAGTTCCAGTTGTCCTAACTTTCCACTAGCAATCTAAGTGCAAAATGTCTTAGTTGTGCTAGGCCATGCTCTTGAGCAGTGTGTCAAGGTATTACTACCTAGTACTTTATAGAAAAAATCCTTGATCTGGTAACCACTGTTCTAACTCCCAGTTTCAAAAGTTCCTGATTGTAAAACTTTTTTATATGATTGTCAAGTTCTGACACTATAGTCTCCCAGTAAGCTCTTACTTTAGAGAAACACTAAACATATAGAAAAGTATTTTAACTCCATATTTTAATCTTGTGAAAAATGATTTAAAAACATGGACAGAGTCCAGAGTTTTTATTTTAAATAAAAACAATATAGTGAGATAAACCATTTTTTAAAAAACAGATGTTACTGGCTTAGGCCATTACCTGGGAAATAACTAGGAATTGCTCTGAGGAACATATTAAAGAATAGGAACTTATGCTTTAATTCATAATTTCATATAGACTTTACCATGATGTATAATGAAATAAACCTTTGTATATTTTTATTTGTTTGTTGTCCTGGTTGGGGTTTGAACTTGTGAGATAGGGATGTTGAAAAATATCTGTAAGATTTTAAGTTGGTTTTTAAATTCTTCCTTATTAGGTTGACTATCAGTTGTACCATAATTAGAGTTGTCTTTTTGATTGACATTTTGTAGAATAACCAGGTTCTAGATTAGAATTATATAGGATAAATTACATAGAAACTCAAAAGTTTTCATTTATTTGTGGCTTTATTGTTTACACTCTTTGGGCATCATCTTTTCCATGTAAATGAATTTACTAATTTATGATATTTTATTGATATTTAAAAGCACTAATCTGAAAGCTGCATTTCATGAGTTGAAATAATAATCATTAGCCCTGATTTTTTTTCCCTTTCCAGTTTGGTGGAGGTTTTTTCTTTCATTTTAGTAGTTTTTCCTGTGCCAAGGCCTCTTCAAGTATCACAGATCAACATGATGAGATTAACATATTTTTCCTAATCTTTAATGTAGCTGGTTTTTGTGTTTTCTGACTACAGATCTTGCTTGCATGTACAAGTTATTTAGTCGTGTGCCAAATGGTTTGAAGACCATGTGTGAGTGTGTGGGTTCCTGTTTGAGGGAACAAGGTAAAGCCCTTGTTTCTGAGGAAGGAGAAGGAAAGAACCCCATTGATTATATTCAGGTCAGTAAATATAGAAGATTATAAGTTTATGACAAAGTGGTTTTGACAACTGCTAAAAAGGTCACTTTTACTAAGCTATATATTATGTATTTTTTACTTTGTCCCAATGGTAAATTAATATGTGTAAATTATCCTAAATATTTTAGAATTTTGCAAAGTAGGCATATTTATATTGGGTAGCAGGACTCAGCTGCTCTTTTCACTTACTAACCTATTTGATGAAGCCTTTATATGCCTTAGTGTTCATACACCTCCTGTGTAGGAAGAAAAACTTTTTGTTACTGTTAGTTTCAAAATGGTTTTGCTTTCAGTTAGCATTATGAATAAATTATGCTGCAGTTTTTCCATGTTTTAAGTATAAATAAGAAGTTTTTTTGAATATTTTCAAAGCTCTTGTTGGTGTCACCCATTAGTTGAGACAATGAAATGAAAAGAAGTTGAAAACAAAACATAGAATCTGAGTTTAACAGTGAATGCACACATTTATCAGCAAAATGATAATAATCGTACATGATCACAAGTATATTAATAGAAATTTTATTAATAATATATCCTAAATTTATTTTGTTTTTTGAAAGGGCTTATTGGATCTGAAGAGTGGGTTTGATCGCTTCCTCCAGGAATCATTTAATAATGACCGGCTCTTTAAACAAACTATTGCAGGTGACTTGGAGTATTTTTGCAACCGCAACTCCAGGTCCCCTGAATACGTCTCATTATTTATTGATGATAAGCTGAAAAAGGGAGTAAAAGGGGTAAGTATAAATGTGTGTGAAACACATTAAATTTTATTTGTAAATACAAAATTACTGTATTTTGTAAGTCTGAAATTAAGCATACATTATTCTTTGCTGTACTATGTACTTCCCTTACATGTGTACTGTGATCTTTGAAAAGAATTGTTTAAGTATTTGAAGTGGTAAGAAGAACTTTGACATTTCCCTTAATGTGTAATTGACATAAAAATAAAGAACTAGATAGCCATAGTTACTGACCAGTCCACAGACAGTAAGCATCAGATATGCTATAGAAATGTAACTAGAAAACAGCTACCTGCAGCACAGAATGTTGTTTGCTGTCATCTTGTTCTGGGGTCTGTATATCAAACAATACCTGGATGCAGAGAATTTGAAGACATAAACTAGAATGGCTATCAAAAAATAGTTTGAAAGCATATACTGATGCTCATCTTTAAGCCTTATTATATATACTGGGACCTTGGAAGCTCACCATAGCATAGAAAATCATATTAAGCATATTGTGATCACACATAAAATTTTATTTTAAACTTCATTTTGGAACTTATGAAGCAAAAAGGAAAAACAATAGTCTGCAGGTCCTCAGGCAGGCAGCTGCAACAAAGAAACAGGAAGAAGACGACCATGGACACAGAATAGAAAAGACACATCTGTTTGGTCTTCCATAATTTTTAATACAAGTTTTATACCACCTGCACCAGTATCATCTTGCCCTTCCTTAAAAGAGAAGAGCAACAGGCAAGGGGTCTTCTGACTCTTTTAATTAATAACAAACTATTACCCTTCTTTGGCAAAATTTAGGTTTTTATTGAGCTTATATGAAAATAAGCAGTCTTTTTGGCTATGGAAGTTTCTACCCAAGTATTATGCAAAGTCATTGCAAGATTTTTGTGCTTAAAATTTCATTGCATCTGTTTAAGTCACCCTTTAATCCTGCTGCGTGTCACTGCATGCCTCCATCTCAGCGGAGCCCTGGGGCCTGGAGCTCCACTCTGGCCCCGGATGAGGGCTGTGCTGGGCGGGGATGTGGGAGCTGTGCTCGTGCTGTCTGAAGCAGGGGGCCCTCTCTCAGGCCGGTTCCCTCCTCCTTAGAGTTCTCAACCCGATGATTTGTTACCAAACAGTACTGGTTTTAATTATAGATGAACTATGGTGCTATTTTGGTAGAACTAAAATGTTTTAATTGTTAAATCTTCTTTTCATTGATTTTTCAGCAAACAGAACAAGAAGTAGAAACAGTATTGGATAAGGCAATGGTCCTTTTAAGGTTGATGCAAGAAAAACGTACATTTGAATGTTATTATAAGCAACACTTGGCAAGGAGACTTCTCACAAATAAAAGTGTTTCTGATGACTCTGAAAAAAATATGATATCTAAGTGAAAGGTAAGCAGTACACAAGATGGAATGGAGTCTGTCCAACCAACTGATGTTTACCACATGATTAAACACTAGTAGCATATGATTAGAAAATACTTAATTTAGTTAAAATCTTTTTTAATTAGCAAAGGTAGATTTTTTTTTTTTGAGCAGGCTATACTGTAGTTCAGGTTCTGGGGCATGCACAGTTGGCTGGAAATTCTCTTGGTATGACAGGGCACGTTCATGGAAATGGGGAGTATCACCATATAGTTCTGTTTCACAAAGTGTGGTCCGTAGACTACCTGTACCCATTACCGCCTGAGATGCTTGTTAAAAACAGAGTTCTGGGCCCTACCATCAGGAAGGCATATCAGAATCTGAAAGAGTCTGGGAATCTACATTATAAAATAGAATCCTTGGGTTATTCATAGAGCAACTCTTGGAAAGATTTAGAAAAGATGGCAGTAGCTTGGAATAGTTTATTTCTTTGTACATTTTCTCATCCAAAAATCCCTCATTTATTTATGTTTGTGTTTTTCCTCCATAGACTGAATGTGGATGTCAGTTAACATCAGAACTGGAAGGAATGTTTAGGGATATGAGCATCTCAAGCATAACTATGGATGAATTCAGGCAACATCTACAGACAACTGGGGTAAGATTCTCCACTTATTTCTACTTTTAAATGAAATTCATTCATGTAAAGTCTTTTTGTTTTTAATTAAAGCATCGTTGATAACAATATTACATTGGTTTAAAGTATATGACACTGTTATTCATCAGCTCATGTAGTCTTCTGCAGTGGGCATTTTCATCCATTATCAGAACTGAATTGCTGGGGTTGGTTCCTTAAATGTCATGAGAGACAACATATGTATTGTCCGAGTGCTTTAAAAATCATTTTCCCCCAGATAAGCTCTTCTTCTAACTATCAATGTTAAAATACTTATTTCTTACTCTTCTAAAACTAAGTTTATCCTCCCTACATGAAGGAACGCACTGAACATTTAATGAACAATGATTCTGCTGCTGTAACCATTCTAGATCACGGAAAGAATCATGGGCCGAGACAGGCGTCCTGAGTTTTAGTGCTCTTGCTTTCACTCGCCCTCAGCACCCAGCGCTGTGCTGTAGGAGACTTGTTTCCCCGCTATCCTGTGCCTCAGTCTCCTCATTCACATCTGTAAGATCAGCCTAAATGGGCCTGATGTCTGACGAACTGAATATTAAACACTGACACCAGTGCATTTTAAATGTGATTTTGTATTGTGACTCCCAAAAGGCAGTAAGCTAGAATCTATACAGCTTTGGAGTCCAGCGGGGGTTTTGTGAGGATTCAGTGAAGTTCAGAATTTTGTTTCTTTCTAACTGTTTTTCAACTTCACCTTTAACCATAAGTTTTAGAGAACTCCAGCTTTTCTTTGACATTTTCTCTCTCAAGTAATATGTACTGCTTTGTAATTAAGATATGCCACACCCATGAAAGAAATTTGGAGATCTTTCCTCTGATATTTAAATATGAGATCACTTCTACTGGTTCCACAGTCTCTTCACAAGTAAAATAAATGAAAATACCTAATTCTATAGAATGGGCATTTATATATATTAAGGCATTACTGGGACTTCTGGTCCCTCTCCATTTTAAATAGTTGTATGATTTGCCTCCTATTTGTAGTGTAGAAGGGCTGAAAGCAGGAAAGATAAAAGTCTATGGTAAATTTGGGTGGGGAGAACCTGAATAATGCGATCATCCTAGATACTTTTGTCTTTTTTAGATTGTTCAGGGATTTGTAACTTTATTCTAATACATTGATACATATTTTCATCTGATTCAGTTTTTATTACTGTTCATTCTTATTCTATGACTAACTTTACATATATGGAGAGCTATAGGGGGACAACTAGTCAGAATAAATACTCTGTTGAAACTACCTGTAAGGAAAGGTTCAACACCCTTACTGTTTTAGGTATTGTTGAAAATTACCTGGGCTGTGATCTTGAAGGCCCTTTGACAAGAAAATTAGATTCTTTGCTCTTGACTACTTTGTTGGGATTGTCTCATTTAAAAAGAGGGAGAGAATGATTATTCAACATAATGATTTCATCAGATCTGTTTGCCTTTCAGTTGTTTAAAGTTTGTGAGTTTTCCAGACATAAATCTTGATTGTTCAGACATATTTTTCACTCTGGTAGAGTATTTAGTAATTTGTTAACTACAGTAAGAAGAGTACTTATCAAGATGCTCCATTTTTTCTGCTAATTTGATTGCAGATTCCACTTAAATATAAGGCCACTATTTATAAGGAATTATTGGCTTTTTTATAATTGTTTATCCTAAGAACCTTAAGCTCTAAATTTCCTAAGCCTTAATCTGCATTAGACAGATTTGATGAAAAGTGACAGATTAATCAAAACAGATCTTGAGCTTTCTGAAATCTTTGAGCCCTTTTAAAATATCACCAATCTGGCAGCTGATGATTCTTTGTAACTTTCTTAAAGGTTCTTGGTCTGTTGAAATATCCCAAGACACTGGCTCTTCACTTTCATTTAGAAGTCATAAAATAAGTACTTTCTTGAAATTCTAATAATAATTGTGGTATATTTTATTTAGCTAAACCTTAAGCTGAAATAAATTTAAGTATTTGTCCATTTTTTCCTCTGTTTTTAATTTTAAAACAGGGACAGGGTAAGGACAACCATCTTACAATCATTTTTTGTTTATATCACAAATCACGTCATATCCTTAGAGACGTTTCTGGTACCTCTGTCTGTGTATTTGCCCCTGTCATGTGCTATCTGAATATAGGCTGAGTGGCCTCAAAATATTGCTGAGATAGTTAGAAATAGATGATACAAACTTCTAGTAATAGTTCTTTAAGGTTTCTTTTTCCTTCTATTTAACAAGTAATTCATCAAGTGTTTTCTGTGCAAAGCATTGTTGTAGAAGTGGGTATACATAGCAGAACAAAATAGACACAAATCCTGCTATGATGGAGCTTACATTCTGATCTGGGAGACCGATAATGAACCAGATAAATAAACATAGCACCTTAGCTGCTGATAGGAGCTGCAGAGGAAATCTGCAGCAGGGAAATGTGGTTAGGAAAGGCCTCCTTTAGAAAAAATGACATTTTTGAGCAAAGACTTGAATGTTAAGAAATTGTGTGGATATATGGGAGAAAGATTAAAAGACTTCATTGTCTAGGATGTATCGAATCAAGTTGTGACCCCCTACTCTCAATCCCCAATTTTGACAAATACAGACAGTTGTCCAACCTTCTCTTTTCATCCTCTGAGAATCTCTGCTATGATCATCTCTCCTATGCATCATCTAAGATTTCTAGTTGCAGTTTTTCTAAAGCGGAGTAAACAATTAGTAGATATGTGGGGAGAAATCTGACCATGGAATACTTGTTTATATTGTTCAATTCCTCTCTTTTAAGAATCTGTTATCAACAAATCATGAAGGTTAGATAAAAATGGAGTAATGGTTTAGAACAAGCTGTGAATATCAATAATAAAGATATTTCACCCTTAAAAATTCCTATTGATACACTTTATTGTTTTCTTTAAAATTAAATTTGTTCAAAGAATAAATAATTATGACAGTATTTCTAACGTATATTTTCTAGAGGTAGTCATACATTATACAAATATTTAGATCACCTACTATGTAGGACTGGATATACAGTGTCCCATGGAGAGGTTGTTAAAATGTGAACTCCATGTAAAAAACAAGTTTTGTCAATGTAGTTGAAATGTGAATGGGATATTAGAAATAAGTTTGTATGTTAAAGTGGTTTAAAAGATTTAACAGCTGAGATAAAAGATAGTATCGTAGAAATTTCTTTAAAATGACGGTGATATATGGTCCCTTGATATTTTATCTGTAAATTAGCTTACAAGCCAAAATTTTACACTTCTCAGTGACACCAGTCAGACTTTGTTCACATGCATAGTTATCCTTTGATTAGTATTTTATAAGGCCAACAATGTAAGCAATAATTATAAATATTTGCCAAGATAGTTAAAATTTAGAATACACGGGGATGGGTTTAACCTTTAAGAAGAGTTATGTGCTAGATATTGGACATGGAGCTAACTACTTTGATAACTCTAACACAGTGTCAATGTGGAATGGGCAACAAATCCTAGTTCACTGGGGGGCATATGTCTTTCTTTCTGCACAGGTATCTTTAGGTGATGTTGACCTCTGTCCGGGTGCTAATGACAGGATACTGGCCCACTCCATCAGCCACACCAAAGTGCAACATCCCACCAGCCCCAAGACATGCTTTTGAGATATTCAGAAGGTAAACAGAAATACTTCTTTGCTTTTCTGAGTGCAAATAATTGTTCAAAATTTAAATAAATTTGAGGATTGGTAGTTTCCCTGATTAAGTCTATACTCCATTTTTAACCATGTTCCAAAGGAGAAGTTATTATCCCTATGCTTTTCAACTTGTAAGAAAGAGCTGTATACATTCTTTTCAGAGGAATGTTTCTTAATGTCTTTTCTTCAGTATTCAGTGCATGGTTAGGAGTATATTTTGTGTTGTTGATGTCTGCCAGTGGCTTAGGGTGAATTGATTATGAAGAAAGGTGGTCTTTAGAACAGCAGTGACTGAGCAGAGGCCAGGGGCAAGTGTACCAGTAGAAATTATTTAGTATGCTACGTTTATCATTTAATACCTAGTGTAATCACTTAGGTCTTTTTCCCTCTATCTCCATCTCCCTCCCCCCTCCCTTTATTGTTTCCTTTTCTGTAAGTTACTGGAGCTGAACTTGATTCCTGAGATTTCCTTGAGCTTTCAAAGTCTCCCTTCCAGACACATTTGTTGAAGTTGTTATCCTGTGGTTATAATTTCTCACGTATAAATTGCACGATTCTCTGGAACCTTATTTGATTTGCTGAAGGTTTTACTTAGACAAACGCAGTGGCCGACAGCTCACGCTCCAGCATCATATGGGTTCTGCAGACCTCAATGCCACCTTTTATGGATGAGGTAAGAAGGTAAAAATTGATAGTTTGAACATATTTATATTAAGTAACTTAAAAGTAGTCTGTAGAAGTGATATGTGGATTTTTTGGACATGCATAAATTATTAAAAATAATTTTTAGTAATTATTAAATAGGGTATATTTTTCTGTTTCAAATATTAAATGGGGGGAACATAGCTCCTTGATTTATTTACTTCTATTCCTTTAGTTGTTAACTTAATTTGACAGTATAAAGACTACACCAGCAATCTTCCTTAAGGAAAAAATAATAGATACTTACACATTTTATTTATGTGTAAATTATTAGACTTGAAATAGTATTGCATAAAATAAAATGAAAATTGATTTGATGGATACAAAACTGTGAGTCTTTTTAAAATTCTCAGTACCCTGTAATCCTTACTGCCAATAAATAAAAATCAGGAAAGTTAATACTTGAGATTTGTGAGATGTACAAAATGTTACTAAAGTGAATATTTAAAAATTAACAATATTCTAATGAATTGAATTGCCTTATTTTTACAATGTGATTGCTTTTTCATATCTAAAATCATGAGATTTAGAGTAATGATTTACTTGTATTATTTGATGTAATCAGTCATTGACCATAAAAATAGAAAAATAAAAAAAACTCTTAAAACATTAAAGAAAAACTTTTACATGACATTATTGGAAATGTCTATATATATTCTAATTTTTATATTTAATGAAAATGGGGAATATTCCTAAAAATTCATTTAGGTGAATAATGTTTGACAGTATTATATATTCAAGTGGAAATGGGAAGGTCATACTGAAGAACTTAGCTTTCAATTATTGCTTGTTTTTGTTTTAAAGGAGAGATTTTTTTCCTAAACAATCATGTTATTTTTGGAAATTTTAATAACAGATCAAAGGGTCTTAAAAACAATTAAATTGTTAATTATTGAAGATGTAAATTTCTACTTTCTACTTCATGAACTATAGAGCAGAAACAGACTTTAAAGAGGACAGTTTTTTTTATTTCCCCTGTCTTCTGTGGTTATTTGATCTCATCCTGTTTGTTTTATGTGCAATATCATGTCATCTGCAAACAGTGACAGTTTGACTTCTTCCTTACCAATCTGGATGCCTTTTATTTCTTCGTGTTGTCTAATTGCCGTGGCTAGGACATCCAGCACTATGTTGAATAAAAGCGGGGAGAGTGGGCATCCTTGTCTTGTTCCTAATCTTAGAGGAAAAGCTTTCAGCTTCTCACTGTTAAGTATGATGTTGGATGTGGGTCAGTCATATATGGCCTTTATTATGTTGAGGTACTTGCCCTCTATACCCATTTTGTTGAGAGTTTTTATCATGAATGGATGTTGAATTTTGTCAAATACTTTTTCAGCATCTATGGAGACAATCATGTAGTTTTTGTCCTTTTTATTGATGTGGTGGATGATGTTGATGGATTTTTGAATGTTGTAACATCCTTGCATCCCTGAGATGAATCCCACTTGATCATGGTGTATGATCCTCCTGATGTATTTTTGAATTTGTCTGCTAATATTTTCTTGAGTATTTGTGCATCTATGTTCATCAGGGATATTGGTCTGTAGTTTTCTTTTTTTGTGGTGTCTTTGCCTGGTTTTGGTACTGGAGTGATGCTGGCTTCATAGAAAGAGTTTGGATGTATTACCTCCTCTTCTATTTTTTGGAAAACTTTAAGGAGAATGGGTATTATGAGTTCTCTAAATGTCTGAGAAAATTCAGCAGTGAACCCACCTGGACCAGGGGTTTTGTTCTTGGGTAGTTTTTGATTACCAATTCAATTTCATTGCTAGTAATTGGTCTGTTTAGATTTTGTTTCTTCCTGGGTCTGTCTTAGAAGGTTATATTTTTCTAGAAAGTTGTCCATTTCTTCTAGGTTATACAGTTTATTAGCATATAGATTTTCATAGTACTCTCCAATAATTCTTTGTATTTCTATGGTGTCCATTGTGATTTTTTTCTTTCTCATTTCTGATACTGTTTATGTGTACAGATTCTCTTTTTTGCTTAATAAGCCTGGCTAAGGGTTTCTCTATTTTGTTTATTTTCTCAAGGAGCCAGCTCTTCATTTCATTGATTTATTCTGTTGTTTTATTCTTCTCAATTTTTTTTTTGAGAGGACATCTCTCATATTTATTGATCAAATGGTTGTTAACAATAATAAAATTCAGTATAGGGGGGCCAATGCTCAATGTACAATCATTAATCCATCTCAAGCCTAATTCTCGTCAGTCTCCAATCTTCTGAAGCATAATGAACAAGTTCTTACATGGTGAACGAATTCTTACATAGTGAATAAATTCTTACATGGTGAACAGTACAAGGGCATTCATCACAGAAACTTTCGGTTTTGGTCAAGCATTATGACCTATAAACAATCAGGTCAAATATGAATATTCATTTGATTTTTGTACTTGATTTATATGTTGATCCCACATTTCTCCCTCTATTATTATTATTATTTTTATTTTTAATAAAATGCTGAAGTGGTAGGTAGATGCAAGATAAAGGTAGAAAACATAGTTTAGTGCTGTAAGAGGGCAAATGTAGATGATCAGGTGTGTGCCTATGGACTAAGTATTAATCCAGGCTAGACAAGGGCAGCAAGACATCCACGGATGCAGAAGATTTCTCTCAAAGCAGGGGGGGGTGAGGTTCTGAGCCTTACCTCTGTTCATCCCCAAATTCTCACCTGATGGCCCCCCTGCGACTGTGCCTGTCTTAGGTTGTTCCTTCCTTGAGGAATCTTACCCATCTCTGGCTAACCAGTCATCTTCCGGGGCCATACAGGGAAATGTAAAGTTGGTAAGTGAGAGAGAAGCCATATTGTTTGAAAAGGTTAGCTTTTTACTTCTTTGCAGATTTATGCCCTGTGGCTTCTATGCCCAGCACTTGTCTCGAGGTATCCTTACCACCTGGAGGAATTATGATACTCGGTAACTTCGATATGAGGCACGAATTCTATTTAAGGGTTGTAATTAGGAAGGAAGAAGAAAAGCTATAGAGGTAGCATATGGAAGAAAACATGGGAGGATTGATTATTTCTTTGACATATCTTCTTGTAGAGTACCTTAAGAATGTATAGGCTTTAAACTACTAACTAATTTGTACACACATATTAACATAATAGGAATACAGTGACATAAACAAAGCAAATCTATAATTACCATCCATCTCCAGTGAAGCCAAGAAAACCATTTAGGCACCCTAGGGATTTGTGAAAATTTGACTATGATATAATGGATATTGTCCAACTGTACTTGAACAGTCTGAGAAAAATCAGACAAATTAAAGCAGCCCATTTCTGGGATCTGTTCACCTCCCATACGTTCTTTTAACCGTAGATAGTCTATAGTCATAAGATTTTGGAGTGCTACGACTTGCACCCCTCCCAACTCCTGGTTGATTTCCAACAGTACAGATCCAGTCAAATTCGTTGTCTCACTGTATGCACATGCCAGCCTAGCTATCTCCCTCCTCATTCCAATGGCAAGTCCAGGAAACGGTGGGGTGGACGCAGCCACAACCACAGCATCGCCTGGATCCCTGTGGAGGCTTTTTGATGATCATCCCCCGGCACGAGTCTTTCAGACAGTGCTGATCCCGGAAGCTCCTCCTCATATCGTATCTTATTTTCTGAGTATCCAAGCTCGGCCTTGATCTTTTGCATAGAAACAAACAGACCCTTTGCCCACACTTTGACATGCCCTCTATACCACTGTGCAGAACTCATTGGAGGTCAGCACAAAGGAACTGCTTTTTTTTTTTTTATTAAGAGAAAGGAATATTATCAGAATAGAGTACCTCCAAAGCTGATCATCTGACACCCTTTAAGTGATCAACATTAAGGATATTTAAAGCATGCGTTGATCTTTGATTTACCAATAGTTTTATCCTATCAAGGAGTAATCCCCCTTTTCTTTCTTTCTTTCTTTCTTTTCTTTTTTTTATTAATTTTTAATCTACACTTACATGAAGAATACTATGTTTACTATGCTCTCCCCTATATCATGTCCCCCCTAACAACCACATTATGGTTACTGTCCATCAGCTTAGCAAAATGTTGTAGAGTCACTGCTTGTCCTCTCTGTGTTGTGCAGCCCACCCTCCCCTTTCTCCCTCCCCCCATGCATGCTAATCTTAATACCCGCCTTCTTCTTCCCCCACCCTTATACCCCCCTGCCCACCCATCCTCCCCAGTTCCTTTCCCTTTGGTACCTGTTAGTCCATTTTTGGGTTCTGTAATTCCGCTGCTGTTTTGTTCCTTCAGTTTTTCCTTTGTTCCTATACTCCTCAGATGAGTGACATCATTTGGTATTTCTCTTTCTCCGCTTGGCTTATTTCACTGAGCATGATACTCTCCAGCTCCATCCATGTTGCTGCAAATGGTTGGATTTTTCCACTTCTTACGGCGGACTAGTATTCCATTGTGTATATGTACCACATCTTCTTTATCCATTCATCTACCGATGGACATTTAGGTTGCTTCCAATTCTTGGCTATTGTAAATAGTGCTGCGATAAACATAGGGGTGCATCTGTCTTGCTCAAACTTGATTGCTGCGTTCTTAGGGTAAATTCCTAGGAGTGGAATTCCTGGGTCAAATGGTAGGTCTGTTTTGAGCATTTTGATGAACCTCCATACTGCTTTCCACAATGGTTGAACTAATTTACATTCCCACCAGCAGTGTAGGAACTAATTTACATTCCCACCAGCAGTGTAGGAGGGTTCCCCTTTCTCCACAGCCTCGCCAACATTTGTTGTTGTTTGTCTTTTGGATGGCAGCTATCCTTACTGGTGTGAGGTGATACCTCATTGTAGTTTTAATTTGCATTTCTCTGATAATTAGCGATGTGGAGCATCTTTTCATGTGTCTCTTGGCCATCTGTATTTCTTTTTTAGAGAACTGTCTGTTCAGTTCCTCTGCCCATTTTTTAATTGGGTTATTTGTTTTTTGTTTGTTGAGGCATGTGAGCTCTTTATATATTCTGGACGTCAAGCCTTTATCAGATCTGTCATTTTCAAATATATTCTCCCATACTGTAGGGTTCCTTTTTGTTCTATTGATGGTGTCTTTCGCTGTACAGAAGCTTTTCAGCTTAATGTAGTCCCACTTGCTCATTTTTGCTGTTGTTTTCCTTGCTCGGGGAGATATGTTCAAGAAGAGGTCACTCATGTTTATGTCTAAGAGGTTTTTGCCTATATTTTTTTCCAGGAGTTTAATGGTTTCATGACTTACATTCAGGTCTTTGATCCATTTTGAGTCTACCTTTGTATATGGGGTTAGACAATGGTCCAGTTTCATTCTCCTACATGTAGCTGTCCAGTTCTGCCAGCACCATCTGTTGAAGAGACTGTCATTTTGCCATTGTATGTCCATGGCTCCTTTATCAAATATTAATTGACCATATATGTTTGGGTTAATTTCTGGAGTCTCTAATCTGTTCCACTGGTCTGTAGCTCTGTTCTTGTGCCAGTACCAAATTGTCTTGATTACTATGGCTTTGTAGTAGAGCTTGAAGTTGGGGAGTGAGATCCCCCCTACTTTATTCTTCTTTTTCAGGATTGCTTTGGCTATTCGGGGTCTTTGGTGTTTCCATATGAATTTTTGAATTATTTGTTCCAATTCATTGAAGAATGTTGCTGGTAATTTGAGAAGGATTGCATCAAATCTGTATATTGCTTTGGGCAGGATGGCCATTTTGACGATATTAATTCTTCCTAGCCATGAGCATGGGATGAGTTTCCATTTATTAGTGTCCCCTTTAATTTCTCTTAAGAGTGACTTGTAGTTTTCAGAGTATAAGTCTTTCACCTCTTTGGTTAGGTTTATTCCTAGGTATTTTATTCTTTTTGATGCAATGGTGAATGGAATTGTTTTCCTGATTACTCTTTCTATTGATTCATTGTTAGTGTATAGGAAAGCTACAGATTTCTGTGTGTTAATTTTGTATCCTGCAACTTTGCTGTATTCCGATATCAGTTCTAGTAGTTTTGGAGTGGAGTCTTTAGGGTTTTTTATGTACAGTATCATATCATCTGTAAACAGTGACAGTTTAACTTCTTCTTTACCAATCTGGATTCCTTGTATTTCTTTGTTTTGTCTGATTGCCGTGGCTAGGACCTCCAGTACTACGTTAAATAACAGTGGGGAGAGTGGGCATCCCTGTCTTGTTCCAGATCTCAGAGGAAATGCTTTCAGCTTCTTGCTGTTCAATATAATGCTGGCTGTGGGTTTATCATATATGGCCTTTATTATGTTGAGGTACTTGCCCTCTATTCCCATTTTGCTGAGAGTTTTTATCATGAATGGTTTTTGAATTTTGTCAAATGTTTTTCAACATCTATGGAGATGATCATGTGGTTTTTGTCTTTCTTTTTGTTGATGTGGTATATGATGTTGATGGATTTTCGAATGTTGTATCATCATTGCATTTCTGGGATGAACCCCACTTGCTCATGGTGTATGATCCTTTTGATATACTGTTGAATTCTGTTTGATAATATTTTATTGAGTATTTTTGCATCTATATTCATCAGGGATATTGGTCTGTAATTTTCTTTTTTGGTGGTGTCTTTGCCTGGTTTTGGTATTAGGGTGATGTTGGCTTCATAGAATGAGTTTGGGAGTATTCCGTCTTCTTCTATTTTATGGAACACTTTAAGGAGAATGGGTATTATGTCTTCTCTGTGTGTCTGATAAAATTCTGAGGTAAATCCGTCTGGCCCCGGGGTTTTGTTCTTGGGTAGTTTTTTGATTACCGTTTCAATTTCTTTGCTCATAATTGGTTTGTTTAACTTTTGTGTTTCTTCCTTGGTCAGTCTTGGGAGGTTGTATTTTCCTAGGAAGTTGTCCATTTCTTCTAGGTTTTCCAGCTTGTTGGCATATAGGTTTTCATAGTAGTCTTTAATAATTCTTTGTGTTTCTGTGGAGTCTGTCGTGATTTTTCCATTCTCATTTCTGATTATGTTGATTTGTGTTGATTCTCTTTTTCTCTTAATAAGTTTGGCTAGAGGCTTATCTATTTTGTTTATTTTCTCGAAGAACCAGCTCTTCGTTTCATTGATTTTTGCTATTGTTTTATTCTTCTCAATTTTGTTTATTTCTTCTCTGATCTTTATTATATCACTCCTTCTGCTGAGTTTAGGCCTCATTTGTTCTTCTTTTTCCAGTTTTGATAATTGTGATGTTAGACTATTCATTTGGGATTGTTCTTCCTTCTTCAAGTGTGCCTGGATTGCTATATACTTTCCTCTTAAGACTGCTTTCGCTGCGTCCCACAGAAGTTGGGGCTTAGTGTTGTTGTCGTCATTTGTTTCTATATATTCCTTGATCTCTATTTTGATTTGTTCATTGATCCATTGATTATTTAGAAGCATGTTGTTAAGCCTCCATGTGTTTGCGAGCCTTTTTGTTTTCTTTGTAGAATTCATTTCTACTTTCATACCTTTGTGGTCTGAAAAATTGGTTGGGAGAATTTCAATATTTTGGAATTTACTGAGGCTCTTTTTGTGATCTAGTATGTGGTCTATTCTGGAAAATGTTCCATGTGCACTTGAGAAGAATGTATATCCTGTTGCTTTTGGATGTAGAGTTCTATAGATGTCTATTAGGTCCATCTGTTCTAGTGTGTTGTTCAGTGCCTGTGTGTCCTTACTTATTTTCTGCCCGGTGGATCTATCCTTTGGGGTGAGTGGTGTGTTGAAGTCTCCTAGAATGAATGCATTGCAGTCTATTTCCCTCTTTAGTTCTGTTAGTATTTGCTTCACATATGCTGGTGCTCCTGTATTGGGTGCATATATATTTAGAATGGTTATATCCTCTTGTTGGACTGAGCCCTTTATCATTATGTAGTATCCTTCTTTATCTCTTGTTACTTTCTTTGTTTTGAAGTCTATTTTGTCTGATATTAGTACTGCAACCCCTGCTTTCTTCTCACTGTTGTTTGCCTGAAATATGTTTTTCCATCCCTTGACTTTTAGTCTATGCTTATCTTTGGGTTTAAGGTGAGTTTCTTGTAAGCAGCATATAGATGGGTCTTGCTTTTTTATCCATTCTATTACTCTATGTCTTTTCATTGGTGCATTAAGTCCATTTACATTTAGGGTGACTATTGAGAGATATGTACTTATTGCCATTGTAGGCTTTAGATTCGTGGTTACCAAAGGTTCAAGGTTAGCTTCTTTAGTATCTTACTGCCTAACTTAGCTCGCTTATTGAGCTGTTATATACACTGTCTGGAGATTCATTTCTTCTCTCCCTTCTTATTCCTCCTCCTCCATTCTTCATATGTTGTGTGTTTTGTTCTGTGCTCTTTTTAGGAGTGCTCTCATCTAGAGCAGTCCCTGTAGGATGCCCTGTAGGGGTGGTTTGAGGGAAGCAAAATCCCTCAGCTTTTGCTTGTCTGGGAATTGTTTAATCCCGCATCATATTTAAATGATAGTCGTGCTGGATACAGTATCCTTGGTTCAAGGACCTTCTGTTTCATTGCATTAAGTATATCATGCCATTCTCTTCTGGCCTGTAGGGTTTCTGTTGAGAAGTCTGATGTTAGCCTGATTGGTTTTCCTTTATAGGTGACCTTTTTCTCTCTAGCTGCCTTTAAAACTCTTTCCTTGTCCTTGATCCTTGCCATTTTAATTACTATGTGTCTTGGTGTTGTCCTCCTTGGATCCTTTCTGTTAGGGGTTCTGTGTAATTCCATGGTCTGTTCGATTATTTCCTCCCCCAGTTTGGGGAAGTTTTCAGCAATTATTTCTTCAAAGAGACTTTCTATCCCTTTTCCTCTTTCTTCTTCTTCTGGTACCCCTATAATACGAATATTATTCCTTTTGGCTTGTTCACATAGTTCTCTTAGTGTTGTTTCATTCCTGGAGATCCTTTTATCTCTCTCTATGTCAGCTTCTATACGTTCCTGTTCTCTGGCTTCTATTCCTTCAATGGCCTCTTGCATCTTATCCATTCTGCTTATAAATCCTTCCAGGGATTGTTTCACTTCTGTGATCTCCTTCCTGACATCTGTGATCTCCTTCCGGACTTCATCCCACTGCTCTTGGATTTTTCTCTGCATCTCATCCCACTGCTCTTGCATTTTTCTCTGCATCTCATCCCATTGCTTTTGCATTTTTCTCTGCATCTCTGTCAGCATGTTCATGATTTTTATTTTGAATTCTTTTTCAGGAGGACTAGTTAGGTCTGTCTCCCTCTCAGGTGTTGTCTCTGTGATCTTTGTCTGCCTGTAGTTTTGCCTTTTCATGGTGATAGAGATAGTTTGCAGAGCTGGTACAAGTGACCGCTGGAAGAGCTTCCCTTCTTGTTTTTTTGTGGCCTTCTCCTGGGAGAATAGCGACCTCTAGTGGCTTTTGCTGGGCAGCTGTTCTCAGACAGGGCTTCCGCTTCCTGCACAGTTGCTATAGGGTTTATCTCCACTGTTGCTGTGGGCTTGGCCTGGCTGGGGCTGTTCCTCCAAAATGGTGTAGCCCCGTTGGAGGGGGAGCGGCCGGGAGGCTATTTATCTCCGTAAGGGGCCTCTGTGCTCCCTGCTGCCCAGGGGGTTAGAGTGCCCAGAGATCCCCAGATTCCATGCCTCTGGCCTAAGTGACCTGTCCTGCCCCTTTAAGACTTCCAAAAAGCACTCTCCAAACCAAAACAGCAACAGCAACAATGAGAGAGGGAACAGAAAGAAAAAAAAAGGAAAAAACACGTGATTTTTTTTTTTTTTATCCTCAGGTGCCGGTCCCAGGCACCCGCTCACTGGTCCTGCTGCCCTGTCTCCCTAGCACCAGGGTCCCTGTCCTTTCAAGGCTTCCAAAAAGCACCTACCCACTGGTCCCGCAGGGAAAGAACGCTCGATATTCTTTCTCCTCAGTCGCTGGTCCCACGCACCCGCTCACCAGTCCCGCCGCCCTGCCTCCCTAGCACCAGGGTCCCTGTCCTTTAAGGCTTCCAAAAAGCACTCACCAAAAAGAGAGGAAAAAAAGGGGAAAAATGCGCTATTTCCTCCTTTCTCAGGTGCCGGTCTCAGGGCAGGGAAAAACGTGGGATATTCTTTGTTCTCTGGCGCCAGTCCCAGGCACCCGCTCACCAGTCCCGCCGCCCTGCCTCCCTAGCACCGGGGTCCCTGTCCCTTTAAGGCTTCCAAAAAGCGCTCACCAAAAAGAGAGAATAAAAGGGGAAAAATGCGCTATTTCCTCCTTTCTCAGGTGCCGGTCTCAGGCACCCGCCCGCTGGTCCCGCAGGGAGAAACACGGAATATTCTTTGTCCTCAGGCGCCGGTCCCAGGCACCTGCTCACCGGTCCCGCCACCCTGCCTCCCTAGCAACGGGTGCCCGTCCCTTTAAGGCTTCCAAAAAGCACTCGCCAAAAAAAACCGCTCCGGTTTCTTTCCACCCCCCGGGAGCCGGGGGGAGGGGTGCTCGGGTCCCGCCGGGCCGGGGCTTGTATCTTACCCCCTTCGCAAGGCGCTGGGTTCTTGCAGGTGTGGATGTGGTCTGGATGTTGTCCTGTGTCCTCTGGTCTCTATTTTAGGAAGATTTTTCTTTGTTATATTTTCATAGCTCTATGTGTTTTTGGGAGGAGATTTCCACTGCTCTACTCACGCTGCCATCCTGGCTCCGCCTCTCTCATTCTTCTCAATTTTATGTATTTCTTCTCTGATCTTTATTATGTCCCTCCTTTTACTGACTTTGGGCCTCATTTATTTTTCCTTCTTCACTTTCAGTAATTGTGAATTTAGACTATTCATTTGGGATTGTTCTTCCTTCTTTAAACAATCCTGGACTGCTATATACTTCCCTCTTAGAACTGCGTTCTCTGCATCCCACAGAAGTTGGGGCATTGTGGTGTTGTCATTTGTCTCCATATATTGCTCAATCTCTGTTTTAATTTGGTCATTGATCCATTGATTATTTAGGAGCATGTTGTTACAACTCCATGTGTTTGTGAGGCTTTTTGTTTTCTTTGTACAATTTATTTCTGGTTTTATACCTTTGTGATCTGAGAAGTTGGTTGGTAGAATTTCAGTCTTTTTTAATTTACTGAGGCTCTGTTTGTGGCCTACTATATGGTCTGTTCTGGAGAATATTCCATTGGCACTTGAGAAGAATGTGTATCCTGCTGCTTTTGGGTGTAGAGTTCTGTAGATATCTATTAGATCCATCTGTTCTAGTGTGTTGTTCAGTGCCTCTGTATACTTAGTTATTTTCTGTCTGGTTGATCTGTACTTTGGAGTGAGTGGTGTGTTGAAGTCTCCTAGAATGAATGCATTGCATTCTATTTCCTCCTTTAATTCTGTTAGTATTTGTTTCACATATGTAGGTGCTCCTGTGTTGGATGCATATATATTTATAATGGTTATATCCTCTTGTTGGACTTCCCCCTTTATCATTATGTTTTGTCATTCTTTGTTTGTCTCTTGTTACTTTGTTTTGAAGTCTATTTTGTCTATTACTGCAACACCTGCTTTTTTCTCCCTATTGTTTGTGTGAAATATCTTTTTCCATCCCTTCACTTTTAGTCTGTGTATGTCTTTGGGTTTGAGGTGAGTGTCTTGTAGGCAGCATATAGATGGATCTTGCTTTAATATCCATTGTATTACTCTGTATCTTTTGATAGGTGCATTCAGTCCATTTACATTTAGGATGATATTGATAGATATGTACTTATTGCCATTGCAGGCTTTGCATTCATGGTTGCCGAAGTTTCAAGGGTAGCATCTTTACTATGTATCCATCTAAGTTAACTCACTTATTAAGCTATTATAAATACAATCTGATGATACTTTATTTCTCTCCCTTCTTTTTTTCCTTCTCCTCTCTGTATATGTTAGGTGTTTTATTCTGTACTCTTAGTGTTTTTGTTGACTGATTTTGTGGATAGGTGACTTCATTTTGCATTTAGTTAGTATTTTGTTGGTCTGCTTTTTGTGCTGTGGTTTTATTTTCTCTGGTGACATCTAGTTAGCCTTCGGAGCCCTTCCATTTAGAGCAGTCCCTTTAAAATACACTGTATAGGTGGTTTGTGGGAGGTAAATTACCTCAACTTTTGCTTATTTAGAAATTGTTTAATCCCTCCTTCAAATGTAAATGATAATCTTGCTGTATACAGTATTCTTGGTTCAAAGCCCTTCTGTTTCATTGCATTAAATATATCATGCCACTCCCTTCTGGCCTATACGGTTTCTTCTCAGAAGTCTGATGATAGCCTGATAGGTTTTCCTTTGTAAGTCATCTTTTTCCTCTTGTTCGCTGCTTTTAACACTCCATCCTTGTCTTAGCTCTTTGCCATTTTAATTATTATATGTCTTGAGATTGTCCTCCTTGGGTCCCTTTTTTGGGGAGATCTGTGTAATTCCATGGTCTGAAAAAATATTTCCTTCTCCAGATTGGGAAGTTTTCATCAATTATTTCTTCAAAGACACTTTGTATCCATTTCTCTCACTCTTGTTGTTCTGGTACCCCTATAATGCAAATATTATTCTGTTTGAATTGGTCACACTGTTCTCCTAATATTCTTTCATTCCTAGAGATCCTTTTATCTCGCTCTGCCTCAGCTTCTCTGTATTCCTGTTCTAGAGATGGAAATAGAAGCCCAGAGATGTTATGTTTCCTGAGATCACAGAGCAGGGCAGTGGCAGAGGCAGGAATTAAATCCAGTAAGTTAGGTTCTGGAGCATGTGAGTGCCCATTGAATATATACTCCTTGTTTCACAGGACATTGTGAATTAACATTAAAGAAAATAAGTATGTGAGAGTGGTTTGATTAAAGGCTAATGCAAGTATCATAAAATACAGTTACTTGTAGCCAACTTACTTTTAGCTCCTTTACTGTACCCCAGCTAAAAGCAGAAGATGCTATCTAGCGCTCTTCTTTCTACAATTTGTTTTTAAAATTTGTGAATTAAAAATAAAAAAGCCAAGGTTTAGTTTGAATGAAGTATGGAATTGTATTGATGCCAACACAGGAAGTAGTTTCTGGTAGCCCTGTTCAACATTTTTAAAAAACGAATGCTAGATACGACACAGGGTCAATTCATCTAAAATAGTTTTTTGTACATTAAGTGTGTTGGGTTCTAGAAATTCAGAGCTGAGGAAGTGATAGGGTCTAATGTTAAGGAGTTCACAGTTGATAATGAAATATTCAAGAATAATACTCTTCTTACTCAAAGTGTGGTCCATGACCAGCATTATCATCATGACCTGGGAACTTACAGGAAATGCATATTTAGGTCTCACCATCCCAGGCCAAGTTAATCAGAGTCTGGATTTTACAAGATTCCTAAGCGATTTGTATGAACACTAGACTTTGACCAGCTCTGAGTTTTAACTGATCTGAGAAGTGGAGTATTAGGACATACATGTAAATTATCATGGATGCACAGAGAGTGGAAGACCAACCCACGTTGGGAGGTTGTGCATGTGGGTTTGTCCAGAGAAGGCTTCCCAGAGGAGCTACAGTGCGGCTGAGCTTGAAGGATGAAGAGTGATTATCCAGGGAGACTGAAGAGAGAAGTGCATCCTCAAACGAACTGCAGAGCTAGGCCGCTTGGCAGTGGGTGTTCATGGAGTCATCAGGACTTCTGAATAATAGTTCAGTACATTTGGAGGTCAGGGAGGATGTCTGGTAGGAGCTGAAGAGGAAACAAACAAGGGGCAAATTGTGAGAGTCCCTGAGTTCCATGCTAGGCTACTTGTCCTGATGGCAAGCCATGTTTAAATTGTGTGTGGGTGGAGAATAAGATCAGATATTGATTTTAGAAAGATCACTGGTTGCCATGTGGTAGATGGGTTGGATAGAGGCATACAGAAAGAGAGGATGTTTGTGAAATTTTCACATGACCTAAAGCTGGGTGGAGTAGTTGGAGTAATAGATGAGAGAAGCAAAATTCATAATGATTTCACCAGATTTGGAGATTGAATCCAATACGATGAAATTCAACAGGAAAAAATCATAAAGTTCAGTATTTGAGTTAGAAAAAATCAGTTGAGAGAGTGCAAGAGGGAGGCAGAATGGTTTTGACATAGTTTGTAAAAACTTCTCTAGAACTTTTGGAGGTTGATGTGGTCGTGATTTAGTTGACCACAAGTTAAATCAGCGCCAGCAGCGTAACAAAGAGCTGAGTCTTTGTCTGTCCTTTGGGAAGTAACTGTTTCTCTTGCCTGACAACCTTCCCTCATTTGTGCCTTTTCCCACCCTCTATTCTACCACTTTCTCAAAAGGCAGATCTATTAGCCTCTGACGGTCAAGGAGCCAGCATTAGTTTACACTTGGACTGGGTGTCAGGAAAGTGGAAGTTTTCCTCATAAAGACTTTTTTATATATCAGAGTTGTATACAAGCTTGTGAAAATGCATCCTAATAACATGCTGGCTATTGTCTGCCACCACTAGAGAGAGAACAGAGAACCTCTTAAGAAATATATTCAATTCTTTCTTACATATCTAGTTCCCAGCATAGTGCCTGACACAGTCCACACTTTAAGACCAATGAGGGAATCAATGAATGGATGAATAATTGGAATGACTGAACAAGGGGAGTTAAACAGAACATTCATATGAAAGAGTTGAAGAGAAACCTGTAGATATACATTCCACATAAGCGTATGGAGAGCAATTGTAACATGTCTTAAAGAGAAAGTGAACAACCTGTTATTGTCTTTTCTGAGAAGTGAATGGTTCATTAGCAATCCTTAAGTTCTTTCTATAATCTCAAATCATACGTGTACACCCAGGACAATTTCCTTACTGAGCTCCCTTGCAGCCTTGGCTGCCCTTCTCTGGAGCCTCCCTCCCCTGGGATATGGGAGGGACTTGTGTCCCTCCTGGGGATTGTTCCCTCGGAGAGGTCACTAGAGCAATGACTCCGGAGTCCATTCACCTGGTGTGGTTACAGCTAGGCATCAGATGTCACAACTCCAGGATGGATAAACTTGCAGTCTCTGTCTCTTCAGGTTAGAAAGCTGTGAGTGTCCTGTCTGTCAGCCAGAATAAGGGACTGTAAACCAAAAATACATGATGAAGGCTCTGGTTAAGGGATGAGCCCTGCGGTCCATCCTGAGAGTCAGTGGCATTGCTGTCTGAGAGGCCTTCTCTGCACAGTTTTGTATGGAAGACAAAAGAGGCCTGGAACTGTCTGCTCTCCTGTGCGGGGACAGCCATTGCTGCATTCTACCATCTTGTCTGAAAAGTGCTTTAATACCAATCAGTCTAATTTCTTGTGTTTACTTGATAACATAAAATGAAATTAGGGAAACTAAATATATTTTATGTGACATTTTAAAAGCCATGCAAGCAAAATCATAGCCAAGCAAGAGATAATCTCCCAGTGGACATGCAGTGAATTCCTGTTGGTACCAAGAACTGGTATAAAATTCCTTAATGTTTAAAATGATACCATTTGTTTATGAGTGTTTTGACAATAGAGCATCCCTGCCTTTTTTGCATAGAGGATTAAGAGTGAGGCCTTTCTTGGCTTTTAGAATAAGCCAAGCCCGTAGACACCAGTACCCCGGGAAGATGGGTTTACTTTGTCCTAAGAGAGGCTAGAAAAATCTAGAACTACATTTTGGGAGGATGAATAGACATAGTCACAAAATATATGCTCTACCCTTTGACATTGGAGATGTCAGGGAGTTTGTTTTCCTTTTTATTTTTCCACTTGGCCTTCATTTCGTTATATTTTACAGCCTGTTTTTGCTCATTAGAATAGTAAACATAACTGGTCTCAGTTACCATATTTGCTGTTGGCAGTAGTAGCAACAATTCCCTGTATTGGGTAGTTACTCTGTGTAAGCAATGTGCTTTGAAACTTAAAACAATCTCACATGACCTTACAAAAATCCTACACTTAGAATTTGACCTACTCATGATCAGACTTACATCATCACAGTACCTCAGTGTGAATATTTTCTACCATCATGTCCACCAGTAGCACAGCAACAGGAGTTTGAAATAATGGGTTTTGCTTGCATCTAAGTAGGATGACATATTGGTTCTGAGTCATCTCTATTTTCTTTAAAGGGACTATGTCAGACAACTGCCTGCTGGCAGTCAGCCTCAGAGCAACTTTGCTTTACTCCCCCTTGTTCTTCCTGGAATGGAAGCCAGCAAACTACATTTCCTAGATTCTCTTGCCAGTTAGGTATCAATAGTCACAGTTTGCCTGAGACTGAAGGTTTCCAGGGATGCCAAAACCTGAGAAGTATTTGTCATATGGGGATGAGTTGGTCACTTTATCTGACAACTGTATTGCCATGTGGTAGTAAGCTGTTGCATGGCATCAGAAGGCCTGAGGAAGATTGATGCTAATTCTACTACTGGTATTGGCATTGACACATATATGGACTCGGGGTCTTCTGAGCCACAGCAGTATCCTGAGTGTTATTTGGCATGCCAGCTCCTGCAATCTGTAGTGAAAGCAGAGGCTCCCTGCAGTTACAGACATCTGGGTATCACTCACTTTCTTCTTGTATTTCTCAGCCCTTCTAATATTTTATAAATGAACCCCTGTATTAAATTCCTCTCTGCCCAAAATAACTCAGCCGTTTCTGTTTCCCTGATTGAATACTGACTAATAGACAGCCCCAATGAAAGACTTCTCCTGGATGAAGGGGAAGACAAGTATAAGGAGGGAAGTGAAATGCTAATCAGAGAAACTGTAGCCCAATAAAATGGATTTCTCCAAGATGGCAGAAAGTCAGGAAATAGGAATGATGTAACTTGGAGAAGACATGGAGAACTAGGTTCTAGCACTGTAGCACCAATCTATTCCAGTCTTCTTAGGTTTCTAACATAAGCTTTGGGTGTCCTGAGATTGACCAGGAATCCAAAGGGTCTTAGACTGATTATTGGGGCCCACTAGCAATTAGAGGTGTGAGAGTAAAAAAGGAATATTAGATTGTTTCCACATCTCTGCTTCTTCCACAGTTTAGATATCATTTACTCTGACAGGTCAGTGACCTTCTGAATTGCTCCATGGAAATAGCCTTAACCAGATTCGTCATATGGAACACTGTTTTGACAACATGCCTGTCTCCAATATTGGACTGTCTGCTCCTTAAGAATGCAGTGTTACATCTTCATGGACAAATGATGCCTGCCTGGCCTTCACACCAATGGTATGATGCTCAATGGTTTCCCATTTCATTCAGAGTAAAATTCCAAATTCTTACCAAAGGGCCCACATGGCGTGACGTCTGACCACTGCTCTAAACTCATCTACTATTTTTACGTTTAATCACTTTGCTTCAGCCACACGGGTCTCATTGGTATTCCTCAACGATGCCAACCTTGCTTTTACTGTGTGTTCTGTGCACTTGTTTTGTGGTTTGTGCACTTGTTATCTTTTTATCTGCCTGAAATACTTTTAAACCAGATGTTGACATTGCTTCTTCCTTACTTCCTTCTGTACAAATGACATCTCTGTAATGGGTCTTCCCTGAGCACCCAGTATAAAAACTAATTAACTAACCAACTTAATCACAATAACACTTGCCCTGCTAACTTTCCTTGGGCTGTTTCATTTTTTTTTCTCCCTACCACTTTTCAGCATTCAACAGAATAGACATTAGTTACTATTGTTTCTTCCTTTTAGTAGCATACATTCTGCCTCTGAAAACAGGTAGGAGATAATTATATAGGTTGGCACTGGGGGGTTAAAGGCAGCTAATTTCCAAAACTGAATCTTGTTACAGATAAAAGCAATTATAACTAACCACTTCTAAGTCATTTAGCACTCAAATACAGATTCCTGGAAACGGCAGTTTAAACTTAAATTCTAAAGAAATCATAAATACTCTTGATAAAATGCAGTTTTCCTTGACACACTAATACTCCTGGTCCCTTAGGTTTTACAGAAATGAGGTGGTATATCCATGCATTCATACAAGCATTCTTTCATTCATTCCACAGGAATCTAGTGAGTGCATAGTGTGCTGTGGGCACTATACATGCTGAACAAGAATAGATGCAATTCCTGCCCATAAGTCTAGTAGGAGAGACTACTGATCAAATCATCATACAGATAAACAAGCAACTGATATTCTAAGAAGTACACTGATGGTGAAATAGGCCATGACACCGAAGTAGGAAAGGTGTCCCTAAGAGAGTGACATTCCAAGAGATGAATAAGAGATAACTAGATTGAAACGAATCTGACAGCCACTCTCTTAAGACAGGAAACACTGGCAGAAAACCTAGTCATGGGGAATGATCATAAGTTTAATGCTTTAGGTATGTGGGGCAGGTTCTGAGCTGTATTACTGGAGGTGAAAATTAGTGCTTAAATGTTTTAAAAAGCATAATGTATTAACAAAGAACATGATGCTTTAAAAGAGAAAATACTAGAACAAGACAAATATAAGATTTAGACTATGATGGTTGGAAAAAAATCCAGTTAGAGAGGAGTAATTTAAATCAATGAAATTTGCAAGACTATGGAGCAACAAAATAGACAAGGGATGTATGAGAAAATATCAGACTGAATTAGTCTACATACCATAAATATAGTGTAAAGAAAATGGAAGTGAGACACTTTATTAAAAACAACTCTGGAAGACTTTCCCAGAGTTAATATATTCTGATGCTCTTCTTCAAATGCCTACCATCTACTTCAGGACTATTAGGAAGGAACACTTCTCAATTTTTGATATTTCTTTCTAGGCAAAGAAAAATCCTTAATGTTACTTATTTATGTCTTCTTTGTATCTCTTCCTCTGCTCTGTAGGACATGGAGTGATTTACATCACCTATAACTTTGTAATGATAAAAGTCGCCAATAAGGTAGACTTGGGCTCTAGGATGCTAGTGGAATAGGCTGTCCCAGGGAAGTACTGCTGAGTAGGTCCTTCTGATTTTGGCTACAGAATTAAGAAGCTGTTTGACTGTGATATTAGAGTACATTCTCCAATGACTCCATAGTAGTGTGGCTTCTACATAGACTTAAAAAAGTTTCTGTGTCCTGAGAATCTGTATAAGAAGGTATGCTATTAATGAGCTTCCTGTGAGATTGCCACTGTGTCGGACAAAATAAATTGAAAAAAGGTACACATACCTAGGCATATTCTCATTATTTATCAGAATTCCAAAAGTTAAGAGAAGCTCCTAAAATTTTCCAGACTAAAACAAATCACTACTTCCGCAGAATATTAATCAGAGTAATATGGTTCTCATCAACAAAACTGGATACAGAAATTAACAGAGCAATTTATTCAAATTTATGAGAAAAAATATTTCAGTGTTGGCACTCTATGCCTATAAACTCTTAATCAAGTTGAAGAGTATAATAAAGGCATTCATCATTCATATAGCTTACTTCTCATGCATCCTGTCTTAGGAGGTTACTTCACAAACATGAGAGAGAAAAAAATATGATGAATGTCTGAAATAAAAACTCTATGAAAAAGGGAGATAGGTTATTTTCAGTTGAGGGCCTCGGAGAAAGTATCATGGACAAGGCAGGAACACTGGGCTATACCTGAAAGATATGCAGACAGAGGTTTGGATTGTGGCCAGACATTGTGAGTATGGAGAACAGTGTGGCAAAGATGACACATGCTACTAGAAGGGAGCGGGGAATGAAATGTTGGAAACATAGGCCTCACTCATAGATGAACTTAAGTAACAGGTAAAGTCAGTGCTATTAAAAAGTTTGACACAATCAGACATTGATGTGAGGAAAATAAATTCACCATGATGTGGAAGAAAATTTCAGTAGGAAAACTAGTAGTGGGGCAAAGAAATGACTGGGTATGCTATTGCTCCAGCGAGGTCAATGTATAGATCAGGCAAACAGAAAGGATATCCAGAAATATTTTCTTATTTATGTAGGAAAGTACAAATATTTAACTTTGTTGAGAGATAGAAAATAGAAATTACCTTGAAAATCATTGAAAGCAGTCACTCTAGAAGAGTAGGTGAGGATCTTAGAGTTCTTTGGGTCATCAGCCCTATTAAATTATAAATCATCTTTGAAGTACTGAGAATGGCATCATCAGCATGATGGATGGGAGCATGACTAGGTCACTGAGAGTAATACCAGTCAGTGGTATGTGTTAGGTCATATTTCTCCTGTGTGTGTGTGTGTGTGTGTGTGTGTGTGTGTGTGTGTGTGTGAGTGGGGCAGAGGGAAGGTGGTGGGGTGGGGGAGAGATAGAGAGACTATATAAAAGAAAAAATGGCCAGATTCCAGAATCATGGGGGGAGGGCTAAGGGCAGGTAAGGGTACACAGTGGGGGTATATTAGTTTGTACTTCAGTTTGCTGCTCTAACAAAAAGACTGCAAAATATGATTTCCTGGATGCCAGGAGGCATCTGGGTGAGGTAAGTATCTCTGCTCCCTGAGGTCATCCAAGACCCAGATTGCCTCACCCATGCTGCTGTACTGTCCCCTATGATACCGTGCTCATCTGCATGGTTGAAGCTGGCTCACTGTCGTTTGCGTGGTCTAGTTTATGAGATGGGAAGGAGAGGAAGAGGACGAATGATTTCCTTTCCCAGCATGGATGCAGAGATTGCCAGTATCACTTGTGTTCATATTCCACTGGTGAGAACTTCGTCATAGGGCCACACAAAACTGCAAAAAAAGACTAGGAAATAGGTTCTCTATCTGGGAGACATGTGCCTTTAGAAATCTCATTGTGTGCCACTATAGGAAAGGTGGCCAGGACTCTGGGTTCTTCAGGTGCGAGGCCTCTCTTGACACCCTGCTCTAGGCTGAATTCTGCCCAAGAGCCGGGGTCTATGGATTAAGGAGAGGACAGCTGTGAATGGGCACTGTGCAAGGTCTGGAAAGGTTAAGGGATAAAGAAAAAGCCAGCACTGTTTCAACATAGGTCTTTCTCAGTTTAGCTGCTTTCTGCAGTTTCATCCTTGCTCCTTCTATATTTGGAGACAGTATTGCTAACACTCCAATGGTTGGTTATTGCAACATAACATACCTCAGCAACACAGACGTGACCTTTGGACATTTGCATCTGAGGTCTATGCATCTCAGGAACTTGGGGTGGTGCATGCATAAGAGAGATGAATGGAACTAAACTGACATTCCAGATAGAAAGAATTATAACCTTTTTATATGGGAAATATTTGTATCTGGATGAGCAATAACCAAAAGCAATGGGGAATAGAAGGGTTATGTTATATATTCATTAAGAAATTACAAACCACCAATTTTGAGGGGAAAACGAGCCAAAACTTACTATATTCTCTATTTAGTATTTATTTACTGCTCCTCAACTTGCAACTTTTCTAAATTGGGTAATATATTATAATAAATAGTGATTATGTTAATGATATTTATATGATTATATTTAATTTATTCTAATAAATAATACTTATATTAAGTATATTCATTATTACATTCATATTTATTATGTGTACATACATAGAATTTTTAAAATCTTAGGCCTACTAAATGTAGTTCTCTTAGGGTTGGTTCTGTACACTTTTGTTCAGGAAAAAAAACCACATATGATTCTCTGCATTTATGGAATATGACCACAGATACCTCAAAAAAGCTACAAATGGATTAAGGAGTTAAGTATAAAGTAAAATGAAATCATGGAGTAATTAGTAGAAAATAATTTTGAGTAGTTATTAGATCCCTGGTGAGGCAGCATTTTAAGCAATAAAGTAAAATAAAACAAAGATCAAGTGATCCAGTCACAAAACTTTTAAACTTGCAAGAAACAAAAAGCAATACCATGTAAATTTATGTAAAATTATAAAGGTTTTGGTTCTGCATTACACAAAACATCAATAAAATTCATTAGACTAAAATATAGGATTTCAATGGTTAAATAACAAACATGTATGAGGAATTTATAAGGAGTATATACAATTTAAAAATTTCATTGTAAATATGTCATGCTTTTGATTTTTTTAATATAGCTCATGTACTCACACATTTGAAATGCATACATTGATGCAGCAGTCTGACATGCAGTTTGGCAATTTATATGACAAATCCTGTCCTCTGACCTACTACTATTGAAAAAAGAGTCATGAAAAATTATGGTCTGTTATTTTTAGTAACAAAAACTTAAAACAATTTAATTATCCAATAATAAGAAAGCAGGTTAAATAAAAAAGGATACCTTAACCTTATGAATAGCATACTACCATTAAAAATGAAAATTATAAATACCATGCAGTCATACATGGCAATGCCTAATATAATTTTTATATTACATACCATTTTGTATAAAAATATCTAGTCAAAATGTAGAAAAATAGTTGGATGTGTATGAGCTAATTATATAGATATACAGTTGTGAATATACATTAGAATTGGTAGAGGTCTTGTATGAGTGCTGAGATGTTTGGACAGAAAGATAGAGATAGATTTTCCTCCTTAAAATATTTTATGATTGTTATAGTTTTGTTAGAAAGCCAGAAAAATAGCTAGAGATATTTGTTCAATCGTGAATATTAGGACTGTAATCCAGCTACCTTTTTAAAAACTGCAAAAAGGAAAGTCTATTAAAAAATATAATGAAATCCTAATCTTGGAGCAGGGAGAGGGAACGAGAGTGACAGAAAGAGACTGGGTAAGACTTGTATGGTGAATGTGTAGGGAGGGGCAGAAGGGTTCAAAGGTGAATGAAGATTAGAGCACACTGATGGGAGAATAGAAGCACCATTCACCAGAAATAGGACTTCTTAAAGACAAAGGCCTGGTATAGAGGTAGCTGTGGTCTCTGCTGTGGCTTAATGGACCTTTTCACCTCTCACCATTACAAACCAGTATCTACAAGTATGGTTGCTGCACAAGTTCATTGTTATCCACAGAACTGAACTAAATATTTCTGCTTTGAAATTTGGTCTAGAAATCCTATGATACATCTGCCAGCAATTACCATGGGAGTTAACTGAAGTGCACACAGCCCATTGGCCCTCACTAGCATCGTTCTCAAACAATAATGCTGGAAAGAGGCACTTGCTAAACTTTCAAGTTATCTATAACCTCTTAGAAAACTTTCATAGTTGGCTTTTCTTTCCTTTTTTGCTGAATATATTATTTCATTTTTGGCCTTTGACTAAAACACAGGACATTGTTGGTGAATCTGTAGCCTTACAATTTTACATAAAGCAATATCTGAGCAGGGATTTCACTTTCTTGTTTTGATCTTTAACACTGAGCTGCAAAATGTCATCTTTAGTTACCTAGAAAAAAGCGACCAGCTTAGAAAAGTGAATATGTTTGTGTCAAGTCTGAGTGGTTGATTTCTTCAGCTGATGCACTAGAAGCGGCAAGAGCAGCCTCCTGCAGGACTGGGGGGAAATACCTCTTATTAGCGCTATGGCCAAAATGTCCGTGTTCATAGACAAACACTTGTTTACTCAGAAGAAAATGTTAAAAATAGGAGAACTAAAATGTGAAATCAGTTGCTCTAAACAATGTCTCAGGTATTGATTCTCAAAGCATAGCTGGAAACATTACCTAAAGATTAGAAACTGTCTATGTATCCATAGACTGGATATCATATAAAATTTATTGCAGCCAATGATGCTGTCAGAACTATGCTAGTTGGATGTCACAAACTGATTGATAATTTAGTTGTTCTTACAAACCCATTTACCTTGGCTCATTGTACTGCAACAGGCACATCACAAAATGTGTAACCTAAGCCTGCATAGTGTCATCATTTGGCCAGCCCACTAAAAACACCATAAAAATACAAGAGAAAAATAATACTAAATTAAGTGGGAGAGCCCCCAAATTTCAGTCTAACAAAAAAGCTTGTGTTTTTTACCCATAGATGAGAGGAAGCATTGTATTATGCAAATAACAAAGATTTTGGAGGCAGACTTCCATAAACCCCAGTTTCCTGTGACATTTATGTAATAATACCTACTTCATAACATTGCTTTTATAATCAAATGGAATGCAATGAAATGCTTATAGTCAATGAAAGTGTGTCAACCATGTGACTTTGGGTAAGGTACTTAACCACTCACTCTGTGCCTCAGTGTTCTCATCTATAAAATGGATTTCATGCTACCTGCCTCAGAGGTTTGAAAAAGAATTCGTGACTTAAAAAATGGCACACTGTTAGAATAGTACTGCTAATAGTAAGTGCTCAATAAATGTAATTGTTGGTCTCATTATTACTTATTTGTGTGCTAATAAGATATTCAACATGAAAAGAAGGACATAAGCTCAGAAGGATTTAAGACATTATGCACATTTTTTTGTTTGGGGATTCAGAGATACAGAGAAATACACAATACAAAAGAAACAAGAGGTGAACAGTTACAGTTTTAGGTATATTTAATAATCATTAAGAGAAAGGTAGTCTGTCTATAGCATCTTACTACACAGATAGGCAGTGACCACAATGGAGGGGAGAGGACTTGATAATATGGGTGAATATTGAAACCACAGTGTTGTTCATGTGAAAACTTCATAAGATTGTGTATCAATGATACTTGAATAGAAAAAAAGAAAAAGGTAGTCTATTCAAAATGTTTATTAATGCTGAAAATGTGCCAGTCCCTCCTCTTTCTTTCTTTCTTTCTACATTTTCTTCTTTTTTCATGTTCTTTCTCCCTATTCCTCAAACACATAGGGTGTTTAGTGCCCTATGCATTCTCTGTTCTCTGCCAAGTCCTTCGGTTCCTGGGTGGTAGGCAGATGATCTAAATGTTATCAAAGGCAAGGTTAGAATAGATGGGTAATGTATGTGTGTCTGAGTCTAGTGATCCCTGCCCATAATGATTCAGAACAGAGCTCTGCTGTGTTGTGTTGAATATCTGGAGAAAAACTGAAAAATGCAATCCTGTATCTAGAAAAGTTTTTCTATGTTATAAGTCATTTAAAATAAGAAAGAAATCTTACATGGTCACTTCAGTGAGATAAAGGCTTGGCGAAATTTTATGCCTAAAAGTGATAGTTTTATAATTTGTCTTTTATCTAACTTGCTTAACACTCTACCTATTCTTTAGTTACTTGCATTAATATTATTATTAATGGCAAACTATAAAATCCTACATACCCTAAATGTCCCTACCCTTTCCAGTTTTGGATTCACATGTAGTCATGTTAATATTAACAACCCAAAGTTTCTTAACTTAGTCCACACCACTCAGCTTCCTACCTTAGCATGTAGGATTTACTTATTCCTTAGCATGTAGTCAGCAGGCAGGAGCTGCTTAATCTTTCTCTTTAATTCAGATTTGGTGTGGGCTCCTTGACCCATTGCCACTGCTTTTCATGCCCATGTGAGAATAACAGTGTCTATGTCTGGGGTGCCATCTCTCAGTTTTGAGGCCACCAGTTCTTAGAATGAATGGCAGAGTGGTCCTAGGTCCTAAGCAGGGTGAGAAAGTTGTCTTTTCTTCCACTGTGTAGTAAGATTTGTCAACTTGGTTCCAGGTGTGCATTGTTTGTGACCAGGGTCTTCAACAGAATATCTCACCCATGTGTTGGTCCACACCCTTGTACATACCCGGGAAGAAGGATGGGAGCACAAGGGATTAGAATGGGATGGAAAGTATTCCATACTTCTCATTATCCTTATTTACTCTTCCTCCAACATGGCCCCCTACTCAGATTCCTCCTCTTCCCTTGGTTGTAAAATGAAAGGTTTATGTATTTCAGTGGTTTCAAATAAGATCATGGGGTGGAGCTCTCTGCACTAGAAATTTGTTTAAATGCTCTGTTATCCTTGCATGACTATAAAGAATTTTAATACATAGATACCGGTATATCTCACTTTCCACCCGAATCACCAAAGACCAAGAGCAATTCAATAGGTGCCAAGAGCCATTCCTAAAGCCGAGTGCTTGACTGCCTCTTCGTGCCATAAAACTAGATTGCAACCCAAGTTCTGCTCAATCTTATCCCACTATCCAAGTCTAGGCTGGTATGAAGCAGCAATGTGACTCTTTTGAAAAGTGGTACTTTTATGCTTTCTTGCTGTTCTATATCCTCCCAGGGGAAAGTGTTCTTTTATCTTGTCTTAAGCCAATGGAAAGAATTTTAAGGAGATCACTTAGAATGGTTCACACAGTTGGAGTTTGGTGAACTTAAGTATTAATGAGTCAGGCTTAGAAAGTCTTCATGTCTTAAACCGTGACTGCATTGCTCTAAGGGCAGCCTGGAGAGCAAACTGCATTTCCACCATGGAAAGGAACTAACCTGGGATCAACTGTCCAGTTTCACTGCCTGGAGGACCCTTGTGGCCCCAACAGAGGGGAGGAATGCTGGTCCCCAGGACTGCGAGGGGAGTTGCAGCAGCTACTTGAGGGGGGGCACTGACTAGGTCATGGAGACTACAGGTGGAGGTTCCTGGTGGGGGATCTTCAGGGAGCCCTCACAAGTAGCCAATGAAAGAAAGAGCCAGTAATTGCATCTGGCCCGAAAGGGCACCATGGCAGAGGTTCAAGCCCATAAAATAGTGCTCTTCCTCCGTGAGCCTGGTGAGATGGGAAATAGCAGCTATTGGTGTGGGAAGAGGTAGTAACAAAAGCAAGTTGAAATTAACCATATACCTGTTTGGGGGGACATTGTTTATTTTCCTGGTTTCTTGTCCCTGCCACACAAAGTTAAAGAGGAAAAGTGTGGGCGACTTCAGAGAGGAGGCGTGCCCTGAAAGATTGAGAGAAAGTTTTATTTAAGGCAAAAAGGTGCACACTCAGAGAAAGGGGAGTGTAGGCTACCCCAGAGGAGTGCTGGAAGATTGGGGGTTCCCCCTCTCAAGGATTTTTCAGGAATGTGAACAAAGGGCTAGGGGTGTGGACTTGTCAAGTGGTCCCAAGATGTTTTATCTTTGATGAGAGACATTACGTCTCGTCTCTTCTATTACCAGTCCTCCAGGTAATTCTGCAAAATTTACTTAAGACAAGAAATTTACTTATCCGGTTCCTTCCCAGGATAGCAGCTTCCCTCTGGGAGCACATCAATCAAGACTGCCTGCCCTGCCCCCATGGTGGGCTGAGTTACTTTCTGTTTGTTAAAGAATACGTGAAGAATCTTACTTCTTAACTTCCTGGGTTTTAAAATGCAATCTTAGCTTTCAGATGGAATCTTTCCTATTTTTACTATGATGTTTATATCTGGGCTTCTCTGGAAAATTAATCATAATGCTTGTCTCCTGCCCAGGTTGCAAATTACTTGATTAGGGGCTGGAGGAGGAGGAATAAAACAGCACAAAAGTTAAGTTAAAGAACAGGCTGGGCCTTCGTTATAGCAGGCTAAGGTAAATCTTACAATGGCATGATCTCATTGAAACAATGAAGACACGGGCTGTGCTGGGCCCTGCTCATATCTATTTTTCTATTTAACACACCTGCCTCCCTACCCAGACTCCAGTTTTCCAGGCCTGTGGTAGGACTAACTGGGGAGATAGGAGTGATTAAAATTGACTATCTGTTAAGAGTGGTGAAAATATTCATGGGTAGGGATACTTTTTTAAATTACCAAGAAACTGGAAACTATGTGATTTCCAGCCCTGTGTCAGGACTAACTGGGGAGGTAGGAGAAGTTAAAATTGACTATCAGTTAGGAGTGGTGAATATATTCATGGTGGTGCTTTTTAATATCTGCTAGAATACGTGCACTGGCTGTCTGTAAAGATTTTGTATAGAGTTGTGCTATTAGTCACACTTGCAAAATGTACTATTGAGCACTTGAAATGTGCTAGTCTGAATTGAGATGTACTGTAGGTATAAAACTCACAGTGGATATCAAAGACCTGCTACAAACAAATCAGAATGTAAAATATCTCATTATTTTTAAACTGACTATATTGCTTAGCTTATATTAATATTTTGGATATGTTGGGTTAAATGACATTTATTGTTAGAATGAATTTCACCTCTTTTTACCTATCAAATGTAGATACTTGGAAATTAAAGTTACATATGTGGCTCACATTATATCTCTATTGAACAGTGTTGATAAAGAGAAACCCTCTGGGAATTTTACAATTATGCTTTATATTTGTATACTCTGTAGCACTTTATTACATTTCTCTTATGTAATTCTGTAAACTTAATTCTCTTAGCAATCTTGTGTGATGAGTAGGGTATTTTTTTTATTTTGGTATCGTTAATGCACAATTACAATTACTTGAACAACATTATAGTTACTAGACTCCCCCTATTATCAAGTCCCCCCCACATACCCCATTACAGTCACTGTCCATCAGTGTAGTAAGATGCTGTAGAATCACTACTTGTCTTCTCTGTATATACTGCCTTTCCTGTGTTCCCCCCTCTGCTACATTATGTCTGCTAATCGTAATGCCCCGTTTTCCCCCTTATCCCTCCCTTCCCAGAGTAGGGTATATCTTATCATTCCTAGTTTTTAAATGTGAAAGCTGAGTCAGATAATATAAAAGAACTACTAAAAAATCACATAAGTGGCAAGTGACAGAGCCAAGACAAAAGCTTGGTGTATATTTCAAATCAACCATTTTTCCTACTATCCTGCTGTCCCATTCTAGCAGGCCCCATCGCCTAGCCTAGAGTTTTCATTTTCTCCAGGGAAGAGTTCCTGAAGGGAAGGAGTCCAGAGAATTTGAACTTATGAGAAAAGAGGGCCTTCTGTCTAGCTCAGCCTGCTTCTAGGAGAGCACTCACAGAGCTGGACCTTCTAACCCCCTGTTCCCACAACCTGTTAATGATGACCCATTATAAAAGCATTCTGTAGTCATGTGGGTTTGTGAAGCACTGGATTTAAAGTTGATTTCTTTTAACCTCAGGGCATTTAAATGCATTAATAGTCTCTCAAAGAAAGTAAACCTCAGTTCCAAAACATTTACACAGATTGTGGTGCTCTGAAATGGGCCATTTTGAAAATCTGCCCCATGATAAAAGGCCGATTCAAGGACAGGTCTGACTTTTAGCTCCTCACCATGTGGGAACCAATCTCTGGGGTTGAAAGGGGATCTGAAGAAAGAAGTGGCAGCTTGTTCCCCAGATGAGATGCATTTGCTAGTTTTGGCAACTGTCCAGGACAAAGATGGATGTTTAAAAGTGATTTTTAAACTATAGAAAATTAGAATCAGTTCAATAAATAATTTGTTTAGCATCTTAATAAGATTTAAATGCAGAGCCAGTTATCTGTTCTTTTAAACCACAGGAACACGTTTTCAGTGCTTGGAAGTATTCCTTGACATTCTAGTGACTTTCTAAATGAAATTCTCATAAAATGGGAAAAGGACATGTAAGGACCAAATGTTCAAGGAGAAATTTTGATATTAGAAACTGTTAGGTTTGCCAGTATTCAGGACTTCAGTCGGTAATAAGAAATATGGATTTTGTTTTCCAAAGCAACTTTTCATCAATTAAGTGATAAAAATGTACACCAAAAACCCATATTCATTTACTCTTTTAATTCCTTCAGACTAACCAGAACCAGATACAAAGACCAGACACATTAGTAAGAACCGAATAAGAATCTATCCTGCAACACTTGTGCTGGGTTGATTTTAGATGCTGGGGATTCAGTGGTGATAAAATCTACACCCCCAAGGGAGCCTAGAGTGTTGAGAATTCAAGAATGAAAAAGTATTATTGTGTATTTCCAAGTCATTCATTCATTCATTCATTCAATATTAAGAAAAAGGATGAGCACCCCCTTTGGATCAAACACTGTGCTAGGTGCTGTGGATGTGAAGAGAAAGAAGATAAAGCTTCTGTCGTGGAGGAGTCTGCAATATATAGTGCAGAAAGTAGACAAGAAAACAGTTAATTACCAAATCCTTCCAGTCACATTCTTCCCTTGCTCAGTAATTGGACACTCTGTTCAACCATCTGCCCCGCCTGGGATCTTAGGATCCTTGACTAAGACTTTTTCTTATAATCCTCGTCCAAACCATCAGCAAATCCATTATCCTTCCAAGAAAATATATTTTTAAAAAAATCCAACCTCTTCTAATTATGTCCACGACTGTCAGCATGGTTTGAGCCACTATTACCTTTTGTAATCATTTCCTGACTGGTCTGTCAGCTTCCAGTCTTTCCTCCTAGCATCTGTTATCAGAAGGGCAATAGAACATCATCAAAGAATATTATTTCTGTGTTCAAAAGTTTCCCTGTAGTTTGCCTCAAAGCATTTATAACAACCTGCTATGTTCATCTGTTATTTGTGTGTTGCCTGTATCCCTCCTCCTGAATGTGAATTTTTAAGAGGAGTGTGTCTATTTTTAATATGTAAGACACCATTTACTTTATTCTGTTTATTAAATTACACTGTGTGATAAATACTTGTATGACGTAAGCAACAGTGGACCACAGATGAGGGTTTGCTCAGTTTGCTTTGGGTTAGGATGGTGGGAAGATCAAGGGAGGTCTTGCAAAGAAATTGTAGCTTGTGTAAGATGCTATCCTCTATCTTCTTTCTCTCCCCTTCCGATACATGACCAACAATAACCTCCTAATTGATAAATGTTTCCTTTTATCCTAAACAGCTTCTTCCTTAAGTCATCTTCCTTGATTTTTATGTTCATGTATTTCCCCGTGTGCACACCATGTAGAATGGAATCATAGGTGAGATAAACATGGAGGCCATTAGGACGCAGTAGGGTAAGGGCCATGAGAAGGCAAGTATAAAGAGGGCCTTCTATTTTCTTTTTCCCCTCCTCATCTGCCTTCTGCTTTCTGCCTAAAGTTTTGTGTTTCCCCAATATACTTGTGGCCCCATTTCCAGTAGCATTAATTATTCTCATGTACGTAGATTCTGAGTGTAAAATATAGCTATGCCATATATACCCGCTCAGCTCAGTCCATTTCAGCTGCCTGTGCTGAAGATGACAAACCTATAGCCTCTATTTTCTTGTTTTTAGGTCCTACTCACAAGAGGTTGGAGCTGGAACCATTTTACTTCACTACCCAGTTGTGTGGTGTGATGACCACATAGATACCTCACAGTACTTATGTTTGCAAACAAATATTAGTGGAGCAAGGCAGGTCATGTAAACGAGTGAAGCAAGCTGGCTATGATTGGAACAAGTAGCAGGATGTATGATGACGTGAAAAACCCCATGGTCAATGACCACAGATTTGGGAGCTATTGTTGCCACATGAGGAACAGGCCCATGGGTAGACAGGGAGCCTCTTTCCCCTTTTTCTAAGTGGGGGGACCTCCGGACCTCTCTCCATGCTGTCATCCACTCCTATGCAGAGATAAGTGACTGATGAAGTTAGTTAAATTTGGAGGAGGACCTGGACTTGACAGCCCAGCCTCTTTCTTGCCGTGTGTCTCTGGCATTTGCCTGTGTGAGAAGGTGCATGCTTTGACTTGCTCCTCCACATGCCAAGTGTTACAGTCAGGCCCCAGGTGAGAAGGCCTGCAGCAGTCCAGTGCTGCCTGTGACAGGGGAGGGACCTGACATTTCTTGGAGTTTGTTAATAAGAAGCCTGTTGTTTCTGCTCACTAAGCCACATCTTCAATCTTAGACTTTGTCAGTAGTAAGTGAGATATTTTGATTTCATCTGCCCTGATTGTTTTCATTCTTCAATTTATTTGTCAACTCAAGTAAGAAAGGAAGAAGTGTTACTTATTGGAGCCCCACAAATCGCATGACCAGTGTTGCTTGATTTTCTACTTTTTAAAGAGAAACCAGAAGTTCAAATTTTTTTGTATGAAAACATCCTGATTCTGAGATGTTGGTAAAGACCCCACATATTGAAAAATCTTAGGTACCAAATGAAATACATCTGTAGGTCAGTTTTTACAACAGGCCACCAGGCTTGCACTTACACTCTACTCCCTATGGTTTGGGGGCAGAGTGAGTACCTGAGTTTCTGTCCCAATCCCTTCTGATGAATCTAGTTCTTATCTGGAGTCCTGGTCTTTACTTCAGCTAACTAGTGTGGATTCCTGATCTTTCAACCACCCAGTCATCCCTCTCTAGCACCTTCTCTGTTATCTAGAGCCTGGACTCTGTGCTCCTCACCCTCCTTCTCTCCCCAGCTATGAACTAGCACTCTTCTTCAATCTTGCCCCCACCCCAGCTTCCAAAAGGTACTGCTCCTTGGAGATCTCAGTAGTCTTGACTCTTCCACCAGCTCTGACCTGCTGGATCAATGACCCTGAAGCCTTAATCACAAAGACTGATACCACTGGCCATCACCACTCCTTTCCTGTGGAAGAAGAAAGCCCTGTTCACGCATATGCCTTTCCATTCCCTGTAATTCCTATCTCCCAATCTACCTCCCATTGAGATGCCAAAATACATGGTATTTACATATTGGGGTAAATTGGGGTAAATACTGTTTCTTGTTTTCTCTCCCTCTCCCACTTGGTGAGTGGCCACTGATTTTGAATTGTTTTTCCTCTTTCTCTTATCAAACAGGAATCACTGATACAAGGAATTCTTGGTTTCTCGTTCCCATTTCCCTTGGCATCTATTATTATTCTTGCTTTCTTTTCCTTTCACTGGCTCCGCTGGCAGTCTCCCTACGTCCTCATTCAGCCAGTTTAATAGCAGACCCCAGGAAGGATGATCTGAATCAATTTTTTAAATTGTGGACCATGTTCCAAAACTAGTCAGGAAGACAGCATCTCTGTCCCGTGGGATCCCCCATTTAGCTTTCAACCCAGCTTCTTTGACTTTTCTCCAGCCATCTGTTTTACTTGGGCAAAGAGAGTCAGTTTTAATGTCTACATGTTTCTCCTTTCATCTATATTTTTGGCACCTTTAGTTCATTCATTCAGAGTTAACTCCAGAAAGGAAACATTTACTGTCCCTCAGCATCTGTTCAGTCCTGGAGGAAAAAGTGGAGAGTCCTGTTTCTCTTCCCGTTGCCCTATTTGGCTTTATTCTGGCCATAGCTATTCCATCATCCCTGCAATCTAGCCTCCTGCCTGACACCTGGACACACTGACTTTTACTTTGGAATGAGAATAATAGCTTCAGAGCTCAACTCATGTCAATTCATTTTTTAATATGCTTGAGTTCTGAATCCCAAGGTCCAAGGCTTAGAGTTCAGAGGCTGAGATTCCACCTTTGACTCCACCAGTCAGCAAATAAACCACATCACCTAGGTGGACGTCACTTTCTTCAAATTTAAAAAGAGAGGGCTATTCTCTAACAGAGATCCTGAATTCAAATGTCTTTAGATACATACAGATAGAGGAAGGGAGAAATGACCAAACAGAGAAGCTGTCTGCTGTAAAGCAACTGGACATGACAGATATTTAAAATCAAGAAGCCATTTCCTACCTAAGACATTTTCTGGCTCAGGAAAATCTATCTGCAAGCTCCTTGGCTGAAGACTGACTTTGGCTGATAATTTGCAAGCAATATGATAACAAGCCCTGATATACTGTTAACCCTAAGTCCTTCCACATTACAGTTCTTTCTCCTGAATGATTTTCCCTTAAATAATATTTAAAACAGAATGTTAGATATAGTGAGCAGGTACATAAATGCACTGGAGGAAGGATATAACAAAACTTTTGTGGCCTGAAAAAAAATACAAATTCTCAAAACTATTCTTTGCTATAAAGCCAGAATTTGGAGAAGGCTGGATAGAATGTGCAAAGAGCAATGACTTCAAGGAAGATGAATATCAGCATCTCCTTTACATTGATCTCCCCCATTATTAGAAGCTCTCTGATGATTTGGAATGGACTTAACTGGCAGAAAATGCCCAAAAAAAGCATAATGAGTCTTCATTGTAGACAATGTATCAGGCATGGGCCCAAAGATTTTGGGAGTATGCCAGCTATAATGTGCTGAAGTTATTGCTGCACTGAGGTGGAGGTATGCTTGAGGAACAACGCTAAGGAGGGAAGTGTGAGGAACAATGAATACTCTTAAAACCCAAACCTCAAGAATCATATGGTCAGTACAGGAATCTCCACCAAAAATACTACCACAGATATTTTCAGGATAGTGCTGGTTGTCCTCAGTAGCAACTGATGGCAGCAGGCAGCACCAGCTGTAGTGGGCAGACCTCACTCTACAGAGTCTTATTACCTACATTTGAAAGGACAACTAATCCATCACCACTTAAACCACGAAAGTCCAAATGTTCTTGAAAAATTCAGAGGGGAGAATGCCTCCCGGAGAAAAAGAAAGTGATTTTTGTAACAATGTGGGGATCATAGATCTTGAACAAAAAAGTTTACAACCGAAATGCATTGTATCAGTGAACTGATAGTCAGTAATGGTCTATAACAAACCATCTTGGTATTTCAGTAGCACTTAGTAATAAGCATCCTCACAGATTTATGCGCTCACTAGAGTTTGGCTGGCTCTGCTAGGCCGCTCTGCTTCTAATGTGGGTGTCTGTGGCAGCTGCGGCAGCTGTGTTCTATGTCTTATGTTTCTTGGAGCATCAGGCCAGCTGTACATGTTTTTTGAACGGTGGTGGTAGAGGTGCCAGAGCAAATATTCAAATGTAGAAGTATACTGTAAGCCCTTGCCTCTCTCATGTTTTCTAACATCCTGTTAACCAAAGATGTTACATGGCTGATCTCAAAGTGAAGGGGCAGGAAAGCATATTCCTCCTGTAGAGGAATAAAAACTTTATGGCAAAGACATGAAGAATCAAGTCCAATAAATGAATCTACAACAGATGTGAACATATTTCATATCCTGAATTGAGGAAAAGAGATTATCAGATAATTATAGGTTTGGATGAGTTTCAAGGTTTTATATGTTGCCTATAAAATAAAACACATTGCTTTTTGCCATAGTGATATATGGTTGAGAAATATAAAAACGATCCTGTATGAGATGTGTTTATGTGCATATACACAAACATGCTTATGTTAAATAATAGTTGAATTCTATGCAGAGAATAACTGATCATCAAAGGTCAGGAAATGGCCGTGTTTGGATTAACCACATTTTCTTATAATTAGTTCTCACCTGTCATATACATACCAGACTTATTTTCAAAGAGACAATGTCAATACATTTTTGTGATTGCTTTTTCTATTTCTGTCTCCAGATTCATTCTCTTCCCTTCTCTGCCGTGCTCTGTGCTCCAACATGTCAAACTCTGTGTACTAAATGGCATGACTCAGGCGCTCTGGCCGCTGGCTCCCGGGTGCATGCAGCCAATCGGAAGCACTGACAAGAGGCCCGAGGGCGGGAGGCTCGGATACTGACCTGCCTCTGACTGTCTCTGGGCCACTTTTCCTCTTCCAGGGCTCTTGTCCTCACTGGGCTGCAGGAACTTTCTCCCTCTGCCCCTCCGTCCCAGGGGCAGCACTGCCACTAAGCCCTGGCTGCCTCTCCATCCACTGCCAGTTCCTTTAACACACCCTGCTCTGCTGTAAATAGGCCCTTCATTAAACACTCTTCAGGAGCCCTTCCAGGGTGACATCTGAGCCCCACCAGGACCCCGACTGACATCACTGCAATTGCCCTTCGGTGTTTTGTAAGTGATCTTGATGCGCTGTTCTGAGAAGTGTGGCAAACACGAAAGATAAATGAGACACACTGCTGTCCTTACCCTGCTTGAGAATCTAGTCAGGGACATAAAATCATCAAAAGCACATCATACTCTGTCAATCAAGGCAATATCCAAGACCTAAACTTGTCCTGTGACCCTGCCCTCCACCCAGACATACCGGTCTTCGGTCCCATTCACACAGGGCCAGTGTAATGATCTAGGAAACAGTGGCCAGGCGTGTGGCAGACCATGGCTCTCTGTCCACGGATGACAGCAAAATTGGTCCTGGACTCCTTTGCCTCACGCCTCCAATGCCATCTCACCACAAACTCCTGCAGGTTGTATCTCTTAAAATCCCTCAACTTCACCCAACTTTTCTTTCGTGCTCCTGTCCCACTCTAGCAGAAGGCAGGATGGTTTCTCATCTCAATTTCTGCAACGACTGTCCGCTGCCTCCCTAGCCTCCAGTCTTGCCTCCTTCCGGTCCATGCTTTAAGCCAAACCCAAAGGCTCTTTGTTACGTCATCCCACTGCTTTAGGCCCTTCCTAGGATAGAGTCCAAGCCATGAAATGGCGTAGCTCTGATGGTGACAACCTCTCCAGACTCGCTCCCCCTTCTTTATAGCCTGCCTCCCAGTCTGAGCTTCCTCCGGTTCCTTAACAGAACTCTGTCTTTCCCCAGCGTGGTGCCTAGACTCATACTCTCTCCTCTGCTGTGGACACCTTCACTGTCTTCCTACCCTTCTCTCCTGGCTAACTTCTATTTTATCATTCAAGTGTTGGCAGACACATCACCTCCTCTGACAATCATTCCTGTTGCCACCACCCACCTGCCTCCAAAAACAAAGTTTGCATTCAGTGGTTTTCCTGTGATGAAGCTTCTGCAGCATCCTTTATTTCCCTCAGCACCTTCCTACAGTATTCTTGTAATCACCAGCTTATACAGTCCCTCCCTGACAGTAAGCTACGTCAGGGCAAGAACCTGGTCACTGCTCAGCCTCAGCACTTAGGAAAGAACCTCCATGGTCGAAACTATTTAACCACTGAAATTTAAAAGAAGGAAAGAAATTTCAACCAGGTTTTCTGGGCAACAATGTCAAAATTCTTATTCCGGTATAATCTAGGAGCAAAGGGAGTATCTGTCAACAGACACGGGCCTCTGAATGTCCAAGGAGATGTTCTAAATGTACCTGCAGCTCTCTGTGTCCTAAACCCATCCTTCACTAAGGAAAATAAAATCCGAGGCCTGTGTCAAAGGAAGTGAGGCAGAGACTGCTCTGTGAGCCCCCTGCCCCCTTCTCTCCTTCCCAGGATAGGTGATGCCTGCTTGAATAGAGGAAGCCGATATGACAGCCTTGGAGTTGTTTTCAGAGGTTTCATTATCTCAGCTGGAAAATCCTGGACAGGTTTGGCAAACCAAATGGAGTTCAATTAATATATCAAAAGCAAAGGATCAAGCCCTAAATACTGAGAGTCAATATTAGCAAAAATCTCTCAGCAGCCAGATGATCAAGTTCAGCCTCTTGAAATGATCTTAAGAGGGTAAACTGAGATTTTCCTGAAATGGTGCTGAGAGACATGGGAATGGACTAAAATGAAGTCATTTTATTGTACATTGATGAAATCACAGAACCAGGCTTGATGAGCCCTCTCCTCAACTCTTTTTCTCAAGGCAAACCAAAGACAGTTAAATTCCTTCTTTAACTAGATTACCACTGCCAGGGAAACCTTACTAATTCATCTCCCACTGATTAAAAGTGTATGATAATGAGGATGAATACTGAAGTTCATCTTTTGGGAAATAGATTTTCTTAAAAATAACAAGGCTATGAAAACGTTTTTTAAGCTCATTAAAACAAACTTTTTGTCCAGAGTTAACATTCTCCCTTTCTCCTTTATATTTAATAGATGTATTATTTTCATTATATTTTTTACAAATGCTACAATTTCAATTTCTATTTCCCCTTTGACCTGAGAGTTATTTCATAAAGAGCTTTTAAAAATCCATGAAGAAAGGCTTTCTGTGCCTTTCTGTTATTGATTTTGTAGTATTTGGTTTTGTTTGTAGTTTTGTTAAGGATCTTTTAGTTTTATTTCACTATCGTCAGGGGCTGTTACTTGTATTATTTCTACCTATGGAACTTAAGCACATTTTCTGGGAGGTGACCTAATCTGTGGTTAATTTTGCAAACGTTCTATGTGGATTTGAAAAGAAAACATTTTCTTCATTATCAGGGTACAAAATTTGTGATGTATCCAGATCCCCCTTATTAATTATGTTGTCTGGATCTCTCACATCTCTATTTATCTTTTGTTTACTTTCCCTGAGAGTACTAGTTTAATCACCTAAAATTAGTATGTTACTATTTCATTAACTCAAATTCTCTCTCTAGTGCATTGATAGCTTCTATAATATCCCAGATTTTCTAGTCTCTGTGTTTTTCTAGTAACAGTAAACTGATACTGTTGCCTGCTCTATAGGTATGAGTTTGAAGCCCAGCTATACCATATGTTGGCTGTATGATGTCTGCAACTTATATAAGCATGAGCCTCAGCCTTTTATCTGTAGAATGGGGACAATAATTAGAAACTCAGAGGGCTGTTAATGAGAAAAAGCAGGGTCACAAATACAAGGACTAGGCAGGAAATATTAAGGGCCAGGCAGGCAATTAATTGAATCCCCAAACTGTGAAGCAAATCAGAAGGTCAAGGTGAGCTCATTCTCTTGTCAAAGGAGATATCTTCACTGGACTCCTATACATTGGAGCCCTGCTTACTGCAACATGGGCCTAAAAAATATCACCAGATCTTCCAGCTTTTCTAGAAAAACAGAAATCTGCTTTCTTAATGTGAAATTTCCCAACTTGTCAATGTGGCAACTAATTCAAATTTCTTTAAAACAGTAGATAGACCATTAAAACACACACACACACACAGATACCTGTGGGCTGGGCACACAGGCTGTCACTTTGTATTCTCTGGTCTGAAGTAATTGGCATCATGCCCAGCACCAGACAGGCACTCGATATACTAAGAATTCATCAGATTTGAAAACTTAAGACATCAGTCTCCTGAGAGAAAATACTTGTTTGACTGGGTGTGTAAGAGGGAAGAGGAAGCTCAGAGTAACCAGGACAGCCACTGTAGGCCCAGGAAATTGGCAGAACTCAAGGGGGACAAATCAGAGATGCTGGAGTGGCTCATGGAAGAATCCTGACTCTTGCCAGCTGGCCTGCGCTGACTCATCTTTTGCTGATACTCGCTGGCTTTCTTCTACAACTGCCAAGCTCTGACCCCTATACAGATTTAACTGACACAGAAAGTGTAGGGGGAGTGGGGCAGGTCCTGCAGCTGGCGGGATTCAGAAGTGCTAGCAATTTCCTTAGAGCATGCTTACTGGGAGAGAACAGAAAACGCTTGGAGCTGTGAGCCAATGAGGCAACTTCCTCCCTGCCCCTATTCCCTTCGGCATTTCCCAACAGCAACTCTGAAGCCAGCAAAATACTTCCTACTTGGGTAGGTTGCAGCTGCCCCACAGATGTTATAAATAAGAGCCAGTGGAGTGGTTCCTATTTTTAGCATTTGAATGTGGATGCTAAGGTCACCAAGATTCACTGGTTCAATTCCTCTCCTCCCTGTATCTCTATATCTCTTGTTTTCCTCCAAGATGCATGCTTTCTGGTCAGATGAGTTACAGTAAGGTTTTGAGGGAAGGGGGACCCCCAAATATTTGCTTGTCTTGGCTGGATCCCTTATAATCACCCTGGATTAGGTGATATGTCTACCCAGTGGCATGAGAAGTCATGCACAGACTTTGGGAAATGGCATTCCAGGTTGGTTTCAAAGCCACTCCTTTTCCTCTCTGGGGCATAAGGAGAGGTTTAGAGCAGAAAATAGCATTAAGGATCCTCTCATCAAACCGTTTAAGTACACTGCTGAGAGCACCGAATGCCAGAGAGGCTGATTTGCTTATCACTAACTGACACTAAAAATAAATATTTTTGCAGTTTATATTCATGGAAGGTTTTCCTGTGCTAAGCACTGCACATGGATTTCCTCACTTAATCCTCACAACTCAATGAGGCATCCATTTCAATTATTCCCATTTTACAGATAACAAAAGTGAGGATTAACAGTGTTAGAAATCTGCCCAAAGTCACAAAAAGTAGCAATGGTAGACCTAAGAAGGACATTCAGGATCCCACATCCAGTTCTTCAACTCTTTCCGGAACCAGAGCCCAGTATACGGATTCTCCTTGAGCATAAAAGAAAGGAACAGAGGACGAAGAAGAGAGGAGGGAGGCCTGGCTTGAACACATACGTTCTCTCAGTGGGGCCTTTTCAGCCTGTTCTTTGGAAACCGTTGAGTGCTTTCAGAACACGGGCACAGCCCCAGCAAAGTCCTCTTTTAACCTCAGAGGCTGAAGAGCTGCTGAGACATGTAGGAGATCACTGGCCTCTTTACCTGTTCTCAGGGTCAGCCAAGGACATATTCCGGGTGATGTAGCACATCTTGAGAGGGATGCTTCTCCGATCTCTATGGAAGGAGATGGACTGTGATGACAGAGGGTCTGAGGAGCTGCCCCCTAACCGAGGGGACTCGGGTGGAGGCGTTTCCCATCCAATCTCGGATACTGGGGAGCCTTTCTTCACATAGGGTGTGGCTTCTTGCATGTACTTCACTGCAAGCAGAAAGACAAAAAGTGCTTTTAAGTACATGAGGGTGGAATTTCTGGCAAGTCGATTGAATTTTTGAAACCTGCATGAGACAAGCTCTTAATACTGAGCCTCGTAAATTCTGAACCAGATTCAGAATTTCCGTTCCTCTCAAAATAGTTATTCTGTTATTTAAATTCTATACCGAAGCATTACATTCTGTATCATCGTGGTCTTTAGAACTTGCTATTATATTATGGTGATCTGAATATGAGAATTATTTTCAGTTTTTTCAACTATAGTAACTTTTGTCTTTTCTGATTATAAGTTACATGTTGGGAAAGATGTTAAAGAACAAATGGGCAGAGAATAAGAAATCCTATCTCAGGCTAAAAGATATACAATTATTCAGTATATAAGTACAGAATCTGGTAGCCATATTCACTATCCATGTCACCATTTTTCTGTTGAGAAGCAAAGAAAAGCTTTTCAATTTAATAGTGCTAAGAACATATATACAAAGACAAATACTTATTTTATAATGACAAAAATTTGTAAGAGCAAACATACTATATGTAAGAGCTAAAAACTAAGAACAACCTAGATATCCACTAGAAAAAAAAAGATAAAAAAAATAAGTGTATATAGATAAATGTATGCATTTAATACATGTATATAGTCAATTTTTTAAAATGAGATAGACAGAGATGTGTTGATGTAGGAAGACCTGAAAGATCTATTGTTAGCTTAAAAAAAACAGTAGAGAGAAGTACATACACTAATCTTTTTGTGGATAAAATCATAAATGTTTGTAAACCTACAACAATCTCTGGATAGTAACACAAGAAAATAGTTAGCTCTGAGGAATGGAAATAAAAGTCAAGTTGATGGAGAAACAAACCTTTACTATTCATTTGTACCATTTTTATGTCTAGCCATATGCACATATTACTTTTACAAATTAAAAAAAATAAAAATGTTTTAAGAGCTGAGTGGAGCAGACTGAAATTTGGTCTTTGCTGTATTTGCTTGGTCTTAAAAAGTTATTTGCCAACCCTGAATTTAAGCATTTGATCCTTAGATGGCTTTTGAGTTCACAGGGCAACTAGACTATTGGACCACGCAATATAAACTTCCATATCCTTCTCTCCATCACTCACACAGTCTGGTTCCCTGCTGTTTGGGGAGAATTTGGCTAAGGCCCATCTGTTGTTACAAATGGCAGTGGACTGGAATAGGTGCAAACCAGGGGACGTTTATTTACTCTAGATCTTTGATGATTCAGTTCCACAAATTAGCATCTTCACTGTGCAAGACATAGAGCTGGGTTTACGGAGACTGTACTAATAAACAATACATAGTTTCCATATGCAAAAGAGTTACAAAGTCATGGGTAACTGTCGTCCATGCTACTGGTGCCCCGTCAGATCCTAGCTGCTACAGTTGTGAATAACTCTCAGTTGCCCCCTACCCTTCCTAATCTGGAAATCCACTCTTGGCCAAGAGGGCACTAAGCCTGGGAGGCTATAGAGTTTGCTGCCCAGTTCCCCAGGCAGAGGGTCTTCTTCTTGGGATCCCATCTAAGACAGCGACACAAAGTGTATAAACTATGGCACAAAGCAGAATGAGTTAAGTTTTATAACAGGGATGGAGCACCTTGGAAGAACCCATGAGGAAAATGGATCTGGGAACATGGAGTGATGGATTAGGTCCATAACAAATTAATAAGCATACCCAATTGCATGTGATATGGATATATTAGGAAAATGAATAATAGATAAAGATATCAATAACAGCCATATTAATTCAAGACAGAGATGTCATTTAGCACCAACATCTATTTGAAAAGATTTCAGGGCTTTAACAGAATATAAGTGCAGTTAGGAGAAAATGGCTCCAGAGTGGCAGCAAACATGTTAGCACAAGCTACAGTTACAGAAGAAGAAGCGGTATTTGCAGGCAATGTATCTTAAGGAATACTGTTTATTTTATTTGTTGGCAAGATACTTAAAAAATAACACGGACATACCTAAGAACAATTCAGGGGGACAGGTTGAAACTGTCCAAAGCTGGACTAAACAGGCCTTTCTGAAGACACTGAATTTTTTAACTCTAAAAATGTTTTAATAACAGTGAGAACATTGCTCAGCTTTGTACACTGTAGAATTACAATTACCGATACACAGGAAATTCAAATATTGGCTGAGATGGTTTGAAGATTCTCCTTTAATTGCATTATTATCTTTCTGGCTGGAGTAGGAAATGTGTGTTGTAGAAGTGAGAATCTATGGATGCTTCATGGAGTAGGTGTCATTTGAACTTGGCCTTAAAAGGGTAGATAGGACTTTAAAAAGTAGAGATAAGGGTAACAATATTCCTTTCATATGATGTACTCTGATTTACAATTTTTGTTGCAAGTCCATAGGAAAGAAAAGTTGGACCTCAACTTAAAGGCAGATAAAGAAGGAACATTATTATACACCTAATAATGTGCCATTTATGGAACCAGCTGCTTTACATAGCTTCCCAAAGTTAAGCATCAGAATGACCATTTAAGGTACCACCCTATATAAAGGCAACTAAGGTTCAGAGAAAAGATGGGTAAGGGATCTTTCATTTATTGAGAATCCATGTATCCACAATAAAAGAATAAATCGCTGTCCCTTTCAGACCCTGCAATGTCTTGTAGGATTCCTTTAATTCTGATGGACACTAGGAGCTTTACATACATTATTTGTTGCAAGACTACTATTATTTTACACATCAGCACACCCATACTCAGAAGTTTAGCGTATGTGGCATCAGATGGCTAGTAAAGGATGGAGCTGGAATTTGATTTCCCAAAGATCATATTCTTTCATGAAATCTGCCTCCCCTGCCTAGACGAAGGATGCAAAATGATAAGCTTATAGGTTTGGACTTTATTCTATTGGCAGAGGTGACAGCCACGGTGATCTATGAGCAGGGACAGGGAGGTGAAATTGGGTGTCCTAAAGGGAAAAGATATTAGAGGCAGATCCACTCCTTACATGACCAGAGGGAGTTACTGTGGGAGATAACCTAAGCAACATTCAAAATACCCATATAAGGGGCGAGGAACCCCAGAAATGTGTGGCTGGATCCATCATGGGCAGAAGTATGGGGAGTACAACAAGTCTTAGGATGGAAGCAAATATTTAGAGGTAACCACATCCTATGTGGTATAAACTGGGGAATTTACATATGAGAGAAGACAGCAATGCCTTGAAGAAAGGACACCCTTTTGGAAATGGTATTCAACACAGACTAATTCCTTTAACTGACCAACTGAAAACAAAGAAAAAATAAGTTAAGTTAATAAGGCAGGTATGACCATTTAGATTCATTCATTCAGCCAAACTTCATCCGTCATTTTTCATGTGCTGAGGGTGGTGCTGTCTAAGAGAGATGATAAGAAATGGTACATCCTTAAAAGAAGTTTAAGTCTAGAAAAGGAGGAAGGGAAGCAAGTAAATGACAGGAGTTCTTGTGTTAAACCTTAAACCTGATTTAGGGAGGTTCCAAGCTGGACAAGCCTCTAAAGGCCTGGCAGAATCAAAGGCAACTCCTTCCTGAGAAAGGCAATTTCCTCCTAGGCTTCAAAAAGTCCCCACGAATCATTACTTGTTTGGTGATGAAGCCTCAGCAAAATCCATAAATGAGTCCAGAGATCTCTAGCACCACCAGAAAACAAGTTTTCATCCTGAGAATGGACCAGCAACCTCAACACGTCCCTGCATACAGCCCCTTTGTTCGGGAGTCTTGTTCCTTTTTGACATGTATAGAAAATGGAAAACCTTATTCTTGTGAATAACAAAGAAAGCAAAAGAAAATTGCCATTGGACTTCTCCAAGAGCCCACAATTTCTTGTCCAGGGGAAGTAATAGAATTGCCAGAATATCCCTTCTTGCTATAAGGCTTGACCATCAGCTGTGAGCATAATTCTCCTGTGCAGCAGTCCCTCTTCAGTCATCACCCGCTGCCTGAGGCTCAGTCCCCTCTCGCCTTGGGCATGGAGGAAGAGCAGCGCAGCCCCGTCTAGGAGTGATAAGGCAGGGCCTCTATAGGAAACAGAGTGTGTGAAACCTATCATGGTTCTTTGTGCCTTAGCATCCTGCAATTTCTACATATTGCAATAAAAATAATGGTCTAATTCAGGGAGGGTAAGGTATTACCTAAGACTAGAGTTGACTGCACAACAGGTGCCCCAAATTACCGTGTTTTAAATAATATACAGGTTTGTTTTTCTTTTACCAAATGTCTATAGTAAAAGAAAAGGGCTGCCCGGGCACCTTTGCTCCCTTCCTGTTCTTCATTCCTAACCTGCCATCTAATGATCCAAGGTGGCTGCTTGAGTTCCAGCCATCATGACCAAATTCCCTTCACTAGAAAGGAGGAAGAAATAAAGGACACAACAGTCTTCAGAGGTTAACACCCTATATCTGCTTATAGCCCATCAGCCAGAATTTAGTCACGTGGCCACTTCTAGATGGGAAAGAAATTTACTCTTAACTCTGGATGGCCCTGTGCCAACTAGTGGGAAGAGGAGGCTATTAATGTGGAAGAAAAGAATACGTATTAGGGAACAACTCTCAGCTTTTGCCACAGAGAGCAATCCCTAATTCTTTTAGCTAAAACACACCTAGATTTTGTAACACATAACTACAAGTCAATGTGTTGAAGCAGTCAGTAAAAGACACGAAAACTAGATTCCGTGAACTTTGCTAAGTGTTTTTTATGTACTAACTCATTAGATCCTCACAACAATCTTACAATACAAGGACTTCAATCATACCATTTTACTCGACTGCAAAAGGGAAGGGTTATATCATATGCCAGGTTACAGCGCTAGAAAAGGCAGAAACATGAGTCAAATCCAGGCAGCCTGGTCCAGAGTCCTTACTTTTACCGTGAAGCAATACTGTTTCTCACAGTTAAAAAATAAAATTACTTGTATGTGTGTGTGTGTGTGTGTGTATTTAAGTCGATATTTTTATGTGCTAGGAGAAAACACCCAATTAAATGGCTATTGCCTGTAACATAAAGAGAGCTTGATTTTGTAAGTCTGAGCTATTAAACTATGGCATTTCAATAAATGTCTTTTAAAACACTGTAATATGTATTCATAATAGCGGGTTTAACCTGGCAGAACTGAACAGCTAGTGTCTGCATAATTACACCTCCATGTGCTTACAGACAGTAATTTCAGGCAAAGAGCTGTTGAAACTGATCAAGGAGCAGCCCAGCCCAAGCTCAGGCTGCCTCCTAATCAGGACTAATTAATAAACCATGCCCTTTCTGAGCATCATGAATTAGAACTGTGTTTGAGCAATTAAAATTCCAATCTTCATTTGCAGAAAAAGGGGAGGAGAGCAGCAAGAAGTGGTCTTCATACCAATAACCCACCAAGTCACTTTCAATATGTTTCTAGTTTTGCATCTGAAGGCTAGGCTGTTATGAAGATTTCAAAAGAACATTCAGGAAAGCCCAAGTTCGTGGAGCCCCCGAGTTGCCACAATTGAATCTTTGTCAAGGCGGCCAGATGACAGTTGAAAGGAAAAGCGCACTTGGGCTACTAATGAGGAAATGCTTTAGACAAATCCAATCAATTCTCCTACCGGTTTGGTTGCTGAGGAGCCAGCAAGTCAATCTGACATGTACAAGTTTTCTTCTTAAAAATAACAGAAACAATACAAAAGGGATTGCCAAATTACAGGAAGGAAAATAAATATTTGATTACTCTAGGGGATGTGTACGCAGCATGTGCATTTTCTACTGTGATTAAGGGGGAAGGCAAGAAACCTAGATATTTGGACCTTTGGTGAAACTTTCAAGTTTGGGACAGATTGCTGACAGTGGGATTTGCTGACCAAATGCAAGGTAAGGCTTCCCTTAATGGCATTTTCCTAGGTCACCTCAGAGAGTGAAGATGCAAAGGGAGATCATCAATGTTTCAAAAAAGACCAAGAAATGATGAAAGAAGTAATATAAGCTTCTTGGAAACTATAGCTAATTTCTCAGGAGGCTGAGTGGTGAGGTGGAAAGAGAATTGGCCCTGGGAGTCAGGGACCCGGATTACAGCTCCAGGTCTGTTGCTAACTAGCTCTCCGGCCCTCGGAAAGTCACTTCACCTCCCAGACCTCATTTTCCTCACCTGTCAAGGGAGGGAAGTAAGGCCCCTATCTTTCAAACATTCTATGATTCCCTGGGAAGCTGTCTCTTTTAACAACTTAAAAAGAAGAGTATTTTTTACCTCATCTTGCTGTTTGTGTTATTGCCAACAAATAGCTCGGTTAAAATGTGTTCCAAATTCTTAGGCCTTAGGCAAGATGTGTCCTCTGACTTTTAAGCAAGCCTCATAGGCACCTGACAAAAATGAAAATAAGCCTACGCTGAGATTATGTACTCAAATTCCTCGTTCTTTGGTTTGTCAACATTGTCTAGAAGAATTATTGTTTTCAATCACTTACCAATATTTATTTCTCTTCTTCCATTCTGCCAAGTGACCTTGAAGGTAGGATTTAAGAGACATTTGAAGGATAACCAAAAAGCTCTCATGAGATCATAAGGACATTCTGGGTAAGGGGCTGAGCTTTACGTGGAGTCTGGCGCAAATTACACTGGGTATGAATTTGTTGAGTAATCTTTGGCCTCCAACTTAAAAACTACCTCAGAATTATCCTACTTCAGATAGTACAGTCATTTGATGTGATGTGACTCTTCAATGAAGCAAGCTCACTGCCCCCAGAGATGCCTCCAGCGACCCAACCCAGCAGCAAACTGATTGGTTTAGTTATCTATTCATTCAACAATCGTTGCATGAGCTTCCGCTCCAGGCCAGACCCTGAGTGTTGGTTATCCCTGTAAACAAGACAGCATGGGTGCCTGCCCTTGAGGTGCTCTTACATTCCAGGTGCCTTGTATATTGGGGGCCAGGCAGGAGACAGGCAAAAATAAATATAAATCGACAAAAAACAAACAAACAAAAATAAATTGATACACAAATATAGGGCACTGATCTCAAAGAGACACACTCTAGAGGACTTGGGTCTGGGCCCACCTCCTGTCTTCACCTCAGCTAACTACCTCTTAGTCCCCACTCGCCAGTGCAAATGCCAGCCAGAGGAATACTGTTTAATTCTCTGAACATGCCGTGTGCTCTCCTGCTTCTGTTCTGAGCATGTGATCTCTTCTGCATGCAACCCTTTCTGTGAAACTCCTCTCTACATGCTGGATCGAAGTCTCAGTTCAGGTAAGACCTCCTTCTTACAGTCCTCCAGGCATGTTCCCCTTAAGCTCCAACCATACCTGTGGCAATGTCCACAGATGTCAACAGTGTCAGGACATAAACATGGTGATGATAGCTTATGCCATGCAAGGTGCTGGTCATCTTACAAACATTTAAACACTTACATGTCATATGTGGTTATTTATTTGCACATAAGTCTCTCTGGTGGAATCATAAGGTCCTCAAAGTTGAGTGATTACTTCCAGTAGAGTTTGAAACTCTAGACTCTGAAATCACACTACATAGTTTCAAATCTTGCCTCAGCCACCTGCCAATGGGAGCAGTGAACTGCTAGGTTAAATTTCCTTAACCTTTAATGCCTCCATTTCTCTACCTATAAAATGGGGATGCATAGAAATGTCTACCTCATAAAGTTGCTATGAGGACTGAATGAGCTAACACACACAGAGGGCTTAGAACTGTGCCTAGTACATGCTGAGTGCTCATTAGTATTAGAAAAATAAAAAAAAAATTAATACATCTACATCCAAGCAATTAACACAAATGTCTGACTATAAAATAAGGAATTGTTGAGCAAATGAATGACAGTATTAATGGGATCGCCAAGATAAAATTTGTCACCGATTTTTCTCTTGAGCAGGAGAAGTATTACAAATGAAGCAGCAGAGGCCAGAGAGTATCTGTCACTTGTCCAAGGTTTCAAGACAAAGAAGTAACAGATGAAGGTCAGAAATCCATTTCCTCTCTGAGGGTTGGCAAGCTTTTTCTGTATAGGGCCAGACAGAAAAGTTTAGGGGGCTTTGTGGACCTTAGAGTCTCTGCCACAGCTACTATACTCTGCCACTAAACATGAAAGAGCCACAGACGATATGTCAACAAATCAGTATGGCTGCATCCTTTACTTACAAAAGCAAACTCCAACTGGATTTGACCTGTGGGTGTTAGAACAATAACAATAACTAGCAATTATTGACGACTTACAATGCATTGGGCCCTGCTCTAGATGTCTGAAGTATAGTAGTTCATTTAAAAGCAACTCTATCAAGTAGGAATATTATTATGCTTATCTTAAAAGCCAGGGGGCTGTGACATGGAGCACAGAAGTGACTTGCCCAAGGTCACAGAGCAGAAATTGGCAGAGCTGGGGTTTGAACTGAGGCAGTCCAGCTCCAAAGTCTCCAGTTCTAATTCCTTTTCCATGCTCTTTCCTGTGCCCTGGATGTTGTCTCCACCTGTCTCAATCCTGTTTGTTTAACCGGGAAAATATTAAAAATCGTGATTTTAGAAAGACCTTCCTTATCTGAAATGTTTCTGCATGTTCCTTTTCTTATATCGAACCAAATCTTTCCCCTGTAGTTTGTATTCACTGCTTGGGACTCTACAGCGATACACAAAGCATCCTGAGCACTTTATAAACTGATAAAACATAAACGTTGGGCTTTACATAAAGAAACAGACAAGCCAGGTTAAAAGGAGATGAGAACTATGGGTACCTTGCTCACTTGGCAACCAGATGTTATGGGGCTCCTGCTGCACATTCTCTCAGAGTCTGATGGCGATAATGGATGAACCTAATGTGTGGCAGGTATGATAGAATGTTGCTTTTACTACTTCAGGCCCCTAGACAGCTGCTGGGAGAGCCACCAATGGCCTTAGACGGCAAAACTAAGATTTTAAGAGTTTCACACAGGCCCAAACTAAAAAGATGAAATAAAATAAAGATGGGAAGTTCTGCCACTGTGTATTCAAAATAGAAATCACTGTAACATGTAGGATAGGGGGAACTATATGATAAGCAGTTTGTGTGAAGAAAGGCTCTAGGGTGTTCCATGGCTGTGGCTGTCATCATAAAGCAGTAGGACATTAAGCTCCACCAGGAGAAGTATAATGTTCAGAAAAGGAGAGGACTCCTTGATCAGCCCATACCTGAAGCCCAAGTAAGTATAACAGTGCTCAAATCAGGGTGAGAGGGTGACCAGGTTGTTGAAAGTTTCAAGGAATAAACAAATTAAATGAAAAACATTTGAGCATGGTAGCAAAGAGCATAAACTCTGACTGCTGGGGTCCAATTCCTTGCTTTCATATCACCTAGCTCTGTGGCCTTAAGCAAAGCACTTAGTTTCTGCATGTATTAGTTCTTTCATCTATTTCATAGGATTGTTGTGAGGATGAAATGAGTTAATGTAAGTAAAAAAATTGATAAGGAACTTGTAGTTAAAAACATAAGGATCAGTTACCATTATTAGGAGTTAACCTAGAAAAGAGAAGATTTATGGGAACTAAATAATGCAGAATTGGGCTAAACTTATCTTGTGTATCTCTGCAGAGCAGAGCCATATTAGTAGATACAAATCACAATGATAATATTTGGATTCAGTATAAAAAACCACTATGAGATAATAAGTTCCCTATTGCTAGTGACATTCAAGCAGAAACTGGATGAGGAATCACCCAGCCACGCTGCAGAAAGGGTACTTCTACTCTGTGGATGAAAAGATTGAAACCCCTTCAAACTGTCATGATCCATGTTCCTTCTGGAATATGGTTAAGATACCTAATCCAAAGACTCCAATATAGTGAAAGGAGGTCACAGTTGCATACCATGTCAAATTGTGCTGTACATTTCTTTATTATAATATGCTTATACCTACAGATTAGTTATGTGACAATGGGGCAGCTTGATAAGCTGAGTCCTTGACTCCCCATCCACACAGTGAGGAAAACAATGCATTACTTAGAAGCAATACAGTGTAGTAGTTTAATAAATGAGCTCCAGAATCAGAGGATCAGGCTCAAATCCTAAATCTCCCACATAGAAGCTGGGCTTCTCTGAGCAAGGTATGTAACCTCTCTGTATCCCAGTTTCCTCACCTGATAATAACAGGACCTATCTCATAGAATTATTGTAAGGGTTAAATAATTTTTTTAACAAAGCTCCTAGAACAATGCCTGGCATATACTTAGTGCTCAGACTTAGCTATTAGTATTATGTTATTGCTGTTATTGCTATTATGAGATTTAAAAGGGAAAATGATATGCAAGAATACCAATCTTAGTTTTCTAACTCAAGGAATCATCAAAATCATAAATGCTTGAAAGTATTATCTCATTCATTGCACATAAGTTAAGCCCCTACTTTGTGCATGGTGGAGGACTAGGCACTGCAAGATGCATAATCAGTGGGACGGACAAGTTCCTGCTTGGAGAAAACTAAAAACATGGGAACTGCTATAGAATATAACTCAACGCACACACAAACAACCCAAAGTGTATTCATCAGATAGTAGTAAGCGCTGAGAGGACACAGATGAATGATGTCTACACATTTGCTCCCTCAACACTTTGCCAGCAGGCTCCTCACCATTGCCAATAATCATAATTTCTCTTCCTTGGGAAAATCCAGTAACTATTTTAACAGCTATAACCTAACATCTAAAGACAGGAAGTGAGTAACAAGCAGAAAGGATGTCCGAACAGTCAAGTCCTAATATTGTTTTTACTCTTTCCTAGACAGAATATCGTATGTTAATAGGACTTCACGTCAAAGGGCAGGAAGTTACGTTCTCACTTCCTCTTTACAGGTATCTATGGAAAATAAACCATCTATGGAAAATTATTCCAGGTGTAGCTTAGCAATAACATCCTGCAAGTCAAACGTGGGGCTCAGTAAACTTGGAGTTACTTTTCAATGGCAGAAGCCCAGAGTCATAAAGCTTTTCCAAAGGAAACTACATTAAATAAATCAAATATCATTACCAAGGGCAGACTCAGGTCAGGTTTGAAAATTTTTTTCACCCTAGCTTGGATGTGCTGCCGACCCAAAGCAATCACAGAGATATATGAATGTAAGGGAGATGTTGGGTGGGGGGCGATGGGGGGGAGGTTTGAAACATCAGGGCCCATCAAAATAGACAATGTTATGATTACCTGCTGTTCTGAAAACTGCTTTACAGTTTAAAACACGTCCATGTACACGATCCCATTTCATGCTTATTGTCACCTCCTTCTGAACTATGCATGAACCAGAAGTCTGGTGAAACTTCCATGCTCAGGAAGGAAGAGCCTCATTTCCCCGCCAGATTCTACTCCCTCCCAAGCGCCACACACACACACACACACAATCTTGCTCAACAGAACTAATGCGCGTGCACACACACACACACACACACACACACACACACACACACACACACACACACACACACACACACACAAAGTCTTGCTCAACAGAACTAATGCCTATAGGACTCACCTGAGGCATTGGATTTTCTTCTAAAGGCCAAACCCAGCACGGCCTTGCTAACGACTCTTGGAAGACTGATTGCCAACAACTACAAGAATTAGATCAGGATGATGGAAAAGAGGTCTGAGCAAGCTTCTTGGGCCTGTCAGAGTCAGAAGATAAAACCTCCTAAGTTTTTCCTCTAAACCTTCAGGAGTTCACTGGACTCTGAACAGCCACCAAGATAGGGTGCTTATTTTTGTTGTTTGCCTTTTAAGGAGGTAAAGAGGGAATGATGGTGAGCATTACTGAAGACATACAACTTTTTTTTTTATAATAAACAGACCCACAGGAAAATTTAACAATACAAAAGGTGGACAAATTGAGGCCCAAAGAGTTTGAATATCTTACCACAGGTAAGCAGTGGACCTGGAATTTGATCCCTCATGGTCTGAATCTAATCACTAATCTAATAAATCTAATACCAATGTTGCTCATGTGAAAGCTTCATAAGATGGTATATCAATGATACCTTAATTAAACAAATAAATAATTAAAAAAATAAATCTAATGACCACAGCAGTAACAATACAACTGGTTCATGTGACATGGAAACATGGATTAGATTATTGAGGCTAATGAGTAATCAGTTGCAATTGATGCTGGGAAAGTCTATGGACATTGGCTGAGGGGTTAAATTAATAAAGAAACTCTGTAATGGTTACATCAGAATTTGAATTATCAAAAAATTCCACATTTGTCATAAGGGAAAAATTTAAAGGTGGTATAGGAAAGACTGAAAAAACCGACACCTGAAGAATTTGATGAAATAGAGTAACAGAATCAGAATTTGGAAATAATGGATATAAAAGAGGTAAGAAGGCAATAAAATAACCCTTTTAACATATTACTGATAAGAAATTTGAAGACTTGGATGAAATGCACAAATTCCTAGACAAAAATAAACTTAATAAAACTGACCTAAGTAGAAATAGGATGCATGGCTAGTCGTATAACTCTTAAAAGAATGGAAACACTGGTTAATATTCTTCCCCCGCACCCCCCCACATACATACACAAAAACAAAAAAACAAAAACGCCATCGGAATCAGAGTTTATTAGTGAACTCTACCATATTTCTAAAGAATAGGTCATTAAAATCTTATCAAACTATTTCATAAAATAGACAAAGAGCCACCCCAATTATTCTATGTTGCTGATAAAACATTAGTAACAAAACTGGACAAAAAAAAGTTTCAGAAAGGAAAACTGCCAACCCATTTTATTCATAAATATAAGTGCACAAATTCTCAACAAAATATTAGCTAACCTAGTCCAACATTATATACAAAAGCAGTACAGCTTTGGTCTGGGCAGCTGTGGGACCTTGCGTCAGAGGGGGGTAGGGTGGATTTTGCCTTAGGGCAACAAAATTTAAAGTATATGAAGATGTTCTTAAATTCTTTTTTAAATTATACAATATTTAAAGGTGTTATTTACATTAATACAGTTCAAGTACTCTCTCAGTCTATAGAAAACTGTTCGGTTTCATGCCTAGAGTCAGTAAACCGTATCACCATAGCAGCATTTGTTTGTAAGCTACATCATGAATCCAAAATCACAAAACACTTGAGATATTTTTCAGGCTGCTTGCCACAGGCTTGTTAAAACTCTGGTTTTAGTCTCTGCCAATGAATACCTGGGTTCCAATATTCCACCACAATGGTTTGTCCCTTGCTCAAACCCAAAAGATTTTTGTTTTAGATTCTTCTCTAAGTGCAGGCAGATATATCTTAACATTTTCTAGTGACTGTTTTAAGATTCATGTTAGTATCTAGGGAAAGTTGCCTTTTAGAACATTTCTGAATATGTGCTAAATATTATCCAGTTGAATATTTATAGCAAATGTGAGTTATTTGTTCTTAGCTCCACTTAGGAGTTGCAGATCCTCAGGCTTAAGGAGGGCAGAAGCATTCCAGGGGGCATCTGTGAAGGAACCAGGAGCACAGGCCAGGCTGGTCTGACTGAAGTCTCATCCTTTAGCTAAACTATCCTGGTGCTTGAATAACCCATCAAGCTTCCTGTTTCGTTTGAGCTTTTCCTACACAACACCCACACCCTGCTCCCTCCTCATTCCTGTTCCCAGATGAGATCACAGAACAGGCACAGTATTTGAAAACAGGAGGAAGGGTTTAAGTCATCTGTTCAGTTCAACAGCTACTTCCCTTTGACCTTTACCTCTTGCCCTTTGCTTGGCTCATAGGTGGAGGGAGATATGGATAACTTAGAACATAAGAAAATATCGTGAAGGTTGGAACCCCTAAAATGATTCTAGGGAATTACACACCTGCAAGCTCCCTCTTTCCTTGTTCCCTTTGTTTTGGAGAGGTTTGCCTGGGCTGGAAAGGACAAAGGGGGTTACCATTTATGGTACACTTCTTTTCTTTTTTTAAACACCAGAGACTATATTTACGTTGTCTGGTTTAATATAACCAACACCTCCAGTATTGCAAAATCAGAAATGCTGGCTGTGAATTACAAACTGAGCACTCTCACTGTCCATCATGCATCATCCTGGACATCCAGGCTTCCCTCCATGCAAACTTCCCATGGAAACAGTAGCTGCACATGGGGTCAGGTACCTTGAACCAGTGTTCAAAGTATTTCTACATGGAAAAATATAAGTACTTTATATTAAGCTCTGAAGTTTTTGCTCCTCTTTCTTTTTTTGCTTAACAGATAGTAAAATATATTACCATTAGAACAAGCCTACATGTCATGCAGGATCTGTGACCTAAGCAGGCTTAAGAGGGCTCTGAGACATAATAATAAAAAATTTACAGTCTAATATGCTATCTATAATAACAGAAGCAGAACCCAAAAAACAAATTTTTCCATTGAGGCAGTTTATTCTGCTTGTCAAGGAAGAAAGGGAGGGAGGGAGGAAGAGAGGAGGGGATTCTTTCTTCTTTTTAAATCCTTGGATAATGCCCAAACATTTTAAATGGATATTCTGCTTAAGAAAGTCCACCCACATTAAACTATACTATACTAATCACTTCCAAGAATAGTTCCTTCTAGTTCTATGATCATTTACAAACATTAAGATATAGCTCAGTGAATCATACCCAAAATTCATGGAATTGTAGGTTTCTAAGTGAATTACACTTGGAATGAATTTTCTAAAGGAATTTAGAAATATATGACATTTTCACATAGGGAATGAAGTGCATACAATTCTAAACTGTTCAACAATGCCTGCTGCCAAAATGAGAAGGTCAGTGAAAGAAGTCCTGGAACTAGTGATTTTAGCTTCACGTTCTTTTCTCTAATATGATGGTAAATTATGTAGCCACTTGGAAAGGTGCAGTACAGGCACAGTACATTCCACACTGTAAGACATAATGACACAGTAAAACTGTGTCATTGATGCCTTCTTTAACCAGAACTGTGAATAGTAATAGGAAAGAAGCATTCATCGATAAATCATTGACACTTACAGACTCTCTATGAACGATCACATTTATGCCTCACAACAACCCATTTTACTTATGAAAAAGCTGAAGCTCAGACAGGTTTACCTGCCCAACATCACATGCACTGTGAGTTGCAGAGTGGAAATGTGAACCTGCTTTAAGATTCCAGCACTAGCCATTAACAATTATCCATGCTGCAGACCTGGGTCTTAGCCCCCTTCTCTTTGCTCTTTCCAGTACCCACTCATGTGCTTTTAGAAACCCATCTATCTCTGTTCCCAGAAAGAAAAGCCTCTGCAAATGTATTGACCCCATAGTGGAGTAATGAAAATGCTATCATTCTTGGAAATTGTCTTAGAATGAAAAAAACCCAGACTTAAAGAGTTAGAGCTCACCTGGGTTGAGGCTCCAGTAGCTCCTTCAGCTGCATGACGATGGACAACTCACTTAATCTTCCTAAAGCTTAGCCTTCTCATCTATGCATACCAAAAGAAATCATGATTTTAAAAATTTAGGCATAATTTACATGGTGTAGAGTGCTCAGATCTTAAGTGTATTTCTCAGTCTGTTTTAAGAAATGCACGTTAAAGCAGAACATTTCCATTGGCCTAGAATTTCCCTCATGCTTCTGTCCAGTCAACCCTCCCACACCCCCATTCCAAAGAAAAGCGGCCTGATTTGCTCACTCAAGGATTTTCTATAATGGAACCATACAGTAGTTTTGTTGTGTGTCTCTGGCTTCTTTCACTCAGCAAAATATTTTTGAGATTCTCCCCTCCCCATGTTATAACATGTAATAATAGCTCATACCTTATAATAATAATTTCATCTAAACATATTAAAAGACAATGTACACTATTACCTATTAAAGGCTCTACCAAAAAAATAGTTGTTATTGTTACTATTCAAATAAAGGAAGTCCAAGAATGGAAGAGTAGTAGAGCCAAGAGGAGAAATATCTAAATCTATCACAGACAGGAGTATATTTGGAGAAAGGGGTTCGTTGTTTGTGTCTCCCAAATCACATTCTTTATATGTGTAAGGACATCAATTCCAGGAACACATAATTTGGCATTTGGGTGGAATTCTGGATTGAGTTTAGCCTACCAGACCAGAAGTTAATATTTTGCTGTGCAGAGACAATTTTGATAGAATCCCTTCCCAGTGTATTTCTGAACATTCCCTTTTACCCACCAGGGAAATGGGAGGCCCATCTACTTCAGATTACACTGGAGAGATCAGCCTGTGCAAAGCCATCCATAACACTAGGCTTCACCAGCAGCCAAAGCTTATGCTCTCAGTTCTGGTCAGCTGTTTAATTCAGTTTTCCTGAAGGAACAGGAGTCTGGGCCTCACCAGTATGACACTAACACTGCATTTCACAGAAGGTCATTGAGCCACAATAAATAAATCCATACTTAAGAAGGAGACAGACTCAGTGAGATGCATATCTTAAATCCCCTTTTTCCAGCAGAGGCATTCTTCCCTACAAGCATGGTCCTGAAATCTAGTAAAAAGCTCAGAAGCCTGTTAATAGAAAAAACAGAGCTTTGGAAATAACCCATTTTTCAGATGGCAACTTGGGCAAGAAGGATGTCCTACAGGGAAACCTCAAGGTATACAAAGTATATGAAAATTATCAAGCACATTTAGAGCAAGATATGGAAGAAAACTCCTTAAAGTTACCACAAGTCTGTGGGTGTTAGTTTCTACCCTGCTTCCTGCAGAAACAAAATCTGTTCTTACATTCAGCACAAGCCACCTCTGATATTCATTACATTTGCTGAAAGCTTAAAGGATCTGAAATGTTACACCTCTTGATCTGTCAGAAGTCTTGGATTTTGCTGAGAAGATGAGCTACATAATAGCAGAAATTGGAGAAGTATCACGTACCCAGAAGACATAAATCCCCATCATGGTCAAATTCTCTTTCAATACACAAGCATGACGCTCTAAAAATATATATATAACCTTCATCTTACCATCTTCTGTCCATTTTCCTCTACATGCATAGGTCCATTTCCTTTAATAATGTATATTCAAGGTCATTCAGTCTCATCTTAACCCATTCACTTCTCCAAAACAAGTTTAGATTCAATATATGAAAGTCAAAGCATGTATTTGATCTCAGGAAGCTTGCAATATCTTTGTAAGAGAAACAGGAATTTGGCTCATTATCCTGTTAATGAAGGATAAATGGCTTATATTTAAGTGGGGCTTACATTTAATTTTTTTTATTAAGGTGCTATTGATATACACTCTTATGAAGGTTTCTCATAAAAAAAAATGTGGTTACTACATTCATGCATATTATTGAGTCCCCCCACATACCCCATTTCAGTCACTGTCCATCAGTGTAGTAAGATGCCACATAGTCACTACTTGTCTTCTGTGTGCTACACTGTCTTCCCCATGATCACCCCCACACCATGTGTACTAATCATAATACCCCTCAATCCCCTTCTTCCTCCCTCACCATCCCTTCCTTTGGTAACTGCTAGTCCCTTCTTGGAGTTTGTGAGTCTGCTGCTGTTTTGTTCCTTCAGTTTTGCTTCACTGTTACACTCCACAAATGAGAGAAATCATTTGGTACTTGTCTTTCTCTGCCTGGCTTATTTCACTGAGCATAATATCCTCTAGCTCCATTCATGTTGTTGCAAATGGTAGGATTTGTTTCTTAAGGCTGAATAGTATTCCATTGTGTGTATGTACCACTCTACTTTACCCATTCATCTACTAATGGACACTTAGGTTGCTTCCATATCTTGGCTACTGTAAAGTGCTGCAATAAACATAGGGGTGCATATGTCTTTTTGAACCTGAGAATTGTATTCTTTGGGTAAATTCCTAAAAGTGGAATTCCTAGGTCAAATGGTATTTCTATTTTTAGTTTTTTGAGGAACCTTCATATTGCTTTCCACAATGGTTGAACTAGTTTACATTCCCCCCAGCAGTGTAGGAGGGTTCCCCTTTCTCCGCACCCTCACCAGCATTTGTCGTTTTTAGTCTTTTCGATGCTGGCCATCCTTACTGGTATGAGCTGATATCTCACTGTGGCTTTGATTTGCATTTCCCTGATGATTAGTGATGTGGAGCATCTTTTCACGTGCCTGTTGGCCATCTGAATTTCTTCTTTAGAGAATTGTCTGTTCATATCCTCCACCCATTTTTTAATCAGGTTATTTGCTTTTTGGTTGTTGAGGTGTGTAAGTTCTTTATATATTTTGGATGTTAGCCCTTTGTCAGATATGTCATTTACAAATATATTCTCCCATACTGTAGGTTGCCTTTTTGTTCTGCTGATGGTGTCCTTTGCTGTACAGAAGCTTTTTAGCTTGATGTAGTCCCATGTGTTCATTTTTTATTTTGTTTCCCTTGCTTGAGGAGATGCATTCAGGAAAAAGTTGCTCATGTTTCTATTCAGGAGATTTTTGCCTATGTTGTCTCCTATGAGTTCTATGGTTTCATGACTTACATTCAGGTCTTTGATCCATTTTGAGTTTACTTTTGTGTAGGGGGATAGACAATAATCCAGTTTCATTCTCTTGCATGTAGCTGTCCAGTTTGGCCAACACCATCTGTTGAAGAGGCTGTGATTTCCCCATTTTATGTCCATGTCTCCCTTATTGTATATTAATTGACCGTATATACTTGGGTTTATATCTGGGCTGTCTACTCTGTTCCATTGGTCTATGGTTCTGTTCTTGTGCCAGTACCAAATTGTCTTGATTCCTATGGCTTTGTAGTAGAGCTTGAAGTCAGGAAGCATAATCCCCCCAGCTTTATTCTTTCTGCTCAGGATTGCTTTGGCTCTTTGGGGTCTTTTGTGGTTCCATACATTTAATTTTTATCCAATGCTGAAGTTTCCTGATTCTCATCAAAATGTGAGGTTGGCAGTTACTCAACTGAGCCTAGGAAACACCAGCAAATTAGTGTGGATCACATGAGTTGTGCATCTGGGGAAGAAGATGAGTTAAAAAGAGAAAAAGACAAAGCTGGGTTCCGTGATTTAAAGATGTCCCCTTTAAAGGAGTGACAAACAAAACAAGATGCCTAGAAAGTATGATAAACAAAGAGGGTGGATGAACTTTGATGAAATATCTGTGCCCAATTCATATGATGTCTAGACCTGAGATGGAGGGACTTGACACAGACCAGAGGGTCCCATTACTGGAGGCTGAAATAACAGAGAGGTGGTGGCATTCTCCTTTCTTTCTCTTCCTCCTCCTGGTTTCATATTTATTAAGCCCTCCCTGTATTCATGCTGCTGTCCTGGCTGCATTGAGCAGTGAGGCAAATATTTTAAGAAACTAATCAGAGACTGGACTAATCAAAAAGCAAAATCTCTACTCATTAAGAAACCAGGGTTTCTGACAGCAATGAAAGAGCCAGCAACATCAATCTGTGATGGTCCCATTTACTGTGGGAAATTCCTTCTCATTTAATCCAGGTACAGGTCCTCAGTACTGGAAGAATCCTGGGAGTCCTCTCCTCAGTGAACCATAATGAGTGGTTTTAATCATCATCTCTCCCACTGAACATGGGATCCTTCATAGGGGAAAAAACTTAGGTTTTTCATCTGGTGTTTTACGGCTGAGCTTATAGTTGGGGTCTAATAAATGTTTGATGAATGTATGTATCAATGAATGAATGAATGAATAAAGGAATAAACTTTCTTATCTCAAGCCTGTCTGCCACAGACTGACTGCCTGAGAACAAAGAATATACTCTGTGCAGAATTCTCATTTGAATTTTCATTTGAAATAGACTTCAAAGTGTATTTCACATATTAGTAACCTTGATATTTTCCCATATCTGTAATCTTTTATTTTTCACATTAGTGAAAAATCAACATATTTTCACATATTGGTAGTAACTTTAAATTTTCACATATTAGTAGCCTTACCTTACAGCCCTACTTAAGATATTCACACAAATATTGCTATTTTTTTCACACATTCATACAAAACAAAACTGATTCCACCAAGATTCTTCTAGGCAAACTATTTTATTTTGTGAAGGTCCACGCTTGTAGTTAATCATCTATTCTAGCAGCTGACTTTACAAATACATGTCTGTCCCGTGGGGAGGATGCTAGAGGTTAAGATAGAGATCTCTGGTTGCGGACAGCTGATGTTCAGGATTTTGATAGGTAATAGGAAAAACTTACAGCAATCGGAAAGCCCACAGCTACAAGCTGAGTCCCCCTCACTGGAGGCTGGAAGTCTGCTGGGCACCACCATGGAGAGAAACTGACATTCGATTTCAGTTTAGATGCCTTTGACTTCTTCAATCTGAAATTTGAAAATGTGAAGATTTAACATGGAAATAGCAGTTTTGGGGATACTATGAAGTAGTTTTGGGGACTGCTAAATAATCCACTCAAGGGCAAAGGCCAAGAGGACCAGAGCCTGGTCTGAACAGTAATTTCTTTACTGCCCCCTCGTAGTGGTTTTCACAGACTTTCATATTCTAGCCAAGGAAGTCAATCCTCAGGGCAGAAACCCTTAGGTTTCCCCAGAAGGGATGCTTTTGCTCATAGTACAAGGCCGTTCAACCTGTCACTGAATATTCTCCTGGCTCAACACTTTGGATTTTCCTGTACTCACTTTTTCGCCTATGAAAGGTGGTTCAGCCTTCCTGGCAAACTCATCACAGGCCTGCAGCTGCCCAGGAAAACATTAAGCAGACTGATTATAATGCTCTGGTTCTGATCCTCAGGCCACTAAGGACCTCACTGATAATGGAAATGCAGTTTAATATTCCTTTCATTTCTGCCTGGACCACATGAAATACTACCTGCTATCTCAGAGCCCGGGATGCAGCCCACTGAGCCCTGCTCAAACAGGCCTGCTCGGCGTTTGCACTGTTTTCTCTCGGCACAACTTGAGAGGGAAGACACCAATTCCTTACAGAAAGGTGATACAAAATAATGCTTGGGTGACCCCAATGGCCCAGGGAATGGGACTAAAACTTCGGCTCATCAGCTGCATTTTTGTCTCAACTTTGCCACAACACACCCTCTGATTTCACTTTTGCTGATGGAAATTCTCAGCTAGCAAATGCTCTAAGCTGCCAGAGCACCAAGGTTTGCCTCCTCCACCATGGGGAGGTTTCCAGCCTTGCTGCAGAGGCTGGGCAGGAGTCTGCAATGGTTGGTGTGTGCTGCTGGACGGGTCCTTCCCCGGGTGCAGACAGTAAGTGGCTGACACGTGCAGGGTGCAGGGGAGCCAGGGAGGGTCCAGGTAAACTGTCTTTTATGTTGTTTCAAACACAGAAACAGGGCCAGGGTCCGAAGCTGCTTATTCAGTCCCCGTACTTTTAGAGAGAGGATCTTCAGGACATTTTAGAGAAAACAAAACTAAAATGGGAAACAGAACCCTCTTTCCTCAAAGGGCTCAAAGAAGAGAGCACTTCCATGGTGCCTGGAGACTGGACTAAGGTAGGGGAAAAGAGGTGCGAGATGTGTCCATCCCTCAGCCCAGAGCTGTCCTGCTCTTTGAACCAGGCAAGAGAGGCCTTTGCCCCGCTCCACTCTTAGAGGGCTCTGCTCTGGTCCTTCTCTGCCCACACCCCTTCCCCTGGGTGAGGCATTCTCCAGGCCATGGGGACGTACCCAGTTGGTGTCTGTGTTCCCCCTCAGGACCCTGGAATTTCCTGTCTAAATGACTCCAAGCTGGCTCCAGGGCATGTGGGCATCTGTCCTCCCTGTCCATCCTTGTGAGGGTCATTGAGCCACAATATGCCAAACTTTAGGCTCAAGAGAGACAAAAGGGCACATGTTTGCAGGGGCAGGGTGTGAACAGAGCTTGTGTGGGCTGGGGTGTCCACACATGTGCTGCCTGTGGAGCAGCCCGGGGTAGGAAGAGGAGAGATGTGCTTCAGGCTAGAGCCCCTGCTCCCGGGCCTTCCCCCAGATTTCCCTTTTCTACTTCTGGAGTAGAACTCCAAGGCGTCGGGAATTCTAAATATAACCCAGTGCAGGAGGTGGCTGAATGAATATATTTTATTTAATGTTTACAAGTTTGGTTGATTATGTTAAGATATTTAGACTTATAGAATATAGACCTCCATTTGTGCTTCTGTCCAGGGCTGCAAAAATACTTGGAGTGGGCCTGGTTCTGACACACCCCTGCCCACTGACTACTTCTGGGAGAGAAAGGGAAAGAAAGACTAAGAATTATTTGGGAGGTGGGAAGTGAGGGTGTTGGGGGGCTGGGTAGGACACACTATGGAGCTACTAGGAGGAATTAAGAAGTTAAGGGAAATTAAAATCCCCAGAAAGATCAACATAGAGCACCTTTTCCCCTGTGGTTCTCTGTAAACTCTAAATGTTACTCAGGCAAGAGTGCTAATTTTGTACAGCAAAGGAAAAGAATGTTCTCTTCTGCCTTGACTTCTGTATTCCAGAGCTCCTTTGAAAATATGACAACTGGGTCCCAAGTGACCATTCCTCACCCTCCCTCCCTGCACCCCGACAAGTGCCCTGCTCCCAGCACACTCCTCCTTTGCAGGAGGTATGCACACCCGGCTGGGTCTAGTCTCTCTCTGGTTTGCTCAGGCCGAGATGGCAGATCTGGCTGACGCTCCTGCCCTCTGTCACTCTCCATACCCTGGCTGCCCGAAGCTGTGGTACAGCCGGTGGAAGGAGATAGTCTCGTTGTTGAACTCACTGTCTTAGTTTGGCTCCTCCCCAGAAGCAGAGCCTGAGACAAGGACTTGGGTGCAGGTGGCTTATTTGAGACATGATTCCAAGAAGCACAAATGAGGATGTGGGGAGAGAGAAGCAGGGGAGGGAGAAAAGCCGACACAGTGTGCTTGAGAAAGCCAAACTTACTTTCTCACCCAGCTTTCACCTGCGTTCACATCATTCCTTCTACCGTGGGAAGTGCTGACCTTTCTTCTTTCTCTTGCAGGAATCCAATTACACGAGTAGTGGCCAAGGCTCAGACAGCCAGAAGCTCATCTTCCTGTTTGTAAACCCATTTCAAACTATCCACATGTTTCAATAAAAATTTTATACTCATTACAGGATTGGAACACAGCAGCAAATTCCCTTAGAAGTCTGGGCCACCCCCACTCTTTCTGGCAGTAGTTGTTGCAGTAAATATATGTGTGAAGGCAAAGGAGCAGGCAGCAAGATAAGAAAGGGCTCGCTGGGGAATTTAAGTCACCTCCTGGTGTGCCACGCCAGCTATACCAGAAGACTGTGGAGGTGAATCCCCCTTTGCCCTCTGGGGTAAGCATATTAGATGCTAAGCATTTTAGACCTTGCCTGGCACCCAAACTTGGAAGCTCTCCTCTCCCCCGGCTCCCCACTTGAACCAGGGTCCAGCAGCCTGGTTCTCACACAAGCCCGACGTGAGTCAGAAAGGATAGATGTAAGCACTTCAGCACAACACATAGCCAGTCAGTATCAAGTCCCCATGGCTCTCTGACCTTGTGATCCCATCTGACAACTGGATCTTTCCTTTATTCCTCAGATCTGCTACCAGATCCTATTCCCATCTGTTCCACGTGAATCCAACTTCCCAAACAATCAGCTCAAGTGCACAAAGCAAATTACTGGCTCTTCCTCTCTGCCTGACCCACTTCAATCACCTCTGTCCCAGACTAAGTTATGTCAAGATGTTTTAGAGACACACATAAGGACTACGAAGGGCATTGACCAGCATCCTTTACAAACCCAAATTCTGAAAAAATAGAGTCAAATGTCTTCTATGCAGAGATGACTTTAAAAAGTCATTACTGCTTTATCAGGACATAAGCTAATCAGAAAATGATGCTGCCTATGCACGGGTAATCACAATGCCAGTCAGGGGTGGGTAAGAGAATAAATATATTTATTTGGTGAGAAGGTCCAAAGACTTTATCCCTCCATAGAAGCCTCCATCTATCAGTCATCAAGTATTTTCCAAGAGCCTTCCCTACACTGTGCTAAGCTTAGGCTGCAGCTTCAGAGACTTGAGTCAGGCAAAAGGAAGAATTTTAGGGGATTTAACTACTTGGGTTTATTTCTGAGGCAGTCTTGGGTAGCCTGCCTGTTTCCCAGCTCTTATAATTTTTATAAGACTTTCTTTGGATGCTAAATCAGTGGTTTGCTAGCTAAATTCCGGAGAACTGTCATGGGATCCCACATTTCTACAAAGCATGTTTTAAGAGGTTCCACATGTATCTGGTTAAGATTTCACTTTTTGAAAGGAGAGTTTCTTTCCACTATTTAAAAAATGGGGATAAAAAGTGGTGCTTATGTATTCAACTGTGTCTTATGTGAAAGTCTGACATGTTGGAGCACGTCAAGGTTTGGCCTGCCACGGCAAAGCCAGTTCATTTGCGTGCAGACCCTGAAATCAAGCTTCTCTGGCAGCACGCCCTCTGCTAATTGCAGCAGCATCTGCTAAATAATGATGACCACTTACAAACACTTACCTGTGCAGGCCATGATCCTCCCATCACCACACAATCAAAACAAGTTGCTGAGGCAAATAGGGAACGGCAGCCACCGGCTCTAACGTCCAATTCCAAAGTGTGTCTAACTGAAACAAGCCTTATTATTCTAATGGCTGGCTTCCTACAAGTGACTCTGTCAAGCTATGCTTACAAAATAAATTCATACAAATATAACACTAATGCCATGTTAGTTCTGTGTTTAGGAAAATTTGTTATTTATGCTATTTGGGGAAAAAATACATCATGGTTAAAAATAAGTTTGAGATGCTGATTTAGATAAAGGCGGGTGGTAACTTCAAAAAAATCCCTTCCAATCTGATTATTTCATCACACCACTTGTTCCAACTATATCAGAGAAATGAAATTTTAATGCTGAAGATGTTTATGGTGTTATGTTGTCAAACGAACAAAAGAAGTTCAAAGGAGAATATACAGCAAGATATCTATCTATATACATACACACACATATATGCATATACACTACACATTACATATGCTTAGCAAAGACTTGAAGTGTATAGGTCAATGTTATAAACTATACAAAGAACCATTTTTAATTATTTTTAGAAAGCAAAGCAAAGAAACATGATATTTTCTTGGTGTAGAGAGATGGGTCCAATTGGCATTACTCACAAATGCAGAAAGCATATAAATGTGTAAAATGAGCCTGGCATTTGCTAAGTCCACTCTGTGTATTCCTTTATTCACCCCTAGTAGGTTGCTTGGCCAAAAAGACACATGTATATAAGCAGTGAGTTCAGGCAGCTCACTGGTCATGTGCACCGGTAGACGTATAGGTAATTGGGTCTAGGTTCTAATTCTATCCTTCAAATGCCATATATCCCTGCATTCTGGACCTACCTTAGCCTCACATTTTCTCATCATTAAATGAAGATAATCATGTCTACCCAGCAGGACTATCTATTGCAAAGAAAATTTAATGTGCTATGGCCTTAGTGCTATGCCTAGCTAATTAATACTGCATGTCCAATAAATGACGGTTTCCTGCCACAGGTGTTTCCAGTCTAGTGAGGATGGCACAGACACATGAACAGATAAATTACGTGACAGCCCCATCATCACTGCCACAGAAGGTGGACAGTCTGTTTAGGGGATGCAAAGGTGGCATGCTTGATGGGGTTAGAGGCAGGAAATCTGAAACGCTTGCCCATGCACCGTGAAGGCAAGTGACTATGTCAGGCTCTGCCAAGATCTTTTGGGCCCCTGAAGCTGGAAAGGTAACCCATGGAAAAACAGCATGTAGCAGAAGGCTTTGGAGATGGTCAGCCTTTCTGCTAAAGGCGCAGCCTGGGTGCCCTGCAAAGGCACCCATTTCAGGGGACGTTAGACGTGTGTGAGTACCATGGCCAGTCAGAGCTCTGGACATCCTGACAAGGTCTGGGCATAGAGTGACAGCTCCGGGCCCAGGCCTGCCCACGTCAGTTAATTGTAGTCGGCATACATTTCCCCGCTGGTGCTACAGAACGTGGCGTGCCATCATCTGTGTCACCTGTGAAGCAGGGATACGTGTCTCCTGCAGATCTCAGAACAAAGTTCTCTACCCAGCAAGCTGAACTCCTCAACCCACACCACATTCCAGCTTTCAAACTCACAAAGCTATTTTCAGCAGCTGTTCCCTTCTAGGGAACGTGGAACAGGGAAGAGGTCTGAGTAATTTGATGGAAAGGAAGCACTTGATTTTAAAGATATATCTGCAAATTAGCTCACAATATCTTGTATAATCTCTAGCCCAGTATAAAGTGTGAGCTTTGAAAGACACTTTTTTTTTTTGGTGTTTTGTTGCTTTGACTAAAGAGTGAGCAGATAAGAAAGCCAAGGCCCACACACAGGGATGTTATCAGCTAGACAGGGAGAAAAGCAGGGGTGACAGAATTACACAGTCAAATGAAGAATACAGGTGGGAGTAGAGATGGGGGTGCGGAGTGAAGCGAGGAGACTTGGGGGCCACTGAAGCCAATGGAACGAGGGGTCTGAGGCAGAGAGTGAACAGTGCTGAAGCTGGCCGGGAGGTGGAGATGAAAGCAGGTGAGGAAAAAGAGGGAGAATACTGTGCCAGCTGCTAACGGGGTTCCAGGGCACGTCCCTCCAGCCACTTCTGACTTCCACTCCGGCTGTGGTGGACGGTTGCTTCAGAACCGGAGACCTTCTCCCCTTCAGGCTTCTCAGCAGCTCTGACTCAGAACTTCCTCCAAAGCTGCCAGAGCCATTCAGCCCAGTGTTGGGGGAACTGATGTGAGGCAGGGAAGCGAGAGGTGGGGTGAGGGAGCAGGAGGCGGGCGGAGGCGCTGTGAATAATGCTCCAGCCCTCAAATCTTTGCAGGAGGGAGGGAGACAGTTATTCTAGGTGCATTCTGAACTGTTCCTCAAAAGGTTGCCAGTGAGATTTAGCCCCAGTTGCCCAACATGGCAACCTGCTCAGTATTTCAACATTATGCTCTTTAAGGGCTTTCCATTCTTCACGGTATCAATCTCTCTGCTTTCACTCCAGCTTCTTGAGATTGCCTCCCAAATAAACTACTTGCACCTTGTCTCAAACTCTGCTTTCAGGGGACCCCTAACTAAACGAGGATTGAAGGAAGGAGTTGATGGTGACAGCAGCGGCCGCAACAGAGAATAGATGTTATGCCCGTGTGCTTCCTATGACACACAACACTAATCATAGTAACGTAAGACAGAATCTTAACACACCATCTAGTCTGTCTTCTTGCCTTAAGGTGGCTACTTCATTATGTCAGACAGGAGAGACATTCTTAAAAGCTGCTATGTGAAAACCCCTCCAGATCATCACCAAAGTCTATGAAGGTAAGAATTATCATTATCACTAATAATGGATGAGGTCACTGGTACCAAAAGCCTGAGAAAAGTGGTCAATTACTGTTAACCTGTTATAAACCAGTCTGATGAATTTGATCGATGATCGTGTGGGATGTCCGCATGTGAGGTCAGTGGTCACTATGCTGAATCTACAGCTCTCTCCTTTACATAGGGCTTCTGTTTATGCATTCAGCAGCAACTCAAGTTCTCCTTGCTCACTGGGGAGGCATAAGCAAAACTATTTCGCACACCCTTTTTTAAGGACTCTGTGTTTATTCACTTTAGAAAATATGTTTCTTAACTACAATCCTTAAAAAATCATTAGCTGTCACTTAAAAACTTGAATACTGTTTACCCTCAGATTATCCGTTCTCTAGTTTTTTAGATTTTCTTAAGAGTCATTGTTGACCAATGAGTGTAAATTTTATTGGATAAGGATTTGATCTGTTGCTCTGTAACAGAAAGGAACCTTGTATTTCCATAGCAAAACTATGTGGTTGATAAAATCACCCTCTATGAATTAAACTCCTCTTTCAACATCTATGTCAAATGCGTAATTCCCAGAATTACTCAAAATATCTAAATAAATTTATGAATGAATTTCAGATTACATGTAAGATGAGGGTGGACATTTGAAGCAATTCTTGTGTAATAATGGCAATAAGGAAAATCACTCTTCAACAAAAAGAAAACAGTTCCATTCGTTTTTTCCCCCCCATGGTACATAAGGAAAAAAATAGGAGTTCTAAGAGGGAGAATTTGAGCCATTATCTGGACTATTTGTGACGGAGCCACAGAATGAGGAAAGCCATTAAAGATCCGCAGCATAGACAGCGCACGAAGCTGGCTGCGATCGGCACTGAACCTCCTTCCGTTAGTGTTTTGAAGAGGCACGTCCTGGCAATGTGAAATCGTGGTGTAATTAAACAGTCATGAAGATCTGAAACTGGAATGCCGACAAGAAAGCGTCTGGGCATTGAGGGCACTGATAGTCTCATAGTCACTCCGCAGTGCTCCTCCTCAGCTTAAATAACGTTTCCAGAATTCGCAGTCAACGCTCTTCCGCCTTTCTTTTTAAAGCATTACGCTGCAGGAATGGTACGGAGCCTGCTGTGATCAAGAGATGAGAAGGCAGGAAGGGTCTCCTGGATAGGGGGCTGGAAAATGGGAGTGGGAGACATCAGAAAATGCATCTCAGTAGAATTCCTTACGTGCTGATCAACACAGGAAGGATTAATATGGGGTCCCTGACACATGGGGGCAGAGTGTGCCTCGTCTTGTTATTTGTATTTGCCATAGATTAAAAAGCTCTATAAAGCTGCAAACATCCTCAGGGATGTGTGCCGAGAACTAGGCTGAGGTAGCAACATGCTCATTTCTTCTCTTTGTTGCTCAAGGGATGTGTCTACACAGTGTAAAAAAAACCAGTCCAGACAAGGGGCATGAGGGGCATGTATACTGGGGTCAAGGTCTATAGCTGCCATTTACCTGCAGTGTGACTCTGGCAAAATTATGTTACTTTTCGGCTGAATTTCAGGTTTGAAAAAATAATGGCAATAACCGTAACTACTTCGTAGGGATGCTGTGAGCCTTAAATGTGACCATGTGCACCAAAGTGCTCATACAGCAGCCAGCACAGAGCATTACTCAATAAATACTGGCCACAGCTTTCAGAGATGAGGAAAACTACTGCCAGATTTTTTCTCACAGTATGTAGAATACTGCAACAAGACCCAGGTTGAAGTAGAGCCGAAATACCATACAGGAGATTCATATGACTGAGAAGAAGTTTTTACTATTTCACCATGTGCCCAGCACTGGGATGGGTGGTTTCCTAGAAGAATTCTCAATTTACTGATCACTGGGCAAATAAATGGCTAACAAATTCTGTGTGAGTTTGCTTCCAAGCCTTGTGGTCTTTTAGCTACATCTCATAGCTTCCTACTGGAGCACAGAGAACAAATAGAGATGTGAAGTCAGCTTCCTGGGCAAATCTTTTTAAGCTTTACTGTGGGATGGTATTACCATAGAAATATTCTTTCTCGCACCCCCTCCTTCTTATCTGTTCCCTTGGTGAATTAATTTGTTTAACAAAATATTTATTAACTCACCCATACGTTCGGACACTTTAAAAATTTGTTTTTGCGAAAACCCTATATCCCAAGCAAGGTACAGAATTGTACAAAATGTGCTATGCATTGTGGGAAAAAAATGCATAAATACAGAGGTTCTTGTATTTGTGTAAAATATTTCTGGAACATTCTAGAAGAGATTCATATTTATGGTCATTCCTGGGAGGGGAACTGGATGAATGAGAGTGAGGGCTGGAGGTGAAATGTTTTGGTACTTGTTGAATTGTTTACTCCAAGCATGCATTAATTATTCAAAATTATTTTTAAAGTACTATTTTCCTATGTATCTATGATCATTGATTACAGTCAATAGATCCATGTTCTGCCTACAGGCTCCATCCTTATCATAATGAAAGCCCTGTCACTTTTGGAGCAGGTTGACAGAGCAGGACAGGGCCATGCCTAACTCATTGTCAACCTCATAAAATAACGGTGCTCCTGAAAAACATACCTCAAGTGAAATCCAGTGTTGTTGGATTAAGTCTTTCCACCTTTGTATTTTTAAGCAGAGGGTATAGGTTAATGTTCTGGGACTCTATGTCTCGTGCCCCACAGCCACTGAGCCAAGGACTTATGGCATCAGGTCAGAGTGCAAACATGGAGTCTGTAAAATCAATGATCTCAACTCAACACTGAATAAATGCACTGCCAATTCCATCACAAACCCCATAGGGATGTCCCATACATAAATTCCAGTTTTATAAAGCTAAGTAAATGTTCAACCAAATCAAGAACCTACTATATACCAGGGATTGTTCTAATAAATACTCTAAATCTGGGCAGTGAGCTTGTCAGAAAGGACTTCAAAATGAGCTTCATTTTGCAACAAACTGTTTGACAAACAATAATATTATCCCCTTGTTATGTCTCTTCAATGTTTTATACAGGCATACATACCTAGTACATATAGTGTATTATGGTTAGAGCACTGGGCTGAGTCAGAATCTCAGGCCATCATAAATTGAATGACTCTAAGTAAGTTACTTAATACCTTTGCACCTCAATTTCTTCTTCTGTAAAGTGGGAATAATGACATTGATCTTTCACACTGATTTAAGGATTTTAAATAGTATATATGTAGAGAAAGTGAGCTTAGCTTACCATGGGATAGCTTAATAAATAATAGCTAAGAAGAAAAGTACAATTGTTTTCAGTTAAATGAGTAAATTGCAATTATAAATCCAAGTCAAATTACACCCTATTTTAGTTTGCTTGAGGGAAAAACAAGAATGCTCAACTCATTTTTTTTTTCTGCTCACCAGTTAGAGTAAATAAACCACACAATTGCAATATTAAGGAACCATACAACAGTCCATAAAACGAGAGCAGCAACTCCTTTTCAGCTCCAGAATGAAAGATGGTCAGTGGCAGAACATTAGAAATGGATCAATAGGATCAATACTATCTCTCTGGGCCAGTTTATGAAATGCTGGGTGGACTGGGTTTGGAAAAGACAACTTCTCAGACTTCTCAGACTGCTTACAATTTCATTAGAGGTTAGCTCCCTCACCTGGAGCCCCAGAATGTCAGCACAGGAAAGGACCTCGGTGGGCATGCAGACGTCAGATTCATGTCACAGGGGACGAAACTGAAACCCACGAGATTTTCCTCACTCGTTTAGCAAGCAAGAACCAAACCCAGAACCAGAAGCTAACCCTGCATTTGCCAGCAGCAGAGCTTTGCTCTCTATCCGTCAGCACCCCAGCTGTTACTAGACACCATGGGTTCAATTCTGGGTAATGATTATGACTTGTTAAATTTTTAACTTCCCCTAAATTGAACTTCAGCTGAAAACATTCAGCACTCCCCAATGCTGTATGATTTCTGCAGAGGCGAATGGTGTAATGATTTTATTTCATGGAAATGAGGGGACTACATAAGCAGTGTTTCAAAACTGGAGTTGCCTTTGACAGCCATAGGAAGCAATTAGGCTCTTTTCAAGATGTTTATCTCTCCTTAGGGTATGAAAATTAAAAGTTGAAAAGCTCAAAACCTTTGTAAAGACTTTTACTACTGACACATTTAGTAGGATACTAAAAGTGTGTCTGTGCTTCAAAGCACTCATATGAGTTCTTGGTATACAAGCTATGTTTTTCACCTCTCCTTTATTTATCAAATAGCTTCCTACTTCTTGTATGTTAACTCGGCTCATTGCTGCAACCTTGATCCACTGAGAGGAAGACAGCTGTACAGTTTATGACTTTTTTTTAAAAAAGCAAGGACAAACCAAAAGCATGCTCGCTGTCTCTAGCAGAACCAGTTGCTCCTCATGTTTAACCAAAAAAGTAGAAACCTCACCCTGAGGATGTGGGTTCTATCTGGGCTCTTGAGCATGACAAGTTTTTCTTTTCCTTTCAGACCATTATGCCATTTACTTCAGTTCACAGTTGATCCTTTTCATTTTGAACAAAGGAATATCCTATGAATAGGGAGCACATAAAACATTTATTTGAGACACTTGTAGGCTGCCAACTGAAAGGGCATGGCAGCTTACCAACAGGCATAAATCAACTCTGTCTGCTCATGCTTCCAGGAGGTTCTACTTCGAGGTAAAACACATCCGTTTCAACGGGCAATTAGAACTGGAGCTATTAGGCAATATCCAGAATGCTAGTCCACATGACAAATATCACAGAGGTGACAAAGAAAACCAAGTTTACCCTATAGGCCCTCACTGGGAGTAAAATTATATATACATGCATTGTATTAGGTAGACAAATATCATCTCTGAGAAGTACTCACAGAGTGGTAAAAAAAATACAGTAACTGATTTCAGAATCCCTGAGTGGTCCACACCTTTCCTCTTCTTGGAGTGAGTCCTTGAACCTGAGGGATGACTTTGTATAGATAAGAAGGTCTATCCGTGTAAAAAGTCTGGCTGTGGTTTTCAATCGGAGGCTAGGAAAGGTATCTGGAGCTGGCCTTTGGTGGTACATACTAGGCAACTCTATCATTTTTCACCCTAAAACACAGGTTCTGTGTGCAGCACACTGCTTGCAGAGTTGCAGGGCCCGGGCTCAGTGACTCTGGATCTCCAAGTCAACAGGTCTGTTGTAAACTTCCACTGAGCCAACCAAGTAACCCTTGTCCTTCTTCAACCCCCTTCGTGAGGATGCTGGCTGGGAATTCTAAGCTATTTGGTCTCTTCTGAAAGAAGGAATGGAGCATGGGTCTGTGTCTCTTGTAATGACAAATAATTAGCTCTAACTTACCAAATACAAACAATCATATGCTTTCCATTCTCTTCCAACTCTAAGCTTTCAGAGCTTTCATTGACAAGACCCCTATGGGACGCAAGAGTTTGGTGATACAATTTCACAATGCGCAGCACTTAGTAAGGCAAACTGTACTTAAAAGTATTTGGAACTTTCTGTCTGTAGATCAGGCGTGACAGCCACCACGCCAGGAAATTTCAGGACAGGCGCTGCTGCCCAATGTCCGAAGTACACGGTGTAATTATGGGTGTGGGTACAGGCCACTCCATGACTTGTGACTCCTCTGAGAGCTGTAGACCCTTTGTATTCTCATAGTGCTGTAGTAAATACTGTCCTCTCATTGGTGTAAAAAAAAAAAAAAGTATTTGGAGCCTGTGACCAGTAATCACTATGGAGAAGTCAGTGCTGCCCTGAGGACTAGAACACTGGTAAGATTCCGTTATTGTGATTACTAGTCTAACATCTGGCTTTCCCACTATATTGTAAGCTCTGGCAGGAAGGGCACAACATCTGTCTTGTTCAAGGCTATATCCCTAGGATTGCAAAGTTCTGTTAGTACTAATACCAATTCCAAGGTCTACTGTGAGGAAGTAAGATCAATGCACATAAAGACCTTAGCACAGTGCTTAGAACACAGCAGATACTTGATAAATATTTTGTCGAATAAAAATAAGAGACACATAAAGAAGAGGAAGGAAGATTATAACTTAAGAAATTCAAGACTGTCACTGTTTTATTTGCATAATAGTCATGAAAGCTAATATTTATTGCGTGCTTACCATGTACAAGGCTTTATGCTACTTTATTTAATGCCTGACAACAACATTAGGAATTAGGTGCTCTCATTTTCACCACTTTTTGGATGAAGAAATTGAGACTTTTGGGAAATAAGACTCCTTAGGTTATCGAACAAGCAGATGGCAATTCTAGGGTTCCAGCTAGAGCCAGAGAGATGAAACCCTTGCTACATGCTCTAATACAGGTTGTTGGAATGTCCAAAAAAAGAGAGTGACTGGAATATTTGGAGCCTGTGACCAGCCCTAGATTGAACAATGGTGCCCTTTCAACCGCCCACAAAGTGTTGGGGGAGAAAAAAGCCCCACCCTCCACCCCGGCATAAGAGATCCGGAGTTTCCCAATGATTCTAGGATGACTGGCTGTAAACTGACAGGGAAGCTTTGAAGCTAAACACATCCCAGTAGAGATCTTGTGATCTCGCATATAGAGAACATGCGAAGTTCTAAGAGACAGAGTATATAAAATAGAAGGAGTGAGTTAGGAAAAGCAGTCATAATACTCAGGAACATTTAAGAAAGAAAATCCAAGTCTGCCCATTCTTATGTCTTCTGGCGGAAGGGACCAGAGCCCAACTCAGTAGTGAACATGAGGTCAGTACAACAGGGTTTCCACAAACCCCTGAGTTGCTTGGAACGCAGCAAACTTTGCAGGAGCCAGAGCTTGAAGGGAGCTTGGAGGAAGCCTCAACACCGCCATGAGGCGACCCCTAAGACGAGGTGCGGCTGGAGGAATGGAAACCACAAGATACGAAAGCAACAGAAAACTGAGGCAGCGATGCATAAAGTTTAAAGGCTGACGAGGTATGATGGGCTGGATTGTGTCCCTCTCAAAATTGTATGTTGAAGCCCTGACCCCGAGTACCTCAGAATGTGACTATTTGGATTCAAGGCCGTTAAAGAGGTGATGAAGTGAAAACGAGGCTGTTGGGCTGGGCCCAAGCCAACGTGACTGGTGTCCTTACAAGAAAAGAGATCAGGACACACACAAAAGACCTGGGGCAGGGAGCAGGGCTCTGTGCTTACTGGGGCAGAGGCAGCAAGCAGGTGGCCATCCGAATACCGGCAAGGCACAGAGAGAGGCCTCAGGGAAACCAGACAGGCGCACCGACCTTAGAATTGTAGGATTTAAGCCATCTAGTCTGTGGGGTTTTGTTAATGCAGCCCTAGCACACTTACACACAAGGGAACAAATGAGTCGCTCTGGCATTCTCCTCAGAAGGTGGAAGAACATCAAGAAGTTGGATGAGGTTGGTTCAAGCAGTTCCAAAGGCGGCTCACATTCCTCCAAGGATTTTTCTTGCCAACTATGCTCTTTTGAAGTAGCCCTTAGCCTGGTGGATCATGAGAATTAGAGAAAGAATGGCCAAGGCCCCAGATAACCTGAAGAGACTGAGATAAGTATAAGGCTTTGCAGCAGGCAGGTGTCACTCGAAAGTATGGTAGGGGGGCCCTAAGGAAAAGCAGGGGGCCAATGCACACGAATCTGCTCACCTCAGAATTCTATCAAGGGATGGTTTCATTTAAGTCGGAAACTTTTGTGGCTGGAAATAACATTTCCATGATGCACGATGTGAGGTCAAGATGCAAAGAAGATATAAAAAGGCTTCACAAACTTCTTCAACTGAAGCAGCTTGGATTTTATTAGAGGACCGCTCCCTTGCCCTGGCCCCCCAGGGGTTGCCATGTCAACCATCTGTTAACATGCAAGGACTGATGTGGCAGGGCTAAAACATGGGAGCCTTGGAAACCAGAAGCTGGAGGAAAATTCAATGCACTTCATTCCCATAAGCCCTTTTGATTACATTACCATACCTGAGGCCCAGGCACATGTAATTTTTACAACATATCCTACATCACACCTGGGTGAAATATTCATACTCTCTCATCTGTCCTAACAAGTCAACCTTTTAAAATCTCCACATCTTAGTCTGTTCAGGCTGCTGTAATGAAGTTCATGAACTGGATAGCTTATGAACAACAGAAATTTGTTTCTCACAGTTCTGGAGGCTGGAAGCCCAAGATCAGGGCACCAGCAAGGTCAGGTGTGGGCCCTCTGCTGGATCGTAGACTTCTCATTGTGTCCTCACATGGTGGAAGGAACCAGGAAGCTCTGTGTGGTCTTTTATAAAGTGCTAATTCCATTCATGAGCAATCCATCCCCATGACCCAAGCAGTTGCCCAAAAGGCCCACCTCCTGATACCATCACACTGGGCATAAGGATTTCAGCATATGAGTTTGGTGGGGACAGATTTGGTGGGGACATATGAATTCAGATAGTGAATCTGTTCACTATCATTATTTGTTCACAAATATTCAGAACGAGAATAGTGCTCACTCTCTCCTATTTTTCTATATCCCTCTCTTTCTCTCTTTTCTTCTGTCTGTCTCTCTCTCTTTCTCCATAGTTTATAATATGGAATCCTAGTTTAAGTGTCAAGTGGTTTACTTGTTCATTGACATGTGAGCCTGGTGGAGTGGCAGCCTGAGTGATGGATCACCTTCAACTCGTCTGGTGACCTTGAACATATCACATGACTTTTCTGAATTTGTTTCTTCATCCATAAAATAGAAGCATTAGAAATAAATGATTTTAGTATTCCAGGGGACTATGCAAAGTCCTTTACAAACATCCCATTTAATCCTCTCAATCTTGTGAGACAGGTATATATTACTACCTTCCTTTTTTTAAAAATACCTAGGATACCTAAATCACAGAATTAATGCTCTAGACAAATCATGTAACATGTAAAAACTATTTTGTTAACTATGAAGCACCAAAGAAGTGTTTGTTCTCATTTTAAGCTGTTCTCAGTTTAAGCTAATCTCATGACTTGTATAGGATATGCTCCTATTGGAACTAAGAAGGGAAGGGAAGGTAATTTGTGTCCATGCCTGACATTATCTCCTATAAACTAAGCAGTATTTCATAGAAGAAATAGAAACCAAAATAAACTCAGAAAGATCTAACACAATATCCAGAGATTTGGGGGACACTAGAGTTCTGAAGTCACTTAGGGGAACAGCCTTTTACTGCTGAGGGTGGATTCAGGGCTAGCTGTTCGAGGACTGTCTTCATCAAGTATGGCTTCAACATGCTCTCGACCCAGCAACACAATGCATTTCCTCCTTGTTATTCTCTGATTCAGAACTTTTCTCAACCCCTTCTTGTTTACCATAATGTATAATCCCACTTTGCACCCCTACTCAGTCCCCTCAGAAGACAAACACGTAAGTGGCTAAACCAATCCAGCGGATGTGTTGATGAGGGCTATGGAGTTACTGTGTTACCCGAAGAGCAGAACTTCCCAGGGCAGTCAGCCAGGAAGCAAAACAACTCTGGGTGGAACAGTTTTTGGGTAGAATCACCATCATGTAAGCAGCAATACCAACCAGAACTTCTAAGTCACTTTGGGGATGAAGGAGGACTTCCAGGGTGATTCTACCATGGGTGAGCTAAGACCTTATAAGATAAATATTATAAAGACTATAATAATGTTCACTTTTCAAATAAGGAAAGCAAGTCTTAGAGAGGCTTAAGTGACTGATTTCTTTTCTCCTTCTCTCTCTCCACACATCTTCTCCTTCCTTCTGAAATGTAACAGAAATCTTCCTCCCAACAACTCCCAATCACTCATCCAGCTCGCTGCTCTACAGCAGTCTCTCTGACCATCAACCAAAAGTCTCAAAAATTATGCTTTAAAGCTGAGAGGATCATGAATATAAAAGTCCTATGTAAATCACAAAACTCACTACAAATATAAGCCAGTCTCAGGTAACTGCACATGTCACCTTTAGTTTAGTTTAGGTGTTTTTTTTTTGAAACAAAAAGGATTTTAGTGTTCATTTTTTTCATCAAACACATGGCAGCCTTCAGAATTCCTGAATCTGTGCTCCATCAACTTCACTCATCAACCACTTCTGCAATTTAGGAATAAACTAAACTAAGATTGCAAATCATTGTTCATAAGAACTGTCTTGCTGTTTGGCAGCTAACGTGGGTGTGACACAGGCACAGCAATGAACAACGGAGTCACAGCCATTCTCCGAGTGTGGCAAATCTCCCCTGTGAAACTGTGTCTAAAAATATGTTTACTGAAAAGCTCTTACAACTTCAAGAGAAAGAATAGAGTTAACCTGGAGAGAGCTCCGTGCATTACTAGAAGTATTTTTAAAATAATCCCTCTCCCTCCCCAGTTTACCCACATCCTTTGTATCTTCAACCAGCAAGCCTTACCAATAGCAGCAGACATAGGGCCTCATTAGTTACCAGAACTCAGCAGGGCTGTGAAGTTGAAGGGAAATTACTTTAGCCTATCTGTGGAATAGCCTAATGAGAAGAGAGGATTTCCACAGTGGACACTGTTCTGGGACAAAGGCATTCGGTTCAGTTCAAACACACAGGGGCACTTCTGTCTTAAACGGGAAGTTCCCGGGAAGCCTAAGCTCTTCTATGCAGGCACTCAGGAACCCAAGATGGAGAGCAGCACACTGAGGCTCCTAAGGAGCTAAAATTACCTTCTGCAGAGCAATAGAATGAATTGTAATTGGATGTTGGGCGGGAAGTATTTGGGCACAGTGAAGAGAAAAAGTAAGAAAAGGTGAAAGGTCAGAGAAGTTCAGGGTCTCCAGTGTTTGGACTGGGGGCATTAAACAAATCTAAAGAGCTGTCATGACGAAAAGGTTAATGTTGGGTGTTACACGCTCCTGACATTTACCTTGACTACTGAGTATTAAATATTTACAAAGCACTTGGACTTGTAGAGTGCTTTCTAATTCTTCTTCAAATTTTTTCTCCTGCCCCAATGGGGAAGCGCTGCTATTACTACTGTTTCATTGGAGAGGCAGTGGAGGATCACAGATGCCAAGTGACTTACAGCTAAGTTAATGGTAGAGTTGGAGCTGTCATGAGTGAAAATGATAAAGTCGTGCATAAACCCATATTCCTAGGGTAACCAGTCCAGACTCAGAGGAAATCATTCCATGGTCCTAAAAAAGAATCCAACAGGATAGCAGTTGCCTGCTTCCTTTCATTTAAAAAAATTTTTCTTATTGAAATATAGCTGATATACAATATCATAATGGTTTCAGATATACAACAATGATTCGGTAGTTATATACATTATTAAATGCTCACAAAAGTAAATGTAGTTACCATATGTCACCATATAAAGACATACAGAAAATTTCTCTGACCTGTGTTTTTCATAAGCAAGACATTGGATTCTTTTTTTTTTTTCCTTTTTAGATTCTTTAATTTTTGTGACATGAGGAGAGGTAGAAGGGAAGGAAAGTGATGTACCACTTATAAATACAGCTGAAGACAAGAGTAAGTCCATAGTGGCTGCTGCCCTGATGACCCTCTCTACATTCACAACCATTAAACGGTGACAGTCAGCAACTAGGTCTGTGCTGTATTTTTATTTTACATAGAGTAAGTGTTCAAGTTCAGGTTCTCCCATCACTTCTATATCTTTCTTCCTTAGAATGATCTCTCAAGAAAACATCATCCACGTCCTTCAGTATTGGGTTTTGCAGCCAAACAATGATAATGACAGCAGGAATAACAGCTAATAGTTACAGAGCATTTACCATGTGCCGAACACATTTCAAGCACTTTAAATCTATTTATTCACTCAATCTTCACAGCACCATGGTTAGTACCAGATGTGGAAACTGAAGCCCAGAGAGTTTAAGACTGGTTACACCACAGCTAGTCAGTTATGGAGCAAGGATTTGAAACCACAGATCAAGCTCTTAATCCCTAGGCACAATAACATCCTAACAGCCTTCTGTCCAAACCCTAATGCTGGGCGGTGGGTCTGCACACAGGGAATTCATCTTGGTGTTCAGTGCATCCACCTGCACTTCTTACAGCTCTTTGCCTTTTGGATGAGGCATCATCCTTGCATGACCACATTCCAGAAGGAAGTCCAAGTCTACCAGGCCTTGGTGGCAACTACTCATTGGTCTTATCTTTGTATTAAAAATGTTTAGTTAACATTGATTCATGTTCTACATACTGGTGCTCAGATATATGTGGTTAAAATTTTAACTATGCAATATGGTATTTTAGCCCCTCCTAATTTTTAAATATATGAATCTGAGCATCTTCCCTACTTTTACTCTTCTATATCAAGGGTGTACAAGCCACAGCCCATGGGCCAATCTGAATCTTGGATGGTATGACCTGCATGCTAAGAACAGGTTTCTTTTTCTGTTTATTAAAGTTGTAAAAATAAAATAGAAGAAGAAAGAGGAGGAGGAAGAGGAGAAGAAGAAGGAAAAGAAGAAAAAGACAGTAGGTAGAAGAAGAGGAGGAAGGAAGCATGTGATAAGAGTGTATGTGACCTACAAAGCCTACCTTATTTACTACTTGGTCTTTTATAGAAAAAAATGCTGTTCTCATATTTTATTTAATTTCTAAAGTTTATGAGAAAAATGCATTTTATATTTTTTCTGGGCATTTTGCTGTGTCCATTTCATAATCAGATATCCTTTTCATTTTATTAGTTCATACCTGAGGAAATAAATCAGAAGGAGATGATAGGGTCTGACGGCACCACAATCAGTGGAGTGCGGAGCTGGCTTGCATGGCTGATTAAGTGCACATCCTCCCAAATCAGCACTGATGATCGTACCTTGGTGGCCTGGAGTCAGCCATGGTGGGAGGATTTACATCACGGAAACTGGCAAACACTACCACATTCTACCTAACCAGATGGGGGAAAAATACATCATATTAACTTAATCTCCACAAACATCGTAGTGTCAGAAATGAAGAAGGGTGTGTGTATGTGTAGGAGATAGAGGTGACCATATAAATATTATCTTCAACAAAAAAAGTTGAGAAAGTAAGAGTTTAAATCCAGAATCACAAACCCAAATATCCATAGGGGCTGGGCAAGTAGAATACGCATGTGAATGGGCTGAATAAAAAAAATAAACATGAGAAATGACAGAGCCTGTGGAAACAAGAGAACAAAATCAAAGGCATTCAAATTTTAAAAATTATCCTAAAAAAAGGAAGTCCTCTGCCTTGCAATAAAATGCTACCTGCCAATTTATGGCCCCTGGCTTAAGGGAAGACATTCTGAGGTAGAAAACTGTGACTTTAAAAAACATTTTTCATCTTCTCCTGGGCATTGTATTACATTGGTTTGAAAAGCAATAGAAAGGATTTTCATGAGATATAAGGAAAATGTACCAACCAACAATTATTTAGTAAGGGATAAATTATTGAGAGAAGCAACAGGCTCCCATTTTCCTGAGAATGGCTTCAACTGAAACCATCACACTTACCTGAGGCCATTTATTTTACTAAGAGGCAGAGGGATTGATTGACAGGACAGCCCTTTAGCATCCTTCAGCCCTTTAGCATCCTTCTCCGGCTGCAGGACTCCTAGGCATACTTTACTCCTAGAGTAATTCTGCACCTTTTAGACATTTGTTAACTATTTCAAGCCACATGGGTGGCATTTCATTAGGCTGTTTCATTCAGGAGCTTTAAATGATCCCCTCAAAGACCAGAAATTATTATTTACCTCTCAGAGTAAGAAATTTCCTTCCTCTTTCTAGAAATTATCAGACTGATAGGTATTTTTTAGAAGTGGAACCCCACACAAATGTCAGAGGAGGCCCCAAACACAGCATGAATTTCTCAAGACCAAGTGAGGGCTTTCTAGTTGCTCTTGTAAAAGGGAGGGAGGACAGATCAACTCACATCTCGTGGGTGGGCGACAATGAAAACAAATAGTGAGCCCCAGAGATCAGCCCTATGCCAAGCCTCAGATTTATAATAACATATGGGAAGAGGGGATGTGGTGAGATTTTCAAGTGTACAAAAAATAAGACATGGGACAGAATGTAAAGTGAGATGGGGGTGAACTACAGGAAGCTCTTTTGAGGCCCTGCAGGGGGTCGCCAGAGGGGCTGCCTCTTCCCCAAAGCAAAGCAGTTCATTTAGGGAAAAAGGACAACCGCAGAGAAGGGCTAAGGAGCCATCCTCATGGAGAGCCATCCCCAAGGTCCCAGAAAAGCGTGGAAGGAGCAAGGAAGTTGTATCCTAAAGGCACCACCTAAGAAGGGCACAAAGGTGAGCCTAGCAAACAATTTGTTTTGTTTTTGGTCTCCACATCATAGACGTCATACTTATTATAGGCTATAACCATTAAATACTATAACTAAAGTGGTTTAAAAAGAAACGACTAACATGGATGGAGCTAGAGGGTATTATGCTCAGTGAAATAAGCCAGGCGGAGAAAGATAAGTACCAAATGATTTCACTCATCTGTGGACTATAAGAATAAAGAAAAACTGAAGGAACAAAACAGCAGCAGACTCACAGAACCCAAGAATGGACTAACAGTTACCAAAGGGAAAGGGACTGGGAAGAATGGGCGGGAAGGGAGGGATAAGGGGGAAAAGGGGCATTACGATTAGCATACATAACATAGGGGTGGGGGCACAGGGAAGGCAGCATAGCACAGAGAAGACAAGTAGTGATTCTATAGCGTCTTACTACGCTGATGGTCGGTGACTATATTGGGGTATGTGATGGGGACTTGATAATGGGGAGAGTCTAGTAACCATATGTTGCTCATGTAATTGTACAGTAATGATATCAAAATAAAGGAAAAAAAAGGAAACCACTAAAAAGCCTTTTGTTTTTGTTTTTTACAATTGCTGTGGACTGAATGTTTGTGTCCCTTTCAAATTCGTACATAGAATTTCTAACCCCCAAGGCGATGATATTAGGAGGTGGGACCTTTGGAAGGTGCTCTGCCCTCATGAATAAGATTAGCGCTCTTAAAAAAGAAGACCAAGAAAGCTCCCTTGTCCCCTGTGCTCCGTGAGGACACAGTGAAAACACTGGTGTGAACCAGGATGTGGGCTCTCAGGAGACACAGAATGTACCAGCACTTTGATCTTGGGCTTCTCAGCTTCTAGAACTGGGAGAAATAAATGTTTGTTGTTTATAAGCCACCTAGTTTATGGTTTCTTGTTACGGCAGCCTGAACAGACTAAGAGAACAATCAAGAGTTACTTATCAGGGTACTAGAGACCCAAATGTACGCACAGCCATGATACAGAATCACTCTGCTGAACAAGGGTGAAAGCTTACCTTCGGCAGACGGCAGGGGCTGGCATTCTAAAATATTAGGCAAAAATCCCGAAGGGCCAAAATTATGGCTGAAAAATTTCTCAAAGTATATACAAAATTCTTAAGTAATTCTTATGCACATGCAAGTGGTTGGAACAACAACTCCTAAAGAAAAGGCCAAAAACTACAAGCAGATGTCTGGAAAATAGAACTATTCTTCCTTTGTGATAACTATCAAAACTCTAGCTATTCTTGGAAGACAGGTAAAGTCTAAAATGTTCTTACCTGCCTGCTGGGTTTCTGGTCATTCTGTAAAGGAGTGCAGAGAGCATTAAGAGTCAGGAAAAAGAACTAATAAAACTTAGCTAAACCTTAACAGCAGACCATTCCGGAATAGTAAGAGATTCAATGTCTAAACTTAGAGAGAGACCAGATCAAAGGAAGAGAGAGCGAGAGGCCAGCCAAGGGCTATTTGAATCCTAGTTTACTAAATCCCCATGGTTTACAACCCTGATATCCACCCTGGCAGGGCCCTTGCTTATTTTTATACTGCTTCTCACTTTAGGTCCCTGTATCTTAAACCGGCTAATAGCCTTTGTTAGGGAAAGAGTGAGTGCTGTTCAGGTGCTAATGCTGAGACCACAGTATCATTCACTCACACAGCAGGAAGAAACAAACATTCCATGTTTGGAATGGTCAAAGGAAAGTGGGGAAATGTAGAATCTAAGCATTAGTAAGATTAGTAAATTAGCATAAGCATAGCCATCTTAGAAACCTAGAAACCATTTTCTGAGAGTGTGACTCAGAGGAAAAAAAAAACAAACAACAAACCCTGGGCCTGGGTAAGGCCTTGAAAAACAAGTTAATCATGAGCACCGGGTGGTGGGCAGCTGTGACCCTTGGTCAGCTAACCTTGGTCAGTAAATCTTACATACCAAGCTTATCGTGCAGAACCTCCCTAACCATTGAGGAGTAGTCTTACCCTGCCCTTGCTTAACCCCAGGATATATGTCTTGCAAGAATAATGTATAGTTATAGAAAATTGCTATGAGTTAAGTGCTTTGAAATTGCTATATAAACCCTTGGCTCTGAGTGCTCGAGGTCCTTGTTGAGACCCGCTGCATCGGGCTGACTTGGACCTCAGCTAGCTAGCTGAATAAAGACTTTGCTTGAATTTACATCTCTATGCCTGTGTAGTTTGTTCTCTGGGGAAGCCTCGGAAGCCTGGACCCTAACAATTCTATTAATACAACCCTAATATAAATTAATAGACTTGCTTTTCTGTTGTATTAAAGAAGGTATGGAATTGGCAACTTACTCTGGCACCCTTGGGTTCTGAGTTAGTGACTGTACTATGGAAGCAGAAATTCTTTTTGTTTGGGTCTTGCTGTTCAATTGTACTACAAGGAAACCTCTGATTAGTAGGGGCAAAGTATGCAAGGGCGATCCCAAAGATGCTTCATCTTGGAAGGACATGGATCTTACAGTGACCTGAGTGGCTGACTGTGTTTCATTATCACCTGGAGTCTGGAAATTGCACCTAACACAGAGGTAGTTACAAAAACATGCTCAACATCCTTTCCTTGATCAACGTTCCTGAGGCCTGGCCAGCATCCCTGCAGCTGCATATCTGGCAAGGCAAGCAGGAGTGATCAGACTGTATTAACGGGAAGCTGAGTGAAGGGTCAGGCAAAGGTCTGTGTTTTAAAAGGATGTATATTATCAAAGGAAATGGAGTTTGATTTGCAGCAAAGGTGCAAGTACAATTCCCTATCTCCTGATAAAGGAAGGCCCTCTTGTAATCTATGAATAAAACATTCAATTAACAGCAGGTAGTCTAGGGGCTCAGGCACTTTGGGAGGGGCGGGGCTTGTGTGAGTGTCATCACTATTCTGTTGGCAGGTGGTGCTGAAATAGATTAAATATGTTTCCAAAATTATGTGTCTCAGACTAAAGCGCAGAGCACACTACTGTCATAGCACAGGGCTCAAAAAAAAAATAGCTTACTTTTTTTTGGTTGGGGAATCCTTCCTACAAAAAGCTAATGTGTTGGGGAAATTCATGTCTTCATCTCCATTTATTTCTGGTTTCATTAGGAACAGAAGCTGATTAAACCAACCCGTGGAGCAAGGCACATCTACATCTCTTACTCTACGAGTACCTCCCACTTCCCTCTAAAAGCTGATGGATCCATTTAAGCAAAGATCGATGTTAACAATGCACAATAGGAGGATGTACAGGTGCCCTGAGCTGCCCGAGAAGGTGATTCCGAGCTGTCATTTGTCTCAGCTCCTCCACCAGCCCTGGAGGCTGATTCTTCTGAAAATGAAGGATCATTCTCACTCCTTCAGAACACAAAACTAAACTTTTCAGTTAGTCTTAATATGTTTTATGTGGCATAAATTTAAGGTTCCTTTTTAAATAGTAAATATAACATATTGTTGTAATTACACAGGACTCAATGGATATACCTTTTTCCTTTTAATTGAATAGTGTTGGTAGAGTTTTTCTGTACAAAATAAACTGAATACATGCCACACACAGATTAATCTGGGGCATATTTCAGCTTTCTGAAACCAAACTAGAGTAAACAGCAATCGCAAACAGCATGCGTACTTGCTGTGCCAATCTCTATGTCCAAATCACCTGGTATTGTTGCCATGTTAAAAAAAAAAGAATTAAAATTACACAATATTATTTTTCATTAAATAATTTGGCAGATTTTCTTAAACCCAGATATCCCAAGTCTTCCACTTCTCTGATGATGTCCTTTCTCTTATAATCCAAATAAAATGGCTGGTCATTCACCACTACTACTCATTGGCCCAAGTCTACTCTGCCCTCCTTGGTGTCCTGGGAGACTGACCTCTGTGGATTTCACTGCCCAGTCTCTTTGCCCCTAGTACCATTTAGTCCAGCCACTGGGCACCCAAGCAGGAGAATAAAGATGGGAAGAAAGAGATCTGAGTGATTATTTTAACAGCCCTGACCACCTAGGTGTCCGTTCTGATCCTGGCTGCACACAGCCACAGGTACCAGCAAGGGGAGGTTCCTCTTCCCTGGCTCTGGCTCTCATCAGCCTCTGGTGACGTGGCTCTCTCTCCTACCTCCCCGTGCCTAGGGGCGCTGATGGCTCTGCTGTTGCTGGTCCCAGGGCCCATCCTCATCTTGGATGTCCTGTAACCCTGCCCACGTGCCTGCTCCAGCACTCCGTTGCCTGCAGGACCCTGCATGATACGGCCCCATCCCACAGCCTGGGACAAGTAGAGTGTTCCCCAGACTTCAGAAGGCACCAGGAGACAAGCAGAATAATGTTCTCTTGCTACACTTGGTCTTATTCCTTCTCCCAGATTAATTCTCAAGCATTCCATTCACCACGGTGCCCCTGCCCAGGTTCATTCTACCACCTACTCGACCCAGGGAACTGTTACCACTTCCCTCACTCTTCCACATCACATAATATGGCAAAATCTCATGGAAGGCTTGAGAAAAATGCAAGGGGACTCCTGTCTCCTGCGGCCAACAGGAAATGTTAAAATTAATCTGAGACATGACTAAATTCCTCAGCCAAGCCTATTCAGACACCCACACCATTGGGCGCTGCTCTCTGGCAGGCTTCTCCAGCCTTCCTAGCTTCCTTCTCCTGCCCCAGAGCCTCTCCTGCCTCCACCAAGCCTTCGCCCCCTCTAACCATGGCCCCTACTACCAAGAGCTCCCCAAGTATCAGTTACTCCATCTCGCAAGGTACTATTGCTCTGTCATTATCTCAATCTTGTCTTTAAAGACCATACCCAAAGGTCTAGTCCAAGGGTTGGCAAATCACAGCCGTGTGGGTCAAATCCACCTGTGTTTATAAAGTTTTGTTGCAACACAGCCACATAGGCTGCTGCGGAGTTGGGTAGTTGGGACAGAGACCTTATGGCCTACAAAGCCTAAAATATTTACTATCTGAACCTTTGCAGAAAAAGTTTGCCAACCTCAAGTCTGGCCTTTCACAGCTAAAAAAAGTCAAGCAGCTATTTTCCTAAATAAAATTTGTAGTCTTAAGATAAATTTTGACATTTTTCAGGATACCAACCAAAATGAATAAGTGGCCATCTTTTAAAGATTATTTTTTTATTACTCATAGATATTCAGTATTAGTGAAGAATATTTTCTATATTCAGACTGTAGCCCTTTCTGAGGGCAGTTTAATCTTGAATATGTACAGAGCTTTTAGGCCATTAATGCCCTTTTTATTAATTTTTCCTAAGGAAATTAGTTAAGTATTGGATTAGGATTTTTACTTACAAGGATGTCAACATGGTTAGTTTGTCATAAGTAAATAGAAAGCAACATATATAGCCAATAACTGTTGCATATCCATTCAAGGAATACTTTGAGGCAATGAGAAATAATGTAAAAAAAAAAACTTTTTTTTTACCAGATAGACTATCTATAGTGTGTTTTCAAGTAAAAAAAATACATGTGAAAATAAAGATTATGTAGTATGGCCCTAGTTTTGTTTAAAAATATGTATATAGGTATACCCATGCACATACATGTATATCTATAAACAAATATAATCTAGAACAACCTATCAATTTTTAAACATGTCTGTCTCTGGGTGGAGAAATAAGAAGTAATTATTTTTCCTTTTTGCTCCCTCTATTTCTTCCCCACCAAAAAATACATTTTACACATTGATAGGCATTTTCTGTTTGATGAGATCTTGAATGGACTTGTTTGCCAGAGTTTTAACTGATGCCTTCTGAAGGACAACTGCTGGCTTCTCTAACTAACCCAAATTCTTGCTCTCCTTTCTCCTCTGCAATCAGGCATTCTCTCGAACAAATTACACTCTGACTCGGTTCAAAAAAAGCTCTGTTGTAGCAACAGTTGACATCCTGTCCCTTCTGCTGAGCGTGAAGATGCTGCATTCTCTGTATTAGATTAGGGAGTAGTCTGGGAATGGGTTTTTGCTCCTCCTTTGTAACTGGCTCTAAAAATACATCTACCCACAGAAATAGAGATGATGGAAGAAAAAAAATTTGGTCCTCATCCTTCCGTGGTCTGGGAATTGTGGTCTGGAAATTCAATACAAACAATCTGTTTTCTGAAGCAGGACTGGTAAAGATGAGAGAGGAAGGGGGTGGTGAGGTGACTTGCTATCTGGGAAAACCAAATTCCTGCATCAGGAGGCCGCAGGACCCCACTCTGGAGAAGCCCAGAGAAGGGGAAACATGTTAGTTCTTGAATTTGCTATGTAATTGCAAGGCGGAAAATGCCAAAGTAAAAATAAATATGACAACTTCTTCCAGGGGCAATGTTGTTAATCGTTCAGTGCCCAGCAAAAGACTAGAATGGCACTAATGATATGTCTTTGTTTCAGTGTGTAGGGCAGTGTTCTGGTTCCATGAAGACTGATACAGTGGAAATAGCCCAGGCTTTGGAGGCAGACAAACTCAAGCATTTAAGTCCCCAGCCATGGTAACTTCACAGCTGTGGGACTTTGTGAGTCAAGTCATTTGCTTCTCACTAGGCCTCAATTTCCTTTTGTAAAAATAATAGAAATATTACTACCAACCTTGAAGTGATTTTGTTCTTGCTAGTTATTATATATGCAATGGGTAGTAAAGTAGCTGGCACCCAAAAAGGAAATAATAAAGGCTAACTATTTTACTAGTTACATAAGCATAAGGAAAAAAATATTATCCTTTCTAATATTGGTTGTTTATAATATAATCTTCTAGTTTGCTTGATTTTTCAAATTCTGCATCTGAAGAATTTGAAGAAATGCAGAGAACAGCCTTCCAGGAATTAGTTAGGAAGTCTGCATCAGATCTGATTTCTAGCTAGTTTTCTCCAACTTTCTAAATTAACTGGGGCAAACCTTCAATAGTCCACTGGTTGCAGGAAGAATTAAAAGAGAAAGGAAATGCATTCTCTTTCTTCGTTATGTGTTTGCAGAATCTGGTTGCAACTGAGGCCAAGTTTTAAATGATTCCTTTCATTGTATGTTAGCACCTGTCCAGACTGCTGACTGAGAAGCCCACTCTTTTTTTTTAAGACTACTTAAATTTATTGATTGTTTTCCATATCTAAGAGTTGGATCAATATACTCTACATAAACCACTACAGCCCCTGTGTGTATCCACTTAGTGCACTTTGTTCTATTTCTCTGGTAGGATCTTGTGGTTGTCCTCTCGTGGTTGACTGTTGAGTGTTTTGGTTATTATGAAAGTCTTGTGAAAATGTGTTGATAAAGGGTTAAAAAGAAGAAAACTGAAATAGACTTAGGGGAAGTTAGGAGCCAAATATCTTTTCTGTCTTTATATTTGCGCTGAAAGCCTAGGGTGTGGCTCAGCAGTGGCAATATTTGGGTTGGCTTGAACATTAGTATGGAAAGCTCTGTGCTGGTCTTGGGATTTCTCTGCTAAGTGCCCATTTGTGAACTTACCTTACTCCTCATGAGTCTAGATTCTGTTTCTTCTTTGGGTAAACAGACTGTCTAGGTCTTTGTATCAAACCCCTTGTGTGGTTCTTTCCAAGTTTCAAAGTTTTCACCTAGTTAATTACTAGTAATCAAGGGATGTGAATAGAAATTTCCACCTTCAGTTTTTCAATTGAATCGACCATATACTGATTATTTTCATAATGAAGAAGTATAAAGAAAGTTCTTTTGGTCTTTCAAGGTCAGCCCTCTCTACTGGACGCAAATGATTTCATTACTTAGGCTAATAATTCTTCTTTCTTTTCAACTTTCATTCTTTCCTCCTTTCTTTTCCTTCCTTCTTTCCTTCCTTTCATCCTTCCCTCCTTCCTTCCCTTCTGTTCATCCTTTCCTTCCTCTTTCCTTCATGAATCCTCCACGTGTACTCCACAAAGTCAGGGAGAGCCCTACCCCTGGATCCTCAATGACAGCAGGTACCTGATGAGCCTCCAAAATACACTGTTGGAATGAATAAACAAGGTCCCTTTGTTAATACAGCCAGCCCTGTGTCATTACTCCTCAGTATTATTACTAGGCAAAGCACTGGTTTTCTATAGTTATTTTTATAAGTATTACTCCACAGTGATAAAGTGACCAATAGAGTGTGTCAGTCGCAGGGCTAACTGCTTGGTTTGGGGCAGGTGAGATGGGCAAGACAAACACGACCTGCCCTTGTTCTCTTGGAGCTCTATTATAATTGAACAGATAATTATACAGGCAATAAAATTGCTAGAGGTTCTAAGGTAGAGAAGTGTCAGGATGTTTCAAGAACATATGTAAGGAGGCCTTATCTCGTGCAAGAAGAAACAGGGAGTAGGACAAGGTCAGGGCAAGGTACCCTGAGTTAGTGACAACTAGGCTGGGACCTGGAGTGGGCGGGAGCTTGTCACAAGGAAACTGAGATGTAGGTGGGGAGACGCATATAGGAAGCCCTGAGTGGAGAAGAGAAACATCTGGGACCGAGGGAAGGGCATGGAAAAGAGGCCGTGAACAAGAGAGAGAGTGTTATGGGATGAAGGTAGGAAAGGGTGGAAATCGAGGAATATTTAGAAGGCGGAATTGGCAGGACTTTATAATAAATTCATGAAAGAGTAGAGACAGTAGAATCAAGGATGAGCTTAGGATTTTGGCCTTAGTAACTAAATGGCTTTATATCTTTAACTTGTTTTTAGAACTGTAATTGACTGTATTAGTCATTTGGGGTAGAGGGTGTTGCAGAAAGAAAGAGGCTGTAAAGGAGTACAAAGCCCTTAGCTTGCCAAGCAAGGTCCTGCATGAGCTGGCTGTGCCTTCTCTCTCCCATCCCTTCCCCAGCACTAGGCTTCAGGCAAAACCTTACAGTTCCTCTAAGACTTCATGCACTTGCTTGCCTTTCGTTTTCTAATCCCCTCTGCATGGAAGGCCCATCTACCATTTTCTACCTAATTAACATTTCAGCTTTTAACAACACTCAAGAGTCACTTTCTCTCTGACACCTCTCAAAATAGGACTGACACCCTCCTTCTTCATTGCCCGCTGCACCCTAACAGCAGCATTGTCAAGATTAAATGCTTAGAGTGGCAAGGAGGCATACGTGCAAAAGAAGGTCACTTGTGTATAAGTGAACATATTTTTGCTGCGAACGGGTGCAGGTGGGAAGCCACGGCTTATGAGAGGCAGACTGCCCTAGGAAGCTACTCGGTTTCAACTAGTTGCTACAGGGGGAATCCGAGCCTAATGTTAACAGATATGAACTACTCCAAAGAAGCTCAAAATCTGAGGGATGTGTGCATGTGAGCATCTGTGAGGGTATGTGTGTGTATTTGTGATCTACAGTTTTTCAATACTGACACAAAAGAATATTTACTTTTAAAACTCTGAGCACACCATTATAAATATTCCAATTTGTAACCTCTGCTTGGTCAGTTTCATCCTCATGGTGTATTTGTTCTCTTGTCTCTCCTAATCATCTTTATTATGTTTATTTATCTCATGTGCTTCCATGTAAGCATCTTCAAGGCAAAGTACAGCGGTATATTCATTCACTACTGCATCCTTTTGCAACATCCCCAAATTTCTGTGTCCCCACGGCTGAGTCCAGTCTCTGACACACAGCAGGAGCTCCACAATATTTTGAATGAATACATTTACATAATTAATCATTCAGTAGAGATTTACTAAGTGTCCGCACTGTGAAATGAGTTGCTGGACTGCTAACTGCCCCCAACACCAGCAGGCTGAAATTCCTCCATTAGTGATTTATTTGTTAATCTCGTCACCACCTCTGCAACTAACACACGAAGTATTTATCATTCATTGATCAAAATCAAAATTGTCTTTTCATATCCACTCTCTCCTAAATCACTGTCCTCAGATGCTGGTCACTGTGCTCTGACTTGTGACTGCTGCCGATACAGTTTGTAAAGTGCTCCCTGACCCTTGGAAGAAAGATGCGGCAGGAAAGGGAATTGATTATAAAATAATTGAATACACTGGGGTGTATCTGGCCTTCTGTTTAAATGGATTTGACTCAGTAAGGGTCACGAATGCTCATTTGTTCAGAGAGGAAGGATGCTGAGACATAAGAATGAGAAGCGGATGGGACATTTCCATCTGTCATGAGGTGTCAGGCAGAAAATGAAGGGCCAGCTTCCATTTTATAAGCAGAACCAGCTTTATACATACAGAAGGAACCATGACTTAAGAATGTGGGAACGCTCCTAGCAAATTAAACAAATCTCTGCCCCCTTCCTTGAACTGCCCTTTAACCCCATACACTACAATTCAAACGCTGAAAACTCACAGAATCAGCCTGTTGCTTAAATATCGTGGCACTGTTTTCTAAGAGAGAATTCACATTATCTAAGGGATTCCACCTAACAACTGATGGATTATCACCCACTGTCAGCTTTAGACAACAAAGGGGTGAGGGACAGAGTCACAGAATGGAGGTCCGACGGAGGGGCAACGAAGTGAGACTCAATATAGAAGCAACAGGCCGGTGAGGACACTAAGTTATCTCAGGGTAGGAAACGGGGGTGAGACAATGTGAAACGACAAACTCAGAATTTCGATGAAATCTGATAGGCTCTGGCTGTACTGCCCATGTTAAGGTGACACCTAGAAAACTATGCAAGGATATTAGTCACCAGTGGAGCAATTTCAGACATGACAACTGGGAAGAGGAGTTAATCTGGGACAGGAGGGTTTTATGTAGCCCCTTCTATGTGTTTATTCCCACTTCTTTTTTATACAGCCCCTTCAAATATCCATGCAGATTAAATCATAAAAGCTAGATTTCATGTCTGAGAAGTCTCTCCCCATAATTGTGTCTCTACCTGCAGTGGTGGTAATATTGTTATTGGCACTGGAAGAAAATGTCTGGTCATACAGTCAGCCCCAGTTTTTCTTTTCCCCTTATGCATTTGGCTCATGATTAAAGTTTTCTTCCTTTGGGAGCCAATGAACTACTTTATAAAAAAGATGAAAATTCTCAACCCAAGCAGCTCCAACAGTTATGAGTTACATCATCTTGAGCTACCTACTTAAACTCTATAAGTTTCCATTTCTTTTTCTGTAACATGGGGATAAGAACAGTATGAGGATTAAAAGCTAAATACCTTGTAAGGGTTAAGTTCAGTGTCCACACACAATGGGTGCTCAGTAAATGAGCCATTATGATCAGGTAGCTTCTCCTACCATGCCCATTTGTTCTAGCTTAAAGCAGTTAAACACAATTGGTGCAATTGAGTATACAGCTCACCAAGCCATGCCAACTGTTTCAGGGAATCTTGGCATGATAACCTGCTACTCATTGTTGTTGATGGTCTTGTTTTATTCTTGCCTGTAAACCTCTCCAAAACACTGTCTCATGTATTTGTCTCATTAAAAATGGCATACATACAGAGAAAAGAAAAACATCAGATTTAAAGAGATAATCAACAAAAGCCAAGCTTAATAAGAAGGGCAGGTTCATTAGACAAAAAGGTAGTGAAAAATCCAATCTGATCTCAGGTCAGACAGCTTGGCAAAGTTGAAGTTCCCATAAACACTGGCATTAGAAAAAAATATATATACACACACACACATATATGTATATGTATATATTACACATAATTTTAAATAAATATTGAATACATGTCATTTAAAAATCTCATCTCTGAGATGGTAGAAAGTGGTAACAAGTGGTTGAGCTAGAATTCAAATTCCAGTTAACCCAATTCCAAGGCCCATGTTCTTGAGAGCAATGGTTTATTTTCTCTGTGAGTAGTCATCTTTCAGAGATACTGTCAAAGGCATCCCTGAATTAAGTGGTATTCTGGACTAGATGACCTTCCACCTCCCTGTCCTCCAAATCATTGATTCTAGGATCCTGAATGAGCTTTTCTAACATAGTCAATTCTCTACCCTACACACACCCAACATCATTTCCTATTTAATTACTTTGCTCTAGTTTCCAGCATAATACTTAACATATCTAGCGTTAAAGCATCAAGGTATCTATTTATGTGCTTGTTTTCTGTTTCACTAGGATGTAAATTCCATGAGGCCAAGAACTTGTTGTTCACATCTGGATCCCTAAAGCCTGGAAAAGAAAAATAATAATATGATAGAACAAATATTAATTTATTCAATGGATGGACAGATGGATGTGGATGGATGGATGGATGCACAGAGTGGTAAAGATGGATTTAGTTTGGTGCAAGACACCCACTTAGGTAAAGATGTAGGAAAATTTCAGGGTGCATCTTCACAGGGCAGGCTTTGGGGACTGTCAATTGACCTTTTCTGAAAAGGTAGAAGGTGAGTAGGAAAATAAAGAGAGTTGAAACTGGATAAGTAAGCTAGAGTCAAAATTTGGAGAGCCACAGATGCCAAAACATTTAGCCAGAGTAGTAACTCGTCAACTGAGTTGAACAAGCTGAGCTGGCACGCCCAGGAAAGCCCAGAGAAGAGCCATCTCTACGTGCAGGGTCTCTACTAGCTGACTCAGATGGAATTCAAGTTCTGTCCAATTCCCTAGCTTGGGATAATGGGCCTTTCATGTCTCTCAAGACAACTGGCTTAAGACCTGAAGTAGGAAACAAGAGAAAATCAGCTGCTATCCTCCCACACCTAAGCTCTGAGACTGGATTAGAAGCCCTGCGGGGGAGAGAAACTGAGTCTCAGAGTCCAATTCTTGCCTGCCTGTGCAGTCAGGTCACATCTTCAGATCGTCTTATCTAGGATCAGAGGAATCTCATCTTTTTCTCCATGGGCATAGGACTCTAACGACATGTCCCTTTCCTGTGGCATGTCAGGAACTGAGATAATACTAATGAAGACAATACCACAGCTATGGTGTGAGTGCCAATTCATATGCCAGGCTGAGCTGGAGACAAGGTGCTGGGTATTGGTCTGTAATCCTTACAACAACATTGCAAAAGGTCAATTTCTTAAGGTCCCCCGTTTACTCAGCAGGAGAGGTGGAATCAAAACAGATCTATCAGGTTCCCAAACCTGTTTTCCACCGAGAGGACTGCATTCCTACAAGATAGATCCTGGGTAACAGATCCGGAGCCACCAAGGCCAGTGAGCAATGAATGATTAAGGGGAATGCTGGGGACTCAGCAGAGTGAGGTGGAAGGACAGGGATTAAGGAGGCTAACGAAAAAGAGGAAGCAGGGAGAGTCTAAGAGGGCCCTCTGACAGTTGCAAGGGAGGGTGCAGGTAACCCAGCAGCAGGAGACCTCGGCCAGGAGATGGTCATAATAGGCCACGGGGCCCATCACAGCAGCTGTACTTAAGTATCTGAAAGGTCAGCAAAGAAGAAAGAGCTGATTCATTTTATGTTTCAAAAGAAGGCAAAATTAGTAAGTACAAGCATTCAGTATTCACTCATGAAAGCATTCCCACTCACCAAAGATGTCCCTTATGACCATCCCTAGTTTCCCAGGCCTAACACTCTTCCCTTCTTCTGTGGAAAACTTTCCTCAACTGTAACCATAACATGGGGGTGGCCTTCCTGTCCAGACCACATAGGTATAGACACCAGATGAAAGGGGAGCTAACCAGATCTCTCCCTCACCCAGGGAACGTGGGAAACACAAAGAACACATACCAAACCCTTTCTCACTGTGAGGCAGGGATATGTGAGCTTGGGAAGTTACTGGTGGCCATGTTTTCCGTTAACTGGAGAAAGCCAACCTGAAAGAATGAAGGAGAAGAACAGAGAAAATCAGAGATGAGAGGAAAGTAAGGAAGACAGGGAGAGAGGAGAAAAGGAAATCGATTGATTTCCAGTGTTCAAACCTACTTTCTACTCATCCCTGAAACCTGTGCTTACTAACTTTTGTCAAGAGCTAAAAACTGTTGATTTTTTTTTCTTAAACTGGTTTGGCTTGGATTCTGCCATTGTGAACACACGATCCCTAACACAGTCATTAGCAAGGTCTAACATACGTGGATTCAGGCGAGGGCCTAAGTGCCCCACCTCCAGACATATTTAAGGAGGGCCTGGATGATGATAATGAGACACAGGTTTTTAGTAAGGTAATCTTCATGTGACCTGGAGGTCCCTGTCATGTCACGTCATATGATTGCTGCAAGACTGTCAAGAACATGCTCTTTATTTGTGCCTCAGTCACTTCTGCATGGGTCATTTGCTTCGTTATTTCTCCAGTTCCATTAACATGCAATGTATTTACAGATAACCCACTTGTAAGACCTCCTGGGGAGATTTCACAATCACTCCGATAAAGAATATAAGAAGGTTAAGAATTACCTTTGTTTCCATGCCAAACCACAGCACAGAATGCAATCAGGGTTGCAGTTTGAGGACATGGTCAGAAAGACTCAAAGCTGCTTCTCAATCATAACCACCACCTCTTATATATGATGGTCTGTCTCCAAAGAGGACTCCATGGGCTGGTGTAGCCACTCCACTCTCCTAAAGACACTGGACCTCAGGGAAGTTGTCCCTAAGGAGTAGGGAAAACCAGATTGTATACCTACTTGTTGCCTGCATCCACCTTATTATGTAAGTCTCAGCATCAACCCCCTTAAGGAAGTGGTCCTGATGTCTTACAGCTGAGAGAGCTTACAACAGGCTGTGGCCAAGAGTTCTAAAGTACCTATTCTCTATGGAGATCATACCAGAACACTGTGTATTACAGGATACACACGAGCTCCACACACAGTTTGTTGTTTAGCTTCCTTTCCACATGACATCCAAAGCAGGCTTCAGAGGTCAGACTGAGTGGCAAACACTAGCAACAAAGCTAAGACCAATCCAGCAATATTCAAGCATTTCTACCTGTTATTTTATAAATGTGTAGGAAACTCCTCCTGGTCACTGGTCATTACTTTCTGAGATAGGTTGGTGGTCTTCTCGGAATATTTTTTTGATAAGTGAGCCCACTCCCTCCCCAGAGCGGCATACTCCTTGGTAACTTCTAACTGAAAATCACACTGAACACAGTTGTGCATATTTGAAAGTGGCACTGCAGTACTGAGGTGGCCATGGCCGTCACCGGGTGAATGTAACTGACAATGATCATTACTGAGTCAGAAAGCACAGCGCACCAATGTCCTCCTGACATTGGCACCAAGATCCAGCCCTTGGCCCATCAGCCAGTACTTCCTGTTCTACCAAACAGGCTGCCTTCCAAGTACTCTCTTTTGTCTGAGACTAACTCCAATGTCTTCCATTCTGAACCAGCCCAGTAAATGCTTATTTGGCTGACCCGCCAAAATCCCGCAGAGGCCCGCACAGGAGCTTTCCTGGGAGGCAGGCCTCTGTCTTCACTCATCTCTGAATGCAATGATCCTCTCAAACTTCGTAGTTCAATAACCATGGATTTTCCACTCAAGCACAGTGTCAAAGGATTTTGACTTAACCAAGACCTGGGTCCAGAGTGTGCTAACCCAGGGGTCAGCAAACTTCTTCTGTAAAAGGTCACATGGTAAACATGTCAGGTGTTTCTGCCCATACTGTCTCAGTCACAACTACGTGATTCTGCCACAGGCAATAGGTAAACAAAGAGTGATTATGTTCCAACAGAATTTTATTTCTGAATAATGAAATTTGAATTTGATATGATTTTCACGTCACAAAATACTATTCTTTTTTTTATTCTTTTCAACCATTTAATAATACAATAACCGTTGAACTTCAGTTTCTCATTTGACACGTTGTCACTCCCATCCTCACAACAGAAAGCTGAAAAACTGAGAATCAACAACTCGTCTTAGGTCCACTAGAGAATTGAGGTCACAGAGCAAATCAACACCCCCAAAACTGATGAGACACGCAGACAGAGAACCACATCTTTCCTGGAGCAGAAACCCTGTTGGAGTCAGCACTGGGCAGGAATACTGGAAGGGTGACTGGCTAATTATCTTTTAATTACTAGCTACTGGATTCTGGGCTTGGCCTGGCTTGAGAGACTACGGATTCCTGGGGGACTGGCCTTGAGCGGGCCTCCTCACTTTCCTGAGTTTTATCTCCAGTAGCCCCATCAGGTTTCACTATGAAGACTGGAGGAAAATCCTCTCATGCTCCAGCAGGGGAAGGAAACATAACCATTTTTAAATATACCCAGACTGTTCAAGACCTGCCCTCAAGAGAAGCTGTATCACCAGAGCCTAAGCTGCTGAGGTTTCATCAGAGCCTAACTGATCTGGGGGAAGGGAAATATCCAACTTCAGCCCCTTCTAGACTTCCTGTCTCACCTAAGGGGTGAAAAAAAACTCTGAGAAGCACTTGTGAAGAACTCTACATAGTCAAATTTATTAATCTTACATTCATTTTCCGATAGAAAAAAATCATAAAGTCAAAGGACAAACAGAAAACACATTTGCAACTAATGGGAAGCTAATTTCCTTAAACTATAAAGAATACCTACAAAGTTAATTAACTCAACAGAAACATGGGCAAAGAATATAAACAGCAAAGAGAGTTAAAAGCTCTTAAATCTACAATGATAGAGACCCACTAAGGACAGAGACCTAATCTCTGGGTGACAGAGTACTTCCACTCCCCTCATATCATAACACCACCTCATTAGGGCTCTTCTATCATAATAGGGGATTACAGCTGAAAAGAATCATGAGTCTCAGATTCTATTTACAAAGGAGTCTTTAGGGAAACCTAAGACAACAGGGAAGGCAAAAACAAGGACATCAGCAGAAACTTCACCTCTTAAAATTCACAGGTACAGCAAGCAATAAACACAGCCTAACTCCTCGGCAGTTAAACAAGAAAAGAGTTGGTATACCAGAATCGGCCAACAGGCCATGGTGAACCAACCCGGGTGCCAAATTCTAAATTGGTTTCAACACCCTTACAGCCACCACACTGCCTCCCGGCTGCTCCAGACATCCCACACATCTCTATATTAGCAAATAGGAATCTCAGGCCCACATGGGAAAGTTGGCCTAGACTCTACCCACAAGGGAGAATGATAGTTGGCCTGTAGGCTTACCCAACCCTAGTTTACTTATTTCTAATCATATTTTATTGTTTGTTAAGAGCACACAAAATTTAAAAAGAGAGAACACTTTGAACACATTCCACAACCCAAACCTGTCAAGTATTGTTAACTGAAGAGATCTCTTCTAGATTTCATCTGTATAGCCATGAACATGAGGTAAACATAGCCAGAGTTGGCATTTTTTAGTAATCAGTACCCACACATTCTTCTATGCAGCTCTACAATCTTTAAAATCATAGTTTTGAGTGGGCATAGGACATTCGGTGGAACAAAGACTTTCAGTAGATGTGTTTCTTTTTATCCAGATCATAACTCAAACTATGATGTAGGATTCACATCAAGGCTGGATTCCAGCTATCCATCTTGCAATGGCCTGACTGCGTCTCCCCACAAAATTCATTTGTTGAACTTCTAATGCCCAAGGTCATAATTATAGGAGGTTGGGCCTTTGGGAGGTGCTTAGGTCATGAGGGTGGAGCCCTCGGGAATGGGATTAGTGCCTTATAAAAGAAACCTCAAAGAGCTCTCTTGTCCTCTCACTATGTGAGGATAAAATGAGAAGTCTGCAAACCCAGAAGAGGGCCGCGTCTGATCACACCGGCACCCGCCTTCCAGCCTCTAGAGCTGTGAGAAATAAATGTCTGGTGTTTATAGGGTACCCAGTCTATGGTATTTTGTTATAGTGGCTGGAACAGACTAAGATGCATGTCCTTCAGCTTATGGATTGCTGGTTCCTAAAAACAATAAAACATCTGGAAAAGAACCCAAGTGATTCTTCACACAAATATCTCTGATATATTTTCAAGAACAACCTGTTTTTCTCAACTTCTCAGAAGTTTTCATCTTTCAGTGGGACCATATCCATGTTTAGAAGCTACCACAAGTGTGGATTCCTGAGAGCTGAATTTGATTACACATTATGCCCTGAGTTGACTTTAAGGACTGATTATAGTGAATTTCAAGAGTCACACAAAAAAGCACTACCAGCACCAGCTGGCACGGGGCATGAGACACACCAGCATTTTTATAAATGTCCTCCCTGTCACTGCAGTTCTATTCACTGACCCAAGGCCCTGCTGTTTTCAACCATCTGCAGGTCTAGCAAACAGCGCTAACAAGTGTGGTGGTTCTGCAAAGCAGGCAAAATGTTTACCAGGATGAGACCAGCCAGGAAACCCATTTCCTTTATCCCCTAATCAGGATGAAAAGAGGGACGGGGCTCGTGAAAGGCCGTGCATTAGGACATGATCCCCGGGCTGTCATCTCTTGTTACCTGCCATGAAAGGAGGGGATTGTCTGGGTTTGGAGAGGGGAAGGACAGCTTCGACTTGATGATCCAATCCAGCTGCTATTCATACACTGGCTTGTTGCCAACCTAAGTTACTCTGCCATATGTGCCATTCATTCTCTGGTTTACATTATAATGTACAGTGCTTTGGGCCTTATTGATCAAATAGTGGACTTTATTAGTATTTTGTACCCATACATCTGTACAAACTAAGCCTGTGAACAAGGTCCTTGTTTAATGTTCTTTTTTTGTGCCCCAGTATCCAATACAGTGTTTAAGTATACAGTGGGCATCCAGTAAGTGCCTGCTGAATTGGGAAAATCCTAAGCAATGGAATTTAACCTAAGCAGAATAATAGTAAAAACAAATGATATTTATTATGCATTTTATCTTTCAAGAGTGCCTGACGACAATCCCTTGTAGTAGGCAGTATTAATATCCCCATTTTATAGGTGTGGAGACTGAGGTGCAGAGGTACACACCCAGGCACACAGCGGGGACTAAAATAGCCCCTCTGACACTGAAGCCAGTCTCTTACCTACACTGAACTATCTCAGAAACTTCTATATCTAGTACAATGACTGTGAGCTCACAAAAATCAAAAAGTTTCTTTTGATATTCAGACATTATGAGTCCTACATATCTCATTACTCTATGTACTTATATTCCAAGAACTGCTTGGTAATGATGTCCATTGTAAAATGCAGAGCTGGTTTTGAAAAGCAGACAGAGGGCTACAGAAAAAAAGAATGCAGATTTCCTGGAATACTCAGAAAAATGATTAGCTTACTAGGCCACAAAGAAAACTTCAACAAGAAGTCAATTCCATTGTTGGACTAATCTTTGAAATGTTCTTTCTTCCTGGGGAGCTGACACCCCGATTTCAGCTCCTGGTAACTCGTAGTTACACTGGTCTTTGTTCTAACACAAATGACCTACTCCTTTACAACAATCTTCTGGCTGATCTCCCTTTACTTGTTTTAGACACCAAACAGCAAGGTATTAATGGTAAAACTTGTTCTTAGTATATAAGATCTATAGGGCATTTTTAAACAATGCAACTTCAACAAAATGAAATAAATTACAGATGAATCAAGATAGAAACTTAAATAATGGAATCATAAAATATTAGAAGAAAAATGACCTTTAGAATGATCTTAAAATGAAGTAGCCCTTTCCACATGACATAAAATACCATTTCAAAAATATTAATGAACTTAACTATACAAAAACTCTAAAAAATTTCTAAATGAAATTCACAGTCAAACGAAGTCAAAAGACAAATGGGAAACATACTTGGAACTAATATGAGACTAATTCTCTTAAACTATAAAGAACATTTACAAGACTTAATCAACCCAACAAAAAATGGATGAAGAATATGAACAGGCAAATATATCAAAAGGCTCTTTAATCTAAAATCTGATATTCAACCTCACTCAAAATAAGTGAAATACAAATCATAGCTACAAGGTTGTTTTTTTCACCAATTAGATAAGCAAAGACCAAAAAGCTTGATAACACAATGTAACGGGCAAGGGTACAAGGAGAAGCACCCTCTCAATACACTGCTGTGGAATGCAGACTCACAATACCTACAGAGACTAATTTGGGAATGTTCTCAAAGTCTTTGATTACAAAAACCTTTGACTCAGGATAAATTCTAATTCTTGGAATACTTTTACAATATGTCACAGGACATACCTCAAAGAATATGTATTACAGTCATGTTTATGATAGCAGAATAATGGAAACTACGCAACATCCTATTGAAGGTGGGGTTAAGTAAATTATGGTACACAGAATCTCATCGAGAGAATAAATAATGATACATCTATGCAGTAATATACAAGGCAGCTGTTAAAGAGAGTAAGGCAGCTTCTTGAGTATGACTTGGAAAGATATTCAAGAAACACAGATTAGTGAAATAATGTGTAGGGTTGGGTGTCTGGTATGGCCTCATTTGTTTAAGAAAAGTAACCCGGAATATGTACCCATATGTGTAAGAAAATGCAGAAACTACATCCAGAAATCTTTGTAAAATCCTAACAGTCACTAGCAGTAGTGTTTGCTTCTTGGGAAGGAGCTCAGTGACTGGAAGCCAAAGGTGGGAGAGAAATGATTTTTCAGTTGTACCTGTTGAATTTTTACATGTTTTATACAGTTGAGTTAATATTTATCCTTCAGTAATCCCTAGCGACCCTTCACTGCCCTAAAACCTCTAAACTCAGAGAATGTGCATCAAGTTGAACCCACACAAAAAGCACCTTGGTCGCTTCTGACCCTCACCCCAGGCCCTGCCCACTTGGAATAAACCTACCAGGAGGCAAACCAATGCATTTGTAAGTATAGAGTTTCATATGTGATGCATGAAGTTCCCATCCAAGAAAACCAATAACCCTTTTGATGGATAGTTTGTTGCCTCCCAGTATCAATTCTCCCTTTCTTCACTAACACTAAAACCTGTATTTGATTTAGGGGGGCCAGGTACCCAACTAAAAAACACACATTCCTTGCCTTCCTTGTAGGAAATGGTGGCTAGGATGAGATATAAACAGAATTTGTGAGTGGGGATTCCAGGAGCGCTTTCAAAGACAGGTAACTTTGGGGTGGAAAAGTATCTTTTACTGTTCCCTTCCCCATCCTCTGACTAGGATTGTGGATATAATGGCTAGAATTTCAGCAGCCATTCTGTACGGAAGGAAAGTGCTAAGGTTGGTGGGACTAGAGGACAGGAGTCTTTCATGGAGTTACCCCTGGACCGCCTACGTCTGCGCTTTACGTAAGAAAATAAACCCCTGGTTTTTTAAAGCTACGATAGTCAGATCTCTGTTACCAAGCAAATAGAGTTTAAGTGATGCATTTCTTTTAAAATTATTCAGTATGCAGCAGACATCTGACTTCTGCTTTAGTAAGGCTTTATACTGGCACTGGGGGACTGTGAAAATGACAAGGACGTGGTGCTTGGCCCAGGATATTTACTGACCAAGAGCTCTGCAACTACTGGGAACAGGCTCCTCCTCCCACCTCCCTCTTTCCTTCCTTCCTTTCTGCCCTTCATCATTGAAAGTTAAAGGACCTGCTAAGAGGGAAGGACCAGTATTTTACCTGCACTCATATGATCCTCTCAACCATGAGGTTATCGTCATTTTTTGCAGATGATGAAAATGGGGATAAACAATTGACCCAATATAATACATAGCAGATCCACAATGCAAATCCAGGTGTGACTGATTACAAAATCCAAGCTCTTACCACCAATTTATCTATGTATTTCTAACAGTTTCTGCTCAATACATTTATAGCAAAGCTTTTTGGCACAGAAGTTTCTAATCTATTTTCACCACTGATGACATCATTTAGCAATGTGAAATCACCACCCTCTCTTGTGTATAATACTTTTTGATTAATACTATTTTTCTCTTACTTTCATCCACTTATTATCTTTTTTACTATTAAATCATTTAACACATATTGAGCATCAACCATATACTAACTATACACTGGCAATACCAAAGTAAGGCATAAAGTTTGTCTCTAAGGTAATTAGAGCAGTTATTAATTAATAAAATACTGCATAATGCAACAATGGGCTAGATTATGTTTATTCACTGGGTAATGAATGCAAATGATGTCACACTGCTTTTTCATCCACTTTGAAATATCTCATGTTTCAATAGAAGAATTTAACCCTACGCATTTGCCATAAGGCCTACACTTTGGGGTGCATTGCTGTTTTTTTGTTTCCTTGCTTTTTCTTTCCAACTACTTTTTTTTCTGTATAGGCTGTTTTTTATCTTGTGTCCATTTAGAAGTCAGACAACCTATTGCTAAGTGTATGAACAGTCATCACAGTGTTTCTTCACAAATACAAAAATGTCTCATTTATCTAATCAAAACTAATAAATAAACAAGAAAGTATTTGAGGATGTTTTATAGATTACCAGAAATATACTTCTGGTATACGTCTTTCAGCCCCACTCTCCTCTATTACCCAGCATTTATTAATTTATCTGGGTTTCCAAACCTAGTCATTACTGTGTGTGTGTGTGTGTGTGTGTGTGTGTGTGTGTGTGTGTGTGTGTGTGTTATTCCTTTTTAAGAACGTTTTTTGTTCTTTGTATTCTAGTTTGTTTCCATAGTTACAGCAATTATTAGCATCGGTTCTTATGCTGGCCGTTAGCATTTTTATTCACCTGACCTTAAAGTTCAGGCAAAGCTGAATGATGACTCTCTGGAGATTCCTGTGGTGGGTGGGAAGCTGGAACAAGCTGCTTCTAAAATCCCTTCCCACTCTAGGGTACTTTATAGCTGCACACAATGCATATAAATTGTTCATAGGCACACCATGCCTTTCTAGTCCGTAACACAAAGAGTTTGCATATTTAGATGTATTACTTGGTTTGCTTATACACTCTTTAGACCTTGAAAATGTTCACAATAACAACAAAAGGTCGTAGAAGGATCTAGTGGTAAAGATGCTTGGAACACAGGCTCTACAATGGGACTATGTTGCTTCAAATCTGGGCTCTGTCACTTATTCCTGTGTGACCTTGGGCTAAATACTGATCATCTCTGTGCCTCAACCTTCTCATCTGCGAAATAGGGAAGAGCTCCACAGAGCGTTGTTCTGAGCCTTCAATTTGATAAAACATATACAGCCCTTCCAGGATGTCTCAATAAAATGTTTCTTCCATTTGTAGGGTTTTAGCCGGATCTGTTGTTTCTTGAGCGTGGTGGTGTTACCAATACAGCGGTAACTGCAGTTTGTGCCTTTCTGCACTTTCCGACACTAACCACTCCGGCTCCCTATAAGCGTTAAGTGAGGACTGTGAGGGATGCGAGGAGAAATCACTTCTCTACTTCTCCCCAGAGTCCTGCTGGGATCACTCAGGGAAGATGGTCCTACCCCAGCCAAGCAGTGGTACCTTCCCAGGGTGTCCATCATTTAAGTGCAATTGCATTCAATTGGTTTGTTGATCTTCCCAAGAGCCAAAAAGGCACTTTGATGTTCTAAGTGCTAAGATAGAAATAAGAGCAGTTGTTCCTGCCTGGGAAATCTGCCACAGAAAAGAGCAGCAAAGCCCAGCACAATTCACCTGGGACCAAGACTACCTAACCTGTACATGTTTGCACCACAGTCCCCCATGGACACACTGTCCTCATGCTGCTCAAGTTCCAGAGAAACAGCCCTTGGCCATGTGTGGGTACCCTAAAGCCAGGAGGGGCTGATACATGGCAGCTGCTGCTTTCTGCGTCACTCTTGCATTGAGAGGAGGGGTCAATTTCTCTCCCTCATTAATCTGGGTGGGCTCGGGAGCTGCTTTGATCTATAGACTGTATGGCAGAAGTGAGGTGGTGTGCCAGTTTCTGGGCCCAGACCTAAGAGACTGGCAGCTTCCACTTATGGTCCTTTGGGAAACTCGCTCTGGGGGACACCAGCAGCCAGCTAAGAAGTCCGACTCTGAGCCCACCACGCCATGAGGAAGCATAAGCTAGCCGCACAGGGAGTCTGCCAAGGGAGAGCTGCTAGAGGAATCCTCAGATGACCCAGCCATCTCTGCCTCAGTTGCAGACATGGTTAAAGCCTTCAGATGCCTTATAATTTGACTGCAATTGTAAGGAAGCACCCAAAAGAGAACGTCTCAGCTGAGTACCTCAACCACCTGAATTGTTAGAGATAATATTTTTGTTTTAAATTACGAAGTGTTGGATGGTAACCAGCACATTTAAAATGCCCGACCGAATGCTCAGTCTATTCCTAACATGGGGTGCCTTTATCATTAGTGATGCATGCAAACTCGCCTGGCAAACCCGCTGCAGGGAAGGTCTAGAGCCCAGGCAGGCCTGCACTCCTCGTACAGTGCTCTCTTCCTACATGTAGTTGTTGGCCCTCCAGTCAGTGTTCTGCTGCTTATAATCAGCTGCTGTATTTTGCAGCAAACATTCCTATGCACCCTAGCTGTGTTTTCGATCACAAAAGGCATCTCTTCCTACCAGTTTATATCTATAACCATTTCAACATCTGACCCTATAGGAACCATCTTGGGATGCCTTCTATTAAACCTACATTGCCAGGTGGCTTTTCCTCCCAACAAACACTGATCCTGGTTTCACACAAAGGGACAAGAAAAAAAACCACTACCATTCATTCTGCAGAAAGTGAGCTCAGCACAGATCCTTTCCTTAGCCTCCCTCACCTCACCCCCTAACTTTCATCGCTGCCATCGTGATATGTGCTGTGCCTAATCATAAGGCATTTCTTTGCCTGATTTCAAGTGTTTCTTGAAAAAACTGGACCTTCAAACAACTTAACCTTCAATATTAAAAGGGAGAATATAAATCCTGTGTGCAAAATGTACCTCTTAAAATACAGACTCTTAACCATAGAATCATCTAATGGACTGTGCTTATTTTCTTAAGAAGTTTATTGCTGGTTCCAATCTTTACCTACGTTTCAGTTTATCTGGGAGAGAGAAAAGACAAGTAGAGGTAGGGAAGAGCAATGACCTTGGAATTCAAACAGCAAGAGTCACTTTGGGTTGTCTGTTTCCAGACTGTTCCCTCAATGGAAAGGTGAGTAAAGTCATTATGTGGGGAGGGTGGGCCGACCAGACTGGCTTCAGTGCCCCTGCATTTGTGGCTGGAATAGAATGGAACCAGCAGCCCCATAGCCCCAGGAGAGGAAACTGCTCTGTCCCAGAGGGAGGTTAACAAGGTTTTGGGAAAAGAGCAAGGTCCAGGAATCCATTCAAAAATTAGAATCTGGAGAATGAGATAAAAGAAGATCAGATTTATGGAAAGGAAGGAAACATGGGTGGTATTCTCCTTCAGTCTCCATTATTTGTGTTATCGGAAGAGTGGAAAAACAATTATTCTATACAAAAAAGCACCTGAAAAAAACTGTTTCTGTATAAAAATAAAGAAAAGGACAGATTTAGGGGAAAATATGTAAGTATGTTCTATTCTATTAGATCACATGAGTTTAAATTTCTTTGCTAAGAAGTGAATATGACTAAGATTATTTAAATGCAAGTGGCATATGCTTACATTTCTTTCTAGCAGTCAAGCAGTTTGGACTTGAGAAGCCTTTAATTGGTTTCTGTCTTCTTCCCAGTCACGAATCTTTTTCAACTCGGGGGCCTAACTTGAAAACAATGGAAAAACATGCTTCAAACAAAATAAAACCATGCCTGCTTTTCTTTGAAATTTAGCCCCAAACACCAGTGCTTTAATCAAGCTCCCAGAGTACCTTTAAAACAGAATTTGGCACTATTAACAGAGATCTTCCAAAATATGTTGTTCTCTGGAGTTCTATTGGGAACAGTGTTACAATACATGTTATATTTCTGTTCTGTCAAGAATCTTCTGGATTGCCTCCCAGATACGAGGTTAAGGAAATGGTTTTTTTTTTAAATATACAGTATAACAAAGGAGGCTGATAAATGTCTCCTAGCGTCCAATACCACTGGAGTCAAGTAAGTTGAGACAAGAAGGGTGGGGATACCCAAATGTGTGTGTGGCTGACACAAGCACGACAGAGGAGAGAAGGGGACTTAAGCTGAGAGACTCAGGGTCCAGAGCAGGAATGGAAGTTCTCCAGGTTACAGCAGCCATCAACAACATTCACTCAAAGCTGGAGGGGTCCTTGGACGGAGTGGGAAGAGAAGAAGAGAAGGGGATGGGGACAAAAGAAGGTGCTGGAAGAAGCAGCCTGACAGGTAACACCTTTCATTAACAGCACCCCAACAAGGTGCCACAGTGGTGCCACACGAACACCGCTCACAAACCAGGGAAGAAGGCAGTCCCTGAGATTTTCAAGTCTATGGTCCCACAGAGGATCCACAATAATAATAGATTCTTTAAAAACCAATAAAGCAACAAGAACCAAGATCTAAAGGAAAGATCTGAATGGACTTGGGGTAATGTGGGGGAAAGCTGCTTGGAGGAGCCTATTTTGAATGGACCTTAAAGGGCAATTGACTTGGCTGAGAATGGGCTCACGTCCTGGAAGAAGCCCAGATTTAACTGTAGCACAGAAGCAGGACTTGAGGTGAAATGCTTCTGGCTTTATCTATTCTGAATGCTTATTCTGAGTTTCATGGTAGTAGCTGAGGGTACACAGTCTGGTCCCTTTAGGAATCCTCAAGTTAACAGGGAAAGAGCCATGTAAACAAATAATGACCATCCAGTACAGCAAGTGCAGGAAAAAAACCTATGTCTATCACATGATTACTTCATGTTAAGTACAGTCATTTTAGGTTCATATCATTTAATATTCCCAAGCACCCTGTGAAGTAAGGACTATACAGCTGAGGACACTAAAAGGAGAGGAATTTGTTTAAGCAAATGTTCAAGGTCACTGATATAAGTAAGTGGGTGGGGCTGGGTCTTAAAGCCACATGTTCTCTGGATTCTTTTAACCACTGTACTACAGTTCTCTACAATTTGCTGTGGGAAGGAAACTAATGTTTATTGGAAGCAGTGCTATTTCGTTTAATCCTATCAATGCCCCTATGAAGTTGGCACTGTGTCTACGGGATGGATGAGATGACTAAGGTTCGGTTTGCAGCTGGTTCTCAGCATCTGTTTGGTCTGATTCTGAAGTCCACGCTCGACCTAGTAAGCCATACTCCAGGCAAAAGGATGGAGTCACCAACTCACTGGGAGGCCTTGGGAGACCTGATACAAGGGGAGAGAGCTGAGTTGAATCTGAAATAAAGAGCAGGATATGAGCAGCTATAAAAGAATATTCCCGGTGGTGATACCAAGAGGAGCAAAGATATGGAGGAATTTAGAGCACGTCCCCTGAAGGCGCGGTCAGACATCCAATGTGGCTCCTGAAAGGGTTACACAGTGTGGCTCCGGAAAGGCTGCCTTGGGAAGAAGGTGCAGCCCGGAGGTGCAGGCCCCAGAGGCTATCCCTTGTTTAAAGGAATGGATGTGATGCTCTATGTCTGGGGAAATCCTTGGAGCTTTTCAAGGAGGATGGTAGAGTCTGATTTGCATTTTGGAAAGATCTCCCTGGAAGAGGAGCAGTAATTGGATTCACAGACATTTATTAAGAGGAATTGACAGAACCTGTGACTGAGAGACAGGAGAAGAGGACAAATTCAAGGTATCTAGCCTGGGAGCTTGATGGCAGATTATAAAAACTGTAGAGAAAGAGGTTTCTAGGGAAGATGGAACATTCAGTCTTGGCATGTAGAGTTTGAAAAGCTTTTGGCATGTTGAGTGGTGTGGTCCACGAGGCAGCTCAGAGATACTTCTGGAACTCCAGGGAAAACACGGAGTTAAACTTTTGTCATATTGCACTTGCCTAACACCCGAAAGGGAAAAAAAATAGTAAGAACAAGGTCAGCAGGGAAATAGCTACTCTGGCCTAGTTTGGCTTCTGTGTGTTTGCTTGCTTGTTTTTGCGGGGTTTTCCCCCTCTTCCTCACATAGTCAGGATTTACTGAAAAACACTGGTTGCAGGCTTTTAATCCAAGTGATACTCATTCTGCAACAGGATAACTGCACCCGTGTGATCCCAGCTCCAGAGAGAACACAGGGCCTGAGTTCGCTGTTGCGGTGACGTCCTGCTCTGGCCTTGGGCAGGAGAGTCAAGATCAAAGCACACAGTGCCAATATTGTTCTGATGAAAACCAAACTTTCTGCTTTTGATGTGGGCCAACCTCCACTGTTGGTAGGAACAGCGGAGCAGCGTAGCTAGACGACACTGCCAGTAAGTATAAACTAGGATGTACTTGATTAAAAAAGAAAGAGATTTAGAGAATGAAAGAGAGACGGGGGGAGGAAGGGAGGAAGGGGGGAAGGGGGGAAGGGAGGGAGGAAAAGAAATTAAGAAACTAATGTGATGTCTGCCTATGATCCAAGCAGTGATGCAGGGGACCGGTAGGAAGGTAAAGATCTTCTGTTGAGGGTCCCCTTCTCCAGAGGAAAGAGCAGAGCAAATGGGATTCAGAATCCTTCATTCTAGTCTCACTGTGCTATAAACTGCTGTGGGGCTTTAGAATGCCCTGCACCTTCTCTGGTCTATTCCCCAGAACCTGTCTCCAGCCCTTTCCGGGTTTCTAACATTCATATGCCATGGCTGCTTCCGGGAGCTGCTGTTTTATCCCACATCCCACCTTCTTTCCTTCCTAGCAGGAAGGATGCCTGATCTCCTATGGGGGTAATGAGAGCCAGGGAGGGTATCTGAGCCATTCTACAAACTCTCAGAGGTGGTAAGGGGGCTCAGGTCACTTTGTGAAACTCCCAATATGCTATGAAGTTAAGGAATGCCAAAGCAGGATTATCAAAAGGCTCATATATTCTAAAATGCTTGCATTTCACCAATTACCCTTATATACAACCAAGATAAAACTCCATTTGGGAACAATGTCAAGAGTCTCAATTGAGGCCTTTTATAAAACATGAGGCCCAAGGCCAAATGGCCAACCTGTTCTTCCCTCATAAATCTGGTCATTTGAGTACCGCCAGAAGCTTAGCACATCACCATCACATGGTGGATAATAAAGAAGTACTTGCTAAATGAATAAATGCACACATGGATGAATAAACAGTCTGCATGTCCTTGGGCTCTGCATACTTCATTAGGAAAATAATAAGACGACAATACGGTTATCCGAGAAGCATGTTGATTAAAGTCAGGCCCTAGGACTGGGCAGATCCTCAGAAATCACCCTTAGTCTATAGATCTAAGGGACAGAAATACAACTCTTATCTAGAAGTGGGAATAATAACCAGGTTTCAGCTAAATGCACCCAATACCAATCTTCAAGTAGGATACATGTCTACTGTTCACAGAATTAGAATGAGGCAGGACAGAACTCTCCAGAAGCCAGAGATTGGGTCCCTTGAAAAGAACATGTGCCATGGTATTATTCATAAATGTTTTTGAGGGGATTAGGAGAAACAGTTGGCTAAGCAGCCTAGTCAAACCCTTACCCCATGGCTAAATGGAAGATTGAAAAGACTGACAAACATGTTGAATTTGGAAAAAACTCTAGATCATGCATCACTGTGGCCTGGATGCTACAAGTATCTATTCCCCACCCAACCAAGCAGTTCCTATTGCTCCCAAAGTTTTGTTTTTAAACCAATATCTCCTGCTAGATTTGCCCAAAAAGAACTTCTGGTTGGTAACTATAAAGTAGAGAACCATCTTGGAATTACAGGGGGGAAAAAAAATCAGCTGCTAAATGTTGGTTTCGGACATCTCATTATGGTAGGTAACTTCCCAGGATTTGCCATGGATGCATCAAAGAGCCTGTGCAAATTTTGCTACAAATTCACAGCCCTTGGAAGAAAGAAAACATCACTTGACATCCACCTTCCTTACAGGGTTCACGGAGAGGATTAATGAATTAATAAGCATTAAGTACTTTGCAAGCCACAGGTGACTGGCAAACATTATTAGGACCACATTTTTTTCTACTACAGTGGTTCAGGCTTTGAACAGAAGGTCAAATCCCAGGAGCAATGTCTACTTCTAATACAGGAAACCAGATGCCTACGACCAGATAATAGGCTGCCTGTTAAAATACCGGAGGTTGTCCATCCATGGGACAAATTTAGACAAAATGAAGAGAATAGTATCCCCCAAAGCACTAGTGGAGGTAACTGAAGTGATAAGCAATTCCAATTACCAGTGGCACCTGCAGCTGCAGCAGAAATGCTTTGGTTAGACTGACATTTCTCTGAACTCTCTGCCTTTCGCAAGTCTAAAACTTATGTACTGTTTTGTAAACCACAGCTCTGTTAACAGGGGCTGGTCATTTACCTTGACCGCATCCAGACTTTATGTGCACATGAACATAATCTAGTCAACCTGCAATAATTGCATTTATTTGGTGAAACTCAGGTGGTTTCTAAGACTCCTGTTAGCAGGGAAAATACAGTTATTAAATTCACTTTAGGCTTAAATATGTCTCCTTCCTGTTGCCAGGAACATTTCTTCCTAATTCTATATTTACTCTCAAAGCACAAACACTGTGAAAAGGTTAGGCTGCTAAAATATACTGAAAGATTTCCCATACCCCACAAAATGTAATCTATTTATTCTGCAACTGACAGTGCCTAAAACCTTCAAATGATCAGAGTCACCAAAAAGGGGAAAACTCCAGATATTTTTTTTTTTTTTTTGAGAGGGCATCTCTCATATTTATTGATCAAATGGTTGTTAACAACAATAAAATTCAGTATAGGGGGGTCAATGCTCAATGTACAATCATTAATCCATCTCAAGCCTAATTCTCGTCAGTCTCCAATCTTCTGAAGCATAACGAACAAGTTCTTACATGGTGAACGAATTCTTACAGAGTGAATAAATTCTTACATGGTGAACAGTACAAGGGCATTCATCACAGAAACTTTCGGTTTTGATCATGCAATATGACCTATAAACCATCAGGTCAAATATGAATATTCATTTGATTTTTGTACTTGATTTATATGTTGATCCCACATTTCTCCTATTATTATTATTATTTTTATTTTTAATAAAATGCTGAAGTGGTAGGTAGATGCAAGATAAAGGTAGAAAACATAGTTTAGTGCTGTAAGAAGGCAAATGTAGATGATCAGATGATCAGGTGTGTGCCTATGGACTAAGTATTAATCCAGGCTAGACAAGGGCAGCAAGACATCCACGGATGCAGAAGATTTCTCTCAAAGCAGGGGGGGTGAGGTTCTGAGCCTCACCTCTGTTGATCCCCAAATTCTCACCTGATGGCCCCCCTGCGACTGTGCCTGTCTTAGGTTGTTCCTCCCTTGAGGAATCTTACCCGTCTCTGGCTAACCAGTCATCTTCCGGGGCCATACAGGGAAATGTAAAGTTGGTAAGTGAGAGAGAAGCCATATTGTTTGCAAAGGTTAGCTTTTTACTTCTTTGCAGATTTATGCCCTGTGGCTTCTATGCCCAGCACTTGTCTCGAGGTATCTTTACCACCTGGAGGAATTATGATACTCGGTAAATTCGATATGAGGCACGAATTCTATTTAAGGTTTGTAATTAGGAAGGAAGAAGAAAAGCTATAGATGTAGCATATGAAGGAAACTTGGGAGGATTGATTATTTCTTTGACATATCTTCTTGTATAGTACCTTAAGTATGTATAGGTTTTAAACTACTAACTAATTTGCACACACATATTAACATAATAGGAATACGGTGACATAAACAAAGCAAATCTATAATTACCAGCCATCTCCAGTGAAGCCAAGAAAACCATTTAGGCACCCTAGGCATTTGTGAAAATTTATCTATGATATGATGGATATTTTCCAACTGTACTTGAACCATCAGACAAATTAAAGCAGCCCATTTCTGGGATCTGTTCACATCCCATATGTTCTTTTAACCATAGATAGTCTATAGTCATGAGATTTTGGGGTGCTACAACTTGCACCCCTCCCAACCCCTGGTTGAGTTCCAACAGTACAGATCTAGTCAAATTCGTTGTCTCACTGTATGCACATGCCAGCCTAGACATCTCCCTCCTCCTTCTTATGGCAAGTCCAGGAGACGGTGGGCTGGATGCAGCCACAACCGCAGCATCGTCCGGATCCCTGTGGAGGCTTTTTGATGATCATCCCCCGGCACGAGTCCTCCAGAGAGTGCTGATGCCGGAAGCTCCTCCTCATATCGTATCTTAGTTCATTTTCTGGGTATCCAAGCTAGGCCTTGATCTTCTGCGTAGAAACAAACAGACCCTTTGCCCACACTTTGACATGCCCTCTATACCACTGTGCAGAACTCATTGGAGGTCAGCACACAGGAACTGCTTTTTTTTTTTTTTTTTTAATTAAGAGAAAGGAATATTATCAGCAAAGAGTACCTCCATAGCTGATCATCTGACACCCTTTAAGTGATCAACATTAAGGATATTTAAAGCATGCGTTGATCTTTGATTTACCAATAATTTTATCCTGTTAAGGAGTAATCCCCCTTTTCTTTCTTTCTTTCTTTTTTTTTTTTTTTAAATTTTTAATCTACACTTACCTGAAGAATACTATGTTTACTATGCTCTCCCCTATATCAGGTCCCCCCTAACAACCACATTACGGTTACTGTCCATCAGCTTAGCAAAATGTGGTAGAGTCACTACTTGTCCTCTCTGTGTTGTGCAGCCCACCCTCCCCTTTCTCCCTCCCCCCCATGCATGCTAATCTTAATACCCCCCTTCTTCTTCCCCCCCCTTATCCCTCCCTGTCCACCCATCCTCCCCAGTTCCTTTCCCTTTGGTACCTGTTAGTCCATTTTTGGGTTCTGTAATTCTGCTGCTGTTTTGTTCCTTCAGTTTTTCCTTTGTTCCTATACTCCTCAGATGAGTGAAATCATTTGGTATTTCTCTTTCTCCGCTTGGCTTATTTCACTGAGCATAATACTCTCCAGCTCCATCCATGTTGCTGCAAATGGTTGGATTTTTCCACTTCTTATGGCTGAGTAGTATTCCATTGTGTATATGTACCACATCTTCTTTATCCATTCATCTACAGATGGACATTTAGGTTGCTTCCAATTCTTGGCTATTGTAAATAGTGCTGCGATAAACATAGGAGTGCATCTGTCTTTCTCAAACTTGATTGCTGCGTTCTTAGGGTAAATTCCTAGGAGTGGAATTCCTGGGTCAAATGGTAGGTCTGTTTTGAGCATTTTGATGCACCTCCATACTGCTTTCCACAATGGTTGAACTAATTTACATTCCCACCAGCAGTGTAGGAGGGTTCCCCTTTCTCCACAGCCTCGCCAACATTTGTTGTTGTTTGTCTTTTGGATGGCAGCTATCCTTACTGGTGTGAGGTGATACCTCATTGTAGTTTTAATTTGCATTTCTCTGATAATTAGCGATGTGGAGCATCTTTTCATGTGTCTCTTGGCCATCTGTATTTCTTTTTTGGAGAACTGTCTGTTCAGTTCCTCTGCCCATTTTTTAATTGGGTTATTTGTTTTTTGTTTGTTGAGGCGTGTGAGCTCTTTATATATTCTGGACGTCAAGCCTTTATCAGATCTGTCATTTTCAAATATATTCTCCCATACTGTAGGGTTCCTTTTTGTTCTATTGATGGTGTCTTTCGCTGTACAGAAGCTTTTCAGCTTAATGTAGTCCCACTTGCTCATTTTTGCTGTTGTTTTCCTTGCCCGGGGAGATATGTTCAAGAAGAGATCACTCATGTTTATGTCTAAGAGGTTTTTGCCTATGTTTTTTTCCAAGAGTTTAATGGTTTCGTGACTTACATTCAGGTCTTTGATCCATTTTGAGTTTACCTTTGTATATGGGGTTAGACAATGGTCCAGTTTCATTCTCCTACATGTAGCTGTCCAGTTTTGCCAGCACCATCTGTTGAAGAGACTGTCATTTTGCCATTGTATGTCCATGGCTCCTTTATCAAATATTAATTGACCATATATGTTTGGGTTAATTTCTGGGGTCTCTAATCTGTTCCACTGGTCTGTGGCTCTGTTCTTGTGCCAGTACCAAATTGTCTTGATTACTATGGCTTTGTAGTAGAGCTTGAAGTTGGGGAGTGAGATCCCCCCTACTTTATTCTTCTTTTTCAGGATTGCTTTGGCTATTCGGGGTCTTTGGTGTTTCCATATGAATTTTTGAATTATTTGTTCCAATTCATTGAAGAATGTTGCTGGTAATTTGAGAGGGATTGCATCAAATTTGTATATTGCTTTCGGCAGGATGGCCATTTTGACGATATTAATTCTTCCTAGCCATGAGCATGGGATGAGTTTCCATTTATTAGTGTCCCCTTTAATTTCTCTTAAGAGTGACTTGTAGTTTTCAGAGTATAAGTCTTTCACTTCCTTGGTTAGGTTTATTCCTAGGTATTTTATTCTTTTTGATGCAATGGTGAATGGAATTGTTTTCCTGATTTCTCTTTCTATTGATTCGTTGTTAGTGTATAGGAAAGCTACAGATTTCTGTGTGTTGATTTTGTATCCTGCAACTTTGCTGTATTCCGATATCAGTTCTAGTAGTTTTGGAGTGGAGTCTTTAGGGTTTTTTATGTACAGTATCATATCATCTGCAAATAGTGACAGTTTAACTTCTTCTTTACCAATCTGGATTCCTTGTATTTCTTTGTTTTGTCTGATTGCCGTGGCTAGGACCTCCAGTACTATGTTAAATAACAGTGGGGAGAGTGGGCATCCCTGTCTGGTTCCCGATCTCAGTGGAAATGCTTTCAGCTTCTCGCTGTTCAGTATAACGCTGGCTGTGGGTTTATCATATATGGCCTTTATTATGTTGAGGTACTTGCCCTCTATTCCCATTTTGCTGAGAGTTTTTATCATGAATGGATGTTGAATTTTGTCAAATGCTTTTTCAGCATCTATGGAGATGATCATGTGGTTTTTTTTCTTTCTTTTTGTTGATGTGGTGGATGATGTTGATGGATTTTCGAATGTTGTACCATCCTTGCATCCCTGGGATGAACCCCACTTGGTCATGGTGTATGATCCTTTTGATATACTGTTGAATTCTGTTTGCTAGTATTTTATTGAGTATTTTTGCATCTACATTCATCAGGGATATTGGTCTGTAATTTTCTTTTTTGGTGGGGTCTTTTCCTGGTTTTGGTATTAGGGTGATGTTGGCTTCATAGAATGAGTTTGGGAGTATTCCCTCTTCTTCTATTTTGTGGAACACTTTAAGGAGAATGGGTATTATGTCTTCTCTGTGTGTCTGATAAAATTCCGAGGTAAATCCGTCCGGCCCCGGGGTTTTGTTCTTGGGTAGTTTTTTGATTACTGTTTCAATTTCTTTGCTTGTAATTGGTTTGTTTAACTTTTGTGTTTCTTCCTTGGTCAGTCTTGGGAGGTTGTATTTTTCTAGGAAGTTGTCCATTTCTTCTAGGTTTTCCAGCTTGTTGGCATATAGGTTTTCATAGTAGTCTTTAATAATTCTTTGTATTTCTGTGGAGTCTGTCGTGATTTTTCCATTCTCATTTCTGATTATGTTGATTTGTGTTGACTCTCTTTTTCTCTTAATAAGTTGAGCTAGAGGCTTATCTATTTTGTTTATTTTCTCAAAGAACCAGCTCTTGGTTTCGTTGATTTTTGCTATTGTTTTATTCTTCTCAATTTTGTTTATTTCTTCTCTGATCTTTATTATGTCCCTCCTTCTGCTGACTTTAGGCCTCATTTGTTCTTCTTTTTCCAGTTTTAATAATTGTGATGTTAGACTATTCATTTGGGATTGTTCTTCCTTCTTCAAGTGTGCCTGGATTGCTATATACTTTCCTCTTAAGACTGCTTTCGCTGCATCCCACAGAAGTTGGGGCTTAGTGTTGTTGTTGTCATTTGTTTCTATATATTCCTTGATCTCTATTTTGATTTGTTCATTGATCCATTGATTATTTAGTAGCATGTTGTTAAGCCTCCATGTGTTTGTGAGCCTTTTTGTTTTCTTTGTAGAATTTATTTCTACTTTCATACCTTTGTGGTCTGAAAAATTGGTTGGTAGAATTTCAATATTGTGGAATTTACTGAGGCTCTTTTTGTGAGCTAGTATGTGGTCTATTCTGGAGAATGTTCCATGTGCACTTGAGAAGAATGTATATCCTGTTGCTTTTGGATGTAGAGTTCTATAGATGTCTATTAGGTCCATCTGTTCTAGTGTGTTGTTCAGTGCCTGTGTGTCTTTACTTATTTTCTGCCCGGTGGATCTATCCTTTGGGGTGAGTGGTGTGTTGAAGTCTCCTACAATGAATGCATTGCAGTCTATTTCCCTCTTTAGTTCTGTTAGTATTTGCTTCACATATGCTGGTGCTCCTGTATTGGGTGCATATATATTTAGAATGGTTATATCCTCTTGTTGGACTGAGCCCTTTATCATTATGTAGTGGCCTTCTTTATCTCTTGTTACTTTCTTTGTTTTGAAGTCTATTTTGTCTGATATTAGTACTGCAACCCCTGCTTTCTTCTCACTGTTGTTTGCCTGAAATATGTTTTTCCATCCCTTGACTTTTAGTCTATGCTTATCTTTGGGTTTAAGGTGAGTTTCTTGTAAGCAGCATATAGATGGGTCTTGCTTTTTTATCCATTCTATTACTCTATGTCTTTTGATTGGTGCATTAAGTCCATTTACATTTAGGGTGACTATTGAAAGATATGTACTTATTGCCATTGCAGGCTTTAGATTCGTGGTTACCAAAGGTTCAAGGTTAGCTTCTTTAGTATCTTACTGCCTAACTTAGCTCGCTTATTGAGCTGTTATATACACTGTCTGGAGATTCTTTTCTTCTCTCCCTTCTTATTCCTCCTCCTCCATTCTTCATATGTTGTGTGTTTTGTTCTGTGCTCTTTTTAGGGGTGCTCCCATCTAGAGCAGTCCCTGTAGGATGCCCTGTAAAGGTGGTTTGTGGGAAGCAAATTCCCTCAGCTTTTGCTTGTCTGGGAATTGTTTGATCCCACCATCATATTTAAATGATAGTCGTGCTGGATATAGTATCCTTGGTTCAAGGCCCTTCTGTTTCATTGCATTAAGTATATCATGCCATTCTCTTCTGGCCTGTAGGGTTTCTGTTGAGAAGTCTGATGTTAGCCTGATTGGTTTTCCTTTATAGGTGACCTTTTTCTCTCTAGCTGCCTTTAAAACTCTTTCCTTGTCCTTGATCCTTGCCATTTTAATTATTATGTGTCTTGGTGTTGTCCTCCTTGGATCCTTTCTGTTGGGGGTTCTGTATAATTCCATGGTCTGTTCGATTATTTCCTCCCCCAGTTTGGGGAAGTTTTCAGCAATTATTTCTTCAAAGACACTTTCTATCCCTTTTCCTCTTTCTTCCTCTTCTGGTATCCCTATAATACGAATGTTTTTCCTTTTGTATTGGTCACATATTTCTCTTAGTGTTGTTTCATTCCTGGAGATCCTTTTATCTCTCTCTATGTCAGCTTCTATACGTTCCTGTTCTCTGGCTTCTATTCCTTCAATGGCCTCTTGCATCTTATCCATTCTGCTTATAAATCCTTCCAGGGATTGTTTCACTTCTGTGATCTCTTTCCTGACATCTGTGATCTCCTTCCGGACTTCATCCCACTGCTCTTGCATTTTTCTCTGCATCTCATCCCACTGCTCTTGCATTTTTCTCTGCATCTCATCCCATTGCTCTTGCATTTTTCTCTGCATCTCTGTCAGCATGTTCATGATTTTTATTTTGAATTCTTTTTCAGGAGGACTAGTTAGGTCTGTCTCCTTCTCAGGTGTTGTCTCTGTGATCTTTGTCTGCCTGTAGTTTTGCCTTTTCATGGTGATAGAGATAGTTTGCAGAGCTGGTACAAGTGACCGCTGGAAGAGCTTCCCTTCTTGTTGGTTTGTAGCCTTTTCCTGGGAGAATAGCGACCTCTAGTGGCTTGTGCTGGGCAGCTGTGCGCAGACAGGGCTTCTGCTTCCCGCCCAGTTGGTTTGGGGTTTATCTCCGCTGTTGCTGTGGGCTTGGCCTGGCTGGGGCTGTTCCTCCAAAATGGTGGAGCCCCGTTGGAGGGGGAGCAGCCAGGAGACTATTTATCTCCGTAAGGGGTCTCTGTGCTCCCTGCTGCCCAGGGGGTTAGAGTGCCCAGAGATCCCCAGATTCCCTGCTTCTGGTCTAAGTGACCTGTCCTGCCCCTTTAAGATTTCCAAAAAGCACTCTCCAAACCAAAACAACAGCAGCAACAATGAGAGAGGGAACAGAAAGAAAGAGAAAAAAAAAGGAAAAAAAAGGAAAAAACAAGCGATTTTTTTTTTTTTTTTTGTCCTCAGGTGCCGGTCCCAGGCACCCGCTCACTGGTCCTGCTGCCCTGTCTCCCTAGCACCAGGGTCCCTGTCCTTTCAAGGCTTCCAAAAAGCACCCACCCACCGGTCCCGCAGGGAAGGAACGCTCAATATTCTTTGTCCTCAGGCACTGGTCCCACGCACCCGCTCACCAGTCCTGCCGCCCTGCCTCCCTAGCACCGGGGTCCCTATCCCTTCAAGGCTTCCAAAAAGCACTCGGCAAAAAGAGAGAAAAAAAAGGGGAAAAACGCACGATTTCTTCCGTCCTCAGGTGCTGGTCTCAGGCACCCACCCACCGGTCCCACAGGGAAAAATGCGGAATATTCTTTGTCCTCAGGTGCCGGTCCCAGGCACCCGCTCACCAGTCCCGCCGCCCTGCCTCCCTAGCACCGGGGTCCCTGTCCCTTTTAGGCTTCCAAAAAGCACTCGCAGAAAAGAGAAAAAAAAAAGGGGAAAAACGCGCGATTTCCTCTGTCCTCAAGTGCCGGTCTCAGGCACCCGCCCACCGGTCCCGCAGGGAAAAACGGGGGATATTCTTTGTCCTCAGGCGCTGGTCCCAGCCACCCACTCACCAGTCCCGCCACCGTGCCTCCCTAGCACTGGGGTCCCCGTCCCTTCAAGGCTTCCAAAAAGCGCTCGCCAAAAAGAGAAAAAAAAAAAGGGGAAAAACGCGCGACCTCCTCCGTCCTCAGGCACCGGTCTCAGGCACCCGCCCCCAGGTTTCGCAGGGAGAAACGCGGGATATTCTTTGTCCTCCTGCGCCGTTCCCAGGCACCTCCTCACCGGTCCCGCCACCCTGCCTCCCCAGCAACGGGGGCCCGTCCCTCTAAGGCTTCCAAAAAGCGCTCGCCAAAAAAAAAAAAAAAAACAAAACCGCTCCGGTTTCTCTCCACCCGCCGGGAGCCGGGGGGAGGGGCGCTCGGGTCCCGCCGGGCCGGGGCTTGTATCTTACCCCCTTCACAAGGTGCTGGGTTCTTGCAGGTGTGGATGTGGTCTGGATGTTGTCCTGTGTCCTGTGGTCTCTATTTTAGGAAGATTTTTCTTTGTTATATTTTCATAGCTCTATGTGTTTTTGGGAGGAGATTTCCACTGCTCTACTCACGCCGCCATCTTGGCTCCGCCCCTCCAGATATTTTTTAAGAAGTCCATGACCTCCAACTCAGGAGTCTTGACCCCTAACTTAATCATTGTTCTAGCATTTTCATTTTCAGGACAAAGAATTAACCTACCAAGGCTATGAAGAGTAGATTTAAGGATGAAAGAATGGAGGTGGGGAAACATTTATGAAGACATCGGAGAAGTTCAGGAGAAATTGGTGGTGGTGGCAATTCACAGGGGCACCACTTTGCTATGTCTGTCAGGCTTTGTGTTAGCAGCTGAGTCTTCACTGCCATAAAGGGTCCCAAGCTGTGTGAGCACCCAACACATGCATACATAACCATGACTTGTATTACTTGCTATGGCTGCAGCATGCATACAATGTCCCCAAGCCACAAACTGAGAGGAAATTGACTGAGACTGGACAGTCATGAAAAACTTCACAAAAATGACATCTTGAATAGGAGGATTTCACCCATGTTCAAAGGAAATAGCTTTCCTGGTAGCGTGAGACGTGCACATGTTTAGCAGACACAATACCTGTTGAGCCACTTGTTCATTTATGCATCAGGCCTCTACTGTGTGCCGCACTCCACATGGGGCCCTAGGTATGTTATACCGAGTAAAGCCCAGTGTGGAGAGATGAAAAAGTGGTGGCTGTCAGGCTGCAAAGTTTCGGTCATATTCTGATAGTTGCTAGGGATCCAGCCAAGGATTTCAGAGCAGGCAAATGACATGATCACACCTTCTATTAAGTAAAATAGCTCCTGCCAAAAATAAAATGAAAAGATGGAGGAGGGGAGAAGCTGATAACTGACAGCCTAACTATGAAGACATTGCCACACCCTAGAAACAGGAGGGCAAGACCTGAATAGGACAAGAGCAGTGGGCACAGAGAGAAGCAGAAGGATTTGCAGACTGTAGCACAAGAATGAACTGACCTCTAAGAGACCAGCAGGTACGCAGCCCGAGTCTCAGTTTCCTGCCTCAGGTAAGTGGAAAGAGTGGGTGAGTCTGCCACTCAACTGAGGGGCACTGAGAGGAAGGAAGTTAGAGCAGGGGAGTGAAAGACGATGATTTGGGCTTGGGGCATGTCAAGTTTGGGAAAATTCTGGTTCACTCACACAGGACTGTCCAATGGGCATGCCTGAAGTTCAGGACAGAGGCAACAACTAGAGAAAGGGATTTGATAGTTACATGCGAACAGGAGACAGCTGAAACTGTGGAAGTGGAAAAGAAGTAAGTTACAGAAGGAATCTTACCAAGCTTATTAGAAACATGGGGGATGATGTTCTAGTGAAAACAGATATGTGGCAGAACTAGGAAAGTGTGCTATTATGAAGTCAGCAAAGCAAGAGAGTTTCCAGAAAGAGGGCTGGTAAGTAGCAAAAAGCACTAAAGACATAATTCCTTCTATATTTCTTTTCACTCCATCACCAAATTTGTTTGTCTCATTTGCAGACACATACTTTAATACCTCCATCTCCATTTAGGTTATGCCTTCATATGTATCTGTGACTGTGGCACATATGAGTTAAGCCTGAAATTCCATTAACACCGATGTTTCCTGTGTCCCCTTTGCTGAGATATCCAACGTGATCAAGAGTTAGAAAGGAGGAGCAGACATGTGTCAGATTATTTGAATGGACTCAAAGAAACACCATATGGTCAATGTGAAAACCTCTGTAAAATGTATTTTATTGCCATCATGGATGACAAAGAGGTTTTCTAAATTATAAGTCAGTCATTTACTTAACAGCATTTCCAGAAAATTCTGAATGCAGAAATGCTATGTTTCCAAGAAACAGTAATGGTGTCTTCGATTCTGTGTCTTACTCTTTGAATAACCAAATTCAAGTTTCTTGGAAGAGGAAAACTGCAAGACCAAATCAAGCTAAAGCCACCAATTAACAAACTGACACTCTCCTAGCAGTTTGGTTAGTATTTAAGGTCAAAGAATAAGGCATCTTACCTGCTAAGTATCTGTGCATTTTTTTAAGTGATGAGCTATCAGGATAGACATTCTTCCTCTTTATAAAAGCAATATGCACTGATATTTTCAGTTCAGTTGGTGTTTTACTTTATTTCATTTAAAATAAATATATGCAGACCAAAAAGTATAAAAGAATAAAAACATAACAACTCGAGGCTAACATGAACTTGAGTAATCAAACCAAACTCCTTCCTGTCTTGTGTTATGCCCCATGGAAATCTTCTCGTCCCTGGTTTCCCTTTGACTGAAGCTAAAGCTCTTTTCTCAAATTAGATCCACAGAGAGTAAGAGCCCTAAAGGGGCCTATTGACCTACAGGCTACCACGAATGTCTGCTGAATCAGTGATTCTTCACTTTAAAACTAGTAAGTGGCAGGGAGTGAAGAGATAATGTCTAGAGTTGATCATCAAGGAAATGTCGCATAAGCATATTATTAAAATTAGGGTGGTAAGCACTAAAAGAGCTAAATATGGAAACTGTGCAAAGTGGTTTCCTCTGGGAAGTGGGCTGGGAGTTGAAGAGGGTGGAGTTGGCTGAGGCAAGAGACTGTGCTTTTCATTATAAGACGTGTACTTTGCAATTTGTTTAACCAACAGCATTTTTATTTGGATAATATCAAAGTGGGAAAAAGCAATTAAATGTTGTTACTACATGTATGCTTAATTTGTCTTTTGTAATATAGATTTTTGGATTTATGTTCACAAAGTCACAAAAAAAGACAGATTATTTTCTATTTTACTATTAAAAAGCTGAGACCCAAATAAGTTAAGTGAGCTACCTAAGGCCACAGAGCGTACAGCCAAAGCAAGAAGCCCACCTCTTCACCAAGTCTCTATTTCACCCACGCATTCATGGGCTGTCATTTCTTTAAACAAATTTCACAAAATAGTAATGGATTCATTCCTATTCGGGAATTTTCAGACTATACTAAAGGTCCCCCTAGGATATTATTCTATCACAGCTTGGCCTCAATCAGACATTATAAATGTCTAATGTTAAGAAGAAGAAGAAGAAAAGTACCAGAAACTGGGCTATGGAATTGGAATTTCTAAACTGAACGTCAGCTTCTAGGGAGAGGGGAACTATGGCACCCAGTGTGGCCACCACTGCTGTGACTAGCTAGCCAGGCGTATCAGGGTGCTGGAGCTGCCATAACAAAATGTCACAAAGTGGCTGGCTTAAGCAACAGAAATTTACTGTCTCCCAGTTTTGGAGACCAGATGCCCAGAGTCCAGGTGCCTCTGCAGTCTTGGTTCCCCGGGAGGGCTGTGAGGGAAAGATCTGTTCTGGGCCTCTCTTCATGGCTGGCAGAAAACCCTCTTCTGTCTGTGTCTCTTCACATGGCCTGTCCCCTTTTTATAAGAATACCAGTGATACTAGATTGTGGGCTCACCCTACTCCAGTATTTACATCTGCAACAACACAGTTTCCAATAAGGACGTCTTTTAAGGCAGTGGACCTACAAACATTTAGAGTTTGCTGAAAGTTTTCATTTCCTGGGAATATACCGCATTGATTAAAAATTAAATCAATCAGAAAACAAGAGATGTTAAAAATTCATTTTGCATTTACATATTTTTAAGTCCTCTGCTAAATAAAATAGAGAATGCTAACCATAACATTGTCTCCTGAAAATGAATATATACTCTAGAGTGCTTTAGGATCAAAAGAAGTAATAATAATTTAAATCATAAAAAGACACATGCACATTTATACACACGTGTGTGTACATACACACACACACACACACACACACACATATATATAATGTTAGGTTATAAATGTATATGCATTACACGACAAAGTCCTCAGCCAATAATGTAAAAGCATTCATTCACCCAATAGCTACATTAAAAAGGTTTGCTCTCAAGTGACTATATCACACTATAACGGGGTCTTGTCAATTATAACTGTTTAGTGAATGAAGTCTGAGCACCTCAGCTTGCAGAAACACACATAAACATTTTAAATGAAATTTACTTTTCCATTCAACCATGATATTTACCTTTTGCTTTTCACTCAGAAAGAAAAAGAAGGATGATAGGTTTCCTTTGATTTCCAGGCAACTCTTCCTGTACAGGTCTTTATAGCAAGGACACTCCACAGGAAGTTTAAAAGGGGAAAAGTTTCTTCTTATTAGGTCTATCTAATCAACAATCCTGCTGTAAAATGCAATTGTCTATTTGCTTGAAAAGCTTTTGCAAATGTGTTTATCTAACTTGGGACAGCTACTCTGGCTTAATTTTAAAAATGAGTCCTGGCAGCAAACTAACAGGGAGTTGCAAATATTTCTCATGAGAGTAAAGGACATAAAGCTGATAGTTTTCCAAGTACAGCTACTTCTCACTCTTAGTTTATGTTTTTTCCCCACTCACCTACCACTGAGTAGTCATTCAATGATCACTGGTAAATCCAAGTCTGAAAGTGGGTTACTTTTCTTAAGTTTATAATATTACTGTTTGGAACTGGAATGCAATGCTTAAAATAAAAGCAACGTTATGCACGTAGACTTGGTCTTACACGTTCGATAAATGCTAGATGCTTACCTAATCATAATGAGATCATGGGAAAAAAACATGTCAATACCTGCAATTAAGGCATAGAGTAAAATGAATTATAGTTTCCTATGAAAAACAGTATTTCTCCTTATCTTTAATCTTTTTTCAGACACTCCCTCCATCTCTTTGTACTTGCCCTAACGGAAGCCTGGCTTTCCCCTGCGAATACCACTTCCTGCGTAACTCTTTCCAGGTCTGACCACTCGTTCAACCTCTGCCCAAATTCAAAAGCAAAAAGAAAAATCAGCAAATGCCTTGTTCTATTGTTCCTGCCAGATAACCTGATCCCGCAAATCTCTCAATGAACATTGCTCCTCAAGCTGTTCCAATAAGGAGGTGGGGCAGGTCATGCTCAGAGAGTGTGGAAATCCCTGCTGAGGGAGCACCTGGCCACATGGTCTGATTGCCTGGACACACCACCTGGACCAAGCAGCCACACGTGACCCATGTTACCCCAATCAGAGTCCCTCTCTCAGGACTAGAATTGAAATATCCTTGATGCAGAATCCCTTGAAAAATGGTATTAAAAATAGCATGGAAAAGGAAATCCGTATGTTTGTACTCATTCCTTCATTCATTCTCCAAATATTTACTGACTGCCTGCCGCTAGTCATATTCTGTGGCCGGTCTTATATTGTAAAGTGTTTACAGGAGGTAAGAGGTTAGAAAAGTAGGTTGAGGCTAAAACTGTAGCAGGTTCTCATGGCAGATGAAAGATTTGGGTCTTGTCCCACAGCCAAAATGAAAAGGAAGCTGGTACTACAAAATGTTTAATTGATTCACAACAAGAAGTTCTCTGCTTTTCCATCACTTGCTTTTCTAGACTCATAGTTTGAATGTAACCAAACTGACCGAAGTACAATTTCAACCCACCCTTTTCATTACTAGGATTGAACTATCTAGGATTGAGTCAGTTCTCCCTGACTCAGTGCAAGGCAAAATCTACCGGAAGAAAAGAAAAGAAACCTGGCCTCTCTCTAGGTCCTTGCCCCCAGTGGACTATAAGCACCTTGAGAACTGGTGCTCTGTTAAAATGCTTCTTCCTCTGGCATCTGCTACAATGCACGGCACAAGGGAGGTGCTTGGCCAGTGTGTGCAGAACAGATCTCCATAAGAAACATGTGTCCTGAGCTGGGAGATGGAACTAGAGTGGAATTAATTTTTAAAAAAATCACTCAGAATATCTGGAAGGATACCATGCTAGGTGTGGAGAGTAAGTCTGGGAAATGTGCCTTCTTAGATATAATGAGGACGTGAGAGGAAAAGCAGTGGAGTGAGAGAGAGCCAGACACTTTCAAAGAACCACATTATGTCTTAAGGATGGAGTAATTTAATGGTGTGCAATACACCCGTGCTTGCCCAACAGCTCAGTGATTAAGAAATACTGTTATCACCTTCAAAAGGAAGTTTTTTGAAAAATTAAATATAATAACCTCCTGGTAGATTTTTCCACAGCAATTGCAGCAAGCACTTTAATCATGCTGCTACAAAGATAAGTTAAGTTGAGGGCTAAGAGGACACAGTCTGCCCACGAAAAAAAGAACTTCCCAAATGTAATGTATCAGCATACAGTTTACCAGGTGTGCCACTCACAGGACCAATTCCAATTCAAAACTTTTTTTTTTCTTCCAGAGTCCTGGGGCAACTGATGACCGGAATTCTGAACATTTGGGCAGTTAGGGGCCAAGGAGCTCTGCACTGCAGATCAGCCTGCTTAACTTCAACCCTTCCATTGTTTCAACTAGTCAAATATGTATTTTCCTAAGGTGATAAAAAAATATCCTATTTACAGGATTCTAGAACACATCACAATCAAATATTTACTCTGAATTTCAATGCTACTGCCAAAGAACAAAAGAAGTTAATTTGTTCATCTTCCTAAATGGGCTATTTGAAGCACATGAAAGAACTTTTGTTAAGTGTGACTAGCTCATAGTGTCTTTCTCAATGATAAATACATGGTTCAACTTATTTTAAATAGAGGTCAAGCATGATAAAAAAACTTTTATGCCATGTGAAGGAAAAAATCCTGCAACTGGTTTAGTTAGGACAATAATGGGGTAAGATTCAGGAAATGAAAGTTTCTTCCATGTGTCTCTGACCCCCTTCATGAATCAAACCGGAGGGACAAGCGAACAGCTAGTGAATTCAGTATGAGGAAGGTTAACTTCACTACGAGTTAGCAAGAACCTCGAGAGATTTCGAGAAATCCTGTAGACTGCCATACCATGTTCTGAAGTCTAACATGACTCAGTAATTGAGAACAGAATGCCAGAAATTTTTTTTAAAGATCTTCCCTCTCTATACTTCCTGCATGACCGCTCTCAGCCCCCACCAGTCCAAGTTAATTTGCAAGAGCAGAAATATCTCAGAATTTCACGCTGAAACCTCAGAGGGTAAGCCCTTTCTTTGTCTAAATATAGGGTCTTCTGTAAAGACTTAGGTTACTTAAAGAAAGCTATTCATTCATTCATTCGACTAGTATTTATTCAGTGCTTACTGAGTTCCAAGTAATCCTCTAAGGCATTGGGAATACAGCTTTGTACAGGGGGAGAGAGACAATAAACAATATGTGAAACATACACTACACACTGAATATACACATACAAACTGGAATATGCAAAAATATGTACTATGATATGCTAGAAAGAGAGCAGAGTAATTATATAACGGGGAGCCATTATTAATACCTATCTTGTCACTTTGTTTTATAACTACAGCATCAAAAGGCCAACCAGTCCTTAGGTTTTTCAGGTGAAAATACTTTCACTCATGTTGGTAACACTAGTTTTTACTAGTAATTCAGTCAGTGTTGATTCTAGATTCACAGTCACCTTATTCTTTGCCACTGTCGCCATTTCTCAATTGCTGCTCCCTACTCCAGACCCTCTAAAATTGGGGATAAGGAACAAAAACTTCAGAGAAGAAATTACACGTTCCACCTGCTGCTCTTGTCTTCTCCAAAGAGCCGCAGCCACACCTTCTGAGCAGCTTCTTGATTTACTTTTTATCTTTACAAATCCATCCTCCACTGACCCACCCAACTAGTCTATCTCTAGTGCTCACCAGTTTGCACTGGCTGGCTGCAAGGCTGCAATTTCAAAAGCCATGCAAATAGGGTTGCCAGCTTTAGTAAATAAAAATGTAGGATGCCCAGCTAAATATGACTTTCAGATAAACAACACATACTTTTTAGCGTTAAGTATGTCCCAGGTCACACATGGGACATATTTAGGAAAATTATTTCTATCAAATAACTGTATTTTATCCTACAACCTTACATGGGAATATTTTAGGAACTACAGTAATGATTTCAGAAGCACGGATATCAGGTTTTGACTCATACAGAAAGTAGAGAAATTGCACCCAAGTTGGCAAGACTAACTCATAGCAAGAACTAACATGTGGGAGAGCAAAATCTAGCAGTGCTGTAAGCATCATCAGAGAGAGCTGGTCCCCACTATTTCGTGAACACAGATCAGCCTGTCAACATCCACCAAGCCCTGCCCTCTCTGTGCTGCCTCAGACACTAAGAGCTGATAAGGAATTTATATGAAATTTATAAAGACAGATGATCTCATTGGACACTTGACAAAGAGAAAACAAATGTGCCAGAAGTCAATTATTTACTCACTCATTCCTTAAACTCCTTGCCAAATTTTTATGAAATTTATTCCAAAACCTCCCATAGGAGGTATAATTTTTTTGCTAGGGCTACCTACCATAACAAAATACCACAAACTGGGTGGTTTTAAACAACAGACATCTATTCTCTCACAATTCTGGAGGCCAGAAGTCTGAAAACAAGGTGCCTGAAGACTGGGTGGGGGTCTTCTGTCAGGAAGCTGTGAGGGAGCATCAGTTCCGGCCTCCTCCAACTTCTGCGGGTTTCCCAGCAACCTCTGGAGATGCTGAGCTTACAGACGCATCACTGCCAACTGCAGCTTCCGGTTCATATGGTATTCTGTGTGTGTGTGTGTGTCCAAATTTCTCTTTTATGAAGATGAAAGTCATAGAGACGAGGGCTTACCCTACTACATTATGACTTCACATTAACCAATTACATCTGCAATGGCCTTTTCCCAAATGTCACATTCTGAGGTACTGGGGGTTAGAATTTGAACATACAGATTCGGAGGGGACACATTCTTCAACTGATCGGGGATAAATCTGTAAAAGTGTTAGAAAGACTGGAGAAAACAGGTCTGAATATGAAAACTGACAGAAAGAATGTGTGAAGGGGGAGACTCCTGGGACCTGGGAGCCAATTATTCCACCCTGGTGGGAAAAAGCTGGTAACAGACTTAGTAGCTGCTCCGCAAGGCAGACATGCTGTTCTCCACTGTGTGGAAGGAGGCACTGGCAGACGAGAATGATTATCTGGGATATATTTACACTGAGGAAAATTATTTGCATCACATAACTATATTTTATCCTACAGTTCAGGCCCTGGCTCTGCAAATACACCCCTTTATCATCCCCAACTTTCAGGAACCCTCCTTCATTATATGTGTAATGTGTAGCATTTACTCTCTGTAACATTCATTCAGCGAAGCTGTCATATAAAGTCATGTACATTTTCACTGTCTCTGTAACTCTATCAGGGAAACTTCTGATTTTCCCAATGTATATTTGCTATGCATGTTTTTACACTGCTCACAATATATAAATACAAACAGTGAAAAAAATAAGTAGGTGAAAATGGAATTTTACAAATCAGTGTCAGATTTCTTCTTTAAAAAGTTTCTTCTTTCAGATAATTCTTCTAGGCTTTATGGGCATTTTCAAAGAATACACAACTTCATTGAGTACTGGGAAGAGTTATAAAGTTACATTCATACTTTTTCCCTGCTACAGATTGCTAAACATACCATACGAAGAACATGGTTTCCTATCATTTCTTAATTACTGAGGCAAAGATGAATTTTCCGGCAAAGTGTGAGTAAGTTCTGGCAAAATGAGAAATAATGATTCTGCAGTAGGAGTTATGATTCAAAATAAAATGTACCTGAATAAAAATTTTAAAGTGTTTAAAATATTTGAAAACCAAGAAATCTATTTCAAAATTCTGTTGTCTAAGTTTTCAAAATGAGGATCAGAATAACATAGCTGGCTTAGTTAATTCAGGCCCTCTTTCAACCAGGCATTGCCATGATAAAGGCCTATGCCCGGGAGACACTCTTGAGCTGTTGACCCACTGCCATGTACGTTATTTTACAGTCAATAAATCATACCAACTAAAGCTACTACTTTCTTACTTTTACCCAATCCTGCTGTGTTAGGGCCATGGCTAATGACCAAAAGACAACCACCAGGGGGTCAATTCTATTCCCTTCACTGAAGTTTTAAGACAGAAAAGACCTGAGCCCTGCTCTTAGAATCAAAAACTCTGGAGGAAAAAGACAAATATATCAGAGTAATAAACAATACACTTTGAACTCTTCATACTAGACGTGGTATTCAGTCCTGTATTAACTCTTTTAACTCCCATGTCAGTCCTATAAAGAAAGTACTATTGTTATCCCCATGTTATCAATAAGAAAACTGAATTCTAGGCAGATAAGGCTGCTGCCCAAGGTCACAAAGCTAGTTTGTCCATCTCGCTCATGCCTAGAGCTTACCTAGTCCAAATGTCAACAGCACTGAGGTAGAGAAACACAATATTCCCCTTCAGTTCAATTAATCTAATTTGTGCATAACCTACTCACAGGAACTTTGCACTCAATTAACTGGATTGGCAAGACTCTCGGCTAGCCACACATTAAAGAAATTAAAAATCAGGTATAGGAGGCCAAACAGTTGTCTTGTGAGACTTTTCAAGGATAACATACTCCATCTTGATCATGTCTGAACCACCCTTACAACAGATGTGGGATAGAAGTATGTCCAGACCTAAGCACAGTACATCTTTCGCCACAATCTCCTCTGAGCATTTTTAAATTAGGAAATGTGAAGTCTAAGTTAGCACCGTATGTCTCTCTGCAGTCAACTCTACATGCAAAAGGCTGCTTACAGCGAATACCTGCAATTCTCTGCCTGAGGGCAGCTTTTTGGCAGGGGAGGACTCCTGATCCTCATAGAGATGCCAGCCAGAAAGTACCAGAGAGGTAATGCCCCCAGCAGTAGCCTTGAACAAAGTGATGGGTGGGGAATTGGTTAATATGTTTTTCCCACCTCCTCACCCCTCAATTGGCATTTGCTAAGCTGCAGAGCAACTCAAAGTGGGGCCTTTATGGGTTCATTTCCATCACTATCTCACATTCCTACCCAACTACAAGTATTTCCAGGGATTATATCCCAAATAAACTTCTTACACTGTGATCCTCATCCCAGGGTCTGCCTCTAGGGAAACACAAAAATGGAACAAATCTCAAGATATAAGAAGCTATCAGATATGCACAGCACACTGAGAAATTAAGCAGAGAGAAAGAATGTGGAGACATCTAAGTCAATACTGTTGCGAAAAAGGTCTTTAAAAGCTATTATTTATCTGTTCAGAGATCAGCAAAGTTATTGTATCCATAAAACAAGAGTATGCTATTTTAAAAATGAACAATGAAAACAAGAAAATGTTCTTGGAACTTGGCGATATGACAAATGAAATGAAAAAAAAACAATCAATATAAGAGTTGTAGATAAAAATCTAGTCACTCTCCATGAAAAAGAACAAAAATAAAAAACAAAGGACAATGGAGAAAAAAACAACACACCAACAAAAATCAGTTTATTATGTACCAATACACAGATCTAATAACCATTTAATCAGACTTCCACACACAGAAAACAAAGAAAATAGAGAAGTGGAATTATCAAAGAACTAACACAAGAAAATCCCCCAGAACTGAAGTGGAACAGTTGTCAAATACAGGTACCAATTTATTCAGTAAATGGCACCCTTAATGTCTCAGTTATTTTTTTTATGACACTTCTAGGCCCAAAGAAATACCTACCAATTCAGTTTTTTTAAGTTGTTAAGTCCAAGAATGTAGTGTATCTTGATGTCCTAGAAATTGAGCACCTATTAGGCATTATACAACTTCTCAAACCTTAGATTCATATGGGACACAGCCTCCCTCACTTCCTGTCCCAAAGTACGTGTGTTATTTATTTATTTAGGTGACACCTGTGTTATTTATTTATTTTTAGTCCCAGCTGCTGAAGACAACGCAGCTTTGTAAAGATACTGACATCATTAAAGGAATGTAGCGATCTAATGTTGAAACTCCTGAGTTAATGGTTTGTTTGTCTGACGTCCAACAGATGGTGCTATGTTTTCCCTGAAATTTTAAAATGTTTCACGGCACCCTTGTGAGTTCATGAGCACCCTAGTGCACCTTGGAACACAGTTTGAGAACCATGGACTTAGCCTATTAGTGCTCACCAAGTGCTTAGAAAACTAACAAAATCCCACACTAAGGCAAATCACCATACACAACTGAGAGTACCAATGATAAAAAGAAGTACTAAAAGTTTCCAGAAGGAAGAAACAGGTTGCACATAAAAGAGAATGAGAATGGTAAACGACTTCTTACTTTGCCTATTTAACCCTACTGGATAAGTCACTTCTTGTGTGAAGCACTCCTTTCTCCTTCAGCTATCCTTAGTCCCTTCAGCTATTCCATAAGTTCCGTGACAGCATTGACTCCTTTATACTTTATTATTATTATTGAAATTATATATATGTAATTTATCACTCTATATCGGTCCCCTCTGGACTGTTCTATTTTAGAAAAGGAATTTCATCTTAGCCCTCTTTAGATTCTTTGCTTCAATCTATCATCAAGGTCTCACCTTACGAACATTAAAAGAAAAATTATTTCAGTCACTAGTTATTTAATTATTATACAGCATATCTCCTCAATTCAAACTGCCTATTTTTTTCACATTTCATCATCTCAGATTTGGGGGATGTGCCTTAAAATCACTGGAGGCCTGGATGGAAGCTGAGTTCCTGCAAAGAGTACTTACAACTGCCCCTACCAGGGGCCCTCCCGGTTTGAGATCACTTCTCTGCCTATGTATTTTTTTCACTCACACTGACATTGTAAATTCAGACCTAAATATTTATTAGAATGGATGTACAATGCAAAATCTTAAGGGATGTTGTTTCTTCTACTAGTGCCTAGTTTGAAACACGTGGGTTCCTTTGTTGTCTCTGCCTGTATGATGTGTTTGTATTTCATTTATCTCTGCATTGAAGGGAGAGCCCTTTAGTGCTCCACCTTCAAGCAGGTATCATATTAGACTCCCCATCTTAGACATTTGTTTCTTACTTAAGAAAAATAATATATCATCTACTGAATAGTCTCTTGGATCCCAGGAAATACAGTACAAGCAATAGAAAAAAACCAAAAATACAAGGCCAGCTCAGTAAGAATTAGGTAAATAATGCAGATTTTTAATAAAAGAAACATTTGGGCTTCTTTCGGCTAAAAAGATCTCCACATTCCTAGAATTACGAGAAACTTTTTCAAAGAATTTTGAATTTTGCTGTCTAGGTGAAATCCTCATTTGACCACTTTCCCCTTATGAAACACTTTTCCGCATGTTCCTGCATACCAGCCTTTGAAGACATAGCGCACATTGGTCCACCAAAACCACAGCAGCCTACTGTGGTTTGGTGGACGGAAAACATGGCATGCTACTAAAAATCATCAATGAGGTATATACCCTTGCAGGATCATAGTTCACCTCTAACAAGTCTCTTAGGCCATTGCTTACATCCTTCAGTCCCCTAACATGGACAGTCCCAAACTGTCCCCTGTGCTCCCAAAAGGCTTTATACAACATATGATTGAACCCTTCATTTAACGTACATGACTGAACCCTCTAACTGAAAATATTATTTAGCTAAGCATGAGATGTGACATATTACATAGTTAGGAATTATTTAGTGTTATGTTCCAGCAATGAGCTAACCCTTTAGAGACATAATCCTTCTACTCTTCACAATGAACCTACTGATGAAGAAACCGAGACTTGTAGTTAAGCACCTGCCAAGGATCACACAGCTAAAAAAAGAGGCAGCACAAGAATGTAAGCCCGGACAGAGTACATCCAAGACCCTCCTTGTAAACCACTGCACTACACTGCTTCAAAAGAGAAATTCTGACAGGAAGAAAGGATGGCAGCTTGAACAGAAACCAAATAAGCCGGTATGTCAACTGCAGTGATACTCGGCAGCCAGTCAAATTTTAGATAGAGCCGCCACATTTAACTACATGCTAAGAATGTTCCCACATCAAAGCACAGGGAAGAGTAGTTTTAAAAAGTACTGAGCTAAAACATGGGTCAGCATTTTAATTTCCACTATAACACTACTAATCATGAACTTTTCCATCTTGCCTAACACACCTTGGGAGGAGGGCTCATTTGCACACGTCTGTTAGGACGCTGACTTCGTGGTGTGTATTACATATTTTCTCTTAAGTCTCACTCTGCAGGCCAGAGCTCAAGGCTGCATTATTACAGATCAAAGCCAGTGAAGTGGGTAATGAGGTTTGGTATATAAAACATTTGGTATAAATGCAGGGGAAATTCTGGCTTTTCTTTAACACTAACTGCTTTGAAATGCATCATTTGAAATAGAATTCTTAGTAGGCCACTAGCTGCCAGAGAATAATTTCCCTTCACCAAACAGACCAGTGGTAGCTGCGGCCAGATGCCTTTCACAGATGTGGAGCTGGGAGTTATTTTTAATGCCTTCTCCATGGGGTGACTGCTACAAAGCCCTGCTGAGCATGAAGAGCATTCCCCTCCCCAGCAGAAAGAAGGAATTGAAGGATCCACAGGCTTCATTTACGGAGGGTGGTCTGAATCCTCAGGCTGATACATAAGCTTAAAAAAGAAACAATTAAAATATCTAAGCAAAGAGTTTTCATCTCCTCAGGTAGAAAGTGTTCTTACATATTCAGACTTGTAGGCCCCTGAGCCACAGGGGGCAAAAGAAAGGTGGTTATAAATACAACATTAAAAGGATAATTACATTTTCCCATAACTTTTAAAATCGTGTCTGGCTCCTCTTTCGTCGACTGTCTTTTCAAGACTGGGCTATAAGTAAGTGCTTCCTAGAGCTATAAAGCCTCCTCTTCGTCTCTCTTCTCTACAGAACCAAGTCTAGTTCTCATTAACAGATGCCAGATTTCCTCTCCATGGAGTGCTGGAGGACAGGAGTCATCAAAATGGGTCACTAAATACCTGAATTTCTTTCTTTCCCTCCCTTCCTTTTCTTCAGTTCTTCCCTCCCTTCTTCCCTTTCTCCCTCCCTCATTCCTTCCCTCCCACCTCCCTTCAGTCTGTCCTTCTGGTTTTTTTTTTTCTAACACATGTGAAAAGCCCAATGTGGGCCAAGTACTTAGCTATACATGCCAGGGTACAAATGACACTATTTGTATTCCTCATCTCAAGTCCTTCACCATCAGCCACAAATGCCCTCCCTCCTTAATTCCTGTGAACTCCCTGCAAGCAGAGGCCTTGCCTCATCCCTCTTAGACCTCTTTCTGTCCACTGCACAATATCTTGATTTCTGCAGCATGTAGCAGGAAGGCCTTGATGGAGCTTTAGCTAATCTGATGTCCAGCTGTCTCACTTACAAGGCAACCTCAGACCAGTCACCCATCTGTCCCTTCCATTTCCTCCTGGCCCAAAGGGGGATCATCACACCAGTCCAACCATCCACAGAGGCTCGAGTTGGTGACAAACTCATAATGTGAGGGAAGCCATTTTACATAGCTAAGCCTTGCTTGGAAAGGTGTTCCTAAGCATACTTCAGGGTCAACTGTCAGAACACCAGTGCTGCGGGGAAGGTTCAGGCAGCTGGGTCATTTCTCTAGAGCCCTGCCAACCCCGTGCTAGAAGCATGCCTCTAGAGAGGTGTCTTCTTGAAATATGAAACTGAGCATGACATTTCCCTGCTTAAAAACATTTTACCCTGAGGATGAAATCCACCTCTGCCCCAAGACCTCTAAGTCTTGGTCCCTGCTCAATTCTCTGTTTTTTTTCATTCCTGACCCTCAGCAAGGTCTGAAGGTCACATGCTGTCTGCTTAGCCACACTGAGCTACAGATGATGCCCAAGCTCTTTTGTGGCTGTCCAAGAATGGGCCAGATCCCCTTCAGGTTGTCACAGCATCCCATAATGCCTCTGATGCAGCACTTTTTACCCTATCCTGCAGTTGCCTGTATGGACAGGCATTATGTGTCTGTGTCTGTCACTAGAATATTGTGTCTTGAGGGCAGTGCCCGTGCTATGTGGCACACAGAAGACACTCAATAAATTACCTCTTAGATGGCTAAATAAATGAATGAATGAGGAATTCCTTTGCAATGATCCAGGAAGTGATTGTTCACTGTGGCTCAGTATATTCTTGAAATACTACTTGGGAACTCTACCATGACAATTTCAGCAAACTAGATGTGGTGGGCAGAAAAACATCCCACCCCCAAAAGCCCACATCCTGGTCTCTATATCCTGAGAATATGTTATCTTACATGGCAAAGAGAAATGAGGGTCGTAAAGTGAATTAAGGTTGCTACTCAACTGACTTTAAAATAGGGAGATTAGCCTGGTTTATCTGGTTGCGGCCAGTGTAATCACAGGTCCTTAAAAATATAAGAGGAGGCAGAACAGAGATTGGAATGTTTCCAAGTGAGGAAGATTCAAGCGTGAACATGGAAAGGAGCCATGAGCCAAGGCATATGAATGTTCTCTAGAAGCTTCCAGAAAGGCAAGGGAATAGATTCTCTTCTAGGGCCTCCAGAAAGGAATGCAATCAGACACCTCGATTTTAGCTTGATGACCTCTGTTATCAGACATCTGGCTTTAAGAAACTGTAAGATAATAACTTTGTGTTTTCATTTACTACGGTTTCTGGTAATTTGTTATAGCAGCAGTAGGACACTAATATGCTAGACAAGAAAGGAGAGGGCCTACTTAAGACAAGTCATTCCTCCTCTTGAAGCCTCGCTTTCCTAATAGGCAAACTGAGGACAAGCGTCCCCCATCTGCGTATCTCACAAAGCTGTTAATGAGGAACAGAAGCTGAAAGGCCTCAGTGCCTCCTCACTGTGTGTCTTTGGCAATTGACTCAAATAATCTGTACCTCAGTGTTCTTGTCTGTAAAATAGACATACTGATAGCATTGGGTTATTGTGAGAATCAAGTGACTGAAAGTGCACAGAACAGCATCTGGCACAAGCTAAGTTTTATATACATGTATAAGTGATATATATAAGTGCTGTATATAATATAATGTTCTTATATATAGTATATCACAAAGATATTCTACGGTTCATTACATATATAAAAAGAGTTTGCAAAAGGTCAGGCATTACAGCAGTGCTCCCTTATCCACAGGAGATAGATTCCAATACCCCCAGTGGTTGCGTGTAACCTCAGATAATGCTAAACCTTATGAATTATGTATTTTCCTATAGTACATACCCATGATAAAAGTTTAATTTTTAAACTAAGTAAGAGATTAACTACAAAAACTAATACTAAAATAGAACAATTGTAATAATATACTGCAATAAAAGTGATATGAATGTGGTTTATCTCTCTCTCTCTCAAAAATATCTTATTGTCCTGCACTCATTCTTCTTGTGATGATGTGCGATGAGAAGGAGTAAGGTGATGACGGAGGCGTTGTGGTGTGGCGTTAGGTTACTAGTGACTTTTGACAATCCGTAAGTATGTTTCCAGATGGCAGCCGTTGACCCTGGGTAGCTAAAACTCCAGGAAGTGAACCCAAAACCTTGGATCATTGGGGATGATTAGATAAAATGGTAAAATAGAATTTGCATTCTTATAGAACACTGGTTCTTATAGATCCCCTCCTCCATACCAGTTGGGGCACTTATGGAGGCATTGTAGAGGTCAAGGGGAGTGGTGGGCACAAGCGTTTAGTGATAGCAGCCAGGGCTCCTGGACCTCTTGCAGCCTCGGAGGTAGTCTGCCACTGGGCAAGACTTTTCCAGATCCCAAATGATACCACCCCCTCCCCACCATCTTCATTTGTAGCTACATGTTGATGGTAATTTTACATACAGGTCCTAGCATCTGCCTCCTGCATCATGACCTCTGGTGTGGCTGTACCAAGCATTTATCCATTGAAATCTTTTTTTTTTAAATGACTTCACATCTCCATTTTATTAATGTAATAAAGTTTTATATAGATTTCTAAGTATAGAGTTAGGTTATATTATTTATGAAATTTGTTTCATAATAAAGGGGTACTAGATTTGTTATTAAAAGTGTGTCGGGTCTGAATTTATAGGATTTGAAGTGTAAAAGGTTAGAGATAGCTTAACCCAGCTTCCTAGTTTCTCATTGAAGAAAATCAAGGCCCAACTAGATAGAGCATTCTGTTAAAAAAGTGTTAGTTGAAAGATAACAGCCCAAGTTTCAAGACTTTAATTCCAGAGTTCTTGGGTATTCTTTAGAATCTGAACATCTAAATTAAGTAAAATTCTTTAAAATTCAAATTCTCTTCTAATCCTGCGATTCTTTGCCAGCAAAATCACTTTCCCTTCCCTTGGACCCCAGCTCCAGCCACACCATCCCCACTTCCACCACTGGAGCAAGTGATTGTGAAAGTGTCATTTTACATGATCTCTATGGTCAAGCACTCCTGGGAGTGGAGGGAGGAAGAGCTTTGATGAGCAGGGCTAACATCAACAACCCTCTCTGACTTTCACCTTTGTGTTTTCACTCTTTCCCCTCCAGTTCCATAGGAGGCCTTTTGGACCCAGAGGTGATCAGTCTACCCCAACTTCCACATCCCAATATGAGACGACCAGAGCATGCTACATTCCTTGATCTCAACATAGTTATAGAGAAACTAATGTTAGTGTAACTTCAAGGACAAAAAGTTGATATATTTCAAATTACTGTTTTACTATTAATCTAAGGACAAAAATTTCCTCCCTCCTCCAGCCCAGAGCTACTAAGGATATTTATGCAGGTGTGCCCTGCACAACTCCAGAGGGCGCCATTCACACTGTAGTCTACCTGAATGGTGCCCTGGGAATTATGGGGTTCAATGTCTGCATGGCTGAAAGCAGGGTTCCTGTTCCCACTCCCTAAAATGGGAAATGGGTCAAAGTGTGAAGACTTCTGTTCTCATCTTTGGTTAAACACTAACTTGGCACCATTTATTCACTATTTAAGTTTGAATTACAATTTAGTCTCCTTGCTGGCCATGTGTCCTACCATGGAGGCCCTGTCTCATTGTAAAGTTGGCCATATCACAGCAGCTCCCTCTTGGTAGCCAGATACTTGTGCATTAGGGTCTTAAGACTCAGTCCCCTTTCCTGTCCCTTCCTTTTGAGTAGCCTACAAAACTGCTGTTTCCTATTCTAAGTTGTCCCAAGCACTTCAGCATATTTGAGGAGCAGGGCAGAACATCTTGAGCCCAATAACTGATGAAGCTTCCACTGATGTATGTAGTTGAAGGAACAGCTCAGAATATCAATTTCACCCAGAGGTTACAAGTATGAGCTTTTAAGTCATAAGCCATAGAGACCTGGAAGTCTCCGAGCTATGTTACTTTGAGCAAATAACCTACCATCTGTAAACTTTAGTTTTCTCATCAGTGAAATGAACAATAGTACTAGCCTCATGGAGTTACTGAAAGTGTCACATGAACAAATGCAAGTAACATGGCACTTGAGTTGTTCAAGAAATGTTAGCTATTGTGATGACTCTCTTTCCCCAGAGGAACGGCCTTCTAACATTATAATTTTATAGTAACAAAAAAAAGTAGAATAAAAATGAGAATATAAACTCTAGTAAAGGAAGAGGAAAGGATTATCCCTTAAGAGGCCAATTTCATCTTCACTGCATTTGAATTGTAAAAATAACTAATCAGAGCAGGCATTTGATACACGCCTTTTTTAATTTTAACTTCTCAGAGTGCTTTTCCATACAGCAGTCCTGTAAAGTAAGCATGGTCAGCCAGTTTCTCTATTCCTATTTTTAAGAAGACACTGGGGCTCAAGGATGTTAAGATAATTCTGGGGCAGAATTCACAGCTTGAACACAGGCATGAAACTTGGTGTTGAACACTGCAATTCAATGTTGAGGTAGTGACACTAGTAGAGGTAAGCGACTCTCCACTAGAGGGCGCATTCCCTGTAAGGGGTATGCATTGGCCATGGTTGAGGGACTAATCTCCATTTAAAAAGTGTATTTGCCATATAAACATGTCTTGAAGACATTTCTTAGCCCTCTTGTCCAACCAGATTACACCTACAAGACCATTCCTTTGTAGAAATTTTGGATAAAGACTGCATCTCAGAATATGAGCCAGGGTGTTTGTGATTTTATAAAGCCCTTCCGATGGTGGTAATGCGACCCTTCAGTGGAGAATCCAGGTACTAGGCCTCGCTGCAAAAGACGAGATGTGTGATACTTGATTTGATGGTATATGATCACTGCTACCACACTTAGGACCAACACTTCACTTCAGAATTAAGAGACACTGTTTTGCAGGGCGCGTGAGGGGTTGGCAGGGGGGTACTCCACTTGCTTCTCTATTAGGATAATTCTCTATAGTAGTCAATTTCTGAAAACTCAGATTGGGAATAAGACTGCTACCCCAAGCCTAAGTGGTTCGTGTCTAGGAGTCCCGCAGGCCTTCCTCCCCCAGAGGTCCTGCCTGCAATACAGGACAACCCAGTTGTAAGAATGTCATGTTAGAGGTTTCTACAAAACTCACTTTTCAGTTGCTGCATCAATGAAGACATAACTGCTTGATATGTGTGTGTGTGTGTGTGTGTGTGTGTGTGTGTGTGTGTGTGTGTGTGTGTGGTTTTCACTACAGGGAGTCACCATTTCTTCTCTTTTTGGGTGAAAGATATATTTTAGTTCCTTGCCAAGTCATTACATTTTAAGAGGCTTTTTAAAAAACTTTTCAAGTTTCACATTAAAGTGAAACCAAGAAGAGACGTAAAGAGTAGTGCCTTGAGATAAAATGATCTGCCTTTTGTCCTCCCTGATATTTATGGTAAATATTGCAAGCTGAGCAGGTGTCCAGCTGTTTATAGTCCAAACTACACTTGCCCCAGATCTCACCTGCCCCTTGTCACAGGAACCAACACATACTTGAGTCAAGAAAACTTTTTTCTATTTACTTATGTTAATCATCAAGCCAAAGCAAATAGCCTCCCATTTTCTGGATCCAGGGTAGCAATTAAATATGAAGACATCACAAATCCTCTAGACAAATGAAGGGGGAAAAACCCACTGCATTCTAGGCCAGGAGGTGGGCCATCATGTACCAGAGAATGGCATCAGCTGTCACATGTAACAAACTTGGTTTCCCAACTTTGAACTTTCTCAGTTTCACACACCAGCACCACAGCTGGTGAGCAGGAAATTGACAAGTCCTTAATTTAGGACTTAAATCAACCACCAGTTTACAAGGTCTCAGTTGAAACATTCTGGTTTATTAATTCACTCAGCACTCAATATACAGTTATGGGGAAGCCAGGTAAATAGACAAAATAATTGCACGACATTAGTGCTGACAGAGGTATACACAAAGCAAGCTAAGGGGCAGAGAGGTAGATAGCAAGTGAAAAACACAGCCGTAATGGGAAATGAGAAGACATTATCCACTTAATACCCTACTGTCCTTCTCCCCTCCACACACCACCTAACCACAAAAGGGGACAAAAACCTTGCTACCTATTCTATTCCTACCCGATCATTAGGGGACCGGGACAGTAGCTCTCAAGAGAGTACTTTCTAAGGTGCCTCACACAGTGGGAACTGTTTACAAAGCAAAGTTGTTTCCACACCACTCCGGAAAAATCCCCGGAAAAGGCAGGCAGGAAAGCCCTTCACCAGCCCTCCACCCACAGCAACCTGGAATCCAGACTGACCGGCCAAACACCTGGCACCAGAAGCGAACTTATGCCGAGAGCTGCAACATACTTCCTGGCCCTTGGCACGACGCCCCAGCTACAAACCCAGTTTCCAAATTGCACGGAGAGAAGTCGGGAAGGCTGGTCGGCAGTCCGGGGCGTTCAAACATTGCCACCCCTCTCTGGCCCCTTTAGTATTCAACCCTTTTGGCTGGGTTGCCCAGGCTTGTAAAGGGAAACTTGTGCCAAAGCAGAAAACTGATTATCAGAGTTGCGATTAGTCAAGGAGTTCGCCGGGTAACGTGGGCGGCTGCCCTTCATTTCCAGGGGGACGTCCCAGCCTCTGTGCTACACTTGGATATCCGCAGGTAAAAATGAGGCAACGTACAGGAAGCATTCGACCCGTGCTTGGCGCACAGCAGGAGCTCAAGAAACCCCGCTCGCCTAGCCTTTCACACACCCCTGCTGGGTCCGAGCCTGTAACGACGCTAGGGTGGGGACAAGTTGCCCCCAGGTGTGTAAGAGTTGTCATAACTCCATGCCACCCACACACCCCGGCTTCCTGGGGTGTGAAGGCGGGTGGGTGTGAGGCCGCGGGAGCCGGAGGGTGGGTGTGTGCGCGCCGCGCGCGGCGTTAACCCCTTACCTTCCAGCAGCACCTCCTTGCCAGCGCGCTTCAGCGCCTGCACCGCCTCGTCGTGGGTGGCGTCCCGCAGGTCGGCTCCGTTCACAGACAGGATGGCGTCGCCCACGTACAGGGCTTGGGTCTGGTCTGCCGCCAGCCCCTTGAAGATCTTGCTGATAAGGATGGGCATCTTGTTCTCCTTGCCCCCCTTGATGCTGATGCCCAACCCGCCCAGCTCCTGCTTCAGCACCTTCACGCCACGCTTCTGGTTCGAGATGGACTCGGGCACCTGCTCGGGCAGGTCGGTGAAGGCGGTGCGGACCCCGGCGGGCGAGTCCGGAGGCTGCGCGCCCCCGGCCCCCGGGTGCCCGGCTCCAGCGCCCCTGCAGAACGAGCCATTGGTAGCGGTCCCGATGCCGTTGTACGCCGCAGCGCCCTCCTCGCAGCTCAGAACCAGGGCGTCCTCGCTCAAGTTCACCAGAACTTTGTGCCAGCGATCCCGCACCAAAACTTCCAGCAGCCCGCTCCGCTGCGCCCGGCCGCCTCCCCCGCCGGCCGGCCCCGCCGCTGCCGCCGCCGTCGCCGCTACCGCCATCTTACCGGCATTCTTAAAATGCCATGTGATTGCAAAAGGGGGAAAAGTGGGGAAGGTTGCGGGGGGAGGACGCGGGGCCTGGGGGAGCGAGGAGAGCGCGCCTCTCTGGGAGCAGGCTGGGCGCGGGGCTCGGCTCCCGGAGTTCGCGGGCGCGCCGGGCGCGAGTTGCCCGCCGCAGCCCGGCTGGTTCCCCTCGCCTGATCCTGGGCGGGGTGGAGCAACGTAAAAGAAGAAGGAGAGACAGAAACAGGGGAGGAAAAAAGGCCAGCTGCCGGTTGCAAAACCCCGAACCAAGGGGGGCCGCGGCGCGGCCAAGCGCCGGGGAGCGTCGGAAGGAGGAGACACTCGCGCGGGGAAGGGCGGGGACCGAGCGCCCGGCCGCCGCTCACCTGTTCCGGCCGCAGCAGCCTCGGCGGCCGCCGCGCGCCGGCGCAGACCCTGGCCGCCCCCCTCCGCGGAGCGCGCGTCGCCGCGGGGGCAGCTCCCCTAGCGCCTTCTCCCCACCCCGCCCCAGCCCGCTCTGCTCCACTCCCTTCTCGGCCGGCGCCCACACCGCCCCCCTGCCGGGTCGGGGCGGCCTGCCTTGGGCCCCTCACTCATACTCCGGAGCCCCCTTGCCTTTCACACCCCCCGCTGACTGTCCCTCAGGCCTAACCCCACGGGGTGTCTAGATCCAGGTCTCCTCACTCTGGCTTCCTCACACCAAGGCTTGGCTTCCCCTGCTGAGTTCCTACGGGTCTCTCCTTGGCGTAAGAACTCTCTGGTGGACTCAGACCGAGGCCCAGGGCTCTCTGAGAGTCAGGAGGGGAGGCTGTCCCAGGAAACCGGAGGCAGACGTCAGCATAACCCTAGTGCCCCAAACCTCCTTTCTTTAAATGCAGGGCATCTTTCTGCCGCGGCTCTGGAGAGGTGTCTGTCCTGCCAGGGTCTTCGGGAGGTCACGGCCTGCCCCACACCTCGGGGACACATGTTCTAGCTCCAACGCATGGTATGTCTGTGCTTCTGACTTAATCATTTTTTCCCCAGTGCTTCCTGGGACTCTTTCTTTTTTCCCAAGATCCAATATAGGAAGTCCACCATTTAAGAACTCAGCTTCAATGGATCATGTCTTAAAAGTTCCTTTAGAAGTTACTAACTTGGAGCTCGAGTTGCATTTTTCCAGGGGAGCAATATAATCTTGAGTTACCTTCCCAGGCCAGTCTAGAAAATGCTAGCAGAACCCATGACAAAGCTGAGCCGCCCTGAGTCCTCCTGGTCCTTGAACCCCTCAGGTTATCCACCCACCATTTTTCATAGACCTCTTTAAGTGTATTATGCTTCCCATGCACCTCGCCTTTCAGCTCTTTCCCCTCTCAATAACAAAAGAAAACTCACAAAAGAAAACTCACAAATCGGTTAATTCCTAAAGGTTAACCCAACACAGCAAGGTGTCAGGAGGAAAGAAATCTTACTGAACAGATTCCAACCGATGTGGGAATCATCACTGAACGTTCTCTAACCCTTCCAGAATGACTCATACTTTTCACTGAGAATAACTGAAAGCCCAGAGGAATGCCTGAAAACCACGGTCCCAGAATGAAATGAAAACATTTGGTTTTTTGAGGAGGGGAAGTCACTGCAGGCAGGTCAGTGGGCACCCTTGGATCAGTGTTTCTGCTTGCAGCTCCTGTCTTTCCTGTACTTTTAACCCACCATTTTCCAAAAGCTCATTATTCTGTCATATAAAGGTACCCACGGCAGGGAGAGCAGCTGCAGGATCAGACAGGGAGCTGATGTGGGTGTACCACGGTGGGTGGGAAAGCCAGCTGGGCCTGACCTCTTCTTTGGAGGCTGCAGGTTCGTGCATATCACTTTGCAGGGAAATCAGAGCCTGAGTGTCCGTGTGCAAACCCAAACGCACATGGGGGAGACAGGCACCAGAATGCCAGTGTGGCGATTAAGATTTCAACAAGCACCTGTCCCTGCACCAAAATTCTCCATTTGCATCACACCTGTATCTTGTCTCCGTGGTCAGGCAATCTGTGAGTCCCAGGTATACTAGGAGTAATTTATCAATTTGCCATAAGATGTTACAAGCTTTAGGATGGAAATTCCTCAGAATCCCTGTGATAAACACATTTTTTTTTTCTCTGTAAGCAAACCTACATGGGAAGGAATAGGTTGCTTTTTGAAAGTGTCAACAGAAGGGAGACAAATTTCTACTATCATTAGGTCTGAGACATGCATACTAGCAGGAAATGGTTTTGCCAATGGAATTATAACAACCCCATTCTAAGTGCTTTACACTCTGTCCTCCTGGCAATTCTTGGGAATATTTACTATAATTATCACTCCCATTTCACAGGTGAAAAAGTAGAGATACAAGTTGAATACTCTGCCCAGGTCACATGGCCAGTAAATGACAGAGTCAGGATTTAAAATCAGCTATGGAGACTGGATTCTTAACCATTGTCCTGCAGTCTCCTGAAAATACTCAGAGCCCACTAGCTGCATGTTACCTCGCTCCGACGCCAGCCTTTCCACTGGGAGGGGAGCACAGAGGGTGAAGGCCCTTCTCCTAGATGCATATGACAAGGCAGGGCCAGTCTTTGCCTCTGGCCTCTCTGTCTTTCCAAGGTTAGAGAACACCCTGCCCTCCCCTAATTGACACTTTTTTTTTCTTTAGACATGTTAACATAGTGAAACTGGTGACTGTCATGGTCTTACTGGCCTAGAAACCTTATCTTATACCTCAGACAGCTCTGCGTATCTGGGCTCTGATTAGTAATGCTGACACTCCAAGGTAAGCCTTACTTATCTCATTTCTTAGGTCTCGGTCGGACTTGGGATTCCTGCACTCTAATCCCTAACACTTAGCATTAGGACAGATCACACTCTCCTGGGACTCCTCTTTTAAAGAAGGGCCACTGGAAAGGGCTGAAAAGACATCCAGCTTCCTCATTTTTTAAGTTTGACATTGGAAGCTCAGAGTTTAGCAATGACGGACCCAAGGCCACAGAGTGTGTTTGTGGAAAGCTGCAACTGAATAATTATGCCTACCAGTCCAACTTAAATATTCCAGAAATTACACCTGGAGCTCCCCTCCCTATTTTGTTTTAAACCAGGTTTTTTTTTTTGCTTAGCTCTGTCCCATGTTCTATTTCCTCCTTTTGTCCTAAACTATTGACTTCCATTTCCCATTCTGCCAAAACTGGGATCCTCATGTGTGCCCCTTTCCTGTGGGATGTACCTTTTCCTACACAAGTTTGGTGGACTCAGGTTTGCAGGAGCAGGTCACACAACCCTCAACTCCACCGAGCCGAGGATCTGGCAGCAGGCAGCTGCAAGTGGCGGACGGAGCTGTGCTCATCCAGTCATTGCACAAAGGTTTTTGTGCACCTGCTAAGTCCCAGGCACTGCTGTAGGTGCTGGGATACGGGAGCAGATAAACTAGCACAGATGTGCCCTGTGAAGCTGACATTGTAGTGGGTGGTAGGATGGTGGTGGAGAAAGACTACAAACACATAAGACAGTTTGCTGGAGAAGTAAATGCTAAGAAGAGAAGAATGGAGAGCAACGGGGTCAAGAGTGACTAGGGGCCAGGGACAATGGGAGAGGTGGCTGTTAAGGAAAGCTTTTGCGAGGATACAAGGTGAATAGATTTATGTGCATACAAGGTGGAGAGGGAGGAAGAGGAAACAGCTCCTTGATACCTGTGGGAAAATTAGAGAACAGGAGGAGAGAGGTGCAGGAGGGGTGCTTGAAATGCAACATTCCTAAGGTGAGTCCTAGCCACAGAAATACACATGGGACTGAACGCTCCTTGAGGACCTGCTTTTGTAAAGAACTGAGAAAATGCTGGAAGCAGGCCCCCCTCCCCACCAAGGCTGCAAAGATGATTAAGAGAGGAAGACAGACATAGGCATGTTCACAAAGAGTACACAGGGAGAACGGGGCAAGGAGCCAGCCTCTGGGCTCCAAATCACAATGCTGGGTTAAAGATTCTCATTTTAAAGATGAAGCACTGAGACCAGGGATGGCACATGAACAGAAGGCTGAGTAGGGTCTTTCTCCTCTGGTGTTCCCCATTTGGCTAACAGGGGCATCATCAATTCTAAAAAGGTTAGCAAACACCCTCTATTGCATGTACCTGGGCGGGTCCTTGGTAAACTAGATAGACCACCAGCCAGACTTGGAGCCAGCCAGCCGGTCAGGTGAGAATTATCTGGTTGCTCACTGCGTTCAGATTGCTGTGGTAAGGACTTTTTAGGAGCAAGGCTAGCCCAAGGCAGAATTTAAAGTACTTAGGTGTTTATCTTCCACCTTCTCTTATGAGTTGTACTCCCTCTGCCTCCCTTCCCTAACAACCTGCTGTTCAAATAAATCTTATACCAGTCTTTTAATATCTGTCATGTCAATTTAAGTCATTTTTCCTGAGGTAATACACATTTGACTCTTCTTCAGAACTGTAGAATGACAGGTTAGATTCCGTAGTAAACACATGTTGAAAGCCTAATAGGCAAGGTATCCTCCCACATACGGGGGACTTGAGCAAGTTGGCCTAAATAGGCATATGGGATGCCCTGGTGCAAGGGGGAGGAGGAATAAGAAACCAGTTTCTTCCATAGGCATCTTTAGAATAATTTTAAATGAAAAAGACTTCAAATTTCAAGTAACTATTTCAGGATCTTGCTAGTTTCTCCTTCAAATTCCAAATGAGGTTTGTTATTAAATTACTTTCAAACCCTTTGGAATCAGAGGTCTGTCTGTATGTGAGGGAAACTCTAACTCTTTTTTACACATGTCCACCTTCTTTTTTGTGAATCATTCCCATATACACTCCCCTGATTCATGAGAAACTTCCTCGTGTACTCTGCCGCACACCCTGAAAGCCCACTTCTGTTCATCACCCAATTTACTCCCTCGTGCTGTAACAGTTTCCCCTAGATAATCTCCCTGTTAACTCTCTGCACTGAACTCTCGGTCCATCGCTGTGGCTATGTGAAGACCCTCTTTGATCCTAGATTGATTTCCCATCTATCCCTTCTGTTCCCGAACTCTAGCTTAAACTTGGGCTATTTCTCAAATACCACATCTCCACCCTACTGCACTACCTGGCTACAGCATGATCTTCTTTGCTCCAGAAATCTCTCAAAGGTTCTAGTGACATTTTTTATGTTTCTAGATCATGGAATGCTTATGGTTTTCCATTGTTTATCATTTAGCAAACTCCAACACTTTCTTTAAATTACTTTCTGTCTCTTCCCCAAAACCCCTAACAATCTAGAGACTTGGAATGGCTTAAACTCTCTCATTTTCCATTGTAATGCATTCCTCTATTACCATCAGTCAGACATGAGTATCTTTAAGGAAAGAAACTTCAACGTATTCCACCCCACACCGGGTTTGTAATTTGAAACTAGTCCCTTTAGTTCTATACTTAAGTTGAGCTTGAAATTTTTATTCTAATTGGGTAGATACATAGCAAGGATGAATACCAATTAGTAAATAATATCGGGTGATTTTCAGGTTTTAGAATCTAAACTTTAGATGTTAAGCTAAAGAAATACTCTCTTGAACTTGTGGAGGACAAACCAAGTTTCACGGAAGAGTGACTTAAGGAAGTGAGGCTTTAGAGAACGAGGTAAGACAGGACAAACATTCCTAGCAGGGAAAACAATTGGGCCAGAGGCAGGAACAAAGGATGTGCAGATTATGTTCATTGAGCAAGGGATTGATCAGCTCAGATGGATTCGGGAAAGAAATAAGACAGGGATCTGATGAAAAAATAGTATTAATATCAGAATGCTTGGCTGCACATGCTAGACTCCCAACTGACACTAAAGACACCAAATGGGAAGCACATGAGTCACATAAGCAACCCGCCAACGGCAAGAGAAAGGCTAGCCTCATGCACAGCCGGAGCGGACACGAGCATACCTCAGTCTTTCAGACCGCACAAGGCCCAACCATGGCCACGGGCAGCTCCAAGATTCACGGTGCCCAGCTCAGCTTCTCTTCATCTCGCTTAAGAAAAAACATCCAAAGGAAGAAAGAGCTCAGATGGATGGCCCAGCCTGGATCACATGTCCACACTGGTAGCCATAGATACCATGATGGGCAGCCCCCAAAATAGCCCCATGGCTGGAATGGGGATGATAAGCAATTCACCAAAAGAAAGGGATGTATTTACCAGAAGCAGGCAGCAAAGAGGGCTGGGCCAAACCAAGTGATAAGGACCCCTGCTCTAGTGTAAGCAAGGACTGTTGCTGAACTGTCAATGAGGATGCTTTAATCTTAAAAATAAAAATAATTTTAAATTGTCTTATTGAAAAAAAAAAGTGTGGCCAACGGCGGCCGGAACGTTGGGCGTGTGGGCTGGACGACCCGGCGGGGACTGACTCCCGCCTGGGTGCCTCGGCGTTTGTTGGAAGCCAACGAGCTGGTCCAGGAACAACTAAATGACGTTTTTCACCAGAATGACCCCAGGAGCATAAAACATGAAAAATAAAATAAATAAATAAAAAATAAAATAAAATAAAATAAAATAAAGAAAATAAAATAAAAATAATAAAATATAAAATAAATACATAAAATAATAAATATAAAATAATAAATATAAAATAAAATAAAATAAATAAAATAAAATTTTGGAAAAGGACTGGAGTCACCTTATAAGCAGGGGAAAACAGGAATTCAGGTTGAGGGGCAGTGGTCTGGAAAACAGTAAGCATTCCAGTTCATGGTGGCTGTCACTATTACACATATACACATAAACATAAAAGAGAATCAGAACTAACATTTGAAAGTGCTTACAAAAAGCCATTTTATGTTCTGTGCAATATTCAATCAACTCTGTAGAAAGCCATTCAAGGTCACATCAATATGGAGAGAAGGATAGGAACTCAGACTTGAGTTTGACAAACTTCACATCATGTCCCTTTGCCTCTAGGTCACCCTGCCATCTTTGCCACATTTTAGGCTTCAGTTAACTGAAACTTAGATTTTACATGTGTGCTCCTCTGAGTGAGAGCCTTTAAAATTGTTTTTAAAGGGAAGCCCCCAGGAGGATGAACCTCTCTTCCAGAGAGTGAGTCTTTAGCAGCCTTAGCATTGCTGTGTTTTAAGCTCTCACCCACAGGCTTTCTGAAAGGTTAAAAAACCGTGACCATTCTTCTGAGTGTCCCCGACACCAATGCCCCGCAGTAAAAGCAGCTTCAGATTAGTCAGAGCAAGCGAGTCCTATTTTTGCACGAATGCAAAAAGAGTTTATGTCCATTCATTTATTTTCCACAAAGTCAAGAAACTGATCAGTTCATTTTGGGATTGTTGGAGATTTCATTTTTTTCTTTCCTACTTTTTCTTATTTTTTTTTAAGAGGGAATTTTATTTTGCTCAATAGAACCTACTTAGAGTGAACTTAGATTCTGTCCCATAAAGTCCACTATAATCAGTGAGTTCTGAAATCTTTTCAAGGCTAAAGCTACTATTTTTCTATTTGAAGGTCAATGACTGATTACATCAAATAATACAAGTAAATTATTACTCTAAACCTCATGATTTTAGATATGAAAAAGCAATCACATTGTAAAAATAAGGCAATTCACTAGAATATTGTTAATTTTTAAATATTCACTTTAGTAACATTTTGTACATCTCACAAATCTCAAGTGTTAACTTTCCTGATTTTTATTTATTGGCAATAAGGATTACAGGATACTGAAAATTTTAAAAAGACTCATAGTTTTGTATCCATCAAATCAATTTCCATTTTATTTTATGCAATACTATTTCAAGTCTAATAATTTACACATAAATAAAATGTGTAAGTATCTATTATTTTTCCCTTAAGGAAGATTACTGGTGTAGTCTTTATACTGTCAAATTAAGTTAATAACTGAAGGAATAGAAGTAAATCAAAGAGCTATGTTCCCCTCATTTAATATTTGAAACAGAAAAATATACCCTATTTAATAATTACTAAAAATTATTTTTAATAATTTATGCATGTCCAAAAAATCCACAAATCAATTCTACAGACTGCTTTTAAGTTACTTAATATAAATATGGTCAAACTATCAATTTTTACCTTCTTACCTCATCCATAAAAGGTGGCATTGAGGTCTGCAGAACCCATATGATGCTGGAGCGTGAGCTGTCGGCCCCTGCGTTTGGCTAAGTAAAACCTTCAGCAAATCAAATCAGGTTTCAGAGAATCATGCAATTTATATGTGGGAAACTATAACCACAGGATAACAACTTTAACAAATGTGTCTGGAAGGGAGACTTTGAAAGCTCAAGGAAATCTCAGGAATCAAGCTCAGCTCCAGTAACTTACAGAAAAGGAAACAATAAAAGGAGGGGGAAGGGAGACGGAGATAGAGGGAAAAAGACTTAAGTGATTCCAGTAGGTATTAAATGACAAACGAGGCATACTAAAAAATTTCTACTGGTACACTTGCCCCTGGCCTCTGCTCAGTCACTGCTGTTCTGAAGACTACCTTTCTTCATAATCAATTCACCCTAAGCCACTGTTAGACATCAACAACACAAAATATACTCCTAACCATGCACTGAATGCTGAAGAAAAGACATTAATAAACATTCCTCTGAAAAGAATGTATACAGCTCTTTCTTACAAGTTGAAAAGCATAGGGATAATAACTTCTCCTTTAGAACATGAGGTTAAAAATGGAGTATAGCCTCAATCAGGGACACTACCAATGCTCAAATTTATTTCAATTTTGGACAATTATTTGCACTCAGAAAAGCAAAGTTGTATTTCTGTTTACCTTCTGAATATCTCAAAAGCATGTCTTGGGGCTGGTGGGATGTTGCACTTTGGTGTGGCTGATGGAGTGGGCCAGTATCCTGTCATTAGCACCCGGATTGTGAGGTCAACACCACCTAAAGATACCTGTGCAGAAGAGAAAGACATATGCCCCCCAATTAACTAGGATTTGTTACCCATTCCACATTGACACTGTGTTAGAGTTATCAAAGTAGTTAGCTCCATGTCCAATATCTAGCACATAACTCTTCTTAAAGGTTAGACCTATCCCAGTGTATTCCAAATTTTAACTATCTTGGGAAATATTTATAATTATTGCTTATGTTGTTGGCTTTATAAAAAACTAATCAAAGGATAACTCTATGCATGTGAACAAAGTCTTACTGGTGTCACTGAGAAGTGTAACATTATGGCTTGTAAGCTGATTTACAGATAAAATATCAAGGGACCATATATCACCATCATTTTAAAGAAATTTCTATGGTAGTATCTTTTATCTCAGCTTTTAAATCTTTTAAACCATCTTAACATACAAACAACATATTTCTAGTATACCATTCACATTTCAACTACATTGACAAAACTTGTTTTTTACATGTAGTTCACATTTTAACAACCTCTCCACGGGACACTGTATATCCAGTCCTACATAGTAGGCGATCTAAATATTTGTATAATGTATGACTACCTCTAGAAAATATACATAAGAAATACTGTCACAATTATTTATTCTTTGAACAAATTTAATTTTAAAGAAAACAATAAAGTGTATCAATAGGAATTTTTAAGGGTGAAGTATTATCTTTATTATTGATATTCACAGCTTGTTCTAAACCATTACGCCATTTTTATCTAACCTTCATGATTTGGTGATAACGGATTCTTAAAAGAGAGAAATTAAATCTATAATATAAAGAAGTTTTCCACAGTCAGATTTCTCCCCACATATCTACTAATTGTTTACTCCACTTTAGAAAAACTGCAACTAGAAATCTTAGATGATGCATAGGAGAGATGATCATAGCAGAGATTCTCAGAGGATGAAAAGAGTAGGTCGGATAACTGTTTTTGTTGAAATTGGGGACTGGGAGTGGGGGGTCACAACTTGATTCAATATATCCTAGACAATGAAGTCTTTTTATCTTTCTCCCATATATCCACACAATTCCTTAATATTCAAGTCTTTGCTCAAAATGTCATTTTTTCTAAAGGAGGCCTTCCCTAACCACGTTTCCCTGCTGCAGATTTCCTCTGCAGCTCCTATCAGCAGCTAAGGTGCTATGTTTATTTATCTGGTTCATTATCTGTCTCCCAGATCAGAATGTAAGCTCCATCATAGCAGGATTTGTGTCTATTTTGTTCTGCTATAAATACCCACTTCTACAACAATGCTTTGCACAGAAAACATTTGATGAATTACTTGTTAAATAGAAGGGAAAAAAAACCTTAAAGAACTTTTACTAAAAGTTTGTATTGTCTCTTTCTAACTATCTTAGCAATATTTGAGGCCACTTAGCCTATATTCAGATAGCACATGACAGGGGCAAATACACAGACAGAGGTACCAGAAAAGTTTGTTAGGATCTGATGTGATTTGTGATATAAACAGAAATATGATTGTAAGATGGTTTTCCTTACATGTCCCTGTTTTAAAGATAAAAACAGAGGTAAAAATGGACAAATACTTAAATTTATTTCAGCTTAAGATTTAGCTAAGTAAAATATACCACAATTATTATAAGAATTTCAAGAAAGTACTTATTTTATGACTTCTAAAAGAAAGTGAAGAGCCAGTGTCTTGGTATATTTCAGCAGACCGAGAACCTTTAAGAAAGTTACAAAGAATCATCAGCTGCAGGATTGGTGATATTTTAAAAGGGCTCGAAGATTTCAGAAAGCTCAAGATCTGTTTTGATTAATCTGTCACTTTTCATCAAATTTGTCTAATGCAGATTGAGGTATAGGAAATTTAGAGCTTAAGGTCCTTAGCATAAACAATTATGAGAAAGCTAATAATTCCTTGTAAATAGTGGCTTTATAGTTAAGTAGAAGCTGCAATCAAATTAGCAGAAAAAATGGAGCATCTTGATAAGTACTCTCCTTACTGTAGTTAACAAATTACTAAACAAATACTCTACCAGAGTGAGAGGTATGTCTGAACAATCAAGATTTAAGTCTGGAAAACTCACAAACTTTAAACAACTGAAAGGCAAACAGATCTGATGAAATCATTATGTTGAATAATCATTCTCTCCCTCTTTTTAAATGAGACAACCCCAACAAAGTAGTCAAGAGCAAAGAACCTAATTTTCTTGTCAAAGGGCCTTCAAGATCACAGGCCAGGTAATTTTCAACAATACCTAAAACAGTAAGGGTGTTGAACCTTCCCTTACAGGTAGTTTCAACAGAGTATTTATTCCAACTAGTTGTCTCGCTGTAGCTCTCAATATATGTAAAGTTAGTCGAAGAATAAGAATGAACAGAAAAAAAAACTGAATCACATGAAAATATGTATCAATGTATTAAAGTTACAAATCCCTAAACAATCTAAAAAAGACAAAAGTATCTAGGATCATCACATTATTCAGTTTCTCCCCAACCGAATTTCTATTTACTGTAGACTTTTATCTTTTCTGCTCTCAGCTCATCTACACTACAAATATGAGGCAAATTATACAACTATTTAAAATAGAGAGGGACCAGAAGTCCCAGTAATGCCTTAATATATATAAATGCCCATTTCTATAGAATTAGGTATTTTCATTTATTTTACTTGTGAAGAGACTATGGAACCAGTAGAAGTGATCTCATATTTAAATATCAGCAGAAAGATCTCCAAATTTCTTTCATGGGTGTGACATGTCTTAATTACAAAGCAGTATATACTATTTGAGAGAGAAAATGTCAAAGAAAAGCTGGAGTTCTCTAAAACTTAAGGTTAAAGGTGAAGTTGAAAAACAGTAAGAAAGAAACAAAATTCTGAACTTCACTGAATCCTCACAAAAACCCCCGCTGGACTCCAAAGCTGTATAGATTCTAGCTTACTGCCTTTTGGGAGTCACAATACAAAATCACATTTAAAATGCACTGGTGTCAGTGTTTAATATTCAGTTCGTCAGACATCAGGCCCATTTAGGCTGATCTTACAGATGTGAATGAGGAGACTGAGGCACAGGATAGCGGGGAAACAAGTCTCCTACAGCACAGCGCTGGGTGCTGAGGGCGAGTGAAAGCAAGAGCACTAAAACTCAGGACGCCTGTCTCGGCCCATGATTCTTTCCGTGATCTAGAATGGTTACAGCAGCAGAATCACTGTTCATTAAATGTTCAGTGCGTTCCTTCATGTAGGGAGGATAAACAGTTTTAGAAGAGTAAGAAATAAGTATTTTAACATTGATAGTTAGAAGAAGAGCTTATCTGGGGGAAAATGATTTTTAAAGCACTCGGACAATACATATGTTGTCTCTCATGACATTTAAGGAACCAACCGCAGCAATTCAATTCTCATAATGGATGAAAATGCCCACTGCAGAAGACTACATGAGCTGATGAATAACAGTGTCATATACTTTAAACCAATGTAATATTGTTATCAACGATGCTTTAATTAAAAACAAAAAGACTTTAAATGAATGAATTTCATTTAAAAGTAGAAATAAGTGGAGAATCTTACCCCAGTTGTCTGTAGATGTTGCCTGAATTCATCCATAGTTATGCTTGAGATGCTCATATCCCTAAACATTCCTTCCAGTTCTGATGTTAACTGACATCCACATTCAGTCTATGAAGGAAAAACACAAACATAAATAAATGAGGGATTTTTGGATGAGAAAATGTACAAAGAAATAAACTATTCCAAGCTACTGCCATCTTTTCTAAATCTTTCCAAGAGTTGCTCTATGAATAACCCAAGGATTCTATTTTATAATGTAGATTCCCAGACTCTTTCAGATTCTGATATGCCTTCCTGATGGTAGGGCCCAGAACTCTGTTTTTAACAAGCATCTCAGGCGGTAATGGGTACAGGTAGTCTGTGGACCACACTTTGTGAAACAGAACTATACGGTGATACTCCCCATTTCCATGAACGTGCCCTGTCATACCAAGAGAAATTCCAGCCAACTCTGAATGTCCCAGAACCTGCACAAAAGTATAGCCTGCTCAAAAAAAAAAATCTACCTTTGCTAATTAAAAAAGATTTTAACTAAATTAAGTATTTTCTAATCATATGCTACTAGTGTTTAATCATGTGGTAAACATCAGTTGGTTGGACAGACTCCATTCCATCTTATGTACCCCTTATCTTTCACTTAGATATCATATTTTTTTCAGAGTCATCAGAAATACTTTTATTTGTGAGAAGTCTCCTTGCCAAGTGTTGCTCATAATAACATTCAAATATATCTTTTTCTTGCATCAACCTTAAAAGGACCATTGCCTTATCCAATACTGTTTCTACTTCTTGTTCTGTTTGCTGAAAAATCAATGAAAAGAAGATTTAACAATTAAAACATTGTAGTTCTACCAAAATAGCACCATAGTTCATCTATATTTAAAACCAGTACTGTTTGGTAACAAATCATCGGGTTGAGAACTCTAAGGAGGAGGGAACCGGCCTGAGAGAGGGCCCCCTGCTTCAGACAGCACGAGCACAGCTCCCACATCCCCGCCCAGCACAGCCCTCATCCGGGGGCAGAGTGGAGCTCCCGGCCCCAGGGCTCCGCTGAGATGGAGGCATGCAGTGACACGCAGCAGGATTAAAGGGTGACTTAAACAGATGCAATGAAATTTTAAGCACAAAAATCTTGCAACAACTTTAGAAAATTACACAACCAAAAGGATTGCTTATTTTCATTTAAACTCAATCCAACCTAAATTTTCCCAAAGAAGGGTAATAATTTCTTATTAATTAAAAGAGTCAAAAGACCCCTTGCCTGTTGCCCTTATCTTTTAAGGAAAGACAAGATGATAGTGGTGCAGTTGGTATAAAGCTTGTATTAAAAATTATGGAAGACCAAACAGATGTGTCTTTTCTATTCTGTGTCCATGGTCATCTTCTTCCTGTTTCTTTGTTGCAGCTGCCTGCCTGAGGACCTGCAGACATTTGTTTTTCCTTTTTGCTTCATAAGTTCCAAAATGAATTTAAAAAAATAATAAATTTTATGTGTGATCACAATATGCTTAATATGATTTTCTATGCTGTGGTGAGCTTCCAAGGTCCCAGTATATATAATAAAGACTTAAAAATGAGCTTCAACATATGCTTTCAAACTATTTTTTGATAGCCATTCTGGTTTATGCCTTCAAATTTTCTGCATCCAGGTATTGTTTGATACACAGACCCCAGACCAGATGACAGCAAACAACATTCTATGCTGCAGATAGCTGTTTGCTAGTTACATCTCTATAGCATATCTGACTCTTGCTGTCTATAGACTGGTCAGTAACTATGGCTATGTAGTTCTTTGTTTTTATGTCAATTACACATTAAGAGAAATGGCAAAGTTCTTCTTACCGCATCAAATACTTAAACAATTCTTTTCAAAAATCACAGTACACATGTAAGCGAAGTACACAGTACAGCAAAGAATAATGAATGCTTAATTTCAGACTTACAAAATACAGTTTTTGTATTTACAAATAAAATTTAATGTGTTTTCACACACATTTATACTTACCCCTTTTACTCCCTTTTTTAGCTTATCATCAATAAATAATGATAAACTCAGGGGACCTGGAGTTGCAGTTGAGAAAATATTCCAAGTCACCTGCAATAGTTTGTTTAAAGAGCCGGTCATTATTAAATGATTCCTGGAGGAAGCAATCAAACCTACTCTTCAGATCCAATAAGCCCTTTCAAAAAACAAAAGAAATTTAGTATATATTATTAATAATATTTCTATTAACAATATACTGGTGATCATGTATGATTATTATCATTTTGCTGATACATGTGTGTATTCAGTGTTAAACTCATAGATTCTGTTTTGTTTTCAACTTATTTTCATTTCATTGTCTCAACTAATGGGTGAATCCAACAAGAGCTTTAAAAATATTCAAAAAAAGCTTCTTATTTATACTTAAAAAATGGAAAACTGCAGCATAATTTATTCATAATACTAATTGAAAGCAAAACCATTTTGAAACTAACAGTAACAAACAGTTTTTCTTCCTACACAGGAGGTGTATGAACACTAAGGCATATAAGGGCTTCATCAAATATTTGAGTAAGTGAAAAGAGCAGCTGAGTCCTGCTACCCGATATAAATAGGCCTACTTTGCAAAATTCTAAAATATTTAGGATAATTTACACATATTAATTTACCCTTGGGACAAAGTAAAAAATACATAATATATAGCTTAATAAAAGTGACCTTTTAGCACTTGTCAAAACCACTTTGTCATAAACTTATAGAGAATTTTCTATATTTACTGACCTGAATATAATCAATGGGGTTCTTTCTGTTTCCTTCCTCAGAAACAAGGGCTTTACCTTGTTCCCTCAAGCAGGAACTCACACACACACACATGGTCTTCAAACCATTTGGCACACGACTAAATAACTTGTACATGCAAGCAAGATCTGTAATCAGAAAACACAAAAACCAGCTACATTAAAGATTAGGAAAAATATGTTAATCTCTCATCATGCTGATCTGTGATACTTGAAGAGGCCTTGGCACAGGAAAAACTACTAAAAGGAAAGAAAAAACCTCTACCAAACTGGAAAGGGAAAAAAAAATCAGGGCTAATGATTATTATTTCAACTCATGAAATGCAGCTTTCAGATTAGTGCTTTGAAATATCAATAAAATATCGTTAACAAATTTGTTTACATGGAAAAGATGATGCCCAAAGACTGTAAACAATAAAGCCACAAATAAATGAAAACTGTTTTGAGTTTCTATGTAATTTATCCTATATAATTCTAATCTAGAACCTGGTTATTCTACAAAATGTCAGTCAAAAAAACAACTTTAATTATGGTACAACTGGTAGTCAACCTAATAAGGAAGAAATTTAAAAACCAACTTAAAATCTTACAGATATTTTTCAACATTCCTATCTCACAAATTCAAACACCAACCAGGACAACAAACAAATAAAAATAAACAAAGGTTTATTTCATTATACATCATGGTGAAGTCTATATGAAATTACAAATTAAAGCATAAGTTCCTATTCTTTAATATATTCTTCAGAGCAATTCCTAGTTATTTCCCAGGTAATGGCCTAAGCCAGTAACATCTGTTTTTTAAAAAATGGTTTATCTCACTATATTGTTTTTATTTAAAATGAAAACTCTGGACTCTGTTCATGTTTTTAAATCATTTTTCACAAGATTAAAATATGGAGTTAAAATACTTTTCTATATGTCTAGTGTTTCTCTAAAGTAATTGCTTACTGGGAGACTATAGTGTCAGAACTTGACAATCATATAAAAAAGTTTTACAATCAGGAACTTTTGAAAATGGGAGTTAGAACAGTGGTTACCAGATCCAGGATTTTTTCTATAAAGTACTAGGTAGTAATACCTTGACACACTGCTCAAGAGCATGGCCTAGCACAACTAAGACATTTTGCACTTAGATTGCTAGTGGAAAGTTAGGACAACTGGAACTAGGATTTAAAACTTTAATTTAGAATCACAGGCAACTGGTTAGTTGCTGAAAATATTTAGTACTAAATAGAGAACTACAGTAAGTAGCTATGCTGCTATTTCTACATTTATGTACTTACTAAGTGCTTGCCATGTGTTAGGCAAACTCAGTGCCTTTGCCACAAGTCTCCATGCAGGTTACAGAGATGCTGTAAATTCAGGCATGCCCAACAACCTCTCCATCAAACATTACCTAGTTTCCTAATCTTCAACCCATTTAATCTTTCCCCACCCAGCTCTCTAAAGTATGTAAGAGAACATTAACTGAATAACCAAAAAGTATGTTAGAAAACTTATTGATTCTCTAATTCTTTAATTGGAGGAAATGGCTTTTCATAAAGTCCTAGTCTGCCAGCAAGCACTTAGACTGAGGTCAACTATGCAGCCCATGGACCTATGCCCACGGCCTGTTTTTGTACAGTTCACATACTAAAAATAGTTTACACATGTTTAAGTGGTTGAAAGAAGAAATCAAATAATGTTTCATAGGAACATAGTGAAGATTTATTCATTTGTGTTACTGTGTATGCCTCCTTTCTTTCCTATTACAGCAGAGATGAGTAGTTTACCATATGGTCCAGATGACTAAAATATTTACTATCTGGCCCTTTGCAAAAATTGTGTGCTAACCCAAATTAGACCTTAGACATCTAGAAAACATGACAAACAGACTTAAAAATGACTGATTTTTGTTTTTGTTTGCTTTTACAAACAGCAGAAGGGTCTTTGAAAATGTATATTTCTCTGTTTTAAGAAAGCAACAAATTTACATACAACTTGTCAGGAACTTAACACAAATATATAAATAGTACTCTTCAAAACACAAAGCTAGGATTCCACTAGTAGTACAACCTCTCCACAATTTTTCTTTTCCCTTCTCTTATTTATATACTTCTCTCTTTCTCACTTAAAATTTTTATTTTCATTCCCTAGGTATATTTCTTTTACAAGAAGTGAGTGGCTAAAACAGTAACACTTCATTAAGAAGCAGGAGATGAGTTTAAGAGTATCATGTTTATTTTTTAACACTATACATCAGTGATTTAAAGAGCCATAGTTTTAAAACAAAGCTTTAGAAAATTAAGAATGAAGACATCACTGTTAATTATACTGCTTGCAATTTCTTCTGAAATACTTGTCACAAAAGTATTGTGTTCAGGAAAGTAAAGGGAAATACCCCAAAAGAGTAAAGGCTACAGTTACTCCAAATGTTTATTTTTATGTAATTCTCTTTTCTCCTTTTTTAGTCTTTGACTTCAGAGTTCTTCTTCAGGGTTCCCAAAACCAATCCACCAATTTATCTAAATACACTGACATGGAAGCATTTTTGGTATCTCATCACAACTAACTCCCAAAGGAAAGAAAACAAAAATCTTAAGATTACAAATTCAGATTTTCAGAGAATCACAAAAATTACAGGAGCGTATACAGGAATGGAGGGAGCCCAAACCCTATGGCCTATGAAAACAGAGTACAGGAGTAGATGAGGAGCTCATGGGCCTCACCAACAATACTAGACTTGCCTCTGGATTAAAATGCAAAATGAGGGAATATAAGATGAAAAAAAAGAAAAAAATAGCACCAATTCAATTCACAAGAAATACCTAAAATTCTCATAAATATAAAGTTTTACTGTTAAAACTTATCAAAGTAACAATAGTGAGAAATTAATGATAGGGCATTTACAGTAATTTTATTTTTATAGGAAAATAAAAAAAATTACTGAGAACCTGGTAGAATTATAAGGATTTACTTATGTTCAATTGCCAAAATATAAATGTTAAAATCAGGAAACTGGCAGTGGCAATTATCACTATCTAACTCCCAGAACTCATTCAAGTTTTGTCAGTGATTCCAGCCAAAGGATCTAGTTCAGCAGCACACACTGCATTTACTTGTCAAGGCCCTTTACTCTCCTTCAGTGAGGAACAGTTCTTCTCTCGACTTCCATGACCTTGGTATCCTTAAAGATTACAGGCAAGTTAGTGCACAGGATGTTCATCATCTGGTTTCATGTGTTTCCTCATGATGTGAGTCAGGTGGGGTATCTAGGGAGGAAATACCATGGAAGTATTGCTGTGTCCTTCTCATTGCTGCTATCGGCTGGGGCACGACTTCAGTCGATCCTGCTCCTGCTGATGTTCACTTAGATCACTTGACCAGGGCGGCATCTGCTGGCCTCTCCTAACAGGGAACTAGGAGTAACTTCCAAGTTACTCTTCAACCTTTTGTAATCTGAGGCTCTGTTCACCTTTGTTCATTCCCTTTCCTCTCTCTTCTGCAGATTGCATACTCTTTATTGAATTATCATCAAGCTTGCTGTTTCTTCTTCTCTCAGTTCAGAGATAGTGTTGAGCCCCTTTAATAAATGATACATTTCAATGATTGTACTTTTCATCCCAAGAATTTCCATTTCATTTATAATTTCTAGCTCTTTATTGATAGTTTCTATTTGTTGTGATGTTGACATCACACCTTCCTTTACCTCTTTTATCATAATTTCCTTCAGTTCTTGGAACATGTTAATAATGGCTACTTTGAAGTCTGTGTTAAATCTAACATCTGGTCCCTCTCACAGACTATTTCTGCTGCCAGCTCTTTTTCCTGGGTATGGGTCACACTTTCCTATTTCTTTATGTGTCTCATATTTCTTTGTTAGTAATTGGGCATTTCGGGCAATATGTTATAAAGATTCTGGAGTCCCCCCTCTCCTGAGCTTGCTATTGTTTGCTTACTTGTTTACTAACTGAAGGGACCACTGTAGTGAAGACTGTTACCCCTAGAACGTGAAGCCTCCTCTGAGGTTCTCAGCCTTGGGCATGTGTACTGCCATCCTGGGGTGGCTGTTTTTTTTTCAAGCATATAATTGGGCCAACAAGACGAACACCTGTGAAACAGGCAGTGTAAGATGTAAAATGTTAAATTGTTTCCCTAAGGCTTGTTTTCTCACTCTTCAAATTATAAATGCATCCAGAGCAAAGATTACATTTTCCACTAATTGTATCTTTTAAAACACTTGGTGCTTTCCTGGGCATAAAGTGAGCACCCAGTATATTGGTGTTAGGAGACAGCGAGTATAGAGGCTGGATAATTATGGAAAAAGTAGAAAGTCTGGACTATTAAGACAAGTTCAGGTTTCACTAAATGCCAGAAAAAGACAATCTGAAACTCAGAGGGGTGGTGATCCTCTCAAGATCACATAATCAGAGACAGATGAGGCAGGAGCCCCAAATCCTTGCCCAATACATCTTCCCCAGAGCCCGCTGCCTGCCTAGGTCAGCACAGCCCACATGGTATCCACTTCACAGATTTCCATCTCATGGGACTAAAAGGTTCCTTCTGTTCTTCCTATACTATTTCTATCTCAGCATTTTTAGGAAATTTAATCTTGATGCTTGTCCCATATCCCTGCCCTACCTCAAATAATTATAGCAAGCAATACTTCCTCATTGTTTCTCCCAACTTTTATTCTTTTCAATATTGGTTTTTATATAGTTGTAGTCAAACTATATATAGAATACTGTGTTATATGTCAAATACACAATATACTTGACCAAAGCAAGCCTGCCCCCCAGGGGACATGTGGGAACATGTGGGGACTGTATCAGTTACCAAAACCAAGCAGGAGGGTGTGCTGGCCCACTGGTGAAGGTCAGGGAGGCTGTGAAATATCCTGCAGTGTGCAGGACAAACCCCTGGACCCCACGGAAGCATTACCTGATCCAAAATCTCAGTGAAGCGGCAGTTGAAAAACTCTGTTATACTTTTTGCAACTTATTTTACTTCACATATAGAGTTCAATATTACTGCAGGGCCTTTGAATTAATTTAGTCTATGTGCTAGCTTGCTGGCACATTGTGGGTACTGAAGGAAACTTATTAATGGATGCATCATAGTCCATTGAGTTAATGTGAAGAAATTTCCACAACTATTCCCCTATTGTGGGACATTAAGGTTAAGAGATTTTGCTCCTAAAAATAACACTGCAATGAACATTATGAAAGTATCTTAATTTGAATTACTTCCTTTGGATTAACTCCCAGGTGTGAGATAGTCTGCTGCAGAAAAGGAGACTGTGAATGTTTTGTGAGTAATACCACATGTTTTAGGTTCTTCAGAGCAGGATTTGCCTTATTTAATGTTTGAATCACTAAAACATAATACAATGCCTTGCCTATGCTGTTTCTCAATAAGTGTTAATTAAATATAAATTTTTATCATGCAAAGGAAGTATTCCTCAAGATTCAGTTTACTAAGACATTAAAAATGAGGATGGTCCTATTTTTCTCCTTTGATCTATGAAATATACTTCATTAATATTAACCAGTTTTCTAATGTTACATTATCCTTGTTTTCTTGAAATTCATCCTTCTTGATAATTCACGTTATTACATATTGACTGATTGGAGCTGTTATTTTTTCATCTAACTCTTGCTCTCCAAAGAGATTGCTTTATAATTTTGTGTGTCTGTACTAACTTTTCTGAGGCATATAAAAAGGGAGGGGTATGGTGGCAAAATGTCCACATAGTTGGAGTGGGGAAATCACAGAAGAAAGTATGGGAGAAAATCACATGGAGAGGTAAATGTATGGGGAGAAAAAAGCAATAATCATAGCCTCAACACCTGGCTCCGTTTTCAGTATCTTTAAGATAATAGCAGTATTCACAATAGCCAAAAGATGGAAACAACACAGAGGTCCAGCAAGAAATAAATGGATAAACAAATGAGGGTATGTGCATACAGTGGAATATTATTCAGCTATAAAGAGGAATGTAGTACTGATACATCCTATACAATATGGATGAATCTTGGAAATATGCTAGGTGAAAGAAGCCAGACACAACAGGTCACATATTATATGAAACATCCAAAATAGATAAACCATAGACAGAAAATAGATTGGTGGTTACCAGAAGGGGAGAAGGGGGAGCAACTGCTTAAAACATGCAGGGTTTTCTTCTGAAGTATTATATATGTTTTGTAACTAGATATGGGCAGTCTTGCAGAACATCATGAATATACTAAATACTACTGAATTGTTTACTTTAAATAATTAATCATACATTATGTGAATTTTGTCTCTAACAATCTAGTTTGTACATTTTTAAATTATAGTCAGTGTTTCTTGTGTCCTACCCAAGAAATATTTGCTGACCCTAAGGTCATAACAATATTCTGTGTTTTCTTCTGCTGTATGATTCTGGATTTTAGGTTTAGGTCAAGTGACTCTTTTCAAATTAATTTCTATATATAGTATGACTAAGCATTTATTTATTTTGCAAACAGAGAACCAGTTGTTACAGCAGGATTTGTTAAAAACTTTCCTTTCCTCTTTGAATTAACTTGACTTTTTGGTAGCAAATCAATTGACTGAAAATATGTCGGTCTGTTTCCAGATTTTACTGTGTTCCTTTGCTCTATTCAGCCTGTCCTTATACCAATACCACACTGTTTAGATCACTAAATTTACATCTACCAACTTTTTATCCCCCTCAAAATTATGGCTATTCTAGGTCTTTCAAATTTCCATTTAAATTTTAGAACCAACTACCTTGTCTGCTTCTTGAGATGAAATTTTATTAGATGCTGTTGAGTGGGATCTCCTACATGAATTACCTACTTAGTTGATAGTAGACTGGTCTAAGATGGTTTTGAAAGAAAAAGGTTTTGCTTTATTTCATTCTTTCTTCTCCATTGTTGTAGGTTACAAGGGAAATGCCAGAACATGAGCAGGAAACAGCTCAGAGAACAAATGTCTGGCTGTAAGAGAATGACACAGCAACATCAGAAACAGCTGGTGAATCTGGAAAATAATCTAAAGGCTAAGATGGATGAGCATCGTCACAGATTAGAGAAAAATCCTGAAACTCAGCGTAACAACTTTGCAGCAAAAATGAAGAAATTTATCAAGAAACATTAGGTGGCAGTGGAAAAAGAGGTAGCTGACCAGTATTACTAATGTATTTATTCTAACTTGTGGCTATTTCAAAATTAACCAAGATGGCATTTTGATGTTGGGGTATCTGTTCCCCAGAACCAAGCAAATCAATTGGGGAGAGGGAGAAATATTTGTATAATAGGCAAAATAAGTAATGCTGAGTCTGGGAACCCATAGATATGGGATTATGTCATGATAACTTGATAGTTTTATCGAGCAACAGTGGTTAAATCAGGTAGATCAGATTAAAGATGACGATGTGAGAGGTGAGACAGAGGCCTCCCCACCCCAGCTCACTGGCAGAAGGAAGAGAAATGGAGTGAGGAGGGGGTGGAGGCCTAGGACAGCTGAACACCCAGCCCTGGAGATCTGCTGTGGGAGCACAAACCTATATTGCATTGTGCTCTGGAGATTAGTGGGGTTCAAAAACTAAAACAGGAGGAATACTTGGAGAGACTGAGATTCTAGCTGCTTGTGGAAAACAGGGATCCACATCCAGCTGCTCTGAGACAAAAGAAAGGCAGGCAGTATGAGAGACTTCCTAACAGTGAGAGGGCTACTAAATGGGAAGGATTGCAGAGGGCTTGCTGCCCAGGAAAAAAGACAGGTAAACAAAATTGTCCAGGTGCACTCTGCCCAGCAGGTTGGGAACTTTTCAGGAACTTCAGGCACTCCATCCCCCTGGCTGGCTACCCAGCCCTGAAGTCTTCCACCATGATATGCAGCCTGCTGCACCTTTTGGCCAGCTGGCACTTTCTTGCAAACCAGCTGCCAATTCCCTGGCATCAGTCCAGCCAAGGGAGGCCCTGCCTATAGCAGCTACAAAGGCAAAGCACAGAGGATTACATCTGTGCACTTGGTCCACTGGTCAGTCTGTGGAGAGGGACACAGTAGCTCGGAAGCAGGAAACAGCTCTTCCCAACCCCCAGTCACCAGCACCACACCCAGCAACCACCGACATTGCTCCATCCGCTAAGCAGCCCCAGAGAGTAGACCTTCTGGGCACTAGAGGGTGCCACATACAAATATGAAATGTCAAAGGAGACTGGTTCAAACCCAAATCCCCAAAACACCAGAAAAAGGGTCAAATGAAAATGAACTCATCAACCTTCCTGAAAGAGATTTAAAAAAATCAGAGGCGGAGCCAAGATGGTGGCGTGAGTAGAGCAGTGGAAATCTCCTCCCAAAAACACATAGAGCTATGAAAATATAACAAACAAAACTCTTCCTAATATAGAGACCAGAGGACACAGGAAAACATCCAGACCACATCCACACATGCAAGAACCCAGCACCTTGCGAGGGGGGTAAGATACAAGCCCCGGCCTGGCGGGACCCGAGCGCCCCTCCCCCCTGCTCCCGGTGGATGGAAAGAAACCGGAGAGGTTTTTTTTTTTTTTTTTGGTGAGTGCTTTTTGGAAGCCTTAAAGGGACAGGGACCCCGTTGCTAGGGAGGCAGGGCGGCGGGACCGGTGAGCGGTGCCTGGGACCGGCACCTGAGGATGGAGGAAATTGCACATTTTCCCCCCTGTTTTTTTTCTCTTTTTGGCGAGTGCTTTTTGGAAGCCTTAAAGGGACAGGGACCCCATTGCTAGGGAGGCCGGACGGCGGGACAAGTGAGGGGGTGCCTGGGACCAGAGCCTGAGGAAAAAGATTACTGACTGTTTTTCCCTACGGGACCGGTAGGCGTGTGCATGAGATCGGCGCCTGAGGACGGAGGAAATCGCGCGTTTTTTCCCCATTTTTTTAATCTCTTTTTGGCGAGTGTTTTTTGGAAGCCTTAAAGGGACAGGGACCCCGGTGCTAGGGAGGCAGAGCAGCAGGACCAGTGAGCAGGTGCCTGGGACCGGCACCTGAGGACAAAGAATATCGCACCTTTTTCCCTGCGGCACCGGTGGGCGGTTGCCTGAGACCGGTGCCTGAGGACGGAGGAAATCGCGCGTTTTTTCCCTTTTTTTTTTCTCTTTTTGGCGAGTGCTTTTTGGAAGCCTTAAAGAGACAGGGACCCCAGTGCTAGGGAGGCAGAGCAGCAGGACAGGTAAGAGGGTGTCTGGGACCGGCGCCTGAAGACAAAGAATATCGCGCATTTTTCCCTGAGGGATCGGTGGGTGGGTGCTTTTTGGAAGCCTTGAAGGGACAGGGACCCCGGTGCTAGGGAGGCAGGGCAGCAGGACCAGTGAGCGGGTGCCTGGGACCAGCGCCTGAGGAAAAAAAAAAAAAAGCGTGTATTTTCCTTTTTTTTTTTTTTTTTTCTGTTCCCTCTCTCATTGTTGCTGTTGTTGTTTTGGTTTGGAGAGTGCTTTTTGGAAGTCTTAAAGGGGCAGGACAGGACACTTAGACCAGAGGCAGGGAATCTGGGGATCTCTGGGCACTCTAACCCCCTGGGCAACAGGGAGCACAGAGGCCCCTTACGGAGAAAAATACCCTCCCGGCCGTTCCCCCTCCAACGGGGCTCCACCACTTTGGAGGAGCAGCCCCAGCCAGGCCACGCACACAGCAACAGCGGAGATAAACTCCATAGCAAACAGGCAGGTAGCAGAAGCCCTGTCTGCGCACAGCTGACAAGCATAAGCCACTAGAGGTTGCTATTCTCCCAGGAGAGGAAGGCCACAAACCAACAAGAAGGGAAGCTCTTCCAGCAGTCACTCGTACCAGCTCTGCAAACTATCTGTATCACCATGAAAAGGCAAAACTACAGGCAGACAAAGATCACAGAGACAGCACCTGAGAAGGAGACAGACCTAACCAGTCCTCCTGAAAAAGAATTCAAAATAAAAATCATGAACATGCTGACAGAGATACAGAGAAAAATGCAAGAGCAATGGGATGAGATGCAGAGAAAAATGCAAGAGCAATGGGATGAAGTCTGGAGGGAGATCACAGATGTCCGGAAGGAGATCACAGAAGTGAAACAATCCCTGGAAGGATTTATAAGCAGAATGGATAAGATGCAAGAGGCCATTGAAGGAATAGAAGCCAGAGAACAGGAACGTATAGAAGCTGACATAGAGAGAGATAAAAGGATCTCCAGGAATGAAACAACACTAAGAGAACTATGTGACCAAACCAAAAGGAATAATATTTGTATTATAGGGGTACCAGAAGAAGAAGAAAGAGGAAAAGGGATAGAAAGTCTCTTTGAAGAAATAATTGCTGAAAACGTCCCCAAACTGGGGGAGGAAATAATCGAACAGACCATGGCATTACACAGAACCCCTAACAGAAAGGATCCAAGGAGGACAACACCAAGACACATAGTAATTAAAACGGCAAGGATCAAGGACAAGGAAAGAGTTTTAAAGGCAGCTAGAGAGAAAAAGGTCACCTATAAAGGAAAACCCATCAGGCTAACATCAGACTTCTCAACAGAAACCCCACAGGCCAGAAGAGAATGGCATGATATACTTAATGCAATGAAACAGAAGGGCCTTGAACCAAGGATACTGTATCCAGCATGACTATCATTTAAATATGATGGTGGGATTAAACAATTCCCAGACAAGCAAAAGCTGAGGGATTTTGCTTCCCACAAACCACCTCTACAGGGCATCCTATAGGGACTGCTCTAGATGAGAGCACTCCTAAAAAGAGCACAGAACAAAACACACAACATATGAAGAATGGAGGAGGAGGAATAAGAAAGGAGAGAAGAAAAGAATCTCCAGACAGTGTATATAACAGCTCAATAAGTGAGCTAAGTTAGGCAGTAAGATACTAAAGAAGCTAACCTTGAACCCTTGGTAACCACGAATCTAAAGCTTGCAATGGCAATAAGTACATATCTCTCAATAGTCACCCTAAATGTAAATGGACTTAATACAACAATCAAAAGACACAGAGTAATAGAATGGATAAAAAAGCAAGACCCATCTATATGCTGCTTACAAGAAACTCACCTTAAACCCAAAGACAAGCATAGACTAAAAGTCAAGGGATGGAAAAACATATTTCAGGCAAACAACAGTGAGAAGAAAGCAGGGGTTGCAGTACTAATATCAGACAAAATAGACTTCAAAACAAAGAAAGTAACAAGAGATAAAGAAGGATACTACATAATGATAAAGGGCTCAGTCCAACAAGAGGATATAACCATTCTAAATATATATGCACCCAACACAGGAGCACCAGCATATGTGAAACAAATACTAACAGAACTAAAGAGGGAAATAGACTGCAATGCATTCATTCTAGGAGACTTCAACACACCACTCACCCCAAAGGATAGATCCACCGGGCAGAAAATAAGTAAGGACACACAGGCACTGAACAACACACTAGAACAGATGGACCTAATAGACATCTATAGAACTCTACATCCAAAAGCAACAGGATATACATTCTTCTCAAGTGCACATGGAACATTCTCCAGAATAGACCACATACTAGCTCACAAAAAGAGCCTCAGTAAATTCCAAAATATTGAAATTCTACCAACCAATTTTTCAGACCACAAAGGTATGAAAGTAGAAATAAATTCTACAAAGAAAACAAAAAGGCTCACAAACACATGGAGGCTTAACAACATGCTACTAAATAATCAATGGATCAATGAACAAATCAAAATAGAGATCAAAGAATATATAGACACAAATGACAACAACAACACTAAGCCCCAACTTCTGTGGGACACAGTGAAAGAAGTCTTAAGAGGAAAGTATATAGCAATCCAGGCACACATGAAGAAGGAAGAACAATCCCAAATGAATAGTCTAACATCACAATTATCGAAACTGGAATAAGAAGAACAAATGAGGCCTAAAGTCAGCAGAAGGAGGGACATAATAAAGATCAGAGAAGAAATAAACAAAATTGAGAAGAATAAAACAATAGCAAAAATCAACAAACCAAGAGCTGGTTCTTTGAGAGAATATACAAAACAGATAAGCCTCTAGCCCAACTTATTAAGAGAAAAACAGAATCAACACAAATCAACATAATCAGAAATGAGAATGGAAAAATCACAACAGACTCCACAGAAATACAAAGAATTATTAAAGACTACTATGAAAACCTATATGCCAACAAGCTGGAAAACCTAGAAGAAATGGACAACTTCCTAGAAAAATACAACCTCCGAAGACTGACCAAGGAAGAAACACAAAAGTTAAACAAACCAATTATGAGCAAAGAAATTGAAACGGTAATCAAAAAACTACCCAAGAACAAAACCCTGGGGCCGGACGGATTTACCTCGGAATTTTATCAGACACACAGAGAAGACATAATACCCATTCTCCTAAAAGTGTTCCAAAAATTAGAAGAAGAGGGAATACTCCCAAACTCATTCTATGAAGCCAACATCACCCTAATACCAAAACCAGGCAAAGACCCCACCAAAAAAGAAAATTACAGACCAATATCCCTGATGAATGTAGATGCAAAAATACTCAATAAAATACTAGCAAACAGAATTCAACAGTGTATCAAAAGGATCATACACCATGACCAAGTGGGGTTCATCCCAGGGATGCAAAGATGGTACAACATTCGAAAATCCATCAACATCATCCACCACATCAACAAAAAGAAAGACAAAAACCACATGATCATCTCCATAGATGCTGAAAAAGCATTTCACAAAATTCAACATCAACTCTTAGCAAAATGGGAATAGAGGGCAAGTACCTCAACATAATAAAGGCCATATATGATAAACCCACAGCCAGCGTTACACTGAACAGCGAGTAGCTGAAAGCATTTCCTCTGAGATTGGGAACCAGACAGGGATGCCCACTCTCCCCACTGTTATTTAACATAGTACTGGAGGTCCTAGCCACGGCAATCGGACAAAACAAAGAAATACAAGGAATCCAGATTGGTAAAGAAGAAGTTAAACTGTCACTATTTGCAGATGATATGATACTGTACATAAAAAACCCTAAAGACTCCACTCCAAAACTACTAGAACTGATATCGGAATACAGCAAAGTTGCAGGATACAAAATTAACACACAGAAATCTGTAGCTTTCCTATACACTAACAATGAATCAATAGAAAGAGAAATCAGGAAAACAATTCCATTCACCATTGCATCAAAAAGAATAAAATACCTAGGAATAAACCTAACCAAAGAACTGAAAGACTTATACTCTGAAAACTACAAGTCACTCTTAAGAGAAATTAAAGGGGACACTAATAAATGGAAACTCATCCCATGCTCATGGCTAGGAAGAATTAATATCGTCAAAATGGCCATCCTGCCCAAAGCAATATACAGATTTGATGCAATCCCTCTCAAATTACCAGCAACATTCTTCAATGAATTGGAACAAATAATTCAAAAATTCATATGGAAACACCAAAGACCCCGAATAGCCAAAGCAATCCTGAACAAAAAGAGAATAAAGTAGGGGGGATCTCACTCCCCAACTTCAAGCTCTACCACAAAGCCATAGTAATTAAGACAATTTGGTACTGGCACAAGAACAGAGCCACAGACCAGTGGAACAGATTAGAGACTCCAGACATTAACCCAAACAAATATGGTCAATTAATATTTGATAAAGGAGCCAAGGATATACAATGGCAAAATGACAGTCTCTTCAACAGATGGTGTTGGCAAAACTGGACAGCTACATGTAGGAGAATGAAACTGGACCATTGTCTAACCCCATATACAAAGGTAAACTCAAAATGGATCAAAGACCTGAATGTAAGTCATGAAACCATTAAACTCTTGGAAAAAAAATAGGCAAAAACCTCTTAGACATAAACATGAGTGACCTGTTCTTGAGCATATCTCCCCGGTCAAGGAAAACAACAGCAAAAATGAGCAAGTGGGACTACATTAAGCTGAAAAGCTTCTGTACAGCGAAAGACACCATCAATAGAACAAAAAGGAACCCTACAGTATGGGAGAATATATTTAAAAATGACACATCTGATAAAGGCTTGACGTCCAGAATATATAAAGAGCTCACATGCCTCAACAAACAAAAAACAAATAACCCAATTAAAAAATGGGCAGAGGAACTGAACAGAAAGTTCTCTAAAAAAGAAATACAGATGGCCAAGAGACACATGAAAAGATGCTCCACATCGCTAATTATCAGAGAAATGCAAATTAAAACTACAATGAGGTATCACCTCACACCAGTAAGGATAGCTGCCATCCAAAAGACAAACAACAACAAATGTTGGCGAGGCTGTGGAGAAAGGGGAACCCTCCTACACTGCTGGTGGGAATGTAAATTAGTTCAACCATTGTGGAAAGCAGTATGGAGGTTCATCAAAATGCTCAAAACAGACCTACCATTTGACCCAGGAATTCCACTCCTAGGAATTTACCCTAAGAACGCAGCAATCAAGTTTGAGAAAGACAGATGCACCCCTATGTTTATCACAGCACTATTTACAATAGCCAAGAATTGGAAGCCACCCAAATGTCCATCGGTAGATGAATGGATAAAGAAGATGTGGTACATATACACAATGGAATACTACTCAGCCATAAGAAGTGGAAAAGTCCAACCATTTGCAGCAACATGGATGGAGCTGGAGATTATTATGCTCAGTGAAAGAAGCCAAGCAGAGAAAGAGAAATACCAAATGATTTCACTCATCTGAGGAGTATAAGAACAAAGGAAAAACTGAAGGAACAAAACAGCAGCGGAATTACAGAACCCAAAAATGGACTAACAGGTACCAAAGGGAAAGGAACTGGGGAGGATGGGTAGACAGGGAGGGATAAGGGAGAGGGGAAAGAAGAGGGGTATTAAGATTAGCATGCATGTGGGGGAGGGAGAAAGGGGAGGGTGGGCTGCACAACACAGAGAGGACAAGTAGGGATTCTACAACATTTTGCTAAGCTGATGGACATTAACCGTAATGTGGTTGTTAGGTGGGACCTGATATAGGGGAGAGCATAGTAAACATAGTACTCTTCATGTAATTGTAGATTAAAGATTAAAAAAAAAAAGAAAGAAAGAAAGAAAGGAAAGGAGGATTACTCCTTGATAGGATAAAACTATTGGTAAATCAAAGATCAACGCATGCTTTAAATATCCTTAATGTTGATCACTTAAAGGGTATCAGATGATCAGCTATGGAGGTACTCTTTTCTGATAATATTCCTTTCTCTTAATAAAAAAAAAAAAAAGCAGTTACTGTGTGCTGACCTCCAATGAGTTCTGCACAGTGGTATAGAGGGCATGTCAAAGTGTGGGCAAAGGGTCTTTTTGTTTCTATGCAGAAGATCAAGGCCTAGCTTGGCTACCCAGAAAATGAACTAAGATACGATATGAGGAGGAGCTTCCGGCATCAGCACTCTCTGGAGGACTCGTGCCGGGGGATGATCATCAAAAAGCCTCTACAGGGATCCGGGCGATGCTGCGGTTGTGGCTGCATCCACCCCACCATTTCCTGGACTTGCCATTGGAATGAGGAGGGAGATGTCTAGGCTGGCATGTGCATACAGTGAGACAATGAATTTGACCGAATCCGTACTGTTGGAACTCAACCAGGAGTTGGGAGGGGTGCAAGGTGTAGCACTCCAAAATCGTATGACTATAGACTATCTACGGTTAAAAGGACATATGGGAGGTGAACAGAACCCAGAAATGGGCTGCTTTAATTTGTCTGATTTCTCTCAGACTGTTCAAGTACAGTTGGACAATATCCATCATATCATAGACAAATTTTCACAAATGCCTAGGATGCCTAAATGGTTTTCTTGGCTTCACTGGAGATGGATGGTAATTATAGATTTGCTTTGTTTATGTCACTGTATTCCTATTATGTTAATATGTGTGTACAAATTAGTAGTTTAAAACCTATACATACTTAAGGTACTCTACAAGAAGATATGTCAAAGAAATAATCAATCCTCCCATGTTTTCTTCCATATGCTACCTCTATAGCTTTTCTTCTTCCTTCCTAATTACAACCCTTAAATAGAATTCGTGCCTCATATCGAATTTACCAAGCATCATAATTCCTCCAGGTGGTAAAGATGCCTCGAGACAAGTGCTGGGCATAGAAGCCACAGGGCATAAATCTGCAAAGGAGTAAAAAGCTAACCTTTTCAAACAGTATGGCTTCTCTCTCACTTACCAACTTTACATTTCCCTGTATGGCCCCAGAAGATGACTGGTTAGCCAGAGACGGGTAACATTCCTCAAGGGAGGAACAACCTAAGACAGGCACAGTCGCAGGGGGGGCCATCAGGTGAGAAATTGGGGATCAACAGAGGTGAGGCTCAGAACCTCCTCCCCCCTGCTTTGAGAGAAATCTTCTGCATCCATGGATGGTTTATTGCCCTTGTCTAGCTTGGATTAACACATAGTCTACAGGCACACAACTGATCATCTACAATTGCTCTCCTACAACACTAAACTATGTTTTCTACCTGTATCTTGCATCTACCTACCACTTCAGCATTTTATTAAAAATAATAATAATAATAATAATAATAAAGGGAGAAATGTGGGATCAACATATAAATCAACTATAAAAATTAAATGAATATTCATATTTGACCTGATTGTTTATAGTTCATAATGCGTTATCAAAACCGAAAGTTTCTGTGATGAATGCCCTTTTACTGTTCACCATGTAAGAATTTATTCACTATGTAAGAATTCGTTCACCATGTAAGAACTTGTTCGTTATGCTTCAGAAGATTGGAGACTGACGAGAGTTATGCTTGAGATGGATTAATGATTGTACATTGAGCATTGACCCCCCTATACTGAATTTTATTGTTGTTAACAATCATTTGATCAATAAATATGAGAGATGCCCTCTCAAAAAAAAAAAAATCATAAACACGACCATGGAGGTACAGAAAACATCCAAGGACTCAGGAATGAATTCAGGACAGAGATCCATTCATTACAGAGTACAAGTGGGGGATTTTAAAGTAGTTTAGATACAGTGAAGGAGAGGATAAATGAAAAAGAAAGTGGAGAACAGGAATACAAAGAAGCTGAGGCACAGAAAAAAGGATCTTTAGGAATGAAAGAATATTGAGAGAACTGTGTGACCATTCCAACTGGAGCAATATTCGTATTACAGGGGTATCAGAAGAAGAAGAGAGAGGAAAAGGGAAAGTGTCTTTGAGGAGGTAACTGCGGAAAACTTCCCCAATCTGGGGAAGGAGATAGTCTCTCAGGCCTTTGAGGTGTACAGATCTCCCAACACAACGGACCCAAGGAAGACAACACCAAAACATATAATAATTAAAATCTCGAAGATCAAGGGTAAGGACAGAGTATTAAAAGAAGCCAGAGAGAGAAAAAAGATCACATACAAAGGAAAACCCATCAGGCAATTATCAGACTTCTCAGCAGAAACCTTTCATGCCAGAAGGGAGTGGCATGATATATTTTATGCAATGAAGCAGAAGCAAGAATACTCTACCCAGTAAGATTATCATTTAACGTAGAAGGAGAGATTAATTTCCAGATCAGCAAAATCTGAGAGAATTTATCTCCCACAAACTGTCTCTGCAGTGTATTTTGGATAAACTGCAATAGATGGAAGTATTCCTAAGGCTAAATAGTTGTCACCAGAGGTAATAAAACCACATTAAAGAAAGCAGAACTATTAATTACCAAGTAAATGCAAAATTTAATCAACTACCCCAATGTAGATTAAGGGATAGACACAGAGTACAGAATATGATACCTAATATATAAAGAATGGAGGAGGAAGAAAAAGGAAGAGAAAAAAAATACAACCTTTAGATTGTGTTTGTAATAGCATACTAAGTGAATTTAGTTAGACTCTTAGATAGTAAGGAAGTTACCCCTGAACTTTTGGTAACCACAAATCTAAAGCCTGCAATGGCAATAAGTACATACCTATTGGTAATCACCCTAAATGTAAATGGTTTGAAAGTAGTAATCCAAATACATAGAGTCACTGAATGGATAACAAAACAAGACCCATCTGTATGCTGCCTACAAGAGACTCACTTCAAACCCAAGACATACACAGACTGAAAGTAAAGGGATGGAAAACGATGTTTCATACATCTAATAGGGAGAAAAAAAGCAGGAGTTACAGTACTTATATCAGACAAAGTAGACTTCAAAACAAAGAAAGTCACAAGAGACAAAGAAGGACATTACATAATGATAAAGGGGTCAGTCCAACAAGAAGATATAACCATTATAAATACCTATGCACCCAACACAGGAGCACCTACATATGTGAAACAAATACTAACAGAATTGAACATGGAAATAGAATGCAATGCATTCATTTTAGGAGACTTCAACACACCACTCACTCCAAAGTACAGATCAACCAGACAGAAAATAAGTAAGGAGACAGAGGCACTGAACAACACATTAGAACAGATGGGCCTAACAGGTATCTGCAGAATGCTCCACCCAAAAGCCACAGAATACATGTTCTTCTCAGGTGCACATGGAACATTTTCAAGAATAGACAATACACTAGGCCACAAAAAAGAGCTTCAGTAAATTAAAAAATATTGATATAGAACCAGCTTCTCAGACCACCAAGGTATGACACTAGAAACAAATTACTCAAAGAAAATGAAAAAGCCTACAAACCCCTGGAGGCTTAACAGCATGCTCCTAAGTAATCAATGGATCAAAGACCAAATAAAAACAGATCAAGCAATATATGGAGACAAGTAACAACACTAATTCAACACTGCAAAATCTGTGGGAAGCAGCGAAGGCCATGCTAAGAGGGAAGTATATTGCAATACGGGGCTGCCTCAGGAATGAAGAAAAATATGATATGAACAGTCTAAATTCACAATGAACAAAACTAGAAAAAGAACAAATGAGGCCCAAAATCAGTAGAAGGAGGGACATAATAAAGATTAGAGCTGGCCTAAGTAATATTATGAATGGAATCATGACATTATGTAATGTCTCTCTTTACTCCTTGTAATTTTCCTAGCTCTGAAGCCCTGAATATTTCATGTAGTATTAATATAGCCTTCAGCTGTCTTTTGTTTAATATTTTACATTTCCCTAATGGAGGTCAGATTCTCTTAGCTTTCCTTCATCTAAGTCTCTCTCTCTCTCTCGTGTTTTGCATTCATTCTATAAGACTTTGCTTAGGTAAAGGATTCTCTTCTGGGTTGGCAGTTCTTTCCTTTCCTCACTTTAATCATTCAACATTCTGTGGCCTACATTGTATTTTATGAGAAATCTGTGATCATTCAAATTTTAGTTTATCTTTGCTTTTTAGCATTATGACATGTTTAGGCTTATCAGGCCTAGCTGTTTGTTACTGATTTTGAGTTTACGCCTTATCAGGCCTACACTCTTTTGAAATTTCTCTGTTTGGGGCTTGCTGAGCATCTTGAATCTCTAAATTTATGTTTTTATCAAATCTGGGGTCTTTTCTGCTTTTAGTAAGAATACTTTTCTCTAAAAAATAAAATCTTTTCCTTTATAGAATACCTATAATGTGAAATTTAGACAATTCGATACTGTCCCACAAGTTTCTAAGGATGTATTCATTTTTTACAATGTTTTTTCCTCTATTTTCTTCAGTGTAGATAATTTCTGCTGCTCTATTGTCTTCAAGTTTCCAGACCCTTCTATAATGTCTTTTCAGTGGTTGAGCCCATGCAATTTCTTTTGTAATTTCTGGTAATCATATTTTTCAGTTCTGAATTTCTCAATGTGGATCTTCCTTTATAGTTTTTATTTTTCTGCTAAGAACTTCAGTCTTTCCAATTATTTCAAGAGTGTTAACCATTATCGCATTTAGTATGGTTATAATAACTGCTTTAAAGTCTTATGTGATAATTCCAACATTAGGCATCTCAAAATAGGCATCTGTCCTTTCTTTCCCTTGAGAATGTGTCACATTCTCCAGTGGTGTATGTGTGTGTTGTTTGCTTTAGCATGTGCAGTAAATTTTGGATTTTATTCTGGTCATTTTGAATATGATATTGTCATTTCTGAGTCATGTTTGCATCTTCTGGAGAAGGTTGATTTGTTTGTTTTAGCAGACACCAACCAGTGTAGATGACACGTTCTGTCTCACCTTCTGTGGGTGGTGGTTCTAATACCAGTTCTACTTTCAAAACTTTCCCTGTGCTCTTTGCATTTGCCCTGTGCTTTGTCTCTCAGTGATAGTCTAGGTCTTAGGCAGTAGTATATATCATACATTATTAGTTCTCTTTCTCATAGCCTTTGCTATACTTTATGAGTCTATTTTAAACAAACACAAGTTGTTATTTGTATTACTTTATACCTAGAATAGGGATGTCTTTTCCAGTTCTTTCTTCTCCATGATTTCCCCCATTCTCTTCAGTTTCCAGTGGCCTTTTCCCAGTTACTTTGATCAGAAAGACACAGATGCCTTTGGACTTCTGCATTGTACAGTTCCCCCATAACTGGGGCTGTCCTTGCATAAAGTGCAGAAAGAAGAGAGAAAAGGAAAAAAAAACAAAATGGCAATTCCCCTCATAGTGTTTGGATGACAGAGGCCCTGTTTCTAGCTTTTCTGGCCAGAGAGAAAGGTTTTTCCTGTTCCTCTGGCACTGCAAGTCTAGGGCTAAGAGGTAAAAGAACAGGAAAAAAACTAGCATATTTCCTCACGATCTCCAGATCACAGGGTCGGTCCCCTTTGGGACAGAAGAAGGGGACTCCTTTGAAGGGTTTTCTTGTCATCAGCACTATCAAAATAGTTACTCAGGCAACTCTTAGGCCAAAGCCAGGAGATAGAGGAAAACAGAATCAGAAAACTCATGACTACACCCATTATGCTTCAGGTTTTGACTTCTCCTCCCAATTATTTATATTACCTGTTTGTGGAATGTTGATATCCCTTGGCCATTTATATATTGGTGGATTAGGTACTTTCTGAGGGATTTGAATGATATGTATATATTTAAGGAATATTAACCCTTAATTAACCCTTAATCAGAATGTTTGCATTCTTGTGTTTCAAAATTTTTTGACATAGAAATTTTTTAAATGTGTTAGTCTTTTGTAGATTAAAAAACTTTGCTAATAGCCATTTGGATAGTCCCCCTAATCAGAGTATGTGTTGGGGTTTTAAAAATATTCTGTTTTATTTTTCTCAAATTTAGAACAAAATTTCTTAAATTTATGAAAGTGACTGATACAAAAATTTAGGTAATACAGATGTCTGGGCTAACAGGTAATGCTCTTCACAGCCCTACTTACTTTAAGAGAGCAATATTAGCAATTCATACAGATCCTTCCATACTTTGTTCATAAGTTTTCAATATATATATATAACTGAGGTATTACTTACATGCAGTAAATGCATCCACAAGTGTACAGTTGGAGTTTTGTAAAGTCTACACTTGCATAATTCACTATCCCAATAATACATAGAATATTTTATCATCCTGTGAAGTTCCAGTGGGTACTTTTGTATTCACATCCCCTTTTCTGTCCCCTACTAGCCGCAACCATAGATCTATCACTTTAGACAAATTTTACCTGTTAGAGAATTTAGGGAAATTGTATAGTATGTACTATTTTGTTTCTGGATTTGGCTGAACATAATGCTTTCCATAGTCACCTGTGTTGCAGCCATGTATCAGTACTCTACACCTTTTTATTACGATGAATAGTATTTCATTGTGTGAATATACCATAATTCTATAATACATTTACTTACTGATAGACATTTGCATTATTTGCAGTTTGGGGCAATTATGAATAAAGCTGCTATCTACTAGATCTTGTGTGCGAGTGTTATAATTTCTTTTGAGTAAATGATAACTAGTTAAAACTTGCTCTATCATAGTAAATGTTTATTTAACTTGATAAGCATCTCTTAAAGTTTTCCAAAATAGTTGTACAGTTTTACACTCCCATCAGCAATGTAATGAGTTTCAGTTCCCTACATCGCACATTTATCATTTTTTAAATCTATTTTATTTTTATTATTTTTTGGTATCATTAATATACACTTACATGAACAACATTGTGGTTGCTTTACTGCCTTCCCCGTGGCCCCCCACACACATTATGTGCGGTAATCATAACGTCCCTTTTTCCCCTTATCCCTCCTTTCCCACCCATCCTCCCCAGTCCCTTTCCCTTTGGTAACTGTAAGTCCTTTCTTGGTAACTTGTGATCTGAAGACTACCATTAGGCCAATGGATTCTCTTCCCTTGTATGAGTGAGATTTTGTAAATCTGAATATAAACGAGGGAAAAATCAGTCAATGTGACTTTAAAGAGGGCTACCAGAATTCAGTAGAAATTATAAATGTCAATAAAGGAAGAGTTCTCAGCTTCAGTTTCTTTTTCTAGACAGTGTTCAATAAAATTAGTTTCTCACAAAGAATCATTTCCAATGCAGACCTATTGTAGTGATTTTATAAAAGTTCAGACAACAAAACCAGACACACAGGAAAATAGACTTCAATCAGTAATCCTTGTGCACTAGAGGCAAGCCTGTAAATGTACAGCACAGTCTTCATCATTTTAAGGAATCTGAGCCTGAGAAACTTCCAGTTCTTCCCAACTCAGAGGGCCTTTTCAAAGGCAATGCTACAAACTGGTGGGAGCACTATCACGTTAGATGAGGAAAAATAGCAAATTTGTTTTTCTTTAATAATGATCTGTATTTTGGTAAGCAGCTCAAAGATGGCAACCCAAGATGTGACTTTTCCCCTTAGAGGAAGAAGTTTATCTAAAGAACAGAAACCTCCTTACATCACTAATAGAGAGTCATACTTATATACTTAAACATATGATTTCCTGAATTGAATACACACTAGACACTTTACATTGGGAGAATGGGACAAAAATATGCAGGACCATGTAAAATTCCTAGGAAAGGGCTGCTGTGTTGGGCCACATCTGTGCTTATACGGTAGTGGCTCAGAAGGGGCAGAGGGTGCATGAAGAACTATTAGCAAGCAGGAAGAGGCAGCTGGAGAGAGAAAACCCCCTGCCAACACCACATCCCTCTCCCAGTGGCCACTGCCTGTTGATTTTAGTTTAGGGGACCCTTAGATGCCGTAGCAGTAATTCCTTTCTTGCCTGTTTTGGTCCTCAGCAAAATTAATAGTTATTAGTATTAATGGAGTACAGGAAGTACAAGGATCAATGGCATCACTAAGAAAAATGTAGAGATAGCGCACATGAAGATTATGTGATTGGTTATCATCTTTACAGAGGAATCGCCAGCAGTGTTTTTCAATTTCCATGGTTCATTTCTCTCTGCATCACTTATTTTTTACTGTATCATGATACAGACCCATGGAAACACTAACTGGCTCCTTCCCCAGTACTATTTTACTGCATTGCAACTTATGGATCCACATTTTACCCAACTTTCTTTCCACCCACACAAGTGCTAAGAGGGTATTAAAAAAGAAAAGATAGAATCTAATGACAATCTTTTTCATAAATATCAACCCAGAGTACTCACTCTTAAGAAACACATGCATTCTTGCCTTAACTGAGGACAGAAATAACCAAGTAACAGAACCTTAAGTGCCCTGATGGAAGTGTACAGTATGAGATACATCCACCTATCTATACACACATATAGGCACTCATGTGTATATATAATATATACATACAAATGATAATAGCTCTACCAAAAATGTGCATACTTAACAGCTTTTTAAAAAGCCAGTAGATCATGGTATAATACAATTTATTTCCACTAGTGAATGGCACAAATGGAGAAATTCAAAAGAGATGTTTCAAGTACAATAAAGTCATTTTTCACAGATGAAAATGAAAATAAAGAGTATTATTCCAGTGTCCAACACAATGTACTCTATGAAAGTTTAAAATGCCAGACATTTCGTACTTCAAGCAGAAAGTTGCTAAAGTCTTTTTCAGACACACTCATAACAGAGTTTTTGGTTTTTGAAAAGGGGGTGAGGAAACAGGCGGGAGTGGGAAAGAGTGTCAAGGACAGTTCTTTAGTGTGCTGAGTGGTGTTTACCTGATGTCTAGGCAGCTGAACATCATGAGGATTATGCTAAACAGTTCAATTTACTGGTAAATCCTTGGCTTAGAGTACTAAGCATATTATACCTGTGGGTGTGGCTTTAAATGCAGGGCTATTCATCTCCAGGTGTAGAAATTACTAAAAGTGAATGGCAGCTCTGAATAAAAATAATATAAATACATTTTCCAGCTAACCTTATGTACCAATGAAAATACCTGTAGATACTGTAATTTGGGGATAAAGCTGATTTTAATAAAGGGAGAAAAATATGTATGAATGGAAGGGAACCCAATTAAGGAATATCTCAAGGTATGAGGTTTTACATTTTCAAAATGTTAACTTAAAAAAAGGGAGAGATAGTGAACACAGGAAAGTTTTTACTGCCAAGTTCTGGATACCAGATATAGCATTTACAAATTTCTGATATGCTGGACAAATTTCCCATATTTTTTATTTTCTTAAACACACATATATTAAGTGAACACGAACACTGGGGAGGAGGTAGTATTAGTTTAAACAAAGGTTGACATTTGTACACTGATTGAGAAAGTGCCTGCTTCTTTCTTCAGGATCTTTCAAAATCTTTCAAATTTTCCTGCTTTTACTCTTTCATGATTCCTACCATGATTGAGATTCCTCACAAGTTAATCTTACAAACACACACAAACCAATCTGAATGATTAAACTGAACTGATTTGAATCTTTTCGCAAACTATATATATTTAATTCAAATTAACTTAATGGAATAATCCAGGTATAGTGATGTAAAACTGGTTGCCACACAATTCAATCAGATTTGTGTGGCAAAAACAAAGCCCTACTGGACAGACATTTGGACTCAGTATTCAATCACGATGTTACAAGTACATATATATAGTCTGCATGAACTCAGTAATTCAGTTTGACTAATTTAAGTCCATTTCGATTTTAGAGTTTTCTATGCAAAACTGGTCTGCTTCAGTAGTGTAAAGGAGCCAGATCTAGTAAGAATTTTTTAAAAGGTATCAAATTCCATTATATTTTTGGACATTTTATGAATTCTAAAGCTTGGTCCTCTCATTTTCCTCTAAACATGTAGATATCTCAATTTGTCGGAGATACTGTACAATATTTGAATGCAGAAGAGACATTGAAATAATTAAAAGTCCCTTTCAGTAGAATCAAGTACATGTTATGTCCACCTAAAAACTGGTCATCTGAACCGTGGCCAAGAGGACGATGGACCAGAGCGCTACATGGAACACTGCCTATGACTGTTTGTGAATTCTACTGTGACTTGGTTTTTAAAATATTTACACTAAAATATTAATTTTTCTCTCAGTTCTCTTTAAAGGAATGCTAGAAACTCCTAAAGGGGTGGATTCAGGCAGACTGGACTGACATGCCTGGAGAAGACTTACATTGGTTGAGAAAACGAAGATTTCAATGGTGATTAGTCTGGTCTAGGCGGAGAGCATCACTGAGAGGGCCTTGGAGAATTCGACCTGGGAGCCCTCTGTGAAAAGCAGGAATCTGTCAGCAGCAGGGCTCCTGGTTCTTCAAGACAACTGGGGAGAGGGCAGGACAGTGACCTAAAGGAACTTTGAGCACTCACCGGGAAGGACATTTTTTCCCTTCAAGTCATATTCATGGCTCCCCACCCGCCTGCAGCTCAGTCTCCACACTAGCGTTGGGACCCCAAGTCACATCTGACTGTCAGCATCGGGTGGATCCTTCATTGCAAAACAAAACAAAATAAAACAAAACATACCCCTCTCTGGAAAAGAAAAGTTAGCTTTCGTCAAGAGATTTCCTGACCACCATAACTCACTATAGTTTTTGCTTTTTTTTTTTATTTGCCAAACTTGCTGGTTCCTTTTCAGTAGTACCTTAGCACCGAGGCTTTAGACTTCTGGAAGTGGTGTTTCTGTCGTGTGATGTTCACATGATGCCAAGCAATCACTAAGTCTCAAGGAACTGGAAGTTTGTAAAGTATTGCAGCAACAAAAAAAGCAATTAAAAAAAAAAAAAGAAGACCTGCACAGGGTTAGTCAGCAGCTGGTAAAGTCACAGGCTCAGTGACTCCTGGCTCACTATGGCAACTAAGCACTTAAATAATGGGCTATTCTACTTGTAAACAGGAAACCCCATAAACCAAAAGGGGGTAATCAAATGATGTCTAAGTAGTGTGATGAGAATTCCAGGAGATGGCTGTCTGTAAATACGGCATCATTCAAATACTTCCGGCATTTCATTTGTATTGGCTATATGTGTTTGTTTTCCTATAAACAAAGTAAAAGTACTGTTTGGGGTCTTGGAAGTTAACAGAGCTTAGCTCAGCTAGGATGACATATCACAGCATAAGCAACAAAACGTCAGCATATATATAGGCTTCATCTCCACACTCTGCTACTGAACAAACCCATCATATGAGCATTCAGGGGCCCCTCTCACCCTTTTTTTCTTCCCCTTTGGAGGCTCACAGGTTTGATGATGCAATTTCCACAAAACCTGTGATCTCCTGAAGCACCTCCATCTCACCATGCCACAAAGAAGGCACAATTGAATGGACAAAAAAAAAAAAAATCACTGACAAGCTTGCAGCATTCAGAAAAAGAATTAGGTTGTCTTCTACTCTCTGAAAGAGTCAATGCAACCCTTTAGTGTTCATGGATTTCCACTTTTTTCCTACACCAAATGAGGCCAATTTTATCAACAAAAGTCAGACAAAATACATTTATTTAATAAACAAAATACATTGGTGAGGGTATACAGGTGTGTTTCCATAATAACTTGTTTTAGCACATGCTGCCTGCTGTGAGCAGCTCATAAGAACCTGGGGTATACAGAGAAAGGCTTTAGATCTTTTCACAAATTTCTTAGGATAGAGTTGTCCAAAAGTGATGACTCAAGCCACGTTGCTGGATTGTTTTTGCAGTTTTCAGAAAATACCCCCATCTAACAGTTTCTTTTTACCATGTGCACTGTATGTGTGCACGTGTGTGCATATTTGATAAACACACATACACACCAATTCCCCTTTACATAAAATTTCCCCAAAAGTTAAAACCAAAACAAAACACAAAACCTGACAGCTAAATACTATGACATCCCAATTAGTAAACACAAAACAGAACGCTTTACAAATATGAATAAAATATACCATATGTATTCAGCTTCCACATGGTAGTACCCAAGTGAGGAGGCTGCTTGTGATGATGTCTATAGGGAGTTCCTTTTGGTGGACTGTTCAGCGGAAAGACCATTCTCAATTATTTTGATTTGGTTGTTGATCCATTGAGTATTTAGGAGCATGTTGTTAAGCCTCCATGTGTTTGTGAGCCTTTTTGCTTTCTTTGTGCAATTTGTTTCTAGTTTTATGCCTTTGTGGTCTGAGAAGTTGGTTGGTAGAATTTCAATCCTTTTTAATTTACTGAGGCTCTTTTTGTGGCCTAGTATGTGGTCTATTTTGGAAAATGTTCCATGTGCACTTGAGAAGAATGTGTATCCTGTTGCTTTTGGGTGTAGAGTTCTATAGATGTCTATTAGGTCCATCTGTTCTAGTGTGTTGTTCAGTGCCTCTGTGTCCTTACTTGTTTTCTGTCTGGTGGATCTGTCCTTTGGAGTGAGTGGTGTGTTGAAGTCTCCTAAAATGAATGCATTGCATTCTATTTCCTCCTTTAATTCTGTTAGTATTTGTTTCACATATGTTGGTGCTCCTGTACTGGGTGCATATCTGTTTATAATGGTTATATCCTCTTGTTGGATTGAGCCCTTTATCATTATATAATGTCCTTCTTTATCTCTTGTGACTTTCTTGGTTTTGAAGTCTATTTTGTCTGATACTAGTACTGCAACACCTGCTTTTTTCTCCTTGTTTTTTGCATGAAATATCTTTCTCCATCCCTTGACTTTTAGTCTGTGCATGTCTTTGGGTTTGAGGTGAGTCTCTTGGAAGCAGCATATAGATGGGTCTTGCCTTTTTCTCCATTCTATTACTCTCTGTCTTTTTATTGGTGCATTCAGTCCGTTTACATTTAGGGTGAGTATTGAAAGATATGAACTTATTGCATTGTAGGCTTTAGGTTTTGTTTACCAAAGGTTCACGGTTAGCTTCTTTACTACCTTACTGTCTAACATCACTCACTTCTTAAGCTATTATAAACACAGTCTGATGATTCTTTATTTCTGTCTCTTCTTATTCCTCTTCCTCCATTCTTTGTATGTTAGATTTTTGTGTGTGTGTGTGTGCTCTTTTGTGTTTCTTTGACTGATTTTGAGGGTAGTTGATTTTAATTTTTGCCTTTAGTTAATATTTCATTGTTCCACTTTCTTTGCTGTGATTTTATTTTCTCTGGTAACATCTGTTTAGCCTTAGGAGTGCTTCCATCTGGAGCAGTCCCTCTAAAATACCCTGTAGAGGTGGTTTGTGGGAGGCAAATTCCCTCAACTTTTGCTTATCTGGGAATTGTTTAATCCCTCCTTCATATTTAAATGATAATCATGCTGGATACAGTATCCTTCATTCAAGGCTCTTCTGTTTCATTGCATTAAATATATCATGCCATTCTCTTCTGGCCTTTAAGGTTTCTGTTGAGAAGTCTGATGATAGCCTGATGGATTTTCCTTTGTAGGTGAGCTTTTTTCTCTCTCTGGCTGCCTTTAATACTCGGTCCTTGTCTTTGATCTTTGCCATTTTAATTATTATGTGTCTTGGTGTTGTCCTCCTTGGGTCCCTTGTGTTGGGAGTTCTGTGTGCTTCCATGGTCTGAGAGGCTATTTTCTCCCCCCAGTTTGGGGAAGTTTTCAGTAATTATTTCCTCAAAGATACTTTCTATCCCTTTTCTCTCTTCTTCTTCTTCTGCTACCCCTATAATGTGGATATTGTTCTGTTTCAATTGGTCACACTGTTCTCTTAATATTGTTTCATTCCTGGAGATCCTTTTGTCTCTCTCTGCATTAGCTTCTCAGTGTTCCTGTTCACTGATTTCTATTCCATTGATGGCCTCTTGCATCTCATCCATTCTGCTTTTAAGACCTTCCAGAGATTGTTTTACTTCTGTATCCTACCTCCTTAGCTCTTGCATATTTCTCTGCAAGTCCAGCAGCATAGTTATGACCTTTACTTTGAATTCTTTTTCAGGAAGATTGGTTAAATTTATCTCCTCAGATTCCCTCTCAAGGGGAGGATGTCTGGGTTAGTCTGATCTGTATCAAATTCTTCTACCTTTTCATGGTGATAGAGGTAGTTGTAGGCAGTTGGGACATGTGTCAGCTGGGAAATCAAAGTCCCTTTCCACTTGCTCCTGGCCTTCCTTTACTGGGAGAATGGTGACCCCTAGCGGCTTTTACTGGGCAGTTGCGTGCAAAGGGGGTCTTTGATTCTTGCCCTGCCACTGTGGAGTAAGCTCCACGTGGTTGCTGTTGGCGTGGCCACTTTTAGGCTGCTGCTCTGCTGTGGGGGAGCCACGCCAGAGGGGGAATGGGCGGGAGGCTGTTTATCACTGTGAGGGACCTCCGAGCTGTGTTGTCAACCACCTGGGCCCCTGGAGTTCCCCGGGATTCCCAGCTGCTAGGCTGAGTGTGATGGGATGCCTCCGTCCAGCTGTGAGGCCCCTATCCCTTCAAGACCTTCAAAAAGCACTCACTTTTCTTTTGTCCCAGGTGCGCTGGCTGGAGGAACCTGCTTGCCAGTTTTACTGTTCAGTTTCCCTAGTATCCAGCACACCATGCACTGTGTGTCTGTGCTCTGGTGCAGATGGCTAGGGCTGGGTATTTAGCAGTTCTGGGCTCCCTCTCCCTCCCTGCTCTGACTCCTCTCCTCCTGCCAGGAGCTGGGGTGGGGGTGGCCCGGGTCCTTCCTGGCCACAGCTTGTATCTTACCCCCTATGCGAGGCACTGGGTTCTCACAGATGTAGATGTAGCCTGGCTGTATCTTCTGGTCTCAGTTTTAGGAATGGTTGTATTTGTTGTATTTTTAAAAATATAGATGTTTTTGGGAGGAGATTTCTGCTGTCCTACTCACACCGCTCTCTTGGCTCCTCCTTGCCAATCTCAATTATTAAGTTACGTGTAAGACATGTGTGACCCATTGGATATTTGTCAAGTGACACTGGTGCTTCTGTTCATGCCCTGTTCTGTCCATCCCTTGGTAGCTGTCGCCTCAGAACCCGAAGGCTATTGCGAACTCCCATACTGCTACCTCGGGGTACCCCATGCATTGGCTGAGAACGGTGACCTGCATGGCTGGGGACTCACCTTGCACTGGATGTCCCCAGGCTTGTGATAGGCCACCTATGGGATGCCCCCTGTGAGGAGATCCGGGGGAGCTGTGGCTGAATGCCTCAGGGGCAAGGTTAGAAAGGACGTTTCTAAAACCTAGTCCTTCGCTTTCAGAGTTGAAAGCTTTCATCTCTTTTGCTCGACGCTCCAGCAGGCTTCGTATCCTTTCAGTGCACTCATTCTGAAATGTCAATATCTCTTCTTCCATCTGTTGTGGGTTGGTGGGGGAAAGCAAAAAAAAAAGCTCATTTATTTTAAAAAATCTATCAACTAAAGAAACAATAATTATTATGGTTTGAAGTGAATCATAAAAATGTCCACACTGGCTATTTTAAACGATGTACATTTAAAAATCAAAGAGATCAACTATAGAAATCATATATAACTTATATTGCTAAAATGTGTAAAATCAAGTTCTTAAAAGCAAAGGTAATAATGTATTGAAATAATAAATCAAGGCACACACACTCACACACACACACACACAGCCTCAGTACCTTAAAGGACACAAGTGAATTTAGGGATTCATGTTCTAATATATATGACAAAGAATAAGTAAAATAAATAAAGCTACATCTAGAAATAATATTTTCAGCCTGACTCTTCATCTGTGTAAAACTGGTTTTATCTTCTCTTTTCTAGTAATGCATCAATTTGTACAGTTTGAGAACAGGGATGAATGAATAAAGTATATTCCTGATCCCTTTTCCTTGTCTCTCTCAAGCAATTACTAAAGTTTTTTCCTTCACTATCCAAGTTTCTGTCCAATTTCTTTAGGTACAACTAGGTACACAAAGAAGTGAGGAAGCTGGAGCCAGAGCTATCCTTTTACAATTCAACTGTCTTCGCATAACTCCACATCATTCCTCTAGCAATTACTACTTAAGTATATTCCTTTAATATATCACACTCATTAATTTTAAGGTTCATTACTGAATCAGTAATTTTAAAGAAAAAGAAAACACTACCAAAACTAGAATTAAGGAAATATGGTATTGTCAAGACAATCTAATGCCACCTCTGTCATCATGAAAATATATTTATGAAATGATTTTGATGAAAGCAAATACTGGCACAATTACTTTTTTCTATTACATATACCTGTTGTTTTAAGAGTGCCTTGCGGAGGGAGACCCTCTCTTCAAGCTCCCGAAGCTCTTGAGCGTGTTGTGCCTCAACCTGCATTCTGATCTTGCTCTGAAGTTCAGTCAACAGCTCCAGTTCCTGCTGCAGCTGCGTTTTCAAAGCCTGGCACTCTGCCTCCTGTGCTTCATCCAAATGCCGCTGAAAGAGAGAAAGAAAACATATATCCTCCTGTGAGCTGCCTTCTCATGACCTATGGAAAGGAGGAGGTGTAAGTGAAGACAGACTACTCTTCCATAGGGCACAACTGTTCTCTTTTACATCTTGGAGTAAACCTCTCTGGAAAAGGAAAACACAGCAACCAATGACGGCGTTATAAGGATAAAGCTATCATAAGCTATTTGAATGATGCCTAAAAAATCATTATTTTTTAAAGAAAAACAGAGACTCTGATTGATATAAGACTGTGAATCTCTTCTCTCCAATGGAAATAAGTATAGAACAGGTTATTTATTTAATGCTACCGCTTATGGGCCAAATCTGAACAGCTACCTGATTTTTTGTTTTTGTTTTTCAATAGTCCACTAATTAGGAATGGTCTTTTACATTCTGAAATGGTCACATTTTAAATGGCTATGTAAATATCCACATAACAACCTCAATTTTTCCTCCTAAAATATTTACTATCTGGCCCATTAAGAAAAAGTCTGTAAACTTACATAGCAACTATTTTGTAGCTGCACTCAAATGTGACCATCTGGATTCCCGATAAAGTACTACTTTTTGAACACTGCTTAACAAAGTTGCTTCTCCAATCTTGATGCGCTGTTGGTATATGTACTGAACGTCTGCAAGGCACCAGCAGAGAGCCTATGTGGAGCCTCATGTCCAAATGTATCAAAGAGAATTACATATGCATCATGCATATTTCCAAGCAATGCTGAGAACAAGAAGAATATGGGCCACCATGACTATTTCCCAAGGTGCAGCAGAGTTTTCATTTCCGACTTAATATTTCAATTGTTGGGATTTTATTCAGGTGGTGGAAGGAAAGGGGCACTAAATTTGTTTTGCCTAAGTAAAGTAAACTTACAGCTCAAGTGGAGAGCATTTCATTAATGTTGCGGTCATACTTCTCAGTTAAGATGGGTAAGTTTTGGGCCTGCTTCTCCTTAGGGTTTACTCTTTAGCACCACGAGCAAAAACCTGAAAGTCAGCTAACTAATTTTTCAAAGGTCAAAGAAAAGTTATGAGGCAAGGGAAGGGACAACCCTTCTTGTGGTAATGATAACAGACGTGAACTACATAAACATTTTTGAGATAAAATAATTTGAGTTCAGAGACAGAATAACTCTGGCTTTAAATCACAGGTTAATTATTCTATGAACTCAAGGTTCAACAAAACTTAGCAAGATGAGATCTATTTCATAAGGTGTACCCATCAGGCCTACAAGTAACAACACTCATTTGCTACACAAAGGCAGAACCTATAGTTGAAATTATTTACCTCAATATATATACTGCCAGATATTGAATGGTTGACTAAGTGTGCAAATGTGTGTATGACCAAGCACTCTTGTCAGGGAACTAGTACACACTCTTTGCTCCAATACTACAAAATCAAATATATATCCTTTTCTGCATTTTACACCAATTGAGGTACTAAGTCATAGTCATGTACCTTTATTCAGTGAAGGGTCAAGAAATGTCTAGCTAGAAAGACAAACTCTTGGTTTAGTTACTCTTAGCACTGCTCTTAAATACTGCCCTTGGTTAATAAAATTCCTCCAAGTTAGCCAGAAATTGAACAATGAAATTTAGAATTCTCTTCTGACTTTGTGTAACAGCCTCCATTCTTTAAAAAACTTTCAATATTCAAATATATTGCCAAGAAAACTATAGTCACTCCATATCACTAGCTAATGACAAAAAGGAATGCCCTGGAAAATTTTTTCGACAAGATTAATACTTATACCAAGAACAAACTATATTCCTCAATGTTTCACTCAAGTGAAAGCAGGATAAACATGTTCCAGTTGTTTCTTAATCACTTAATACTGACAAAACATCACCTGATGGCAGATGAAGAAACGGCAGATAAACAATAGGTGTTTACCCAAGTTATTCCTCAGAAATGGTGCCCCAATGTCTACAAATACTGTCAGCTTACCTAAGTGTGCAAACTGAAGTCCTCCTATCCCCCTTAAAGTCTTGGAGAAAGTTGGAATAGTTGCAACTATTGAAGTTGAACTACTACTTAGTAAGTACAAATTTACCTAAAAAAGTTGCAACTATTACTTATGTAAATGAAATGACATGATGTTAAAATAGAGTCTGTTTTCTCCAAGAAGGGACTAGGGTTACCAAAGGGAAGGGGTTGGGGAGCGTGGGTGGGGAGGGAGGGAGAAGGGGATTAAGGGCACTATCATTAGCACTCACAATATAGTGGGGTCACGGGGAACGCAGCACAGCACGGAGAAGACAGCAATGACTCTATAGTGTCTTACTACGCTGATGGACAGTGACTGCAGTGGAACATGGTGACTTTCTTTCCTACTAAAGTAACAGAACAATTTCTTTTATGGAAAATCTTGAGCTTATGTATCATGAGAAGGACGGTTTCTATCTGAAGTCTGACTGTGACTGTGAGACATTATCTTTCCCCTTGATTTTTTAACAGTATCTGTGAAAATCAGACTAGTGTCTACAAGCATTCAAACTGAGAAGGCTGCCACAGCAGGGAACCAAAAGGAAGGGCTAAACCGCAAACAACTAACCTCTCCCAAGCCCCAGAGAAATGAAGTCATATCAGATTTATGGTCGGACCAAAGACACTAAAGAAGCTTTCAGTTTGGTTTACTTCTGGGCGCTGCTCACTTTAAAACTGTAATTCATTTTATAGACATGCTTTAAATATCTTTTGGTGGGAAACCCTACTATGTACCCACTACAAAGACAAAGTAAATCTGGAAAATCATTATGAATTCTGATTGTGATAAGCATTAACTAATGATGGTTATGTGGATAGTCAACGTATGAGCCATTCTGTAAGCGATGTTCATTAGTTGTTTTGAAGATACAGCAAAGTATAAAATTTGACTTAGATTCACAAGGAGAGGGTGAATCTTAGCTTTGTCTCTGTGTTTTGTTCAGGACAACTTGTATGAATGGAGTTGAATAGGAATCAGAGACACCACTAGGTGTGGTTTAGCTTCTGGTTTGGACACAGATTACTTCTGTGAGTGAATTTCACTTCACTTTAAGAGAGTTATTCAGGTAAGTGTTGTTACCTGATAGTTTTATAGTTAAATGGTCAAAGAGTTTGAAAAGAGGGTAAAGAAGATACTGTGGAACCGGGCTTTATTGGATATAAACACAAGTTTACAATGGGCAGACATATACAGATTAACTGAGGTACTACTGTGGGTGACAACATATATAGTGGGTCATTTTGGTTTTTTGTTTATTAAGATTCATGTGATTATACTTCACATATTCATTACAAGTTATAAAATTTGAAAATTCCTTGGAATTGTTAACTCTGGTTGATGTTGGTAGAGGGGGCTGGACCAGGTGGCCTAAAGAACAAGGAGAGGGAAACCTTTAACTTTATAATAAATACACTTTGGCATCTTTTGAATTTTGTATCATATAAATAAATTTCTCTATCAAAGCAAATACAAAATTTAAAGTCCTTTGATATTATATATCACCAACACTTGTCTTTCCTTATTTGTCTACAAGAGAGCATATAATACCTTGCTTCACTCTGATGTGCTAATTAAAAAACACACTCGAACTACACATGCCCTGGTCTTACCTTTGTTACCAAACACAGAAAGAATGGGAGTAACAGTGTGATAATTCCACTATTCCTCTAAAGATGAGTATTGACAATGAAGGGAGAGGGGGTAAAAAGGCATTTTTCATTCACTGGTTTCTGTACTAATTAAGAACTTAATGACTCTTTTGGATACAAATCACATTCACAGGAAATAAGACTCCAAAACTATAATACTTGGAACAACAGAGAGAAGCCAGCAGGTTAGTATGTTGATATGTAGATTGTAGTATCAACACTGGACATTTGGGTACACTTAAAATGAGAATTTTGAATCTTATTTATGACACTTTCCACAGTTAAAAAGTTCTGGCCATTTTTTGGTACTCTGCTGAGAAATACACAAGCAGAAGTCTGTAGCCATAGACCCTCTACACCAACACTAACCAAACATGCTGAAAATGAAAAGAAAAAAGCTTATTCAATTTCTTGATGACAGACATCTGGCTTAGACTTTTACTGGTTACATGATGCCTTTTATCTGTTCTCCTTTGCCAAGAAGCTTAGACTAAATGTACCTTCAGACTCTGAGGCTGCTGTCGAACCTGCATGACATGCTTCCGCCTCAGTTCTCGCTCTCTCCGTTTATTACGCTCCAGCTGGTCAGTGAGCTCGGTTTGATGCTGCAGACTCATCAACTCACAGCGCATCTTCTGCACTGTGTTGAGGTGGCGGAACTCCAGTTCTTTCATGGACTCATGCTGTCGCAGCAGCATTGCATGCTCTAAGTCCTTGTGAGCCTTTCTTTTATTTAATTCCTAATCCATAAAAAAAGACAAAGGTGACATTTGCTGATGTACAATGCCAGGAGAAAAAAAATCCTTGAAATGAGTTCATAAGTGGAAAGCTGTCAGAATACCTACCTCATGATCAATAAATGTTACTACAATTTTTTTCAGTTTAAAAGATCAAATGTACAACACACACACATACACACATTCTCTCTCTTTTTCTATGTAGAAGGAAGTCAGACGTACCCCCTTTGCCTCTGCTGCCCCTTCTCCAGGGGCCAACATTTGGTGCATGTTTCCCAAGCATCCCCACGCTTATCGTGACACAACTATTACACAAAAACATACAGTTTTAAAATTGAATAACAATATATATTATAGGCATATAATATGATTTCTTTACCTAAAAATATAATGGACAGATTTTTTAAAAAATTTTTATAGGAAGCTTCTGCTTTCTGATGCCATAGTTTTTCTATTTCTTGTTTTATGACAAATTTTCAATAAACATCTACACATGATACACCATATAATTATGTTACTATTTCTTTAGGATAGAATTCTAGAAGCGGATTCGATGGGTAGAAGATATGTGCAAATTAAATGGTTAAAGATGCTGAATTATGCTCCAAAATAGCAGTGTCAATTTATATTCTTACCAACATTGACCACTTTACCATGCCACTACTAGGACTTACCAATTTTTTAGACCGATCTTATCTAATTGATGCAATTGTTTTCATGTGAATTTCTTTATTACTGAATTTGAATAATTATGTTATACTTGAAGTTTATTTTAAGCCACTCTTGGAAATAAATTGATCTATGCTCATAGGTATACCTGATAATGAGAACTGTTGTTTTCATTGTCATAAGTTTCTACATATTCCCAATGAATAATTTCATGATTATACAATTATGTTAAATGGTAGTATATACCTTCATGGCACCCATTTCGGATGAAAAGGCATAAGTTATCCAATTAATTTTCTCATATTTAAAAATTAACAGTTCTTTCATTCATGGAATTAATATTGATTATATATTTACTTAATACATATTTATTGAATACCTATTATGGGCCAGCCACTAGCTACAAGGCCTGGATATATCTAGCCACTGGATATATAGCCACTGGATATAAAAGCCCTGAACAGAACCTGGGACTTCATCTAATTTCCATTCTACTTGGGGAGAGAGAGATCCCCATAAAAAGTGTGTGCACGTATGTGTGTATGTGTGTGGTGTGTGTGTGTGAGAGAGAGAGAGAGAGAGAGAGAGAGAGGAGTGCAAGAATATTTAATGAAGGGAGGAGGATTTGGAGATCAGAATTGAGGAGATATGAAGTGAGGGAGAAGGTGAACCGTGTGGGTTGGGTTTCAGGGAAGAAGGACTTAGGCAAAGGCAAGCAGAGGCGCTCTAAGGCCCTGAGGGTGGGATGTGACTGACATATTTTCAGGAAGATTCTGATTTCACACCATTTACACATACCTCCCTGACAAAGTCCTGCTCCAAGTTATGGCACCCGAGTAACAGCTTTCTTTCGAAGCGACGGCATTGCAGCTCTAGGTACCGTCTCTGACGCTGAAGAAGATTGGTCTTTTCCTCTTCTTGGAAATGCTGTATGTTCTCTTTCTGCTTTGAAAGCCATTCCTGTTTTTCTTTTCTTGGGGTGCTCTTGTTTTCATTCAGCTCCTGGCAAGATAAAAAACAACTGAGATCAAAATACATAAAAATTAACTACATGAATATACTATTTGGTGGCTGGTAATCTTCAGTTAAACTACTTAATTTGTGCCCTCTCTCATGGGCAGGCAGGGCAATGACCTTAAAGGAGGTAGGTAGTATTTTTCTGTTTCTGGAGTTATCCATGAAGTAGGACAAGAAAAGAGAAAACATACACTAGAAAACATGCATACTTTTTAGCTTTGCATAGCTATATTTAGGATGGCTCGTAGCTTTGAAAGCACGCAATGATTGGTGAATGAAGTAAAACATCTTTCTTTAAAGTCCTCCAAAAAAGGGAATAAGACAGTGCTTTCAAGTTAAAATCACACATGAATTAAAATTAAGGTTAAAATATAGTTATGGCTCACTTCTTGGTTTTCAACAATAGAAATACTAAGTTTTTGGCAAAGTTAAGGATGGGTTCAGTATAAAAGACCAGAAATTAAATGGAAAATCAACAAAACCACAGGAAAATAGAGACCTTTTAGAATAGATTTAATATTCAGCACTATAACCACTGAACAAGGCAAGACCAATGTTTTCTACAGCATTTTAAATATCATCTCACAAACTACCTAAAAAAAATTTATTTATACTGGACAAGATAAGAATATTGACAATACATTCAATGATGCAAACCCGAGGATGCTGACAATACATTCAATGATTCAAACCCAATGATGCTAATTAATACTAGTATATTTCAACCTAAAATGCATCAACCTTGCAGAGAATATAAATCAGCCATCTTTCCCAGGTCTAAGATGATTTTTTAGAGACTGTTAACCTATGGTTCTTCATCTGTTGTTCAAGAAAGAAACCAATTATTCATTACTTTCATTTATAAGATATTCAAACACATAAAAATAAAAAGCACATAAGCTTGTAGTTCTCAACTTAAGGATGTCAATGAGAAGACAGGGATAATACAGGCATATACAGAAAGAATCACTTGGCTATGTTTTTCAAAATCTTTTGCCAAGGAAATTTCCCACCCACTAAGACTATAGTATGTCCCTTCCTCTACACTGATAATAATCATTCTAAATGAACACACACACACACACAGACCTACGCAGACACAAAACTACCTTCTAAAAGAAAACGGACCTATTAGTCAGACTATGAATTATATGCTTAAAGGATTATCTAAAACAACATATTCATTTATAAAACTAAAACCTGATTTCACTAGGAAACAACTATAGAACTGCATTTTGTTGGATATTTATTTACAGTTGGGAATCCTATTTACCATCTTTTCAAATCCCATGTTCTAGTATTGAGTTTAGCTTTTAGATTACAGTAATGGGAATACATAGCAGGTTATATTCTTTAAAGTTGGAAAAATCTTATCAATGAACCTCACTCGGCAGGGTATATATAACAAGGCTTTGTGCCACCAATGTTCTTAATAAGACTTATATGTCTAATTATAGGTCACGTCCCTACACACATAAAAGCACTATACCAAAGAGATTATGGTTATTTTATCAATATTGATTTATCTGTGTGCTAATAATTAATTACATGGACTAAAAATTTCAGTCCATCAGTCTGTAAAAGAGGGTGTAAACTGGGGAAGTCTTGGTGGGTGGGGAATTTCCTTGGCAAAAGATTTTGAAAAACATAGTCAAATGATTCTTTGTGTATATGCCTGTATTTTCTCTGTCTTCTCATTGACATCCTTCAGTTGAGAACTACAAGTTCATGTGCTTTTTATATTTATGTGTTTGAGTATCTTATCCACAAAAGTAATAAAGAATTGGTTTCTTTCTTGAATAACAAGTGAAGAACCATCAGGTCAATAGTCTCTGAAAAATCATCTTACACCTACAAAAGATGGCTGATTTATATTCTCTGCAATATAATAAATATGCTATAGTTGACACATATCATTTTCCTGTCCTGACCACTATCCTGAATAATAATCCCCTTTCAGAAATTGCCTTAGGACAACATGGCTTTCCTCACAGTTAGACTAGATCTGCGATAAAAATAAGTTCAAGAAGGCAGCACATAAAGGGCAAACACACATGAAATCCTGCAGCCATAATGACATAATTAGCATGCTTTCCTATTAAAGAAAATAGGATGAGAAGAAATGCCTCTTATCCTTCTTCTGTGTTAAAATCAGAATAAGAACAAATTACTGTAATTTGAGCCCAAAGTAAGAAGGTATGATTTACTTTTAAAGGAAGAGATGTATGGCTCTTTTTCACAGCTAAAATATTTTTATTTCTAGTGACTCAATTACTTAAGAAGTGCTTAGGAAAGCTACTAAATAATAGCTTTATAAAACAATTCACATTTTCAAGAGATCAGTCTTTTTAGATCCCACTCAACTGAGGATCTCAGCCATTGAAAAGTAATAGGTTATAATCTATGTCCTCACTTAAACTGATATATTGTTAGTGGCCACAAAAAAAAGAAAAATTTATCTTAATGGTTCTATGAGCAGATCAATATTGGATATAACCAGTAAGCAGGTAAGTGGCTTGAAAATTTTTATAAAGTAAATACCTCCTTAAGCTGTTCCTTTCGAAGTTTGTATTCTCTCTTCTGGGTCTTCAAAAGGCTATTCAGTTCTTTCTTCTGCTCAGCCTGAATACGTTGCTGAAATTTTTTCGCCTCGTTGGACATCACTTTAGCCTATAGGAAAATTTTTAAATGGATCAAATTAGCTAAGCAGATAAGCTTCAAAGCAGCAGTTTATTACATTAGCAAGGATATTTCCTCCCACCTAAGAATATAAAATCAGTATAATCATTACCAAAACAAGAATATCCAATAAATTATTAACAAGTGTTACTCAGCATCCTTACGATTTGAATTTCAGACAACCACTAAAATGGAACTCATCTTTAAAATGCTGATCTTTTACAGGGTCAGTGTTTTCACCTTTTTTCCCCCCATTTAAGTGGAGTATGCTGCCCGACCCACCCCACTAATAAAACAAAACAAATGTAATTAAGTTATGACCTTTTATCTAGCTTGACTTGTGTATTAAACAATGTAATACATTCATATTCAAATTAAACCCTGACTTTTAATTTGTATTTTAAATAATATGAAAATGTTAAATATTAAATACCTGTACATGATTATTTTATTTCTGATGATACATGCAATAGTTGACCCTTAAACAACGTGGGGATTAGGGGTGCTGACTCCCAACAGAGTAAAAAATTCCTCCTATAACTTTTCATTCCCCAAAAACTTAACTACTAAAAGCATACTGCTGAATGGCAGCCTTACTAACAACATGAACAGATATTCACACAGATTCTGTATGTTGTATGAATTCTATACTGTATTCTTACAATAAAGCTAGAAAAAAGAAAATGATCTTTTAAACTGTCTCCCAAAACATTTTCCAAGACCTTTATCGAAAAAAAAATGTGTATAAATGGGCCTGTGCAGTTCAAACCTATGTTATTCAAGGGTGGACTATACATATCCATTGTAGAACATTTAGGAAATACAGAAAAACACAAAGAAGAAAAATCTTGCATGATTTTACCACCCAGAGATAACCAATATAAACATTTTGGTGCATACCCTTCCTAATTTTTTCTAGGCAGGTATAGATATTGATATAAATATATAAAACAAATCTAAAATCATATTGTACATCCTGTTTCATGAATTCCTTTCCTAAAAATGTTAGTATCTACCTCTTTACAAAGTATTCAAGAAAGTACAACACCAAACAGAATTCTACATATTTCTACATTCTTTCACCAAATTATTTCAAAATCAAATATTCATTTACACCAGAAATTATTTTGCTAAATTCTCTGTTCCTGTGAGAGGTGATTCTTCTTTTTTTTGCAGGGAAGGGTGAACAGGGTGGCTATAAATGCCCCAGGGCAGACTAGCCAGACATATTTGAAGATATGGTCTAAATTTATTGAGAAGTTTACATTTTACTTGACAACTGTGATTATCAAAATAAATTGAAACTAATGGGACACCTAGGAAATTAGAAACCAGTTTTCACAAAAGACTCCTAAAAAATGCACCTTTATCATACAGTAGAATGATACTTACTTGTAGTAAACAAATGGGTTAAATCTGAATCTGAAACCCTCTTAATTCCTCTTAATTTAACATTCACTGCATATTATAGTACTCTTCAATTCTTCTGATATAAAAATGCTACTATAAATTTAAGGTTTCCAAAAAGTACATAGAGAATGATGAATGTCTTTTTGACACCTAAATCACCTACTAACTGATTTATCAGACTTCTCAGATAACCAAAGTACCCAAGGCCTAGAAGAGAAATCTTAATGACTTTTTTTTCATTAGGGTATCATTGATATACACTGTTATGACGGTTTCACATGAAAAGTAATGTGGTTACTACATTCACCCACATATATCATCGAGTTCCCCCCAAACCACATTGCAGTCACTGCCCATCGGTGTTGTAAGAAGCCACATCACTACATGTCTTTTCTGTGCTACACTGTCTTCCCCATGATCACCCCCACACCGTGTGTACTGATCGTAATAGCCCTCAATGCCCTTCTCCCTCCCTCCCCAACCACCCTCCTGCACCCCTCCCCTTTGGTAACCGCTAGTTCCTTCTTGGAGTTTGTGAGTCTCCTGCTTTGTTCCTTCAGTTTTGCTTCATTGTTATACTACACAAATAAGGGAAATCATTTAGTACTTGTCTTTCTCTCCCTAACTTATTTCACTGAGCATAATACGATCTAGCTACATCCATGTTGCTGCAAATGGTAGGATTTGTTTCTTTCTTATGGCTGAATAGTATTCCATTGTGCACATGTACAACTTCTTCTTTATCCATCCATCTTACTGATGGACACTTAGGTTGCTTCCATATCTTAGCTACTGTAAATAGTGCTGTGATAAACATAGGGGTGCATATGTCTTCTTGAATCTGACAACTTTTTTCTCTGGGTAAATTCCTAGGAGTGGAATTCGCGGGTCAAATGGAATTTCTATTTTTAGTTTTTTGAGGAACCTCCATATTGCTATCCACAATGGTTGAACTAGTTTACATTCCCACTGGCAGTATAGGAGGGATCCCCTTCCTCTGCATTCTAGCCACCATTTGTTGTTCCTAGTCTTTTCGATGTTGGCCATGCTAAATGGTATGAGGTGATATCTCATTGTGCTTTTAATTTGCATTTCCCTGATAATTAGTGATATGGAACATCTTTTCAAGTGCCTCTTGGCCATCTGAATTTCTTCTTTGGAGAAGCATCTGTTCATATCCTGAGACCATTTTTTAATTGAGTTATTTGCTTTTTGGGTGTTGAGGCATGTGAACTCTTTACATATTTTGGGTGTTAATCACTTGTCGGATATGTTGTTTACAAATATAGTCTCCCATACTGTAGGATGCCTTTTTGTTCTGCTGATGGTGTCTTTGCTGTACAGAAGCTTGATGTAGTCCCATTTGTTCATTTTTGCTTTTGTTTCCCTTGCCCAAGGAGATGCGTCCAGGAAAAAGTTGCTCATGTTTATATTCAAGAGATTTTGCATATGTTGTCTTCTAAGACTTTTATGGTTTCATGACTTACATTCAGGTCTTTGAACCATTTTGAATTTACTTTTGTGTATGGGGTTAGATAATAATCCAGTTTCATTCTCTTGCATGTAGCGGTCCAGTTTTGCCAACATCAGTTGTTGAAGACACTGTCATTTCCCCATTGTATGTCCATGGCTCCATTATGGTATATTAATTAACCACATTTGCTTGTGTATATATGTGGGATCCCTAGCCTGTTCCATTGGTCTTTGGGTCTTTTCTTGTGCCAGTACCAAATTGCCTTTGCAGTAGAGGTTGAAGTTGGGGAACATAATCCACCCCCTGCTTTATTCTTCCTTCTCATGATTGCTTTGGCTATTTGGGGTCTTCCGTGGTTCCACGTGAATTTTAGAACTATTTGATCTAGTTCACTGAAAAATGCTGTTGGCATTTTGATAGGGATTGCTCTGAATTGGTAGATTGCTTCAGGCAGGATGGCCATTTTGACAATATTAATTCTTCCTATCCATGAGCAAAGGATGTTATTTCCATTTATTGGTATCTTCTTTTCTTGAATGTCTTCTAGTTTTCAGTGTATAGGTCTTTCACTTCCTTCGTTAGGTTTACCCCTAGGTATTTTATTCTTTTTTGATGCAATTGTGAATGGAATTGTTTTCCTGATTTCTCTTTCTGCTAGTTCATCATTAGTGTATAGGAATGCAAGAGATTTCTGTGTATTAATTTTGGATCCTGCCACTTTGCTGAATTCAGTTCTTAGTACTAGTAGTTTAGGGGTGGATTCTTTAAGATTTTTTATGTATAATATGTCATCTGCAAACAGTGACAGTTTAACTTCTTCTATACCAATCTGGATGCCTTTTATTTCTTTGTGTTGTGTGATTTCTGTGGCTAGGACCACCAGTACTATGTTGAATAAAAGTGGAAAGAGTGGGCATCCTTCTCCTATTCCCAACTTAGAGGAAAAGCTTTCAGCTTCTCACTGTTAAGTATGATGTTGGCTTTGAGTTTGTCATATATGGCCTTTACTATATTGAGGTACTTGCCCTCTATACACATTTTGTTGAGATTTTTTACCATGAATGGATGTTGAATTTTGTCGAGTGCTTTTTCAGCTTCTATGGAGATGATCATGAGCTTTTTGTCCTTATTTTAGTTAATGTGGTGGATGATGCTGATGGATTTTCAAATGTTGTACCATCCTTTCATCCCTGGAATAAATCGTACTTGATCATGATAGACGATCTTTTTGATATATTTTCTAGTATGATTTTGTTGAGTGTTTTTGTGACTATTTTCACCAGAGATATTGGTCTATAATTTCCTTTTTTTGTGGTATATTTGCCCAATTTTGGAATTAGAGTGATGCTGGCCTCATAGAATGAGGGTGGAAGTATTCCCTCCTTGTCTACTTTTTGGAAAGCTTTAAGGAGGGTAGTTATTAGGTCTTCACTAAATGTCTGATAAAATTCAGCAGTGAAGCCATCTGGTCCAAGAGTTTTATTTTTAGGTAGATTTTTATTACCAGTTCAGTTTTTTTGCAGGTAATTGATCTGTTCAGATTTTCTGTTCCTTTCTGGGTATGCCAAGGAAGGTTTTACTTTTCTTGAAAATTGTTCATTCCTTCTGGGTTATCAACTTTCTTAGCATACAATTTTTCACCTATTCTCTAATAATTCTTTGTATTTCCATAGTGCCCATAGTGATTTTTCCTTTCTCATTTCTAGACACTCTTTTTTTCTTGATAAGTCTGGCTAGGGGTTTTCTATTTTGCTTATTTTCTCAAAAAACCAGCTCCTGCTCTCATTGATTCTATTGTTTTATTCTTCTCGATTTTATTTAAGCCTGCTCTAATCTTTATTATGTCCGTCTCCTACTGACTTTGGGCCTCATTTGTTCTGCTTTTTCTAGTTTTGTTAATTGTGAGTTTAGACAGTTCATATCGGATTTTTCTTCTTTCCTGAGGCAGGCCTGTATTGCAATATACTTCCCTCTTAGCAGAGCCCTAGCTGCATCCCACAGATTTTGCATTGCTTGATCTGTTTTTATTTGGTCATTGATCCATTGATTATTTAGGAGCATGTTGTTAAGCCTCCATGGGTTTGTGGGTCTTTTCATTTTCTTTAAGTAATTTATTTCTAGTTTCATACCTTTGTGGTCTGGGAAGCTGGTTGGTTCAATTTCAATATTTTTGTATTTACTGATGTTCTTTTTTGTAGTCTAGTATATAATCTCTTCTTGAAAACGCTCCATGTGCACCTGAGAAAAATGTGTACCCTGCAGCTTTTGGGTGGATCATTCTGTAGATATCATTAGGTCCATCTGTTCTAATGTGTTGTTCAGTGTCTCTGTTCCCTTACTTATTTTCTGTCTGGTTGATCTGTACTTTGGAGTGAGTGGTGTGTTGAAGTCCCCTAAAATGAATGCATTCTGTTAGTATTTGTTTCACATATGTAGATCCTCCTGTGTTGGGTGCATAGATATTTATAATGGTTATATTCTGTGTTGGACTGACCCCTTTACCATTATGTAATGTCCTCCTTTGCTCTTGTGGCTTTCTTTGTTTTGAAGTCTACTTTGTCTGATACAAGTACTGTAACTCCTGCTTTTTTCTCCCTATTGTTTTCATGAAATATCTTTCTCCATCCCTTCACTTTTAGTCTGTGTATGTCTTTGGGTTTGAGGTGAGTCTCTTTTAAGTGGCATATAGATGGGTCTTGCTTTTTTATCCATTCTATTGCCCTGTGTCTTTTGATTGGTGCATTCAGTCCATTTACATTTAGGGTGATTATCAATAGGTATGTACTTATTGCCATTGCAGGCTTTAGATTCATGGTTACCAAAGGTTCAAGGGAACCTTCCTTACTATCTAAGAGTCTAAGCTCACTTATTGTGCTATTGCAAACACAACCTAAAGATTCTTTTTTTTCTCCACCTTTTTCTTCCTCCTCCATTGTTTATATATTAAGTGTCATATTCTGTACTCTTTGTCTATCCCTTAACCTACTATGGGATAGTTGATTTAATTTTGCATTTGCTTAGTAATTAATTGTTCTGCTTTCTTTCATGTGGTTTTATTACCTCTGGTGACAGCTATTTAGCCTTAGGAACTCTTCCATCCATAGCAGTCTATCCAAGATGCACTGCAGAAACAGTTTGTGGGAGGTAAATACTCTCAGCTTTTGCTTACCTGGAAATTGTTTGATCCCTCCATCAATGTTAAATGATAACCTTGCCAGGTAGTGTATTCTTGCTTCTGCTTCATTGCATTAAATATATCCTGCCACTCCTTTCTGGCCTGTAAGTTTTCTGCTGAGAAGTCTGATGAGAGCCTGATGGGTTTTCCTCTGTATGTGATCTTTTCTTTCTCTCTGGCTTCTTTTAATATTTTGTCTTTATCCTTGATCTTTGCCATTTTAATTATTATATATTTTGGTGTTGTCTTCCTTGGGTCCCTTGTGTTGGGAGATCTGCGCACCTCAATGACCTGAGAGACTATCTCCTTCCCAAGATTGGGGAAGTTTTCAGCAATTACCTCCTCAAAGACACTTTCCCTTTTCCTCTCTCTTCTTCTTCTGATACCCCTGTAATACGAATATTGCTCCAGTTGGAATGGTCACACAGTTCTCTCAATATTAGTTCATTCCTAGAGATCTTTTTTCTGTGCCTCAGCTTCTTTGCATTCCCCTTCTTCAAATTTTTTTCATTTATCATCTCCTCCACCATATTTAATCTGCTTTTAAATCCCCACATTGTATTCCGTAATGAATGGATCTCTTTTCTGGATTCGTTCTTGCATTCTTGAGTATTTTTCTGTACCTACATGGATGTGTTTATGATTTTTTAAAAATCTCTTTTAGAAAGACTGATGAGTTCATTTTCACTTGACCTCTTTTCTGGTGTTTTGGGGATTTCGGTTTGAACCAGGTTCCTTTGGCATTTCATATTTGTATGTAGCACCCTCTAGGACCCTGAAGGCGTACTCCCTGGAGTTACTTAGCCCATGGAGCAATGTCAGGTTCTCAGCAGAGCGGCACTGGTGACTGGGGGTTGGGAAAAGCTGTTTCCTGCTTCCTGGCTACTGTGCATCTGTCCACAGCCAGACTAGTCAGCAGAACATACAGGTGTAACCGTCTATGCCTTGCATTTGTAGCTGCTGTAGGCAGGACCTCCCTCTGGATGGACTGATGCCAGGGCAGGGGCAGCTGGTTTGTGAGCCAGTGCCAGCCTGCCAGAAGGTGCAGCAGGCTGCATATCATGGTGGAAGGCTTCAGAGCTGTGTAGCCAGCCAGGGGGATGGAGGGCCTGAAGTTCCTGAAAAGTTCCCAACCTGCTGGGCAGAGTGCACCTGGACAATTTTGTTTACCTGTCCTTTTTCCTGAGCAGCAAGCCCTCTGCAATCCTTCCCATTTAGTAGCCCTCTCACTGTTAGGAAGTCTCTCATACTGCCTGCCTTTCTTTTGTCCCAGAGCAGCCAGATGTGAATCCCTGTTTTCCACAACAGCTGGAATCTCAGTCTGTGCAAGTATTCCTCCTGTCTTAGCTTTCCAACCCCATTAATCTTGAGCACCATGCAATACAGGTTCTTGCTCCCACAGCAGATCTCCAGGGCTGGGTGTTCAGCAGTCCTAGGCCTCCACCCCATCTACACTCCATTTCTCTTCCTTCTTCCAGTGAGCTGGAGTGGGAGAAGAGCGTGGGTACCTCCAGATCATGGCTTTGGTATGTTACATTTTTTGAGGTCTGTTCTTTTCTCCAGGTGTAAGCAGTCTGGTGCTGCCTTCTTTCCTGTTGATCTTTTAGGGTTAGTTGTATTAACAATATTTTCATATTATATGTGGCTTTGGGAGGAGGCCTCTGTCTCACCTCTCAGATCGTCATCTTCAATCTGATCTACCTGACTTTAACCACTGTTACATGATAAAACTGTCAAGTTATCAGGACATAATTCCATATTGACTCAGCACTTGATATTTTACCTATTATATAAATATTGCTCCCTTTCCCCAGTTGACTTGCTAATTGTGGGGAACAGATACCCTAACATCAAAATGCCATCTTGGTTAATTTTGAAATAGTCACAACTGAGAATAAATACATTAGTGATACTGGTCAGCTACCTGTTTTTCCACTGCAGCCTCATGTTTCTTGATAAGTTTCTTCATTTTTGCTGCAAAGGTGTTACGCTGAGTTTCAAGGTCTTTCTCTAATCTGAGGCGATGCTCATCCATCTTAGCCTTTAACTTCTTTTCCAGATTCATGAGCTGTTTCTGATGTTGCTGTGTCATTCTCTTACAGCCAGACATTTGTTCTCTGAGCTGACTTTCCTGCTCACGTTCTGGCATTTCCCTTGTAACCTACAACAATGGAGAGGAAAGAATGAAGTAAAACCAAACCTTTTTATTTCAAAACCATCTTAGACCAGTCTACTATCAACTAAGTAGGTAACTCATGTAGGAGATCCCACTCAACAGCTTCTAATAAAATTTCATCTGAAAAAGCAGACAAGCTAGCTGGTTCTAAAATTTAAGTGGGAATGGAAAGGACCTAGAATAGCCAAAGTTTTGAGGGGGTATGAAAAGTTGGTAGATGTAAACTTCAGTAATCAAAACAGTGTGGTATTGGTATAAGGACAGGCTGAATAGAGCAAAGGAACACAGTAAAATCTGGAAACAGACCCACATATATTCAGTCAATTGATTTGCTACCAAAAAATCAAGTTAATTCAAAGAGGAAAGGAAAGTGTTTTTAACAAATCCTGCTCTAACAACTAGTTCTCTGTATTCAAAATAAATAAATGCTTAATCATGCTATATACAGAAATTAATCTGAAAAGAGTCACTTGACCTAAACCTAAAATTCAGAATCACAGAGCAGAGAAAACACAGAATATTGTCATGTCCTTGGGATCAGCAAATATTTCTTGGGTATGACACAAAGAACACTGATTATAATAAAAAAATGTACAAATTGGATTCACAATAAGAGGCAAAATTCAGATAATGTAAGATTAATCATTTAAAGTGAACAATTCAGTAGCATTTAGTATATTCATGATATTCTGCAACCACTGCCCCATTGTAAAGAAAAAAAAGTACAAACTGGATTCTTAGAGACAAAATTCACATAATGTATGATTAATCATTTAAAGTAAACAATTCAGTAATATTTAGTATATTCATGATGTTCTGAAAGACTGCCTGTATCTGGTTACAAAACATATATAACACTTCAGAAGAAAACCCTGTATGTTTTAAGCAGTTGCTCCCTAATCTCCCCTTCTGGTAACCACCAATCTATTTTCTGTCTATGGGTTTACCTATTTTGGATGTTTCATATAACATGTGACCTGTTGTGTCTGGCTTCTTTCACCTAGCATGTTTCCAAGGTTCATCCATATTGTATAGGATGTAACAGTACTTCGTTTCTTTTTATAGCTGAATAATATTCCACTGTATGCACATGCCCTCATTTGTTTATCTATTTATTTGTCACTGGACCTCTGTGTTGTTTCCACCTTTTGGCTATTGTGAATACTGCGTTTATGAACATTTGTGTATATGCATTTGTTTAAGTACCTGCTTTCGATTGTTTTGGATATATATCTAGGAGTAGAATTGCTGAGTCATGGGGAAACGCTGTTTAACTTTTTGAGAAACCATCAACTGTTTACCACAGCAGCTGACATTTTACATTCTTACCAGCAATATACAGCAGGAGTTCCAATTTCTCCACGTGCTCCCTAGTTTTTATTTTCCATCTTTGTTTTTGTTTTTCTCTTTTAATAGCTAGCCATCTAACAAAACAGCCGCAGACTCACAGAGTCCAAGAAGGGACTAGCAGTTACCAAAGGGAAAGGGGTGGGAAGGGTGGGTGAGAAGGCAGGGAGAAGAGGACTAAGGGGCATTATGATTAGTACACATAGTGTAGAGGGGGAGACGGGGAAGGCAGTAATAGCACAGAGAAGACAAGCAGTGATTCTATAGCATCTTACTACGCTGATGGACAGTGACTTCAATGGGGTGTTAGGTGGGAACTCAATAGTATGGGTGAATGTAGTAACCAGTGTTGCTCATGTGAAACCTTCATAAGATTGTATATCAATGATACCTTAACAACAACAAAATAACCGGCCATCCTAGTGGCTGTAAGGTGGTACTCATTGTAGTTTTGATTTGCGTTTCCCTAATGACTAATTATATTGAGTATTTTTTCATGTGCTGTTGGCCATTTGTATATATTCTTTGGATAAATGTCTGTTCAAGTTTTTAACACATTTTTTAAAATTGAGGTATAGTTTATATATTAATTTGAATAGGTTTTTGGTGGAGTCTTTAGGGCTTTTTTTATGTAGTATCAGGTCATCTCTAAACAATGACAATTTCACTTCTTCCTTACTAGTGTGGGTGCCTTTTATTTCTTTTTCTTGCCTGATAATGTAGCTAGGACTTCCAATACTCTGTTGAATAAAAGTGTTGTGAGTAGGCATCCCTGTCTTATTCCTGATTTTAGAGGAAAAGTTTTTAGCTTTTTCATGGCCTTTACTCATTTTTAGTGGGTTGTTTGAATTGGATTTTAAAACTAAAAATTTTAATTTATCACAGACGGAGAAAAAATATTTACAGGACATATCTGAGATAAAATACCTGTATGTTTCTTATGAAAGTCAAACATACATATGCCCTATGACTCAGCCATTTTATCCTATGTATTTGTCACAGAAATTAAAACATCATGTTCAGAGACATGTACATGTTTGTAGCATCTTAGTATGCTGATGGACAGTGACTGTACTGGGGTATGTGGTGGGGACTTGGTAATAGGGGGAGTCTGGTAACCACAGTGTTGCTCATGTAACTGTACATTAATGACACCAAAATAATAAAACAAATAAATAAATAAATGAAAGTATTTATTTCATCTTCCACTTGCCCCTTAGCAACCGCTAATCTACTTTCTATTTTAGATATTTCATATAAGTGGAATTCTAATAATATTTGTCCTTTTGTGTCTGGCTTATATCACTTAGCATTTTTCAAGGTTCACTCATATTGTAGCATATATTAGAATGCCGTTCCTTTTCACAGCTGAATATATTCCATTGTGTGTATATATATGTGTATATATATATATATATGTGTGTGTGTATATAAATATATATATTGTGCCTAGTAACTTCTGGTAATACTGAAAGCAGTGAAGTTAAAAAGGAAGCATTCCTATCAATTGTGAAAAGGAGTTACCTGAGCTTCCAATGTTTTCAAGAAAATTTAAAATCTTACACGTGAAAGTGTAGCAAACATCCACATTTCCTAAACTGAGAAGTTGTAATTTTCCACAATTACACCCAGTTTTATTTTTAAAATGTAAACATTATGGAAAACGCAAAAATCACTTTTCATTATCACCCACCTTAAACCTTTCTCCACGTCCCAAAGGCAACCACTATCATTAATATCATGTATACTTACTATTTTTAAATACCTTCGTTTTCATCTAACTTCAAATAATACATTATATGGTATTTATTTATTCTAAGATTTAAAAATATTCTTTTTGCATTCTCAAAACATGTTTCCTAAATGCAAGCATTAAACTGAGAATTAAAAAGCCTTTTGCCATTTTAAAATAAGCTGCCTAAAATTATGTTCCAAACTTCTGATACATCAAAGGAAAAAACCCCCAAACTCTTAAACTAACCAGACTAGGAAAATTAGTTACCAAAGTTGAAATTTTTTTCACTAAAATCCAAATACTCACAGGTTTTGAATGGATGGCAGTATTATTAGATACGATTGTGTGGATTCCCTCCATCACGTCTAGCTCATTCTTGTTATCCGAGGCATCTGGAAGAATATTAACCCTACTGCTTTGACTCCTGGTCCTGCTGGACACACGGGGAATAGACTGATGACTTCCAATATTGTGCACTGCTCCTGTCTGTCCAACACCGTTATCTTGGTCCTGAGGGAAAAGAGTATTAGATTCAAATATCTTTATCTCCTGAATTCTTGATTATTAGCACCTATCACACTGCTTGGCACACACAGTCTTCAGAATGTTAGCGGTCTATTTTGAGAAATTCCTTGTATTTGCCAAGACCAGAAAGTTTATCAGTTGTTAGCTGACAGATTTAAAAAATGACCAACAAGTAAATACCAAAAAGCCCAACGAACTATGTGAAAAAGTTAATCAATTCAGAGTTATTTCCAAAGTGTTGTCTTTTCTCTAAAATTTTTGACATTACTTTGAAATCCATTTCTACTATACATCTCATGGGGTATACACAGAGATGCTGCTCATTTCTCAATGATTCCAATGGTGAAAACAAACCCCAACCTTTTTTTAAAATTCTATAAACATTCCTTTTAGTTATTTCTTTTCTTCTCAGAATATAGTCTTTAGCCTAAACTTCTTCACTAATTTAATATTAATTCCTATCTATTTTTATGTAAAATTAAAAATTGTATATATATTTAATCATAATTAGAAGACTGTTCTTCCCAAGAAACCCGGCAAGCTTTGGTATCTGGGCACCAATATTATAGTCTTACCATACCAAACCTCTTTAAGATATGCAGAATAATAAATACAGACCCATGGTATATGGAGGATCTTTTCTTACATCCACAGCCTTAAAAAGCTGCTGTTATTCTAATGTTTAATGACATTAGAATTTTATTTCACTTTACTAAAGCATTTCATATACCTAAAATAGCCCAAATTTTCTAGTGACTACTGTTAGAACTAAAAAAACAATATCAAAAATACCAAAACTGTATGTAAGAAAGTCTTCTATTTTATAGTTCATTAATTATGTAGTGTCATTAAAAAGAAAAGTAACTACTACTCCTGTTTTCAGAATGCAGGGATCTTTCTCAATAGAAAGCAATAAAAAAGAATCAAAGCTTTGGCATTGGGACATGAGCAAAGAAGAAAACAGAAAATACTTAGACTAAAAAAGATAGCTCCACAAATCATAAGCTTTATATTTTCCTTTGAGGAAGTTCTTTAACATTTCTACTGCAAATTTGGAAACATGGCAACTTGGAAACAACTTGGTCTCAAGAGTAATATATGAATCTGAACCCATATGCTTCTACACTAAGTTAGTTAACCACTCTGAGCATTACTTTCCTCACCTATAAAATGAGTATTTTAGAACCATGTAGGGAAATGAATCCCTATACACAACTGAAAAGAATGAAGTGTTCTTAGTAACAGAATAAGAATGCTTGTAATTTTTTTCCCCCAGAATAAATTTAGCTAAGTCACATGTTTTATTTATTTATTTATTTATTTATTTATTTATTTATTTATTTATAAAAAAGCAAGAAATTTCCAATTTAATAAACATTTATCAAACATTACACAAAAGGCACTGGGGGAAAGGTTTATACAATAAACAAGATAAGGAGAATGGTTGGTAATTCTAATGGCTTCTCTGTGAGCACCGTCAACTTCCAAAGCCTGTAATTTCAAATATTTCCAAAAGCGTGTCCCATGCCATCAGACAATCAGGCAAAAAAGTGTTCAGTAGACCAGAGTTTTGGGAGGGACTAGATTAAATAAAAGTTGAACAGGTTTCTCTAATAAAAGACTTCACAGAGCTTTACTAGCTAATGTACACTACCAAGAGGTTGGTTTAAAGAATGCAAAACCTTTTTCTCCACCTGGGACCTCAAAGAATCACTGTGAAGACACAATCTGGAAACCACTGATAGAAAAGATTCCTGGCAAGAAAAGTTCCATAAGGAAAGAAGCCAATAAGGAGACCCCAATACTTGAGCCGTTTCTAAGTTATTACCTTTTCTTCCTGTGCTTCTGCTGCTGGCCCTTTATGTGCCTCCTGGGAAAGGACCTTCTTCGTCTTTTCATTGCGCAGATTTTCCAGCACTCTTTTTTTCTCTTCCTTTGCCCTTTGAAGGAGATCTGTTACCACTGCTGTAGGGCGCTCCCGAAGAAGAAACGGGTGCTGGTTAAGAGTAGAAGGCAAAAGTCAGGTTGAGACCTATATATTTTTTCATTCAGAACAAATGAATCCCTTCTTGGACCCTAGAGTTACTATCCTAAATAATTATAGATAATGCATGCAATCTATAGTTATCTAATTCTGCTGTGCTTTTTACTTCTTATATTTATAAAATTTAATTTACATGTATACACTCTGTGCCTACATAACTTCCCCTGTAGTTTTTATGAAAACTTTGAACATGACACCTTTGTTGGCCAAATGAAAGGGCAGAGTTGAAATAATCAGAGTCTAAGTAAACATTAAGAATTAAGTCCAAATAGAGCCCTAAGTAAATGCTTACAAATTCTTAGAACTGGTCTCATAGAGGAGACACTATCAGTTCTGAATTACATTAGATTTCAACAGGAATGTATTTACTGACGGTGAATTACATAACATACTACTTGGGTATAATGGGTTCTTTATGTTGCTTAAATTAAACTTCATAAAACTCTAGCAGTTGATTAAAAGACGTTACGTATTAGTGATTTTTACCATTAATATTTCATAAAGCTTAACATTATCCAATGCAGAAAAGTAGAAAGAACAATTCTGTAAGATTATCATTGTTACATTTGGTACTTTTGGATATTTATTTCTTCTCAGAAATTTTCCGTGTATAGATTTTGTTTTGTAGTTAGCACACAGATTGCAGAACGATGACTTGTGCACTGGAGTTCATGAGATGATCTTGAATTCTTTTAAGACTTTTACCTCCTTTATTAGCTCAAATTTATTTCTTCCCTGAAGAGTTGTAACTATATATTATTTGCTTTTTATTGCTGTATTATGTTATTTCAACTCATAATGCCTACAGACTATTTCATCAAATGTTCATGCCAAAATTACATAACCATTATTCTAATTCTGGATAATTATTTTCAATTTTTCATTCTGAGATAAATAGCCCCATACAGTAAGTCACTTTTTTCCATTTTATTTTTTTCCTTATGTCAGACTGGGTCACTTCCCATAATGTCAATATACAAAATGGACCAGGTACATGAATACATATGCAGGTTTGGGATCACCCAAGGTCAAGTATCCACTCCTGGTGGGTTGGGTTATTACCAAAAGAGCTTCTTTTGCCTTCATTAGGCAAATGTAAGAAGCCAGTCACATTCTTCCTTTTCCTGAACCGTAGCTTGGTATGTACCACTATTTATAATATTCGGTCTTTTTTATCTGAAAATAATATATCTTGTAATTCTAAGTTATTTAAAAGTTCTCTACAAATGGATCCTGCTTATTTTTCACTTACATAATTCATAGCTATACTAAACCTTTTGTTGCTATTGTGAATACATAGTTTTTGGGCTTTTATTTGAGACTGTAAGTGTGCTTAGGGCCTAGAATTCCCTAAGTGTTACTGAAACTTTACACTGCTCTTCTACATACTGTAGTTGCAAATAACCCTACTGCATATGTACATGGTCCTTTCAATATCCTTGCATATTGAACTGCGTGTAGGTGAAAATAAACTGAACTTCTTTGAAATTCTAAAACATTCATGCTGAAAGTCTAATTTTCTAGTGAAAAATCCACAAAATTCCTTAGGGTCACAACTGCTACTCACTAATGCTTTATCTAGATCTTTAAAGAACTTCATTAAATTGAACAATACTATTATTGCTATTAATAAGATGTCAACCTCTAAATGAAAACATTTTTGAGAACAGAAAGCATATACTAATAATTTATATAAATTAGATAGTCAAACCTATTGAAAAATGAATAGAATTCACATTACTTTTAAAATATTTTCATTGCTAAGTTAGAAAAACATATTTCTCAAAAGGAGACAAAAATGTTCTTTTGAAATCTCTTTTCTCCCACAGTATTTATGTAAATGTATTACACATCATTTCTCTTCCTTTCATATTACTTTATATAGGACAGATTGATATATAAAGTATGGTAGATACAAAAATGAAATCCAAAGTTAAACTATGCATTGCCACCTCTGAAATGAAACTGTTCCACATGAGTTAAAATTTGTAGTTGTAACTCATGAATATATTCTTGCACATATAAAAATTAAGTCATTTAGTACTACCATATTGAATATTTAACTATATATTCTATTCAGACATGGTAAAAGCAGTTAATTTTGAAAACAAATGAAAAAACTTAGCAACTAAGGAAATTTCCAAGAAAGAATGGTATTACAAAATTAGTATTTTAGCAAAACCCAGTACAGTGTACTTAATACTGATTCAGAATCAAAGAAGAATAAAACACATTCTTTAAAATAATTTCCTAGGTGTAGAAAACAGAGTATAACTGACCTTTAAAAGTTCTTTAGATGTAGGGCGATCTTTAGGGTTTTTCTGGAGGCAAGACTCTACAAAGTTGCGAAAAGAACTGGACCTATTGTAAAGGAAAGTATTAAGTGAACATATTGCTATTTCCTTTAAAAACACATCCACAAATCAACGCATGTCCCTATGGCTGGGAGGGAGAATAGAAATCATAAAAAAAAAAGCAGACACAATACACTATATATTTCATCATGTAAGTCTATGAAAAGCTATGCAAACCAACTAATGAATCTTTACCATTTTCCAAAGATAGATTTGCTCACATTATTTTAAAATCCTGCTCTCATATACTTAAGTATCACAACTCATTCTACATTGAGGTAAATTAGGGAAGTCAATCATTTTCCTTTTTGCATTCAAATCTAAGATAAATTCTTCTTAATATTTTTTTTCTTTTCCCTAGCCACGTCTATTTCTTGCTTGACCCTTGAATCATCTTCCATATAGCAGGTTTCAGAACATCACGCTATTTGTTTTGAAAAGAACATTTTTTATACCTAAGTATTTAGTGTCCTTGAGCAAATGGACAAAAGTTCCAGAAAACAGTAAAAAATTTTTTAAAGATTAGAATTCTGTAACATACTATTATATAGTGTTACTGATGAGAGTTCAGTAAGGCAGTAAGTAAAAAATATTCCATCAATGTTTGTCATCAATATTCAAATAAGATTTAATTCTTTTATACAAGAATTCTGTTTTGAATCCCCAAAGTATCAACCAGTGTAAAGACAGCCTGTGTTTCGTGTATTTATTATTCAGATGTACCATAATAAACTCTGAGCCAAGATTTCTTTAAAACATCTCTACAGAAGCAGCAAAGACCTGTGAACTTGTCTTAATAATGTAATGATAAAAAATAAATTATTGCTAATTTATGCATATTACTTGTGAATTTTAAAGTATCTGTTAAGTATTTGTTAAGTACAGTAGGTAGTCCCCTAGAATGTTTCAAATGCTAGATACACCTGAAGACTTTCCCATTTAAATTTTCTATCACTGATAAAAATCCTTCTTTCCTAAAATTGTCCATGTGTTCTCAACAAACTTCTTTACATGAATAACAGTATTATCAAAGAAGCACTAGGAGATGCAACATCAAAGCACATTTGGAATAATAAATCATAACAATTAGAATCATCCAAAAATTATGAATTATCTGGTAATTCTGATAAATTATCAAATCATTTTTACCTAAGTTTTATACCATATCAATCATAAACCCTTCCCCAATCAAATATCTGTACAGGTTGTGGCAATCTATATATTGCAGTTTTAAAATATGAATGTTTAAATCATGCTATTTATTATAAAATCAGGGTTGTATGTGTCACTAAGGTATAAAAAATATATTACTTTTTATACTAAAGCCATACTTTTTGCTCCCATGTAGCATCATCTATCTTTTATTTCTGAACTGAGTCACATATATGCTATGAAAAGAAGAGATAATAAAGGATAAACATAATGTAAGGAAAAAATTAAGCTATTTTAATATTTCTTCAGGTTGTATACGCTTCACCTCATTGACATGAAATCATTTTGATAACATTATGAAAAAGTATTTAAATTTTACCATGTTGAACAATATATCTCTCAGCCATACTCACCATTCATTAGACTGTAGTGTAGGGGGCTTATTTCTGGTTATGAGATATAAGGCACGCCTTACATTCATATCAAATAAAGGAGGCTTCCTTTCCGCTATAAAAGAAATAAAACTTCCTGTTAAATATGTGCCTGTTATATAGGAGCATGGAAGCACTGTTAGTTTTTTTTTTAAATAAACCCCAACTTAGGAAAAAAGTTGCAAGTAGCGTTCAGAGAACTTAGTTAAGTGAGTCAATAGAGAGGAAATTGCAGCCCTGATGCACATCTCTAAATAGTGTAATTTTCCAATAAACAAGAACATTCTAAGAGAACCTAATAGTCATTAAATCAGACCATTAATATGAATACATGACTATTATCTAATCTCAAGCTCCATTGTAGTTTCAATCAAATGTCCCAGTAATGTCCTTTGTAGCAAAAATGACCTTTGATCATCTGCATCCTTAAAGGAAATTCTACATTTTTTCTAAGTTTTAAACTTACATAGAATTGTTCATAAAATATCCCTATAGTCCTTTCAATATGTGTAAAATCTGGAGTCATGTCCCCTGTCATTTCTGATATTGGTTGTTTGTGTCTTCTTTCTGTTCAGTCTAGCTAGAGGTTTATTAATTTCATCAATTTTCCCAAAGAACTAATTCGTGATCTCATTGATTTTCTCTATTGTTTTCACTTTCTATTTAATTGATTTCTGTTTTGATCTTTTTGGGTCTCTAATTGTGTTTACTGTGGATTGAATTTGCCCTTCATTTTCTAATGTTAAGGTGACAGTTGAAGTCATGACCTTGACAATTCACAAGTACACAATTTTGACTCTCGAATATCCCTCAGTTTGGCTTTGTGCTGTCATTAAATTTAGTTTCCACATCTCTGGCAGGAATATCACAGAAGCAAGTGTCATGCTTTTCTCAGTGTATTCTATGATGATCCTATGGAACAGGTCTATAGTTTCAGATTGTCTTGTCATTGATGGTGTTCACTTTGATCACTTACGGCCATTCCACAAGGTTTCATGGTGAAGTTTCACTTTTTTCCTTTGTAATTATCAAGTATTTGTGAAAAGGTACTTGAGTCTATATAAATATTCTGTTTTGCATAAAGATCATTTTATTCTCTTATTGTATAGATTTAGATTCTTCATTTAATAATTTATAACCTGCTACTATCATTTATTTTGATGTTGAAATTGTTTCATTTTTGAGCAGTTGAGAATCTTTTTAGCCGACTTCTGCCTTTCCGGCATGGCTCCATCATTCCCTGCTCAGCTCCTTGCTCTCTGGCCCACTAAGATGTTCCAGGATCATCTTATGCTTTCCCAACTGTAGACACGGCTCCAAGGAGCTGTGGCAGGCAGTGTGCTCACTGCTACTGCCCGTGTCACTTCTCTTAGATCCTGTCAGTGGATAAAGGAAGGGAACACACGCGTCCCTCATCTATTTGTATTCATACTTGCACATTAAATATCTTTAGTTGTTTATTGAAAACAACTGAGTTCACTACAATATCTCAAATCCAATGCTATAGTACTATTTATTCGAGCCTTCTCTTTCCATTATTTGTAGCACCCTTCTCGGACAGTAAGAAACCTCACTCTCATTATCCTTAATATATTTGATGACTCACCCCTGTACATAGCCAGTCTCCCATCTTGGCCACCACCCTTTCCCTTTTTCCCCTTCAAGTTTTCAAACCCCATTCCAAGCCTGTCTACAGTGTGAATGTCCACTTCATCCCCTCAGTTTCTGACACCCCATATAAACTGGATCACTTTCTGCAGTGAGGCCCTCCTCATCGGCCCTCAGGAGGGAAGCCCCCTTCCTTTCAATCAGGCACTGCCACTGTGTCACGTGACCCAACCCCAAATGTGGACGTGCTCCTTGGCCTCTGACACCCCATGCTGGGCTACTTCCAGGTCTGAATGCTTTGGTTACCCCACCAGGACTCTGAATCTCCAAACTTGACTGCCACTCTCCCTGCACAGGTTCTGCTTCCACATACAAGGCATTCTGTCTGTGGGAACTCCCTCCTCTCCTCACAGGACTCTGACACGCCACGCCGGGCTACCATGGCTCAGCAGGTGACATGGACACCTACTTTATACTGTCCTCCCAACAGCTTTAAGAATGAGTAGTTTGATCCAGGAAAGGGAAGGGATTACTGAAGAAATTCTTAATGAATAAAATAACTTGTATTTCTACTGTGATTTATAAAAGTATTCAAAAATTCTAAGTGGTGTACCATCAATATATCAAACCAGAGTGTGATTTTTGATCTGTCATTTACTATAAAGCTGAACATCTGTATTTACTCAAAGAACACTGAACTTAGCTAAAAACGATGGAGATTTACTAAATCTAGACTGCGGTAGCCTTCAGTGGATTCAAAGGATATTTTCCATTTCAAATATTTTTTTAATTGAGGTATCATTGATATTCAATCTTATATTAGTTTCAAGTATACAACACAGTGGTTCAACAGTCACCCATATTAAATCCTCACCCCCAGTACAGCAGTTACTGTCAACATAGGAAAATGTTACAGAAGCAGTGCTTATATTTTCCATGCGATACTACTATCCCGGTGACCAACTTATGACTGAAAATTTTTGTGCCCTTTTATTGCCCTCACCCTCAACTACTCACCCCAATCCCTCCCCCACAGTAACCACCAGTCACAACTCAGTGTCTATAAGTCTACTGCTACTGTGTTCCTTTTGTTTTGTGTTTAGATCCCACAAATAAGTGAAATCATATGGTATTTTGTCTCTGCCTGGCTTATTTCACTTAGCATAATACCCTTGAGGTTGATCCATGTTGCAAATGGAAGGATTTCTTTTCTTCTTATGGCTGAATAATATTCCATTGTGTATATGTACTGTATCCAGCACAATTATCATTTAAATATGCAGGAGGGATTAAACAATTCCCAGACAAGCAAAAGTTGAGGTAATTTGCCTCCCACAAACCACCTCTACAGAGTATCTTAGAGGGACTGCTCTAGATGGAAGCACTCCTAAAAAGAGCACAGAAGAAAACACCCAACATATGAAGAATGGAGGAGGAATAAGAAGGGAGAGAAATAATCATCAGACTGTGTTTATAATAGCTTAATAAGCGAGTTGAGTTAGAAAGTAAGGTAGCAAAGAAGTTAACCTTGAACCTTTGGTCACCACAAATCTAAAGCCTGAAATGGCAATAAGTACATATCTTTCAATAATCACCCTAAATGTAAATGAACTGAATGCACCAATCAAAAGACACAGATTAACAGAATGGATAAAAAAGCAAGACCCATCTATATGCTGCTTACAACAGACTCACCTCAAACCCAAAGACATGCACAGAATAAAAGTCAAGCGGTGGAAAAAGATATTTGATACAAACAACAGGGAGAGAAAAGGAGGTGTTGCAATACTAGTATCAGACAAAATAGACTTCAAAACAAAGAAAGAAACAAGAGGTAAAGAAGGACACTACATAATGATAAAGGACTCAGTCCAACAAGAGGATATAACCATTATAAACATATATGCACCCAATATAGGAGCACAAATATATGTGAAACAAATACTAACAGAATTAAGTGAGGAAATAGAATGCAATGTATTCACACCACTCACTCCAAAGGACAGATCCACCAGACAGAAAATAAGTAAGGACACAGAGGCACTGAACAACACACTAGAACAGGTGGACCTAATAGACATCTATAGAAATCTACATCCAAAAGCAACAGGATACACATTCTGCTCAAGTGCACATGGAATATTCTCCAGAATAGACCACATACTAGACCACAAAACGAACCTCAGTAAATTCAAAAGATAGAAATCCTACCAACCAACTTTTCAGACCACAAAGGTATAAACTAGAAATAAATTGTACAAAGAAAGCAAAAAGGCTCACAAACACATGGAGGCTTAACAACATGTCCTAAATAATCAATGGATCAACAACCAAATCAAAATGGAGATCCAGCAATATATGGAAACAAATGACAACAACAACACAAAGCCTCAACTTCTGTGGGACGCATCAAAAGTAGTCTTAAGAGGCAAGTATATAGCAATCCAGGCCTATTTAATGAAGGAAGAACAATCCCAAATGAATAGTCTAATGTCACAATTATCGAAACTGGAAAAAGAAGAACAAATGAGACCTAAGGTCAGCAGACGGAGGGACATAATAAAGATCAGAGAAGGAATAAATAAAATTGAGAAGAATAAAACAATAGAAAAAAAATCAATGAAACCAAGAGCTGGTTCTTCAAGAAAATAAACAAAACAGGTAAGCCTCTAGTCAGACTTATTAAGAGAGAAAGAGAGTTAACACACATCAACAGAATCAGAAACAAGAAAGGAAAAATCACAATGGACCCCACAGAAATACGAATAATTGGAGAATACTATGGAAACATATATGCTAACAAGCTGGGAAACCTAGGAGAAATGGACTTCCTAGAAAAAATACAGCCTTCCAAGACTGACCCAGAAAGAAACAGACCAATTAACAGCAACGAAATTGAAGTGCTAATCAAAAAACTACCCAAGAACAAAACCCCTGGGCCAGATGGATTTACCTCAGAATTTTATCAGACATACAGAGAAGACATAATACCCATTTTCCTTAAAGTTTTCCAAAATTAGAAGAGGAGGGAATACTCCCAAACACATTTTATGAAACCAAAATCACCCTAATACCAAAACCAGGCAAAGACCCCAGCAAAAAAGAAAACTACAGACCAATATCCCTGATGAATATAGATGCAAAAATACTCAACAAAATACGATCATACACCATGACCAAGTGGAATTCATCCCAGGGATGCAAGGATGGTACAACAGTCGAAAATCCATCAACATCATCCACCACATCAACAAAAAGAAGGAAAAAACCCATGATCATCTCCATAAATGCTGAAAAAGCATTCGACAAAATTCAATATCCATTCATGATAAAAACTCTGAACAAAATGGGCATAGAGGGCAAGTACCTCAACATAATAAAGGCCATATATGATAAACCCACAGTTAACATCATACCAAATAGCGAGAGGCTGAAAGCTTTTCCTATGAGATCGGGAACAAGACAGGGATGTCCACTCTCCCCACTGTTATTCAACATAGTACTGGAGGTCCTAGCCACGGCAATTAGACAAAACAAAGAAATATGAGAAATCCAGATTAGTAAAGAAGTTAAACTGTCATTATTTGCAGATGACATGATATTGTACATAAAAAACCCTACTAAAGACTCCACTCCAAAACTACTAGAACTAATATCGGAATTGAGCCAATTTGCAGGATACAAAATTAACACACAGAAATCTGTAGCTTTCCTATACACTAACAATGAACTAATAGAAAGAGAAATCAGGAAAACAATTCCATTCACAATAGCATCAAAAAGAATGAAATACCTAGGAATAAACCTAACCAAGGAAGTGAAAGACCTAAACCCTGAAAACTACAAGACACTCTTAAGAGAAATTAAAGAGGACACTAACAAATGGAAACTCATCTCATGCTCCTGGCTAGGAAGAATTAATATCATCAAAATGGCCATCCTGCCCAAAGCAATATACAGATTCAATGCAATCCCTATCAAATTACCAACAGCATTCTTCAATGAACTGGAACAAATAGTTCAAAAATTCATATGGAACCACAAAAGACCCCAAATAGCCAAAGCAATCCTGAGAAGGAAGAATAAAGTGGGGGGGATCTCGCTCCCCAACTTCAAGCCCTACTACAAAGCCACAGTAATCAAGACAATTTGGTACTGGTTCAAGAACAGAGCCACAGACCAGTGGAACAGAATAGAGACTCCAAACATTAACCCAAACATATATGGCCAATGAACATACAACGAAGGAGCCATGGACATACAACAGGGAAATGACACTCTCTTCAACAGATGGTGCTGACAAAAACTGGACAGCTACATGTAAGAGAATGAAACTGGATCACTGTCTATCCCCATACAAAAAAGTAAATTCGAAATGGATCAAAGACCTGAATTAAGTCATGAAACCATAAAACTCCTAGAGAAAAACATAGGCAAAAATCTCGTGGACATAAACACGAGTGACTTCTTCATGAATATATCTCCCTGAGCAAGGGAAACAAAAGCAAAAATGAACAAGTGGGACTATATCAAGCTAAAAAGCTTCTGTACAGCAAAGGACACCATCAATAGAACAAAAAGGTATCCTACAGTATGGGAGAATATATTCATAAGTGACATATCCAATAAAGGGTTGACATCCAAAATATGTAAAGAGCTCACACACACCTCAACAAACAAAAAGCAAATAATCCAATTAAAAAATGGACAGAAGCGCTGAATAGACAGTTCCCCAAAGAAGAAATTCAGATGGCCAACAGACACATGAAAAGATGCTCCACATCGCTTGTCATCAGAGAAATGCAAATTAAAACCACAATGCGATATCACCTCACACCAGTAAGGATCACCATCATCAAAAAGATAAACAACAACAAATGTTGGTGAGGTTGTGGAGAAAGGGGAACCCTCCTACACTGCTGGTGGGAATGTAAATTATTTCACCATTGTGGAAAGCAATATGTAGGTTCCTCAAAATACTCAAAATAGAAATATCATTTGACCCAGGAATTCTCCTTCTAGGAATTTACCCTAAAAATGCAGCACTCCAGTTTGAAAAAGACAGATGCACCCCTATGTTTATCACTGCACTATTTACAATAGCCAAGATATGGAAGCAATCTAAATGTCCATCAGTAGATGAATGGATAAAGAAGATGTGGTACATATACACAATGGAATATTACTCAGCCATAAGGTAAAAACATATCCTACCATTTGCAACAACATGGATGGAGCTAGAGGGTATTATGCTCAGTGAAATAAGCCAGGCAGAGAAAGACAAGTACCAAATGATTTCACTCATCTGTGGAGTATAAGAACAAAGGAAAACTGAAGGAGCAAAACAGCAGCAGAATCACAGAACCCAAGAATGGACTAATAGTTACCAAAGGGAAAGTGAGTGGGGAAGATGGGTGAGAAGGGAGAGATAAGGGTGGGGTAAAAGAAAGGAGGCATTACGATTAGCATGTAGAGTGTGGGTGTGGGCACGGGGAGGGCTGTGCAACACAGAGCAGACAAGTAGTGATTTTACAGCATCTTGCTATGGTGATGGACAGTGACTGTGAAGGGGTATGAGGTGGGGGACATGGTGAAGGGGGGAGCCTAGCAAACATAATGTTCTTCATGTAATTGTAGATTAATGATACCAAAAAAAAAATCAAACTGTACAATAAGGTATGTAGCCTGATAATCTAATCCTCATACCTAACACAAAGTATTAAGTAGTAGCGGTAAGTAATTCATGAATGCTTTAGAGACACTTCATAGATGGTAAATCTATAGCCATAGACATATTCTAGGTGTTTAACAAATACTCATTAAATATTAGACACAGATACCTCAAAATTACTACCACAGTAGAAACTATTTTGGACCTAATTTAATAAAGCAAATATAATATACCTAAACTAACACACACACACACACACACACACACACACACACACACACACACACAAATTGCCAAATAACCAAAGTGACAACCTTCATAGATTTATTGCTCCCCTTAAACACTGACATAAAAATAAAAATCTGTTATTTGGTACAGAAATTGAGGTAAAACATTCATCAAACTTACTACACAGTAATAAAGAGCAATGCTTACCTATTTGAATACATGTTATTCCCAGAGACCATACATCTACTTTGCTATCATATTGTTCTTCATTCTTGCTTAAAATTATTTCTGGGGCCATCCTAAAACATAAAATGTTATTTAAAGTTAAAAAAGAAAAGTATACTATTCTTTAAAAATGTAATGACCGTCCACATGGAGAATACCTGTGTGAATTCCAGATGATATACCTGGACATAAGAATTCTTATAATGGGAAATAAATGCATTACAGGTCGTGAGGTAAATATTTACCATTACATATACAGTGTTAGACTTATTCTCACCATTTTCATGATCACGTACCAGCATCCTGGAGGAAAGACTCCCCAGAGCAGGGTTGCATTCTGCATCAATTCAAGTTTGCAGATTGTAATATTGTATATCCTTTATGCCAGCGGTTCTCAAACATTTTGGTTTCAGCATCTTATTACAAAAGTCTAAATTTTGCTCAAAAGAGGCCATTTTGTCACTGGCACTTGTTTTCTTGAAGTAAACAATCTCACTAGATTAAGCTGAGAACATATCTGCCACAATAAGCAACAATGAATAAGCAGTTTGTCAGTGTTTTTTGCAAATAGGAGTAGTGTTCTGTGATAAAAGTGGCTAAGACCACCACCCATAACTAAATAAATCATACAGTTATTAACTCTGGAGGCATCTTGGTTATAAAATGAAACGCTAGTTCGCATCTTCAGCTAGACTCTAATGTTCTCACTGGTGCTTCACCTTATACTTCCTTTGTACTTGTTAAGCACAGACAAAGATTTAGAACAGTTTCTGCTCAATAAGATTCTCACCAGGCGTATGTGTGTTCCTGTGTGTAAAAATATGTAAATATGTACATAGTACTGTGTTCCTAATATACCATATACAAATTAATACATATGTAACGTTCAATTGCCAATAAAAGAGGGCTTGTAATGTGTTAAGATGTTGAAGTAAGCTTGGGGAGCCACTAAGTTCAACAAAGTTAAAAAAGTAGTTTTGTTTTTAATGCACAACTTTCTAGCTCCTTTCTAGTATCTAATATTGATCACTGATTTATAAAGAGGGGGACCATTAAGAAGCATTATTTGCCCAAAGAACCCTTTTTTTATACAGGGAAGAGGATTCTATCTAAACTAGGGTTCTACATAAGAAATTTTTGGTCATACAGAACAGTAGTCTTCAAAGTTTTTATTTTCTTACTTCCAATGAATTTATTAAAAGAATGTATCCACTTGTACATTTTCGAGTTGGTATCTAAATTTTATAAACTTAATAATTGCAAAGGATATAATGCACACATATGTATATACATTATTTTGTATATGTGCTTTACAGATATTTACAACTTGGAGCTGAGGACCTCACTCATTCATTAAAAAAAAAAACTGCTGTATAATATCCTAATTAGCAATCCCAGTCTGCACGGTCATATCAACCATTCAAATTAGAATTATTTTCTGTCAGGAAATACCAAACTTCATTTTTCATTGTAAATAATATATTAATGTGTCCTCACAACAAATGTCCCAGTTGTAAATGAGATCATTTGTGATTCACTAGAAAAGAAGATGGGTGGAAAGATAATTGGGGAAAAGAAAAAGTAAGGAGTAAAAGGAACTGAAGAGAGATGACTGTGAAGGCAGAAGGCCCTTTGCCAAAACTTGGTGTCCTAACTCTTCAATATTTCTGATGCTATGTATTCTAGATGTTACGTGTTCTCAGATTGTCCCTCTGGTGATGGTTTGAGGCTTTTAATTCTCAGAACAATGCATCACTCTGCTCATCAGGATGGGTGAGAATCCTTTCTTTAACAAACTGGGAGTTGAAAGATTTGAAAGGTAGGTTGAGAAGACCTAAGACACTTCTCAACATATACAGAGAGAGGACATCTATGGAAGTTGAAGATGTGGAAAATTATTCCCTTCAGACTTGCTGACATAAATATGGAATTATTTATGGATAAAATTAGATGATGTCTAGAAGTCGCTTCAGTTAACTGGAGGTGGGAGGGAGGGAGGGCAAGAAGGTCAAGTACACAGGGCAGCCAGGCCCTGGGGTGGTGCTGTTAGGCTGAGCTGATCGCTGTGTGAGCCTTTGTTATATTTTTGTCTATTTCCCTGTATACTTGAAATTCTCCACAATAAAAAATGAAAACAAAAGTTGCTAATCAGCTTCCAGTCTTCAGGTACTCTTATTCAGAAGATCCTGACACACAGTAAGTATAAATCTAAAGAAAATTTCCACTTAGCATTTCTATCTTCTCCCTTCTTAAAGATTTAAATTTTTTCACTCCTACCCCCAATACATGATGTGGATGATAACAGGAAAGAAATGTAGGGGGAACAAATGATACAATAGGAGATACAAGGGCAACACTCCAAATCTGTATCTGAAACTACAGTGCTTAGAGTAATATCTAAAGCAGCACTGTATTTCCAGGAGAAACGTAAAGCACCTGATAAAAGTACAACCACACACTGCCCATTCCAATTATGAGGATCAATACCAGATAGGACTAGGCTTACCAATGCGGCGTCCCCACAAGAGACTTGGCAGAAGAGGCCATGGAAGCAAATCCAAAGTCAGCAAGTTTCACCCGGCCTTCTGGTGTCAGAAGGATATTTTCTGCTTTGATGTCTCTGGGTTTAAGGAACACAGAAAATTATTTGTCTTTCCTTTGTAAGATTATACTGAAAATGATAAAAATCATATAAAAATTTATAAAATAGGGAAGGAGAAATCAGAATAATTAAGGCCTTGGATAATCTCTCAGTTGGGATAATGAGAATTAAGATCCAAACTAAGAAATGAGATACACAGAATTCCTGTAAGCATATAGTAACAATTTTCTAAAAGAGAAGATAAAATAGCAGCAGAAACAGAAGAAAAAAATAGGTAATTAATAGCACATACTCGATATTTGAGTGCCTGTTTATTGGTACAAATATTGGTTTTAAAAATTTAGCTGAACATTCTTATATGACTGTAAGATCTCTGAGTATAGCCTTAACAATAAAATAGGGAAAAAAAGAACCTGATGCCCCAAATTTTTTTAAATTACTCATATCATTCCAAATTTTAGCATAGTTCTCCTACCTAAATATGAAATGAAAACTGAAACACATGGGTAACATAATATCAATGATCCCAAATTTACTTTTAAGCTCTTTTCTAAATCAGCAATGTACATGTGAACTAAGAAAATTATAATGGTATTGTATGCACAATGGGCACCATAACATTCAAAAAGAAAAAAATTTCTAAGCACTTGTCAATTCATACTATATAGTATTATAATGAATGTAATAGTAAGTCAATATATTTTCTTCCATTTGTTTTTTTAAAAAATGAAAGGTTCTTTGAAGTTGAGAAGACCTTAGGTTCTGCTTCCAACTCTTTCATTCTCTTATTTACTATGCATGTGGATTTCTCTTGGACCTTACTACCCTCATCTAAAAAACTGATAACCCATTAATTTGCAGTGAATCTACTATATAAATTTACTATATATTGTCTGGTTCACATAGATAATTTTTTAAATGCTACCTTCCTTCTAAAAACAGGCAAAACCAGTACCAATGCTAAAAATGTAGTTTATGATGGTTTAATCTTTAAATTACTATCCATTACCAAGGATTATCAAGGATTATCTCAAAAGCATAGAGTGTTAAGTAGCTTTTACTTGTCTCTGTCATGGAATCAATAGAACAAATCCGGCATTATGAGTCACCAGGAGGACAAAAGGTCTAGGTTAGCTCTAGTCTAATCTATCTTGCTTTATCAGCTTTGAGAAGTGAGTCACAAATTGGGGCATCAGTTTCTTCATCTGTAAAATGAACAAGTGAGAATACATAATCCCTATCATCTTTTCCACTTCACAAATTAAACTTTTCTATAATTAAATTTCTATCACAAATCTATAAAGTGCACATACTTTGGAAAGCCCAGCAGCATGTGTAGAAAAAGATAAAAAATTATTCTCAACAGAGAGATCAAATAAATTAGTATATTCATTTTAAGACATGGATAACCTAAAAAAACATGAGTTTATAAAACTCCAGAATACTTTTATGTAGCAAAAACCAACAAAGCTTTCAGAATTAATAAATTCTAGGTCTGAGAAATTTGCACATTAATATATGGTAATTTTTAAAGTACTTACCTATGGATCATGGCACAAGAATGTAAGTAGGCTAATCCACGAAGAGCACCATGTATAATTGCTGCTATTTCCATTTCTTGTAATGGCTTTTTGTGAACTTAAAATAAGATTTTATTTGAAAATAATTATTCTATAGAACACTTCTATTTTAAAATATATATACACATATCTAATATATGGGAAAATTTTAAAAAACTAACATTTAGCAAGAAGGAATTTTTTGCTTTCCAAGATAATAAAACAAAGCAATTGAACTTAATAAGTGCTCAATTGTGCCTAGTTATTATAGTTCACAGCTAATTTTCCTCTAAGTTAACATTTAACAATTATTTCATGATTATAAAACAATGAAAGAGGAGCTTTCCCTTTTTATATTCCTACATATCTTCATTCTGAACAGAAGGAACAAGTCAAGTTTAATGATAAAGAATGCAGAAAAATGCCTGTTAAATCATAATGAAAGAAAACTCATCTGTTATGCTAAAACATAGTATTTAATGAGGACAGTGCATACCACGCTGAGACTCTAGAATTTAGTACAATAAAATGAGAGTTCATTCACTAAGAGATTTTTTTAATAATGGTACAACTTTCCAGGAAGAGACAATAGTTTTTGCTCTTCCTGGAAAGCTTTAACATTATTAAAAAAATCTCTTAGTGAATGAATTCTCATTTTATTATACTAATACTTTTCTTTCCTTAATAAATAAAGGAAACTTACCTTTCAGCAAATCTACAACAGATCCTGAACAATATTCCATTACAAGCTACAGGGGAAAAAATGATAAAAACATTAAAATACACTATTAAAATAAAAAGATTCTATATGAGATAAAATAAATTCACCAAGGAAATCAAGAAGAAAGTTTGAAGTGAAACAAACTCTAGTTATCAATTACCTTTAAATTTAAGTATACATTTTGGAACTTGTTAAATGCATATATGAGGTTAAGCCAATGCTACATTAATCTTTTATAATGCTGACATATAACTGCTTGTAGAAGATGTGTGTTTCATATAATTACTAACTAAAGCTACAGGGGAATACACATATTCCATTAATATTAACCTATAGTAGCAATACTGGTATTGTTAGGAAGCAGAAAATCGTCCTCTGGTACTATATATACAAAGTTTAGGTTACAGTTTAAATCTTTCCTATAAAGCAAACACAGAGCACCTCTTACGTGCCAGGTATTTTATATATATTAACTAATTTAATCCTCATAACCGCCTCTGGAAGGAGACCCTATTATCATCCTTGTTTTACAGATGCAGAAACCTGGAAGACAGAGAGGCAGCCTACCCTCTCTGCCACTGTTTTTTCTTTTACCACAGCCTCAAATTTAGGAGTACCATTACCATCAAATTAAACCAAACATTACAAATCTAAATAAATCTAAGTTCTGTATACTAAAATGATAATCAGCTGTAGCTTATTAAAAGTAAAAGGTCATTCCTGTTTAAAGAAAATTTAGCCTTTCTCTGAAAAGACATAATTACTATGCCTATACCATTGTAAGATTACTACCTTATCTTAGTTTCAACAACGGGGCAAAATTAACCTCCATTTTCTGCAATAAAATGTCCCAATTTTCTACCTTCAGTATTATTCAGCCAAAGAATCACAATCAGTTCAGATTTCACCAGGATTCACCACCAATATTCCAACCAAGACCCTTGCGGTTAAATAGCTTACAATACATTTATGTCAAAAATAAATGCTGATTTTCATCCTTTGATAGGATTGTTCTCAACAAATGTTTGATAAAGCATTTGAAGAATGACACCGCTAACATACATCGGAACATTTTCCCGTGCACGTAACGGTCAGCTGAATCTCTGCAGTCAACTGGCAAAAGTTCTGTTATCTCTTACTGCCTAAGAGTTTCAGGAAAAGCTGCTCCTCTTTTCTCAGTATGAACTAACATTTCAAGGTGTTTGTGCGTGGCTTTACACAACTATTTTGAGACATTTTTGAATTAATTATAAACTAAACCTACTAAAATTACAGATACCTACCCATGCTCTGTGCTCACGTAAATAGCAGCCTTTGTATTCTACAATGTTGGGATGTTTTAATTTTCGTAGGCACCTGACTTCCTTAATAATACCCTGCCATCTCTGTGGGGAGAAAAAAAAGAATAAAGGAAAGAATTAGGAACAGTTGCCTTTCCTTAGAAAGCTATCTAAGTACAAAAGTAATTATCAGATTAAAAAGTTAACAAGAACATACAACTTTGCTTTATTTGTAACATTTAAATGTCAAACTAATATGTTTTAAAGAAATTACATTCATATAGTTTACAACTCAATAACATAAAATTCATTCCAGGTAGGACACATTTTTATTTTCATAAAATTTATTATCAATGAGTCTTATAAAAATTTTACAACCACACACCAAGCTGTTGAAAACCATATACAGTATTGAGTGGTTTTTCTTCAAAAGTTCAACCTCCCACTTCTTTTTTTGCAGCTTTATTGTTATATAATTTACATACCTTAAAGTTCAGCTGTTGTGTTTTTGGCTTATATTGTCTACCAAATGTGATGCTTTTTCTGCTGTTTAAACTCAAGTCAAGTAATTACCTAAATTCCTAAATGCACATATTCTAAAATGCTAGTGAACACTAAGGTTATAACAGAGGGAAGTTCACAGAAAAACCAAACAACATGGAAACATTTTCCTACAGGATTTCCCGAAGAGCCTTCCCATTGACGCCTACTAGTAAGTAACAGATAAACCTTCAGCAATAAAAGCTACTCTATGACAACTTCAGAAACTTAGGCCATATCCTAAGTAGGGTGACTTGTCAGAAGCAATCAGGGAACTGAAAATACAGGTACTTGGGTCCATACCCAGAGACTCTGGAGGCTTAGGAGATGTGGGATGGGAACTTGGAATCTGTTTTTTGTTCTTGTTTCCGTTTTTCCAAGCTTTACCGCTGGCTTGTATCATATTTCTAAAGGTAGGGGAACTAGAATACAGAACTTTAAAAAATGTTTTGCACTGGATTTTAAGATCCTATATCTTCTATGTTATTTCATAAGCCCTCAAGAAAATAGAGCAAGATATTCACAGTGTAAAATGTGTAAGCTGTAAGATGCTAACTTCAGAAAGTGTTTTATGGGCTTTACATTTCAAATTTGAGTGCTCTGGGAGGCAAACTCTCAAAACAAAACCAAGCTAAAACCTGTATTCTTCAAAGTAAAAAAAACTTCCAGGAAGGACACAATATTAGATGAGAGAAGATGATGCCCTAGGTGAAACTTTTTGTTCTAGGCATGACTAATTAAACAGACTCCAACACAAGTCTGCTATGAAAGCTGGTTTTAATGTTATACTGTAGAATGGCAGATAAAATTCAACTTATAAAAAATGGAGGTTTTTTAGGGGTTTTAGAAACTATTAAGAGATTTTTAGGTATCGACATAATGGAACAGTGATCAATCACAACAGTGTTATCATACCCATAAGTATGATTATCACAAAAAACAATATTTACCACAAAACAGAGATTACAGAAATGTAGAAAGCCAAAACCTTTAAAAATTAAAGACTGATCTTGCAATTTTACCTTTGGGCATATACCCTAAAGTTTAAAAGCCGGGACTCAAAGAAATACTTGTATACCTATGTGCATAGCAGCATTATTCACAATAACCAAGGGGTAGAATCAACTAAGTGTCCATTTACAAATGGTAGATGGACAAAATGTGGTGTTTTTACACACACACACAGGAATATTACTCAGCTTTAAAAAGAAAGGTAATTCTGACACACTGCAACATAGATGAACTTTGAGGACACTGTATTAAGTGAAACAAGCCAGTCTTCACAAAAGGACAAATAGTGCATAATTTCAATTACATGAGATACCTAAAGTAGTCAAATTGATAGAGACAGAAATTGGAGAGGTGATTTCCAAGGGCTGCGGGGAGGCGGGAATGAGGTGTTATTGTTTGATGGGTGCAGAATATCACTTTTGCAAAATGAAAGAATTCTGGAGATGAATGGTGGTGATGGTTGCACAGCAATGTGAATATCCTTAACACCACTGAACTTACACTTAAAGTGGTTAAGATGGTAAATTTGTTTTGTGTACTTTACCACAATTAAAAGTAAATAAATTTTTTAAAGAATTAAAGAAAGTCAAAGAGAACAGACTTAGAAAGTAATTTTATAAACTCACACAATTAAGGAAGAACTAATCAGAATACTGATGAACTAAAGTACATGCAATACAGTATCAGTAATTTTATTTTTCAGATTATTATCCACTGCCTTATTTTTCAGACTTGATATATAGCTGCCGATGATTATTTGAAACAGCCGTTAAATAATTTCTCAACCATTAAAAATTTATATCCAGTATACTTACTGTCAAGTGTACCTTATTCTGTTTTACTTTCTCAGACATGCTAATCCCTCTATTATAGAATAAACTGCTAAACAACAATTTAAAACATTAAACTCGTGTCAGCAGCACATATCTAAAAAAGTTAAAAGTAAGGGACACAGTTGGGAGGTTTCTGGGATGTCAGGAATGTTGTTTATGGCTCTCGGTACAGGTTAAATGGGCACATTTAGTCTGTGGAAGAAAATTCACTGAGATAAACCTTAGTATTTGTATATTTTTCAATATTTTTTGAAAAAATTCCCACCTATCCCCAATTAAAACGGTATGGCTTTCTTTAACATGCCAATACAAACATACATATTTCACCTACCTTCATAGCCTTCCTTCCACTATAAGGTATTCTCTTGATAGCCACCACATCATTGGTGTGCACATCTCGTGCCTAAAAAAGACAGAAGACCGTAATAATTAACATTTATAAACTACCATGTCCAAAAAGATACCAAAACTGCTTTTAAAGAACATTAAAAACATAAGTAAATAGATAACAAAAAGCGTATCAAATTATCAAGGAGTTGGTACTTTAGAAATAAAAATAATGCATGTTTATCTTTGAATGAGCTAGTTGAGAGGAAAAATATAGAAATTTGAATAGAACTATAAACAAACAAAATGACTAATACAATCTCTGGTAGGCCTGTAAATGTCAAAATTTCAATGAAATGGACAATTCTCTAGGAAAGATCTACTAAAATTGATCTAGAGAAGAAATTTGAGTAAAACAGTGGTGGAAGATTGAAAAGAATACTAATTGTCTTTAAAATTGTTGTGAGTGGAGCAGTTTCACTAGGGGAACTTCCCAGGATAAAAGGGGAGAAAAAGGAAAGCTACCCCATTAATTGTAAGGAGGCAGTCTAACCCAACAACTAAACCCTCACAAGCAGCGCAAGATAGAAAGTTAGGTACCAATCTGACTTATAAATGTAGACAAGGGAACTCTAAATAAAATTTTAAAACCAATTATTACTGGGCATTAAAAGAATATTTCATTTGGATAAAATATATTACCACAGAAATGCAAAATTTTGATACAGGAAAACATTTCATAATTTGCCATATTTTTTTACAAATCAAAGGGGAAAAATATATACTTATACATATAAATGCTTAATAAATGCTGAAAATGCAGAAAGAGTCCAACTCTAAATGTATTTAATGCAGGGAAGACCGAACTCTTAGAAAACCCACACAGGAAAGGTAATTCCTCAACATGATAAGTCATGTCTATTGTAAACAGCTATTAACTAGAATTAAGACAAGACAGCTAAAATGGTATCACCATTACTATTTACCAGTGCTGTGGAATTTTGATTAAAAAATAAAAGCAAAAGCAGAAACATGAAAGTTAACCCTTTAGAAAGTAAGAGCCAAATTCTCATTATGAGTTTAAAAAAAAAAGATGATATATAAAGAAGGCACAAGAGGATAGCTGCAAAACATTTCATATGAGTTCAGTAAGAAGGGTTAATCATCTCTAGTCATCTGTGGAAGAATTCATCTTCAATTCAGTCTTTAATGAATTCCCAAAGATAAAATGTTTTAAAATTAGATTATGGTGATGGCTACAAAAATCTAACTTACTAAAAATCTATGAAATGCACACTTAAAATTGGTGAACTGAGAGTATGTAACTTAAATCTAAAAAAAGCTGTTAAAAATTAGATAAGCAGGTATGTAAATTATACCTAGAGTTCCTTAAAATATATATATATATATATTCTTTTAAGTGGGTCCTTGAAACAACTAATGACCTTCCAATTTCAATTACTAGCAGACTGGTTAAGGAAAACGTGCACCATCTAACATAACGGGTGAAGTGGATCTATATGCATAAGATCTTGAATATAAATTTATTTTTCCAGAATGTTCTGTACTCATCAATTTGTGAGCCCCTTGATTTTAGTCAATAGATCTAAGCAGCTATATTCTTTTCTAACAGTTTTAATGAGGTATAATTTACATAGCACACATTTCACCCATTTGAATGTGTGTAATTCTATAGCTTTTAGTACACTGACAGATGCATGGCAATACTGATCAATATGACAGATACATGCAATTTACCGATAACTACATTTTTAGAGCTTTCATCACCTTAAAGAGAAACTCCAAATTGTTTCATTTAAAAATGGTTAAAATGGTAAATTTTATATTATGTGTACCTTACCTCAAATTTTTTCCCTATTAAAAAAAAGAAAAAGGAAACCCCACACCCTTTAGCTATCACTCTCCTATCCCTATTCCTCACCCCTTCAGCCCTAAAGGACAACTAATCCACTTTCTGTGTCTCTGGAGATGTGCCCATTCTGTACACTTTGGAACCATATAATATATCATCTTTTGTGACTGGTTTCTTTCACTTAGTATAATGTTTTCAAGATAAAAAGATGTTGAGCATCTTTTTATGTGCTTTCTGGCCATTTGTACATATTTGGAAAAATGTCAGTTCAGATCCTTTGCCCGTTAAAAAATTGGGTTGCCTTTTTTTTATTGAATTGTAAGAGTTATTTATATATTCTAGACACAAGTCCCTTAGCAGACATATGATTTACAAACAATTTCTCCTATTCTATTGTTGTCTTTACAGTTTTGAAGCATACAACTTTTACATTTTGATCAAATCCAATATCTATGTTTTTCTTTTTTTCATGCTTTTGTTGTCATTTCTAAGAATCCTTTGACAAAACCAAGGTCATGCAGTTTTACCCTAAGAGTTTTATAATTTTAATGTTCACATATGGTATGAGGTAAGGGTTCAATTTCATTGCTCTGCTAAAGAGCTGCATTTCTAATAAGCACAAGATAAAGTTCAAAAGTGGGTATACTAAATGCAGTGCGGTCACCTGGAGTAGATTCCGGAACAGAAAAGAGCACAAAGACTGGGAAAATCTGAATTAAGTGTGTTGTTTAGTTCATAGTATCAGTGTGTCAATGTTGAATTCTTAGTTTTGATAAAGGTTCTGTGGTTATGAAACTTGTAAACTTTAAAGGATCTGGGTGAAGATTATAGGGTAAACTCTATTATTATTGCAAAATCTGCAGCTCTAGCATTACTTTAAAAAAGTAAGTTAAAGTGACTGTAATTCATTAAAATCCAAATTCATTTGTAATGATGATTACATTAAAATTAAATCAGATTAAGATGAGATTACTTTTGCCTATCACACACATACACAAAAACCAACAGAAAAATATTTAATGTCCACAGTCATGTTTCTCTGTCCCTTCAGGATTATGAGTTGTGCTTACTTATCATGTCTTATTCATCTCCTCTAATCTGGAACAATTTCCTCAACTCTTCCTTGTCCTTTATGACACTGGCATTTTTTGAGACTACACAGCAGTACTTACCTTACTAAATTTGTGTTTGTCTGAAGCTTCTTCAAGATTAGATCCTGGTTACATATCTCTGGCTGAAATACTACATGAGTAATATTGTGTCCTTTTCAGGGTATCATATCTGGATGCATACAATGTCTGTTCATCACTGGTTACAAATTTTCATCACCCAGTCAAGGTGTTTGACTGCTTCTTTCCAATGTATATAGTTATGACCACTATTTCCTACTTTGTATCTAACAAGCAGTCTGTGGAGAGATACTTTTAAACTATATAAATATTCTGCTCATCAAACTTTCCCCCTAGGTTTAGCAACCACTGAAGATTCTAGCCCCAAACAGTCTTTGCAATGATGATTTCAAAATGCTGGTTTTTCCCAACTCTACCATTCCCTTCACATTTACCAGTCAGCATTCTATTATAAAGAAAAGCCCTCCCTTTCTATCTATCCATCCTATATCTGTCATGGAAATTAGGAATTCCTATTTTATTCAATGGGTTATAATCAATAGATGTCTATATTGATGCTCAAATTGTTCGAGATGGGGCCAGTGGGAGCATCTTCAAGCTGGTTCTAGCATCCTCTTGAAAGGTCCTATTTTTCATTTAAAAGCATTTTTTACATTTCTGGTTCAAGTTATAAAGCTTATCTTTTATGATCCTTGTCCCCACAATAGAATGAACCATTACTGCAAGAGCTCTTGATCCATGTAGTGAGGAATCCAAGATCTGAGTGCTAAGTGTGCTTGTTGCTACTAGGGTATCAACGCAACTAGAATCTTACAGAAGAGAGAGCTAGGAAATATATATGTCATGTAATTAGTTCATATTAATGCCACAAATTCCTATCCAATACCTATCTAGTCCCACGTGGTTCTTCGTTACATTTGCCAATTTCCTATTTCTATCATTCTTTTCAGTTAGGATCTGAGTCCAAAATGACATCAAAATTATTCACTGCTCAATCTTTTAACACACAGTTTCAGAACTGTCACACCCATACCAATATGAAACAAGTTTACGGAGAAGAGTTCAAGATTTGTTTGCACTTTCCTCTTCCCAACCAGACAGAGGGTATACAGCTAAAATACTGTGTATGAAAGTTACTTGTATTAGTTTTGGTTTTTACTCCAATGTGGTTATAGCCCAAATACAGTTGGATTCATTGTTCCCACTTGCCTATTAGTGACTCTCCCCATACATAATGACTTAATTTTAACTTTTAAATATACTAAATATTTATTATCAAAAGAGGTAAAACAAGTTACCATTGTATCCTCTTTCTACCTCTTTCTATTCCCCACAACTGTCACCATTCTGTATCTTGAATTGTTGGTCGTATGGCATATAACTTGTCTAATTTCATCAAACTGTACATTTAACATATCTGCATTTACTGTATATGTTATACTTAATAAAATAAGTCAACTAAAAATACTACTGACACACATTGAATGGCTACATGACAGGGATTTTTTCAACAGGGTTCTCTTATTGGGCCCATTTCTAAGAGTCTGTATATTTTTTTTCCTTTTTTATTCTATATTTCTCCACAGTAGTATTAAGGAGAACAATGGGAGAAGCTTACATTCAGACAAAACTGTAACACAGAAAAAAGGTTGTTTATGAAATACCTGCTTTCTGAGTGCCTCTTCCCTTATTCTGTGTCCAATCCAGAAATCAAACAAACATAACCTACATCACACACACACATAAAACATGTGCACACAAAAAGATTCTGCAAGGATGTTTATCTACATGTTAACAGCAGCCGTCTTTGGGTCAGAAAATTCCAGAGGGAGTTTCTACTACCTTATTTTTACCTCTAATTTACAAATGGGAAATAAGCGAAAACTTCAAATTGTTAAGAATTTGGAACACATTTTCTCCTTTATTCTTAAGGCACCCATTAAAATGAAAAAAACTGAATCTGTATTACTATCAAAATATTAAACATCTATACAAAACTTGTTGCTGAGAAAAAAAAAGCAATCTTAATAGGAAGAAATAATGAATGAATAATAATGAAATGTGTGTATGGGACTTTACATAAGTCAGTGTTTTTTGCAATATTTGATTCAATAACAGTGTAAGTCATAAAACTGCTAAAGTAGTGTAAACAACATGGAAATTAAAGCCAAATATCTTTCCCTTTTTTTCAATAATCTAAGAAGCTCAATAAATAAAATGATCTCTTTTTACATACACCTAATGCAAGTGACTGTAAAACAGACTATTGCCTATGTCTTTTTGTATTACTAATTTTTACTCTGCCAGACTGGATATTAAATAAATGCTGGTCACTGACATTAAGCCCTTAACACTTACAAAGAACACTGCTCCAAAGCCTCCCCGGCCAACTTTTCTGAGATCTGTGAAGCGCTTCTCTGGATCTTCTTTGGAGAAGAGCTCTGCAATCTCAGGGTCCTTCAGGCTCTGTGCTTGGATAGTTGACGACATCCTGCTGGGCAATCAGCTGTCTGACTCTAATTTTATGCTGCTCTCCCAACCCTTGGGAAATCGGTATGAATGCAGCCACGTTGGCATAAACAACTGGAGAGAAATAAGAAAAGAAAAAAGGAAAAGCAAAAGTTGCTAAGAATAATCAGCACATCATTTTCTGACTACATATATAAAATTATCTTAGATGTGGAATTTCACTGAAAAAGTGTTGCCTACCAGTGCAGGACTCTTAAACCAAGCTCATCAACACAATCACCTGAGCTACTTTAAAAAAAAAAAAAAGATTCCCACTATACATAGTATGTAAGTACATACTATACATACACTTCTAAAAATTAGATAAATCTGTATGTACTGGAAGGCTTTCTGTATCAGTACTTAAAGATTTATCTAACTCTGATGCAATAAGTTCATCAGCAAAAGAGATAATACAGTAGGAAGACCATTAAAAACATGCCCAACAACTCAAAATGTACCCATAATATGTTTCTAACAACAGGAAGATTCCCATCTATTAATGACCTTCAAATGCAAGAAAATAGATAATAGATTTAATTCAGTAAGATTTCTTTTCCTTTCAGATACCACATGGCAGTGTTTAATCAACTCTAACACAGACATTCCTAAGAAAAATGCAATGGGAGAAAATAATGAATTTAACATAGATAGATAACTGTTTCCTCCATAACCTGATTCATATTAAAATATGGCCTAATCAAATCTGCTTCATTATGTAAGTAGATACACTACAGAATTCCCTGGTGGTTCTGGTATCAGTTCCTTTGTATCAGATTACCAAACTTCAAAAATGGCTGCTATAAATGAGAGGCTTCAGAACCAGGTTCTAGAATGACACTGCCTAGATAGGAATCCTGCCAACAATTACTTACCAACTATGAACCTGGGTAGCCTCATTTTCCAAGTCTATAAAATGAAAGAAATAACCTACCTCCTAGAGTGGCTGTGAGGGTTAAACGAGTTAATGAATGTTAAGTGTAGACTAGTACTCAGGAGCAGTAAGCAGTACATTAAATGTTAGTTATCACGACCTCCTTAAATTGACCAATTAAAATTAAAAACTCCAAAATTGATTTCATTAAACTCTAAGGGAAAATAAAGCTCCAGCCAATTTTTTCCATGCCCAAATCATATTTTAAAAATTTTTGAATGTTTCTAATTTTACTAATTTCAAAATTTTTTAAACGACAGAGAATTTTTTAAGCTTGTCTCATTTTTAGTGAAGTCAACTGAAGAAATTATAATGCTTGTTATTAAACTACATAAAACACATTTCCATATCTTTTGCACTTCCCTAAATTAATACTACATTGCACTAAAAATTCAAATTACTAGTTTGTATTCCTTTTCTAACATTTTCAAGGCTGCACCATATTCTTCACTTTGACCAATCACTCTGCTCTGGAAGTTAGTTCCCTGGAACAATGCTTCAATTATAATTCTTCCAAGAATATGTGACCACAGGAAAGTCATTTAACTTATCACTCCTAAAATGAGGAGATCGAACTAAATTCTATATTAAGTGTTCCTATTGAACTTACACACCTGCAAAAACAAAAAGCCTTCTATGTACTTAAGACCTTATTTAAGAACTTTGAATTATCAGATTATAGTACCTTTATTACAAGCATGGATTTACATAAAATTTTGTAAAAATTTTGAAAAGAGAGAAAAAACACTGCAAAAAATGAATACACCCTTAGAAACTTGTGGAACAGTATCAAATTGTCTAAATTTCACATTAAGGTGTTATATAAAGGAAAAGAAAATTTAATTTTTTTAGAAAAAGAATTCTTACTAAAAGCAGAAAAGATCCCAGATTTGAAAAAACATAAATTTAGAGATTGAAGATGTTCAGCAAGCCCCAAACAGAGCAAATTCAAAGAGTTTCGGCCCAATAAGGCCAAAACTTCAAAACAATAACGAACACTTAGGTCTATTAAGGCCTAAACATGTCATAATGCTAAAAAGCAAAGATGAGTGAAAATTTGAATCATCAAAGAATTCTCATAAAATAAAATGGAAGACACAGAATGTTCAATAATATCTTTAAAGTGAGGAAAGTAAAGAAGTGCCAACCCAGAAGAGAATCCTTTATCTAAGCAAAAGTTTTGTGGGATGAATGCAAAAATAATAGAGAGAGAGAAAGAGAGAGAGAGAGAGAGAGACTTAGATGGAAAGCTAAGAGAATCTGACCTCCATTAAGGGAAACGTAAAATGTAAACAAAAGAAAGCTAAAGGCTATATTAATACCAGACAAAATATTCAGAGCTTCGGAGTTAGGAAAATTACAAGGAGTAAAGAGGGACATTATATAATGTTAGGATTTCATTCATCAAATTCTGAATGTATACTCACCTGACAAAAGAGCTTCAAATTACACGAAGGAAAAATGGATACAACTGAGAAGGGAAAAGCTGTAACTAGAATACCACCACCACAGACCAACACTACCAACCAACAGGTCCTAGTGACATTCCAGTATGCAGCCTGGCCACAGAATGAACATTCTTCCCAAGTGTGCATTATGACATACACTGTGACATCATATGCTGGGTCATAAAACTAATCTTTACAAGTAAAAAAATTTTAATTCATACAAAATGTTTTCTGATAAGAGGGTAATAAACTTAATATCAGTAACAAAACAGTTTTAAAAAAAACAGGGCCTCAAGCCTGGAAATTAAATATACCTCGAGGTAACCCATGGGTCAATAAAGGCATTTCAAGGGCAAAGAGAAAATAATATGAATTGTGTGGAAATAGAAATATAACATGAAATTTATAGGATTCTTACACAGAAATTAAGGCACTTGATCATAGTAGAAGAAAACTCCAATGAATAATCTAAGCTCCCATCTTAAAAATCTAGAAAGAGAAAAGCAAATAAAACCAAAGCTAAATATAGAAGGAAATACTAAAGAACAGAATGGAAATCAATGAAACTAGACAACAAAATCAGTAAAATCAAAAGCTAGTTCTTTGCAGGGAAAAAAAAGTCAATAAAACTGAAAGAACTCTGCCAAGTTACCAAAGAAAACAAGAACAAATTACCCAAAAGAGGGCATATCACTATATTCCTAAAGGCTTAAAAGGATAAGGAAATACAATAAACAGCTCTAAACTCATAAATTTGACAAAATAGCTGAAATAGGCAAATTACTTGGTAGTGATACTTATAAAATACCAAAACTCACTCAAGAATAGAGAGCTGCCTCTTCCAACCAGATGACAAACTGTAGAGGCTCAGGCTCAGACCTCAAGGAGGCACCGGCCTCCACTGCCTCAGCCCCTGCAGCACGGCCCTCAGCGCACTGCTGACAAAAAGAACAAGGCACAGTGACAATACAGGTGTCTGGGGCTGGAGGCCCAGCAGAGGGTCTGGAACCAAGAATACTCTACCTGTCAAGGTTATCATTTAAATTTGAAGGAGGGATTAAACAATTTCCAGATAAGCAAAAGCTGAGAGAATTAACATCCCACAAACTGTCTCTACAGTGTATTCTGGAGGGGCTCCTATAGATGGAAGTGTTCCTAAGGCTAAATAACTGTCACCAGAGATAATAAAAATGTATAGACAAAAAGTACAGAATATGATACCCAATATATAAAGAATGGAGGAGGAAGAAAATGAGAGAGAGAAAAAAGAACGTTTAGCTTGTGTTTGTAATAGCATACTGAGTTAAATTAGTCTCTTAGATAGTAAGGATATTACCCTGGAAGATTTGGTCACCACAAATCTGAAGCCTGCAATGGCAATAAGTACATAGCCATCCATAATCATCCTAAATGTAAATGGTCTGAATGCACCTATACAAACATTACTCAGATGGAGGAGGAAGAAAAGGAGAGAGAGAAAAAAGAACGGTTAGCTTGTGTTTGTAATAGCGTACTAAGTGAATTAAATTAGTCTCTTAGATAGTAAGGATGTTACCCTTGAACATTTGGTCACCACAAATCTAAAGCCTGCAATGGCAATAAGTACATACCTATCCATAATCATCCTAAATGTAAATGGTCTGAATGCACCTATACAAACATGACTCAGAAATGACAGTATCATATTCAAAATTTCCAGAACAAAATGCAAAATTTACTGTACATGCTTAAACAAGCAACACACACATACCCACACCAATGGAGAATGTGACAATTCTCAAGGAAAAGAAGGGACAGATGTCTATTTTGAGATGCCTCTTGATGGAATTATCACATAAATACTTTAAAGCAACTATTATAGCCATATTAAATATGGTAATGCTTAACACTCTTAAAAAATTGGAAAGACTAAAGTTCTTAGCCAAAAAAGAAAAATTGTAAAAAAGAATCCACATCGTGAAATTTAGAACTGAAAAATATAATTACCAAAAATTACAAAAGAAATTACATGGGCTCAACCACTGAACAGAGATGATAGAAGAGTCTGTAAATGTGAAGATAATGAAGATAACAGAGTAGTAGAAATTATCTCCACTGAAGAAAAGACAGGAAAAAACATTGAAAAGAATGAATGCATCCTTAGAAACTTGTGGAACAGTATCAAATTGTCTAAATTTCACATTATAGGTGTTCTATAAAAGAAAAGAAAATCATTTTTTAGATAAAAGTATTCTTACTAAGAGTAGAAAAGATCTCAGCTTTGACAAAAATGTAAATTTAGATATTCAATATGCTCAGGAAACCCCAAACAGAACAAATTCAAAGAGTTTAGGCCTAATAAGGCATAAACTCAAAATGAGTAACAAACAGTTAGGCCTGATAAGCCTAAATGTCATAATGCTAAAAAGAAAAACTAAAATTTGAATGATCACAGAATTTTCATAAAGTACAATGGAGGCCACAGAATGTTCAATAGTATCTTTAAAGTGAGGAAAGAAAAGAACTGCCAACCCAGAAAAGAATCCTTTATCTAAGCAAAAGTTTTGTGGAATGAATGCAAAAATAGTAGAGAGGGAGAGACAGAGACTTAGAAGATGGAAAGCTAAGAGAATCTGACCTTCATTAAGGGAAATGTAAAATATAAACAAAAGAAAGCTAAAGGCCATATTAATACCAGACAAAAAATTCAGAGCTTCAGAGCTAGGAAAATTATAAGGAGTAAAGAGGGACATTACATAATGTTATGATTTCATTCATGAAATTCTAAATGTATACTCACCTGACAAAAGAGCTTCAAATTACACGAAGGAAAAATGGATACAACTGAGAAGGGAAAAGCTGTAACTAGAACACCACCACCACAGACCAACACTACCAACCTACAGGTCCTAGTGACATTCCAGTGTGCAGCCTGGCCACAGAATGTACATTCTTCCCAAGTGTGCATTGTGACATATGCTGTGAGATCATATGCTGGGTCATAAAACTAATCTTAACAAGTGAAAAAATTTCAATTCACACAAAATGTTTTCTGATAAGAGTGTAATAAACTTAAAATGAGTAACAAAACAGTTAAAAATATTCCTCAAAAAATTAAAAATAGAACTACCATATGATCCAGCAATCTCACTTCTGGGATTATAGCTGAAGGAAATGAAATACCCATCTTTGAGAGATAGCCATACTCCCATGTTTCTGAAGTATTATTTACATAGTCAAGATATGGAAACTAACTCAGTGTTGATAAATAAAATAATAAAGAAAATGTGGGATGCATAAATACATCAATACAGTGGAATACTATTCAGCCATAAAAAGGAAATGCTGCCATTTGTGACCTCATGGGTGAAACCTGAGGGCTTTGTGCTAAGTGAAACAAGTCAGAGAAAGCCAAATACTGTATGATCTCTCTCAAATGTGGAATCTAAAAAAAATGAATTCATAGAAACAGAGAGTAGATTGATGGTTGTCAGGGGTCAGGGAGGGGAGGGAATGGGTGAAAGTGGTAAAAGGGTACAAACTTCCAGTTATGAGATGAGTAAGTTTTGGGGATCCAATGTATAGAATGCTGCTATACTTAACAATACTGTGTTGCATCTTGAAAGTTGCTAAGGGAAGTTCTCGCCACAAATAAACAAAAAGGTAACTCCGTGAGGCGATGGATGTGTTAAGTAATCTTACTGTGGAAATCATTTCACAATATAGACATATATCAAATTGTCATGTTGCACACTTTAAACGTACAGTGTTATATGTCAATCTCATCTCAATTATGCTGGGAAAAATACTTGGCTCAAAACTGTGTAAAATATCATTTAGCCCCGCAAATTTAAAAAAGACAAGCAAGCCAAAGACTCATATGCTGGAATTTATTTTTAGGAACTGACTTTGTACGTCCCAATGTAAGTAACTGAATTGGAGATCTAGATTTTTCTATCAGTCTCTGGGAAGTTTGCATATGCTAAGCCTCCCCTCAGTACCCTGATATAATTTCATGTTCTCATAGGATCAAATCTCTGAGCTTAAGAACTATCCTTCCCTGCTCATATAATGAATGCAACGCTACAAGGCAGGTTTTTCGGCAACTGGCCCCCTGGCCCTCCTTCTGCTTCATGGTGTCCTCTTTCAGCTTACACCAGTGCCCAGAGTAGTGACAGGAATAAGGTGGTAGACATTATGTTTTCTACTGGATGGTTCAACACCAAACTAGATACTTTTACATTAGGTTATTGAAAAAAAGGCACCAAAAGGCTATTAGATAGTGATTTTCCACTTCTTTCCAAACTCCCAGTTGTCTACAAATTTGCAGAAGAAACAAATGAAAAGAAACCAAAACAACATAATCCAAAAAACACTAAAAATGGGACTTGTATAATGAGGAAATTTGAGTTTATTTGAATCTATAAGAGTTCCAGAATTCTCTACACTTTATTTTCTCTGTAAATGTAGTCAAGCTAGAGAACATTTTTGGGTAGGTACCTGGATTTTGCTCCCCACAAATGTCCCTTATATTTTGGAAATTAGCTTTAGCCACCACAGGCTTAACCCAGGGGCAGGGACAAAGTCTAAGGGGCAAGCAGATCTGGTTCTGAGCAGCCATGGGAAGTACAGCCTAAGCCTCCATCATCCAGGAGAGAATCAGATTATGTACACATTTTAGCAGGGCAAATCTAGAGGAGCTCACTTTATACCTGCACATTACAAGGTCAAGAATTCTTTGAGGACGTGAACTGAGTCTCCCTTGATTGTCATTATATCCCCAGTGCCTTTTACAGTGCCTGGCATGTGGGAGTGTCAATTTGTTGCATAAATAATGGAATTTTTAAGTTTCTCTTCTCTAGTTTTAGTAAAAAATTCACTCCGTGTTATTCCATTCTGCATTTGGATTGCCATGTCTCTTGCTTTATTTCATACCTCACTTGGTTGTGATCATTCCCAGAAGCCAAATAGTTTCCACAATGTGCTGGATAGCTCTCAGCTCCTGTTACTCAATTGTGAACCATGGAAGGAAGGGTTGGAATGATGGAATCTCATGTGGCACTATCATTTGTGCTTTCTTTTAGATATTAAGTTTGTTTTATCAAATACAGAATTTACATTATTTCATTTCTAGTGTCTGAATGTTTATGACCTATTTGGAGCATTATTAGTTCATCAAGTCTTCATTTTCTCTTTATTATTTTGATTTGAGAATGTTTATGTTTCTATGTGTCATGTTGTTTTATATTAGGGCCAGTTATTTTTCCAAAGGAATTAACCTCCATTTTTGTAGCACAAGTCGTTGGAAAATTAGGAATTGAAAATGATCATCAAAACAGTTTACTCAGCTCCGCGCTGCTCGCCTACACGCACGCACACACGCTCGTCCTCTGTCCTCGCGCCGCTTTTCTTACACTTCTCTCCTCCCCGGCCTGAGGAGCGGCTCTCGGCGCGGTGCATTGTGGGAACCCAGGTCGAGTGCGCCGTCGCCGTCTCCGTCGCCCGGGGGAAGCGAGAGGAGGCCGTGACCGCGGAGAAAGCTCCGCAGTCGTCACGGTAGAGGAGTCGACTGCCCCGTAGTTGTCGCCGCCGGAGAGGCCTGCCCACGCGTTCACCCGTCCCCCGCCCGGTTTGCGATGCAGCCCGCTTCTGCAAAGTGGTATGATCGAAGGGACTATGTCTTCATAGAATTTTGTGTTGAAGACAGTAAGGATGTTAATGTAAATTTTGAAAAATCCAAACTTACATTCAGTTGTCTTGGAGGAAGTGATCATTTTAAACATTTAAATGAAATCGATCTTTCTCAGTGTATTGATCCAAATGATTCTAAGCATAAAAGAACTGACAGATCAATTTTATGTTGTTTACGAAAAGGAGAATCTGGCCAGTCGTGGCCAAGGTTAACAAAAGAACGGGCAAAGCTTAATTGGCTTAGTGTGGACTTCAATAATTGGAAAGACTGGGGAGATGATTCAGATGAAGAGATGTCTAATTTTGACAGTTTCTCTGAGATGATGAACATGGGTGGTGACGAGGATGTAGATTTACCAGAAGTAGATGGAGCAGATGACAATTCACAAGACAGTGGCGATGAAAAAATGCCAGACCTGGAGTAAGGAATGTTGTCAACGAATTTTGAGAAAGAAAAATAACTTCTGCAGGATTTTGTAATTGAGAGAATTCCCAAGTTGATAGCTCTAAAGGCAGATGTTGTATTTGCCTCCTTTAACCCATTTTTCAACCTGTTTTTTTTTTTAACAGCTTCACTAAGGGTCGATATGTACCATTGTATGGGGCAATTTTAAGTCAGCTAAGGCAGTAAGTAACCTTTCACATGAACATTTCCCAGACTTCCATGATGCTGTTGAGGTCCAGGCAATTGATAACAGCAGTTGTGATTAAAAACATTTCACCTCAGTCTCCTTTACTTCATAATATAGATACTGACATGATAGAAAGTGCCCAGATTAAGGAAAGATTATTAAATTTTAGATCTTGGAACATGGGCTCAAAGTGACTGAAAACAGATCACTTAAACTGGTAACCTGTTGTTCCTCTGCTATATCCCTCAGGATTATTCCACTAAGGTTTTATTTTTCAAAAAATGTACTTCACATAACTACACAAGTGATAACTTGTCAGTGTTTCAGATACATCTTAGCTAAAACTAGTAAATGTCCTAACTTGGTGTTGTTTGACCCTTAAACTTTTACATCTCTTAGCATGGAGGACGAAGAAAAGCTGTACATTGTTGTTTGAGAGTCTACATTGAGACCGAATTTGTATTTACACTATCAGTATGGCAAATGAGTGAAAAAAATGTTAATACACTATTGGATTTTTTTCTTTTTTTGATTCAGCTGTCCCAGGGCTGAAAACCTCAATTTATGTTCATGACAGGGAGGATATTTTTTTTAATGTCTACATTCTTTCTAATAAACTGTTGGAAGACTAAAAAAAACCAAACAGTTTACTCAGTTTCTATTTGATTCTACTGAAAGATCCCTCCAAGCCCTGTGAGGCAGGCATACCTTATGGTGACCTCTGAATGAGTTACATTCTTGTATAATTCCCTCCCTTTGATTGGAGGAAAAACTAGTGGCTTCCTTATAACCAATAGAATATGGTAATGGTGATGGGATATCACTTCTTTGATTAGGCTACATTATATAAGATTCTGTCTTACCAAAGTGGAGAGATACTTTTCTACTGACCTTGAAAAAGGAAACTGCTGTACTGAGAACTGCCTAGAGAGAAAGCCACATGATAAGGAACTGTGGGCAGCCTCTAGTATGTGAGAGCAGCCTCTAGCTAACAAGTTAGCAAAGAGCTGGGAACTTTACTCATACAACCGCATATAAATTAGCTCTATCAATAACCTGAATGAGCTTGGAAGTGAATTTTGCTCCAGATAAGCCTCCAGGTGAAAAATACAGACAATAGACATCTTAACTGTATCCTTGTGATACCTTGAATGCAGGACCCAGCTAAGCCATGTCTAGAATCCTGACCCATGCAAACTGTGAGATAATAAATGTGTGTTGTTTTAAGGCACTCAATTTGTAATTTGTTACAAAATACGCCATTCTTGACATAATCTGACCCTTGGGTACCTTTATAAAATAGCTGAAATATTCAAGTATAATATATGTTTGTATATGTCTCTGGAACCCCAATTCCACTATTTTCTTGGGTATACGTCGTGATCCAGTTACACTTACTTTTTACAGTTCTCCTAATCTGCTGTCATATTTCATACATCTGCTGGGATGACTTTTGTTCCCCTTATCTACCTACACAATTCCTCCTTAGCTTTCAATCTTCATACAAATACCTCCTAAGGAAGTCCTCTCTAAGCTTTCCAAGTGGAATTAATCACTCCTTCCTTTCTGCCATCAAGGCACGTTGAAGCGTATACTGTCATTTTACTGAGTACATTATTCTATTGACAACACAGACAGTGTTATATTGACCTTTAATGTTCCCACCACCTAGTACAATACATAAAGGTAAGCATCCAAATCTTAAATTATACACATACCTGCAGCCCCCTGAAATGTATCTAATTAACTTCTTTGGTGGTAAGGAGTTTCTTTGTCTAGATATTTGAAACTTTTTATTTAGACACAGCAAAGCTTATATAGTATAAAATCCATAAACCAACAACCCAATTTTTTAAATTAAGAAAAAAGACACCAAATTCTCAATATTATGTATATCATCAGATGTTTGAAATTCCTGTTGGATTCGTTTTATATAATGAATCAGACTATCCTGTGATAGAATCTGGTTGCTGAGAATAATTTAAGCACCATCCCTTAGCTCTTCTGACCCTGGGGTATCGCTTTAATAAATGAGTGGTTTAGTCCATTCAAAGGCACCTGGGCCCATGAAAGAGTTAACCCACTATCTCCAAATGCCTCCTTGACAACTAGTGCATTGTTCATATACTAGATTGTTTTATTATGGAACAAAGACTTCAAAACTAATTTCCTTTTAATGAGACATTTGGATTATATTAATTTCTAGAATATTCTCTGAGAACAACTCTTTTTTCAAACAAATGTCATGAAAAGGTTTATTTTTAGATTTAAGGTTTATGAGAGCTGTAGTGTATTTGGCTTTCCATGCAAGATTTTTATAGCCCTCTCACATTTCTCAGATGAGAGGGCTATTAATGCTGCCTTCCAAATAGTTTTGAATCTGTAGGGAAGATTTATAAAAAATAATTTTAGCCCTTGGGAAAAAAATCAAGTCAATTTAAATGCCATATTAAACATTTGATATCCCCTGAAATACAGCATGGATAAAAATATACTTTTGAAAAAAGTGCCAAGAAATATTTGGATAACATTATAGAGAATATAATATACACTATTTGCATGTTAGAAAAGAACCTGAGAGAAACCTTCTTCTTGTCACTGATAATTACTTATTACTGTTATTTTCATTTAAATGGTGAAAATACCACTTAATAATTTTCTTCCCTTTAGGAACAGAATAGAAATAGCATAAAACAATATTTACAAGACAGATGTTGAGAATGGACTATGCCAGTAAAGTCTATTCTGCTGAGAGATATGGAAATATTTCTCACATATACAGAAACAATGGGTTTTCTCTTGCGGCTCCCACACAAGCAACATTCCATTTTCAGGCAGTGCATTGCCAAAACATTCAGTTTCATTGCCATGAATTTGCATTCCTGTTGTAACAGTAAAAGTATATATTTCTTGCCTATGAAGATTTCACTTATGAATTCATAAATAGGATCCCTAGGTATGTTGTTTCAGTCATTAATGCAAAAGTGAAATCGTTCTTTCATGGCAGGTGGGCCAATTAGCATCTTTAAAAGGAGTCATCATTATAAAAAAAAAATTGGGTTTGCTGATGAATAATGGTTTCATCTCAAAAAGCACTTTGAAAATATTCACTAATTAATATGATCAGAAGACTTAAATAAAAACGTGTTCTCTGTGCTTAGACTTTTAGTTCAACAGAAACACTTTGGGAAACAAAGGGTTATCAATAGGAAAATTACATTTCTCCTTTGCCAGTTGTAATACTAGTTGCAATGCAGTGTTTTTTTACAATTGTTTGTGCCAGAATGAGGACAACCTACTTTACTATGGGAAATATTTAAAAATAATAAACATACTTCTTTCTCTGGAAATACAATAGAATAGATAAACCAAAACTCTCCTAAAAAAAAAACACTTCAAAATGCCAGTTGAAATATAGACAACATCCTTTGTTGCCCTTGTCTAGCTTGGATTAATACTTAGTCTATAGGCACAGACCTGATCATCTACATTTGCCCTCTTACAGCACTAAATTATGTTTTCTGCCTCTATCTTGCATCTCCTTACCACTTCATCATTTTATTAAAAAAAATAATAATAATAATAAGGGAGAAATGTGGGATTCACATATAAATCAAGTATAAAAATCAAACGAATAATCATATCTGACTTGATTGTTTATAGTTCATGATGCGTGATCAAAACTGAAAGTTTCTGTGATATGACTGCCTTTGCACTGTTCACCATGTAAGAACTTATTCACTATGTAAGACCTTGTTCACCATGTAAGAACTTGTTTGTTATGCTTCAGAAGATTGAAGACTGTTGAGATATAGGCTTGGGGTTGATTAATGACTGTGCATTAAGTCCTCTATACAGAATTTCATTGTTGTTAAAAACCATTTGATCAATAAATATGAGAGATGCCCTCTCAAAAAAAAATATAGACAATATCCTTTTGAATGCATAATTCATCAATAAGTAATGGAAGACACAGGGTACCAAGAGACCTATGAACAGGTGAGTTGGTACTGTGGAAATGTGGAAGTCCTAGAATGGATGGTAGACAGTCATACTAGCCTAGGGTGGTGTCGGCCCACATGAGACAAAGGATTATAGATAAGACCACTGTATTAAGTCTGACCTTTCAAGGGCTACCATTTTAGTGAAAGGATAGACTGGACATAAATGGCCCCCTGCCACAGTGAGATAACAAGGAACCTTCTCTATCAGCCTGGACTCTAAGTGGGAACAAAGTTCCTTCTGATAAATTAAACCATTGGCATCTTTTCCCTTGAATAAGTGATCATACTGTTTACTATCTGCATGGTTTCAGAATTCCATGGTGACAAACTAACATAAAAAATGGTTTGGGCATTTTTCAGGAGGCCAAATTTTTCTTCTGAAGGATGTACTCTCAACTATGACATATGGCATTTTTATGGAGAAATCCTTTATGAAGGAAAACTTCCAATGAAAAATTATAAAGCAGTTGAGGAAAATTTTTTTCCATCAGGAGACTCAGCAGACACAACAAATGGCAGGAAGCACAGACAGAATTGTTATACAAAAGTTACAGAATAAGTGCTTTTAGAATGATTAAAGAACTACAAAAGGACTTTAGTAAAAGATAAAAGAATAAGAAACTGAAGAAAGAACAGGTAAATTTGAAAAGGAATCAAATAGAACTTCTGGAAATATAAACTGGAGCTATTTATATTAGGAAATCAATGGCTGGATTAAATTTCAGATTAATAGCTTGGAAGAGAGAATTGGGGAAAATAGAAGGTAGATCCAAAGAAATTATCAACACAGAAGGTAAACAGATAGATAATATGAAAGAGAGGTTACAAAAATGGGATTAGAAAGAAGCCTAACTTTTATCTAATAGGAGCACAGGAGGAAAGGGTAGGGAGAATAAGGAAAAGAGAATGTTTGAAGAGAAAATGGGTGAGAATATTCTAGAGTTGATGAAAAGCATAGATTCTCATATTTAGACATGCAAGAAGAACCTAATAGGAGTTGGGAGGGGCTGGAAACATCACTGTCAAATGGCAGAACACCATAGACAAAGAGAAGATCTTAAATGCGACTAGAGTGAAAATGACAAGAGTACCTTCAAAGCACTCCAAGGTGCAGAAGCAAACCACTGGCATGTCACAGGTAGTGGCCAGTCATGCAGATGTACAGGGCAGGTGGGGGCACTGGTGTGGGCAAGAGGTCTTCAGCATACTGTGTGTTGTTCCTGTTGGGAAGGTGGTAGTATCAGGAAGGCTACAGAAGACAAACCTCCCAGAACAGAGGCAAACAGAAGAAGTCAAGATGCCAGAAGCATGAAATCACAGGCCAGCATCATGGGAGGCAAACTTCTGCAGAAGGGGGTGCGTGTTCAGAGGGCCACTGTGGGCAGCACTCACAGTCCCCCTATTGAGAGGACCACGAAAGGTGATCATCAGGCCAGGCTGGAGCTACAAGACTGCCAAGGGACCGTATGTTCCGGTTGTGTGTCTGGGGCAGTGCACCACTGAATGTCCTCATACCCACATGGCTGACTGACAGGTGCATCCAGAAACAGCACAACTCCTTTCTACTGCAGTACCTCTCCATGCCTTCTATGGAGAAAGCTTGAATCACACTCAACTTTAAGAAGGAATGCTTAAAGGTATTTCTTCCATGATTGCAGAGCGAATATTGAGGGGAGAATGTGGATCTGAGAAGCAATAAATTAATAGCTGATATAATAAACTTTAGATAAAAGGAAGTTGAATACAGAAGGAAGGGGTATGCTACAAGTTAGGTGAGTCCAGAAAAACAACAGATATTACTGTGGACAAATCTAAATGGCAATAGCTGTTTATAAAACAGTAAGTGTAACAATGATTCACTTGGATAGTTCAAAGCAAGATATAGGTAAAATACTACAAAACTAACACATACAAAGGAGAGGCCTGATGAGTAAAAGTTTTCAAAATCTTTTTGATGTTGTGGAAGGAGGGAAGAGATTAACTTTTCCTGCAGTCATATTTTCACTCCTTTCTTTTTTCTCATACTCCAAGTCTGATCTGTTAGCAAATCTGGCCAGCTATATCTTGAAGCCATATTCAGAAGACATTCATTTTACCACCTCCACTCACACAGTCCTGGTCCAAGCCACAATCATTTTTTGCATATACATTTTAGTTACCTTCCATCAGTTTTCCCTGGCTCTGCCCTTTGCCTACTGGAGTTGGTCTCCCCATTGCCACCCTGCAAAATAATAATGATATCCTAGTGACCTGGTTACAATATATTCATATTTATCACTCCACCTCTCTCCAATGGATTTCCATCTCACTTAGCATAAAAGCCAAAGTCTGAAAAAGAGCTAAGAGTCCCCACATGATCTCTCCCCACCCTCAACTCAGTGTCTTGTGCTACTAAACTCATCATTTCCTATTTTCTCCCTTATTGTTTCACTGTAGCTTCACTCCCCCCTCATATTCATTGGTCACAGTAAGCATGCTCCCACTGTAGGACCTTTGTACTTGCTAATTTTCTGACTTCAGATATCCCCATGGCTCATACTCTCCCAATGAGCCTTTCTTATCTATCCTACTTAAATTCCAGCCCCTTCTCTTTATCACACTTGCACTCCTTATCCATTTTCTTCTTTATTTTTCCATTGTACTTATCATTACCTGAAATTGTATATACCTCTTCATTCTTTCTTTCCTTCCCTTTTCTAAATTAGCAAGACATTAATCATCTTACTTCTCCCCCTGAGAAAGTAAGCTTTCTGATGAGAGGAGCTTTTATTTTTATAGTTGTTTTCACTGTATATCAAGGTTCTAAAGTAGTTCCTGGCATGTAGTAGTAGCACTGATACATATCTATTGAGTAAATGAATGTGTGAATGAATGAATGAAGCTGAAATAAAAATGGTGAGAAATACAGAAAAATTTTAAAACACAACTAACAATCTTGATCTAACTGACTTATATCAAACTGTACTTAACAATTACATACACTGATCATTTTCAAAAACCAGTCATGTATCTATCTACATCCAAAGTGCATTTCTTTGAAAACCAAAGTTTCAGTAGTGATGTACTAACTCCTTTCTATAACCACGGTGTAAGTAGAAAACAGTAACAGAAAGAAAATGAAAATTGCCAGATGTGGTTAGAAAGCAAAACAAACAAGTAAAAAAATTAAACTTCCTAATTACCTAGTGACTGAATAGTAGTTATTATGGAATTCAGAAAATATTTTAAACTGAAATATATGAACTTTCTACATATCAAAATTTTAAAATACTACTACAGGGAAATTTGTAGCATTAGGGGGGAAAAAAACCCATCAGGTAAAACACAATAGAAGGAAAGAAAGAATTAATTTAAAAATCAGAAATAAAGTAGAAAACAAAGAAATGAAGTAGGAAACAAAAATCAGAGCAGATCAGTGATCCCCAGATGAAGTCAATGTAAAGAGTAGTGACAGAGAAACCCATGAACCAACTGATAAAAAAAAAGGGAGAATATACAAATCCACTGATCTGCAGGAGTGGGACAAAGGGTACAGATGGACAACAAAGATTTTTTTAAAAGAAAGCAAAATGGAATACTTTCATGCCAATACATTTTTAAAATTAGAGAAAATGGACAATTACTAAAACAATGGTCAAATAATTTTTCATTAGAAATTTGAATTTTCAAATTTAAAATTAAAATGAAAATACTAAGTAAAATTAAATAAAATTTAATAAAATCATTAGAATGTCACTGTATATTAGGTTTCTAAAGAAGGAAAACATTTAGTTAACTCCTTCCAATCATCTTTGACAAAATGGTAAAATGATACATTCTTCAGTTTCTTTGTAAAGACTTAGAATTCTAAAGTGTGTTAATCAAAATCCATTTAGTTACCATCGCATAAAGAATTTTTCTAGGTAAAGGAATTTCTTGGCTTATAAAACTAGAACTTCAGAAGTGTTTCTAGTTTCAGGAGGGCTGGATCCAGTTATTCAAATAATGCCATGAGTAAACTGTTTTGTTCTCCTTTCTATCAAGGCACTGCTTTCCTCAGTTTTGAATTCATTCTCATGAAACTACAGTACTGTGGTGGTTAACTGAGTCCCGAGAATTTCTAGACTTGCATCACCTTGTAGCTAGTGATCACAGAGAACAAAGAACTGCTCTTCCCTGTGAATTTCAGCAGAAGTCCTCAGGGTCAACACTAATTGACCTGCTGATGTCATGTGCCCACCCCTCAGCTGATCCCTTTGACCAAAGGAGGGAGTTGTCTGGCCTTGGGCTCCTCACCCAGCCATCAGCAGGGTGGAATTTTTCCTTTCTACATCATCTGAACCAAGAGTTGGAAGAAGGTATGACTTTCCTCAAGAAAGAGATGCTGTGAGAAGCCAAAAAATATGTATCAACTGTGTCCTACAGATGCCATGTTGGTAAAAATGACACAAAGGCTATCAGATAATTATTTTTATGTTTTATTGATACTAGCAATGTCTCTAATATAAAGTGGGAAAAGACAACTTCTCCCATATCTTCTCTTGTCCAACAGTAGCAATTAAACTGGGACATAATAATCTAACTTTTATTTACCTTTATATACATATAGTCCTGATTTGCTGCTATTCTCTCCCAACATTTCCAAGTTCTGGGAGCATGGTGTATCCTTAACATCACCAACTAGTAAGGGATAAGGTGGTACATACTCAGTGACCAGTTGAACTTAAAGTTAGCTGCACTCCTAGGGCTCCTTTTCTCTTTAGGATCTTACTGGCAGAGAAGAAAATGCTGAACCTGGGATCCCTCTGGACCTATATCTAGTCTTTAGAGAAAAAGGAGAGGACACAGGAATGAAAAGAATGGGAGGAACTCGAGGGAGAGCAAGAAAGAATTCTATTGTTTACATGGGTGACAAGCTGCTTTAATCTCAGTCATGTGAAATTAGGTAAAATTCAGTGGGGCAGTGACATCAAAATGTCGTATATAGAGATTATGTCAATTAAGTAATTGATAAACTGAAAGTTGCTATGTAAATGTGAGAAATTCAGCTATATTTTATCTGGAGTTCTTTTCTCTTTTTTTTATAGATATAAGCAAAATGTGTTTCACAGAACATTCTGTGACACAGACTGTGAGAAAATATTCCCACAATCATACAAACTTGTGAAAACCAACATTTCTCTACTTGTCTTATAATTTTCATTCACTTATTAAAGTTTAAAAATATAAAAACCACATTTTATTTAGCCCAGTATTGACCTACCTACTTACCTACCTCCTCTGCTTCCTTTTTTTCTGTGATCAAGCCTGCTTAACAGCGTGTCTTTACATACACTCTGGGAAAGACTAGTTTTCTCCCTTTAAGGAGGAACTAAATGCGGAAATTGGTAATTGACTTACAAGTAGGATTTTGTAGTTTTCCCATGCTACTGTTTCTCCTTTCTCTTTGTCCTTTCACTCTCCACCTCCCATTTCCACAGCCCACTGACCTCTCCTAATGATGTTAATCATAAAAATGTTGATTGCCTTCAGACAGTCTCATTCAAAGTTTACAATGAAACAATTGATATGTATCTTCACTTCATGAATGAAGGATGGAGGAGTCAGAAGCTTGCCTGAGGTCATGCGATTAAGGGCAATGTAATGATACTGCATTATTACTGAAAATAAAAAATAGTAGCTGCACTGTAAGGGTGTATAACAGAATGGTGGGCTTGCTGGAGACATGGGGTGAAACTTCTATCTCCTCATCCCTTAAGCCTCCAGTGAGTCATTGTCCTTTATGGAAGTCTGCTCAGTTGTTGATTACCCCAAACTGTTACTGGTGGAATGCAATGCATTTTTCTGATTCTTGTCTTCTTGAAGGAAAGAATTCAATCAAGAGACAGACTTAGGACACTTTTAAGCAGCAGGAGTTTATTAAACAAAGCATAAGTACACTCCAAAGAAGGGTGGAGAGCTGGCTGTCTGGAAACAAGAAGCAGCCCCATTATTAGGGTTAGGATTGATTTTTTAAATGATAATGTAACTCCAGGAGGGAAAATCTTTCTCCCAGCCTGGGGCAAATTACCTTTGAAACCGAAATTAGTCAAAGGGAGAAATAAAGTGGGAGAAACCCGTTTATTGCTTACAAGCAGTCATCCACTGCAGTTCACGGTGTCTCTCATACCCTGGCTGCAAAAAAGGGACCCCTCCAAACTTCTCCAGTCCAGTTATACGCTCACTACTCCCACGTAATCACCTACTGATACGGAGATAGACTATTTTTCTCCACCCTTGGAAACACCCATTGATATGGAGATGAACAAGGCCAGGTGAGAGATTCTGGAAATATTGCAATTTTACCCACAGATGGTAACTCCTTCCCCAGGTCTTACATCATTCAATTGACATATTGATTGACAATTTCCGGTTATATAACTTTCTCAGTGCACAGACGCCCACCCACACTAAGCAAACCCATGGGGTGGGGCCAAAATTGCAATGTAAATTTATTATGATCCTGAGGTAACTCTGGGTCACCTTTTGGGTCTTAGAGCCCAGGTGCCAACCCAAGCTGGTGGTCTCAAAGCCCTATTGGGCTTTTTACATCTTGTTAGACCCTGATAAGGCAGGAGACTCTACCATAAACAGGAGGGTTTGGGGGTACGTTCTACCATCTGGTGAAAAGGGGTGGGTGGATGATAAGGGGTGTCTTGTCCAGGACTACCTGACATAACTTTGTTGCCCTAAATCATTGTTCTCAAGGAAACTTGCAGAGGAAGGAATATTTATATTATCACAACATAGTTGTAGTGCAAATTTTGTGTTCCATTAAACACTATGCATGTTTATCTGTATCAGCCAACAAAAGCATCTATAATAGCTAGGATGTAAGGTAACACCTGGTTTTGGAAGATTTGATGGGGCTAAAATTACAAGTTTGGCACAAGTCAGATGTAGATTACTGGAATGGGAGGATGGCCACAAATTTATCAATGGCTGGACCAAATGCCTTACTGAATTCAAGAAGTTCAATCATTATTGACTACTGACAGAAAGGGAAAGATGGGGGAAGAGAGGAAGGCAAAGCCAGTAGTAAGTATAAGCAGTAGGTTGGCTCAGCTCCCAAGCCCTCTTCCTACAACTTGACACTGACTCTATTAGGCTTTATCAAGTGAGTCGCTTACACTCTTGGAGTCTGTTTTTTCACCTATGAAATGGGAGCAATAGTACCTTTTTAACATACCTTGCAGGATTTTTTTAAGGCTAGACAGAAAGAGACAGGACTACAAAGCAATACAGATAGATGTCTTTATACATTTCATGACACTATCATCAACACATTTATATCCGATTTGGACTATGTGGTATAAATATAGCATATGTGGCATATATACAGGCCAAGTGAGGAATTATGCCTAAGGGAGCACTCTTTCTGCAGTTTGGCAGAAAGACTACACAGAGCACACACATACACACAAATCTTAAAAATAGAAATTTAAAAGTAGTATAATTGAATTATTTAATGAATTACTTAAACGATCCCTTGAGTGTTGTATTGATTAACAACAATTTAATTATTTTAATTAATCAAATAAAAGCCAGAGTATTGTTAATAAAGAGTGATGTAATATTGGTGTGGACAGTTATTTGGGACCTAGTTCAACTGCCGCTGTGTGGCCTTGGCCTCAGCTTTAGTCTTAGATGTTTTTTCTGTCCATCTGGGGTGTTCTTAACTTGGTGGATGTGCCACAGGACCACTCGTGTCACCTTAAAAGAAAGATGCGAACAGCGCCCGTCCAGGCCACGCCCCGGCCGGCCCGCCGGCCTCCGCACGCTCCGCGGCGGCCCTCGGGCGTCGGCGCAGCGCTCCTCCCGCGCTCGCGGACGCTCTCGCGGCCCGCGTCGCATCTGGGAGTCACGCGACCGCGGGCTATGGCCGCCGCGGGGGGCGCGCGGCTCCTGCGCACCGCCACCGCGGCCCTCGGCGGCGCGGCCCACCGGCGGCTGCTTCTCGCAGGAGCCGGGAGCCTCCCGGACGGCCGGGGGCGGGCGGAAGCGCCGAGCGGGGCCTGGGGGGCCGTGTGGGGGCGCACCGGGCGCTGAGCGCGTCGGCGGAGGCGCACCGCAGCTCAGAAGATAAAGTAACAGTCCACTTTGTAAACCGTGATGGTGTAACATTAACAGCCAAAGGAAAAGTTGGTGACTCTCTACTAGATGTTGTGGTTGAAAATAATCTAGATATTGATGGTTTTGATACTGGTTGGGCTGCCAAATCTGTTTGACAAAATCTATGGACAATATGACTGTCCGAGTGCCTGATGCCGTGGCTGATGCCAGACAGTCCATTGATATGGGCAAGAACTCCTAAAGAAATATGAGTATTTTCACAAGATGTTAACCTTTTTTTACAATTATTATTATTAATGTAATTGAGAACATGGATGAATTGGTTTATTATTATGACTAGTTTTACTACTTTAATTCACCTTGTCTAACTACTGAGTTTCATAGCCCTGAAAGTATGCAATCATTATTTTGGTTAGACTATAAAAAGCAAATAAAATGTTAGAACATAGTTAATATTATAAAACTTTATGTGTTTTACCCTATGTTTAGTGATTTTGGCAAATTTTTTCATATGAATCTTATGCCTGCTACCTATAAAGTAAGTTGAAAAAATGGTATTATTATTCCTATTAGATGTGGGTGAAAATAGAACAAAAAATTAGAAGATCTGTACTTGAATCTGCATCTTGTTACTACAAATTGTATGTTCACATTGAAACTGGAGAAATTACAAATATCTTCTTTACAGCAATAACATGTAAATGTGTATGGACAAAACTAATTGCTCAGTAAACTGCTTAATTTCAAAGACAGTTATCATCTTATAAATAAATATTTCAAAATTTTGTTTAAATTAAAAGTATAGTTCTTTATGGCCTGAGCTCCCTCACAGCATGGTGGCTGGGTTTTAATAGTGCCCCAAGAGAGAACTCGTACACCAGGCAAAAGCTGGGTCCTTTCTTTCAACGAGTCATGGATATCACAGTATCCCTTATGCCACTTTTTTTTATTGGTAGTGAGGCACCAAGTCTGGCCCATCATTTGAAGACTGGGTGTCAGAGAATTTGCATACATGTTTTAAAGCCACTACAACTGTTTTCAGGTTAACCTGGCATATTATTGCCTGTGAACTAACAGTGTGTTCTAAACTTTTTAAGAGGGGCTAGATTTTACTCTTGCATTATGTTTTGAAATATTCTTGTGTCTTCTTTGTTATGATGGTTCATTTGTTTTATTCCATGACTCCCAACAGTTTTCTTCCTGACAGTTGATTTAAATAAGAGGGAATAATGGTAGGCTCCCTTTCAATGCTGTGTAATTTTAGTTTACATTTCTCTGTCATTTTGCTATCAAGAAAGGCATTTTCCTTTTGTAAAGTACTCTGTATAATTGTTGAATATGTGCTGAAACTTAATACAGTATTTGGTTTTCACAGGTAAACCATCCTGTTACTACATAAGTAATTCAAAACTGCTGAATAGTTTAAGTGAAACATTCTAAAAATTTCCAAACCTTTTGCCTAACTTTCACTGTGAAAATATTGTCGAATTTTTGTCTTAAGGGACAATTTTCCTGTTTTCTTAAGTACCCATATAGTGTTGCACATGGTTTCTATAACAGTCATTCAGCATTTAGAAAAATTACGTTTCACTTGAAAAATTGTTTTCTAATGGAAAGTTAAGGTTCATTATATATTTTCCCATCTTTTCTTTTTCTTCCATTTTACAACTCTTTTAATTGCTTTTCCCTACCTTAAACTACTTGAATTTTGTGGTAAATCACATTTTGGATCAGAGTTTGAGAGATGGCTTATTTATTAGATAACTTATCACTCTATAATGAAAAAGAAAATAGAAAATAATGTATTACATGTGCATTTCTAAAAATAGCATATGAGACATTAAGTGTAAACCAAAGATATTCAGACATTGCATAGAAATTTTGTTTCTTGTTAGGGAATATTTAAGAATAGAAATATGACCTTGGTTAAGCAACAACAGGATTTCTTTAATGTGTCAACATATCACATGATGTTGAGTTATTTTTATCAGATTTTCTTCTGTTTATACGTTTTTAGAAACTGGAAAATTAGAAAACCAGCTGTCAGGAGGAAAGCGTGATTACTTGTAAACACAAATGTGGCTATGACAGAACAGAGACCGGGAGTTAAAAGATAATTTAAATTTACCAGAATCAACTTAGAGAAGCTGATGGAAAGATCTTTATAGTGAGAGGTATTACTTTTAAAAAAACTATTACTAACAAATCATCTTAATCAATGTCTTACTCTTCTTTTGACTCCCATTTGCTTTTCTTATATCTGGGTGTATTATCTGTTATTTAATTTTTAGACTTGATTTGATAATGTTATAAAATTAAGCAGAGCCAAAAAAAAAAAAAAAAAGATGCGAACAAACTCACAGAAAGTTTTCTTTCCTGATAATTCTTTCTGGATGTTTAGTATTCTAAAGAACAGTTATTGATTTAGAAATTTTTGTTGTTAGTTTTTAGGTTTGTTTTGATTTTGATGTTTTTACTTGTGGTTAAAAAAATAAAAAAGCAGTGTCTAGACCTACAAAGGTCAGTTCCTAAAATTCTTTGTATGAGCCCCAGGTAAACTTTATTTATCGCAGTTTATCATACTGAAATTGCTTGGGCCTACACACACAAAAATTTTTTTGACAGTGGAGACTACATATCTCTTGACTAAGTTGTCAAGTTTGTAGACTGATTGGCCTAGGTGTATGATTTCAATGATTGCTTTTGGTGATTCTGTAATTTGTATCAGGACGTAAGACCTGTGGTCTAGAAGACAATTTCTATTGCTGGGGGACTAGGGATGTATGTCGCTGGAAGTGCATAAAATTTTACAAACCAGTTTGGTTGTTAGTGGGAGGTGGATTGTGGAATTCCTTGGTTTTTATCTTCTTGAAGGAAAGAGTTCAGTTAAGAGACACATTATAAAGTTTAAGCTGCAGGAGGTTTTTATTTAGCACACCTTAATGGCAGGAGTTGCAACCCATGTCAGGGCACCAAATATGTTGCATGTTGAGTTTGTTCTCCCAGTTCTTATCCCTGCCACAGCAAAGAATTGAAAGGCAGAGACACAATAGTGAAGTAGAGGGAAAGTTTTATTTGAATACACTCTAGAGGAGGAGTGGGCCTGAGTCAATGCAGACAAAGGCACCAAACTTTTAGGGGAGGTTCTATTTATCATGTCCTAGCCAGGAGGTGCCCCTTTGATTAACAGGGTGAGGTCATTTGATTGACAGTTCCAGTTATACACCCATTCCTCTCAATGCGCATGTCTTGTCCCAAAATGCACACAGAAAAGCCCTTGGTATGTAGAGTGGTAGGGGAGTGGGGAGAGGCAGTGAGCAAAACTGTAATTTTACTTTAATGAGATTATGATGAAGTGTGGTTTAGACAGTTCTTAGTTTTGTTTCATTGCTCCTATGTTGTGATCTGGTTGGGACCAGTTAACATGGTCCCAATAGGCAAGGAAGTAATCTCCCTGCAAAGCCTTTGTTTCCTTCAGTGGCTGGCAGGTTTTTCCTTGAACCTTATCTTCCCCTTCCCCAGCTGCTCATGTCTTTCTATCTAACAGTTAGTTTACTCCAAGAGCTTGACAGCCATTTGTTTTTTTTCTTGCTAAATTGAAGTCAGGTCCATTCTGAGGAAGTCACATATGTATGGCCTTCACTTTAGAGCCTTCTGAGCAGCAAAAATTGCTTAAATCCCATATCCTCCATCTCCTGACCTTGGGGACTTGGGCAAGCCCTTCACCTCGCTGAGCTCAGTTACCGCTGGTTTTAAGGAAATAGTACTGCCTACCTAGCAGGATGTTGCAATGATGAAATGATCCTAGTACAGTGCTTGGCACACTATTGTTATCAACTAACATTCCCCAGGACATATTTAAAATCCTTGCTTGCATTTGAAACATGATTCACAGTTTATAAGGTATTATATTTTGCATGTGAAGATCTAAAGGCAAGTATTAAAATGTCTGTCATAAAGATGAGAAAACTGAGGCTGAGAGATGTAAGATGGATTTCTCAAAGGTCACACTGCAAGTCATGACAAAACAAGAAACCTGTCATAGCTCAACATTATCCCTTGTTGCTTTTAACAAAGATTCTTTTTTTGACCAAACTCCTGCAGTCTTTTCTCAATTTTAGCAAGAGTCTTCCTATGTAGGTTTAACCAGAACCCCCCATCCTCAACATCTGATCACCCATGATATCTAATTGGGTTTCCTATTCTCCAGCCCCACTCCTCAACCTCCAAGCAATATCTGATCATCCTGGACTTTCTTCAGCCAGAATCGTATTAGGTTGGTTTAGCAAGGATCTCCTCTTACCCCTGATGTTTCCTTCTAGTAAGTTTCTATCTACTGACCCCCACCCTGCCCAGGCTGTGTTTAGAGTTGAGCCCAATCTTTTTCCCCCTGCAGTAACTACCCAGAGTGGTCCCTACACCTATCTCCACAGTCCTCCTTTGAATGAAGTCTGCTTTCCATCTTGAACAATTGTCATGAATGATTTTTCTTTAACACCTAGTATAGGGCTTGGCTTTTAGTAGATCTTAATAATATTTTTGTTGAATAAATTGAATACAGCACTTAAAGCAAAAATTCTCTGAACTCCAAGTTCACTGTGCTCTGTAGGTGCTAAAGCTGCATATCTAAATCAGGGTTCTGTTTCCTGCTAGTGACAGCAGAATTATGGATATGCAGATAAAATAAAGCTTGCCTAATGTTAGGTGCGAACTGAATCATACTTGCATTTTCCAGAATGGTAGAGGGATCCCCTTTCCAAATGAGACTCCTGAGTGTGCAGCCTTCAGGTCACTGCCTTCAGATGGCTGAAGCATCCTCAGGTATCTGGCAGGAGCAATTCACCAGGAACGAACCACGCGTTGGGCCACCTGAAGGAGGCAAACTCGAAATCTAAAGTCCACATAAGCCACAGAACGTGCTGCGCCAGGAAACATGCCTATGTCTGAAAGAATAACACATCCCTTTGATTCACCCAATCTGCCCAGTGTGCAAGTACTTCCTTTCCTCCAGTGGGAAAAGTAGCAGCAGTGCTTCAACAAGAAGGCTGAGAAATTTTACTCATCTTCACATTTGAATACTAAGGACAAATTACTTGGGAAGAGATGCTTCTTTGGCACTTCTTATTGCAAAGAAAATGTAATGGTGAGTTAGAGATCACCCTCATGTTTCTGAGGGCACAGCCTGCTATAGTAGAAAGAATGCTGGATGGAGACTGCAGTCTGGTTCCTTGTTCCAAACTCCCCCATTAAGTAGCAGTGTAGCTTTAACCAAGTTACTCAGCCTTTCTGGGCTGCATTCTCTCCTATAAATGAGTTGGTTAAACAAACAACATCAAAGATTCCTGGAAGTTTTAAAATTTGGAAACTGTGTTTTCATGAAAAAAGTTTTTGACCCACTATATAGAAAAAAAAATCTCCCTCATTTAAAAAAGGAACTGGGTGACAATCAGCATTGAAAGAGAAATTAATGCATTAGCATTTTAAAAATCTCAATGGTCGTATTTCCAAAACAATGACTCCTATTGATGGTCTGAGTGGGCCATTGTGTCTTCTGCCAGTTAAACAGACACCACTTTATTCTTAGCAGCTGTGATCTCTAATTGGAAAGGGGACTGGTCCAAAAATGATAAAAGAGAAATCACATCACAGTGCTGAAAATCAGCATGGAGCCTAGTGGCTTCTACTGCCCTGTCACTGATTTTCCCTTGAGCTTCTTGTCAAGGAATTTGCCCTTTGGAGACTGAAGCCCCACAATGGCTCAGCTTTTGCTTTTGGGGTATTTGCCTGAAAAGTTTCCATTTGCTCTTTTCATTGCTAAAAAGAGTAAAGAAGGGGCTTCTTGATAGACCCAATTCTTCACCAATGCAGTCTCCCTTTATTTAAAAAGGTTCTCATATTTCCCATTTCCAAGTAATTTTTAAATAGACCATAGCAGAAGAGAATAGATAGATTCTTGAATCAAGTAATCAAGTTCTGGAATAGATGATTCTCTAGATTTTTGGAAAAAGTGGCCACCAGTATTATTGCTGGGGAAGCTCTTGAAGTAAATGCCCAAGGCCCTTGTCTTCACCCACCTCAGGGCTTTGCTGGACTGTATCTTCAGTGAGCCGCTCCCTGTTCAGTTATGCACACTGCCTCCCTCCCCATTCTCCCTTCTCCAACCCCTGATTTATCTTTCATCACAGCATGTATTTCTCCACAGCACCTCATAAAGGATAGGATCTTTCTGGATTTGGTCTGGATCTCAAGTACCTAGAAGGGTGCTTAATACACAGTATGCACCCTGTATTTGTTGAATGACTGAATAGCATACTGTTGAATGTCATACAAGGAAGCAGTCCTATAAGTATTTCATAAATGGATTAATGAATCATTTAAAAAGAGGGTCCTTTAAATTCCTGCTGGCCCTTTGATTTTTATTCTGGCAGAGCACAGAACTCAATTATCCCACCATTTGATGGAGCCTTTCTGAAAGTCACCTCATTCTACAGTGTTTCCTCTCTTCCAGGGGTGGTTTCACCCTCCCCAGGAGAGGAAGGCCGATGAACACCAAAGGCACGCTAATGGGCGCTGTGCTGTGTGATGTCCCTCAGACTCTCATCAACACTCAGTCTCAGTTTCTCCTGGAGGCTGTTTTTACTCTTTCTTCCCCAGAGATCCATTCTCCCACATTCAAACAGTTAATTGTGTTAAAGTGCGAAGACCCAGAACCAAAGCATCTTTGATTTGGGAAGAACCATCGAGTCTAGAGACACCGTGCCTTCCTACACCTTATCACTTGGAGAACTCTTATAGATACTGATACTCAGGTCTCACCCCAGACTATTAAAACAGGAGCTCTGGTGCCAGACCCACATCAAGATAATTTTAAAGCTCTCCTGATGATTCTATTACCAAAAACTTCTTGGCTTAAAACAATAGCAATTTATTCTTTCATTGTTCTGGAGGCCAGAAGTCTGAAATCAGTATCACTGAGGCAGAAGGCAAGGTGTTGGCAGAGTTGTGATCCCTCTGGAGGCTCTAGGGTTTTCCAGTATCTGGTAGCTTTGGGCATTCCTTCCATTCGCTGGTGAATGATGCCCCTTCCTCTTTCTTCAAGGCCAGCAGTGTGGCATCTTCAGAGCTCTCTCTGCTCTGTCTTCCCATCACCTTCTGTCCCTGTAACTGAAATCCTCCTCTACCTCTTATAGAGATTCTTGCATTTAGGGCCTACCCAGATCATCCAAGATAATCTCCTCATCTCAAGATGTTTAGTTCAATCACATTTGCAGTGATCCTTTTTTCTTACAAGGTAACATTTACAGGTTCAGGAGATTAGAACCTGGTATCTTTGTAAACCGTTATTCAGCTAATCACAGGTGTTCAGGGACCAGCCCCAGATCACACAGTTGATACTAGCAAAGCAAGATGGTAGTCAGTAGATTCCCTGCTGCCCAATAGAAATCTCTTTGACTACTTCTATATTACATGACCTTCATAGATGAATTTGACCCTGTGATTTTGCCTTATAATGGGGCAGAGAAGTCTCCACTATGAAATATGTATTGACCAGATTTTTGAATGATGGTGTTACTGGTTGAGTTTGTTCTCCTCAGTCCTTGGCCCCAGTGAAACCAAAAATTGAAAGGCAGAGACACAATAGCAAAGCACAGGGACAGTTTTACTTGAATGCACTCCAAGGGAGGAGTGGGCCAGGGTCAGGGTAAACAAAGGCCTCGATCTGTTGGGCAGGAGGATTGTATATTGCACTCCAGTTAGGAGGCGCCTCTTCCCCTGACAAGGTGGGGTTATTTGATTTACAGGCCTTTCTGTACAGCCATCCCTCTCCGTGAGCATGTCCTTTCCCCACGCTGAAGTGTGATCTGGGCAGTTCTTAGTTCCATTCGATTGTGCTGGCATTGGGGTCTGGTTGGGGAGGGAGTTATTTCCCTGCAAAGCCTTTGCTCTTCTCACATGGGACCCCCTACCTGGGCAGAGGTTCAGTGGCTTTTTCTTTGACCCTTATCCAGGTGGCTTCTTCTTGAGGCTTATCTTCTCCTTTCCTGGCTACTCATGTCTATCTTTCTACCTAATATTCCTAATAAGAAGGTTTTTAAGACTTGATATAGATCTATCATCTATCTATTTATTTATCTATCTATCTATCTATCTATCTATCTATCTATCTATCTATCTATCTATCTATCTATCTATCTATCTATCTATCTATCTATATCTATCTATCTATCTATCTATCTATCTATCTATCATCTGCCTATCTATCTAATATGTCTATCTATCTATCGCCCAGTCCACCCTCTTAGTGAGGCCTGAAGCCCTTTCCATTTATTGCCAGGTATCTAATTATATGCTATCCATTAACTTGAGGAAGGTCAACAGAGAAGAGAGCAGTCAAACTCTTGACTCTTTAGCTTTGAAAAGTTCAGAAAGAACTGAAAGATTATTTGACCCAGTATAACTTCTCCTACCATACTGAAACTCGCCCTGCTGTAGGTGATGTTTCCATGGTATGAAGGGAAGAGTACAGAGAACTGCATGGATAAGATAGAATTGCAGTGCCAGCCCTGAGTAAGGAACGTCTGGAGCTGGGGCGAGCATGGGGTCCAGTCATTGTTCCCAGACATGTCCCCCCATCCACAGCCTCCTCATTCCATTCTGGTCATCAGCAGGATTGCCCACTTGTGCCTCACATTTACTTACTCTTTCCTTGACCCATCTTTTTGGGCAGAATACTTTCCATGGTCAGGATACTGAGGAACAGAGGGGAGAGTACTGAACACCTAGATGGCAGGAGGTGGCAGTAGGGCCAGAACAACCTGCTCGGGTGCTCAGTGGGACAATAGTGGAATATACCTACTATTACATGAAGAACTAGTATTTGTACAGTGTTTTTTTTTGTATCATTAATCTACAATTCCATGAGGAACATTACGATTACTAGACTCCCCCCTTCACCAAGTGCCCCCCACAAACCCCATTACAGTCACTTTGTACAGTGTTTTATAATTTATAAAATGCTTTTATATGGATTTTGATGAGTCCAATTGTATTACTGAGATTATATTAAGCCTGAGATGTTACTTACAGCTAGTATATGGCCATTGTGGAACTTTAGCCAGGTCCTACCTGACTTCCAACTCTCAGCATTTTCCACTATCTCTTTGGTTTGCCCCTGGTAAATTCCAGAGATTCCATCAGCCTGATGCCCAAGAATAGTCCCATTACTCTGAGGAACCAAGGCTTGCCTCAAACTATCTGGTTTGCCTCCAGGAAGACCCAGAACCCAGTGTCAATCTTTGTGAAAAGTTTATCTTACTATTCAGACCAAATGACATAACAAAGGATCAAGTTGGAATTTTTATGGGCACAGAAAACAGGAAAGATCAGGTGGCTTTTAAACATTTAGTTTGGGTGGGAATTAGAGCAACAGCAATAAAGGCAGCTTTAGAAAAATAAATAATGTATGGTGAAGAGGCAAGATAATCTAATCTTAGAGTAAAATCATAAAATCACTGGCCTAGAATTCAGGATACTTGGAAACCAGTGATGGAAACAATTGTGTAATTTAGGAATGTCACAATTTCCTTCTTTATCTCCTCTTTCTCTCCTTTCCTTCTTTATCTCTTCTTACCTCATATCTGTTGAATGGAAATGATACATGATCTACCTGGAAAAATACATAAAAATTTTAGAAAATGAATAAAGTACTAGGTGAATGCAATATAACAACATATTTGAAAATGGTTGACTCTGGAACATGCATGTTGTGAGTTGAACTATGTCTTTCCAAAATTCATGTGTTTAAGTCCTAACACCCGGAACTTCAGAATATGACTTATTTGGAAAAAGAGTCTTTGTAGTGTAATTAGTTAAGTTGTAATGGAGTAGAATAGGCCCTAATTCCAATATGACTGGCATCCTTATAAAAAGAAATGTGGACCCAGACACACACACAGAGAACATCATGTGAAGATTGCAGTCATGTTTCCTTGAGCCAGTGAACTACCAAGAGCTAGGAGAGAGGCCTACGACAGACCCTTCCCTCGGCCTTCAGAGGGAGTGTTGTCCTACTGACAACTTGATCTTGGATTTCCAGCCTCAAGAGCTGTGAGGCAGTAACTTTCTGTTGTTTAAACCACTCCATTTGTGGTACTTTGTTCAGGCAGCCCTAGCTAACAAATACAGTGTCCCTGAAGTGGTGCTCCTATACTGGATGTGCCATTTTTGTAGTCATCTTTTGCCACACATCCAACAATTCTGTTAGGGAACCTAACACACCCTAGTGAAGATCAAGAAGATGGGTTCTTCTTTCCATTTTTAAAGATGAAACTGAATCCCAGGGAGCTGATACAGTCAGCCAAGGTCCTTTAAGGACTGTAGTTAAATGTATCAAATTACTGTGTCCCAAAGAATGGGTGACTGCAAAGTCCCTCCTGATGTTGTTGGAGGTGGTGTACATGGATGTGGCTTTGTTTATTCATTTAACTCATTATCATATATTGAATATTTATTATGCAAAGTCCTGGTCTCTTCCCTCAGAACAATGAACATTTCCATGGAAACAAAGTTGTGGTTGGAAGCTGTCAACTGTCATTTATCTCCACATTTGGGAGATAAGCAAAGGGGACAGTTATAAACCAATTTCTGTGCCCTACTCACGTCCCCCTTCCTCTTCTCTCCACTTCCTTTTTCAACTCAGGACCTTCTTTGCCCACAAGTTTTACTCTAGATATGGAAAAGGTAAGCCCTTGACCTAAACTCCATTTTAGAAGATCTCATATAGTGAAAAAACAGTTCAGGCCCCAGCAAAACATTTCTCCACATCTCTGTCCTGGTTAGGACAATACAGTAGAGACAGACACTATATCAGGAGTGGGGGAATAATTTGAGTGGCAGAACTAAGTAAGAAAACAAATTAAATAACAATCCTTCTCAGCATGAAGTTGATAGATTTTGCATAATGAAATAGGATTTTCAAGTACAGACAAGGCGGCATTAGCAGTCTTGGCAACTGAAAAGTATTTTGCAATATGAAACATTCATTTTACTTTAAATTTGTTTATATTTAGGAAAAGATTTGTGTTGGCCATTATGGTAGTCACCAGTCTCATGTGGCTATTTAAATGTAAATGAACTGAAATTAAACAAAATTAAAAATCTATGTCATTAGTCACACCACACTTCAAGGGCTCAGTAGCCACATGTGGAGCTTGGCTACCATACTGGACAGTTCAGAGATAGAACGTTTTGGTCATTACATTCACCAAGTCTATTGGACAGCTTTGCTCAAGATGTAAAGAACATGGGGCATGATGCCACCTCTACTTTAGCAATTAGATTCGTTACTGAAGGTAGGATTACTAATAGGTTTACTTTTACAAAAATATTTAATTTAATACAATTGAACAAATTCTCAAAAAAATTTCAACTTGCTTAAGTAATTAAAAGATCACTGACGAAAGTCCTAGGATAATGGCACAAACTTGGTGGGTAAGGAAAAAAGGTGCAAAATAGAATGTTGGCCAAAATATAGCAACATTTTGTATGCTGTGTAAGTATGTAATTTGAATTTTTTATTAAAAGGATGTTCTTAACAATGTTTATAGCAATGACATTGGGAATAATGCTGAGATGATATATAATGTTTTCTGGACTTGTCAAAGGAGGGACAGTGTGATAAAACATCATGATTGATGTCATAACTATTTTTAGATATAAACACTGAAAATAATGACTAAATGCTCTTAAAGCAACTAAATTAAATTTAGATAACATGATATTTTCTAGAAGACATAAATGAAACAGATCTTACGCATGCAGTTATGCCTTATGTGATGAAATTAAGGTTTTTTATGACATTTTTATGATAACTTATTAGATGTGACCACATTAAAATGTTTTAACATAACATGTCAAATTATGGTTAATTTCTGAATCTAAGAATTGCTTAAAGAATTCATTGACAATTCCAGTTGCTATTGCCTCAGAAGAGGAAAATTTCTCTAAGTTGAAATTAATTTAAAAAACTAAGAACCACAATGACTCAACAAAGTTTGTAAAATTTGGCTTCTCTGTCAGTAGAACCCAAGTCATGTGAAAAATCTTAACAATGTAACTAGTGATGCACTGAAATAGAGGCAAGAATATACTTTTATGGGGAAAAAAATGTATGAATTACATGTTTTTGCTTTAGAACCCATTCTAACATTGGCAGCTTAACAGCAGAATGCCCCAACTTGATTTAAATTCAGTTATTTTTTATATTATATTGACTTTCAGGCACTTAAAATAAACAATATTAGACCTATTTTTCAATTTTGTTCTTATGATGGTATATGGTTAAAGGAAGGAGAATAGAACCTATTTTAATGGTTAGTTTGATTTATACTTTTTTAAATACATTGATAAATGGTGTGTGGGCCTCCATTTGTCTCCTGGCCTCTGGTCTAGGAATAATAGGAATAGACCTGACCCTGTCAGTCCTTCTGGATGAAGTAAAAATACCTTTCACACGGGTTAGGTAGAGCCTGCTGTGCGGAGATCCTGAGACAAGTGCACTGATGCTAGTTCACCTTTATGGCTCACCTATAACAGCCACATAATCCAGATATTTGGGGGCTGAGAATATTTAGAGAAGAGAAGGCTGTGTTAAGTTTGCAGTGGGTTATACTTCAGCGGCTGTAGTGACCAGTCTCATGCCATCTCCACAAATACAGAACGAGAGGAAGCCCAAACTATTAGGCTGTGGTTTGGGAGATTTCACTAAGGCCCCAGGAAAAACGTGTTTGGCACTGGAGTATCCTTAAACCTTGGATGGGTGATTGAGGGAAAAGGTGGGAGCCTCCACCCCTTCCCCCATTGGGCTATGACTAGGGATTTCTCTGATTTGAATGTTACGGTTCCGGGGTAGTCCTGCCTGAAAGCAGAAGAATGAGGCATATATTGTCCCCCGGCTTTGAGGTGTAGTTGACAAATAACAATTGTAAATATTTAAGGTATACAATGATGTTGTGATATATGTATATATAATGAAATAATATAATCAAGCTAATTAATATATCCATCACCTCAACTAGTTACTATTTTCTCCTTCCCTCTCCTTCCTCCCTCCCTCCCTCTCTCCCTTCCTTCCTCCTTCCTTCCTTCCCTCCTTCCTTCCCTCCTTCCTTCTCCTTCCTCCCTCCCTCCCTTCCCTTCCTTCCCTCCTTCCTTCCCTCCCTCCTCCCTTCCTCCTTCCCTCCTTCCTTCCTTCCTTCCTTCCCCTCCTTCCTTCCTTTCCTTCCTTCCTTCCTTCCTTCCTTCCTCCTTCCTCCCTTCCTTCCTTCCTTCCTTCCTTCCTTTCCTTCCTTCCCTTCCTTCCTCATTCCTTCCTTCCTCCTTCCTTCCCTCCTTCCTTCCTTCCTTCCTTCCTTCCTTCCTTCCTTCCTTCCTTTCCTCCTTCCCTCCTTCCCTCCTCCCTTCCTTCCTTCCTTCCTTCATCCTCCCTTCCCTCCCTCCTTCCTTCCTCCCTCCCTCCCCCTCCCTTCCTTCCTTCCCTCCCTTCCTTCCTTCCCTCCCTTCCTTCCTCCCTCCCTTCCTTCCTTCCCTCCCTTCCTTCCTTCCTCCCTCCCTTCCCTCCCTCCTTCCCTCCTTCCTCCCTCCTTCCTCCCTCCTCTCCCTCCCTCCCTTCCTTCCTTCCTTCCTCCTTCCCTCCTCCCTTCCTTCCTTCCCTCCTTCCTTCCCTCTTTCCTCCCTTCCTTCCTTCCCTCCTTCGTTCCCTTCCTTCCTTCCTTCCTTCCCTCCTTCCTTCCTCCCTTCCTTCCCTCCCTCCTTCTCTCCTTCCTTCCCTCCTTCCTCCCTTTGTCCCTCCCTCCCTCCCTTCCTTCCTTCCTCCCTTCCTCCCTTCCCTCCTTCCTTCCCTCCTTCCTCCCTTCCTTCCTTCCCTCCTTCCTTCCCTCCTTGCTCCCTTCCTTCCTTCCCTCCTTCGTCCTTTCTTTCCTTCCCTCCTTCCTCCCTTCCTTCCTTCCCTCCTTCCTTCCCTCCTTCCTCCCTTCCTTCCTTCCCTCCTTCCTTCCCTCCTTCGTTCTTTCTTTCCTTCCTTCCTTTCTTATATGAAAGGTTAGGATTCCATGGCCTTAAGCATTGAGCAATCACATCATTGCAGCTCAAAGGCAGGAAATGCATTTTACCACAGTTTCCAAGGAAGTAAGGAAACTGTGTGTTATAAAGGTACAGCTCTTGCTGTTTCGTATTCTTACTGAATGCCAAAGGGAGCCCTTCTACATCTAGAGCACTGAGGGGCCTTTGGGCTCTGTGTTAGCTGTGACTCAGTCCATTGTGAATGACCTCCAAGAAAGATTCCTGGATTATCATGCTGGACATGTAACTATATTTTGTAATAGAAACAGCTTCCTCAGACATGTGTCCAAGTGAAAGTTGAGCTGTAGCTCAGAATGACTTTCTGTTCATCCCAGGCCTACCATGGGGAGACACATTCATGGAGCCGACTGCTCAAAAGGGCTCCTGGCTCAGGTTTCCCAAGAGCAGCTGCTCAACATTTAGGCATCTGAAACCTTTGGATAGAGTGTATGAGATGTCTGTCTGACTTACAAGGAAAGCTCTGCAGCTCTGAACTAAGGGAATGAAATGGCTCTGGAAGAGAAAGATGAGAGGGCTCAAGAAATGGCAGAGGCTGCTGGGTAAAAGGCAGGCATCTGTAGGCTGAGATGGCAGAGAGAGGAGCACACTTCTAAAAAGAAAAAGGAACCACTTCACATGAGTAAGACTTTAAAAAAATATGTCACAGGGAAATGCTTGAGGTGACAACTGGTTAAAATGAAGGTCTGAGGACCCTTAAGAATGTGAGCTGTGTGAGAGAGAGGCTACATGAAGATGGAATCTGCTGCAGGGTCAGGGCCTGAAAGAGTGCTTAGTACGTAGGTGGTCAATTATTGTCAAATTAACCAATGAGTGAATGGCTCAACAAGTCAGTGAATTGCATGAGTGGCCATGTGGCCTAGTGAGAAGAGCTTGAAGGTTAAAAAAACATATGGATTTGAGACTAATGGCTCTTTTTTTGAAACTAGTTAAAAACTTTATGCTTTCAGGCTTCAATTTTTTCATTTAAAAATATGCTCAATAATAACCACTTTGCTCAGTTGGGTGAGAATTAAAATGAAATATCCTATGTAAGATCCAGGTTTATATTTGTACTGAGGACTTAATTCTCTTTAACCCCCCTTTTTCCCTTTCCTGAAGGTGGGGAAGTATAGTTGTAATAGATGAGCCCATAGAATCTGCTTCTTGTTTTCAAAATTTTCCAATTTAGAAACAGGGCAAAGAGGACTATGTTTCTTTCAGTGTCATTCTGGGGCATTGTTTCATAGGTCTACCCAATGGCTACTTAATACATTTCCCTGATGACCAACGATACTGAACATTCATGTACCTGCTGGCCATTTGTATGTCTTCTTTAGAAAATTGTCTATTCAGTCCCCTTGCCCATTTTTAATTTTAATTGTTCGGGTTCTTTTGCTATTAAGTGGTAAGAGTTCTTTACATGTTTTGGATATTAACCTCTTATCAGATACATGATTTGCAAGTATTTTCTCCCATTCAATAGTTTGCATATTCATTTTGTTGGTGGTTTCCTTTGCTGTGCAGAAGCTTTTAAGTTTAATGTAGTCACAATTGCTTTGATTTTGCTTTTAGTGTCAAATCCAAAAAATTATTGCCAAGACCTATGTCAAGGAGCTTACCACCTATATTTTCTTCTAGGAAATTTTATAGTTTCAGGTCTTACATTCAAGTCTTTAATCCATTTTGCGTTAATTTTTTTGTATAGTGGTAGATGGTGTACCAATTTCATTCTTTTGCATGTGACTGTCCAGTTTTCCCAGCAACATTTATTGAAGAGACTATCCTTTCCCCATTGTATACTCTTGTAACCTTTGTCATAAATTAATTGACCAATGTGCATGGGTTTATTTCTGGGCTCTCTATTCTATTCCATTGATCTCTGCATCTGTTTTTGTACTAACACCATATTATTTTGATTACTATAGCTTTGTAATATAGCTTGAAATCAGGGACCATGATGCCTCCAGCTTTGTTTTTTTCCCTCAAGATTGCTTTGGCTATTTGAGTCTTTCATGGTTCCATATACATTTTAGAATTGCTCTAGTTCTATAAAAAATACCATTGGAAATTCTGACATAGATTGCATTAAATTTGTAAATTGCTTTGGGTAGCATGGATCTTTTAACAATATTAACTCATCCAATCCATGAGCATAGAAGATCTTTCCCTTTGTCTCTTCTTCAGTTTCTTTCACCAATGTTTTATAGTTTTCATTGAACAGGTCTTTCATCTCCTTAGTTACATTTATTCTAGGTATTTTATTCTTTTTGATGCAATTGTAAATGGGATGGTTTTCTTAATTTCTCTTTCTGATGGTTTGTTATTAGCGTATAGAAATGCAACAGATATCTGTATATTGATTTTGTATCCTGCAACTTCCCTGAATTAATTTATTAGTTCTAATGGTTTTTGGTGGAGTCTGAGCACTTTTCAAAGAACTGCTACTGGGCTGAGCCCTGGGTTGGGAAGGCTGCACATGGGCCCTTTAGGAGATGTCCCTGTTTGCCACAGACCCTTGGGTCTCATGGACACGCGCTCCTTTGGTCTTCAAAGCTATTTTGCATGGCTTGTCTTTCAGGTGCTAGTCTTAAAAGTTGGGTTTCCTGGTGTAGGATGCAAACCCTCCTCTCCTCAGGGAGAACTTTCAAGTTTTGAGTTCCCTCCTGATTGTGGGTTACATCACTGGGGGTGGGGTTTACAGTGAGATTGTGTCTCAGCCTTACCTACCCATTTTGATGTGGTTTTCCTCTTGTTTTCCTTATGTGAAGGAATCATTCCACCAGTTTTTAGCTTTTTTTTTTCCAGAGGAAATTGTTCCATACAAAGCTATAGATCCAATGTGTTTGTAGGAGGAAGTAAGTTCAGGATCTTGCTACATCACCATCTTGAACTCGTAATCACAAGGTTCCTTCTTGTCTCCTGTCTTTTGCTGGTCAAGGCTCACCTTCTAGGGCTTTTACTCCCTAGTATTTCACATTTACAGAATGATTGGAAGTTATAGGCCTGGTTTGGCCATCTACAATAGCTCTGCATCATGAATTGTAACCAGTAATAATCCTCTGGGTATTTTGTGAGAAAATTATGGAAAGCATTTTTTAAAAACTTTTTTTATCACTGTCATTATTAAGGAATGATGGAAGTGGACTGTAGGAATGACAAGTAAAATAAACCTAAAAGAGGACTCACATGTGCTTCATACTCCCTTAGGAGGCTAAGAAAGATAAAAGCACAACAGATTAGCCTTAATTCCCTTTACCACAACAGATGACAGTGCCTTATTCCAAACAGTTGCTGAGAAAAGATACTTGATCAGGAAGAACACAACAGAGTCAGAGGGAAAGTAACAAACCAATTGCCAAACAGAAAAAATGACAAGATATTATGAACCTCTTTATGTATCATAAAGGAATGAGTTGACACTGGTGAACTGTTTACAAGGTGGACAATTGTGACAAGGTGGATTGTTCACAATATGGCGACATCACTGAAGCATGTTACCAGTCAATGACTTTGCATCTTTTCGGTTTATTTCATTTAGGCCACTACAGCATTCAGAACACTTGACAATTAGGTTTAAATCCAATCTTCTGTTGATTCTTTCTCCTGGAAAAATGGCTTAAGCTGGGAAGTAGCAGCTGAACAAATACTTGAAGTTGATGAAGGAGTGGTGAGTAGATGAAGAACCTCAGCTAGCCTTTGACAAGCCTGGGCATCAGTTGATGTTCAGTATGTAACACAATGGTGTATTTGTGTAGCAGGGGTAGACACTTTGAACTTGTCCATCTGATTGGATTGTGAATATTTTCTTGTATTCCAAGTAAGTGTAATCTATACACGGAGACTTCAAACATGTGCCCGTCTAACTTTGTACTGCCCAGAACAATGAAAATTCACAAGAAAACCCAGGCTAAAGTAGATATTCAGATGTTATCACTGAGCAGTTCATAGCTTGTGCTGATTATTGGTTATTCTGTTTTGTGGTACAATTCTGTGTGAGCAATATTTTGAGGCATTTTACAATGTTGAAGTACCCTATGGAGAAGTCTCTACCTTCACATTCAAGGATAGGTACCTCCCCCAGATCATACTGCTTACATAAATATAATCACGGTTATAGAAATTATGGCTACATTTTGCAGAATAATCTTTGGCCCTTCATTTTTGATTTATTGTTAAGCAGATCATGATTACAGATAAGAGCTTTTTGAGACTTTATTTACCTGTTAATTACTTCATTGTTGTTTGTGTCAAGGCACACACTTGGAAGAGTACTAACAGGACTTCAAATGGGCAGGCATTATTTTTTTCACTCAGAAAACAATATTTGCTCATTATGAAAAGAATGCTCTTATGAAAAGGAAAAAAATCATCTATATTCTCATCACTCAATGATAATCAATGTTAGCATTTGAATGTATTTCCTTCCAGTGTCTTTTTTTAAATGAATCATTCATTTTTTAACATAGTTGTGATCATACTGAATATTCAGGTTTATGCAGGACCTTGAACTAGAACTTAATGATTCATTTTTAATAAATGATAGAAGAAGAAAAAAAGAGCAGGAATAATAAAACCAAAATAGAGAAAACTCACTGTAATCAGTGGTCTAAAATTCTGCTTCCACCAAACCTTTTCCTAAGAGGCTAAACAGTACCTTCTTTAGACTCTCTTCACTTTTCTCTTAATAAGGGAATTAATCACATGGTTATTGTGATTTGTTCTACACTGTCTCATGAGCTTCCTAACGAGTATAATGCATAGTAGTTGTACCACCATTTAACATTAGTTGATCCAGTTGGGTCTAAAATCAGGTGTCTGAACTCCCAGGCAGTGTTCTTCCCATTACAGCAGGCTACTACCCTTAGGATTTGGTTGGTGGTGAATATTCTTGTAAGCACTGCTCTGGTCACAACTGTCTTAGTCACCTTGCTTGGCATCTGGACTTGAACAAGTTGAAGAGGGCTTGGGGCCTCAGGGTTGTGCCTGGCCCCCAGTCCAAGGTTCTCTGGGAAGCCCCTTGGTTTGGTCTGTCGTGCCTGTGATATGAACATTAGAATATCTGAAAGGCAGATGTTTTGGTTGAAATGTTTGTTCTATTATTTCTAGTTGCATAACTTTTGACAATTATTTAGCCTCTTTGAGCCTAAGTTTTCAGATCAGTAGAATCGGGATAATATTATCTATTAGGACATAATAATATCTCATGAGGTTTAAATATGATTACACACCTTACACTGATAGGAAGCAACTGATAAAAGGTGCTCATCATATATTAGGACAAAGCAGACCTACTCATAAGAAGACATAATCCTTAAATAATGTTGATAAATAGCCACATCTCTCAAAAACCCCTGAGGTGAGGGGTCTTACAGCATTTGGCTCTACACTCAGCCTTACATACAAGGAGAGATGGGGAGATATTCAGGACCTGGATGGGAGAAAGGATGGAGTTAGTCCAAACAAAGACTTCCTCATTGTTTTCCAAAAAACTTTAGATAACAGTGACCCATCATATTTGTCTTTGAACCCCAGGATCTAAATACTTATTGAAAAAAATGTGTCAGAAAGTTTTCTAAATGCTAGGGATGCCTGAGTGAAAAATAGATGACTTGCAATAGTGGTTTTTCAAATGAATTCATGTATGGTGGAGGTATCTTGTGTACATTGTAAAGACAAGTTTTGAAGCAGTTTTTATCTCCTTTTCTCCCTTTAGTTTGTAGCAACTTGCGGTTAATCATATTCAGACTTAACTGCTGTTGGATTGTCCTGGGATTTGCACTCAAGCTTGTCTGACTCCATTATATTTCTTCTGCTCTGAAGGTCTTCCATGTATTCACCAGCTTGGTAGCCTCTGAAGGGAGCCAACAAATGCTGAGTCTTTGAACTCTACCCTCAAAGAACGGAGGAGACAAGATCAAATACAAGAAACAATATTGACCAATGTAGGACAGTATATTAACTTCTGAATTATCTCTGTCCTCACGAGAATGGAGCATGCCACATGAGGTGATTGAAGTAATACTTAATACTTCTGCAAGGCTCAACACCACTTTGACTTCCATCATCTTTTGAGAAGAGAAACCGTTCGCTAGGATATCCTATTATTTCCCACATTCCTAACCAGACAACTTTGAATATGATTTTACCTTTGTCCTAGGATTAGAACATCATTATTCTGTTCATGAATGTCCTTGGGACTCCTGTTTGGTTCTTCTGTTCCTCTGAATCTCAGTCATCACTTCTGCCACGTTTGTGGCTTCTTTCTTTCTTCTTTTATGGGTTTATTCTCTTTTTGCTGGTGCTAAGTCTTTCTGGCCTGAAAAACAGACAACTGAACAAGTTAAAAAATGTGGCCAGGGCCTTGTGTTTGCTGAGTAAAGTCACATTTTAATAAGGGTTATTTACTCTGTTTTGCCTGAACTCATCCCTTTTCCCATTTAATTCCATTGTGGGTATTTTCAGGGTAGGGGAGAAGGTGGGCTTGGCCAGAGGCACACTGACTTCGGGTAAGTGTACACTTCTTCTTCCAGAAAGGTAAGTATGTCAAGAACAGATGGAGGTAGTAAAGGCTGGATGCTCAGGGCTGGAGCCAGGCCTCTGGGGGGAGTTAGACTGGGGGAGATTTGGAAGAGGAGAGGAACGGCAGGAGAGAAGGCCTGAGAGGAAGGGGAATAAGGCCCAGAGGGAAAGGAAGTGATGCACAGATCACACATCTACGATAGCCTGGCTATTCCGTTCAACCCGCAGAGCCCATTAGTAGGCACTGTGCTGTTTCGATGCCCTCCCCTTCCAAGTTCTACTCTCTGTCCTTCTCTGCCCTTCTCCTTTGCCCTCTAGCTTCCTGTTGGGCTTGGTCAGCGGGAGGCACTGACACACAACTGGAGGGCAAGGAGAGTTAGGGTGCTTGTTTCTCTGGGTCACTGTGGGTTGACCAAGCCGCTCCCCTCAAACAGCTTCTGTAAGGCAGTCTTCCCCATATGACTAGGCTCCAGTGGCCCCTTTCCCGGTCAGGCCAAGTGCTGTCACTGCTCCATACTGCAGCATCCTCCAAACCCTGCCCACACCTCTGTATTAAATTCTTATCAATTACCAAATGTATGGTGTCGTGACTATCCTATTGTTATCTTGACTGATGCAGGTACTATGTTTTAATTCCCATTTTATAAATGGGATGAGTTAATGTTAGTGATTTTTATGTAACATGTCCACTTATACAGCTAAACATAGTTGGTTCTGAGATTTGAACCAGGCCTGTCCAATGTCTATCCTCTGAGGACCACCAGCCTGAATGAGCATTCATGGGGGAAATTAGGGACTAATGTCTTTAGCTGGGAGGGATCCTACTGTGAGATGATGAAAGAAAAAGTTATGTTCTATATACTGTCTAACCTGGGCAAGATGCTGTAATTACAGGATCACAGGACATAAGAGCTGGATGGTCCTTCTCTATAAACACTTTTCATGCTGTGCTCAGTGGAGCCCTAGCAGGTCTACTCAGAAGCATCTGGGTTCCACGAGGAGCAAAGAAATGTGGGACTGGCCTTGGACATGCTCATCTGCCTCATTGAGAGCAGATGTACTTTAGTCGGTTGTATTTTACTTTATTTTTCCTCTTTGGTCACTGAATAGAGAAGTTTCTAAAGCTTTCCTTGGTTTCTCCTTTAAAATGAGCTATCCCATCCCATAGATCATTGGTGCTATTATTGAGATTGTACATGTAACATACCTGGCTATTAATAAATGTGTATTTCCTTCTTTTTCAGTATATTCAGAGAAGAAAATGCCGTTTAGTCTCTGAAGTTTTCCAGGTCAATCTCTGATTCAGTAGAGATAGACTAACCATCCGTCATTCCCAGGTGGCTTTCGTCTGAAAAACTGCAGCAACTGGAGGGTGGAGGAGAGGACTATGAATCCTGCTCTGACGTGCCCACCAGATGCCTTCTCCAGGGGGATTCGGCTGTGGCCACTCTGACCCACATGAATAAGCAGGAGATCAAATGGTCACCCTGTGAAATATGGGCCCTTACTCATTTATACACAGCTGCTCCTGGGGTGGCAACTACTTGAACAGCTCTCTCTGCTGCTTTCTTAGGGCTGGCCAGGTGCATCCTGAGCCGGAACCATATCCTTTGCTAGGCATTTATCTTGAGCAGTGGTTCTGCAGTAACAATGTTTGAGAACTCCTGATCTAGAGAGCTAGGTGGAGAGTATACTCCATGTACACATGAACACTCAGTTGTGTGTGCACACAAACACCCCCCACACAAAGACACTGCATCCACTCCCCTGTAGTGTAAGGTCAGCCAGTAAATACTTGAGTGCACCAATCAGTGGTTCTTAAGCTTGCTGCATAGTAGAATCACCAAGGGGGCCTAAAAGCTTCTGATGCCCAAGTGACATCCCAGACCACTGAATTCAGGAACCCTGGGAGTGATATTCCGGGTTATTGCACCATGCAGCTAAGTTTGAAAATCAGTACAGGAGAGTACAAGTTTCTCGTGACAAGATGCTCTTGCAATCCATTTACTCTTTCTAAAAGAAAACATTTTTATTTTATTTTTTAAAAACTTTAAGCAGAAAGGAATTTATTTATTGAATTAGATATTTACAAAGTTACTGGAAAGACTGTAGGACTCTGGTCTGGGCTTCTGGGAATGATTCTCAAGACATGGCAGAACCAGTAATGCCGGGGAGCACGCTATCCTTGCAGTGAGCAGGAACTTGAGAGGGAGCTAGTAGGCAGCCATCTACTGCCCCCACCCCGCTCTATCAGTCTGTCTTACACTACTTCTATCATAGTTATTGATTTCAATACCCTTGTAAATGAGCCTTCCACACCCCTGGCCTCTCAGTCCCTTGATCTACTCTCCTAGTCCACTCCTCTGTCTCCTGAATGCCTGTATCCTGCCCTCTGTCTTCTCAAACCTCTAGCTCCTCCACCATGCTCATTTTTAGGGGTGATCTTATTTTTTTACACTGTGACATACAAGCAACTGGAGGGATTTTTATTTTTATTTTTATTTTTATTTTTATAAATTGCCAAATCTCATACAGGCTTACTTCTGCTTCTGGCTTTGATGGAGTAACCATGATTGGACATACCTTGTCACAGTAAACAAGGAGAAAAGAGATGAAATATATGAGGCAACTGTTTTGGACATTAAACAATAGACAGCATAGGACTGTGACTGACAGGAGAAGTAAGCAGTGTGGACTTTCTGTTCAACTGTATGGAGGCACTATCCAGATTGCAGTGAAGGGAGGGCAATCTCAAGAGCAAAGGAGAAGACGAGGTTGGAATTTTGGACAAGTGAGGTGTTTGAAAATTTGAGGGTCAGAATTATGGGGAGGAGGGAGCTGCCTGAAGAAAGAGCTTGAAAATCTGCATAAAGGCCCCTGGGAATATTATGTTAAATACTGAACACAGACATGAAGGCTGAGACTCCATGAAGCAGGGCAAAAAACAATCACACACGTGAACTGAGGGGTCTCTAGAACACACATGGGACTGGGAGATGTTTACATATTGGTCAATTGTAGTAAAGAGTCCTTGTTGAAACTCTGAGGTACTCAGTGGACACACTGAAGGGCCATGCTTTAGGAGAGAGAATAAACTAGCTCTGGAGTCAAGGACCCTCAGAACTGGCCCTACAAATTTATCAGAAAACTTTAAAAGCTTAAGTGACAAGTAATTTAAGTGCCTGCCTGAATAAAGTCAAATACCTTTTAAAGGAATGCATATTTTTTAAAACTCCAGCATCAACATTGTAAAATGCACAGTCTAGGATCTAATAAAAAAAAGTACTAGATGTGAAGTAGAAAAAAATATAACCTACTACTACAAGGAAAAGCATTAATCATAAACAAAATAAAAAATAACAAAGGTAATGGAATTAGAAGATAAGTATCTTAAACCAGTTAATATAAATACCTTCAAGGATTTAAAGGGAAACATAAGCCTAATGAGGAGAGGAATGAAGGATTTTTAAAAATGGAATTTCTAGACATGAAATACCATCTGAAATGGAAAATTCCATTGGAAGGGATTAACAACTGATTAGACACTAAGAAGGAAGAAAAAAAAATCACTGATTTGAAAGCATAGCAATGGAAACTATGCCCTGAAACAGAGGGAAGAAAGACAATATCTTAGTGGCCAGGGGACAATATCAAGTGTCATGTGTAATTAGGGTTTTATAAAAGGGAGAGGAAAACAGAAAATTATTTGAAGAAGCAGTGACTTTTTCACAAATAGGGTGAAAATAGGGTCAATCCACATATTCAAGATACTCCTCAGAACCCCAAGCAAGGTAAGCCAAGGAAACCTCACATACTACAATAAAAATTTTAGAAAGCCCAATATAATAAAAATAAAGAAAATTTTGAAAGCAGCCAGAGAAAGAGACTACACATTAAAAACATTGTAGAAGATAAGAATCTGTGGACTTCCAATCAGCAACAATATAGGTCAGAACACAATAGAATGACATCTTCAAAGTGCCAAAAGAACAAAAGCTATCAACCTAGAATCTCTGTTCAGTGAAAATAACTTTAGAAATAAAAGAGAAATAAAGACATTCTCAGAAGAGCAAAGTCTGAGAGAATTCATCACCAGGAGACCTACACTATTAAAAAATATTAAAAGAAGTTTTCTTATGTGGAAGGAAAATAATACCAGATACAATCTTGAAACTTGAAAAAAAAATAAGACTGGAAATGGTAAATATAATTTCATTTTAAAAATTATTTTTCTTACCAACATGTAATAAATATGTAAAAATTATTAATGAGGTATTTTATACTTTTTTTTTTAGTACTACTACTAAGTACCTGAAATCCATGTGTGTTTTTGTTACATCCCATTTCAGGTGAGATGACCCTCATTTTAAGTACTCAGTAGCCACTTGTGGCTAATGGTTATTGTATTGGGCAGCACAGCTCTGCCCATTAGCCTTGTTTATGTCCTCACTTACTAGCATCTGAAAATAATATGTCTTTGTTTTATTTATTTTCTGTCTCACCCTACTAGAATGTAAACTCCAAGAGAAAAAGAACATTGACTTGTTCACTGCTTAACTTTCTGTTCAAGAACAGAACCCAGTACCTGGTAGATGCTACTGTTTGTTTCTTGAATAAAAAACATTTCAAAGAAGACATGGACACTATATACAGCAGACAGGGATCCTAGGATATGCACTCTAAGAACAAGAATGGCCCTTAGAGGAAGTTTAGTCAGTAGAGACTTTGAAATTTGATGGATATGGGTTTGAATCTCAGCCCCATTACCTATAGTTGGGCAACTTATTTAACCTCAATGCAGGGATGTCCAAAGTGGGTGTAGCCTGGGAACAACTGGGAAGTATTTTATCTCTGACTTTGTTTTGAATTGCCAGGACATGATAATAATAAAAAGTCTTATTTTCCCTATAAAAACAAAAACCCAGCACACAATGTGCTCCCTCATTGTTCCCACCTGGAGTGTAGCATTCTCATTGCTCCACGCTTAGTATGTGAATGCCTCCGCCAGCTTGTAGTTTCTCATCTTTAAAATGATTTTTGTCATTTAGCAAATATGTTTATAGTCTTTAGTATGGGCTGGGCATATTCTCAATGCTTTGATAGTAATCTGTTTAATCCTAGCAACAATTCTGGAAGGAAGGTGTTTTTCTTTTTAATTCCCAGTTTCAGATGAAGAGACCAAGGCCCATGTTTATATATCTGAGAAGAAGCAAAACCAAATTTTTAGCTCAGGGACACCAGAAAACATCCTCTTATATTGTCTTAAAAATGAGACCGACCGTACAGGTTGGAGAGACTGCATTCAGAGTGATCAGCACACTGTCCAGCTCATAAAAAATACTCAGTAGACAGGAGTTACTCTCACTACTGCTAATAATATTTTTGTTGATTGGGAATCTGAAATCACAGGAGGAGTAACCGACCCCTCCAGGCACCCACCACTATTGAGAAGCAAAGGCAGCTTTAAAGTATAACCTGCTGATTCCCAGTCAGGCCAGGTCTGTCCACTTGTCAACCCTTATGGGAAACTAAAAAGAAATAACCACAGGTAGAGTAAGTGTTGGCATTTTGATTAACTTAACTGAGAACGTGTTGTTTCTCTCAGAAGCTTGAAGCCTCATTTATCTGATCCTGGGAATTCCCTTATATCCTCCAGAGAGATTTTTACAAAGAAAATGTCTCAAATGCATTCTCCCCCACAGCCCCTAATACACACAATAAGAATATATTTAGTATTCTAAGGCTATGATATATTGTGATTTTTTTTCTGCTTTTCATGAATTTTTAGAGCATGATTTAAGCTTTCAAAAACTTTTAAATTATGGTATGATTCACATACAGTAAAGTGTACCAATTTTAATGTGCAATTGGATGGATTTTTACATGTATATACAACTGTGTCACCACCACCCAGATCAAGGGAGAATATTTTTGGCACTCCAGAAGGTTCCCTCATGCCCTCCCACACGAAACTCTCCACCAAAGATAGCACCATTCTGACTTCCACCAATTTAAGATTCATTGTCTGGTTTTAACTTAATTTACATGGAATTATGGGTTTGGCTTTTTTTGTTCAGTGTTGTGAGACTTTTCTGTATTGTTGTGGCTAGCAGTATTACATTTTAAATTATTGAATAGTATTCCATTTTGTGAATATACTAGTTTATTTCCCCATGATTCATTTTTGGCCATTTCATGAGGTTTCTGTTTGGGGGTATTATGAATAAAGCATCTGTGAAATTCTTGTGTATTTTATTTGATGGATATAAAAGCTTATTTTTATCAGATACATACCTATACATGAAACTGCTGGGTCATAAGGTATGGGTATGTTTAAGGTTAATAGATAATGTAAAAGAAATTTCCAAAGCAGCTATAGCAATTTACACTCCCACAGCAGTGTATGAGACTTCTGGTTATGCTATATCCTCATTGACACTTGGTATTTACCTTGACTCTTTAGAATAATCTGTATTTTGGACACTGATTCATTAACATATCATGTGTCAGATAACAGATAAGTTGTTGATTAACAAAAAATTACATTTCATTAGGCAATTCCATCTACAATGAAATTTCAACAACAAAAAATTTCCATTGACAATGAAATCAAGGGCTATAGGCATCTTTATTTTTTAAAAGTCAGCGTTATTGAAGTGTAATTCACACACAATAAAATTTATCAAGTGCAAAGTTTTTGAGTTTTGATAATTGTGTCCAGATGTGTAACCTCTATAGTAATTGGTATTTTCAGCACCGTAAAAACATCCTTTAAGTCCTCTGAACTTATTCCCCTCTTTCCAACTCCTGGTCCTTGGTAGCTATTGATCTACTTTCTTTTACTATAGTTGTGTTTTTTCTATAATTTTTGCATGAATGATGTCATACAGTACTTTCGTGTCCGGATGCTTTTGCTTAGCAGAATGTCCTTGAGATTTATTCACATTATTGCTTTTATTAGTAGTTCATTCCTTTTTATTGCTGAGTTGTATTTCAGTGTATGCATGTAGAGGTTTCCCCTACTCTCCGAAAGCATAGTGTTCCTAAGAAAGCTTTTGCAAGCCAAAATGATTCCCAGAAAACGGCAAAAAGAGAAGTAATTACCATTAATTTATATGGGAAAAGTCTTGAGGGTTCCCATATTTAAAAAACACGCCTCTTAGGCTTTTGTGATACCTTAGGACACATCTTGCTAACGGATGCACTAAAGAAACCGAGATAAAGCAGAGATGCTCACAGACAGTCCGAAGCTCTGGCGGCTTGGCGCTGGTGCCGCGAGCGCGGCCCTGGGAAGGAGCCTGGGAGGCCGCCGGCCACTCTGGGCTCCCGCCTCGCTGACTTGCGGCGAAACAGCCGCTGGACGCAGTTTTCGCTCTCCGCCCTCTGTCGTAAAAGCGAACATCCTCTCCAGATTTCTTTCGGGAAGTGGAAGCAGGTACTGATGTAGGTCGTGATAGTAAAGTGCTGTAACATGAACTTAGAAAAGTGGGGGATACCTGTACTACCATTGTTTTAGCTCTCCAGGTGTTGAGGAAATTTGTATTCTTTCTGCTTGGGGCTATTATGAAAAAGTTAATTTTTCTGTACGAGTGTAAACACTCTGTATTTCTTGGATAAATACCTAGATGTTGAATTTCTGGGTATATGGTAAGGGTATGTGTAACTTTTTAAAAAATTGCCACTATTTTCCAATGTGCACTCTCACTAATGAAGTAGGAGAACTCCGGTAGTTTCACATACTTAATAACTGGTATTGTCAAATCTTTTTATTTCCAGCCATTTTAATGGGTGTGGAATGGCATAATCTCATTGTAGTTTTAGTTTGCATTTCTGTAATAATGAATGATATAAGCATATTTTCATGGGCTTATTTACCATCTGTATACCTAATGTTGGTAAAGTATAATCTTTTGCCCATATGTATTTTTTAATCAGGTTACCAGTCTTCTCATTATTGTAAGCATTTTTAATGTATTCTGGATGCAACACTTTGTCAGATACATTCTTTGTGAATATTTTTTCTAGTCTGTGATTGCCTTTTAATTTCTTAATAGTGTCTTTTGAAGAGCCAAAGTTTAAATTTCAATGGAGTCAAATTTGTCAACTTTTTCTTTCATATTCTGTGCTTTTTGGGTCCTATTTGTTCTACATGTTTGATCACTGCTGAATACAGAGTTGCTAAGATTTTTTTTCTTTTTGTTGTTTTCCTGAAGCTCGTTTTTTTTAGCCTTTACATTTAGGTCTATGATTCATTTTGAATTAATTTTTATAAATGGTATGATGCAAGGGCTAAGGTTAATTTTTGTTCTTTCTTTTTCATTTGGATATTTAATTTCTTAAACATTATTTCTTGAAAATATTTCCCCATTGAATTGCAATGGCATCTCTGTTAAAAAATTATTTGACCATATAGATGCATGAGCCAGTTTCTGGGGTCTCTGTTCTATTGATACATATATATATCTTTACAACAATATCATCACACTACTTTGATTACTGTACCTTAGAACTAAGCTTAAAATCAGGTAATGTAAGACCTCCAACTTTGTTCTTCTTTGTCATTATTGTGGGCTATACTATTTCCTGTGTCATTTCATACACATCTTAGAATAAACTTGCCAGTTTTATGAAAGTGACTATTGGAACAAAAGTGCATTGAGTTTATAGATTAGGGGAGAATTGACATCTTAATACTACTAGTCATCTTATTTAGATCTTTAATTTCTCTCAGCAATATTGTCATTTTTAGCTTATGTCTTGCATATTTTTCTTAAATTTATTTATATTCTTTTCATATTTTTGTGCCTTTGTTAACATTTTCAATTTGAATAGGATATAGAATATACAATTGATTTTTTCTGTATTGACCTTGTTATCTACAACCATGCTAAACTTGGTATTTTCTTTTGGTGTATTTATTCTACATAGGTAATCACGTGTTTGCAAATAAGGAAAATTTTACTTCTTTCTTTCCAGTTTGCAAGCATTTTTTTTTCTTGCTTTATAGCATGAGTTAGCACCACCAGAACAATGCTGCATAGATGTAGGACAGAAGATATTTTTGTCATCTTCTAACATTACGGGTAAAGCATGAAGGATCATGTTAATTATAGGGTTTTGTAAATACTTTTAATCATTTTTTAGGAAGTTTCACTCTATTAGTTTGCTGAGAGTTCAATTTTTAAAAATTATGAATAAGCATTGAATTTTATGCTTTTTTTGCATGTGCTGAGATGGTACTTTTTTTTTTAGTCTATTGGTAGGATGAATTATGTTGACGGATTTTCAACTGCTAAGTCAACTTTGCACTCCTGGTATAAGTATTTGGTCATGATATATTATCTTTTTCATATACTGATGACTTGTATTTGTTAAAAAAATTTAAAAGATATTTCACATCAATATTCATAAGGGATATTGGTCTACAGTTTTCTTGTAACATCTATGTTTTATTTTAATTATCAAGGTAATGCTGGCCTCATAGAACCAGTTGAGAAATGTTCCTTTCCTTTTTGGGAGAGTTTGTATAGAATTGATATTATTTCTTCTTTAAGTATGTGGTAGAATTTTCCAATGAAGCCATTTGGACATTTGGACATTTCTGTGTGAGAAGTTTTTAATGAAAAATGGAATTTCTTGATCATAGGCTGTTCAGGTTATCTATTCCTTTTTGAGTAATTTGTGTATTTTAAGTAATTTATGTTTCACCTATGTTGTTGACTATATTAATGTGAAAATGTTTGCATGTTCACTTGCTGTATTTAATATTTATAGGCTCTTTAGTGATCTTCTTTTTTTACTGATATTAAAAAATTATGTCCTTTCTTTTCATCAATCTGGCTAGAGATTTATCAACTCCACTGACCCTACGATCCATTGATCATTGTTCATTGATGGTCTCTATTGTTTTTTATATTTTCTGTTCCATTTACTTTTATTTCCTTTATTATTTTCTGCACTTCTGTATTTAGGAATAATTTGTTCTTTTCTTTTTCCAGTTTAATAAGGTATATGTTTGGATCATTGATTTGAGGTCTTTCTATTTTAGCATTCAAAGCTATAAATTCCCCTCTAAGCATTATCTTAACCGCATTCATATATTTTGATATGTTGTATTTTTATTCTCACTCAATTCCAAGTAATTTCTCATTTTCCTTTTGGATTCTTCTTTGACTAATGGGTTATTTGGAAGTACAGTATTTGATTTCCAAATATTTGGGAACTTTCCAGATATCTGTTATTGATTTTCAGTTTAGTTTGCTGTGGTCAGACAATGTAATTTATATGATTTCAATATTTATAAATCTATGGAAACTTTTTGGGTCCATCATGTGGTCTATATTGGTCAATATTCCATGTGTACTTGTGAAGAATGTGTACTATGCTTTCTTTGGGTGCAGTGTTGATAAATTTCAATTAAGATCAATATACGGTTAGGTCTTTTATAACCTTTTGATTGTCTTTATATTTGTGTTTTCAAACATCGAAAGAGATATGGTAAAATCTCCAACTGTAATTGTGGATTTATACTTTCAGTCTAAAAGTTTTTCTTTTATCTGTATTGAATCTGTTACTAGCTGCGCACACAATTAGAACTGTTATGCCCTCTTAACAAATTGGTTCATTTTTCATTAGGTAATGCCCCTTTATATTTTTGCTACTATTCCTTGCTTTGAAATATTAATATAGTCATTCTAGCTATCTTGATTAGTGTTTATGTGACATACTTTTCCATCTTTTTATTTTTACCTCTTTTTGTTTTTATGTGTAAAGAAGGTTTCTTCTAAACAACATAAAGTTATATCATGTTTTTTTTTAACACAAACTGACAATCTCTTCTTTTTTTTGTGGTGTTTATATTTCATGTGATTATTGAGATAGATGGATTTAAATCTACCAAGTTTCACTTTGTTTTCTCCTTGTCCCTTCTATTCTCTGTTGCTTTTTACTTCTTTTCTTGCCTAAATTAATTTTATATGACTTTACCATATTTCTACCATTGACTTGTTAGTTATGTGTTTTTGTTTTGAATTTTTATTAGTTTTATACTTTTCTGGTAGTTTTGAAAATGGGTGAAGGCACCAACCATATGAGGGCTGTACTTTATGGATCAAGTTCTTCTGTATAATACTAGCTAAGTTTGGAGACACTTAAATAATCCTATGTAATACTATGTTATTACTAAGCAGTGGAAAAATGACACCAGGCAGTAATGATAGTATAGTTAATGGGAAGGCTGGTGGACTGGTAGCCAGCCCTCTTAGAGCTACGTTTTCATCCTAGATAATCAGTATTTATGAAAGTGTATTTAGCTTTACCTTAGCGTTGCTTCTCTAGGCCTTAACTTTCTTCCCTCCTAAAATGAGGAATTGTAGGAGTTTTCAGTTCAGAAAACTCAGTATCTCTTGGGTTTTGTCTCTGTTCCCTTAACATGATCAGATGATCCAGTCTCTGGGATGTTTTTGCTTCACAATTATTCCAAACACAGGTAGATTGTACTTGCATCTCACTTTCTTAATAATCAGTTGGAGTAAATGGTAGATACCATCTTTCAATGATAAAATTCATGTTATCATGCTAGTTTCCACCAAAAATCCAGGACAGCCTTGGCATTTCTGCTTTAAATTTGGTGCTCTTCTTGGAGCGTGTCCCATTTTGTTCTTTCAGATGTTGTCTCACCATTAGCATTGAAGGTATGTCTGATGTGTTGCTATGTTCCATTCCCTCAGACCCATTACCTGCTCTTGACAAGCTACTCTAGGATGCCACTCACGGCTGAGGAGCTGCTAGCACTGGGGTCTTTCCCATAACTTCTTAGTTTCCTTTAACTGTGTCCACCCTCTGGAAATAGCCTCTTCTATAAATTCTTCTCCATTAAACTCTCTGAGATGTCTGTCCTTCGACTGTTACAAGCAACAAGTTCAAATATCAGTGAGTGTTCAAGCTTTATCATGCTCGAATTATTGTCTAAACCTTTTCCTTTAAAAAATCATACAAAAGTCATTTGATCTTAGGGGATAGGTGGACACTTTATAATTCTGCCTTCACACTCAAGCACAGATTTTCTCAAGTGAAATCTGAAATTTGGTTCCTTTTCTCCAACCCCCACACAATGGAAGTAAAGTGAAAGTTTAAGGAGTTGGATTAATTTGTGTGTCTTAACCTTTCTCTGTCTCCAGATTTCTCTATAGAGAAATGGAAAGGGTTGTTTGTGAGGACTGAGTGACATAACATCGGTTATATTCTTAGTACAGTACATAGAATATATATTCAAAGATTTAGTTAGCTCAAAAAACTGATGATTTTATTCTATCTTTTGGCCTTCATTTAGTTTAGGTTATATACTTAAGCTTTTATTTCTTCCAAATAATTTCTGTAACCAGATTGCTTTTTTGCACTAATAATCTTCAGATATGCCTTCATGGATCTAAGACTTCTCTGCTTTTGGAAATAACATAAAGTGTTCAATATTATGTTTCCTAGTTTGCTACTCCCTCTGATTGTCCATTTAATTCCATAATGCAGTATTAAAGAAAATTCCCACTGTGTTTTCCCTGACCACAACCAGCTTTAAAACTCCATTCATTGCCCTATTGTTTTCTTTTTTTTTCATTGAGGTATCACTGATTCACACTCTTACAAAGGTTTCACCTGAAAAATATTGTGGTTACTACATTCACCCATATTATCAAGTCCTCTCCCATACCCCATTGTAGTCACTGTCCATCAGCATAGTAAGATGCCACAGAGTCAGTACTTGTCTTCTCTGTACTACACTGTCTTCCCTGTGACCCCCCCACACCATGTGTACCAATCATAATACCCCTCAATCTGCTTCTCTCTCCGTCCGCACTCACCCTCCCCAACCCTGCCTCTTTGGTAACCTCTAGTCCCTTCTTGGATTCTGTGAGTCTGCTCCTATTTTGTTCCTTCAGTTTTGCTTTGTTCTTTTACTCCACAGATGAGGAAATCATTTGGTACTTGTCTTTCTCCACCTGGCTTATTTCACTGAGCATAATACCCTCTAGCTCCATCCATTGTTGTGGCAAATGATAGGATTTGTTTTCTTCTTATGACTGAATAGTATTCCATTGTGTACATGTACCACATCTTCTTTATCCATGCATCTACTGATGGACACTTAGGTTGCTTCCATGTCTTGGCTATTGTAAATAGTGCTGCGATAAACATAGGGGTGCATCTGTCTTTCTGAATTTGAGATCTTGTTTCCTTTGGGAAAATTCCTATGAGTGAAATTCCTGGGTCAAATGGTATTTCTATTTTTAGTTTCTACAAATCACTTATTCATTCTGTCTTTAAGGTCACAATTTGACATATCAAACCTTTCTCTCCTTCTTTCTCTAAAAGGCAAGCCAGCCACTGAGGACTACTTTCTTCATTTCTGGAGACATCATACACTTGATATATGTGTCACTAATGATAGACATATGTGGGTGTTAACAAAAGGTGGTTTGCTTTTTTTTTTTGAAGTTGATATTATGAACCTTGATAATAGATGCCAAATCTTTTCATAGATTAAATTGTAGGAGAAAAGCTGTATTTGTCCAAACACCTCCTTCCTGAGAGGTTAGGTATCATGGTGACGAGATGAGTTAACAAATATTGGGTCCATATAAAAAGAGCAGGTGTGTGTTAATGACAAGTATTTAGTACAATTAGGACTTGATTCACACAAACCTTTCACTGGTATGTTCACCAGAAAGTTCTAGATGGAATTTGGCCTGTCTCAAAGTGCTCTCTCTCTCACCTACATCTAGCATCTCTGATCATGTTTTAGATATTCCCTGGAATTAGGAGGTGAGTGCAATGTCTGCTACTTTGGCCAGTAGAATGCCTTTGAAGTCCTCATTCCAGACTCATGGTTCAAGCCTACCTTAGCATTCTAGTGCACTTGCTTGGGTGGAGAATGGTGGTCCTACTGGAATATACATTTGCAATGAGTTAACTAGTAGTGTAGGTTATTGTGTGTTTTGAGCTTTATTTCACAATGAACTAACACCTCAATTCAGTTTGACTTTTATTTCCATTAAATCATATTGCAGGATGGGATCTGAGAATCCTTTCTTCCTTTGTGTTGAATAGCCTGAAAAGATACCATCTACCCTTTCTTTGAAAAAAAAGTAGAATAAAATAAAGGTGGTCAAGGAACAGTTTGCTAGGTAGCAATTTGGAGGGGGTAAAAATTTTGTCATATTTCTTTGAAGCTTTTACTTCTCTGGCCTTAAAATCCCTTATCACATAAGGCCCTTCGGTTCCTCTGTTATGGCCAAATATATGCCCACAGTTAGACCCAATCAGTTACCAAAGAGGACAAATTCTGTCTCCCTTACCCATTCATATAGTTTCCCAACCCTGAGACCCCCACACATTTGTTCCCATGGAAACCTAATGGGGACCTGGAAGGAGAGCCCCAAATTATACCTCTTTCAGGGGGCAAGATCCGTTAGGCTTCGATATAGGGCTGTGATTTCCTCCGCATTGCTATTTTAAAGTAATGAACCTAAGCCTTTCCAGGGTCTGATTCATGCTTTTGAAAGGTAATAAGAGAACACTTTATGAAAAAGAGTTTATCTTTAGTCTATGTTCATCAGTAAGGTAGACTTTCATGCACTGGGTGATGAAGCCCTGTCATTTTGTTATCGTTTGAAAACTGACTCTGGTTTAAAGCTTTGGCTTGGCAGGATATGTGCGGAGAGATTGCAAAGAGTACCAGAGGCTTATTAGTTTTCTGCCTGATTTAGTCCCCTTCCCAAGATACTTCTCTACCCCTGCTTCTGTTCTTGGAGCAAGTCATTTTCAACATTGACTAGTGTGGGGTAGGTGTCCCGTGTGAAAAACATTGTAAAGACAAGAAGGTGACTAGCATTCTTTGAATGGCTACTATTTTCCTGGTGCTCTGTAGGGATCATATATAAGTTATATATATATTATCATATATGGAATATTTTGAATGAATATGTGTAATAAATAATAATATATACTTTGTATTATATAACTGAACCTGACAGCAACATTTTGAAGTAGATATTATCTTCACGCAGAGCTAACCTCAGCAAATATTTTTGGGTGGGTATACTTCTAAAGTATTTGTATTTCTATTCCTGTGTGTGTGTGTGTGTGTGTGTGTGTGTGTGTGTGTGTGTCTATACAGCTACCTATACATATGTTATACAAAGTTTGTGAGAATTGGATTACTATTGTAACATCTTTCTACCTTTAAAAAAAAATCAGTCTAGTATCCTGTCATACTGATACACCAAAGTCTATTTGCCACTCTTTTGTTTTTGGTTGAGGTTGGAAAAAATTCTATCATATTTGTTATCAAAGATTTATTTAACCACACCTTCTTTTCTGATATTTAGTGGTCTCCCATTTTTTTGGCTCCATGGTACATAATATTGTGATGAACATTTTTTATATATATTTGATAATTTCCTTAGGACAAATTACTAAAAATGGAATTGCTGAATTAAAGGGCATGAATATTTCTTAATGGTTCTAGGTATATATTGCCAACTTGCCTGCAAAAGGATTATATTGCCTATACTTGCCCTGAAGTGTAGTGATTACACTTGCCCTAGATGTATACGAGAGTTCCCCTTTTCTCACATTCTTGCTGGATTAGATACTTTCATTCTTAAGCATCACCAATCTGATGGGCAAAAGGAAGTAACTCAGTTTAATCTTTCAGTTAGGGTTTTAAGGATATCAACATTTTTATCTTGAGCAAAAGTTTGTATTGGTCAAGAAAAAAAGAAATTAGTTCCCACTAAAATAAGAAAAGATAAGGATGATCATGTTAGTATCCAGGATGTTTAGAAACAATTTAAAATCAAGTAAATTGATTAGAACTTTATTTTAGCTGTTCATGGTGTTTAGGGATTTTTTCCCATCTAATCACACAGTGTGTAATTGCATAAAGACACAGTAGGAAGTAGACTTTTTTGAAAAAAAATTCTGATGCCAAGTTGGAGAGGCATCCCTCACAATGCATATCACTTTGATTTCATGGATAATTATTTTTGCCAGCATTTATCACACAGTTGGAGCTTTGGTGTTCATAGAAGCCATCATTTTTTCCCAGATATGATAGAATTGTGCGTTCCATGTGGACAGAGGAGAATGTTGATTAAGACTTGCTGTATAAAATTTAAAAAATTTTTTGAATGATTGACAGATCCAATACATTTTCTTCTCAGTTGACAATTGTCTATTTGCTTTCACATCACATCTTTTTTGGAAAAATCTTGCAACGTGAAGAGCATGTTCAAAATTTGAACAATGGTGTAGAATGGAAAAAGTACTACACTGCCTGGAAGGAAACTTGAATTGCAACCCAGGATTCATTCAGTAAAGAGCTGCATAACTTCATCCAGGAAATTCACCTCTCCAGTCTTTAATCCATTATCTGCAGAAAGAGAAAGATGGACTAGACAAGTTCATAGCCCTTTTCCAAACCCACTACTTAACTCCACTTTTTTTCTAAGGTGGTAGGCTAATGATTAATTTTTACATAAGCAACCAAATTAACTGTAAATCTGATATTTTTCATTGAATCCCTGTAAATAACAGGAAGGTATTGGCAGAGAGGCTGTATCTTGTGCTATGTACTGTTCTGAATTTTTAATTTAAATGAGGAGGGGAAATATCCTGCATTTGAGTCTTGGCTCTTTGACAGGCTGGAGGCATGTATTTTATAGGTGTTTATTGTATATTAAAAATGCGATCATTTTTTTTCTATACTAAATATCTGTTTCCTAACCAACAAGCAGAGTAGACTGTGATAGCAAATATTTTTCTCCGCTCAACATGTTTTGTAGCTCCCTCTCTGGTTGCGAGGGAAATCCTCCCCCACTCCTTGTGATTTGAGGGGAGATGTCAATCATACTTTCTGCTCCTCCTTCCTGCACCCCCACCCAAATCCACTGAAAGGCAGGTAGGTGATGGAAGGTAGGTCAGTTAGAGTCCACTTTGGGACTTTTCTGTTGGCACTGTAGGGAAAAAGGCTCTCTCTTCTCCAAATCTCAAGTTAAAACTTGCCTGGCTGCCATTGCCAGTGGCTATCATTCCCGACATGTGGCAATAGCCTGTCTGCAAGAAGAGAGATTCACAGCAACCTAGAAAGAAAATTAAAAATGAGCAATGGACTAACAGGGCTCTGATGATATTCGTTATATCCCTGAATCTTGCAGTATCTACACAACTGAATAGATTCCTTTTTAAACATTAAGCCAGTTTGAGTTGTTTTCCATAGTTTGCAATTGAAAGAATTCTGATATAGCGAGTAGGAGAGAACTTAAAACAAAAACAAAGACAAAACTATCTCCAAATATTCCTTTTCAGAAGCCTAATCAGAGCATAACATGCATCCTCGTAAATATTTAACAGTAATAATTCAAAGGAAGGGCTTGGACTGTTAATTTGGACTCTAGGAATGTTTATCAAATGTGTACCTACTAGGTTAAAACTACCAACGAAATGTTAAACATTATTATGCAGCCACAGAGTATTGGAAATTACATGGAAATGTTATATCTTTGTACCAAATTTTGACATACACACATTTGAATAATGGTGTATTCAAAAGAATCCTGAACAGAAAATTGAGAGAGCTGGGCTGAAGTGCCAGTTTTATACTCTGATGTGTGGCTTTGGGCAAGTCCCTTCTCCTCTCTGGGATTCAGTGTCCTCTTCTGTGAAACGAGGTGTTGGAGATGTGTTCCCCCTCTGGTCCTTTGAGTTCGGGAGCTCTCTGCTCTCCTTCCATGACCTCCCCTCTCATCTCTGTGTTTGGTGTGTAGTTCTGTTGTCTCAGATAATGAGAAGCTTCACTGAGTTGGAGAATTTACAGGGGAGGATGGACATGCAGTTAAGGGAATAAAAGCACAAAAGTAAAGGATTCTTCAAACTGGAAAATAGTTTGAGAAGGACCAGATCAACATGGTTGAACATACTTAGCTGCTTACAAAACTATTTCCCTTTTGTTTCTGGGCACATATTTAGATTATGTTCCTGGCTTCCCCGGCAGTCAAATATGGTCCTGTGAATGAGTTCTCACCAATGAGATGTGATAATGTATTATGTAGGGCCAACTGTAGGCCTGGCCCATTAACTTCCTGCTCAGCCCACAGTATTCCTTCTTTTTCTCCATCTCCTGGTTGGGTGCAGAGGATCCAGTAGAGTCCTCCAAAGGCCACTGGGATCAATGGAAAGAGCCTGAGTCCCTGAATAGCTGCATGGAGCAGAGCCCAAATGTAGAAATGCATTTCTATTATCTTAAGCCACTGAGGTTTTGAGATTACCTTTACAACAGTTGGACTATTCCAATGAAGCTGGCCGTTGAGTTTGTTGGTTTATTTATTCATTTACTCATTTATTATTTATATAATGTGGACCAACATTCCCCTTTACCAAAACACCTTTAAATAATCCTCCAGGGACAGGATCCTTGGTTGAGTGGATTGTGACAGTGTTTTATTTTTTATTCTATTTTTGTCTGTTTTTTCTTAAATGCTACCCAGAGCAGTAGACTACTGTTTTTGGCAACAGTAGCTGAGTTTTGCATTTTGTTCCTGGATATTTGGCATTATCCATGTTCTATAGCCATCGCACATACCAGTGACTCAGAACTTCTTCTTTATCCCTTTTATCCACGGTTGCAGTACGGAAGCCTGCCAGCCTTTGATAGACTTCCTGAAGAGGTTCCCAGCATCCATGAAACTTCAGTGACTCTCCTGTCTTCTCCCTGCAGTAATGGGCTAAATGTTCTCTTGAATGGCAGGGATTATTTATGACAAAGGTTCCCTCAATGTCAATTTGTCCACAGAGGGGAGTTCAGCGCCAAGGGCATGTTCACCTCTGGATGCCAGACCCAACTCCGATTAGCAGTAATGAGCATTGCGTGTATGACTGCTGCCTTTTCTGGGCCATTGCAGGTTGGAGAGAAGCCTTTTATCATCCATCACATCACCATAAACCCTTGCTCACTCGCTTCCCTCTTCTCTAAATAGCTTTCCAGACAAGAAAATGGAAACATTCCATTGTTTATCTCTGACCAGAATGTTCTTTGCAATAGCAATAATGAGCTCTTCTGAAACCAAAGGTAGAGTTTGCTCTCCCTGGACACGAGGCAGTGATTATGTGACCTCATGGGAAGGTCAGATCTGCATTTTGGGGGTTGACTGTAATTTCTTAGAGCTCAGGACCCTGACTTCCTTTGACCCAACTGACCGCCCCCCCAGACACTTTGTCTAGTGTCCTCCTCAACGAGCAGGAGATGTTCCACAGTTATGAACCTTCACGTTCATTGTGGAGACAATCCTGAAATCAATTGGTCTGGTATGTCTAATGGATATTGTCATTCTTTTGCTCTGCCAGCTTTAGAAATCCATCCTATGTGTGAATACCCCACTCAGTGAGACTCAGAAAGATGCTAGATCATTATTTCCCCAGAAGCTAAGAGGTGAGTGGGCATACACTCAGTTTTCTCTGATCATATACATTCTCTGCAGACTTGTAACCTGCCAGTGACAGGTTTCAGTTACGGACCTGAAAACATGGAGACCACAGAAAACTGATTTTTCAGCAGCAATGGTGGGAGCAAGATTGTCTTAACAGCAGAGAAAGTGAAACTATTGGGGTTTCACAGGTCACGGGGTCATGTGTTGACAGTGCAAATTACAGGGGGCAGAGTTTAGAAGAAGCAGCAATAATTTCTTCGTTAGACTAGTTCTGTGGCATAATTTTGGGCAATGTGCCTTGCGTGGTTATTGTTTCAGCAACTCTGTGAAGTTATTCAACATCATTTTATAATGAATTCCTGTTAAAGAAAAAAATTATCAATGACATTTGTTAAATTATGGTAAGAAAGGCATTATTCAAGGAGGAGGGACTATTGAGATGGGTTTAGGGACACCTGTGATGGGATTTTGCTGTGGGTGAGAGAGATTGGGCTTCACTCAACATACAGCCTGGGTGAGTGGGAATTCATAAACAAGGACCAGGGTGGGGGTCAGTGGATGGAAAATTACTAGGAGGAAACATCAAGGGTAAAGCGGATTCTGGTTAAACCTAAGAAGATTCTTGATGAAGACAGGCCAGAGTGATCAGCTATCACCTGGGGCACAGTTGAAGGTAAGGAACCCAATTAGATATCAAGGGGGATCAGATATTGAGGAGGGGGGATTTTGGCTTAGCTGATTTAGCAGGGTTCTTACTAAAACTGAATTTTATAAGGAAGTACACAGATGGGCCTAGGAGTAGGTTCAGGAGCCTGACTAAAGTTTGGTCCAGTTAAGAATTTCTGTTACTGCCTTTCTGCCTGAATCTATCAGAACAGTGGTTCTCAACTGGAAATGATTTGCCCCACTTCCACCCCGGGGGGATATTAGGTAACGTCCGAAGACATTTTTGGTTATCAAATTTTGGGGACAGGGCTGACATTTGGTGGGTAGAGGCCAAGGATGCTGCTAAATGTTCTACGGTGCTCAGGACAGTCCCCCATCACAAAGAATTATCAATAGTATAATCAAAATGTCAAGTGCTGAAGTTGAGAAATCTCAAATCTCATATGAGTTGGTTTCTGTGACTTACAACTAAGAACCTGTCTAAAACAGGTGATATTATTTACAACCCCATTTTACAATGAAGAAAGAGAGTAAATGAGGGTAAATAAAATGTTTCTGAATAAATACCAAAGATAGCCTGGAAAAAGAGAGATTCGTCTTAGTTCAGATTTTCACAATCTATTGTTCCTGACTAAAAGCACATGTTGACTTTATGGTGACTTTGTAATATTTCAACTTAGCTAAGGTGACCTACATTTCCCCATATTCCCATTTATGGTATGTCTGTGGCCTGGGTTGCCCAAAAGAGATATTCTTGGCTGAGATATGGAGAGTGATGTGACACAGCTGCCATTTGTTAGGTCACTTGTGTTGCCACTTATCAGCTGGCTCACCTGTTTGGTGTGAGGCAGGAGCAAGACACAACTGCTGCACCTTCCTCTGGATTTTCCTCTAATTTCTCCAACTCTTAGGTCAGCTGTGTGTGCTTAAGTGGGAGGAAGGACCTCAGCTCTGCAATGACCCCCATGCAGACAGAACTGATCTGGGTTTCGATCTGCCTTGCTGGGCTGCGGCTCATGCTTGTGGGGTCCAGCTTGATCCTTCTTGCCCATGCCCCACTTTACGTACATCCTCTCTTCCTGACTGTCTGCCCTGTAGACATCAAACTCTGCTATCAGAAGTGCAGACAGCAACCTTACAGTGACTGCTTCACTAGCTCCCACAGTTGTGTAGGTCAAGTCCTGTAACAAATGTATGTATGTATCTATGTGTATGTACAAACTTGTATATGTCCTGTTTCCCTGATTGTGCACGGATACAAGTAGAAACATTTTAGAGAAAGGTATTATTATGACAAAGTCACAAATTAATAATCACTTAAAATTTTTTAGATAAAGGGAACAAGACATAATCCCCTTATGTTAAAACAGCTGTTTTTGGCTTCTGCACTTAATGCTCTTGTCCTTTTCCACAGGAACACATTAAAACAGAAATGCAAGTTCAAACAAAAGCTTAAGCATCCCTAGGTACCGATTTATTTTTTGCCCTGACTCCCTTACCTCGAACATAACTTTATATCTGATGTTCTCTCTGCTGGTTTTCCATTCCTGGTCAGCTGGCCTCTGGCATATCTACTCCTTGCTGCAAGACTCATCATGGAAATGGGTAAAACGTCCCTTCCACGCTCTTGTGCTCTGCTCTGTTACAGCAAAAACATAACTCTTCTTGTGATCTCAATTTATTAGAGGAAAACATTTCTAACCTTCAAATTTTAATTTAATTTGTTCAATATCCTCAGCAGTTTAGGAGATGGAGTGAGGTACAGACTGAAAGACAATTTGAGAAGCCTCCCTCCTCTTGCTCAAAGTTTCCGTTTCCCCTTTCAGATGACTGATAATCATTGTCGGGTCTAATGGGCTTGATCCTCTCTTAGGGTAAAGTTTCTTCCCATAGGATGATGACCATACAATTTATGTGCTTTCTGTGACCCTCTTGAGAATGAAAGGGGGTGTTATAAATGATTATTCATATTAACAAGTGGACACCTTTCCATGAGGCTGCTCGGCCTAATATGAAATAGTTACTGTCCTGTGCTAACCTCCCCCCCCAAATCCGGGACAGAAGCATTTTCACACATTTACAGTCATACTGTTTATGTTGCATCTGCTTTATTTCATTTAACACTGTATCATATTTTCTACACTCTGCAGGCCTGTATCTCCCACTTGTTACATCATTGCACATAATTGCATTGGAGTACTTTTTAAGTCACTCTACCTCCCATTAGGCTTTTAAGTTGATTATAGCTTTTATCTTTTTTCCTTTTTTTTTCATTTATAAGTTAAAGTAAAAATTTTCATGCAAACAACATCTTTCTTCTTCTGGATTATTTTTATAGAATAAATGGTCAGAAATTGGATAATTGGATTAAAGGGTGAATATGTATTTATGCCTCCTCTTAATGAATTTATTGTTATTATTTCTCTTCTTTGAGTCCCATAGTCTTTACATGCACTGAGTAGGTTAATAATGCTCTTTTTTTTTTTTATCTCTTGCCCTTACGGGTTGTTGGTCTAAATGATTTTTCTTCCCCATTGACTTTTTCCTCCACTAATATACTTGTTAAATAAGAAACAATGCAAAATAGAATTTATCAGAATTCCTATGTTTATACAGCACAAATCTAAAGCAATATTACAAATTATGGAGTTGCATTTTATGCACCCACATTGCATTTTTGTGCCTTCAATATATTGAACTGATCTTAGTATATCTGATGCACCTTGTCTTGATGAAGCATGGCAATTCAAGAAAAAGGTGATATACAAAGTGCTAACATCACAGCAAAGCAGCCTAAATATTCCTGGAAAAATTCCCACACATATTCATCCATAAGTTACTGTACATAGTATTGTATAGGGATAATTTTGTTAAACAATTATGCAGCTCAATATAATATAATGGCATTTAAAAATGCATTTGAATTGCTCTCTTCTCTCCATAGAAAATGATAGTAAAAATTATTGTCATATGAAGAGATAACTGTACAAATAGTATGCAGGCAAAAAAATAAGAAAAAGAATATAAAAATGGATTTTGTATGCTGATATTGTGTTTTGCAACTTTGCTGAACTAGGTTATGAGTATTAATAGCTTCTTTGTGGACTAAGTACCATAGCTGTGGATTTCTTGTAGATGCCCTTTGTTACGATGACAAAGTTCCCTTCTACTCCTGGTTAGTTGAATGTTTTTCTCATGAAATAATGTTGGATTTTGTCAAATTATTTTCTTCATTTTTTGAAATGATTATGTGGTTTTTATTATTAAAAGTACATTAATTGATTTTGGGGCATTAAAACTTGCATTCCCATTTGGTGATGTTCTACAATCATTTTAATGTGCTGCTGGATTTGGTTTGCTAGTATTTTGTTGAGGATTTTTGCATCTAAATTGATAGTGGGTATTAGTCTGTAGTTTTGTTGTTGTGTCTTTGTCTGGCTTTGGCATCAGGTTAATAGCAGCATCATACAATAAGGAAAGAAGTGTTTCTTCCACCCCTATGATTTGGGAGGGTTTTGGAAGGATTGACATTAATTCTTCTTTAGATGTTTGGTAAAATTCACCAGTGAAGTCATCTGGAATTGGAATTTTTGTTGAAAAGTTTTTGATTACTGATTCAATCTCTTTATTACAGATCTATTCTAATTTTTAATTTTCTGAGTCTGTTTGGTAGTTTGTGTGTTTCTGGGATTTATCCATATCATTCAGATTATGTAATTTCTTCTTATCTTTTTATTTATGTTGGCACAGTTTTAATGTCCCTGCTTTCATGCCTAAGTTTAGGAATTTGAATATTATCTCCCTTTTTCCTGATAAGTCTAGGTTAAGGTTTATCATTTTTGTTGATTTTGTGAAAGAACCAACTTCTGGTTTTGTTTATCTCTAATCTTTATTATTTCCTTCCTTCTGTTTGTTTTGGCCTTACTTGACTTTTCTTTTTTAGTTTCTTGAGGTAAAAGGCTAGGTTATTGATTTAAGATCTTTTTTAATGTAGTCATTTTTAGCTATAAATTTCCCTTTGAGCATTTCTTTCACTGCATTCCATAAATTTTGGTATGTTGTGTTTTTGGTTTCTTTTATCTCAAAGTATTTTCTAGTTTATTTCTTCTTTGACTTCTTGGTTGTTTCATAATATGTTGTTTAGTTTCCATGTATTTGTGAATTTTCCAGATTTCCTTCTGATTTCATTTCTGATTTCATCCCATTGTCATTGGGAAGCTATTTCTCATCATTTCAATCTTTGAAAATTTACTGAGACTTGTTTTGTTGCCTAACAGAGAGTCTCTCCTGTGCATCATTTGTTCCATGTGCACTTAAGAAGAATGAGTGAATTAAGCCAGAGCCAGTTGAAAGTCACAATGTCTTTTGTGACCTAGCCTCAGAAATTATCTTCCATCATTTATGCCTTATTCTATGGGCTACACAAGCCAACCTTACCCAGTTTGGGAAGGATTTCATAAATGCGTGAATATCAGGGGTGGGAATCATTTGTTGAAGCTTGACAACTACTGTCTTTTCTCTGGTTCCCAGTGATTTACAACTCTCACACATGTAAAAGACACACTCAGCCCTTTCTGAGGCCACCAAAAGTTTTATCCTATAACAGCATCAGCTCAAAGGCCTGAGTCTCTTCATTATTTAGATGATCCAGGTGTGAATGAGGCTTCTAGGATGTTCCTTAAGTACATTTCCTTTCCAGCTGAAGATCTGTGAAGTAAAGAGCTAACTTGTCTTCTCCCCACACCCAATATTCAATGGTGGGACTCCTGTGGGACAGTTGCTATAGATGTTCCTGTTCAAAAAAGGAAGAAATGGGAGGCATATAGAAGTCATAAGGTCATAGCAGTTCTGAGAGTCAGTAGGGCACCAGTTGGTAGTTCATTGAGCAGGACTAAAAATTTGGGAATAATTCCTCCTAACCCTTGGCTGCACTTTCTGGGCCCTCTGTCTACCCTTTGAGTTATCCTTCTTTCATGAAGTGTAAACATGTTTTCAGGTTTGTGGCTTTTTCAGGGGTTCTAAAGACTTCTTTACATTTTGTTTGTGTCTTTTCCTTTCAATCCAAGTTGTTGCTATTTCTGCCAATTCATTTTTCTTAAAAACTCTATGAGTCTCCTGGGAATCTTATTGGGATTCACTACATTAGACAAAAGCTACCTTTACAAACACCTTTATAGTAATATCTTCTTTCCCTTAAACTTCTGCTGAGATGGCTGTAGGACAGTAGTCTTAAATCCCTTTGTTTTACTAAAGCTCTATTGTTTTACTGAACGGGGATGCCTTAGATCTCTCTGAGAGCTTAATCATTTTAAAGGATCATACCAGAAAGGGAGCACGTTAGAATCCAGTCAGAGACTGGAAGTGAGGGAGGGTAAAGCATCCTGAGTAAATCAGAACTATGGTGTCTGAGGTTTCTACCACATGAAACTTGTGAGGCTTGATAAGTTCTTCTCCTGACAAAATAGAAAGCTTCCTCAAATGGAAAAAAAGAAGAGGCTTCCTTGTTATCACCTACCTGTCTCTTTTGAGTGTTGTGACTCAGATGTCCAGACAGAGCTGAAAGTCTGTTGAAATTCTAAAAATGTATAATGTATGATAGAGTGCTGTGTCCCAGAATTTTATTATCTAAATTTTGCACATAAATATGACTCTCAAGAAGGTGTCTCATATTTTAAGTATCAAAAGAAAAGAAAAGAGAAAAAAGAACTGCAGAGAAAAGAAAATGATATCACCAAATTATTTAGTGCTTTGGTAAGTGAATTTGAATTAGTAGGTGAATTGATTTCAGTATAAATTTTATTGAAAAAAAAATTTGTTACTTCTGAACTAAATAAGTATTGAAGCTTAGTTTGAAATAACACCTGACTGTTAGCTTCTGAGAGTGCCCACATGTCTTGGTGTGAACCTGGATAAAAATCTAACAGATTAGCAGTGAAATGTTGGAGCAGGGATCATGGACTTTGTCCCACATGTTGTATGAGTTGTAAATCATGCCTGGGATACTTAGGAACAAAGACACCATTCAAGACTTCACTGTAGAAAAATGCTTGCCATGGACTGAATATTTGTATTCACCCAAAATTCATTCAGTATGTTGAAATCCTATCCCCAGTGTGATGGTATTAGGAGGTGAGGATTTTGGGAAGTGATTAGGTCACAAGGGTGGAGCCCTCATGAGTGGAATTAGTTCCCTTTTAGGAAGAGACATGAGAGAGTGTGCATCCCCTCTCCCTACTGTCTGCTACGTGAGGATACAATGACATGTCTGTGTGCAACAGATACTGGATCTGCCAGTGCCTTGATCTGGGACTTTATAGCTTCCAGAACTATGAGAAATAAATGTTTGTTGTTTGCGCCAGCCAGCAGAGTATTCTATTATGGCAGTGTGACTACACCTGCTCACTGCCTTGAGTTACATTGCAGAATGATTGAATACTGAAAATATCATGTGGTTCAATCTTAAATATTTGATGGAGTTAGTACTCAGATCAAAGTCTTTCTGATTCTGAACCTCATGTTACTAATCATGCACTCACATGCTGCCCTAAATCAGGCACTTGGCAAAACCATAGAGAAAATAAAAACTGCTGTTGACTGATGAATTAAATAGGTCCTCTCTAGGTTTACATTAAAGTCTGCTCTTGCAGCAATCACATAGTGACACTGAAATCAAAAGTTTCCATTAGTTGATTCTTCTCAAAAACTGAGTTGTGCGACAGCTGAAATAAATTTTGTGTGGTGTTGGCCTTGAACAGAAGTGCCTTGGCTGGGCCCCATGGGATGCACACTTGTGGCCTTACAGGCATGGCACAGGGGAACCACTCAGAGAAAACTGGCAAGCGTACAAACAGCAACAATGAGCTTTGCCTCCCATGGCCTTGCTTGGCTCTGTAATTGTAGCCCTTTTAAGGGATTAGAGCACAGACAGCAAATTCCACATTAATCCACTTTTTAAGAACAGAGGAGATGCTTGATATTAGCCCATAAACTGTAGTGACTCAAAAATGGGTCACAGATACTGCCTTTTGCCTAGGTAGAAGGCCAGAAACATACTGGGCATTGTGTCCAAAATGGGATTAAACTAGTCCAGGTCCAGGCAGTTTACAACCTCGATTATCTGGGTTAGTAAAGCACTATGTTCACTGGAAGCAGAATCTAGATTTTCTCCTACTTATCCAAATCCTGAAGTATGTGTTTCACACATGAAATGTGTTTCCTCTTAAATGCTCTGTTGCCTGTTTCTAATGACATAATGAAGAAAGACTCAATTAGCCACTAAATGATAACTTTTTAACCAGGAAAATAATATATGTTCATAGTTAAATTTTCAAATAGTATTGAAAAGTAGAAAGCAAAAAATAAAAATCCTCTCCTTCAATGTGGTACATATACACAATGGAATACTACTCAGCCATAAGAAGTGGAAAAATCCAACCATTTGCAGCAACATGGATGGAGCTGGAGAGTATTATGCTCAGTGAAATAAGCCAAGCGGAGAAAGAGAAATACCAAATGATTTCACTCATCTGAGGAGTATAGGAACAAAGGAAAAACTGAAGGAACAAAACAGCAGCAGAATTACAGAACCCAAAAATGGACTAACAGGTACCAAAGGGAAAGGAACTGGGGAGGATGGGTGGGCAGGGAGGGATAAGGGGGGGGAAGAAGAAGGGGGGTATTAAGATTAGCATGCATGGGGGGGAGGGAGAAAGGGGAGGGTGGGCTGCACAACACAGAGAGGACAAGTAGTGACTCTACCACATTTTGCTAAGCTGATGGACAGTAACCGTAATGTGGTTGTTAGGGGGGACTTGATATAGGGGAGAGCATAGTAAACATAGTATTCTTCAGGTAAGTGTAGATTAAAAATTTAAAAAAAAAAAGAAAGAAAGAAAGAAAAGGGGGATTACTCCTTAACAGGATAAAACTATTGGTAAATCAAAGATCAACGCATGCTTTAAATATCCTTAATGTTGATCACTTAAAGGGTGTCAGATGATCAGCTATGGAGGTACTCTTTTCTGATAATATTCCTTTCTCTTAATTAAAAAAAAAAAAAATCACTTACTGTGTGCTGACCTCCAATGAGTTCTGCACAGTGGTATAGAGGGCATGTCAAAGTGTGGGCAAAGGGTCTGTTTGTTTCTACGCAGAAGATCAAGGCCTAGCTTGGATACCCAGAAAATGAACTAAGATACGATATGAGGAGGAGCTTCCGGCATCAGCACTCTCTGGAGGACTCGTGCCGGGGGATGATCATCAAAAAGCCTCCACAGGGATCCGGACGATGCTGCGGTTGTGGCTGCATCCAGCCCACCGTCTCCTGGACTTGCCATAGGAATGAGGAGGGAGATGTCTAGGCTGGCATGTGCATACAGTGAGACAACGAATTTGACTGGATCTGTACTGTTGGAACTCAACCAGGAGTTGGGAGGGGTGCAAGTTGTAGCACCCCAAAATCTCATGACTATAGACTATCTATGGTTAAAAGAACATATGGGATGTGAACAGATCCCAGAAATGGGCTGCTTTAATTTGTCTGATGGTTCAAGTACAGTTGGAAAATATCCATCATATCATAGATACATTTTCACAAATGCCTAGGGTGCCTAAATGGTTTTCTTGGCTTCACTGGAGATGGCTGGTAATTATAGATTTGCTTTGTTTATGTCACCGTATTCCTATTATGTTAATATGTGTGTGCAAATTAGTTAGTAGTTTAAAACCTATACATACTTAAGGTACTATACAAGAAGATATGTCAAAGAAATAATCAATCCTCCCAAGTTTCCTTCATATGCTACATCTATAGCTTTTCTTCTTCCTTCCTAATTACAACCCTTAAATAGAATTCGTGCCTCATATCGAATTTACCGAGTATCATAATTCCTCCAGGTGGTAAAGATACCTCGAGACAAGTGCTGGGCATAGAAGCCACAGGGCATAAATCTGCAAAGAAGTAAAAAGCTAACCTTTGCAAACAATATGGCTTCTCTCTCACTTACCAACTTTACATTTCCCTGTATGGCCCCGGAAGATGACTGGTTAGCCAGAGACGGGTAAGATTCCTCAAGGGAGGAACAACCTAAGACAGGCACAGTCGCAGGGGGGCCAGCAGGTGAGAATTTGGGGATCAACAGAGGTGAGGCTCAGAACCTCACCCCCCCTGCTTTGAGAGAAATCTTCTGCATCCGTGGATGTCTTGCTGCCCTTGTCTAGCCTGGATTAATACTTAGTCCATAGGCACACACCTGATCATCTGATCATCTACATTTGCCTTCTTACAGCACTAAACTATGTTTTCTACCTTTATCTTGCATCTACCTACCACTTCAGCATTTTATTAAAAATAAAAATAATAATAATAATAGGAGAAATGTGGGATCAACATATAAATCAAGTACAAAAATCAAATGAATATTCATATTTGACCTGATGGTTTATAGGTCATATTGCACGATCAAAACCGAAAGTTTCTGTGATGAATGCCCTTGTACTGTTCACCATGTAAGAATTTATTCACTCTGTAAGAATTCGTTCACCATGTAAGAACTTGTTCGTTATGCTTCAGAAGATTGGAGACTGACGAGAATTAGGCTTGAGATGGATTAATGATTGTACATTGAGCATTGACCCCCCTATACTGAATTTTATTGTTGTTAACAACCATTTGATCAATAAATATGAGAGATGCCCTCTCAAAAAAAAAAAAAAAAAATCCTCTCCTTCAGTCCAACTCCTTTGGGGTTATCACTGTTGATATTTTCTTGAATACTTGTGCAGAAATTTTCTATGAATGACAAACATATTGTTGTGGGATGAATTATATCCCCTGAAAAAGTTATCATGGAATCCTAACCTCCAGTACCTTGAAATATGACCTTGCTTTGGAAAACCTGTCTTTATAGAGATAATCAAATGAAGTCATTAGGGTGAGCCTTAACCCAAATGACTGGTGTCCTTATAAAAAGGGGGAAATTTGAACCCAGAGACAGACAGGGAGAAAGCCATATGAAGATGAGATGAAAGCGTCATCTTGAGAACAGTGAGGGCTGATGACGCTCCTATAAGCCACGGCAGCCCAAAGATTGCCAACAAATACCCGAAGCAAGGGGAGAGGGGCACAGACAGATACCCCCGACAGCCCTCAGAAGGAACCAACCCTGCCAACATCTCGATTTTGGACTTACAGTCTCCAGAACTGTGAGACAATAAGTTTCTGTTGCATAAATCACTTCATTTGTAGGGTATTGTTAGAGCGGCCCTCACAAACTACTGCACATATAGAAATTGATATTGATGTAGATACAAGTATGTATTGTCTTATTGTCTTAGTTATTGTATAATTGTCTTATTTAGCATTTCATTTCTTTGTGAATCGCAGTTCATTCTGGTCCCCACTTTACATGTCTGGTTTCAGTAGCTCTATGCCTGTTTTTTTCCCACTATACTAACAGTTGAGATTTCAATGATGCTGTTATCTTTATAAATCCTTCCACACTTAAGAGCATATGCATCCCTGGCTCTGAATATATGGCCTCTGTTTTGTAGTTTTTCATGATCTGCTGATGTTCAGTAGACACCAGGTACTGCACTGATGTTTCAGAAGATGCAGAGATGAGTAAAATGAGCAGATGCTATGCAGCATTCTGCTTGAAGTGAAAAGAGATCCCGGAGAAAGAGCACAGCCAGGATGAAATATTACATTCATGATCCAAGTACCATCTCTTAAAGTGACACAGTAGGTCAAGGAGACTAGAAAAATGTAAATATCAGCCCATCAGATTTAGGGGACATTTCCCATTAAGATCATCAAGTTCAATTTTCTTTGATTTTATATGTAACAAGCAACCTTTCCATTTTAATGAAGTTTCTCATACAGGCTTTCCCTTTGGAGAAGCTTGCCCGATGGCCTCACCTAATACATTTGCTCACCACTTATCCTCCATGCTAAGTTCAGGGCCTGCCTCACAGTGGGCACTCATTAAATATTTGTTGAATTGACTAAATATTATGAATAGTCAATAAATAATATTGTGTGCCTCCTGTGAGTTGGAAATCGGGCTAAGCAACTTTGTATGCCAAAAGTTAAGATTTCTCATAGTAAATTAGCAGTTTGACATTCTGATTAATTAGTCACTGATCTATGAATCAAGTTAAATGGGTTAAAACCCTGAGAATCTCATACCATCATTCCAGATAAAATCTAGTTCCTGAATTTGTACACCAAGGCTTAGATGCTTCTGTAAGTCTTCAGGAACTTCAAAAAGCCCTATTGAGCATTTCTCCTCCCCTCCAAATTCTTTCATTTGTTTATTATTACTCAATCAGCTATTCATTCTGTTATTTCTCCAAGTCTTTATTTGATATTTCTTTCATGCTTTTATCAGACAGCAACCTACACCTAATGTGTTGGTCACTAGTCTTGGGACTAAGTGAGGATTCCAAGATATTAAGGCAATTTTGTCTTCCAGGAGCTCAGACACAATATCCTCTTTAGAATGAAGGCTGGGGGTTATACCCTTTGTCTGTTTTGAAGGTAACATGTAATACTGAGGGCTTCTGCTTCCCACCAGACTAGTTTGCAAATGAGGGGAAGACAGCACAGGAGGCGGGGCGCCTGATTCCTGGTTGTATTCTTTCCTATCTCCAAGCCAGATTCCAGGCTTTGGCATCCAAGACTCAAGTAATGGGAGAGATTCGGAAACTCATTCTATTGCAGAGAATTTTAATGGGGAAATCAGATCAAGAAGTTAATTTTTTTTTCAATCATGAAAGGGAAACTGTTTTGGTAGCTATACTGACGTGATCTCTAGCATCCTCATTGTGCCGTAGAATTTTCAGAAGCTATTAAGGACTACATTTCTCACTTTATAATTGTCAAGATATCAGGTAAGCACTGAGCTGCTCCACTGCACCGCTGGCCCTGTGATTGCAGCACTGAGTGTGTGGTGCCCCACTCACCGGACGAGAGACTGGAGCCAGCCCACACTCATATGTTCGATGTGGTTTTGTAGGAAGAGTCCCAGCTGAACACCTCTGTGGTATGGTGACTGTTGTGGACCCATCCATGCATCTTCATTGGTTTCAGGGTTTTCAAGACCGGGGTGCAGTCTAATGAAGCCTTTAAAAAAATGCAGCAGTTGACAGAACATTGATGACTTATACCTACATTAAACTAACATTTATTGAGTGCTTATTACATGTACTAGGCACTTTCACAAACATTAGCTTGATTACTTCTAAAACCAATACATTGAAATAGTAATGTATTGAATAACCTCGTTTTTATAGATGAGAAAATAGAAGTTCAGAAGCTTAAGGAGCTGTCCCAAGATCAGAAAGCCATTACATACTGGCACCATGCCTGAATATCATATATATGCTTCCGCCTTTCCATTACTAGTGAAGACAATGCACTTTGGGTTTCTTTGCTTCCCTTCCCACTCCCCTTTCTTCTTCCCTATCTGCGTTGCTCCTTCCTTCTCTGTTGCATCCTTTCAGTCACCTTTCTCCATTTTTTCTTTTGAGTGTCTACTCTGTGTCACTGTCTTGAGACTTGGAAACGCAGAGGTAAATCTGAGGCCCTCATGAGAAGCAGAGGGGACAGGGAAGGCGAGATACTCACTGAGACACATGAGCCTGACATTCAGCGGCAAGAAATGGGACAAGAAATATAAATGCTTCATGAAACCACTCACACTTTTTTGGCCATCCAGAAAGCCTGTCCAGAGCGAGAAGAGAGCCAAGAGAAGAGGGGCCTGGGAAACACTGGCCTTTGTGAGGATTTGTGGAAACTGAGGAGCCTCTGACCCCTTCAGAGGCAGAAAGGACCTGAGAAACAAAAAGTGAAGTGGAAGCTGTTTGTGTCATTGGAAGTGTCATGAGGTTCAGCAAGGTTAAATCATGTGGCTGAGCTCCCGTGGCTGGAAAGGGGAAGAGTCACACATGAATGTCACCGTTGGGAAGAACACTGTTCCCATTCATGTCTCCACATGGAGGGACATCAATTAGCGTCTTTCCTTCTCTCTTAGACACTCTACCTGGGGATGGAGGGGTGGTATTTTATTGGTGATTTTGGAAGAGAAACGGGGCATTGCATAGCTCCCTTGTCTTTGGGAGCTGACTGCCAGAATGCTGCCAACACCCATCCCCACCCCCGCCCCAATTTCTTGTTTCCTTTGGGCTCTCATGTGATCTTAGCAGCAAACGCCGTATCCTGGAGGAAGGAGATCTGAGGTAGAGCAGAATTGCCATGAAGGCATCTGCCCAGTCCTAGTTCCGGGGCTTAACAGAAGGAAACAGTGTAGCTGTATGTGTAAGCTGCATTTCTGCATCAGCTTTATCTGTATTCAATCTGGCATTTTGTCCCTCATTTACCTGACTCTTCTCTGACTCTCTTTCAGTGGAGCCTCGTACTGGATGAGAAAGACTCTCCTGGTGCTCACAAGCTTTCTTTCTGCACCCACCCAGGCAAGCGCCTGCTGATCTGGTTTGGGTCTCCTTCAATTTCAGTAGTCACAGAAACTTCCCTCTTATTAACAAGCAGACAAGAATGTATTTCAAAACTACAGGCAGACATCAAAATGGACAACGTATTTTTGGCTTTGGTGCAATGTAAAAATGAGGACTGCCTATAATTTGGGAAGCCATGTCTTCTCAGCTGATTGCAGCGTCTGAAGTTCCCTCTTTCCCATTTTCAAAGGGACATGTTAGCACTTCTCAATGGAAGTTTCTACATCATATGCAAGCTAGGGATTGGAGGAAAAGGATGTCAGGAATTCTCCCCCACCCCCTCCCAAAAATATATATATATATATATATCACTTACTTAGTACTTTTTGGATGGCAGGGACTATTCTAAGGGCTTTACATATATTAATTTATACAAGCCTCATGTCAGTCTCATCTTGCAAATGGGGAAAGTAAGGCATAGGGAGATTAAGTGACTTGCCCAAGGTCACAAGGTCCAGGGAATGGCATAAGTGGGACCCGGCCTTAGTTGATCAGCATCCATGCTCTTAGCCAGTCTCTGGCCCTCCCCTGCTATACCTACTTCACCTACTTTACCATCTTCCTTAGGTCAGGACACCATAGCCACACCTCTCCTATGTAATAGCCACAAAACACAAACTTGAGTGGGCAAATAGCCCCCATGTTAGCCTGTCTCAAGTCACTCTTGGGTGGTTTGAAACGTGTGCGGCACTAGTGGAATGCAGGGGTGGCTGTGATCACAAGGACATGCGGCGAGGACGCCCACTCTGTGCCAGGCACTGGTCCTGGGCCTTCCCTTGGGGTGTGGTTTTCCCGTGGATGGAACAGACTCACCCAGTCGTAGGAGAATGGCTTCAGAGTGTGAGAGGGAGGGTCTTTCCCTCCCTTCAGAGGCCTGGGGGGCTTGAATCACAAGAGAGGATGGTTCTGTCACAGCGTGCTGTTGAGTTTGGAAATGCTTTCCGACCCCGCTGCGCTAGATGGGCGGTGGGCTTTGGGAGAACGGCCGAGAGCCCGAGAGCGTGTTTCTGTGACGGCGGCTGGTGGACTGCAAGTCTGCGATACGAGAACCCACCCAAGAGGTGGGAGCGGCAGGCAAGGCTTCCCTAGCAGCGTACCTCCAGGGGAGAGAGACTCTTCGTCTCAACAAGCGTTCCTTCTGCACCCAGGCCGGCTCCTGCTGATGGTAGCAGCTGCTCCGAGCTGGGCCCCTCCTTGGTGTGAATGATGGGGAATCGGCTACGCGTGGCAGCCCAGGGAGATGCCTGTGGGGTGAACTCGCCAAGGAGGCCAGATGGCATTCACCCTGAAACAGTAACAGCTGCAGCCACGTTGAAGTCCTCCAGCCACGTGTAAGACTGAGCAGCTCTTTTCTTCGCAAGACCAGGGCTAAATATTTGGATTGGGGAAGGCCTGAAGGGAAGTGGGGACCTGGGGGAGGTCGGAACTTCTCATGATGACAAGATGAGGGCTGGGGTTGTGGAGGTTAATTTAACTTAAATATTGCAACAGCTGGTTTGAAGTTATTTTACAGCCTACATGGATGAAGAGGGAAGTGTACACACACATCATTGCATTTAGTCTTCAGAGTATTCCCTGAGGTCACATTTTTATCTACATTTTGTGGATGAAGAAATGGAAGCTGAAACAGATTAAGTGACATGCCCAAGGTCGTATTGTTGACAGGCAAGTGGACACCAGTTTGGCCCGGAAAATGTGTTTTTACAAGTCATGGCATTTCTTCTTAAGACCGAAGCATGAAGGTGCTAGTGTAAGACTGTGAGTGCCTAATCTTACCCGCATGAGGTATCCGTCCCGCAGGGCCATCTGATAACCAGAAGGAGCATGTGGCTTGGCAAAGAGACCCTATTGTTACTGTGTTTTGTAACAGGCATCATTAGGGCAGAGGAGGATGGCCTAAGAGGAGGGATGGCTTTGGTCCACTGCCTGGCAAACATTCCTCTCTCCTTACCCTTTTTATAATGCTCAGGCCAAGTCCAGTTAGGCTACCATGGTAGAGTGAAGGATTGCTTCCTAAAGGCAGCAGGTTGCAGGGACACTGGCCAAGTGTGTTCCCAGACTTATCTCTGAGTCTTCCCAGAGGAGAAGCACTGAAATTATATGAGGCATGGTTTCTGAACTTGAACTTGTGACAGTCCTATAGTTTAGTGACTCTTTTAAATACCTTCCTCAGCATAGACTCCCTTTTGAGAAAAGTGGCTGCACATAACCACTTCCTTTAGTGTTTACCAACTTAAATGCCTCTAGGGATCAGGCTTGAAAGTAAATGAGTGAAGCCACTTGACAGTAGGGACATTTAGGGACTATGTTGAACTATAGAGATCAGGGGCCTTTTGAAGGGGTCGGTCGCTGGTTAGTACCGGTTGACTGTGGCTAGCCAGTGCTTCCAGTTTTTCAAGGAAAACTGAAAATCTGGATTTTCTCATGAGATCTCCTCACTTAAAACTGTTAAAAAAAAAAACTGGCAGTACTGTGCCTCTTTGCACCGATTGGAGACGAAATGGCTGGAGTGATGGCAGCCCTCTTTAGCTAATCCCCAGAAATTACCTGGTCCTGGTAAACGACCTCCTGCACAGGGAAATCATATACCAGAAAGTGACTTCAGTTCAATCTGGTCTTTACTGTTGGGGAATTGGAACAGGAGACACAAGGAGAGTTAAGTTGTAATAACCGGAGAAGAAGAAGCAGAGCCTGAGACTCACCAAGAAACATTAAAGGCAGAGAGTTTAAATTGGGTGCTTGCTGCTGAGAAGCTGATCACAAGTCAGACTGGCTGTCATTTGTGCTGTGTACAGTGGCTTGCTGGAGCTAAAGTTGTTTACTGAATGAATGTCACGGTTTTCTTAATGTCCCATTTTATCTTTACAGTAAAACTCATTGACTAAGGTAAACCAAGTATGTCTGGGAATCTCATAATTCCCGAGATGCTGGTCAGTGCAGGAATCTGTGGGCTGATACATGTCATTTGATTATAGTAGACACTCCTTCCTCACACTGATGGACTCTGGGGACCATGTGACCCTGACCCTTCTGCTGACTGGATAAGCAGGGGACACTTATCCCGAGTTGAGCCAACCAGATGCTATACCCTGTGAGTTTGAAATCATATTAGTTCATTCATGATGAAAGCTTGAAGAGGGGATGTATGCTCAGATGCTCAGGACTTGAGGCTCTTGTGAGGTAGGCCTTTCCAGAAAAATTCATCAACACACCTTCCAAGGTCCCTCCAGAGGTGGCTTCTGCTTGGCTTCTAGCCTCAGCCCTCACCAATCTCCCTGGCACTCTCTGCTCCGGGCATTTCGGCCTTCTTTCTATCTACAGGATGCTGTGATCAGCATTGCCTCACAGCTTCTGCATGTGCAATTCTAACTTCCTGGTGATTGGTGAGCTCCTATACAGTCTTTCAGATCTCAGCTCAAATGTCATTTCTCCAGAGAGAGGTATTCTTAAAATTAGATCAGAGCCCTGTCATTTTCCCCTCCCCATTCATTGCACACTCCTGGGCTCAATACAGTTTCTGTTTCTGCGTAACAGCTCACTGTGGCCCTGCATTGTGGCTTTTCTTCCTGCATTCTTACCTCATCACTAAGGTGGTTAAATGCATTGCTCAGGGGTCAGATACTTTGGTTTTAAATTCTGACTCTGCTATTTAGTAGGAATGTGATTTTGAGCATTTCACTTAACCTCTCTTAGTCTGGTCAGCTATGAAATTTATACTTGCCCTCAATTTATACTTGCAAAGACTGATGCTTTTTGGAATGTCAATTTAAATGTCTATATTCTTAGTGTTTCTTTCTGCTATTGAGGTAACATAAAGGAGGGGCTGAGCTCAACATCTCAAGAAAATGATGGTGCATCAGAAGGAGAAAGAGAGTCTTTCCTTGTTTTTGTATTTCAAAAGTCGAGGCATTCCAAGGGAAACTGAGAGGGTGTGTATGAACAGACTACCCCAGATTTTTTGGGGACAATGCAAATAAAGAATGAGATATAAGCAGCCTTACTGAATTTCCTGTAATTCTGTGTGGCAGGAGAATAAAGAATGATCCCGGTTGCTTAGGAAGTTGGCCAGGAGTAAGCCTGTGGTCAAGAATGGAGATGACACATTCCAACTGTGAGTGAATCAATGGCTGAAAACCAGGAGGGAGGACTCAGGAGGGACCCGGCTCAACAGATGGCTGGAGGTCAAATAGCACCAGCACACATGCCAACAGTGCCTTAGCTCCCTATAAACTCCTCCCAAATTACAGGTCACCCCTTAAAAAGGAGAGGGACCCCTCAATTGCCTTAAGATTAAACCTCCAGTAATAAGGGAACTTAAAATAGCAATGAAGTTCAGAAATTAAAGCAAGCATATTTCTCATACATATTAGCTTGAGGACTAACATTCTTAGATGTTTTCTAAAGAAGAATATATAATGAAGTTGTTTCACATCCTTTGATAAGGACCACATCCTCTTCTCTGTAGTTGACAATAGCTGCCTGACCATGTGCAGGTCTCCTCAGTGATGGCAAGGGTGATGGGTGGCTGTACTTTATCAACAATAATGATGAATCTGGTGAGGAAAGCCATTTGGGACCACTTACCTGGGAAAGTGACTGGGTTTGTAGGAGGCACTTAAGAGTTTATGAACTCCTTAGAGATAAGGTATCCTTGGGCCATGAGGCTTTGGGGAGAGAGGCAGGACCTTTAAGTGGATTGAGTTTCATGATACAGAGTCCCGTTCTGTGTTCTGACTAATTTCCTGTAGGATTTGCTTAGCATTTTTATTTTAGGAGAGCATTGTTAGAGATTTGGCACTGTGTGTAAGGGTTGGGGGGCTTAGAGGCAAGGCTGGGTGTCTGTGTTTAAAAATCATGGGATTGATAAAGAGTAGAGAAATTTTGATTATATTTTTGCTGCATTCATAGACTGAGGATGGTGAGATTTCTGCTTGGTAGTGAATCCAGACGAGAGCTGAATCATTTTAAAGATAAACTCATATGACATAGAAAACAAGAAATGGAAAACATATTATATGGGAGATGGCTGTAGGATCTGGGAAAATTTACCCAGAAGAAAGAAAGCTCCAGGTGATACAATTGTGAGCTTTAAGTATTCAAAACCCTGTCACTTGGAAGAGGGATTGCACTCACTCAATAAGGACCCAGGCCAGATCTAGGATCAGTAGGTAGGAGTTATAGAACGACAACTTTTAATTCGCTCCATAGAATAGTTGATTCAAACAGAGTTGTCTAAAGATTGGATGGGCTGAGTTCATGGTCCGATAAGGAATTCAAGCATAGATTGGCAGGAATATTACAGAAACAGGAGGGGCAGTGTAGTAGTTAAGACTCAGAAGTGAAATTGGGTTCCAGTTTTGGCACTTACCAAAATAGGACATATCATAACAAGGTGCTTCATTTTTCTGCTTCAGTTTTGTAATCTTTAAAATGGAGATAATATTGTCTGCTTTACAAGTGCTGGCAAAGATTAAGTTGAAAAATTAACTTTAGTCCTTAGTTGTCTAGAGAAGGGATTTGTGTGTATGTGTGTGTGTGTGTGTGTGTGTGTGTGTGTGTGTGTGTGTGTGTGTGTGTATGTATGTGTGGCATTTCTGACCTGAACTATGGCATCTTCATATCCTGAAGTTCTTTGATTCTAAAGGCTTTGGCAGAGAAAAGTTGAAAGAATGCTCTATTCTTCCGCATTCCTTAGGTACTCTGCAATATTTCAAAATGAGCTTCAGAGTCTTTGATATTGCTCTAGTTGCTTGTGAAATTGTTTTAATGTGGCTTTCTGCAATCAAAAATTCCATTTTTAACAGGTGGGAACTATTTGACGTTTATTCTAGTGCCATCCAAGAAAAACGCCCCTCACTTTGCTGGCGTGAAATGAGGTATGAGGGTTTTTCACTGAGGAGTTGAAAAAGACAGAGAAGGATGAACAATCACAATTTGTTTCCCTTGGCTAATAGCATGATTTGATTGTGTTTACATATCAGACTTGCGTTTGTGGACCTTTGAGCCTCTGTGCACGTTTATCAAATTGCAGACAGCACCACTTCTGCATGGCTGGTGATAGAGCGCTTCCACACAGCTCAGTAGCTCTCCCAGTAGCAGGTGATTATTTCCCAAGATAAAAGCTGGCTACCTGATGCCAAAGCAATTCATCAATTCAATGAAAAAAATTAAAAAGTCAGACATAAACCATTCTCTTGGTGTCGTGTAGGGCTAACAATTGGTTGATTGACTGGGTTTTGGCCCAAGCACAGCCCAAAACAAACCTAAAGTGGCATGTAGTGTTTATGGGAATTTTCATTATAATGCAGTTATTTCTGCTGAACTTTTTTATGGTTTCCAATTTGTTCCCAACTTAACTGGGGGTTGAGGTTAAGTGGTCGTATCATCACTAAGGGTAAAAGGTTTGTTTGCTAACAGGAAAAGTGGTTTTCCTTTCCGGTTTGATGGCACTGTGCAGTTTTCAGTGATAACTTCTCTGGGCAAGGGAGGGTTGGTTTGTAAAGGAAGAAATTCTACCCTTGGAAAATACCAATACACTGCAAAGCAGATGTCTCAAAGTCTAAGAGCAACTGCTGTTTGAATTTTGTTTTTCTTGCCACAAATAAGGTGGAGTAGAATAACCCTCAGCTCTGAAGTCAGAAAGAATTCATTTGTTCATTTATTTGGCATATTATCGAGCTCCTTTTATGTTTGGCTCTGGGGATTCAGCAACAGACAAGCTACCTGCTCTACAGACATGACAATTTAGTAGGACGGTGGAGCCGAGGGACCAGACAATATACATATGCATATTTTCAAACCCCAGCCTCCGCATTTCCTACTTTTTGTGAACTAGGGAAAGTTCCAAACTTACTCAGTGTGCCTCACACACAGCAGGGGCTCAGCAAACGATACTCTTCCCGCTTTCCCTACTCCCTACCCTTCAGGACCCTAGAAAAACAACAAACTGTCTGCTTCTCACTTTTAGCTGACATCTTTCTTAAGGCCAGGAAAATGAAGATTCTTGTCGTACCTATGAACTGTATGTAGATGGACTGAGAATGAGTTGGTTTATTATCTCATGTTCCTGTGAGCGTCTGTCTTCTAAGTCCTACAGCTAATCAATCTTTTTTTTCTCTCCATTTTGCCTTGCCAAAGAGAATACTTACACATGAACTATTTTCAACCCATAAATGTTATTTTTTAAGGGCTCTGCTGCAAAGAGCTTGCCTTGACTGCAGATTTATTCTACTTTTTACTGAGTTTCTACCGATTAAGGTGTTTTCAAAAAGCAATGAAGGGAAGTGGTTCTTACAATCACAGTCTGAGAGGTCAAGGTTGTTTCGGGCCCATTGGGATGGCTGTGCAGTTGTCTGGTTAGAGACTGGGACTTGGAAGAAGAGATGGTGAATTTGTTAATAGGGTAATCAGTATTAATTAAGAATTATAATTTTATGTGCAAACACAATTTATAATGGATAAAAAAAAGTAGTCTATAATGATGTTTCTCAAATAAAATATGTAGAGTTCCAAACAGTTGAATTGAAACAAATATTTGTATTATATAAGCCCATTGGGAGATTGAGGAAATGATATGATATAAATTGAATATCCCATTCACTCTCTCCCACTCACCTTCCATTGTGCCAGGTACTTAAGTGTAGATTTCATGTGAAATACCAAAATCTTCCCCATGGAAAACTGAGTAAATCTATCTTGTATGGCAGAACAAATATTTTAAAATATTAAGAAGTCTCCCACTCTCCCCAAAAGATGCTTACATTGCTCAGATAGCTCTTTACTTGTGCTAATTGTGCAAAGTGTCCAAAGGAAATCTGGAAAAGCCTGGAAGAGACAAGGGGAATTTTCACCAGAAAGGCAGAGAGTTATTGTCAGGATGGGGGAAAAACCCAGAAAGAATGAAGGAACTAGAAGTTCTCTTGGGAGAAATCTCGAGAGCTTGGAGGTGGATTGGAAAAAGATTTTGTGGGTAGCTGCCATATATGAGATGCATAGACATAAAGGATGATGAAGGAAAGAAAGAGGCTGTTAAGAAGTTTGACTCTGCATTATAAATGTAATTTACTCGTGACCTTCTTTAGGAGGATATAGTAAGGGTGTAAATTACATTCCAATTATTGTGGCTGCTCTGTCGGTTTTTGTGTTCTGTTTTGTTTGCATGCAATACACTGAAGAATTAGAACCACAGAATGGCTTTATGAAGTTTAACTTTGAATATAGCCCTTAAGCCATTCTGACATTTTTGTGCCTGAAACTCTCTGTTTCTCCTTTAAGACATTTCTTCAGTGTTGGGAAAAAATAGCTGAAAATCCCAGGGTATGAAGTTAGACAGATCTGGGTTTGAATCTTAACTCCTAGAGCAAGTCATATCTCCTCTACGGCTTCAGTTTCCTCATCTATAGGATGGGTTAAGAGTGCTTACACTGTAGGGCTGTTGTAATCACTGGGATAAAGGGGCTGAGTCCATTTAGGAAACAGCTCATCAAATTAGGAAACTTTGAGGGAAGTATAATAGCAGGAATATTTTTTAAAATATATAGACAGGGTGTAAGAAAACCACAAAAGACAATGCAATACTCAGGCTACCCCCTTCAGGCCTGAAGGTCTGAACAGGGGTGTTTCCTGGATGTGGAGACAGAGAAGGCTTGTCGAGAGAGCTGCCAGAGAAATGCGGAGACCCCGTGTGGAGAGGTGCCCCGCAACCTAGGTGGGGCTGGGAAATGAAGAGTGCAGCTTCCCTCCCTCTCTCCTTTTATCCTTCCGATTCCTTCAGGAGACTTTATTGGCCAAACCCACCTTGAAGTCTTTTGGTGGGAGTCCATTAAGGTCACAGGAGGTGAGCTGTGGAGAAGAGCGGAGAGGGATGGAGAGTGGCTCTGGGGGCAAACCGAACATGTCCATCATGCTCAGTGGTTTCTTTCTTTCTTCTTTCCCAATAGCGTGGACAAGAGGGTATCTTTCCCATGGAAGAATAAATGTGCTGTAGAGGTGTTGCTAGTCTCTGAAAGATGGTACCTTACAGGTGAGTTGTGCAGATCGTGACACAACACAGACAAAGCTCTGGGGTTGAAAACGAACAGGTATCAGTCTTTGAAAGGACAGCAGGAGAAGCACAGCTGGTCTAGGGGCTGACTCTCTCCATGAGAGTGAGTGACACAGAGAGCTCACTATGTTGGTCAGAGATAAACAGGAGCTCTTGTTTCAACAGTGGCTTTTCAAGTCTGCCTGTTGGCACAGTGCTCACTCTGGCTGAGGGTGTCATATAAACAGGGCACATGCCCAAGCATGTAGGCAAGTCACTACATTTTCAGCCAGTAGCCCATGACCCACAGCTAGCTGACAAAGATGATGGCAGAGCATCCTTTCAGACAACACACTGTGGACCACTTGTATGTTTTCAAACTACGTAAGGGAGCTGAAGACCACCTCTGGAAAAGAATTCTTTGTCATCGCTAGTGGTGCAGATTTTTGATTCATTCCACTTGTAAAGCCTCTGAACTTCGGATAAAAACCTTTTCTAAAAAAAAAAATTCTGCTTTACCTCTCATAGTGGGCTGAATGGTGACTTCTCAATAGCTATATCCATGTTCTAATCCCCAGAACCTGTGAATGTGACCTTATTTGGAAAAAAAGTCTTTGCAGATATAATTAAATTAAGGATATTGAGGTAAGGAGATTATGTTGGATTATCTGGGTAGACCCACAGTCCAAAGCCATGTGTCCTTATTGGAGACATATAGGCGACAGGCACAATGAGATGTCTATGTGAAAAGGGGGGGAAGATTGGTGTACTGTGCCCACAAGCCAAGGAAGCCAGCTACCACTGGGGGCTGGAAGAGGCATTGAATGAATTCTCCCTCAGAGCCTTTGCAGGGGGTATGACCCTGGCCGTAGACCTCTGGGCTCCAGAATTATGAAAGAATAAATTTCCATTGTTGTAAGCCAACAAGTTTTCGGTATTTTTTCAGCGGCCCTGGAACCTAATATACCTCCTGTGAAACCATCTGTTTTGATGCCTTGACAACAAAGTATACTGAGTTCTATCAGCCTAAAGAATTGTAGAAATGGTGCAGAATATGAACATCTTAGAATATATTTTTTTGAAGTTTATGAGAAGTCATCTCAAATCCTGGAAGGCTGTGCTATCTAATTTACACTTTAAGCACTTGCAAGGAAGCATCATTAATTTGAAAGAGAGGAGAAGGGATATAATGGGAGGAAGCAATCATGTGTCTTAGATTCTAGTACTGGCTTTACTCCTCACTCGCTATTTGACCTTGGAAAATTCATTCAAGCACTCCAAGCCTAGATTTTCCTGTCTCTAAAATACTTGTCCCACTTAATTTGTAGGGTTAGCAAAAAGATTAAATTATACAAGGTGCTTTGAAATAGTAGAGTGCTTTCTTTTCTTTTTTTCAGGTGTAAGTAAATTTTAAACTATTAAACTACAAAATTTTATACATTTCATTATTCATAATTAACTGTTGAGTTATATTAGATCCTACTACCTCAGCATTGGCAATGATTTGGAAAAGGGATACGTGGGGGGCAGGAAATCGGGGTTTAGTCCTGGCTCTGTCATGAAGTAACCCTGGACAAGGTATTGAAACTCTTAGGGGTACAGTTTTCATATGTTAAAACAAGGAGTTGGATTGGTGTTGCTCCCATATCTCTAATTCTATAACATTTTAAGAAAATTATGAATAGCAGGATGGTTCTCTCACTTAGTGAGCTTATTCCTTCTTATGGGTTAAATTTGCACTAAATCCTGTCAACCCTGAACTTGTCCGCCGAGCTCCAGATCGATATAACCAAGCATTTGGATGTCAGACAGCAGATCAGCTGAGATTGCCAAATCTCAGTAAAGGAAAGGCAAAACAAGATTTACTTAGAGTAAGAAAAAAAAGAAGAAAAAGTAAGAGAATTTATTGGCTCACTCAACTGAAAAGTCTATGAATAGAGTTAGTTTTAACTACAGGTAGATTTATGGCTCAAATAATGTCACCTAGATTTACTTTCTTTCCATCTCTCAGGTCTGTTTTGCATGGGGTTGGCTCTAGTCTGGGACTTTACATGGCGCAATACTGCTGTTGCATCACCTCCTAATTACGTGTATCAGGGGAAAGGGAAAACTTTTTCCCAGGATGTAGAGCAAGAATTTCATTGCATCTCCATGGGCCTGGCTGAAAGTCCACTTCTGAGCCCATCACCGTAACCAGAAGAAATTCATTGTCTGGGTCATGTGACTTCTTTCTGAGCCACGGATATGGCCCTGCTGTGCTGGACCCAGTCAATTACAACATTTCAATAGTTTTCTGTACTGGTTATTAAACTGTGGGTAGCATTAAATTGGAAAAGTGGGAGTATTCACATAAAAAATTAGGGATTTATTTATTTATTTTGGAAAGCTGGTTTGCCAGCCCTGGTCACCGCCACTGGGGATAGCCCTGTTTAAACAGTGGGTGAGGGAGGGATCCCCCTCAAAAGAGAGGCTGTTATCAAAACAAGGAAAGAATAAATAGCAACAACAATCTAAAAAACAACTATTCACTAAACCTGGAAATTCAAACTCAAAATTTTCAATGTTGAACTTACTCTTGTTCTTCAATTTCATTTGTCTTGTGGATTTTCTATCCCGATTGGTAGCCATCATGCCAGTCAGACACTCATTTAAAATGTGACATTTAACTTCAAGATGCTTTTCTTTCTCTCATAACATGATTTTGCCTCCATACTCTTTTTCCAGTCCATCTCTTCCTGTGTTGTCACTGCCCATTACCCTGACTCAGACTTGTCTGATCTCCCCTGGACTATTTCAGGATTCTCCTAATTCGTCTGCCTGCCTTGAGTCTTTATTTCTCAAATCTATCCAGCATATTGCCACAAGGGTGACCCACCTTCAGTACATCTGACCAGGTTGTTACTTCTATCCTAGATCACTTTTCATTGCATGATGGGTAAGGTCTAATGTGCTAGCTTTAATACATGTTCACACATTCTTCACTGTATCTTCCTTTAAGAGGTGGACCTTAATTCTTTCCCCTTGAGGGTGGGCTTGATGAGTAGATTATAACGGAAGTGATGGTGTGTGACTTCCATGAGCAGGTCGTGAAAGGTATTTCGACTTCCTTCTAGCTCTGCCTCTCAGACGGCCCACCCTGGAGGAAGCCGGTTGTCATTCTGTGAGAACATTCACGCAGCATGAAGGAGGGGTCCACACAGCAAACAACCGAGCCCTCCTGCCAACGACCATCTTGGTAGCAGATTCTCCAGCCCCAGTGAAGAGTTTAAGTGATTACAGTCCAGGCTGATGTGTTGATGGCAACCTCAGGAGAGACTCTAAACCAGAATAACCCGTCCAAGTCACTCCCAAATTCCTAACCCATTGAATCTGTGAGAAAGCAACTGATTGTTATGCTAAGCTGCCAAATTCTAAGTGTAGCAATAGATATTTGGTCTCAGCCTAACACTTTCTCCCCCATTGTTGAATTTGCCACTTTTAAAAACGCATATGGGTCTGTCTGCCCTCTGTCTGAGCCTCCTGAGGGTAGGTACTGTAATTCACCAGTACACTGATATATCCCTGTGTAGTAATTATAAATCACAAAGATGGCTGCAACCATAGCTCCTATTCCAAGCACTTTTCTAGAGTCTTGCCACTTCCCCATTTAACAGGTCAACTCTGTGTCTCCTCCCTTTGAAACTGGAGAGAACTTTGTGATTGTCTCAAACAATAAAGTAGAGCTGAAAAGATGCTATTTTGCTTCCTGAGATAAATCATAGAAAATGCCATGCACTGCTGCTTCTCTCTTTAGACTCCTGCTCTTGGAATCCAGCGACTGTGCTGTGAGGAAACCAGTCTGTATAAATATCCACATGGGCCCCAGCTCACAGCCAGAGTGGAGGTCTTAGACAGCAGCCAACGCCAACTAGCCATGTGAGTGAACCGTCCTGGAAATGGATCTTCCAGCCTCTAACTGAGTCTCCCACACCAATGCCGCATGGATCAGCGATGAACTGGCCCTGCTATGCCCTGCTCAAATGGCATATTTGTGATGAATGGAATGATTATGATTAGTTTAAGCCACTAGGTTTTTGGGGTAATCTGTTATGCAGCAATGCATAACTGGAAGGTAGCATAAGATATCAGTGCAAAGCATAAGGAATTTGCAGTCTGAATTGATATGAATTGATCTGGGTCCCACCTCTACTACACGTGAAGTGAATGACTTGAGTAAATCCATTTGATTCTGTGGGTTCAACTTCAAACGTGGGTAACACCTATATTACAGGTTTGTTGGGTTAATTAAATGAAATACTGGGGGAGAAAGATATACTTTAAGAAGGATAAGGAGAAGATCTAGCTTTAAATTCATGAGGGTTAATCCTTACTAATTAATTATATCTAATATTTATGGATCACATGCCAGGTGCCAGACACATTCTAGATGTTTTACTCTTCCAACAACTTTGTGATTTAGTTACTTTTAAAATCCTTCTTTACAGTGAGTAAATTGAGCCCCCAATAGCTTAAGAATATACTCAAAGTCATAATGGAATACTTAACTTATACAGAATTATTTTTCTATGTCCACATGTCTCCCCAGGGCTGTTGGAGAGCAAGGAGTGTGTGTTTTGCTCACAACAGGCTTCCCCATCCCTGGCTCATAGCAGAAAATAAGTTCGTATCTGCTGAGTGAGTGAACCTTCAGGCATTGACTCACATGTCAAAGTTTGTGTGTGTGTCTTGAAAAGACACAGATGGGAGTTATGGCGTACTGGCTTTATCAGAGCAGGTCCACACAGCTGAGTGTGGAGTGTCCTGTGCCAGGACAGCTGGGAAGCATTAAGATCACATCCTTACATGATCAACCAGCCACTGTGACTCAGTCTGTAGTATGGTGATACTGTGGCTAATTTGCATGAGCTGTTTGGTTTCAGAAGCTTAGCAATGGCACAATAAAACCTTTATTAACAAGGCTACTCAGGGAATGGTGTATTCCAACTACTGAGAAGAACTAGAAAGCTCTTTTGTTTAAACCCTTTTGGAAAATATCTATAAAATGTAGTGGCCATCCATTCTGCCTTGCTAAGGACCATGCAAGTGGGTATGATTTGTGCCTTGAAATTGAAATAGCTGATCTGCAGTATCTTACCGTGGACTTTATGCTAAGCATGACAATTTGGGGGAGGGCACGTAGGAGGAGACTGGGCTGAAAGTCTTCAGAGATGAGCCTCTCCTTTCAGATGCTCATTATAACACTAACATAATGATGCAGACTTATTTTCCCTTAGAATTGGCAATTTTCTCTTTTAAAGAAATAGAATGATGGAGAAAAGGGAAATTCATGAAAATTCTGGTAAAAATCCTAGGTTTTTTTCAATCTCAACTTAATTTCTTCTTTAAAAAGGCTGTAATATTTTACTTAGAACTGTGCTTGCCATGCTTGGTGTAGTAAGTGTAGCTTTTCACTGGTCTGCAGAGAAGAAAGGAGGAAGAAAGGGGGCTAATCACTCATGGGGGAGGGGTCCAGGATGGGTTGTTCTGTATCTTCAGAGGGAGTCCTTAGTGGATTTACGAGAGAGGCAAAATGCACTGTGACAGAAGGGGACATGATGTGATTTTAGTAGGCACTGAGAAGGTCCTTCTGCCAAAAATAGACCCACCTGCTTGTAGATGTCTGGCATTCCTTGGACTGGGGACAATGCCAGAAAGCCAGCTGTTCCCTCAGATACTCTTCCCACAGGCTGCCTGAGACCCGAAATTCCAGCCTTGAACTGAAGGCTAAATTTTCCTCCATAATCTATCCCAAAGCACGTGATTCCCTCTCCCTCCCCCCGCTCTAAAATAGAGGTATTAACAGATATTTACACCATGGTATGAATTCTGTAGACTTGTGCAAAGAACAGAAATTATGTAAGTAGGAGAATCCTTATTCCCCTCCACCCCACTTAACTCTGTGACTTTGGTCAAGTCCTATCTGCTTATGCAGCAGTTTCTTCTAGAAAATAAGAACAGCCAAACCAAATGGGCTTTTGGGAGTGCTAAATAAGACAAATGTAGAACACCAATTAGCGGACGGCTAGAAACAGTCCAAACGCTCATCAAAGGGAGACTTGTTAAATAAGCTTTGGAATATCCACACAGGAGCATACTCCGCAGATGTGGAGAGGAGTAAGGGGAATCTATGCACTGATAGAAAGTGAAGTAACAAACAGTGTTTAAAATATGCTACAATTAAGAAAGGAGGAGAATTAGTAAGTACACATTTATAATTTCAGTAGCAGGATAAACTAAAAATTAATTAAAAATGGGAAGGAAGGAACAGGAAATAGGGGATATGAAGAGGAGATAGACTTTTCTATAAACCTTATTTTATTTTTGACTTTGGCGTCATGTAAATGTTTTACATAATTAAAAACAAAGCTAAATCAAAGAAAAACACTAAGCCAAAACAAATCCTAAAAGTTTTAAACAAAAATTTAAAAAAATTTTAAACAGAAATGAACCTAATTTTATATCAATTCTGTGGCAAAACCACCTCAAGAATGATTTTGAATGATTTCCAGTGATTTTTAAAGCACATATTTGGATGTGTATCCTTAGGGAGATACAGTCTGAGGATAAAAGGAAGTACTAAGACATCTTAGACTGAATTCTTTTAGCTAGTTGTTAGTCGTGATATTTACAGTATTTTTTGAATACTATTATATACAGTAGGGTAAAGCAGCTAAGTAAGTTATCCTCAGGAGATAAGATTTTCAGAGTAAGAAAAAGATAAGTTTAAAATAAAATAAATGAAGTAATGATTCTATAGTCTTTGATTTGAATGAGAAATATCCGTATGAGTTTATGATTTTACTCTTTTTAAAAGCTACACATTTCCTACTTCTGTCCTCTGAAAAGGCTTAGAAGCACGACTAACTCAGTTTTAATGATCACTGTGGGCATCCAGATTATAATATCTAAGGACCATCTTAAAGGAACAGGGGCTCCTTGGGGAAATGGCCAATTCTAGATCTGGGACAGGAAGTGTTTGAGATAAGCCGGGTCCCCAAACAAGATTACAGGAGCCAACCTGAAAGCACTCCCACTGGCCAAATTCGGAAAGAATATAGAAGCAAATAATGACTACAATATATTGAAACACATCAAATACACAAAATCCGCAAGTTCAGTTGGAGGTGCATGGGCACATGTTCACTATTCTGAAAATAGATACATAAAAGGGAAAATATCAGGCATTTATCCTGCTTTATCTGTTTGTTTCAGGTAATCAAACAACTGTTGAGGGAAAATTCCCTATTGAAGAATTCTGATATATGTAGGAGGAATAGGTATGATTTAAAAAAACCCTCCATTCTTAGTGGTAATCGTTTTGCAATATATAAAGGTACCAAATCAACATGTTGTGCACCTTAAACTTACACAATGTTGTGTGTCAATTATATCTCAGTGAAGCCGGGGGGCAGAAAAAACAACAAGTCCCTTCTGCTAACACTGATGAAATAATAGTCGTAAACAACAGTCATCCTTCTCTGCCAACACCTATTAAGTGAAGACTGATGAGAAACTTTATAGTGGAACTAGCCTCATAATACTCAAACAAAATGAACAATGGGAAGTTTAAATACCACAAGAAACAGGGCAATTGGACAAAAACGGTTTTCTCCCTTGGAAACAGGGACAGGAGCCTCCAGGTCACAGTGGGTGGAGGTAGGGAGTAGTTGCAGATTTGTGGTCTGAGTTTGGCAGTGGGTAGGACCCACATTTCTTCACCTCCCACTCTCCCGATCCTTTCCATCAGCAGAACAGGATGGGGAACCACCTACAGGACGGCAAGGACAGGGTTGAATGCAAAGCTCTCAGCCGGAGTCTCTTCGACTTCATCTTGGACATGTTATTTAATCTCTCTCAGCCTCAGTTTTCTCCTCTATCTACCGAAGATGATAACTAGAGTCCTTGGGTGTACAAGGTGAGATGATGTGATTCAAGCGCTTGGCCGTGATATGCACCGTGAGCTCACCCCAGGGCCAGAAACAACTTGTGGATCTCTTTTTCCTTCAAAGGGAAAAGGAGTCAAGGGTTGTGTCGTTGCTTGTACACAGGCTTCTTTCTTTCTTTTTGCGTGCTCGTTTTCTCTCAGAGGGACAATTGTGATTAGTCATTAGAGCAGAGTGTTGGCTAAGGAATTCAGTCCACCTCAGCAGAAGTGGAGCAGCAGGTACCAATTATGCTGTCTCAGATAAGTCCCTTTTTTTTTCTTCTCCCAAGGGCTTTATTTTATGTAGTTTTACTTCTGAAAATGCGTCTCTCCTCCTTATTGTGACATTGTCCTTGGCTCCCCACAAGGGGAGTGAACTTAAGTCCTGCCCAGTGAAGTGGTTTATGTCCAAGTTTGACGTAGGTAAAATGCTTTCAGTAAATGAAAAGATGATGTACCTAAAACCATTACTTGCCGTATCTTAAATTGGATCTGTTGCAAAACCATATTTGATACAGTATTTTTTAAATACCTCCACTATCATTCGCGTCATCCAAGAGCCTGTGATACAGCGAGGGAAGAACATTTTTATCACCTTCCGTTCTTCACGGGCTGTTGGTCGATTGTTCTCGGGAATCGTCACACATTGAATGCCCAGAAGCGTTTTCTCCCAAGCAGGCTACCAGTTGGGGAACAGTGGAGGAAAATGAAATTGAAGCGTATTGAAAGATTATTTCTGTATACTTCTCACCTTCCGCCATCCAAACTGCTTTACTTTTACAAGTGTGGCTCCGTTCTTGCCTTAAAATAATAAATAATCCTAGCTTGGACGACACAGTCATTTGACACTGCTGCCACCTAGTGGAATCTTTTAGTAACAGGACGAAGTGACAATCCAGGGTGTTTCTCTGTTCCCTGGAACAGTGCTGGACTGGACTTCAAGAGGAGGAGGTAACTGACTACATGGTATGATTTCAAGGGTGATAGGAAAGCCGGGTGCTCCCTCTAACACATTTGTAACCATTAGTGCCTGGAAGATCAGCATTGGGCTTTTATTTCTTAGCTCTGCATTTTGAGCCTATCATCTTCGGGAAGGATACAGGGCCCTCATACTTCCTGGAGACAGCTAAGTTACTTCAGCGGCAGGCACGGGGCAGGATCAGTACACACCCATTCCTGGAGAAACAACCTCAGCAGCCCCGCGTGTCACCAATGCACATTTCCTTTCTCTCTACTGCTTTGCTGCAAACATCTAATTTCCTCTTTTATTACTTCCAGGCATTCTTGGAACTCTTGGTCAGGCAGCACGTACACCTTACTGACTACAGAGGGACAACATGGTAAGTTAGGGGGCGAGGGGCTGAGTTAGAGTTTCTCTGTGTGTGTGTGTGTGTGTTTATTACTTGCTAATGACCACAAATACTGGACTGAATCTATGGCTGAACAAATTGGTTTGAATAGAATATGTTTTACCTGAAACAGATTCCAAACTGGTTGTGTTGTTAAGAGACAACACTGTCACCCATTCAAATTAGCTGACACTTCTTTGAACTTTGAAAGATATTCTTCTGCAAAAAGTTTAGCTGGAAGCCATGGATCATGTGTCTACCACCCAGGGAGTTAGGTCCTTGGTACCTTTCCTGGTATTATCAAGACTAGTTCTAGATCTCAGCCCTCGACACATAGCCTTGGGTTAGTAAGAAAGGGGAATAGCTGGATAGTTCCCAAATAAGAAAGGTGGAGTGTAAAGAAAAAGCTAATAAAAAATGGAAATTAGAGAAATAGTAGAATTGTTCTATCAGCTGAGTCAAACACATGATTTAGTTTTCCTTTCTGGAAACAACTTCAAATAATTGAATTTAATACATTTGTTCTTTTGCCTGACATTTTAATAATTATAGCAAATACCTACTAAATCGATATGTTACTGGGTACTATTCTAGGAACTTTAGCTATTTTTTAAAGTATCAGCAAGGATATATTCAAGTTTACTCTGAGAAATTGTTGGCTAACATGGTATATTCTTTTGGGAATCCGTAGAATGGTTTCTAACTCCAAAGTGTGGCATCCGTTTCCTTCACTCTTACCCAGCTGCTAAGTAATTAGATCCTGGGTTTAGTATTTGGGTCATTCTTCCATTCCATGGCATGTGCATTTGCTGAAGACAGTGGTATCACAAGGAGAGTCATTACTTTTAATTTAAAGGATACTTGAGAAACAGGAGTGTTACCTGCAACAGGTAAGACACCAGTGGCTGGCCGGTGGTCTCAGAGCCTCCTTGGCAGGCCCTCCTCCGAAGCTGCTGCACAGCTAATCCAGAGCTGCCATCCAAACTCTGGCCAGCGGCAAAGCTCTTAGCTGTGGGTGCCCTGCTGGTGAGCGGACATATGCATTATGCACTTCTTTGAGCAGGTCAGTTATAGAATTAGGACTTGCCACCTAAAATGACCTTTGCCTTCTTTTGCTCATCGGGCAGGGAAAGGCCTATAGTCATTTCTCTAAAAACATCACCAGTACAGAGGAGGTGAGTAAGCAGCATTTAGTGGGACTTCAGCAGTATCAGAAGTTTGGGATTAGCTACTGATATTGCAGTCTTCGCAAGAGAGAGCTAAGGTTGCAGATGTTGATTAAAGGGTTTAAAAAGAATAAGGCATTTATGTTCCTTGACACTCCTGTTAAGATACTTGCTCACTACATTTAAGGCTGAGAGCTAGGGACATTATCTTGTTATAGGGGGAAAGCACAGGGTAGATGCCCATTCTTGGAATTTAGAAGAGCAAAGTCCGTGATTCTGAGTTTGTGTATATATGAGTGTGGTAGGGTTTGTAAAAAGACCTTGCAGTATACTCCTTCTCACTTCATCAATACTCATCTCTGGGAATCCAGAGTATCAAATGTGTTCTAAGAAATTCTAAGTGTGATGGAGGAAGAAAGTTTTCTCTATTGTCCAATATATTTTCACCCAAGAAGAGAAGAACCTGTGTGGATTAGTCAATGACAGTTTTACTAAGCTACCATTTATGCCAACTCCTGTGTGATAGGGACTTTGTGTACATCATCTCTAATCCTCAGAACAATTTTCATTTCATTTTAGCATGCAGACACTAAAACTCAGGTTAAATATATTGGCCAAGAACACACAACACAGCCTGTAAGTTGAAGAGCTGTTACTTATCTCAAGCATGTTTATTCTGCTAGGGGATCATGTCAGTGTCATTTGGTGTCATTAATTGCAGGAAATCCAATTACTCCCCCTCTGCCCCTAAATCTAACCCAAACAGATAGTCTTTAAATGAAACCTTCTAGAAACTCACCTGTTCTCCCTCAGAGTAGTGCTGATGTTGGGGTAGAGCAGATATTCTCTTTAGACGATATTCTCTGCCTTTGTGGGGATCTTGAACAGATAGCAGTATCATTAATCATTTAAGTGGTTCTCATGTGTAAAAATGTCAATGGACTACGTTCTTCAAAGGACAAGTGAGAAGGGCTGTCTCTGGCAGTATGTGTTGTGAATAATCCTAAATTAGTGTGAAACTACCTACTCTCAGGAATCCATGACAGTGGACAGAAGTAATGGGGCATTTAATTTTTAAAAAGTAGACAATATTCAGATCTTTGATAATTGCTTTTGGATTATATTAATGATTTGGACAGGGGAAATTTCCATTTCCTAATTATTTTCTTTAGCTTGTATAAAAACGATTTTGCATCCCCCTGGTTCTCCTAGGAGAAAAAAAGCAGTAAGTGGCCTGTGCTGGTTAGCAAGAAAAAAATGCCCAAGGTTAAAATCCTGGGATGTATATACAAATATAAATCATAGCCAACCTGTTCTATCTCACAGTCACTTTCACCAAGGTACTTATTATTTATTTGTGGTGTGTGCCAAATATTTATGAATGCATTAATATCATTAGCCATTTTTTGATGTTATTTTGCTGCATACCTTAATGAATACTTGCTATATGTGCAGATCAAAGCATCTTGTGTTCAGATAGATCCTATTATATCTGACAAAAGTTGCTCTCTTAAATAGAGTAGGTAAAGCCTTCCTCCACAGTCCCCTCCTCTAAATCTTGCTAACAGAATTTGATTACTAGAATTTGCTAATGATTTAAAGCTAATTGTCTACTCCAAGCCTTGGAGATTATGAATTCTACATCAGGGTAGAAGTTGAAGTTTTACTTTAATAAATAATGTGCTTTTAATAGCAAGTGCTGAATATCTGGTTATGGGTGAATGTACAAGTTACATATTTATATGTGTGTATGTATAACATACATGTGCACTGTATATGTTAAATACATTATAATACATATATGTGTATATATGTATGCATATATGTGCACGGGTTGATCTGTTTGGTCTCTAACTGAATTTTTAATATATTTTTACTTTATTCTTTTATTGGTAGAAGCTTTTTCCACTGAAAAAAAAATGTACTTTATAAATGAAGATTAAAAAAAATCTCTTGAGATATATTGACTAGGAATTCATGAAAGTAAATTCAAAATTTCACTTGCTTAATTCTACCAAGTAGGTAGGCTCCTAATAACTAATATCTGGGAATATGGGAACAATTGATCACAATTTTCAGTTCTTGTCTAGATGTTTGGTAGAGCTCAGTTATAACCATTACAGTGAACAACATATACACACATAATCAGTAGAACCTCCTTTCAAGCTCTTTGGGAATGGGCAATAATATGGCTAAAAAAAAAAAAAGTAAAAGCACAAATTAAAAGGCTAAAAGAATATTTATTGCTATGGCAACAATGATCGACAGTGTTTGTTCAGATTTGCTGAGCACATGTTTTGTGTCCTGTCTTCTTTGGTGCTGGGAGCAATGAAGGAAGGAAGGTCGGCCAATTCCGCGTTCATCCAGCCTTTATTTTTGAGCGCTTACCACGGGCAGGCTTCCCTACCGCCACCTGAGCAAGCGGATGCCGCTGGACTGCGAACTTCCCACGCGTTTCTCAGTGGTTTCCGTCCCCACCCCTAGGTGGCGCTGGAGCTGGAGCGGTTTACTTCCTTCCGTGAGGTCAGCGGGTTAGGCTCCAGTTACCTAGCTTCCCCTAGGGCAGGCCTTCTTCAGAACAGAGTTCTTATGGGTATTTCAAAATTTCTGCCCCTCCTGCCAGAAGCTGGAGGGGTTTCCTCTGATACTTACCATGAGAACCTAACTGAGGCCCTGGAGGTAAACTGTGCCTCCCCGCCGCCATGACTGCCCTCCCTGGAGCTTTTGCCTCTCAGAGTCGTCCGCACCGAGCCCAGCAGCCGCCCAGTCCGGTTCAGGTCTCCCACCTCGGCCCCGGCTCCCCCCGAGGCTCCCACCTGAGGGTCTGCTGTGAGCCGTGACTCCCTGGATTCACCTGTGGTCTCTCCAGTCTTGGGGGCAGCGGTTTATCTTGCGTCCTTCCCCCTCTTACATTTCCAATGAGAGTTGTTGATTTTTCAGTTCGCTTAGCTTTTTACTTGTTAGGATAGAGTGGTGACTTCCACAGTTCCTTACATGTGGAACGGGAAACTGAAAGTAAGAACCTCCCATTTTACAAAGGAGAACTTAGTCTACAACATAGTAAGCAATGCTCAGTCACATAGCTAACACATCAGAGACAGACTAGTATTCTGATTCTAAATCTAGGCTTCTTAATAGGTAATGGGATTCCTTCCCCACCTAGCATAAGCTTTAACAATGGCATGGTCTCTGTCTTCAAACAGAGCTAAGAGGGTCAACTTTCTATCATGTCATTGGCCTAGAAATAAAACTGAAGTGGACGTATGCATGATGGGTGTCAGACACTGTTTCAGAGCAATCTAGGTAACCTCGGGCAAATTACTTAGCCTCTCTTTGCTTTCTTTTCTTCATCTGTAAAATGGCAATAACATTTCTTACAGGATTGGTGTGAGGATTAATCACAGGTAGAGCCTTTGGGACAGTGCCGAGCACATATGCAGGGGTCAGGTAATGCTATTGTCAGTGGTCATAGGTGGAGAGGTAGGAGTTATCTGAACCTTGACCCTGTCCTATCCCTTTGCCTCATCCTGGTTCCTGGCTGGTCCCACATTTCCTTCTCCCACAACTCTCTGTGTGTTTTATTTTTGTTTATTGCTGTGGATTTTCCTTTTCCTGTGCACATTCATCTTTTGGTTCCTGCTGAGCAGCTCTTGAGAATTTTCTGTTGGAGTAATCTCCTGAACCAAAGGAAATTCCTCACATGTCTTGGATTGAACCACTATTACTGATGATCTACTTTAGGTTTGAATGGCTTATTTCTCAAATATAACCCAGGTTGCTGAGACCCTGTTTTGTTTTTCCCCAAATAAATTTGGGCCAAGTATGGCCTTAATACTCAATATCTATAAATGTAACCAGACAAGCTGTCTATTCACAATTCTTGCTAGAGTCAGAAGGGATTACCAGAGACCATGATTGCAGAATCTGGCCAATAGCAAGCACATAGGCATTTTCTGATAATCTTGGCTTACCTATCTATATATATACCGAGGCCTGGCTTCACAGATTTGGAACTAGCATTACAATCCATGTGGATAGCTTAAGCCTTATCACAGCAATTTCTTTGTCATATCCCCAGGGAATGTTTTTGCCTCTTCTATTAAAAGACCATGACTACAGCTGGACTGTGACAGTCTTTTCACCCAAAGAATTACTGGGGCCTCGTTTTCTGTGGAGTAGCATCAGGGGAAGTGAGTGGGCCATGAATGATTTACATTGTTATCATTATTGTCATCAAAGCGTTATTATGGGGTGAAAGAATATTAAAGGGACAGTGAAGAACATCAAGGTGCAGTGGTTAGAGCTGTACATGGAACAGGTCATTACATAATATGAAATGATGAAAACACAGGCAATGGCTTTAGGAATAAAAATCATCTTGGCTACACATCTGAAAAGGGATCTAGTGTACCCCAATAGCAAAGTCATGAAATCTAGGCTTCTGACATGATGGAGAGTTGGGCTGGGACAGACTGGGGTAGGAAGGAAGTATTTAATATTGCAAGAAAGGAACTAATCAAAGTGTACTTTTTTTGTTGGCATTAAAGGGAAAGAAGCTCCAAAGATTACACCTGAAAGCTGTTGTCTTTTGAGCATCATGCAGGGTCTACAAACCCCCGTTCATGCTGCAGCAGGAGACAGAGAAAAATTCCAGAGTATTGGCAGAGAATTTCAGCAGGCTGTTTTGCTAAAGCATACAGGAAACTTAACAAATTTATAAAACCATAGACTGTGGTATCTTTTGACATCTCAAATTTAAGCAGTCGTAAACAAAGGGACTTGAAATAACTTGTGGTTCGATTTGAATTCTATGGGGGCAGAAATAGTAAAACCTGTTTCTACTGGATTGGGACATGCTCATTCATTCATTTATTCATTCAGCAAGTGTTGGGACCTACAACATGCCAGCTACTGTGCTAGCATCTAGGTATGCAATGGTGAGTAGCACAGACACAGTCCTTGTATTTATGGCTTTCCTGGAGTACAAAACAAAGCATTCCAAATTTGTATAAGGGCTGTGAAGGAAATGATCAAGGTCTGGTAAGAGAGCACACTGGGTGGGATGAGGCATCTCAGTGGATAGTGTGGTCTGGTAAGCAGGCTGGTGGGGAAATGCCAATTAAGAAGAAGCTTGACGTATGAGGAGATATCCATTCAATCATAGTGGGAGGGAAAAAGAGGACTGGGTGTGGGAATAAGTATGATCATGTCAATAAACTGAAAGGAAGTATGAGCAATAGAAAGTTCTTCCATTGATATGACTGAGCTTCCACACCAGTTTTATGTCCATTAGATTAATTTCTCTTGAGAGAGAATCTGATTGGTTCAGGCTGAGTCAGGTATCCGGCCCTGCCAATCATCTATGGCCAGTAGGGCATCATCAGGCAACCAAACACTATTGCCTGGGGATTTTCTCTGGGTGGGGAGTTAGCATTTCAAGCAGCAGGTCTGTCCTCGCCTGGGTGTGGGGTGCATACTGGATATTGCTCCTGGCACATCCCGTTGCTCTTTGGAAGTCTGTGAATGAATGAATAAGTGGGCAGTGCTGGTGTACAGAGCAATACTAGGCTATGTGGTGAGAATTCAGGGACTCGGATTTGGTCTTTACCTTAAATAATGGTATAAATTTTACTTATCAACACTCAAGGGTAAGAAATGCCACTTGTGCTTATATCTTTAAATTACGTATGGTCAATTCAAGCAATCTTACCTCTCTACCCCAGCCTGGCCAGCAGAAAACCAAATCTTAGGATTTGGGGGGTCCTTTTCCACTCTCAGTTTAGGAAAATATTCTAAGGGCCCATATAATTGAAGAAGACTTGGAAATGGCCCCCCCCGTGTTTAGTCCTATATAAGCTCATGAGGTCTCTTAAGGATGAGACCTCCACCATCTCCAGACCACCCCGGGCATGGCTCGTCAGGGTCTGTGCTCTAACATTCTTAGCTGCCCTAGCAGAGGGCATGCCACTGGGAGCTGAGAATGTCAGTGAAGAGGGATTCTGCTACTCATAGAATCAACCTCAAACTATTTCCTCCATCTTTTATCTCCGGAAAACCACCTGTGGATGGATGTCTGATTCAGGGGCTTTTTTTGGTCTTGAGGAAACAATAGCTCTGTGTGCCAGACGGTGGGATGAAGGTGCAACTGTGTACCTCTGTGGACTGGCATCTGGATCAGGATGTGAATGGAGCCCCCCGGAATTGTTCGGCTGGCCTTGCAATGACAAAAAAAAGCCTATGACTGTTTTACTAATGGGCACCTACTATGCGCTAGGGATTTTTTGTGTACATTGTCTCTGATCTTCAAAAGAACTTCTATTCCATTGTAATATGGAGACTAAAACTCAGACAGGTTGATGTATTGACAGAATACACAGCATGTAAGTTGCAAGGCTGTTATTAACTCAGTTATGTTTATTTTACTAAAGGATCATGTCAGTTTCTGGTATTTAGTGTCGTTAATTGGGGGAGGGGAATCCAGTTGCTTTGCCCAACCCAACATATATTCTTTATTTTATTCATTCACTTAAAAAACATGGAACACTTTACGAATTTGTGTGTCATGCTTGCGCATGGGGCCATGCTGACGTTCTCTGTATCATTCCAGTTTTGGTATATGTGCTGCTGAAGTGAGCACCATATATTCTTTAAACCCATCCCTTCTGAAAGAAACTCATATAATGTTTTCTAAGCAAATCAATATCTATTGATTTAACAAAAGGTTTGATTTTTGGTTGATCAATGAGCAAAGCACACAAAATGGAGACTACCAGATTTCTATTTTTTGGTCATGATAATCCTGGCTGTTTTGTTTCAGGGAAGGCATTTGTTTTCTTGTTACACAGTATGTTGTGACCCTGCTGCCCAAACCTTAAAACCAAACATGTTGTCTGACATTGATTTTCATTCCCCTTTCAAGTGCCGGGGGCAAGTCTGACATACAGAGTTTGGACCCCAAAATGTTGTTTTTAGACACTGTGATGGTTAATGATAGGAAGGGCAAATACATTTAATCTCATATGAACTCAATTCAGGTGGTAATGGCTACCCAAGCTGCAGTGGTGAGGAGGATTCTGAAGCTGTTTCTAGGCTCAGCAGGAAAGATTGATCATTGACACCTGTCACAGAAGTGGCATGGTGGGAGTGAGAGACAATGTGAACCGGTTTGCGAGGATTGGAGGGCAAAGTATTTGAAAGAAATGATCAGAGAAGTCAGGGCCATAGAAATGGTAAGTTTATCCTGGAAACCAATTTTCATGGTTTGTGAATAGAATTGTGGAGACACAGAGGACATGAGGAAAGCAAAGGATATCTAAGTGAAGGCTGATGGGCTGATGGCAAGCCTCAGGGACCCGCAGAAGATTCTGTATGTTGAATGTATGGAATTACTGGAAATAGTAGAATTAAAGATGTTGGTAATATGGAAGAGGTGAGTGGAGCAGAGCTCTGATCATCTCTGTTCTTTTGTTCTGGAAATTTCTCTGACCCTGAAAGACACCAAGTTAGGCCACTCCAGGACTAAAATACCGGACATATTTAACCTTTTCTGTTTTTCTGTGTTTTTGTTTTGCTTTGGCTTCGGCTATCCATACCACCAGAACTGATTGCTAGTTTTGATTATCATTTATTTTTTAGTACTGATATTTTTGGCTCCAAATCAGATTTTGTACAGAAAATTCTAATGTTATCAAAACCTTCTTTTTCCCAGTGTTATGTCTATGAAAGTATGAGACTTTGTTATAAGGGAGGAAGCTATTTTTAAAATTTTTTCTAGATGTCTAAATTCTGTAAGTGCAAAAATAGTAACAAGATTTTATTTGGTGTCACATGATATTTTTGCACCTTTAAATTTCAACCACTTGAATTGCTTAAATTTATTACTTTAGCAAATAATCAGACCATAATGTTCCAATTATTGTTAGTCCTTTACAAATATACCATATAAATGCCTGACATGTCTAACTGAAAAGTGCCTGAGGACAGCTGAACATGTGGTCTACAAATTCCCCTACCAGTTAAAACCCAGCCTGTCTCTCTAAGGACTGTAATTTGGGTTTTTTCAATGTGTGACACACATTTCATAATCATCAAAATGAGAAGGTATAGATGATGCTAAAACGACTTGTCTCCTCAATGAAAGAACAAATCCAACAGGTCTTTGGGGAGAAGAATAACCACTAAGAAAATTAAAATTTTACTTCAGCTTCAGGTTTGCTGACAACACATAGGTAACGTCTTGGCCTCTCTGCGACAACATGTATGAACAAAGAACGAAAGATCCGTTTTGGTGATTTACCGTGTGGTGTACACAGATGATTTTGACAGAGTACATTGGAGCACAAAAAGCGTAACTGGGCAAACAATAATATTTTTGAAGGGATAAAAGAGTATCACCTTAGATCAGTGTTTTTCGAGATACTTAGATTGAGACCCACTATAAGAAATGCATTTTACATCACAATGCAGAGAACATTAAGTTCTTAGGTATGTGGGCACATGCACACACACACACACACACACACACACACACACACACACACACACACACACACACACACACACACCCGAGACAAAAGCTTGCTTAAAAATACTTTTCCTTCACATTTTATCTATTCCATTTTTTAAAAGGAGCTGGTTGTGGTTGACCAACTGATTTCACAACTCCCTAATGGATTGTTATCTATATCCCTAGTGTGCAAAACAATTGGCGTAGGCGATCTGAGATCTTATTTTTCACTGACCAATTGTTTGGGCATCATACAGGTACAGTTTTTGTGTAACTGTTGATTTGAATCTCAGTATGATTATGTCAAGTGATTCCGAATGAGAGTTCCAGGGAGTGGGAAGAAATAAGAAATCTGAGTTCAGATTTTGACTTCAACACTTGCCTCTTGTGCACAGCTTGCTGAGAGACAGATTCATGTTTAGCTAAGAACAAAGATTTTGCAGTCAGACCGCCTGGGTCTGAATTCTGGCTCATAGCAGCTGTGTGAATGAAGACGGCTGAGTCACTTAACTTCTTTGGGCCTCAGTTTTCTCACCTGTGAAATGGAAATGATAAATACTGTCACCTCCTTTTGACATACTGCAAAAATTAACATAAGGTAAATAGAGTAAGCATTCAATAAATATTAGCAATTACTACTGAGAGGTCCATAAAAATGTTAGAATCAAGAAGGTGTTTTCAAATATCTGTATCTATTATTTCACACGGTCAAACCTGATCCTGTTAGGCATTAGCTAATGTTTCTTGTGTACTTGCCATGTGCCTGTAAAGAGGCATTTAGCCTTTACCATCTTTACAAAATTTAATCACCATTTGGTCTTCCAACAGTGTAACAAAGACAGCCTTAGTGTTCCAATTTTGTAGATGAAGAAATTGAAGCTTAGAGAGATCAAGAAACACAGTTGGTTAATGGTTGGCTGCGATTCTAGCTCAGGTGTGTCTGACTCCAGAGCCCAGGCACCTCTGTCTATTAGTCCTCTTTGGCTCTACTTCTCTCCAATAACCACATGACTCCCCCCTTCACATAGCGCATGTTTCTGCTCAGTATTCATTTTATCCACCCTGTGTTAAGATAGCACTCTCCTTTTTCATCCCCCACTTCCTGTCTGCCATGTCCCATTTAATTTGGCATCATAACACCAAATACCATTTGCCACTTATCCCTATGTGCACTTATCTTGACTATCTTTCTCACACTGAAATAAAAGCTCTATAGAGCAGGGCCTTGATACTGTTTGCTGCTGTATCCCCAGCTCCTACTGTGGAATCTGGGCACATAATATATGCTCAATAAATATTAATTGTCAAATGAATTAATAAATTAATTGGGGCAAGTGAAACAGGAGTAAGTCACGGAAAAACTTAATATTTAGAAAACTTTACTTACAATTTCATTGTTTTTAGATTTATTTTGAATGTTTTCATGTGTGCCCCATCTTCTCAATTATTAATGTTTGGAATGTTCTATGTCTCTCCTAAGAAGAATAAGGGAACTTCCGTCCATACACTGGACCTTTCTATTTAGTTCCACTCAGTTCATTGCAAATGCACCAAGAAAGTGATGATGCTGTTTGCAATTACTGTATATAGTTGAGAAAAAGACATGAGGATCCGTAATCCTCAGCTGCACTATTCTTATATTCCACAAGATGGCGCTCCGATCCTACAGAAATTAGCTTCTTCATTTCCCCAACGCGTGTCTGGGACCCTCCCTGCCTTGCTTTGTCTTTTAACTTAATTGTGCCCGTCTCGCTTCTGTATTTTTCACGGGATTTTTCTTTTCTGTTTTCATCTCTTTTCTTACCTTTTTTTCTGGAATGAGCAGACTACTCTGGTTTTAGTGAATACTGTAGTTTTTTAAATTGACTTATTATACAACTGATCAGATCACTGTGCTAATTAAGTTCACTGCGTAAAACAGTAATTCTGTGGGTGGTTTGTGGTCTTTTTTGCTCTCTTCGTACAGCCTTAGGGGATCTTGATATCAAGGTAGGTGATTTTTAAGCCTATGTGTAGTTGCTCTAATCCCATCATAGCATCATCTACTTACACAGAGTATTTTAACTGTGGGTGAAATCATTATTATGATTTTCATTATGACATTCAAAGTCTGACAAAGGATAGTTCTCTGATAACAGATAGCTGGGGTTCGGTTCCCAACCCTGGATACACCAACGACCCTTCAGACTGTTTGCATTCGGTTCAAATTTAATTCCTGGGTGTCAGTGGTACTTTTCTCAACACTGGGTCTCCACTAAAATGACATGACTGGTAAGCAGCGGACAGTCCAATCAGTTGGTCGTTCCTTGAAATGAGAAGTTCTGCAAGTTTTCCCACTGAGATGACTGATTTTCGGACACATTATTTTTAAGTCAGTGTGACTCGGCTCAAGTGACTCTTCTCACCCCAGGACTCTGTTAACTGCCCTCCTAACGGGATGTGGGTGACTTTGGCGTGCCACCTGCCCAGCATTCGCTGCTGTTCGCACAGCTCTGCGCTCTGAGAAGCCGCGTCGGTAAATTACCAGCTGCATGTTCACGAGCGTCTGCTGTGTGCAAGCTAATACCAGCACTTGGAGGCCTGGACAGATGGGGCTGCAAAATGTTTGAAATCCCACGTAAAAATTGCACTTTTCTTTTTTTTAATACACATATATAAACCGTTAACAATTTACTGCCTCTTAGGGTTTGAAACCTCAAATAGAAACAATATTTCTTTGCCCAAATTATTGTGCCTTGCAACTTAGAGGGGAAGGAGACCCAGTAATTAAAGATAAAACATCAAGTCGTAAAAATGCTCTGTAACAGGGAGCTGCAGGGCTCACTGGAATTGCTTGCAACATGGGATGTGGTGCGTTCCAAACTCTGCTAAATCAGGAGGCTTAGAGTGAGCACGCTGGAATTCCGGGGTGCAATGTCTGTGAGTTTAACTTGACGATGAGGCAACTCCTGACTTGGAAACTACTCTGCCGTTCGAAATAATTCGGTTCAGTTCTGTTTCATTCAATTCAATTTCGTTTATTCATTCACGTGACTGTTCTGGGCCCGCTGTCTATATGTGGATAGTGGGCGTGGGTGCAAAGAAATGCAGAGCCGAGTCCTGCCTCTGCTGGTCACGGTGTCCCCTTCCAAGCCCTCTCCCCACCCTGCCCTGTGCCCTGGCCATCTGGTTTAGGTGGATCACGTCACTGCTTCCTCAGCCTGTGGCTTTTGATTGGTTTGGAATTGGAATGGAAATACAAATTTCCCTTTAGGGTTTGAAACCCCAAGTAGAAACAATATTTCTTTGCCGTTCCTCTGGGAGGGGGTGGAGGGAGGGGCTGCGGTATTTGTTCCCTGACTCCCTCCCACCTGAACTGCAGGCTCCTGTCAGCGGTGCTTCTGCTCAGGCACCCTTCTCCTTACAGCCCCGTCTCTGAGGTGATCCTGATTGAGGGTCCCCGCTTTCCCCTTTATGCGTCAGCGTGCGAAGAGCTGCCTGACGTTCATGTCCCCAGGGCCACCGTTGCTGCTTTCCTTAAGCCATACCCACTCTTCTGAAAACACTCCTCTTTGACCGAACCTTTTGGATTATTCAGTCGGTGCCCTGCAGAGAACTCCACAGAGACCTTCAGCAGACTTCAATCCGAGTTTCTGAATTCATTTATATTTAAGTGCTTATTATGGGTCAAGTGACTAGGTGCTGGTCCTGTGGATGCAAAGCCCTGTAAACATGCGAGGTGCAGTTCCAGCTCCCAGTGAAAGCGTTGCCTTTTAGGGAGCACAGCAATCAAGTCCATGACTGCAAAGTCGTGTGGAAGTGTAGGAGGTGAAGAAAGGGGACCTGGGGGCCTGGCTTTCTCTGCGGATGGGGGCTCCCTGAGGGAGTTCGGTTTAAATTGAAATCTGAAGAATGAGCAGGCGTTGATCGGATGGAGGGTGGAGGCAAGTGCGGTAGCTCTGGGGAGGGTGGAGAGCGTGCTGGAGGAGGAAGTTCACGGGAGAAGCCCGGACGGAAAGAGGGCAGCTCACTGGAGATGGCGGCCATTCGGTGTGGCCAGGATGGTAGAGGAGGGGACGGCAAAGCGGTTGATGGTGAGGCCTGGCCAGGTGCCGGCCACAGCCACGCCCTCTGTCAGCAGGTTCGGGCTCATCCTAAGGGTGCCGGCAGTCTTTGAAAGGGTTTTGAGTGACTTAGGGATGTGAGTTTCAGGAAGAGTCCTCTAGCTGCAGGGTAGAGGACGGAGCGGAGAGGAGCGGGCGGCGGGAGCTGGGCCCGGGCACACGGTGAGGGTGTATATTGCTTTCTCTCCATTCTAACCCCTTTTCTTAGCCCCCCATGGCGGGGAAGCCCCAGAGGCTTCTTGCCAGAGTGATTTAGTTGCCCTGGTAGGAGCCCCAGCAGCCCAGGCTCCGGGGAACGTCGGAGCTGTGTGTGCGGGAACAGGGGTGGAGGGGCCGATGCACAGTCAAGCCTGCAGATCAGGAGCCGTGAGAAAGGGGCTCTGCAGGGCCACCGGGGAACCTCCTGGGCAGCACACTCGGGCTGCCACCATCCCTCGGTGTCCCAGAGAGGCAGGGAAAACCAGCAAAGTGAGACTTGGAACTGCTGGTCCCAGTTCTTTCTTCCTATCCATCTATCCATCCGTCCGTCCATCTATCATCTATCTATATCTATCCATCTATGTATGTGTGTATGTATGTATGTATGTATGTATCTATCCATCTGTCATCCATCCATCTATCTATGTATCTATCTATCTATGTACCTATCTATCCATCTATCTACTGTTGTCTCTTTGTCCCCTGAAAAGAAGACCTTAGGCCAAAAGGGGGGGACCTAGCTATGCCCCAGAGGCAAACCTTGCTCCATCCCCACCCCAACTTAGAGAAAGTCCAGACCACGTCCCCCCTCTACCTTAGGGTGCCCTAAACACTCCTCTTCCCCATGAGAAACACCTGTGGCCAGTTTTTTTTTTTTTAAATCATTCTGCTGAAGATTAAAGTTGGGGGGAGAGAACATATGTGGCCCCGGCTCATGCTCTTGCCTCTTGGTTGGAGATGGACATGGTTCACTGACAGTTGCCAGGCTGAGTCTAGAGAGGGTAGAGGGAGCCCCCAGAAAGGAATTGGGGCCACATTCATATAAGAGTAGAGATCTTGGGTGGCCTACCCACAATGAGTGTCACCAAGCAGCGTCAGGCTTGTGTTTCCCTGTCCCAGCTTAAGGAGAGCCTGACAGAAGCAATCGGGAGAGGACCCCCAGGATCAAAACCAGAAATCTCCTACCTTTCTTGTCCAACAAAGTCCCATCCCTTTCGTGTCCAGCACTGCCCTAGACCTGAACTCAACAAGGTTGGAGCAGGGCACAACCCTGATCAGAGAAGAAATTCTGCTTTAAAATAATAGCACTGAGTTTCCTAATAACTGAAAGCGTCCAGAAACTGTGGACTAGGCCTAGTGCTGTCAGCATGGAAGGAGAGGGGGGATTTCACAGAATAAGATGAGAATGAAATAATCTGTTTATATCCCACTGAGTTTCCACTTCTCAATAAACAAACGTGCATATATGCTTATACATTCAAACTTAAATGTGCATACATTTAAAAAATTCCATTTATAAATACACATATAAGAGAACCTCCATTTTTATTAGATGCTTTCTGTCCATGTATTACTTATTTTGTGATCTGTTTACAAGTGCTGCCTATTGCTTTTACTGGAATAAAGTTGATATACACTATTATATTGGTTTTAGATGTACGACATAGTGACTTGATAATTACTAAATGCGTGCCATGGTAAGTTCAGTACCAAACCAGGTATTACAGTATTCTCTATGTTGTACTTCCACTCCTGGACTAGTTCAAGGGGATAAAGATATACAAACTTCAGACTGTTGCCTATTTTTAAAAAATAGGTGCTAATTTTTGTTTTAAATGAAATGTTTTTATACTATGACTGTTCATCTTACATAATATGTTTGGAAATGTTTTTCCTGTTTTTCTTTTAATTCAATTCATAGTTCTTTTATTACAGGCAGTTTTAATTGGTATGCAGTCTAATATATCAATAATTTACTTTAAGAAGCTTCCTTTGTTTTTCTGCTTAGGCTTTCTTTACCCTGAGATCAGAAAAATCTTGCCCGTGTTTTATTCTAGTTTATTGTTTCATTTTTAAACATTAAACTCTTTAATCTACCTTGAGCTGATTTTGATTTATGTTTCGTGGTAGGGATCTACTCCATCCACAGTTAAACCAATTATCAAGTAACATTTACTGAACATTTATTCTGATTTAAATCCAGGAAGGGTTTATGTTTCCCCCTTTGCAGAGCATCAAGGTGTACATGCAGGACGCAGACTTTACAGTGAGCGCCAAGCCCCTGCTCCCTTGGGCTGGTATGGTCTCACCTTTGCAATTAGCTGACTGAAGGCTAGGACAATTCACTTAACATGCTCAGTTGCTTCATAGTGTTAAATTAGCCTAACAGCATCTTTGAGGGTTATGAAGAGGATTAAATGAGCTGAGCCGTCTATAATGGCTCATCAGTAAGTGTTGAAACATCTAGTTTTATCCTGTTGTATGTTTAATTGAATGCCTTCTGTACTGGAGCTAGAGATTCTGAACACTTTTATAATCCCACTAGTTTTCTGAGCAACTCACTTTATTTTTCTCTGTGTTTTAGTTAATAACTTCTATGAACAATAGCTACTTATGGCACAGAGCTGTTTGTGTTTCTTGGTCTCATTTGAGATTCTCGCTGTTTCTATAATTATATATATGCACACAAACATGAGACTGTGCTATATGTATGTGCACACACATATATGTGTGTGTGTGTAGAGAGTGTTTTTAAAGCTGTGAATCGCTACACAAGTAGAAGTTACATTTACTAAGATTTCCTTGAAGAACTGCAATCATAGACCATCTTTAGAGACCAGGTCTTAGTTATATCCTGAGTTGGCTTTATTAAACTGAGAAAAATTGGACCTATTCTGCAGCTGCCTGGTTTCAAGTAACAGAAACTGACCCTGGTTAACACAAAGAGGGAATTTATTGGAAGGATATGGAGTTGCTCATGGAACAGAAGTGGGAGGGGAGCAGGGACAAGGACCCCAGCTGTCTGTGTGTGCTGGGGTAGTCGGAGGTGGAGGAGTGGATGCTTTACAGCAGGAACTGATAAAAGATTCTCCCCTAAACACTCCTCTTCCCCATGAAAAACACCTGTGTCCAGTTTTTTAAAAAAAATAATCATTCTGCTGAAGATAAACACTGGGGGGAGAGAACATACGTGGCCCCGGCTCATGCTCTCGCCCCTTGGTTGGAGACGGACATGGTTCACTGACAGTTGCCAGGATGAGTCTAGAGAGGGTAGAGGGAGCCCCCAGAAAGGAATTAGGGCCACATTCATATAAGAGTAGAGATCTTGGGTGGCCTACCCACAATGAGTGTCACCAAGGAGCATCAGGCTTGTGTTTCCCTGTCCCAGCTTAAGGGGAGCCTGACAGAAGCAATCGGGAGAGGACCCCCAGGATCAAAACCAGAAATCTCCTACCTTTCTTGTCTAACAAAGTTCCATCCCCGCCAGAGACAGGTAAGATTCCTCAAGGGAGGAATAACCTAAGACAGGCACATTCGCAGGGGGGCCATCAGGTGAGAAATTGGGGATCAACAGAGGTGAGGCTTAGAACCTCACTCCCCCTGTTATGAGAGAAATATTCTGCATCCATGGATGTTTTATTGCCCTTGTCTAGCTTGGATTAACACATAGTCTACAGGCACACACCTGAATATCTATATTTGCTCTCTTACAACACTAAACTATGTTTTCTACCTTTATCTTGCATCTACCTACCACTTCAGCATTTAATTAAAAATAATAATAATAAAGAGAGAAATGTGGTATCCACATATAAATCAAGTATAAAAATCAAACGAATATTCATATTCGAACTGATTGTTTATAGTTCATGATGCATGAGCAAAACCGAAAGTTTCTGTGATGACTGCCCTTGTACTGTTCACCATGTAACTTATTCACTATGTAAGAATTTGTTCTCCACGTAAGAACTTGTTCGTTATGCTTCAGAAGATTGGAGACTGATGAAAATTAGGCTTGGGGTGGATTAATGATTGTGCATTGAGCATTGACTCCCCTATACAGAATTTTATTGTTGTTAACAACCATTTGATCAATAAATATGAGAGATGCCCTCTCAAAAAAAAAGAAAAAAAAAGTACAGACTTCCAATTGTAAAATAAATAAGTAACCGGGATGTAATGTATAGCATAAGGAATATAGTCAAAATATTGTAACAACTTTGTATGGTGATAGCTGGTAGCTAGAATTATCATGTATATAAATGTTGAATCACTGTGTTGTACACCTGAAACTAAAGTAATACTGTGTGTCAACTACCCTTCAATAAAAAATAATTATCTACAAAAAAAAAAAAAGTTCCATCCCCTTGGTGTCCAGCACTGCCCTAGACCTGAACTCAACAAAACCACCTTCTCAAGAAGAGTGAGGGCAGGTAGAGGGACTCGCAATCTTGATGTTCTGAGAGCCCATGAGGTCCACCTCTAGGGAACTCAGTGCTGAGATAACGTAACCCAGCACCACGGGCATGAGCAAGTGCCAAATTCCCGCAGCTGAGCAATGGCAGAGGAGGAACACAACTGATCGCTATCTTAGTCTTAAGACTCCAGACTTTTCTGCTTCAGCATAAGTGAATCTCCTTCAGTCTGCTTCTAAAGAGTAGAGAAGAAATGGAAACACGAATTCGTAAGGCTGTGCCTTTCTCTCTGTACATGTTCCCGAGGGGAGGTGATCCATTAGAAACACAGGCAGACATGCCAAGAGCAGTAAAAGGCGCAGGCTCTGTGGGCTAAGCAGGCTGCAGTTAAAGGCTGTCCCTGAGAATCTTGGCTCTTTCATTAATTCCAGCCTTGGAGGTGGGCCCAGCCATGTGGTTTCGCCACAGCAAGGGGCGATATCCTAATGATCAAATGCTCTTTGTTGCTTTGAACTTCATTTTGTCTAGCAATGCACTTTGAAGAATGGGAAATTGAGTTTTCAATACTTTGTTGCTGAAGCTAAATCTAGAGGTAATAGAAGCCAGTTGAAATCTGAAGGGAACAGCTAAGGTAAAGCTCCCAGCACAGAGGAGGCAGAAGGACTCAAGCCTGGTGTCTCAGTGGGTCATGCAAGCTCCTTCTGTGCCACTTGTCCCCGTTTATTATGTTGGAAACTGTAGTTGGAATTCATATTTGGACAATCTGGTTTTTCACTGGAAAATAAATTCCTTTCAACATTCTCTTCGGAACAATAATACTTGCGTGTGTATAGAAGGCATAGGACAGAGTAATGAGAAATGGTTTCTCAATGGGCAGTAAAATATCATCATGCTTTGCTTAAAAATCTTAGGCAACTAAAGTATCATATTCACTTTTTTCTGGATGGCTAACTAGACCTTCATTTTATTTACATTCCTATTTTATTTCCATGATAACACCCCAGCCATCTTGAGGTGATGCTGTTCAAGTAGATCAATAATTTGAGCATATCTAACCCCTGGACTAGTTCCTGGCACAGAGCGGTGGATCAATAAATGTTAATTAAATGAATAAATTCATTTACTTTCCTATAACAACCCATAAACACAAAGGAAAAATTCAAACGATGGTGTGATTGAGTAAGTGACTAAAATGTTTTAGTCTGATGGCCTCTTTAAAACAAAATCCTGATCTTCAAACTGTTTGATTCTGTCTGAAAGAGAATGTATTTATCAGTGAGAAATGAGTGCCCTTTGACTGGAGAGAGAGCAGGCAGCACGGGGCCTAGTTCCTACACCTGCGAAGGAAAAAGTTCCCCACTTTCACTTTCTTGGTGTTTGCTGTGGCGTTTTAATTCAACTTGATTTCTGGTTAGGAACACAGTGAGACTCTGACAATAGCAGGACATTTCAGAGAAAAAGTTCGGCTTCTCTATCTTGCTATTCATTTGAGAGCTTTAATTTGAATAATCATAACTCACAAGGCAGTATGTTACGCATTCCGGCTAAGAACCTATAGCAGATAGTTACCAGTACATATATTACTTGTAAACAGCTTTACACAATATACAGCAATCACCTGTTTTTAAGTGTATAATTCAATGGTTTTTCATGTGTTTACAGAGTTACTCAGCCATCATCACAATCGAGGTTTAGAATACTTTAATCACTCCAAAAACCAAGCCCGTACTAGTTAGCTCCTCAGATCCTGCATCACAGCCCGAGACAAGTACTTACCTACTTTCAGTCGCTATGGGCTTGCCTGTTCTGGACATTCCATACCAATGGGATCACACAGCTTGGGTCTGGCCTCTTTCATTTAGCATGAAGTTTTTGAGGTCCTTTGTGTCACAGAATGTCTTAGTACCTCATTTTTTTATTGCTGAATAATTTTTGATTATGTTTATTCATCAGTTGATGGATGTTTGGGTAGTTTTCACATTTTAGATATTATGACTTAAGCTGCTATGAACATTTGTGTACATGTTTTTGCATGGACCTATGTTTTCAGTTTTGTTAGCATATACCTAGGAGTAGAATTGCTGGATCACATATAATCCCACATTTAATTTCTAAAGACCCACCAAACTATTTTCCATAGTGATGGTGCCATTTTTTCATTTATATTTACTGTGTCTTTATTTAATGAGAATGAGTATCCATTGCAAGACTTAAAGGATTTCTGTACTCACTGAAGACACCCTATATTTATAAAGTATTCAGTGTAGTGTCCATCACATCAGACTTAATCCTCATAGTAAGATTATAAAGATGGTATTATTTGAAGCCCGCTGAAAGGTAAGAAAGATGAGAACTGTAAAAGTGACTTGCCCAAGGCCACACAGAATGTAAGACTCCTAGTATGTGTCTTGCTGGCCCCCAAACTGAGCTAAAAATTTTAACAACTGCACTATAAAGCCTTTTTCTCCTTTTACTTCTGGAGGTGCAAATGACCACATGTACTGGGCCAGCTATAAATTTAGTTGAGGGGATACACATTCTGGAACCAGGGAGCCACCCTTTTGGTACAGGATGAGAGACAGATTCTACCCACAGGTTGACTGCTAGTACTGTGTTGATTGATAGGCTCAGGAAGTTACAGGAAATTTCTGTCTGATTCATCATGAGGGGTTCTAAATCCAAGAAAATAAAATACCTCACTACCTTACACAGTCTGGTGAATGCTTCCCACAGACCAAGCATTCTGCTCAGGGAAAACATCCAACATATTAAGTCCTTTACTCTTCGTAGAATTCTAATATAGGGGACTGGATTTGTCCCTGTTTTATAGATTGGGAAATACTGGCTTAGAGAAATCAAGTACCTTTGCCCAGGTCACAGAGCTGGAATTGACAGAGCTGAGGTTTACACATTTGCAAACTGGCTTCAAAACCTGGGCTCATATACACGATGCTATGAAATCTTTTTAGAAGGAGCAACCACTATGAAATTTATTCTAAGGCTCTTCTATAGAAAAATTGGTCTGTGGTTATTTTGAAAATAGAGGTTTTAAAATCTATGTTTAGTAAATGCAATTTTAGTTTTCAACTTCAAAGTAGTATGTGAACAGAATTATAGCTCTTTAGTCTTGACAAATGGTTGACTCTTTGGAAGAAATATTGTATTCCAAAAGCTGCAAGTTCATTAGGTTTTTGAGTCAAAAGCCAAAACTTTTTTCTCTCAGCCGAGTGTTTTCTTGTGGAATTCTGGGATAACCCACAGCAAGGATTAAATGGAAAGTGAGATAATCTGGCGAGGGCATTATATAAGCCAAAATAATAGCCCATAGGATGTCCTGGGGCCTTTGGTGCCACCCCAGGGGACAGCCGGCTCCATTCTGCTCCTGGGATAACTGGCAGAAGACTTTCTTCGAGGCTGATCTCAGCACTTGGCTCTCGGGTTGCATACAGAGCTGAAATGGTCCTGGGGTGCTGACGAGATCAGGGACTGGGTGGTGCAGGCCCTGATCAAACACATCCTTTACCACCTAATCATCATGAAAGAACTGAACATGCTGTTTAATTCTTCTGGGCATGTTTTGTTTTTTGTTTGTTTGTTTGTTTTTGTCTAACAGATGACAGAACGCACTACTTAGAGTTGCTTTGAGAATGAAATGATCTGAAACATGGACACACTGAAGGGCAATCCTGGGCCCATAGGTGGCTTTTAGAATCATCAGTGTTCAGAAGCATAGACTTTGGAGGCAGACAGATCTGAGTAGGAAGCATGGATCTGGTTCTTACCTTTCTGTCTAGAGAAGGCTGAAGATATATGACTATATATGCTCCTCATTCCATAGAGTAGAGTGATGGCCAGGAGGTGGCTGCCCAGCCAAGGTCTACCTTTCCCATTTCCGCCTGGAGTTAAGGATCACTATCCGAATGCATTCTAGACTACGGAAATGTAGCAAAGTGACGTGCACCGCCTCCAGGCTTGGCCACTAAACCTACCATGTAGTCTCCTCCACCCTCTTTCTCCTCCCTATTTTTTTTAGAAATCCATGTTCGCAGAGATTCTAGCAGCCTGGATCTCTCCCTTCCTGTTCAACAACCCAGTGTTATTGCATAGGCAAGAAAAAAATGTCTATTGTGTTTGTGCCATTATGCAATTTCGGGTCTTTTTGTTAGGTTAGGGTTGGTTATCAGTTACACTTGGTGCGTGAATTGGTTGCACTTGATGCCGGAGGAGGTCATCCAAAGGCCGTGACTGCCCGTGGACCCGAGGGCTGGGTGGGAGGCTCCTGGCCCCTCCCCTGCCCTTGTGCATTTCCCCGCACGGTTCCCAAAGCCGGAGCCGTTTGGAGGTAGAAGCCTTGCGAGTGAGGTGCTGCGGGGACCATGTGGCTGGTACGCGTCTCTGGACCCCCTTGAGGTCTCTATATAAACTTCTAAGACTCTGACTGCGCATATAGAGATCCCCTCGACTTGGGGCCGCCCAAGACAAGCCTCCTAAGTAAGTTTCCTTCCTTCTTATCACCGCCACCTGTCCACCTGGAGTGGCCTGAGTCTGTCTTCGGTTTTTCCCCACTTTCCATGTGTGGGTGGGGATGTTGTTTAAAACTTCATCTGGGAAATTCCTGAGGTTACAAACCAAGCATTGGTGAGCCAGCCAGGAGATGGAAGAAATGGGCGCGGGGAAGAAGCATTCTCTGGGGATAGCCTGGGTTGCCACTGACATCTGTGTGGGGAGGGCTGGCCTGGAAGTTAGATGCCTTGGACCTCCATGTGAGTGCAGGGACGCCCCCAAACGCCGGCGGGCCTGACGCCTGTTGGAGGAAGGGCGCGGGTGCGGGGCGGCAGAGCGGGGAGGCGCGGGGCGGGGGCCGGTCTGGCATCTCCGGGGGCCGGGCTGGCCAGCGGTGTCCGGCTGGATGGAGAGCTGGGATTAGAGAAGGATGTGCGGGCGTCCACTGCTCTGTGAGAGAGCAGGATGGTAACTTGGGAGACCTTAGCGGGCCGTTTTGCAGCGCTGAGGGGGCGCAAGCTGCTGCGGGTTAAGGACCCAGCGCTGTGACAAAGCCTGATGAGGACCCTGGGCGGTGGAGTCCCCGGCAAGGGAGGAGAGTGAGGAGGAGGCGGGTGGGACGGCGAAACAGTAGAAATGCCCCGGGCCGTCCACCCCAGCGGAAGGGAGAGCAGCAGCGAGGACAGCCCAGCAGCAGGGCAGCCCCCAGTTAGGGAAATATTCATGATGAGAGAATATACCCCCGCGGAATTCACTGAGAAAGCTGCCGAGTGCCGGCAAAAGGCCAGGGACAGGATCCAGGCACGGTCAGCGCAGCTGTGGGATACACTTGGCATGTGACCCTGGGCAATTATTTATCTTCTCTGAACTTCAATCTGTAAAATGAGGGTAACCATGTTTACTTTGCAATTTTGTTGCGAGGATTAAATGAGATCAAATATAAAATTTTCAGCATGATCAGGTTACTATTATTCTATTACTACTATTATTTATATTTAACTTACGTTCAAGAGCTGAAGTGTTGGAAGGCATTTAATGGTCCATTTGTGCGGCTGCTATAAATGTCTTTTTTCGTTCAGTAGTGTTGGTCCAGAACTCTGGGAAACAATAGAGGGAAAGTCTAACTATCTCTGTTATCAATTATTCACCAGTTTGAGAGCCTTTCTCCCTAGAATCTAAACTCCATGAAAGTTGGGATTGGGCCTTGTCGCTTCCCTCCATAGCTGCTAGCTGAGTTTCTTGTATATATAGCAGGTGGTAAACAAATGTTGGGTTTTACCTGCTAGTATTTATTGAACGCTTCCTGTGTTCCCACCGCCATGCATGCATATGTTCCATTTTCTTGTATTGGCTTCAGACGTAGTATCTCCTGGGAGCCTCTCAGCAATGCCGTGAAGTGAGTAGTAGTACTTCCCCGCTGTGGAATGGGCAATGGGAAGTTATGTGCCTGAGGTCACACAGCAATAGTAGCAGAACTGATATGTGATTCCAGGTAATCTGACTTCAGAGGCACTATTCTGCCTCTCCTAAATGAACAAGTAACATAATCTTTAGCTTATTGAGGATGTATCCCGTAAACACTAAACTCTTTACATGTATAAACCCATTTAATACTCACTATAACTGTGTCAAGATTGAAATTGTACAGTAGGTGGAATTGTGTCCTTAAAAAACACAAAAGGATGCCTTCATCTTTGTTCTCTTTGGAAAAATACCCATAGCAGAGGAAAAACATCTACCCATGAAAGTTCGATAGTCGTACGGAGAAGAAAGCCTGGCTGTGCATACTGTTAGGAGAACTCTTAACACCTTTTCATTCCTTCACCATTGATTGAGCATCTGCAGTTTATCAGGCACAGGGCTGGGAGCTGAGGATACAACAAAGAAGTCAGTCCCTGCCCTCCTGGCCTTTTCTTCCTAGTGGGAGAGGGAGACTTAAACACTTCGTGAACCTAACACATATCACAGCCAGAGCCAGCTGACCTCTTTATGCCAGGAACACTCGGACTTACATGGGCAGTTTGCACAGTTAAAAGGAGCCAAGTAGGAGGTAACAACTGTGCTTATACATGAAGTGGATGACTTGTGAGTGTTTTCTCGTTGGGGGGCAAGGAAGCAAGAGAAACAAATGTGATTTACAAGTATTTGTTGGGTTCACTTATTTTAACATTTCCCATATGCTCAGAAGACAACATACGTGAAAACATTCTGAAGGGTCTGGCAGGCCTTCCTATTTACTCCTTGCATTCTGTGGTCTCTTATTATGATGTCTGATAATATTTGTTATACGTTTGTCCAAGAAACAAAATATATACATGCAACAATTAAAGTGGTTTCTATTGCACATTTTCTTGGGAGTGTATTTGCTAGAAGGAAGTCAATTAAAACTAGAACCAAAAATTACAGACCACTAAGGTGTGTAGATACTGCAAATAAGATCTTATATTCTGAGAGCACTGGAGCCTTACAAGGCTTAAGGCTTTTCGTGTACCTGCCCATCTTCTGCCCTAAATAATAGCCTTGGGAAGTTTGCAAAGTGTTTTGTTCATTTTCAAGATGAGGAAACAAAATCTCAAAGATATAAAGTCTATATCTTACTTGGGTCAGATCAGATCCTTAATAAGTTGCAGAACCATGATTCCAACCAAGTCCATTTTATACGACCTTTCTAACTCTAATACACTAGTTATCTTGATTTGAATCATGGCCTGACACCAATATTTTAATGTCTGTCATCTTTTTTGTATCAGAAATTTTACATTTTGTTGAAAATGTCCCCTAGACAAAGTGATGCTTTGGGTATTTAAGCAGATCTTGTAAGGTCATTAAAAAAATATTTTTCTCATTCCTCCCCATCCATCAATTTAAAAATTGATGGTTTCCCAAGTCTTTTATGGAAAATACTAAAACAATTTTCTGAGTGAGTTTATCTGAGCCTGCCCAACTCTCGGCAAGGATGAAATGTTTCAGACCCATCTAGGCGAAGCCCAGCAGTTTGACTGGAACAAACATACAGTGGTATGGGCAGCTCAGGGTAAATCTTCTGCCTTCCACCAGGACATCCCTGAGTTCACCTTGCTGACAGCTCCCCTGCTTAGAACATGTTAGCGGGGAGTCTGTGCTTGTTCATTGCTTGGCAGGGCCCAAGAACAATCCTCCTATACTTGGCACACTGAGTGGTCTAGGAGTGCTGTATGAATATTTATATTCCATCCACCCCTCACTTATATGTGGAAACTAAAATAGTCAACTTCATAGAAGCTGAGAGTAGAATAGTGGTTGCCAGGTAGAGGAGGGGAAACTGGGGGAGGTAATGGTCAAAGGATATAAAGCTTCAGTTATGCAGGGTAAATAAGTCCTGGAGATCCATGCAGCATAGTGCTTATAGCCAACAATACTGTATTGTAGACTTAAAATCTCCTGAGAGGGTAAATCTTCTAAGTACTCTCACTCCCCTCACCTCTCACCCCCCACAGCAGTAGTACTGAAGAGGGGTGGGAGGGAACTTTGGGAGGAAATGGGTATGCTTATGGCCTTGATGATCATGATGGTTTTATGGGTGTATATTTATCCCCAAATTCATCGAGTTGTATCTCTTAAATATGTAAGGTTCTTTACATCTCAATCATACCTCAATAAAGTAGTTGAAAAAAACATAAGAAAAAAAGAAAGAAATTCTTAGCAATTCCCTTTTTCTTTTTCAAAGAAGGAGGGGCCACTGCAGTCTGTCTTACATCCGTAGTACAGAACCTCATCACCTTTCCGTGGGCGTCATTAATGATTTCCTGGTTTCCCTCTCTCTTTGGTCCCTTTTTCAGTCTGGTCCATTTGCCACATTACAACCGGAGTTTTCTTTCCGGAATTCTAGAACTGATCATGTCATTCTCTTACTTAACACTCTTGGAAAGGTCAGTATATCCAGTTCAAGATGAAGTCCAAATTTAAGGAATTCAGGGTCCCAGGACATCCCAGTGATTGACCTCAAGTGACCTTTCTAGGGTCATGGCTACCACATCCCCTAGAGCAGGGTGCATTCTAACCCCTGTGGCCTTCCTGCCTCTTCTTTATCAAAGCCAACATTCTCACATCACAAAATTTTCCTTGTAATGTTTCCAGCCACAAATGCATTTGCTGATTCTCTCAACCGGTAAAAATGTGTTCACTCTTTTATGGTTCAGTTTAAATTCCTGCTAGGGTGGATTGCCTACCTTGATTATCCTTTAGAATTACATGCTTATAACCCATTACTTGTATAGATGTTTAACATAACTGTCATTCTTTCTTGATTTATAAGGTAGCTACTTTTGTGTGTACTTCATCTACTAGATTATGAAGGCTGGCTTCATGGGCATGCACTGCACAGTGTCCATGTTTAAGGGACCTCACACTTGGCTGAATGCAATGCTACCTCTGACTGATATCTTGGAAATCTTAAGAATTTTCAAACAAGTAGCCCTGCGTTTTCATTTTGCACTGGGAGTCTTGCAAATTTTGTAGGTAGTAGTATCCTAAGGATAGGGGCTATTTCAGATCCATCTTTACCTGTACCACTATATGCCTTTCCCTAGTTGCTGCCTATTTTTAAATGCTTGTTGAAAAAAAAAAGGAAATGAGTAGCCGAATGATTTGCTTAATTAAAACATGTCAGAGCAAAAAATAGGCTTGAAACTACCTGGGAAATCTGTATATCAAGGGATACAAGATTTCCCCAGGTCTAGGTAGTATGGCATTGAGTTCCAAGGGTTTTCTGCAAACCACACTTACTGCTTGTTAGGGAGTGACATGTTTCTACCAGAAGCAAATAACAGGCTTCCAGATGAGGCTACCCCTGGGACTGCTGAGTGAAGCTCTGAGGCATGGGATTGGAATCTCTTGTAAAGATGGGAGGCAATGAATTCCCTTCTAGAAGCTCACTTAATGCGAGATTCTTGGCATTCTTCTTGTAGTAGCCACACATTTGCCAGACTAGCCCACACAACTGGGTTTCCTGAAGAACTGTTTTTCAGTTGTTTCTAGACCAAGCTGCTCCATGGAGAAGGTATGGGCATATTCCTAGGAAGGACTGCCTCTGAGTGAGAACAAGCGTGAGGTCTAGGAAGCAGGAGGTAGAAATCTGTAGAAAGAACAAGATTTTGTTTCCAAACAGAATTCTTTACCCTTGTTCCTGCCAGTCATGCCTAAACTGCTATCCCAGGATGAACACAATGACTTCCCTTTAGCTTTCACAGTTTTTGAGAGATAATGTTCTTGCCTTCAAGAAAAGGAAATTATTCTTTTAAAGTAGTTGTTCATAATTAGTCTGGTTCTTTAAGAGACTGTAAAGATTATGGTTTTGTTGAAAAAGTGAAAAAGAAAACTAGATGTTTTGAGTGAAGGGATATAGGATTTTTGTGTTGAGGACTCGGGCAAGGAGCCATTCAGGAGCGCAAATGGGATCTCGCATTGTAGGAGTGGGAAAGCAGCTGTGACAATACATAAACAAATGGATACGTTTATTTTCCAATAAAACTTTATTTACAAAAACTGATGCCAGGCTGGGTTTGGCCCTTGGGTTATAATTTTCTGACTCCTGCTATAGAAATATTGACAATGATACACTGGGAGAAATTGTACAGAGATGCTTCTTTTAATATTGTCTATAATACCAAGGATCTCAAATGGCCATCACCAGTAGAATGGTTGCATATGTTGTATATTCAGTCAGTGGAATGCGGTACAGTATGCTCTCCAGCTACATGTACTGATGCGAGCTAATCCCAGACACAAGGAAGAACAAAGTAAGGAAATGAAGATCCACAGAATGACATGACTCTAAAGTTCAGAATACTTAAGCAGAATGTGGAGAAAGTGAAGGTTCCTATGGCCAGGATTCTCACCTGGCCCTGGTCATTATACTTGTGGGCAATACATTGTTTTTGACTCTATATAAAGAAGCTCCGCCTAGTGCTCTGGGCTGTAGGGCTGCAGGAGGGCAGGGGCTGGAGTGGTGGCAGTGCTGAGGACAGAGACTGAGACGGCTGTGGGGGTCAGAGGGGGCCAGAGGCGGAGACCGGCTTGCTGCGTGCAGACTCGCTCTGAGTGGATGGAATTCTAGTGACTGACCTGCCACTGTGGGAATGAAGTTGGGTATAAACCCTTTCACCCCAAGAATGTTCCATTGTCATTTTTCAGTCTCATTGAATCCATACTGAATTTGTCTGGGGCTGAAACCCGTTGGCAAGACAAGAATATAAATATACTTAGGGATACATATCCGTGGGGATACATGGAGGGAAGGAAGGGATGACTAAGAGAGGCTTGGAGTCACCCCTGGAGAGAAGTGGGGATGAGAATGGGTAAAGTTCTAGGAGCTTCAGGAGTGCTAGTCAGCTCTGTTTCTTATGCTAGTCTGTTGAACATAGAAGGTTTATTATATTCTTTGAGAAATAACACATTTTAAAACTTGGGAGGAGATGCATAATTACAAATAAAAGCAGGGTTAAGTGACATGTGCAAAGCCATTCAACTGGTAAGTGGCAGAACTGGTATGTGAACTTGGTCCCTTTGGCTATAAAACTCAGAATCATTTCACTTGCTCCTCAGGTGCCTGGGTTTAAGCCGGTATTATTTTACTGTAGTCCTTGCACTTAATTACTTCTCTATTTATACTGCAATACCACAAAATAGATCTGTGTAGCCTCCACTTTACCCGAATCAGTGGAGCCTGTCAAGTTAATTGGTTGTGACACTCGGCTTCCAGAATGGGTAATTATCAGCTGCATTGAGTGGGAAGCTCCTACGACAGTTAATAGTACATGTAGACAGCAATCTGTGTGTTGTGGCAACTGAAGAACAAGCCAAGAGTGTAACATTAATCAAAATGCCAATGTAATGTACCAGAAAATATAGTTCCATGAGGAAACGCAAGCCAGAGCTGTCTATAAACATTGTTATTTATGATTCACCATTAATCTCAGTGTGTCTTACGCTCCTTTTACCCCCAGATCAAGACTAGTACTTCCTTCTAGGCACAGTTGGAAAAATACCTCTGCCCCAGCTCCCCAGTGAAACCAAAGTGTCTGCCCCTGACACCTGTGATCGATGAGGCAGCCAAACATACTTTCAAAAGGAACAGCCAACGCTCTGGAAGTAGCATCAGGCAGCTGATAATGTGCCAGGGGCTCTTGTGCCACAGAGAATGGAAGGAGTTTTACAGCGAGACAACCAGAGTTCACGTTCTGGTTTTGCCGCTTGAAAGCTGTGTGATCTTGAGCAAATGACTTCACCTGAGTCTGTATCCTCACTGGCAAAGGTTTGTGAAATAGCTCATGGTTTTCAGTGCTGGGTACTCATTAGAATCCCCTGGAGTGGTTTTAGAACGATGCCAACACAGTGGCCTCACCTGCTCAGGACCAATTAACCTGTTTTGGTCCTGGCAGAAGAGGAGAGAGCTGGGTCCTGGCATGTTCAATGCGTTTATAAAGTGCTCGAGAGTGTGTCTTACGGGTGGTTGTGTGACTCCTGCCCTGGAAGCGAACACCTTACAAAACCATCTGTTTTGATTTTTTCTTTCCTTTATGAGGGGAAAGTGATATCCAGAGATATAAAGTAACCCAGCCAACGTCCAGTGGCCAGTGAGGGAGAAGAACCAGCTCTGGATCAAAGATCTCCTAACCTCTAACCATATACTCATTAGTGACATTGAATTTTTACACTAAAACACCAAAGAATTTTTGGAAGAAATAGTATAGTTTTTCCCTTTCAAAAGTGTCTGGTTCGGGTGATAACAAATTATATGTTACCTTGAAGTAAAAATGCATTATAGGTAAACAAATGAAACACACAAAGCGGGTGTTTGTATGTGAGTGTATTTGGGAAGTGCTGGTGGTGAGAAATAGGATCAGGGAGTTTCGAAGAGAAATGGTACGTATTAGTCAGCTTGCTGCCGTAGCAAAGTGCCACAGCTTGGGGGTTGACAACAGACATTTATTCCTCACAGTTTTCGAGGATGGGAAGTCCAAGATCAATTGCTGGCAATCTAGTTTCATTCTGAGGCGTCTTCCCTTGGCCTATAGACCATCACCATCAGCTCTGTGCTCTCCTGACCTCCTTGTATGAGTGGGGAGAGAGGAAGCAGGCCCTCTGGTGTTGCTTCGTATAAACCACTAGTCCCATCATGCAGGCCCCATCCTCATGGACTCATTAACCCTAATTACTACCCAAGGCCCCACTACTGACACCATCACATTGGGAGTTAGGGTTTCAGTATGTGAATTGGGGTAGGGGGTGGACACAAACATTCAGTCTGTAAAAAATAGTATGTGAATCTCCTTACCAGACAAAAATCTATTGCCCTAGTCCATGAAATATTGTAAAAAATTCTATGTTAGCAATTCTCAAGCCTGGGTATAAATTAGAATAACCTGGGAGCTTTATGATGGGAAAGTGATATCCAGAGACGTAAAGTAACCCAGGCACTATCAGCATCTCTCCTCCCAGCAACTGAATCAGAATCTTTGGGGAGGGGTGGATGCCAGGCAGGAGGGTTCCAGCCAAATTTGAGAGCCTCTGACCTCCATGCATCTGGGCCTTGGAGCAGAAGGAGGTAGTCAGGCCACCGAGTGACGAGAAGGAGGGAAGACTCATGTCTGAATATACAGTGAGAACTTTATCTGAAATTATCCCTCATAAAAGAGGAGCTTCACTGTGTTCAAGTCCTTGCAAAGTTTCTCAGGTCACTGGGCACGCTCTCCTTTACTGTTTTCTTTGCCACACCAGTTTTATATCTACCTACGTGCTGTGCAACTGGAATGGCTTGGGATTGCTTTGTATTTACACATGGATGGCTTACGTTATCGCTGAACTTCTTTTCCTTCCCTCACTCCTAAACTCCCACATTGGCAGCCCGCGGACAGATCCACACCCTTCTAGGACGTTGGGCAAGTTAACTTCCAATTCCTCGGCTTCTGTTTTTTGTTTTTTTCCATCTCATAAAATAAGGGCTTTGGACAAGCCTAGGAAATTGATAAAATTGTACAAGCTCCAAATTAGAGTGACTCCAAACTCTACCCTTTTACCCTCTACACACATGCTTTGGGTAAACCATTTATGTCACTTAATTTTCTGTCATGTTTGCCGTTGTTCACTGTGGCAAACTATATTCAAAGCATTTCCTGCCCCTCCTTGGGAGCAATTACACTTTCTCACCTTAATTGGACTCAGGACTGGATTTGTCACTTGCTTTAGCCAAAGAAATGTGGGCAGACGACTTGAGCCATTTCTGAGCAGACACTTTTAATAGCCAGCTTGTGGTTTTGCCACATCTTCTTTTTTCTTTGCCAGGAAATCATCAATAACCTAGATAGGAAAGGTGACATACAACTTAGTGTCCAAACCAGGCATTTTTGAAATGAAAGTGTGCACTCTTGAGTGTGAAAGGCTGTGCTATTAATAATTATTCTGGGACAGTAGGCATAAACTAGGATGTTATTGGATAAACTGGAAAGTATAGTCTAGATAAAGGCTGCTTTGACAGTATGGTTCCTGGAGAGAAGATGACATGGAGCAAAACCTGAGCCACCATATTGGACACACGAGAGTGAAATCGCCCTTTGTAAGCCACTAAGATTTTGAGGTCTATTGTCATTACACCACATGTCAGCCAGCCGATACGGCAATCGAACCAGTACAGCTGACTGGTGCAGAAAACTCATTGAAAAGTGACCTTTATTGACATAAGTAATGGCCATTCAGTGACAGCTCAACACTCAAGATATGTGTTCGGAGGTATCTGGACTTGCTGGTAGCTTCTTCCAATTTAAAACAAGGAAAGCTATCCAAGTGGGCTTTGTGATGATGCCCCAGAGAGGCCAAATCTCAGTGCCTGCCTCACTCAAATATATCCTTCCAAGGGTTCTTTTTATTTAAATATCAATCTTGATTCATTTGATTATTCTACTCTGGCCAAGCTGATAGAATATTGGAGACTCAAGTGTGAATAGTCTACAAGTCTGGCCAGCACCTCCTTAGTGGCATTATGCAAGTGTTATGACAGTCAAAGAAGATGTTAACACTGGAGTATTCAGATCCTTTCCCTGGAAAATATCTGATCCAGAGATGTAAGGAGACAGCATATGAGTTTTTAGAAGTTGAAAACCACACAGAAAAAGGGGCAAAGATACAACTGAGTCATTGCTAACAGTGGATGGTAGAGTATGGGTTAAAAAATGAGTTGCCGAAGATACCAGCAGTTTCCTTGACTGCTAGAGATGTTGCAAAGTGAAATCTCTGTTCCCACATGACATTCTGGTCTTGGTGAGGCCATCCTGGTGGTTATTCCTGGGTTCCCCTGAAACTTGATTTTGGCTGTTTTTTGCTCTCCTAATGCTGACAGTGCAGATAAGTGCTCATCAGCCTGCCTTCTACGCATCCTTTCAAAACCACCCCTCCCCCATTCCAAAAATATCAACCAGTGAATTCCTGTTCTTGAACTAAAAAAATGTTCCAACACAGGCCAGAACGGACAACCGAGGCTAATTATAAAGATCGGTAATTAGCAATAGCAAAGCCATGCGTGCAAAGTTAAAGTTCCTGTCTGTTCTGAGTGTAGAGGTTCTAGGTCCAATTCAGACCTCTGAATCACTTGACTTCCCCTAAATTGAACTGCTTTGCATTAGAATGGACTTTTAATTCACCTGGATTTTGTTTTGTTTTGCTTTGTTTTGGGAGGTTGGCTTGAATCCTCTCATAAAAAAGTATTTTCTCTTATTTTGTGTGGTTTGTCCCACATCCTGGGAGTATCCTTTGTTTTTTCCTTCTGAGCCAGTATTCCTTTCTTTGTGTGTCCTTAAAACTGTTGCTTAGAAATGCTGTAGCTTTTTCTCGGGGCCTCAGTAAGGAAAGGGATTTGTGTAAGGTAGAACTTCATTAGCATGTGAATTAACTCTTACAACACACAGAGAAGGACTTCGGTGGTTGGTTAGCTTGCTGTTCTCTTTCAAGCCTTATACTATCTTAGAGTAGGAAGGGACATTAGAGACCATTGAGTCTAACTGTCCTGAGGGGTATTACCTTTAAACTCCTGGCCACATGGCTAGTGAGTGGCATAGACAGAACAATATCCCAGGTGGATGGATTCTTAATCTGGTGCACTTTCTTTAAATCAGATTTTCATTCTCTTTGCAGCTATTACATTTGTATCTTATAATTTATCTCTTTAAATTGGACATTTTGCCGTGGATTTGTAAAACTGCATTCATTCACCCTGTATATACTTTCCTTTCTGATATCTTTTCTAATCATAACAGCAATATATGCCAATGTAGTGCTAAGTACTGGGACCAGTTGGGAAGATGTTACGTACAACTAGAGGGTAAAAAGACCCAGACGTCTAAAACTCCAGGTGGGTACGAAAGGTTTCAGGTGGTGGGCTAAACTCAGAATCTATCTTGAAACAAAGATTTTATGGGTTGAAGAGAAGCAAGGATGACTTTGAGGGTCTTAATTGTGGGAAAGTGGGTGGATAATGGCAGAAAAATGTGAAAAAAGGAAGGGAAAGAATAACAAGGTTTTGGGAAAAAGTGATTGGAGCTTTAGACATGCACGAAGGAGGTGCTCCTAAACTGGCAGCTGTAATTATTTGATTCTCAGTTGCTGAAAGCATCAGGATAAGATCTAGATGGAAGGAAGCAGAAATTTAGCATCTTAGTACTGGTTCTAAGTTTAAAGGGAGAGAAAGAAAGATACTTGAATGTTCTTCCGAACTGCTCAGGTTCAGTTACATAAGAAGGAATGAGGGCAGTGGATACATGTATGAAGAGCCTTAACTTAAAGACGAAGTGCTCTTTAAGTTATTTACCTCTCTACAGTGCCTTCCAGGACCACCATTGAGAGGATTAGAAAAGACATAGGAAAGAAAGGTGCATCGGGCAACAGAGGCCAGGCCCCACGGTGGCAAAAACAAGCAAGCAAACAAACAAAAATAAATAGAAACCCCTAAACTGCTGTGATTTAAGATTACAGACATTTTCATTAACTCAGTAACTTTTTGAAGAAGATCAATCATCTTCATTTTATAGGTAGAGAAACAGACTTGCCCAGGAGCATGCAGGAGGGAGCGCTGTGGCATCTCTCAGACTCCAAAGCCTGTGTGTCCTCTGCCTGTTCATCATGCGGAGAGTCTCCCACACGGCGGACTCCCCCTGTTCTGCACTGTGTGCTCCTGGCCAGAATGGAGCTCTGAATGAAATGCCTAAACTGTTTTCTTTCTGTCTTCTCTCTGCGAAGTTCTTCCCTAGGTGGAGGGAGGAGAGAATTTATCTCCCACTTTCTATGCCTCTTTGCCTCATAAGGAAGAGGGCAGAGTAGGCTAGTGTCCACGGAGTTGACATGGTAAATTGACATGCTCAGAGTAGTATCCCGGTTCAAGCCACTTGTCAGCCGTGTCAGCCTAGACAAGATACCTAACACTTCAGGATCTCAGTTTCCTTAACCCCTAAAATGGGGATACTAAGGGCACTTATTTCAAATGTTTACAAAGAGAATTAAATGAAATAGTATACCTAAGTCATTAACACATTGCTTAATGTACAGCAAGTAATTCATACAATATTTGCTGCTATTATGAGGGCAGTGAATACATGTATGAAGAGCCTTAACTTAAACACTAAGTGCTCTTTAAGTCAGTCACCTCTCGGCAATGCCTTCCAGGACCGCTATTGAGAGGATTAGAAAAGACACAGAAAACAAAAGTGCATCAGGCAACAGAGGCCAGGCCCCCCGGTGGTAAAAACAAGAAAGCAAACAAATGGAAATAAATAGAAACCCCTAAACTGCTGTGATATAAGATTACAGATATTTTCATTAACTCAGTAACTTTTTGAAGAAGATCGATCATCTTCATTTTCCTGTTTCTGTACATGATGATTCCCAAAAACCATCACCCAGAGAAAGCTGAACTGCAGACAATGAAATATAACTTTTTTTTTAGAAAGGGTATGTGGGTATTGTGGGTGTAGAGTATGAAAGTGTTCTATGTGGATGGTGAATTCCAATCATACTTAGAGGCTTACTCTAAAGTCACAGAATTGGTTATATGGAATTCATAAGTCTTAGAGTTATGAACAAAGATGTGGGTTTCTTTCTGTACTTTTTATAAATGTACCAATTACATTTGGAAAACTGAACAGATCTTTCAGTTACAACTTGATAAGTTTGTACAGAAGTGAACATTTGTGTAACTCCCAAGTGATGATCCAGATAGAAACAGGACATTGCCAGCACCACAAAATCCCCCCTAATCTTTCTCCTCCCACCAAAGGTAACCATTATATTGACTTCTATGACCCTAGATTAGTTTATTCCCTCTGAATTTTATATGAAAGAAGTCCTAACACACGTATTTTTGCTCAACATTGTTTTTGAAATTCATTCATATCATGTATAGCAGTAGTTAATTCCATTTTAATATTACTTGATATTCTGTTATATGAATATACCACCACAATTTAATTGTCCACCATTTACAGCTTTTGCATTCTTTCCTATTTTTGGCTACTACAGTGGTGCTGTTTTGAACCTTTAAATATACCTGTTGCACTTACATGCACACATGGATTTCTTTTGGGAATAGACCCAGCAGAAGAATTGCTGGTTCATAGGATATGTATCTACCCAGCTTTAGTAAATACTGTCTGTAGTTTCTAAAGTAGTCACACCAATTTTTACTCCCGCCAGCAAGATCTGATTTCCAGTTTTGGCCTACTCTCTAACACTGATCTGTTCAGTTGTTATTTTAAAATTGTAGTTATTTTGTGGATGTATAGAATTTTTTCATTGTGGGGGTAATCAGTTCTTTAATGACTCATGATATTGAACACTTTAATGTATTATCATTTAGACTTTCTCTTTTATGAACTATCTATTGAAGTCTTTTGCCTATTTTTAATAAGGGAGTTATCCTTTCTTATTATGTATAGCAGACTTAAAAAACTCCAAATACAAGTTTTTTGTCAGATTTATGTAATGCATATGTATTTTTTGCAGCTTTTCCCCTCTCTTAATGATATCTTTTGATGAACAGACGTTTTTAATCTCACCAAAGTTCAGTTTGTCAATATTTCACTTTATTGTGGTGTTTATTTGTCCTGTTGCATATGCAGGATGGAAGACCCTTGGGATAGAGTTACGGTATTGGTAGAAATAAAAGGGAAGTGAGAAGTGTTTACCTGAATTGAAGGGAATGAGGACATATCTTTGAAGCCGTGTGGGAAGAACGTTCTGCAGGCTAGAGGGGTCATGACTTGGGGTCAGGGAGTTTATATCAGAACAGGAAAACATTGTGCAGGCTGTGGAGGTCTGACATGGGCAAGGATATGATTGCTCCTTTATTTTGCAGAAGACAGACATTTCTCAAGACTTTAACCTCAAGACAAGACCCTGGATGGGGCCCAGAGTTATGGTTTGATTTTTCTTCTTTCTATGTGTGCCCAGTCCATGGCAAGGTGGTGCCATGCTGATTCAAAGCTTCTGATGTCTGAGAGGTTGCAGATGGTGTAAAACCAAACCGACGTTGCATTCAGCCTCCGATGAGTTGGCTGAGGCCATATTTTATGCATTATATGCCTAGTAAGTGCCTCTTCCTTTCCTTGTACACAATTATGTTAAGGAACAGTGAGATGATTTAAAATTGTGATTGTGGGAAAGCCAGACTAAGCTGTTATTGTTTTGGTTGTCTTCTGTTTTATTTTAAAGCATGGACCATGATTTCTGTTTTATTTTAAAAAGAATCTCATGTTCATATAATTTGTGTTACATTATCTACTCTTACAAATGTTATCTAGGTGCTTTCCCATAGGTGTCTCATTTAATATCCACAATAAAGGGTGTGTTATTATCATTATCTTACAAGGGGTAACAGAGGCTAAGAGAAATGAAACAATTACTCCAAAATTCTTTGGCTTGTGAAAGACAAAGTCCAGATTTCAGCTGTATTTGTCTTATGAAAGTGCCTGTCACAGTTTTGAATTTTAGCTTAAGAATTATTCACAATAATTAGCCTGTATTTTAATGCACCCCACTTTTAGATCACATAGGAATGGTGACCTAGAGGTTGGTCCCCCAGCTAAATTCCTTAGTTGATAACTTACAAGAGTTTAACTAGGCTCTTCAGCCTCTCTACCTTATTTCCTTTAACTGTTAAACAGGATAAATAGTGCCTACCTCAAAAAGCTGTTGTGCATCTGGCTACTCCTGCATTCGCCCTGCCACGCACACATTCACACAACCACCCGCAGTGGGAGAGGCAGTGATGCTCTTCCATAGCGAGGCCACTCGTTCACAACCTGGTCCAACTCCTCCTCCTCGGCGCAATGCTTAGTGACTGGTTTCTGTTCTGTTCTCCTCTCCCAGTCCCCACCCCTAAGCCAGTTCAGTCAGGGGTCCATCCTAGTCAGGCCACGTTCAACATGCTTTTCCATATTTTCAGCTTCTGTTCATATCTTTTTCTCCATTATTGTTTTTCCTTCCTTTCCTCCTTGCCTCTCCCTTTCCCTTTCTGGCCCTCCCCTCCTTCTCCCAGCATCCTTTGTTCTGATAAAAGAAACATCAAGTTATATTTAGAGAATCAGTTCTCTTCCACCCTTAGACTATATCATTTGGGCCCCATCCTTGGACACCAGCCATAGGTGCGTGTCTCAGTCCTCAGCAGAGAAATGGCTGTGTGATCTTGGCCACAGCAGTAGGTGCAGGGATGGGCATGTGACACACAGAGGGTCAACTAGAGGGAATCCTAGGATTTATCAACTGGCTTGATTGGGAAAAAGGCCCCTATCTACCAGCCTTATTAGTGAGTAGATGTAATTCTGAAGTAAGTCAGAAGGTGCTGGGAGCCACTTTTCCTGGCTCCTAATGAGAACCTATCTGAGAATCAGCCAAATGCAGAGGAATGCTGAAGCAGGAGCTAGAGAGACAAGCAATGTCTTTATTTATTTATTTATTTATTTTGGTATCATTAATGTACAATTACATGAGCAACATGATGGTTACTAGACTCCCCCCATTATCAAGTCTCCACCACATACTCCATTACAGTGACTATCTATCAGTGTGGTAAGATGCTATAGAGTCACTACTTGTCTTCTCTGTGTTGCACTGCCCTCCCCGTGCACCCCCCCACACCATGTGTGCTAATCATAAAGCCCCTTTTCCCCCTTCCCACTCATCCTCCCCAGTCCCACTCCTTTTCGTAACTGTTAGTTCATTCTTGGGTTCTGTGATTCTGCTGCTGTTTTGTTCCTTGTTTTTTCTTTGTTCTTATACTCCACAGATGAGTGAAATCATTTGGTATTTGTCTTTCTCCACCTGGCTTATTTCACTGAGCATAATACCCTCTAGCTCCATCCATGTTGTTGCAAATGGTAGGATTTGTTTTCTCTTATGCCTGAATAATATTCCATTGTGTATATGTACCACACCTTCTTTATCCATTCATCTACTGATGGACACTTAGTCAGGAAATGGAACTAACCTATCGTAAATATTGCTGTGATAAATAGATGGGTGCATATGTCTTTTTAAAACTGGGCTTCTGCATTGTTAGAGTAAATTCCTAGGAGTGGAATTCCTGGGTCAAATGGTATTACAATCATTTTAAAGCTCCAGACTGGAATCTGGCCAGTGAAAGGGCTGCAGAAGAGACATGGGGACTCCTCTTTCTGTTGCAGTAGTTTGTCACCAGGATCTCTGACTTTCATTGAGGAACTGTAGCCTAATTCTCAGTGGATTCAGCTTTCAGCTCCACTCTTAACTAGATGTGTATCCCAAGGCAAATTACCTAAGGTCTGTAACTCTCAGCTTCTTCCTTTGTAAAATGGGATAACAAATCTAGTTATTTGGGTGGTTATAAGGATGAAGTGAGATCACGCGTCTGAGTACTTAGCACTGGGTCTGGTAGGTAGTCAACCCTCGATAAATGGCAGCTCTTACATGATTCCTAATACTCTTATTCAACTAAAAGATCAAAAATCAGTCTACTCATCCTTCAAGAACGAGCTTCAATGCTCTCTTATTTTTAAGGGAGTTAATTGTACCATTCCTCATCATTTATTCTGCTCTTAGGTTTATTATAGAGTATATAATGAGTTTTTCCATAGGCTTTTCTGTTTGTTTTTTTACCCGATGAAACAGGCACAATGTCTATTACCATTTCACCAATACTTGGACTTGTGTATGCCTTTTTGTTATTTTTTTAATTTGTTGGGCAGATATTTAAGTGACTTACTTTGAAAGGATTCCTCTGACCCTGTTGCGCCTGGGGGGTCATAACGGGTCAAAAGCAGAATCAGGGGACTAGTCAGGTTATTGCAGTGACCCAGGGAGAAATGATGGTGACACAAGCTGGTGGTTGAGGCAGTGAAAAGTGGTCATATACTGGATATGCGTTGAGACTAGAGCTATATACCTGGAAGAAGAGGAATGAAAGTAACAAGAAATAAAAATAAGTAATAAGAAATTAAAGAAAAGTCTTTCCCATTCTATTCAAATTCAAAGAAGGAGTTTGGTTTGATGGCAAATTGATACAGTCCGTAGTTGGCTCTGTTCTCCTAAAGAAACTTAAGGCTTCTTTTTGTGTGTGTGTGTGTTCTAGAAAATTCAGTGGTGCTGTATTTTTGGTTTTCCTAGACTGACATTATTGGTTTCACTGTAAATTAATAAGCAGTTTGGACATTCTTTTTTCTGATAGAATTATGCACATTTCCAACATACATTCTTCATTTTTGAGCTGTTATTTAATAACCACTAAGAAATTTGATAAGTCAGGGAAACCTTGTGTAGGTTGGTTACTTTACTGGGTTTCAAAATGTTTTCATTTTGAAATTAATGAATATTCATACATTTATTGAATATCTGCTGTGTTCCAGGCTCAGTGTTAGAGGCAGATAAAAATATCTTTTTTGTCCTTTGTCTGTTATGGTTTAAATGAGAACACTAAGATACATGTTGCTAGGTAACGTTTACTAGACATTCATCATGTGTGTGGAACGGTGCCTTAGTGCTTTATATACATCCTCTTATTGAAATCGTCACATTAACCCTATGAGGTAAATGTTATTTACATATTGTGGATGAGGAAACTGAGGAACAGGGAGTTAAGTAACTAGTTCAAGTTCAACCTGGGATTTTTATTGAAGGTGGTAGTCCTAATCCCCCTGGCTCTGAGTCCTTCTCTCTGAGGTTGGGCAGACCTGCAAAGTCTGAGGAGCAGGGACACTCCACTGATCAATCCTCACAGAAGCCCGACTCTTCATCTGCCCTTTATTCCTTTTACATTCACGTCAAGTCCTGCCTCTATGGTAAAACTATTCCAGATTATGCTCATTATTTCTGCCTCCTCTGAGCTCTTTGGAGCTCCTACATCACACACACAGGAAAGCCTCCTTATTTCCAGTGAAGGGGTCTAACAAAAGAATGGAGAAGGAGAGGAATCATTGGAAACCTCCAAGTGGCAGATGGGCTTCTGTATAGTTTGCAGTATCCTGTTAGTAGGCAAAAGGGAGGACTCTCTAGAGGGAGCTCTTCCTAAAGAACTGACAGCTTCAGGGTATCAGACCCAATTGAGCACAGGAGAAGGTCCCTACTTGATCCTTTATATTGTTTCTGTGAGCTCTTTCCTTCCTCTTTCTCTCCTAGCTCTTCTTCTGACCTGATGGGTAATTGTATGGAGACTGCTAATTATCTGTCACTATACATCCCCTTTCTCTGATAGGAGAATGCCTTGGTTTTAACTATACAGATGGCTACCCACGTAGGGACTACATTTTCCAGCTGTCTTTGCAGCCTGGTATGGTCATGTGACTAAGTCCTGCCAAATGGAAGTAAATGTGCTGTTTTCCATGTTTCATCATTAAAATGAAGGAGTCTATGCTGCTTTACCCCTTTCCTTCTTTCTCTCACTTGGGAGGTGGTGAGAAGTGGAACACTTTTAGACTTAGACTTGGAAGTTGCACAGTGCAAATGGCAAAGCTGCCCTTCAAACCCTGGGCTGCTCTGTAAGAGAGATCAACTTGACTCTTGCTTAAGCACTGTATTTTGAGTTTGTTTTCTGCAATTAATAGAGAATTTGATACTCAGAACTGGGCTACTGACCTAACAGAAAAGCAAAACATATGCCACTAGCTAATCATTTGGTCCTCAGGAGTGGGGCACACATATATAGGCTGGAATGCTTGATCTGTGTTATGTTTTAGTGAAACATTTGATAAAACTCTTCTGCAATACGTCGGGAGGCAGACTATATGCCAATAGAGTCTCTGTCTGGCCAAACTTACTTGGAAAACAGCTACAATGTTGATGTGTGCTGTCTGCTTTGGCTACGTTTAGCAAAATTCTGTAACAGGAAGTTGAAGTCAGGCTAGTTGTTAGTAGTGCTGATAAAACCGTATTTACAGGGATGGGGCCTCAAGCCTTTAATGCTTCCCTCTCATTACATGTCACACAGAAATTGAGACACACCTCGTGACAAAGATCAGATAAACAATGTTGTCTACCCACCTAAACCCATTATTTCAAATTATTTCAAGGTAGATACAATTGAATTGAGAGAAAGAGGAATGGGAAGAAAATTTTGGCTGTGGTTGCCCATAAGGGAACTAACTGGAAGCAAATAGGTCAAATGACTACAAAGATTGTGAGGGGATATTGGTATCAAAGGAGCCAGGAGCCTGTCCTGGGAAAACCTGTGACTGTTTGATAACGAGGCTCCCGAACATACACAGTTTGTGGGTGGGATCGGGCTAGTGTAGAAAAAAAAGTTCTTATAATGCATGTCATATAAAAATTATAAATCTAGCTAACAAAATATTAAATAACATTTTTTCTATCCTCTTGGAAAAAAACATATTTTCATAATGACCTGTTATGTGCAAGTTAGAATTTAGACTCCTGAAACTCGTGTGGCGTTTCACGGCAGCAGGGCATGGATAGCCAACACGTGGCCCGTGGCACATCCCCTTCTCTTTCCTATCACATTTCTCTCTTACATTAAAGGGCCTTGTACGCACATGTAGATATGCTACTCCTGACACCAGCATCTGAGATCTGTGCACAACCCTTGTCTCTCACTACAAACAACTTAAATGCTCAGCCAATGACCCTTAATGCTACTATGTGACACATTTCTCGGTATATGTCTCAGAACAAACCGTAATAGTTGGGTTTTTCCTCCTTCTCTTCTCCATTTTCATTTTTTCCTTATTGTTTTTACCACTGTAGCCATCGGCAGCAAAAATGTGTGCATTTTATTCTCCAAGAAGCTATACATTAATCATATGGTCTCACAATGATTTGTTTATACATCTGTAAAATTTGTGAGTTTCTTGAAGATGCGACTGATGGGTGTATTCCTGTCAGAATTTTGCAGCATCAATTATCTTGTCTTACACAAAGTAGGCGTTCAGTATTTGTTGAGAATACATGAGTGCATGAATGAATGAGTGTGTTTTTATTTCACTAGGCTCGATGTAATATGCTGGAAGTGTACCAAGACTTTTACAGTTTCCTCTCTAAAAGAGACCACACTAAAATTTGGATGACTAGAATAAGAATAGATGGTTCAGAAATGTGTCATCCATGGAAAAACCTGAAAAATGGCCAGCCCTGTTTATATTTCAAATTGCCCAGAAATACTTGGTTTTGCTTCAGTTCTAGGACGGGCACAGGTTTGGAGTGAGGTCACATTTTTATCAGCAACAGTTCACTTAATATTGCTTGTATAAGCTTTCTAAAGCAATAACTAGAGCATATGTTTAGACTTTCCCAAGTGTTTGGGCTGAAGAAACCATTTCTCTGTTAGTACAGTGATTCTCAGTTATTTCTGAATTTCAGAGACTTCTAAGGTAAGAAGATCACACTGTGTGGTTTAGTGACACTGAAACCTTTCCATACCTCTTGTCATTTTATCCTTGTTCTCTTAGAAAAACTTGAAATGGTATGAAATATATCTTTATTGTCACATTTCCAGTATTACTTTCTTTATGCACATATACTGAAACCATCTGTCCAAATTGTGGCAAAATCTGCCAGTTCCAGACTGGCCTCATTAGTCATTTGAGAACACATAAACAGAGGGATTATGGAAAAATAAATAGATCATGGATAGATCATCCTGGTCTGGGAAGGTTTTCCTCATCATCAGCGTCATTGCCAGACATGAAAAGGCACAGGTTACAGCTTTAAAACACTTGGGGGAATTTTTGCTCCAGAAAGTGGGTAGAAATTTCCGAGCGACCTACTTGATCCTTTATCATGTAACTGAGTCACCTCAGCTAAGAATTAAAGGAAAAACTAGCATCTTAAGGAGTTAGCAAGTCTTTCAGAGTGAAATTCTACAGATATTGTTCCAATAGAGAAGGCTTTGACTAAGGGATGAGATTAGAGATAAGGAGAGTGTGAGAGTACAAAAAAATAAAAAATTTTGGACACTATCATCAAAGGTAGTATCTTTGTAAGCTAGTCATGAGCTCATCGTCCCAGATGTTTGCATATGCTCCCAGTGGCCATCTCTTCCCTGTGGATAGCAGTAGTTTACCTGTGAGAAATATGAATTGTGCTAGTGAATCTCTGCCACAGTAGGAAGGCTGTTCATCTGCGTTTTCCTTGAAACTAACAAAGCCCTAGGGACTAATAGACACCATCAGGGAAGATGTTCTGGTAAGTAGAGAGAAGACTGCTAACATGGTATAAAATGTAGGGGAGTGTTCTCCTCAGTCCCCAAGAAAACAGCAAGAAAATATCTCTGTCACCAGAGTTCTACCATTTCAATTATGTGAGATTCATTCTTTCAGTTCTCAAAGGCTTTATTAGTCACGGAATGTTAGAATGAAATATGGTTAAATCTCAGCGACTTCATACAAGTTTATTTCTTGTTCATACCAGGGTTCAAAGAAAGTCAGATGACTTTCCTTCAGAAAACCCTGAGGGGCTCATGCTGCTTCCATTTTGTGCTGCTGCTATATTCAGCACGTGCTGTTGCTGGGTTAGCAGACGATGGACCATGAAATATGTGCTGTGCCTGGAAGTGCCGGAAACCTGAGCACGGGTTCAACCTACCTACGTGGGGCTGGGAAATGTAGTCCTGTTTCATCTCCACAAAGTAGGATTAAGTCTGGTGAGCATCTAGCTGTTTTCTGCCACAAAGACAGTTGGGTTTATGTTGAAAACAAAGCCATAATATTTTCCAGCTCTTTCCATTAAGAGGTGAAGACTATAACTCTACTCCTCAACCCAGGAGAGCCTTGAATAGAATATTGGTTCTATTCAACCAATAGAATATGGTTGAAGTGGCATTAACTAGTTCCAGAACCTGGCTTTCTAGAGGCCTTGTAGTTTGCCTTTGTTCTCTTGGAAAGCTGTCCTGGGACTTCCATGTAAGGAAGCTAACTAGTCCTCTTGTTGGTGAGAGGCTATGTGCAGGAAAATGAAGTTTGAGGTCAACTTGGAACTTCAAGCCCACTGACTCCCCTCCTGAAGGCAACTGTGTGGGTGAACCCAGGAGACACTAGCAGGACAATCGCACAGCCAAATAATAGAATAGTGATCAGTAATAAATCACTGCATTTCAAGTTGCTGAGTTGGAACGATTTGTTATGTAGCAATACACAACTGATGCACATAAAAAAATTTTTCAGATTACAATAAGAAAGTCCATCTTTGTAAACCTGAAGCTAGTGATCTATAAAGAGGGTCCCACTTCAGTGTCATTTCTGGCATTCCTGATGTAAAGCATGTGGGTGTGAGTTGTTTATTTGGGAGGTGAGTCCATAAAGTGCTAGTAGATGAATGGGAAATGATTCCAGGAAGGAAAGGAAGCCAATAAAAGTATATCACTGAACAACTAGGTCTGAGTTCTGCTACAGAACTCTGGTGAATAGAGTAGAATTATTTAGATATTAAGCAGCATTATCCCAGATGAGAGGTGGATAGCTGAGGTATTTATCCACCAAATCCCATCAATTATTGACAGAGGGTTCCTGAGGGTAGAGAGGGTGTCTTACTTACTCCTCAGTACCTCTGGTCAACCTTGTGCACTGGCTGAGTGGGCTTCTGTGATTAGAGAAAGACTTTAGGGGAGAGTTCCAGGGCTCCTGTTCGGAAAACTTACAGTTGGCCTTCCCTGGAGTATGAGTGTTTATGGCATTTGTGTGGGATACTATCACTAATATTTGAATTTATTGTGAATATCTAACTATACCTAATATTAATATCCAAATATATGTTTCGATGTCAGCTAATAAATTATCGAGCTAGATGTAACTTATTGTGAAAAATCTCCCTAAGTGCTCAACTTGTTGAAATTTTAAAGCCCACTGAAATATAAATGTATATACATTATTATAAAATGAAAATGTTTCAAACCAGATAATTATGGTGTTAATTTTAATGTTAAAAAATTATTAACTTTAAATAATTTTTAAAAAGATTGGCTTTTAATATGAACATTGAGAACATTTACACTGCAAAACTTGGAAAAATTTATTATTTTTGAATCAAAAATATATATAATATTTAAAAATATAAATCCATATAACAGATTATATCTTAATCCAAACTGTAAAATTATGAGATGTATTAGTGTTCTTAATGTTAAACAATTAATTATTGAAAACATTTAATTTTTAGTTACTTCATTTAATATATGGATTACTTGATAAAGAAGACCATCTGGGGATTATTCCCAAATGTAAATGAATATCAATTTAGTTACCTCAAAATTTTAAAAGTTGGAAAGATCTGAAACTCATTCCTAAAACATCTGGGATACATATCTTTGATCCAAACATAATAAAAATGTTAAGGACAGGAAGAAAAAAGTTCTTTATTTCTTGAAATTTTAACCATTCATTGAACTATAAATGTATATGCATTATTGTAAAAGTAAAATCTTCAGTCATTAGAGGGAAAAGGATCAGAAGAAAACACATACTAAACCACATTTTGTTCACTCAACTCAAACTTCAAAGCAACAGGCTATACAAGAATACTATTAGGCAAATGTACCGTATTTTTTGAGTCTACGGAGGCTTTATTTTGGTTATGATGGAGAGGAAGAAAAGTTTAATAATTTTGTGGCAATTTACCATTAGTAGCACTCTGTACTGAGGTGCCAGCCAAATTGTTCCTCACTGGAGGCAACTGAAAGTAAGCTTCTGTTTTGTAAGGTTGAAGTGCGTTCAGTGACCATGGGTGCAAATGAAGCAGCCTACAGGGCCGTGGACTCACTGTTCCCACACTATAATGTCAAATTCGTAAAATTTGGCCACCATTGCAATAGTTAATATTCAAATTATAATAATAACACTGATAAATTGGAAAAGAATTTCAGATTTATTTCTGTATATCAGAGGTTCCTTCCGTGATGGTGATTCACCTCGTGTTAAGCTGTGGTCCGGTATTGATTTTAACTCTTTGATCTTTGGCACTCTGCTGAAAAGTATATTTCACACACCTCTGTGTGTGTGTCTTGCAATAATCATTTATTCTCATGGTACATGCTGGCAACTACAAGTTAACTGATATGGCTCCATGTCCCAGAACTGAAAAGTTGTGGGCTCCCAGTTGAAGTAGTAGCTGTGATGTGTGATATGCAGGCTCTTGTTCTTGTCCTAGATCTGAAGCTTCAGTTCAACATCAAGGTTGCTGGCAGGTTTGGTTTCTTCTGAGGCCTCTCTTCCTGGCTTGTAGACTGCCACCCTCTCACTGTGTCTTCACACGGTCTCTTCTCAGTGAGCAGCTGTCCCCCATGTCTCTTTGTGTGTCCACATTTCCTCTTCCTGTAAGGACACCAGTCAGATCAGATTAGAACCCATCCTACTGGCCTCCTTTTAATGGATTCACCTCTTCAAAGGCTCTGTCTCCAAATTCAGCCACATTCTGAGGTACTGGGGACTATGGCTTCAACATAGGGATTTTCAGGGACACTATTCAGCCCTTACCAGTCTAATTTTTTTCCTTTGGATGGGGCATTTGTCACATCTGCTCAAAAGCCATTGGCCAGAGCAAGTCGCATGGTGGTGGGTGGGCATGTAATCCTCTGACAGGAAAGGAGGTTGTATAATTGGGAATAAAAGCGTAGTTCACTCTTGGATTGATGTTTATAGTTTTGCCACTCTAGTTTTATATGTAGTTTATTTAAGCATCTATATGTACTAACTGCAGAGTTGTATCTACAAAGTTGACAGCCAGGATTCCAAAGAATTAATGTAATTTCCAAAGTCACCTTGGGACTTTCAGGGGTGGAACCTACAGAGTAGTTGCAAAGCGGCTCTAGGATATAAGGTATCTAACTGGAAACCACGTTTGTGCTCCTTCACAGCCAATCTTCACCTTCATCCACCCAAGAGTCAAGTGCTGTCCTGAATTTTTTTCATTATAGATCTTTATTTGGCTGTTTTAAAACTTCATATGAATGGGATCCTACAGTTATTTACTGTTGTTCCAGCCCTACTTTACTTAGCATAAATCATTTCTGAGATTCAGGTATGCTGTTGCCTTTATCTTTAATTCATTTCTTACTGTTGCTGAGAAGCATTCTAGTATTTGAATGTACAACAGTTTGTTTACTTATCTTGCTAGTGGATATATGCATTGTTTCCAGTTCTTGGCCATTCAGAGTAAATCTTCGGATTTTGGTAGACATACACTTTTATTTCTTGGGTAAATATCTAGATGTCACAGAAAAAGTGGATGTTGTTTTCAAACTACCAGGTATTTTCCCAAAATGGCCCTACCATTGGACATTCCTACCATCTCTGTTGTAACGTTCAGGTTGCTTCACATCCTTGCTAACATTAGTGTTGTCATTCTTTTTCATTTTTGCCATTCTGGTGTGTGTATTGTAGTATCTGGTTTGTCCTTAAATTTTTAATTCCCTGACAAGTAATGATGTTGAAGAGTTTTTCATGTACTTATTGTCCATTCACTTATCTCCCTTTTTGAAGTAATTGTTCAAACCTTTTGCCTATTTTGCCCCCTACTTTTAATAAAGGCATTTAACCTTTCATTGGCACTAATGAACTGACTGAGATTTAATTTGTTTCTTCCCCAGTTTCTACTTACCATGATTTGGGAGTTATATATCCTCTTTTTAAATCACTAGGGGTTATAATATTGTAATATTTGTTCTGTTTTCAGTCTACTGGTATAACAGATTATTTAAAAATGAACAAATACTGCTATTTTTGTTTTTATTATATCATAATTTTTATATTCAAGAATCATTATGCTGAATCATTTATATCTTGAGATGCAACTATAGAGTTGTATATTGAATTAAAAATTTGAATCAAGTTACCTACTATCTATCTATCTAATCTTCTTTCAAAAGCACTGGGACTCATAACCCTCTCCTGTTTAAATCTTCTTAGAGTATACTATTATTATTTTAATTTCAATTTCCATATATATATGCTTGAGGCTTGTCTACTTAGGCTGCCAAAACAAAATAGCACAGACTGGGTGGCTTAAACAACAGAGATATATTTTCTCATAGTTCTGCAGGATAGAAGTTCAAGATCAAGGCTCCAGCTGATTTAGCTTTTAGTGAGACTTCTCTTCTAGTGAGACCTGCAGATGGCTGGCACCTTCTGGCTGTGCCCTCACATGGCCTTTCCTCAGCGTGGGCGTGTCTGTGTGTGCACGGGGGAGGGTGGGGGTGGGGGGCAGAAGGGGCGAAATGTGTACAGGCAGAGAGCTAACTCTCCGGTGTTCCTTCTTTGAAGATACTAATTTTATAGGATCAAGTCCCCATCATTATGACCTTATTTAACCTTTATGACTTCCTTAGAGGCTCTCATCTCTAAATACAAGCACACTAGAGGTTAGAGCTTCAACATATGAATGGGAGGGGGTGGTAAGCATTCAGTCTATAACAAGTTATCTTCTTTTGCTTATTAGTCATTTGTATTTACCTCAGATGTCCCTGACGAGTTGTCACGGAGTGGGAACATATGAAAGGAGCAAGAGGAGGATGTGATGGGGACTAGAGGTCGAGAGGGGACGAGAGAGGGAGGGTCCCTGGCCCAATTCTTAGTCTTTCCCCTAGAGCCCCATCACTTTTATCCATCAAGGGACAGATTTCCTCTATTCAACTCCCTCTTTTCTTCTAAGACTAAATCCATTCTTATAAGGGCTGACATTTCCTTCCTCTTGGATAATTTATTTTACCTTGGAACGTTCTCCCCAACCATCCTGCCTGGAAAGACTCAAGGGAGAGCAAAAGACTATCATTAAGTGTAGATGCTGGTCCTGTTGCGGGTGGAACAGTATCAGAAGGCAGGAGGAGAATGATGACCGCATCTTACACAAGATACACAAGTACCAGTCTGTCCGTGTTTACTAAGTTACAATGGAACAACAATTGTAATGTATTTAATGTCTGGCATCTCATGTGTGTTTCTTCAGGTATGTATTGTCTAATGTACAGGTATTTTTTTGTCTTACTGGAATATAGTTGATACACAATATTGTATTGATTTCAGATGTACGACATAGTGATTTTATAATCCATGTTACTAAGTACTCACCATGGTAAGTGTAGTTACCTCCTATTACCATACCAAGATATAACAATATTGTTGGTTATATTCTCTGTGCTGTACTTCCATTTCCATGATTAATTTATAATTTGAAGTTTATACCTCTTTATCCCTTCACTGATTTCACCCAGACCCCCAGACCCTTTCCCTGTAGTGACCAATAGACCAATAGTCTGTTGTTAGTATATGTGGGTCTATTTCTTTTTTGTTTGTTTTGTTCTTTAGATTCCACATGTACGTGAAATCAGATGGTACTTATCTTTATGTATATCCTTAGCATGATACCCTCCAGGTTCATCCGTGCAAATGGCAAGATTCCCCTTTTTATGGCTGAGTGATACTACATTGTGTATGTGTACCACATCTTCATCCAGTCATCTGTTGATGTACAGGTATTTTTAATTCATGTAAATATTATAAAATCTATTCTGCTGTTGCTGTTGCTTTTACCAGCATAGTGATCCTGAGATCCACCCCTCTGAGGGTGAACCTTTCCCACATTATATCTTTCTTCCCAGTGACAGACAATCTGATAGCCTCCAACCCTCCGCCTCTACCCCAGTCCCGCAGTGATCATCCTCACCTGCAGTCCCACGTCGTCTTTGGGATCTAGATCTGAGAGTGGAAATTCTGAGTCACAGGGGAGTCTGTGTGATTGGACCAAGTTCTGCCATCTTTCATCCTGAGTGGCTGCACTGGTCTCGCAGTTGCACTAGCAGGGCTCAAGGACTGTGATATCCTAACCATCCTTTGACATTAGTCAGCTTTCTAATTTTTATTAGTCTGCTATGCATCTGGTTATTATCAAATATTCTTTGTTCTTGAGGGGGTGTCTCATAAGCATCACCAAAAAAAAGCACTACAGTTTGTTTATGTATTTATCTTAGAAAATAATTCAGAAGTTAGCTCACTGCTGATCATTAGGGACACAAATTCATCCACTTATTTTTTGCTAACTAAAATGAAACTTTTTTTACAGAAAGAAAGTCTGGGATCAATAAATCAGCTAGACAGTGCAGACTGGCTTTGCCAGTGAAGCTATATAGTGGATGGTTTCCATAAACTGAATGGGTTTCAATTATAGTTTTGATGAAAATATATTTAAGCCATATGATAAGATGAAATTATTTTATTAAAAATTAGTACTGCCAAAAGTATATTGAAAATAACAATATTTTGATTTCCTCACACCTCTCTGAGGATATTGGGTTAAACAAGGTGCTGCTGTGTGAAAAACCAAGACTCATTTAGAAAGACTCAGTAAAACCTTTCGGTACATTTCCCAGAACCTGAGGAAGTGAATGACTTTCATGACTGGATAACAAATCATCTAACAGGTCAGGTACTTTCTAGCTCTTGGCTTTCAACAAAATTGAAGGAGGAAATAACTAAGTTGTTAGTTGAGAGACTATTAAAAATAATTTTAGATGATAGATCATTTTATGAATTTTGGCACATAACTTGGAGAAGATTCAAAGAAATGTCATGATATTACAGTAGAAAAGTTCTTGCATCCTATTTGGCTTATCATAAGAACAAATTTTCTGAGTAAAAATGAAAAATAATAGATATGGTACTGAAAACTCTCATTCTAGTAACAGATAATATATCCATGGACACATGAGCTAATCGTAAAAAGTGATCTCTTTAAGAGATGAACTTCCAAAAATAAGTTTCTGTCTGATGAGTTTTTAATATGTTTTAATATGTTTAATTATTAATAATTTTAATATGTTTGTTCTTTTGTTTGTGGAATAATGATAATTATGACAGAATCCAGCCAAAATTTCTTAATGCTTAAAGTCTAAAATCTTTGTTTTAAGTTTATATAAATATTTCTGTTGTAGAGTATGGAAAGTAGGACAAGTATGATAAGATAACCGTTTAAATATGTTCTGCTAGAGTATTTTGTGTGTGTGTGAACGAAGTAGAATGGGAAACGGGTTCAGGGCCAAAAGAAATGAGATAAATTCCTAAATGTTAAGGAAGACCTTGTTCATGTATTTTTTTAATTGTATGATTACAAGTATCTGTCATTATGGTATTTTGATTTACTGGACACATTTCAAAGGGTGTTATAACCATATTGTTATAAACTATCAATTTTTAAAGCATATAAAATATCATAGATATTTTACCTGTTTAGTCTTTTGATTTTAAAAAATTGAGACATCAACTTAAATTTCATGTGTTCTAGGGAGAATATAAGTAAAACATTTGAAGACTACCAACCTAATTCCACAGGCAGTATTAAGCAGAAAAGAAAATTAAAGCCAGGGTTTTAACTCCAGGTTGAACAGGTTGAAGAATTTTGTGTCTTATATAATTCAATGGAAGGAGGATCCCATGGCAATCGGAAGCATCTTTGTTTTAGTTTTTCTTTTTCCCACCAACCATCTCTGAAATTTCAGAGAGGCAAAAATGGAACCAACATTCACAGAGAATTAGGAAAAGACTATCAGAGTCACAAATTGTATACATGCTTCTGCCTAGTACAGTGCCTGCACTTATTACTAAATATTAATAAAGATTTGCTGAATGAATGCATAGGTAAAGAGTCCAGGGCTTTTCCCATTAATTAATAACATTTCCTTAAAGATAAGTTTTTCAGCTTATAATTGTGCTTTTAGATCTAGGATAATTCAGGGATTACTACAAAACTTGTATTATAAGTTTCAATAATGATAAAACCAAACCAAATGAACAAGGAACAATTCCTTGACAACTGTTTGCCAGACTGCCTATTTTTAAATGTAATCTTATGTAAGAATTAAAGGTAGTAACTTTAGTAAATAATACTTAATTACTAAATGTAAGCTATGTCCAAACTGTATTCAGAACAAAGTCAACTCAGTCCTTAATAGTACAAGACAGATTATAACCTTACCTAATTTAATTGACAAGAGGACTTTCTAACCAATTTATTTGCTTGTAGTTAAGTGGAAATGGGCTAGAAGTGATTGAAATCAATGTATAATCTTGAAATAATTTAAACCATATACCTACGCATTTACTATTCCTAATCCTTCACCTCTTTTTATTTTTCCTCTTTTTCTTTTCTAAGCCAAACATATTTGTTTTTAGGTACTTTAGTTTCTCAGAACCATTTTTGGAATTACAGAAGTCTTAGAAATGGAGTTATCATAAAGATACCTAAGCTGAGGCTTTAGGGCACCTCACTTATATGGGATATATTTCTAAGATCCTGGGAGGATACTTGGCAATATCTTCACATGGTTATATGTTTTTTAAATAAAATTAGAAAAAAAGTAAGAGACACTTAGCGCAGTTCAGGTTTAATGGGTTATATTTATGTGATTTGCATCTCTTCCAGGTATTGTTAAATAATTGCTAGCCATCTCATTACAGGAATGGCTTTCAGGAATATTCCTACCAACCACTTTTCTGATTCACTCAAGAACATTTTTCGAAGGTGCCTGAAATAATGTTGCATTACAGATGTGTGCAGAGCATCTGTCTTGGCAGTTCACGGGTACTGGAGTAGATATAAAGCTTCAAACATATGGAGCCAGAAGCTGGTCTATGGAAGATTCTTCTGAATCTTAGAGCTTTTATACAAAGACATTGGATTGAGGTTTCCCCAAACTTGACAACATATTAAATGTTTACATGGGATTTCTAATAAGGATTTGTGAAACTGGGAGAAACTTTTCTAAACAATAATCCATAAACAGCACAAACTTTGATCAACCTTGCTAGAGGGAAGAATGAATTGTCTGTCTTCTCCCTGTAGACAATATTACAAAATTGTTAAATGAAGAGTCAGTCAAGACTATGCAGCTAAAATAAGTACTATGGAGATGTACCAGGCAGGAAATTAATAAAAATATTATTTTCTTTTTCTCTGTTTGGTGATGTCTGAGGTATTTGTCATCCTTTGTTATTCTTACTATAAATCAATGTTTTCTCTTATATCTAACTTTGTATTTACAATTTGGATTTGTTTTTCTTATAAACGGTCCCTAAATTGTATACACTTTAGGCCTCATCAAACCTGAAGTGGCTCCTGGACTTAGATATTTGGTTCAACACTGTTATCATACAGATGAGAAAAAAAAAAAAAAAGAACAGGCCTAGAGATAATTTTTTATTTCTCATAATCACCTGTTAAAGACAGGATTGTAATAACAATCCATGCCCCTGGAAAGTGAGTCAAATCTTTCCCCATTAATCTATGGATAGAATAACTTTCTCTCTGTGTGAATCTCCATTTAGAAATCTGGCTGAGAAAACTGTTATAGAGCTGAACTCTAGGACTCAGTGTCTGCTATAGATTGAGAGATTGCACAGAAAGAAACTCTAAGTAGTTGTGTATGGATTTCTTTGAGAAAAAGGCATTTTTCTAAGTGGCTAAAAATGAGAAGGGAACCACTTTAGGTTCTGCCAATACTTACTTGCTAGGAAGTCCCAGAAATCTTGGCAGTGGCCTTCTGAAATTTAGAGATGCAAATTCAAATGACTTTCAACAGTATGGTTGAAGAGAGCAGGAAAGAACCAGATAATGTGAAATGCATTTGTTACTGATTAAAAATGACATGGCCTGTGTTCATATTCCTTAAGGCTGAATAATACATAAGGGAAGTCAGAGGATGTTTCAGAGCTTGGAGAGTGGGAGAGAATTTCATTAACTCAGGTCTGTTACTGTAATCTCACCACAAATGTGGTCTCGAAATCCATTTTAATTATATTCTCTAATTGTCTCTGCACAACTGAAATGAATGGACTTTGGGGGACCTCCAATGTGCTAACATTGTACAGAAGGCAAATAAAATATTGATTTTCATCTTCCAGTAAGACAGAAACTTTGAATTTGAAAACCAGATGAATCAGACTTTCTTACACTGATGAAGACTAACTGGACTGTAATAGAATCTAAACCCCCAAGCAGTAGTGATTTACTGAGAAGGCTTACAGTAGCTGTCCTAAGGATGTTAGACTGCCATTAAAGACATGCTTTCCAGGCTAAGCAAAGACTTCATAGCAAGGGTACTGTGTGGCCTTCTCAAATTTCAAAGGCCATTTGAAAGCACATTTAACTGGGAGGTCAGACACCACCACTGGTGGAGGCCAGGCTGTCTAAGCGCTGTCTGAACTGGGGAAAGAAATAGGTCTTCACCCTCTTTCTGTTTCTTTTAGAGGCGACAGGTCCCTCTGAGTGTCTCCACATCTTAGGTCTTCTCTAGGAACTAAGCCGTTTCCTCTCCCATCCACAGCTTGAGGCCACCTTTGTTTGACTCCTAGAATCCTCTCTCCTTGGTGGGGAAATTAGAACAGTGAGAAAGGAAAATAAGGCACATTGTAGCAGAGGTGGTTAAAAAATTACATTGATATAGAGTGGAAGCTACAGACTGGCTGGCTGTGGGCAAATATGAGCTTTGTTTAGAAAAATCTGAATGAATATTTAAAAATCCTGGACTTGACATAAGAAAACACGGATTTTCAGTTTCCGCAGAAATATTCTGCAACACTGGGTCTCGTTCTTGCAGGGCTCCCATGAGCTGTGGCTGGACCCCCGGCAGTGGCCTGGGTACACCCTCCATCTTAGTTCTCTAGGCTCCTCAGGGCCAAGGTGGCTAAATTAGGTCAGATTTGCAAGAGCACTTTCCTGGAGAAGGGAAGAGAGCGCAGGAGAGTAATCAAGCATGGATTTGATCCTTTGATGGAAAGAGAGAAGGAAGTAAGTTGGTTGGGAGGAAGACTCCAAGCCAGCAGTGCAGTTCCAGGCAGATGGGAAGTCTTAGCAACTGGCCTGCCACAGAGTCCCCCGACTCCCAGCAAAGGGCCTTCCCCCTGGGTCCCTCCAGCCAGCCCAGGCTGGGAGCAGCAGTTCATTAGCTCCCTCAGTGAGGGATCTGAGCAGTGTGTTCACATTTATAACTGTGTGTGTCCACTGGCTGTAGTCTTCCCTCTTGGTGTGTATAAAGAAAGTGTGCTTAGGTCTCTGGCAGTTGATTTTCCCATGCCCCACTGTTCTCTGCTTCACAGGCTGTTGTTGGCATTGTATTGGTGTCTTGTGTTTCAAGCCTGAGAAGTTAAGGCCACAGGAAGCATATTCTTTAGTCTTTTAAATTATGAAGAACAGGAACAATAAAGCAACAATGAAACAAACACTCAAACAAAAATCCAGAGGTTGTATTGTAATGAAAGTAATAGTATTATAGTCATTGTCAGTTTTACACCTGTATTCATTCAATCATTCATTCATTCATTCATTCATTCATTCATTCATTCAAATACTGAATATTTACTGTGTATCAGGCACCAGAATATACATGAGGGCTCTTAAGTTATCCCTGGATGTACCCCTCATTTGTTGGTTTGCAGAAATACAAAAGTAGTATCTTCGCCAAAGTAACAGAATAGGCCATAGGATTTCTTTTACAAATATATCAATACCTAAGCAGTTTGGTACCTAAACATTTTCTACTGTGTGTGGCCATCTTGCAATTTTTTTCTTTTCTCACAGCTGAGAAGCATTCTAGGCCAGCCTCCCAGTGTGAGGCATTTTGATGTGGGCACTTCCTTGGCTGGTGATGACATGCGATTTTATTTTCTTGTTTCTTGGAATAGTTTCCCTCCTTATCACACGCTTGACCTGGCCTTACTCTCTTTATTCCTCAGGCACTGATTTTGTTTTTCAGCCCTTCCACATCTTTACACATTATTATCTGATAATCAGCAGCTGGTGGGAGCCAGGCTGTAGGAAGGTTGCTTTAGGTGGTCCCAGTGGGGGCTAAGTAGAACATTCTGGTATTTACAGCTATGGCATCAGTTAATCTACATGGTGTGAGCTTTGTGAGAAACAGAGAAAAAGAGGTCATGACTTTGCTCCTGAATCCAGAGGAGAAAAAGAAAATTCACATCTTGCAGTCACCTCGAATGTTCTAATAGCGCTTCAAATTGTAAACACAGTTCAGTTTCTAAACATGAATTTCTAAGTCCAGAAAATAACCAAAATATAGAACTTCACTTAATGTTAGTTTTTTCCCTGCTTCCACCTGGAGCCCACGTACGCCCAGCAGCTTGCATTGGGAGTGATGGTGGGGTCGCTGTCTTTTCCTACCTTCACCCCTAACTAGCTATTATGTTTGCCCATCTAAATAAGGAATCTAGGGAATGATTCAAGGAAACAAATCTTGAATTGTGCTGTCAGATTATAACTTTGCCCCCTCTCTGGCCTTACACATGTGTGAAGTTCATTTTCTCGCTCCTAGTAATTGTCAATGAAATACAGTGAAGATTTCAGCAAAGAAGTGAGGATTTGAGCACAACGGATCTAAATTTTTTTCAACCTGTTGGTGGTTGTTTCCAGTGAAACACTTTTTTTGGTCATGTGAATAGGCACAATACTGCTCAGTTGATGGTCAGGTAAGGTAGAATCCTTTCCCTATTTTATGCAGACTGGAAATATTAATATTCATAAATATTTATGAAGGGTAGTTGGTGCTTTTTTCCCATTTACATTATATTTGGGTCTGTTTTTCATAGTACCCCTAAGGGATGAATATTTTCATGATGATTAATCTCTTTCATCTTTTAAAACTGAATGATAGTTGACAAATTGCTACTTGTTATTTCAGTATAATTACAAACATAAAAAGATTCTGCTTCACTCGAGGGAACGCAAAAATTATTCTGTTTTACAGGCATATACACTTTCATATTTATATCCAGAAGAGGCAAAAAAAAAAAAAATGGGACAGCAGCTACATTAACTTGCTTTCTCCTCAGTCATTTATTGTATTAATCGTGGCTCCTTCGATGTCTCCTTTTATTTTCCCAAAGTCTATAATCTTCTTATTTGACTGTTCCTTTATATTACATTTTGATTTTGCCAAGAATTACAAATGAAGTTCACAACAAAGTTTATTGCCCACAGAGAATATTACTTTATTTGAGATTGAAACACGAATTAATATCCCCTCTGTCAGTGTCTGAGAACTCATTGCTCCTTCTCCATTGCATTTAATTTTAGTATAAAGAATAATAGCTTGCATTATAACTTCTGAAGGCTTCTCCAACTTTTACTTAGTTCTAGACAGTTTCTCAGTTTAATTTAAGGGAGTTTAATCCTTACATTTTAGCACTGCAGAAATCAAGAATTTGTAAGCTGATTGACTTGGAAAGGATTGAGTTCAAAATACATTAAGGCTATATATTCTCACCTCATCAGGAAGGCCAAATTTGAAGAAATTTAAACAAAAGAAGGCAAAAAAAGAAAGGATTGAGTTCAAAATACATTAAGGCTATATATTCTCACCTCATCAGGAAGGCCAAATTTGAAGAAATTTAAACAAAAGAAGGCAACAAAAGGGAACATGGGCTGTGTTTTTAGGTCAGTAAAATATAGTCAATTAAGTCAATACTTTGAGTCAAGCTGGATGATGGACTGTTTGACCAAAATAAATATGAAATTTTTGGCATCATAGCACAAAGTTAAACTTGGGGCATATGATGACAGTTCAAGGTGATTATACATTTATAGAATAACCAGAGCAGCAGGTGAATTTTTTTTTATCCATGCATTGGGGGAGGAAGGAGAAGAGGTATTAATTCATTTGCAATTTGATACAATTCAACAAATTTTTTTGAATGTCTATTGTGTTCTGCAGCCTTTGCTAATCATTGGTATTGAATAACGTTTAAATCAAACAATTAATGACTGAATTTTTAGTTTTAAACAAATTGATTTGTTTGAAGAGGGCAGGGGAATTCTGTTGCCTTGGACAAAGATGTCAAGTACAGAGTCATACAATGACCTGCTTTACTTCCTCCGGACTCATGCGGTTGACCTCACATGGTCCAGATTCACTGACCTAGAATCCATTAGATCATAGTTTCCTCTGTGTTTAGAGAAATGCTTGCCTGAGTGTGTTTTACAGGATAGCCCAGGTGAAGTGACATCATACCTTTATTTATTTTAAGGTGACATCAGTAATTTGTTTATCCATGATCTAACATTGCTGAAAACACACTTAGGGAGGAGGCTGGACTTCACTCCTTTCCTGTTTTCCAAACATTCAAGGCTATTTAATGGCCTACAGTCTAAATATGCACATCGAAATTGAGTATTTTCTCTCCTAAGGCATCGTAGCAATCAGAACTTTCCTGAAAATACTTTTCATTCATCAGTTTCTATAGATTTCTCTGCCATGTGGAAAAAAATTTGTTGCTGCTGTGGGGGTCTAGCCAGAGAAATTTAAACTTTGAGGGTATGTGTATTCTGTTCCGTATCATCTGTTCTACTTTACACAGAGCTATTTTCTTTTCTTCGATCTGTTCACACTCTTGGGGTACTCATTAGAGACAAAGATTTTACTGCTGCTCTAGATTTATAGAGATGATTCAGGCATGAGCCCCGCTCTGTAAGAGCTTATAATGTAATGTGTGTGGAGACCTTCAAAGAAATAAAACAGTACAAGCAAATAGAAGTAGATGCTGTCAGAGATGTACACAGTGGTTTGAGAGTGATGAATCTCCCCAGAGGGATCAATAATGCTTCCTACCGAGGTACTATTTGAATTTCTTATGAAGGATGAAAGAGTTTCTTTTTCTTCTTTCCAGTTTTCTGTATGTGCCAGGGTGGGAAGCATTTCTGGTGGTGGGCTGAACAAGGGTGTTCCATTGTGAGATGACCCCGAGGACACTTTTCAGAATCTCTTGGCTGATGGGCAGGAGATCTGAGGATTAAGTTGGGATGAGCTAGAAAAGTAGCTTAGGACCACATTGTGATGAATTTTTCCTGCAGTCAGTGAGTAGTTCTTGAGTAGTGAAGAGATGGTATCTGTCCAGGCAGCAGCCTGAGGGGATAACATTGTTACAATCACAGGCAGGAAAACTGTGGCATTTGTCTTAGGAAGAAGTGCTGAGGGCTTTGATCAGCAGAGAATGAATGAAAGCAAGGAGATGTGTGAACCAAAAGAATATGTGTTGAAAAGAAGTGTCTTGCAGAGATAATGAAGAAATTTGGACTATCCAATTCTGTGAGGAAGTTCCTGTCCACCTGTTCAAGTGGTGGTCCTGTTCCAGGGGACCTTGGTTTATACTGGGAATAGGAATCATTCTCCCCACATACCAAAACACGGCATTTTCCTGTTTCCATATATATCAATTGGGTACCTATTTGCCAACAGCAGAGTTATCCCTGGCTAGTTTAGTTAAAAAAATAATTTATTAATGGCCATTTAGAAGGTGCAGAGACATGACTTAAGCTATAAAATGGGGTAAACTGTAGGATAATGTGGCAGGATCTTCTCATGGTCGTTGTTGTTCAGCCCTTGTCAGTCAGGGCAGAATGAAGTACATCCAACCAAATGGTATTTCTGAAGAATTCAATTGCTCCATTTTAGTTTGGTAAAGATCAGTTTCCCTGAATGAAACAGCTGTAGGTCATTACAGCATTCCAAATTCTAGTCTCATATTTGTATCAGATTGGAAGGATGTTTAAGTCACAAGTTTGCATTTGCATTGAAAGGATGTTTTCTGAAGTCTACATCAAGAAAGAGGATTCACAACATAGGAAATGCAGGCTTATGCTAGGTTTTCAGAGGAACGAGGTGTGTGTGTGTGTGTGTGTGTGTGTGTGTGTGTGTGTCTGTGTGTTAGCAGAAGGAAAGGATTCCATGACATTTTGAAGACATAGACTGACAGCTGGTCTCTGGGGCTACTTATGTTATTTGGTTGGGCATCAGTAGCCTTAATTTAATTTCCTCTGTCATCCATTTAACTTGATTCTGACATAACTTGATTCTGACAATACAGTATATTAAGGATTTCCAAAGGAAAATATTGAGACACATTTCTTCGTGTTAAGGCCGGGTTTCTGCCTACATGTGCTATAAATAAAAACAGGCAATGAAGTTCAACCCAAAGCACAATGCTTTTACAGCCTCTAGATTTTTGACATGGCAGGTAGGAAGGAGGTGAAACGTGGGGTCACATGTTGGGTTGTCCATTTCCAGCTTGGTGAGTGCAGGCTCTGCCAGCTGGACTAGAACGCAAGGCACTGTGGCATTTTGAGTTTTGGTCTGGGGAATTGCTTTCCTTTTTGTGTCTTCTGGCTGTGAGCAAATGCTCTGGAGCTTTGTATGGAACCCATTAATTTTTCTTGGTTTATTATCTCATTTATATGGATCAAAAGTCAAATTTGTACAGTTTAAAAAGTCAAAATTGGTCCTGAGAAAAGAGTACTCACTGATTTGAAAATCAGCATCCCCTCTCTGCTGTCTTCCCATTTTGTCCTCTCCAGAGGCAACATCTTTCAAATATTTTTACTGATCCTTTAGTATTTGCCTGTGTATCTCTAAGTAATTTGCTTGTATTACTTCTTAATGTTTTAGTTTTAGGAACTATCAACTGGTTTCCTGTCATGGAAAATGAGGATTTCTCTCTTCCGTCAGCATTCTTTATACATTTACTGTCTCTGCCTTCCTATCTAACTGCCTCTTAGTATGATTTTTTTATTTTAGTTAATTCAGTAGCTAATGTTTACATTTTATAACATGAAGATAATATTCACAATGACTTGGATTTGATATTCTGTGTGTTTCATAATATGGACATATGTTAGGGGCCATCTGAAGTGAGAGATCAAAGCATAATTTCCTACGTTATTGTCTATGGTATTTTTTTTTCCTCTGAAAACCTTTTTGTTTTTCCTGAAGTTTTTAGTTGTTTAGTTTTCCATGTACTCAGCACAATGAACCCCAAATTGAGACACTGGCTGTTCTACCAATTTCCACTCCTGATAGAATTTCTCCTAGAGCATTTTTTCTGCTCTCATCTGGACTGGTCGACCCCTCAGCATAACTTCCGTACTGTCTCTTGGAGGACTCCCTTGTCTCTCTCCTGTGTGGGATCAAGGTATACTACAGCTTTTCTAAGTTCTGTATTAAGATTTAGTTTTCTTGGATTCACTAAGGCATTTAATATAAATCTACTTGCCATCTTCAAACATCCTATCATGTTTTTCCTCTCCTATTTCTCCTCATTTTTGTGAATTTATGTGTTAAATAAAACTTACATCATTTTAATAAGGTTTTAGAAGACAGCAAAAGTAGGTGAATCTATTCTGTTTTCCAAAAAGCCCACAGTATGTACATATTTTAAATGTACTCTTTCTCAATCAATACAATTAAAAGAAAACATTCAAATCCTGTCTGCCTTCTCTCTCTTTAGATACCAAACATTAAACCTGAACTGCTGCGTAACCAAGGAAATCCTTTTTAAACATACGTGTTATAGTTGAAATACTTATTGTCCCAATATAAGATATTAATCATTTCAAGCTACATGTTTTTAATTACCAGGATTATTAAATGACCTTCCAAAATAATTGCTTGGGGACGCATTACAAAATGTCCTGCCAGGGGCATGCTGGCCCTTTAAAAAGGGCGTTGCCCATGTCTCTTGGTGAAAAGGAAAGTCACGTGTTATGTATTACAAGGTTCCGATGTTGTGAGATGGATTGTTCTGTGAGGAGTGAGTGCCGAGTCGCTGGAGACGCTCACGGAGAGGCTGAGTAACCATCGACTAGGGATTTCCGTGTGTTTCTATGAAGTTAGAATTACTGACTTATCAAAATCCCTTCCAGTCTCTGTGCATCTATGAGTTTTGGTGAGAATTCCCGTCAAATTTGCATCCTTGAATATTAGCTCTGTTACGGTATGATAACCTTATGCTATGCCTGTAAGAACCAACTTGTTTTAAATCCTGGGTTCCATGTGGGATGGTCCACTTTATGCACCATGTGTTGCTCATAAGTTAGGGTCCAGAAATTTTTAAAGGAAGAAGAAGGGGGAAGGGAGAGAAGAGTTCAGGAGAATTCCAGAAAAGCAGCAGCAGTCACAGTAGTTGTGAGCTGTTGTGCATTATTACAGCTTAGCCTGGGGTAGGGTCACTCCAGGAGAGAAGGCCGTGAAGTGCAGGGTCAGCTTGGAGAGTCCAGTCAGCATTTTCTTTCTGGATTCTTCTTTTCCCATCTAAAACATTTTAATCCACATTGAGGTAGAATAGCAATCAAACATTACACTGCGCCTAGGTTTTAGAACCTTTTCACCCAGCCCTCTATTTTATAGATGAGGTAATTAAACCTCAGAGAGTTTAAGTGAACTTGGCCAGATAAATGAGTGCTCAGGAGTACAAAAGGTTGTTTGTTCCCATACAATGATATTTTCCCACAGTGTTTTGTCTGAAAGACAGCTTTGCTGAGGAAAAGAATTCAAGAACTCTCCAGGTCCCCAAAAGGCGGTTTGGACGACTGGCTTGTTGATGACAGTGGTATCGATGGGAATAAAGAGGAGAATTAGTTCTGTGTTCTGTTGGACATGATTTTTTTAAGCACCAGCTGGCAGTTGGTAGACAGCGCCGTCTCTTCCTCTTCCCGGAGCACTGGAACAGTTTATAAATCATGCCCTCTTTTCCTTGGAGACTTTAAGAGTTGGGACTCACTGGTCAACCAGCTGGTGACAGCATTCTAATCTGGGGTGAGATTCTGTGACACAGAGGGGACATCTTTTTCACTGTCAGAATAAACCAGTATGTGCCAAACACACATTTTAGATAACATTTTCCCTGTCTTACAGAGAGCAAGTCCTGGTGTGTCCACATATTCACATAGGACTAGGAAAAGAGGTGAGAAGGGCTGAGAAAAAGGCGATTTGGGCTTTTAAGGATTTTGATAATGATGCCTATATAGAAAATTTTCTGGTTAATATAATATACCTGGGAATGCTGTCATTACACAATATATCCAGACATTTTATAGGGTGTGTTAATGAATAAAAGAACCTTCTTCTGCCTTCCAACTATTGATGAAGGATATCATCTCTCTCCCATTTCAAACTTGGGAGTTGGACTCTTCTCTCATCTACAGTGGTTGTTTTCTTTTCTTTTTCAATCTTTTTATTTTCTTCTTTCCTAAAAAAAGGTGCCACACCAGTTCCCTACCTTTTAACCCTGTTGTTTCTATTCTTGTCTAAGTTCTCATTGACTTAAGCCTAGACTGTTTAATGGTATCCTACCTGCAACCTGTATTCAGGCTTCCCTACTCCATCCATTTCCTTCTCTGCCTCAGGTCAGCATGATTGTACGTGAGGTAGTGCTGTAGATTGTGGAGGCCAAGAGCACCACTTGTGTTTAATCTCAGCTGTGCCTCAGTTTAGCTGTGTGCCACTGGAAAAGTGTTGAATCTCTCTGCTCCTCTGTTTCATGATCTCGAAAATGAGGGTAATATTAGTGACTAATACACACAAACACACACATACACTTAGGATAATTAACGTGAATTTATACATGGAAAACACTAAAAAGAAAATACTCAGAACTTAGAAGTGCTTACTATATGTTAGCTATTATTATTGCACTTCAGTATCTGTCTAATCATGTGTTTTTTAAAAAGCATTTTTAAGTTTGCATTTATTCAACATCAGCTATGAGATGGGAACTCTGTTAAGCATACTTACATCTTGTTTCATTTGTGTATTGTCTTATAAGGTGGTTATTATCATCCTCAAGCTGTAAGTTAGGAATTGAAGGCTCAGGAATTTAATTTACAAGCTCAAATTCACCAAACTAACAAGGGATGCTTTTGAGACTGGAATACAGAGACTGCACCTATCCATCTGTCTGTTCTACCTCCACATGTCAACTCTGGCCAGTGATTTATTTAGCCTACCCATTTGTAAAGCAAGCATACTCACTTACAATTAAATCATGTACATGGAAATTAAATAATGTGCTAAAGTGTTTATTCCAAAGCCTGTCATTATAGTCCCTCAATAACTATTAGTATTATACTACACTGTATTATTATCTCAATGCTTTTAGTAATAGAAGTCATCTGTCTTTAACATTAAAGATTATTTATTACTTCCAATTTTTAACTGAATCACATTGTTCCTTTAGCTTAACTTTAAAATTATTTCACCAACTTACTCCTTCTCAAAAATCTCTGTTAGTAGTTCGTTCAGAATTGTGCTAAGGCAACAAACTACTTTTTTTTTTTGAGTGGGCATCTCATATTTATTGATCAAATGGTTGTTAACAACAATAAAATTCTGTATAGGGGGGTCAATGCTCAATGCACAATCATTAATCCATCTCAAGCCTAATTCTCGTCAGTCTCCAATCTTCTGAAGCATAACGAACAAGTTCTTACATGGTGAACGAATTCTTACATAGTGAATAAATTCTTACATGGTGAACAGTACAAGGGCAGTCATCACAGAAACTTTCGGTTTTGATGACTCATTATGAACTATAAACAATCAGGTCAAATATGAATATTCGTTTGATTTTTATACTTGATTTATATGTTGATCCCACATTTCTCCCTTTATTACTATTATTATTTTTATTTTTAATAAAATGCTGAAGTGGTAGGTAGATGCAAGATAAAGGTAGAAAACATAGTTTAGTGCTGTAAGAGGGCAAATGTAGATGATCAGGTGCGTGCCTATGGACTAAGTATTAATCCATGCTAGACAAGGCCAACAAAACATCCACGGATGCAGAAGATTTCTCTCAAAGCAGGGGGGGTGAGGTTCTGAGCCTCACCTCTGTTGATCCCCAATTTCTCACCTGATGGCCCCCCTGCGACTGTGCCTGTCTTAGGTTGTTCCTCCCTTGAGGAATCTTACCCGTCTCTGGCTAACCAGTCATCTTCTGGGGCCATACAGGGAAATGTAAAGTTGGTAAGTGAGAGAGAAGCCATATTGTTTGAAAAGGTTAGCTTTTTACTTCTTTGCAGATTTATGCCCTGTGGCTTCTATGCCCAGCACTTGTCTCGAGGTATCTTTACCACCTGGAGGGATTATGATACACGGTAACTTCGATATGAGGCACGAATTCTATTTAAGGGTTGTAATTAGGAAGGAAGAAGAAAAGCTATAGAGGTAGCATATGGAAGAAAACATGGGAGGATTGATTATTTCTTTGACATATCTTCTTGTAGAGTACCTTAAGTATGTATAGGTTTTAAACTACTAACTAATTTGCACACACATATAAACATAATAGGAATACGGTGACATAAACAAAGCAAATCTATAATTACCATCCATCTCCAGTGAAGCCAAGAAAACCATTTAGGCACCCTAGGCATTTGTGAAAATTTGTCTATGATATGATGGATATTGTCCAACTGTACTTGAACAGTCTGAGAGAAATCAGACAAATTGAAGCAGCCCATTTCTGGGATCTGTTCACATCCCATATGTTCTTTTAACCGTAGATAGTCTATAGTCATAAGATTTTGGAGTGCTACAACTTGCACCCCTCCCAACTCCTGGTTGAGTTCCAACAGTACAGATCCGGTCAAATTCGTTGTCTCACTGTATGCACATGCCAGCCTAGACATCTCCCTCCTCATTCCTGTGGCAAGTCCAGGAGACGGTGGGCTGGATGCAGCCACAACCGCAGCATCGTCCGGATCCCTGTGGAGGCTTTTTGATGATCATCCCCCGGCACAAGTCCTCCAGAGAGTGCTGATGCCGGAAGCTCCTCCTCATATCGTATCTTAGTTCATTTTCTGGGTATCCAAGCTAGACCTTGATCTTCTGCATAGAAACAAACAGACCCTTTGCCCACACTTTGACATGCCCTCTATACCACTGTGCAGAACTCATTGGAGGTCAGCACACAGGAACTGCTTTTTTTTTTTTATTAAGAGAAAGGAATATTATCAGAAAAGAGTACCTCCATAGCTGATCATCTGACACCCTTTAAGTGATCAACATTAAGGATATTTAAAGCATGCGTTGATCTTTGATTTACCAATAGTTTTATCCTATCAAGGAGTAATCCCCCTTTTCTTTCTTTCTTTCTTTCTTTTTTTTTTTTGTTCTTTAATCTACACTTACATGAAGAATACTATGTTTACTATGCTCTCCCCTATATTAGGTCCCCCCTAACAACCACATTATGGTTACTGTCCATCAGCTTTGCAAAATGTTGTAGAATCACTACTTGTCCTATCTGTGTTGTGCAGCCCACCCTCCCCTTTCTCCCTCCCCCCCCATGCATGCTAATCTGAATACCCCTCTTCTTCTTCCCCCACCTTATCCCTCCCTGCCCACTCATCCTCCCCAGTTCCTTTCCCTCTGGTACCTGTTAGTCCATTTTTGGGTTCTGTAATTCCACTGCTGTTTTGTTCCTTCAGTTTTTCCTTTGTTCTTATACTCCTCAGATGAGTGAAATCATTTGGTATTTCTCTTTCTCTGCTTGGCTTATTTCACTGAGCATAATACTCTCCAGCTCCATCCATGTTGCTGCAAATGGTTGGACTTTTCCACTTCTTATGGCTGAGTAGTATTCCATTGTGTATATGTACCACATCTTCTTTATCCATTCATCTACCGATGGACATTTGAGTTGCTTCCAATTCTTGGCTATTGTAAATAGTGCTGCGATAAACATAGGGGTGCATCTGTCTTTCTCAAACTTGATTGCTGCGTTCTTAGGGTAAATTCCTAGGAGTGGAATTCCTGGGTCAAATGGTAGAACTGTTTTGAGCATTTTGATGAACCTCCATACTGCTTTCCACAATGGTTGAACTAATTTACATTCCCACCAGCAGTGTAGGAGGGTTCCCCTTTCTCCACAGCCTCGCCAACATTTGTTGTTGTTTGTCTTTTGGATGGCAGCTATCCTTACTGGTGTGAGGTGATACCTCATTGTAGTTTTAATTTGCATTTCTCTGATAATTAGCGATGTGGAGCATCTTTTCATGTGTCTCTTGGCCTCTGTATTTCTTTTTTAGAGAACTGTCTGCCCATTTTTTAATTGGGTTATTTGTTTTTTGTTTGTTGAGGCGTGTGAGCTCTTTATGTATTCTGGACGTCAAGCCTTTATCGGATCTGTCATTTTCAAATATATTCTCCCATACTGTAGGATTCCTTTTTGTTCTATTGATGGTGTCTTTCGCTGTACAGAAGCTTTCAGCTTAATGTAGTCCCATTTGCTCATTTTTGCTGTTGTTTTCCTTGCCTCGGGAGATATGTTCAAGAAGAGGTCACTCATGTTTATGTCTAAGAGGTTTTTGCCTATGTTTTTTTCCAAGAGTTTAATGGTTTCATGACTTACATTCAGGTCTTTGATCCATTTTGAGTTTACCTTTGTATATGGGGTTAGACAATGGTCCAGTTTCATTCTCCTACATGTAGCTGTCCAGTTTTGCCAGCACCATCTGTTGAAGAGACTGTCATTTTGCCATTGTATGTCCATGGCTCCTTTATCAAATGTTAATTGACCATATATGTTTGGGTTAATTCCTGGAGTCTCTAATCTGTTCCACTGGTCTGTGGCTCTGTTCTTGTGCCAGTACCAAATGGCAACAAACTACTTTTAGAAGAGGTGACATCTTAGCAGGGAAAATGATTTCCCTTTCTTACAACTTTTCAAAGTGAATTCCACATGAATTATTAATGTTCTATTTAAGATTTTTGTTTTGTTCTTTTAAAACCTAGTATGTTCATAGGGGCATTAGTGTATAAGAAATATTCTAAGATATGTTGAAATGGGGTTGGAGCGGGGCGAAATAAGTGAAGGTGATAAAGAGGTACATAATACAAATTATAAAGTAAATTAGTCTTAGGAATGGAAGTACAACATAGAATATATAACCAATGATGTTGTAATATCTTGGTATGGTAATGGGGAACTACATTTACTGTGGTGAGCATCTAGTAGTGTATATAATTATTGAGTCACTATGTTGTACATCTGAAACCAATATAACATTGTATATCAACTCTATTCCAATAATAAAAAAGAGACATGGAAAATTATGTTTGGTTTCTAAAAACTATCTGAAAAGAATATTTTTATGGAAATGAGTATTTTTGTTTTATAGTCTGTGATTATATAATTCAAGGAACATGAAATGTCTTGAAATAATAAGAAATAAGGAGTGTTTCTAATTCTTTTGTTCTTCTATGGCCTCAGTAAAAGTTCAGAGATGTCTTTATTATAGGCTCTGCATATTTTCTTAACATTTCATAAGTATTTTATGTTTTGATTCACATTATAAATACCGTCTTTTTTTTTTAGATTCTGCCATCTTTACTTTGTAAAGAAAGATACTTGAAAAGTCTACCACTTCTCCAACTCTGGAACTGTGCAGGTAAGCAGCTAAATGATTAGAGGATTTCACTATACTTGAGCAGAATGCTTCATTTGTTTTTAATAGCATGTGGTGTGTACCCAGGTTTTTCATACACTTACTGGGCCCCCATACAGCAGGTCATATGCTGGCCTGTCTGTTGGGCTGATGAGGGCGTACACGTATGATATTGACATTGAAAGGCAAATTTTTACCAACTTGGGCATTGGCTATAATAAAGCTAAGATACTTGATTTCTTTGATTAAAATATAAGGAAGGCTCTGTGGAGCTGCTGGATTTTGAGGTTGGTCAAAAGAAACTGATAGATTTCAATGATGATGAAATGTGTTGAGAAAAGGCAGAGAAAGGAAGAGGAGGCAGAGGGGAGAAAGTGGGGAAGGAAATGAGAGACAATAATGGAGCATATGATTGTGAGTAATTAAGGAGACACACAGGCTAGAAACAGAAATATTTTTACGTGGTCTAACTTATACCTTATGGCTTAGAAAAAAAATAGGATTCTTGTGTCAACCTAGGGCCAGTGACAGAGAGTATGTTCAGTACTGTGTTTTGGAGGATTTTGAGACTAAATCTGGGCTCCAGGGCAACAAATGCTGTGATGTCAAAGTTGGGTTGTAGCGGGATGCGTGTTGACTTTGCCACATGTTACTCTCCATAACTTCTAGGAATGGTTTGGCAGTTGTAAGCAAATTCCCTGCAGATAAAGCAAATCATGGGCCTTCAGAGGAAGTAAAAGGTGTTTCATAAAGAGGAAAGCTAAGTTGGCCACATGACAGAGAAAAATTTTCCCTATGTTACTATTTTGTCTACATAAATAAATTTTAATACTGGTGGTATTTGTTGGTAGTCTAATCAGTATGGCCTCTCAGATCCTGTTCTTCTCAAGAGGTTATACCCTCTCGTGGGAAGAGTGCTTTATCGTCCCCCTCCATCTCTCAGGCATGTTTTGCAGCAGAGCACCGCCAGGAGTGGCATGTGTGGGGCATGCCACAGGGTGAGGTGGGCAGGGGGTGGCGTGGGAGCAGAGAGTTAGGGCTGTTTAAATTCACTTGCTTTTCAGGGCTTGCCCTAGTTGTAGATCTCTGAAATAGGAGTTTTCTCCTTCACAGTAGATGAACCTAACTTGGTGGTGTTTTCCTTTGTTAAAATCTGAAAGTTAGACTCCTATATTTTCTTTTGAGTTCAGATTTACTGATTGAGAAGAACATCTAACACCTATGAGACTGCCTAGGAATTGATCCCATAACTCAAGGTCTGAATGTTTGGTAAGAATCTACATAGAAATGAGACCATTTTCAAATTCATATTTTCAGGAAAATTATTTCCCTTTCACATAATTTTTTAAAGCAATTGCTGCATGAATTCTTAATGTTATATTTAAGATTTTTGTTCTTTTAACATATAGTTTCTTCATAGTGAAATTAGTATATAGAAGATATTCTAAGATATGTTGAAATGGGGAGTGGAAGACTGGATAAAATAAATGAAGGGGATAAAGAGGTACAAACAGTGAATTGTAAAGTAAATTAGTCATAGGAATGGAAGTACAACATAGAGAATATAGCCAATAATATTGTAATATATTGGGATGTAACGGGATAATTATACGTACTGTGGCAAGCATCTAGTAGTGTATATAATTATTGAGTCACTATGTTATACATCTGAAACCAATACAACATTGCATATCAACTTTATTCCAATAAAAGAGGAAAGATAAAAAGAAAAAAATGGAAAATTATGATTGGTTTTTTCTTCTAAAAACTGTATCTGATAAGAATATTTTTTTTTTTTTTTTTTTTTTTTTTTGAGAGGGCATCTCTCATATTTATTGATCAAATGGTTGTTAACAACAATAAAATTCAGTATAGGGGGGTCAATGCTCAATGTACAATCATTAATCCATCTCAAGCCTAATTCTCGTCAGTCTCCAATCTTCTGAAGCATAACGAACAAGTTCTTACATGGTGAACGAATTCTTACAGAGTGAATAAATTCTTACATGGTGAACAGTACAAGGGCATTCATCACAGAAACTTTCGGTTTTGATCATGCAATATGACCTATAAACCATCAGGTCAAATATGAATATTCATTTGATTTTTGTACTTGATTTATATGTTGATCCCACATTTCTCCTATTATTATTATTATTTTTATTTTTAATAAAATGCTGAAGTGGTAGGTAGATGCAAGATAAAGGTAGAAAACATAGTTTAGTGCTGTAAGAAGGCAAATGTAGGTGATCAGATGATCAGGTGTGTGCCTATGGACTAAGTATTAATCCAGGCTAGACAAGGGCAGCAAGACATCCACGGATGCAGAAGATTTCTCTCAAAGCAGGGGGGGTGAGGTTCTGAGCCTCACCTCTGTTGATCCCCAAATTCTCACCTGATGGCCCCCCTGCGACTGTGCCTGTCTTAGGTTGTTCCTCCCTTGAGGAATCTTACCCGTCTCTGGCTAACCAGTCATCTTCCGGGGCCATACAGGGAAATGTAAAGTTGGTAAGTGAGAGAGAAGCCATATTGTTTGCAAAGGTTAGCTTTCAACTTCTTTGCAGATTTATGCCCTGTGGCTTCTATGCCCAGCACTTGTCTCGAGGTATCTTTACCACCTGGAGGAATTATGATACTCGGTAAATTCGATATGAGGCACGAATTCTATTTAAGGTTTGTAATTAGGAAGGAAGAAGAAAAGCTATAGATGTAGCATATGAAGGAAACTTGGGAGGATTGATTATTTCTTTGACATATCTTCTTGTATAGTACCTTAAGTATGTACAGGTTTTAAACTACTAACTAATTTGCACACACATATTAACATAATAGGAATACGGTGACATAAACAAAGCAAATCTATAATTACCAGCCATCTCCAGTGAAGCCAAGAAAACCATTTAGGCACCCTAGGCATTTGTGAAAATTTATCTATGATATGATGGATATTTTCGAACTGTACTTGAACCATCAGACAAATTAAAGCAGCCCATTTCTGGGATCTGTTCACATCCCATATGTTCTTTTAACCATAGATAGTCTATAGTCATGAGATTTTGGGGTGCTACAACTTGCACCCCTCCCAACTCCTGGTTGAGTTCCAACAGTACAGATCCAGTCAAATTCGTTGTCTCACTGTATGCACATGCCAGCCTAGACATCTCCCTCCTCCTTCTTATGGCAAGTCCAGGAGACGGTGGGCTGGATGCAGCCACAACCGCAGCATCGTCCGGATCCCTGTGGAGGCTTTTTGATGATCATCCCCCGGCACGAGTCCTCCAGAGAGTGCTGATGCCGGAAGCTCCTCCTCATATCGTATCTTAGTTCATTTTCTGGGTATCCAAGCTAGGCCTTGATCTTCTGCCTAGAAACAAACAGACCCTTTGCCCACACTTTGACATGCCCTCTATACCACTGTGCAGAACTCATTGGAGGTCAGCACACAGTAACTGCTTTTTTTTTTTTTTTTTTAATTAAGAGAAAGGAATATTATCAGAAAAGAGTACCTCCATAGCTGATCATCTGACACCCTTTAAGTGATCAACATTAAGGATATTTAAAGCATGCGTTGATCTTTGATTTACCAATAGTTTTATCCTGTTAAGGAGTAATCCCCCTTTTCTTTCTTTCTTTCTTTTTTTTTTTTTTAAATTTTTAATCTACACTTACCTGAAGAATACTATGTTTACTATGCTCTCCCCTATATCAGGTCCCCCCTAACAACCACATTACGGTTACTGTCCATCAGCTTAGCAAAATGTGGTAGAGTCACTACTTGTCCTCTCTGTGTTGTGCAGCCCACCCTCCCCTTTCTCCCTCCCCCCCATGCATGCTAATCTTAATACCCCCCTTCTTCTTCCCCCCACTTATCCCTCCCTGCCCACCCATCCTCCCCAGTACCTTTCCCTTTGGTACCTGTTAGTCCATTTTTGGGTTCTGTAATTCTGCTGCTGTTTTGTTCCTTCAGTTTTTCCTTTGTTCCTATACTCCTCAGATGAGTGAAATCATTTGGTATTTCTCTTTCTCCGCTTGGCTTATTTCACTGAGCATAATACTCTCCAGCTCCATCCATGTTGCTGCAAATGGTTGGATTTTTCCACTTCTTATGGCTGAGTAGTATTCCATTGTGTATATGTACCACATCTTCTTTATCCATTCATCTACAGATGGACATTTAGGTTGCTTCCAATTCTTGGCTATTGTAAATAGTGCTGCGATAAACATAGGAGTGCATCTGTCTTTCTCAAACTTGATTGCTGCGTTCTTAGGGTAAATTCCTAGGAGTGGAATTCCTGGGTCAAATGGTAGGTCTGTTTTGAGCATTTTGATGCACCTCCATACTGCTTTCCACAATGGTTGAACTAATTTACATTCCCACCAGCAGTGTAGGAGGGTTCCCCTTTCTCCACAGCCTCGCCAACATTTGTTGTTGTTTGTCTTTTGGATGGCAGCTATCCTTACTGGTGTGAGGTGATACCTCATTGTAGTTTTAATTTGCATTTCTCTGATAATTAGCGATGTGGAGCATCTTTTCATGTGTCTCTTGGCCATCTGTATTTCTTTTTTGGAGAACTGTCTGTTCAGTTCCTCTGCCCATTTTTTAATTGGGTTATTTGTTTTTTGTTTGTTGAGGCGTGTGAGCTCTTTATATATTCTGGACGTCAAGCCTTTATCAGATCTGTCATTTTCAAATATATTCTCCCATACTGTAGGGTTCCTTTTTGTTCTATTGATGGTGTCTTTCGCTGTACAGAAGCTTTTCAGCTTAATGTAGTCCCACTTGCTCATTTTTGCTGTTGTTTTCCTTGCCCGGGGAGATATGTTCAAGAAGAGATCACTCATGTTTATGTCTAAGAGGTTTTTGCCTATGTTTTTTTCCAAGAGTTTAATGGTTTCGTGACTTACATTCAGGTCTTTGATCCATTTTGAGTTTACCTTTGTATATGGGGTTAGACAATGGTCCAGTTTCATTCTCCTACATGTAGCTGTCCAGTTTTGCCAGCACCATCTGTTGAAGAGACTGTCATTTTGCCATTGTATGTCCATGGCTCCTTTATCAAATATTAATTGACCATATATGTTTGGGTTAATTTCTGGGGTCTCTAATCTGTTCCACTGGTCTGTGGCTCTGTTCTTGTGCCAGTACCAAATTGTCTTGATTACTATGGCTTTGTAGTAGAGCTTGAAGTTGGGGAGTGAGATCCCCCCTACTTTATTCTTCTTTTTCAGGATTGCTTTGGCTATTCGGGGTCTTTGGTGTTTCCATATGAATTTTTGAATTATTTGTTCCAATTCATTGAAGAATGTTGCTGGTAATTTGAGAGGGATTGCATCAAATTTGTATATTGCTTTCGGCAGGATGGCCATTTTGACGATATTAATTCTTCCTAGCCATGAGCATGGGATGAGTTTCCATTTATTAGTGTCCCCTTTAATTTCTCTTAAGAGTGACTTGTAGTTTTCAGAGTATAAGTCTTTCACTTCCTTGGTTAGGTTTATTCCTAGGTATTTTATTCTTTTTGATGCAATGGTGAATGGAATTGTTTTCCTGATTTCTCTTTCTATTGATTCGTTGTTAGTGTATAGGAAAGCTACAGATTTCTGTGTGTTGATTTTGTATCCTGCAACTTTGCTGTATTCCGATATCAGTTCTAGTAGTTTTGGAGTGGAGTCTTTAGGGTTTTTTATGTACAGTATCATATCATCTGCAAATAGTGACAGTTTAACTTCTTCTTTACCAATCTGGATTCCTTGTATTTCTTTGTTTTGTCTGATTGCCGTGGCTAGGACCTCCAGTACTATGTTAAATAACAGTGGGGAGAGTGGGCATCCCTGTCTGGTTCCCGATCTCAGTGGAAATGCTTTCAGCTTCTCGCTGTTCAGTATAATGCTGGCTGTGGGTTTATCATATATGGCCTTTATTATGTTGAGGTACTTGCCCTCTATTCCCATTTTGCTGAGAGTTTTTATCATGAATGGATGTTGAATTTTGTCAAATGCTTTTTCAGCATCTATGGAGATGATCATGTGGTTTTTGTCTTTCTTTTTGTTGATGTGGTGGATGATGTTGATGGATTTTCGAATGTTGTACCATCCTTGCATCCCTGGGATGAACCCCACTTGGTCATGGTGTATGATCCTTTTGATATACTGTTGAATTCTGTTTGCTAATATTTTATTGAGTATTTTTGCATCTACATTCATCAGGGATATTGGTCTGTAATTTTCTTTTTTGGTGGGGTCTTTTCCTGGTTTTGGTATTAGGGTGATGTTGGCTTCATAGAATGAGTTTGGGAGTATTCCCTCTTCTTCTATTTTGTGGAACACTTTAAGGAGAATGGGTATTATGTCTTCTCTGTGTGTCTGATAAAATTCCGAGGTAAATCCGTCCGGCCCCGGGGTTTTGTTCTTGGGTAGTTTTTTGATTACTGTTTCAATTTCTTTGCTTGTAATTGGTTTGTTTAACTTTTGTGTTTCTTCCTTGGTCAGTCTTGGAAGGTTGTATTTTTCTAGGAAGTTGTCCATTTCTTCTAGGTTTTCCAGCTTGTTGGCATATAGGTTTTCATAGTAGTCTTTAATAATTCTTTGTATTTCTGTGGAGTCTGTCGTGATTTTTCCATTCTCATTTCTGATTATGTTGATTTGTGTTGACTCTCTTTTTCTCTTAATAAGTTGGGCTAGAGGCTTATCTATTTTGTTTATTTTCTCAAAGAACCAGCTCTTGGTTTCGTTGATTTTTGCTATTGTTTTATTCTTCTCAATTTTGTTTATTTCTTCTCTGATCTTTATTATGTCCCTCCTTCTGCTGACTTTAGGCCTCATTTGTTCTTCTTTTTCCAGTTTTAATAATTGTGATGTTAGACTATTCATTTGGGATTGTTCTTCCTTCTTCAAGTGTGCCTGGATTGCTATATACTTTCCTCTTAAGACTGCTTTCGCTGCATCCCACAGAAGTTGGGGCTTAGTGTTGTTGTTGTCATTTTTTTCTATATATTCCTTGATCTCTATTTTGATTTGTTCATTGATCCATTGATTATTTAGTAGCATGTTGTTAAGCCTCCATGTGTTTGTGAGCCTTTTTGTTTTCTTTGTAGAATTTATTTCTACTTTCATACCTTTGTGGTCTGAAAAATTGGTTGGTAGAATTTCAATATTGTGGAATTTACTGAGGCTCTTTTTGTGTGCTAGTATGTGGTCTATTCTGGAGAATGTTCCATGTGCACTTGAGAAGAATGTATATCCTGTTGCTTTTGGATGTAAAGTTCTATAGATGTCTATTAGGTCCATCTGTTCTAGTGTGTTGTTCAGTGCCTGTGTGTCTTTACTTATTTTCTGCCCGGTGGATCTATCCTTTGGGGTGAGTGGTGTGTTGAAGTCTCCTACAATGAATGCATTGCAGTCTATTTCCCTCTTTAGTTCTGTTAGTATTTGCTTCACATATGCTGGTGCTCCTGTATTGGGTGCATATATATTTAGAATGGTTATATCCTCTTGTTGGACTAAGCCCTTTATCATTATGTAGTGGCCTTCTTTATCTCTTGTTACTTTCTTTGTTTTGAAGTCTATTTTGTCTGATATTAGTACTGCAACCCCTGCTTTCTTCTCACTGTTGTTTGCCTGAAATATGTTTTTCCATCCCTTGACTTTTAGTCTATGCTTATCTTTGGGTTTAAGGTGAGTTTCTTGTAAGCAGCATATAGATGGGTCTTGCTTTTTTATCCATTCTATTACTCTATGTCTTTTGATTGGTGCATTAAGTCCATTTACATTTAGGGTGACTATTGAAAGATATGTACTTATTGCCATTGCAGGCTTTAGATTCGTGGTTACCAAAGGTTCAAGGTTAGCTTCTTTAGTATCTTACTGCCTAACTTAGCTCGCTTATTGAGCTGTTATATACACTGTCTGGAGAGTCTTTTCTTCTCTCCCTTCTTATTCCTCCTCCTCCATTCTTCATATGTTGTGTGTTTTGTTCTGTGCTCTTTTTAGGGGTGCTCCCATCTAGAGCAGTCCCTGTAGGATGCCCTGTAGAGGTGGTTTGTGGGAAGCAAATTCCCTCAGCTTTTGCTTGTCTGGGAATTGTTTGATCCCACCATCATATTTAAATGATAGTCGTGCTGGATACAGTATCCTTGGTTCAAGGCCCTTCTGTTTCATTGCATTAAGTATATCATGCCATTCTCTTCTGGCCTGTAGGGTTTCTGTTGAGAAGTCTGATGTTAGCCTGATTGGTTTTCCTTTATAGGTGACCTTTTTCTCTCTAGCTGCCTTTAAAACTCTTTCCTTGTCCTTGATCTTTGCCATTTTAATTATTATGTGTCTTGGTGTTGTCCTCCTTGGATCCTTTCTGTTGGGGGTTCTGTATAATTCCATGGTCTGTTCGATTATTTCCTCCCCCAGTTTGGGGAAGTTTTCAGCAATTATTTCTTCAAAGACACTTTCTATCCCTTTTCCTCTTTCTTCCTCTTCTGGTATCCCTATAATACGAATGTTTTTCCTTTTGTATTGGTCACATATTTCTCTTAGTGTTGTTTCATTCCTGGAGATCCTTTTATCTCTCTCTATGTCAGCTTCTATACGTTCCTGTTCTCTGGCTTCTATTCCTTCAATGGCCTCTTGCATCTTATCCATTCTGCTTATAAATCCTTCCAGGGATTGTTTCACTTCTGTGATCTCTTTCCTGACATCTGTGATCTCCTTCCGGACTTCATCCCACTGCTCTTGCATTTTTCTCTGCATCTCATCCCACTGCTCTTGCATTTTTCTCTGCATCTCATCCCATTGCTCTTGCATTTTTCTCTGCATCTCTGTCAGCATGTTCATGATTTTTATTTTGAATTCTTTTTCAGGAAGACTAGTTAGGTCTGTCTCCTTCTCAGGTGTTGTCTCTGTGATCTTTGTCTGCCTGTAGTTTTGCCTTTTCATGGTGATAGAGATAGTTTGCAGAGCTGGTACAAGTGACCGCTGGAAGAGCTTCCCTTCTTGTTGGTTTGTAGCCTTTTCCTGGGAGAATAGCGACCTCTAGTGGCTTGTGCTGGGCAGCTGCGCGCAGACAGGGCTTCTGCTTCCTGCCCAGTTGCTTTGGGGTTTATCTCCGCTGTTGCTGTGGGCTTGGCCTGGCTGGGGCTGTTCCTCCAAAATGGTGGAGCCCCGTTGGAGGGGGAGCAGCCAGGAGACTATTTATCTCCGTAAGGGGCCTCTGTGCTCCCTGCTGCCCAGGGGGTTAGAGTGCCCAGAGATCCCCAGATTCCCTGCTTCTGGTCTAAGTGACCTGTCCTGCCCCTTTAAGATTTCCAAAAAGCACTCTCCAAACCAAAACAACAGCAGCAACAATGAGAGAGGGAACAGAAAGAAAGAGAAAAAAAAAAAGGAAAAAAAGGGGAAAAACAAGCGATTTTTTTTTTTTTTTTTTTTTGTCCTCAGGTGCCGGTCCCAGGCACCCGCTCACTGGTCCTGCTGCCCTGTCTCCCTAGCACCAGGGTCCCTGTCCTTTCAAGGCTTCCAAAAAGCACCCACCCACTGGTCCCTCAGGGAAGGAACGCTCAATATTCTTTGTCCTCAGGCACTGGTCCCACGCACCCGCTCACCAGTCCCGCCGCCCTGCCTCCCTAGCACCGGGGTCCCTGTCCCTTCAAGGCTTCCAAAAAGCACTCGGCAAAAAGAGAGAAAAAAAAAGGGGAAAAACACGCGATTTCTTCCGTCCTCAGGTGCTGGTCTCAGGCACCCACCCACCAGTCCCACAGGGAAAAATGCGGGATATTCTTTGTCCTCAGGTGCCGGTCCCAGGCACCCGCTCACCAGTCCCGCCGCCCTGCCTCCCTAGCACCGGGGTCCCTGTCCCTTTTAGGCTTCCAAAAAGCACTCACAGAAAAGAGAAAAAAAAAAGGGGAAAAACGCGCGATTTCCTCTGTTCTCAAGTGCCGGTCTCAGGCACCCGCCCACCGGTCCCGCAGGGAAAAATGGGGGATATTCTTTGTCCTCAGGCGCCGGTCCCAGCCACCCGCTCACCAGTCCCGCCACCGTGCCTCCCTAGCACTGGGGTCCCCGTCCCTTCAAGGCTTCCAAAAAGCGCTCGCCAAAAAGAGAAAAAAAAAAAAGGGGAAAAACGCGCGACCTCCTCCGTCCTCAGGCACCGGTCTCAGGCACCCGCCCCCAGGTCTCGCAGGGAGAAACGCAGGATATTCTTTGTCCTCTGGCGCCGTTCCCAGGCACCTCCTCACCGGTCCCGCCACCCTGCCTCCCCAGCAACGGGGGCCCGTCCCTCTAAGGCTTCCAAAAAGCGCTCGCCAAAAAAAAAAAAAAAAAAAAAACCGCTCCGGTTTCTCTCCACCCGCCGGGAGCCGGGGGGAGGGGCGCTCGGTCCCGCTGGGCTGGGGCTTGTATCTTACCCCCTTCACAAGGCGCTGGGTTCTTGCAGGTGTGGATGTAGTCTGGATGTTGTCCTGTGTCCTGTGGTCTCTATTTTAGGAAGATTTTTCTTTGTTATATTTTCATAGCTCTATGTGTTTTTGGGAGGAGATTTCCACTGCTCTACTCACGCCGCCATCTTGGCTCCGCCCCTGATAAGAATATTTTTAAGGAAATATTTTTCAGTTTGTTTTACATTATATGTCAGTCTCTGTCATTATATAATTGAAGAGAGGAGTACATAGTTGGCTCCCAGTAAATTATTTTTTCAGTGGATAAAGAGTGAATTGGCTTTGTCACTAGCATTAGCCACCCAAATGTTGGAACTTTTCTAGTATTTCCATCACAGCTGAGTTGTTTTTTCTTTCTTTCCTTTCTTGATCCCCATGCTGGAGAATATGAGCTCACAGTAGCAGTGAGAAAATATGGCTGACACATTGCCATGGAGCTGAGAAGGTCGTTAAGACTTTATGCTTGCTTGGGGTGGCCCCAGGTGACAACTAATGGGACATGCTTAGCTTGAATATTAAGGCTACATGGGAAACTTATAGAATACATACTCTTATTACAGTCAAGACTTGGAGAGAGACTCAGGGAGGGTGATTACTTGTTCTGTATTGGCATTGTTAGAATCAACAGGTGGTTTAAAAATTAAATATAATATTTGTATCATGTATCCTAATATAATTGAAACTTTGATGTCTAAAAAGTTTATCCAGGACAGAGAGTAAGGAAAAATGGTGGCACAGTCTGGATTTTTCTGTATAATCTCGGTGACAATATAATTTATCACACAAAACAGGATACTTCTGAGATTCAAAGATTACTATTAATAATTATGCCTTGAAAACAGGTGTAAGCGTAGACTTTCCCAGACAAAGGAGAATGTATGGTCACCCTGTATGTTACAGATTGTTCTCAGACTGTTGGGAAAAGAAAGAAGAGATTTGGCTATTTCTTCCACATCTCCAAGGACTACAAAGGGTTACTTGTGGTTAAGACCCTGGACATTTTTCAGTAATAATTTTAAAAAATGTATTTATAACAGTGGTACCCTAATGTTTTGAGGTCAGGATCACTTTATTAAAAAATTTTTTTTTATTAAGGCATTATTGATATACACTCTTATGAAGGTTTCTCATGAAAAAACAATGTGGTTACTACATTTACCCATATTATCAAGTCCCCACCCATCCCCCAATGCAGTCACTCTCCATCAGTGTAGTAAGATGCCACAGATTCACTCTTTGCCTTCTCTGTGCTACACTGTTTTCCCCGTGATCCCCCACACCATGTGTACTAAACATAATACCCCTCAATCCCCATCGACCTCCCTCCTCACCTCTCTTCTCACACCCCTCCCCTTTGGTAACTGCTAGTCCCTTCTTGGAGTCTGTGAGTCTGCTGCTGTTTTGTTCCTTCCATTTTGCTCCGTTGTTATACTCCATCCACAAATAAGGGAAATCATTTGGCACTTGTCTTTCTCCGCCTGGCTTATTTCACTGAGCATAATATTCTCCAGCTGCATCCATGTTGTTGCAAATGGTAAGATTTGTTTCTTTCTTATGGCTGAATAGTATTCCATTGTGTATATGTACCACCTCTTCTTTATCCATTCATCTACTGATGGACACTTAAGTTGCTTCCATATCTTGGGTGTTGTAAATAGTGCTGCAATAAACATAGGGGTGCATATGTCTTTTTGAATCTGAGAACTTCTATTCTTTGGGTAAATTCCAAGGAGTGGGATACATGGGTCAAATGGTATTTCTATTTTTAATTTTTTGAGCAACCTCTATATTGCTTTCCACAATGGTAGAACTAGCTTACATTCCCACCAGCAGTGTAGGAGGGTTCCCCTTTCTCTGCACCCTCACGAGCATTTGTTTTTCTTAGTCTTTTCGACGTTGGCCATCCTTACTGGTGTGAGGTGATATCTCATTGAGGTTTTAAATTACATTTCCCTGATGATTAGCAATGTGGAGCATCTTTTCATCTGTCTGTTGGCCATCTGAATTTCTTCTTTGGAAATCTGTCTGTTCATATCCTCTGCCCACTTTTTAAATAGGGTTATTTGCTGTTTGGGTGTTGAGGTGCGTGAGCTCTTTATATATTTTGGATGTTAACCCCTTGTCGGATATGTCATTCTCAAATATATTCTCCCATACAGTAGGATGCCTTTTTGTACTGCTGATGATACCCTTTGCTGTACAGAAGCTTTTTAGTTTGATGTAGTCCCACTCATTCCTATATTCTTTTGTTTCCCTTGCCCAAGGAGATATATTCAGGAATGAGTTGCTGATGTTTATATTCAGGAGATTTTTGCCTATGTGGTCTTCTAAGAGTTTTGTTTTATAGTTTCATGGTTTACATTCAGGTCTTTGATCCATTTTGAGTTTACTTTTGTGTATGGGGTTAAAGAATAATCCAGTTTTATTCTCTTACATGTAGCTATCCAGTTTTGCCAACACCAGCTGTTGAAGAGGCTCTCATTTCCCCATTGTATGTCCATGGCTCCTTTATTGAATGTTAATTGATCATATATGGTTGGGTTTATATCTGGGCTCTCTAGTCTGTTCCATTGGTCTTTGGTTCTGTTCTTGTGCTAGTACCAAATTGTCTTGATTACTGTGGCCTTGTAGTAGAGCTTGAAGTTGGGGTGCATGATCCCCCCTGCTTTATTCTTCCTTCTCAGGACTGCTTTGGCTATTTGGGGTCTTTTGTGGTTCCATATGAATTTTAGAGCAATTTGCTTTAGTTCATTGAAGAATTCTCTAGGTATTTTGATAGAGATTGCATTGAATCGGTAGATTGCTTTAGGCAGGATTGCCATTTTGACAATATTAATTCTTCCTATTCATGAGCATGGGATGTGTTTCCATTTATTGGTATCTTCTTTAATGTCTCTTGTGAGAGTCTTGTAGTTTTCAGAGTATAGGTCTTTCACTTCCTGGGTTAGGTTTATTCCTAGGTATTTTATTCTTTTTGACACAATTGTGAAAGGAATTGGTTTCCTTATTTCTCTTTCTGCTAGTTCATCGTTAGTGTATAGGAATGCAATAGATTTAAGTGTATTAATTTTGTATTCCACAACTTTGCTGAATTCAGATATTAGATCTAGTAGTTTTGGAGTGGATTCTTTAGGGTTTTTTTTATGTACAATATCATGTCATCTGCAAACAGGGAAAGTTTAACTTCTTCCTTGCCAATCTGGATGCCTTTTATTTCTTTGTGTTTTCTGATTGCCATGGCTAGGACCTCCAAAACTATCTTGAGTAAGTGTGGGGAGAGTGGCCATTCCTGTCTTGTTCCTGATCTTAAAGGAAAAACTTTCAGCTTCTTGCTATTAAGTATAATGTTGGCTGTGGGTTTGTCATATATGGCCTTTATTATGGTGAGGTACTTGCCCTCTATACCCATTTTGTTGAGAGTTTTTATCATGAATGGATGTTGAATTTTGTCAGATGCTTTTTCCACATGTACGGACATGATTATGTGGTTTTTGTCCTTCTTTTTGTTGATATGGTAGATGGTGTTGATGGAGTTTTGATTGTTGTACCATCCTTGCATCCCCGGAGTAAATCCTACTTGATCATGACGGATGACCTTTTTGATGTATTTTTGAATTCAGTTTGCTAGTATTTTGTTGAATATTTTTGCATCTATGTTCATCAGGGATACTGGTCTGTAATTTTCTTTTCTTTTTTGGTTCTGCCTGGTTTTGGTATTAGAGTGATGCTGGCCTCATAGAATGAGTTTGCAAGTATTCCCTCTTCTTCTACTTTTTGGAAAACTTTAAGGAGGATGGGTATTGGGTCTTCACTAAATGTTTGATAAAATTCAGCAGTCAAGCCATCTGGTCCAGGAGTTTTGTTCTTAGGTAGTTTTTTTGATTACCAATTCAGTTACAGTGCTGGTAATTGGTGTGCTCAGATTTTATGTTTCTTTTTGGATCAGCCTTGGGAGGTTGTAACTCACTTAGTATGCTATTACAAACCCAATCTAAAGGTTCTTTTTTTCTCCTCCTTTTTCTTCCTCCTCCATTGTTTATATATTGGGTATCATATTGTGTACTCTTTGTCTATCCTTTGATTGAGTTGGGTGGTATTTGATTTAATTTTGCATTTGCCGAGTAATTAACTGTTCTTCTTTCTTTACTGTGGTTTTATTACCTCTGTTGACAGCTGTTAAACCTTAGGTACACTTCCATCTATAGCAGTCACCCCAAAATACACTGTAGAGATGGTTTGTGGGAAGTAAATTCTCTCAGCTTTTGCTTTTCTGGAAATTGTTTAATCCCTCCTTCAAGTTTAAATGATAGTCTTTTCAGGTAAAGTATTCTTAGTTCCAGGCCCTTCTACTTCATTGCATTAAATACTTCATGCCACTCCCTTCTGGTTTGTAAGGTTTCTGTTGAGAAGTATGATGATATTCTGCTGGGCTTTCCTTTGTATGGGATCTTATTTCTCTGGCTGCTTTTAGTAGTCTTTCCTTATCCTTCTAGGATTGCCTAGAAGAAATGGATAAATTTCTAGAAACACAACACCTACCAATATGCACTCATGAAGGAATAGCAGATGTGAACAGGCCTGTAACTCATAAGGAGATCCCTATTTGAAAGCTGCAGGAAGGACAAGATGGATACTTTCTTATAGTGAACTTCCAAGTTGTGATCTATCAAGTTTATGTAATGTTGTATGTCTAGTAGCTCCAGTTTCCCAAAAATCTACCTTAGAATATGTATCCTTCCTTCTCACATTGATACCACCTAAAGTACTTCCTAAAATGATTGGGACAATCATAATGATTTCTCTCCCACTTCTCTATCACCAAGCATCACAAAAAATATGTACTAACGTGTCCCTCATTATGAATTTGTATTAGCTATGAGTTACTTTATATAATTTAATTACGTTTCACATAATTACTTCAGCATTATATTGCAATATATACCATACACTGTTAATATTCACATGTAATTTGTAGCTGTGAGTATGAAGTTCTTGGGAAATTATACAAAAAGTAAATTTCCATTATAAATAATAGCAATTTTGAAAATATAAATAAACAATGGGCTTATTTTAGAATGTTAGAATTTCAAAATGAATTTGACATGGGTCTCTTAGGAGCTGATGTATATTGCTTCAATTTTAAATATTAAAGATTAGATAGTCAACAGTTCACATTATTTCTTTAGAGTCTAAGAGCAAAAATTTTTCTCTTGAAAACTTCCTTTAAGATGAAAAGGTTCATAGTTACCAAGTAATGTAGTTGCAGAATGGGTAAATATATACTGCTTTTAATTGTAAGAAATTGTTTAGAATTCTTTTTATCACCATTATTTTACAGATTACAACTATATATTATCTTCAGTTTTATATATGAAAATAAACATATTTGAGGTCCCAGTTTACCAGTTCATTTAGACACTTAAACTCATTTCAGTGTTCCAACTTAAATAGTTTCTATTATTTTATTTTCCAAATATATCATTTAGAACAATTATATCTAGGTGAATTACATACTAAAGTTGTCACCTTATGATAACCAGTCTACTAGATTTGACTGCTTATTTCTGATATCATAATTCAGTGCCATCAATCATTTTTGTATTATTTCTTTGTAAAATTTTGAAATTTACTCTATAGTACCTTGAAATTTACAATACTATAACATGTGAATCTAAACTATAAAATATTTACATATTAAAAGAAATTTAGAAATTATAGGTATAAGCCTCTTAACCCACTGAAATAACTTACTCTGAATTATACATAAATATTATGTATGTAATATATGTTATATATAATCAGTTATCCTTAATACCTATACATTTGATATTTTTGTAGTACTAATTATAATGATTATGGAAATGATAATGATGTTGGAGATATTTCAATCTTACATTGTATTCTATGTCATTCAAAATATTAGAGATGTTTCACTATCTAACACTTTTAATAAATAAGTTAAATGATACTTCCTGTGGTAAAAGACACATGAGATCTATCATCTTAAACTGTTGTATTGTTACATATAAGCACACGTTCTACAGTGTATCTCTAGAACTTCCTCATCTTGCATAACCAAAATTGCACTACTATTTCCCATGTTCCACTCCCTCTAGCCCCTGGAAACCACCATTCTTGCTTCCGCTTCTACGACCTTGACTACTTTAGATAAATGGAACCATGTAATATCTGTCCTGTGACTGGCTTATTTTACTTGGTATAATGACCTAGAAGTATGCCCATGTTGTTGGAAATGACAGGATTTCCTTCTTTTTCTAAGGCTGAATGATATTCCACTGTATTTATATAACATGATGTTTATCCATTCATCCCTTCATGGACATCTGGGTTGCTTCCACAACGTGGCTACTGTCAGTAATGCTGTATGAACATGAGAGAGCAAATATCTCTTTGAAATCCCGATTTAAATTTTTTGTGATAAATATCCAGAGGTGAGACTGTAGGATAACGTTGTAGGTCTAATTTTTAAATTTTTTGAGGAAACTCCATACTATTTTCCTTACAGTTTGCATCTTTTACATTCTCACCAACAATATACAAGATTTCCAATTTCTCTGCATTCTGGCTAATGCTTGGTACCTTTCATTTTTTATAATAACCATCCTAATGTATGTATGGCTGTATCTCATTGTGGCTTTAATTTGCATTTCCCTGATGATTAGTGATGTTGAACATCTTTTCATATACCTGTTGGACATTAGTATGTCTTCTTGGAGAAATGTCTGTGCAAACCCTTAGCCAATTTGAAAAATAATATTTGTTTTTGTTTGTTTTGCTTTTTGCTATTGAGCTGTAGGAGTACCTTTTATATTTTGAGCAATGATACCTTATCAGGTAGTTGGTTTACAAACACTTTGTCCCATTACTCAGGTTGTCTTTTTACTAAGTTGTCTAAATTTAGTAACATGTCCCTGTATGTAAAATGCTGTGTCTATTTTTCAAAGTCATTGCATTATTTTTTTTTTTTTTTTTTTTTTTTTGAGAGGGCATCTCTCATATTTATTGATCAAATGGTTGTTAACAACAATAAAATTCAGTATAGGGGGGTCAATGCTCAATGTACAATCATTAATCCATCTCAAGCCTAATTCTCATCAGTCTCCAATCTTCTGAAGCATAACGAACAAGTTCTTACATGGTGAACGAATTCTTACAGAGTGAATAAATTCTTACATGGTGAACAGTACAAGGGCAGTCATCACAGAAACTTTCGGTTTTGATCATGCAATATGACCTATAAACCATCAGGTCAAATATGAATATTCATTTGATTTTTGTACTTGATTTATATGTTGATCCCACATTTCTCCTATTATTATTATTATTTTTATTTTTAATAAAATGCGGAAGTGGTAGGTAGATGCAAGATAAAGGTAGAAAACATAGTTTAGTGCTGTAAGAAGGCAAATGTAGATGATCAGATGATCAGGTGTGTGCCTATGGACTAAGTATTAATCCAGGCTAGACAAGGGCAGCAAAACATCCACGGATGCAGAAGATTTCTCTCAAAGCAGGGGGGGTGAGGTTCTGAGCCTCACCTCTGTTGATCCCCAAATTCTCACCTGATGGCCCCCCTGCGACTGTGCCTGTCTTAGGTTGTTCCTCCCTTGAGGAATCTTACCCGTCTCTGGCTAACCAGTCATCTTCCGGGGCCATACAGGGAAATGTAAAGTTGGTAAGTGAGAGAGAAGCCATATTGTTTGCAAAGGTTAGCTTTTTACTTCTTTGCAGATTTATGCCCTGTGGCTTCTATGCCCAGCACTTGTCTCGAGGTATCTTTACCACCTGGAGGAATTATGATACTCGGTAAATTCGATATGAGGCACGAATTCTATTTAAAGTTTGTAATTAGGAAGGAAGAAGAAAAGCTATAGATGTAGCATATGAAGGAAACTTGGGAGGATTGATTATTTCTTTGACATATCTTCTTGTATAGTACCTTAAGTATGTATAGGTTTTAAACTACTAACTAATTTGCACACACATATTGACATAATAGGAATACGGTGACATAAACAAAGCAAATCTATAATTACCAGCCATCTCCAGTGAAGCCAAGAAAACCATTTAGGTACCCTAGGCATTTGTGAAAATTTATCTATGATATGATGGATATTTTCCAACTGTACTTGAACCATCAGACAAATTAAAGCAGCCCATTTCTGGGATCTGTTCACATCCCATATGTTCTTTTAACCATAGATAGTCTATAGTCATGAGATTTTGGGGTGCTACAACTTGCACCCCTCCCAACTCCTGGTTGAGTTCCAACAGTACAGATCCAGTCAAATTCGTTGTCTCACTGTATGCACATGCCAGCCTAGACATCTCCCTCCTCCTTCTCATGGCAAGTCCAGGAGATGGTGGGCTGGATGCAGCCACAACCGCAGCATCGTCCGGATCCCTGTGGAGGCTTTTTGATGATCATCCCCCGGCACGAGTCCTCCAGAGAGTGCTGATGCCGGAAGCTCCTCCTCATATCGTATCTTAGTTCATTTTCTGGGTATCCAAGCTAGGCCTTGATCTTCTGCGTAGAAACAAACAGACCCTTTGCCCACACTTTGACATGCCCTCTATACCACTGTGCAGAACTCATTGGAGGTCAGCACACAGTAACTGCTTTTTTTTTTTTTTTTTAATTAAGAGAAAGGAATATTATCAGAAAAGAGTACCTCCATAGCTGATCATCTGACACCCTTTAAGTGATCAACATTAAGGATATTTAAAGCATGCGTTGATCTTTGATTTACCAATAGTTTTATCCTGTTAAGGAGTAATCCCCCTTTTCTTTCTTTCTTTCTTTTTTTTTTTTTTTTAAATTTTTAATCTACACTTACCTGAAGAATACTATGTTTACTATGCTCTCCCCTATATCAGGTCCCCCCTAACAACCACATTACGGTTACTGTCCATCAGCTTAGCAAAATGTGGTAGAGTCACTACTTGTCCTCTCTGTGTTGTGCAGCCCACCCTCCCCTTTCTCCCTCCCCCCCATGCATGCTAATCTTAATACCCCCCTTCTTCTTCCCCCCCCTTATCCCTCCCTGTCCACCCATCCTCCCCAGTTCCTTTCCCTTTGGTACCTGTTAGTCCATTTTTGGGTTCTGTAATTCTGCTGCTGTTTTGTTCCTTCAGTTTTTCCTTTGTTCCTATACTCCTCAGATGAGTGAAATCATTTGGTATTTCTCTTTCTCCGCTTGGCTTATTTCACTGAGCATAATACTCTCCAGCTCCATCCATGTTGCTGCAAATGGTTGGATTTTTCCACTTCTTATGGCTGAGTAGTATTCCATTGTGTATATGTACCACATCTTCTTTATCCATTCATCTACAGATGGACATTTAGGTTGCTTCCAATTCTTGGCTATTGTAAATAGTGCTGCGATAAACATAGGAGTGCATCTGTCTTTCTCAAACTTGATTGCTGCGTTCTTAGGGTAAATTCCTAGGAGTGGAATTCCTGGGTCAAATGGTAGGTCTGTTTTGAGCATTTTGATGCACCTCCATACTGCTTTCCACAATGGTTGAACTAATTTACATTCCCACCAGCAGTGTAGGAGGGTTCCCCTTTCTCCACAGCCTCGCCAACATTTGTTGTTGTTTGTCTTTTGGATGGCAGCTATCCTTACTGGTGTGAGGTGATACCTCATTGTAGTTTTAATTTGCATTTCTCTGATAATTAGCGATGTGGAGCATCTTTTCATGTGTCTCTTGGCCATCTGTATTTCTTTTTTGGAGAACTGTCTGTTCAGTTCCTCTGCCCATTTTTTAATTGGGTTATTTGTTTTTTGTTTGTTGAGGCGTGTGAGCTCTTTATATATTCTGGACGTCAAGCCTTTATCAGATCTGTCATTTTCAAATATATTCTCCCATACTGTAGGGTTCCTTTTTGTTCTATTGATGGTGTCTTTCGCTGTACAGAAGCTTTTCAGCTTAATGTAGTCCCACTTGCTCATTTTTGCTGTTGTTTTCCTTGCCCGGGGAGATATGTTCAAGAAGAGATCACTCATGTTTATGTCTAAGAGGTTTTTGCCTATGTTTTTTTCCAAGAGTTTAATGGTTTCGTGACTTACATTCAGGTCTTTGATCCATTTTGAGTTTACCTTTGTATATGGGGTTAGACAATGGTCCAGTTTCATTCTCCTACATGTAGCTGTCCAGTTTTGCCAGCACCATCTGTTGAAGAGACTGTCATTTTGCCATTGTATGTCCATGGCTCCTTTATCAAATGTTAATTGACCATATATGTTTGGGTTAATTTCTGGAGTCTCTAATCTGTTCCACTGGTCTGTGGCTCTGTTCTTGTGCCAGTACCAAATGGCAACAAACTACTTTTAGAAGAGGTGACATCTTAGCAGGGAAAATGATTTCCCTTTCTTACAACTTTTCAAAGTGAATTCCACATGAATTATTAATGTTCTATTTAAGATTTTTGTTTTGTTCTTTTAAAACCTAGTATGTTCATAGGGGCATTAGTGTATAAGAAATATTCTAAGATATGTTGAAATGGGGTTGGAGCGGGGCGAAATAAGTGAAGGTGATAAAGAGGTACATAATACAAATTATAAAGTAAATTAGTCTTAGGAATGGAAGTACAACATAGAATATATAACCAATGATGTTGTAATATCTTGGTATGGTAATGGGGAACTACATTTACTGTGGTGAGCATCTAGTAGTGTATATAATTATTGAGTCACTATGTTGTACATCTGAAACCAATATAACATTGTATATCAACTCTATTCCAATAATAAAAAAGAGACATGGAAAATTATGTTTGGTTTCTAAAAACTATCTGAAAAGAATATTTTTATGGAAATGAGTATTTTTGTTTTATAGTCTGTGATTATATAATTCAAGGAACATGAAATGTCTTGAAATAATAAGAAATAAGGAGTGTTTCTAATTCTTTTGTTCTTCTATGGCCTCAGTAAAAGTTCAGAGATGTCTTTATTATAGGCTCTGCATATTTTCTTAACATTTCATAAGTATTTTATGTTTTGATTCACATTATAAATACCGTCTTTTTTTTTTAGATTCTGCCATCTTTACTTTGTAAAGAAAGATACTTGAAAAGTCTACCACTTCTCCAACTCTGGAACTGTGCAGGTAAGCAGCTAAATTATTAGAGGATTTCACTATACTTGAGCAGAATGCTTCATTTGTTTTTAATAGCATGTGGTGTGTACCCAGGTTTTTCATACACTTACTGGGCACCCATGCAGCAGGTCATATGCTGGCCTGTCTGTTGGGCTGATGAGGGCGTACACGTATGATATTGACATTGAAAGGCAAATTTTTACCAACTTGGGCATTGGCTATAATAAAGCTAAGATACTTGATTTCTTTGATTAAAATATAAGGAAGGCTCTGTGGAGCTGCTGGATTTTGAGGTTGGTCAAAAGAAACTGATAGATTTCAATGATGATGAAATGTGTTGAGAAAAGGCAGAGAAAGGAAGAGGAGGCAGAGGGGAGAAAGTGGGGAAGGAAATGAGAGACAATAATGGAGCATATGATTGTGAGTAATTAAGGAGACACAGGCTAGAAACAGAAATATTTTTACGTGGTCTAAATTATACCTTATGGCTTAGAAAAAAAATAGGATTCTTGTGTCAACCTAGGGCCAGTGACAGAGAGTATGTTCAGTACTGTGTTTTGGAGGATTTTGAGACTAAATCTGGGCTCCAGGGCAACAAATGCTGTGATGTCAAAGTTGGGTTGTAGCGGGATGCGTGTTGACTTTGCCACATGTTACTCTCCATAACTTCTAGGAATGGTTTGGCAGTTGTAAGCAAATTCCCTGCAGATAAAGCAAATCATGGGCCTTCAGAGGAAGTAAAAGGTGTTTCATAAAGAGGAAAGCTAAGTTGGCCACATGACAGAGAAAAATTTTCCCTATGTTACTATTTTGTCTACATAAATAAATTTTAATACTGGTGGTATTTGTTGGTAGTCTAATCAGTATGGCCTCTCAGATCCTGTTCTTCTCAAGAGGTTATACCCTCTCGTGGGAAGAGTGCTTTATCGTCCCCCTCCATCTCTCAGGCCTGTTTTGCAGCAGAGCACCGCCAGGAGTGGCATGTGTGGGGCATGCCACAGGATGAGGTGGGCAGGGGGTGGCGTGGGAGCAGAGAGTTAGGGCTGTTTAAATTCACTTGCTTCTCAGGGCTTGCCCTAGTTGTAGATCTCTGAAATAGGAGTTTTCTCCTTCACAGTAGATGAACCTAACTTGGTGGTGTTTTCCTTTGTTAAAATCTGAAAGTTAGACTCCTATATTTTCTTTTGAGTTCAGATTTACTGATTGAGAAGAACATCTAACATCTATGAGACTGCCTAGGAATTGATCCCATAACTCAAGGTCTGAATGTTTGGTAAGAATCTACATAGAAATGAGACCATTTTCAAATTCATATTTTCAGGAAAATTATTTCCCTTTCACATAATTTTTTAAAGCAATTGCTGCATGAATTCTTAATGTTATATTTAAGATTTTTGTTCTTTTAACATATAGTTTCTTCATAGTGAAATTAGTATATAGAAGATATTCTAAGATATGTTGAAATGGGGAGTGGAAGACTGGGTAAAATAAATGAAGGGGATAAAGAGGTACAAACAGTGAATTGTAAAGTAAATTAGTCATAGGAATGGAAGTACAACATAGAGAATATAGCCAATAATATTGTAATATATTGGGATGTAACGGGATAATTATACGTACTGTGGCAAGCATCTAGTAGTGTATATAATTATTGAGTCACTATGTTATACATCTGAAACCAATACAACATTGCATATCAACTTTATTCCAATAAAAGAGGAAAGATAAAAAGAAAAAAATGGAAAATTATGATTGGTTTTTTCTTCTAAAAACTGTATCTGATAAGAATATTTTTAAGGAAATATTTTTCAGTTTGTTTTACATTATATGTCAGTCTCTGTCATTATATAATTGAAGAGAGGAGTACATAGTTGGCTCCCAGTAAATTATTTTTTCAGTGGATAAAGAGTGAATTGGCTTTGTCACTAGCATTAGCCACCCAAATGTTGGAACTTTTCTAGTATTTCCATCACAGCTGAGTTGTTTTTTCTTTCTTTCCTTTCTTGATCCCCATGCTGGAGAATATGAGCTCACAGTAGCAGTGAGAAAATATGGCTGACACATTGCCATGGAGCTGAGAAGGTCGTTAAGACTTTATGCTTGCTTGGGGTGGCCCCAGGTGACAACTAATGGGACATGCTTAGCTTGAATATTAAGGCTACATGAGAAACTTATAGAATACATACTCTTATTACAGTCAAGACTTGGAGAGAGACTCAGGGAGGGTGATTACTTGTTCTGTATTGGCATTGTTAGAATCAACAGGTGGTTTAAAAATTAAATATAATATTTGTATCATGTATCCTAATATAATTGAAACTTTGATGTCTAAAAAGTTTATCCAGGACAGAGAGTAAGGAAAAATGGTGGCACAGTCTGGATTTTTCTGTATAATCTCGGTGACAATATAATTTATCACACAAAACAGGATACTTCTGAGATTCAAAGATTACTATTAATAATTATGCCTTGAAAACAGGTGTAAGCGTAGACTTTCCCAGACAAAGGAGAATGTATGGTCACCCTGTATGTTACAGATTGTTCTCAGACTGTTGGGAAAAGAAAGAAGAGATTTGGCTATTTCTTCCACATCTCCAAGGACTACAAAGGGTTACTTGTGGTTAAGACCCTGGACATTTTTCAGTAATAATTTTAAAAAATGTATTTATAACAGTGGTACCCTAATGTTTTGAGGTCAGGATCACTTTATTAAAACAATTTTTTTTATTAAGGCATTATTGATATACACTCTTATGAAGGTTTCTCATGAAAAAACAATGTGGTTACTACATTTACCCATATTATCAAGTCCCCACCCATCCCCCAATGCAGTCACTCTCCATCAGTGTAGTAAGATGCCACAGATTCACTCTTTGCCTTCTCTGTGCTACACTGTTTTCCCCGTGATCCCCCACACCATGTGTACTAAACATAATACCCCTCAATCCCCATCGACCTCCCTCCTCACCTCTCTTCTCACACCCCTCCCCTTTGGTAACTGCTAGTCCCTTCTTGGAGTCTGTGAGTCTGCTGCTGTTTTGTTCCTTCCATTTTGCTCCGTTGTTATACTCCATCCACAAATAAGGGAAATCATTTGGCACTTGTCTTTCTCCGCCTGGCTTATTTCACTGAGCATAATATTCTCCAGCTGCATCCATGTTGTTGCAAATGGTAAGATTTGTTTCTTTCTTATGGCTGAATAGTATTCCATTGTGTATATGTACCACCTCTTCTTTATCCATTCATCTACTGATGGACACTTAAGTTGCTTCCATATCTTGGGTGTTGTAAATAGTGCTGCAATAAACATAGGGGTGCATATGTCTTTTTGAATCTGAGAACTTCTATTCTTTGGGTAAATTCCAAGGAGTGGGATACATGGGTCAAATGGTATTTCTATTTTTAATTTTTTGAGCAACCTCTATATTGCTTTCCACAATGGTAGAACTAGCTTACATTCCCACCAGCAGTGTAGGAGGGTTCCCCTTTCTCTGCACCCTCACGAGCATTTGTTTTTCTTAGTCTTTTCGACGTTGGCCATCCTTACTGGTGTGAGGTGATATCTCATTGAGGTTTTAAATTACATTTCCCTGATGATTAGCAATGTGGAGCATCTTTTCATGTGTCTGTTGGCCATCTGAATTTCTTCTTTGGAAATCTGTCTGTTCATATCCTCTGCCCACTTTTTAAATGGGGTTATTTGCTGTTTGGGTGTTGAGGTGCGTGAGCTCTTTATATATTTTGGATGTTAACCCCTTGTCGGATATGTCATTCTCAAATATATTCTCCCATACAGTAGGATGCCTTTTTGTACTGCTGATGATACCCTTTGCTGTACAGAAGCTTTTTAGTTTGATGTAGTCCCACTCATTCCTATATTCTTTTGTTTCCCTTGCCCAAGGAGATATATTCAGGAATGAGTTGCTGATGTTTATATTCAGGAGATTTTTGCCTATGTGGTCTTCTAAGAGTTTTGTTTTATAGTTTCATGGCTTACATTCAGGTCTTTGATCCATTTTGAGTTTACTTTTGTGTATGGGGTTAAAGAATAATCCAGTTTTATTCTCTTACATGTAGCTATCCAGTTTTGCCAACACCAGCTGTTGAAGAGGCTCTCATTTCCCCATTGTATGTCCATGGCTCCTTTATTGAATGTTAATTGATCATATATGGTTGGGTTTATATCTGGGCTCTCTAGTCTGTTCCATTGGTCTTTGGTTCTGTTCTTGTGCTAGTACCAAATTGTCTTGATTACTGTGGCCTTGTAGTAGAGCTTGAAGTTGGGGTGCATGATCCCCCCTGCTTTATTCTTTCTTCTCAGGACTGCTTTGGCTATTTGGGGTCTTTTGTGGTTCCATATGAATTTTAGAGCAATTTGCTTTAGTTCATTGAAGAATTCTCTAGGTATTTTGATAGAGATTGCATTGAATCGGTAGATTGCTTTAGGCAGGATTGCCATTTTGACAATATTAATTCTTCCTATTCATGAGCATGGGATGTGTTTCCATTTATTGGTATCTTCTTTAATGTCTCTTGTGAGAGTCTTGTAGTTTTCAGAGTATAGGTCTTTCACTTCCTGGGTTAGGTTTATTCCTAGGTATTTTATTCTTTTTGACACAATTGTGAAAGGAATTGGTTTCCTTATTTCTCTTTCTGCTAGTTCATCGTTAGTGTATAGGAATGCAATAGATTTAAGTGTATTAATTTTGTATTCCACAACTTTGCTGAATTCAGATATTAGATCTAGTAGTTTTGGAGTGGATTCTTTAGGGTTTTTTTTATGTACAATATCATGTCATCTGCAAACAGGGAAAGTTTAACTTCTTCCTTGCCAATCTGGATGCCTTTTATTTCTTTGTGTTTTCTGATTGCCATGGCTAGGACCTCCAAAACTATCTTGAGTAAGTGTGGGGAGAGTGGCCATTCCTGTCTTGTTCCTGATCTTAAAGGAAAAACTTTCAGCTTCTTGCTATTAAGTATAATGTTGGCTGTGGGTTTGTCATATATGGCCTTTATTATGGTGAGGTACTTGCCCTCTATACCCATTTTGTTGAGAGTTTTTATCATGAATGGATGTTGAATTTTGTCAGATGCTTTTTCCACATGTACGGACATGATTATGTGGTTTTTGTCCTTCTTTTTGTTGATATGGTAGATGGTGTTGATGGAGTTTTGATTGTTGTACCATCCTTGCATCCCCGGAGTAAATCCTACTTGATCATGACGGATGACCTTTTTGATGTATTTTTGAATTCAGTTTGCTAGTATTTTGTTGAATATTTTTGCATCTATGTTCATCAGGGATACTGGTCTGTAATTTTCTTTTCTTTTTTGGTTCTGCCTGGTTTTGGTATTAGAGTGATGCTGGCCTCATAGAATGAGTTTGCAAGTATTCCCTCTTCTTCTACTTTTTGGAAAACTTTAAGGAGGATGGGTATTGGGTCTTCACTAAATGTTTGATAAAATTCAGCAGTCAAGCCATCTGGTCCAGGAGTTTTGTTCTTAGGTAGTTTTTTTGATTACCAATTCAGTTACAGTGCTGGTAATTGGTGTGCTCAGATTTTATGTTTCTTTTTGGATCAGCCTTGGGAGGTTGTAACTCACTTAGTATGCTATTACAAACCCAATCTAAAGGTTCTTTTTTTCTCCTCCTTTTTCTTCCTCCTCCATTGTTTATATATTGGGTATCATATTGTGTACTCTTTGTCTATCCTTTGATTGAGTTGGGTGGTATTTGATTTAATTTTGCATTTGCCGAGTAATTAACTGTTCTTCTTTCTTTACTGTGGTTTTATTACCTCTGTTGACAGCTGTTAAACCTTAGGTACACTTCCATCTATAGCAGTCACCCCAAAATACACTGTAGAGATGGTTTGTGGGAAGTAAATTCTCTCAGCTTTTGCTTTTCTGGAAATTGTTTAATCCCTCCTTCAAGTTTAAATGATAGTCTTTTCAGGTAAAGTATTCTTAGTTCCAGGCCCTTCTACTTCATTGCATTAAATACTTCATGCCACTCCCTTCTGGTTTGTAAGGTTTCTGTTGAGAAGTATGATGATATTCTGCTGGGCTTTCCTTTGTATGGGATCTTATTTCTCTGGCTGCTTTTAGTAGTCTTTCCTTATCCTTCTAGGATTGCCTAGAAGAAATGGATAAATTTCTAGAAACACAACACCTACCAATATGCACTCATGAAGGAATAGCAGATGTGAACAGGCCTGTAACTCATAAGGAGATCCCTATTTGAAAGCTGCAGGAAGGACAAGATGGATACTTTCTTATAGTGAACTTCCAAGTTGTGATCTATCAAGTTTATGTAATGTTGTATGTCTAGTAGCTCCAGTTTCCCAAAAATCTACCTTAGAATATGTATCCTTCCTTCTCACATTGATACCACCTAAAGTACTTCCTAAAATGATTGGGACAATCATGATTTCTCTCCCACTTCTCTATCACCAAGCATCACAAAAAATATGTACTAACGTGTCCCTCATTATGAATTTGTATTAGCTATGAGTTACTTTATATAATTTAATTACGTTTCACATAATTACTTCAGCATTATATTGCAATATATACCATACACTGTTAATATTCACATGTAATTTGTAGCTGTGAGTATGAAGTTCTTGGGAAATTACACAAAAAGTAAATTTCCATTATAAATAATAGCAATTTTGAAAATATAAATAAACAATGGGCTTATTTTAGAATGTTAGAATTTCAAAATGAATTTGACATGGGTCTCTTAGGAGCTGATGTATATTGCTTCAATTTTAAATATTAAAGATTAGATAGTCAACAGTTCAGCACATTATTTCTTTAGAGTCTAAGAGCAAAAATTTTTCTCTTGAAAACTTCCTTTAAGATGAAAAGGTTCATAGTTACCAAGTAATGTAGTTGCAGAATGGGTAAATATATACTGCTTTTAATTGTAAGAAATTGTTTAGAATTCTTTTTATCACCATTATTTTACAGATTACAACTATATATTATCTTCAGTTTTATATATGAAAATAAACATATTTGAGGTCCCAGTTTACCAGTTCATTTAGACACTTAAACTCATTTCAGTGTTCCAACTTAAATAGTTTCTATTATTTTATTTTCCAAATATATCATTTAGAACAATTATATCTAGGTGAATTACATACTAAAGTTGTCACCTTATGATAACCAGTCTACTAGATTTGACTGCTTATTTCTGATATCATAATTCAGTGCCATCAATCATTTTTGTATTATTTCTTTGTAAAATTTTGAAATTTACTCTATAGTACCTTGAAATTTACAATACTATAACATGTGAATCTAAACTATAAAATATTTACATATTAAAAGAAATTTAGAAATTATAGGTATAAGCCTCTTAACCCACTGAAATAACTTACTCTGAATTATACATAAATATTATGTATGTAATATGTTATATATAATCAGTTATCCTTAATACCTATACATTTGATATTTTTGTAGTACTAATTATAATGATTATGGAAATGATAATGATGTTGGAGATATTTCAATCTTACATTGTATTCTATGTCATTCAAAATATTAGAGATGTTTCACTATCTAACACTTTTAATAAATAAGTTAAATGATACTTCCTGTGGTAAAAGACACATGAGATCTATCATCTTAAACTGTTGTATTGTTACATATAAGCACACGTTCTACAGTGTATCTCTAGAACTTCCTCATCTTGCATAACCAAAATTGCACTACTATTTCCCATGTTCCACTCCCTCTAGCCCCTGGAAACCACCATTCTTGCTTCCGCTTCTATGACCTTGACTACTTTAGATAAATGGAACCATGTAATATCTGTCCTGTGACTGGCTTATTTTACTTGGTATAATGACCTAGAAGTATGCCCATGTTGTTGGAAATGACAGGATTTCCTTCTTTTTCTAAGGCTGAATGATATTCCACTGTATTTATATAACATGATGTTTATCCATTCATCCCTTCATGGACATCTGGGTTGCTTCCACAACGTGGCTACTGTCAGTAATGCTGTATGAACATGAGAGAGCAAATATCTCTTTGAAATCCCGATTTAAATTTTTTGTGATAAATATCCAGAGGTGAGACTGTAGGATAACGTTGTAGGTCTAATTTTAAATTTTTTGAGGAAACTCCATACTATTTTCCTTACAGTTTGCATCTTTTACATTCTCACCAACAATATACAAGATTTCCAATTTCTCTGCATTCTGGCTAACGCTTGGTACCTTTCATTTTTTATAATAACCATCCTAATGTATGTATGGCTGTATCTCATTGTGGCTTTAATTTGCATTTCCCTGATGATTAGTGATGTTGAACATCTTTTCATATACCTGTTGGACATTAGTATGTCTTCTTGGAGAAATGTCTGTGCAAACCCTTAGCCAATTTGAAAAATAATATTTGTTTTTGTTTGTTTTGCTTTTTGCTATTGAGCTGTAGGAGTACCTTTTATATTTTGAGCAATGATACCTTATCAGGTAGTTGGTTTACAAACACTTTGTCCCATTACTCAGGTTGTCTTTTTACTAAGTTGTCTAAATTTAGTAACATGTCCCTGTATGTAAAATGCTGTGTCTATTTTTCAAAGTCATTGCATTATTTTAATATACAGATTCAGTTCATTGTTTTTCTTGAATAGTAAGTTAACCATATTTCTCTTCTATTATTTTAGTTATCTTCATATGCAACTATGGTTGTTGCATCTCCTTTGTCAATAGTTCCCTAAAATCTATTAATATATTAATTACGGTATTTGAAAGCAAGACAAGCAAAGAACAATGACACGACTTTTCTCAAAGAGGAAAACTTGAAAATGGAGAGACAAAAGATTTTTCAGGAGGTGTATTACATAAATATTTCAAAAGGCAAATTATTAATTTTGATGCAATCTAATACAAATGCCAAATGGTTATTTTTTTATTATTTTGAAAAAGGTTAAAAAATGTTTCTAATACTAGTCTGGAAGAAAATAAAGGAATATTTGTTTAAAAAATAAACGGTAACAGAAATAAGAAAGAACAAGAAACTAGTTACATTTAAATCAAAATAATAACGTTACATATGTAACATTAATATAAAGCAGTTGATTTTAAAAAGAAAGCTATAATCTTAAATTAGAATAACTGTCATAGACAGTGGTATATGTAAAATCTAAGTATTACATAAAGAAAGTGATTGTGCAGAATTGTTTTAAATATCTCACTGGTCCAATCTTTATTTATTTATATTTAATAGTTTTATTTTTAATATTTCAGTTTTTTTCTATAATCACACTGATGTTCCCAATAAGATAAAATATTAACCTCATGTTATCATCTAGTTAGTTTCAGGAAGGGAAAAAAGCTCAATTTCAATTATGTTCAAAAAGTAAGCAATTGTCTTTGATAGACACCCTCCAATGTTTAGCTTTACACATCTTTATTAATTCAAATAAAAATTAAAGATCAACACCATGTTAAAAATTCCATTAATGTAAACTAGACATTTACTTGAGAAATTCAATTTGGGAAATGACTCAGGGGAGGAGGACAGGAGAAATTAAGTAAGGAGGTGCTCCAAGTATCTTTATCTATAATATTCCATTTTATAGACACACACACACACACACACACACACACACACACACACACACACACACACACACATCTCCATATCCTGAATATGTTATAAAGTAATATTATTCCTTTGTTATTGGTTGTTGCACTGATATTTTTGTACTATTATTTGCAATTTTTATTTGCAATTTAGGTTAATGTTCTTCAAAATTGTGGCAGGCTGAATAATTGGCTCCCGAAATGTGTCTATGTCCAAAACTCCAAACTTGTATATCTTACCTTACGGGGGAAAAAGGAGCTTTGCAGATGTAATTAAGTTAAAGAACTTGAGATGGGGCAATTTCCTAAATTATCCTAGACTCAGTGTAATTAAAAGGACCTCTTTAAGAGACAGGAGGGTCAGAATTAGAGAAGATGAAGTGATGATGGAGGCAGAGTAAATAATGGAAACAAAGGTCAAAGTGAAACAGGGCTATGAGCCAAGAAATGTAGGCAGCCTCTAAAAGCTGGAAAATGCAAGGAAACACTGCATTTTCCCTTCGAGCCTCCAGAAGAAAGGTTGCCTGCTGACCCATTTTAGATTTCTGACTTCTATCAAGTATATGAAAGTATATTTTTGTTGATCTAATACAAAAATGTATGGTAATTTGTTAGAGAGACAGTTGATAACTAATATAAAACTGTGTAAATATTTTTTCACAATTATATACACACTAAAAGTAAACTGTGTACATCCACACATTCATACACACACACACACACACACACACACACAAAGTAACTAGTTGACTTGAGTGACCAGATAGGCTTACTTTATTTTGTTTGTGTGTATGTGGGTGTGTACTTTGTAAGTAAGATCAACTGCAACTTCAGGATTTCCCTCTGTATGCCATTCTACAATCTCATCTCCTAGTAGCAGTATATTTTCAAGGAGGGGAAGAATGGTGGAGGTTTAATGCTTATTCAATAATAAAAAGCATTTTATTTCTCTACTACCTTGGTGAAGAGGATTTCTGGGTTGTTTATGATGATAATTTCCCAACATAAACAATGAATAGTTTCAGTCTCATCCTTTATCTATATTCTTCATAGATGAAGGCCTCGCATACGAAAGAAACCTTGAATCTAGGCCAGCATTTCTAACTAACTTGTTCAGTAGAATGGAGCAGAAGTGATATTCTGGGACTTAACTGGCAAAGTCATAGATACTCTGCTAGGAACTCTGGCATCATAAAAAGTTCAAGCTATGTGAAAACACCCATGGTCAATAGTGCTCTCCGAGCATCCAATTGACATTCAGTATTAACTACCACCTCTCAGATTTCCAACCCAGGCTAGTATAGCTTTAGATCACTGCAGTCACTGCTTCTGTCTAATTACATGTGAATCTTCCATCTGAGTCCACTCCACCACAAAATTGTAGAAAATATTTCTAAATGTTTTTTTCTTTATTGTGTTTTAGTGTCTAGATTTTGGGGTGGTTTGTTACAGATCAATAAGTAGCCAGAATATTGTTAAATTTACAGTATAAATTCCTTCCGAACATTTAAGGAACAAATTATATCCATTCTTTAAAAACTCTTTCAGAAGACAGAAACCGAGGATATACTTCCTAACTCATTCTATGGGCTGATACTGTCATAATACAAAAACAAACAAACATAAAAAGGCCTTCATTACAAAAAATAACACTACAGAACAGTATATCTGAAGAACATTGTACAAAAATCATCAACAAAAGATTAGGAAGTCAAATCCAACAATGCATAAAAAGAATTATACATTTTGACCAACTGGGATTTATCCCAAGTATATAAATCTGATTCAACATTTGAAAATCAATTAAGTTAATGATATCAACATTCTAAAAAAGAAAAACCACATAGATGAAGAAATAGCATATTAACAGATACAGGAAAAGTATTAGACACAATCGAACACCCATTCATAATAAAAACTCTCATAAAGTAGGAATAGAGGGAAACTTTCTCAGCTTGGTAAAGAAAATCTAAAATAAAATCCTACAGCTAGCATTAGACTTAAAAATGAAACAGTTGAAGCTTTCCCATTAAGATTGGGAAAAAGACAAGGATGTCCCCTCTCATCACTCCTTTTCAACACTATGTTGTACCCCTAGATAAAAGCTAAGACAAGAAAAAGAGATAAAATACATACTGACTGGGAGGGAAGAAATAAAATTTTGTTCACAGATAAAATTATTTTCTATAGAGAAAATCTGGAAGAATCAACCAAAAACTGCAACTAATGAGAGAGTATAGCAAGACTACAAGATACACAATCACATTCCTATATACTAGCAATAAGCCAATGTAATTTGAAATTAGAAACATAGTACCATATACAAGAGCACACACAAAAATGAGTTAATTAGGTATAAATTTAAGAAAACAGATACAAGAGCTATATAAGGAAAAACACGGATGAGGGAAACCAAAGAACTCAATAAACAAGGATATTCCATGTTCATGGACAGGAACAGAATAGTGTCAAGATGTAAGTTCTTCCCAATTTGATATATAGATTGAATGCAATCCCAGCAAAATGCCAACAAATTAGTTTGTGAATATCAACTAACTTGCTCTAAAATTTATATGGAAAAGCAAAAAACCCAGAATACTCAAAACAACATTGAAGGAGAACAAACCTAGAGAACTGACACTCTCCTACTTCAAGACTTACCATAAAGCTATAATAATCAAGACAGTGTGGCATTGGTAAAAGAATAGAGAAATATAACAGAATGGGATCTAGAAATAGACCTGCATAAATGTAGACTCCAAATCTTTGATAAATGGACAAAGGCAACACAATAGAGTAAAAATAGTCTTTACCATAAATGGTGCTAGAACAACTGGACAGCCACATGCAAAGAACAAAAATGAAAACATAGATACAGACCTTATACTCTTCAAAAAAATTAACTCAAAATGGATCACATCCCTAAATGCAGTGCACAAAACTACAAAAAAGTGGAAGGAAATCTAGATGACTACAGGTTTGGAAATGACTTTTTTTAGATACAACATCAAAGCTACAATCCATAAAAGAAATAATTGATCATCTGGGACCTCATGCAATTAAAAAATTTCCTGTCTATGAAAGAGACTGTCAAGAGAATGAGACAAGCTGTAGATGGGGAGAAAATATTTACAAAGGACCCATCAGATAAAGGTCTGTTATTCAAAATATAGAAAGAATTGTTAAAACTCAACAGTAAGAAAACAAAGTACCTAATTTAAAAGTAGGTCAAACAGATCCGATAAAGGCTTGATGTCCACAATACATAAAGAGCTCACACGCCTCAACAAACAAAAAACAAATAACCCAATTAAAAAATGGGCAGACAGTTCTCTAAAAAAGAAATACAGATGGCCAAGAGACACATGAAAAGATGCTCCACATCGCTAATTATCAGAGAAATGCAAATTAAAACTACAATGAGGTATCACCTCACACCAGTAAGGATAGCTGCCATCCAAAAGACAAACAACAACAAATGTTGGCGAGGCTGTGGAGAAAGGGGAACCCTCCTACACTGCTGGTGGGAATGTAAATTAGTTCAACCATTGTGGAAAGCAGTTTGGAGGTTCATCAAAATGCTCAAAACAGACCTACCATTTGACCCAGGAATTCCACTCCTAGGAATTTACCCTAAGAACGCAGCAATCAAGTTTGAGAAAGACAGATGCACCCCTATGTTTATCGCAGCACTATTTACAATAGCCAAGAATTGGAAGCAACCCAAATGTCCATCGGTAGATGAATGGATAAAGAAGATGTGGTACATATACACAATGGAATACTACTCAGCCATAAGAAGTGGAAAAATCCAACCATTTGCAGCAACATGGATGGAGCTGGAGAGTATTATGCTCAGTGAAATAAGCCAAGCGGAGAAAGAGAAATACCAAATGATTTCACTCATCTGAGGAGTATAAGAACAAAGGAAAAACTGAAGGAACAAAACAGCAGTGGAATTACAGAACCGAAAAATGGATTAACAGGTACCAAAGGGAAAGGAACTGGGGAGGATGGGTGGGCAGGGAGGGGTAAGGGGGGTGGAAGAAGAAGGGGGGTATTAAGATTAGCATGCATGGGGGGGGGAGGGAGCAAGGGGAGGGTGGGCTGCACAACACAGAGAGGACAAGTAGGGATTCTACAACATTTTGCTAAGCTGATGGACAGTAACCGTAATATGGTTGTTAGGGGGGACCTGATATAGGGGAGAACATAGTAAACACAGTACTCTTCATGTAAGTGTAGATTAAAGATTAAAAAAAAAACAAAGAAAGAAAGAATAGGGGGATTACTCCTTGATAGGATAAAACTATTGGTAAATCAAAGATCAACGCATGCTTTAAATATCCTTAATGTTGATCACTTAAAGGGTGTCTGATGATCAGCTATGGAGGTACTCTTTTCTGATTATATTCCTTTCTCTTAATTAAAAAAAAAAAAAAAAAAGCAGTCCCTGTGTCCTGACCTCCGATGATTTCTGCACAGTGGTATAGAGGGCATGTCAAAGTGTGGGCAAAGGGTCTGTTTGTTTCTATGCAGAAGATCAAGGCCTAGCTTGGATACCCAGAAAATGAACTAAGATACGATATGAGGAGGAGCTTCCGGCATCAGCACTCTCTGGAGGACTCGTGCCGGGGGATGATCATCAAAAAGCCTCCACAGCGATCCGGGCGATGCTGCGATTGTGGCTGCGTCCACCCCACCGTTTCCTGGACTTGCCATTGGAATGAGGAGGGAGATGTCTAGGCTGGCATGTGCATACAGTGAGACAACGAATTTGACCGGATCTGTACTGTTGGAACTCAACCAGGAGGTGGGAGGGGTGCAAGGTGTAGCACTCCAAAATCTTATGACTATAGACTATCTACGGTTAAAAGAACATATGGGATGTGAACAGATCCTAGTAATGGGTGCTTTAATTTGTCTGATTTCTCTCAGACTGTTCAAGTACAGTTGGACAATATCCATCATATCATAGACAAATTTTCACAGATGCGTAGGGTGCCTAAATGGTTTTCTTGGCTTCACTGGAGATGGATGGTAATTATAGATTTGCTTTGTTTATGTCACTGTATTCCTATTATGTTAATATGTGTGTACAAATTAGTTAGTAGTTTAAAACCTATACATACTTAAGGTACTCTACAAGAAGATATGTCAAAGAAATAATCAATCCTCCCATGTTTTCTTCCATATGCTACCTCTATAGCTTTTCTTCTTCCTTCCTAATTACAACCCTTAAATAGAATTCGTGCATCATATCGAAGTTACCGTGTATCATAATTCCTCCAGGTGGTAAAGATACCTCGAGACAAGTGCTGGGCATAGAAGCCACAGGGCATAAATCTGCAAAGCAGTAAAAAGCTAACCTTTTCAAACAATATTGCTTCTCTCTCACTTACCAACTTTACATTTCCCTGTATGGCCCCAGAAGATGACTGGTTAGCCAGAGATGGGTAAGATTCCTCAAGGGAGGAACAACCTAAGACAGGCACAGTCGCAGGGGGGCCATCAGGTGAGAAATTGGGGAACAACAGAGGTGAGGCTCAGAACCTCATCCCCCCTGCTTTGAGAGAAATCTTCTGCATCTGTGGATGGTTTATTGCCCTTGTCTAGCTTGGATTAACACATAGTCTACAGGCACACACCTGATGATCTACAATTGCTCTCTTACAACAATAAACTATGTTTTCTACCTTTATCTTGCATCTACCTACCACTTCAGCATTTTATTAAAAATAAAAATAAAAATAATAATAAAGGGAGAAATGTGGGATCAACATATAAATCAAGTATAAGAATCAAATGAATATTCATATTTGACCTGATTGTTTATAGTTCATAATGCATGATCAAAACCGAAAGTTTCTGTGATGAATGCCCTTGTACTGTTCACCATTTAAGAATTTATTCACTATGTAAGAATTCGTTCACCATGTAAGAACTTGTTCGTTATGTTTCAGAAGATTGGAGACTGACGAGAGTTAGGCTTGAGATGGATTAATGATTGTACATTGAGCATTGACCCCCCTATACTGAATTTTATTGTTGTTAACAACCATTTGATCAATAAATATGAGAAATGCCCTCTCAAAAAAAAAAATAAAATTAACATTAAAAATAAAAATTAAGTTATTTTTTAAATTTAAAGGCACAATTGTGTTTCTACTTTTATTAATGCTATATAATGTTCATTTGTAAATATGCCCTCTATCACTTTCTAATATCTTTTTCTTTTTCAACATATCAAATTCATTTAAATAATTAGCATTCAAGAAACAATATTCTGCTATATAATTCTGTTCTTATTTGTATCTTTTCCTTCTATTGTCTTTTAGCGGCTATATTGGCCTTTCCTTCTAAATTATTAGGTTGTGTCTTTTGTTCGTTAACTTTTTAGGGCTTTTATTTATATATATACAAGCATGTTTAAATTATTTACTCTAATGCTTTAGCTGAATCCCACTTGTTTTGAAAGTTTTCATTAAATTTTAAATTTATTTCCAAACTAATTTTATTAGAGTTATAAAAGTTTGGTTTTACATCCTTTCAATTTGTGATCAGTTTTTGTTTAATATGTACTTGAAAGTAAGTTTTAAAATATTTGTTGTATAAGCATATGTTTATGCATTTAGATCAAGCTCATGAGTTATACTTTTAAGTTATTTGATCCTTACTAATCTGCCTAATCTATCAATTGCTCCAGAGAAATTTTTACATCACCTTAAGTCCAGGGAAAGGAAATCCCGGGGCAAAATTCCTCTAAAATCTAAAATCAGTCAAAGGGAGAAATAAAGTTTAAAACCCGTTTATTGCTCACAAATTGCAGTTCCAAACGGTCTTTCTTCTCCTGCTGGAGCAGGAACCACCCTGGCCCTCCCCCTCACCTCTCAGATACAGATAAGCCCTCTGTTGCCCAGGTAATCACCCACTGATATGGAGATGAACTTCCCCACCCCTGAGGAAAGATGCAAATGCACTAAAGCTGTACTTCTTTCCACCTCTGAACACCTATTGATATGCAGATATACTAAAGCCAGGGGAGATATTCAGGAAATGTTTCAATTTTACCCACAATCCATCCTTACAGAAATCTCGCCTTACAATTTAGTCGATCTCCCTCTTCCCACCAATCTAGTAACATGCGATAGCAACAGCAATAAAATCTTGATAATCCTCAAGCCAGAGGATTCAGCCTATGCAGATTAAGTAAATGTACTTCACAGCACAATCTCTCACTAAGCACAAAATACGTTTCTACACTTGTTTACTGATTCCTAACAATCATGCTAGATTGCTCACAAAAGTTTTACCAAACATAAGACAAAGTCAAACCTCTCTTTAAACATTATTTTCTTGACATCAGCAACACAATCACAATTCTCAAGCCAGAGGATTCAGCTAGGTTCAAAGGCCCATTAAGATTAAGTCCAAAGCTCATCCATTCCAGCCATCACACAGCAGCTGCAGCCAGGGGGTGCATCCAGGACACAAAGGCTGTAGAAGCAAATAACCATGATTGTCATGGGCCAATTTGCTATTGTTACAGGAATACACAGAAGGCCAGCTTTCAGGCCTTTTTCCCAAGGTGCCAGAAGAACCAGCCATTGCCAATCCATGTGTTGAAATGTCCAGGGCCACATCCATTTTACTCCTAATTGCTGCACCCATCCTTGCAACACATGTCCAATAAAGTGGGTACCTCGATTGCTCTCAGTAACTGGCAACTGACCATAGGCTGCAGAGAGACGCTCTAGGCCCCTCTTGGTGGTGTGCTGATCTGCACAACGTGCAGGGCACTCCTTCCGGGCTCGGCTGACTTCTTCAAAGGTGAAAGACAAGCCCCACTGATGGGCCCACATTGTCTTTTGAGGTGTCTGTGCCACACTGCTCCGTGGCCTTTGTGTCCAGTCTTGCACCCACCCCGCGATGGAATAGGAGGTTATTACACTGGTCGGAGCTGTTCCGGCGATGGGCTCTGTAGCCAGCAAGGCATGGTACACAGCAGCCAGTTGCTTTTCTATCAAGGTGACCCGGACCTCTGTTCCTTTCCATGGAGCAACTGTTCCAAGTGCAACTGTTATAAAACACTGGTGCCTCTCTGCTCACTATCTGTGCACACCAGATGAGTGACTTCAGATGAGTGACTTCACAGCCCTGTGGTGAAGGGTAGTGGAACTGGACATAAGGGACAGGTTGGTGTGAAGGGCAGCAGTTGGCTATGTAAGGACACAGCAGGTACTCAGTTACAACTTCTGAGAGCTGCCAGCCTCCTCCCAGTCAGTCTTGTACACAAATGAGACCAGAGTAGTTTTCTTCTAGCGAAACTGGGGTCCTGCTGTTCTGCTCCTAGCCTCTCAACAGTTGACCACAGTTGACAGAAAGAAGTAGGGCTTCTGCATCAGGACTTCTCTGGAGTCCCCAATCCTGGCGTTGCTCCAGGTCTCCATCCCATCGGGCTCTGTGCTCTCTGGCCCCTGCACCTCTGCTCACAGGCCCTGGAATGCCTCGTCCCCACAGCTTCACAGGATACCTTTGAGGCCTGATAAAAAAAAAAATTTTATGGTTTTGGCTAGGCTCCAGCTGGCAGCAAGAGCAGCAGCAGTTGGCAGAAGCAGTAGCCTTACGCTTGGGCCACGGGCCGGGATCGGTGTGGCCAGCGGTGGTGGTGACGCATCCACGACCACACGAGTGTAGACACATGTCCCTCAGCGCGAGCGCCGCTTCTCCCCATCATTTCTAGGGGCGGCCATCCCAAAGGTCGCACTCACTATCTGTGACAGATTTCGGTTTCACAGGAATCCTGCCAATACTATGCCAATAGTAAGTCTGGGGAAAGGAAATCCCAGGGCATAATACCTCTAAAAACCAAAATCAGTCAAAGGGAGAAATAAAGTTTAAACCCCGTTTATAGCTCACAAACTGCAGTCCCAAACTGTCTTTCTTCTCCTCAAGCAGGAATCACCAGGCCCTCCCCCTCACCTCTCAGGTACAGATAAGCCCTCTGTTGCCCAGGTAATCACCCATTGATATGGAGATGAACTTTCCCACCCCTGTGGAAAGATGCAAATGCACTAAAGCCATACTTCTTTCCACCGCTGAACGCCTACTGATATGCAGATATACTAAAGCCAGGTGAGATATTCTGGAAATGTTTCAATGTTACCCACAATCACCATACATGAAGATGGATTTGTCAATTTTCCACTCATCAGCCAAGTTTTGTCTCATAAATTGAGGATATTTTTCATGTTTTATAAAAGTTTTAAATTGTATTTTTTGTCAAGTTTTAAGTGTAGTTTCTTACTGCATTAAACTCTGTATCATTAAATATTCTCCATATCTCTTTCAATGCCTTTAACCACAGTTTTACCTCACACTAAAATAGCTGTATTAGCTTTCTTATTATTAGTACTTACCTTGTATATTTTTTTCCACATAATACTTATGTTCTATCATTGGTATGTGGAAATTCTAATTCTCAAATCCTTGCAGACTGAATGATTGTTTGTTCCTGTTTATATCAACTTGCCCCACCACCGCCATTTAAAAATATTTTATTGTAAACTCATATTTGATGTCATTGTCAGGGATCATGAGGATTTGAATAGATCTGTGTTCTTCCAGAGAGGATTTACTCTTGCATTATTCAGGTGCATGTGTTTACTACCAACCTGAGACCACTTTAACTTAGCTTCTCCGCCACATCACTCAGGTAGTATAATATTAAACCTACACCAGTGTGATTGCAGCATAGAAATTATGGGTTTGTAGCAGAACCTTTCATTACCATGTATTTTCCCAATATAGAAAACTTCCCTGAGTTTAAGAAAATTTTCTCTCCTTCCAAAGGTGCCAAGATTTTCCTGCCCACACTTTCACTAATGCTCTGTCCATTGAAGATTCATACTCATAAAGGAGTTTCTACAATTAGTGAATCCAAGACGTTGTCTTTTCTGAATGAATACTAAAATGTAATGCTGAGGTACTGGGTTTTGGCAAAGGACCTTACATGAACTAGAGTCTCAAAATTATGTTTCCACTTTGGAATCCTGATTCTGCTTTGCTTCTGATCCCTGATCATTTCACTTACTTTATTGCAAGATTAACTAAAAGACATGTGTTTTACTTTATCCAGCACTTTGTGTTCTATAGTTGGATTCTTTTACAGTTAATTCATCAAATTACTCTAAGTGGAATGTCTTACCAGGCTCTTCCATAATTAATTTACAGAATTTTTGGAAATATATTTCCTACCTCTCTGGATGAGCTTCCACCTCACAAAAATAAACATCCTTGCTATCACATATACTGGAGGAGTGAGTTCTAATGGAAAAGTCACACCGTATACTGAAGACTGCTTACACAGTTGGCCTTCAAGGGTACCTTGAATTTTTATATTAGTTAAGGTCATTTCAAAATTACTTCACACCTTTTCTCTTTTTCTTGCTCCTTAGCATTTTTTTCTTAACCCTTTCCCACCCCTTCTGTATGCTTTCACTAGATAAAAATAGCAAACATGTAGATGGACAAACAAAATGGACAAACAAAAGGGACTGTCAGAAACACCTCATATTCTTGGTGCCAAACTGCAAACATAATGTGTGTCTGCCTGTAGACTGTTTTATTACCTTCTAGTTGAAATAAAGGGATGGCTTATCACCTATTTCAGGACAAACAACATCCTGTCCTGAGGTTTCCACTCTCCCTTCACAGAAACTATCAATTGCTCTTTCATTTTTATATATACCAATACACTCTCATTTTGATTCCCCCATTAATGTTTTCTTTTCACACGTAAGTCTGTTATTTAAAACATTTAAATAAAATACAAAACAAATCCATATATCCCTACAGTCACAGCCTTTCTGACCTCCTCATAAATTATTACGGGGACTTTGTGTTTCCAATCCTTATTTCTTAACCTCCTATTAAGTACTCCAATATTTTGGTTTGATTTCCTCACCCATCTTCCCTAACTTGTGACCAGAGCAATGGCATACATATTGCTAAATCCAGTGGACCTTCTTAAGTATTAATTTCTTTTGACTTCTAAGCATAATCAGACAATTCTTGTCACTTCCTCCTTTAAACAATATATCCCATTATTTCCTTCAATATTCAGTATTCCTTGTTTCTTTTCATTCTCTTGACAATCCTTCTCTCTCTCCTTTGTAAACTCATGCTCTGTTATTGTACTATTAAATGACCCTCAAGGCTTGGCCCTGTAGCCACTTAACTTTCCCCATCTCATCTTAATATAGAATACCAAAATGCCTCTGATTTAAATTCACACCTATACTCAGAAGACCCACACATTTGTATCTTCATCTCCTTGCTAAAACATCTAACTACATATTTAAAATATCTTCTTGGATGTCAACTGAATAAGTCTTAATTCAACATAAGCGAATGGAACTTGATCTTTTCCCCTAAAACTCATTTACATTTAGTGTTCCTTGTGTTGGAGAATATCACCATTATTCCTTATGTATTCATCATCTTCCCATGGATTGCTACTTCAATTCAGAAAACAAGATTCAGAGGGATTATGTAACATGTCCAAAGTTTCACACACAGTATGAACTGGTATTTCAACCCAATTCTGACATTTTAAAAAACTATGACCTATGACCAACTCACGCAAAATCATAAGCCATTCCATATTTTTATCATCCTTGTGGTGTCAACAAAACCTTTATTTCATATCTATATTGCAGTTGTGAATTATGTTTACCTACAGCATTAGCACCTATGTTACCTTATTCAGAAAAAGGATATTTATAGATGTGATTGTGTTAGAATCTTGAGATGAGGAGATATTTCTGATTTATCAGGTTGGAATTTAAATGCCATCACAAATTCCGTGCAAGAGAGAGGCCGAGGGAGATTAGGTGCACAGCAAAGAAGATGTGAAGGTGGAAGCAGAGACTGGATTGAAGTAGTCACAAGCTAAGAATTGCTGACATCGACCAGAAGCTAGAAGAAGCAAGGAACAGATTCTCTCTGAACCTACAGAGGGAGTGTGGCCGTTCTGACCCCTTAATTTCTGGCCTCCTGATTTGTAAGAAAATAAATTTCTGCTGTTTTAACCCGCCAAGTTTGTGACAATTTGTTACAAATGAATACATCTCCATCCCCACTAACATTTGGGTTATTTTTGATAGTAAGCGATTATATTCTATTCAGTGTTTAATCCCAATGTTCTGGCTCAAAACAGAATTCATATATCATGCTTAATAAGTAAATTTTAAATAACATAATTTAAGAATGAATGAAAATGGGTTTGCAAAATTATTTCTGTCATTTAGTCCAAATCCAATTGGGAAAAAAAATCTCTCTGAATTAGTGTTTAATTCAGACATTTTGTAAATTTTTATTAAATACCTATGTCATGCTATTTGTTTGCCCTGCAGTGGATTATGCTAAAAAAATTAGTATAAATTCATTGCTTTCATAACATTATTAGTGAATACTACAGAAGGACTCTCGTTTTAATTTTTTTCATATTCTCTGTACTTTTTGGTCTTTGATAACATAGCATTTGAAAATTTTATTATGCTAACATATGAACTGTTCATATAAGAACTCAAAATAATGACAATAACATAGTTTTAAATGTAACCTCAGGTGTACCTTTATGCTATTTTTGAAAACTTTTCAGTCAAATTATCCTTAAATGGTATAATATTTATATAATTTCATGAACATATTATACTTCCAAAATGCAGGTTTAGTATTACAATTTTTTATAATATTAGAATGTGATCTTGGGATCTTATTTTTATTGAATTTTTTGTACTTTTCTGGATCTGCCATATCTATGTGTCAAATTACTGCAGAAGGTAACGTCTATCCTAATTTACTTATTAGTACTGTCATGATTTCCCACCTGTAAAAATTAAAACGTTCTTCATTATGAACTTTGTAACTAACAAATATTCCTGAAAAGGTGTTCTAGCCTTTAGTGTTAAATATTCATAGCAGACACGAATCTTTCATTTGATGTGTTATTACCAATTACACATCTGCCATCTTCCATCTCTCAAAATGATGGGTAACATAGACTAAGAAAGATTTTAATTTAAAAATCTTTAGTCATTTGTTCAGTTTATAAAGTAAAATTATATTTATTATAGAAATGAGACTATAATAATTTCTAAATAGAACAGTAAAGGTAATATTTTAGGGGGAAAAATGGGACTGAGCAAAGGTTACCGTTACTGGGTAATCAGATGCCTTTCCATAAAATTCATTTAAGTAAGAAAAAAATATTTGTTTCCAGGTATGGTATCTTTTTATGATATTTTGAAATTATTAAAATAGCCCTTTAAGTAGGTATGCTTCATTGAAAATTAGAAAAATGTCAAGTAAAATTGTCACTGACAGTCTTTCTATGCCTTTCTCCTATTTTTAGTAAGCAAATTATTCAAGACCATGCAATTAATAGCTCCAGATTCTTGATCAGCTAGTGGTCCAATGAATCACCATGGTTGGCAAGACAGTCTTTTGGAAGTAAGTCAGTTTTAGGAATGTTTTGAATTATTTAATACTTTTCCAAATAAACTGGAGTCAGTTATATAAATTGTCTATGCCGTAAAGGATTTTTTGACACATGAGTTGCCTCAATATTATTTAATTGTTCTCTCAAAAGAAAAGTGCCATCCAAAATGCAATAAAAAAATTAAGAAAAATTAGAAAGGATTATGATTTGAACTGAATCCAAACTGAGAGTAGTGAAAAATGAATTAATATTATTTAATATTGTGGTTTATGTAGTGTTCTGTGAATTATATTCTCTTGCACTAGCTTTTCAACAATACTTCATTCGATCATATATTTGTAAATAATTTGATTTTAACTAACATTTAATTGTTATTTAAAAGTTAAGCTTTTAGAAATTACACAGAGGTCTCCTGTCTTTCAATTCTAGGAGCCTAAGATGTAAATCACGTCTTTGAAGTTCACTGATTAAAAAATAAAAGTTAGTAAATATTTGCAAAAGTAGAAAAATTACATTTTTCTGGCAAAGTTTATGGTTTCAACTAGTGCTATGAAAACTTTTTTACTTATGATTTGGGCATATCTTGTTTATCTAATTAAGCTAAAAGGACTTGCTGGATCAATTGAGTACATTTTAAAAATCTGTATGATACATTCTCAAAGTAATGAATGAGATAATTGGTATATACATGCTAACGTTCAATTTCAGTTGGTAATTTTTCATTTTGTCCACTGTCCTTCTTTATGCTGGGAAGGTAATAATACATTAAATTTCAAATTAATTACAACCATTCTTAATTTTGGTATCTCAAGTTGCATAAGTTAAAATTTTAACAGTAAGGTAATATTTAAACAAGGATAGCATTAGCCTTATCTTGTCCCCTATCTGAAAAGCTAGGAATCCATTATTTTACAAATAAATTTGACATACACATGGTATGTTTAACAATAAAAATTTCTGTTTATTCCTTTAAGATTCTAAGGAAAAAATACGTATATATAGATAAAACATGAGCTGGCCTTCATGCATGCGAATTTACCTAGGCTACAGTCCCCACTTAGTTAATCAAACACTAATCTAGGTATTTTGTAAGTCTGTAATCAATTAACTTTTATTAAGGGGAATTATTACAGATAATCTTTGTTAGTCTGATTCAATCAGTTGAAAGGGCAGAGCTAAGGCTTCCCAAAGAAGTTATTTGTCTGTGGACAGTAACATTAGCTTATACCCAAGAGTTCCTAACCTTCTTCACTAGGAATTTTGCACTGGCCTAGTCATGTCCACAATCATATAAGTCAATCAACTGCAATAAATACCTTAATATATTCTCTCCTTGTTCTGCTTCTTTGGGTGAACCTGGGATGATACATATTTTGGTGCCTGATATAGTTCTAGAGTATAAAATCTTAAACACAAGTTTCCTGCATAGTTCTGGGATGAGTTGGTTCTCTACTCTGCTTAAATTTAAAGGCACTAATGGCTATATTTGTAGTAGTAAAAAGGGCACTGATGGGCACACAATGGCATGATGTGATTACAGAGATATGAAAATATTGCCATTGGATATTCCTAATCAAGTACTTATAGAAAGCAAGGTTCTGCATGATCATGTATTAACTACCTTAGAACACTTTATTCAAACTAGGGAGTAATTAGACTGGATCATTACTCCTAACGGTGCTGGCGAGAATGGGTAATGAAAAGAAGGAGCTCAGGGATTCAAATTCCCAAGTCTAACTCTTCATTAGTGACCTAAATCATCTCTTTGTGTCCTAAAAGCAACCCTTATCTCCTGTAACTGCTGGACTGAAATTTCTGAACACCAAACCCCTTCTCATCCTGCAAGTTGCTGAATTACAACACAACTTTAATTATCACCTCCATAGGATATCTTAGGATAAAGCAAAGTTACTGATTAGGAAGGAACAGGACCCTGAAATTTTGAATAGGAGATATGGAAAGATCCCAGTAAAACTGAAGACATTGAACTTATCAATTATGCTCAGTCTTCTTTGCTATAGAAGCACCTATTGTTCCCCTACAAAAGATTAACCATTTTTTGCATGAAGAACCTATAATAATCTCTCTTTGCTGTAAGACTGAAATTAGACTCAAATTCCAGCATGTTCCAAAGGGTGAGGTACAAAGTTTGACCCGTGAAGGGCACTACACACCCAAATAACTGATTTTTTAAAACAATTTATGTAGAATAAAATCTGGTGAATATGGGTGGACTAGGTCACATGGGTGTGGAATCATCATGGAAAGAACATAGGGTTCGACCTGAATTTATTCATATTGGCCACTAAGGAGAGATCCTGGATTTGATGTTTTAACTTGATATGTTTGAGAGGGCAACAATATGGCCTATTTTAAATGAAGTTAATATGCTACAACTTTGGCTTGGCATAAAGTAGAGGCAGGTAATCAAGGACTAGGGATATTGTAATGTTAGAGTGTACTTAGCATATAGATATTCTCAATTTCCCCTGGAGGGTCCAAAGCACAAACCTTTCACCTTGACTATGAGAAATGTACCTGTAAGGGAAGTCCCAGTATTCTTGAAAATTTCTGTGGTAGTAGCTTCTGGTAGGCCAGAAAGTAGAGTAGGAACTGCTACCATCAAACTGTGAACCCTAAAATGTAATGGTAATAATGGAAGCCCAGAGACCAGTGTCCTCGCTATGGCACTTAATTGTCAAAATAAGTTGACAAGGTGAATGCTAACAGGCTACAGACAACCAATGCAGTAATCAGAACACTCTGACTTGCAGAGAACTATGGTATTGGCTAAGTTATCACGATGCACCTAGAAAACAGATGCTCAGTGTATTAAATTCTTACTTAATCTATGTAAGTGGAAGAGTTCTAAGTTCAGTTCTAACAGAATTCTAACTTGAATTATCAAAAAAATATAGTCACAGCCCCTCAATCAAGTCCAAAACTTGAGCCAATGATCAGATTCAGAATCACATGAATGAATAGAGTTAAGGCCTCCCTTGAGGAAAGAAACTGTTATTTTAGTCTAATAACATATACGTCATTTCAGGTGTGCTATTCTGGCCCATTTACAGATTGGTCTAAAAGCAACGATTTTGAGAGAAGCCTGCAATTAAAGAAGGCTCTGCAACAGGGTCAGGACACCATGTTGATAGAGGTTTCCTTAAAGGCCTGAAGCAAAAGAAAAACAAAACAAAAGAGATAAGTAAGAAATCACATACCATTTCAGCTGGCTCTGTGCTAGGTGCCTCTTCTGACGTTTAGCTAAGCTTTCTACTGCTCCACTTTAGCGCGCATGTCCCGGTTGGTGAGCCTCGAGAGCCGCCTGAGGGAAAAGCCTCGCCTGAGGGAAAAGCCCCACGCGGGCGCAGTCTTTTCTGAGCATGCGTACGCACGGCTTTTAAATACGCCGTGACGCATTCCCGAGTCCTTTCTGGAAGCTTTCAGTACGCCACCGCTCCCGACGAGCGTCTCTCCTCGGCTTCCCCTCCCGGACTCTCTCATGTTTACTTTTTACCTCAACTGAAATCTTTTGTCCGGGGCAGCAGAGAGTTTTTTCATTTGTCTTGAGAGCCCTGAGCCTTGGCTCCCTTACCGCCCTGACAGAATCCAATTTGGTTGTAACCCAGCGAAGTACCTTGTATCCGTTCTTTTGGCGGCCGAGGCCTATGTTAAACGGGACCGGTTTCTTGAGGAGGTCGGCCGCTCTGTCTGGATGGAACCGCGGTTGTGTCCCGGGAACCTGGACTGCCGTCTTCAAGACCGCTGGTGAGTCGGAGGTGTGGTGGCGGAGAATAGGGAAAATGCTGCAAAGCTCTTTTACCATTTTAAGGTAGCTTTGCCTTGACTTAGCGTTCACTACTGTAAGCCTATTTTCCAGTGCTACATGGTGATTCTGACACATTTTGCACATTTTTTTCCCCCATTTTTGTGGAGAGATGAGTCTTGGAAGCTACCGACTGTTATTGCTAATGTCATTCTTCTTTATGTTAACTTCTGAAGTCAAGCAGTGTAAAAGTCAGTATTCTTTTTTTTAATACTTAAAAAAATGTTCTCTGTCCTTTGTTTATATATATATATATATATATATATATATATATATATATAAAATGTAACATTTGAAAATGCTTAGGTTTTGATAGAGACTGCACAAGTTAAATCTGTAGATTAAGAATAGACATAATGATAATGAGCTTTTGAGTGCATGCATATAATATACTTTGTTAATTAGATCTTTAAATTTTCAGGAAAATATGTGATTTTTCTGTAATTCTGGTACTTTTGTCAAAGAACATTTCTAAGTACTTTATTCTTTTTGATGCTATATGTATTTACTTGCTCTTTTAATTTCACTAGTATGTGGAAATAGATTTGATTTTTGTATGTTGATCTTTGTTCTAAATCCTTGCTAAGCTCATTAGCTTTCATAGATTGTGTATGTGTGTGTGAATAATTCTTAGGATTTTGATACATTTCCATATTGCTTGTGAATAAAGTTGCAAAACCAGGTACCTTTTCTCTCTTTATCTTGCCTGGTTGGCTGATTGCACTGGCTAGAAGTTCATGTACCATACTGAGTACAAGTGGTGAGCAAGAGTGTTTTTCCTCACTCCTGATTTTAGGGAGAAAGCATTTTTCTTTCACCTTCCCATGTCTAGTAGCTTTTTATAGGTGCCTGTTTTAGTTGAAGAAGTTCACCTCTGTTTATTGTTTGAGAGTTAGTTGAGTGTTTTCCAAAAGCTATGCCTGTTTTATCTTAGGCCCACTCTGACTCTATGCAGAGTGCATTAAAACGTACTTTGCTCTTGACTTTGGTCTGTCGCCTGACTCTATCTGACTTCCCTGTGACTCCGAGCCCAGTCCTTTCCTTCCTGACACATCTACTGTGAGCGTACTCCTTTCACCAAGTCTCTTCATATTATCTTGCATTTAGGTCCACTAAATGTTATCTTTACACGTTAATATGGTGTTCTTGTCCTCCATAGTGTCAAATATGCCAGTAAAAATCATTATTAAAAAGAAAGCTGTAATGTGAGGTGAGGTTTCCTATGGATGAAGAAACATTTAGTATATATGAAATAAGTAGGAAGGAATACACTAAAATCTAATGGTAGTTATGTATCATCAATTTTCAATTTTATTATTTTAATATTTTAAATAGGTTAAATCATCATCATTTCATCAAAGAACACCCCTACAACTCTTGTCCAAATGCTATCATCCCCCTATGGATAATTTTTTCACAGATTTTACCACTCTTTTTTAATTGAACTGGAGTTGACATACAATATTATGTTAGCTTTGGTGTACAGCACAGTGATTCAACATTTACATACATTACAAAGTGCTCACCACAACAAGTCTAGTTACCATCTGTCACCATACATAGTTATGACAATATTATTGACTACATTCCCTAGGCTACCCCTTACATTCCCATGACTTACTTATTTTATAACTGGAAGTTTGTACGTCTCAATCTCCTTCACGTATTTCATACGAAATATTCTTTTCTCTATTCTGTTGCATTGATCTATATTTCTGTTTTTGTGCCAGCACAATACTATAGCTTTACAGCAGCATGGTTTTAAATTCGTAAGCATGATACCTCCAGCTCTGTTCTCCTTTCTCAAGATTGCTTTGACATTTTTACCCACTTTTTAAAAGCTATCTCACTTCCTTTATACATCTAAATTGCTTAGGAATATTAAATGTTAGGAGCAGATTAAAATAGGTTAATACAAAATGTATCATAGTGGAGATATAATGCATGGTAGTGTCACCTAGGAAAACTTTTCAAGGTGTGTAAACAAGTAAAGCTTAAGAGAAATCAAACATTTAGCTTTACCATATCTGTGATGTGTGTTGCAATGCTAACAATTTTCCCATAGATTTGGAGTACCTTTTGCTATCTAAAGGTGCCTATATTGTTTAGTTGGTTTATAAAAGATAGCAAGGGAAAAATTGTCATGCTCCGTATTTCAGTTAGTGTTGGGCAGGGAACTAAGATATGGCAGTGATGAGTAAGAGGGAATATTCAGTAGCAGTAAGGTTGGAACCAGAGGGAAACATGAAATCATAAGCCATAGGTATTTGTCAACATACTGGAAATATATTGACCTTCCGCGAGACTAAAGAGGTATTTAAATAACCGGTAATTTTAATGACTAAGGCAGCTATCTGTATTAAATTTGGTTTCTTCACATATAAAGCTATTTGAACTATGGCGTAAAAGTACACATGAGCCCCCAGCCCTTTCCATATTGTGCTTGTGATTTATTACTACTATTTTTCAAAGTTTGGAATATTTTGAGTCTTTGTCTGAATTATTCACCATCTGTTTGTCTCCTTTGAGTCACCATTTGCTCTATTGTTGCTCAGAAACCAATTTGCTGGTATGGTATTCCAAAGTTTACTATGTGGCTACACTACTACACATTGGAGTTCAGAAAAATATGTCTCTGAAGCTCAATTTACATATTGAACCAAAATGCAGTTGTTTAGAAAGTACAGAATGGTTACTGTTCTAAAGTGGGTCTACCCGAGTCCAAAGAGATTTGATATAATCAGTGATCAATTCCATGCAAGGAGTATAAATTTCACGTAGACTAACACTAACAGCTTGCAGGGACTTTAATGAGTGAGTTCCCATGTCTTTTAGGATCCATACAAATATGCAGCATGATAAATGAGAAGAACTGAGAAATATATGCACAGTCTTCATAAGGTAATTACCCAAGGGGAGGTTACATTAAAATAGGTATTTTGTTCAACTTTTAAAGTAAATTCACATATTTTTACTTTAAAAATGGTAATGTATATGAAATACTGCCTAAGTATAAAATCACTGTTCAGGTGTTTTCACTACAGTGAGGGGATATGAGAATATTCAATTTAATAATTTGGCCAAGTTTCAAAAGGTCACAGTAACCTTGAGTTGGCAGTTGACATGAATAATTTTCATATGCAGTTGTGTAAACCTAATTTGGGCATAAACTCAAATTCTGAGAACTCATAATTTACTTTCTGTTGAAACCAGCACCTCAGTAATAGTATATGATACGACAGTATTATCTGAGTAACATTTGTATGTGAGACATCAGCATGGCTAAAAATATTAGATGGAAAACTGAACTTCTTTCCCTAAAGAAACATAGAAAATAAGTATACTCTCAACAGTTTGTCTATTCTTTTTCAAAACTTTCACAAAATTATACCAATGTAACTGTCCAAAGAAAAACAAAGTGTTGTTTTTACTGTAAGAGAGATGAAGTAACTGCACATCAAATTTCACTGGTAGAATGTTTCTCAAATATGAACAGTTAACCAAATAATGATTTATTTAAAAGGATAATTATGATTGTTATTTGTATGAGCCATAATAGCCCATTTACACAGTGTTAGAAGCTTACTGGACATATTCTGTGTCTAATTTGTGTAACCAGGATGAGGGACCAGGATTTAGGCTGTACATACTATGATGTTGCTATTTCTGAGACATTAAATCCTCCAGAAATGTCAGCTCTACTGTTTATATCATTTGTGATATTCAGTGGTCTTGCTTGTTTTCCAGCTTTTGGGGTTGCATCTTTCCAAGGCAAATTTATATCGTTTACCTAGCACACACTTCTCTTAGAAAAGAGATAGGATATATTGCAAATCCTGTTATCAACTCCAGTGTTACCACAAATTTCTAAATGACAGGTCTTCCAATTAGATTAATAAAAGTGATCTCCAAAAATTGTACAAACTGACAAAACGTATTCTAGTTTATACATTACCTCATTTTATTTCTTGTAACCATTTTATTTGGGGGTGGAGGAGATGGGTGAACCAGCATCTCTTTTATTCTTCAAAATGGAAAGGCAGAAAAGACAATAGTTTATAAGCCTGGCTTCAACAATTTGATTTGTTTTCAAATACAAAGAATCTGACACACACACACCCCTTATATGTGTTAGTTTCCAAAGATAGTGTGAAACCTACCTATCAGTCCCTACATGTGCTTTTGTTACCTGCCATCAGGAGTGAGAATGCTTCTCCTCCCTTGAATCTGAGCGAGTCCTGTGACTGCTTTGCCAATAGAATGTGGACAAAGTGAGGTTTGGGGGCTTCTGAGCCCAGGCATTGAGAAGACTTAGCAGCCTCTGTCACAGAGCCCCAAGGTGCCATGTAAGAACTCCCAAGTTAGCCTGCTAGAGAGAGCCACATGAAGAGAATTTGGAAGTTTAGACACAACACAGAAGGCACATAGAGTAGTACAGAAGCACCAAACATCCAGACCCAGGAAACATGCCCATAACCATCCGACTGTATCTATATGAGAGACCTCATGCTAGATCTGTGAAACAGCCTTTCAGCTCTGTTCTGGCCAACCTACAGAACCATGAGATAAAATATAATGGTTGTTGGTTAGGCCACCAAAGTTTGAAGATATTTGTTATTTGACAGTATTGAAGTGAAAATAGAATTTGTTATATAGAAGTGTCATTTTATAGTTGCAAAAAAACATAAAATGTATGCCATTCATTTTTTGGGACTATGTGGTGAGTAGAAGCTGGAAGCACCTTGAGAGACTATTAGCTTGAAGAAAGGAAGGAAATTATTACTCGAGCTGGGAAAGAAGGGGTCTTAGTTAAATAAAAGCAAAATAATTAACAAAACAGTTAACCCAGCCATCACAAAAGATTGAATGTGTACCTAAAGATGTTGCTGGTCTGGCTAAAGAGATTTCTAGGCAGAATTTTCATAGTGTGAACTGTTTTTGTTTTTTGTTTTTTTGGTTTGATTTAGAAAAAAAAAAACCGATCAGTGAAGTACAGGAGAAGCCAGATGAGCTAAAAATAGAACTCAATTTGGCAGGATAATTTAGTGAAACATAAAGAAGTAAGAATGCTTTGGCTTCAAAAATAAAACTGGGTTGTTCTGTTTTTCTAGAAGGCCAAAAAGAAATAAAGTAGGAAATACCCTCAGAGTAAAGGTCAAATTTAGGCCAATGCCAGTAAAACCTGACCTCAGTGTAAATCTTATGCCTACGATTAGTGCAAACCCTTTTGTTAAGCCTTAGAAAAATATCATTTGTTAGTACTAGGCATTTTCACCTAGGAAAAAAGGGCTCTAGGTCAAAAATAAGGTTTTCAAGAATATTAAGGTCATATTACCTCAGAAGCCTCACAGAAGATCCAAGGTAAAGAGTATGACTTTGAAAGAAATATGAGAGGTATTTTTTTTAACCTAAAGGAATTTATTATAATTTGATACATAAAAATCCAAAGGAATTGTATCATGTTGGACTGAATGGAAGAGTCATGATTCATAATGAAAAGACCTCCAAAGACCTCCTTGGGCCCTCAAAATCTGTTAGCAGGATGCAGGCTGAAAGTGCTACTAAACTGCAAACATAAGTAATTTTTATATAAAAGTGAGGTTAACTTAGAGGGCAAAGTAAAATCCAGGAGGATGGTACCAACGTCTAAGGGAAGCCATGTCAATGGAGTTGGAAAATCTAATCAATGAACTAGATAATATGTTCTCAGCTGGATATGAAAATTGCTATGAGATATTTATTCCTCTTTTCCTACCACTTTCCCCTTATTTGAGTGAGAGCCAACTATAGATTCTCTGCCCCTACTCACTGTTGTATGTTGAGAGAATGGGGTAAAAAAAATTGTTTGTATTTCTGAGATCTTCACTCAAAAGGGACACTATCCAAGGAGGTGAACCTGAGAAATCACATCAGAAGAACCTCACCCACACTGGTCTTTATTTAACTAGGGAATTTTAGAATTCAAGCTGATCCTGTAGAGAGATATTTTTGGTGTTCTAGTAAGGGAATGGGTATATTTGGCATATAGAAGGAAATTGTTATAGGCAGAGGATGAATGGTCTCAAAACTTCTATCCCTGGCAGCATGCAAATGACACTCCTTCTATCAGGAGGTAGAACTTAGGACTCTCCACTGGAATCCAGGCTAGAGTGACTAAGTTGACAAGAAGAATGCAGAAGAAGTAGCATTTGGAAGGTCTGAATCCAGGCATTAAGATCATTAAGACAGCTTCCTCTTCTTCACTCTTGGAGCTTTAAGACATCATGCAGGAAATCCAGGCTACCCGGTAAATAGAAGTCCATATGATGAAGTACCAGCTATAAAGAAATGCTGCTTGGTGAAGTACAAGTTTACAAACAACCACCTTCAGCTGTGAGACCAGTTCCTGTATGACTGCAGCCATGTGAGAGACCTACCAGATCAGCAAAGAAGTCATCCAGCTGAGCCCCATCCAAACTGCAGTCTATAATACAATGGCTGCTCTAAGTCAGATGTTGACAGCTGCTTTTGGCAGAGGGTCACATATTGAATATTTTAGGATTTGTGATCCATATATGTATGGAACCTTTCTTGCAACCCTTTAAAAGTTTGAAATACATTCTTATGTAACAGGTCATACAAAACCAGGCCACAGGCTGTAGGCAGTACTCTGTCAACACCTATTTTAAGCCATTAAGTCTTCAACTGGCTTATTATGGAACAGCATGTAACCAAACAGTATATAATCATATTTAAATTAAGGGACTTAAATTTAGCAGCCTATTTAGGAGTATACAGACATAGTAGAATAACAAAATTTCATTGTTTTTAAAGTAAAGAAGGTAATATTCTTTGATGTGATTTCTCAAACAATAATACACAAGATAAAAGTATTGGAAAGTAAATAACCACTAATTCACTAATTCTGGGAATAAAAGGTAGCATTACAAGTTTTATTTTAAATATATTCTAGTCATTCAAATATACTATGAGTCTCTGAGTTTCAGCTTGCCACCCATATATTGTAGAACAATTATTTAACAAATATATATGCTTTATTTTGACTTGCTAAAATCATCATCGTGTTAGCTCACAAGAACCTTCAAACTCACACACATACCAGTGGTGTATGTGTAACTCTGTTACTTATTTGTCTTGTTATAAAATTATTTGTCTTCCTATAAAACTAATTATTGAGTACCTTGAGTACCTATTTTGGGCTATAGCAGTTGCTTAGTACTTACGTAGGGAATAAATAATAAAATGTTTGCAGTATGTACTTGGATAGAGAAAGTGATTTAAAAGGAATAAGATGCACATAGTTAAAAGCTGGGAATAAAGTAGGATACAATTTTTAATATGTATTTATATCCACATGGTCATTTTCATAGAGTACTCAGAATATTTACCAATTGACTGAAAATAAGGTGAGACAATTGGATGTCAAGTGAATGTTATGATTGGGAATTTAGAAAAGGCATATTTATTGCTAAACTTTTAGAAATTTGATTTGTTAGTGATTTTCTGTATGTATTATTTTTGGTATAGATATAATCAGAAAAACAAATATTTCTGAAATATTCAGAAAAACTACTTTGTCTCATTAGCATCCAAATTTTTGGTTGTAAAGCAAAATATTGGAGATATACATATATAGAACATCAATAAAAAATATATATATTGATAAAAATGGAAATTGAGATGTTTCTAAGAGGAAATATAGAAAACACTTAAAATATTTTTATCATAAGTGAAGTCCAGAATTACTACGTAAGTTCTGTTCTGTCTTTGATGTGTGTTAACTCAAGTGTACAAATAAGCAAAACTTGATTCACAAGTCTTCATTTGGAATTTTTGTTGAATGTCTATTTCTTAAGTATTTAGTGACAAGGCCGTTTCATTCCCTTGTCATAAATAAGTAGCAATACAACATGCCAGCTATTTTTGTTCAACACTGTTGTTTATTAGTTTGCACTGTTATGTCCCTGTAACATCAATTTCACTTTGGTGCTTCCCTGATAAACATGACAAATTGTAGATGATCCTTTTCCTACATTCTCTAGCACATATAAAAATGCAAATATTCCAAATTCCTATGTAGATTTAAAAAATCCTTTTAAGCAGGATAACCATACAGACCTTGAGGTTTTTGTGAAAATGCCCCTAAACATCTCAATCACTTTAGCCACTGTTAACATTTATGCTCACTGTGATGATGTCTTTACGTAGTTCGAGGGAAATACCCTTTCCTATTTCTCACAGGAAAATAGAATGACAAGGACTTGGACATTACTTACTCTAACTTATAAGAAAAAAAGAAAACATACACATGCATACTATTGTTTGGTCCACACTTAAAATGTTTACCAGCCACAAAGTTCTTCCACATTCCACTTCTCTGGCACAATCCATACCTCAGTTGAAGTTTCAGTTTCAGCTAATTTTACTTTATATACTTTAGTGAAATTTGAGGTTTATAACTAACAAGTTAGTTTGTCTCAGTTCTGATAAAAGAATTAAGGATCACTGATCCCATTAACTAAATTTTACACTCCAAGATTAACCACATCACCTTTGAGAGACTTCAATGTAGTATTCCTTAGATATCCATCTGATGCTGATAAACATTTTCCCATAGAAGTCCCAACATCACACACCTGTCTCTTTTAACTGGATCATTGTAATGTCAGTCCACATGGAACAAGTGTGCTGTGACAATTAACTTTTATAATTCAGAATTCAGTACATCCTCTGAGTAGACTTTTTCCTTCTGCACAGGATGCTTAATATTTTATAGATAATTTTTGCTTGTTCTTCCATTCAAAAATGAATTCCCTGCATACTCCCATGTTAGAATTATGTAGTCACTATTTTGTTGTGTAGAAAAACGTAGAGGAACATTTCTGGGAAAAGAAAAGTTCACTATAAAAGAACATTGTTCTCCCTAATTACATATTTTATATTGATAAAACAATGCACACATTTTCAAATGTTTTAAAACTATTGTTTAATTGATCTGTGACCTTTTTACTCATTTACTGAGTACAAGTGCCTTATAATGGAATCTACAAAAAAGCCAGTAAGGCTATTAAGTAATGTTAGACAGATTTGCAGGATACAGTATCAATATACATACATACTAACAGAACCTGGAGTGGAATTCCTGGGTCAAATGGTATTACAATCATTTTAAAGCTCCAGACTGGAATCTGGCCAGTGAAAGGGCTGCAGAAGAGATATGGAAAATCCTCTTTCTGTTGCAGTAGTTTGTCACCAGGATCTCTGACTTTCATTGACAGAGTGTTTCCTAATTCTCAGTGGATTCAGCTCTCAGCTCCACTGTTGACTAGATGTGTATCCCAAGGCAAATTACCTAAGCTCTGTAAGTCTCAGTTTCTTCCTTTGTAAAATGGGATAACAAATCTAGTTATTTGGGTGGTTATAAGGATGAAGTGAGATCACGCGTCTGAGTACTTAGCACTGGGTCTGGTAGGTAGTCAACCCTCGATAAATGGCAGCTCTTACATGATTCCTAATACTCTTATTCAACTAAAAGATCAAAAATCAGTCTACTCGTCCTTCAAGAACGAGCTTAAATGCTCTCTTATTTTTAAGGGAGTTAGTTGTACCATTCCTCATCATTTATTCTGCTCTTAGGTTTATTATAGAGTATATAATGAGTTTTTCCATAGGCTTTTCTGTTTGTTTTTTTTCCCGACGAAACAGGCACAATGTCTATTACCATTTCACCAATACTTGGACTTGTGTATGCCTTTTTGTTATTTTTTTAATTTGTTGGGCAGATATTTAAGTGACTTACTTTGAAAGGATTCCTCTGACCCTATTACGCCTGGGGGGTCATAACGGGTCAAAAGCAGAATCAGGGGACTAGTCAGGTTATTGCAGTGACCCAGGGAGAAATGATGGTGACACAAGCTGGTGGTTGAGGCAGTGAAAAGTGGTCATATTCTGGATATGCTTTGGGACTAGAGCTATATACCTGGAAGAAGAGGAATGAAAGTAACAAGAAATAAAAATAAGTAATAAGAAATTAAAGAAAAGTCTCTCCCATTCTGTTCAAATTCAAAGAAGGAGTTTGGTTTGGTGGAAAATTGATAAGCCCGTAGTTGGCTCTGTTCTCCTAAAGAAACTTAAGGCTTCTTTTTTTGTGTGTGTGTTCTAGAAAATTCAGTGGTGCCGTATTTTTGGCTTTCCTAGACTGACAATATTGGCTTCACTGTAAATTAATAAGCAGTTTTGACATTCTTTTTTCTGATAGAATTATGCACATTTCCAACATACATTTTTCATTTTTGAGCTGCTATTTAAGAACCACTAAGAAATTTGAGAAGTCAGGGAAACCTTGTGTAGGTTGGTTACTTGACTGGCTTTCAAAATGTTTTCATTTTGAAATGAATGAATATTCATACATTTATTGAATGTCTGCTGTGTTCCAGGCTCAGTGTTAGAGGCAGTAAAAAAAAAAATCACTCTGAATTGAAATATATTTTTTGTCCTTTGTCTATTATGATTTGAATGAGAACACTAAGATACATGATTCTAGGTAACATTTACTAGTCATTCACCATGTGCGTGGAACAGTGCCTTAGTGCTTTATATACATCCTCTTATTGAAATCGTCACATTAACCCTATGAGGTAAATGTTATTTACATTTTGCGATGAGGAAACTGAGGAACAGGGAGTTAAGTAACTAGTTCAAGTTCAACCTGGGATTCTTATTGTAGGTGGTAGTCCTAATCCCCCTGGCTCTGAGTCCTTCTCTCTGAGGTTGGGCAGACCTGCAAAGTCTGAGGAGCAGGGAGGACTCCACTGATCAATCCTCACAGAAGCCCGACTCTTCATCTGCCCTTTATTCCTTTTACATTCACGTCAAGTCCTGCCTCTATGGTAAAACTATTCCAGATTATGCTCATTATTTCTGCCTCCTCTGAGCTCTTTGGAGCTCCTACATCACACACAGAGGAAAGCCTCCTTATTTCCAGTGAAGGGGTCTAACAAAAGAATGGAGAAGGAGAGGAATCATTGGAAACCTCCAAGTGGCAGATGGGCTTCTGTATAGTTTGCAGTATCCTGTTAGTAGGCAAAAGGGAGGACTCTCTAGAGGGAGCTCTTCCTAAAGAACTGACAGCTTCAGGGTATCAGACCCAATTGAGCACAGGAGCAGGTCCCTACCTGATCCTTTATATTGTTTCTGTGAGCTCTTTCCTTCCTCTTTCTCTCCTAGCTCTTCTTCTGACCTGATGGGTAATTGTATGGAGACTGCTAATTATCTGTCACTATACATCCCCTTTCTCTGATAGGAGAATGCCTTGGTTTTAACTATACAGATGGCTACCCACGTAGGGACTACATTTTCCAGCTGTCTTTGCAGCCTGGTATGGTCATGTGACTAAGTCCTGTCTAATTGGAAGTAAATGTGTTGTTTTCCATGTTTCATCATTAAAATGAAGGAGTCTGTGCTGCTTTGCCTCTTTCCTTCTTTCTTTCACTTGGGAGGTGGTGAGAAGTGGAATACACTTTTAGACTTAGACTTGGAAGTTGCACAGTGAAAATGTCAAAGCTGCCCTTCAAAGCCTGGGCTGCTCTGTAAGAGAGATCAACTTGACTCTTGCTTAAGCACTGTATTTTGAGTTTGTTTTCTACAATTAATAGAGAATTTGATACTTAGAACTGGGCTACTGACTTAACAGAAAAGTAAAATATATGCCACTAGCTAATCATTTGGTCCTCAGGAGTGGGGCACACATATTATAGGCTGGAATGCTTGATCTGTGTTATGTTTTAGTGAAACATTCGATAACACTCATCTGCAATACGTCGGGAGGCAGACTATATGCCAATAGAGTCTCTGTCTGGCCAAACTTACTTGGAAAACAGCTACAATGTTGATGTGTGCTGTCTGCTTTGGCTACGTTTAGCAAAATTCTGTAACAGGAAGTTGAAGTCAGGCTAGTTGTTAGTAGTGCTGATAAAACCGTTTTTACAGGGATGGGGCCTCAAGCCTTTAATGCTTCCCTCTCATTACATGTCACACAGAAATTGAGACACACCTAGTGACAAAGATCAGATAAACAATGTTGTCTACCCACCTAAACCCATTATTTCAAATTATTTCAAGGTAGATACAATTGAATTGAGAGAAAGAGGAATGGGAAGAAAATTTTGGCTGTGGTTGCCCATAAGGGAACTAACTGGAAGCAAATAGGTCAAATGACTACAAAGATTGTGAGGGGATATTGGTATCAAAGGAGCCAGGAGCCTGTCCTGGGAAAACCTGTGACTGTTTGATAACGAGGCTCCCGAACATACACAGTTTGTGGGTGGGATCGGGCTAGTGTAGAAAAAAAAATTCTTATAATGCATGTCATATAAAAATTATAAATCTAGCTAAGAAAATATTAAATAACATTTTTTCTATCCTCTTGAAAAAAAACATATTTTCATAATGACCTGTTATGTGCAAGTTAGAATTTAGACTCCTGAAACTCGTTTGGCATTTCACGGCAGCAGGGCATGGATAGCCAACACGTGGCCTGTGGCACATCCGCTTCTCTTTCCTATCACATTTCTCTCTTACATTAAAGAGCCTTGTACGCACATGTTGACATGCTACTCCTGACACCAGCATCTAAATCTGTGCACAACCCTTTAGGTTCTGCCAATTCTTACTTGCTAGGAAGTCCCAGAAATCTTGTCAGTGGCCTTCTTTAAAGATGCAAATTCAAAGGACTTTCAACAGTATGGTTGACGAGAGCAGGAAAGAGGCAGATAATGTGAAATGCATTTGTTACTGATTAAAAATGATATGGCCTGTGTTCATATTCCCTAAGGCTGAATAATACATAAGGGAAGTCAGAGGATGTTTCAGAGCTTGGAGAGTGGGAGGGAATTTCATTAACTCAGGTGTGTTATTGTAATCTCACCACAAATGTGGTCTCGAAATCCATTTTAATTATATTCTCTAATTGTCTCTGCACAACTGAAATGAATGGACTTTGGGGGACCTCCAATGTGCTAACATTGTACAGAAGGCAAATAAAATACTGATTTTCATCTTCCAGTAAGACAGAAACTTTGAATTTGAAAACCAGATGAATCAGACTTTCTTACACTGATGAAGACTAACTGGACTGTAATAGAATCTAAACCCCTAAGCAGTAGTGATTTACTGAGAAGGCTTACAGTAGCTGTCCTAAGGATGTTAGACTGCCATTAAAGACATGCTTTCCAGGCTAAGCAAAGACTTCATATTTATAGCAAAGGTACTGTGTGGCCTTCTCAAATTTCAAAGGCCTTTTGAAAGCACATTTAAATGGAAGGTCAGACACCACCACTGGTGGGGTCAGGGCTGTCTAAGCGCTGTCTGAACTGGGGAAAGAAATAGGTCTTCACCCTCTTTCTGTTTCTTTTAGAGGCAACAGGTCCCTCTGAGTGTCTCCACATCTTAGGTCTTCTCTAGGAACTAAGCCGTTTCCTCTCCCATCCACACCTTGAGGCCACCTTTGTTTGACTCCTAGAATCCTCTCTCCTTGGTGGGGAAATTAGAACAGTGAGAAAGGAAAATAAGGCACATTGTAGCAGAGGTGGTTAAAAAATTACATTGATGTAGAGTGGAAGCTACAGACTGGCTGGCTGTGGGCAAATATGATCTTTGTTTAGAAAAATCTGAATGAATATTTAAAAATCCTGGACTTGACATAAGAAAACACGGATTTTCAGTTTCCGCAGAAATATTCTGCAACACTGGGTCTCGTTCTTGCAGGGCTCCCATGAGCTGTGGCTGGACCCCCGGCAGTGGCCTGGGCACACCCTCTCTTAGTCCTCTGGCTCCTCAGGGCCCCGTGGCTAAATTAGGTCAGATTTGCAAGAGCACTTTCCTGGAGAAGGGAAGAGAGCGCAGGAGAGTGTCAGATCACAGCACGGATTTGGTCCTTTGACCCTTTGATGGAAAGAGAGAAGGAAGAAAGTTGGTTGGGAGGAAGACTCCAAGCCAGCAGTGCAGTTCCAGGCAGATGGGAAGTCTTAGCAACTGACCTGCCACAGAGTCCCCTGACTCCCAGCAAAGGGCCTTTCCCCTGAGCCCCTCCAGCCAGCCCAGGCTGGGAGCAGCGGTTCATTAGCCCCCTCAGTGAGGGATCTGAGCAGGGCGTTCACATTTATAACTGTGTGTGTCCACTGGCTGTAGTCTTCCGTCTTGGTGTGTATAAAGAAAGTGTGCTTAGGTCTCTGGCAGTTGATTTTCCCATGCCCCACTGTTCTCTGCTTCACAGGCTGTTGTTGGCATTGTATTGGTGTCTTGTGTTTCAAGCCTGAGAAGTTAAGGCCACAGGAAGCATATTCTTTAGTCTTTTAAATTATGAAGAACAGGAACAATAAAGCAACAATGAAACAAACACTCAAACAAAAATCCAGAGGTTGTATTGTAATGAAAGTAATAGTATTATAGTCATTGTCAGTTTTACACCTGTATTCATTCATTCATTCGTTCATTCATTCATTCATTCATTCATTCAAATACTGAATATTTACTGTGTATCTGGCACGAGAATATACATGAGGGCTTTCAAATTACCCCTAGAGGTACCCCTCATTTGTTGGTTTGCAGAAATACAAAAGTAGTATCTTCACCAAAATAACAGAATAGGCCATAGGATTTCTTTTACAAATATATCCATACCTAAGCAATTTCCTACCTAAACATTTTCTATTGTGTGTGGCCATCTTGCAATTTTTTTCTTTTCTGTCAGCTGAGAAGCATTCTAGGCCATCCTCCCAGTGTGAGGCATTTTGATGTGGGCACTTCCTTGGCTGGTGATGACAGGCGATTTTATTTTCTTCCCTTGTTTCTTGGAACAGTTTCATTCCTTATCACACACTTGACCCGGCCTTACTGTCTTTATCCCTCAGGCACTGATTTTGTTTTTCAGCCCTTCCACATCTTTACACATTATTATCTGATAATCAGCAGCTGGTGGGAGGCAGGCTGTATGAAGGTTGCTTTAGGTGGTCCCAGTGGGGGCTAAGTAGAACATTCTGGAATTTACAGCTATGGCATCAGTTAATCCACATGGTGTCTGCTTTGTGGGAAAGAGAGAAAAAGAGGTCATGACTTTGCAGTCACCTCGAATGTTCTAATAACACTTCAAATTGTAAACACACTTCAGTTTCTAAACATGAATTTCTAAGTCCAGAAAATAAGCAAAATACAGAACTTCACTTAATGTTAGTTTTTTCCCTGCTTCCACCTGGAGCCCACGTACGCCCAGCAGCTTGCATTGGGAGTGACGGTGGGGTTGCTGTCTTTTCTTACCTTCACCCCTAACTAGCTATTATGTTTGCCCATCTAAATAGGGCATCTAGGGAATGATTCAAGGAAACAAGTCTTGAATTGTGCTGTCAGATTATACCTTTGCCCCCTCTCTGGCCTTACACATGTGTGAAGTTCATTTTCTTGCTCCTAATAATTGTCAATGAAATACAGTGAAGATTTCAGCAAAGAAGTGAGGATTTGAGAACAATGGATCTAAATTTTTTTCAAAATTTGGTTGTTGTTTCTAGTGAAATACTTTTTTTGTCCGTGAATAGGCGCAATACTGCTCAGTTGATGGTCAGGTAAGGTAGGATCCTTTCCCTATTATATAGACTGAAAATATTAATATTCATAAATATTTATGAGGGGTAGTTCGAGCTTTTTGTCCCATTTCCATTATATTTGGGTCTCTTTTACATAGTACTACTAAGGGATTAATATTTTCATGATGAATAATCTCCTTCATCGTCTAAAACTGAATGATAGCCGATGAATTGCTATTTATTTCAGTACAATTACAAACATAAAAAGATTCTGTTTCACTCTAGGGAAAGGAAAAATTATTCTGTTTTACAGGCATATACACTTTCATATTTATATCCAGAAGAGGCAAAAAAAAAAAAAGGAAAAAAAATGGGACAGCTGCTTCATTAACTTGCTTTCTCCTCAATCATTTATTGTATTAATCATGACTCCTTCGATGTCTCCTTTTATTTTCCAAAAGCCTGTAACCTTCTTATTTGACTGTTCCTTTATATTACGTTTTGATTTTGCCAAGAATTACAAATGAAGTTCACAAAAAAAGTTTATTGCCCCCAGAGAATATTACTTTATTTGAGATTGAAACACGAATTAATATCCCCTCTGTTGGTGTCTGAGAACTCATTGCTCCTTCTCCATTGCATTTAATTTTAGTATAAAGAATAATAGCTTGCATTATAACTTCTGAAGGCTTCTCCAACTTTTACTTAGTTCTAGACAGTTTCTCATTTTAATTTAAGGGGAGTTTTATCCTTACATTTTAGCACTGCAGAAATCAAGAACTTGTAAACTGATTGACTTGGAAAGGATTGAGTTCAAAATACATGAAGGATATATATTCTCACCTCATCAGGAAGGCCAAATTTGAAGAAATTTAAACAAAAGAAGGCAACAAAAGGGAACATGGGCTGTGTTTTTAGGTCAGTAAAATATAGTCAATTAAGTCAATAGTTTGAGTCAAGATGGATGATGAACTGCTTGACTAAAATAAGTATGAAATTTTTGGCATCATAAGAACACAAAGTTTAACTTGGGCTATATGATGACAGTTCAAGGTGATTATACATTTATAGAATAACCAGAGCAGCTGGTGAATTTTTTTTTATCCATGCATTGGGGGAGGGAGGAGAAGAGGTATTAATTCATTTGCAATTTGATATAATTCAACAAATTTTTTTGAATGCCTATTGTGTTCTGCAGCCTTTGCTAATCATTGGAATTGAATAACGTTTAAATCAAACAATTAATGACTGAATTTTTAGTTTTAAACAAATTGATTTGTTTGAAGAGGGCAGGGGAATTCTGTTGCCTTGGACAAAGATGTCAAGTACAGAGTCATACAATGACCTGCTTTACTTCCTCCGGACTCATGCGGTTGTCCTCACATGGTCCAGATTCACTGAACTAGAATCCATTAGATTATATTTTCCTCCGTGTTTAGAGAAATGCTTGTCTGACTGTGTTTTACAGAATAGCCCAGGTGAGGTGACATCATACCTTTATTTATTTTAAGGATAATTTATTTTAAGGTGACATAAGTAATTTTCTTATCAATAATCTAACATTGGTGAAAACACACTTAGGGAGGAGGCTGGACTTCACTCCTTTCCTGTTTTCCAAACATTCGAGGCTATTTAATGGCCTACAGTCTAAATATGCACATCGAAATTGAGTATTTTCTCTCCTAAGGCATCGTAGCAATCAGAACTTTCCTGAAAATACTTTTCATTCATCAGTTTCTATAGATTTCTCTGCCATGTGGAAAGAAATTTGTTGCTGCTGTGGGGGTCTAGGCAGAGAAATTTAAACTTTGAGGGTATGTGTATTCTGTTCCGTATCATCTGTTCTACTTTACACAGAGCTATTTTCTTTTCTTCGATCTGTTCACACTCTTGGGGTACTCATTAGAGACAAAAGATTTTACTGTTGCTCTAGATTTACAGAGATGATTCAGTCATGAGCCCTGCTCTGTAAGAGCTTATAATGTAATGTGTGTGGAGACCTTCAAAGAAATAAAATAATACAAGCAAATAGAAGTAGATGCTGTCAGAGATGTACACAGTGGTTTGAGAGTGATGAATCTCCCCAGAGGGATCAATAATGCTTCCTACCGAGGTAGCATTTGAATTTCTTATGAAGGATGAAAGAGTTTCTTTTTCTTCCTTCCAGTTTTCTGTATGTGCCAGGGTGGGAGGCATTTCTGGTGGTGGGCTGAACAAGGGTGTTCCATTGTGAGATGACCCCGAGGACACTTTTCAGAATCTCTTGGTTGATGGGCAGGAGATCTGAGGATTAAGTTGGGATGAGGTAGAAAAGTAGCTTAGGACCACATTGTGATGAATTTTTCCTGCAGTCAGTGAGTAGTTCTTGAGTAGTGAAGAGATGGTATCTGTCCAGGCAGCAGCCTGAGGGGATAACATTGTTACAATCACAGGCAGGAAAACTGTGGCATTTGTCTTAGGAAGAAGTGCTGAGGGCTTTGATCAGCAGAGAATGAATGAAAGCAAGCAGATGTGTGAACCAAAAGAATATGTGTTGCAAAGAAGTGTCTTGCAGAGATAATGAAGAAATTTGGACTATCCAATTCTGTGAGGAAGTTCCTGTCCGCCTGTTCAAGTGGTGGTCCTGTTCCAGGGGACCTTGGTTTATACTGGGAATAGGAATCATTCTCCCCACATAGCAAAAGACAGCATTTTCCTGTTTCCATATATATCGATGGGGTACCTACTTGCAAACAGCAGAGTTATCCCTGGCTAGTTTAGTTAAAAAAATAATTTATTAATGGCCATTTAGCAGGTGCAGAGACATGACTTAAGCTATAAAATGGGGTAAACTGTAGGATAATGTGGCAGGATCTTCTCATGGTCGTTGTTGTTCAGCCCTTGTCAGTCAGGGCAGAATGAAGTACATCCAACCAAATGGTATTTCTGAAGAATTCAATTGCTCCATTTTAGTTTGGTAAAGATCAGTTTCCCCGAATGAAACAGCTGTAGGTCATTACGGCATTCCAAATTCTAGTCTCCTTTTGTATCAGATTGGAAGGATGTTGAAGTCACAAGTTTGCATTTGCATTGAAAGGATGTTTTCTGAAGTCTACATCAAGAAAGAGGATTCACAACATAGGAAATGCAGGCTTATGCTAGGTTTTGAGAGGAACGAGGTGTGTGTGTGTGTGTCTGTGTGTTAGCAGAGAGAAAGGATTCCATGACATTTTGAAGACATGGATTGACAGCTGGTCTCTGGGGCTACTTATGTTATTTGGTTGGGCATCAGTAGCCTTAATTTAATTTCCTCTGTCATCCATTTAACTTGATTCTGACATAACCTTGGAATACAGTATATTAGGGATTTCCAAAGGAAAATATTGAGACACATTTCTTCGTGTTAAGTCCGGGTTTCTGCCTACATGTGCTATAAATAAAAACAGGCAATGAAGTTCAACCCAAAGCACAATGCTTTTACAGCCTCTAGATTTTTGACATGGCAGGTAGGAAGGAGGTGAAACGTGGGATCAGTGTTTGGGACCCAGATGTTGGGTTGTCCGTTTCCAGCTTGGTGAGTGCAGGCTCTGCCAACTGTGGAATTTTGAGTTTTTGTCTGGGGAATTGCTTTGCTTTTTGGTTCTTTTGGCTGTGAGCAAATGCTCTGGAGCTGTGTATGGAACCCATTAATTTTTCTTGGTTCATTATCTCATTTATATGGATCAAAAGTCAAATTTATACAGTTTAAGAAGGCAAATTGGTCCTGAGAAAAGAGTACTCACTGTTTTGAAAATCAGCATCCCCTCTCTGCTGTCTTCCCATTTTGTCCTCTCCAGAGGCAACATCTTTCAAATGTTTTTATTGATACTTTAGTATTTGCCTGTGAATCTCTAAGTAATTTTCTTGTATTACTCCTTAACGTTTTAATTTTTGAAACTATCAACTGGTTTCCTGTCATGGAAAATGAGGATTTCGCTCTTCCCTCTGCATTCTTTATACATTTACTGTCTCTGCCTTCCTAGCGAACTGCCTCTTAGTATGATTGTTTTATTTTCGTCAATTCAGTAGCTAATGTTTGCATTTTATAACATGAAAATAATATTCACAATGGACTTGGATTTGATAGTCTGTGTGCCTCATAGTATGTACATATGTTAGGGGCCATCTTAAGTGAGAGATCAAGGCATAATTTCCTACATTATCGTCTATGGTATTTTTTTTTTCCTCTGAAAACCTTTTTGTTTTTCCTGAAGTTTTTAGTTGTTTAGTTTTCTATGTACTCAGTACAATGAACCCCAAATTGAGACACTGGCTGTTCTACCAATTTCCACTCCTGATAGAATTTCTCCCAGAAAATTTTTTCTGCCCTCATTTGGACTGGTCGACCCCTCAGCCTAACTTTCACACTGTCTCTTGGAGGACTCCCTTGTCTCTCTCCTGTGTGGGATCTACTTTTACCTGCAGTGGTCATCTTGACTGACACTTAGCCCTAAGCCAGTCAGGCCCAGGATATGTCTCTGACCCAATTCTCAGGCTCACAAGATTAGAAACACCTGTGTGCTTATTGGGTAGGTCTCTGGATCTCCCTAAGGCTTGTTTGATGGGGTCCACTTACTTCTCCTCTTTTGTGAATGATACCTCTGCTCACAAAAGTACCTGCTGTTCCTCAGATGTTCTTTAGCACTTCTTGAGAACACCCCTCCACAGTTTGGCTGGTCCTCAGCTGTGGACAGTTAGGAACAAGCTCTGACTATCTGCTCCTCATACTGACTTTTTACCAGCTCTCTTTATTATGCCTCCCTCTTTACTCCCACTTTCAGAACTGTTAGCAGTTCCTAGCCTTTAGGGAACTTGGGGCAAACCAAGCTGGACTACAGCTTTTCTTAATTCTGTATTAAGATTTAGTTTTCTTGAATTCACTAAGGCATTTCATATTAATCTTCTTGCCATCTTCAAATATCCTATCATTTTCTCCTCATTTTTGTGAATTTATGTGTTAAGTAAAACTTATATCATTTTAATCAGGTTTTAGAAGACAGCAAAAGTAGGTAAATGTATTCAGTTTTCCAAAAAGCCCACAGTATGTACATATTTTAAATGTACTCTTTCCCCATCAATACAATTTAAAAGAAAACATTTAAATCCTGTCTACGTTTTCTCTCTTTAGATACCAAACATTAAACCTGAACTGCTGCATAACCACCAAGGAAATCCTTTTTAAAGATACTTGTTATACTTGAAATATTTATTGTCCCAATACAAGATATTAATCATTTCAAGCTACATGTTTTTAATTACCAGGATTATTAAATGACCTTCCAAAATAATTGGGGATGCATTACAAAATGTCCTGCCAGAGGCATGCTGGCCCTTTAAAAAGGGCGTTGCCCATGTCTCTTGGTGAAAAGGAAAGTCACGTGTCATGTATTACAAGGTTTCGATGTTGTGGAATGGATTGTTCTGTGAGGAGTGAGTGCCGAGTCGCTGGAGACGCTCACGGAGAGGCTGAGTAACCATCGACTAGGGATTTCCGTGTGTTTATATGAAGTTAGAATTTCTGACATCTCAAAATCCCTTCCAGTCTCTATGCAGCTATGAGTTTTGGTGAGAATTCCCGTCAAATTTGCATCCTTGAATATTAGCTCTGTTACGGTATGATAACCTTATGCTATGCCTGTAAGAACCAACTTGTTTTAAATCCTGGGTTCCATTTGGGATGGTTCTGTGTCCATTTTATGCACCATGTGTTGCTCATAAGTTAGGGTCCAGAAATTTTTAAAGGAAGAAGAAGGGGGAAGGGAGAGAAGAGTTCAGGAGAATTCCAGAAAAGCAGCAGCAGTCACAGGAGTTGTAAGCTGTTGTGCATTATTACAACTTAGCCTGTGGTGGGCTCACTCCAGGAGAGAAGGCCATGAAGTGCAGGGTCAGCTTGGAGAGTCCAGTCAGCATTTTCTTTCTGTATTCTTCTTTTCTGGATAAAAACATTTTAATCCACATTGAGGTAGAATAGCAGTCAAACATTACACTGCACCTAGGTTTTAGAACCTTTTCACCCAGCCCTCTATTTTATAGATGAGGTAATTTAACCTCAGAGAGTTTAAGTGAACTTGGCCAGACAAATGAGTGCTCAGAAGTTGAGTACAAAAGGTTGTTTGTTCCCATACAATGAGATTTTCCTTTTCCCCCAGTGTTTTGTCTGAAAGACAGCTTTGCTGAGGAAAAGAATTCAAGAACTCTCCAGGTCCCACTGGCTTGTTGATGATAGTGGTATCGATGGGAATAAAGAGGAGAATTAGTTCTGTGTTCTGTTAGACATGATTTTTTTAAGCACCAGCTGGCAGTTGCTAACCCGCGCTGTCTCTTCCTCTTCCCCGGAGCACTGGAACAGTTTATAAATCTTGCCCTCTTTTCCTTGGAGACGTTAAGAGGTGGGACTCACAGGTCAACCAGCTGGTGACAGCATTCTAATCTGGGGTGAGATTCTGTGACACAGAGGGGACATCTTTTTCACTGTCAAAATAAACCAGTATGTGCCAAACACATTTTAGGTAACATCTTCCCTGTGGTATGGAGAACAAGTCCTGGTGTGTCCACATATTCACATAGGACTAGGAAAAGAGGTGAGAAGGGCTGAGAAAAAGGCGATTTGGGCTTTTAAGTATTTTGATAATGATTCCTATATAGAAAATTTTCTAGTTAATATAATATACCTGGGAATGCTGTCATCACACAATATATCCAGACATTTTATAGGGTGTGTTAATGAATAAAAGAACCTTCTTCTGCCTTCCAACTATTGATAAAGGACATCATCTGTCTTCCATTTCAAACTTGGGAGTTGGACTCTTCTCTCATCTACACTGGTTGTTTTTTTTTCTTTTTCAATCTTTTTATTTTTTTCTTTCCTAAAAGAAAGGTGCCACACTAGTTCCCTACCTTTTAACCCTGTTGTTTCTGTTCTTGTCTAAGTTCTCATTGACTTAAGCCTAGACTGTTTAATGGTATCCTACCTGCAACCTGTGTTCAGGCTTCCCTACTCCATCCATTTCCTTCTCTGCCTCAGGTCAGCATGATTGTACGTGAGGTAGTGCTGTAGATTGTGGAGGCCAAGAGCACCACTTGTGTTTAATCTCAGCTGTGCCTCAGTTTAGCTGTGTGCCACTGGAAAAGTGTTGAATCTCTCTGCACCTCTGTTTCATGATCTCTAAAATGGGGGTTATATTAGTGACTAATACACAGACACAGACACACACACATACACACGCACTCACACACACACACTTAGGATAATTAACGAGAATTTATACATGGAAAACACTAAAAAGAATACTCGGAACTTAGAAGTGCTTACTATATGTTAGCTATTAATATTGCACTTCAGTATCTGTCTAACCATGTGTTTTTTTAAAGAAAGCATTTTTAAGTTTGCATTTATTCAACATCAGCTATGAGATGGGAACTGTGTTAAGCATACTTATATCTTGTTTCATTTGTGTATTGTCTTATAAGGCGGTTATTATCATCCTCAAGCTGTAAGTTAGGAATGGAAGGCTCAGGAATTTAATTTACAAGCTCAAATTCCCCAAACTAACAAGGGATGCATTTGAGACTGGAGTACAGAGACTGCACGTATCCATCTGTCTGTTCTACCTCCACATGTCAACTCTGGCCAGTGATTTATTTAGCCTACCCATTTGTAAAGCAAGCATACTCACAATTAAATCATGTACATGGAAATTAAATAATGTGCTAAAGTGTTTATTCCAAAGCCTGTCATTATAGTCCCTCAATAACTATTAGTATTATACTACACTGTATTATCATTAGTATCTCAATGTTTCAAGTAATAGAAGTCATCTGTCTTTAACATTAAAGATTATATTACTTTTTTCCAAATTTTAATTGAATCACATTGTCCCTATAGCTTAACTTTAAAATTATTTCACCAAGTTACTTACTCCCTCTCAAAAATCTCTATTAGTAGTTTGTTCAGAATTGTGCTAAGGCAACAAACTACCTTTAGAGGAGGTGACATCTTAGCAGGGAAAATGATTTCCCTTATAACTTTTCAAAGCGAATGCCACATGCATTATTAATGTTCTATTTAAGATTTTTGTTTTGTTCTTTTAAAACCTAGATGTTCATAGGGGCATTAGTGTATAAAAATATTCTAAGATATGTTGAAACGGGGTTGGAGCTGGGTGAAATAAGTGAAGGGGATAAAGAGGTACATAATACGGATTGTAAGGTAAATTAGTCTTAGGAATGGAAGTACAACATAGAGTATATAACCAATGATGTTGTAATATCTTGGTATGGTAATGGGGAACTACACTTACTGTGGTGAGCATCTAGTAGTGTATATAATTATTGAGTCACTATGTTGTACATCTGAAACCAGTATAACATTGTATATCAACTCTATTCCAATAAAAAAAAAGAAATGGAAAATTATGTTTGGTTTCTAAAAACTATCTGAAAAGAATATTTTTATGGAAATGACTATCTTTGTTTTATAGTCTCTGTGATTATATAATTCAAGAAACATGAAATATCTTGAAATAATAAGAAATAAGGAGTGTTTCTAATTCTTTTCTTCTTCTATGGCCTCAGTAAAAGTTTAGAGATGTCTTTATTATAGGCTCTGCATATTTTCTTAACATATCATAAGCATTTTATGTTTTGATTCACATTATCAATGCCATCTTTTTTTTTTTAGATACTGCCATCTTTCCTCTGTAAAGAAAGATACTTGAAAAGTCCACCACTTCTCCGAGTCTGAAACTGTGCAGGAAAGCAGCTAATTGATTGGAGGATTTCACTATACTTGAGCAGAATGCTTCATTTGTTTTTAATAGCATGTGGTATGTACCCAGATTTCTCATACACTTACTGGGCACCCATGCAGCAGGTCATATGCTGGCCTGTCTGTTGGGCTGATGAGGGCGTACACATGGGATATTGACATTGAAAGGCAAATTTTCACAAACTTGGGCTTTGGCTATAATAAAGCTAAGATACTTGATTTCTTTGATTAAAATATAAGGAAGGCTCTGTGGAGCTGCTGGATTTTGAGGTTGGTCAAAAGAAACTGATAGATTTCAATGATGATGAAATGTGTTGAGAAAAGGCAGAGAAAGGAAGAGGAGGCAGAGGGGAGAAAGTGGGGAAGGAAATGAGAGACAATAATGGAGCATATGATTGTGAGTAATTAAGGAGACACAGGCTAGAAACATAAATATTTTTATGTGGTCTAACTTATACCTTATGGCTTAGAAAAAAAATAGGATTCTTGTGTCAACCTAGGGCCAGTGACAGAGAGTATGTTCGGTACTGTGTTTTGGAGGATTTTGAGACTAAATCTGGGCTCCAGGGCAACGAATGCTGTGATGTCAAAGTTGGGTTGTAGCGGGATGCGTGTTGACTTTGCCACATGTTACTCTCCATAACTTCTAGGAATGGTTTGGCAGTTGTAAGCAAATTCCCTGCAGATAAAGCAAATCATGGGCCTTCAGAGGAAGTAAAAGGTGTTTCATAAAGAGGAAAGCTAAGTTGGCCACATGACAGAGAAAAATTTTCCCTATGTTATTATTTTGTCTACATAAATAAATTTTAATACTGGTGGTATTTGTTGGTAGTCTAATCAGTATGGCCTCTCAGATCCTGTTCTTCTCAAGAGGTTATACCCTCTCGTGGGAAGAGTGCTTTATCGTCCCCCTCCATCTCTCAGGCCTGTTTTGCAGCAGAGCACCGCCAGGAGTGGCATGTGTGGGGCGTGCCACAGGGTGAGGTGGGCAGGGGGTGGCGTGGGAGCAGAGAGTTAGGGCTGTTTAAATTCACTTGCTTTTCAGGGCTTGCCCTAGTTGTAGATCTCTGAAATAGGAGATTTCTCCTTCACAGTAGACGAACCTAACTTGGTGGTGTTTTCCTTTGTTAAAATCTGAAAGTTAGACTCCTATATTTTCTTTTGAGTTCAGATTTACTGATTGAGAAGAACATCTAACATCTATGAGACTGCCTAGGAATTGATCCCATAACTCAAGGTCTGAATGTTTGGTAAGAATCTACATAGAAATGAGACCATTTTCAAATTCATATTTTCAGGAAAATTATTTCCCTTTCACATAATTTTTTAAAGCAATTGCTGCATGAATTCTTAATGTTTTATTTAAGATTTTTCTTTAAACATATAGTTTCTTCACAGTGAAATTAGTATATAGAAGATATTCTAAGATATGTTGAAATGGGGAGTGGAAGACTGGGTAAAATAAATGAAGGGGATAAAGAGGTACAAACAGTGAATTGTAAAGTAAATTAGTCATAGGAATGGAAGTACAACATAGAGAATATAGCCAATAATATTGTAATATATTGGGATGTAACGGGATAATTATACTTACTGTGGCAAGCATCTAGTAGTGTATATAATTATTGAGTCACTATGTTATACATCTGAAACCAATACAACATTGCATATCAACTTTATTCCAATAAAAGAGGAAAGATAAAAAGAAAAAAATGGAAAATTATGATTGGTTTTTTCTTCTAAAAACTGTATCTGATAAGAATATTTTTAACGAAATATTTTTCAGTTTGTTTTACATTATATGTCAGTCTCTGTCATTATATAATTGAAGAGAGGAGTACATAGTTGGCTCCCAGTAAATTATTTTTTCAGTGGGTAAAGAATGAATTGGCTTTGTCACTAGCATTAGCCACCCAAATGTTGGAACTTTTCTAGTATTTCCATCACAGCTGAGTTGTTTTTTCTTTCTTTCCTTTCTTGATCCCCATGCTGGAGAATATGAGCTCACAGTAGCAGTGAGAAAATATGGCTGACACATTGCCATGGAGCTGGGAGGTCGTTAAGAGTTTATGCTTGCTTGGGGTGGTCCCAGGTGACAACTAAAGGGGACATGCTTAGCTTGAATATTAAGGCTACATGGGAAACTTATAGAATACATACTCTTATTACAGTCAAGACTTAGAGAGAGACTCAGGGAGGGTGATTACTTGTTCTGTATTGGCATTGTTAGAATCAACAGGTGGTTTAAAAATTAAATATAATATTTGTATCATGTATCCTAATATAATTGAAACTTTGATGTCTAAAAAGTTTATCCAGGACAGACAGTAAGGAAAAAATGGTGGCACAATCTTGATTTTTCTGTATAATCTCGGTGACAATATAATTTATCACACAAAACAGGATACTTCTGAGATTCAAAGATTACTATTAATAATTATGCCTTGTAAACAGGTGTAAGCGTAGACTTTCCCAGACAAAGGAGAACGTATGGTCACCCTGTATGTTACAGATTGTTCTCAGACTGTTGGGAAAAGAAAGAAGAGATTTGGCTATTTCTTCCACATCTCCAAGGACTACAAAGGGTTACTTGTGGTTAAGAACCTGGACATTTTTCAGTAATAATTTAAAAAAATGTATTTATAACAGTGGTACCCTAATGTTTTGAGGTCAGGATCACTTTATTAAAAAAATTTTTTTTTATTAAGGCATTATTGATATACACTCTTATGAAGGTTTCTCATGAAAAAACAACGTGGTTACTACATTTACCCATATTATCAAGTCCCCACCCATCCTCCAATGCAGTCACTCTCCATCAGTGTAGTAAGATGCCACAGATTCACTCTTTGCCTTCTCTGTGCTACACTGTTTTCCCCGTGATCCCCCACACCATGTGTACTAAACATAATACCCCTCAATCCCCATCGACCTCCCTCCTCACCTCTCTTCTCACACCCCTCCCCTTTGGTAACTGCTAGTCCCTTCTTGGAGTCTGTGAGTCTGCTGCTGTTTTGTTCCTTCCATTTTGCTCCGTTGTTATACTCCATCCACAAATAAGGGAAATCATTTGGCACTTGTCTTTCTCCGCCTGGCTTATTTCACTGAGCATAATATTCTCCAGCTGCATCCATGTTGTTGCAAATGGTAAGATTTGTTTCTTTCTTATGGCTGAATAGTATTCCATTGTGTATATGTTCCACCTCTCTTCTTTATCCATTCATCTACTGATGGACACTTAAGTTGCTTCCATATCTTGGGTGTTGTAAATAGTGCTGCAATAAACATAGGGGTGCATATGTCTTTTTGAATCTGAGAACTTCTATTCTTTGGGTAAATTCCAAGGAGTGGGATACATGGGTCAAATGGTATTTCTATTTTTAATTTTTTGAGCAACCTCTATATTGCTTTCCACAATGGTTGAACTAGCTTACATTCCCACCAGCAGTGTAGGAGGGTTCCCCTTTCTCTGCACCCTCACGAGCATTTGTTTTTCTTAGTCTTTTCGACGTTGGCCATCCTTACTGGTGTGAGGTGATATCTCATTGAGGTTTTAAATTACATTTCCCTGATGATTAGCAATGTGGAGCATCTTTTCATGTGTCTGTTGGCCATCTGAATTTCTTCTTTGGAAATCTGTCTGTTCATATCCTCTGCCCACTTTTTAAATAGGGTTATTTGCTGTTTGGGTGTTGAGGTGCGTGAGCTCTTTATATATTTTGGATGTTAACCCCTTGTCGGATATGTCATTCTCAAATATATTCTCCCATACAGTAGGATGCCTTTTTGTACTGCTGATGATACCCTTTGCTGTACAGAAGCTTTTTAGTTTGATGTAGTCCCACTCATTCCTATATTCTTTTGTTTCCCTTGCCCAAGGAGATATATTCAGGAATGAGTTGCTGATGTTTATATTCAGGAGATTTTTGCCTATGTGGTCTTCTAAGAGTTTTGTTTTATAGTTTCATGGCTTACATTCAGGTCTTTGATCCATTTTGAGTTTACTTTTGTGTATGGGGTTAAAGAATAATCCAGTTTTATTCTCTTACATGTAGCTATCCAGTTTTGCCAACACCAGCTGTTGAAGAGGCTCTCATTTCCCCATTGTATGTCCATGGCTCCTTTATTGTATGTTAATTGATCATATATGGTTGGGTTTATATCTGGGCTCTCTAGTCTGTTCCATTGGTCTTTGGTTCTGTTCTTGTGCTAGTACCAAATTGTCTTGATTACTGTGGCCTTGTAGTAGAGCTTGAAGTTGGGGTGCATGATCCCCCCTGCTTTATTCTTCCTTCCCAGGACTGCTTTGGCTATTTGGGGTCTTTTGTGGTTCCATATGAATTTTACAGCAATTTGCTTTAGTTCATTGAAGAATTCTCTAGGTATTTTGATAGAGATTGGATTGAATATGTAGATTGCTTTAGGCAGGATTGCCATTTTGACAATATTAATTCTTCCTATTCATGAGCATGGGATGTGTTTCATTTATTGGTATCTTCTTTAATGTCTCTTGTGAGAGTCTTGTAGTTTTCAGAGTATAGGTCTTTCACTTCCTGGGTTAGGTTTATTCCTAGGTATTTTATTCTTTTTGACACAATTGTGAAAGGAACTGGTTTCCTTATTTCTCTTTCTGCTAGTTCATCGTTAGTGTATAGGAATGCAATAGATTTAAGTGTATTAATTTTGTATTCCACAACTTTGCTGAATTCAGATATTAGATCTAGTAGTTTTGGAGTGGATTCTTTAGGGTTTTTTTATGTACAATATCATGTCATCTGCAAACAGGGAAAGTTTAACTTCTTCCTTGCCAATCTGGATGCCTTTTATTTCTTTGTGTTTTCTGATTGCCATGGCTAGGACCTCCAAAACTATCTTGAGTAAGTGTGGGGAGAGTGGGCATTCCTGTCTTGTTCCTGATCTTAAAGGAAAAACTTTCAGCTTCTTGCTATTAAGTATAATGTTGGCTGTGGGTTTGTCATATATGGCCTTTATTATGGTGAGGTACTTGCCCTCTATACCCATTTTGTTGAGAGTTTTTATCATGAATGGATGTTGAATTTTGTCAGATGCTTTTTCCACATGTACGGACATGATTATGTGGTTTTTGTCCTTCTTTTTGTTGATATGGTAGATGGTGTTGATGGAGTTTTGATTGTTGTACCATCCTTGCATCCCCGGAGTAAATCCTACTTGATCATGACGGATGACCTTTTTGATGTATTTTTGAATTCAGTTTGCTTGTATTTTGTTGAATATTTTTCCATCTATGTTCATCAGGTATACTTGTCTGTAATTTTCTTTTCTTTTTTGGTGTCTGCCTGGTTTTGGTATTAGAGTGATGCTGGCCTCATAGAATGAGTTTGCAAGTATTCCCTCCTCTTCTACTTTTTGGAAAGCTTTAAGGAGGATGGGTATTGGGTCTTCACTAAATGTTTGATAAAATTCAGCAGTGAAGCCATCTGGTCCAGGAGTTTTGTTCTTAGGTAGTAGTTTTTTTGATTACCAATTCAATTGCAGTGCTGGTAATTGGTGTGCTCAGATTTTATGTTTCTTTTTGGATCAGCCTTGGGAGGTTGTAACTCACTTAGTATGCTATTACAAACCCAATCTAAAGGTTCTTTTTTTCTCCTCCTTTTTCTTCCTCCTCCATTGTTTATATATTGGGTATCATATTGTGTACTCTTTGTCTATCCTTTGATTGAGTTGGGTGGTATTTGATTTAATTTTGCATTTGCAGAGTAATTAACTGTTCTTCTTTCTTTACTGTGGTTTTATTACCTCTGTTGACAGCTATTAAACCTTAGGTACACTTCCATCTATAGCAGTCACCCCAAAATACACTGTAGAGATGGTTTGTGGGAAGTAAATTCTCTCAGCTTTTGCTTTTCTGGAAGTTGTTTAATCCCTCTTTCAAGTTTAAATGATAGTCTTGTCAGGTAAAGTATTCTTAGTTCCAGGCCCTTCTACTTCATTGCATTAAATACATCATGCCACTCCCTTCTGGTTTCTAAGGTTTCTGCTGAGAAGTCTGTTGATAGCCTGCTGGGCTTTCCTTTGTATGGGATCTTATTTCTCTTGCTGCTTTTAGTAGTCTTTCCTTATCCTTGATCTTTGCCATTTTAATTACTATATATCTTGGTGTTGTCTTCCTTGGGTCCCTTGTGTTGGGAGATCTGAGCACCTCCATGGCCTGAGAGATTAACTCCTTCCTCAGATTGGGGAAGTTTTCAGCAGTTACTTCCTCAAAGACATTTTCTATCCCTTGTTTCTCTTCTTCTTCTTCTGGTACCCCTATAATGCGAATATTGTTCCGTTTGGATTTGTCACACAGTTCTTTCAGTGTTGTTTCATTCTTAGAGATCCTTTTTTCTCTCCTTGCCTCTGTGTATTACTCTTCTCTAGTTTCTGTTTCATTTATTGTGAGCTCCACCGTATCTAATTTGCTTTTAATACCCTTCATTGTGCTCTTCAATGATTGGATCTCTGACTGGAATTCATTCCTGAGTTCTTGAATATCTTTCTGTACCTCCATGCTCATGGTAATAATTTTTATTTTGAACTCTCTTTCAGGAAGATTCATGAGGTCAATGTCATTTTTCTCAGGAGTTGTATTCATAATTTTAGTTTGAACCAGGTTCTTTGGCATTTGAAATTTGTATATGGCACTCTCTAGTGTCCAGAAGCTCCACTCTCTGGAGTTGCTCAGCCCCTGGAGAAACGTCAGGGGTTGCCGGGGAGTGTTATTGGTGCCAGGGGTAATGAAAGAGCTGCTTACTGCTTACTGGCTGCTATCCCTGTCTCCACTGGCAGAACCAGTGAGTTGAGCACACAGGTATAAGCCTCTGTGCTTTGCGTTTGTAGGTGCTCTAAGTGTGGCTTCCCTCTGGTTGTCCTAATGCCAGGGTAGGTTTTGCTTCGTTGTAAGCCAGGTAGGGCTGATCGGGAGGGAGGTGCTGCAGGCTTAGTGTCATGGAGGGGGGGCTTTGGAGCTGCATAGCCAGTCAGGGGGCTGGAGCACCTGAAGATCGTGAAAGTTCTCAGCCTGCTGGGCAGAGTGCACCTGGACTATTTTGTTTACCTTTCCTTTCTCCTGAGCAATAAGGTCTGTGCAGTCCTTGCCCCTTTAGCAGCCCTCTCGCTGTTAGGAAGTCTCTCAGACTGCCTGCCTTTCTTTTGTCCCCGAGTAGTCAGATATGGATCCCTGCTTTCACAAGCGACTGGAATCTCAGTCTCTCCAGGTATTCTTCCTGTCTTAGCTTTCCAAGTCCCCTAATCATGAGAGTATCATGAAAGCACCATGAAATGTAGGTTTGTGCTCTCAGAGCAGAACTGCAGAGCAGGTGTTCAGTAGTCCCAGGCCTCCACTCCCCTCCCTGCCCCGTTTCTCTTTCTCCCACTGGTGAGCTGGGTTGGTGGAAGGGCTTGGGTCCTGTCAGACCATGGCTTTGGTACATTACCCTGTTCCATGGGGTTTATTCTTTTCTCTAGGTGTATGCAGTCTGGTGCATTTGTCTTTCCTACTGCTCTTTCAGGATTAGTTGTATTAATTACATTTTTATATTATGTGTGGTTTTAGGAGGAAGCCTCTGTCTTGCCTGTCATGTTGCCATCTTTAATCCAATCCAGGATCACTTTAAACATTAAAAAATTTTAGAGAGTCTCAAAATACTTTTATTTATGTGGGTTATATCTACTATATATATAACATATCTGAAATTAAAACAGTACCTTAAAATATTTATTTATACATTAAAAAATAACAGTTAGACTTCTACTTTTGTAAAGACCGAGTAGACATACTTTCCCCTATTCCTTCCAGTAAGTTTAACTGAAAACCCTGGTCATTACATATAAAACCTGCACATGAAGCCTGAAAGTTAAAGAGAAGGCTGCCAGCTAGGGACCCCATGCCCCAAGGAACAAAATGGTGGTGAGTTCCCTAGGTTTTCTTTTTGATCATGTTTGCAGATACTGGATACTGGAGAAGCCAGTGACTCAGAAATGCCAATGGATGCAGCCAAAAACTGCAAAACCTGTTCCCCTTAGCCAAAGGACAAGACAAGTGATGGCCTAGCAAGAAAAAAATTGACAATATTCAATAGGCAATGCCCATTTTATTCCAGCCAAACACTTCAGAAAATTCTGCTTACATTCTCTCCCTGCTAGTAGAGGTCAACTGAAGAGCTATACTTCTATTATTGCCTGTATATAAGGAGGCACGCCAGCCCACCCCCCTACTCCTTACCTCTGAGGTGGTGTCAGAGAAGGCGAAGGATGGAAAAAGTCCTGACTTTCATTCTGCTCACCTCTAATGAAACCTTCCATTGGTGCAGACCATAGGGATAGTCTAGACTTCCACCCTCCTCACATAAAATAACAAGGCACTTCTCCCCTTCTCCAGGAGGGTGTTGTCAGAATTTTCTTGGAAAACTCAATTTTTGTGGAAAGCCAGGAGTAATATGGCCATTCTTTCCCTTCTCCCTGCCAGTGAAAGTGGATGTCACTTATAGATTAGCACCAAGAAGCTCCCTCCCTGCTCCCAGGAATATCAGCAGAGTTCTAGTGGGGAGTCTAGGCAAAATATTGGCATCAGTTAACTTGCATAAGTTATGAATACGATACCTAGAGTAATCACTAAAAAAGCCATGCATAGAGAAATTAAAATGGAATTCTAAAACATGCTCAATTAACCTATAAGAAAGCAGGAAAAACAGAATGGACAGAGAGGAGGAAAAAAGCAAAAAAATAAAATGGCAGACTTAAGCCATAACATATCAATACACTAAATATAAATGGTCTAAAATTGCAATTTAAAGAGAGTGTTTGGAAGAATGGATAAAAAAAGATCCAATTATATCTTTGTACAAGGAACTCACTTCATATATAATAGTATAGGTAGGTTGAAAATAAAAGTATAGAAAAGTACCATGCAAACATTAATCAAAAGGAAGTAGAAGTGATCATATTAATATCAGATATAGTAGCCTTCAGAGCAAAGAAATTAATAGGGTCCCTCCATAATAATAGATGGGTTATTCCACAAAAATGACGTAGAAATCCTAAATGTGTATGCACGAAATAAAATAAAAAAAATAGTGACAATACTAAATTCTGCGTAGAATGGAGCAAAGCTTGATCTCTTATGTTTCTGGTGAGGCTGTACAATGATACAAGCTTTCTGGAAAACAGTATGGCCATTTCTTGAAAGCTTCACCTACACTTGCCATAGGATTCAGCAACTGAACTACTGGTATCCCAGAAAAAATGAAAACCTATGTCTGCAGAAAAACTACAGCACATAGTGATCACACATGGCATCTCTTGCCCCCTGTACTACCCGACCCAACTTAACTCCAAGAAAGTTACATGAAAGTTTCCAACTGTTTGCTTCTAACCTAAATGTGCTTCAAGTATGTCATGATTTTATTCCCACTATGTAGCGTTCTTGATGCTTTTAATAGTGTTCTCTTTAGTTGAGGCTGGTTATGCGAATCCAAAGAATGTCAGGAGTCTGAATTGAAGGAGAGAAGATTAAATTAGAAACAGTGATGTCTTCCTCCATTCTTATACAGAATGGTGAAGAGGAAAATTGTGTCTTTGTTGTTCTACTATTACTTTTAATGTCTCTTTTTTTTTCTACTCTTAGCTCCCTGCTCCAAACCAGTTATCCAACCCACATCCTATTCCCCTGAAGGGGCCAGCCTATGAATCCTGAGGTGCTAGTGCTTTCAGAGATCTTTGCATTTTAGTAGGTATAGTCTAAAGAATGGAGAACTTTAATAAGACTCAACTAAATTCATTTCTAATGAAATCTTGAGCTGATGGAGAAGATTTGAAATAAGGAGAATAGGCCAAGCCTACTAGCATGGCGTATACTCTATCCTTTCCTCCTAGGAATACGTTTGCTCCTTCTTCGCTCCCAGTGACCCTACAGAGTTGCCTCTCTGGCAAGGAAGACCTTATCCAGAGGGAGAAGAGCCAAATCTCCTTGGGCTAGAAGTCAGATCAAGTAAAATAAAATTCTTTGATCCTGAAAAGAATGGCAATTAAAAAGTAGGATGTAGGAACAATTTTAGCGCATTTCAACACCGAGTCAGATTGGTTTAGGATCAGCTCACTGTTTTACTGGGCACTTTAAGCCATGTATGTTTTGAGAAGTGTGTGTCTGTGTTCCAGCTCCGTGTCTTGGCAGGTCTCCTTCCACTTGGCAAACTATTCATCACACGTGGAAGGGAAAAAGCAATGTGAATCAACATGGAAGCATGGTTACCTGTTTGCAGGGATGTGTGGGAAATCAGTAGCCCAATAATAGCTTTACTTCAAAGAGACATTGGCTAAATAGGTGTGTTGACCCTTTCTCTGTGCTTTGATGATCACTAATTACAACTTTTTCTCTTTGGACTCAGTAAGAGTATTTAGGATTTTGTTGCCAAGTTTTCTGAGACCTTTGGTCATTAAGCCTTTACTAGCAATCTGTTCTAGCTTTGAAAATTAACTCCCTTTACAAATTGATTGTGACATTAATAGTCAACATGCCCGGATGAAGAATGGGCCATGTCTATTCTTATTGGTAAGATTTAGGAAAAATTCCCTGAAAATCATGTATCATTTGGACTTACTACTCTTAACTCTGAATGGCTCTTTTTCCATATGTTGCCAAATCTCCTAGTAATGCTTTTCAACCTGTGTAAATTAAGAAGATTAAAAGTGACAGCAATTTTTCTGTTGAATTAATGATGGGCTTTTAGTTTTTCACTTTTCAAAAAATGTAATAATCACTGTTTGATGCAAGAACATTATCAGAAATAATTATATGATTAAATCAAGGCAAAAATGCAACAGACAACAGGCAGAAAAAATATCATCAATGGTTAAATGGTTTGTGTTTCCATTGTCTAAGATTCCTAATTTGGCATTTGAGACTCCCATGAATCCAGCTCTAGTTCATTTCCTCCTATTTCATAACATATATTTTTTACTTTAGTTAAACTATGTTTTTGGCTTTATTTTACTTTTTTGAAAGTTATCTTCTCCTTATCTTTCCTTATGCACCGCCCCTTACACATTTGTAATACCCTCCCCGTTTCTGACCTTGTCCAGGAAATCTTTCCCATTTCTAAGCATTCAGAAACAATGCCCCTTCTTGGATTCCACCATCAGATGCAATTTCTTCTTTGATTGCCTTTGTTCTTGCTACATGTATCAAAGTGGGTTCATTTTGTTATTGATAATTGTGTGCAAGCCCATTTCTTAACTAAAAATTGAGGCTATAAGAGTAAGTGAAATACTCAAGGGAGACTGTACAGACAGAGGAAAAAGGAAAGCTGAAATGGATCTCTAGAACACATCGGTGAAAGCATTTAGAATCAGCTCCTATCTTTCCCTTTCACTACATATTCTTTCTCTGCTTAGTGTATCTCAGTAGACCACTTGAGTGAATCCTTATGTATTAATCTAGTCTGTGTTCCTAAAGTAAAGATTTCCTACAGATGAACCCCAAATTGGTGACTGATAGGATTTAGGCTCACATTTCTGGAAAATTAAGTCGTGTTTTCCAAATGTAGTTTTCTTTCAGATACAAAACATATTACATGGGGACATATGCGTGTGCTGACCTTGTTTACATATACTACTGGCCATTTTGATTAATGAAATAAAACAACATATCGTCAGTGTACATACAAATGATTTTTTATTTTTCACCTTTAAAATTTCCTTCTTTCCTTCCACCTTCATTTTCTTCCATAAACTGGTTAAGGAGAAAGTATTTTATATAGAGGGCTTTTTCCTTTAGGGTCACTATGACCTCAACTCAGGGTTAGTCCTGACTTTGTAATGTCACAAGTGCTATGATGAAGGCCAGTTGTGGCAAACATTGAATGCAACAGGTGGCCAGAGAAAATTTAGGAGCAGGTGAGGAAAAGGTGATTTACCATAAAGATGAAATGTCTGTCATTTTAGTTGGGTAAAGAGCAGAGATAGAAAAAAAATTAAAACTAATTTTTCCTTTATTACAATAAAAATAATATGGGATTATTGAAAAATAGTTTAATAACATCAACTGTTATTCTTACCAAGACAAAGTAACATCTACCATGGTATATTATAAAATTTAATTGAATTATTTTTGTTAAACTGTCATAAATATACCATACTATACCAGGAACATCTTAATATATCATAAATGTCAAAGAATATACAAGCATGTGAATATTTATAATAGCTATATATTTCATTAAATGAAATATAAACCATATTATAATTTATATAATGAGCACTATATTAGTGAACACTGATATTTTTTAATTCTAATTTTTCTATATTTTAAAACCATGATGATACGCATATTTTATTTATCTTGTCTAATTGTTTGCTTAAGATAACTTCTAGAAATTGAGACTTGATGTGTCTCAGGATAAACATATTTAAATGTTGCTGTATATTTCACCAAATTGCCTTTGAGAAAAGCTGTATTAATTTGTTGCTGGGAAAAGGGTTTGAGAGGATCTTTCTTACCCCATGCTTGCTGCCTAGTGTGTTATCAATTTTTAAACCTTTGCCAAAATAATAAAAAAACTCTACATTTCACCATCTCATCATTTCTATTGTTTTGAAAGAACTTGAATATATTTGCTAACAAGTTTTATTTCTACATATTATTATATGTTTAATTGTATGTCTTTATTGTATATATGAAGAAATATAATTTCAATATACTATATACTATTTCTCAGGTGGTTATTCATCTCTGTAACTCAGTGGGGGAAATATTTTCCCAGTCCAGGGCAAAATACCTTTGAAACTAAAATCAGTCAAAGGGAGAAATAAAGTGGGAGAAACCTGTTCATTGCTTACAAGCAGTTGTCCACTTCTAATCGCCAGTGTCTCTTGCAACCCAGCTGCAAAAAGGGACCCTATCCAACCTCTCTGGTACAGATGTGCCCTTGCATCCCCTTGTAATTACCTATTGTTATGGAGATGGCCTACTCTCCACCCCTTGGAAACACCTATTGATATGAAGATGCACTAAGGCCAGGTGAGAGATTCTGGAAATACTGTAATTTTACCCACAGGCTCTTAGCTTTATTTATGATTAAAAAAAATTGTAGTTAAAATTTTTTTTGTTTTAAAGACTGTCAATCTTTTTATGTTTTCTGGATTTTGTATCAACATTATAATTAATCCTTGTATGAAAGTTTACGGAGACAGATATGTAATGTAAATAATTACCACTTATTAGCATTAGTAATAATATTGAGGGAAAAAACACATTATATCTACATTGTGTTTCTAGCTTAGTAAATACTAGTCCAAGACTCTTAGAAACATTCATTTATTCATTCAGTATTATCTCATTTAATCTTTATAACAAAAGTCTTGTAAGACAGTGATTCCCATTTAATAGAAGGAAACAGATTCAAAGAATTTAAAAGACATTTGAAGTTTAGGAAACTATTTGATGGCATCCCTAGCCCTTAAACCTAGTTGAGAAATTTAAAACAGACCTTGTGAATTCAAAAACCAAATAATTGACTGACTTAGTAACAATGATATCCCACCTACATTGTAGTCACAGCTTTCTGGAAAGGTGGTCCCTATTCATATGACAAAACACACATGCAAAAAATCAGTAGCTGTAAATATTTACTGGACACTTCAAAGTTCCCAGATTGGAATGTATTTTGGATGGATGGCGGCTCATTGTCCACAACCCCCAGGGAGCTGTCACTCTCAGGGACCAATGACATTTCACTTTGGAGCTGAGATTTTGTGGAGAACCCTGCTGAGGCCGTCAGCCACTAAATGTTGGCTGAGGCCATCTGGAGCAGTGCTAGTGGTGATTGAACAACCCCAGAGGATCTCTGTTCAAGGTGGCAGTCCAACAACTTATGCCCCAGACTGTGGAAGGAGGGCAAGAAAACAGACTTGGAAGGGAGTTTCCTACAGATTTGTTTCCATTAGGGCCTGACAGTATGTACAGAGACTGGGAGAAGATTAACACCTCCTCCCTCGACTCACTCCCATATTTAGAGAATTCAGAAACCATTTCCTGATTCAAGCCAACAGTTCCTTCTGTAAAACTAGGGACTGCAAAATCACACCTGCAAATCTGGACTGTTTTAAATACCTAGAATATTCAGAGTGAAAAAATGCTTGGAAGGCCGTTTCTCCATTACCTCTAAAACTGGCTTCAGTGTGTTAGCTCTAATTAGCTGCTGTAAATATCACAGCTATTTTTTTCTTTTTTTGTTGAAATTTAAAATATATTTTAACAAATGTTATGTGTATGTCTGAATATGTAGAGAAAATCCTGCGCATGGGATGTTAACACCCCATGGATCTTTTCTCTGACTGACCGACGGTTGGTTTGGGCACCCATCTGTGCCTTCTTTGTACCTATGTTTACCTCAGCTTTGTACCTAGGCTTAATACAAGGGGGTTTTAGTTCTATATACTGCCTGTTTCTCATCCTGGATGTTGAGTTTCTTCAAGATAAGAACAATCTCTTATTTATATTTGGACATCAGGATCAAACCGTGTCTGGCACAGAAATATTTTTGAAAAAGTTGACTGATTTCCTAAGCACTAGAATGTCACCACTAAGAAGATAAGACTCAAATAGTTAAAACCTTGGTGTGAAATAAACAATGGTAAGACTCTTTGCAAAGTGCCATGCTAGAGAAGGACATCTCTTCTTGCTCTGGTAGGATTAAAGGAGGCTTCCTGGAGGAGGTGACACCTTAGCCAGAATCTTAAGTGTATCCCAGTTGAATGCTACAGATGGTTTACACCGGCTCATGAGAGCCAGTAGTCAAATTTTTAGGAATTCTGTGAACCAGTTGCTAAACACAGCCATCATTAAAATGTCAAATCATGTAAATTTACAACTGAATAAGTTTTATTAAAAACAAAGGAAACAAATGTTCAAAGCTCATCACTTCCTTATTATTCTACATTTTGCTATAATTCATGCTCTTGAGGTTTTCTATTGTGTCTCTATGATGGAATTACTCCACATTCAGTATTTATACCATGGGCATTGGCAAGTGCTACAAACTTGGGTATTATTGTCCCCCTTCATCCCCCCACCCCCAGGAATTTGGTTGCTAAACATTTACCAGCACACCAATACCCTTATCCTTTCTCTCTGGTTCATTTACCATATCCTTTTGGGCACTAAATCCTGCCAGTTCCACTACATTAATATCTCAAAAATAACTGTCCTCTCTCCCTTCTGCAGCCCCTGCCTTAAATCTGGCTTTCTCTGCACCATTACTGCAGCTGCCTTTTAAATGGTCTGTGTGTCTGTCCACCTGCTGGTCCATTGTCTCCATGGTGGTCAGGGTGATTCTTCCTATTAACCATACTATTTCTCCTTTTCTAAGTCCTTTAATGTACAGTTTGCACTCCTACATTTAAAGGCCTTGCCTACACGCAAGCCAGTTTGTCAGGGTCTTAGCCTCATTTCCCCTCACTGGCATTCTCTTCAGCTCTGTAATATATTCTACAGCTTCTCCTGCTAAGCTTGTTCTGCCATCCTCTATGCTTGTCTCTCGTATCTTTCCCTCTGCCTGGAATCTCTTATGCAGCTTCTTTTATTAAAGGAGGCAGCATAGCTAAGAGCATGTGTTTTGTCATGTTTTGTCCTCAGATTAGACTGTTTCACTTCTCAGCCCTGCTAGTTACCATCTGGGAGAATTTGGGCAAGTGCCTTAACTGCCCTGGGCTTTAGTTTTCTCATCTGAATGTACTAGTGCTTACACCATGGGATCATTGCAAAGATTAAAGGAGGAAATATATATATATATATATAATATATATATATATATCTATATATATATATGTAATTCTTAGTCTATATATAATCCTTACCATCATGTCTGCAATATAATACTAAACGAGTGTTAGCTTTTGCTATTACTATTATGAAATATTACTCATATTTTAAAATTAAGGGCTTCTTTCTTGATTTACTGCCTTGTGTTATTAACATCTTCAGTAACTTCTCGAGAAAGGGTCCGTGGGAGGCAGTTTTGATGAGTGTATCTAAAAATTTCTTTATTCTGATTTCATCCTTGAATGACTTTAGGATTCTCAAGTCAAAAATTGCTATTGCTTTAGAATATTAAATTGCCTTTGTAGCCAGTGTTTATTTCTTCGAGAAGTCTTAGGCCATTCTCATACCTAATTCTTTGTATGTGACCTTTTTGTTTATAATTTCTCCTAAAGTTATGATGTGCTGAAGTTTCAAGATACTGTACCCTAGTGTGGATTCCTTTTTCCTTAAAATGTGGTGGACTCTTGTTACCTTATTGGAAACCTCGAAATATGCTCAGAAAAGATCAGGCCTAATTCTGGAAGTGTAGTTTGTGAAAATGCTGAGTTGAATTGCGTCAAATAATAAGGCGACATGACTATTAATATTAATATTAGCCCTGAAAGCTCTGGGCTATAAGGGTGGAGGGCTCAAGGAGGAAGAAGTTTCTGGAAAAGGAGTGGACCATGACTTCTGCGTGATTTATTTGATGCTTCATTTCTTGGGCTCTTAGTTTGATGTTGGGCTTTCTGTACTGATCCTTGAGTTATCCTTTCTTTCCTAGTTTTGGTATCTTTATCATTTTGTTCTCTCTCTGGAATATTTCCCTGTCATTGTCTTCTATTCTTTTCTCCTGAATTTAAGTTTTGATAATTTTATTTTATAACTAGCAGGGCTAATTCTTATTCTCTGGTTATTCATTACTAATTTTTATGATGTCATATTCTTATTGGGGATGCAATGTCATATTTCATTTTAAGTGTTCTGCTGTGGCTGTGTCTTTGTTTCCTTCAACCACCTTTTAATACTTTTTTTAAACTATTTACATGTTGAGGGCTTTTCTCAACAGTTTGGTAATTCTTGGCTATCTTCCTCTTTTTTTAAGTAAATTTTAAGATTGAGAAGCTAGTGGGACTTACCATTTCACCGTGCTGTGAAAGCCATTCATTCACCCATTCAACAGATGGCCGTGGCACACTCTCTGTGTGCCATGAACTACTCCAAGTGTTGAAAATACTTACCAGGTTGTAGCTGTCTGTTTTTACATACAGGGAGGTATTAAAATGTGATGGTTGATGGGGCTGGCTGGATGGTAGAGGTGTCAATGTTGAATTTGGCTATTTCTCTGGACTGCCCCCAGTAACTCCAGCAAACATCAGCATCTCTAGACCTTCCCTCAGGAATGGTCCAGCTTTTCTGAAGATACTTCCTCCAGTCTTCTGCCTGTGGGCTGGGCTGAGGAGGTTGCATGATAGTTTGATTGCCTGTGTTCTGCACCCAGGTGGGAGCTGGTTATCTCACTGTCCAATGTGTAGCTTATCATTATTTCCTTTTTTAAAACCTAGGCCCTCACCCTTCCTCTCCTCTCGGCCTGTGTTCCCAAGTTTAGGGTCCCTCTGGTTCAATTATTACCTATACTATAACCCCCATCCTTCCAACTGGACTCAACTCTTCCTGGAGTGGGGCTGGAGGATATGGGTGTATAATTTCCCTTTATGCAGATTTTCAAACTTTTTTCTCTTTTATGGGTATCTGGTGCCTTACATCCCAGAATTTCTCAACGATTACGTGGACAAACAGTTGACTTCTCATCTGTGTCCCCAACTGTGAGGCCCTCAGTTTGACCTTCAGGTTTGATCTTTCTCTGCCCCTTTACCTCCTCTGCTATATCCCCATAACCTCAGCCATCAATAGCTCATTAAACAAGGAACTAATGTTTATTTTTTTCTTGTTCTCTTTGTTTTGCACTGGTGGGTGGAAGGATATGACATTTAACAATGTGTTTGTTCTGCCACCTTAAAACCAGAGGTCCTGTAATTCCCACCCCTCCTCTGTGCTTGTGTGTGTGTCTTCTACTGGACTGTAACACCCTGAGGGAGTTTGTGAGCTTGACCTAGAGTAGGTTTTAATTAAGGTTTTATAAGTTGTGTGACTTGGTTCTTGAGGGATATGAAATAGCTAAGTTGGGAAGAGGGGCTTGGGGAACATGCTGTTTTACAAAGATGAAACAGCATGTCTAAAAGAAGAATGAAAAGAAGAACACAGTGAATTTTTGCAATTACAAGGAATTGTGTCTGCACCTGAGAGTACGTTTATGGGTGTAGCAAAAATGAACTATGTCTCTCTGAAATGACCCCTTGGCATGATGCTGCATACGATAGAAAGAAGATGGTCTCAGACATTCTGCCCTTTGGTGTCTATTGGCAGGACCTGTAGATATGATGGGATGTTATTCCTGTGATTAGGCTACACTATGTGGCAAAGGGACAAGGATCTGCAGATATAATTAAGGGCTCTCATCATTTGAGTTTGAGTTAATCAGGAAAGATTATTCGGGGAGATTAACCCAATCAGGTGGGCTTTAAAAATAGGTCAGAAAGACAAATAGTTACCACCCTAGAGGGGGTGAGGATTTAAGGATATGGGTAACTGTTGAGCCACTGTATTGTGTATTTGAAGCCAGTATAAGATTATATATCAACAATGCTTCAATTAAAAAAGAGATAAAGACATTAAGTAAAATTAAAAACAAATCAAAAAGAATCCCAATGAAAGAGATGATCTTGTTGGCTTTCTTCTTGGCCTTAAAGAAGTAAGCTGCTCTGTTGTGATAGGGTCACATGGCTAGTAACTGAAGGGTTCTCTAGGAGCAGAAAGGACCCCCATCCCCACCTCTGGTTGACAGCGAGCAAGAAAACAGGGATCTCAAATCTACAGCCACAAAGAACTGGATTCTGCCACATCTTGACTGAGCTTGCAAGAAGACCCCGAGCCCCAGATGAAAACTGAACCTGGCCAACATCTTGATTTCAGGTTTGTGAGACGGGGCAGAGAACCCAATTTTTACATGGTCCCCAGCCTTCTGACCTACAGAAACTGCAAGATAGTAAATACGTGATGTTTTTAGGTGCTGTTTGTATTAATTAGTTATACAGCAATAGAAAATTAAAATACCATGTTAAATGCTTGATATAGACAATTTTTAGTTATTGCTGCCAAACTAACCTTTTTAAGCTGGTGATCTTTTTATACCTAATTTGGGTAAGAAAAAAAAGCAAGCTTGATCAAGCACATAATAATTTACCATCAAAATATGCTCAGAAAAGATCAGGCCTATTTCTGGAAGTGTAAGTTTGTGAAAATGCTGAGTTAAATTGCTTCAAATAATAAGGCGACATGACTATTAATATTAATACTAGCCCTGAAAGCTCTGGGCTATAAGTTTGGAGGGCTCAAGGAGGAAGAAGTTTCTGGAAAAGGAGTGGACCATGACTTCTGTGTATGGTGGAGGATCCAGGCATTTGGGAGATGAGTTGTGAGAGGTGCCTGTTTGAGAAATAAATGCTTGTGGACTTAAGGAATAGTGAAATTAGATATCACTTTTTAGCTGTTTCCTGTGTAGTGTTGTAATTTGTCTGTTATTCTTAATATTTGGCAAATTCTGTTTTGCATTTAAAAAAAATTGAAAAAGAAATGAGGTCCAGATTTGATTTCTTTCATATATGCATTTCCTATACACACACACACTTGCACACACTTGCACACACACATGTGCTTTTGAGAGTAGACCACCATGGTGTGTTAGAAGTTTGGCCTCACATACCAAACATGATTGCAGCTCTCCTCACAGATCCTATTCTCATGATCATCCTGATACATATGGTTGGGAATATGAAAGTCGTCTTATTGAAAACAGCCTCATTGCAAACCACATCTCATAGAATGAGCCCTTATATAAACTGACCACCCTTCATGTAGATGGCTCGACTACAATAAAACTTCATTAACTTCAAATGGCACATGAATATTAAGGGACTCTGAATGCAAAGAGAATGAGTGGATCTGGTCATGCGGGGAGTAGCAATTTATTGCATTGAATTATATATAACTTGCAACAAATTAACATTTGATTAGTGAGATTTAAGGCAGTGTGACTATATTTGTAAGTGTTGAAGGATCATGAAAAATGAGCAGAATTTTTTTGTCTATCTGGGGTAAGAGGAATGGGACTGAACACAGCAGGGTCTGTGAACTCTTCTTTGAGTTCCAGAAGTTGTGCTTTTAAGACCAGCCAGGCAGGCTTGGACTGCCCTCTGTGAGGCCTAGTACATGCTGCTTCATGGCAATATAAAAATGAAGGCTATCTCCTAGGGAAAATATATATATAAAATCCTCGTGTAAGGTTGAATCTGTAAGCAGGGTATTTATCGAACAAGTGAGAAGCAAATGTGAGGATGAGGTGAAATCAGCTGCAAGGATTTTAGATGAGCATAAGATGTTTAGAAAAGTTGTCCACAGTGACATGTCTTTCATCTAGCTATTTGCAGGATATAGGAAAATGCTGGAACTTTCTGAGATTGATTTTATTTACATACATTATTTTGAGAATGGTTGATGAGGAGGAGTAATATGGAAATCTATAGTGGAACAGAAAAATAAGAAAGGTTTGAGCTTTCCAATCATGAGGTCAAATAAGGAAGGCTTGCCCAGGAAACATGATTTTAGCATCTGTAAACAAACTACAGTATTTGCCTATGATATGGAAGTGTTACAGGTTGAGTTTGTTCTCCTTGGTTCTTTTCCCCACCACAGCAAAAACTTGTAAGGCAAAGACACAATAGCAAAGCACAGGGAAAGTTTTACTTGAATGCACGCCAAGGGAGGAGCAGGCCAGAGTCAAGGTAGACAAAGGCCTCGATTGTCTTATTGTAAACAGCCTGTTAGGCAGGAGGATTGTATATTGCATTCTGGCTAGGAGGCGCCTCTTCCCCTGACAAGGTGGGGTTATTTGATTTACAGGTCTCTCTGTATAGCCATCCCTCTCCGTGAGCATGTCCTTTCCCTATGCTGAGGTGTGATCTGGGCAGTTCTTTGTTCCATTTGATTGTGCCCCGTGTTGGCATCTGGTTGGAGAGGAAGTTACTCCCTGCAAAGCCTTTGTTGTTTTCATGTTGGACCCCCTGCCTGGACAGAGGTTAGGTGGCTTTTGCTTTGAATCTATTTGGGTGGCTTCTTCTTTGAGCCTCATCTTCTCCTTTTCCTGCTGCTCATGACTGTCCTTCCAGCTAACAGAAATACGACTCACAGTTGTAAACAAAGCTTCGAAGTATTTCCAAGAACCCCAACTAAAAGCCAGCTTTCACCGAATGCCTTCTATGGACCATGCACTCTACATTCCTCATTTCATTTAATCCTCCTCACAACCATCTAAGATGGGAACTTTCACCAACCCCATTTCAAACAGAAGTCAAGTCAATGGAGTGACACGTAATTAGGTAAAAGTGGCATCAAAGTTTAGCAGTGTTAAGTCAAGATGGCTGTTTTTAACTGCTACTTACTACTCTCTCCCAAGAAAGCACATGGCCATTTACAATCCTTGGTGCCACTTGGACTTGTTAGGATAAAATTAGAGCATCTGAAGTATTTCAGACTTTATGCATGATACAGATGGAATGGGGTGACAATTGGCTTGGTAACTGACTTTGCATCTATGATTTTAAAATATGGCATAGTACCTCTACTCTGAGAGCTCATAATACATGTACTAAGCGCAGTTGTCTTAGTGTAACTGCCCTTGATCATCTTTTTTTTTATTAAGGTATCATTGATATACAATCTTATGAAGGTGTCACATGAGCAACATTGTAGTTACTACATTCACCCATATTATCAAGTCTTCCCCACATACCACATTGCAGTCACTGTCCATCAGTGTAGTAAGATGCTATAGAATCACTACTAGTATCTCCTGTGCTATACTGCCTTCCCTGTGACCCCCTTACATTATCTGTACTAATGATAATGCCCCTTAATTCCCCTTCTCCCCCTCTCCCCATCCACCCTCCTCACCCCCTTCCCTTTGGTAACTACTAGTCCCTTCGTGGAGTCTGTGAGTCTGCTGCAGTTCTTTTCCTTCAGTTTTGCTTTGTTGTTATGTTCCACAAATGAGTGAAATCATTTGGTACTTGTCTTTCTCCTCCTGGCTTATTTCACTGAGCATAATACTGTCTGGCTCCATCTGTGTTGTTGCAAATGGCAGGATTTTTTTTCTTCTCATGGCTGAATAATATTCCATTGTGTATATATACCACCTCTTCTTTAGACATTCATCTACTGATGGACACTTAGGTTGCTTCCATATCTTGGCTATTGTAAATAGTGCTGTGATAAACATAAGGGTGCATATGTCTTTTCGAAACTGGGATCCTGCATTCTTAGAGTAAATTCCTGAGAGTGAAATTCCTTGGTCAAATGGTATTTCTATTTTTAGTTTTTTGAGGAACCTACATATTGTTTTCTGCAATGGTTGACCTAAATTTATATTCCCACCAACAGTGTAGGAGGGTTCCCCTTCCTCTGCATCCTTGCCAGCATTTGTTATTCCTTGTCTTTTGGATGTTGGGCATCCTAACTGGCATGAGGTGATGTCTCATTGTGGTTTTAATTTGCATTTCCCTGGTGATTAGTGATGTGGAGCATCTTTTCACGTGCCTGTTGGCCATCTGAATTTTTTCTTTGGAGAAGTGTCTGTTCAGATTCTCAACCCATTTAATTAATCCCGTTATTTGCTTTTTGAATTTTGAGGTGTATGAATTCTTTATATATTTTGGATGTTAACCCCTTATTGGATATGTCATTTATGAATATATTCTTCCATACTGTAGGATGCCTTTTTGATCTACTGATGGTATCCTTTGCTGTACAGAAGCCTTTTGGTTTGATGTAATCCCATTTGTTCATTTTTGCTTTTGTTTCCTTGCCAAGGAGATATCTTCAGGAAAAAGTTGCTCATGTTTGTATTCAAGAAATTTTTGCTTATGTTTTCTTCTAAGGGTTTTCTTCTTTTATGGTTTCATGACTTACATTCAGGTATTTGATCCATTTTAAGTTTACTTTTGTGTATGGAGTTAGACAATAATCCAGGTTTATTCTCTTACATGTAACTGTCCAGTTTTGCCAACACCAGCTGTTGAAGAGGCTGTCATTGCCCCATTGTATATCCATTTATACTTTGTTGTATATTAATTGGCCATATATGTGTCAGTTTATTTCTGGGCTCTCTATTCTGTTCCATTCATCAGTGGATCTGTTCTTGTGCCAGTACCAAATTGTCTTGATTACTGTGGCTTTGTGGTAGAGCTTGAATTTGGGGAATGTAATCCCCCCAGCTTTATTCTTCCTTCTCAGGATTGCTTTGGCTACTCAGAGTCTTTTGTGGTTCCATGTGAATTTTAGAGCTATTTGTTCCAGTTCCTCGAAGAATGCTGTCAGTATTTTGATAGGGATTGCATTGAATCTGTAGATTGCTTTAGGCAGGATGGCCATTTTTGCCAATATTAATTCTTCCTATCCATGAGCATGGGATGTATTCCCATTTATTGGATGTCTTCTTCAGTTTCTCCCATGAGTGTCTTATAGTTTTCAGGGTATAGTTTTTTTCACTTCCTTGGTTAGGTTTATTCCTAGGTATTTTATTCTTTTTGATGCAATTGTGAATGAAATTGTTTCCCTGATTTCTCTTTCTGCTAGTTCATCGTTAATGTATAGGAATGCAACAGATTTATGTGTATTAATTTTGTATCCTGAAACTTTTCTGAATTTGGTTATTAGTTCTAGTAGTTTTGGGGTGGATTCTGTAGGGCTTTTTATATACAATATCATGTCATCTGCAAACAGTGACAGTTTTACTTCTTCCTTGCCAATCTGGATGCCTTTTATTTCTTTGTGTTGTCTGATTGCTGTGGTGAGGACCTCCAGAACTATGTTTGATAAAAGTGGGGAGAGGGAGCGTCCCTGTCTTGTTCCTGACCTTAGAGGAAAAGCTTTCAGCTTTTCACCATTAAGTATGATGTGGGCTGTGGGTTTGTCATATGTGGCCCTTATTATGTTGAGGTACTTGCCCTGTATAACATTTTGTTGAAAGTTTTTATAATGAATTAATGTTGAATTTTGTCGAATGCTTTTTCAGCATCTCTGCAGATGATCATGGGATTTTTGTCCTTTTTGTTGATGTATTGTATGATGTTGATGGATTTTTGAATATTGTACCATCCTTGCATCCCTGGAATAAATCCTACTTGATCATGATGGATGATCTTTTTGAATTCAGTTAGCTATGATTTTGTTGAGTATTTTTGCATCTATGTTCATCAGGGATATTGGTCTGTAATTTTCTTTTTCATGGTGCATTTCCCTGGTTTTGGTATTAGTGTGATGCTGGCCTCATAAAATGAGTTGGAAAGTATTCTCTCCTCTTCTCTTTTTGGAAAACTTTAAGGAGGATGGTAAATGTTTGATGAAATTCAGGAGTGAAGCCATCTGGCAATCTTAGGTAGTTTTTGATTACCAATTCAATTTCATTGCTGGTAATTGGTCTGTTCAGATTTTCTGTTTCTTCCTGGTCATTCTTGAAAGGTTGTATTTTTCTAGAAAGTTGTCCATTTCTTCTAGGTTCTCCAAGTTGTTAGCATATAATTTTTCATAGTATTCTCTAATATTTCTTGTATTTCTGTGGGGTCCATAGTGATTTTTCCTTTCTCATTTCTGATTGTGTTTCTGTGTGTAGACTCTTTTTATTCTTGATAAGTGTGGCTAGGGGTTTATCTATTTTGTTTATTTTCTCCAAGAACCAACTCCTGGTTTCATTGATTCTTTCTATTATTTTATTCTTCTCAATTTTATTTATTTCTGCTTTAATCTTTATTATGTCCCTCCTTCTACTGACTTTGTGCCTCATTTATTGTTCTTTTTCTTGTTTCATTAATTGTCAGTTTAGACTGTTAATTTGGGATTGTTCATCTTGCTTGAGGTAGGCTTGTATTGCAGTGTACTTTCCTCTTAAACTGGCTTTCGCCTCATCCCACAGAAGTTGGGATTTTGAGCTGTTGTTTTCTTTTGTCTCCATTTGTTGCTTGATTTTGGTTTTTATTTGGTCGTTGACCCATTGGTTATTTAGGAGCATGTTGTTAAGCCTCTATGTGTTTCTGGACTTTTTTGTTTTCTTTGCATAATTTATTTCTAGTTTTATACCTTTGTGGTCTGAGAAGCTGGTTGGCACAGTTTCAATCCTTGTGAATTTACTAAGGCTTTTTTTGTAGCCTAATATGTGATCTGTTCTGGAAAATGGTCCATGTGCACTTGAGAAGAATGTGCATCCTGCTGCTTTTGGGTGGAGTTTTCTGTAGATATCTGTTAGGTCCATCTGTTCTAATGTGTTGTTCAGTGCCTCTGTCTCCTTACTTATTTTCTGTCTGATTGCTCTGTCCTTTGGAGTGAGTGGAGTGTTGAAGTCTCCTAAAATGAATGCATTTCATTCTATTTCCCCTGTTAATTGTGTTAGTGTTTGTTGTACAGATTTGGGTGCTCCTATGTTTGGTGCATAGGTATTTATAATGGCTATATCCTCTTGTTGGACTAACCACTTTATCATTATGTAATGTCCTTCTCTGTGTCTTGTTACGTTCTTTGTTTTGATACAGGTATTGCAACTCCTGCTTTTTTCTCCTTATTATTTGCATGGAATATCTATTTCCATCCCTTCTCTTTTAGTCTGTGTATGTCTTTGGGTTTGAAGTGAGTCTCTTGTAGGCAGCATATAGATGGGTCTTGCTTTTTTATCCATTCTGTAACTGTTTCTTTTGATTGGTGTGTTCAGTCCATTTACATTTAGGTTGATTATCAATAGATATGTATTTATTGCCATTGCAGGCTTTGGGTTCGTGGTTACCAAAGGTTCAAGGGTAACTTCTTACTACCTAACAGTCTAACTTAACTCATTTAGTATGCTATTACAAACACAATCTGAAGGTTCTTTTATTTTTCCTCCTATTTCTTCCTCCTCCATTCTTTATATATTGGGTATCATATTCTATGCTCTTTGTCTATCCCTTGACTGACTCTGGGGGTAGTTGATTTGATTTTGCATCTGCTCAGTAATTAATTTTCCTAGTTTCTTTACTATGGTTTTATTTCCTCTGGTGACAGTTGTTTACTCTCGGGAGCACTTCCATCTATAACTGTCTCTCCAAATTACACTGTAGAGACTTTGTGGGAGGTAAATTCTCTCAGTTTTTGCTTATCTGGAAATTGCTTAATCCCTCCTTCAAATTTAAATGTTAATCCTGCCACGTCTAGCATTTGTGGTTCAAGGACCTTTTGCTTCCATGTAGTAAATATATCATGCTTCTCACTTCTTGCCTGTAAGGTTTCTGTTGAGAAGTCTGATGATTGCATGATGGGTTTTCCTTTGTATGTGATCTTTTTTCTCTCTCTGGCTGCTTTTTATACTCTGTCCTTGTCCTTAATCTTTGCCATTTTAATTATTATATGTCTTGGTGTTCTCTTCCTAGGGTTCCTTATGTTGGGAGATCTCTGCACTTCTGTGAGTTAAAAAACTATTTCCTTCCCTAGACTGGGGAAGTTTTCAGCAATTATTTCCTCAAAGAGACTTTCTGTCCCTTTTTCCTCCCTCTTCTTCTTCTGGTACTACTATAATGTGAATATTGTGCTGTTTGGATTGGTCACACAGTTCTCTTACTATTCTTTCATTCCTAGAGATCTTTTTTCTCTCTGTGCCTCAGCTTCTTTGTATCCCTGTTCTCTGTTCTATTTGCTTTACCGTGTCCTCTACGTCATCTAATCTACTTTTAAATCTCTCCATTGTATGTTTCATTTCAGATACTGTATTTTTCAATGTTTCTGTCTCTTTCTTGAAGTCCTCCCTACCATCTTGAATATTTTTCTGCAGCTCTGTGAGCATATTTACGATTTTTTGTTTTGAAATCTTTTATCAAGAAGATTGGTGATTTCAGTTTCACTGAGCCCTCTCTCTGGTGTTTGAGCGATTTTGGATTGTATAAGATTCTTTTGCAATTCCATATTTCTAATAATTGCTATGGACTAATACTTTGTGTAGGTTGCACCTTCTAGCACCCAGAGGCTCTACTCTCTGAAGCTACCCATCACCTCACCTAGAGTGATGGTGGGGGTCGCAGGTGCCTGGGGCTAGTGCCTTCTGGGAGGAAAGAGCTCTTTCCTGTTTCCCAGCTGCAGTGCCTGTCTCCACTGCCAGGGCCAATGGGCTGTGCACAGAGGGAGGAGCCTCTGTGCTATGCCCCTGTAGCTTCCATAGTAAGGTCCTGCCCTTAGGCTGGCCTGGTGCAATGGCGGGGGCTGTAGGTTTGTGAATCAGTGCCTGCTGGGAGGAGTGGCAGGCTATATATCATGGTGGTGGTCCTTGGAATTGTTGCCAGCCATGGGTATAGAGCACCTGAAGCTCCTGAGAGTTCCCACACTGATGGTCTCATTGTGCCAGGATGATTTTGTCCACCTATCCTTTCTCCTGAGTGGGAAGCTCTGTGTAATCCTTGCCCCTTTAGCACCCCTCTCACTGTTGGGAAGTCTTTCAAAGTGCCCACCCTTTTTTTGTCCTGGAGTGGCTGGTTGTGGGTACCTGTTCTCCAAAAACAGCTGTAGTCCCAGTCTTTCTGAGTAATCTGTCTGTCTTTGCTTTCCAACCCTTCTAATCTCCCCAAGTACCATGTAATGTGGTTTCATGCTCCTGGAGCAGATCTCCAGCAGTGGGTGTTTAGCACAGTTCTACTCCCTCCCCACTCCATTTCTCTTCCTCCTGCCTGTGAGCTGGGGTGTGGGGAGGCCTTGGGTCCCACTGGATTATGGCTTTGCTACTTTACCCTTTGCTGTGAGGTCTTCTCTTTTTCCCAGATGTAAGCATTCTGCTGCAGTCTTCTTTTGGGTCACTCTTTCAGGATTAGTTGTATTTGCTGTATTTTCATGTTATGTATGAATTTGGGAGGAGGTTTCTGCCTCACTTCTCATGCTGCCATCTTTTTCTCTGGAAGGAGCCCTTGATCATCTTTTTTACCCCACTATTTCAAAAAACCCAGTCCACCTTCAGGACCACTCTTGATTGGTAGTGGATAACTAGCACTCCCGCTAGAGGGAGCAGTGAGTGAGTCAGAAAGTTCCTTGCCACATGTCTTAATAACACCTTCTCTTGGTGCTTCATTTTTTTGATATTCTTTTAATGATAGACTTTTCTATCAAGACTGGGTTTTTCTAGTTACTTGACATTCATAAATAAGGTTGCATTCTTGGTCAGCTGTAGTCTTAATGGAAAGGTGATTATCAATAGGACTACCTAATATGAAAAGTAATTTGATCATTTAGTCAGCTCCAAAATCAGGAGCTTCCAGAAAGTCACTGGAGCACATCACCTCCATGCCACCTAGAGATGAGCAGAAGCCCAATACTGAGCATCATACTGAAAATAATAGGAATATTTGCATTAAAATCTTCCTTTTGACAGTTAATTGAGTAGGGTACAATAGAAATCTAATAGTATCTACATATACAAGAAATAAAATTTGACGAACATCAAAGTCACTCAAATTTAGGGTAAATTCACTGTAGTTTTCCATCTAACCTTCCATGCATTATACTTACTTCAACCCTGTCAAGTGTCCATAGCAGCTGTCTCTGGAATTGTATGACCCTAAGTGATAGGGATAGATAGGGAAGACGGAAGTGGTGCTGAGCTATTTCCACCTATCACCCCTCTTGTCAGAGAAGAAAATTTCATTGGATGCCAAGTTCTGTGTACTTGATCTGTAATCTCTGTGGCAGGGAGGAGCCTGAATTAAAAACAGAGCCCCCCCCCATTGTTTATCACCGCAGACTTGGGCTTCCTTGGTGGAAGAAACCTTGGAGATCTTAAGAGTGGAGAGCCCTGTATAAAAAGTCACAGATGAAAGGGTAGAAACTTTTATAGTCATGAAAACTTTTAAGTAATCTATAAAGCAGCCTTTATATCATGCATGTTGCTTAGTTTGAACATCCGTTTTTGAGCCTATAAGAGGTCTGTGGGTTAAATGTGATGTGAATATTGGCAGTTGCAGTAGGCAGTGTTGTACTGGAAAGCAACTTGTAGTTGTGGAAGTAGTTATTTGGGGGCAGAGAGAAAAATATATAAAATAATTCTGAAACTATAAATTTGGTATAACTCAAAAGTAGGCCATCTCTAATTGCCCTCACAATGTAAGCTACCTTCTTTTAAATACTTTATGGAATTGTGACTCAGTGAATATGGAAGAACAACATGGGGAAGTAAAGCAAGTCTTAATTTTAGGAGCTGAAATTCTTGGTTTTCTCAATGTTTATTTGTTAATTCCTTCATTTTATCAAATAAACACTGAGTGTCCATAAGTATGACAAACATTCCAAATATTATAGATATATGATGATAGGTAAAGTGTGGTAGACATTCCAAATGTTAAAGATATATGATCCTAGACAAGGCATTTGAATTCTGAGAGTTATTCTCTTCTAATAGAGAAAATGCCATATTTCTCATAATAGAGAAATCACCTAAAAGATTATGTGCATGTATATGTGTGTTTATACACCAAGAAATTTAGATATTGTTTAGGATAACAACTTATAAAATGTTATATTGCATAATATACACTAGAAGCATAACTGTCTTAAATGAAAACATCATTTTCCCTAGACTACTTCCCTAAAGAAACATTAGGGTAATACTCAATAGTATGTGTTTGTGTTGTTTGGATTGATTTTGCCCTTGAAGTCAGTAAGCTTTCCATTGGTGTATCTAGAAGAAATGAAGCTTTTCATCGGTGCATCTAGAAGAAATGTTCTTCTTTCTTCTAAAATGGATTCTGACTGCCTTGACCATGGATTCCCATGGCTGTTCCATTCCTCTTACTTTATTGATTGGATTTTCACTAGTGGCTTAATTCACAATGGATACACTTTGACTAAAATGACATTACTGATATTGGGATTATGGTTACTGTTGCTGATGGATCCCTTATATTGCAGATCCATTTATACTTAATTTTGGCTACACAGTTTCCTTCTTAAATTTGAGAGTTTAGGTCAGTTATTAGTAACCCATTTTATAGATGATAGAATTGAGGCTGAGTGTCATAAACCAGTAATTTCAGGAAAGGAGCTCAACACTAAAATTTTTCAGTGTTTGTTCCACTACTTAGTGATTCCAAATGAGATACAGTATTTCATTATAATTGTGCATTAGAATCTCAGTGTGTGGCAGTATATGAACAGTTTGAAAATATGAATTACAGTTTGGTTCAAGTATTTTCATTTGCTTTTAGTTGTATTTTAATTTATTTGGAAATATTAGCATAGAATAAAATTCTTATGTTTGTTAAAGGAGTATAGATTAAGCCATTCATATGCCTCCTTCATAAGTTTGTTCATGTAAATCTCATGTCTATATTTCAAGTTACTTGATATTTTTCTTCAAATAAGATTCTCTGATTTTGTTTAAATATATTTTTAAAAGAAATTTTATATCATTGTTGTAAATGAAAAGCTGGGTAACTTGCCATAAAAAAATTAACAGAGGAATAACTATCAAAATGAAATACAGATGTGTTCAAACACCTCATACAATTATCATTTATTTGCTTTACCTGGAATGAACCATACTTTAAGAAACTCTGCGTTTAAGAAGTCTGAGAACTATTGTATTGTTATACACTCACTCTCCTAATAACTTTCTACAATTATCATTTATTTACTTTACCTGGAATGAACCATACTTTAAGAAACTCCAGGTTTAAGAAGTAGGAGAACTATTGTATTGTCATACACTGACTCTCCTAATAACTTTCACTATTTCCATACCTCATTAACACTGACTTTACTTTATGGAATCCACAATTTTATGTGTTCTGTAATTTGTGAAAATTCCTTCTTTATTTATACCTATTGTGTGATGTGCTGTTTTATAATTGTTCTCTAAAATCCATTCTTTTATGTTTTTAATATTAGATCCCTTGCCGTGCCACCAAATTTTAATTTGACACATGGCTGGCTAACCATAAATTATATTTCCTAGTCTTCATTGCAGTTAGTTAGATGTGGTCATGCCACAGAGTTATGTCTGGTGAGATATGAGCAGAAGTGATATACAGAAATTTCACATCATCAGCTCAAAAGGAAACTAGCCGTATTCTGCTTTTCCTTTCTCTTTCCCACAAGCTGGGATATGGGCATGTATAGAGAAAGTGCCCTAGATAATCAGAGAATAAAAAAAGGAACTAGTTGTGAGATGACCTTGTGAGGCAGACATTTTCTTCCGGATTGGCTACCAGAATATATTTTCAGGTGAAAAAAATTAAACATTTGCTTTCATTAAATACTGACTAAAAAATTAAACTAATGCTCTGACTAATAAACATAGTATTCTCATTTTATTTAGTGGGAAGATATTAATGATTCAAGTTATGGATTTTATTTCAAAATTATTTTCTGTAGTGATTCATTTCAAACCTCCAGGTCTAATAGTCTTTGCTCACTGATGGCATGCTTATCTACATAGAATATCTAAAAAAATAGACAAAAAAAAAAAACCCTCCTGGAACTAATAAACAATTATAATAAGTTTGCAGAATACAAGGATAATACACAGAAGTCAATGACTTTCCCATATACCAGCAATGAACACATGATATTTCGAATTAAAAACATTTTACCACTTGCTTTAGCACCCTCAAAAGAAATACTTTGGTATAATTCTAACAAGGGCTCATGATGGAGGTAAATAAGCAGCAGTGCTATGGAGTGAAAACATCTCTAACTCACCCTGGGGGCAAACAGGTAATTAAGGCAAGCTTTGAGAGGGAGGCAACATATACAACAATATAAACAGATTGAGTAGAAATCAACTATATGCAGGAGGTTGGTATAACGTTGAAGTCCAAGAGGATATACATACCATTATCAAAATATCTTAGCCTTCTAAAGATATGCCTTATCTAAATGAGACCTCAGTGTTAGACTCTGATTTTTAAACTGATGGTTTTACAGAAAAATATTTATATGAAGAATGTTCCTGCATGTGTTTCAAGATTGCCCTTATTATCTTTTAAATAAAAATAGGATTAATTTTTTCCCAGGAAAATTTGTCTCTCTTGGTAAACTATAATGTTCAGTTATTCAGACTCTGAGTACATTTTGCCTACAGTGGCAAGAAGCCTGGAGCCAGATTTAATGCTCACTCATGATAGCTCTAACCTATGTTTCCTATCAGTTTATTTTCTCTTTGAATGTATAGTTTTCTGTTTCTACTATTAAATAATCTGATTATGTGCTTCTCTTTTATGATAAGCCAACACAAAACCTTTTTGAAGTAAGTTGAAGATAAACTATATATAAATATGCACATAAATACTACACAGTCCAGATGGAAAGCAGGCATGATTTGATGCTTTTGAGATACAAAAGTCATGTACATGTTGAATTGTAATGCATCTTAAGGTTCATATTTATGCAACTGTTGAATCATGGAAAAGCCCACTTGGCATTGTTGCTTCTAGTTTATATAAGCGTTTTGTTATTTGCTAATTTTAACTTCCTTTTCCTCTTTCATTAAATCACCAGATGTCTATTCTGCACAAAGTACTTTCTTTTCTTCCTCTCTTCCATGTCACCTACCCTGATTCTAAGGAATTCCACTGGTACCTCTATCCCCCGTCTCCCCCTGTACGCTTCCAGCGGTGTGGTTTCTCCTGGAGCCATCATGTCAGTACACCCTGACTCCCTGGCTTCAGATCGCGGGTGCACGGGCAGCTACTTTCTCCCAGATGGGCAAATAAAAACCTTTATCAGATTTGGAATGAGGAGTTCTAGTTCAGTGTAACTGCTCCCTAGTGGAAATGCAAACTCAGAAATTGTTGGCCATGTTCTGTTATGTGACAGGAAAGGTGGAAAGAGGGAAATAGCTGCACAGGATGGGATAGAGATGAAGGTGGTCGTGGTGATGTATGAGATTTCTGAAGTAGGCTTGCTGGCCTCAGAAATGAGGGTAGTACCACCAGGGAACCTATAGCACACACAGTAACACGGAACTAGAAACCAAATTTCATATGCCATGTTGTCACATGGCCACTTTCATCATTTTGGCACAATCCTCAGAGGTAGGCCTTCTGTAGGTAGACTCTGGACTGTCTGCCTAGGAAAGAAGGATTCTGATTTAGGTCATGGAAATATACTCCAGTAACAATATATTGTGCAAAGGAACACTCATTTCCTGATAAATAAAAATTACCAAACCTTTGCAGAGCACCAAGACATAAAAGTGAAGTAGTGAACCTAACAGAAGTACTATCTCATGAAACAGATTTAGTAAAAAAGGCACAAGGAAATACAAAAATAGGTATAAATAATAGTCTGAAATATTTCAGAGAATAACCTATTCTTAAAAACAAACAAAAATGGCTTCTTGTAAAAGGTATCATCAGTCTTCATAATTGAAAACATAAGCAACAAAATAAAAATGTAATATATTAGCTGGGTAGCATAAAAGACAAAGAAGTTTAAATTAGTGAATTCAAGATTCTTCTATTAGGTAAACAAATTTATCAAGTTCAGATAATACTATTTACATGACAGGTATCCAGAAGAAAAATAAAACAACACAAAGTGAAAAATAAAGCGTATGCTTTGTGAAATGTTAACAGAGGGAATGGCTATGTATGTGACAGAGTAGAATTCAAGGTGAAAAATATTACATAATGATTTATATAAAATATTGGAATCCATGAGGAGCATTTGTGTGGCTTATTTAGAAGTACATATTAGAAATATAATAGAAGAAACACATGCACATGCACACAAATAATATATATAGTAAAAGCTATTAGGAATATAACCAATAGAAAAATCCACACATTATAGGACCACACTTACGTGAGAAACCAATGAATTATATAGGCAAAAATAGAACATCTAAAATATATTAAGAAGATGGATGAATCATACTGGAAAGTTGATTTTATTTTATTTTACCTATTAGAGAGAATATATTTGATTTTGAAACTCAAACCAATAGAATAAAGATACCCTTTATGAGATCACAAAGAAAACTGAAGTAAATTTTAAAAACATTGTATAATCCATTCATTCAAAAATTGAATGAAATACAGATTAGCAACAAAAGGTAACAAATCAAAAATAAAACTCAAATACTTAGAAATTTACAGCAGAAACATGTCAAGTTCTTCTAAACTTTTGAGCTTAAGAGGAAATTAAATCACAGGCTATTTAAAAATGAATAACTGGTAACTAAAAGGATGCAAAGTGATACTCAAGAAAATTAATGGTTTTAGTTGCATCTAATGAAAATGGATAATTAATAAATTAATCAAGCTTTTACTTTTAGAAACAGAGAAAAAATTAAATAAAATGCATGAAAATAATTATTACATATAACACCATAAAGCAACAATTTGAGAACAGAATTAGTTCTTTGAAGAAAAGGTAAAATATGAAAAAAATTAGCCTGTCTGAGAGAAGCAGGAATTGAAAGACTGAGAGGGAGAGACTGAAAATAGATGAGGAGGCATATGTACAGTTACATTTATAGAGAAGATATTTTAAAAGAAAACTCTGGAAGTTCAGACCCCCTCTTGAAACAGGCAGTGGCTTCTAGGCAGCCCAGTGAATAGGTCTAAGGATATTTCCAGATGAACTATTCTGTGGTGGAGTGTTAGCAGTGTTTGCATAGCCTATGGCAAAACAGTGAATATTACTGTTTCCTCTCTATGCAAAAGCAAAATGCTTTTATCCTTCCTAAATGTGGGTTTCAAGAAGAATGCAGTCACAGATCAGAAGGTGCATACCGTGTACCACATCCCCCACAGCTGCGGAGACGGGGACTACCACCTCATTAAGATCAGAATAATTGACCATCTTCTGTGATGATTCATACTGCTTTTGCAGAGATGGGACAGGTGAACTGAATGGGGATACAGTGGGGATCATGAATCCTTCATTTTGTATAATTCTCTGGAGAAGTCTTTGATGGTGGAATTAAGGACAACTCCTCTCAGGATGAAATATTCTTTCTGATTATCTATATGGACTACGGGTGAGAGAGCATTTTCAAAGCTTCCATTTAGTCCTTCCTACCATAATGCTTTAATCTACAGGGCAGAGAATTGAAGCAAAGGTTCTTCTCCTTACTAAATATATCTATCCTAGTTATATACCCGACCAGGGAAATAACCACAGGGTATGGTTCTGAAGACCCATTAGAACAGTGTAAAATACATTTGGATAAGACTCCACTTAACACCTGGCCTCTGTAATATCCCTTTTTAGCAAGGGGAGCATAGTGGTGTTTTGGTTCACCTGGAATCTGTGTCAGCCCAGACACTGCACCTAACAGTTACGGAAAATTCTGAGTACTGCTCTTCTCCAATACATAGTTACCTTGGTAAATGGACATAGGTCACTTTGGCAGAAGGATTAAGGGGATATTTGCCACATGTTATTCTGTGACATTTCCGGGTTCTTTTGCCCCCTTCAGTAATTGGCTCAGCCTGTTACTGACTTACACATGACAAAGTCCTTTGTCAAAATCTGAAAAGTCGTATGTTCAGAGAATCTGAAGAAATTACAGTTTTTCATTATGACTGCTGACAGATCTTTATTCATCTGACCTTGATTTTTGTTTTTTAATTGTGAAAGTTGAGTGACATAGTAGTTGTCCTCTCTTGCCCTTAGGAACGCTATGAAACAAACCATTGTCAGATTTCTACAGGATCCTGCAAACCAATCTGGTTTATTATACATTAATAAAACTCTATCGAGTAATATTAACTAAAGTTTAAGTGTGCTACCTGGCCTATGCTATTCTGGAATCCACTTATGCCCACTGTCAAGATCTCTCACTATCTACCCTGCCCTACAGAAGATGACCACTGTCAAGCTTCTCAGAGATGATGGTGTACCCTGCATTAATGAGTTTTAGTGCAAGTAATGTCCTCTGATGCCTTCTGGTTTCAAGAAATAAATCCTTTCTGATATCTCTACCTCTTAGATTTTCAACTCTTTCTCAAAATTGTGCCAAAGACTTGGCATCTACTTGACCATCACCATGTCAAATTTCAAGAAATGTTCCTGTGCGACTTGTAGGATAGACTTCAGAGAGCTCTGTCAGATTGGTGACTCCAGGTCATGTGTGAGTGCTTCAAAGTCACTACCTCCCCCAAATGGGCCTGGTTTTCTGCCCCACCTTTCATTCTAACATCCTCAGGACACACTTCTACACCTGTTCTTGATTCCTATTAGTGTACATGACACAGCATATTAGTTTTTATTGCTGCTGTGACTGCGACAATTTAGTTACTTAAACAACTTTATTCACCATTTTGTAGGTCAGAAGTCAGTAGAGTTCTTGTTGAACTAAAAATAAGTTGTCAGCAAGTTGAGTTCCTGTCTGGAGGCTGTTGGGGAAAATAGTTTTTCTGCTCACTTGGTTGGTCGAATTCAGCACTGAGGTCCCATTTTCTCATTGGCTGTACAATGAGAACTGTCACCCACTCTAGAGGCTGCCATGTTTCTTGGCCGGTGGCCCTGTTCCTCTCTTTTCACAGGCAGTGAAAGTGAGCTGAGTACTTCCCTGCTCACATCTGACCTTCCCTTCTGCCTTTTTCTCCCTCAGCAGATTAAATTGGGCCAATCTAGAAAAATCTCTCTATTTTAAGGTTCTTAATCACATCAGCCAAATCGCTTTTGGCATGTAATATTCACAGGTCTCGTGCACAGACTATGGTGTGTCTGGCTGCAGTGGGATGTGAATTCAGGCGGGTGCTCCTGATGTGTGAAACTCGGTGAGGCAACCACAGATTTTTACTGTCTCATATATTGTTTCCTGCTGTGTGTCTGCAACTGGTTCGCCCATGTAGCAGCATCCATTCTCATTTGCACAATTCATGCACATTTTGCAAGTTCAGAATTTACCATTTTTTAAGAAGATGTGAGGAAAAAGTTTGGACCAAAGTGCATCTGAAGTTTCACAAAAATTTTACACACTGCGCTTGTCAATTACATGAGAACAGGTCTGAGAATCTTGAAATGTAATTTCAACTGTAAACTTTCGACAGTAATGTAATTTCAACTGTAAACTTTAGAACAGTTATAAAATTGATTAAAATTTTATTACCTGCTTGGGTGAACAAAGTTTTTCATCAGTGTTGACTACCAGGACACTTATAATTAGAGAATCCTTGATCACGAATGGCGTAGATTCATTGTAATAAGCAGTCTGCAAGATGACCACCAGTGATCTTCACCTCCTGGCACATGAACATTTTGGGAGGCCATGATTATAACACACTCAGATTTTCTAATTCCTTTGGTGTGTGTGTTTACTTCTCCTAAAGCCGGGGCTATAATTCTCTGCTTGATCTGTATGGCCACTGAACAGTACAGTGTCCCCAGGTAAAGGGAAACTCTTCTTTGTCAGGAGGGAAGGGACTGCTATTGCTGTTATGGATGGTCTAGGTAAATCTGGGGGTTCAGGATTCTCAGACTCAGATGAATGCATCAACTAATTGTGATATACACAGCAGAATGCTGTTTAGCAATTAAAAGGAACAAACTTTTAATATGTTTAACAAAAAGAATGAATCTTAGAAGTATTATGATAAGTGAAAGAATATAGAAATAAAAATCTTAACACTGTATAATTCCATTTATATGACATTCTAGGAAAGGTGAAGTGTTAGAAAATGGTCAGTGGTTGCCGCAAGCTTGGGATGGGGGTAGGTAATTTACCATAAAGGACCATGGGGGAGCTTTTTAGGATGATAAAAATATTTTGTATCTTGAGTGTGGTGATGGTTGCATGGGTTTATGAATTTGTCAAAACTCACCGAACAGCACACTAAAAGGGGCAAATTTATTGTATGTAAATTGTACTTCCATGAATCTGATTTAGCAAAGAAATGGAGTCTTTTAATCTTATCCATTCAATGTCCCCCTCTAGGTCACACAGCTGCACTTTTTCCTACCAGCTCTCTGACTTTGACTTAAGAGAGCTGTTGAGGATTATATTGAATCTCCCTTAAAGCTCTGCCACCCCTACAGTTAGATCAGGGGCCTGATTTTCAGCACGGTCTGCCCTGTAGCTGCAGGACATTAGGGTCTTTTTCAAACTTCCATGGAGGACATATGGCTTTCACAACATTCCCTGAGTTAAAATTGGCTATTATGATCCTATTTGCTTTTTTCAAAACTTCAAATAAAACAGTCTGTTCTATAATTATTATAATTATCATTAGCTTCATATGCCAGTACTGTGCCACAGCTACCATATAACCCAATGTCTTACCTTCTACCAGTACCTTATCCAATATAACTACAGGTTTTATAATCCTACTTCTACTGAATTCCAGTGATAATCCTTACCCTGATGACTAGTAGCAGTAGGTATCTGAATGGTGAGTGATCAGTCTCCAAAATTCTACCTGGAGAGGGTATTGTCTAGGTCCACTATTGTTATTAAGTCAGTTATTACCAAGTTCCCCAGAAAGCTGATCCTGAGAGAAAGTCTTGTGTTAAGTGACATGTGTTAAGTATATTTTGGAGGTGTGTGGTCCTAGACAGGAGGAATAAGGAACAGAGCAGTGAAGTGGGGATGAAGGGAGAGCTGATACACAAAGATGTATTATTGAGTTGGCCATTGCTATATGCTACTTGTTACTTAATTCTGCAGTACTGTCTAAGAATCCCTATGAAAACCATTTTAAGAGGAAAAAATTAATCTACAGCTTCCAGTCCTCACTGTATAAAGATTTGCCTGGGGATTAATTCCTTTTTATCTCTGGGTTGCATAAATAGGCATTGAGTTAGTTTAGTTACCTTGATGTGCTGCTCTGGGGCATCAAAAGAAATCTTGGAGATGGAGACAAAAAACAAATGGATGGTGCAATGAATTGAACATCTGTGCCCCCACCCAAATTCATATGTTGACATCCTAACCCCCCAATGTATGGAATTAGGAGGTCAGGCCTTTGGGAGATGATTAGGTCATGAGGGTGGATCCCTTATGAATGGGATTTAGTGTCTTTATAAAAGAGATTCCTAGCTCTTTCCATTATAAGTAGACACAACAAGAAGATGGGTACCCATGAACCAGGAATCAGGCCTCACTACAGGGCCTTGATTGGACTTCCCAACCTCCAGGACTGTGAGAAATAAATTCCTGTCGTTTATAAGCTGCCCAGACTTTGCTATAACAGCCTGAACTAAGAGAGGTGTTCTGAAGCTAGATGATGCTGCCAATTGTACAACATGAAGCTAGCAGGAATCCAGGCAGAGCTGTTTAGTATGGTTGTGGTAGAACATTGGGTGGGAGAGACCAAGAGAATGTGAAGTGGCAATTAGAATATTGCCTGGCATGTTGCATACATAGTCAATAAATCATCATTTATATTCTACATCATAGTGGACCCGATCAGGATATAGAAATTTGCTGATATTCTTTGATCTTTTTCCTAGTCACTGATGCTAAGAGATAGTCCATAAACTTAAAGCATACAGATCAAAACCAGGGAGAGATAGGGGAAGGCTTCCTGCCTGAGGGTTCTTTCCATGTGGTCTGAGCTTCGGTAAAAGCCTGTTAAATTTACCACAACCCTTTCTTGTAAATTAGCTATTCTTTAAGATCTACAAATCTATAACTTAATTTGTTTTTAGCAAGAATCTCACTGCCCATTGTGGTCCTTAGTGTTGTGGTTTTGCAAAAGGATAGTGTTTCCTAGTCATGCCAACCTTGAGGAACATTTCTAGATATTTATTCCAAGACAGCCCATTTCTTCACTGTGTGAGATTATCCGAAAATAAAGAAATAGAATATCTGACACTGTGAATACTTATATGGGAAATACAGCAAATTTTAGCAAACAAGGTAGAAATAATTTGTTTAAGGAGGAAGAAAAGGAATTGTGTTACTGTAATGATAGCAAACATTATGAAGCACTTACTGTATTATAGACTGTGCTGAGTATATGACACCCAGTATGTCATTTAGTCCCTGTACAACTTACAAATAAGTCTGGCTTATATGGCTTATCCATTCTTCACGACCAACAAGCTTTCTGGTTTATCAATGCCTGCACTATATTGGTCATTAAATATTTTGAATATCAGTCATGGAAGTAGCTATGTGTTATAATTTCCATTTCAAAGAACAGAACATAGAGCAGAACAGAGGACTTTGTAGAGTCTATCACTTAATAGATTAGGCCACTTTGTTATTAAGTGGCAGGATAAATCCTTAAGTTCCTATTACTTGGCTTGCAGAGCTTCTACCATATTCTGTTGCCTATGACCTAAATAGATCATGCTACTGTACAGGTGGTTGGAGCATAAAAAACATTGCAGGGTGGGGTTAGCCATGCATATGGGTGAGAATTAGGCTAATAAAAATTCATTGGAAGTGTTTTGCCCTGAAGAAAGCAAGGTGCTGGCTAGTTTTTGGAGTTTATGTGTTGGCAGTGTAAAGAACTGGTACAAAGAAGGTTACCTTGCTTCCAACTTTATAGCTTCCATCTGGTCAGGAAAGGAGTAAATTGCCACATCTGCTGCAAATCTGTGGCTGTGCTATTGGGCCTTGCAGCTTTGTCCCCAGTTCTCACAGACTCTTCTCCAGATCCAGGACACTGTATTCTGTACAGAAGTGTGCCCATGTTCACACCTCTGTACTCCTCTCCAGCATTCTTCAAATTCTATTATCTTGGGCCTCCATTCGGGTAGTAGTAGTTGGTAAGCTTTTTAAAAGAAGAGACAAATATTAAATCTGTTAGGCTTTGTGGGCCAATAGGAAAAATTGAGGATAATATATATGATACTACAAAACACACTTCTACAAAATATTTAATGGTAAAAACTCAAAATATAGTAATAGCAACTCAGTACTTTTTTTGGTAATATAAGTCTATGAGTAAAAAGAATAGATTTTTTTGGGGGGGATAACATTTTTAATTCGAGTTCAAAGTTAGCATTGCCTACTAAAAAACTGATTACAGGTGCTATCTGTAAAAAACATTCTTAACTCAGAGGCTATACCCAAACAGGTGGGAAGCCATATGTGGCTCACAGGACATAGTTTGCCACCTCTTTGTTTAAGAAAAGCTGGAATTTCTATTGCGAGACAGGCAAAATTATGCATATTTAATAAACTGATGCAGGAAGCCATCATGAGAAGATTTCTGTAAAGATTTTTATCAGGGCTTTGTGTGTGTAAATGAAAAGGAAGAGGAGTGGCTACTTTGCGGATCCAGTGAGACCTGTCTCATAGATTGGTTTCCAAGTCCATCTCCATGCTCTTGTTGAGGAGCTTAGTGTTACTCAGGAAGTATAAGTGTTTTTCCTTCAGTGACAAAATGGAGCCCAGAGTGAGGAAGGAGAGCTATTTCCCCCACCTTTTCATAAACACTGGGTGGCGAAGAACAATGAGGATGTAGAAAATACACGTTTGGGGACAGTGAAAGGCAGTCGCCTTGACCCACATATCCGTGGTTTTTATGAAGGTACTAGCAATGTTGGCCAAGAGTGGTTCCATTCTCAGCTAGCTGTGGGATAATCAGCATTGTGAAAAGTCAAGAAAGTACTAGTACATTCTGCAAAGTCAACTGGGAATCTTTTCAGTGCAAGGGTACTACATAAGCATTCCAGACTAGTCCCTGAGGTTTAATACTCTTACTACCTTGGAGCAGTTAAAAAGTAGCACATTGGTGAGTTCCACTTGTCCATGACAGCATGCTTACCCCCATGGACCTACTCCCCACCAAACAAGCAGAGCTGGCAAAAACTACAGAGATACCCGACATCTAAAGTCTGTATAAAATGATCTAAGGCAGGAACATTTATTCAAGGAAATCTATGAACTCTCCAAACTGTGAGTGAGGGTCAGTGGTATTGGAGCTGCAGCCTGCTCCCTCCCTCCCACACCCCTCAAGTTCAGCTCAAAGGAAGCTCCACTGTAGGTGGATGAAGCCGAGGCCAGGGGGCTCCTACCCCCCTCAGCTCTGCATCAAGGCTTACAGTCTCTCAAGAGGAGAGTCAAGCTGCCAGCGTTTCTCATCCCCTCCACCTCCAAGTCCAAGAGACTAAATGCCTGGCTAGTGCAGCCAAGAGGCTGGGTGCCCCTCTCCTGCACCGAGAGCCTGCTTGTGGAACAGAGTCTCTATTCTGGTCTCTTGTCAAGATTCTCTCTTTGTCCTTGTCCTTTAACAATTTGATCATAACTTGCCTCACTGTGGGTCTATGTGTGGGTCTATTCTTGGAGTTCATTGATCCAGTATATGTAGGATAGTGTCTTTTATCAGATTTGGAGGTTTTCAGCTGTTATTTCTTCAAATATTTTTCTAGCCCTTTCTCTCACTCCTCTCCTGGAATTCCCATTGTGCTTATATTGCTGTGCTTGATGGTTTCCCAATTTCTCTGAGACTGTTTTCTTTATTATTTTTTATTTCTTCTCCTTAGACTAGCTCATATCTTCCTTTAAGTTTGCTGGGTTTTTTTCCTGCCTGCTCAAATCTGGTGTTTTACCCTTCAATGAATTTTTCATGTCTGTTGTTTTATTTTTCAGTGCCAGGATTTCTATTTGGTTCCTTTTTATAATTTACATTAATTGATATTCTCTGTCTCTTCATACATTATTCTCCTAGTTTACATTAGCTCTTTGTTGATGGTTTTCTTCAGTTATTTGAGCATATATGAACTCCCAGATTCTTCTGAGTCTTTTGGGCTAGCAGAAGTGACCTCCTCCCCTTTGTAAAGATAGCCTTCCATTTATGCAGAATCTCATCTTGGGTAAATGCCCTACAATATGATACTTGTTCTCAATATCTACCCCTGTCTCCCTGCTTTGCTTGCAGGCCAATATAGGGGTGATCTCAGTTTAGCATGTGCAGGGGAGAGTATAGTTCCTGTACTGGAAGGATATAGTTTTTCTTAGTAATAGAATTGTAGGACCTGGCAATGATATCAACATCAAACAGAGGTACAAATAAGGGAACAGACATTGATGATGTTGGACTAGGGTTGGGATAGAACCTTGTGGTTTGAATTGTGTCTTCTAAAAATATATGTTGAAATTCTAACCTCTGATACCTGTGAACGTGACCTTATTTGTCACTGGGGACTGCAGATAGAATCAAGTTATGATTATACTAGATCATAAGAGACCGTACTAGATACAATGACTTTGTTCCTAAAGGTGGTGATATGAAGTCACACAGGCACAGAGACACATAGGGAGAGTGCCATGTGAAAATGGAGGCAGAGATTGGAGTGATGTGTCCATAAGCTGCAGAATTCTGGAAGGAGAATTCAAGGAAGGAGCCTCCCCTAGAGCCTTTAGAAAGCATGCTATGCCAGGGTCTTAACTTCAGACTTCCAGCCTCCGGAGCCGTGAGAGAATAAATTTCTATTATTTTAAGCCAGCCAGTTTGTGGTACTTGTTACATCAGCGCTAGAAGCTAATACAAAGTGGATAGTATATAAGGCCAGACAGGTAAGAGCTTGTTGGCTTAGGAACATGTCCGCATGACAATGGCTGTAACATCTTGGCAAGAATGACTGGAGCTGGTCCTAATTATTTGCTACAATGTCTCTTTAAAGCGTGGACATGGCAATAACCTAGACCTACAGTGAATTAGTTGGAGATATTTGGCAGTGTTCTGTGGTATCACAAGGCTCAGAGAGTTGGGAGTGTTTGAGTATATTTACTATGTGAGATGAGACAACTTGCAGCCTGACTATGTTCCCTTGTGAATCCAAAATATTCTCTCATCCTCTTCATTCTCTCTCTCCTTTCTCTTTCTCTCTCAGTCACAGTTAGCCGTGCAGATGCTGCCTTGGAACTTGGCTTCCTGATAGAAATGCAGATGATAGGACTTGGGAAAAGTAGAGGCTAAGTGACAGTACTTCATATCAGGGGAAAGGTGGTGACACACAATGGTAAATAGATTGTGTCATTCTTGGGGACAAGTAATGGGTCGGATGAATGATTGACTTGTGTAACTGGAAAAATTGAAATCAAGCAAAGAGAAGGTTAATGTTCACCAGTAAAATGGAGAATGGTGATTTCTCACCTAGTTTCTAAATCCGAGCCAGTTCTCAGACTCAGAGCCATTAGTTCCAGAAAGCAACCTAGAATGTTACTGCCAGCATATAAAAATAAATATTCCACCCATCCTTCCTCAAATGTACCTGAACCATTTATCAGAGTAACTCTATCCTAGGGGAAGGGCAACACCCAGGCCACCTGAGGGCTGATGAGAGCTGATACCAAGAGCCCCAGAACACCTTCATGCCTTCCTGCCTGAGTGACTTATGTAAAGGGAGGCCAAATGATACATGGAATTTAGGACTTAGTACATCCTACAGTAGGTCCAATTAGTCCATAGGCTCAGCTTGTGCTTCTTTCCTTAGTGCCTGAGTACATAATTGGGATGCATATACTCAGAAGCTTGTAGATCCATGATATTGGTTGTCTCACCTCTAGAGTGAGAAATGTCATGGTAAAAAATGCTGCCCTCTCCCCCATGTCAGTATCCCAAAGAAATTCTCACACATCTACATAAAGGAACATAGTGTGAGGAAGACCATTGCAGAATTATATGTGATGGGAATTAGAGACAGCTTGAATTGATAAAGTGGATATAATGCAACAATCAGAGACAACGTGTAAGTTGTACACATAACAACATGGAGGGGTCTCCAACATACAGCCCTTGGTGAAAAAAACTCAGAAATGGAATACATAATATAAAATGAGCAGCATAAACTCTGTAGTTTAAAAATACATTCTTACAGAATGTATACATCTTGTATAATACATTAACAAAGATGATATTAAACAGCATATAACATTTGCTTTTGTAGAGAGATTTAGGAGTGAGAAAAGGGGAGAAAAGGACATACATAGTTATGTGAATGAATGAATGAACAAATAATAAATAAATGAATAGGACTTGCCTGTATCAAGTCTGATGAACAGAGGAAAATGATGAACTCAACCTTCAGCACCTGAGGTCCATTAAAAAAAAGAATCCCCTTCAGGAAGCCCTTGTAACTTATGACAAGATTAGACTGTCCATAAGTGGAACAGAAAATCTGAAATGTGTCAGCTGGCTGACTAACAGCAAGTGTCTGGGGGCCAGTCTCTCATTTCCAGGGAAAGGTATTCCAAGGAATAATTGGCAATGGTTCCCTACCAGAAGATCCCACATCCTTTTGGGGCCTTCTTTGCATGTGGATACTGATGACCACAAGATAGGGCTGCTGGTATTAGAGGATCTTTGGTTTCTTCAAACTCTGAGGGAGAGGGTACTTTTAGAGGTAACATCCTGTCTTCCTCTCTGACATTTTAAACCATTCTTCATTATTACTCAGGAGAGTAAGACAGGAAGAAAATTGCATATAGTAGCTCAAAATTTCAGCCCTATGTATCTTTGAATGAGCAAGAGTTTTTCGCGTACAATCTCCTGAGCCAAGGAGTGGAGAGAGGAGGGGGATGGATCCAGAGTGTATAGTACTCTTTTGTGTTTCTTAAATAGCTGCTGATATAGTTGAACCCAGAGGGAAAGAGCTACTAGTAATAGGAGCCAGAACAGTATGGCTCCACGGAGGCAGGGAGTGCTGTCCTGAGGATATGGTGATAAACAGAATGAAGTGTGAGGAACTGACACAAGCTGGGCTGAATCCCTGAGGCTCTGTGTTTAATAGGGAAGGAGAGGCTGGTGCAGGGAGAACAGGTGGGAACAGCACAGGCCAAATTCATGTGACAGAAATACTGCAACTGCCAAAAGAACAAGCTAGAGAATGAAAAAGTGAACAGGAAATGGGGAAATTCCATTTGTGCAAGTTGTCTCATTTGCCACTTCTGCTCTGGAAGGAAACCTCAGCATCTAAATCTGAATAGTGGAAATTTTTTATCACGCTTAATATCTTGGTCTCACTGCAAGATCAACTTGTTTTATATTTCATCTAAATCCTGTTAGTTTTTAAAAATTTATCTTGAGCTACACTGTCCACTATTGGTAGCCACAAGCCACATGCAGCTACTGAGTGCTTGAAATAGTGTTAGTGTAGCCCAAGAAGGGGATTTTTAATGTTATTTCATTTTAATTAATGTGATTTTAAATTTTAAAGTGGAAGCAGTATAAAATAGTTCTCTGTTACACACGACTTTATTTTTTGTTGGACTGTGTTACATGTTAACCAATGGAAATTTAGTATCCAAACTGAGATGTGCTATCAAGTATAAAAATATATGAGATTTTGAAGACTTAGTTCAACAAAATAATAAAAATCTAATAACTTTGTATGAAGTAGTGGAACAATACTATTTTGCATAAATTGGGTTAAATAAAATATATTATTAAAAATAATTTACTTTTTTTTTTTTTAATATGACTACCAGAGAACTTAAAATTACATGTGGCACTCATTGTTTGTATTAGATAATGCTAATCTAGAGCATAGATTATTCTAGAATTGCATTGTCTAGTACCAGAACCAGTAGCCATAAGAACATTGAAGTTTAAATCAATTAAAGGAAAAATTAAATAAAAAGTTCAGTTCCAAAAAAAAAAAAAAAGTTCAGTTCCTCACAACTAACCATTTCAAGCACCCAATAGCCATATGTGGCGATGGCCACCCTATTGGACCACACGATGACCTTGAGGTAGACGGGATTGTTGGCCCTTATTTTTGACCTCTTCTCCAGTTGTAGCCTTTGCCAGGTAACCTTTCTGTTTCCTCCACCAATATATTAAAGAGCATTTCCATCATTGCAGAAGGTTCCCCGGGAGAGTGCTGCTCAAGTCTCACTGGAAAAATTCATTTCACAATTACACCAAAGTATGAACAAGGGTTAGACTGCCAGCCCCAGAGTGAACTATAGCTCTTGAACAACTCTTCATTGACTGCTAAGCAACATCTAGAACCCTTGGTATGTCCTTGATAGTATGGCCCCAGTTCTGTTTTCATCTTCAAGGTCTACTTTGTCTCCTTGTGCCCAAGGATGGCTATGCTAGTATATTCTCTTATGGAAGCCTTCTCACCTGCATGGAAATGATAACTTTCCCCCAACATACAAAGACAGGTAACGTAGGGGCATAAAGATAAACTCCAGGGAGTTAGGGAAGGGATCTACATGACGGTAGGTCTGGCCCCACTGACATTTGAGTTCTTCCATCAAGTTTTCTTAAAACTGTATCCAACAAACTATGCATGTTCTCTGTGATAATTAGAAGGGGAAAATACACCTTCAATGAATAACTTTTAAAAAGCTGTAAGCAGTCATTAATAGTGTTTTGGCTTTATTTGGAGATAATAGGTCAGAGGAGTTAAGCAGGATTTTTTTTTCTATTTATACTTAATTCCTGGCCAGAGACAGTTCCTGCACATAAGTAAACACTTAATACATATTTACTATTGCTTTTCCTTGCAAGATAGATAAAACTCTGGGATCTGCAAAAGAGAAACAAAAGTGACAGGCACCTGGCCGAAGATGAAGAACCAGCCCTTGAGATGACCTGAAGGAGGTTCTTCTTACAACAATATTTATTGTATCATTTCCTACTACAATATTGATGAATTACTATATTCCAGGCATTTAAGATTAAAGGTAAATAAGACAACTCTGCCTTGAAGATATTTACATTTTAGAGTGAGTTTCAATTCATAGAATTACTGACATTTGGGGCCAGATAATTCTTTGTCGTGGGGGCTTGTCCTGGGCATTGAGTGATGTTTAGCAGCACCCCTGGCCTCTGCCCCCCAGATGCCAGTGTCATCCCCCCCGACCCTCCGCCCCTGCCAGCTGCAACAACCAAAAACATCTCCACGTATTGCTGAGTGTCTCCTTGTTGAGAATCACTGTTCTTGAGAAAGAATGAAGTCTATAAATAGGGAAGGGTTATGATATCATAGCAGCATGATAGAAATGCCAACAGGGTAAAATGAAGGCATTAAGAAAGAGTTTTCCTCCCTGCAAATGTAGTGGATCAAGACGGGTTTCATAAAGGTGTCGTCCGAAAGACTCCCAGCCTAGTGCTTTCCCTGTTTACCTGGAACCCTGCCCCAGGGCAAAGGCTAAGGGCATAAATGTATGTGCATGTTTTAAACAGTTGTAACTCCAGCCATGTAAAATCACATGTGTAATGTCTACCAATATGAAACTCACGTCATGAATTAATAGGAGCTTTAAGAAACTATTTTAAAAAGGTCAGAAGTCTCAAATCTAAAATTTGACACCGTAATCTATTACCTTTGAACAGATTTGACACTGTAATCTATGACTTTGAAAAAGTTTACTGTCTTACCAATCAGTATTTTTACCCATCTATTTTCTGTAGGTTCTGTTAGAGAAACCCAATGGCATAAGACTATTCTTAGCTAAGAGACATCCCATAATCTAGTTGTGAAGTGAAGCTATATATAAGTAGAGGAAAAAATTAATAGCCATATGGAATATAAGAAATGTAATGGGATTGGGTTTCACCTTTCTCCAGTCCCACCCAATTTCCAGAACTGAACTTTACATTGCCCATCTCTCCATGTCATTTCCTCGGAGTTAAGGTTTAAAAACCCACTTTTTATTTAGCTAAATAAGGTAGGAAATCGTTCCTTCTGGGCCATTTCTACAGCATCATGCAACAACTTTCCTACTGTCCTGGACCACTGACAGAGGGGTATGGTCAGTTCCAGTGGAGTTGAGGAAAGCCTCAGGGCCTGGTGGATTTCCTTTGTCTGGACGAATCATTGGCAACTAAAGAGGACAGTTGACAGGTGGTCCACACTTTTCTGCAATAAAGTCACTCTAATGTGGCTTCTCCCTTAGGGTAATAGGACAGTTCCTTGAATGACCAAAATTGTCCATGCATCACCTTGGCATGGGCCTCTCATGCTGGCTGGCTGTCCCCAGGTGCTCTTCCTACTGGCATGTCCACATAGGCCACCACCAATTTCCCTTGAGTATAGATGTGGGACTTGGGGAATGGATTATCTGGTTCTTCTGTCATTTCATTTCCAATTTATTTTCATAACCTATATTTTACTTGGTACATTCTTTGGACTCAGAAGCCTATTTTGAAAGGTGAAAATATGAACAAACATTAAGCCTTTTTTACATTCTTCTATTCTCGCTGTAAAATCCTACTTTCACTCAAAGCATTCTAGGCAGGGGGATATGTGTGAGGAAAGATCTGGAGGCAAACTGTGTTTGGCAAGAATAGACCAACCCAATTCTAATATGATGGAAGGGCCAGGATTACTCTTTCCAAAGAGGCCTAGTAGGCTTGTGGTCTGAAGTCCAGAGACATGGATGTGTGTGTATCTCAGTCTGGTGCTTCATAGCTTTGAGACTTTGGGTAAGCAGCATCAGGGTCTTCAGAAATGTTTAAATACATTCTGTTCTGCCCAGCCCACAAATCAAATGAGCTCCTGGCAAGAAAGGGCTCTGTGCCTTCTTAAGCCCTCTGAAGTGGGAGACATCAGTTTGCTACGCAATTACCATATTGTTAAAGGTGTTCAAATTATAGAACTCTTACGATATCTCCATTTGTGAAATGAAATTAAGAAATGAATTTTCTTTTTCAATGGCAACAAATAAGACTTGTAGAAAAACTTAATCTCAAGTATTCTTTGCCTTAGGTTCATTCTTCATTTGGGAACCCAAATTCTATGTCAGGCCCCCCAAGGTCCATTCAAGGCCCTGCCTAAGCTGCCCCTGCTTATAGTGTCATCTGTATCTGCCATCTCTTTTGCATGCAGGCCTTGCAGTCTAGCCATGGCAAACTATTTCAAATTGCTCCTTAATAAAAGTAGCTGGACCTTAGGAAAACACACCAGCATTCCAGTGTGTCTTTGTATCTATTGTTAATTTTGCTTCAAAGTCAGTTCTATTCCTAATCTACCTGAATAGTAAATCTTGAAGACCTTAAGTATTATGTCTACTAGTAAGCTTTATCTTAGAAGTCAGATATTTAAGCTCCTTCCCCATGTGTAAGTACTAGCCTAGTCTTTATTTAGTAACAGTCATGGCAATAGTACTACCCTTTATAAGATGCCTGTTATGTATCAGGCAGTGAGTCAGGTTCTTTATAAATGCTCTCAGTTATCCTCACAGCAGTCTCCTGAGGCATTACTTATACTTCTTTTACACTTGTATCTGGTTTTTTTTGCATTCTCATTTCAGCAATTATGGTCTTTTTTACAGCCATCTATACATTTAATATAGTGTCTCTTCCTTTACTACCTATTCTTAAACAGGGTTTTTTAAAATCAGTAATACTTCTAAATCAAGGTACTATCCTCTTGTCCCTATTTCCCAGATTGGAAAACCTATGTCTTAATTCTGTCTTCACTGTGGGTCTGAACACAGAGGACATAGAGGTGAATGAGGCTAAAATACTTCCACTTGAAAAATAAGCCAGTATTTTCAAAACAATGAGATTAATTACTAAATGGAAAAGTGTGAAATAGTGCTGGAAAAAGCATGGGCTTGGGAGTTTAATGTTAACTGGGTTCAGGTTCTTGGTTTGTCCCTTAAAAAAATAGGTGACTTGGGCAAGTTACTCTGTGTTAAAGTCGTATTTATTTCTTTAAAGTAATCAGTCTCATCCTTTCGAAAAACACTGGCTCATTTGTCCATTATCCCAAATACCCCAATGAACTGGACAAATGGAGGAACTGACCTTGCCCATCTCCGTTCTTTCTGTGCTAGCCCACAGACCCCTGATGGGCCCTGGACAAATATCTACTGAGTGAAGGAAGGGATTGTCTTCTGTCACTGTCTTTGTCACACTGTATGGGAAAAGCGTGAATAAAGCAGAAAACATTCCTTAGCACTCATTCCCCTCAGGAGAGCTAAGTAGCCAAAAAGTTGGTTGCTGAGTGTTCAGACCTCTTAAACAGAGGTAAAAGATGGAGGAAGGAATTTTCTTAAGAACAAGACTACTTACCATTTTGTTTTGAGTGTTCCAGGAACAGGAAAGGCAGGAAACGGTGCAAGACAGAACTTTCTCATAGTCTGCCCACCTCCTCCTGGGGCTTGAGACTGCAGACCTTTCTGGAACACCACCATATGAAAAACAGCTGCAGTTTAAATGTGGAAAAGCTAAGTCCAGTCTCGTTGGGAAGTAGTTTTGATTAACTGCAGAAAGAAACATCCAACTTAACTGCCATTATTAAATCTGCAGGAGAGAACAGAGTGGGTCCAAAGCTGCTTTCTCAAATAGGAACAAGTACACTTACATTGAAGCTAGAGTTCTCAGCCTATTACTGATGTATAATTGTCATAATTCTTAGCTCTATATGAACTTTACTGTGAAACCTAATGAATCAGAGAAACAGGAAATAAAAAATAAGTGAGCCTCACTGAATTAAGATCCAGCTACTTCTATTAAGGAGCAACAAAGAATCTAAGGGAAGTAGCAGTTGTTTTGAATTATCCACTCGTAGGAGAAACTCATATCAGAATAATGAGATGTTAGTTCATTACACAAGGCTTATGAAGCCATCTGTGGCTGCTTTTCCAACATAGGCTTTTTTTCATAATTCACTTTAAATAGAATTCAAACACCAAAACTCTGTCAACGAAGTCAAGGACTTCCTGTTTTGTCACTAAAGTAAAATGCAACTAATTTAAAGTTGTTAATGTCTTCATCATCCTTGTTCTCACACTGTAGCCCAAAGTGCACCGGCTGGAGGACACATGCCAACCGAAACTGTTCCCTGAGAAAATTAGGAATCATTGGCAAAATTGACTTGAAAGAGTCTACAAATAATTTTGTCCTGTATTTTTTTCTTAGCTAAAATTACCAGCCTTAGCAAATTTTCTAAAATTTACTAACTTTTTCTCAGACTACCAAACTAAAATATGGTGGTTCTGTGACATCTGTGTCAATAACGTGAGGCCTAAAAATTCTACAAATTCTACAAATTCAGAAATAAGTAGATATCTTGGCTTGTTGATTATCAGGCAGGAATGAGGCTGCAAACTATTATGTGCCCCATGATTCTTGCCATTCAGAGTGTTTACACGAAATTGATTCTCTAGCCCAAAGCTTTCCCAAAAGTGTGCCAGTCATATATGTACCGTAGATATAGATGTCTTTGGTCCTTGCGAAGGAGGTAGGGGCTAGGTGGCCCAGTCAGTTACCTTGAATGGCAAGCATCTTCCTCCAGTATGTAAAAAGAACTTGTGTGTGTGTGATTGAATAAGAAGTACTCCCAAGAGAAACCTGCAAGAGAGTGGGGGAAACAGCATAGAGAAGGGGAAGAAGCTGAGCTTTCCTACTCCGGCAATAGTCAGTCATTGGCTGCAGGCTGCCTCGGAAGGACATGAATGCTGAGCACTACTAGTTCATGGTAAGTGAGGGCAATGGGAGTGATCAGCAACAGTAGCTCCGGGGTAATCCTCTGAGTAAAGCTGCAGGAAGGATCCTAAGAAGCAGAGCCAATAAGAACAGGGATGGGAACAGAACCATAAAGAAGATCTGTGTTTCAAAATGGAATAGCAGTAGTCTCTGCTATATCCTCAGACTGTAGTCTTTGAAGAGTGGGATCTGGCAGTAATCTCCCAGTGTTCCCAGGCACAACAGAAAAGTTGGAGAGCAATATGTGGTTTTTAGTATTAAACTTTGTTTTAGAGGACTTGGATCAGCAGCATCAGCAGCATGTGGGAGCTGCACGAAAATGTAGAATCTTAGACCCTGTGCTTGATTTACTTAATCAGATACTGGATTTTAGCAAGATGCCTGGGCAATCTACATGCACAATAAAGTCAGAGAAACACTAGTGATGAATGTGCTCAAATAAGTGCTTTGCATCTTGGTTACATTCTAGCAGCAAGTTGTGAAGTAGTCGTGAATGAGAGGTTTTGGAGCTGCTGGAGAATTTTATGTCCTAGGTGCCCAAGGAAATCTGGTGCACAGACTATGGTGTGTCTGGTTGCAGTGGGATGTGAATTCAGGCAGGTGCTCCTGATGGGTGAAATTCGTGAGGCAACCACAGATTTTTACCTTTTCATATATTGTTTCCTGCTGTGTGTCTGCAACTGGTTCACCCATGTAGTAGCAGCATCCATTCTCATTTGCACAATTCATGCACATTTTGGAAGTTCAGAATTTACCATTTTTTTTTTTTTTTTTTTTTTTGAGAGGGCATCTCTCATATTTATTGATCAAATGGTTGTTAACAACAATAAAATTCAGTATAGGGGGGTCAATGCTCAATGTACAATCACTAATCCATCTCAAGCCTAATTCTCGTCAGTCTCCAATCTTCTGAAGCATAACGAACAAGTTCTTACATGGTGAACGAATTCTTACAGAGTGAATAAATTCTTACATGGTGAACAGTACAAGGGCAGTCATCACAGAAACTTTCGGTTTTGATCATGCAATATGACCTATAAACCATCAGGTCAAATATGAATATTCATTTGATTTTTGTACTTGATTTATATGTTGATCCCACATTTCTCCTATTATTATTATTATTTTTATTTTTAATAAAATGCTGAAGTGGTAGGTAGATGCAAGATAAAGGTAGAAAACATAGTTTAGTGCTGTAAGAAGGCAAATGTAGATGATCAGATGATCAGGTGTGTGCCTATGGACTAAGTATTAATCCAGGCTAGACAAGGGCAGCAAGACATCCACGGATGCAGAAGATTTCTCTCAAAGCAGGGGGGGTGAGGTTCTGAGCCTCACCTCTGTTGATCCCCAAATTCTCACCTGATGGCCCCCCTGCGACTGTGCCTGTCTTAGGTTGTTCCTCCCTTGAGGAATCTTACCCGTCTCTGGCTAACCAGTCATCTTCCGGGGCCATACAGGGAAATGTAAAGTTGGTAAGTGAGAGAGAAGCCATATTGTTTGCAAAGGTTAGCTTTTTACTTCTTTGCAGATTTATGCCCTGTGGCTTCTATGCCCAGCACTTGTCTCGAGGTATCTTTACCACCTGGAGGAATTATGATACTCGGTAAATTCGATATGAGGCACGAATTCTATTTAAAGTTTGTAATTAGGAAGGAAGAAGAAAAGCTATAGATGTAGCATATGAAGGAAACTTGGGAGGATTGATTATTTCTTTGACATATCTTCTTGTATAGTACCTTAAGTATGTATAGGTTTTAAACTACTAACTAATTTGCACACACATATTGACATAATAGGAATACGGTGACATAAACAAAGCAAATCTATAATCACCAGCCATCTCCAGTGAAGCCAAGAAAACCATTTAGGCACCCTAGGCATTTGTGAAAATTTATCTATGATATGATGGATATTTTCCAACTGTACTTGAACCATCAGATAAATTAAAGCAGCCCATTTCTGGGATCTGTTCACATCCCATATGTTCTTTTAACCATAGATAGTCTATAGTCATGAGATTTTGGGGTGCTACAACTTGCACCCCTCCCAACTCCTGGTTGAGTTCCAACAGTACAGATCCAGTCAAATTCGTTGTCTCACTGTATGCACATGCCAGCCTAGACATCTCCCTCCTCCTTCTCATGGCAAGTCCAGGAGACGGTGGGCTGGATGCAGCCACAACCGCAGCATCGTCCGGATCCCTGTGGAGGCTTTTTGATGATCATCCCCCGGCACGAGTCCTCCAGAGAGTGCTGATGCCGGAAGCTCCTCCTCATATCGTATCTTAGTTCATTTTCTGGGTATCCGAGCTAGGCCTTGATCTTCTGCGTAGAAACAAACAGACCCTTTGCCCACACTTTGACATGCCCTCTATACCACTGTGCAGAACTCATTGGAGGTCAGCACACAGTAACTGCTTTTTTTTTTTTTTTTTAATTAAGAGAAAGGAATATTATCAGAAAAGAGTACCTCCATAGCTGATCATCTGACACCCTTTAAGTGATCAACATTAAGGATATTTAAAGCATGCGTTGATCTTTGATTTACCAATAGTTTTATCCTGTTAAGGAGTAATCCCCCTTTTCTTTCTTTCTTTCTTTTTTTTTTTTTTAAATTTTTAATCTACACTTACCTGAAGAATACTATGTTTACTATGCTCTCCCCTATATCAGGTCCCCCCTAACAACCGCATTACGGTTACTGTCCATCAGCTTAGCAAAATGTTGTAGAGTCACTACTTGTCCTCTCTGTGTTGTGCAGCCCACCCTCCCCTTTCTCCCTCCCCCCCATGCATGCTAATCTTAATACCCCGCTTCTTCTTCCCCCCCCTTATCCCTCCCTGCCCACCCATCCTCCCCAGTTCCTTTCCCTTTGGTACCTGTTAGTCCATTTTTGGGTTCTGTAATTCTGCTGCTGTTTTGTTCCTTCAGTTTTTCCTTTGTTCCTATACTCCTCAGATGAGTGAAATCATTTGGTATTTCTCTTTCTCCGCTTGGCTTATTTCACTGAGCATAATACTCTCCAGCTCCATCCATGTTGCTGCAAATGGTTGGATTTTTCCACTTCTTATGGCTGAGTAGTATTCCATTGTGTATATGTACCACATCTTCTTTATCCATTCATCTACAGATGGACATTTAGGTTGCTTCCAATTCTTGGCTATTGTAAATAGTGCTGCGATAAACATAGGAGTGCATCTGTCTTTCTCAAACTTGATTGCTGCGTTCTTAGGGTAAATTCCTAGGAGTGGAATTCCTGGGTCAAATGGTAGGTCTGTTTTGAGCATTTTGATGCACCTCCATACTGCTTTCCACAATGGTTGAACTAATTTACATTCCCACCAGCAGTGTAGGAGGGTTCCCTTTTCTCCACAGCCTCGCCAACATTTGTTGTTGTTTGTCTTTTGGATGGCAGCTATCCTTACTGGTGTGAGGTGATACCTCATTGTAGTTTTAATTTGCATTTCTCTGATAATTAGCGATGTGGAGCATCTTTTCATGTGTCTCTTGGCCATCTGTATTTCTTTTTTGGAGAACTGTCTGTTCAGTTCCTCTGCCCATTTTTTAATTGGGTTATTTGTTTTTTGTTTGTTGAGGCGTGTGAGCTCTTTATATATTCTGGACGTCAAGCCTTTATCAGATCTGTCATTTTCAAATATATTCTCCCATACTGTAGGGTTCCTTTTTGTTCTATTGATGGTGTCTTTTGCTGTACAGAAGCTTTTCAGCTTAATGTAGTCCCACTTGCTCATTTTTGCTGTTGTTTTCCTTGCCCGGGGAGATATGTTCAAGAAGAGATCACTCATGTTTATGTCTAAGAGGTTTTTGCCTATGTTTTTTTCCAAGAGTTTAATGGTTTCGTGACTTACATTCAGGTCTTTGATCCATTTTGAGTTTACCTTTGTATATGGGGTTAGACAATGGTCCAGTTTCATTCTCCTACATGTAGCTGTCCAGTTTTGCCAGCACCATCTGTTGAAGAGACTGTCATTTTGCCATTGTATGTCCATGGCTCCTTTATCAAATATTAATTGACCATATATGTTTGGGTTAATTTCTGGGGTCTCTAATCTGTTCCACTGGTCTGTGGCTCTGTTCTTGTGCCAGTACCAAATTGTCTTGATTACTATGGCTTTGTAGTAGAGCTTGAAGTTGGGGAGTGAGATCCCCCCTACTTTATTCTTCTTTTTCAGGATTGCTTTGGCTATTCGGGGTCTTTGGTGTTTCCATATGAATTTTTGAATTATTTGTTCCAATTCATTGAAGAATGTTGCTGGTAATTTGAGAGGGATTGCATCAAATTTGTATATTGCTTTCGGCAGGATGGCCATTTTGACGATATTAATTCTTCCTAGCCATGAGCATGGGGTGAGTTTCCATTTATTAGTGTCCCCTTTAATTTCTCTTAAGAGTGACTTGTAGTTTTCAGAGTATAAGTCTTTCACTTCCTTGGTTAGGTTTATTCCTAGGTATTTTATTCTTTTTGATGCAATGGTGAATGGAATTGTTTTCCTGATTTCTCTTTCTATTGATTCGTTGTTAGTGTATAGGAAAGCTACAGATTTCTGTGTGTTGATTTTGTATCCTGCAACTTTGCTGTATTCCGATATCAGTTCTAGTAGTTTTGGAGTGGAGTCTTTAGGGTTTTTTATGTACAGTATCATATCATCTGCAAATAGTGACAGTTTAACTTCTTCTTTACCAATCTGGATTCCTTGTATTTCTTTGTTTTGTCTGATTGCCGTGGCTAGGACCTCCAGTACTATGTTAAATAACAGTGGGGAGAGTGGGCATCCCTGTCTGGTTCCCGATCTCAGTGGAAATGCTTTCAGCTTCTCGCTGTTCAGTATAATGCTGGCTGTGGGTTTATCATATATGGCCTTTATTATGTTGAGGTACTTGCCCTCTATTCCCATTTTGCTGAGAGTTTTTATCATGAATGGATGTTGAATTTTGTCAAATGCTTTTTCCGCATCTATGGAGATGATCATGTGGTTTTTGTCTTTCTTTTTGTTGATGTGGTGGATGATGTTGATGGATTTTCGAATGTTGTACCATCCTTGCATCCCTGGGATGAACCCCACTTGGTCATGGTGTATGATCCTTTTGATATACTGTTGAATTCTGTTTGCTAATATTTTATTGAGTATTTTTGCATCTACGTTCATCAGGGATATTGGTCTGTAATTTTCTTTTTTGGTGGGGTCTTTGCCTGGTTTTGGTATTAGGGTGATGTTGGCTTCATAGAATGAGTTTGGGAGTATTCCCTCTTCTTCTATTTTGTGAAACACTTTAAGGAGAATGGGTATTATGTCTTCTCTGTGTGTCTGATAAAATTCCGAGGTAAATCCGTCCGGCCCCGGGGTTTTGTTCTTGGGTAGTTTTTTGATTACTGTTTCAATTTCTTTGCTTGTAATTGGTTTGTTTAACTTTTGTGTTTCTTCCTTGGTCAGTCTTGGGAGGTTGTATTTTTCTAGGAAGTTGTCCATTTCTTCTAGGTTTTCCAGCTTGTTGGCATATAGGTTTTCATAGTAGTCTTTAATAATTCTTTGTATTTCTGTGGAGTCTGTCGTGATTTTTCCATTCTCATTTCTGATTATGTTGATTTGTGTTGACTCTCTTTTTCTCTTAATAAGTTGGGCTAGAGGCTTATCTATTTTGTTTATTTTCTCAAAGAACCAGCTCTTGGTTTCGTTGATTTTTGCTATTGTTTTATTCTTCTCAATTTTGTTTATTTCTTCTCTGATCTTTATTATGTCCCTCCTTCTGCTGACTTTAGGCCTCATTTGTTCTTCTTTTTCCAGTTTTAATAATTGTGATGTTAGACTATTCATTTGGGATTGTTCTTCCTTCTTCAAGTGTGCCTGGATTGCTATATACTTTCCTCTTAAGACTGCTTTCGCTGCATCCCACAGAAGTTGGGGCTTAGTGTTGTTGTTGTCATTTGTTTCTATATATTCCTTGATCTCTATTTTGATTTGTTCATTGATCCATTGATTATTTAGTAGCATGTTGTTAAGCCTCCATGTGTTTGTGAGCCTTTTTGTTTTCTTTGTAGAATTTATTTCTACTTTCATACCTTTGTGGTCTGAAAAATTGGTTGGTAGAATTTCAATATTGTGGAATTTACTGAGGCTCTTTTTGTGAGCTAGTATGTGGTCTATTCTGGAGAATGTTCCATGTGCACTTGAGAAGAATGTATATCCTGTTGCTTTTGGATGTAGAGTTCTATAGATGTCTATTAGGTCCATCTGTTCTAGTGTGTTGTTCAGTGCCTGTGTGTCTTTACTTATTTTCTGCCCGGTGGATCTATCCTTTGGGGTGAGTGGTGTGTTGAAGTCTCCTACAATGAATGCATTGCAGTCTATTTCCCTCTTTAGTTCTGTTAGTATTTGCTTCACATATGCTGGTGCTCCTGTATTGGGTGCATATATATTTAGAATGGTTATATCCTCTTGTTGGACTAAGCCCTTTATCATTATGTAGTGGCCTTCTTTATCTCTTGTTACTTTCTTTGTTTTGAAGTCTATTTTGTCTGATATTAGTACTGCAACCCCTGCTTTCTTCTCACTGTTGTTTGCCTGAAATATGTTTTTCCATCCCTTGACTTTTAGTCTATGCTTATCTTTGGGTTTAAGGTGAGTTTCTTGTAAGCAGCATATAGATGGGTCTTGCTTTTTTATCCATTCTATTACTCTATGTCTTTTGATTGGTGCATTAAGTCCATTTACATTTAGGGTGACTATTGAAAGATATGTACTTATTGCCATTGCAGGCTTTAGATTCGTGGTTACCAAAGGTTCAAGGTTAGCTTCTTTAGTATCTTACTGCCTAACTTAGCTCGCTTATTGAGCTGTTATATACACTGTCTGGAGAGTCTTTTCTTCTCTCCCTTCTTATTCCTCCTCCTCCCTTCTTCATATGTTGTGTGTTTTGTTCTGTGCTCTTTTTAGGGGTGCTCCCATCTAGAGCAGTCCCTGTAGGATGCCCTGTAGAGGTGGTTTGTGGGAAGCAAATTCCCTCAGCTTTTGCTTGTCTGGGAATTGTTTGATCCCACCATCATATTTAAATGATAGTCCTGCTGGATACAGTATCCTTGGTTCAAGGCCCTTCTGTTTCATTGCATTAAGTATATCATGCCATTCTCTTCTGGCCTGTAGGGTTTCTGTTGAGAAGTCTGATGTTAGCCTGATTGGTTTTCCTTTATAGGTGACCTTTTTCTCTCTAGCTGCCTTTAAAACTCTTTCCTTGTCCTTGATCCTTGCCATTTTAATTATTATGTGTCTTGGTGTTGTCCTCCTTGGATCCTTTCTGTTGGGGGTTCTGTATAATTCCATGGTCTGTTCGATTATTTCCTCCCCCAGTTTGGGGAAGTTTTCAGCAATTATTTCTTCAAAGACCCTTTCTATCCCTTTTCCTCTTTCTTCCTCTTCTGGTATCCCTATAATACGAATGTTTTTCCTTTTGTATTGGTCACATATTTCTCTTAGTGTTGTTTCATTCCTGGAGATCCTTTTATCTCTCTCTATGTCAGCTTCTATACGTTCCTGTTCTCTGGCTTCTATTCCTTCAATGGCCTCTTGCATCTTATCCATTCTGCTTATAAATCCTTCCAGGGATTGTTTCACTTCTGTGATCTCTTTCCTGACATCTGTGATCTCCTTCCGGACTTCATCCCACTGCTCTTGCATTTTTCTCTGCATCTCATCCCACTGCTCTTGCATTTTTCTCTGCATCTCATCCCATTGCTCTTGCATTTTTTTCTGCATCTCTGTCAGCATGTTCATGATTTTTATTTTGAATTCTTTTTCAGGAGGACTAGTTAGGTCTGTCTCCTTCTCAGGTGTTGTCTCTGTGATCTTTGTCTGCCTGTAGTTTTGCCTTTTCATGGTGATAGAGATAGTCTGCAGAGCTGGTACAAGTGACCGCTGGAAGAGCTTCCCTTCTTGTTGGTTTGTAGCCTTTTCCTGGGAGAATAGCGACCTCTAGTGGCTTGTGCTGGGCAGCTGTGCGCAGACAGGGCTTCTGCTTCCTGCCCAGTTGCTTTGGGGTTTATCTCCACTGTTGCTGTGGGCTTGGCCTGGCTGGGGCTGTTCCTCCAAAATGGTGGAGCCCCGTTAGAGGGGGAGCAGCCAGGAGACTATTTATCTCCGTAAGGGGCCTCTGTGCTCCCTGCTGCCCAGGGGGTTAGAGTGCCCAGAGATCCCCAGATTCCCTGCTTCTGGTCTAAGTGACCTGTCCTGCCCCTTTAAGATTTCCAAAAAGCACTCTCCAAACCAAAACAACAACAGCAACAATGAGAGAGGGAACAGAAAGGAAAAAAAAAAGAAAAAACACGCGATTTTTTTTTTTTTTCCTCAGGTGCCGGTCCCAGGCACCCGCGCACTGGTCCTGCTGCCCTGTCTCCCTAGCACCAGGGTCCCTGTCCTTTCAAGGCTTCCAAAAAGCACCCACCCACCGGTCCCGCAGGGAAGGAACGCTCAATATTCTTTGTCCTCAGGCACTGGTCCCACGCACCCGCTCACCAGTCCTGCCGCCCTGCCTCCCTAGCACCGGGGTCCCTGTCCCTTCAAGGCTTCCAAAAAGCACTTGGCAAAAAGAGAGAAAAAAAAGGGGAAAAACGCGCGATTTCTTCCGTCCTCAGGTGCTGGTCTCAGGCACCCACCCACTGGTCCCACAGGGAAAAATGCGGGATATTCTTTGTCCTCAGGTGCCGGTCCCAGGCACCCGCTCACCAGTCCCGCCGCCCTGCCTCCCTAGCACCGGGGTCCCTGTCCCTTTTAGGCTTCCAAAAAGCACTCGCAGAAAAGAGAAAAAAAAAAGGGGAAAAACGCGCGATTTCCTCTGTCCTCAAGTGCCGGTCTCAGGCACCCGCCCACCGGTCCCGCAGGGAAAAACGGGGGATATTCTTTGTCCTCAGGCGCCGGTCCCAGCCACCCGCTCACCAGACCCGCCACCGTGCCTCCCTAGCACTGGGGTCCCCGTCCCTTCAAGGCTTCCAAAAAGCGCTTGCCAAAAAGAGAAAAAAAAAAAAGGGGAAAAACGCGCGACCTCCTCCGTCCTCAGGCACTGGTCTCAGGCACCCGCCCCCAGGTCTCGCAGGGAGAAACGCGGGATATTCTTTGTCCTCCGGCGCTGTTCCCAGGCACCTCCTCACCGGTCCCGCCACCCTGCCTCCCCAGCAACGGGGGCCCGTCCCTCTAAGGCTTCCAAAAAGCGCTCGCCAAAAAAAAAAACTGCTCCGGTTTCTCTCCACCCGCCGGGAGCCGGGGGGAGGGGCGCTCGGGTCCCGCCGGGCTGGGGCTTGTATCTTACCCCCTTCACAAGGCGCTGGGTTCTTGCAGGTGTGGATGTGGTCTGGATGTTGTCCTGTGTCCTGTGGTCTCTATTTTAGGAAGATTTTTCTTTGTTATATTTTCATAGCTCTATGTGTTTTTGGGAGGAGATTTCCACTGCTCTACTCACGCCGCCATCTTGGCTCCCCTCCCAGAATTTACCATTTTTTAAGAAGATGTGAGGAAAAAGTTTGGAGCCAAAGTGCATCTGAAGTATCACAAAAATTTTAAACACTGCGCTTGTCAATTACATGAGAACAAGTCTGAGAATCTTGAAATGTAATTTCAATTGTAAACTTTTAAACAGTTATAAAATTGATTAAAATTTTATTACCTGCTTGGGTGGACAAAGTTTTCATCAGTGTTGACTACTAGGACACTTATAATTAGAGAGTCCTTGATCATGAATGGTGTAGATTCATTGTAATAAGCAGTCTGCAAGATGACCACCAGTGATCTTCACCTCCTGGCATTCACACCCTTCTCTACCCCTTCCACCAGAGTGTAGGCTGGACTTACTGACTCACTACTAAGTAACTGACTGCAGCCAATAGGAAAAGTTGTCATTTTTGAGATGAGGTTGCAAAAATACTGGTTTGCATCTTGGCCATCCTCTCCTGCTTTCTTGTTTGACTGCGCTGAGGGAAGATGGCTGTTTCATTGTGAGCTGCTCTATGGAGAAGCCCACCTGGAAAATAACTGAGGGAAGCTTTTTTCCAACAGCCATTGAAGAACTGAGGCTCTCAGACCAGCAACGTGAGAGGAACTATATCTTATCAAAAGTCACAAATGTGACCTTATAAGTGGATTTTCCCCCAGTTGACACTTCAGATGAGACTGCATCCCTGGGTGCTAGCTTGACAGCAACTTCATGAGAGACTTGAACCAGAGATGCAAACTTTGCTGAGACTTACCACAGAAACTGTGAGATAGTAATTAGTTAAGATGAGGTTAAAGGGGTGGGCCCCTAATCCAATATGTTTGGTGTCCTTATGAGCAGGGAGAGTTTGGGCACAGGGATTAATACAGGGAGAGTGCCATTTGAACATGAAGACGGCCATTTTATAAGCCAAGGAGAGAGGTCTGGAACAGATGGTTCACTCAGTCCTCAGAAGTTGCCAATCCTGCTGACATCTTGATTTCAGATAATTTTTGTTGCTTAAGTTGCCCAGTTTATAGTATTTTTTTATGACAGTCCTAGCAAACTAAAAACAGCCCTTTAGTTAAACACTAAGAACATAATGTCAAAAACAAAAGTTAGATCATGGAAGGTAGTCCAAATGGGATGTCTTTGTCATCTATTTATTTATTTATGCATGATTTTAACAAGCAATTATGAAGGCCTGGTAGGTACCAAAGGGTATGGCAAGCGTAGGAAATTCAAAGGGTGAATAGTCCCCAAAATCCATTCATCTCCAAAAGAAAAGAGCAGACCCCTAGCCAACCCACTAAGGACCCACACTGGGTGACAAATTAGAGTGACAAGTCTTTGTTTCACTGACCCCTAACATCTTCTTGTTACTGTTTTTTCTTACTGCAACAGAATCTAGCCCATCCTATAAGGCACTAATATATTTCGTTTATTTATTAGGCTATCATCATTCTTTGACATTGGACTGAAACACTTAGGTGGAGGGTAATGTCTGTTTTGTTTCACATGCAACAACTTGTGCTCAGCATGGTATGTGACATACAGCAGATTTTCAATAAACGTTTGTTGATGAAATGAATCTATAGGAAAACGGGTAAAAATAACTATAATTTAGCCTAATTTGAGCACATCTCTGTTTCTGCTATTTTTAAACCAGCTCACATACTATGCCAAATTTCCCCAAATATGTAAAATGCATTTCAGTTACATGGAGTCTTAGAAATCTCCATGTATATATTTGCATTAGAAGAAAAGCCTTCATCATAAGAAAGGGTGGAGCCAGTGCTGGCTACACCGCAAATACACTGGCAGAGGAAGTGGACTGGATTATACTTTAAAAATAACTAATGTAAAACAGCTTTTGAGATTTATGAATGAGAAGATGAAAGGAAATAAAGTGAAAGCTGAAGAGAATATTTTGCAGTAGATGATTGGCAAAAGGAAATCTATTGAAAACAGAAGGCCTTACACCCCACAAAGCAAAAATGGAATTCATTTAAAAAGGAAAAAAAAACCCCTAAATGTCAAAATAAAAGATAGCCTAGTACAACAGGTGTGGCGTTTGGAAGTCGGGGGCTGTGAGACTGGAGGGGGCTCCGATGGGCACGCTGGGGTTCGCCCGACCTCCAGCAGGGTTTGAAACATTCCTGTGTTCTGGAAGATGGGCTGCCCTGGGAGGAAGTTGGCAAGGCTCAGCCACTACGGGGTGGATGAGGTGTTCTTTTTGTCACGTGACCTGTTATCAGCATTGTTCTGAGACTTACTAGTAACAGCAGTTGTAGTGGAGGTAGCTCAGTAGAGGGCAAAAGTCCTGAAATATCAGTATGGAAATGAAGAGCAAGTGACGCCAAGGGCAGAAGTATAGGTACTTGTCTAAACTGGCTGCCAAATGCTTATCCTATTTTTCCTCAGACAAAACAGCACCATCTCTGTGGCCTTGTGTGTGAATCAGTTAGAGTTATCCACCTTGGTGAAAAGGGCATAGGGTGGAGGTGCCTGGAAATCTGAGGTTATGATACAATTGGAGGAGGATATGTTTACAAAAAAGAGAAAGAGATGAGAACACGTTCTCTGGCAATCTTGTGAGGGGGATGAAGGATAACTTGAGGTCCTGGAGGAAATCCTAGAAGATAATCCTGACAGCAATGGCTTGGGTCCCAGAAGGAAATGAAATGAATGAGCGTAATTACTGTGTGAGAACGGGTATTAAGGAGCAAGTTTAGGAAGAAGGAAAAGGAGGGGAGGTGTGGGAGTTGGGTAATCAAGACCTTGGATGGTAAGGCCAACAAGGATGATGGCATCAGTCCTGTTTATGTCATGAAAACAAGGATTATAGACATTTAACAACTGGTCCATGATGACAGAGCAACCAAGGAAACCCCTCTCTGCTTTCTTCTAGTCTTTTTCTATTTAAAATAGGTTTTTATTGATTAATTTACATTGTGAATTTCTTCTTTGACTATTAATATTACTACACCTGATTACCAATACTGAATATTTGTTGAGTCAATACTATATTCAAGGTATCTTTCTAAATACTTTACATGTGTTATTTCCTTTACTTTTTACAACAATCCCATGAGATATGCCCATGGTTACACAGTCGGTAAAGGGGTGACATAAAATTCTCAGTCTGGATTTGAGGCTGTAAAACTCTGCCAGTGTTTGGCCTTGGTGTTGACTCAGTCTAGCTCTGTGACTTTGGGTGAGTCGCTTTGACTTCTAAAGTCTCAATTTCCTCATACGTCAAATGAAGATAGTTTAAAATGCCATGGAGGATTTTATTTGAGCATTAAATGAGATAGTAAATGTGAAATTGCATTGTGAGCAATAATATGAATTATAAATGTCAGTTGTTCCTACCCTTATGATTATTCTATATTCAAATTAGAATACCCAAGGGGGGTTTGTCTTGATAAATTGGTTGTCAGAAAAAGGACTCTGTTATGATCATTAATGCTGATTGAGAATCATGAGAGATGCTTCAGTCAGGGCTTTATTAGAGAAACAGAACCATTGTGATTTATTAAAGGGTTTGCTTTTGACCTTAGGCAATCATGGGACCTGGTTGAGTAGTTTGTGTGTAAATACGTCTCTTACCCCAGTTTCAGAGGCTGCAGCCTGAAGTCACTGGGGGTAGGGATCAGGGAGTGGAGGTGGGAATGAGGTGTGGGAAGCTAATTTAACTGAAGCCTGTAAAGATGAGCTGGAACCCCTGAGGAGAGACTGGAACCTACTTTGGTGGCTCACCAACAACCAGCCTCCAGTTTCAAGAACTGGTAGAAGTTACCACACAGCTACACAGGAATCTGGTACAGGATTTGGAGAAACTACAGGAGGAGACCCAACAGAAGCTGGGCAGCTACAGTTCTGGCTGCTGCCCCGAGCCAGCGAGGTGGGCCAGCAGACCTCCTGTTGAGCTGCAGCAGTGCCTAATACCCACCTTCCAAATCTCATGCAAAATTCTCTATCGCCAAACCTTAACTCTGAAACATGTGGAAAAGGAATTGTGGGAATTATAGTTCCAGCTTAGCTAGATGGACGCAATACAAAGTTCCCACAATAGCAAAGGTGGAAAAATCAAATGCCTACAAGGGTCAAGTCATTAAAATTAGTAAATGAAGCAAGCTGTACTTAAGAAAGCAAGCACAGGCCTTTAAGAAAGGGACACACCATTTGGGGGAGGGGCTGGTAAAGTGATGTTTTCTCCTTGCTTTGTGGAAACTATGTATGTTTTGTGGAGATTAGACTCTTGCAAATGTATATATCCTTTTTTTCCCTCAGAATTTCTTGTATTTGTTTTTGACTTCTCTTTTTGCTAAAATTTTACTAATATTTGATCAGCTTTGTCAATATTTTCTTAATATGGCTTATGTTTTGTGTCATACTTAGAATAACTTCTCTAAGATAAAAAAAATTCTATGTTCTTTAAAGGGGAAGGAATGGTGATAACATAAGCCTCAGTTTATGTTAGATTCATTGGGTTTATTTTAGCTTTTTTGAGTACAGTGTCACAAATTGGAAATACAGATTTTCATGTGAAGTGTCCTAATTGTTCAATATTGGCAACTAATTCAAATCCACTTTTGAAACTAAGCAAAACAGATAAACCTTTGTGCTTACTTCCAGGGCACATCCCCTTACTCTTCCGATGTCTGTTACATGCTGTCTGTTTGTGAGGTGTGGGTTAGTAAACCAAGAATTCAGAAAGGAAAATGTGATTCCGTCTGGTCCTTCAGGACCTCACAAATGAGTGGGCAGATATTTAAACAAATAATTACCAGGTGCTAAATGTACACAGCATGACAGGAGCACAGGAGTGCAGGCCTCAGTGGGGGTGGGGAAGACTTCATGTGCCAGTCTCTGGAATTTCTTCTTTAGGGGAAGCAGCGGGGAAAAAAGAATGAGGGAATTTCAAGCACTGAGTACAAAACAGATTTTGAAGTGTTTTAAGTGTTCAGAGCTTCCTTTATGCTTTGTTTTCTAAGCTTAATATTTCCCTTCAGAAACCCTCCATGAGGCAGCAGAGAGTAAAATAGGTTGGATGGGGCCAGACAACATATATGTGACTTCAGATCCCTTAGTCAGAAATCCATAAACCTACTATTTACATCGGTCACTTGAGCTGATGGTTCTGTGGCAGCAGCTGCCTTGCTCTTTGAGGGGGAGAGCACTATGAAAACTACTTAATCCCCCCATCCCCTCTCCCCACCAGGGAATGATTTTACCATGTCCTTTCTGGAGAACAGTCTTAGATAGAAGTGGGGGAGACTAGGAGAACCCTGGGGCAAGAAGATTGGGGTAGCATGTATCATGCATGTGGGGAAAAGTACAAAACTTACGGACACTTTCCATTACACTCTTGAAGCGGTCTTAATGGTGAAACCTTTTCTCCATGATACATTACAAATTAACCCAGACTTTGCCTAGAATCCCCTTTGCCAGTGTTCCTGGTTCATTTCAACGTGGTTTTCTGAAATCTGTGGTCAGGATGGGATCATTGCCTCCTTCTCCATTTCAGGGTCAAAGACTTTGCGTATCCTCAGTCTTTTTCCAGATGCAGAGACAAGCCAACTGGTAGTGCAAACACGTGGGCTCAGTGCTTAAAGCCGCTTTGCTTCCCATTAAGTCCACAGATGTTGCCAGATGAGTCCTCCTTCCAGCACACCTTGACCAGAGTGAATCTCACCGAGTCCTGGAAAATGGCTGTAACATATTTTATCATCAGAGGGATACAGAAATTGGAAAATTTGATCAAAAGCATTTGTGTGCCCTGGTCTCATTAAGAGAGCTATCACATGTGTTTTAGGAGGCTGACATAAGGCATAGAGTCTATGGACCAACAAAGTGGAATTTTTACTTTGACACTTTGTTTTTGCCATGATCAGATTTTCAAAAAGTTATTGTCTGACAATCGAGGTCATACACGTGATTACCTTTGTCTAAATGCGTATATTGGTTCTTTTTTTATTTTTTCTATTTTATTTTGGCATCATTAATGTACAATTACATAAGCAACATTACGGATAAAAGACTCCCTCTATTATCAAGTCCCACCACATACCCCATTACAGTCACTGTCCATCAGCATATTAAGATGCTATAGAATCACTACTTATCTTCTCTGTGTTGTACTGCCTTCCCCATGTGCCCCCCTACATTGTGTGTGCTAATCATCATGCCCCTTATTCTCCTTATACCCCCCTTCCCACCCATCCTCCCCAGTCCCTTTCCCTTTGGTAACTGTTAGTCCATTCTTGGGTTCTGTGATTCTGCTGCTGTTTTGCTCCTTCAGTTTTCCTTTGTTCTTATACTCCACAGATGAGTGGAATCATTTGGTACTTGTCTTTCTCAGCCTGGCTTATTTCACTGAGCATAATACCCTCATGCTCCATCCATGTTGTTGCAAATGGTAGGATTTGTTTTCTTCTTATGGCTGTACTATATTCCATTGTGTATATGTACCACATCTTCTTTATCCATTCATCTACTGATGGACACTTAGGTGGCTTCCATATCTTGGCTATTGTAAATAGTGTTGTGATAAACATAGGGGTGCATATGTCTTTTTGAATCTGGGTTCCTGCATTCTTAGGGTAAATTACTAGGAGTGGAATTCCTGGGTCAAGTGGTATTTCTGTTTTTAGTTTTTTGAGGAATCTCCATACTGCTTTCCACAAAGGTTGAACTAATTCACATTCCCACCAGCAGTGTAGGAGGGTTCCCGTTTCTCCACAACCTCACCAACATTTGTTGTTGTTTGTCTTTTGGATGTTGGCCATCCTAACTGGTGTGAGGTGATACCTCATTGTGGTTTTAAATTGCATTTCTCTCTGATGATTAGTGATGTGGAGCATCTTTTCATGTGCCTGTTGGCCATCTGAATTTCTTCTTTGGAGAAGTATCTGTTCAGATCCTCTGCCCATTTTTTAATTGGATTATTTGCTTTTTGTTTGTTGAGGTGCATGAGCTCTTTATATGTTTTGGATGTCAACCTTTTATTAGATATGTCATTTATGAATATATTCTCCCATACTGTACGGTGGCTTTTTGTTCTACTGATGGTGTCCTTTGCTGTACAGAAGCTTTTTAGCTTGATATAGTCCTACTTGCTCATTTTTGCTTTTGTTTCCCTTGCCCAGGGAGATATGTTCATGAAGAAGTCACTCAAGATGTTTTTCTTCTAAGAGTTTTATGGTTTCCTGACGTACATTCAGGTCTTTCATCCATTTCGAGTTTACTTTTGTGTATGGGGTTAGACAGTAATCCAGTTTCATTCTCTTACATGTAGTTGTCCAGTTTTGCTAACAGCAGTTGTTGAAGAGGCTGTCATTTTTCCATTGTATATCCATGGTTCCTTTATCATATATTAGTTGACCATATATGCTTGGGTTAATATCTGGACTCTCTATTTTGTTCCACTGCTCTATGGGTCTGTCTGTTCTTATGCCAGTACCAAATTGTGTTGATTACTGTGGCTTTGTAGTAGAGCTTGAAGTTGGGGAGTGAGATTCCCCCCCCCCCCCTCCCCACTTTATTTTTCCTTCTCAGGATTGCTTTGGCTATTCTGGGTCTTTTGTCGTTCCATATGAATTTTAGAACTATTTGTTCCAGTTTGTTGAAGAACGCTGTTGGTATTTTGATAGGGATTGCACTGAATCTGTAATTGTTTTAGGCAGAATGGCCATTTTGACAATATTAATTCTTCCTAGTCAAGAGCATGGGATGAGTTTCCATTTATTAGTGTTCTCTTTAATTTCTCTTAAGAATGTCTTGTCGTTTTCAGGGTGAAGGTCTTTCATTTCCTTAGTTAGGTTTATTCCTAGGTATTTTATTCTTTTTGATGCAGTTGTGAATGGAATTGTTATCCTGATTTCTCTTTCTGCTAATGCATCATTAGTGTATAGTAACGCAACAGATTTCTGTGTATTAATTTTGTATTCTGCAAGTTTGCTGAATTCAGATATTAGTTCTAATCATTTTGGAGTAGATTCTTTGGGGTTTTTTATGTACAATATCATGTCATCTGCAAACAGTGACAGTTTAATTTTTTCCTTACCAGTCTGGATGCCTTGTATTTCTTTGTTTCATCTGATTGCCATGGCTGGGACCTCCTGTACTATGTTGAATAAAAGCAGGGAGAGTGGTCATTCTTGTCTTGTTCCTGATCTTAGGGTAAAAGCTTTCAGCTTCTCGCTGTTCAGTATGATGTTGGTTGTGGGTTTGTCATATATGACCTTTATTATGTTGAGGTATTTGCCCTGTATACCCGTTTTGTTGAGAGTTTTTATCATGAATGAATGTTGAGTTTTGTTGAATGCTTTTTCAGCATCTATGGAGATGATCATGTGGTTTTTGTCCTTCTTTTTGTTGATGTGGTGGATGATGTTGATGGATTTTCGAATGTTCTAACATCTCTGCATCCCTGGGTTAAATCCCACTTGGTCATGGTGTATAATTCTTTTGATGTATTTTTGAATTCGGTTTGCTAATATTTTGTTAAGTATTTTTGAATCTGTGTTCATCAGGGATATTGATCTGTAGTTTTCCTTTCTTGTGGTGTCTTTGCCTGGTTTTGGTATTAGAGTGCTGCTGGCTTCATAGAATGAGTTTGGAAGTATTCCCTCTTCTTCTATTTTTTGGAAAACTTTAAGGAGAATGGGTATTATGTCTTCTCTAAATGTCTGATAAAATTCAGTGGTTTTGTTCTTGGGTAGTTTTTTGATTACTGACTCAATTTCATTGCTGGTAATTGGTCTGTTTAGATTTTCTGTTTCTTTCTTGGTCAGTCTTGGAAGGTTGTATTTTTCTAGGAAGTTGTCCATTTCTTCTAGGTTATCCAGTTTGTTAGCATATAGAATTTCATAGTATTCTCTAATAATTCTTTGTATTTCTGTGGTGTCTGTCATGTTTTTTCCTTTCTCGTTTCTTCTTCTGTTCATGTGTGTAGATTCTCTTTTTCTTCTAATAAGTCTGGCTCGTGGTTTATCTATTTTGTTTATTTTCTCAAAGAACCAGCTCTTGGTTTCATTGATTTTTTTCTATTGTTCTATTCTTCTCAATTTTATTTATTTCTTTTCTGATCTTTATTATGTATCCCCTTCTGCTAAGTTTGGGCCTCATTTGTTCTTCTTTGTCTAATTTCAATAATTGTGACTTTAGACTATTCATTTGGAATGTTCTTCATTCTTTAGATAGGCCTGGATTGCTACATACTTTACTCCTAGAACTGAGTTTGCTGTGTCCTACAGAAGTTGGGGCATTGGCCTGTTGTTGTCATTTGTCTCCATATATTGCTTGATCTCTGTTTTAGTTTGGTCATTGATCCATTGATTATTTAGGAGCGTGTTGTTAAGCCTCCATGTGTTTGTGAGCCTTTTTGTTTTCTTTGTACAATTTATTTCTGGTTTTATACCTTTGTGATCTGAGAAGTTGGTTGGTAGGATTTTAATCTTTTGGAATTTACTGAGGCTCTTTTTGTGGCCTAGTAGATGGTCTATTCTGGAGAATATTCCATGGGCACTTGAGAAAATGTATATACTGCTGCTTTTGGGTGTAGAGTTCTGTAGATATCTGTTAGATTCATCTGTTCTAGTGTGTTGTTCAGTGCCTCTGTATCGTTGCTTATTTTCTGTCTGGTTGATCTGTCCTTTGGAGTGAGTGGTGCGTTCAAGTCTCCTAGAATGAATGCATTGCATTCTATTTCCTCCTTTAGTTCTGTTAGTATTTGTTTCACATATGTAGGTGCTGCTGTGTTGGCTGCATATATATTTATAATGGTTATATCCTCTTGTTGGATTTCCCCCTTTATCACTATGTAATGTCCTTCTTTGTTTGTCTCGTTACTTTCTTTGTTTTGAAGTCTATTTTGTCTGATACTATTACTGCAACACCTGTTTTTTTCTCCCTATTGTTTGTGTGAAGTATCTTTTTCCATCCCTTCACTTTTAGTCTGCGTATGTCTTTGGGTTTGAGGTGAGTGTCTTCTAGGCAGCATATAGATTACTCTGTATCTTTTGATAGGTGCATTCAGTCCATTCACATTTAGGATGATGTTGATAGATATGTACTTATTGCCATTTCAGGCTTTGGATTCATGGTTACCAAAGTTCAAGGGTAGCATGTTTACTATCAACCAGTCTGTTAACTCACTTATTAAGCTATTATAAACACAGTCTGATGATACTTTATTTCTCTCCCTTCTTTTTTTCCTCCTCCTCTCTTTATATGTTAGGTGTTTTATTCTGTACTCTTGTGTCTCCCTTGACTGATTTTGTGGATAGGTGACTTCATTTTGTATTTAGTTAGTATTTGGTTGGTCTGCTTTGCATGCTGTGGTTTTATTTTCTCTGGTGACATCTATTTAGCCTTAGGAGCCCTTCCGTTTAGAGCAGTCCCTTTAAAATACACTGTAGAGGTGGTTCATGAGAGGTAAATTCCCTCAGTTTTTGCTTATTTAGAAATTGTTTAATCCCTCCTTCAAATGTAAATGATAATCTTGCTGGATACAGTATTCTTGGTTCAAAGCCCTTCTGTTTCATTGCATTAAATATATCATGCCACTCTCTTCTGGCCTGGAAGGTTTCTGCTGAGAAGTCTGATGATAGCCTGATAGGTTTTCCTTTGTAAGTCATCTTTTTCCTCGTTCGCTGCTTTTAACACTCCATCCTTGTTTTTGCTCTTTGCCATTTTAATTATTATATGTCTTGATGTTGTCCTCCTTGGATCCCTTTTTTTGGGAGATCTGTGTAATTCCATGGTCTGAAAAAATATTTCCTTCTCCAGATGGGGGAGGTTTTCATCAATTATTTCTTAAAAGAGACTTTGTATCCATTTCTCTCACTCTTGTTGTTCTGGTACCCCTATAATGCAAATATTATTCTCTTTTGATTGGTCACACTGTTCTCAATATTCTTTCATTCCTAGAGATCCTTTTTATCTGTCTCTGCCTCAACTTCTCTGTATTCCTGTTCTCTGATATCTATTCCATTAACAGTCTCTTGCACCTCATCCAGTCTGCTCTTAAATCCTTCCATTGTTTGTTTCATTTGTTATCTCCCTCCGGAATTTGTCTCTTAGCTCTTGCACATTTCTATGTAGATCCATCAGCATGCTTATGACTTTTGTTTTGAATTCTTTTTCAGGAAGATTGGTGATTCTGGTTTCACTAGGCCCTCTCTCTGGTGTTGGATGGATTTTGGACTTAACAAGGTTCTTCTGCATTTTCATGGTAATACAAGTGATTGCTGGCGAGTGGCACATATGTCAGCTGGGAGAACAAAGTCCCTTCCTGCTCATTGGTTTCCTTGCCTGTCTCTGCTGCCTCTGCCAGTCAATCTCACACAGTGAGCAGCCTCTGGGTTAATCCCCTGAGCCACCATTGGCAGGGAGGCCCTTCAGGATGGCCAGGGCACTGGCAGTAGTTGCAGGTGAGCAGCATGTGTTTGCTGTGAGAACAGAGCCCCTATGTGCCTTCCGGACTCTGCGCTGGCTTCTTCTGCTTGTGTCAAGCAGCTGGGTGCCAGGGGGAGCCTCTGGGTGAATCCCCTGAGCTGCCATGGGCAGGTCGGCTCTCGGGATGGCTTAGGGCACTGGTGGGGGTTGCAGGCGAGCAGTGCGTGTTTGCCATAAGAATAATGTCCCTTTGTGCCTTCCGGATTCTGCATCAGTCTCTCCTGTCTGTGCCGGGCAGCTGCGCCTGGCCGACAGTCTCTGGGTCTGGCCTGGTTAGCTTCGTGCTGGGAGAAGACTCTGTGTAGTTGCTGTGGGTGGGGCTACTCCTCGGCTCCTCCACAGCAATGACCAGGCAGCCGGTTTGGTTTCAGTGCTGGAGGGGGGCAATGAATGGCAGGCTGCTTATTGCAGTGATGGGCTTCAGAGCTGCATTGCCACCCAGGGGGTTAGGGCGTGTGAATTCCTTAAAGTTTCCAGCCTGCTGGGCTGAGTGTGCCCAGACGATTCTGTGCACCTGTTGAACCCTTGTCCCTTTAAGACTTTGAAAGCACTAGCTTTTCTTTTGTCCCAGGGCAACCGGCTGTGGGGACCTGTTCGCAGTCTTAGTCTCAGATTATGATTTTCTCTTCCTCTAATATCCGGTACACCATACAGTGTGTGTCTGTGCTCCCAGTACAGATTAATAGGGCTAGTTATTTAGAAGTCCTGTGCTTCCACTCCTTCCCCACTCTTTCTTTTCCTCCTGCCAGTGAGCTGGACTTCGGGGAGTGCTCAGGTCCTGCAGGTTCATGGCTTTGTACCTTACCCTTTTCTGTGAGATGCTGTGTTCTTGCTGATGTAGATGTAGCTTAGCTGTTGTACTGTATCTTCCGGTCTTTTAGGAATAGTTGTATTTGCTTTATTTTCAAAATATGTATGGTTTTGTGAGAGATTTCTACCACCCTACTCAGGCTGCCATCTTGAGAATCCTCCATATATTGGTTCTTGAAAGTAAAATTGTTGGAGTTTTTATGTTCTTAGTACCTCTTCTTCTTTTTTATTAAGGTATTATTGATATATGCTCTTATGAAGGTTTCACATGAAAAACAATGTGTTCACTATATTCACCCATATTATTAAGTCCTCCCCACACCCCATTGCAGTTACTGTCCATCAGTGTAGTAAGATGCCACAGAGTCACTGCTTGTCTTCTCTGTGCTACACTGTTTTCCCCATGATTGCCCCCACGCCATGTGTACTAATCATAGTAAATCCCTAAATCCCTTTCTTCCACCCTCCGCCGCACCCCTTCCCCTTTGGTAACTGCTAGTTCCTTCTTGGAGTCTGTGAGTTTCTGCTGATTTGTTCCTTCAGTTTTGCTTTGTTGTTATACTCCACAAATGAGGAAAATCATTTGGCACATGTCTTTCTCTGTCTGGCTTATTTCACTGAGCATAATATCTTCCAGCTCCATCCATGTTGTTGCAAATGGTAGGATTTGTTTTCTTCTTATGGCTGAATAATATTCCATTATGTATGTGTACCACATCTTCTTTATCCATTCATCTACTGATGAACACTTAGGTTGCTTCCATTTCTTGGCTATTGTGTACCTCTTCTAATGTTTTACTAACTAGCTGAGTCCTAGAGTCAGAGTGATCTTGGATTGAACTCTAGTTCTGCCGAACTCCATTCATATGACCTTGGGTAAGGTGCTCTTTCACAGTCTCAGTTTCTTCCTCTGTAAAAGAGGAATATTTATGTTTTCTGTTCAATAGCATTGTGTGGGGGAAAATCAAGTAAGGATATAGAATATCTAGTAGAATTTTTGGTACATAATAAACCTCATACATGGTACCTATTGTCATGGTTAACATAAAAGGTTCTCTCGTAGCCTTATGTGTTAATTCAGTCCTACAAGGTAGGCAGAGGTGTTGTTACTGCCACTTTTAATGTTTTTAAATGAAGAAAAAGAAAATGGAAATAAGGACACTTGCCATGTATTGCATCCCAATTTGGTAGCAGACCTGAGGCTCCAACTTCTCGCTTTGAATTCCAGACCATCTCACTATACCACTGATCCAATTTGCCCATGAACACCAAAGCCTCAATTCAGGTGAACTTCAAAACCTTCGTTAAAAAGGAAGAGGTACTGAGTATGGTATTTCACTAACAGATATGAAAGTGTTTTGCAATTTCAACTACTGTCATGTAGTGTGGCCATCTAAATATCACTTTTACGTATATCATTTCTTATGATGAAGAGCTTCAGGAATTTTAGATAATTTCCATTTTCAAGATCTCTGAGTCTCTGGCAAAAGGGTTAATTTCAAGAAATTAACCTTTAGTACCAATGCATTATTGGAAAGTGGAAAATAAGACAAAACTAGAAGATTCTTTCCTTTTTCTTTTCATCAAGTTTGTCCCATAGAGTGAGTCACAGCCAACACTGTTATCCTTTAGTGCTCTAAGTCACCAACCTACAAAAAGGTATCTGTTCTTTATCTATATCCTGATGCAAAATAAATTTGTGGAGTGTTATTAACAACCTTTAAGCTTCTCAGAATCATCTGTTTGGATATTTGATGCTTTCACCATTCCTAGTTTTATAGGAAACTTTATAATATTTAGTCCTTAGATCATGTGAAATGGCTAAGAACGATTATGTTTTCTCATGGTGAAAGTAGGGCTCTGCTACTAATGGGGGTACTGGATAGGGATTCTAAGAAAAGGCAGAAAGAGAGAAATAGGGAACGCTATCCATGTTGGTATTGAAAATAGTTCAAATGTAACCATATGTTCTTCCATATTATTACTAAGATAAGTGGTGCGATTCCTTCCTGTCCTCTTTGTGTGGACTGCAAGCAAACCTTCTTTGGCTTGGTCCCCTGTCAGTCCCTCCTTTCTGTGATACTGTGATTTATAACAAGAAATACATATTTGATCTTTGTCCCCATTCCTGGCACAGGGCTCCTAAAACCCTTAGGATTTCCTAAATGATAAAAGTGATAAAATTGTCTTGATATTCAGAACAAGCACCTTTCAAGCGCACCTGAGTTTATGTTAATGAGGTGACTTTTGGAAAGCACTTAAGCTTGGGGGTTGGTTGCTGGGGGAATTAACCACATGATTAGAGGGTAGGAACTTTCAGTCTTACGTGCTCCCACTCTGCTCCCCCTCACCCCGGAACTCCAGGGTAGAGGGAAGGGCTGGAGGTTGAATGAATTGCCAATGGCCAATGATTTTATCAATCATGCCCACATAATGAAGTCTCCACAAAAACCCCCAAAAACAGCATTGGGAGAGCTTTGGGTTGGTGAACACGTGGAGCTCGGGGGAGTGGTGTCCTCTCAGAGAAAGCATGGATGCTCCAAGCCCTACCTCCACTGCTTGCCCTCTACCTTGCCCAGTTCATTGTATCCTTTATAATACTCTTTATAATAAACTGGCAAACATGAGTAAATGTTTTTCTGAGTTCTGTGAGCTGCTTTAACAAATGAATTCAACCCAAGGAGGAGTCCATGGGTAACCTCGGATTTGTGACCACTGGGTCAGAAGCATGGGTGACACCTAGATTCATGACTGGCATCTGAGGTGGGGGAATCTTGTGGTACTGAGCTTTGCATTGTGAGAACTGACACCAATGCCAGGTAGTTTGTATCAGAATTCAATTACTTGCTTGATGGTGTTGGAAAAAATATACATATAAGACTTTCACATAGGGGCTTTGAGGTTAAGGGTAGAATAATATAGGTTTAAGAGTAAGAGGAAATAGATACAGAGTCTTGGCCATAGCAACACTCAATAATTGCTGGAAAAGTATATGGATCAGATTTAAAGAAACTGCTCTCAAATACTGGTAAACACACAAATCTTGATATTTCGGTAGCCATTGAATTATCCTAAATCCACGTGTGAATTTTGAATGTCTTTGTTTAGTGCATGTAGCAGATCATACTATTGTTCCACATATTTATTGTACCTCTCTGGGATATTTTTTATCCCCACCAATTTCTACCTCATTGATGTTGAACTTGGCCATGAAACTTGTCTGGCCAAGCTACATTCCTTGTGTGAGTGGAAGTGATGTGAAACTCCTTGCGGAACATCTGAGAACCATTGATAGTTCAGCCTTCATTCAGCTTAGACCATGGGGTGAACAGAGCTGCTACCAAAGCATCACCAAAATGTAAGGCAGGAAATGAAATTTTGCCTTGATAAAGACTGTCATTTTGGAGCAGTTTGTTATTTTAGTGAAACCTAGTGAATGCTGACTAATACACTGAAAGCAACAATGAAATAAGAACTTGGAATGCTTCCATTTTTTTCCTGGACAGTTTTTTAAAGAAGACCTGCACTTTCACATCATCTCCTATCCAGACTGTTGCATAAATGATGAGACCAGTTTAAATTTATGGCCCTATGAGACTGGGTAGTCACTGAGCTTATTTCATGAACAAATGATTGGCCGTTTGTCTTATTTTCCCTTCTGTATGGATCCATACATAGTGCAGTAGAGTTATGAGAGCCATATTACTCAGGATATTAAGCCTTATTAATTGGGCTGTGATCTTGACTTTGATGGGACTTAGAACTTAACAGTTTGCAAATAACATAACCTCACTTAGCCTCAAGTTCATCCTCTGTAAGATAACTATAATTGTACATTTCCTACCTCAGCTCTTGGCAGAGGCTGTTCCTGTTGCTTGGCATGCTCTTATTTCAGTGCACCCCTGGCTGGCTTCTCACGCTCAGGTATCACCTTGAGGTCCCATCCTTGTCTGATTCTGACCACCTTATTTAACCTAGCTCGCCATGCCTCTTCTGGCTTTAATAGCCCTGTTTGGCTTCTTTACAGCACATATTTCATTTGTAAGAATTTTTTGTTTCCTTAGTTTGTCTGTTTTTCCAAGGCTTCATGCTCCTTGAGAATAGATGTGAATTTTATATTGTGTATTACTGTAATCGATGCTCAGACCAGAGTGCATGGCATAGAGCAGGCACTCAGATATTTTGAGTGCATAATTAATGACTCATAGTTATATCATACTTAACATATGTAGGCACTGGTCTTAGCATCTTATGTACATTACCATCTTTATTCTCAAAGCACCCCTATGAGGCAGCAGCTATTATTATCCTCATTTTAGAGATGGAAATAGAAGCCCAGAGATGTTATGTAACTTTCTTTCCTGAGATCACACAGCAGGACAGTGACAGAGTCAGGAATTAAATCCAGTAAGTTAGGTTCTGGAGCATGTGTGTGCCCATTGAATATATACTTCTTGTTTCACAGGACATTGTGAATTAAATTAAAGAAAGTAAGTATGTGAGAGTGGTTTGTATAAAGGCTAACACAAGTATCATAAAATACAGTTATTTGTAGCCAACTTACTTTTAGCTCCTTTACTGTACCCCAGCTAAAAGCAGAAGATGCTATCTAGAGCTCTTCTTTCAACAATTTGTTTTTAAACTTTCTGAATCAAAAATAAAAAAGCCAAGGTTTACTTTGAATGAAGTATGGAATTGTATTGATGCCAACACAGGAAGTAGTTTCTGGTAGCCCTGTTCAACATTTTTTAAAAAACGAATGCTAGATATGACACAGGATCAATTCATCTAAAATGTTTTTTTGTACATTAAGTGTGTTGGGTTCTAGAAATTCAGAGCTGAGGAAGTGATAGGGTCTAATGTTAAGGAGTTCACAGTTGAAAATGAAATATTCAAGAATAATACTCTTCTTACTCAAAATGTGATCCATGACCAGGATTATCATCATGACCTGGGAACTTACAGGAAATGCATATTTAGGTCTCACCATCCCAGGCCAAGTTAATCAGAGTCTGGATTTTACAAGATTCCTAAGCGATTTGTATGAACACTAGACTTTGACCAGCTCTGAGTTTTAACTGATCTGAGAAGTGGAGTATTAGGACATACATGTAAATTATCATGGATGCACAGAGAGTGGAAGACCAACCCACGTTGGGAGGTTGTGCATGTGGGTTTGTCCAGAGAAGGCTTCCCAGAGGAGCTACAGTGCGGCTGAGCTTGAAGGATGAAGAATGATTATCCAGGGAGACTGAAGAGAGAAGTGCATCCTCAAACGAACTGCAGAGCTAGGCCGCTTGGCAGTGGGTGTTCATGGAGTCGTCAGGACTTATGAATAGTTCAGTACATTTGGAGCTCAGGGAGGATGTCTGGTAGGAGCTGAAGAGGAAACAAACAAGGGGCAAATTGTGAGAGTCCCTGAGTTCCATGCTAGGCTACTTGTCCTGATGGCAAGCCATGTTTAAATTGTGTGTGGGTGGAGAATAAGATCAGATATTGATTTTAGAAAGATCACTGGTTGCCATGAGGTAGATGGATTGGATAGAGGCATACAGAAAGAGAGGATGTTTGTGAAATTTTCACATGACCTAAAGCTGGGTGGAGTAGTTGGAGTAATAGATGACAGAAGCAAAATTCATAATGATTTCACCAGATTTGAAGATTGAATCCAATAGGATGAAATTCAACAGGAAAACATCGTAAAGTTCAGCATTTGAGTTAAAAAAAATCAGTTGAGAGAGTGCAAGAGGGAGGCAGAATGGTTTTGACATAGTTTGTAAAAACTTCTCTAGAACTTTTGGAGGTTGATGTGGTAATGATTTAGTTGACCACAAGTTAAATCAGTGCCAGCAGTGTAACAAAGAGCTGAGTCTTTGGCTTTATGGCTAGAAACAAAATGTCTGGCCTTTGGGAAGTAACTGTTTCTCTTGCCTGACAACCTTCCCTCATTTGTGCCTTTTCCCACCCTCTATTCTACCACTTTCTCGAAAGGCAGATCTATTATACTCTGATGGTTAAGGAGCCAGCACAAGTTTACACTTGGACTGGGTGTCAGGAAAATGGAAGTTTTCCTCATAAAGACTTTTTTATGTATCAAAGTTCTATACAGGCTTGTCAAAATGCATCCTAATTACATGCTGTCTCTTGTCTGCCACCCCTGGAGAGAGAACAGAGAACCTTTTATAGAAATATATTCAATTCTTTCTGACATATCTAGTTCCCAGCATAGTGCCTGACACAGTCCACACTTTTAAGAACAATGAGGGAATGAATGAATGGATGAATAAATAAAATGAGTGAACAAGGAGAGTTAAACAGAACATTCATATGAAAGAGTTGAAGAGAAACCTGTAGATATACATTCCACGTAAGGGTCTGGAGAGCAATTGTATCATGACTTAAAGAGAAAGTGCACAACCTGTTACTGTCTTTTCTGAGAAGTAAATGGTTCATTAGCAACCCTTTACTTCTTTCTATAATCTCAAATCTTATGTGTACACCCAGGACAATTTCCTTACTGAGCTCCCTTGCATCCTTGGCTGCCTTTTTCTGGAGCCTTCCTCCCCAGGGATATGGGAGGGACTTGTGTCCCTCCTGGGGATTGTTCCCTCGGAGAGGTCACTAGAGCAATGCCTCCAGAGTCCATTCACCTGGTGTGGTTACAGCTAGGCATCAGGTGTCACAACTCCAGTATGGATAAACATGCGGTCTCTGTCTGTTCAGGTTAGAAAGCTGTGAGTGCTCCGCCTGGCAGCCAGAATAAGGGACTGTAAACCAAAAATACATGATGAAGGCTCTGGTTAAGGGATGAGCCCTGCGGTCCATCCTGAGAGTCAGTGGCATTGCTGTCTGAGAGGCCTTCTCTGCACAGCTTTGTATGGAAGACAAACGAGGCCTGGAACTGTCTGCTCTCCTGTGAGGGACAGCCATTCCTATATTCTACCATCCTGCCTGTAAAGTGCTTTAATACCAATCAGTCTCATTTCTTATGTTTACTTGATAACATAAAATGAAAGTAGGGAAACTAAATATATTTTATGTGACATTTTAAAAGCCATGCAAGCAAAATCATAGCCAAGCAAGAGAGAATCTCCCAGTGGACATGTAGTGAATTCCTGTTGGTCCAAGAACTGGTATAAAATTCCTTAATGTTTAAAATGATACCATTTGTGTAAGAGTGTTTTGACAGTAGAGTGTTCCTGCCTTTTTTGCATAGAGGATTAAGAGTGAGGCATTTCTTGGCTTTTAGAATAAGCCAAGCCCGTAGACACCAGTACCCCGGGAAGATGGGTTTACTTTGTCCTAAGAGAGGCTAGAAAAATCTAGAACTACATTTTGGGAGGATGAATAGACATAGCCACAAAATATATTCTCTACCCTTCAACACTGGAGATGTCCGGGAGTTTGTTTTCCTTTTTATTTTTCCACTTGGCCTTCATTTCATTATTTTTTACAGCCTGTTTTTGCTCATTAGAATAGTAAATATAACTGGTCTCAGTTACCATATTTGCTGTTGGCAGTAGTAGCAACAATTCCCTGTATTGGGTAGTTACTCTGTGTAAGCAATGTGCTGTGAAACTTAAAACAATCTCACATGATCTTACAAAAATCCTACACTTAGAATTTGACCTACTCATGATCAGACTTACATCATCACAGTACCTCAGTGTGAATATTTTCTACCATCATGTCCACCAGTAGCACAGCAACAGGAGTTTGAAATAATGGGTTTTGCTTGCATCTAAGTAGGATGACATATTGGTTCTGAGTCATCTCTAATTTCTTTAAAGGGACTATGTCAGACAACTGCCTGCTGGCAGTCAGCCTCAGAGCAACTTTACTTTACTCCCCTTTGTTCTTCTTGGGATGGAAGCCTGAAAAGTGCGTTTCCTAGATTCTCTTGCCAGTTAGGTATGAATAGTCACAGTTTGCCTGGGACTGAAGGTTTCCAGGGATGCCAAATCCTGAGAAGTATTTGTCATATGGGGATGAGTTGGTCACTTTATCTGACAACTGTATTGCCATGTGGTAGTAAGCTGTTGCATGGCATCAGAAGGTCTGAGGAAGATTGATGCTAATTCTACTACTGGTATTGGCATTGACACGTATATGGACTTGGGGTCTTCTGAGCCACAGCAGTATCCTGAGTGTTATTTGGCATGCCAGCTCCTGCTATCTGTAGTGAAAGCAGAGGCTCCCTGTAGTTACAGACATCTGGGTATCACTCACTTTCTTCTTGTATTTCTCAGTCCTTCTAAATATTTTATAAATGAACCCCTGTATTAAATTCCTCTCTGCCCAAAATAACTCAGCCGTTTCTGTTTCCCTGATTGAATACTGACTAATAGACAGCCCCAATGAAAGACTTCTCCTGGATGAAGGGGAAGACAAGTATAAGGAGGGAAGTGAAATGCTAATCAGAGAAACTGTAGTCCAATAAAATGGATTTCTCCCAGATGGCAGAATGTCAGGAAATAGGAATGATGTAACTAGGAGAAGACATGGAGAACCAGGTTCCAGCACTGTAGCAGCAATCTATTCCAGTCTTCTTAGGTCTTTAACATAAGCTTTGGGTGTCCTGAGATTGACCAGGAATCCAAAGGGTCTTAGACTGATTATTGGGACCCACTAACAATAAGAGGTGTGAGAGTAAAAAAGGAACATTAGATTGATTCCACATCTTTGCTTCTTCCACAGTTTAGATATCATTTACTCTGACAGGTCAGTGACCTTCTGAATTGCTCCCTGGAAATAGCCTTAACACAGATTCGTCATATGCAACAGTGTTTTGACAACATGCCTGTCTCCAATATTGGACTGTCTGCTCCTTAAGAATGCAGTGTTACATCTTCACGGCCAAATAGTGCCTGCCTGGCCTTCACGCCAATGGTATGGTGTTCAGTGGTTTCCCATTTCGTTCAGAGTAAAATTCCAAATTCTTACCAAAGGGCCCACATGGCGTGAAGTCTGACCACTGCTCTAAACTCATCTACTGTTTTTACATTTAATCACTTTGCTTCAGCCACACGGGTCTCATTGGTATTCCTCAACGATGCCAACCTTGCTTTTACTGTGTGTTCTGTGCACTTGTTTTGTGGTCTGTGCACTTGTTTTCTTTTTATCTGCCTGAAATACTTTTAAACCAGATGTTGAGATTTCTTCTTCCTTACTTCCTTCTGTACAAATGACATCTTTGTAATGGGTCCTCCCTGACCACCCAGTATAAAAACTAATTAACTAACAACTCAACCACAATAACACTTGCTCTGCTAACTCTCCTGGGGCTGTTTCATTTTTCTCCCTACCACTTTTCAGCATTCAACAGAATAGACATTAGTTACTATTGTTTCTTCCTTTTAGTAGCATATATTCTGCATCTGAATACAGGTAGGAGATAATTATGTAGGTTGGCACTTAGGGGTTAAAGGCAGCTAATTTCCAAACTGAATCTTGTTACAGATAAAAGCAATTATAACTAACCGCTTCTAAGTCATTTAGCACTCAAATACAGATTCCTGGAAAGGGCAGTTTAAACTTCAATTCTAAAGAAATCGTAAGTAGTCTTGATAAAATGCAGTTTTCCTTGACACACTAATACTCCTGGCCCCTTAGGTTTTACAGAAATGAGGTGGTATATCCATGCATTCATACATGCATTCTTTCATTCATTCCACAGGAATCTAGTGAGTGCATAGTGTGTTGTGGGCACTATACATGCTGAACAAGAATAGATACAATTCCAATTCCTGCCCATAAGTCTAGTAGGAGAGACTAGTGATCAAATCATCACATAGAGAAACAAGAAACTGATGTTCTGAGTACACTGATGGTGAAGTACGACATGACCTGGCAGTGGGAAAGGTGTCCCTAAGAGAGTGATACTAAAATACATGAATAAGAGATAACTAGATTGAAACAAATCTGACAGCCACTCTCTAAGACAGGAAACACTGACAGAAAACCAACTCATGTGAAATGATCATAATTTTAATGCTTTAGATATGTGGGGCAGGTTCTGAGCTGTATTAGTAGGGGTGAAAATTAGTGCTCAAATGTTTTAAAAAGCATAATGTGTTAACAAAGAACATGATGCTTTGAAAGAGAAAACAGTAGAACAAGACAAATATTTTGATAAGGTTTAGACTATGATGGTTGGAAAAAAATCCAGTTAGAGGGGTGTAATTTAAATCAATGAAATTTGCAAGACTATGGAGCAACAAAATAAACAAGGGATATATGAGAAAATATCAGAATGAATTAGTCTATATACCATAAATACAGGGTAAAGAAAATGGAAGTGAGACACTTATTTAAAAAAAACTCTGGAAGACCTTCACAGAATTCATATATTCTGATGCTCTTCTTCAAATGCCTAGCATCTTCTTCAGGACTATTAGGAGGGAACACTTCTCAAATTTTAATATTTCTTTCTAGGCTAAGAAAAATCCTTAATGTCACTTATTTATGTCTTCTTCGTATCTCTTCCTCAACTCCAGAGGACAGGGAGTGATTTACATCATCTATAACTTTGTAATGATAAAAGTCGCCAATAAGGTAGACTTGGGCTCTAGGACGCTAGTGGAATAGGCTGTCCCAGGGAAGTACTGCTGAGTAGGTCCTTCTGATTTTGGCTACAGAATTAAGAAGCTGTTTGACTGTGATATTAGAGTACATTCTCCAATGACTCCATAGTAGTGTGGCTGCTACATAGGCTTAAAAAAATTTCTGTGTCCTGAGAATCTGTATAAGAAGGTATGCTATTAATGAGCTTCCTATGAGACTGCCACTGTGTCGGACAAAATAAATTGAAAAAGGGTACACATACCTAGGCATATTCTCATTATTTATCAGAATTCCAAAAGTTAAGAGAAGCTCCTAAAATTTTCCAGACTAAAACAAATCACTACTTCCGCAGAACATTAATCAGACTAATATGGTTCTCATCAACAATACTGGATACAGAAATTAACAGAGCAATTTATTCAAATTTATGAGAAAAAAATATTTCAGTGTTGGCACTCTATGCCTATAAACTCTTAATCAAGTTGAAGAGTATAATAAAGGCATTCATGATTCATATAGCTTACTTCTCATGCATCCTGTCTTAGGAGGTTACTTCACAAAACATGAGAGAGAAAAAAAATATGATGAATGTCTGAAGTAAAAACTTTATGAAAGAGGGAGACAGGTTATTTTCAAAAAAAAATATGATGAATGTCTGAAGTAAAAAACTTTATGGAAAAAGGGAGACAGGTTATTTTCAGTTGAGGGCCTCGGAGAAAGTATCACGGACAAGGCAGGAACACTGGGCTATACCTGAAAGATATGCAGACAGAGGTTTGGATTGTGGCCAGACATTGTGAGTATGGAGAACAGTGTGGCAAAGGTGACACATGCTACTAGAAGGGGAGCGGGGAATGAAATGTTGAAAACATAGGCCTCACTCATAGATGAACTTAAGTAACAGGTAAAAGTCAGTGCTATTAAAAAGTTTGGACACAATCAGACATTGATGTGAGGAAAATAAATTCACCATGATGTGGAAGAAAATTTTCAGTAGGAAAACTAGTAGTGGGGCAAAGAAATGACTGGGTATGCTATTGCTCCAGCCGAGGTCAATGTATAGATCAGGCAAACAGAAAGGATATCCAGAAATATTTTATTATTTATGTAGGAAAGTACAAATATTTAACTTTGTTGAGAGATAGAAAATAGAAATTACCTTGAAAATCATTGAAAAGCAGTCACTCTAGAAGAGTAGGTGAGGATCTTAGAGTTCTTTGGGTCATCAGCCCTATTAAAATTATAAATCATCTTTGAAGGACTGAGAATGGCATCATCAGCATGATGGATGGGAGCATGACTAGGTCACTGAGAGTAATACCAGTCAGTGGTATGTGTTAGGTCATATTTCTCCTGTGTGTGTGTGTGTGTGTGTGTGTGTGTGTGTGTGTGTGTGTGTGTGTGTGTGTGTGTGTGTGTGTGAGTGGGGCAGAGGGAAGGTGGTGGGGTGGGGGAGAGATAGAGAGACTATATAAAAGAAAAAATGGCCAGATTCCAGAATCATGGGGGGAGGGCTAAGGGCAGGTAAGGGTACACAGTGGGGGTATATTAGTTTGTACTTAAGTGAGCTTTACTAACAAAAAGACTGCAAAATATGATTTCCTGGATGCCCGGAGATATCTGGGTCAGATAAGTATCTCTGCTCCGTGAGATCATCCAAGAGCCCAGATTGCCTCACCCATGCTGCCGTACTGTCCCCTATGATACCGTGCTCATCTGCATGGTTGAAGCTGGCTCACTGTCGTTTGCGTGGTCTAGTTTATGAGATGGGAAGGAGAGGAAGAGGACGAATGATTTCCTTTCCCAGCATGGATGCAGAGATTGCCAGTATCACTTGTGTTCATATTCCATTGGTGAGTACTTAGTCATAGGGCCACACAAAAAACCTGCAAAAAAGACTAGGAAATAGGTTCTCTCTCTGGGAGACATGTGCCTTTAAAAATCTCATTGTGTGCCACTATAGGAAAGGTGGCCAGGACTCTGGGTTCTTCAGGTGAGAGGCCTCTCTTGATACCCTGCTCTAGGCTGAATTCTGCCCAAGAGAGCCAGGGTCTATGGATTAAGGAGAGGACAGCTGTGAATGGGCACTGTGCAAGGTTTGGAAAGGTTAAGGGATAAAGAAACAAGCCAGCCCTGTTTCAACATAGGTCTTTCTCAGTTTAGCTGCTTTCTGCAATTTCATCCTTGCTCCTTCTATATTTGGTGACAGTATTGCTAACACTGCAGTGGTTGGTTATTGCAACATAGCGTGCCTCAGCAACACAGGAGGTGACCTTTGGACATTTGCATCCGAGGTCTATGCATCTCAGGAACTTGGGGTGGGGCATGCATAAGAGAGATGAATGGGACTAAACTGATATTTCAGATAGACAGAATTATAACTTCTTTTTATATAGGAAAAATTTGTATTTGGAAGAGCAATAACCAAAAGCAATGGGGAATAGAAGGGTTATGTTATATATTCATTAAGAAATTACAAACCACCATTTTTGAGGGGAAAATGAGCCAAAACTTACTATATTCTCTATTTAGTATTTATTTACTGTTCCTCTACTTGCAACTTTTCTAAATTGGGTAATATATTATAATAAATAGTGATTATGTTAATGATATTTATGTGATTATATTTAATTTATTCTAATAAATAATACTTATATTAAGTATATTCATTATTATGTTCATATTTATTATGTGTACATACATATAATTTTTAAAATCTTAGACCTACTAAATGTAGGTCTCTTGGGGTTGGTTCTGCCCATTGTTGTTCAGGAAAAAAACTCCACATATGATTCTCTGCATTTATGGAATATGACCACAGATACCTCAAAAAAGCTACAAATGGATTAAGGAGTTAAGTATAAAGTAAAATGAAATCATGGAGTAATTAGTAGAAAATAATTTTGAGTAGTTATTAGATCCCTGGTGAGGCAGCATTTTAAGGAATAAAGTAAAATAAAACAAAGGTCAAGTGATCCAGTCACAAAACTTTGAAACTTGGAAAGAACAAAAAGCAATACCTTGTAAATTTATGTAAAATTATAAAGGTTTTGGTTCTGCATTACACAAAACATTAATAAAATTGAATAGACTAAAAAACAGGAGTTTGATGTTTAAATAAAAAACATGTATGAGGAAAAAACTAACCTTTTCAAAGAATATTGCTTCTCTCTCACTTACTAACTTTACATTTCCCTGTATGGCCCCGGAAGATGGCTGGTTAGCCAGAGACGGGTAAGATTCCTCAAGGGAGGAACAACCTAAGACAGGCACAGTCGCAGGGGGGCCATCAGGTGAGAAATTGGGGATCAGCAGAGGTGAGGCTTAGAACCTCAACCCCCCCTGTTTTGAGAGAAATCTTCTGCATCTGTGGATGTTTTGTTGCCCTTTTCTAGCTTGTATTAATACTTAGTCTATAGGCACAGACCTGATCATCTGCATTTGCCCTCTTACAGCACTACATTATGTTTTCTACCTTTATCTTGCATCTACCTACCACTTCAGCATTTTATTTAAAAATAAATAAGTAAATAAGGGAGAAATGTGGGATTCACATATAAATGAAGTATAAAAATCAAATGAATAATCATATATCTGACTTGATTGTTTGTAGTTCATCATGTGTGATCAAAACCGAAAGTTTCTGTGATATGACTGCCCTTGCACTGTTCACCATGTAAGAACTTGTTCACCATGTAAGAACTTGTTCATTATGCTTCAGAAGATTGGAGACTGTTGAGAATTAGGCTTGGGGTTGATTAATGATTGTGCATTGAGTCCCCTATACAGAATTTTATTGTTGTTAACAACCATTTGATCAATAAATATGAGAGATGCCCTCTCAAAAAAAAAAAAGGGAGGCAGCCTGTAGGCTACAGTTTGCCTACCTGTGTTCTAATAGCCTAGGGACCTCATCATTTCACCCCTGTGTTCCTTGAGTTTAGCAAAAATAATGTACATATTGGAAACTCAACAGATGTTACTTTGTTTAAATGATTTAAGATCTCTCCCCTAGGATATAGATGGGCACATCCTCTCTGGAGGATGATTTGGCAATTGCTCTTAAAATTGGACCAAGCAATCGACTTCTAGGAATTTATGGTCCAGCTGTATTCTGTTGAATTGTCTAAGGAATGTAAACAAAGGTTTTCACTGCACCATTGTGGTCATAGCAAAACATTGGAAATCACCTTAATTTCTTTCACTAAGGGAGTAATTAAATAGTTTCTTAGTGCTTTGATCAAGGCGTGAAAACCGTATCTTAGTTGGGGTTTTTAAAGGATGTTGCATAGATATTTCTATGAACATTAGAATTCTGAAAAGCCATCTGAGTGATTGGTAAGGTTCACTATCTTTGGGTTATTGTTGTTGGTCAGGAATATGGAGTTATATTTTTCTGTATATTTCTCCCTAGGCCCATGTATTTTACAATGTAAAAAGAAAAGTTAAATTTCTCTCATGTAGAATTTTGTGCCATATGCTTATCTTCACTGTTGCATATGAACTTAAAATATCCACGCTCTTGGTTTCAGTAAGTCTACAGCTGGCACTCATAACTATTAGAGGCGATAGGAAAATGAATACTAGTATATTTATTTCAACATTATGATGATTAAAAATAAATAAAAACTTTAATGTTCAGGACTAGGAGAATAGCAAATAAACTGTACATCCATAAAAAGGGGACATTTTATCACTTAAAATTTTACAGTGGGAATCTTGTAATATGGAAAATACTTGTTACTGAAAGAAAATATACAAAATTATAAATATGGCATCATCAAAACCATATGAAAGAAAAATGTACCCAGAAAAAAGAACACAGAAATACATAACAAATCATGCAATGTAATATTTTTAAGGCATAAAAACAGAGGTGCCTTTATTCAGAAATGGATGATTGTGTGATATGTTTCTTCTTCCCTCTTTCACTTTGCTGCTCCTTTCTCTAATGAACATTCTGTCTCTAGTATGAGCTACAAGATTGTTTGTACATCCATTACAAGGTTCAGGTCAATGGATATGTTTATGATAAATGAGAGAGAAAACACTTAGTACATTTTATCCCTCATTAATTCACAGCCATCATGAAACAGGGCATTTTGGGTTGAAAGGAGAGTCACTGTGTTTTACTAATGAGTACCATGTTAAAAAAGAATAGATCTCACAGTTACTTTCTTTCAATTCCTACAAAACCACACTCTTTAGGGGTGTTTGTAAAACTGAGCATGTTTCAATCTCTTCCTCCAAAGTGTGTTTAAAATTTCCCAATTGAAGGGCAGTAGCAACTTGTCTTTGAAGCATGAAATTCAAGAGACAGATACCCTAGAGCAGGGGTGGCTCACACTGTGCTCACTGCCTGTTTTTGTGAATGCAGTTTTATTGGGCCATGGTCTGTTCATTTGTTAAGATATTGTTCATGACGTTTTTGGGGGCTTTAATGGCAGAGCCGAGTAGTTTTGTGGTCAACGAAACCAAAAATTCTTACTACCTTCCCTTCATAGAAAAATTTTTTCCAACCCCTATTCTAGAGATTTGGAGGGAGGAGTGAAAAAAAGCTCCAAAACAAACTAAACTCAGTGATACAGCGGAACAAAGTGACCGTGAACTCTTCTTTGTCATAAATGATTCTGCCCTACCTTAGTTTGGTTAGGTTTTAGCCAGATACTAGAAAATATTTGGAGTCCAAATCAAAGTCATCCTGTATAGAAGTAAGAAGAAGTGCAAATGGACAGTCACTGTTAAAAGATGTTTTTAATGGTAAAATAACCACCTTCATACATATATAAAATGAACATGGGTTACAGATTTTAATTAACTCATTATTTAATAAGATGTTATGACCTGTCCAGAGATGAATCCAAAGAGCACACAAATATAATAAACATCAAGAATACTGCAAAATAAAATTACAAACAGATAGAAAACTGGTAAAATTGTTCAGTATCCATGGGCAACAATCGATTGCATTCCACTGAATACAGTTTCTACTTCAATGGACAAAAACCCTTTGTCTTACTACCAGTTCTTTATCATTTATAGGATTGCAAAATAGCTCCAAGATAATGAAAGACTGAGATCATCTGCAAGCTGAGTAAGACAGGATATTCAATAATTTTTTTGATTCATTTCATACTTTTCTCCTATTATGTAAAGCTGAATATAAAATGCAACACTCAACCTAATTATATAAATGTGATGTCTTTCTTCAGGAATATGTGTTGAAAGTAGATAAGGCTTCTGATTGTCATATACCTGAGTGGTGGGGGCTTAGCTTAAGCCTGCCTTGTGAACCCTGCTAAGGACCTAGGGAAATATGGAGAACACAGTCGTACCAAAAATCTTATACTCAGGAACAACTGAAGGCTCTCGTGGAATGAACTCATCCTACGGAAAAAGTAAGCTAAGCAAGACTATAACAGAGAGGTAGGCATTGAAGTAGAGGGCTGATCCTGATTATGGGGAAAAAAGTCTGTTTCTCTAATTTGTTTCTGGCTTTTTCCAAAATTATATTCACTTTGGCCCTAATGATAGTGTTCTAAGTAAATTAAAACAAGGAATTTAGTATAAAACTTTGTGATACATGAGACCCAAGTTGTTGATGTTGAATGAAGTCTAACACAAAAAGGAAAAAGATACTCTGCCCACTTCAAATTTTCACGTTAAAGATTCCAGTGAATTGATAGCTGAGAAGATAAAACATGAGGAGAAGAAAATGTCATTGAATAAAGAAGAACAGTTTGAAGAAACTATCGGACGTTAGGATCCATAGCCATAGCATCCACTAAGTTGTCTAATATTTTAATTGAGGGAATATTGTATGTCAGAAATGCAGAAGAATGTGGAATATGATACTACATGAAATCAAGCTACCCAAATTGTGAAACACACACTATGGTTAGGTTGGACTCTAATATAAAAATTGCAAATTTAAATATTTCTCAAAATCACTCATTTCTTCCGACTTTCATCATAATCATCCTAGACCAAACCACCATCTTCTCCCACTGGTGCTATGAGGACAGGTCTCCTCAGAGTGAAAAGAACAAATCGCAATCTAAAAACTGCTTAAAATTTTCAGTGGCTTCCTATTGACTTATAAGTAAAGTTGTAACGTACTCTAGAAAACCACGCTTCATCTCACCCAGGCTTGCCTCTCTATTCTTAGCTCATACCACTTTCTCTCTCCCTTAATTCACTGTATGCATCTCTCAGTGACTGGGATCTGCCTTCATTTCTCCTTTCTGGATGACTGGTTTCTCTGGTTCATAGTGAGTAGGAGTTAGCCAACAAAAGAATGGGAAAGAATGTGCTAAGCTAACGCCCCACACCCAGGCTAGATTACATGGTCCCATGAAACTACACTTTGCAATCCAGGTATTATTTTTATAATTCAGTTTTCAGTGTCTGTCTCTCTAGACTTTATGTGTGTAAAGACAGGTAGGTATGCATGACATGTAATAGGCAGGAACTAAATAAAATACACATTAATCGAAAGCAAAGGAAATAATTGAGCACCATCTCTTAGAGATATCCACCATTCTCATATCTAATTATTATATCCCATCCAACCATTCTCTTATGGGGCAATATTCTGTTTGCTTTCACTTAGGTGTGACTTCCCTGCATTGGGTTATGTGAAAACTCCTTGAATCAGGTCAGGTGTGTGATGGATGCTCTGTAGTAATAAATTCTATTTCTTCATTCTTCAGTACTGTGCCATACCCTCACCCATTTCCGAACTAAAAGAAATGTTGTAAGTCATCCAATCCTAAAATTACAAACTGAGGTCATGTGAGCAGGGATCAGGCTTCCAGATGTGTTTTGTACGTCTCGTACAGTATTTTAAGCACTCCTCAGTCGCATGTAAGAATGTAGCCAGTCATTCTTTGAAAAATTAGATGAGCTCATATTGCCCCAAAACAGCAGTGGGGTGACTGGAGAGTAGTGGCGTCCCTTGCCCGGGTGCCTCACTCTGCTGAATACGTGGAACCCACATAGTTATTTTGTGATGCTTCCTCTAACCCTGTCATCTCATTTCACAATAAAGAAGCCATCTCTTTCTGGGGATGGTTTTGGGGATGAGAAGCAGGGTGAGATGACAGCAGAGTAGTGGCAGAGTTGGGACGAAATCCCAGCCCATTGCTCTTTCTACATCATACTGTGGGTATCTCCGCTAGGAATCCAGGGCCTTAGAGGGTAGAGTAGGCAGATGCTCCCACTCAAAGTTATCTCACCAGAGAGGTTAGTACCTGTCCCAAGGTCACACTGCTTATAAACAGATGAGACTGATTCATCCTGTGGTTATTTCTGCATCCCACAGAGTACCTAACAGTGCAAAATATCATACTTAGGAATTGAATTGAGTTAGATTGAATGGGTGCAAACAATAGTATTTTGGAATTGAATTGAGCTAAATCGAATATCCTCTGTGAAGATGTCTTATCACTGAATTTTCTGAATTTTCTTCCTCCTCTTTTTCATTTAGTTACATTGAATCCAGCTAAAGGCATTAACCAGATGAGCAGGGTTGCACATTGTTTTCACAGGAAATCCTCCCTTCCTCCTTTAGTTTACCTAAAAGGATGGGAAGTGGGGAGGGGAGTTTGCCAGTGTATACACACACATGCCGATGTATATATTTACACACCACACATATCCATACACACATATGTCTGTAAAACAATCTGTGCTCACTGCAGCATCTGGCTTTCTGTGAAGTCTTGACCTCTGCTCCCTCACAGCTGTGTTGGCTCAGAGTTTAGAGCGAGACTTGCAAGGCTCCCTGAAGAACAGATGTTTCTAAGCAGTTTCCTTGCTCTCTGTCCTTTTTTTCTTTTGCAGAGGGAGTCACGAAAGGTTACCACCTAGGACCTTGTTCTGGTAGCCCTGCTTTCCCCAAGGAATTCCTCATGGTTGTAGGAATCATCCACTCAGGAGAGAGTTGGTGTGAAAAATCATGCTCCATAATCTTCCCAGCTTTCCCACAAAAGAGTTGGTAGTGTTTTGCTTTTTAATTGCTTATGATCTTCCTGTTGACTGCTTTGTCAGGAAAAAGGAGTTGGCAATTTTGGACAAAAATTAGCGTCGTTGTTTCAAAGTAGCAGTGAAAGAATTGAGTGGCAATCCAAGATGGGCTGATTCTTCTGCAGCACCTTGGCCCTGTGACCTCTATAGGCGCTATCTGTGTAGACCTGAGTCTGGCTTGGTGAGTTTTGGGAGGTCCACCTTCATTTAAAATGGACTGCCATGTTACTTGGTGCAGCCCCTGCACGCAGGTGGGACGCAAACACCAGTGAACAAACAAGTGCTCTGATTTCTGTGGTGCTTTTGTTCGGGGGGAACATCATATATTTGATGTTTTAAATGGCTATGTGATAAAATAATTTTAATGAACTAAAAATATATTTAAGGCGGTGTGCTTTAGGAGGGCGCAGCTTGGCCTCCCGGGTTTTATAAACTAGGTGAGTTTACTTAACATTGCTTGAGACCTTTGGGTTCCACCAGCTGAGAACTAGGCATGACTGGAGGGGAGTGGAAGGAAGTACATCAGTTCTGTGTTCACAGCGTGCTGGATTCTGGACGCTCAACCCGCCTCCTTTCTCCACTCCCAAACATCTTCTCCTCTGGTCTTTCCTAGGTCAGTAAAACATTTGGAGGGTTCCTTGGTTTATCTTTCTCTTAGAAAGTGTATCAATTCATTAAAAATATCCAGTTGGCTTTATCTGCAAATTATAAACAGGGTAACTTCTTAACAACATTTTGATTTATATCTGCCTTTTATCACAGCTCAGGAGAGAGTAACAAAGGCATTAGAAGTCACGTATAGCTTGGAATTATTGCTGTCACATCCTAACTGATCTTGTTCCTAAATTACCCTCTTAAAACCTATTCTTCAAACGGTAGCCTCAGGGATCCTTTAAAAATGTAAGGCAGATCTTGCTTTCCTCTATTCTGAATCCTCCAGGGGTTTCACACACCATTCAGTGCAAAAGTCCAAGTCCCGGTTTACAAGGCTGTAGTTGATGAGCCCTCATCTCTTCTGTCACCTTACCTCCCAGGTGTCAGAATGACTTCATTCCTCTCTTGCTTAATCTAGGTCAATATTAAAATACCTTAACACTATGTGACATATGTTCAATTGCCTGTTTTTTTTTTTTTTAAAGAATGGTATTTATTTGTCAATCAAGTTACAAGATATCATGTTGCCTAAACATTTTTTCATTTTGTTATCATTAATTTACAATTACCTGAAGAACATTATGTTTACTAGACTCCCCCCTTCACCAAGTTCCTCCCACAAACCCCATTACAGTCACTGTCCATCAGCGTAGTAAGATGCTGTAGACTCAGTACTTGTCTTCTCTGTGTTGCACAGCCCTCCCCCTGCCCTCCCCCCGCATTATACATGCTAATCGTAAGGCCCCCTTTCTTTTTTGCCACCCTTATCCCTCCCTTCCCACCCCTCCTCCCCAGTCCCTTTCCCTTTCGTAACTATTAGTCCATTCTTGGGCTCTGTGATTCTGCTGCTGTTTTGTTCTTTCAGTTTTTCTTTGTTCTTACACTCCACATATGAGTGAAATCATTTGATACTTGTCTTTCTCTGCCTGGCTTATTTCACTGAGCTTAAGACCCTCTACTCCATCCATGCTGCTGCAAATGGTAGGATTTGTATTCTTCTTATAGCTGAATAATATTCCATTGTGTATATGCACCACATCTTCTTTATCCATTCATCTACTGATGGGCACTTAGGTTGCTTCCATTTCTTGGCTATTGTAAATAGTGCTGCGATAAACATAGGGGAGCATCTGTCTTTTTCAAGCTGGGCTACTGCATTCTTAGGGTAAATTCCTAGAAGTGGAATTCCCAGGTCAAATGGTATTTCTATTTTGAGCTTTTTGAGGAACCTCCATACTGCTTTCCACAATGGTTGAACAAATTTACATTCCCACGAGCAGTGTAGGAGGGTTCCCCTTTCTCCACAACCTTGCCAACATTTGTTTTTGTTTGTCTTTTGGATGGTGGCGATCCTTACTGGTGTGAGGTGATATCTCATTGTGGTTTTAATTTGCATTTCTCTGATGACAAGCGATGTGGAGCCTCTTTTCAAGTGTCTGTTGGCCATCCGAATTTCTTCTTTGGAGAACTGTCTGTTCAGCTCCTCTGCCCATTTTTTAATTGGATTATTTGCTTTTTGTTTGTTGAGGTGCATGAGCTCTTTATATATTTTGGATGTCAACCCTTTATCGGGTCTGTCATTTATGAATATGTTCTCCCATATTGTAGGGTACCTTTTTGTTCTATTGATGGTGTCCTTTTCAGCTTGATATAGCTTGATATAGTCCCACTTGTTCATTTTTGCTTTTGTTTCCCTTGCCCGGGGAGGTATGTTCATGAAGAAGTCGCTAATGTTTATGTCCAAGAGATTTTTGCCTATTTTTTTTTCTAAGCGTTTTATGGTTTCATAACTTACATTCAGGTCTTTGGTCCATTTTGAGTTAACTTTTATGTATGGTGTTACGCAGTGATCCAGTTTCATTCTCTTACATGTAGCTGTCCAGTTTTGCCTCTTTGTTGTTTTATATATATTTTATAAGGAGAGGGACTTTGATTCACTGCTTACACCCAGTTCATTATATAGTGACTGGCTCCAAATAATGTTCAGTTAACATATATTGAAATGGATGAATGAGTTGGATTGGCTGCATCACTAAGTGGGGACTCACAGAGGCCATGGCTGAGCTTCCTGGAGAATATATAGGATGCCCCTCATCCCAGGTCTGGAAGGTGGTTAAATGGATGAAATTGAGGCCCAGAGGGGTCAAGCTGGTAAAATTACAACCAAATTAAATTACCAATTCAAGGGAAGCAAAGGAGTCGCCAGAATATAGAGGAAACCCAGCCAATGCTGAGCTGACTGGCCCTGAGCACTTACTACACATTTGTATTGGTCTCCTAGGGCTGCTATAATGAAGTACCAGGAGTTCCGTGGCTTAAGACAACCAAATGTAGCTTCTCAGACTTCTGGAGGCTGGAAGTCTGAAATCAAAGTGTTGTCAGGGCCACGCTCCCTCTGAATGCTCTGGGAAAGAACTCTCCGTTGTTCTGTCCAGCTTCTGCTGGCACCAGGCATTGCTCGGCCTGTAGCACGGTAATTCCAATTTTCAGCTCTGTCTTCACATGGCCTTCTTCTGTCCATCCCTGTGTGTCCTCTTCTCTTCTTGTAAGAACAAGTGTTGAATTTAGCTCCTACCCTAATCCAGTGTGACCTCATCTTAACTCAATTATTTCTGCAAAGACCCTGTTTCCAAATAAGGTTTCATTCTGAGGTTCTAGGTGGGCATAAATTTTGGTGACACTATTTAAGTCCTTATAACACTCAAACCCTTTATTTGGTCTGTATCCCCACACTTCTGAGATAATATTATGGGCAACATTTTACTAACACAGAAACTGAGGCTCAGAGAACTTCAGTAAATTGCCTAAGGCCACATAGTTAGAAAGTAGATTCAAACCTAAATATCTGACTCCACAACCCATCTATTTTGATACTTTGACTATACTGTGTTGACTCCAATCCTTACCACAATAATATGTTTGGAATATATTTGATGGTTAGGAAGTACTGATTTTAGTAGCCCTGTATTTAAAACCGTGGAACTGGGCCACTTTGCAAATACAGCCAACACTTGCAACTGCTCACTGCACTTCTACAAGTCACTGAACAAAAGCCCACAGGTCAGGAAGGTGGGAGAGACCCAAACCCAGGATTCTCAGGCCTGAGATCACTGTCCAGGGAAGTGCTGGCTAGGGGTCTGGGACGAAGGAGAGTTAAAGCCATTCCCCAAAGAGACACTGAGGACTCAGTGCAAGAACAGACTTCAACTTTAGACAGAGTGTGAAGTCAAAGATGGTTATTAGGTGGACTAGGACCACCTTGGGACCTGCTTGAGGCTTGAATGCACACATCAGGAACTACAGCTCCTTACGGCATGGCAATCGTATCTGCTCAGAATGACATAGTCACTGTGGCTGGGTTTGTTAGTAGTAAGAAGACAGGAAATGATGTTTTTTTCCATGACTTTTATAAATAATGTGCATTGACACTACAAGCAAACTTTTTCATGATTTCTCCTGTGAAATACTCCACAACATTCCAGCCTGGGAATATATTTCCTTCTGTGATTTAAATCCTCACCCTGGTTTACGTTAGCTTTTACCAAACCTCTGGCCTAGAATTTATCATTGGTTGAAAACCAGCTGGTCAACGTGGACATTTAAGAGTTTTAGCCTGTGTTTAGTTTCCCCTTTCTAGGAATTTAAGCACAAAAGGAAACACTTCACACACTTCACTTTTCTGAATTGACATGTCTCTCTCTCCCTGCTGCTTTTCTCTGCTCCCTTACCCCTTCTTCCCCTAGGCTGCCTCCCTCTCCTCCTCTTCTATTATTTCTCTTCCCTCATCCCTGTCTTTTTCTCTTCTTTCTCTCCTTCCCACCCCTGCCCAAACCATCTTTCTTTATCTTTATCCCCTGTCTCCAGTCTTTCTTAATCATTTTGATACTTGTCAGATCCTTGTGGCTTTATTAAGTTAAGCAATTAGGATTTTTTTTTGTCTACTGTCTTAAAAAAATAATTTCTGCCAACTCCCTAGCTTCCAGTGTTCTTTGGTGCCAAGACCGTCCACAGTGTTTACAATGCTGAGAAAATTAATCTCGGCTTTCAGGCAGAAACATGCTCAACTTCCCTCCCAACTCCTCTGGACTTTTGTGTGGGTCCACACCCATCCCTTCTGTCCTCTCCAGTATTTCAGAGGCAGAGATGTTTATCTCTTTTTAGCTTCCTCAATCATCTCCTCTTTAAGGTTTTTTTCCTTCTACCTAGAAACATTTCTAATTGTCTCGTACAGTAAAAATATCTCTTAATAGAAAAGACCCTTCCTTTCCTTCCTTCCCTTCACTCCCATCCTTCTTGAAGTTGTAGACTTTACTCCCTGTCCTCTCTCTCCCACTTCCCTGTCAGTCCCTTATACACTAAATACTGATTTCTGCTATCCCTTCCCAACTCACCATTTTTCAAAATTTGCTTTTGCAAGATTAATCAAGTATCTGCTATCAATGAATCTGAAGGTCTTTGTTTTACATCCCCAAAGTAACACCACTTGAATATTCTGCAGTTTAATGCGTTTACTGAGCAATCATTTCAACTTTCTTAAAACTCTTTCCTCTCTCAGCTTGCATGACACAACCCTTTCCTGGTTCTTTGAACGCTATACTTCATAATTCTTGTTCTTCCTCAGGTTCCTACAAGTGCTTCAGTTAATCTGTTCCATTCCCTATGCTTTATTTCTGTTGATGCCGTCCTTGATAGCTTGTTTTCTCTTCTTTCCTTTTCTCCCCTCTTTTCTCCACCTGTCTCCTCCCACTAGTTCGTCCCAGGAGCTTCCAGAACTTCAGTTATTACCTTTGCACTCATGTTTCCTAAATACAAATCTGCCCCAAAGTCTGGGAACTTTTGGAAACAGAATTTTCATAGACACCATCTGCCACAGTGGCAATAGATTTCGGTTGTGGTTGGGTGATGGGAAATGAGGAACTTACGTACATTTCAGATATACATGTCACTTTCTAGCACACCCAATGAGAGGTGGGTAGGGATGGCAGGGAATTTTCAGGTGGCTGGAGGTATGTGTTATGCAGATTGGGGCAGGAAACTTAGAATACTGTGTAAAATATCATCTTACGCGGACCTGCAGTTTGGGTAAAATCAGGTCACACTGGAATTTTTACAGATATGTAAATCAGTGCCCTTGGAGGACTTTAGGCGGCATAAAAGCATCCTGGCTGCAAGCGCAGTGCACAGCTCATAAAGTCCTATAAGGAGAGCCGCTCATTTTCCAGCTGGAACTGCTACATCTAGAAGGCTTGAGACCGTACCAAATCTTAGATGGCAGGATTGTATTTTTCCAGGCCGGTTGAGCCTTGTCCACCATTGAGAGGGAGAGAATGTGGCATGGCGCCTCGGGCCTTCCTAGGAAGTCTGTGCCCAGGTGGATTTATCTGACCTGGACATATCTTCAATTCTGATTTTGTCTTTTTGTCAGTTATTTGTTTTCATCATGGTGGTCATTATTCATTTGATTCTGAATTTTTGTTTTATTTTAATTAGTTTTCTCACTGACACTGACTTGTATCACTAAATGCATTCAGACTTGGTGTCTTCTATAGCTACCTAAGTACACGTACTTTAACTTATACCTCAAATGATGATGCTGGAAGATGTTTTTCCAGCAAAAGAACCAGGACTTTGCAGTGTCTTACCACTTGTGATGCAATGTTCCTTATGATCTTATAACTTTAACTGAAATTTTTCTAGTCCAGTGAACTCAAACTTTAGGGTACATCAGAATCACCTGGAGGATCTGTCAAAACATACATTCTTTGGGTTCACCCTGGAATTTCTAAGTCAGTGCATCTCAGACAGTATGTGAAAACCTGCACCTCTAGCTGATTCCCAGGCGATGCTCATGCTGCAGGTATTGGGATCCCACTTTAAGGGGAAACTGCTTCAGTATATGATGTCCCTTTGAAGAATACTACATGTCATGTCATTGTTATCTCAAGTACTAGAGATTAAATATAAAAAAATTTTAAACAATTTTTCCTTACTTTTTTTTTTTTTTTCTGATTTTTTTTTTGTTCTGTTTTCCCCTCTTTCCCTCTGTCATCTCCTGCCTTCCTTCCTCTGTCCCCAGAGAACACTTTCCTGCTGTCCAGATAATGTCGGTTTTGGGTATGGAGGAATTAGTATCCATTCATTCCTGGGCTTTGGACCCAGAAATAGAAGACTCTTAGAACTCAGATAAATGATGGATCTGAGTGAAATTTCTGAGTTTTTTAGATCCCAAATGAATTAGTTTGCTTTTCAAAGTCAAAGTAACTGCATAATCTATAGGAGGGTTTTTGCAGTTGAGAACATTTACCCTGTTTCAAAACAACTCATTTCTAGGCTGGGAATCTGAACGTACTAAAATTCAGAATGGATCTCCCAAGTTAAAGCACATGTATTGACAGTGAACCATTTCTTGAAAATATTGCCCTTTGTCATCTATCTGTCAAGTATAGTAAAGCCTTGATTAATTATATGAAACCCACCAAACTGAACCATTAATTGCCTGGATTTTTTTCATAGCATGTGAAGAAAGTCAATCAGAGCAAACAAACTAATTTCAGACACTTATTAAAGATACAGGAAGACGGACTTTGGGGCCTTTTCACACTAAGCTCAAGCTCTTACATCTTCTTCATATATAATTTTGGGCAACATAATTCAGAATTACTAATACTCAGAAACACCAAATTAAAGCTTCAAGCATTAAAGAAAAAAAAAATGCATTGGAGTTCACTACTAAAGGCAGGAAGGAAGATGACTCATTGTTAGAACAAACAAACAAAAATAAGTATCTAAAACAAATGGGAAAAAGGGTTTTCCAGTTAATCCTTATCCAGGAAATATAATAACTGGAATTTAACATTTGAGAACATTTTGTTTAACTAAATCTTACTCTGTCATATGTCTTTCAGCTGCTTAGATTCAGATTTAGCTCCTAATTTAGGAGCATTGCTAATCTCAAATCCTGAGCGAGGTACTTTCAAATATATTACGTGTTCATCCTGAGAAGAATGCTGAGAGGCTTGGTTGCAGCCACTGGATGGCTCTTGGATATATTGCTGCATCTTCTTTCTAGCTTTGGATTTAATATCATTTGTGAAGTATTTTGAATATCAAAAAAGTATTGTTATTGATGACCCTTTATAAAATGTAAACACCATAAAATATTGTGATCTCACCTCCTTGCATTTATGCCATTGTCTAATTGTTTTCTCTTGTGTGAGCTAGACATAGTGACTGGCTTCTAATAAGTAGAGTATGACAAAGTGATAGGATATGCCAAATTAGGTTACAAAAGACTGTTACTTTTGTCATTCTTTCTCTCACTCTGCTCTTCATGCTTACTCACTGTGATGAAGCGAGCTGCTGTGGTGTAAGCTACCCAGGGAAGCGGCCCACGTGGCAAAGGCTGGCAGGCTTCTTCCAGCCAACCCCCAGCCGAGTCCTGAGGCCCTCAGTCACACAACTCATGAGATATTAAATCCTGCCAGCGACCACATGAGGGAGCATAAAAATTGAGCCTTGATTTGTCTAGCCGCATTGCAGTCTTGGGAGAGACTTGGTATTTGAGGCAAAGAACCCTTGAAATCCACACCCAGATGACTGATCTGCAGAAATTGTGAGACAATAAATGTGTGTTCTTTTAAACAACTGTGTTCTCAGGTAATTTGTTATGTAGTGATAGATAACCAGTTACAGAAATGAAAGGTGTTATCATTTGAAAATTTACATCTCCTTTTTGGAGAATAAGAAGGGACTAGAAAAGGAAATGAGTATTTACTCATTCTGTGCACACTCTGCAGTGAAGAAGTTTGCTAGATACTTAAAGCATTACTCTCTTAAGTCATATAGTTACATTACTGTCCTCATTCTTCAGACAAGAAACCGAAATACAGCATGTTGAAATCATTTGATCAAGTTACAGATGCAGGCAAGTAGCAGGGCCTTGAATTAACATTTGCACTGGGCTTTCAGATCCACGTGTTTTCTGCTACATTCTGTGCTGGAGACAAGTGTGTGTTTACCAAATGAGCTGGCATATCTATCATCTGTCTGTCTGTCTGTCTGTCTGTCTGTCTGTCTGTCTGTCTGTCTATCTATCTATCTATCTATCTATCTATCTATCTATCTATCTATCTATCTGTTTGTTTATTTTTAGGAGAGCAAGGCAGAGGCTTTTATTTAGAGATAAAGAGAGAGGACAGAGCTCCTGGCTCAGGCCAGGAGAGGACAAGAGAGTCCCAGGGTGGTGTGTTGTCTAGGGGTTTTATAGGCTGTTGAGAGACGAAGGGCTAGGGATGTACACCTAAGTGGTCCCAAAATGTTTATCTTTGAAAAGAGATTAAGTTTTGTATTAGTCGTCTGGTTATTTATAAGAAATTTACTGCTTTGATTTCCTCCCAGGATAGGAGCTTCCTGATCTGGGAGCATATCACTTATGAGCTGGGATCTTTAATGCAGTAATACAATGCATCTTTTTTTTCCTCCCACAAAAGGTGGGCTTCTCAATCAGTCATTCTGTCTTTTGTCTGGAACCAGTTTTGACTTGTCTGATGAGCTACTGAAGGCCACATGGATCAGTGATCCTCAGGGGTTATAAATATATATACAAGATATGCTTCCCTGCACGTTGCTCTCATTGCTGGTATGTAGTCAGTTATTTCACAATAGCAACTAGAACAAAGGTTATCCAAGGTTTGGGAGGGATTTACAAGGAAATATTATCCAATAGAGTAAAAAATGAGCCCCAATTTAAGCCAGAACACTGATAACTTCCTGGACGGCTTTAAAAATTGTGTACATCTGAAAACTGTAGAGGTGGAAGGGGACTCTATTTTCATTTGTTCCTATTCTGAAATTAAGGCAGGGATCTTCTCCCACAACAGTCCTGGAAAGACGTCCTTGAATATTTCTAGTGATAGGGAGTTCTCTGCTGAGCCATGATATCATTCAGTTTGTAGCTGTCTCTGATTGGTATGGGATGCCTTCTTTTTCAGAGCAGCACCTGATTTCTCTTACCAAAACAGCCCATTTGGCAGGTCTAAAAACTGGAGAACAGTAGCATAATCCAGAAGTATTAAGATATATATATATATAAATTGGTCCTGGTCATTTTTGTAGATAAACCTTTATGTCTTTGAGGAACAATTTATCTCAAAGGTTAAAAGCCTACTTTTTGTAATGAGAGTAATTTGGATTCAAGTCCTTATTTCAAAATTAACTTAGGTAAGTCATTTCTGAAAAGCTATTGAAGGAGACAATTTAGATAATACAAACTTTAACACTCCATGAAACAGTCTCTTTTTGGGGAACTGCAAAATGGGGTGAAATGCAGGAAGCTTTTTTAGGATAAAGAATGAAGAACAAGGGAGACAAAAATAGAAAATATCTGATTTGCTGGGGCTACATAGTCAACCTTTTTTGGGGTAAAAACGCCCCGTGTTGGCTTGGTGTTTGGGGATTAGCTGACTAGATATACTGTGTTTCTGGTCAAGCACAGGGTTTATTAGGACAGGAGAGTTATCTAAGTGTCATTTTGCTGGTCTGGCACCCTGGGCAGGGGCAGCTCTATCCTGAGCATAGGAATTAATTTCAACATTTCTAATATCACCATGAATTTCTTTTGTCATGTTTATAATGGGACAATCATAGCCACTCGGTTGGGTTGCTATTAATCTTAAATATAATACCAGTAGTCACACATCAGAAGGGATTACTGTAGTGCCAACCAGTAGTAAATGTTTAATGATATCCATACTTTACATGAATTCTCTCTGAAACCTCCTGCTTCAGTGGTGGTCCTCTTATAGATTCGTAGGCTGATGCAGGTCAGAGAGACTTTTGCTTTAAGATGGAGTGAAAAAGGGGTTTTGGGTGGGAATAAATTGTTGACTCTAGTGAGGCTGCTGATGCTTTGAGCCTCCCCTTGTGACCAGAGCGCTGTTTCTCAAAGTGGAGCACAGAAGAGCTACACTTGTTAACATGGAGGTTCTTCAACCTTCCCCCCTCTATATCCTCTACAGTGGTGTATATATACATGTACACACACACACACACACACACACACACACACACATATATTTGGTCAAAAGTAGTAAGCTTTATTTAAACTTCAAAAAATAAAATGACACACAGAGGCAGCTTTAGCTTTGTTCCTCCCAAGGGTCTGAGGTAACAACCCAGAGCAGGTACTGTTCCTAAAAGTTAAAATACCTTTTGTCCCAATGAAACCATAGGCAAGGAGGGATCCTCAATTTGGGGACAGGTCTGGGGTGGGTGGGGGTGGTAAGGAGAATGCCACAGCCATGTGTGTATATATATATATCTTAGTAGAAGGCAATGATTTCAACAGACATGCCATAAAAAATATATATATATGTGTATGTAATAAATATATATATTTGGTAAACATTTATATATAACATTAGTTTATAAATAAATATATAATATACAAAATATATGTAAGTGTATATGTGCTTATATATGAATTTTATATAAAATATAAATATATATATGGCTAAACACATGAAAAATACTCAACATCAGTATTTATCAGGACAAGACTAACTGAAATGACAGTGAGATACATACCGATTAGAAAGGCTAAAATGAGCAAGGCTAACCACACCACACCAGGGCTGTCATGGAGGTGGAGAACAGGAATTCTCATATATTGCTGAAGGAAAGATAGTATAAGTAATACTATGGAAAACTAAGTTTCTTAAAAACAGCAATTAACTTTAACAGTTTAACTTACATTTACGTTATGGTGTAGCAAATCAACTTGTAAGTATTGCTCCAAGAGAAGTAAACCATATGTCCACTTTGGCATAAGAATGTTCATAGCAGCTTTATGCATAATATTAAGAGTCCATCATTAGGAAAATGGATAAATAAACTGTAGAATATTCATATACTGTTTAGCAATAAAAAAAAGAATTTGTGATACAACGCACAACATGAATTTCAAACACAGTTGGCTGAGTGGAAGAAATGATAGGCAAAAACATTTCTTCTTTCCTTCCTTCCTTTTTATGTGATTACACTGAGATGAAATCCTAGAAGGTGAAACACTTGCATGGTGATAGAAACCAGAACGTGGCTGCTGTTTCATGTGAGTGGAAGGAAGGGTGGAATTGGTTGGGAAGGGGTGGGAAGTAAACTTCTGGGATGATGGACACATTCTGTATCTTAATAGAGATTTGGGACATGTGGGTGTCTGCATTTACCAAAACTGACAGAACTATACATTTAGGACCTGTTTATTTTACTTTATGTAATTTCTATCTAAATGTTAAAGATAATGAGTTTGAGTAAATGCAGGTTTGTGCGAGGTTTTGAGAGGGAAGAGGAGTGTGTGTATGGGGAGGGTGCTTATCTTACAAGCATGGGAGAAACATGATGATGATTATACAATAATGCCCAGTTGGGAGAAGAATCAAAAAAGAAGTCACTAAATAAAACATTCCCTTACTTTAAAATTTTCCCCAAATCCCTAAAAGCACAAAATGTTTTCACTAGGAACACATAAAGATAAGAATATTGCTTTTTACTTTGATCTAGATTCTTACTTGACAATCATCTATGTCAGGAGTACCAAACATGACCAGATTTCTCTACATTATAGAGATTGTTCAGCAATCATTTGAAAGTTTTAAACATCCCAAATGTTACCACTATAGGCAAGCCTAAGATGTAGGTGTTATCTTACTATCCTGTGACAGAAGAAAAAAATGCAAACTTTTATTTTTTACCTTTGACATTAATCTGGTCAGTTATGTAGAGATGCAAAAGAAGTTTTGCTCAATCTGCTTTAGTGGACTGTGTAGATGTAACACTGTTGGTTAAAACCCTATGTGTGAAAAAGTTACGTTTTGCTGATCCACTGATTTCTTCTCTTTATAATCCTAAAATGTAGCATTGGCTGTGGGGTTGTTGCTGTGCTTGCACTGATGCTGGTGGTTCACCATTAGTGGAAGCATTCAGATGTGTGTGGGTGGACTTGAGAGAGGATGGCAACAGAGAGCAAGTGGTCAGTAAAACAAAGCCAATATTGTGCAGTAAAAGCCCAAGCGCAACTAAAATAGATCTTTCCATGGAGAAAGTGGGTTTTTTGAGCCTCAGCTGTTATGTTTAGTCTGATTCTGCAAGATATCAAGGAACAAAGCTTGGATATATTCGACTGCGATGGGCATTTGTGGCTTTTGTTTTTTCTTGCTAAATAATTTTTTGGTATTTGCTTACTATTATTACAAGCTCAATTAACTGTGGATTCTGGCAGTAGAATCCAAATTCTAGTTGGATAGGAATTTTAAATGGAAAGCAATCAACCAAGTCAAATATTAGAATTCAGTAAGAAAGTTCATATATTTATTGCTGTTTTATTTTTAGTAGCCTTGAGACAGTGATCAATATTATTCATTGTTTGATTATTGTCCATTCATAGCATTATGGAATTTCGACCATGTCTGTACTGGGAAGTTGAAGAAAATAGAATTAGAGCTAACTCTGAGTGTATGGGTAGTATATCTGCAAAATGCTAACATAAATTCAGTGATCACTATTTCGCTAGCATTTGATCCTCCCCACAATATTCTCTACATTTTATAAACCATGTACATATAAGGAAATGAGAGCTTAATTGATTTATGCCATGTTCTGTATCTAGTAGGTGACAGATTTGGGATTTAATTCTAGGATTTGATTTTGAAAACTCATGATATAATAGAAAGCAACCACTGAAAATTGTAGCATGCCAATGATAATTTGCTCATTCAATCTGCACACTCACAACACTGATTAGACTCATATAGTTCTCATCAGAGAGTAAGTAGTTGGACTATAGGAGCTGAAATATGATTCAGTGAAAACATGAATTAACCATGAGTCTAGGTATGTCCTCTTTCCTTCATGGCTATTATTATTATTATTACATCAATTTACCTACACACAGCTTTTAAAAGTGTCTTCACAAACATAATATTCCTTTTTGAATGTACCAGCAACCATAGGCAGAAAATAGGATAGGCATTATTACTTGCATATGACTGTTCCTGTTTTACAGATGAGGAAACTGAGGTCCAGAGAGCTTCAGTAACTTCCCAAGATCAAACAACTAGTGAGTGGCAGTTAGAGGTGATACAGGTTAGATCCACTGTCCTCTTTCCACTATACCTCGTTGAGAAAGCCACTAGGTACAAATGCTGTAGCTGTTTCTTATAATCCCCACATTATTGCAGGTTAAGAGAGCTGTTTCAATAATTCCCATATTATTGCAGGTTAAGTAGCTCTAATGAGCTCTCGTCTCCCGAAAATGTTCATTTCTCATTGTCTGTTGTCATTCATAGTGACAAAATGGAACTGCTGCTTTCTTACATTCTTGGATTTGTGGCAGGGAAAGATCATTTTAGTTAAAATAAATGTTTATTTGGATATAGTTAGCTTAAAAAATACCCAAACATTTCGCTAAGTCCAGACATTTTTTTGAGGTAATTAAAATGAGTTTATAGTTGTACTTCAAAGAGAGTCAAGGTAGTAGACATCCTGGTAATGAAAATACTCAATGGGAGGTGTCCTTGGCATTGGGAAATTATTTAAAGCTATTTTCATCCCACCATTTCATTTGGTGTTTCTCTATTCAATGGACCGTTTAAAACTGTCAGTTTTGTGAAACCCATTAGGGACAGCCCTTAAGGAACTCTCAGTCATGTAATTACCATAGCTTGCCAGATAGCACAGTAATCTATTTTCCTTTAAATCCTCAGGTAAGAGGACCCATAATACAAAACCTTTGTCTCTCCCCTGCAAGAACTGCGATTTGTGTCTGAGGCTCATCTTTAATAAAGGTCCTTAGTTACCAACCACCAGCTGAATGAACTGAGCTTCTCCATCATACAAGCCAAATCAATCCCCAAAGCAAAGGTCCTATTTTTTCCTCTGATTTTTTTCTTCACTTTGTAACCTGTCTTGAAGTTCATATCATCATCATCATTATCAAAACCATATATTGCTGATGGGCAGTACAGTTACAAAGACAGGGAAATAGGAAACAGATTATTTGTAATGTAAAAGAACATTTGGTTGGCAAAACCTCTAATTGGTTTTCCCTGAAACACCACACCCTCCCCACCCCCTGCTTGCCCTGCCTTTTTCTAGGGAGCATTTATATGTCCTGATTTTGTTGATTAGTCATTCCCAAAAGGGGAACAATTAATGCCAGAGACTTGTTAGAGATGTGGTAGCACATTCAGGAATGAGCGATTTCTTCAATCAAAGAAATTGAAGTCATAGAGAGAGCCAAGGAGGAAGAACACAGCTGAATAATATGAGTTTCAAAGGAATCATCAAAGACCCAGGACAACAAATGGCTTGTGCACATAGATCAGATACGGTAGGCACAGTGCTGAGAAAGAATCTAAAATCTTCATAACTTTTGTGGCAGTCACTGTCTTGATTGATTTTTTTTTTTCTCCAGGAGGAAATGAACAGATTCTAAACACAAGGATTAATTACTCTAAATAATGTTACTTACTCCTTGGAAATTAGAATGTGCTGTTCTGCTTCCTCTAAAGCAGTGTTTCTTAATCTTGGCCCTATTGACATTTCAATCCAGATCATTCTTGGTTGTGGGGCCTGTCCTGTGCTCTGTAGAGGGTTCAGTAGCGTCCCTGGTCTCTACCTCCTAGATGCCCACATAGCTGCTCCCCAGCTGTAACAACAAAAAGTGTCCCCAGCATTGCCAAATGTTCCCTTGGAATGCAAAATTACCCCAGTAAAGATATAAAGGAAGAAAATACCAATTGCAAATTACACCAGACCATCTATTCTGTGTGTGACTCTGGGTTTTAAGTGGAGTACACCCGTGGTAATAATTGTTGGACAGTTTAATAATTTGCCCAATCACTGAACACATGTGTTGTTCAGGAATCTTTGGTTAAAAGCACAAAAACAATCCTTTGGCAAACATAAGCAAAAAGAAAACTTAGAAGTTCAGTCTTATGAAATGAATCATAGGATTGAAGAGAAAGCTAAGGAACCAGGTGTCAGAAAGGACAGGAATCAGTGAAACTCCTGTCCTTTATGAAGTTCTTATCTTGTAAGTCACAGGAAATGATGAATTATCTCAGGGATCATAATCAGGAAGTCATCGCCAACCTTATTTTCAGTCTGTTTTTGTCACTGGTTTTGAAATTCCAATTCGAAGAAGAAAGTCTGATGGGCCTAGACAGCGTGGCACAACACCCACTGCCCAGTGAGATGCTACCTTGATTATCAGTACGTGATGACCTTACCTAATGGGGCCAAGTTAAGTCCTATCACCCCAACAAGGTGCAAATGTATTCTGGAAAGAAAAAACAACCCAAATCTCCATATGGCATTGTTGGTATTCCCTTCACAAGGTTGGAGAGTAGGTATTAACACTGTTTACAGATAAGGAGATGGACATTCAGTGTGTAAGTAGCTCATACCTGCTCACCAAATTAGTAAATGGCCAAAACAAGATTGAAACCCAGATCCATTTGACTTTGACCTCTCTCCTCCTGCCTGCATAGCTGATTGTTTTTTGTTTTTGTGGAAATTCGTAGTCTCCCATTTATTTGATCAATCACAGTCAGTAAGTAGGTGTTTACTGAGGGCCAATGAGACCCAGCTTCATGATATGCAGGGAAAGTACTATGAACAAATTACTGAATAGTTGCAGCTCCACGTAACCTGCATCCTAGTTGGAGAGACAGAGTTAACCATGAGGAAAGATTGAATGCCAAATTTTGTAATACATATAGCTAAAACTCAAGGAATGTGTATATTAAGCTACTAGTTACACTGAAAAAGGAGTTGGAGGAAAACAAGGCTGATGTAAATTAGCTTTATTAGGCAAGATTAGAGAAGTGAAACTTGAGGTAATTAATAAATGAGTTAAATTTATATTTATATAGTTCCTAGGGCTATCACAACAAATTACAGAAAAATTATTCTCTCACAGTTCTGGAGTCCAGAAATCTGAAATCAAGATGTGAAGGGCCATGCTCCCTCCAGGCTCTAGGGAAGATTGTGTTCCTGGCATCTTCCAGCGGTGGTTAGTTGTCCTCCGCTGTGGCCCCTTCACGCTGGTCTCTGCCCCTGTCAGACGTCGCTTTCTCCTGTGTGTGTGTGTCAAATCTCCCTTCATCTCACTCTTATAATAGCTCTTATCCTTGGATTTTCAGACCACCCAGATAATCCAGGATCATTGCCTCATCTTAAAATCCTTAACATAAGTATATCTGCAAAGACCCCTTTTGCAAATAAGGTAACATTCCCACTTGTTGGAATTATGTATGAGCATATCATTTGGGGCCATTATTAACCTCCTACACACAATTTGGTACACTTGATGGCTCTACCCTTAGCTCTGGATTTGTTCCTTGGGGAGACAGAGCCCACAGACTTAGAGAAAAATATAATATAGTAATGAAGTTCACAAACCCTGGAAGTAGAGAGTGCCTGTTTGTAATTCTGACACATACAAGCTGCATATAATTGGGTTATTCCTGACTTCCCAAAGCCTCAGTGTCTCATACGTCATAGTCACCACAATGGTTATTGAATGTTCATTATGTGACATCACCTGTATGTACATTTCACACATCATACTAAATTTTAAATCTTTTGAAGGAGGTGTTACAAATATCCCACCTTACTGTTGAGGAAACTGAAGCCTTATCGATGTTAAGTAACATGCCCAGAGTCATAAGTTAGTAAATGGCATCAAACCCGTATCCATGTACTATAAATGTCTTAATATTCAGCTATAACAGTGCTTGACTAGAAGATAGCTGAAGGTGTACACAAGTGCCTTGACACATGGTCATTACTGAAGCTAGACTATAACGCCTTACCAAAGATTACATACAGATGTAAAACAAGCATATGAAAAGGCACTCCCTGTCGCATGTCCCCGGGGTCTTTGGCACACACAGTGCCCCTCAGAGCTGGTCTTCTTGGGAGCCTCGTGGTGTATCAGGTAGTCAGAGTTTGCAGGATAAGGGAATTAGATGGTGAACATGTAAGAAAGTGGCAGGCGAAGAGAGAAGGCAAGCAGGAGACCCTCTGTCATACTTATTTTAGTTCTTTTACACGTGCATTGAGTACTTTACACATTCCAGACTGTGCACTAAGTGTTTGCATACATTCTCTTTGTAGTCTTTGCATCAATCTCTGAGGGTGGGGATGTTTAGCTGTCATTTTCTGCTTGGACCCAGGCCCTACATTTCCAACAAATGAGCAGATGTCTCAAGAAAAAAGCAGTAGAGGATGTGGGTCTCTTTTTTTTTTTTTTTTTTTTTAGGAGAGCAAGGTACAGGCTTTTATTTAGAGATAAAGTGAGAGAATAGAGCTCCTAGAGAGTCCGTAGTGGTGCATTGTCTTGGGGGTTTTATAGGCAGCTGAGGATTCTTCGAGAACATGAAAAAACTTAGGGGTGTGGACTTGTTAAGTGGCCCTGAGTATTTAGAATTAACTTAACACAAGTAACTTCCTCTGATAATTTCTCTCTGACATACCAGCATCCTGGTCTGGGAGCATATGAAACAAGGCCACCTGCTCAGCCCCCAAGGTGGGCCGAGGTATTGTTTGCTAAAGAATAAGTTAAGAATTTCTAGCATCTTAACTTCTTGGGTATTAAAATGCAGTCTTATCTTTAAGGTGGAATCCTTCCTGCCTTTAACTGTGTTGTTTATGCCTGGGCTTACTTGCTAAATTAGTTGCCCAGTTTGCAAACTCACTTCATCAGATCTGAAGGAGGAAAGACAGCACATAGGCCTGGGCCTTTTAGTATGCTAAAGAGAACCTTACACATGATTATAAATGGTTAGCATAATAAAACATGTGCTTCTCTTCTTTATCTGGGGAACATTAACTGATTTCCCTGAAGAATGATTCTAGAGCTCAATGTTTAACATAGAGTTTAAGCAGGGGGTAGGTACATTGGTCTGACTGCAAATATCTCACCCTGCCCCCTCCGGAGGCCCTCACCCTACTGTGACTACATCCATGGTCCCTGTCTCATTCCCCCCTCTACAGATAGAGACCCTAGCTACTGCTAGGGAAAGGGGGCGATGATCGCTCTGGTTGCTTCATGCTGAGAGGAGGCGCAGTAAGGGGTGCAGCTAGGCCTCCATCAGTGGTCATTCAAGAGGGCCTCGGAAGATGGGCACTTTTATTCCAGGTTCTATTTCTATTTGCAGTTTTGTGGCTTCTAGGCAAGATAGAACAAATTGTGTTATTAGGTTAAGTAGCAATATCTGGAGTTGTATTTTCCATTCTGGAAGGACAAACTTGAGATTAAGAATGCATGGTTGAATATGAGAACTAGAAATAGTAAAACTTTAATTGCAATGATAGGAGAAAACTAAAACATCTAGAGAATCATAGCCAGATATTTTGAAGAAGCTAGAATTCTGGATCTAGTTTATGTCTCAATGACTATTACTAGGATTTAGTATGGACAAGGCTGCATTATTGAAACAGTACTTTTCTCCAAAATCACCCTCATTTTTATTAGAGGTAACCAGATTAATGTGGGGCCCATTTTAATGTCTTTCTCTTTGCTTGAAGGATGTGCCCCTCAAGTCTGGACTGTCTTGGTTTTTCTCTGATGTCTGCAGTTAATTTGTTTTTTGTATTTTATCCTATTCTGTAATTGTTTTCTGGTAGAAAGGTGAGTTTGATACAAACAACTCCAGTTTACAGAAAAAGGAACTGAGGCTCAGGTCATTACCCAAGGTGAAGCAGCTACTAAGCCACAAAGCTCACGTTGCAACCCAGAACACTGATTCCAGCGAGTACCCTCTTAACGCATTGGTTTCGCTGAACTCACTGGCTGCTTGCAAATCTCAGAATATAGTGGACATTCTATGTTCCAATTGGATATTTTTATGAAATAAGGAGTAGTTGATTCAGTTCTCCCATAAAATGTAAATACCACTGCAAAATAAGATCTGATGTTTAAATGACCTTTCTTTCTTCAAACGATTATCTTTTTCTTATTTGTTCTATTTTTAAATTAGATCAGCATAAAAATAATGCATATTCATTCAACATAGTAACCTATACTTAGTGATAAACATTTGGCAGTTCTTAAACAAACACAAGGAATTACTAGGACAACTGAAATAACATGAGCTTGCAACATGCCAAGAGGTCATATGCATTGAAAAAGATTGGGAAAAACGAGTCTGTATTGTTTACCCCCACCGTTGTTGGAGTAAACTCTGGATGAGCAATTTTTCCTATAAAGAACTGTGGTTTTGCTAGTGGTTTTTATGAATCTGGACAGCATATAATTGATGGTTTTTCAGTTATGAGGAGAATTAGTAATATGTACCCAAGCACACTTTATGAGGGTGAGAACATTTAAGCAAATAGAGTAGAAAATTAGGAAATCAGAAATATAATAAAGAGACTAGAGGAAGAATTTGCCTTCTTAACATTTAACTTATGCACAGTTTCTAGTATGCTTTAGTTTTTTTATAAGACTTGATTTTCTTTAGAGTACTTTTAGGTTCACCAAAAAAATCAAAAGGTACAGAGATTTCCCTTAAACCCAGAGCTTCCACCAATGCATAGCCTCCCCCATTACCAACATCCTTCACCAAAAGGGTACATTTGTTACCCTTGTGTAGCCTTTATTGACACATTATAATCATCCAAAATCCATAGTTTACATTAATAACTCTTCATGTACCTTATATAGGTTTGGTTAAATGCATAATGACATGTAGCCACCATTATAGCATCAAACAATGTTATTTTCATTGCCCTAAAAATCCCATGTTCCACCTATTCATCCTCCCTTCTCAACCTCTGGCAACCCCTGCTTGTTTTACTGTCATCATAGTTTTGCCTTTTCTAGAACATCATATACTTGGATCAAGGATCATTTGTAGCAGGGCTCAGCCACATTAAGCACTAGATTTGGGAGCAGGGTTAAGCAATCCACATGAATGTCTCTTAGAAGTTCTAAAACATGTTTGCAGTTTTTTGTACACTTCTGCAATTGAGAGAGAATTCCTTTCAATTTGGGCTGACCTAAGTGACTCACTTGTCCTAGCAAAATGTACCACAAATGACACTGTGTAACTCCCAAAGCTAGGTCATAAAAGGCTATAGTTTCCACATGGTTCTCTTGGAGCACACTCACCTTTGGAACCCCGAAACCTGCTGTAAGGAAGCTCAAGCAAGAGAGTCCACTTGTAGGTGCCCCAGCTGACAGCCCCAGCTGTGGTCCCACTTGACAGCATCAGACACCAGGGATGTGAATTATGATACCTCCTGATAATTCCTGCCCCAGTTGTCTGGTCATCCCTGGCCTTGAGTTTCTTCAACTGAGACCCCAGAGATCGTGGAACCCTCTCTGAATTCCTGACCTTAGGAAGCTTGAAGTTAATAAAATGGTTGTTCCATGTCAAACAGTTTTGGGGCAGTTCATTAAGGAACAATACCAATGGGAATGGTTGACAGACTCTCTTCCCTCCTGTTCCTAACTCTTGTGTTAGTGATAGGTTAGGTGCTTAGGGAAGTAATTAAATTAGTAGCACATCAAAGGGGGATCAGTGTACTCTTAGCAGTAGATATTCAATAAGGCTTTATTGAACTCCATAGATGCTATAGTGGATCATGGCTGACTTGGGATGTATCAAGTAAAAAGCAAGACTTTAATATTTGGGCCACAATTTCCTTCTCTACCACATATACTTCTGATATTCTCAGGGCTGAAGAATCAGTGCAAATGACCCATCCAGCTCTATTCTAAGGCATCTTTACTTACCCAATATTCCACTTACCATATCGTCATCAGGAATCAGTCCACACCAGTCTCTTCCAGGTTTCACAGCTACATGTTCTTCCACCTCAACCAACTATTCCTTGTCTTTCCATTTGTTTCTCTGTCTGTCCCCTCCTGCCTTCAGTTACTTTACTAGTCAGCCTAGACTTCATGGTTAATCATTGACACAGCTTGAATGCCAACTCTTGGACTCTTTTATTTCTAAAGCACTTGGTTTGCAAACTAGGACCCTAGATCAACCCATCATCTGCCTTCTCACCTCCTCCAACTGCGCTATAAAGAAAACTGCAGGAGAAGAATCACTATATTACATGAATTGGTGCCACTCTAAATGTATGCTTTTTCAACTGCTCCCAAACATTCATCTCAGCCAGTGAGTCCATCATTTCACTATCCTTAGTCATGCTCCATTTCTTTCCCTCCGCAAATGTTCTGAAGTTCACTTCTTTCCTAAACTTAGCACTTGCACTCCCTTCCTTAGATGTCTTCACCTTCTACACCTGATTTCTTTTTCTTCTATATAATAAGCCATTTTAATTCTACTGGCTCTTCCCCCTGTACTCTAGCTTATATTATCAAAAAAAATTTCATAAACCTTCCATTGATTCTATCCTAATACATTCTTTTTCTCTCCACAGTTCTTTTATTAAGATGTCACTGATATTCAATTTTATGAAGGTTTCACAGGAGCAACATTGTGGTTACTACATTCACACCTATTATCAAGTGCCCCTGCCACCCCATCACAGTCACTGTCCATCAGTGTAGTAAGATGTATAGAGTCACTACTTCTCCATGTCATGCTGCCTTCTCCTTGACCCCCCTACATTATGTGTGTTAATCATAATGCCTTTTAATCCCCTTCTCCATCCCTCCCTACCCACCCTCACCCACCCCTTCCCTTTGATAACTGCTAGTCTATTCTTGGAGTCTGTGAGTCTGCTGCTGTTCTGTTCCTTCAGTTTTGCTTTTTTGTTATACTCCACAAATGAGGGAAATCATTTGGCACTTGTCTTTCTCTGCCTGGCTTATTTCACTGAGCATAATACCCTTAAGCTCCATCCATGTTGCTGCAAACAGTAGGATTTGTTTTCTTCTTATGGCTGAATAGTATTCCATTGTGTATATGTACCACCTCTTCTTAATCCATTCATCTACTGATGGACACTTAGGTTGCTTCCATATCTTGGCTATTATAAATAGTGCTGCAATAAACATAGGGGTGCATATGTCGTTTTGAATCTGGGATCTTGTTTTCTTAGGGTAAATTCCTAGGAGTGGAATTCCTTTGTAAAATGGTATTTCTATTTTTAGTTTTTTGAGGAACCTCCAGGTTGCTTTCCACAGTGGCTGAACTAGTTTACATTCCCACCAACAATGTTGTGCCCCTTTCTCCACATCCTCGCCAGCATTTGTTGTTTCTTGTCTTTTGGATGTTGGCCACCCTAACTGGTGTGAGGTGGTAATCTCATTGTGGTTTTAATTTTCACTTGCCTGATAATTAGTGATGTATAACATTTTTTCATGTGTCTGTTAGCCATCTGAATTTCTTCTTTGTAGAAGTGTCTGTTCAGAACTTCCACCCATTTTTTAATTGGGTTATTTAGTTTTTGGGTGTTGAGGCATGTGAGCTCTTTACATTGTATGAATGTTAACCCCTTGTCAAATAGTTGCTTACAAATATATTCTCCCATACTGCAGGATGCCTTTTTGTTCTAGTGATGGTGTCCTTTGCTGTACAGAAGCTTTTTAGTTTAATGTAGTCCCATTTGTTCATTTTTGCTTTTTTCCTTGCCCTCAGGAGATGTGTTCAGGAAAAAGTTGCTCACGTTTATGAGCATTCTTTGCCTATGTTTTCTTCTAAGAGTTTTATGGCTTCATGACTTACATTTAGGTCTTTGATCTATTTTGAGTTTACTTTTGTGTATGGAGTTAGACAGTAATCCAGTTTCATTCTCTTAAATATAGCTGTCCAGTTTTGCCAACACCAATTGTTGAAGAGGCTGTAATTTCCCCTGTGTATATCCATGGCTCCTTTATCATATATTAATTGACCATATATGCTTGTGTTTATATCTGGGCTCTCTATTCTGTTCCATTGATCTATGGATCTGTTCTTGTGCCAGTCTCAAAGTTTCTCAGTTGCTGTTGCTTTGTAGTAGAATTTGAAGTTGGGAAGCATAATCCTCCCAGCTTTATTCTTTCTTCTCAGGATTGCTTTGGCTATTCAGGGTCTTTTGATCCTAGAACTTTCCATTCCCTGTAGATTAAGCTTCTTGGGAATGTCTTCTAACATCACTATCTCTGTTTCACTTACCATTCATTCCTCCACATTCATTCATTTACCCCATCTTAAAATATGAACAAACTTCTGTTTACCATATTTGCCCTGCAAACATGTCCAGTTTCTTTATGCCCATTTATATAAACATTCCTTGAAAGAGTTGTTTCCAGTGAGATTCTCATCACTACCATTCCAGTGAAACTTCTTTTGTCAGGTTCGCTAATTACTTCCATGTTGTAAAATCCAGTTGTCAATTTTCAGGCCACAGCCTGATGTCTTGATAGCATCTTACATATTGAAAATCATTCCTTCCCTCCTTCTACATATACTTTGTACATTCAGCTTATAGAGTTCCATGTTTTCTTGGTTTTCTGCCTTTCTGTGTCTTCATTCTGGCTTAGTAGTCCTCCTCTCATCTATTCTTTCTGTGTTATTGGTCTAAGCTAGTCTCATGGCTTAAGTACCTTCAATAGCCTCTGACTCCCAAGTTTATAGCTCCAGGCTTGGTCTGTCTCACAAACACCAGACTCATATTACAACCACCCTCCTGAAATGTCCTTTTGAATATCTAGGGTTTATCTCAATCTTAATGTATTCATTAAGTCCATGTATTCTGTACTCCCCCTAAAATCTGCCCCTTTTTCTGTAGCCTTTTCCATCTCAGATGATGGTCATTCCATTTTTCAAGTTTCTCTGGCTAAAACCACTCGAATCCTTGACTGTTATCTTTCTGTTACACCTGCATATAATTTATAAGGTGATCCTATTGGCTCTACCTTTAAAATATGTTAACAATTCAACCAATTCTTAATTCCTCCATTCTTACTACCCTAGTTTGAGCCAGCATTACCTTCTGCCTTAGTCAGGTTCTCACTGGTAACCCTGTGTCTGCTTTTGCCTGCCCTGTAGCCTCTTATTTCATTCCTCTGCTTAAAACTCTGCCCTGGCATCCCAGTTCACTCAGAGTGAAAGCCAGAGATAAGACAATGGCCTGTAAGCATCTACATGACCCTCTACTATCACTTCTTTGACCGTATTTCTCTCAGTCCCCCACGTTCCCACTCCATCCCAACTGCACTGACCTTTTAGTCCCTCAAACTTTTTTGGCATTTTCCAGGGGCTTTGTATGGTTATGTTTCTTAGGCCTGGAATAGCCTTCTCTCAGATACTCACATGGCTAACTCTTTAAATTCTTTAGGTCTTTATTCAATGTTCACCTCCTTAATGTGGCCTCATCTGACTATGCTGTTAAAAAGATTCTCTACTCTCTTGACATTTCTGGCTTATTTTATAGGCTCTTATGTTTTCCCCTCAAGTGTTGGAGCATCTCAGGACTTCATTCTTGCCCTATTTCTTTTTCCTCTCTTCATGCAGTTTCCTGATGCCTACCAGATGCACATATCTAGCCTGAACATCCTTCCTGTGATTTAATTATATGCTAAGCATATGGAAAGATCCTTAAGGAAAAGTTTGAATTAAATATCCTCCTATCTCCTCCCTCCCTTTCATCTGTATTTTCTACTGCTAGACCACTAATATCTATGATTCCTCCCTCCAATCAATTTGTATCTAGCTTATCTAGCTGAAGTCATCCTTCGTAATACAGAGAACCTCTCCTGAGAAGCACTTGACGCTGTGCATATCAAATGGGAGATCCTTATCCTTATGGATATGTGGTAATATTGGAGCTACAAAAAGCCAGAGCATGACCTTGACACATACTCATACAGCATACGTTATTCTCAGGTGCTGGTGAAAAAGAAGTCATTAAAATAGTATTTCTATATTAAAACAGACATAGCAGGTGAATATTGTGCCCAACAATCCTCTGAAAGAAAATATTATTTTCTTAGGAGTACTTCTCTGTAGAATTAAGAATAATGGAAGAAAAATGGGCTTGTGCTGTCATCCTAGCTGGAGTAATGTGCACAGTAACTTGGGATTGCTATAGAACAGTACACCATGGAAACAACATGAATAAATCTCCATGGTGAAAGAATTATAGGTGCCACAATTAGAAATGGGAGAGAAAAATTTAGTTGGAGTTTTTTCCACAAAATTTAGGACCCAATTCTTCCTCTGGGCATGTACGATTGACACGTAAAAATAAATAGCAATGAAATAAAGTCTTAGGAGTAATCCTAGAGCCCTCTTTCTCTTTCTCTTGTCTCTCTGCTATACTCTCATCCAATTCCATGTCTTTGGCGTCTTGTCCCTGTCCTCTCCTGTCTACCCCCATTGCTACAGTTTGCACCCAAGTTTCCTGGATTTTCCCTGAAACACTGCAATCGTCTCCAACCTCTTTTCTCCTTTTCCAGCATCATCTGCTCTAATTTATTCTCCACACTGATCCAAAATAGCTTTTCTAAAATGTCAATCTGACCATGTCGTGCTTCCTCGAAAGATCTCTCTACGTACAGCGTAGATGCAGTCATCAGTGTCACATACGTTTGCTGCGTGATCTTGTCTCTGCTGTCTCCTTCACACCTTCGACCTCAGCCACAGTGCTCTGCTTCATCCATCTGTTTTGCAGCCGGGCTTCTTCTCATTTGGTTGACTATTCACATCCTACTCATGATGTGTAGAGGGTCCTTTCTTCCTCAGTCCTGTCATTTAACCTGTACTTTTCAGGGCTCATATCAAGCATCCCCTTTTTGTGGCATTAACATCCCAACTGACTTGCTTTGTACCCTGACAGAATTGCATGTGTATCTTTATTATAGTAAATATTGCTCAATTCTATGGTATGTGATTTTATTTGTACTCTCCTGGACTAGAGCTGTCTGTATTTAGGAGCTACAGTTTTCAACTCTGTACTGGTAGAGCGTAGTGCTGTAATAGCCTAATAAATACAGAGGCCATATATAAAGGCAGGAAGGTAGGAAGGAATAAAGGAAAAAAAGAAGAGGAGGAAGAAAAAGAGGTAGGAAGGGGGGAAGGAAGGAGGGAACAAAGGTAGAGAAGAGGGGGGAAAGAACAGGGAAAAGTTTTATTGTAGAGATAATCATGAGAGTTAAATAACTATGTTCTCTGATCTGAGCTTTTCTGCAGATAATTCAGGCTCCTGTCACTTTACTACTGTGGCATAAGGATTTTTATCTGGACAGTAGAGAAGCTGCAAAGAATTCTTTGGCTTTGGGGGTTGTGGTCATTTCTTTCTAAACACATAAGAGAGGAATGTCAGCTGCTATACTGTTTGAAGTCCCCAGTGAGGGGATGCTGGATTCCACAGTGGCAATTTGGGGGCCACAAAGAATTGTTTGCTGAACTTGATGTTCTAGTTGGTAAGTTTAACACGTACTCTACTCCCACATAATTGGAATTGTTATGATCACATCATACCAGTAGCCCTGCCATTATTACAGAGGGCTTTTTTTCATGGTAAGAAGGCATGGGTAGCTTCCTTACAATTATAATTTGGGCTAGCTTCCCTTTTGCTTAGGCTCAAAGTAACAGTGACATGTTTGAGAAATTTATTTCACTAGGATTTTTTTCTAGGTTTGATATTACTAGCTGCATATCTGCTTAAAGGAGAAACATTGCTTCCCCACTTTCAGCTTCTTGCTGTTGGAAATTCAGTCGACTTATAATCATTTCATTGTCAGAAATATCTTATTGATATGAAACATGGAGATGTAACACTATTTCTTCTATTTAGAGTAAGAAAACTTAAAGAAATCCTGAACATTGCCTGGTTTAAGTTCCTCATATTACCTTTAAGGGATCCAGAAAGCAGAGCTGTTCAGTGACCTGCCTGTAGGCACACATTAATTAGCAGAGGAGCTGAGATTAAGTTTCCCAAATTATTGCTCTTTTCAGCTCTTTGTGTTACAGCCAAAACTTGTTTAAAGCACTCAGTGTTTTCTTTTTTTCCCAAAATAAGAATATTCCTTTATAATCCAGTGATGAAAATAATGCATGCCCATTGTAGAGAGATGTCAACATACCTAATGAATGATGATTGAAAGAATGAAGCCACTTTTGAAGATGGGTTCTAGTGATGTGAAACAGGGTTCCATCCTTAGCCTTGTTCTGTTTGACATCACTGGCATTATCTTGGATGAAAGCATGGAAGGTGTGCTTATCAAATATGCACAAGATATTAACCTGAGAAAGGGAGGCAATGCTATATGGTTTGCTGTAAATGAGAAGTCAATCAATAGGTAATGAGTAGCTATGATGAGCCAGGTATAAATTTAATCTCCAAAACAGCCGTATAAGGTAGGTATCCTGTATCAGTCATACTCCAGTCAGGAACCAGGACCAGAAAATTACATTAGGTATTTTGATGGGAAGAATATTGGGAATTGGGAGTCTGCAACAGCAAAAAAGGAAACTCTGAGGTCACATAAGAAGCAGCTTCCATCCCTGGCTAGGAGAAAAAGGGAAGAGGTTGGGGTTTTCAGAACCTAGAAACTCAAATGCGAAACTTTGCAGAGCCAGGATCTCCATCTCTGGGGAGAGGAAGCTAACTGGTTGGTACCACTTGCACTCAGGAGCTCACGGGAGTCCCTGTGGAGCTAAGGACTCAGGCCTCTGGGGAGGGGTACCACCTGGCTGATGTTGATTCCTCAAGGGCTTGGAGGAGAGGCCTCACAGATTTGGGGCTGCTGCTGTTGAGAGAAGGGTTGAATGGGATGGCAAGCTCAAGGAGGAGGTGCTCTCCCCTCTTCCCCCATCCAGCTCCCCCTAGTGTCCCCTACTGATAAAACCTGTATGAACCCAACAAGCAAAGGAAAAGGAAGCTTTCACAGTCTCATCTGCACAACACAGCATAAAATGTAGAAGGGAAAGGCGTTGTTGTTCACTTGGACTTTCAACACATTTTGGTGCCTACCATGTGCCAGGAATCACCCTTGGCCCTATACTACAACCTCAGTTTCCTATCTGTAAAATGGGAATAATCATGCCTGCCTCAGAGAGAGAAAGATTAAATGATAGAAAATATTTGAGGACTTTGCATGGTGCCTGATAACTATTTCTACTGCAGCACAGTGAAGTCCATCAAGTCCTTGATGTTCATCAAATATTGCTGATACTCAAGATACAGTAGACCTCTATTTAATTCCACCATGATGTTTAAATGCTGTAATTCTGAATTTCACTAAATGGAGAATACACTCTCCAGTCTCTGTGCCTCCATCTCTCCACATTGCTAACATCTTCCTGTTTCACACATTTAATTCTGGCTTTCAGAGGCTTTTGAGATTTGAGGATCTGCTCTAGAAAGTAATTCCGTACTTTGTCTCTTCCCTCTCAGGAAACTATTTCCATATTTGAACAGTGTTGGTTATCAATTTTTAAAATTCCTTCTTACTCCATGTATATATATCCTTTTCAACCAGTGAAAAATTAAGGAATTGCTCCTACTCTCTTCAGTAGAATAAACCAAAATCCATTGAGTAAAAATCCTGTCGGCATTGTTTTTTGTAAATTTAGAGGTAACAAAGAACTTTAGCATTTTACAGTGTATTTAAACATGAATTTTACATGATTAGATTTGAGTGTGGTAATAGCTCTAGGATTTTTTTTAGAAGTATACTCTTTTAATCTTTGCCATATTGTCAATTAATATTTAAATGCTGTCTTGTCAGTGGGTTTCAGCCCCTGGCAAGTTTGCTATGGATTCAATGTGACCAAAGAAATTGATAGCAAAACGTTCTTTGGGGTGAAAGGGTTTATTTATTACCCGGCTTGTTCTCCCAGCAGTAGGTCGAGTACTAGCATCTCTGCCTCCACCCAGAGCACTGGGCCGAGCCCTCTATATAGCGCAATAATAGCTTATTGCCTAAAGGTGTGGAAGCGGTAGCCTAGCAACAGGCCAGTTACATCATCTGGTGGTTTAAGTTCAGTGAGGATCCTGGCCATAGGAACCCCAACTTCCCCACAATACCCTGTGGCCCAAATATGTCATTCCTACATTGATTTATTTGGGAGCTGATCTCTAAATTCTTGGCCACTGAAATCATGCTAATAAAGGACTGTATTGAAATGTTCTGTTCTTGTATTTTTGAGGGTTTTTGTTAGTTATTTTTATTTAGGAAACATTTTCGAGAACAATGAACCATAGAATAATCAGGTGACCTGTAGTTTTCATGAAAAATAAAATGCTTCCAGATGGTGTTGGACACATGGAAAAAGATGTGTTATTCAGCCTACCCAAGAATGTTCTTAAAAAGCCAGTTCTGGTTTTTGTAAGGCAGTGTTTCCAAAGTTGCTACCTGTTCCAAGCATAAGGGGGACAGGCTTATAGGATATGAAGTGGCTAAGTATTGGAAACAGCTGGGACTAACTAGACACTATTAACGTAACAGATTAAGCAGATCTGTGTGAGAAGAATTCTGCTTTTAAAATAGGCTAACTGGTTCATAGATTAAATTGGGGGAAAGCAGGTGCAAACCTTGGTTTTGAGAGGTTTATGCCACAGTGGGTCTCTGTTTACCTTACAGAAGTGTCTACAATCTTGAGCCATTTCCTGGGTACCTGAAGCCATCTTGCTTCTGGTACTCTACTGGCCACAATATGCAAAAGTAACTTTTTAAGAAACAAAATGAAACTCTCATTATCAGGGATTGAAGAAACAGGCAAATCAAAGGTGCGAAATTCTCCAATTGTACATTAAGTCTTGTGCCTTTAGGTCAGTTGACCTGTTCCCATTCCTTAAAGCCCACACCCAGTTCAAGAGCAAACCCATGCACACCTGACTTTTTCCTCATTGTCTGTCTGCTAATCATTTGATTCCTTCCAACTGCCCCAATTTACTCTGATTCCAGAAGTTTCTGACTTTTTCAATGCCTTTTTCTAAAATATGTATTTTTTCAATCACAAGGTATTCATGGCAAGTATTGGTAGCAAGATGAACATACCTTATGCTTTTGTAACATTACAGTACTTGGAATTCAGGGTACTATCTATACAGATAGGATAAGAATGAGAGAAAAAGACTGAAGTAGAAAGTATTGAAAGAGATTAATTGAATAAGAGGTTGGCAAATGCTCAAATCAAAGTTGGCAAACACTTAAATTTTTCCAGATCTCTCTATCACTAGGATTCTTTTTGGCCATAGCCCTGACTTGGGATTTGTTGGAATAGATGATAGCTGTGGACAGAAAGCACTGCCATGTGCCCCAATCAGCTAGAGATGGTCTGAGATTCTCTGGGCGAGATCAGCCAAGATGCTTTGAAAAATAAATGAGAGAAATGGGAAAACAGTTTAACTATCCTTCTGTTAACTCTGGCAGAGGTTGCTTGTTACCCCTGTACACTGTTACACCCCAAACACTGCATACTTCCTATAGACTGTTTGGGGAAGAGAGTTTTTGTGTCTAATCATGCCACAGAGAGCTTCTCCGCTCTCACCTGGCTACCTACCACTAGCCTCTTGATCTCTGGATTGATGTACATTGTGGAAAGCTCCCAAAAGTACTTTTACTTAATATGCTACTTTATCAGCATGGTGGCCCTGGTAAGGGAAGTGTGGGGATGGCTGCATGACTGTCAGTGAAAGTGGTTAACAGTGAAGGTTCAGGTTCAAATTCCAGTTCAGCTCTTACTAGCTATGTAACCATGGTCAAAGCATGCAGTCTCTTTGGCCCTTAGTTTCCACAGGAAAAAACATGGACATAATAAAAGCACCTACCTTCTATGTTTGTTGTGAGAAATATGTTGTATGTATTCACGTATGCTTAGGTAACGTACATCGTAGCTGAGGACAGTGATCAGCGCAGCGTGAGCACCTGGTAAGTTTCAGGTATTAGAACTTGCTGACCTGTTCTATGTGTGGCCAGAGCTTGTGAAGCACGTCTGATATGTGTGATCGACTTGCTTTGAATTTGAGGATGGCGTAAGAACTTAACAAAATAGAAAAAACTTAAACGTCAGTATTATGTATCATCTCTTCCAAAGTGCAAGTCCCATTCCCTCATGTAGTCATGCAGGCCATCGTTGCCCCAGGCCTACTCATCTCAAACTTCGGACTCCTCTCTCTCCAAGTGTCCAATCAGTGATCCCAAGTTCTCTTTTTCTGCCTCTCTCTCCACTTAAAATATAGAGAAAACAAGAAAACAATTAATAATAGAATATCTCCATGCAAGTAAAACTCCAGTGTGCTTTATTAGGTGGATCAGTTTAGCCTTAAACTTCCCAACTCCATGTTAGGTTTCCATAATCTGAAAGCACATTGATGAATTTCCCCAAACCTAACAGGACTTTACTACCCTCAGGTAATGCTTTAATTATCCTAAATGAAAGAAACTGGCAGTTTTTATGATACCTATGATTGATCTTTCATCTCCTTAGAAACTGGAAAATATAATAAAGAAAAAGAATTTTAAAAATATTAAAATCATCCTTCAAACCTTAGAACACTATTCGTATTTTCCTGGCCTTGAGAGATTATTATGAGCTTTGGAGTTCGAGAGGCCAGGTATTGAAAAACTGGCTCAGTTATTTATGAGTCATGTGCTGTGGGGAAAAATCCTTTCCTCTTACCCTGCCTTTGTTTCTACTTCTGGGGATAGTAATTCTGACTTCACTGGCTTGTTTTGATCACCGAACAATATAAAATGTGTAATTGTCATGCAGTAGATACTCATAATCTTCCTTTCCCTCTAAAAGGGAGAATTGGTTTTATTTTCTGCCCCTCAAACCTACATGTTCATGAGATCATACTTGGGTGTGTCTCAAATTTAAATTACATTTATAGTCTGTGTGATCGAACCCAGTTGACATAATGACGGTTTGTTGTGTTAAAAACATATAAAAAAGAGAAACACTTCAGGGGATCAGACCCAAGATTCATCTAAATAACACTTCTGAATATTTGGATATTCAAGAGCATTCTCATTCTCCTTAAAACTCTTTCTGGGTGGTTTCCTTTACTTTGACCTCAGTAAAGTTTACGAGAAATGTCCCATAGTATAGATAATGATCATTAACTGGAGTATTTGGTAGAAATTCCATTCTGTACCTTTAATTTACCTCTCTTAATATTCAAAATTTTATTTAATTCTAGTTACGTGGCATGTAGCAAAAGTCCTGGAAATCATAAGTGGTTATTGAATGGATTAATTTTATTCAGATACTTCCACAGAACTCCTTCAGTATTAGAACACAGTGGAGAAGAAATGGAGCTCTTGGCAAAAAGAGAACTGAGTTGGCATCCCACCTCTACTGCTCACTGGCTATTGAACAAAGAACCATTTTTGTGGCCTTTCCACGCATTACTTTTTGTGACTATCAATTGGAGGGAATACTAGTGCCTACTTTTCAGGGTTGTTAGGATTATGTGAGCTATGCAGGAAGCAGAGAGCTCTGGGATGTTAAGTGTGTCTCCTCCTCCTCCTCCTCCTCCTCCTCCTCCTCTTCCTTCTTTTTCAGTCATCTTTCCAAATAGAAGGGCCGCGTTATATCTTTTGGCCCATACAATGGGCTCTCTATTTTGCTGATCATTTAAATTCTGATGATTTCTTTCTTGAAGGAAGTGGGTCTGGCCTATGTGTGGTATTCCAGAAGAAGTAATAGGGTGAGAGAATTTTATGCAAGGGGTAGATAATTTCTTGTGCTCTATTATGATCAGCTTCTCTATTAAAATGTATAATCTTGCCATTCCTTTCAGGGGGGCATCCTGTCACGTTGCGTTGATTTTAATGAGATCTGTCCTGAAGGTAGACCCTTTTGAGGGTTGTTTTATGAAACACCAACCCCAGCTGTTTTATATTCTGCAGGTGCTATGTAAATGTCAAATATTAATGTTTTACTATCTAGCCAAAGAGATGAAATAAGATTTCTTTGCTGCTTGTTTCATTGGCTGCAAATAAGACTGGGTCATTGTCCTTTTGGTTATTCAGCTGCAAAGTCTCTTGCTTTAAAAAAGCACAGTGAAAATAACTGGCAGGAATTATATTGTATTAATGCCAAGAGTTCACACAGTTAACTTTTAGGTACCAGGACCTATACTAAGGCCTCTGTGGATTGTATCTTCTCATCAATACAACACCCTATGGGATGAATAGGAATCCTAACTTCATGTTGAGAAAAAGAAACTCTTATTTTAAAACATAAAGGGATTTGTTTGTTAGTATGAGCCAGTGGGTGGCTAAGTGGAGATGTGAGTCCACATCTGTTTGATACCAACAGTCATAGGAAATGATGGAGTCCCTCAGGGAACTGGAGAGGGTCTGTGGATTATTGTTATTATTATTTGTTTTCTAATAACCTTTACAGGAGGAAATGGGACAAGAGATCATTAAGTTTTCATGGAAGCTGATAAAAGGATTGGGCAGGAGATCTTAGCAGAAAAGCACAGGGTGGGAGACTCCGTTTCTGAGCCTTTCGGTAGCCTTCATTAAAACCAGTGTCCAGGAGACTGGTCAAGGGTCTGTTCTGCAGAGTGACTAGAGCTTGTAAGTCTAATTCTTATCACAAATAAAGAAGGCAGAGTCAAGAAAAGTACTCTCTTTCAATTAAATAATCCATACAAAGTGTTACTGTAAATAAATGAAAATAATGATTCTTACATATTAAAAAAAAGTAAACATAACATGTATCTCTAAACAAGTGTCGTTAGGTACTTGAATCCTTTGGGGGCTGGTAGGAGACGAATGGTTCTCTCAAAGTGGATTATTTGATGAGGGTCTACAGGATATTTAGGGACACCACAAGTTAAGAGCATAATGTCTCTAGGATGGTAACATCAAAGAGCTGTTACCATCTTAACCTGTAGTCACAGAAATCTGGAATGAGTCACATGGGCAGGGCTACCTTGACAAGAGCTGTGGCTTTCAGCTGAGAGATACAGTCAACCCCTTGGCAATCATTCAAGAAAATGGTTCAGCCGGGGGGACTATGCCCTGATCTCAATTCCCTTCCAGTCCCTGTCGGTGTTCCCATCTGGAGCCGGAGGACGGAGCACCCATCAGTGTTATCCAGAGCAGGGAGGAGAAAATGGAATGCAGGTTTGGAAGGGCATATCAATTCAAGCTGGTCCTTCTACAACTGACTATGGAGTGGCTCGAGAGGATGCTATAGACTGAATGTTTGCGTTCCCCCCCAATTCATATGTTGAACCCTAATATCCAATGGGTGGAATTTGAGGTGAGGCCTTTGGGAGCTGGTTAGGTCATCAGTGTGGAGCCTTCATGACTGGGGTTAATACCATTTTAAAAGAGGCCCCAGAGAGCTCCCCTGCCGCTTCTAGCATGTGAGGTTACAGTGAAAAGACAACTGTCTGTGTACGAGGAAGCAAGCTCTCACCAGGCACTGAATCTGCCAGCACCTTGGTCTTAGACTGCCCAGTCTCCAGAGCTGTGAGAAATAAATGCTTGTTGTTTATAAGCCACCCATTCTGTGGTATTATGTGATAGCATTAACAAAGACGGGAGTGAACAGCTCCCCTTTAAAGTGAAAGTGCACTTATTGGGAATTCTGGTGTATTTTCTTTCCTTTGCCCTCCTAGTGCAGAGATTCAGAATAATGGCAAGTTGCTTTTCTTTCTACAACCCAACCTCCTCCCCATCACCAATTCTGTACCCACCCCTACTCGGCCAAATGTGAATTTCTGATACTTATTACCCAAGCCTAGTTGGCCAAGTTGGAATCCTTCCCTGGTATAAGTTGACATCATGTCCATATTTGCAGGGTACGTATCACCTACCGTTTCTCGTTTTGCTGCACATAGGTATTAGTTGAGGTAAAGAAAAATGATTATTAAATAAATCACTTAATAAATGGAGAGAATGTGATTTAACTATGTGGTCAGTCTTTAGGAATGCACTACATAGTAATAATACTATTTCATAGCATTTTAGAGTTTGTAAAATGCCCTTCATATTATTTTTGCTTCACTTCTAAAACGTGATGACCCAAACTCAAAGAGGTTAGGTGGCTGGCCTAATATCACAGACCTACTATGTAGAAGCATCAGGACTTGAAGTCACAAAACTATGCAAATGCATAACTGTGTCTACTACACCATATTGGTGTACATGGTGTGGACTGAGGATAGCTGAGCATCTTCTTTCAGTCTACAAAAGCTCTCACTTTCATGTGTCCACTTATATGTTTCTTTGAGATAAGGTCTTGAAGACTCCTATTAAATTGACCATGCTGTCAGAGAGTGGAGCTGTCTATGGATTATTGTTATTACTATTTGTTTTCTAATAACCTTTATAGGAGGAAATGGGACAAGAGATCATTACATTTGCATGGAGGCTGATAAAAGGATTGGGCAGGAGATCTTAGCAGCCATAGGATGACTTGGTACCCAGACATCTTGGGGGAGCTTTGATCAATGAAACCAAAGGGGACCGACTCATCCTCCTTTATCTGGTACCTTTGGATTTTAGCACTGAAAGTCCCACATCCCAGGAAAACCCTCAGACCTAGATAAACAGGGATGTTGGTCACCCTACAGCTAAGTTCTCTATAATTCGCTATTTGCAGAGCATTACTTTCATGAAGGAATCAGCACTTCTGTGTGCATTTCCCTGGACAAAGCATATCACGTGGACTCACATGGACACTCCTGGGTTCCATAACATAGAAATAACAAGATCATTCCACTGGGAACAGCAAAGGTGCATTTGGCCAAGGGTAATACAATTCACCATGGCTGGTAAGTTGTACATCTCACGATCCAACCAAGAGGGAGTAAGGAGAAAGCATGGGAAAAGCCTCAGAGCTCTAACTTCTACCTGTCACGGAGTCCCAGGTTATCAGTCACCTGCATCCTTTACCAGAGTTTAGATTTTGGTTTTAGAACTGAAAGGGACCACAGAGAACATCTGGTTCAACCCTGTCTTTGGACTGGTAAGGTGTGACTATCACTGTTTTAAAGGTGAGGCATCTAAGGCCCAAGCAGGTGGATCCTTGGGGTGTTCTTGACAGGGAGTGGTAGAGGTAAGGGGATGGCCCAGTCTTTCTGTTTTATAATCCCTCTTCCTTTTTCTCTATTTACTGTTCCATGGATTTGAATTTGGCTCAAGGTCCTTTTGTTATTTCTCCAATTTTTATTCAATAGTTTTCACATTTAAAGTGAGGCCAGCAATATCAAATCTCATAAAAGTAAATAGCCCAAATTATAGCATTCCAAGCAAAGCTGTTTTCTTGGCTTACTTTTCTTAATTATCCTAGAGATTTTACATGTGAAAACATGACATGATTATGTCATTGGGGTCATCTCCTAGTTAGTATAAGACACATTGCCCCCAAAGAAATGATACCAACTATTGCCCTGATATCATAATTGGCCTTGGACATAAAGTTAATTATTGGATATTGCATGAATGTTTTGTTTAGGTATCTCACTTTTTATTTTAAAAAATTCTCCAATTGTATTGCCTTGAATTAGATCCAGGGAAGTAATAGGAAACTCAGGTGGTCAGGACAGAAAGCTCTTGTGAATTCCTGAATCTAAGAGGTGAGGAGAGAGAAGAAAGGCCACTCTTCCATCCTCTGGGCTAGATCTTCAAGCCAAAATAGATGGCATGCTTACATATTTGGCCTTCAATGTCATCCAAGAACCATGGAAGATATTTTCAAAGATAATAGCTAAGAACTGTATCATTCTTAAATTATTTCCTTTTTGATCAATTTGGAAGCTAGAGTGACACAGTGGGAATAAATGACAAACTATGTACTAATAACAGCCCCCAAAGTCTTCTGCCTGCTTACATATTACTGGTTCTCATACCCTTCTACCTGCTCTAATTCCAATTCATTCATTATTTTTCTTAAAACATTCCCTTGCCAAAGAGCCTAATTGGCTCTTGATTTCATTGTACAATAAAAATAGTATCTATCCTTTGTGGGCTTTGAAACCCTCATAGCTTAATCTCACCCCTATTCATCTATCCTTTTTCTTGGTGTAGGTAGGAAAGTGTGTGTGTGTGTGTGCACGCCTGCGCTTGTTCCTGGTCTCTCTGTATCACTGCCCTCTACACTGGGAGAACATAGCCTTACCTTATTTAGTGAGGTTTTGGAGGGTCTGGCATTTATTGAGCTGAATTCCATGTGTGTTCACGGCCTCAAAGCCAGCATGGTTCAGGCAGTCTCCAGTCATTACATCTGGGAATAGAGATGTGGAATCCTCCAGCTGCAATCAGGAAGTCCACTAGAGGTGTGCTGAACACCGTTGGCCTCACTGCTCCATGGGCAGTGTTGAGCATCGGGTAAACTCCATTAGACAGGGCCCCCTCTGAGGATGCCGCACCGCCCAGTGACAGCTTCCCTGCTCAGCTCAGCCAGCTCTCCACCCTGCGCCGCCGTGCGTCCCATGCCCCCCATGCCCCCTGCTGCGCCTCCAGCCCCAGACACCCGTACTGTCATTGTGCCTTGTTCTTTTTGGCAGCAGTGCGCTGAGGGCCATGCTGTAGGGACTGAGGCCGTGGAAGCTGGTGCCTCCTTGAGGTCTGAGCCTGAGACCCTACAGTTTGTTATCTGGGTGGAGAGGCAGCTCTCCATTTCTTCTTGAGTGAGTTTTGGTATTTTATAAGTACCACTACCAAGTAATTTGCCTATTTCAGCTATTTTGTCAAATTTACAAGTTTAGAGCTGTTTATTGTATTTCCTTATCCTTTTGATGTCTTTAGGAATATAGTGATACGCCCTCTTTTGGGTAATTTGCTCTTGTTTTCTTTGGTTAGCTTGGCAGAGTTCTTTCAGGTTTATTGACATTTTTTTCCCTGCAAAGAACTAGCTTTCGATTTAACTGATTTTTTTGTCTAGTTTCATTGATTTCCATTCTGTTCTTTAGTATTTCCCTCTATACTTATCTTTGGTTTTATTTGCTTTTCTCTTTCTAGATTTTTAAGATGGGAGCTTAGATTATTCATTGGAGTTTTCTTTCTACTATGGTTTAGTGCTTTAATTTCTGTGTAAGAATCCTGTATATTTTGTTATATTTCTATTTTCACACAATTCATATTATTTTCTCTTTGCCCTTGAAATGTCTTTATCGACTCATGGGTTACCTCGAGGTGTATTTAATTTCCACACTTGAGGTCCTGTTTTTTTTTTTTTTAACTGTTTTGTTACTGATTTTAAGTTTATTACGCTCTTATCAGAAAACATTTTGTATGAATTGAAATTTTTTCCCTTGTTAAGTTTAGCTTTATGACCCGGTATATGATCTCATGGCGTATGTCATAATGCACTCTTGGGAAGAATGTTCATTCTGTGGCCAGGCTGCATACTGGAATGTCACTAGGACCTGTTGGTTGGTAGTGTTGGTCTGTGGTGGTGGTGTTCTAGTTACAGAATTTTCTCTTTTCAGTTGTGTCAGTTTTTCCTTCGTGTATTTCGAAGCTCTTTTGTCAGGTGAGTATACATTTAGAATTTGATGAAGGAAATCATAACATTATGTAATGTCCCTCTTTACTCCTTGTAATTTTCCTAGCTCTGAATATTTTGTGTGGTAGTAATTATAGCCTTTAGCTTTCTTTTGTTTAATATTTGATATATCTATTAATGGAGGTCAGATTCTCTTAACTTTCCATCATCTAAGTGTCTCTCTCTCTCTCTCTCTCTCTGTCTCTCTCTGTCTCTTTCTCTCTCTCTCTATTATTTTTGCATTCATTTCACAAAACTTTTGCTTAGATAAAGGATTCTTTTCTGGGTTGGCAGTTCTTTACTTTCCTCACTTTAAAGATACTAATGAACGTTCTGTGACCTCCATTGTATTTTATGAGAATTCTGTGATCATTCAAATTTTAGTTTATCTTTGCTTTTTAGCATTATGACATGTTTAGGCTTATCAGACCTAACTGTTCATTACCGATTTTGAGTTTCCGCCTTATTGGGCCTAAACTCTTTGAATTTGCCATGTTTGGGGCTTGTTGAGCATTTTGAATTTCTTAATTACATTTTTGTCAAAGCTGAGATATTTTCTGCTTTTAGTAAGAATTCTTTACATAAAAAATAAGATTTTGTTTTCTTTTATAGAACACCTATAATGTGAAATTTAGACAATTTGATACTGTCCCACAAGTTTCTAAGGATGTATTCATTTTTCCGATGTTTTTTCCTTTCTTTCCTTCAGTGTAGATAATTTCTGCTGCTCTGTTATCTTCAAGTTTACAGACCCTTCTATCATCTCTGTTCAGTGGTTGAGCCCATGCAATGTCTTTTGTAATTTTTGGTAATTATATTTTTCAGTTCTAAATTTCTTGACGTGTATCTTTTTTTGTAGTTTTTATCTTTCTGCTAGAAGTTTAGTCTTTCCAATTTTTAAGAGTATTAAGCACTACCATATTTAGTATGGTTATCGTAGCTGCTTTAAAGTCTTTATGTGATAATTACAACATGAGACATCTCAAAATAGGCATCTGTCCCCCTTTCCTTGAGATTTTGTCACATTCTTCAATGGCGTGTGTATGTGTGTGTTGTTTGTTTTAGCATGTGCAGTAAATTTTGGATTTTATTCTGGCTATTTTGAATATGATCATGTCATTTCTGAGTCATGTTTGTGTAGGTGCATTCAGAACATTTACATTTAGGCTGATTATGGATAGGTATGTACTTATTGCCATTGCAGGCTTTAGATTCGTGGTAACCAAATGTTCAAGGGTAACATCCTTACTATCTGAGAGTCTAATTTAACTCAATTAGTATGCTATTACAAACACAAGCTAAAGGTTCTTTTTTTTTCTCTCCTTTTCTTCCTCCTCCATTTTTTATATATTGGGTATCATATTCTGTACTCTTTCTCTGTACATTTTTATTACCTCTGGTGACAGCTAACCTTAGGAACACTTCCATCTATAGGAGTCCCTCCAGAATACACTGTAGAGACGGTTTGTGGGAGGTAAATTCTCTCAGCTTTTGCTTATCTGGAAATTGTTTAATCCCTCCTTCAAATTTAAATGATAACCTTGCCAGGTAGAGTATTCTTGTTTCGAGGCCCTTCTGCTCCATTGCATTAAATATATCATGCCACTCCCTTCTGGTCTGTAAGGATTCTGCTGGGAAGGCTGATGACAGCCTGATGGGCTTTCCTTTATGTGTGATCTGTTTACTCTCTCTGACTGCTTTTAATAGTCTGTCCTTATCCTTGATCTTTGCCATTTTAATTAGTACACGTTTTGGTGTGGTCTTCCTTGGGTCCCTTGTGTTCAGAGATCTGTGCACCTCCACGGCCTGAGAGACTATCTCCTTCCCCAGATTGGGGGAAGTTTTCAGCAATTACCTCCTCAAAGACATTTTGCCTTTTTCCCCTCTCTTCTTCTTCTGGTACCCCTCTACTATGAATATTCTTCCATTTGGATTGGTCACACAGTTCTCTCAATATTCTTCCATTCCTAGAGACCCTTCTTTCCTGTTGCTCTTTCAGGATTAGTTGTGTGTTAATTATATTCTCATACCATATGTGGTTTTGGGAGGAGGCCTCCGTCTCACCTCTCATGCCACCCTCTTCAAAGCAATTCTGTCAGTAGTGTGGCTTCTTTACACTGATGTCATACTCACTTGAGGGCAGGGGTCAACTCCTCCATGGTTAAGTGTACTCCCTTCATTTTGTGGTGCTGCAGAGCATCGGGGGCAATATCTGAGATGAATTTATGGGCAGCTAGGGAGATGAGCTGAATTCCATGTGTGTTCACGGCCTCAAAGCCAGCATGGTTCAGGCAGTCTCCAGTCATTACATCTGGGAATAGAGATGTGGAATCCTCCAGCTGCAATCAGGAAGTCTACTAGAGGTGTGCTGAACACCGTTGGCCTCACTGCTCCATGGGCAGTGTTGAGCATCGGGTAAACGCCGTTAGGCACGGCCCCCTCTGAGGATGCCACACCTCCCAGTGACAGCTTCCCCGCTCAGCTCAGCCAGCTCTCCAGCCTGTGCCACCGTGCGTCCCATGCCCCCTGCTGCGCCTCCAGCCCCAGACACCCGTACTGTCATTGTGCCTTGTTCTTTTTGGTAGCAGTGCGCTGCGGGCCGTCCTGCAGGGGCTGAGGCAGTGGAGGCCGGTGCCTCCTTGACGTCTGAGCCTGAACCGTTAGTTTGTTATCTGGGTGGGAGAGGCAGCTCTCTATTTCTTCTTGAGTGAGTTTTGGTATTTTATAAGTACCACTACCAAGTAATTTGCCTATTTCAGCTATTTTGTCAAATTTACAAGTTTAGAGCTGTTTATTGTATTTCCTTATCCTTTTAATGTCTTTAGGAATATAGTGATACGCCCTCTTTAGGGTAATTTACTCTTGTTTTCTTTGGTTAGCTTGGCAGAGTTCTTTCAGGTTTATTGACATTTTTTTCCCTGCAAAGAACTAGCTTTCGATTTAACTGATTTTTTTGTCTAGTTTCATTGATTTCCATTCTGTTCTTTAGTATTTCCCTCTATACTTATCTTTGGTTTTATTTGCTTTTCTCTTTCTGGATTTTTAAGATGGGAGCTTAGATTATTCATTGGAGTTTTCTTTCTACTATGGTTTAGTGCTTTAATTTCTGTGTAAGAATCCTGTATATTTTGTTATATTTCTATTTTCACACAATTCATATTATTTTCTCTTTGCCCTTGAAATGTCTTTATCGACTCATGGGTTACCTCGAGGTGTATTTAATGTCCACACTTGAGGTCCTGTTTTTTTTTTTTTTAACTGTTTTGTTACTGATTTTAAGTTTATTACGCTCTTATCAGAAAACATTTTGTATGAATTGAAATTTTTTCCCTTGTTAAGTTTAGCTTTATGACCTGGTATATGATCTCATGGCGTATGTCATAATGCACTCTTGGGAAGAATGTTCATTCTGTGGCCAGGCTGCATACTGGAATGTCACTAGGACCTGTTGGTTGGTAGTGTTGGTCTGTGGTGGTGGTGTTCTAGTTACAGAATTTTCTCTTTTCAGTTGTGTCAGTTTTTCCTTCGTGTATTTCGAAGCTCTTTTGTCAGGTGAGTATACATTTAGAATTTGATGAAGGAAATCATAACATTATGTAATGTCCCTCTTTACTCCTTGTAATTTTCCTAGCTCTGAATATTTTGTGTGGTAGTAATTATAGCCTTTAGCTTTCTTTTGTTTAATATTTGATATATCTATTAATGGAGGTCAGATTCTCTTAGCTTTCCATCATCTAAGTGTCTCTCTCTCTCTCTCTCTCTGTCTCTCTCTGTCTCTTTCTCTCTCTCTCTATTATTTTTGCATTCATTTCACAAAACTTTTGCTTAGATAAAGGATTCTTTTCTGGGTTGGCAGTTCTTTACTTTCCTCACTTTAAAGATATTATTGAATATGTTTTTTTCTCTCTTTTCAAAATTTTGACAAAATTTTATGTAAGGTAATGCTTGTAAAAAAGGTACTATAATTTGATAATTCAAAGTTCTTAAATAAGGTCTTAGGTACATTGAAGGCTTTTTGTTTTTCACAGGTGTATAAATTGAATGGGAACACTTTGTATAGAATTTAGTTTGATCTCCTCATTTTAGGAGTGATAAGTTAAATGACTTTTCTGTGGTCACATATTCTTAGAAGAATTGTAATTGAAGCATTGTTCCAGGGAACTATATTCCAGTGCAGAGTGATTGGTAAAAGTGAAGAATATGGTGCAGCCTTGAAAATCTTAGAAAAGGAATATAAACTCGTAGTTTGAATTTTTCTGCAATGTAGTATTAATTTAGGGAAGTGCAAAAGATATGTAAATGTGTTTTATGTAGTTATAAATTTAATAACAGGCATTATAATTGGTTCAGTTGAATTCACTAAAAATGAGATGAGACACAAATTCTCTTCTCATTTAAAAAATTTTTGAAATTAATAAAATTAAAAACATTCAAAAATTTTAAAAATATGCTTTGGGCATGGCGAAAACTGGCTAGAGCTTTATTTTCCCTTATTAGTTTAATGAAATCAAATTCAGGAGTTTTTAATTTTAAGTGGTAAATTTAAGGAGGTCATGATAACTAACATTTAATGTACTGCTTACTGCTCCTGAGTACTAGTCTACACTTAACATTCATTAACTCGTTAAACCCTCACAGATACTCTAGGAGGTAGGTTATTTCTTTCATTTTATAGATTTGGAAAATGAGGCTACCCAAGTTCATAGTTGGTAAATAATTGTTGTCAGGATTCCTATCTAGGCAGTGTCATTCTAGAACCAGATTCTGAAGCCTCTCATTTATAGCAGCCATTTTTGAAATTTGGTAATCTGATACAAAGGAACTGATACCAGAACCACCAGGGAATTCTGTAGTGTATCTACTTACATAATGAAGCAGATTTGGTAAGGCCATATTTTAGTGTGAATCAGGTTATGGAGGAAACAGTTGTCTATCTATGTTAAATTCATTATTTTCTCCCATTGCATTTGAGTATCTGTGTTAGAGTTGATTAAACGCTGCCAAGTAGTATCTGAAAGGAAAAGAAATCTTACTGAATTAAATCTATTATCTATTTTCTTGCATTTGAAGGTCATTAATAGATGGGAATCTTCCTGTTGTTAGAAACGTATTATGGGTACATTTTGAGTTGTTGGGCATGTTTTTAATGGTCTTCCTACTGTATTATCTCTTTTGCTGATGAGCTTATTGCATCAGAGTTAGATAAATCTTTAAGTACTGACACAGAAAGCCTTCCAGTACATGACGATTGATCTAATTTTTAGAAGTGTATATATAGTATGTATTTACATACTATGTATAGTGGGAATCTTTTTTTTTTTCTAAGCAGCACAGGTGATTGTGATGATGAGCTGGGTTTAAGAGTCCTGCACTAGTAGGCAACACTTTTTCAGTGGAATTCCACATCTAAGATAATTTTATATATGCAGTCAGAAAATGATATACTAATTATTCTTAGCAACTTTTTCTTTTCCTTTTTTCTTTTCTTATTTCTCTCCAATTGTTTATGCCAACGTGGCTTCATTCATACCAATTTCCCAAGGTTTGGGAGAGCAGCATAAAATTAGAGTCAGACAGCTGATTGCCCAGCAGGATGTCGTCAACTATCCCAGCACAGACCCTGAAGGACCCTGAGATTGCAAAACTCTTCTCCAAAGAAGATCCAGGGAAGCGCTTCAAAGATCTCATAAAAGTTGGCCAGGGAGGCTTTGGAGCAGTGTTCTTTGTAAGTGTTAAAGGCTTAATGTCAGTGACCAGCATTTATTTAATATCCAGTCCTGGCAGAGTAAAAATCAGCAATACAAAAAGACATAGGCAATAGTCTGTTTTACAGTCACTTGCATTAGGTGTATATAAAAAGAGATCATTTTATTTATTGAGCTTCTTAGATTATTGAAAAAATGGGAAAGATATTCGGTTTTAATTTCCATGTTGTTTACACTAATTTAGCAGTTTTATAACTTACATTGTAATTGAATCAAATATTGCAAAACACTGACTTACATAAAGTCCCATACACACATTTCATTATTATTCATTCATTATTTCTTCCTATTAAGATTGCTTTTTTTTTCTCAGCAACAAGTTTTGTATAGATGTTTAATATTTTGGTAATATTACAGATTTAGTTTTTTCATTTTAATGGGTACCTTAAGAATAAAAGAGAAAATGTGTTCCAAATTCTTAACAATTTGAACTTTTCACTTATTTCCTATTCATAAATTAGAGGTAAAAGTAAGGTAGTAGAAACTCCCTCTGCAATTTTCCTACCCAAAGGCAGCTGCTGTTAACATTTAAATAAACATCCTTGCAGAGTCTTTTTGTGTACACATGTTTTATGTGTGTGTGTGATGTAGGTTATGTTTGTTTGATTTCTGGATTGGACACAGAATAAGGGAAGAGGCACTCAGAAAACAGGTATTTCATAAACAACCTTTTTTTCTGTGTTACAGTTTTGTCTGAATGTAAGCTTCTCCCATTGTTCTCCTTAATACTACTCTGGAGAAATATAGAATAAAAGAGGAAAAAAATATACAGACTCTTAGAAATGGGCCCAATAAGAGAAGCTGTTGAAAATATCTCTGTCATGTAGCCATTCAATGTGTGTCAGTAGTATTTTTTAGTTGACTTGTTTTATTAAGTGTAATTTATATACAGTAAATGCAGATATGTTAAATGTACAGTTTGATGAAATTAGATAGTTATACGCCATACAACCAACAATTCAAGATACAGAATGGTGATAGTTGTGGGGAATAGAAAGAAGTAGAAAGAGGATAGAATGATAACTTGTTTTACCTCTTTTGATAATAAATATTTAGTATATTAAAAGTTAAAATTAAGTCATTATGTATGGGGGGGGGGAGCCGCTAATAGGCAAGCCAGAACAATGAATTCAACTGTATTTGGGCTATAACCACATTGGAGTAAAAACCAAAATTAATACGAGTAACTTTCATACACAGTATTTTAGCTGTATACCCTCTGTCTGGTTGGGAAGAGGAAAGTGCAAACAAATCTTGAACTCTTCTCCGTAAACTTGTTTCATATTGGTATGGGTGTGACAGTTCTGAAACTGTGTGTTAAAAGATTGAGCAGTGAATAATTTTGATGTCATTTTGGGCTCAGATCCTAACTGAAAAGAATGATAGAAATAGGAAATTGGCAAATGTAATGAAGAACCACGTGGGACTAGATAGGTATTGCATAGGAATTTGTGGCATTAATATGAACTAATTACATGACATATATATTTCCTAGCTCTCTCTTCTGTAAGATTCTAGTTGCGTTGATACCCTAGTAGCAACAAGCACACTTAGCACTCAGATCTTGGATTCCTCACTACATGGATCAAGAGCTCTTGCAGTAATGGTTCATTCTATTGTGGGGACAAGGATCATAAAAGATAAGCTTTATAACTTGAACCAGAAATGTAAAAAATGCTTTTAAATGAAAAATAGGACCTTTCAAGAGGATGCTAGAACCAGCTTGAAGATGCTCCCACTGGCCCCATCTGGAACAATTTGAGCATCAATGTAGACATCTACTGATTATAACCCATTGAATAAAATAGGAATTCCTAATTTCCATGACAGATATAGGATGGATAGATAGAAAGGGAGGGCTTTTCTTTATAATAGAATGCTGACTGGTAAATGTGAAGGGAATTGTAGAGTTGGGAAAAACCAGCATTTTGAAATCATCATTGCAAAGATTGCTCAGGGCTAGAATCTTCAGTGGTTGCTAAACCTAGGGGGAAAGTTTGATGAGCAGAATATTTATATAGTTTAAAAGTATCTCTGCACAGGTTGCTAGATACAAAGTAGGAAACAGTGGTTATAACTATATACATTGGAAAGAAACAGTTACACACCTTGAGTAGGTGATGAAAATTTGTAACCAGTGATAAACAGACATTGTATGCATCCAGATATGATACCCTGAAAAGGACACAATATTACTCATGTAGTATTTCAGCCAGAGATATGTAACCAGAATCTAATCTTGAAGAAGCTTCAGACAAACACAAATTTAGTAAGGTAAGTACTGCTGTGTAGTCTCAAAAAATGCCAGTGTCATAAAGGACAAGGAAGAGTTGAGGAAATTGTTCCAGATTAGAGGAGATGAAGGAGACATGGTAAGTAAGCACAACTCATAATCCTGAAGGGACAGAGAAACATGACTGTGGACATTAAATATTTTTCTGTTGGTTTTTGTGTGTGTGTGTGATAGGCAAAAGTAATCTCATCTCAATCTGATTTAATTTTAATGTAATCATCATTACTAATGAGTTTGGATTTTAATAAATTACAGTCACTTTAACTTACTATTTTAAAGTAATGCTAGAGCTACAGATTTTGCAATAATAGAGTTTGCCCTATAATGTTCACCCAGATCCTTTAAAGTTTACAAGTTTCATAACCACAGAACCTTTATCAAAACTAATAAATCAACATTGATACACTGATACTATTAACTAAACAACACACTTTATTCAGATTTTCCCAGTCTTTGTGCTCTTTTCTGTTCCGGAATCTACTCCAGGTGACCGCACTGCTACCCACTTTTGAACTTTATCTTGTGCTAATTAGAAATGCAGCTCTTTAGCAGAACAATGAAATTAGACCCTTACCTCATACCATATGTGAACATTAAAATTATAAAACTCTTAGGGTAAAACTGCATGACCTTGGTTTTGTCAAAGGATTCTTAGAAATGACAACAAAAGCATGAACAAAAGAAAAACATAGATATTGGATTTGATCAAAATGTAAAACTTCTATGCTTCAAAACTGAAAAGACAACAATAGAATAGGAGAAATTATTTGTAAATCATATGTCTGCTAAGGGACTTGTGTCTAGAATATATAAATAACTCTTACAACTTAATAAAAAAAAGGCAACCCAATTTTTAAACGGGCAAAGGATCTGAATTGACATTTCTCCGAAGATGTAGAAATGGCCAAAAAGCACATAAAAAGATGCTCAACATTCACTGGTCTCAAATCTTGAAAACATTACTAAGTGAAAGAAACCAGTCACAAAAGACCATATATTATATGGTTCCAAAGTGTACAGAATGGGCACATCTCCAGAGACACAGAAAGTAGATTAGTTGTTCCTTAGGGCTGAAGGGGTGAGGAATAGGGATAGGAGAGTGATAGCTAAAGGGTGTGGGGTTTCTTTTCTCTGTTTTTTTTAATGGGGAAAAAATTTGAGGTAAGGTACACATAATATAAAATTTACCATTTTAACCATTTTTAAATGAAACAATTTGGAGTTTCTCTTTAAGGTGATGAAAGTTCTAACATTGTAGTTATCGGTAAATTGCATATATCTGTCATATTGATCAGTATTGCCATACATCTGTTAGTGCACTAAAAGGTATAGAATTACAGACATTCAAATGGGTGAAATGTGTGCTATGTAAATTATATCTCATTAAAACTGTTAGAAAAGAATATAGCTGGTTAGACCTATTGACTAAAATCAAGGGGCTCACAAATTGATGAGTAGAGAACATTTTGGAAAAATAAATTCATATTCGAGATCTTATGCAGATAGATCCACTTCACCCATTATGTTAAGTGGTGCACGTTTTCCTAACTCTAGTCTGCTAGTAATTGAATTTGGAAGGTCATTAGTTGTTCCAAGGAACCACTTAAAAGAATATATATATATATATATATTTTTTTTTTAAGGAACTCTATTTACGTATACTTTACATACCTGCTTGTCTAACTTTTTAACAGCTTTTTTAAGATTTAAGTTACTCTCAGTTCACCAATTTTAAGTGTGCATTTCATAGATTTTTAGTAAGTTAGATTTTTGTAGCCATCACCATAATCTAATTTTAAAACATTTTATCTTTGGGAATTCATTAAAGACTGAATTGAAGATGAATTCTTCCACAGATGACTAGAGATGATTAACCCTTCTTACTGAACTCATATGAAATGTTTTGCAGCTATCCTCTTGTGCCTTCTTTATATATCATCTTTTTTTTTTAAACTCATAATGAGAATTTGGCTCTTACTTTCTAAAGGGTTAACTTTCATGTTTCTGCTTTTGCTTTTATTTTTTAATCAAAATTCCACAGCAGTGGTAAATAGTAATGGTGATACCATTTTAGCTGTCTTGTCTTAATTCTAGTTAATAGCTGTTTACAATAGACATGATTTATCATGTTGAGGAATTACCTTTCCTGTGTGGGTTTTCTAAGAGTTTGGTCTTCCCTGCATTAAATACATTTAGAGTTGGACTCTTTCTGCATTTTCAGCATTTATTAAGCATTTATATGTATAAGTATATATTTTCCCCTTTGATTTGTAAAAAAATATGGCAAATTATGAAATGTTTTCCTGTATCAAAATTTTGCATTTCTGTGGTAATATATTTTATCCAAATGAAATATTCTTTTAATGCCCGGTAATATTTGGTTTTAAAATTTTATTTAGAGTTCCCTTGTCTACATTTATAAGTCAGATTGGTACCTAACTTTCTATCTTGCGCTGCTTGTGAGGGTTTAGTTGTTGGGTTAGACTGCCTCCTTACAATTAATGGGGTAGCTTTCCTTTTTCTCCCCTTTTATCCTGGGAAGTTCCCCTAGAGAAACTGCTCCACTCACAACAATTTTAAAGACAATTAGTATTCTTTTCAATCTTCCACCACTGTTTTACTCAAATTATTCTCTAGATCAATTTTAGTAGTTCTTTCCTAGAGAATTGTCCATTTCATTGAAATTTTGACATTTACCGGCCTACCATAGATTGTACTAGTCATTTTGTTTATTTATAGTTCTATTCAAATTTCTATATTTTTCCTCTCAAGTAGCTCATTCAAAGATAAACATGCATTATTTTTATTTCTAAAGTACCAGCTCCTTGATAATTTGATATGCTTTTTGTTATCTATTTACTTATGTTTTTAATGTTCTTTAAAAGCAGTTTTGGTATCTTTTTGGACATGGTAGTTTATAAATGTTTATTTTTACAGTGGTCTTCTGTCTTTTTTAGGCACGAGATGTGCACACCAGTGACGTGGTGGCTATCAAGAGAATACCTTATAGTGGACAGAACGCTGTGGAGGTAGGTGAAATATATATGTTTGTATTGGCATGTTAAAGAAAGCCATACCGTTTTTAATTGGGGATAGGTGGGAATTTTTTCAAAAAATGTTGAAAAATATACAAATACTAAGGTTTATCTCAGGGAATTTTCTTCCACAGACTCAATGTGCCCATTTAACCTGTACCTAGAGCCATAAACAACATTCCTGACATCCCAGAAACCTCCCAACTGTATCCCTTCCTTTTAAGTTTCTTAGATATGTGCTGCTGACACGAGTTTAATGTTTTAAATTGTTGTTTAGCAGATTATTCTATAATAGAGGGATTATCATGTCTGAGAAAGTAAACTAGAATAAGGTACATTTGACAGTAAGTATACTGGATATAAATTTTTAATGGTTGAGAAATTATTTAACGGCTGTTTCAAATAATCATCGGCAGCTACATATCAAGTCTGAAAAATAAGGCAGTGGATAATAATCTGAAAAATAAAATTACTGATACTGTATTGCATGTACTTTAGTTCATCAGTATTCTGATTAGTTCTTCCTTAATTGTGTAAGGTTATAAAATTACTTTCTAAGTCTGTTCTCTTTGTCTTTCTTTAATTCTTTAAAAAATTTATTTACTTTTAATTGTGGTAAAGTAAACAAAACAAATTTACCATCTTAACCACTTTGTGTAAGTTCAGTGGTGTTAAGGACATTCACATTGCTGTGCAACTATCACCACCATTCATCTCCAGAATTCTTCAATTTGCAATAGTGATATTGTACACCCATCAAACAATAACACCTCATTCCCTCCTCCCCGCAGCCCTTGGAAATCACCTCTCCAATTTCTGTCTCTATCAATTTGACTACTTTAGGTATCTCATGTAATTGAAATTATGCACTATTTGTCATTTTGTGAAGACTGGCTTGTTTCACTTAATATAGTGTCCTCAAAGTTCATCTGTGTTGTAGTGTGACAGAATTACCTTTGTTTTTAAAGCTGAATAATATTCCTGTGTCTGTGTGTGTGTAAAAACACCACATTTTGTCCATCTACCATTTGTAAATGGACACTTAGTTGATTCTACCCCTTGGTTATTGTGAATAATGCTGTTATGCACATAGGTATACAAGTATTTCTTTGAGTCCCGGCTTTTAAACTTTAGGGTATATGCCCAGAGGTAGAATTGCTAGATCAGTCTTTAATTTTTAAAGGTTTTGGCTTTCTACATTTCTGTAATCTCTGTTTTGTGGTAAATATTGTTTTTTGTGATAATCATACTTATGGGTATGATAACACTGTTGTGATTGATCACTGTTCCATTATGTCGATACCTAAAAATCTCTTAATAGTTTCTAAAACCCCTAAAAAACCTCCGTTTTTTACAAGTTGAATTTTATTTGCCATTCTACAGTATAACATTAAAACCAGCTTTCATAGCAGACTTGTGCTGGAGTCTGTTTAATTAGTCATGCCTAGAACAAAAAGTTTCACCTAGGGCATCATCTTCTCTCATGTAATATTGTGTCCTTCCTGGAAGTTTTTTTTACATTGAAGAATACAGGTTTTAGCTTGGTTTTCTTTTGAGAGTTTGCCTCCCAGAGCACTCAAATTTGAAATGTAAAGCCCATAAAACACTTTCTGAAGTTAGCATCTTACAGCTTACACATTTTACACTGTGAATATCTTGCTCTATTTTCTTGAGGGCTTATGAAATAACATAGGAGATACAGGATCTTAAAATCCAGTGCAAAACATTTTTTAAAGTTCTGTATTCTAGTTCCCCTACCTTTAGAAATATGATACAAGCCAGCGGTAAAGCTTGGAAAAATGGAAACAAGAACAAAAAACAGATTCCAAGTTCCCATCCCACATCCACTAAGCCTCTAGAGTCTCTGGGTATGGACCCAAGTACCTGTATTTTCAGTTCCCTGATTGCTTCTGACAAGTCACCCTACTTAGGATATGGCCTAAGTTTCTGAAGTTGTCATAGAGTAGCTTTTATTGCTGAAGGTTTATCTGTTACTTACTAGTAGGCGTCAATGGGAAGGTTCTTCGGGAAATCCTGTAGGAAAATGTTTCCATGCTGCTTGGTTTTTCTGTGAACTTCCCTCTGTTATAACCTAAGTGTTCACTAGCATTTTAGAATATGTGCATTTAGGAATTTAGGTAATTACTTGATTTGAGTTTAAGCAGCAGAACAAACATAACATTTGGTAGACAATATAAGCCAAAAACACAACAGCTGAACTTTAAGGTATGTAAATTACACCACAATAAAGCTGCAAAAAAAGAAGGGGGAGGTTGAACTCTTGAAGAAAAACCACTAAATATAGTATATAGTTTTTAACCGGCTTGGTGTGTGGTTGTAAAATTTTTATAAGACTCATAGATAATAAATTTTATGAAAATAAAAATATGTCCTACCGGGAATGAATTTTATGTTATTGGGTTGTAAACTATATGAATGTAATTTCTTTAAAACATATTAGTTTGACATTTAAATGTTACAAATAAAGCAAAGTTGTATGTTCTTGTTAACTTTTTAATCTAATAATTACTTTTGTACTTATATAGTTTTCTAAGGAAAGGCAACTGTTCCTAATTCTTTCCTTTATTCTTTTTTTTCTCCCCACAGAGATGGCAGGATATTATTAAGGAAGTCAGGTGCCTACGAACATTAAAACATCCCAACATTGTTGAATACAAAGGCTGCTATTTACGTCAGCAGAGAGCATGGGTAGGTATCTGCTCTCCCCTTGCTGTAATTTTAGTAGGTTTAGTTTATAATTAAGTCAAAAATGTCTCAAAATAGTTGTGTAAAGCCACGCACAAACACCTTGAAATGTTAGCTCATACTGAGAAAAGAGGAGCAGCTTTTCCTGAAACTCTTAGGCAGTAAGAGATAACAGAACTTTTGCCGGTTGACTGCAGAGATTCAGCTGACCGTTACGTGCACGGGAAAATGTTCCGATGTATGTTAGCGGTGTCATTCTTCAAATGCTTTGTCAAACATTTGTTGAGAACAATCCTATCAAAGGATGAAAATCAGCATTTATTTTTGACATAAATGTATTGTAAGCTATTTAACCGCAAGGGTCTTGGTTGGAATATTGGTGGTGAATCCTGGTGAAATCTGAACTGATTGTGATTCTTTGGCTGAATAATACTGAAGGTAGAAAATTGGGACATTTTATTGTAGAAAATGGAGATTAATTTTGCCCCGTTGAAACTAAGATAAGGTAGTAATCTTACAATGGTATAGGCATAGTAATTATGTCTTTTCAGAGAAAGGCTAATTTTTCTTTAAACAGGAATGACCTTTTATTTTTAATAAGCTACAGCTGATTATCATTTTAGTATACAGAACTTAGATTTATTTAGATTTGTAATGTTTGGTTTAATTTGATGGTAATGGTACTCCTAAATTTGAGGCTGTGGTAAAAGAAAAAACAGTGGCAGAGAGGGTAGACTGCCTCTCTGTCTTCCAGGTTTCTGCATCTGTAAAACAAGGATGATAATAGGGTCTCCTTCCAGAGGCGGTTATGAGGATTAAATTAGTTAATATATATAAAATACCTGGCACGTAAGAGGTGCTCTGTGTTTGCTTTATAGGAAAGATTTAAACTGTAACCGAAACTTTGTATATATAGTACCAGAGGACGATTTTCTGCTTCCTAACAATACCAGTATTGCTACTATAGGTTAATATTAATGGAATATGTATATTCCTTTATAGCTTTAGTTAGTAATTATATGAAACACACATCTTCTACAAGCAGTTATATGTCGGCATTATAAAAGATTAATGTAGCATTGGTTTAACTTCATGTATGCATTTAACAAGTTCCAAAATGTATACTTATATTTAAAGGTAATTGATAACTAGAGTTTGTTTCACTTCAAACTATCTTCTTGATCTCCTTGGTGAATTTATTTTATCTCATATAGAATCTTTTTATTTTAATAGTGTATTTTAATGTTTTTATCATTTTTTCCCCTGTAGCTTGTAATGGAATATTGTTCAGGATCTGTTGTAGATTTGCTGGAAGGTAAGTTTCCTTTATTTATTAAGAAAAGAAAAGTATTTATATAATAAAATGAGAGTTCATTCCCTAATAGATTTTTTTAATAATGTTACAACTTTCCAGGAAGAGACAATCGTTTTTGCTCTTCCTGGAAAGTTGTAACATTATTAAAAAAATCTCTTAGGGAATGAACTCTCATTTTATTATACTAAATTCTAGAGTCTCAGCGTGGTATGCACTGTCCTCATTAAATACTATGTTTTAGCATAACAGATGAGTTTTCTTTCATTATGATTTAAGAGGCATTTTTCTGCATTCTTTATCATTTAACTTGATTTGTTCCTTCTGTTCAGAATGAAGATATGTAGGAATATAAAAAGGGAAAGCTCCTCTTTCATTGTTTTATAATCATGAAATAATTGTTAAATGTTAACTTAGAGGAAAATTAGCTGTGAACTATAATAACTAGGCACAACTGCGCACTTATTAAGTTCAATTGCTTTGTTTTATTATCTTGGAAAGCAAAAAATTCCTTCTTCTAAATGTTACTTTTTTTAAATTTGCCCATATATTAGATATGTGTATATATATTTTAAAATAGAAGTGTTCTATAGAATAATTATTTTCAAATAAAATCTTATTTTAAGTTCACAAAAAGCCATTACAAGAAATGGAAATAGCAGCAATTATACATGGTGCTCTTCGTGGATTAGCCTACTTACATTCTCGTTTCATGATCCATAGGTAAGTACTTTAAAAATTACCATATATTAATATGCAAATTTCTCAGACCTAGAATTTATTAATCCTGAAAGCTTTGTTGGTTTTTGCTACATAAAAGTATTCTGGAGTTTTGCAAACTCATATTTTTTTAGGTTATCCATGTCTTAAAATGAATATACTAATTTATTTGATCTCTCTGTTGAGAATAATTTTTATCTTTTTCTACACATGCTGCTGGACTTTCCGAAGTATGTGCACTTTATAGATTTGTGATAGAAATTTAATTATAGAAAAGTTTAATTTGTGAAGTGGAAAAGACGATAGGGATTATGTATTCTTACTTGTTTCATTTTACAAATGAAGAAACTGATGCCCCAATTTGTGACTCACTTCTCAAAGCTGATGAAGGAAGATAGATCAGACTAGAGCTAACCTAGACCTTTTGTCCTCCTGGTGACTCATAATGCCGGGTTTGTTCCATTGATACCATGACAGAGACAAGTAAAAGCTACTTAACACTCTATGCTTTTGAGATAATCCTTGATAATCCTTGATAATGGATAGTAATTTAAAGATTAAACCATCATAAACTACATTTTTAGCATTGGTACTGGTTTTGCCTGTTTTTAGAAGGAAGGTAGCATTTTAAAAATTATCTATGTGAACCAGACAATACATAGTAAACTTACATAATAGAGTCACTGCAAATTAATGGGTTATCAGTTTTTTAGATGAGGGTAGTAAGGTCCAAGAGAAATCCACATGCATAGTAAATAAGAGAATGAAAGAGTTGGAAGCAGAATCTAAGGTCTTCTCAACTTCAAAGAACCTTCCATTTTTAAAAAAAAACAAATGGAAGAAAATAGATTGACATAATATTATATCCATTATAATACTATATAGTATGAATTGACAAGTGCTTAGAAATTTTTTTCTTTTTGAATGTTATAGTGCCCATTGTGCATACAATACCATTATAATTTTCTTAGTTCACATATACATTGCTGATTTAGAAAAGAGTTTAAAAGTAAATTTGGGATCATTGATATTACCTTACCCATGTGTTTCAGTTTTCATTTCATATTTAGGTAGGAGAACTATGATAAAATTTGGAATGATATGAGTAATTTTAAAAAATTTGGGGCATCAGGTTCTTTTTTTTCCATTTTATTGTTAAGGCTATACTCAGAGATCTTACAGTCATATAAGAATGTTCAGCTAAATTTTTAAAACCATTATTTGTACCAATAAATAGGCACTCAAATATCGAGTATGTGCTATTAATTACCTAATTTTTTTCTTCTGTTTCTGCTATTTTATCTTCTCTTTTAGAAAACTGTTACTATATACTTATAGGAATTCTGTGTATCTCATTTCTTAGTTTGGATCTTAATTCTCATTATCCCAACTGAGAGATTATCCAAGGCCTTAATTATTCTGATTTCTCCTTCCCTATTTTATAAATTTTTATATGATTTTATCATTTTCAGTATAATCTTACAAAGGAAAGACAAATAATTTTCTGTGTTCCTTAAACCCAGAGACATCAAAGCAGGAAATATTCTTCTGACACCACGAGGCCGGGTGAAACTTGCTGACTTTGGATTTGTTTCCATGGCCTCTTCTGCCAAGTCTTTTGTGGGGACGCCATATTGGTAAGCGTAGTCCTATCTGGTATTGATCCTCATAATTGAAATGGGCAGTGTGTGGTTGTACTTTTATCAGGTGCTTTATGTTTCTCCTGGAAATTCAGTGCTGCTTTAGATATTACTCTAAGCACTGTAGTTTCAGATACAGATTTGGATTGCTGCCCTTGTATCTCCTATTGATTTATTTGTCCCTTATATGTTTCTTTCCTGTTATCATCCACATCATGTATTGAGGGTAGGAGTGAAAACATTTAAGTCTTTAAGAAGGGAGAAGATAGAAATGCTAAGTGGAAATTTTCTTTAGATTTATACTTACTGTGTGTCAGGATCTTCTTAATAAGAGTACCTGAAGACTGGTAGCTGATTAGGAACTTTTGTTTTCATTTTTTATTGTGGAGAATTTCAAGTATACAGGGAAATAGACAAAAATATAACGAAGGCTTACACAGCGGTCAGCTCAGCCTAACAGCACCTCCCCAGGGCCTGGCTGCCCTGTGTACTTGATCTTCTTGCCCTCCCTCCCACCTCCAGTTATTTGAAGTGACTTCTAGACATCATCTAATTTTTTTCATAAATAATTCCATATTAATGTCAGCAAGTCTGTAGGGAATTATTTTCCACATCTTCAACTTCCATAGATGTCCTCTCTCTGTATATGTTGAGAAGTGTCTTAGGTCTACTGCATCTTCTTTTCCACCTACCTTTCAAATCTCCCAACGCCCAGTTTGTTAAAGAAAGGCTTCTCACCCATCCTGACGAGTAGAGTGATGCATTGTTCTGAGAATTAAAAGCCTCAAACCGTCACCAGAGGGACAATCTGAGAACATGTAACATCTAGAATATATAGCATCAGAAATATTGAAGAGTTAGGACACCAAGTTTTGGCAAAGGGCCTTCTGCCTTCACAGTCATCTCTCTTCAGTTCCTTTTACTCCTTACTTTTTCTTTTCCCCAATTATCTTTCCACCCATCTTTTTTTTTAGTGAATCACAAATTATCTCATTTACAACGGGGACATTTGTCGTGAGGACACATTCACGTGTTATTTACAATGAAAAATGAAGTTTGGCATTTCCTGACAGAAAATAATTCTGATTTGAATTGTTGATATGACCGTGCAGACTGGGATTGCTAATCAGGATATTATACAGCAGTGTTTTTAATGAATGAGTGAGGTCCTCAGCTCCAAGTTGTAAATATCTGTAAAGCACATATACAAAATAATGTATATACATATGTGTGCATTATATCCTTTGCAATTATTAAGTTTATAAAATTGAGATACCAACTCAAAAATGTACAAGTGGATACATTTTTTTAATTAATTCATTGGAAGTAAGAAAATAAAAACTTTGAAGACTACTGTTCTGTATGACCAAATATTTCTTATGTAGAACCCTAGTTTAGATAGAATCCTCTTCCCCTGTATAAAAAAAGGGTTCTTTGGACAAATAATGCTTCTTAATGGTCCCCCTCTTTAAAAACCAGTGGTCAATATTAGATACTAGAAAGGAGCTAGAAAGTTGTGCGTTAAAAACAAAACTACTTTTTTAACTTTGTTGAACTTAGTGGCTCCCCAACCTTACTTCAACATCTTAACACATTGCAAGCCCTCTATTATTGGCAATTGAAACTTACATATGTACTAATTTGTATATGGTATATTAGGAACACAGCACTATGTACATATTTACATATTTTTACACACAGGAACACACATACGCCTGGTGAGAATCTTACTGAGCAGAAACTTCTAAATGTTTGTCTATGCTTAACAAGTACAAAGGAAGTATAAGGTGAAGCACCAGTGAGAACATTAGAGTCTAGCTGAAGATGCGAACTAGCGTTTCATTTTATAACCAAGACGCCTCCAGAGTTAATAATTGTATGATTTATTTAGTTATGGGTGGCGGTCCTAGCCACTTTTATCACAGAACACTACTCCTATTTGCAAAAAAGACTGACAAACTGCTTATTCATTGTTGGTTATTGTGGCAGATATTTTCTCAGCTAAATGTAGTGAGATTGTTTACTTCAAGAAAACAAGTGCCAGTGACAAAATGCCCTCTTTCGAGCAAAATTTAGACTTTTGTAATAAGATGCTGAAACCGAAATGTTTGAGAACCACTGGCATAAAGGATATACAATATTACAATCTGCAAACTTGAATTGATGCAGAATGCAACCCTGCTCTGGGGAGTCTTTCCTCCAGGATGCTGGTATGTGATCATGAGAAATGGTGAGAATAAGTCTAACACTGTATATGCAACGGTAAATATTTACCTCACAACCTGTAATGCATTTATTTCCCATTATAAGAATTCTTATGTCCAGGTATATCATCTGGAATTCACACAGGTATTCTCCATGTGGACGGTCATTACGTTTTTAAAGAATAGTATACTTTTCTTTTGTTTTTTAACTTAAGTAACATTTTATGTTTTAGGATGGCCCCAGAAATAATTTTACGCAAGAATGAAGAAAAATATGATAGGAAAGTAGATGTATGGTCTCTGGGAATAACATGTATTGAAATAGGTAAGCATTGCTCTTTATTACTGTATAGTAAGTTTGATCAATGTTTTACCTCAATTTCTGTACCAAATAACAGATTTTTATTTTTATGTCAGTGTTTAAGGGGAGCAATAAATCTATGAAGGTTGTCCCTTTGGTTATTTGGCAATTTGTGTGTGTGTGTATATATATAATATATATATATTATATATATATATGTTAGTTTAGGTATATTATATTTGCTGTATTTAATTAGGTCTAAAATAGTTTCTACTGTGGTATTAATTTTGTGGTATCTGTGTCTAATATTTAATGAGTATTTGTTAAACACCTAGAATATGTCTATGGTTATAGATTTACCATCTATGAAGGGTCTCTAAAGCATTCATGAATTACTTACTGCTACTATGGTTACCTAATACTTTGTGTTAGGTATGAGGATTAGATTATCAGGCTGCATACCTTATTGTACAGTTTGATTTTTTTTTTGGTATCATTAATCTCCAATTACATGAAGAACATTATGTTTACTAGGCTCCCCCCTTCACCATGTCCCCCACCTCATACCCCTTCACAGTCACTGTCCATCACCGTAGTAAGATGCTGTAAAATCACTACTTGTCTGCTCTGTGTTGCACAGCCCTTCCCGTGCCCACCCCACACTCTACATGCAATTGTAATGCCTCCTTTCTTTTACCCCACCCTTATCTCTCCCTTCTCACCCATCTTCCCCACTCCCTTTCCCTTTGTTAACTATTAGTCCATTCTTGGGTTCTGTGATTCTGCTGCTGTTTTGCTCCTTTAGTTTTCCTTTGTTCTTATACTCCACAGATGAGTGAAATCATTTGGTACTTGTCTTTCTCTGCCTGGCTTACTTCACTGAGCATAATACCCTCTAGCTCCATCCATGTTGTTGCAAATGGTAGGATATGTTTTTTCCTTATGGCTGAGTAATATTCCATTGTGTATATGTACCACATCTTCTTCATCCATTCATCTACTGATGGACATTTAGGGTGCTTCCATATCTTGGCTATTGTAAATAGTGCACTTATTAACATAGGGGTGCATCTGCCTTTTTCAAACTGGAGTGCTGCATTTTTAGGGTAAATTCGTAGAAGGAGAATTCCTGGTTTCAAATGATATTTCAATTTTGAGGATTTTGAGGAACCTACATATTGCTTTCCACAATGGTTGAAATAACTTACATTCCCACCAGCAGTGTAGGAGGGTTCCCCTTTCTCCACAACCTTGCCAACATTTGTTGTTGTTTATCTTTTTGATGATGGCGATCCTTACTGGTGTGAGGTGATATTGCATTGTGGTTTTAATTTGCATTTCTCTGATGACAAGCGATGTGGAGCATCTTTTCATGTGTCTGTTGGCCATCTGAATTTCTTCTTTGGGGAACTGTCTATTCAGCTCCTCTGTCTATTTTTAAATTGGATTAGTTGCTTTTTGTTTGTTGAGGTGTGTGTGAGCTCTTTACATATTTTGGATGTCAACCCTTTATTGGATATGTCACTTATGAATATATTGTCCCATACTGTAGGATAACTTTTTGTTCTGTTGATGGTGTCCTTTGCTGTTACAGAAGCTTTTTAGCTTGATATAGTCCCGCTTGTTCATTTTTGCTTTTGTGTCCCTTGCCCGGGGAGATATGTTCATGAAGAAGTCACTCATGTTTATGTCCATGAGATTTTTGCCTATGTTTTTCTCTAGGAGTTTTATGGTTTCATGACTTAATTCAGATCTTTCATCCATTTTGAATTTACTTTTGTGTATGGGGTTAGACAGTGATCCAGTTTCATTCTCTTACATGTAGCTGTCCAGTTTTGCCAGCACCATCTGTTGAAGAGACTGTCATTTCCCTGTTGTATGTCCATGGCTCCTTTATTGTATATTAATTGGCCATATATGTTTGGGTTAATGTTTGGAGTCTCTATTCTGTTCCACTGGTCTGTGGCTCTTTTCTTGAGCCAGTACCAAATTGTCTTGATTACTGTGGCTTTGTAGTAGAGCTTGAAGTTGGGGAGTGAGATCCCCCCCACTTTATTCTTCCTTCTCAGGATTGCTTTGGCTATTTGGGGTCTTTTGTGGTTCCATATGAATTTTTATACTATTTGTTCCAGTTCATTGAAGAATGCTGTTGGTAATTTGATAGGGATTGCATTGAATCTGTATATTGCTTTGGGCAGGATGGCCATTTTGACGATACTAATTCTTCCTAGCCAGGAGCATGGGATGAGTTTCCATTTGTTAGTGTCCTCTTTAATTTCTCTTAAGAGTGTCTTGTAGTTTTCAGGGTATAGGTCTTTCACTTCCTTGGTTAGGTTTATTCCTAGGTATTTCATTCTTTTTGATGCTATTGTGAATGGAATTGTTTTCCTGATTTCTCTTTCTATTAGTTCATTGTTAGTGTATAGGAAAGCTACAGATTTCTGTGTGTTAATTTTGTATCCTGCAAATTGGCTCAATTCCAATATTAGTTCTAGTAGTTTTGGAGTGGAGTGTTTAGTAGGGTTTTTTATGTACAATATCATGTCATCTGCAAATAATGACAGTTTAACTTCTTCTTTACCAATCTGTATTTCTCGTATTTCTTTGTTTTGTCTAATTGCCATGGCTAGGACCTCCAGTACTATGTTGAATAACAGTGGGGAGAGTGGACATCCCTGTCTTGTTCCCGATCTCAGAGGAAAAGCTTTCAGCCTCTCGCTATTTGGTATGATGTTAACTGTGGGTTTATCATATATGGCCTTTATTATGTTGAGGTACTTGCCCTCTATGCCCATTTTGTTCAGAGTTTTTATCATGAATGGATATTGAATTTTGTCGAATGCTTTTTCAGCATTTATGGAGATGATCATGGGTTTTTTCCTTCTTTTTGTTGATGTGGTGGATGATGTTGATGGATTTTCGACTGTCGTACCATCCTTGCATCCCTGGGATGAATTCCACTTGGTCATGGTGTATGATCGTATTTTGTTGAGTATTTTTGCATCTATGCATCAGGGATATTATTCTGTAGTTTTCTTTTTTGCCGGGGTCTTTGCCTGGTTTTGGTATTAGGGTGATTTTGGCTTCATAGAATGTGTTTGGGAGTATTCCCTCCTCTTCTAATTTTGGAAAACTTTAAGGAAAATGGGTATTATGTCTTCTCTGTATGTCTGATAAAATTCTGAGGTAAATCCATCTGGCCCAGGGGTTTTGTTCTTGGGTAGTTTTTTGATTAGCACTTCAATTTTGTTGCTGTTAATTGGTCTGTTTAGATTTTCTGTTTCTTTCTGGGTCAGTCTTGGAAGGCTGTATTTTTCTAGATAGTCCATTTCTCCTAGGTTTCCCAGCTTGTTAGCATATATGTTTCCATAGTATTCTCTAATAATTCTTTGTATTTTTGTGGGGTCTGTTGTGATTTTTCCTTTCTTGTTTCTGATTCTGTTGATGTGTGTTAACTCTCTTTCTCTCTTAAGAAGTCTGGCTAGAGGCTTATCTATTTTGTTTATTTTCTTGAAGAACCAGCTCTTGGTTTCATTGATTTATTTTCTATTGTTTAATTCTTCTCAATTTTATTTATTTCTTCTCTGATCTTTATTATGTCCTTCCGTCTGCTGACCTTAGGTCTCATTTGTTCTTCTTTTTCCAGTTTCAATAATTGTGACATTAGACTATTCATTTGGGATTGTTCTTCCTTCGTTAAATATGCCTGGATTGCTATATACTTGCCTCTTAAGACTGCTTTTGATGCGTCCCACAGAAGTTGAGGCTTTGTGTTGTTGTTGTCATGTTTCCATATATTGCTGGATCTCCATTTTGATTTGGTTGTTGATCCATTGATTATTTAGGACATGTTGTTAAGCCTCCATGTGTTTGTGAGCCTTTTTGCTTTCTTTGTACAATTTATTTCTAGTTTATACCTTTGTGGTCTGAAAAGTTGGTTGGTAGGATTTCTATCTTTTGAATTTACTGAGGCTCTTTTTGTGGTCTAGTATGTGGTCTATTCTGGAGAATATTCCATGTGCACGTGAGCAGAATGTGTATCCTGTTGCTTTTGGATGTAGATTTTTATGGATGTCTATTAGGTCCACCTGTTCTAGTGTGTTGTTCAGTGCCTCTGTGTCCTTACTTATTTTCTGTCTGGTGGATCTGTCCTTTGGAGTGAGTGGTGTGAATACATTGCATTCTATTTCCTCACTTAATTCTGTTAGTATTTGTTTCACATATATATGTGCTCCAATATTGGGTGCATATATATTTATAATGGTTATATCCTCTTGTTGGACTGAGTCCTTTATCATTATGTAGTGTCCTTCTTTACCTCTTGTTTCTTTCTTTGTTTTGAAGTCTATTTTGTCTGATACTAGTATTGCAACACCTGCTTTTTTCTTCCTGTTGTTTGTATCAAATATCTTTTTCCACCGCTTGACTTTTATTCTGTGCATGTCTTTGGGTTTGAGGTGAGTCTCTTGTAAGCAGCATATAGATGGGTCTTGCTTTTTTATCCATTCTGTTAATCTGTGTCTTTTGATTGGTGCATTCAGTTCATTTACATTTAGGGTGATTACTGAAAGATGTGTACTTATTGCCATTTCACGCTTTAGATTTGTGGTTACCAAAGGTTCAAGGTTCGCTTCTTTACTACCTTACTTTCTAACTCAACTCGCTTATGAAGCTATTATAAACACAGTCTGATGATTATTTCTCTCCCTTCTTATTCCTCCTCCATTCTTCATATGTTGGGTGTTTTCTTCTGTGCTCTTTTTAGGAGTGCTTCCATGTAGAGAAGTCCCTCTAAGATACCCTGTAGAGGTGGTTTGTGGGAGGCAAATTACCTCAACTTTTGCTTGTCTGGGAATTGTTTAATCCCTCCTTCATATTTAAATGATAATTGTGCTTGATACAGTACATATACACAATGGAATATTATTCAGCCATAAGAAGAAAAGAAATCCTGCCATTTGTAACAACATGGATCAACCTAAAGGGTATTATGCTAAGTGAAATAAGCCAGGCAGAGACAAAATACCATATGATTTCACTTATTTGTGGAATCTAAACACAAAACAAAAGGAACACAGTAGCAGTAGACTTATAGACACTGAGTAGTGACTGGTGGTTACTGTGGGGGAGGGATTGGGGTGAGTAGTTGAGGGTGAGGGCAATAAAAGGGCACTAAAATTTTCAGTTATAAGTTGGTCACCGGGATAGTAGTATCGCATGGAAAATATAAGCACTGCTTCTGTAACATTTTCCTATGTTGACGGTAACTGCTGTAGTGGGGGTGAGGATTTAATATGGGTGACTGTTGAACCACTGTGTTGTATACTTGAAACTAATATGAGGTTCAATATCAATGATACCTCAATTAAAAAAATATTTGAAATGAAAATATCCTTTGAATCCACTGAAGGCTACTGCAGTCTAAATTTAGTAAATCTCCATGGTTTTTAGCTAAGTTCAGTGTTCTTTGAGTAAATAGAGATGTTCAGCTTTATAGTAAATGACAGATCAAAAATCACACTCTGGTTTGACAGATCAATGGTACACCACTTAGAATTTTTGAATACTTTTATAAATCACAGTAGAAACACGAGTCATTTTATTAAGAATTTCTTCAGTAATCCCTTCCCTTTCCTGGATCAAACTACTCATTCTTAAAGCTGTTGGGAGGACAGTATAAAGTAGGTGTCCATGTCACCTGCTGAGCTATGGTAGCCCGGCATGGCGTGTCAGAGTCCTGTGAGGAGAGGAGGGAGTTCCCACAGACAGAATGCCTTGTATGTGGAAGCAGAACCTGTGCAGGGAGGGCGGCAGTCAAGTTTGGAGATTCAGAGTCCTGGTGGGGTAACCAAAGCATTCAGACCTGGAAGTAGCCCAGCATGGGGTGTCAGAGGCCAAGGAGCACGTCCATATTTGGGGTTGGGTCACGTGACACAGTGGCAGTGCCTGATTGAAAGGAAGGGGGCTTCCCTCCTGAGGGCTGATGAGGAGGGCCTCACTGCAGAAAGTGATCCAGTTTATATGGGGTGTCAGAAACTGAGGGGATGAAGTGGACATTCACACTGTAGACAGGCTTGGAATGGGGTTTGAAAACTTGAAGGGGTAAAAGGGAAAGGGTGGTGGCCAAGATGGGAGACTGGCTGTGTACAGGGGCGAGTCATCAAATATATTAAGGATAATGAGAGTGAGGTTTCTTACTGTCTGAGAAGGGTGCTACAAATAATGGAAAGAGAAGGCTTGAATAAATAGTACTATAGCATTGGATTTGAGATATTGTAGTGAACTCAGTTGTTTTCAATAAACAACTAAAGATATTTAATGTGCAAGTATGAATACAAATAGATGAGGGACGTGTGTGTTCCCTTCCTTTATCCACTGACAGGATCTAAGAGAAGTGACACGGGCAGTAGCAGTGAGCACACTGCCTGCCACAGCTCCTTGGAGCCGTGTCCACAGTAGGGAAAGCATAAGATGATTCTGGAACATCTTAGTGGGCCAGAGAGCAAGGAGCTGAGCAGGGAATGATGGAGCCATGCCGGAAAGGCAGAAGTCGGCTAAAAAGATTCTCAACTGCTCAAAAATGAAACAATTTCAACATCAAAATAAATGATAGTAGCAGGTTATAAATTATTAAATGAAGAATCTAAATCTATACAATAAGAGAATAAAATGATCTTTATGCAAAACAGAATATTTATATAGACTCAAGTATCTTTTCACAAATACTTAATAATTACAAAGGAAAAAAGTGAAACTTCACCATGATACCTTGTGGAATGGCCGTAAGTGATCAAAGTGATCACCAACAATGACAAGACGATCTGAAACCATGGACCTGTTCTATAGGATCATCGTAGAATACACTGAGAAAAGCGTGACACTTCTTCTGTGATATTCCTGCCAGAGATGTGGAAACTAAATTTAATGACAGCACAAAGCCAAACTGAGGGATATTCGAGAGTCAAAATTGTATACTTGTGAATTGTCAAGGTCATGACTTCAACTGTCACCTTTAGAGTAGAAAAAGAAGGGCAATTTCAATCCACAGTAAACAGAACAAAGAGACCCAAAAAGATCAAAACAGAAATCAATTAAATAGAAAATGAAAACAATAGAGAAAATCAATGAGATCACAAATTAGTTCTTTGGGAAAATTGATGAAATTAATAAACCTCTAGCTAGTTTGAACAGAAGGAAGACACAAACAACCAATATCAGGAATGACAGGTGACATCACTCCAGATTTTACACATATTGAAAGGATTATAGAAATAGTTTATGAACAATTCTGTGTAAGTTTAAAACTTAGAAAAAATGGAGAATTTCCTTTAAGCATGCAGATGATCAAAGGTCATTTTTGCTACAAAGGACATTATTGGGACATTTGATTGAAACTACAATAGAGCTTGAGATTAGATAATAGTGATGTGTTCATATTAATGGTCTGATTTAATGACTATTAGGTTCTCTTAGAATGTTCTTGTTTATTGGAAAATTACACTATTTAGAGATGTGCATCAGGGCTGCAATTTCCTCTCTATTGACTCACTTAACTAAGTTCTCTGAACGCTACTTGCAACTTTTTTCCTAAGTTGGGGTTTATTTGAAAAAAAAAACTAACAGTGCTTCCATGCTTCTGTATAACAGGCACATATATAACAGGAAGTTTTATTTCTTTTATAGCGGAAAGGGATCCTCCTTTATTTGATATAAGTGCAAGGCATGTCTTATATCACATTACCAGAAATAACCCCCCTACATTACAGTCTAATGAATGGTGAGTATGGTTGAGAGATATATTGTTCAACATGGTAAAATTTAAATACTTTTTCATAATGTTATCAAAATGATTTCATGTCAATGAGGTGAAGTGTATACAACCTGAAAAAATATTAAAATAGCTTTATTTTATCCTTACATCATGTTTATCCTTTGTTATCTCTACTTTTCATAGCATATATGTGACTCAGTTCAGAAATAAAAGATAGATGATGGTACATGGGAGCAAAAAGTATGGCTTTTGTATAAAAAGTAATATATTTTTTGTATCTTAGTGACACATACAACCCTGATTTTATAATAAATAGCATGATTTAAACATTCATATTTTAAAACTGCAATATATATATTGCCACAACATGTACAAATATTTGATTGGGGAAGGGTTTATGATTGATATGGTATAAAACTTAGGTAAAAATGATTTGATAATTTATCAGAATTACCAGATAATTCATAATTTTTGGATGATTCTAATTGTTATTATTTATTATTCCAAATGTGCTTTGATGTTGCATCTCCTAGTGCTTCTTTGATAATACTGTTATTCATGTAAAGAAGTTTATTGAGAACAGATGGACAATTTTAGGAAAGAAGGATTTTTATCAGTGATAGAAAATTTTAATGGGAAAGTCTTCAGGTGTATCTAGCATTTGAAACATTCCTGGGGGACTACCTACCGTACTTAACAAATACTTAACAAATACTTTAAAATTCACAAGTAAGATGCATAAATTAGGAATAATTCATTTTTTATCATTACATTATTAATGCAAGTTCACAGGTCTTTGCTGCTTCAGGTAGAGATATTTTGAAGAAATCTTGGCTCAGAGTTTATTATGGTACATCTGAATAATATATACACGAAACACAGGCTGTCTTTACACTGATACTTTGGGGATTCAAAACAGAATTCTTGTATAAAAGAATTAAATCTTATTTGAATATTGATGACAAACATTGATGAAATATTTTTTACTTACTGCCTTACTGAACTCTCATCAGTAACACTATACAATAGTATGTTACAAAATTCTAATTTTTAAAAAAAAATTTTTATTGTTTTCTGGAACTTTTGTCCATTTGCTCAAGGACACTAACTACTTATTTATTAAAAATTGTTCTCTCCAAACCAAATAGCGTGAAGTTCTGAAACATGATATATGGAAGATGTTCTAAGGGCCAATCAAGAACGAGATGTGTCTAGAGAAAAGAAAAAAAAATACTAAGAAGAATATTATCTTAGATTTGAATGAAAAAGGAAAATGACGACTTCCATAATTTACCGCAACGTAGAATGAGTTGTGATACTTAAGTATGTGAGAGCAGGATTTTAAAATAATGTGTGCAAAAATACCATTTTCTATCGAAAATGGTAAAGATTCATTAGTTGCTTTGCATAGCTTTTTATATACTTACATGATGAAATATATAGTGTATTGTGTCTGCTTTTTTTTTTTATGATTTCTATTCTCCCTCCCACCCATAGGGACATGCCTTGATTTGTGGATGTGTTTTTAAAGGAAATAGCAATATGTTCACTTAATACTTTCCTTTACAATAGGTCCAGTTCTTTTCGCAACTTTGTAGAGTCTTGCCTCCAGAAAAACCCTAAAGATCGCCCTACATCAAAGAAACTTTTAAAGGTCAGTTATACTCTGTTTTGTACACCTAAGAAATTATTTTAAAGAATGTGTTTTATTCTTCTTTGATTCAGAATCAATATTAAGTATGCTGTACTGGGCTTTGCTAAAATACTAATTTCATAATACCATTCTTTCTTGGAAATTTTCTTTGTTGCTAAGGTTTTCATTTGTTTTTCAAAATTAACTGCTTTTACCATGTCTGAATAGAATATATAGTTAAATATTCAGTATAGTAGTACTAAATGACTTAATTTTTATATGTGCAAGAATATATTCATGAGTTACAACTACAAATTTTAATTCATGTGGAACAATATCATTTCAGAGGTGGCAAAGCATAGTTTAACTTTGGATTTAATTTTTGTATCTACCATACTTTATATATCAATCTGTCCTATATAAAGTAATATGAAAGGAAGAGAAATGATGTGTAATAGATTTACATAAATACTGTGGGAGAAAAGAGATTTCAAAAGAACCGTAAAAAATGGATATCACATTTTTGTTTCCTTTTCAGAAATATGTTTTTCTAACTTAGCAATGAAAATATTTTAAAAGTAACGTGAATTCTATTCATTTCTCAATAGGTTTGGTTATCTAATTTAAATAAATTATTAGTATATGCTTTCTGTTCTCAAAAATGTTTTCATTTAGAGGTTGACATCTTATTAATAGGAATAATAGTATTGTTCGACTTAATATAGTTATTAAAACATCTAGATAAGGCATTAGTGAGTAGCAGTTGACTATCTTTTTGTGACCCTAAGGAATTTGGTGGATTTTTCACTAGAAAATTAGACTTTCAGCATGAATGTTTTAGAATTTCAAAGAAGTTCAGTTTATTTTCACCTACACACAGTTCAATATGCAAGGATATTGAAAGGATCCATGTACATATTCAGTAGGGTTATTTGTACCTACAGTATGTAGAAGAGCAGTATAAAGTTTCAGTAACACTTAGGGAATTCTAGGCCTTAAGCACACTTACAGTCTCAAATGAAAGCCAAAAAACTAGGTATTCACAATAGCAACAAAAGGTTTAGTATAGCTATGAATTATAGCTATACTATAGTAAGTGAAAAATAAGCAGGATCCATTTGTAGAAAACTATCAAATAACTTAGAATTACAAGATATATTATTTTTGGATAAAAAAGACCGAATATTATAAATAGTGGTACATACCAAGCTAAGGCTCAGGAAAAGGAAGAATGTGACTGGCTTCTTACATTTGCCTAATGAAGGCAAAAGAAGCTCTTTTGGTAATAACCCAACCCACCAGGAATGGATACTTGACCTTGGGTGATCCCAAACCTGCATATGTATTCATGTACCTGGTCCATTTTGTATATTGACATTATGGGAAGTGATAGGAAGAATCTGTCAAGTGCATCCTTCCCTTTGGCCTAATCACATTTCTGTTGCAGTCTGTCATAAGGAAAAAAAATAAAATGGAAAAAAGTGACTTACTGTGTGAAGGTATTTATCTCAGAATGAAAAATTGAGAATAATTATCCAGAATTAGAATAATGGTTATGTAATTTTGGCATGAACCTTTGATGAAATAGTCTGTAGGCATTATGAGTTGAAATAACATAATACTTATAGCAATAAAAAGAGAATAATATATAGTTACAACTCTTCAGAGAAGAAATAAATTTGAGCTAATAAAGGAGGTAAAAGTCTTAAAAGAGTTCAAGATCATCTCATGAACTCCAGTGCACAAGTCATCTTTCTGCAGTCTGTGTGCTAACTACAAAACAAAATCTATACACAGAAAATTTCTGAGAAGAAATAAATATCCAAAAAATACCAAATGTAACAATGATAATCTTATAGTAGAATTGTTCTTTCTACTTTTCTGTACTGAATAATCTTAAGCTTTATTAAATATTAATGGTAAAAATCACTAATACATAATGTCTTTTAATCAACTGCTAGTGTTTTATGAAGTTTCATTTAAGCAACATAAAGAACCCATTATACCCAAGTAGTATGTTATGTGATTCACCATCAGTAAATACATTCCTGTTGAAATCTAACGTAATTCAGAACTGATAGTGTCTCCTCTATGAGACCAGTTCTAAGAATTTGTAAGCGTTTACTTAGGGCTCTATTTGGACTTAATTCTTAATGTTTACTTAGACTCTGATTATTTCAACTCTGCCCTTTCATTTGGCCAACAAAGGTGTCATGTTCAAAGTTTTCATAAAAAGTACAGGGGAAGTTATGTAGGCACAGAGTGTATACATGTAAATTAAATTTTATGAATATAGGAAGTAAAAAGCATAGCAGAATTAGATAACTATAGATTACATGCATTGTCTATAACTATTTAGGATAGTAACTCTAGGGTCCAAGAAGGGATTCATTTGTTCTGAATGAAAAAATATATAGGTCTCAACCTGACTTTTGCCTTCTACTCTTAACCAGCACCCGTTTCTTCTTCGGGAGCGCCCTACAGCAGTGCTAAGAGATCTCCTTCGAAGGGCAAAGGAAGAGAAAAAAAGAGTGCTGGACAATCTGCGCAATCAAAAGACAAAGAAGGTCCTTTCCCAGGAGGCACATAAAGGGCCAGCAGCAGAAGCACAGGAAGAAAAGGTAATAACTTAGAAACGGCTCAAGTATTGGGGTCTCCTTATTGGCTTCTTTCCTTATGGAACTTTTCTTGCCAGGAATCTTTTATATCAGTGGTTTCCGGATTGTGTCTTCACAGTGATTCTCTAAGGTCCCAGGTGGAGAAAAAGGTTTTGCATTCTTTAAACCAACCTCTTGGTAGTGTACATTAGCTAGTAAAGCTCTGTGAAGTCTTTTATCAGAGAAACCTGTTCAACTTTTATTTAATCTAGTCCCTCCCTAAATTCTGGTCTACTGAACACTTTTTTGCCTGATTGTCTGATGGCATGGGACACGCTTTTGGATGTATTTGAAATTACAGGCTTTGGAAGTTGACGGTGCTCACAGAGAAGTCATTAGAATTACCACCTATTGTCCTTATCTTGTTTATTGTATAAACCTTTCCCCCAGTGCCTTTTGTGTAATGTTTGATATATGTTTATTAAATTGGAAATTTCTTGCTTTTTTAAAAATAAGTAAAAAAATAAATAAAATAAACATGTGACTTAGCTAAATTTATCCTGGGGGAAAAAAATTACCAAGCATTCTTATTCTGTTAGTAAGAACACTTCATTCTTTTCAGTTGTGTATAGGGATTCATTTCCCTACATGGTTCTAAAATACTCATTTTATAGGTGAGGAAAATAAGGCTCAGAGTGGTTAACTAACTTACTGTAGAAGCAGATGGGTTCGGATTCATATATTACTCTTGAGACCAAGTTGTTTCCAAGTTGCCATGTTTCCAAATTTGCAGTAGAAATGTTACAGAACTTCCTCAAAGGAAAATATAAAGCTTATGATTTGTGGAGCTATCTTTTTTAGTCTAAGTATTTTCTGTTTTCTTCTTTGCTCATGTCCCAATGCCAAAGCTTTGATTCTTTTTTATTGCTTTCTATTGAGAAAGATCCCTGCATTCTGAAAACAGGAGTAGTAGTTACTTTTCTTTTTAATAACACTACATAATTAATGAACTATAAAATAGAAGACTTTCTTACATACAGTTTTGGTATTTTTGATACTGTTTTTTACTTCTAAGAGTAGTCACTAGAAAATTGGGGCTATTTTAGGTATATGAAATGCTTTAGTAAAGTGAAATTAATAAAATTCTAATGTCATTAAACATTAGAATAACAGCAACTTTTTAAGGCTGTGGATGTAAGAAAAGATCCTCTATATACCATGGGTCTGTATTTATTATTCTGCATATCTTAAAGAGGTTTGGTATGGTAAGACTATAATATTGGTGCCCAAGTACCAAAGCTTGCTGGGTTTCTTGGGAAGAACAGTCTTCCAATTATGATTAAATATATATACAATATTTAATTTTACATAAAAATAGATAGGAATTAATATTAAATTACTTAGTGGAAGAAATTTAGGCTAAAGACTACATTCTGAGAAGAAAAGAAATATGAAAGGCTTCAATAGAAAATAACTAAAAGGGATGTTTATACGATTAAAAAAAAGGTTGGGGTTTGTTTTCACCATTGGAAGCATTGAGAAATGAGCGGCATCTCTGTGTATACCCCATGAGATGTGTAGGAGAAATGGATTTCAAGGTAATGTCAAAAATTTTAGAGAGAAGACTACACTTTGGAAATAACTCTGATTAACTTTTTCACAGACTTGGTTTGGCTTTTTGGTATTTACTAGTTGGTCACATTTTTAATCTGTCAACTAACAACTGATAAACTTTCTGGTCTTGGCAAATACAAGGAATTTCTCAAAATAGACCACTAACATTCTGAAGACTGTGTGTGCCAAGCGGTGTGCTAGGTGCTAATAATAAAAAATTCAGGAGATAAAGATACTTGAGTCTAATACTCTTTTCCCTCAGGACCAAGATCACGGTGTTGGACAGACAGCAGTGCACAATATTGGAAGTCATCAGTCTATTCCCTGTATGTCCAACAGGACCAGGAGTCAAAGTGGTAGGGTTAACATTCTTCAGGATGCCTCAGAAAGCAAGGATGAGCTACACGTGATGGAGCGAATCGAAACAATTATGACTAATAATTCTGCCATCCGTTCAAGACCTGTGAGTATTTGGATTTCAGTGAAAAAAATTTCACCTTTGGTAACTAATTTTCCTAGTCTGGTTAGTTTAAGAGTTTGGGGTTTTTTTCCTTTGATGTATCAGAAGTTTGGAACATAATTTAGGCAACTTATTTTAAAATGGCAAAAGGCTTTTTAATTCCCAGTTTAATGTCTGCATTTAGGAAACATGTTTTGAGAATGCAAAAAGAATATTTTAAAAATCTTACAATAAATAAATAAATAAATACCATATAATGTATTATTTGAAGTTACTTAGATGAAAACGAAGGTATTTTAAAATTGTAAGTATACAACATGATATTAGTGATAATGGTTGCCTTTGGGATGTGGAGAAAGGTTTAAGGTGGGTGATAATGAAAAGTGATTTTTGCATTTTCCGTAATGTTTACATTTTAAAAATAACACTGGGTGTAATTGTAGAAAATTACAACTTCTCAGTTTGGGAAATGTGGATGTTTGCTACACTTTCACATGTAAGATTTTAAATTTTCTTGAAAACATTGGAAGGTCAGGTAACTCCTTTTCACAATTGATAGGAATGCTTCCTTTTTAACTTCACTGCTTTCAGTATCACCAATACTAGGCACAATAGCTAAAAGATGGAAACAACCCAAGTGTTCATCAACACATGAATGGATAAACAAACCATAGTGTATGTGTATACACACACCACACACACACACACACACACACACACACACACACACAATGGAATATTATTCAGCTGTGAAAAGGAACGGTGTTCTAATATATGCTACAATGTTAGTGAACCTTGAGAAAATACTAAATGATATAAGTCAGACACAAAAGGAAAAATATTATTAGAATTCCACTTATACGAAATATCTAAAATAGGCAAATTCATAGAAAGTAGATTAGAGGTTGCTATGGGCAAGTGGAAGATGAAATCAATACTTTTATTTATTATTTTATCATTTTGGTGTCATTAATGTATAATTACATGAGCAACACTATGGTTACTAGACTCCCCCTATTACCAAGTCCCCACCACATACCCCAGCACAGTCACTGTCCATCAGCATACTAAGATGCTACAAACATGTATATGTCTTTGAACATGATGTTTTAATTTCTGTGACAAATACATAGGATAAAATGGCTGAGTCATAGGGCATATGTATGTTTGACTTTCATAAGAAAGATACAGGTATTTTATCTCAGATATGTCCTGCAAATATTTTTTCTCCGTCTGTGATAAATTAAAATTTTTAGTTTTAAAATCCAATTCAAACAACCCACTAAAAATGAGTAAAGGCCATGAAAAAGCTAAAAGCTTTTCCTCTAAAATCAGGAATAAGACAGGGATGCCTACTTACAACACTTTTATTCAACAGAGTATTGGAAGTCCTAGCTACATTATCAGGCAAGAAAAAGAAATAAAAGGCACCCACACTAGTAAGGAAGAAGTGAAATTGTCATTGTTTGGAGATGACCTGATACTACATAAAAAAGCCCTAAAGACTCCACCAAAAACCTATTCAAATTATTATATAAACTACACCCCAATTTTAAAAAAGGTGTTAAAGACTTGAATAGACACTTATCCAGAGAATATATACAAATGGCCAACAGCACATGAAAAAATACTCAATATAATTAGTCATTAGGGAAACGCAAATCAAAACTACAATGAGTACCACCTTACAGCCACTAGGATGGCCGGCTATTTTGTTGTTGTTGTTGGTAAGGTATCATTGATATACAATCTTATGAAGGTTTCACATGAGCAACACTGGTTACTACATTCACCCATACTATTGAGTTCCCACCTAACACCCCATTGAAGTCACTGTCCATCAGCATAGTAAGATGCTATAGAATCACTGCTTGTCTTCTCTGTGCTATTACTGCCTTCCCCGTCTCCCCCTCTACACTATGTGTACTAATCATAATGCCCCTTAGTCCTCTTCTCCCTCCCTTCCCACCCACCCTTCCCACCCCTTTCCCTTTGGTAACTGCTAGTTCCTTCTTGGACTCTGTGAGTCTGCTGCTGTTTTGTTACATGGCTAGCTATTAAAAGAGAAAAACAAAAACAAAGATGGAAAATAACAACTAGGGAGCACGTGGAGAAATTGGAACTCCTGCTGTATACTGCTACTAAAAATGTAAAATGTCAGCTGCTGTGGTAAACAGTTGATGGTTTCTCAAAAAGTTAAACATAGCGTTGCCCCATGACTCAGCAATTCTACTTCTAGATATATACCCAAAACAATTGAAAGCAGGTACTTAAACGAATGCATATACACAAATGTTCATAAAAGCAGTATTCACAATAGTCAAAAGGTGGAAACAACACAGAGGTCCAGTGACAAATAAATAGATAAACAAATGAGGGTATGTGCATACAGTGGAATATTATTCAGCTATAAAAAGAAACGAAGTAGTGTTACATCCTATACAAGATGGATGAACCTTGGAAACATGCTAGGTGAAAGAAGCCATACACAACAGGTCACATGTTATATGAAACATCCAAAATAGGTAAACCCATAGACAGAAAATAGATTGGTGGATACCAGAAGGGGAGATTAGGGAGCAACTGCTTAAAACATACACGGTTTTCTTCTGAAGTATTATATATGTTTTGTATCCAGATACAGGCAGTCTTGAAGAACATCATGAATATACTAAATATTACTGAATTGTTTACTTTAAATGATTAATCATACATTATGTGAATTTTGTCTCTAAGAATCCAGTTTGTACATTTTTTTCTTTACAATGGGGCAGTGGTTGCAGAATATCATGAATATACTAAATGCTACTGAATTGTTCACTTTAAATGATTAATCTTACATTATCTGAATTTTGCCTCTATTCCAGAATCCAGTTTGTACATTTTTTTCATTATACTCAGTGTTTTTTCTGTCATACCCAAGAAATATTTGCTGACCCCAAGGTCATGACAATATTCTGTGTTATCCTCTGCTCCATGATTCTGGATTTTAGGTTTAGGTCTAGTGACTCTTTTCAAATTAATTTCTGTGTATAGCATGATTAAGCATTTATTTATTTTGAATACAGAGAACCAGTTGTTAAAGCAGGATTTATTAAAAACACTTTCCTTTCCTCTTTGAATTAACTTGACATTTTGGTAGCAAACCAATTGACTGAATATATGTGGGTCTGTTTCCAGATTTTACTGTGTTCCTTTGCTCTATTCAGCCTGTCCTTATACCAATACCACACTGTTTTGATTACTGAAGTTTACATCTACCAACTTTTCATACCTCCTCAAAACTTTGGCTATCCCAGGTCCTTTACATTCCCACTTAAATTTTAGAACCAGCTAGCTTGTCTGCTTTTTCAGATAAAATTTTATTAGAAGCTGTTGAGTGGGATCTCCTACATGAGTTACCTACTTAGTTGATAGTAGACTGGTCTAAGATGGTTTTGAAATAAAAAAGTTATGCTTTAATTCATTCTTTCCTCTCCATTGTTGTAGGATACAAGGGAAATGCCAGAACATGAGCAGGAAAGTCAGCTCAGAGAACAAATGTCTGGCTGTAAGAGAATGACACAGCAACATCAGAAACAGCTCATGAATCTGGAAAAAAAGTTAAAGGCTAAGATGGATGAGCATCGCCTCAGATTAGAGAAAGACCTTGAAACTCAGCGTAACACCTTTGCTGCAAAAATGAAGAAGCTTCTCAAGAAACATCAGGTGGCAGTGGAAAAAGAGGTAGCTGACCAGTATTACTAATGTGTTTATTCTCCCTTGTGACGATTTCAGAATTAACCAAGATGGCATTGTGATGTTAGGGTATCTGTTCCCCAGAACCAGCAAGTCAATTGGGGAAAGGGAGAAATATTTATATAATAGGTAAAATATCAAGTGCTGAGTCGATATGGAATTATTTCCTGATAACTTGACAGTTTTATCATGTAACAGTGTTTAAAGTCAGGTAGATCAGATTGAAGATGACGATCTGAGAGGTGAGACAGAGGCCTCCTCCCAAAGCCACATATAATATGAAAATATTGTTAATGCAACTAACCTTAAAAGATCAACAGGAAAGAAGGCAGCACAAGACTGCTTACACCTGGAGAAAAGAACAGACCTCAAAAAATGTAACATACCAAAGCCATGATCTGGAGGTACCCACGCTCTTCTCCCACCCCAGCTCACTGGAAGAAGGAAGAGAAATGGAGTGGAGACGGGGTGGAGGCCTAGGACCGCTGAACACCCAGCCCTGGAGATCTGCTGTGGGAGCAAGATCCTATATTGCATGGTGCTCAAGATTAGTGGGGTTGGAAAGCTAAGACAGGAGGAATAGTTGGACAGACTGAGATTCCAGCTGTTGTGGAAAATGGATTCACATCCAGCTGCTCTGGGACAAAAGAAAGGCAGACAGTATGAGAGACTTCCTAACAGTGAGAGGGCTACTAAATGGGCAAGGATTGCACAGGGCTTGCAACTCAGAAGAAAGGACCAGTAGACAAAATTGTCCAGATGCACTCTGCGCACCAGGTTGGGAACTTTTCAAGAACTTCAGGTGCTCCATCCCCCTGGCTGGCTACACAGCTCCGAAGCCTTCCGCCATGATATGCAGCCTGCTGCACCTTCCAGCAGGTTGGCACTGGCTTACAAACCAGCTGCCCCTGCCCTGGTGTCAGTCCATCCAGAGGGAGGTCCTGCCTACAGCAGCTATAAATGCAAGGCATAGAGGGTTACACCTGTGTGCTCAGCTGACTAGTCTGGCTGTGGAGAGATGCAGGGTAGCCGGGAAGCAGGAAACAGCTCTTCCCAACCCCCAGTCACCAGTGTCGCTCTGGTGAGACCCTGACATCACTCCATCGGCTAAGTAACTCCAGGGAGTATGCCTTCAGGGTCCTAGAGGGTGTCACATACAAAATATGAAGTGCCAAAGGAACCTGGTTCAAACCAAAGTCCCCAAAACACCAGAAAAGAGGTCAAGTGAAAATGGACTCATCAATCTTCCTAAAAGAGATTTTTCAAAAATCATAAACACATCCATGTAGGTACAGAAAAATACTCAAGAATGCAGGAATGAATCCAGAACAGAGATCCATTCATTACAGAATACAATGTGGGGATTTAAAAGCAGATTAGATATGGTGGAGGAGACCATAAATGAAAAAAATTTGAAGAAGAGGAATGCAAAGAAGCTGAGGCACAGAAAAAAGATCTCTAGGAATGAAAGAATATTGAGAGAACTGTGTGACCATTCCAACCGGAGCAATATTCGTATTACAGGGGTATCAGAAGAAGAAGAAAGAGGAAAAGGGAAAGTGTCTTTGAGGAGGTAATTGCTGAAAACTTCCCCAATCTTGGGAAGGAGATAGTCTCTCAGGTCATTGAGGTGCACAGATCTCCCAACACAAGGGATCCAAGGAAGACAACACCAAAACATATAATAATTAAAATGGCAAAGATCAAGGATAAGGACAAAATATTAAAAGAAGCTAGAGAGAGAGAAAAGATCACATACAGAGGAAAACCCATCAGGCTATCATCAGACTTCTCAGCAGAAAACATACAGGCCAGAAAGGAGTGGCAGGATATATTTAATGCAATGAAGCAGAAGCAAGAATACACTACCTGGCAAGATTATCATTTAACATTGAAGGAGAGATCAAACAATTTCAAAATAAGCAAAAGCTGCGAGTATTTACCTCCCACAAACTGTCTCTGCAGTGTATCTTGAATGGACTGCTATAGATGGAAGTGTTCCTAAAGCTAAATAGCAGTTACCAGAGGTAATAAAACCACATTAAAGAAAGCAGAACAATTAATTACTAAGCAAATGCAAAATTAAATCAGCTATCCCAAAGTAGCTTAAGGGATAGACAAAGAGTACAGAATATGATACTTAATATATAAACAATGGAGGAGGAAGAAAAAGGAGGAGAAAAAAAAAGAATCTTTAGATTTTGTTTGTAATAGTACACTAAGTGAGCATAGACTCTTAGATAGTAAGGAAGTTTCCCTTGAACCTTTGGTAACCATGAATGTAAAACCTGCAATGGCAATAAGTACATACCTATTGATAATCACCCTAAATGTAAATGGACTGAATGTACCAATCAAAAGACACAGGGCAATAGAATGGATAAAAAAGCAAGACCTGTCTTTATGCCACTTAAAAGAGACTCACCTCAAACCCAAAGACATACACAGACTAAAAGTGAAGGGATGGAAAAAGATATTTCATGAAAACAATAGGGAGTAAAAAGCAGGAGTTACAGTACTTGTATCAGAGAAAGTAGACTTCAAAACAAAGAAAGCCACCAGAGCAAAGGAGGACATTACATAATGGTAAAGGGGTCAGTCCAACAAGAGGATATAACCATTATAAATATCTATGCACCCAACACAGGAGCACCTACATATGTGAAACAAATACTAACAGAATTAAAAGTGGAAATAGAATGCAATGCATTCATTTTAGGAGACTTCAACACACCACTCACTCCAAAGTACAGATCAACCAGACAGAGAATAAGTAAGGAAACAGAGGCACTGAACAACACATCACAACAGATGGACCTAACAGATATCTACAGAATGCTCCACCCAAAAGCCGCAGGATACACATTCTTCTCAGGTGCACATGGAACATTTTCAAGAATAGATTATATACTAGACTACAAAAAAGAACATCAGTAAATACAAAAATATTGAAGTTGAACCAACCAGCCTCTCAGACCACAAAGGTATGAAACTAGAAATAAGTTACTTAAAGAAAATGAAAAGACCCACAAACCCATGGAGGCTTAACAACATGCTCCTAAATAATCAATGGATCAATGACCAAATAAAAACAGATCAAGCAATGCAAAATCTGTGGTATGCAGCTAGGGCTGTGCTAAGAGTGAAGTATATGGCAATACAGGCCTGCCTCAGGAAAGAAGAAAAATCCGATATGAACAGTCTAAACTCACAATTAATAAAACTAGAAAAAGCAGAACAAATGAGGCCCAAAGTCAGTAGAAGAGGGACATAATAAAGATTAGAGCAGGCTTAAATAAAATCCAGAAGAATAAAACAATAGAATCAATGAGAGCAGGAGCTGGTTCTTTGAGAAAATAAGCAAAATAGAAAAAACCCTAGGCAGACTTATCAAGAAAAAAAGAGTGTCTAGAAATGAGAAAGAAAAAATCAGTATGGGCACTACGGAAATACAAAGAATTATTAGAGAATACAGTGAAAAATTGTATGCTGAAAAACTTGATAACCCAGAAGGAATGAACAACTTTCAAGAAAAGTACAACCTTCCTTGGCAGACCCTGAAGGGAACAGAAAATCTGAACAGATCAATTACCTCAAGCAAAACTGAATTGGTAATAAAAATCTACCTAAAATTAAAACTCTTGGACCAGATGGCTTCACTGCTGAATTTTATCAGACATTTAGTGAAGACTTAATACCCATCCTCCTTAAAGCTTTCCAAAAAGTAGACAAGGAGGGAATACTTCCACCCTCATTCTATGAGGCCAGCATCACTCTAATTCTAAAATTAGGCAAATACACCACAAAAAAAGAAAATTATAGACCAATATCTCTGGTGAACATAGACGCAAAAACACTCAACAAAATCATAGTAAAAAATATATCAAACAGATCGTCTATCATGATCAAGTACAATTTATTCCAAGGATGAAAGGATGGTACAACATTTTGAAATCCATCAGCATCATCCACCACATTAACTAAAATAAGGACAAAAAGCACATGATCATCTCCACAGAAGCAGAAAAAGCACTCGACAAAATTCAACATCCATTCATGGTAAAAACATACCAACAAACTGAGTATAGAGGGCAAGTACCTCAACATAGTAAAGGCCATATATGACAAGACCATAGCCAACATCATACTTAACAGTGAGAAGCTGAAAGCTTTTCCTCTAAGTGGGGAACAAGAGAAGGATGCCCACTGTTTCCACTTTTCTTCAACATAGTACTGGTGGTCCCAGCCACAGCAATCAGACAACACAAAGAAATAAAAGGCATCCAGATTGGTAAAGAAGAAGTTAAACTGTCACTGTTTGCAGATGACATGATATTATACATAAAAAATCTTAAAGAATCCACCCCTAAACTACTAGTACTAAGAACTGAATTTAGCGAAGTGGCAGAATACAAAATTAATACACAGAAATCTCTTGCATTCCTAAACACTAATGATGAACTAGCAGAAAGAGAAATCAGGAAAACAATTCCATTCCCAACTGCATCAAAAAGAATAAAATGCCTAGGGAGAAACCTAATGAAGGAAGTGAAAGACCTTTGCACTGAAAACTACAAGACATTTAAGAAAAAGAAGATACTAATAAATGGAAATAACATCCCTTGCTCATGGATAGGAAGAATTAATATTGTCAAAATGACCATCCTGCCTGAACCAATCTACCGATTCAGTGCAATCCCTATCAAAATGCCAACAGCATTTTTCAGTGAACTAGATCAAATAGTTCTAAAATTCATATGGAATCACGGAAGACCCCAAATAGCCAAAGCAATCATGAGAAGGAAAAATAAAGCAGGGGGTGGATTATGTTCCCCAACTTCAACCTCTACTGCAAAGGTAATTTGGTACTGGCACAAGAAAAGACCCAAAGACCAATAGAACAGGCTAGGGATCCCAGATATAAACCCAAGCAAATGTGTTTAATTAATATACAATAATGGAGCCATGGTCATATAATGGGGAAATGACAGTGTCTTCAACAACTGGTGTTGGCAAAACTGGACCGCTACATGCAAGAGAATGAAATTGGATTATTGTCTAACCCCATACACAAAAGTAAACTTGAAATGGATCAAAGACCTGAATGTAAGTCATGAAACCATAAAACTCTTAGAAGATAACATATGCAAAATCTCTTGAATATAAACATGAGCAACTTTTTCCTGGATGCATCTCCTTGGGCAAGGGAAACAAAAGCAAAAATGAACAAATGGGACTACATCAAGCTTCTGTACAGCAAAAGACACCATCAGCAGAACAAAAAGGCATCCTACAGTATAGGAGACTATATTTGTAAACAACATATCCGGCAAGTGATTAACATTCAAAATATGTAAAGCGTTCACATGCCTCAACACCCAAAAAGCAAATAACCCAATTAAAAAATAGTCACAGGATATGAACAGACGCTTCTCCAAAGAAGAAATTCAGATGGCCAAGAGGCACTTGAAAAGATGTTCCATATCACTAATTATCAGGGAAATGCAAATTAAAAGCACAATGAGATATCACCTCATACCATTTAGCATGGCCAACATCGAAAAGACTAGGAACAACAGATGGTGGCTAGAATGCAGAGGAAGGGGATCCCTCCTACACTGCCAGTGGAAATGTAAACTAGTTCAACCATTGTGGATAGCTATATGGAGGTTCCTCAAAAAACTAAAAATAGAAATTCCATTTGACCCGCGAATTCCACTCCTAGGAATTTACCCAGAGAAAAAAGTTGTGAGATATAAGAAGACATATGCACCCTATGTTTATCACAGCACTATTTACAATAGTCAAGATATGGAAGCAACCTAAGTTTCCCTCAGTAGATGGATGGATAAAGAAGAAGTGGTACATATGCACAATGGAATACTATTCAGCCATAAGAAAGAAACAAATCCTACCATTTGCAGCAACATGGATGTAGCTAGACAGTATTATGCTCAGTGAAATAAGTTAGGGAGAGAAACACAAGTACCAAATTATTTCTCATATTTGTGGAGTATAACAATGAAGCAAAACTGAAGGAACAAAGCAGCAGACTCACAAACTCCAAGAAGGGGAGGGGTGCGGGAGGACGGTTGAGGAGGGAGGGAGAAGGGCATTGAGGGCTATTACGATCAGTATACATGGTGTGGGGGTGATCATGGGGAAGACAGTGTCGCACAGAAAAGACATGTAGTGATGTGGCATCTTACAACACCGATGGGCAGTGACTGCAATGGGGTATGGGGGGAACTCAATGATATATGTGGATGAATGTAGTAATCACATTATTTTTCATTTGAAACCGTCATAAGAGTGTATATCAGTGAAAGCTTAATGAAAAATAAAGTCATTAAGTATTCTGTTCTAGGCCTTGGGTACTTTGGTTATCTGAGAAGTTTGATAAATCAGTTAGTAGGTGATTTAGGTGTCAAAAAACATTCATCATTCTCTATGTACTTTTTGGAAACCTTAAATTTTTAGTAGCATTTTTATATCAGAAGAATTGAAGAGTACTGTTATATACAGAGAATGTTAAATTAAGAGGAATTAAGAGGGTTTCAGATTCAGATTTAACCCATTTGTTTACTACAAATAAGTATCATTCTACTGTATGATAAAGGTGCATTTTTTAGGAGTCTTTTGTGAAAACTGGTTTCTAATTTCCCAGGTATCCCATTAGTTTCAACTTATTTTGATAATCACAGTTGTCAAATAAAATGTAAACTTCTCAGTAAATTTACACCATATCTTAAAATATGTCTGGCTAGTCTGCCCTGGGGCATTTATAGCTCAAAAAAAAGAAGAATCACTCTCTCACAGGAACAGAGAATTTAGCAAAATAATTTCTGTTGTAAATGAATATTTGATTTTGAAATAATTTGGTGAAAGAATGTAGAAATATTTAGAATCCTGTTTGGTGTTGTACTTTCTTGAATACTTTGTAAAGAGGTAGATACTAATATTTTTGGGAAAGGAATTCATGAAACAGGATGTACAATGTGATTTTAGATTTGTTTTATATATTTATATCAATATCTATACATGCCTAGAGAAAAATAGGAAGGGTATGCACCAAAATGTTTATATTGGTTATATCTGGGTGGTAAAATCATGCAAGGTTTTTCTTCTTTGTGTTTTTCTGTATTTCCTAAATGTTCTACAATGGATATGTATATTTCACCCTCGAATAACATAGGGTTGAACTGCACAGGCCCATTTATACACATTTTTTTTCAATAAAGGTCTTGGAAAATGTTTTGGGAGACAGTTTAAAAGATCATTTTCTTTTTTCTAGCTTTCCTTATTATAGAATACAGTATAGAATTTATACAACATACAGAATATGTGTGAATATCTGTTCATGTTGTTAGTAAGGCTGCCAGTCAGCAGTATGCTTTTAATAGTTAAGTTTTTGGGGAATGAAAAGTTATAGGAGGATTTTTTTTTACTCTGTTGGGAGTCAGCACCCCTAATCCCCACATTGTTTAAGGGTCAACTATTGCATGTATCATCAGAAATAAAATAATAATATACAAGTATTTAATATTTAACATTATTTAAGATACAAATTAAAAGTCAGGGTTTAATTTGAAGATGAACATATTACATTGTTTAATACACAAGTCAAGCTAGATAAAAGGTCATAACTTAATTACATTAGTTTTGTTTTATTAGTGGGGTGGGTCGGGCAGCATACTCCACTTAACTGGGGGAAATAAGGTGGAAACACTGAGCATGTAAAAGATCAGCATTTTAAAGATGAGTTCCATTTTAGTGGTTCTCTGAAATTCAAATCATAAGGATGCTGAGTAACACTTGTTAATAATTTATTGGATATTCTTGTTTTGGTAATGATTATATTGATTTTATATTCTTAGGTGGGAGGAAATATCCTTGCTAATGTGTATTAAACTGCTGCTTTGAAGCTTATCTAGTTAGCTAATTTGATCCATTTAAAAATTTTCCTATAGGCTAAAGTGATGTCCAACGAGGCGAAAAAATTTCAGCAACGTATTCAGGCTGAGCAGAAGAAAGAACTGAATAGCCTTTTGAAGACCCAGAAGAGAGAATACAAACTTCGAAAGGAACAGCTTAAGGAGGTATTTACTTTATAAAAATTTTCAAGCCACTTACCTGCTTACTGGTTATATCCAATATTGATCTACTCATAGAACCATTAAGATAAAATTTTCTTTTTTTGTGGCCACCAACAATATATCAGTTTAAGTGAGGATATTGATTATAACCTATTACTTTTCAATGGCTGAGATCCTCAGTTGAGTGGGATCTAAAAAGTGATCTCTTGAAAATGTGAATTATTTTATAAAGCTATTATTTAGTAGCTTTCTTAAGTAATTGAGTCACTGGAAATAAAAATATTTTAGCTGTGAAAAAGAGCCATACATCTCTTCCTTTAAAAGTAAATCATACGTTCTTACTTTGGGCTCAGATTACAATAATTTGTTCTTATTCTGATTTTAACACAGAAGAAGGATAAGAGGCATTTCTTCTCATCCCATTTTCTTTAATACGAAAGCATGCTAATTATGTCTTTATGGCTACAGGATTTCATGTGTGTTTGCCCTTTATGTGCTGCTTTCTTGAACTTATTTTTATCGCAGATCTAGTCTAACTGTGAGGAAAGCCATGTTGTCCTAACGCAATTTCTGAAAGGGGATTATTATTCAGGATAGTGGTCAGGACAGGAAAATGATATGTGTCAACTACAGCATATTTATTATCTTGCAGAGAATATAAATCAGCCATCTTTTGTAGGTATAAGATGATTTTTCAGAGACTATTGACCTTATGGTTCTTCACCTATTATTCAAGAAAGAAACCAATTCTTTATTACTTTTGTGGATAAGATACTCAAACACATAAATATAAAAAGCACATGAACTTGTAGTTCTCAACTGAAGGATGTCAATGAGAAGACAGAGAGAATACAGGCATATACACAAAGAATCATTTGACTATGTTTTCCAAAATCTTTTGCCAAGAAAATTCCCCACCCACCAAGACTTCCCCAGTTTACACCCTCTTTTACAGACTGATGGACTGAAATTTTTAGTCCATGTAATTAATTATTAGCACACAGATAAATTAATCTAGATAAAATAACCATAATCTCTTTGGTATAGTGCTTTTACGTGTGTAGGAACTTGACCTATATTTAGACAAATAAGTCTTATTAAGAACATTGGTGGCACAAAGCCTTGTTATATATACCCTGCTGAGTGAGGTTCATTGATAAGATTTTTCTAAGTTTGAAGAATATAACCTGCTATGTATTCCCATTACTGTAATCTAAAAGCTAAACTCAATACTAGAACATGGGATTTGAAAAGATGGTAAATAGGATTCCCAACTGTAAATAAATATCCAACAAAATGCAGTTCTATAGTTGCTTCCTAGTGAAACCAGGTTTTAGTTTTATAAATGAATATGTTGTTTTAGATAATCCTTTAAGCATATAATTCATAGTCTAACTAATAAGTCCATTTTCTTTTAGAAGGTAGTTTTGTGTCTGCGTATGTCTGTGTGTGTGTGTGTGTTCATTTAGAATGATTATTATCAGTGTAGAGGAAGAGACATACTATAGTCCTGTGGGTGGGAAATTTCCTTGGCAAAAGATTTTGAAAAACAGCCAAGTGATTCTGTATATGCCTGTATTATCCCTGTCTTCTCATTGACATCCTTAAGTTGAGAACTACAAACTTATGTGTTTTTTATTTTTATGTGCTTGAATATCTTATCAATGAAAGTAATGAATAATTGGTTTCTTTCTTGAACAACAGATGAAGAACCATAGGTTAACAGTCTCTAAAAATAATCATCTTAGACCTGGGAAAGATGGCTGATTTATATTCTCTGCAAGGTTCATGCATTTTAGGTTGAAATATACTAGTATTAATTAACATCCTCGGGTTTGCATCATTGAATGTATTGTCAATATTCTCATCTTGTCCAGTATAAATACATTCTTTTTAGGTAGTTTGTGAGATGATATTTGAAATGCTGTAGAAAAACATTGGTCTTGCCTTTTTCAGTGGTTATAGTGCTGAATCTATTCTAAAAGGTCTCTGTTTTCCTTTTGTTTTGTTGATTTTTCCATTTAATTTCCGGTCTTTTATACTGAACCCATCCTTAACTTTGCCAAAAACTTAGCATTTCTATTGTTGAAACCAAGAAGTGAGCCATAACTATATTTTAACCTTAATTTTAATTCATGTGTGATTTTAACTTGAAAGCACTGTCTTGTTCCCTTTTTTGGAGACCTTTAAATAAAGATGTTTTACTTCATTCACCAATCATTGTGTGCTTTCAAAGCTACGAGCCATCCTAAATATAGCTGTGCAAAGCTAAAAAGTATGCGTGTTTTCTAGTGTATGTTTTCTCTTTTCTTGTCCTACTTCATGGATAACTCCAGAAACAGAAAAATACTACCTACCTCCTTTAAGGTCATTGCCCTGCCTGCCCATGAGAGAGGGCACAAATTAAGTAGTTTAACTGAAGATTACCAGCCACCAAATAGTATATTCATGTAGTTAATTTTTATGTATTTTGATCTCAGTTGTTTTTTATCTTGCCAGGAGCTGAATGAAAACAAGAGCACCCCAAGAAAAGAAAAACAGGAATGGCTTTCAAAGCAGAAAGAGAACATACAGCATTTCCAAGAAGAGGAAAAGACCAATCTTCTTCAGCATCAGAGACGGTACCTAGAGCTACAATGCCGTCGCTTCGAAAGAAAGCTGTTACTCGGGTGCCATAACTTGGAGCAGGACCTTGTCAGGGAGGTATGTGTAAATGGTGTGAAATCAGAATCTTCCTGAAAATATGTCAGTCACATCCCACCCTCAGGGCCTTAGAGAGCCTCTGCTTGCCTTTGCCTAAGTCCTTCTTCCCTGAAACCCAGCCCACACGGTTCACCTTCTCCCTCACTTCATATCTCCTCAATTCTGATCTCCAAATCCTCCTCCCTTCTTTAAATATTCTTGCACTCCTCTCTCTCTCTCTCTCTCTCTCTCTCTCTCTCTCTCTCTCTCTCTCTCTCACACACACACACACACACACACACACCACACACATACACATGTACGTGCACACACTTTTTATGGGGATCTCTCTCTCCCCAAGTAGAATGGAAATTAGATGAAGTCCCAGGTTCTGTTCAGGGCTTTTATATCCAGTGGCTAGATATATCCAGGCCTTGTAGCTAGTGGCTGGCCCATAATAGGTATTCAATAAATATGTATTAAGTAAATATATAATAAATATTAATTCCATGAAAGAACTGTTAATTTTTAAATATGAGAAAATTAATTGGATAACTTATGCCTTTTCATCTGAAATGGGTGCCATGAAGGTATATACTACCATTTAACATAATTGTATAATCATGAAATTATTCATTGGGAATATGTAGAAACTTATGCCAATGAAAACAACAGTTCTCATTATCAAGTATACCTATGAGCATAGATCAATTTATTTCCAAGAGTGGCTTAAAATAAACTTCAAGTATAACATAATTATTCAAATTCACTAATAATTAAAGAAATTCAAATGAAAACAATTGCATCAATTAGATAAGATCGGTCTAAAAACTTGGTAAGTCCAAGTAGTGGCATGGTAAAGTGGTCAATGCCGGTAAGAATATAAATTGACACTGCCATTTTGGAGCATAATTCAGCAGCTTTAACCATTTAATTTGCATGTATCTTCTACCCATCGAATCCGCTTCTAGAATTCTATCCTAAAGAAATAGTAACATAATTATATGGTGTATTATGTGTAGATGTTTATTGAAAATTTGTCATAAAACAAGAAATAGAAAAACTATGGCATCAGAAAGCACAAGCTTCCTATAAAAAATTTTTTAAAAATCTGTATTTGTCCATTATATTTTTAGGTAAAGAAAGCATATTATATGCCTATAATATATATTGTTATACAATTGTAAAACTGTATGTTTTTGTGTAATAGTTGTGTCACGATAAGCGTGGGGATGCTTGGGAAACATGCACCAAATGTTGGCCCCTGGAGAAGGGGTAGCAGAGGCAAAGGGGGTACGTCTGACTTCCTTCTACATAGAAAAAGAGAGAGAATGTGTGTATGTGTGTGTGTTGTACATTTAATCTTTTAAACTGGAAAAAATTGTAGTAACATTTATTGATCATGAGGTAGGTATTCTGAGAGCTTTCCACTTATGAACTCATTTCACTCTCACGTTAATTTTATGAAACAGCTATGTTATGGTCTCCATTTGAGAAGTCATGAAATGGCAGCACAGAGAGTTTAAGTAATTAACCCAAGGACTCACTGCTTGTCAGTAGCAGAGCCAGGATTCAGAAAGCAGGCAGCCTAGCCCTAGAGTCTTGTGTTCTTAACCACTGCACTATACTGGGTATACTGCATGTAATAGAATTGAATGTATACTCTGAAGAAATTCAAAGGATGACTTAGAAATCCTGTTCAATACAAAATTAGGAAACATGAATGATGGAAAGAGAGTACAAAGGACATTAAGTCTCTTGGGACAGATTTGATATGTCTTAAGCTTATTGCTAAAAGCAATATAAATAGTAAATGAACAGATAAGGCAATTGTACTACTAATTGCCCATTTTCTACAGTTCCAGTAATTAAAGTCTAATATTCACTGTGCAGCCATTATTAAATCAGAGAATTACATCAATATATCCTGGTTATTCTGTTTCTTAGGATTTTTTTTCTCCTGGCATTGTACATCAGCAAATTACACCTTTGTCTTTTTTTATGGATTAGGAATTAAATAAAAGAAAGGCTCACAAGGACTTAGAGCATGCAATGCTGCTGCGACAGCATGAGTCCATGAAAGAACTGGAGTTCCGCCACCTCAACACAGTGCAGAAGATGCGCTGTGAATTGATGAGTCTGCAGCATCAAACCGAGCTCACTGACCAGCTGGAGCGTAATAAACGGAGAGAGCGAGAACTGAGGCGGAAGCATGTCATGCAGGTTCGACAGCAGCCTCAGAGTCTGAAGGTACATTTAGCCTAAGCTTCTTGGCAAAGGAGAACAGATAAAAGGCATCATGTAACCAGTAAAAGTCTAAGCCAGATGCCTGTCATCAAGAAATTAAATAAGCTTTTTTCTTTTCATTTTTAGCATGTTTGGTTAGTGTTGGTGTAGAGGGTCTATGGCTACAGACTTCTGCTTGTGTATTTCTCAGCAGAGTACCAAAAAATGGCCAGAACTTTTTAACTGTGGAAAGTGTCATGAATAAGATTCAAAATTCTCATTTTAAGTGTACTCAAGTGTCCAGTGTTGAAACTACAGTCTACATATCAACATACTAACCTGCTGGCTTCTCTCTGTTGTTCCAAGTTTTATAGTTTTGGAATCTTATTTCTCTGAATGTGATTTGTATCCAAAAGAGTCAGTAAGTTCTTAATTAGTACAGAAACCAGTGAATGAAAAATGCCTTTTTACCCCCTCTCCCTTCATTGTCAATACTCATCTTTAGAGGAATAGTGGAATTATCACACTGTTACTCCCATTCTTTCTGTGTTTGGTAACATAGGTAAGACCAGGGCATGTGTAGTTGGAGTGTATTTTTAATTAGTACATCAGAGTGAAGCAAGGTATTATATGCTGTCTTGTAGACAAATAAGGAAAGACAAGTGTTGGTGATATATAATATCAAAGGACTTTAAATTTTGTATTTGCTTTGATAGAGAAATTTATTTATATGATACAAAATTCAAAAGATGCCAAAGTGTATTTATTATAAAGTTAAAGGTTTCCCTCTCCTTGTTCTTTAGGCCACCTGGTCCGGCCCCCTCTACCAAAATCAACCAGAGTTAACAATTCCAAGGAATTTTCAAATTTTATAACTTGTAATGAATATGTGAAGTATAATCACATGAATCTTAATAAACAAAAAACCAAAATGACCCACTATATATGTTGTCACCCACAGTAGTACCTCAGTTAATCTGTACATGTCTGCACATTGTAAACTTGTGTTTACATCCAATAAAGCCCCGGTTCCACACTATCTTCTTTACCCCTTTTTCAAACTCTTTGACCATTTAACTATAAAACTATCAGGTAACAACACTTACCTGAATAACTCTCCTAAAGTGAAGTGAAATTCACTCACAGAAGTAATCTGTGTCCAAACCAGAAGCTAAACCACACCTAGTGGTGTCTCTGATTCCTATTCAACTCCATTCATACAAGTTGTCCTGAACAAAACACAGAACCAAAGCTAAGATTTGCCCTTTCCTTGTGAATCTAAGTCAAATTTTATACTTTGCTGTATCTTCAAAACAGCTAATGAACATTGTTTACAGAGTGGCTCGTACGTTGACTACCCTCATAACCGTCATTAGTTAATGCTTATCACAATCAGAATTCATAATGATTTTCCAGATTTACTTTGTCTTTGTAGTGGGTACATAGTAGGGTTTCCCACCAAAAGATATTTAAAGCATGTCTATAAAATGAATTACAGTTTTAAAGTGAGCAGCGCCCAGAAGTAAACCAACCTGAAAGCTTGTTTAGTTTTCTTTGGTCAGACCATAAATCTGATATGACTTCATTTCTCTGGGGCTTGGAAGAGGTTAGTTGTTTGCTGTTTAGCCCTTCCTTTTGGTTCCCTGCTGTGGCAGCCTTCTCAGTTTGAATGCTTGTAGACACTAGTCTGATTTTCACAGATACTGTTAAAAAATCGAGGGGAAAGATAACGTCTCACAATCGTAGTCAGACTTCAGATAGGAAGCGTCCCTCTCATGATACATAAGGTCAAGATTTTCCATAAAAGAGATTGTTCTGTTACTTTAGTCGGAAAGAAAATCACCATGTTCCTCTTAGTTGTATATATCTATATACTTGCACAATTTGAACAAAACAGACTATTTTTTTTAAATTAAGGTATCATTGATAAACAATCTTAAGAAGGTTTCACATGAACAACATTGTGGTTTCAACATTCATTCATACTATCCAGTCCCCCCCAACCCACTGCAGTCACTGTCCATCAGCATAGTAAGACACTATAGAGTCATTGCTGTCTTCTCCGTGCTGTGCTGCGTTCCCCGTGACCTCACTATATTGTGAGTGCTAATGATACTGCCCTTAATCCCCTTCTCCCTCCCTCCCCACCCACGTTCCCCAACCCCTTCCCTTTGGTAACCCTAGTCCCTTCTTGGAGAAAACAGACTCTATTTTAACATCATGTCATTTCATTTACGTAAGTAATAGTTGTAACCTTTTTAGGTAAATTTGTACTTACTAAGTAGTAGTTCAACTTCAATAGCTGCAACTATTCCAACTTTCTCCAAGACTTTAAGGGGGATAGGAGGACTTCAGTTTGCACACTTAGGTAAGCTGACAGTATTTGTAGACATTGGGGCACCATTTCTGAGGAATACCTTGGGTAAACACCTATTGTTTATCTGCCATTTCTTCAGCTGCCATCAGGTGATGTTTTGTCAGTATTAAGTGATTAAGAAACAACTGGAACATGTTTATCCTGCTTTCACTTGAGTGAAACATTGAGGAATATAGTTTGTTCTTGGTATAAGTATTAATCTTGTCGAAAAAATTTTCCAGGGCATTCCTTTTTGTCATTAGCTAGTGATATGGAGTATTTAAAAGGTTTTTAAAGAATGGAGGCTGTTACACAAAGTCAGAAGAGAATTCTAAATTTCATTGTTCCATTTCTGGCTAACTTGGAGGAATTTTATTAACCAAGGGCAGTATTTAAGAGCAGTGCTAAGAGTAACTAAACCAAGAGTTTGTCTTTCTTTCTAGACATTTCTTGACCCTTCACAGAATAAAGGCACATGACTATGACTTAGTACCTCAATTGGTGTAAAATGCAGAAAAGGATATATATTTGATTTTGTAGTAATGGAGCAAAGAGGGTGGACTAGTTTCCTGACAAGAGTGTTTGGTCATACATGCATTTGCAGACTTAGTCAACCATTCAATATCTGGCAGTATATATATTGAGGTAAATAATTTCAACTGTAGGTTCTGCCTTTGTGTAGCAAATGAGTGTTGTTACTTGTAGGCCTGATGGGTACACCTTATCAAATAGATCTCATCTTGCTAAGTTTTGTTCTATGAAACTTGAGTTCATAGAATAATTAACCTGTGATTTAAAGCCAGAGTTATTCTGTTTCTGAACTCAAATTATTTTATCTCAAAAATGTTTATGTAGTTCATGTCTGCTATCATTACCACAAGAAGGGTTGTCCCTTCCCTTGCCTTATAACTTTTCTTTGACCTTTGAAAGATTAGTTAGCTGACTTTCAGGTTTTTGTTCGTGGTGCTAAAGAGTAAACCCTAAGGAGAAGCAGACCCAAAACTTAGCCATCTTAACTGAGCGGTATGACCACAACATTAATGAAATGCTCTCCACTCGAGCTGTAAATTTATTTTACTTAGGCAAAACAAATTTAGTGCCCCTTTCCTTCCACCGCCTGAATATAATCCTAACAATTGAAATATTAAGTTGGAAATGAAAACTCTGCTGCACCTTGGGAAATAGTCATGGTGGCCCATATTCTTCTTGTTCTCAGCATTGCTTGGAAATATGCATGATGCATATGTAATTCTCCTTGATACATTTGGACATGAGGCTCCACATAGGCTCTCTGCTGGTGCCTTGCAGACGTTCAGTTCATATACCAACAGCGCATCAAGATTGGAGAAGCAACTTTGTTAAGCAGTGTTCAAAAAGTAGTACTTTATCGGGAATCCAGATGGTCACATTTGAGTGCAGCTACAAAATAGTTGCTATGTAAGTTTACACACTTTTTCTTAATGGGCCAGATAGTAAATATTTTAGGAGGAAAAGTTGAGGTTATTATGTGGGTATTTACATAGCCATTTAAAATGTGACCATTTCAGAATGTAAAAAACCATCCCTAATTAGTGGACTATTGAAAAACAAAAACAAAAAATCAGGTAGCTGTTCAGATTTGGCCCATAAGCTGTGGCGTGCTTGTCCCTGTTGTGTAGTTATTTCCATTGGAGAGAAGAGATTCACAGTCTTATATCAATCAGAGTCTTTGTTTTTCTTTAAAAAATAATGATTTTTTAGGCATCATCCAAATAGCTTATGATAGCTTTATCCTTATAACTCCGTCATTGGTTGCTGTGTTTTCCTTTTCCAGAGAGGTTTACTCCAAGATGTAAAAGAGAACAGTTGTGCCCTATGGAAGAGTAGTCTGTCTTCACTTACACCTCCTCCTTTCCATAGGTCATGAGAAGGTAGCTCACAGGAGGATATATGTTTTCTTTCTCTCTTTCAGCGGCATTTGGATGAAGCACAGGAGGCAGCGTGCCAGGCTTTGAAAACGCAGCTGCAGCAGGAACTGGAGCTGTTGACTGAACTTCAGAGCAAGATCAAAATGCAGGCTGAGGCACAACACGCCCAAGAGCTTCGGGAGCTTGAAGAGAGGGTCTCCCTCCGCAAGGGACTCTTAAAACAACAGGTATACTTAATAGGAAAAAGTAATTGTGCCAGTATTTGCTTTCATCAAAGTCATTTCATAAATATATTTTCATGATGACAGAGGTGGCATTAGATTGTCTTGACAATACCATATTTCCTTAATTCTAGTTTTGGTAGTGTTTTCTTTTTCTTTAAAATTACTGATTCAGTAATGAACCTTAAAATTAATGAGTGTGATATATTAAAGGAATATACTTAAGTAGTAATTGCTAGAGGAATGATGTGGAGTTATGCGAAGACAGTTGAATTGTAAAAGGATAGCTCTGGCTCCGGCTTCCTCACTTCTTTGTGTACCTAGTTGTACCTAAAGAAATTGGAGAGAAACTTGGATAGTGAAGGAAAAAACTTTAGTAATTGCTTGAGAGAGACAAGGAAAAAGGATCAGGAATATACTTTACTCATTCATCCCTGGTCTCAAACTGTACAGATTGATGCATTACTAGAAAAGAGAACGTAAAAGCAGTTTTACACAGATGAAGAGTCAGGCTGAAAATATTATTTCTAGATGTAGCTTTATTTATTTTACTTATTCTTTGTCATATATATTAGAACATGAATCCCTAAATTCACTTGTGTCCTTTAAGGTACTGAGGCTGTATGTATGTGTGTGTGTGTGTGTGTGTGTGTGTGTGTGTGTGTGTGTGTGTGTGTGCGTTGACTTATTGTTTCAATACATTATTACCTTTGCTTTTAAGAACTTGATTTTACACATTTTAGCAATATAAGTTATATATGATTTCTATAGTTGATCTCTTTGATTTTTAAATGTACATCCTTTAAAATAGCCAGTGTGGACATTTTTATGATTCACTTTAAACCGTAATAATTATTGTTTCTTTAGTTGATAGATTTTTTAAAATAAATGAGCTTTCTTTTTGCTTTCCCCCACCAACCCACAACAGATGGAAGAAGAGATATTGACATTTCAGAATGAGTGCACTGAAAGGATACGAAGCCTGCTGGAGCGTCGAGCAAAAGAGATGAAAGCTTTCAACTCTGAAAGCGAAGGACTAGGTTTTAGAAACGTCCTTTCTAACCTTGCCCCTGAGGCATTCAGCCACAGCTCCCCCGGAGCTCCTCACAGGGGGCATCCCATAGGTGGCCTATCACAAGCCTGGGGACATCCAGTGCAAGGTGAGTCCCCAGCCATGCAGGTCACCCTTCTCAGCCAATGCATGGGGTACCCCGAGGTAGCAGTATGGGAGTTCGCAATAGCCTTCGGATTCTGAGGCGACAGCTACCAAGGGATGGACAGAACAGGGCATGAACAGAAGCACCAGCGTCACTTGACAAATATCCAATGGGTCACACATGTCTTACATGTAATTTAATAATTGAGATTGGCAAGGAGGAGCCAAGAGAGCGTTGTGAGTAGGACAGCAGAAATCTCCTCCCAAAAACATATATATTTTTAAAAATACAACAAATACAACCATTCCTAAAACAGAGACCAGAAGATATAGTACAACAGCCAGGCTACATCTACATCTGTGAGAACCCAGTGCCTCGCAAAGGGGGTAAGATACAAGCTGTGGCCAGGAAGGACCAGGGCGACCCCCACCCCAGCTCCTGGTGGGAGGAGAGGAGTCAGAGCAGGGAGGGAGAGGGAGCCCAGGACTGCTAAATACCCAGCCCTAGCCATCTGCACCAGAGCACAGACACACAGTGCATGGTGTGCTGGATACTAGGGAAACTGAACAGTAAAACCTGCAAGCAGGTTCCTGCAGCCAGCGGACCTGGGACAAAAGAAAAGTGAGTGCTTTTTGAAGGTCTTGAAGGGACAGGGGCCTCACAGCTGGACGGAGGCATCCCATCACACTCAGCCTAGCAGCTGGGAATCCCGGGGAACTCCAGGCGCCCAGGGGGTTGACAACACAGCTCGGAGGTCCCTCACAGTGATAAACAGCCTCCCGCCCATTCCACCTCTGGCGTGGCTCCCCGACAGCAGAGCAGCAACCTAAAAGTGGCCACGCCAACAGCAACCACATGGAGCTTACTCCACAGTGGCAGGGCAAGATTCAAAGACCCCGTTTGCACGCAGCTGCCCAGTAAAAGCCGCTAGGGGTCACCGTTCTCCCAGTAAAGGAAGGCCAGGAGCAAGTGGAAAGGGACTTTGATTTCCCAGCTGACACATGCCCCAACTGCCTACAACTACCTCTATCATCATGAAAAGGTGGAAGAATTTGATACAGATCAGACTAACCCAGACATCCTCCCCAGAGAGGGAATCTGAGGAAATAAATTTAACCAATCTTCCTGAAAAAGAATTCAAAGTAAAGGTCATAACTATGCTGCTGGACTTGCAGAGAAATATGCAAGAGCTAAGGAGGGAGAATACAGAAATAAAACAATCTCTGGAAGGTCTTAAAAGCAGAATGGATGAGATGCAAGAGGCCATCAATGGAATAGAAATCAGTGAACAGGAACACTGAGAAGCTAATGCAGAGAGAGACAAAAGGATCTCCAGGAATGAAACAATATTAAGAGAACAGTGTGACCAATTGAAACAGAACAATATCCACATTATAGGGGTAGCAGAAGAAGATGAAGAGAGGAAAAGGGGATAGAAAGTATCTTAGAGGAAATAATTACTGAAAAACTTCCCCAAACTGGGGGAGGAAATAGCCTCTTAGACCATGGAAGCACACAGAACTCCCAACACAAGGGGACCCAAGGGAGGACAACACCAAGACACATAATAATTAAAATGGCAAAGACCGAAGACAAGGTATTAAAAGACAAAGTATTAAAGGCAGCCAGAGAGAGAAAAAAGGTCACCTACAAAGGAAAATCCATCAGGCTATCATCAGACTTCTCAACAGAAACCTTAAAGGCCAGAAGAGAATGGCATGATATATTTAATGCAATGAAACAGAAGAGCCTTGAATGAAGGATACTGTATCCAGCATGATTATCATTTAAATATGAAGGAGGGATTAAACAACTCCCAGATAAGCAAAAGTTGAGGGAATTTGCCTCCCACAAACCACCTCTACAGGGTATTTTAGAGGGACTGCTCCAGATGGAAGCACTCCTAAGGCTAAACAGATGTTACCAGAGAAAATAAAATCACAGCAAAGAAAGTGGAACAATCAAATATTAACTAAAGGCAAAAATTAAAATCAACTACCCTCAAAATCAGTCAAAGAAACACAAAAGAGCACACACACACACAAAAAAAAAATCTAACATACAAAGAATGGAGGAGGAGGAATAAGAAGAGACAGAAATAAAGAATCATCAGACTGTGTTTATAATAGCTTAAGAAGTGAGTGATGTTAGACAGTAAGGTAGTAAAGAAGCTAACCGTGAACCTTTGGTAAACAAAACCTAAAGCTTACAATGCAATAAGTTCATATCTTTCAATAATCATCCTAAATGTAAATGGACTGAATGCACCAATAAAAAGACACAGAGTAATAGAATGGATAAAAAGGCAAGACCCATCTATATGCTGCTTCCAAGAGACTCACCTCAAACCCAAAGACATGCACAGACTAAAAGTCAAGGGATGGAGAAAGATATTTCATGCAAAAAACAAGGAGAAAAAAGCAGGTGTTGCAGTACTAGTATCAGACCAAATAGACTTCAAAACAAAGAAAGTCACAAGAGATAAAGAAGGACATTATATAATGATAAAGGGCTCAATCCAACAAGAGGATATAACCATTATAAACAGATATGCACCCAGTACAGGAGCACCAACATATGTGAAACAAATACTAACAGAATGAAAGGAGGAAATAGAATGCAATGCATTCATTTTAGGAGACTTCAACACACCACTCACTCCAAAGGACAGATCCACCAGACAGAAAACAAGTAAGGACACAGAGGCACTGAACAACACACTAGAACGGATGGACCTAATAGACATCTATAGAACTCTACACCCAAAAGCAACAGGATACACATTCTTCTCAAGTGCACATGGAACATTTTCCAAAGTAGACCACATACTAGGCCACAAAAAGAGCCTCAGTAAATTCAAAAAGATTGAAATTCTACCAACCAACTTCTCAGACCACAAAGGCATAAAACTAGAAATAAATTGCGCAAAGAAAGCAAAAAGGCTCACAAACACATGGAGGCTTAACAACATGCTCCTAAATAATCAATGGATCAACAACCAAATCAAAATAATTGAGAATGGTCTTTTCACTGAACAGTCCACCAAAAGAAACTCCCTATAGACATCATCACAAGCAGCCTCCTCACTTGGGTACTACCATGTGGAGGCTGAGTACATATGGTATATTTTATTCATATTTGTAAAGCGTTCTGTTTTGTGTTTACTAATTGGGATGTCATAGTATTTAGCTGTCAGGTTTTGTGTTTTGTTTTGGTTTTAACTTTTGGGGAAATTTTATGTAAAGGGGAATTGGTGTGTATGTGTGTTTATCAAATACGCACACACGTGCACACATACAGTGCACATGGTAAAAAGAAACTGTTAGATGAGGGTATTTTCTGAAAACTGCAAAAACAATCCAGCAACGTGGCTTGAGTCATCACTTTTGGACAACTCTATCCTAAGAAATTTGTGAAAAGATCTAAAGCCTTTCTCTGTATACCCCAGGTTCTTATGAGCCGCTCACAGCAGGGAGCGTGTGCTAAAACAAGTTATTATGGAAGCACACCTGTATACCCACACCAATGTAGTTTGTTTATTAAATAAATGTATTTTGTCTGACTTTTGTTGATAAAATTGGCCTCATTTGGAGTAGGAAAAAAGTGGAAATCCATGAACACTAAAGGGTTGCATTGACTCTTTCAGAGAGTAGAAGACAACCTAATTCTTTTTCTGAATGCTGCAAGCTTGTCAGTGATTTTTTTTTTTTTTTGTCTATTCAATTGTGCCTTCTTTGTGGCATGGTGAGATGGAGGTGCTTCAGGAGACCACAGGTTTTGTGGAAATTGCATCATCAAACCTGTGAGCCTCCAACGGGGAAGAAAAAAAGGGTGAGAGGGGCCCCTGAATGCTCATATGATGGGTTTGTTCAGTAGCAGAGTGTGGAGATGAAGCCTATATATATGCTGACGTTTTGTTGCTTATGCTGTGATATGTCATCCTAGCTGAGCTAAGCTCTGTTAACTTCCAAGACCCCAAACAGTACTTTTACTTTGTTTATAGGAAAACAAACACATTTAGCCAATACAAATGAAATGCCGGAAGTATTTGAATGATGCCGTATTTACAGACCGCCATCTCCTGGAATTCTCATCACACTACTTAGACATAATTTGATTACCCCCTTTTGGTTTATGGGGTTTCCTGTTTACAAGTAGAATAGCCCATTATTTAAGTGCTTAGTTGCCATAGTGAGCCAGGAGTCTCTGAGCCTGTGACTTTACCAGCTGCTGACTAACCCTCAGCACCACTGTAGGTTTTGCTGTATGTGCAGGTCTTCTTCTTTTTTTTTTTAATTGCTTTTTTTGTTGCTGCAATACTTTACAAACTTCCAGTTCCTTGAGACTTAGTGATTGCTTGGCATCATGTGAACATCACATGACAGAAACACCACTTCCAGAAGTCTAAAGCCTCGGTGCTAAAGTACTACTGAAAAGGAACCAGCAAGTTTGGCAAATTGAAAAAAAAAGCAAAAACTAAAGTCAGTTATGGTGGTCAGGAAATCTCTTGACGAAAGCTAACTTTTTTTTTCCAGAGAGGGGTATGTTTTGTTTTATTTTGTTTTGTTTTGCAATGAAGGATACACCCGATGCTGACAGTCAGATGTGACTTGGGGTCCCACCGCTAGTGTGGAGACTGAGCTGCAGGCGGGTGGGGAGCCATGAATATGACTTGAAGGGAAAAAATGTCCTTCCTGGTGAGCACTCAAAGTTCCTTTCGGTCACTGTCCTGCCCTCTCCCCAGTTGTCTTGAAGAACCAGGAGCCCTGCTGCTGACAGATTCCTGCTTTTCACAGAGGGCTCCCAGGTCGAATTCTCCACGGCCTCTCAGTGATGCTCTCCGCCTAGACCAGACTAATCACCATTGAAATCTTGGTTTTCTCAACCAATGTAAGTCTTCTCCAGGCACGTCAGTCCAGTCTGCCTGAATCCACCCCTTTAGGAGTTTCTAGCTTTCCTTTAAAGAGAACTGGGAGAAAAATTAATATTTTAGTGTAAATATTTTTAAAACCAAGTCACAGTAGAATTCACACACAGTCATAGGCAGCGTTCCATGTAGCGCTCTGGTCCGTCGTCCTCTTGGCCACGGTTCAGATGACCAGTTTTTAGGTGGACATAACATGTACTTGATTCTACTGAAAGGGACTTTTAATTATTTCAATGCCTCTTCTGCATTCAAATATTGTACAGTATCTCCGACAAATTGAGATATCTACATGTTTAGAGGAAAATGAGAGGACCAAGCTTTAGAATTTATAAAATGTCCAAAAATATAATGGAATTTGATACCTTTTAAAAAATTCTTACTACATCTGGCTCCTTTACACTACTGAAGCAGACCAGTTTTGCATATAAAACTCTAAAATCGAAATGGACTTAAATCAGTCAAACTGAATTACTGAGTTCATGCAGACTATATATATGTACTTGTAACATCGTGATTGAATACTGAGTCCAAATGTCTGTCCAGTAGGGCTTTGTTTTTGCCACACAAATCTGATTGAATTGTGTGGCAACCAGTTTTACATCACTATACCTGGATTATTCCATTAAGTTAATTTGAATTAAATATATATAGTTTGCAAAAAGATTCAAATCAGTTCAGTTTAATCATTCAGATTGGTTTGTGTGTGTTTGTAAGATTAACTTCTGAGGAATCTCAATCATGGTAGGAATCATGAAAGAGTAAAAGCAGGAAAATTTGAAAGATTTTGAAAAGATCCTGAAGAAAGAAGCAGGCACTTTCTCAATCAGTGTACAAATGTCAACCTTTGTTTAAACTAATACTACCTCCTCCCCAGTGTTGGTGTTCACTTAATATATGTGTGTTTAAGAAAATAAAAAATATGGGAAATTTGTCCAGCATGTCAGAAATTTGTAAATGCTATATCTGGTATCCAGAACTTGGCAGTAAAAAGTTTCCTGTGTTCACTATCTCTCCCTTTTTTTAAGTTAACATTTTGAAAATGTAAAACCTCATACCTTGAGATATTCCTTAATTGGGTTCCCTTCCATTCATACATATTTTTCTCCCTTTATTAAAATCAGCTTTATCCCCAAATTACAGTATCTACAGGTATTTTCATTGGTACATAAGGTTAGCTGGAAAATGTACTTATATTATTTTTATTCAGAGCTGCCATTCACTTTTCGTAATTTCTACACCTGGAGATGAATAGCCCTGCATTTAAAGCCACACCCACAGGTATAATATGCTTAGTACTCTAAGCCAAGGATTTACCAGTAAATTGAACTGTTTAGCATAATCCTCATGATGTTCAGCTGCCTAGACATCAGGTAAACACCACTCAGCACACTAAGAAACTGTCCTTGACACTCCTTCCCACTCCCGCCTGTTTCCTCACCCCCTTTTCAAAAACCAAAAACTCTGTTATGAGTGTGTCTGAAAAAGACTTTAGCAACTTTCTGCTTGAAGTACGAAATGTCTGGCATTTTTAACTTTCATAGAGTACATTGTGTTGGACATTGGAATAATACTCTTTATTTTCATTTTCATCTGTGAAAAATGACTTTATTGTACTTGAAACATCTCTTTTGAATTTCTCCATTTGTGCCATTCACTAGTGGAAATAAATTGTATTATACCATGATCTACTGGCTTTTTAAAAAGCTGTTAAGTATGCACATTTTTGGTAGAGCTATTATCATTTGTATGTATATATTATATATACACATGAGTGCGTATATGTGTGTATAGATAGGTGGATGTATCTCATACTGTACACTTCCATCAGGGCACTTAAGGTTCTGTTACTTGGTTATTTCTGTCCTCAGTTAAGGCAAGAATGCATGTGTTTCTTAAGAGTGAGTACTCTGGGTTGTTATTTATGTAAAAGATGGTCATTAGATGCTATCTTTTCTTTTTTAATACCCTCTTAGCACTTGTGTGGGTGGAAAGAAAGTTGGGTAAAATGTGGATCCATAAGTTGCAATGCAGTAAAATAGTACTGGGGATGGAGCCAGTTAGTGTTTCCATGGGTCTGTATCATGATACAGTAAAAAATAAGTGATGCAGAGAGAAATGAACCATGGAAATTGAAAAACACTGCTGGCGATTCCTCTGTAAAGATGATAACCAATCACATAATCTTCATGTGCGCTATCTCTACAGTTTTCTTAGTGATGCCATTGATCCTTGTACTTCCTGTACTCCATTAATACTAATAACTATTAATTTTGCTGAGGACCAAAACAGGCAAGAAAGGAATTACTGCTCAGGCATCTAAGGGTCCCCTAAACTAAAATCAACAGGCAGTGGCCACTGGGAGAGGGATGTGGTGTTGGCAGGGGGTTTTCTCTCTCCAGCTGCCTCTTCCTGGTTGCTAATAGTTCTTCATGCACCCTCTGCCCCTTCTGAGCCACTACCGTATAAGCACAGGTTTGGCCTAAACAGCAGCCCTTTCCTAGGAATTTTACATGGTCCTGCATATTTTTGTCCCATTCTCCCAATGTAAAGTGTCTAGTGTGTATTCAATTCAGGAAATCATATGTTTAAGTATATAAGTGTGAATCTCTATTAGTGATGTAAGGAGGTTTCTGTTCTTTAGATAAACTTCTTCCTCTAAGGGGAAAATTCACATCTTGGGTTGCCATCTTTGACCTGCTTACCAAAATACAGATCATTATTAAAGGAAAACAAATTTGCTATTTTTCCTCATCTAACGTGATAGTGCTCCCACCAGTTTGTAGCATTGCCTTTGAAAAGGCCCTCTGAGTTGGGAAGAACTGGAAGTTTCTCAGGCTCAGATTCCTTAAAATGATGAAGAGTGTGCTGTACATTTAGCAGACTTGCCTCTAGTGCACAGGGATTACTGATTGAAGTCTATTTTACTGTGTGTCTGGTTTTGTTGTCTGAACTTTTATGAAATCACTACAATAGGTCTGCATTGGAAATGATTCTTTGTGAGAAACTCATTTTATTGAACACTGTCTAGAAAAAGAAACTGAAGCTGAGAACTCTTCCTTTATTGACATTTATAATTTCTACTGAATTCTGGTAGCCCTCTTTAAAGTCACATTGACTGATTTTTCCCTCATTTGTATTCAGATTTACAAAATCTCACTCATACAAGGGAAGAGAAACCATTTGGCCTCATGGTAGTCTTCAGATCACAAGTTACCAAGAAAGGACTTACAGTTACCAAAGGGAAAGGGACTGGGGAGGATGGGTGGGAAAGGAGGGATAAGGGGGAAAGGGGGCGTTATGATTACCACACATAATGTGTGTGGGGGGCCACGGGGAAGGCAGTATAGCAACCACAATGTTGTTCATGTAAGTGTATATTAATGATACCAAAAAATAATAAAAATAAAATAGATTTAAAAAATAAATGTGCGATGTAGGAAACTGAAACTCATTACATTGCTGATGGTAGTGTAAAACTGTACAACTATTTTGGAAAACTTTAAGAGATGCTTATCAAGTTAAATAAACATTTACTATGATAGAGCAAGTTTTAACTAGTTATCATTTACTCAAGAGAAATTATAACACTCGCACACAGGATCTAGTAGAGAGCAGCTTTATTCATAATTGCCCCAAACTGCAAATAATACAAATATCTATCAAAAAGTAAATGTATTATAGAATTATGGTATATTCACACAATGAAATACTATTCATTGTAATAAAAAGGTGTAGAGTACTGATACATGGCTGCAACACAGGTGACTATGGAAAGCATTATGTTCAGCCAAATCCAGAAACAAAATAGTACATACTATACAATTTCCCTAAATTCTCTAACAGGTAAAATTTGTCTAAAGTGATAGATCTATGGTTGCAGCTAGTAGGGGACAGAAAAGGGTATGTGAATACAAAAGTACCCACAGGAACTTCACAGGATGATAAAATATTCTATGTATTATTGGGATAGTGAATTATGCAAGTGTAGACTTTACAAAACTCCAACTGTACACTTGTGGATGCATTTACTGCATGTAAGTAATACCTCAGTTATATATATATATTGAAAACTTATGAACAAAGTATGGAAGGATCTGTATGAATTGCTAATATTGCTCTCTTAAAGTAAGTAGGGCTGTGAAGAGCATTACCTGTTAGCCCAGACATCTGTATTACCTAAATTTTTGTATCAATCACTTTCATAAATTTAAGAAATTTTGTTCTAAATTTGAGAAAAATAAAACAGAATATTTTTAAAACCCCAACACATACTCTGATTAGGGGGACTATCCAAATGGCTATTAGCAAAGTTTTTTAATCTACAAAAGACTAACACATTTAAAAAATTTCTATGTCAAAAAATTTGAATCAAACACAAGAATGCAAACATTCTGATTAAGGGTTAATTAAGGGTTAATATTCCTTAAATATATACATATCATTCAAATCACTCAGAAAGTACCTAATCCACCAATATATAAATGGCCAAGGGATATCAACATTCCATAAACAGGTAATATAAATAATTGGGAGGAGAAGTCAAAACCTGAAGCATAATGGGTGTAGTCATGAGTTTTCTGATTCTGTTTTCCTCTATCTCCTGGCTTTGGCCTAAGAGTTGCCTGAGTAACTATTTTGATAGTGCTGATGACAAGAAAACCCTTCAGAGGAGTCCCCTTCTTCTGTCCCAAAGGGGACCGACCCTGTGATCTGGAGATCATGAGGAAATATGCTAGTTTTTTTCCTGTTCTTTTACCTCTTAGCCCTAGACTTGCAGTGCCAGAGGAACAGGAAAAACCTTTCTCTCTGGCCAGAAAAGCTAGAAACAGGGCCTCTGTCATCCAAACACTATGAGGGGAATTGCCATTATGTTTTTTTTCCTTTTCTCTCTTCTTTCTGCACTTTATGCAAGGACAGCCCCAGTTATGGGGGAACTGTACAATGCAGAAGTCCAAAGGCATCTGTGTCTTTCTGATCAAAGTAACTGGGAAAAGACCACTGGAAACTGAAGAGAATGGGAGAAATCATGGAGAAGAAAGAACTTGAAAAGACATCCCTATTCTAGGTATAAAGTAATACAAATAACAACTTGTGTTTTTTAAATAGACTCATAAAGTATAGCAAAGGCTATGAGAAAGAGAACTAATAATGTATGATATATACTACTGCCTAAGTCCTAGACTATCACTGAGAGACATAGCACAGGGCAAATGCAAAGAGCACAGGGAAAGTTTTGAAAGTAGAACTGGTATTAGAACCACCACCCACAGGTGAGACAGAACGTGTCATCTACACTGGTTGGTGTCTGCTAAAACAAACAAATCAACCTTCTCCAGAAGATGCAAACATGACTCAGAAATGACAATATCATATTCAAAATGACCAGAATAAAATCCAAAATTTACTGCACATGCTAAAGCAAACAACACACACATACACCACTGGAGAATGTGACAAATTCCCAAGGGAAAGAAAGGACAGATGCCTATTTTGAGATGCCTAATGTTGGAATTATCTCATAAGACTTTAAAGCAGTTATTATAACCATAGTAAATGCGATAATGGTTAACACTCTTGAAATAATTGGAAAGACTGAAGTTCTTAGCAGAAAAATAAAAACTATAAAAGAAGATCCACATTGAGAAATTCAGAACTGAAAAATATGATTACCAGAAATTACAAAAGAAATTGCATGGGCTCAACCACTGAAAAGACATTATAGAAGGGTCTGGAAACTTGAAGACAATAGAGCAGCAGAAATTATCTACACTGAAGAAAATAGAGGAAAAAACATTGTAAAGAATGAATACATCCTTAGAAACTTGTGGGACAGTATCGAATTGTCTAAATTTCACATTATAGGTATTCTATAAAGGAAAAGATTTTATTTTTTAGAGAAAAGTATTCTTACTAAAAGCAGAAAAGACCCCAGATTTGATAAAAACATAAATTTAGAGATTCAGGATGCTCAGCAAGCCCCAAACAGAGAAATTTCAAAAGAATGTAGGCCTGATAAGGCGTAAACTCAAAATCAGTAACAAACAGCTAGGCCTGATAAGCCTAAACATGTCATAATGCTAAAAAGCAAAGATTCGCTAAAATTTGAATGATCACAGATTTCTCATAAAATACAATGTAGGCCACAGAATGTTGAATGATTAAAGTGAGGAAAGGAAAGAACTGCCAACCCAGAAGAGAATCCTTTACCTAAGCAAAGTCTTATAGAATGAATGCAAAACACGAGAGAGAGAGAGAGAGAGAGAGAAAGAAAGACTTAGATGAAGGGAAGCTAAGAGAATCTGACCTCCATTAGGGAAATGTAAAACATTAAACGAAAGACAGCTGAAGGCTATATTAATACTACATGAAATATTCAGGGCTTCAGAGCTAGGAAAATTACAAGGAGTAAAGAGACATTACATAATGTCATGATTCCATTCATAACATTATTTAGGCCAGCTCTAATCTTTATTATGTCCCTCCTTCTACTGATTTTGGGCCTCATTTGTTCTTTTTCTAGTTTTGTTCATTGTGAATTTAGACTGTTCATATCATATTTTTCTTCATTCCTGAGGCAGCCCCGTATTGCAATATACTTCCCTCTTAGCATGGCCTTTGCTGCTTCCCACAGATTTTGCAGTGTTGAATTAGTGTTATTATTTGTCTCCATATATTGCTTGATCTGTTTTTATTTGGTCTTTGATCCATTGATTACTTAGGAGCATGCTGTTAAGCCTCCAGGGGTTTGTAGGCTTTTTCATTTTCTTTGAGTAATTTATTTCTAGTTTCATATCTTGGTGGTCTGAGAAGCTGCTTCAATTTCAATATTTTTTAATTTACTGAGGCTCTTTTTTGTGGCCTAGTGTATTGTCTATTCTTGAAAACGTCCCATGTGCACCTGAGAAGAACATGTATTCTGTGGCTTTTGGGTGGAGCATTCTGCAGATACCTGTTAGGTCCATCTGTTCTAATGTGTTGTTCAGTGCCTCTGTCTCCTTACTTATTTTCTGTCTGGTTGATCTGTACTTTGGAGTGAGTGGTGTGTTGAAGTCTCCTAAAATGAATGCATTGCATTCTATTTCCATGTTCAATTCTGTTAGTATTTGTTTCACATATGTAGGTGCTCCTGTGTTGGGTGCATAGGTATTTATAATGGTTATATCTTCTTGTTGGACTGACCGCTTTATCATTATGTAATGTCCTTCTTTGTCTCTTGTGACTTTCTTTGTTTTGAAGTCTACTTTGTCTGATACAAGTACTTTAATTCATGCTTTTTTCTCCCTATTTGATGCATGAAATATCATTTTCCATCCATTTATTTTCAGTCTGTGTATGTCTTGGGTTTGAAGTGAGTCTCTTGTAGGCAGCATATAGAGGGGTCTCTATGTCTTTGGATTAGTACATTCAAACCATTTACATTTAGGGCGATTACCAATAGGTATGTACTTATTGACATTGCAGGCTTTAGATTCATGGTTACCAAAAGTTCAGGGGTAACTTCCTTACTATCTAAGAGTCTCACTAAACTCACTTAGCATGCTATTACAAACACAATCTAAAGATTGTATTTTTTTTCTCTTCTTTTTTCTTCCTCCTTCATTCTTTATATATTAGGTATCATATTCTGTACTCTTTGTCTATCCCTTAACCTACATTGGGGTAGTTGATTTAATTTTGCATTTACTTAGGAATTAATTGCTCTGCTTTCTTTAATATGGTTTTATTACCTCTTGTGACAGCTATTTAGCCTTAGGAATACTTCCATCTATACCAGTCCATCCAAGATACACTGCAGAGACAGTTTGTGGGAGGTAAATTCTCTCAGCTTTTGCTTATCTGGAAATTGATCTCTCCTTCAACGTTAAATGATAATCTTATTGGGTAGAGTATTCTTGCTTCTGCTTCATTGCATTAAATATATCATGCCACTCCCTTCTGGCATGGAAGGTTTATGCTGAGAAGTCTGATGATTGCCTGATGGGTTTTCCTTTGTATGTGATCTTTTTTCTCTCTCTGGCTTCTTTTAATACTCTGTCCTTACCCTTGATCTTTGCCATTTTAATTATTATATGTTTTGGTGTTGTCTTCCTTGGGTCCCTTGTGTTCGGAGATCTCTGCACCTCCAAGGCCTGAGAGACTATCTCCTTCCCCAGATTGGGGAGGTTTTCAGGGCTTACCTCCTCAAAGACACTGCCTTTTTCTCTCTCTTCTTCTTCTGTTACCCCTATAATACGAATATTATTCCATTTGGATTGGTCACACAATTCTCTCAATATTCTTTCGTTCCTAAAGATCCTTTTTTCTGAGCCTCAGCTTCTTTGTATTCCTCTTCTCCAATTTCTTTTTCATTTACCATCTCCTTCACTGTATCTAATACACTTTTAAATCCCCCAGTTGTACTCTCTAATGAATGGATCTCTGTCCTGAATTCATTCCTGAGTCCTTGAATGTTTTTTCTACGTCCATGGACATGTTTATGATTTTTTTTTGAAATCTCTTTCAGGAAGGTTGATGAGTTCATTTTCATTTGACCCTTTTTCTGGTGTTTTGAGGATTTGGGTTTGAACCAGTCTCCTTTGACATTTCATATTTGTATGTGGCACCCTCTAGTGCCCAGAAGGTCTACTCTATTCGGCTGCTTAGCCGATGGAGCAATGTCGGTGGTTGCTGGGTCTGGTGCTGGTGACTGGGGGTTGGTAAGAGCTGTTTCCTGCTTCTGAGCTACTGTGTCCCTCTCCACAGACAGACCAGTGGGCCAAGTACACAGGTGTAACCCTCTGTGCTTTGCCTTTGTAGCTGCTGTAGGCAGGGGCTCCCTTGGCTGGACTGATGCCAGGGAAGAGGCAACTGGTTTGTGAGCCAGTGCCAGCTGGCCAAAAGTTGCAGCAGGCTGCATATCATGGTGGAAGGCTTCAGAGCTGAAAAGTTCCCAACCTGCTGGGCAGAGTGCACCTGGACAATTTTGTCTACCTGTCCTTTTTCCTGGGCAGCAAGCCCTCTGCAATCCTTCCCATTTAGTAGCCCTCTCACTGTTAGGAAGTCTCTCATACTGCCTGCCTTTCTTTTGTCTCAGAGCAGCTGGATGTGGATCCCTGTTTTCCACAAGCGGCTGGAATCTCAGTCTCTCCAAATATTCCTCGTGTCTTAATTTTTGAACCCCACTAATCTCCAGAGCACAATGCAATATAGGTTTGTGCTCCCACAGCAGATCTCCAGGGCTGGGTGTTCAGTAGTCCTAGGCCTCCACCCCCTCCTCACTCCATTTCTCTTCCTTCTCCCAGTGAGCTGGGGTGGGAGAAGTGCATGGGTAGCCCCAGATCACAGCTTTGGTATGTTACCCTTTTTGAGGTCTGTTCTTTTCTCCAGGTGTAAGCAGTCTGGTGCTGCCTTCTTTCCTATTGATCTTTTAGAGTTAGTTGTATTAACTATAATTTCATATTATATGTGGTTTTGGGAGGAGGCCTCTGTCTCACCTCTCACATCATCATCTTTAATCTGATCTACCTGACTTAACCATTGTTACATGATAAAAGTATCAAGTTATCAGGACATAATTCCATATCTACTCATTCCTGACTCAGCACTTGATATTTTACCTGTTATATAAATATTTCTCCCTTTCCCCAATTGAGTTGCTGGTTCTGGAGAACAGATACCCTAACATCAAAATGCCATCTTGGTTAATTTTGAAATAGCCACAAGTTAGAATAAATACATTAGTAATATTGGTCAGCTACCTCTTTTTCCACAGCAGCCTGATGTTTCTTGATAAGTTTCTTCATTTTTGCTGCAAAGTTGTTATGCTCAGTTTCAGGATTTTTCTCTAATCTGTGATGATGCTCATCCATCTTAGCCTTTAGATTATTTTCCAGATTCACCAGCTGTTTCTGATGTTGCTGCGTCATTCTCTTACAGCCAGATATTTGTTCTCTGAGCTGTTTCCTGCTCATGTTCTGGCATTTCTCTTGTATCCTACAACAATGGAGAAGAAAGAATGAAATAAAGCAAAAACTTTTTCTTTCAAAACCATCTTAGACCAGTCTACTATCAACTAAGTAGGTAATTCATGTAGGAGATCCCACTCAACAGCATCTAATAAAATTTCATCTCAACAAGCAGACAAGGTAGTTGGTTATAAAATTTAAATGGGAATTTGAAAGACCTAGAATAGCCAAAATTTTGAGGGGGTTAAAAAGTTGGTAGATATAAATTTAGTGATCTAAACAGTGTGGTATTGGTATAAGTACAGGCTGAATAGAGCAAAGGAACACAGTAAAATCTGGAAACAGACCGACATATTTTCAGTCAATTGATTTGCTACCAAAAAGTCAAGTTAATTCAAAGAGGAAAGGAAAGTTTTTAACAAATCCTGCTGTAACAACTGGTTCTCTGTATGCAAAATAAATAAATGCTTAGTCATACTATATATAGAAATTAATTTGAAAAGAGTCACTTGACCTAAACCTAAAATCCAGAATCATACAGCAGAAGGAAACACAGAATATTGTGATGACCTTGGGTCACCAAATATTTCTTGGGTAAGACACAAAAAACACTGACTATAATTTTAAAAATGTACAAACTGGATTCTTAGAGACAAAGTTCACATAATATATGATTAATGATTTAAAGTAAACAAGTCAGTAGTAATTAGTATATTCGTGATGTTCTGCAAGACTTCCCGTATCTAGTTACAAAACATATATAGTATTTCAGAAGAAAACCCTCTATGTTTTAAGCAGTTGCTCCCCCATCTCCCCTTCTGGTAACCACCAGTCTATTTCCTGTCTATGGTTTATCTATTTTGGATGTTTCATGTAATATGTGACCTGTTGTATCTGGCTTCTTTCACCTAGCATGTTTCCAAGATTCATCCATATTGTATAGGATGTATCAGTACTACATTCCTTTTTATAGCTGAATAATATTCCATTGTATGCACATACCCTCATTTGTTCATCCATTTATTTGTTGCTGAACCTCTGTGTTGTTTCCATGTTTTGGCTATTGTGAATACTGCTGTTATCTTAAAGATACTGAAAACGGAGCCAGGTGTTGAAGCTTTGATTATTGCTTTTTTCTCCCCATACATTTACCTGTCCATGTGATTTTCTCCCATACTTTCTTCTGTGATTTCCCCACTCCAACTATGTGGACATTTTGCCACCATACCCCTCCCTTTTTATATGCCTCAGAAAAGTTAGTACACACACACAAAATTATAAACCAATCTCTTTGGAGAGCAAGAGTTAGATGAAATAATAACAGCTCCAATCAGTCAATATATAATAAGAATAACATGAATTATCAAGATGGATAAATTTCAAGAACACAGGGATAATGTAACATTAGAAAACTGGTTAATATTAATGAAGTATATTTCATAGATCAAAGGAGAAAAATAGGACCATCCTAGTTTTTCAAGTCTTAGTAAACTGAATCTTAAGGAATACTTCCTTTGCATCATAAAAATTTATATTTAATTAACACTTATTAAGAAAGAGCATATGCAAGGCATTGTATTATGTTTTAGTGATTCAAACATTAAATAAAGCAAATCCCTGCTCTGGAGAACCTAAAACGTGGTATTACTCACAAAACATTCACAGTCTCCTTTTCTGCAGCAGACTATCTCACACATGGGAGTTAATCCAAAGGAAGTAATTCAAATTAAGATACTTTCATAAGTTCATTGCAGTGTTATTTTTAGGAGCAAAATCTCTTAACCTTAATGTCCCACAATAGGGGAATAGTTGTGGAAATTTCTTCACATTAACTCAATGGACTATGATGCATCCATTAATAAGTTTCCTTCAGTACCCACAATGTGCCAGCAAGCTAGCACATAGACTAAATTAGTTCAAAGGCCCTGCAGTAATACTGAACTCTATATGTGAAGTAATATAAGTTGTACAAAGTATAACAGAGTTTTACAACTGCCGCGTCACTGACATTTTGGATCAGGTAATGCTTCCGTGGGGTCCAGGGGTTTGTCCTGCACACTGCAGGATATTTCACAGCCTCCCTGACCTTCACCAGTGGTCCAGCACACCCTCCTGCTTGGTTTTGGTAACTGAAACCATCCCACATGTTCCCACATGTCCCCTGGGGGGCAGGCTTGCTTTGGTCAAGTATATTGTGTATTTGACATATAACACAGTATTCTATATATAGTTTGACTACAACTATATAAAAACCAATATTGAAAAGAATAAAAGTTGGGAGAAACAATGAGGAAATATTGCTTCCTATAATTATTTGATGTAGGGCAGGGATATGGGACAAGCATCAAGATTAAATTTCCTAAAAATGCTGAGATAGAAATAGTATAGGAAGAACAGGAGGAACCTTTTAGTCCCATGAGATGGAAATCTGTGAAGTGGGTACCACGTGGGCTGTGCTGACCTAGGCAGGCAGCGGGCTCTGGGGAAGATGTATCGGGCAAGGATTTGGGGCTCATGCCTCATCTGTCTCTGATTATGTGATCTTGAGAGGATCACCGCCCCTCTGGGTTTCAGATTCTGTCTTTTGCTGGCATTTAGTGAAACCTGAACTCGTCTTAATAGTCCAGACTTTCTACTTTTTCCATAATTATCCAGCCTCTATACTCGCTGTCTCCTAACACCAATATACTGGGTGCTCACTTTATGCCCAGGAAAGCACCAAGTGTTTTAAAAGATGCAATTAGTGGAAAATGTAATCTTTGCTCTGGATGCATTTATAATTTGGAGAGGGAGAAAACAAGCCTTAGGAAAACAATTTAACACATTTTACATCTTACACTAACTGTTTCACATATGTTGGTCTTGTTGGCCCAATTATATGCTTGAAAAAAAAGACACCCCAGGATGGCAGAACACATACCCAAGGCTGAGAACCTCAGAGGAGGCTTCACTTTCTAGGGGTAACAGTCTTCACTACACTGGTCCCTTCAGTTACTAAACAAGTAAGCAAACAATAGCAAGCTCAGGAGAGGGGGGATTCCAGAATTTTTATGACATATTGCCCGAAATGCCTGGTTATTAACAAAGAAATATGAGACACATAAAGAAATAGGAAAGTGTGACCCATACCCAGGAAAAAGAGCTGGCAGCAGAAATAGTCTGTGAGAGGGACCAGATGTTAGATTTAACACAGACTTCAAAGTAGCCATTATTAACATGTTCAAAGAACTGAAGGAAATTGTGATAAAAGAGGTAAAGAAATGTGTGATATCAACATCACAACAAATAGAAACTATCACCAAAGAGCTAGAAATTTTAAATGAAATGGAAATTCTTGGGATGAAAAGTACAATCATTGAAATGTACCATTTATTAAAGGGGCTCAACACTATCTCTGAACTGAGAGAAGAAGAAACAGCAAGCTTGATGATAATTCAATAAAGAGTATGCAATCTGCAGAAGAGAGAGGAAAGGGAATGGACAAAGGTGAACAGAGCCTCAGATTACAAAAGGTTGAAGAGTAACTTGGAAGTTACTCCTAGTTCCCTGTTAGGAGAGGCCAGCAGATGCCACCCTGGTCAAGTGATCTAAGTGAACATCAGCAGGAGCAGGATCGACTGAAGTCGTGCCCCAGCCGATAGCAGCAATGAGAAGGACACAGCAATACTTCCATGGTATTTCCTCCCTAGATACCCCACCTGACTCACATCATGAGGAAACACATGAAACCAGATGATGAACACTCTGTGCACTAACTTGCCTGTAATCTTTAAGGATATCAAGGTCATGGAAGTCGAGAGAAGAACTGTTCCTCACAGAAGGAGAGTAAACGGCCTTGACAAGTAAATGCAATGTGTGCTTCTGAACTAGATCCTTTGGCTGGAATCACTAACAAAACTTGAATGAGTTCTGAGAATTAGGTAGTGGTAATTGCCACTGCCAGTTTCCTGATTTTAACATTTATATTTTGGTAATTGAACATAAGTAAATGCTTATAATTCTACCAGGTTCTCAGTAATTTTTTTTATTTTCCTATAATTAAAATTACTATAAATGCCCTATCATTAATTTCTCACTATTTTTACTTTGATAAGTTTTAAGAGTAAAACTTTATGTTTATGAGAATTTTAGGTATTTCTTGTGAATTGAATTGGTGCTATTTTTTCTTTTTTTCATCTTATATTCCCTCATTTTGCATTTTAATCCAGAGGCAAGTCTAGTATTGTTGGTGACGCCCATGAGCTCCTCATCTACTCCTGTACTCTGTTTTCATAGGCCATAGGGTTTGGGCTCCCTCCATTCCTGTATACGCTCCTATAATTTTTGTGATTCTTTGAAAATCTGAATTTCTAATCTCGACATTTTTTCTTTCTTTCCTTTGGGAGTTAGTTGTGATGAGATACCAAAAATGCTTCCATGTCAGTGTATTTAGATAAATTGGTGGATTGGTTTTGGGAACCCTGAAGAACTCTGAAGTCAAAGACTAAAAAAGGAGAAAAGAGAATTACATAAAAATAAACATTTGGAGTAACTGTAGCCTTTACTCTTTGGGAACATTTCCCTTTACTTTTCTGAAAAGAATATTTTTGTGGCAAGTACTTCAGAAGAAATTGTAACTAGAGTAATTAACAGTGATGTCTTCATTCTTAATTTTCTAAAGCTTTGTTTTAAAACTATGGCTCTTTAAATCACTGATGTATAGTATTAAAAAATAAACATGATACTCAAACTCATTTCCTGCTTCTTAATGAAGTGTTACTGTTTTAGCCACTCACTTCTTATAAATAAATATACCTAGGGAATGAAAATAAAAATTTTAAGTGAGAAAGAGAGAAGTATATAAGAGAAGGGAAAAGAAAACTTGTGGAGAGGTTGTACCTCTAGTGGAATCCTAGCTTTGTGTTTTGAAGAGTACTATTTATATATTTGTGTTAAGTTCCTGACAAGTTGTATACAAATTTGTTGCTTTATTAAAACAGAGAAAGTTACATTTTCAAAGACCCTTCTGCTGTTTTGTAAAGCAAACAAAAACAAAAATCAGTCATTTTTAAGTATGTTTGTCATGTTTTCTTGTAGATGTCTAAGGTCTAAGTTGGGTTGCACACAAGTTTTGCAAAGGGCCAGAGAGCAAATATTTTAGTCATGTGGGCCATATGGTAAACTACTCATCTCTCCTGTAATAGGAAAGAAAGGAGGCATACACAATAACACAAATGAATAAATCTCCACTATGTTCCTATGAAACATTATTTGATTTCTTCTTTCAACCACTCAAACATGTGAAAACTATTTTTAGTATGTGAGCTGTACAAAAACAGGCCGTGGGCATAGGTCCATGGGCTGCATAGTTGACCTCAGTCTAAGTGCTTGCTGGCAGACTAGGACTTTATGAAAAGCCATTTCCTCAAATTAAAGAATTAGAGATTGAGTAAATTTTCTAACATACTTTTTGGTAATTGAGTTAATGTTCCCTTACATACTTTAGAGAGCTGGGTGGGGAAAGATTAAATGGGTTGAAGATTAGGAAACTAGGTAATGTTTGATGGAGAGGTTGTTGGGCATGCCTGAATTTACAGCAAATCTGTAACCCTGCATGGAGACTTGTGGCAAAGGCACTGAGTTTGCCTAACACATGGCAAGCACTTAGTAAGTATGTAAATGTAGAGTTTGCCTACCCACATGGGAAGCACTTAGTAAGTACATAAATGTAGAAATAGCAGCATAGCTACTTACTGTAGTTCTCTATTTAGTACTAAATATTTTCAGCAAACTAACCAGTTGCCTGTGATTCTAAATTAAAGTTTTAAATCCTAGTTCCAGTTGTCCTAACTTTCCACTGGCAATCTAAGTGCAAAATGTCTTAGTTGTGCTAGGCCATGCTCTTGAGCAGTGTGTCAAGGTATTACTACCTAGTACTTTATAGAAAAAATCCTTGATCTGGTAACCACTGTTCTAACTCCCATTTTCAAAAGTTCCTGATTGTAAAACTTTTTTATATGATTGTCAAGTTCTGACACTATAGTCTCCCAGTAAGCTCTTACTTTAGAGAAACACTAAACATATAGAAAAGTATTTTAACTCCATATTTTAATCTTGTGAAAAATGATTTAAAAACATGGACAGAGTCCAGAGTTTTCATTTTAAATAAAAACAATATAGTGAGATAAACCATTTTTTAAAAAACAGATGTTACTGGCTTAGGTCATTACCTGGGAAATAACTAGGAATTACTCTGAGGAACATATTAAAGAATAGGAACTTATGCTTTAATTCATAATTTCATATAGACTTTACCATGATGTATAATGAAATAAACCTTTGTATATTTTTATTTGTTTGTTGTTCCTGGTTGGTGTTTGAACTTGTGAGATAGGAATGTTGAAAAATATCTGTAAGATTTTAATTTGGTTTTTAAATTCTTCCTTATTAGGTTGACTATCAGTTGTACCATAATTAAAGTTGTCTTTTTGATTGACATTTTGTAGAATAACCAGGTTCTAGATTAGAATTATATAGGATAAATTACATAGAAACTCAAAACAGTTTTCATTTATTTGTGGCTTTATTGTTTACAATCTTTTGGGCATCATCTTTGTCATGTAAATGAATTTAGTAATTTATGATATTTTATTGATATTTAAAAGCACTAATCTGAAAGCTGCATTTCATGAGTTGAAATAATAATCATTAGCCCTGATTTTTTTTTTCCCTTTCCAGTTTGGTGGAGGTTTTTTTCTTTCCTTTTAGTAGTGTTTTCCTGTGCCAAGGCCTCTTCAAGTATCACAGATCAACATGATGAGAGATTAACATATTTTTCTCCTAATCTTTAATATAGCTGGTTTTTTGTGTTTTCTGATTACAGACCTTGCTTGCATGTACAAGTTATTTAGTTGTGTGCCAAATGGTTTGAAGACCATGTGTGTGTGTGTGAGTTCCTGCTTGAGGGAACAAGGTAAAAGCCCTTGTTTCTGAGGAAGGAAACAGAAAGAACCCCATTGATTATATTCAGGTCAGTAAATATAGAAAATTCTCTATAAGTTTATGACAAAGTGGTTTTGACAAGTGCTAAAAAGGTCACTTTTATTAAGCTATATATTATGTATTTTTTTACTTTGTCCCAAGGGTAAATTAATATGTGTAAATTATCCTAAATATTTTAGAATTTTGCAAAGTAGGCCTATTTATATCAGGTAGCAGGACTCAGCTGCTCTTTTCACTTACTCAAATATTTGATGAAGCCCTTATATGCCTTAGTGTTCATACACCTCCTGTGTAGGAAGAAAAACTGTTTGTTACTGTTAGTTTCAAAATGGTTTTGCTTTCAATTAGTATTATGAATAAATTATGCTGCAGTTTTCCATTTTTTAAGTATAAATAAGAAGCTTTTTTTGAATATTTTTAAAGCTCTTGTTGGATTCACCCATTAGTTGAGACAATGAAATGAAAATAAGTTGAAAACAAAACAGAATCTATGAGTTTAACACTGAATACACACATGTATCAGCAAAATGATAATAATCATACATGATCACCAGTATATTGTTAATAGAAATATTATTAATAATATATACTAAATTTCTTTTGTTTTTTGAAAGGGCTTATTGGATCTGAAGAGTAGGTTTGATTGCTTCCTCCAGGAATCATTTAATAATGACCGGCTCTTTAAACAAACTATTGCAGGTGACTTGGAATATTTTCTCAACTGCAACTCCAGGTCCCCTGAGTTTATCATTATTTATTGATGATAAGCTAAAAAAGGGAGTAAAAGGGGTAAGTATAAATGTGTGTGAAAACACATTAAATTTTATTTGTAAATACAAAAACTGTATTTTGTAAGTCTGAAATTAAGCATTCATTATTCTTTGCTGTACTGTGTACTTCGCTTACATGTGTACTGTGATTTTTGAAAAGAATTGTTTAAGTATTTGATGCGGTAAGAAGAACTTTGCCATTTCTCTTAATGTGTAATTGACATAAAAACAAAGAACTACATAGCCATAGTTACTGACCAGTCTATAGACAGCAAGAGTCAGATATGCTATAGAGATGTAACTAGCAAACAGCTATCTGCAGCATAGAATGTTGTTTGCTGTCATCTGGTCTGGGGTCTGTGTATCAAACAATACCTGGATGCAGAAAATTTGAAGGCATAAACCAGAATGGCTATCAAAAAATAGTTTGAAAGCATATGTTGAAGCTCATTTTTAAGCCTTTATTATATATACTGGGACCTTGGAAGCTCACCACAGCATAGAAAATCATATTAAGCATATTGTGATCACACATAAAATTTATTATTTTTTTAAATTCATTTTGGAACTTATGAAGCAAAAAGGAAAAACAAATGTCTGTAGGTTCTCAGGCAGGCAGCTGCAACAAAGAAACAGGAAGAAGATGACCATGGACACAGAATAGAAAAGACACATCTGTTTGGTCTTCCATAAATTTTAATACAAGCTTTATACCAACTGCACCACTATCATCTTGTCTTTCCTTAAAAGATAAGGGCAACAGGCAAGGGGTCTTTTGACTCTTTTAATTAATAAGAAATTATTACCCTTCTTTGGGAAAATTTAGGTTTCAATTGAGTTTAAATGAAAATAAGCAGTCCTTTTGGTTGTGTAATTTTCTAAAGTTGTTGCAAGATTTTTGTGCTTAAAATTTCATTGCATCTGTTTAAGTCACCCTTTAATCCTGCTGCGTGTCACTGCATGCCTCCATCTCAGCGGAGCCCTGGGGCCTGGAGCTCCACTCTGCCCCCGGATGAGGGCTGTGCTGGGCGGGGATGTGGGAGCTGTGCTCGTGCTGTCTGAAGCAGGGGGCCCTCTCTCAGGCCGGTTCCCTCCTCCTTAGAGTTCTCAACCCGATGATTTGTTACCAAACAGTACTGGTTTTAAATATAGATGAACTATGGTGCTATTTTGGTAGAACTACAATGTTTTAATTGTTAAATCTTCTTTTCATTGATTTTTCAGCAAACAGAACAAGAAGTAGAAACAGTATTGGATAAGGCAATGGTCCTTTTAAGGTTGATGCAAGAAAAAGATATATTTGAATGTTATTATGAGCAACACTTGGCAAGGAGACTTCTCACAAATAAAAGTGTTTCTGATGACTCTGAAAAAAATATGATATCTAAGTGAAAGGTAAGCGGTACACAAGATGGAATGGAGTCTGTCCAACCAACTGATGTTTACCACATGATTAAACACTAGTAGCATATGATTAGAAAATACTTAATTTAGTTAAAATCTTTTTTAATTAGCAAAGGTAGATTTTTTTTTTTGAGCAGGTTATACTTTTGTACAGGTTCTGGGACATTCAGAGTTGGCTGGAATTTCTCTTGGTATGACAGGGCACTTTCATGGAAATGGGGAGTATCACCGTATAGTTCTGTTTCACAAAGTGTGGTCCATAGACTACCTTTACCCATTACCGCCTGAGATGCTTGTTAAAAACAGAGTTCTGGGCCCTACCATCAGGAAGGCATATCAGAATCTGAAAGAGTCTGGGAATCTACATTATAAAATAGAATCCTTGGGTTATTCATAGAGCAACTCTTGGAAAGATTTAGAAAAGATGGCAGTAGCTTGGAATAGTTTATTTCTTTGTACATTTTCTCATCCCAAAATCCCTCATTTATTTATGTTTGTGTTTTTCCTTCATAGACTGAATGTGGATGTCAGTTAACATCAGAACTGGAAGGAATGTTTAGGGATATGAGCATCTCAAGCATAACTATGGATGAATTCAGGCAACATCTACAGACAACTGGGGTAAGATTCTCCACTTATTTCTACTTTTAAATGAAATTCATTCATTTAAAGTCTTTTTGTTTTTAATTAAAGCATCGTTGATAACAATATTACATTGGTTTAAAGTATATGACACTGTTATTCATCAGCTCATGTAGTCTTCTGCAGTGGGCATTTTCATCCATTATGAGAATTGAATTGCTGGGGTTGGTTCCTTAAATGTCATGAGAGACAACATATGTATTGTCCGAGTGCTTTAAAAATCATTTTCCCCCAGATAAGCTCTTCTTCTAACTATCAATGTTAAAATACTTATTTCTTACTCTTCTAAAACTAAGTTTATCCTCCCTACATGAAGGAACGCACTGAACATTTAATGAACAGTGATTCTGCTGCTGTAACCATTCTAGATCACGGAAAGAATCATGGGCCGAGACAGGCGTCCTGAGTTTTAGTGCTCTTGCTTTCACTCGCCCTCAGCACCCAGCGCTGTGCTGTAGGAGACTTGTTTCCCCGCTATCCTGTGCCTCAGTCTCCTCATTCACATCTGTAAGATCAGCCTAAATGGGCCTGATGTCTGACGAACTGAATATTAAACACTGACACCAGTGCATTTTAAATGTGATTTTGTATTGTGACTCCCAAAAGGCAGTAAGCTAGAATCTATACAGCTTTGGAGTCCAGCGGGGGTTTTTGTGAGGATTCAGTGAAGTTCAGAATTTTGTTTCTTTCTTACTGTTTTTCAACTTCACCTTTAACCTTAAGTTTTAGAGAACTCCAGCTTTTCTTTGACATTTTCTCTCTCAAATAGTATATACTGCTTTGTAATTAAGACATGTCACACCCATGAAAGAAATTTGGAGATCTTTCTGCTGATATTTAAATATGAGATCACTTCTACTGGTTCCATAGTCTCTTCACAAGTAAAATAAATGAAAATACCTAATTCTATAGAAATGGGCATTTATATATATTAAGGCATTACTGGGACTTCTGGTCCCTCTCTATTTTAAATAGTTGTATAATTTGCCTCATATTTGTAGTGTAGATGAGCTGAGAGCAGAAAAGATAAAAGTCTACAGTAAATAGAAATTCGGTTGGGGAGAAACTGAATAATGTGATGATCCTAGATACTTTTGTCTTTTTTAGATTGTTTAGGGATTTGTAACTTTAATACATTGATACATATTTTCATGTGATTCAGTTTTTTTTTCTGTTCATTCTTATTCTTCGACTAACTTTACATATATTGAGAGCTACAGCGAGACAACTAGTTGGAATAAATACTCTGTTGAAACTACCTGTAAGGGAAGGTTCAACACCCTTACTGTTTTAGGTATTGTTGAAAATTACCTGGCCTGTGATCTTGAAGGCCCTTTGACAAGAAAATTAGGTTCTTTGCTCTTGACTACTTTGTTGGGGTTGTCTCATTTAAAAAGAGGGAGAGAATGATTATTCAACATAATGATTTCATCAGATCTGTTTGCCTTTCAGTTGTTTAAAGTTTGTGAGTTTTCCAGACTTAAATCTTGATTGTTCAGACATACCTCTCACTCTGGTAGAGTATTTGTTTAGTAATTTGTTAACTACAGTAAGGAGAGTACTTATCAAGATGCTCCATTTTTTCTGCTAATTTGATTGCAGCTTCTACTTAACTATAAAGCCACTATTTACAAGGAATTATTAGCTTTCTCATAATTGTTTATGCTAAGGACCTTAAGCTCTAAATTTCCTATACCTCAATCTGCATTAGACAAATTTGATGAAAAGTGACAGATTAATCAAAACAGATCTTGAGCTTTCTGAAATCTTCGAGCCCTTTTAAAATATCACCAATCCTGCAGCTGATGATTCTTTGTAACTTTCTTAAAGGTTCTCGGTCTGCTGAAATATACCAAGACACTGGCTCTTCACTTTCTTTTAGAAGTCATAAAATAAGTACTTTCTTGAAATTCTTATAATAATTGTGGTATATTTTACTTAGCTAAATCTTAAGCTGAAATAAATTTAAGTATTTGTCCATTTTTACCTCTGTTTTTATCTTTAAAACAGGGACATGTAAGGAAAACCATCTTACAATCATATTTCTGTTTATATCACAAATCACATCAGATCCTAACAAACTTTTCTGGTACCTCTGTCTGTGTATTTGCCCCTGTCATGTGCTATCTGAATATAGGCTAAGTGGCCTCAAATATTGCTAAGATAGTTAGAAAGAGACAATACAAACTTTTAGTAAAAGTTCTTTAAGGTTTTTTTTCCCTTCTATTTAACAAGTAATTCATCAAATGTTTTCTGTGCAAAGCATTGTTGTAGAAGTGGGTATACATAGCAGAACAAAATAGACACAAATCCTGCTATGATGGAGCTTACATTCTGATCTGGGAGACAGATAATGAACCAGATAAATAAACATAGCACCTTAGCTGCTGATAGGAGCTGCAGAGGAAATCTGCAGCAGGGAAACGTGGTTAGGGAAGGCCTCCTTTAGAAAAAATGACATTTTGAGCAAAGACTTGAATATTAAGGAATTGTGTGGATATATGGGAGAAAGATAAAAAGACTTCATTGTCTAGGATATATTGAATCAAGTTGTGACCCCCCACTCCCAGTCCCCAATTTCAACAAAAACAGTTATCCGACCTACTCTTTTCATCCTCTGAGAATCTCTGCTATGATCATCTCTCCTATGCATCATCTAAGATTTCTAGTTGCAGTTTTTCTAAAGTGGAGTAAACAATTAGTAGATATGTGGGGAGAAATCTGACTGTGGAAAACTTCTTTATATTATAGATTTAATTTCTCTCTTTTAAGAATCCGTTATCACCAAATCATGAAGGTTAGATAAAAATGGCGTAATGGTTTAGAACAAGCTGTGAATATCAATAATAAAGATAATACTTCACCCTTAAAAATTCCTATTGATACACTTTATTGTTTTCTTTAAAATTAAATTTGTTCAAAGAATAAATAATTGTGACAGTATTTCTAACGTATATTTTCTAGAGGTAGTCATACATTATACAAATATTTAGATCACCTACTATGTAGGACTGGATATACAGTGTCCCGTGGAGAGGTTGTTAAAATGTGAACTACATGTAAAAAACAAGTTTTGTCAATGTAGTTGAAATGTGAATGGTATACTAGAAATATGTTGTTTGTATGTTAAGATGGTTTAAAAGATTTAAAAGCTGAGATAAAAGATACTATCATAGAAATTTCTTTAAAATGATGGTGATATATGGTCCCTTGATATTTTATCTGTAAATCAGCTTACAAGCCATAATGTTACACTTCTCAGTGACACCAGTAAGACTTTGTTCACATGCATAGAGTTATCCTTTGATTAGTTTTTTATAAAGCCAACAACATAAGCAATAATTATAAATATTTCCCAAGATAGTTAAAATTTGGAATACACTGGGATAGGTCTAACCTTTAAGAAGAGTTATGTGCTAGATATTGGACATGGAGCTAACTACTTTGATAACTCTAACACAGTGTCAATGTGGAATGGGTAACAAATCCTAGTTAATTGGGGGGCATATGTCTTTCTCTTCTGCACAGGTATCTTTAGGTGGTGTTGACCTCACAATCCGGGTGCTAATGACAGGATACTGGCCCACTCCATCAGCCACACCAAAGTGCAACATCCCACCAGCCCCAAGACATGCTTTTGAGATATTCAGAAGGTAAACAGAAATACAACTTTGCTTTTCTGAGTGCAAATAATTGTCCAAAATTGAAATAAATTTGAGCATTGGTAGTGTCCCTGATTGAGGCTATACTCCATTTTTAACCTCATGTTCTAAAGGAGAAGTTATTATCCCTATGCTTTTCAACTTGTAAGAAAGAGCTGTATACATTCTTTTCAGAGGAATGTTTATTAATGTCTTTTCTTCAGCATTCAGTGCATGGTTAGGAGTATATTTTGTGTTGTTGATGTCTAACAGTGGCTTAGGGTGAATTGATTATGAAGAAAGGTAGTCTTCAGAACAGCAGTGACTGAGCAGAGGCCAGGGGCAAGTGTACCAGTAGAAATTTTTTAGTATGCTATGTTTGTCATTTAATACCTAGCGGAATCACTTAAGTCTTTTTCCCTCTATCTCCGTCTCCCTCCCCCCTCCTTTTATTGTTTCCTTTTCTGTAAGTTACTGGAGCTGAGCTTGATTCCTGAGATTTCCTTGAGCTTTCAAAGTCTCCCTTCCAGACACATTTGTTAAAGTTGTTATCCTGTGGTTATAGTTTCCCACGTATAAATTGCATGATTCTCTGAAACCTGATTTGATTTGCTGAAGGTTTTACTTAGCCAAACGCAGTGGCCGACAGCTCACGCTCCAGCATCATATGGGTTCTGCAGACCTCAATGCCACCTTTTATGGACGAGGTAAGAAGGTAAAAATTGATAGTTTGAACATATTTATATTAAGTAACTTAAAAGCAGTCTGTAGAAGTGATTTGTGGATTTTTTGGACATGCATAAATTATTAAAAATAATTTTTAGTAATTATTAAATAGGGTATATTTTTCTGTTTCAAATATTAAATGGGGGGAACATAGCTCTTTGATTTACTTCTATTCCTTCAGTTATTAACTTAATTTGACAGTATAAAGACTACACCAGCAATCTTCCTTAAGGAAAAAATAATAGATACTTACACATTTTATTTATGTGTAAATTATTAGACTTGAAATAGTATTGCATAAAATAAAATGGAAATTGATTTGATGGATACAAAACTATGAGTCTTTTTAAAATTTTCAGTATCCTGTAATCCTTATTGCCAATAAATAAAAATCAGGAAAGTTAACACTTGAGATTTGTGAGATGTACAAAATGTTACTAAAGTGAATATTTAAAAATTAACAATATTCTAGTGAATTGCCTTATTTTTACAATGTGATTGCTTTTTCATATCTAAAATCATGAGGTTTAGAGTAATAATTTACTTGTATTATTTGATGTAATCAGTCATTGACCTTCAAATAGAAAAATAGTAGCTTTAGCCTTGAAAAGATTTCAGAACTCACTGATTATAGTGGACTTTATGGGACAGAATCTAAGTTCACTCTAAGTAGGTTCTATTGAGCAAAATAAAATTCCCTCTTAAAAAAAAATAAGAAAAAGTAGGAAAGAAAAAAATGAAATCTCCAACAATCCCAAAATGAACTGATCAGTTTCTTGACTTTGTGGAAAATAAATGAATGGACATAAACTCTTTTTGCATTCGTGCAAAAATAGGACTCGCTTGCTCTGACTAATCTGAAGCTGCTTTTACTGCGGGGCATTGGTGTCGGGGACACTCAGAAGAATGGTCACGGTTTTTTAACCTTTCAGAAAGCCTGTGGGTGAGAGCTTAAAACACAGCAATGCTAAGGCTGCTAAAGACTCACTCTCTGGAAGAGAGGTTCATCCTCCTGGGGGCTTCCCTTTAAAAACAATTTTAAAGGCTCTCACTCAGAGGAGCACACATGTAAAATCTAAGTTTCAGTTAACTGAAGCCTAAAATGTGGCAAAGATGGCAGGGTGACCTAGAGGCAAAGGGACATGATGTGAAGTTTGTCAAACTCAAGTCTGAGTTCCTATCCTTCTCTCCATATTGATGTGACCTTGAACTGGGCTTTCTACAGAGTTGATTGAATATTGCACAGGAACCATAAAAATGGCTTTTTGTAAGCACTTTCAAATGTTAGTTTCTGATTCTCTTTTATGTTTATGTGTATATGTGTAATAGTGACAGCCACCATGAGACTGGAATGCTTACTGTTTTCCAGACCACTGCCCCTCAACCTGAATTCCTGTTTTCCCCTGCTTATAAGGTGACTCCAGTCCTTTTCCAAAATTTTATTTTATTTATTTTATTTTATTTTATATTTATTTATTTTATATTTATTATATTATGTATTTATTTTATATATTTATTATTTTCTTTTCTTTATTTTATTTTATTTTATTTTATTTTTTCTTTTCTTTCTTTCTTTCTTTATTTTATTTTATTTTTATTTTTTAATTTATTTTATTTTTATTTTTCATGTTTTATGCTCCTAGGGGTCATTCTGGTGAAAAACGTCATTTAGTTGTTCCTGGACCAGCTCGTTGGCTTCCAACAAACGCCGAGGCACCCAGGCGGGAGTCAGTCCCCGCCGGGTCGTCCAGCCGCACACGCCCAAACGTTCCGGCCGGCCGTTGGCCACGACTTTTTTTTTTTCAATAAGACAATTTTAAAATTAATTTTTATTTTTAAGATTAAAGCATCCTCATTGACAGTTCAGCAACAGTCCTTGCTTACACTAGAGCAGGGGTCCTTATCACTTGGTTTGGCCCAGCCCTCTTTGCTGCCTGCTTCTGGTAAATACATCCCTTTCTTTTGGTGAATTGCTTATCATCCCCATTCCAGCCATGGGGCTATTTTGGGGGCTGCCCATCATGGTATCTATGGCTACCAGTGTGGACATGTGATCCAGGCTGGGCCATCCATCTGAGCTCTTTCTTCCTTTGGATGTTTTTTCTTAAGCGAGATGAAGAGAAGCTGAGCTGGGCACCGTGAACTTGGAGCTGCCCGTGGCCATGGTTGGGCCTTGTGCGGTCTGAAAGACTGAGGTATGCTCGTGTCCGCTCCGGCTGTGCATGAGGCTAGCCTTTCTCTTGCCGTTGGCGGGTTGCTTATGTGACTCATGTGCTTCCCATTTGGTGTCTTTAGTGTCAGTTGGGAGTCTAGCATGTGCAGCCAAGCATTCTGATATTAATACTATTTTTTCATCAGATCCCTGTCTTATTTCTTTCCCGAATCCATCTGAGCTGATCAATCCCTTGCTCAATGAACATAATCTGCACATCCTTTGTTCCTGCCTCTGGCCCAATTGTTTTCCCTGCTAGGAATGTTTGTCCTGTCTTACCTCGTTCTCTAAAGCCTCACTTCCTTAAGTCACTCTTCCGTGAAACTTGGTTTGTCCTCCACAAGTTCAAGAGAGTATTTCTTTAGCTTAACATCTAAAGTTTAGATTCTAAAACCTGAAAATCACCCGATATTATTTACTAATTGGTATTCATCCTTGCTATGTATCTACCCAATTAGAATAAAAATTTCAAGCTCAACTTAAGTATAGAACTAAAGGGACTAGTTTCAAATTACAAACCCGGTGTGGGGTGGAATTCGTTGAAGTTTCTTTCCTTAAAGATACTCATGTCTGACTGATGGTAATAGAGGAATGCATTACAATGGAAAATGAGAGAGTTTAAGCCATTCCAAGTCTCTAGATTGTTAGGGGTTTTGGGGAAGAGACAGAAAGTAATTTAAAGAAAGTGTTGGAGTTTGCTAAATGATAAACAATGGAAAACCATAAGCATTCCATGATCTAGAAACATAAAAAATGTCACTAGAACCTTTGAGAGATTTCTGGAGCAAAGAAGATCATGCTGTAGCCAGGTAGTGCAGTAGGGTGGAGATGTGGTATTTGAGAAATAGCCCAAGTTTAAGCTAGAGTTCGGGAACAGAAGGGATAGATGGGAAATCAATCTAGGATCAAAGAGGGTCTTCACATAGCCACAGCGATGGACCGAGAGTTCAGTGCAGAGAGTTAACAGGGAGATTATCTAGGGGAAACTGTTACAGCACGAGGGAGTAAATTGGGTGATGAACAGAAGTGGGCTTTCAGGGTGTGCGGCAGAGTACACGAGGAAGTTTCTCATGAATCAGGGGAGTGTATATGGGAATGATTCACAAAAAAGAAGGTGGACATGTGTAAAAAAGAGTTAGAGTTTCCCTCACATACAGACAGACCTCTGATTCCAAAGGGTTTGAAAGTAATTTAATAACAAACCTCATTTGGAATTTGAAGGAGAAACTAGCAAGATCCTGAAATAGTTACTTGAAATTTGAAGTCTTTTTCATTTAAAATTATTCTAAAGATGCCTATGGAAGAAACTGGTTTCTTATTCCTCCTCCCCCTTGCACCAGGGCATCCCATATGCCTATTTAGGCCAACTTGCTCAAGTCCCCCGTATGTGGGAGGATACCTTGCCTATTAGGCTTTCAACATGTGTTTACTACGGAATCTAACCTGTCATTCTACAGTTCTGAAGAAGAGTCAAATGTGTATTACCTCAGGAAAAATGACTTAAATTGACATGACAGATATTAAAAGACTGGTATAAGATTTATTTGAACAGCAGGTTGTTAGGGAAGGGAGGCAGAGGGAGTACAACTCATAAGAGAAGGTGGAAGATAAACACCTAAGTACTTTAAATTCTGCCTTGGGCTAGCCTTGCTCCTAAAAAGTCCTTACCACAGCAATCTGAACGCAGTGAGCAACCAGATAATTCTCACCTGACCGGCTGGCTGGCTCCAAGTCTGGCTGGTGGTCTATCTAGTTTACCAAGGACCCGCCCAGGTACATGCAATAGAGGGTGTTTGCTAACCTTTTTAGAATTGATGATGCCCCTGTTAGCCAAATGGGGAACACCAGAGGAGAAAGACCCTACTCAGCCTTCTGTTCATGTGCCATCCCTGGTCTCAGTGCTTCATCTTTAAAATGAGAATCTTTAACCCAGCATTGTGATTTGGAGCCCAGAGGCTGGCTCCTTGCCCCGTTCTCCCTGTGTACTCTTTGTGAACATGCCTATGTCTGTCTTCCTCTCTTAATCATCTTTGCAGCCTTGGTGGGGAGGGGGGCCTGCTTCCAGCATTTTCTCAGTTCTTTACAAAAGCAGGTCCTCAAGGAGCGTTCAGTCCCACGTGTATTTCTGTGGCTAGGACTCACCTTAGGAATGTTGCATTTCAAGCACCCCTCCTGCACCTCTCTCCTCCTGTTCTCTAATTTTCCCACAGGTATCAAGGAGCTGTTTCCTCTTCCTCCCTCTCCACCTTGTACGCACATAAATCTATTCACCTTGTATCCTCACAAAAGCTTTCCTTAACAGCCACCTCTCCCATTGTCCCTGGCCCCTAGTCACTCTTGACCCCGTTGCTCTCCATTCTTCTCTTTTTAGCATTTACTTCTCCAGCAAACTGTCTTATGTGTTTGTAGTCTTTCTCCACCACCATCCTACCACCCACTACAATGTCAGCTTCACAGGGCACATCTGTGCTAGTTTATCTGCTCCCGTATCCCAGCACCTACAGCAGTGCCTGGGACTTAGCAGGTGCACAAAAACCTTTGTGCAATGACTGGATGAGCACAGTTCTGTCCGCCACTTGCAGCTGCCTGCTGCCAGATCCTCGGCTCGGTGGAGTTGAGGGTTGTGTGACCTGCTCCTGCAAACCTGAGTCCACCAAACTTGTGTAGGAAAAGGTACATCCCACAGGAAAGGGGCACACATGAGGATCCCAGTTTTGGCAGAATGGGAAATGGAAGTCAATAGTTTAGGACAAAAGGAGGAAATAGAACATGGGACAGAGCTAAGCAAAAAAAAAACCTGGTTTAAAACAAAATAGGGAGGGGAGCTCCAGGTGTAATTTCTGGAATATTTAAGTTGGACTGGTAGGCATAATTATTCAGTTGCAGCTTTCCACAAACACACTCTGTGGCCTTGGGTCCGTCATTGCTAAACTCTGAGCTTCCAATGTCAAACTTAAAAAATGAGGAAGCTGGATGTCTTTTCAGCCCTTTCCAGTGGCCCTTCTTTAAAAGAGGAGTCCCAGGAGAGTGTGATCTGTCCTAATGCTAAGTGTTAGGGATTAGAGTGCAGGAATCCCAAGTCGACCGAGACCTAAGAAATGAGATAAGTAAGGCTTACCTTGGAGTGTCAGCATTACTAATCAGAGCCCAGATACGCAGAGCTGTCTGAGGTATAAGATAAGGTTTCTAGGCCAGTAAGACCATGACAGTCACCAGTTTCACTATGTTAACATGTCTAAAGAAAAAAAAAGTGTCAATAGGGGAGGGCAGGGTGTTCTCTAACCTTGGAAAGACAGAGAGGCCAGAGGCAAAGACTGGCCCTGCCTTGTCATATGCATCTAGGAGAAGGGCCTTAACCCTCTGTGCTCCCCTCCCAGTAGAAAGGCTGGCGTCAGAGCGAGGTAACATGCAGCTAGTGGGCTCTGAGTATTTTCAGGAGACTGCAGGACAATGGTTAAGAATCCAGTCTCCATAGCTGATTTTAAATCCTGACTCTGTCATTTACTGGCCATGTGACCTGGGCAGAGTATTCAACTTGTATCTCTACTTTTTCACCTGTGAAATGGGAGTGATAATTATAGTAAATATTCCCAAGAATTGCCAGGAGGACAGAGTGTAAAGCACTTAGAATGGGGTTGTTATAATTCCATTGGCAAAACCATTTCCTGCTAGTATGCATGTCTCAGACGTAATGATAGTAGAAATTTGTCTCCCTTCTGTTGACACTTTCAAAAAGCAACCTATTCCTTCCCATGTAGGTTTGCTTACAGAGAAAAAAAAAATGTGTTTATCACAGGGATTCTGAGGAATTTCCATCCTAAAGCTTGTAACATCTTATGGCAAATTGATAAATTACTCCTAGTATACCTGGGACTCACAGATTGCCTGACCACGGAGACAAGATACAGGTGTGATGCAAATGGAGAATTTTGGTGCAGGGACAGGTGCTTGTTGAAATCTTAATCGCCACACTGGCATTCTGGTGCCTGTCTCCCTCATGTGAGTTTGGGTTTGCACACGGACACTCAGGCTCTGATTTCCCTGCAAAGTGATATGCACGAACCTGCAGCCTCCAAAGAAGAGGTCAGGTCCAGCTGGCTTTCCCACCCACCGTGGTACACCCACATCAGCTCCCTGTCTGATCCTGCAGCTGCTCTCCCTGCCGTGGGTACCTTTATATGACAGAATAATGAGCTTTTGGAAAATGGTGGGTTAAAAGTACAGGAAAGACAGGAGCTGCAAGCAGAAACACTGATCCAAGGGTGCCCACTGACCTGCCTGCAGTGACTTCCCCTCCTCAAAAAACCAAATGTTTTCATTTCATTCTGGGACCGTGGTTTTCAGGCATTCCTCTGGGCTTTCAGTTATTCTCAGTGAAAAGTATGAGTCATTCTGGAAGGGTTAGAGAACGTTCAGTGATGATTCCCACATCGGTTGGAATCTGTTCAGTAAGATTTCTTTCCTCCTGACACCTTGCTGTGTTGGGTTAACCTTTAGGAATTAACCGATTTGTGAGTTTTCTTTTGTGAGTTTTCTTTTGTTATTGAGAGGGGAAAGAGCTGAAAGGCGAGGTGCATGGGAAGCATAATACACTTAAAGAGGTCTATGAAAAATGGTGGGTGGATAACCTGAGGGGTTCAAGGACCAGGAGGACTCAGGGCGGCTCAGCTTTGTCATGGGTTCTGCTAGCATTTTCTAGACTGGCCTAGGAAGGTAACTCAAGATTATATTGCTCCCCTGGAAAAATGCAACTCGAGCTCCAAGTTAGTAACTTCTAACGGAACTTTTAAGACATGATCCATTGAAGCTGAGTTCTTAAATGGTGGACTTCCTATATTGGATCTTGGGAAAAAAGAAAGAGTCCCAGGAAGCACTGGGGAAAAAATGATTAAGTCAGAAGCACAGACATACCATGCGTTGGAGCTAGAACATGTGTCCCCGAGGTGTGGGGCAGGCCGTGACCTCCCGAAGACCCTGGCAGGACAGACACCTCTCCAGAGCCGCGGCAGAAAGATGCCCTGCATTTAAAGAAAGGAGGTTTGGGGCACTAGGGTTATGCTGACGTCTGCCTCCGGTTTCCTGGGACAGCCTCCCCTCCTGACTCTCAGAGAGCCCTGGGCCTCGGTCTGAGTCCACCAGAGAGTTCTTACGCCAAGGAGAGACCCGTAGGAACTCAGCAGGGGAAGCCAAGCCTTGGTGTGAGGAAGCCAGAGTGAGGAGACCTGGATCTAGACACCCCGTGGGGTTAGGCCTGAGGGACAGTCAGCGGGGGGTGTGAAAGGCAAGGGGGCTCCGGAGTATGAGTGAGGGGCCCAAGGCAGGCCGCCCCGACCCGGCAGGGGGGCGGTGTGGGCGCCGGCTGAGAAGGGAGTGGAGCAGAGCGGGCTGGGGCGGGGTGGGGAGAAGGCGCTAGGGGAGCTGCCCCCGCGGCGACGCGCGCTCCGCGGAGGGGGGAGGCCAGGGTCTGGGGTGGCGCGCGGCGGCCGCCGAGGCTGCGGCGGCCGGAACAGGTGAGCGGCGGCCGGGCGTTCGGTCCCCGCCCTTCCCCGCGCGAGTGTCTCCTCCTTCCGACGCTCCCCGGCGCTTGGCCGCGCCGCGGCCCCCCTTGGTTCGGGGTTTTGCAACCGGCCGCTGGCCTTTTTTCCTCCCCTGTTTCTGTCTCTCCTTCTTCTTTTACGTTGCTCCACCCCGCCCAGGATCAGGCGAGGGGAACCAGCCGGGCTGCGGCGGGCAACTCGCGCCCGGCGCGCCCGCGAACTCCGGGAGCCGAGCCCCGCGCCCAGCCTGCTCCCAGAGAGGCGCGCTCTCCTCGCTCCCCCAGGCCCCGCGTCCTCCCCCCGCAACCTTCCCCACTTTTCCCCCTTTTGCAATCACATGGCATTTTAAGAATGCCGGTAAGATGGCGGTAGCGGCGACGGCGGCGGCAGCGGCGGGGCCGGCCGGCGGGGAAGGCGGCCGGGCCCAGCGGAGCGGGCTGCTGGAAGTTTTGGTGCGGGATCGCTGGCACAACGTTCTGGTGAACTTGAGCGAGGACGCCCTGGTTCTGAGCTGCGAGGAGGGCGCTGCGGCGTACAACGGCATCGGGACCGCTACCAATGGCTCGTTCTGCAGGGGCGCTGGAGCCGGGCACCCGGGGGCCGGGGGCGCGCAGCCTCCGGACTCGCCCGCCGGGGTCCGCACCGCCTTCACCGACCTGCCCGAGCAGGTGCCCGAGTCCATCTCGAACCAGAAGCGTGGCGTGAAGGTGCTGAAGCCAGAGCTGGGCGGGTTGGGCATCAGCATCAAGGGGGGCAAGGAGAACAAGATGCCCATCCTTATCAGCAAGATCTTCAAGGGGCTGGCGGCAGACCAGACCCAAGCCCTGTACGTGGGCGACGCCATCCTGTCTGTGAACGGAGCCGACCTGCGGGACGCCACCCACGACGAGGGGGTGCAGGCGCTGAAGCGCGCTGGCAAGGAGGTGCTGCTGGAAGGTAAGGGGTTAACGCCGCGCGCGGCGCGCACACACCCACCCTCCGGCTCCCGCGGCCTCACACCCACCCGCCTTCACACCCCAGGAGGCCCGGGTGTGTGGGTGGCATGGAGTTATGACAACTCTTACACACCTGGGGGCAACTTGTCCCCACCCTATCGTCGTTACAGGCTCGGACCCAGCAGGGGTGTGTGAAAGGCTAGGCGAGCGGGGTTTCTTGAGCTCCTGCTGTGCGCCAAGCACGGGTCGAATGCTTCCTGTACGTTGCCTCATTTTTACCTGCGGATATCCAAGTGTAGCACAGAGGCTGGGACGTCCCCCTGGAAATGAAGGGCAGCCGCCCACGTTACCCGGCGAACTCCTTGACTAATCGCAACTCTGATAATCAGTTTTCTGCTTTGGCACAAGTTTCCCTTTACAAGCCTGGGCAACCCAGCCAAAAGGGTTGAATACTAAAGGGGCCAGAGAGGGGTGGCAATGTTTGAACGCCCCGGACTGCCGACCAGCCTTCCCAACTTCTCTCCGTGCAATTTGGAAACTGGGTTTGTAGCTGGGGCGTCGTGCCAAGGGCCAGGAAGTATGTTGCAGCTCTCGGCATAAGTTCGCTTCTGGTGCCAGGTGTTTGGCCGGTCAGTCTGGATTCCAGGTTGCTGTGGGTGGAGGGCTGGTGAAGGGCTTTCCTGCCTGCCTTTTCCGGGGATTTTTCCGGAGTGGTGTGGAAACAACTTTGCTTTGTAAACAGTTCCCACTGTGTGAGGCACCTTAGAAAGTACTCTCTTGAGAGCTACTGTCCCGGTCCCCTAATGATCGGGTAGGAATAGAATAGGTAGCAAGGTTTTTGTCCCCTTTTGTGGTTAGGTGGTGTGTGGGCGGGAGAAGGACAGTAGGGTATTAAGTGGATAATGTCTTCTCATTTCCCATTACGGCTGTGTTTTTCACTTGCTATCTACCTCTCTGCCCCTTAGCTTGCTTTGTGTATACCTCTGTCAGCACTAATGTCGTGCAATTATTTTGTCTATTTACCTGGCTTCCCCATAACTGTATATTGAGTGCTGAGTGAATTAATAAACCAGAATGTTTCAACTGAGACCTTGTAAACTGGTGGTTGATTTAAGTCCTAAATTAAGGACTTGTCAATTTCCTGCTCACCAGCTGTGATGCTGGTGTGTGAAACTGAGAAAGTTCAAAGTTGGGAAACCAAGTTTGTTACATGTGACAGCTGATGCCATTCTCTGGTACATGATGGCCCACCTCCTGGCCTAGAATGCAGTGGGTTTTTCCCCCTTCATTTGTCTAGAGGATTTGTGATGTCTTCATATTTAATTGCTACCCTGGATCCAGAAAATGGGAGGCTATTTGCTTTGGCTTGATGATTAACATAAGTAAATAGAAAAAAGTTTTCTTGACTCAAGTATGTGTTGGTTCCTGTGACAAGGGGCAGGTGAGATCTGGGGCAAGTGTAGTTTGGACTATAAACAGCTGGACACCTGCTCAGCTTGCAATATTTACCATAAATATCAGGGAGGACAAAAGGCAGATTATTTTATCTCAAGGCACTACTCTTCTTTACGTCTCTTCTTGGTTTCACTTTAATGTGAAACTTGAAAAGTTTTTTAAAAAGCCTCTTAAAATGTAATGACTTGGCAAGGAACTAAAATATATCTTTCACCCAAAAAGAGAAGAAATGGTGACTCCCTGTAGTGAAAACCACACACACACACACACACACACACACACACACACACACACACACACACACATATCAAGCAGTTATGTCTTCATTGATGCAGCAACTGAAAAGTGAGTTTTGTAGAAACCTCTAACATGACATTCTTACAACTGGGTTGTCCTGTATTGCAGGCAGGACCTCTGGGGGAGGAAGGCCTGCGGGACTCCTAGACACGAACCACTTAGGCTTGGGGTAGCAGTCTTATTCCCAATCTGAGTTTTCAGAAATTGACTACTATAGAGAATTATCCTAATAGAGAAGCAAGTGGAGTACCCCCCTGCCAACCCCTCACGCGCCCTGCAAAACAGTGTCTCTTAATTCTGAAGTGAAGTGTTGGTCCTAAGTGTGGTAGCAGTGATCATATACCATCAAATCAAGTATCACACATCTCGTCTTTTGCAGCGAGGCCTAGTACCTGGATTCTCCACTGAAGGGTCGCATTACCACCATCGGAAGGGCTTTATAAAATCACAAACACCCTGGCTCATATTCTGAGATGCAGTCTTTATCCAAAATTTCTACAAAGGAATGGTCTTGTAGGTGTAATCTGGTTGGACAAGAGGGCTAAGAAATGTCTTCAAGACATGTTTATATGGCAAATACACTTTTTAAATGGAGATTAGTCCCTCAACCATGGCCAATGCATACCCCTTACAGGGAATGCGCCCTCTAGTGGAGAGTCGCTTACCTCTACTAGTGTCACTACCTCAACATTGAATTGCAGTGTTCAACACCAAGTTTCATGCCTGTGTTCAAGCTGTGAATTCTGCCCCAGAATTATCTTAACATCCTTGAGCCCCAGTGTCTTCTTAAAAATAGGAATAGAGAAACTGGCTGACCATGCTTACTTTACAGGACTGCTGTATGGAAAAGCACTCTGAGAAGTTAAAATTAAAAAAGGCGTGTATCAAATGCCTGCTCTGATTAGTTATTTTTACAATTCAAATGCAGTGAAGATGAAATTGGCCTCTTAAGGGATAATCCTTTCCTCTTCCTTTACTAGAGTTTATATTCTCATTTTTATTCTACTTTTTTTTGTTACTATAAAATTATAATGTTAGAAGGCCGTTCCTCTGGGGAAAGAGAGTCATCACAATAGCTAACATTTCTTGAACAACTCAAGTGCCATGTTACTTGCATTTGTTCATGTGACACTTTCAGTAACTCCATGAGGCTAGTACTATTGTTCATTTCACTGATGAGAAAACTAAAGTTTACAGATGGTAGGTTATTTGCTCAAAGTAACATAGCTCGGAGACTTCCAGGTCTCTATGGCTTATGACTTAAAAGCTCATACTTGTAACCTCTGGGTGAAATTGATATTCTGAGCTGTTCCTTCAACTACATACATCAGTGGAAGCTTCATCAGTTATTGGGCTCAAGATGTTCTGCCCTGCTCCTCAAATATGCTGAAGTGCTTGGGACAACTTAGAATAGGAAACAGCAGTTTTGTAGGCTACTCAAAAGGAAGGGACAGGAAAGGGGACTGAGTCTTAAGACCCTAATGCACAAGTATCTGGCTACCAAGAGGGAGCTGCTGTGATATGGCCAACTTTACAATGAGACAGGGCCTCCATGGTAGGACACATGGCCAGCAAGGAGACTAAATTGTAATTCAAACTTAAATAGTGAATAAATGGTGCCAAGTTAGTGTTTAACCAAAGATGAGAACAGAAGTCTTCACACTTTGACCCATTTCCCATTTTAGGGAGTGGGAACAGGAACCCTGCTTTCAGCCATGCAGACATTGAACCCCATAATTCCCAGGGCACCATTCAGGTAGACTACAGTGTGAATGGCGCCCTCTGGAGTTGTGCAGGGCACACCTGCATAAATATCCTTAGTAGCTCTGGGCTGGAGGAGGGAGGAAATTTTTGTCCTTAGATTAATAGTAAAACAGTAATTTGAAATATATCAACTTTTTGTCCTTGAAGTTACACTAACATTAGTTTCTCTATAACTATGTTGAGATCAAGGAATGTAGCATGCTCTGGTCGTCTCATATTGGGATGTGGAAGTTGGGGTAGACTGATCACCTCTGGGTCCAAAAGGCCTCCTATGGAACTGGAGGGGAAAGAGTGAAAACACAAAGGTGAAAGTCAGAGAGGGTTGTTGATGTTAGCCCTGCTCATCAAAGCTCTTCCTCCCTCCACTCCCAGGAGTGCTTGACCATAGAGATCATGTAAAATGACACTTTCACAATCACTTGCTCCAGTGGTGGAAGTGGGGATGGTGTGGCTGGAGCTGGGGTCCAAGGGAAGGGAAAGTGATTTTGCTGGCAAAGAATCGCAGGATTAGAAGAGAATTTGAATTTTAAAGAATTTTACTTAATTTAGATGTTCAGATTCTAAAGAATACCCAAGAACTCTGGAATTAAAGTCTTGAAACTTGGGCTGTTATCTTTCAACTAACACTTTTTTAACAGAATGCTCTATCTAGTTGGGCCTTGATTTTCTTCAATGAGAAACTAGGAAGCTGGGTTAAGCTATCTCTAACCTTTTACACTTCAAATCCTATAAATTCAGACCCGACACACTTTTAATAACAAATCTAGTACCCCTTTATTATGAAACAAATTTCATAAATAATATAACCTAACTCTATACTTAGAAATCTATATAAAACTTTATTACATTAATAAAATGGAGATGTGAAGTCATTTAAAAAAAAAAGATTTCAATGGATAAATGCTTGGTACAGCCACACCAGAGGTCATGATGCAGGAGGCAGATGCTAGGACCTGTATGTAAAATTACCATCAACATGTAGCTACAAATGAAGATGGTGGGGAGGGGGTGGTATCATTTGGGATCTGGAAAAGTCTTGCCCAGTGGCAGACTACCTCCGAGGCTGCAAGAGGTCCAGGAGCCCTGGCTGCTATCACTAAACGCTTGTGCCCACCACTCCCCTTGACCTCTACAATGCCTCCATAAGTGCCCCAACTGGTATGGAGGAGGGGATCTATAAGAACCAGTGTTCTATAAGAATGCAAATTCTATTTTACCATTTTATCTAATCATCCCCAATGATCCAAGGTTTTGGGTTCACTTCCTGGAGTTTTAGCTACCCAGGGTCAACGGCTGCCATCTGGAAACATACTTACGGATTGTCAAAAGTCACTAGTAACCTAACGCCACACCACAACGCCTCTGTCATCACCTTACTCCTTCTCATCGCACATCATCACAAGAAGAATGAGTGCAGGACAATAAGATATTTTTGAGAGAGAGAGAGATAAACCACATTCATATCACTTTTATTGCAGTATATTATTACAATTGTTCTATTTTAGTATTAGTTTTTGTAGTTAATCTCTTACTTAGTTTAAAAATTAAACTTTTATCATGGGTATGTACTATAGGAAAATACATAATTCATAAGGTTTAGCATTATCTGAGGTTACACGCAACCACTGGGGGTATTGGAATCTATCTCCTGTGGATAAGGGAGCACTGCTGTAATGCCTGACCTTTTGCAAACTCTTTTTATATATGTAATGAACCGTAGAATATCTTTGTGATATACTATATATAAGAACATTATATTATATACAGCACTTATATATATCACTTATACATGTATATAAAACTTAGCTTGTGCCAGATGCTGTTCTGTGCACTTTCAGTCACTTGATTCTCACAATAACCCAATGCTATCAGTATGTCTATTTTACAGACAAGAACACTGAGGTACAGATTATTTGAGTCAATTGCCAAAGACACACAGTGAGGAGGCACTGAGGCCTTTCAGCTTCTGTTCCTCATTAACAGCTTTGTGAGATACGCAGATGGGGGACGCTTGTCCTCAGTTTGCCTATTAGGAAAGCGAGGCTTCAAGAGGAGGAATGACTTGTCTTAAGTAGGCCCTCTCCTTTCTTGTCTAGCATATTAGTGTCCTACTGCTGCTATAACAAATTACCAGAAACCGTAGTAAATGAAAACACAAAGTTATTATCTTACAGTTTCTTAAAGCCAGATGTCTGATAACAGAGGTCATCAAGCTAAAATCGAGGTGTCTGATTGCATTCCTTTCTGGAGGCCCTAGAAGAGAATCTATTCCCTTGCCTTTCTGGAAGCTTCTAGAGAACATTCATATGCCTTGGCTCATGGCTCCTTTCCATGTTCACGCTTGAATCTTCCTCACTTGGAAACATTCCAATCTCTGTTCTGCCTCCTCTTATATTTTTAAGGACCTGTGATTACACTGGCCGCAACCAGATAAACCAGGCTAATCTCCCTATTTTAAAGTCAGTTGAGTAGCAACCTTAATTCACTTTACGACCCTCATTTCTCTTTGCCATGTAAGATAACATATTCTCAGGATATAGAGACCAGGATGTGGGCTTTTGGGGGTGGGATGTTTTTCTGCCCACCACATCTAGTTTGCTGAAATTGTCATGGTAGAGTTCCCAAGTAGTATTTCAAGAATATACTGAGCCACAGTGAACAATCACTTCCTGGATCATTGCAAAGGAATTCCTCATTCATTCATTTATTTAGCCATCTAAGAGGTAATTTATTGAGTGTCTTCTGTGTGCCACATAGCACGGGCACTGCCCTCAAGACACAATATTCTAGTGACAGACACAGACACATAATGCCTGTCCATACAGGCAACTGCAGGATAGGGTAAAAAGTGCTGCATCAGAGGCATTATGGGATGCTGTGACAACCTGAAGGGGATCTGGCCCATTCTTGGACAGCCACAAAAGAGCTTGGGCATCATCTGTAGCTCAGTGTGGCTAAGCAGACAGCATGTGACCTTCAGACCTTGCTGAGGGTCAGGAATGAAAAAAAACAGAGAATTGAGCAGGGACCAAGACTTAGAGGTCTTGGGGCAGAGGTGGATTTCATCCTCAGGGTAAAATGTTTTTAAGCAGGGAAATGTCATGCTCAGTTTCATATTTCAAGAAGACACCTCTCTAGAGGCATGCTTCTAGCACGGGGTTGGCAGGGCTCTAGAGAAATGACCCAGCTGCCTGAACCTTCCCCGCAGCACTGGTGTTCTGACAGTTGACCCTGAAGTATGCTTAGGAACACCTTTCCAAGCAAGGCTTAGCTATGTAAAATGGCTTCCCTCACATTATGAGTTTGTCACCAACTCGAGCCTCTGTGGATGGTTGGACTGGTGTGATGATCCCCCTTTGGGCCAGGAGGAAATGGAAGGGACAGATGGGTGACTGGTCTGAGGTTGCCTTGTAAGTGAGACAGCTGGACATCAGATTAGCTAAAGCTCCATCAAGGCCTTCCTGCTACATGCTGCAGAAATCAAGATATTGTGCAGTGGACAGAAAGAGGTCTAAGAGGGATGAGGCAAGGCCTCTGCTTGCAGGGAGTTCACAGGAATTAAGGAGGGAGGGCATTTGTGGCTGATGGTGAAGGACTTGAGATGAGGAATACAAATAGTGTCATTTGTACCCTGGCATGTATAGCTAAGTACTTGGCCCACATTGGGCTTTTCACATGTGTTAGAAAAAAAAAACCCAGAAGGACAGACTGAAGGGAGGTGGGAGGGAAGGAATGAGGGAGGGAGAAAGGGAAGAAGGGAGGGAAGAACTGAAGAAAAGGAAGGGAGGGAAAGAAAGAAATTCAGGTATTTAGTGACCCATTTTGATGACTCCTGTCCTCCAGCACTCCATGGAGAGGAAATCTGGCATCTGTTAATGAGAACTAGACTTGGTTCTGTAGAGAAGAGAGACGAAGAGGAGGCTTTATAGCTCTAGGAAGCACTTACTTATAGCCCAGTCTTGAAAAGACAGTCGACGAAAGAGGAGCCAGACACGATTTTAAAAGTTATGGGAAAATGTAATTATCCTTTTAATGTTGTATTTATAACCACCTTTCTTTTGCCCCCTGTGGCTCAGGGGCCTACAAGTCTGAATATGTAAGAACACTTTCTACCTGAGGAGATGAAAACTCTTTGCTTAGATATTTTAATTGTTTCTTTTTTAAGCTTATGTATCAGCCTGAGGATTCAGACCACCCTCCGTAAATGAAGCCTGTGGATCCTTCAATTCCTTCTTTCTGCTGGGGAGGGGAATGCTCTTCATGCTCAGCAGGGCTTTGTAGCAGTCACCCCATGGAGAAGGCATTAAAAATAACTCCCAGCTCCACATCTGTGAAAGGCATCTGGCCGCAGCTACCACTGGTCTGTTTGGTGAAGGGAAATTATTCTCTGGCAGCTAGTGGCCTACTAAGAATTCTATTTCAAATGATGCATTTCAAAGCAGTTAGTGTTAAAGAAAAGCCAGAATTTCCCCTGCATTTATACCAAATGTTTTATATACCAAACCTCATTACCCACTTCACTGGCTTTGATCTGTAATAATGCAGCCTTGAGCTCTGGCCTGCAGAGTGAGACTTAAGAGAAAATATGTAATACACACCACGAAGTCAGCGTCCTAACAGACGTGTGCAAATGAGCCCTCCTCCCAAGGTGTGTTAGGCAAGATGGAAAAGTTCATGATTAGTAGTGTTATAGTGGAAATTAAAATGCTGACCCATGTTTTAGCTCAGTACTTTTTAAAACTACTCTTCCCTGTGCTTTGATGTGGGAACATTCTTAGCATGTAGTTAAATGTGGCGGCTCTATCTAAAATTTGACTGGCTGCCGAGTATCACTGCAGTTGACATACCGGCTTATTTGGTTTCTGTTCAAGCTGCCATCCTTTCTTCCTGTCAGAATTTCTCTTTTGAAGCAGTGTAGTGCAGTGGTTTACAAGGAGGGTCTTGGATGTACTCTGTCCGGGCTTACATTCTTGTGCTGCCTCTTTTTTTAGCTGTGTGATCCTTGGCAGGTGCTTAACTACAAGTCTCGGTTTCTTCATCAGTAGGTTCATTGTGAAGAGTAGAAGGATTATGTCTCTAAAGGGTTAGCTCATTGCTGGAACATAACACTAAATAATTCCTAACTATGTAATATGTCACATCTCATGCTTAGCTAAATAATATTTTCAGTTAGAGGGTTCAGTCATGTACGTTAAATGAAGGGTTCAATCATATGTTGTATAAAGCCTTTTGGGAGCACAGGGGACAGTTTGGGACTGTCCATGTTAGGGGACTGAAGGATGTAAGCAATGGCCTAAGAGACTTGTTAGAGGTGAACTATGATCCTGCAAGGGTATATACCTCATTGATGATTTTTAGTAGCATGCCATGTTTTCCGTCCACCAAACCACAGTAGGCTGCTGTGGTTTTGGTGGACCAATGTGCGCTATGTCTTCAAAGGCTGGTATGCAGGAACATGCGGAAAAGTGTTTCATAAGGGGAAAGTGGTCAAATGAGGATTTCACCTAGACAGCAAAATTCAAAATTCTTTGAAAAAGTTTCTCGTAATTCTAGGAATGTGGAGATCTTTTTAGCCGAAAGAAGCCCAAATGTTTCTTTTATTAAAAATCTGCATTATTTACCTAATTCTTACTGAGCTGGCCTTGTATTTTTGGTTTTTTTCTATTGCTTGTACTGTATTTCCTGGGATCCAAGAGACTATTCAGTAGATGATATATTATTTTTCTTAAGTAAGAAACAAATGTCTAAGATGGGGAGTCTAATATGATACCTGCTTGAAGGTGGAGCACTAAAGGGCTCTCCCTTCAATGCAGAGATAAATGAAATACAAACACATCATACAGGCAGAGACAACAAAGGAACCCACGTGTTTCAAACTAGGCACTAGTAGAAGAAACAACATCCCTTAAGATTTTGCATTGTACATCCATTCTAATAAATATTTAGGTCTGAATTTACAATGTCAGTGTGAGTGAAAAAAATACATAGGCAGAGAAGTGATCTCAAACCGGGAGGGCCCCTGGTAGGGGCAGTTGTAAGTACTCTTTGCAGGAACTCAGCTTCCATCCAGGCCTCCAGTGATTTTAAGGCACATCCCCCAAATCTGAGATGATGAAATGTGAAAAAAATAGGCAGTTTGAATTGAGGAGATATGCTGTATAATAATTAAATAACTAGTGACTGAAATAATTTTTCTTTTAATGTTCGTAAGGTGAGACCTTGATGATAGATTGAAGCAAAGAATCTAAAGAGGGCTAAGATGAAATTCCTTTTCTAAAATAGAACAGTCCAGAGGGGACCGATATAGAGTGATAAATTACATATATATAATTTCAATAATAATAATAAAGTATAAAGGAGTCAATGCTGTCACGGAACTTATGGAATAGCTGAAGGGACTAAGGATAGCTGAAGGAGAAAGGAGTGCTTCACACAAGAAGTGACTTATCCAGTAGGGTTAAATAGGCAAAGTAAGAAGTCGTTTACCATTCTCATTCTCTTTTATGTGCAACCTGTTTCTTCCTTCTGGAAACTTTTAGTACTTCTTTTTATCATTGGTACTCTCAGTTGTGTATGGTGATTTGCCTTAGTGTGGGATTTTGTTAGTTTTCTAAGCACTTGGTGAGCACTAATAGGCTAAGTCCATGGTTCTCAAACTGTGTTCCAAGGTGCACTAGGGTGCTCATGAACTCACAAGGGTGCCGTGAAACATTTTAAAATTTCAGGGAAAACATAGCACCATCTGTTGGACATCAGACAAACAAACCATTAACTCAGGAGTTTCAACATTAGATCGCTACATTCCTTTAATGATGTCAGTATCTTTACAAAGCTGCGTTGTCTTCAGCAGCTGGGACTAAAAATAAATAAATAACACAGGTGTCACCTAAATAAATAAATAACACACGTACTTTGGGACAGGAAGTGAGGGAGGCTGTGTCCCATATGAATCTAAGGTTTGAGAAGTTGTATAATGCCTAATAGGTGCTCAATTTCTAGGACATCAAGATACACTACATTCTTGGACTTAACAACTTAAAAAAACTGAATTGGTAGGTATTTCTTTGGGCCTAGAAGTGTCATAAAAAAAATAACTGAGACATTAAGGGTGCCATTTACTGAATAAATTGGTACCTGTATTTGACAACTGTTCCACTTCAGTTCTGGGGGATTTTCTTGTGTTAGTTCTTTGATAATTCCACTTCTCTATTTTCTTTGTTTTCTGTGTGTGGAAGTCTGATTAAATGGTTATTAGATCTGTGTATTGGTACATAATAAACTGATTTTTGTTGGTGTGTTGTTTTTTTCTCCATTGTCCTTTGTTTTTTATTTTTGTTCTTTTTCATGGAGAGTGACTAGATTTTTATCTACAACTCTTATATTGATTGTTTTTTTTTCATTTCATTTGTCATATCGCCAAGTTCCAAGAACATTTTCTTGTTTTCATTGTTCATTTTTAAAATAGCATACTCTTGTTTTATGGATACAATAACTTTGCTGATCTCTGAACAGATAAATAATAGCTTTTAAAGACCTTTTTCGCAACAGTATTGACTTAGATGTCTCCACATTCTTTCTCTCTGCTTAATTTCTCAGTGTGCTGTGCATATCTGATAGCTTCTTATATCTTGAGATTTGTTCCATTTTTGTGTTTCCCTAGAGGCAGACCCTGGGATGAGGATCACAGTGTAAGAAGTTTATTTGGGATATAATCCCTGGAAATACTTGTAGTTGGGTAGGAATGTGAGATAGTGATGGAAATGAACCCATAAAGGCCCCACTTTGAGTTGCTCTGCAGCTTAGCAAATGCCAATTGAGGGGTGAGGAGGTGGGAAAAACATATTAACCAATTCCCCACCCATCACTTTGTTCAAGGCTACTGCTGGGGGCATTACCTCTCTGGTACTTTCTGGCTGGCATCTCTATGAGGATCAGGAGTCCTCCCCTGCCAAAAAGCTGCCCTCAGGCAGAGAATTGCAGGTATTCGCTGTAAGCAGCCTTTTGCATGTAGAGTTGACTGCAGAGAGACATACGGTGCTAACTTAGACTTCACATTTCCTAATTTAAAAATGCTCAGAGGAGATTGTGGCGAAAGATGTACTGTGCTTAGGTCTGGACATACTTCTATCCCACATCTGTTGTAAGGGTGGTTCAGACATGATCAAGATGGAGTATGTTATCCTTGAAAAGTCTCACAAGACAACTGTTTGGCCTCCTATACCTGATTTTTAATTTCTTTAATGTGTGGCTAGCCGAGAGTCTTGCCAATCCAGTTAATTGAGTGCAAAGTTCCTGTGAGTAGGTTATGCACAAATTAGATTAATTGAACTGAAGGGGAATATTGTGTTTCTCTACCTCAGTGCTGTTGACATTTGGACTAGGTAAGCTCTAGGCATGAGCGAGATGGACAAACTAGCTTTGTGACCTTGGGCAGCAGCCTTATCTGCCTAGAATTCAGTTTTCTTATTGATAACATGGGGATAACAATAGTACTTTCTTTATAGGACTGACATGGGAGTTAAAAGAGTTAATACAGGACTGAATACCACGTCTAGTATGAAGAGTTCAAAGTGTATTGTTTATTACTCTGATATATTTGTCTTTTTCCTCCAGAGTTTTTGATTCTAAGAGCAGGGCTCAGGTCTTTTCTGTCTTAAAACTTCAGTGAAGGGAATAGAATTGACCCCCTGGTGGTTGTCTTTTGGTCATTAGCCATGGCCCTAACACAGCAGGATTGGGTAAAAGTAAGAAAGTAGTAGCTTTAGTTGGTATGATTTATTGACTGTAAAATAACGTACATGGCAGTGGGTCAACAGCTCAAGAGTGTCTCCCGGGCATAGGCCTTTATCATGGCAATGCCTGGTTGAAAGAGGGCCTGAATTAACTAAGCCAGCTATGTTATTCTGATCCTCATTTTGAAAACTTAGACAACAGAATTTTGAAATAGATTTCTTGGTTTTCAAATATTTTAAACACTTTAAAATTTTTATTCAGGTACATTTTATTTTGAATCATAACTCCTACTGCAGAATCATTATTTCTCATTTTGCCAGAACTTACTCACACTTTGCCGGAAAATTCATCTTTGCCTCAGTAATTAAGAAATGATAGGAAACCATGTTCTTCGTATGGTATGTTTAGCAATCTGTAGCAGGGAAAAAGTATGAATGTAACTTTATAACTCTTCCCAGTACTCAATGAAGTTGTGTATTCTTTGAAAATGCCCATAAAGCCTAGAAGAATTATCTGAAAGAAGAAACTTTTTAAAGAAGAAATCTGACACTGATTTGTAAAATTCCATTTTCACCTACTTATTTTTTTCACTGTTTGTATTTATATATTGTGAGCAGTGTAAAAACATGCATAGCAAATATACATTGGGAAAATCAGAAGTTTCCCTGATAGAGTTACAGAGACAGTGAAAATGTACATGACTTTATATGACAGCTTCGCTGAATGAATGTTACAGAGAGTAAATGCTACACATTACACATATAATGAAGGAGGGTTCCTGAAAGTTGGGGATGATAAAGGGGTGTATTTGCAGAGCCAGGGCCTGAACTGTAGGATAAAATATAGTTATGTGATGCAAATAATTTTCCTCAGTGTAAATATATCCCAGATAATCATTCTCGTCTGCCAGTGCCTCCTTCCACACAGTGGAGAACAGCATGTCTGCCTTGCGGAGCAGCTACTAAGTCTGTTACCAGCTTTTTCCCACCAGGGTGGAATAATTGGCTCCCAGGTCCCAGGAGTCTCCCCCTTCACACATTCTTTCTGTCAGTTTTCATATTCAGACCTGTTTTCTCCAGTCTTTCTAACACTTTTACAGATTTATCCCCGATCAGTTGAAGAATGTGTCCCCTCCGAATCTGTATGTTCAAATTCTAACCCCCAGTACCTCAGAATGTGACATTTGGGAAAAGGCCATTGCAGATGTAATTGGTTAATGTGAAGTCATAATGTAGTAGGGTAAGCCCTCGTCTCTATGACTTTCATCTTCATAAAAGAGAAATTTGGACACACACACACACACAGAATACCATATGAACCGGAAGCTGCAGTTGGCAGTGATGCGTCTGTAAGCTCAGCATCTCCAGAGGTTGCTGGGAAACCCGCAGAAGTTGGAGGAGGCCGGAACTGATGCTCCCTCACAGCTTCCTGACAGAAGACCCCCACCCAGTCTTCAGGCACCTTGTTTTCAGACTTCTGGCCTCCAGAATTGTGAGAGAATAGATGTCTGTTGTTTAAAACCACCCAGTTTGTGGTATTTTGTTATGGTAGGTAGCCCTAGCAAAAAAATTATACCTCCTATGGGAGGTTTTGGAATAAATTTCATAAAAATTTGGCAAGGAGTTTAAGGAATGAGTGAGTAAATAATTGACTTCTGGCACATTTGTTTTCTCTTTGTCAAGTGTCCAATGAGATCATCTGTCTTTATAAATTTCATATAAATTCCTTATCAGCTCTTAGTGTCTGAGGCAGCACAGAGAGGGCAGGGCTTGGTGGATGTTGACAGGCTGATCTGTGTTCACGAAATAGTGGGGACCAGCTCTCTCTGATGATGCTTACAGCACTGCTAGATTTTGCTCTCCCACATGTTAGTTCTTGCTATGAGTTAGTCTTGCCAACTTGGGTGCAATTTCTCTACTTTCTGTATGAGTCAAAACCTGATATCCGTGCTTCTGAAATCATTACTGTAGTTCCTAAAATATTCCCATGTAAGGTTGTAGGATAAAATACAGTTATTTGATAGAAATAATTTTCCTAAATATGTCCCATGTGTGACCTGGGACATACTTAACGCTAAAAAGTATGTGTTGTTTATCTGAAAGTCATATTTAGCTGGGCATCCTACATTTTTATTTACTAAAGCTGGCAACCCTATTTGCATGGCTTTTGAAATTGCAGCCTTGCAGCCAGCCAGTGCAAACTGGTGAGCACTAGAGATAGACTAGTTGGGTGGGTCAGTGGAGGATGGATTTGTAAAGATAAAAAGTAAATCAAGAAGCTGCTCAGAAGGTGTGGCTGCGGCTCTTTGGAGAAGACAAGAGCAGCAGGTGGAACGTGTAATTTCTTCTCTGAAGTTTTTGTTCCTTATCCCCAATTTTAGAGGGTCTGGAGTAGGGAGCAGCAATTGAGAAATGGCGACAGTGGCAAAGAATAAGGTGACTGTGAATCTAGAATCAACACTGACTGAATTACTAGTAAAAACTAGTGTTACCAACATGAGTGAAAGTATTTTCACCTGAAAAACCTAAGGACTGGTTGGCCTTTTGATGCTGTAGTTATAAAACAAAGTGACAAGATAGGTATTAATAATGGCTCCCCGTTATATAATTACTCTGCTCTCTTTCTAGCATATCATAGTACATATTTTTGCATATTCCAGTTTGTATGTGTATATTCAGTGTGTAGTGTATGTTTCACATATTGTTTATTGTCTCTCTCCCCCTGTACAAAGCTGTATTCCCAATGCCTTAGAGGATTACTTGGAACTCAGTAAGCACTGAATAAATACTAGTCGAATGAATGAATGAATAGCTTTCTTTAAGTAACCTAAGTCTTTACAGAAGACCCTATATTTAGACAAAGAAAGGGCTTACCCTCTGAGGTTTCAGCGTGAAATTCTGAGATATTTCTGCTCTTGCAAATTAACTTGGACTGGTGGGGGCTGAGAGCGGTCATGCAGGAAGTATAGAGAGGGAAGATCTTTAAAAAAAATTTCTGGCATTCTGTTCTCAATTACTGAGTCATGTTAGACTTCAGAACATGGTATGGCAGTCTAAAGGATTTCTCGAAATCTCTCGAGGTTCTTGCTAACTCGTAGTGAAGTTAACCTTCCTCATACTGAATTCACTAGCTGTTCGCTTGTCCCTCCGGTTTGATTCATGAAGGGGGTCAGAGACACATGGAAGAAACTTTCATTTCCTGAATCTTACCCCATTATGGTCCTAACTAAACCAGTTGCAGGATTTTTTCCTTCACATGGCATAAAAGTTTTTTTTATCATGCTTGACCTCTATTTAAAATAAGTTGAACCATGTATTTATCATTGAGAAAGACACTATGAGCTAGTCACACTTAACAAAAGTTCTTTCATGTGCTTCAAATAGCCCATTTAGGAAGATGAACAAATTAACTTCTTTTGTTCTTTGGCAGTAGCATTGAAATTCAGAGTAAATATTTGATTGTGATGTGTTCTAGAATCCTGTAAATAGGATATTTTTTTATCACCTTAGGAAAATACATATTTGACTAGTTGAAACAATGGAAGGGTTGAAGTTAAGCAGGCTGATCTGCAGTGCAGAGCTCCTTGGCCCCTAACTGCCCAAATGTTCAGAATTCCGGTCATCAGTTGCCCCAGGACTCTGGAAGAAAAAAAAAAGTTTTGAATTGGAATTGGTCCTGTGAGTGGCACACCTGGTAAACTGTATGCTGATACATTACATTTGGGAAGTTCTTTTTTTCGTGGGCAGACTGTGTCCTCTTAGCCCTCAACTTAACTTATCTTTGTAGCAGCATGATTAAAGTGCTTGCTGCAATTGCTGTGGAAAAATCTACCAGGAGGTTATTATATTTAATTTTTCAAAAAACTTCCTTTTGAAGGTGATAACAGTATTTCTTAATCACTGAGCTGTTGGGCAAGCACGGGTGTATTGCACACCATTAAATTACTCCATCCTTAAGACATAATGTGGTTCTTTGAAAGTGTCTGGCTCTCTCTCACTCCACTGCTTTTCCTCTCACGTCCTCATTATATCTAAGAAGGCACATTTCCCAGACTTACTCTCCACACCTAGCATGGTATCCTTCCAGATATTCTGAGTGATTTTTTTAAAAATTAATTCCACTCTAGTTCCATCTCCCAGCTCAGGACACATGTTTCTTATGGAGATCTGTTCTGCACACACTGGCCAAGCACCTCCCTTGTGCCGTGCATTGTAGCAGATGCCAGAGGAAGAAGCATTTTAACAGAGCACCAGTTCTCAAGGTGCTTATAGTCCACTGGGGGCAAGGACCTAGAGAGAGGCCAGGTTTCTTTTCTTTTCTTCCGGTAGATTTTGCCTTGCACTGAGTCAGGGAGAACTGACTCAATCCTAGATAGTTCAATCCTAGTAATGAAAAGGGTGGGTTGAAATTGTACTTCGGTCAGTTTGGTTACATTCAAACTATGAGTCTAGAAAAGCAAGTGATGGAAAAGCAGAGAACTTCTTGTTGTGAATCAATTAAACATTTTGTAGTACCAGCTTCCTTTTCATTTTGGCTGTGGGACAAGACCCAAATCTTTCATCTGCCATGAGAACCTGCTACAGTTTTAGCCTCAACCTACTTTTCTAACCTCTTACCTCCTGTAAACACTTTACAATATAAGACCGGCCACAGAATATGACTAGCGGCAGGCAGTCAGTAAATATTTGGAGAATGAATGAAGGAATGAGTACAAACATACGGATTTCCTTTTCCATGCTATTTTTAATACCATTTTTCAAGGGATTCTGCATCAAGGATATTTCAATTCTAGTCCTGAGAGAGGGACTCTGATTGGGGTAACATGGGTCACGTGTGGCTGCTTGGTCCAGGTGGTGTGTCCAGGCAATCAGACCATGTGGCCAGGTGCTCCCTCAGCAGGGATTTCCACACTCTCTGAGCATGACCTGCCCCACCTCCTTATTGGAACAGCTTGAGGAGCAATGTTCATTGAGAGATTTGCGGGATCAGGTTATCTGGCAGGAACAATAGAACAAGGCATTTGCTGATTTTTCTTTTTGCTTTTGAATTTGGGCAGAGGTTGAACGAGTGGTCAGACCTGGAAAGAGTTACGCAGGAAGTGGTATTCGCAGGGGAAAGCCAGGCTTCCGTTAGGGCAAGTACAAAGAGATGGAGGGAGTGTCTGAAAAAAGATTAAAGATAAGGAGAAATACTGTTTTTCATAGGAAACTATAATTCATTTTACTCTATGCCTTAATTGCAGGTATTGACATGTTTTTTTCCCATGATCTCATTATGATTAGGTAAGCATCTAGCATTTATCGAACGTGTAAGACCAAGTCTACGTGCATAACGTTGCTTTTATTTTAAGCATTGCATTCCAGTTCCAAACAGTAATATTATAAACTTAAGAAAAGTAACCCACTTTCAGACTTGGATTTACCAGTGATCATTGAATGACTACTCAGTGGTAGGTGAGTGGGGAAAAAACATAAACTAAGAGTGAGAAGTAGCTGTACTTGGAAAACTATCAGCTTTATGTCCTTTACTCTCATGAGAAATATTTGCAACTCCCTGTTAGTTTGCTGCCAGGACTCATTTTTAAAATTAAGCCAGAGTAGCTGTCCCAAGTTAGATAAACACATTTGCAAAAGCTTTTCAAGCAAATAGACAATTGCATTTTACAGCAGGATTGTTGATTAGATAGACCTAATAAGAAGAAACTTTTCCCCTTTTAAACTTCCTGTGGAGTGTCCTTGCTATAAAGACCTGTACAGGAAGAGTTGCCTGGAAATCAAAGGAAACCTATCATCCTTCTTTTTCTTTCTGAGTGAAAAGCAAAAGGTAAATATCATGGTTGAATGGAAAAGTAAATTTCATTTAAAATGTTTATGTGTGTTTCTGCAAGCTGAGGTGCTCAGACTTCATTCACTAAACAGTTATAATTGACAAGACCCCGTTATAGTGTGATATAGTCACTTGAGAGCAAACCTTTTTAATGTAGCTATTGGGTGAATGAATGCTTTTACATTATTGGCTGAGGACTTTGTCGTGTAATGCATATACATTTATAACCTAACATTATATATATGTGTGTGTGTGTGTGTGTGTGTGTGTGTGTATGTACACACACGTGTGTATAAATGTGCATGTGTCTTTTTATGATTTAAATTATTATTACTTCTTTTGATCCTAAAGCACTCTAGAGTATATATTCATTTTCAGGAGACAATGTTATGGTTAGCATTCTCTATTTTATTTAGCAGAGGACTTAAAAATATGTAAATGCAAAATGAATTTTTAACATCTCTTGTTTTCTGATTGATTTTAATTTTTAATCAATGCGGTATATTCCCAGGAAATGAAAACTTTCAGCAAACTCTAAATGTTTGTAGGTCCACTGCCTTAAAAGACGTCCTTATTGGAAACTGTGTTGTTGCAGATGTAAATACTGGAGTAGGGTGAGCCCACAATCTAGTATCACTGGTATTCTTATAAAAAGGGGACAGGCCATGTGAAGAGACACAGACAGAAGAGGGTTTTCTGCCAGCCATGAAGAGAGGCCCAGAACAGATCTTTCCCTCACAGCCCTCCCGGGGAACCAAGACTGCAGAGGCACCTGGACTCTGGGCATCTGGTCTCCAAAACTGGGAGACAGTAAATTTCTGTTGCTTAAGCCAGCCACTTTGTGACATTTTGTTATGGCAGCTCCAGCACCCTGATACGCCTGGCTAGCTAGTCACAGCAGTGGTGGCCACACTGGGTGCCATAGTTCCCCTCTCCCTAGAAGCTGACGTTCAGTTTAGAAATTCCAATTCCATAGCCCAGTTTCTGGTACTTTTCTTCTTCTTCTTCTTAACATTAGACATTTATAATGTCTGATTGAGGCCAAGCTGTGATAGAATAATATCCTAGGGGGACCTTTAGTATAGTCTGAAAATTCCCGAATAGGAATGAATCCATTACTATTTTGTGAAATTTGTTTAAAGAAATGACAGCCCATGAATGCGTGGGTGAAATAGAGACTTGGTGAAGAGGTGGGCTTCTTGCTTTGGCTGTACGCTCTGTGGCCTTAGGTAGCTCACTTAACTTATTTGGGTCTCAGCTTTTTAATAGTAAAATAGAAAATAATCTGTCTTTTTTTGTGACTTTGTGAACATAAATCCAAAAATCTATATTACAAAAGACAAATTAAGCATACATGTAGTAACAACATTTAATTGCTTTTTCCCACTTTGATATTATCCAAATAAAAATGCTGTTGGTTAAACAAATTGCAAAGTACACGTCTTATAATGAAAAGCACAGTCTCTTGCCTCAGCCAACTCCACCCTCTTCAACTCCCAGCCCACTTCCCAGAGGAAACCACTTTGCACAGTTTCCATATTTAGCTCTTTTAGTGCTTACCACCCTAATTTTAATAATATGCTTATGCGACATTTCCTTGATGATCAACTCTAGACATTATCTCTTCACTCCCTGCCACTTACTAGTTTTAAAGTGAAGAATCACTGATTCAGCAGACATTCGTGGTAGCCTGTAGGTCAATAGGCCCCTTTAGGGCTCTTACTCTCTGTGGATCTAATTTGAGAAAAGAGCTTTAGCTTCAGTCAAAGGGAAACCAGGGACGAGAAGATTTCCATGGGGCATAACACAAGACAGGAAGGAGTTTGGTTTGATTACTCAAGTTCATGTTAGCCTCGAGTTGTTATGTTTTTATTCTTTTATACTTTTTGGTCTGCATATATTTATTTTAAATGAAATAAAGTAAAACACCAACTGAACTGAAAATATCAGTGCATATTGCTTTTATAAAGAGGAAGAATGTCTATCCTGATAGCTCATCACTTAAAAAAATGCACAGATACTTAGCAGGTAAGATGCCTTATTCTTTGACCTTAAATACTAACCAAACTGCTAGGAGAGTGTCAGTTTGTTAATTGGTGGCTTTAGCTTGATTTGGTCTTGCAGTTTTCCTCTTCCAAGAAACTTGAATTTGGTTATTCAAAGAGTAAGACACAGAATCGAAGACACCATTACTGTTTCTTGGAAACATAGCATTTCTGCATTCAGAATTTTTTGGAAATGCTGTTAAGTAAATGACTGACTTATAATTTAGAAAACCTCTTTGTCATCCATGATGGCAATAAAATACATTTTACAGAGGTTTTCACATTGACCATATGGTGTTTCTTTGAGTCCATTCAAATAATCTGACACATGTCTGCTCCTCCTTTCTAACTCTTGATCACGTTGGATATCTCAGCAAAGGGGACACAGGAAACATCTGTGTTAATGGAATTTCAGGCTTAACTCATATGTGCCACAGTCACAGATACATATGAAGGCATAACCTAAATGGAGATGGAGGTATTAAAGTATGTGTCTGCAAATGAGACAAACAAATTTGGTGATGGAGTGAAAAGAAATATAGAAGGAATTATGTCTTTAGTGCTTTTTGCTACTTACCAGCCCTCTTTCTGGAAACTCTCTTGCTTTGCTGACTTCATAATAGCACACTTTCCTAGTTCTGCCACATATCTGTTTTCACTAGAACATCATCCCCCATGTTTCTAATAAGCTTGGTAAGATTCCTTCTGTAACTTACTTCTTTTTCCACTTCCACAGTTTCAGCTGTCTCCTGTTCGCATGTAACTATCAAAATCCCTTTCTCTAGTTGTTGCCTCTGTCCTGAACTTCAGGCATGCCCATTGGACAGTCCTGTGTGAGTGAACCAGAATTTTCCCAAAACTTGACATGCCCCAAGCCCAAATCATCGTCTTTCACTCCCCTGCTCTAACTTCCTTCCTCTCAGTGCCCCTCAGTTGAGTGGCAGACTCACCCCACTCTTTCCACTTACCTGAGGCAGGAAACTGAGACTCGGGCTGCGTACCTGCCGGTCTCTTAGAGGTCAGTTCATTCTTGTGCTACAGTCTGCAAATCCTTCTGCTTCTCTCTGTGCCCACTGCTCTTGTCCTATTCAGGTCTTGCCCTCCTGTTTCTAGGGTGTGGCAATGTCTTCATAGTTAGGCTGTCAGTTATCAGCTTCTCCCCTCCTCCATCTTTTCATTTTATTTTTGGCAGGAGCTATTTTACTTAATAGAAGGTGTGATCATGTCATTTGCCTGCTCTGAAATCCTTGGCTGGATCCCTAGCAACTATCAGAATATGACCGAAACTTTGCAGCCTGACAGCCACCACTTTTTCATCTCTCCACACTGGGCTTTACTCGGTATAACATACCTAGGGCCCCATGTGGAGTGCGGCACACAGTAGAGGCCTGATGCATAAATGAACAAGTGGCTCAACAGGTATTGTGTCTGCTAAACATGTGCACGTCTCACGCTACCAGGAAAGCTATTTCCTTTGAACATGGGTGAAATCCTCCTATTCAAGATGTCATTTTTGTGAAGTTTTTCATGACTGTCCAGTCTCAGTCAATTTCCTCTCAGTTTGTGGCTTGGGGACATTGTATGCATGCTGCAGCCATAGCAAGTAATACAAGTCATGGTTATGTATGCATGTGTTGGGTGCTCACACAGCTTGGGACCCTTTATGGCAGTGAAGACTCAGCTGCTAACACAAAGCCTGACAGACATAGCAAAGTGGTGCCCCTGTGAATTGCCACCACCACCAATTTCTCCTGAACTTCTCCGATGTCTTCATAAATGTTTCCCCACCTCCATTCTTTCATCCTAAAATCTACTCTTCATAGCCTTGGTAGGTTAATTCTTTGTCCTGAAAATGAAAATGCTAGAACAATGATTAAGTTAGGGGTCAAGACTCCTGAGTTGGAGGTCATGGACTTCTTAAAAAATATCTGGAGTTTTCCCCTTTTTGGTGACTCTGATCATTTGAAGGTTTTAGGCACTGTCAGTTGCAGAATAAATAGATTACATTTTGTGGGGTATGGGAAATCTTTCAGTATATTTTAGCAGCCTAACCATTTCACAGTGTTTGTGCTTTGAGAGTAAATATAGAATTAGGAAGAAATGTTCCTGGCAACAGGAAGGAGACATATTTAAGCCTAAAGTGAATTTAATAACTGTATTTTCCCTGCTAACAGGAGTCTTAGAAACCACCTGAGTTTCACCAAATAAATGCAATTATTGCAGGTTGACTAGATTATGTTCATGTGCACATAAAGTCTGGATGCGGTCAAGGTAAATGACCAGCCCCTGTTAACAGAGCTGTGGTTTACAAAACAGTACATAAGTTTTAGACTTGCGAAAGGCAGAGAGTTCAGAGAAATGTCAGTCTAACCAAAGCATTTCTGCTGCAGCTGCAGGTGCCACTGGTAATTGGAATTGCTTATCACTTCAGTTACCTCCACTAGTGCTTTGGGGGATACTATTCTCTTCATTTTGTCTAAATTTGTCCCATGGATGGACAACCTCCGGTATTTTAACAGGCAGCCTATTATCTGGTCGTAGGCATCTGGTTTCCTGTATTAGAAGTAGACATTGCTCCTGGGATTTGACCTTCTGTTCAAAGCCTGAACCACTGTAGTAGAAAAAAATGTGGTCCTAATAATGTTTGCCAGTCACCTGTGGCTTGCAAAGTACTTAATGCTTATTAATTCATTAATCCTCTCCGTGAACCCTGTAAGGAAGGTGGATGTCAAGTGATGTTTTCTTTCTTCCAAGGGCTGTGAATTTGTAGCAAAATTTGCACAGGCTCTTTGGATGCATCCATGGCAAATCCTGGGAAGTTACCTACCATAATGAGATGTCCGAAACCAACATTTAGCAGCTGATTTTTTTTCCCCCCTGTAATTCCAAGATGGTTCTCTACTTTATAGTTACCAACCAGAAGTTCTTTTTGGGCAAATCTAGCAGGAGATATTGGTTTAAAAACAAAACTTTGGGAGCAATAGGAACTGCTTGGTTGGGTGGGGAATAGATACTTGTAGCATCCAGGCCACAGTGATGCATGATCTAGAGTTTTTTCCAAATTCAACATGTTTGTCAGTCTTTTCAATCTTCCATTTAGCCATGGGGTAAGGGTTTGACTAGGCTGCTTAGCCAACTGTTTCTCCTAATCCCCTCAAAAACATTTATGAATAATACCATGGCACATGTTCTTTTCAAGGGACCCAATCTCTGGCTTCTGGAGAGTTCTGTCCTGCCTCATTCTAATTCTGTGAACAGTAGACATGTATCCTACTTGAAGATTGGTATTGGGTGCATTTAGCTGAAACCTGGTTATTATTCCCACTTCTAGATAAGAGTTGTATTTCTGTCCCTTAGATCTATAGACTAAGGGTGATTTCTGAGGATCTGCCCAGTCCTAGGGCCTGACTTTAATCAACATGCTTCTCGGATAACCGTATTGTCGTCTTATTATTTTCCTAATGAAGTATGCAGAGCCCAAGGACATGCAGACTGTTTATTCATCCATGTGTGCATTTATTCATTTAGCAAGTACTTCTTTATTATCCACCATGTGATGGTGATGTGCTAAGCTTCTGGCGGTACTCAAATGACCAGATTTATGAGGGAAGAACAGGTTGGCCATTTGGCCTTGGGCCTCATGTTTTATAAAAGGCCTCAATTGAGACTCTTGACATTGTTCCCAAATGGAGTTTTATCTTGGTTGTATATAAGGGTAATTGGTGAAATGCAAGCATTTTAGAATATATGAGCCTTTTGATAATCCTGCTTTGGCATTCCTTAACTTCATAGCATATTGGGAGTTTCACAAAGTGACCTGAGCCCCCTTACCACCTCTGAGAGTTTGTAGAATGGCTCAGATACCCTCCCTGGCTCTCATTACCCCCATAGGAGATCAGGCATCCTTCCTGCTAGGAAGGAAAGAAGGTGGGATGTGGGATAAAACAGCAGCTCCCGGAAGCAGCCATGGCATATGAATGTTAGAAACCCGGAAAGGGCTGGAGACAGGTTCTGGGGAATAGACCAGAGAAGGTGCAGGGCATTCTAAAGCCCCACAGCAGTTTATAGCACAGTGAGACTAGAATGAAGGATTCTGAATCCCATTTGCTCTGCTCTTTCCTCTGGAGAAGGGGACCCTCAACAGAAGATCTTTACCTTCCTACCGGTCCCCTGCATCACTGCTTGGATCATAGGCAGACATCACATTAGTTTCTTAATTTCTTTTCCTCCCTCCCTTCCCCCCTTCCCCCCTTCCTCCCTTCCTCCCCCCGTCTCTCTTTCATTCTCTCAATCTCTTTCTTTTTTAATCAAGTACATCCTAGTTTATACTTACTGGCAGTGTCGTCTAGCTACGCTGCTCCGCTGTTCCTACCAACAGTGGAGGTTGGCCCACATCAAAAGCAGAAAGTTTGGTTTTCATCAGAACAATATTGGCACTGTGTGCTTTGATCTTGACTCTCCTGCCCGAGGCCAGAGCAGGACGTCACCGCAACAGCGAACTCAGGCCCTGTGTTCTCTCTGGAGCTGGGATCACGCGGGTGCAGTTATCCTGTTGCAGAATGAGTATCACTTGGATTAAAAGCCTGCAACCAGTGTTTTTCAGTAAATCCTGACTATGTGAGGAAGAGGGGGAAAAACCCGCAAAAACAAGCAAGCAAACACACAGAAGCCAAACTAGGCCAGAGTAGCTATTTCCCTGCTGACCTTGTTCTTACTATTTTTTTTCCCTTTCGGGTGTTAGGCAAGTGCAATATGACAAAAGTTTAACTCCGTGTTTTCCCTGGAGTTCCAGAAGTATCTCTGAGCTGCCTCGTGGACCACACCACTCAACATGCCAAAAGCTTTTCAAACTCTACATGCCAAGACTGAATGTTCCATCTTCCCTAGAAACCTCTTTCTCTACAGTTTTTATAATCTGCCATCAAGCTCCCAGGCTAGATACCTTGAATTTGTCCTCTTCTCCTGTCTCTCAGTCACAGGTTCTGTCAATTCCTCTTAATAAATGTCTGTGAATCCAATTACTGCTCCTCTTCCAGGGAGATCTTTCTAAAATGCAAATCAGACTCTACCATCCTCCTTGAAAAGCTCCAAGGATTTCCCCAGACATAGAGCATCACATCCATTCCTTTAAACAAGGGATAGCCTCTGGGGCCTGCACCTCCGGGCTGCACCTTCTTCCCAAGGCAGCCTTTCCGGAGCCACACTGTGTAACCCTTTCAGGAGCCACATTGGATGTCTGACCGCGCCTTCAGGGGACGTGCTCTAAATTCCTCCATATCTTTGCTCCTCTTGGTATCACCACCGGGAATATTCTTTTATAGCTGCTCATATCCTGCTCTTTATTTCAGATTCAACTCAGCTCTCTCCCCTTGTATCAGGTCTCCCAAGGCCTCCCAGTGAGTTGGTGACTCCATCCTTTTGCCTGGAGTATGGCTTACTAGGTCGAGCGTGGACTTCAGAATCAGACCAAACAGATGCTGAGAACCAGCTGCAAACCGAACCTTAGTCATCTCATCCATCCCGTAGACACAGTGCCAACTTCATAGGGGCATTGATAGGATTAAACGAAATAGCACTGCTTCCAATAAACATTAGTTTCCTTCCCACAGCAAATTGTAGAGAACTGTAGTACAGTGGTTAAAAGAATCCAGAGAACATGTGGCTTTAAGACCCAGCCCCACCCACTTACTTATATCAGTGACCTTGAACATTTGCTTAAACAAATTCCTCTCCTTTTAGTGTCCTCAGCTGTATAGTCCTTACTTCACAGGGTGCTTGGGAATATTAAATGATATGAACCTAAAATGACTGTACTTAACATGAAGTAATCATGTGATAGACATAGGTTTTTTTCCTGCACTTGCTGTACTGGATGGTCATTATTTGTTTACATGGCTCTTTCCCTGTTAACTTGAGGATTCCTAAAGGGACCAGACTGTGTACCCTCAGCTACTACCATGAAACTCAGAATAAGCATTCAGAATAGATAAAGCCAGAAGCATTTCACCTCAAGTCCTGCTTCTGTGCTACAGTTAAATCTGGGCTTCTTCCAGGACGTGAGCCCATTCTCAGCCAAGTCAATTGCCCTTTAAGGTCCATTCAAAATAGGCTCCTCCAAGCAGCTTTCCCCCACATTACCCCAAGTCCATTCAGATCTTTCCTTTAGATCTTGGTTCTTGTTGCTTTATTGGTTTTTAAAGAATCTATTATTATTGTGGATCCTCTGTGGGACCATAGACTTGAAAATCTCAGGGACTGCCTTCTTCCCTGGTTTGCGAGCGGTGTTCGTGTGGCACCACTGTGGCACCTTGTTGGGGTGCTGTTAATGAAAGGTGTTACCTGTCAGGCTGCTTCTTCCAGCACCTTCTTTTGTCCCCATCCCCTTCTCTTCTTCTCTTCCCACTCCGTCCAAGGACCCCTCCAGCTTTGAGTGAATGTTGTTGATGGCTGCTGTAACCTGGAGAACTTCCATTCCTGCTCTGGACCCTGAGTCTCTCAGCTTAAGTCCCCTTCTCTCCTCTGTCGTGCTTGTGTCAGCCACACACACATTTGGGTATCCCTACCCTTCTCGTCTCAACTTACTTGACTCCAGTGGTATTGGACGCTAGGAGACATTTATCAGCCTTCTTTGTTATACTGTATATTTTTTAAAAAAAACCATTTCCTTAACCTCGTATCTGGGAGGCAATCCAGAAGATTCTTGACAGAACAGAAATATAACATGTATTGTAACACTGTTCCCAATAGAACTCCAGAGAACAACATATTTTGGAAGATCTCTGTTAATAGTGCCAAATTCTGTTTTAAAGGTACTCTGGGAGCTTGATTAAAGCACTGGTGTTTGGGGCTAAATTTCAAAGAAAAGCAAGCATGGTTTTATTTTGTTTGAAGCATGTTTTTCCATTGTTTTCAAGTTAGGCCCCCGAGTTGAAAAAGATTCGTGACTGGGAAGAAGACAGAAACCAATTAAAGGCTTCTCAAGTCCAAACTGCTTGACTGCTAGAAAGAAATGTAAGCATATGCCACTTGCATTTAAATAATCTTAGTCATATTCACTTCTTAGCAAAGAAATTTAAACTCATGTGATCTAATAGAATAGAACATACTTACATATTTTCCCCTAAATCTGTCCTTTTCTTTATTTTTATACAGAAACAGTTTTTTTCAGGTGCTTTTTTGTATAGAATAATTGTTTTTCCACTCTTCCGATAACACAAATAATGGAGACTGAAGGAGAATACCACCCATGTTTCCTTCCTTTCCATAAATCTGATCTTCTTTTATCTCATTCTCCAGATTCTAATTTTTGAATGGATTCCTGGACCTTGCTCTTTTCCCAAAACCTTGTTAACCTCCCTCTGGGACAGAGCAGTTTCCTCTCCTGGGGCTATGGGGCTGCTGGTTCCATTCTATTCCAGCCACAAATGCAGGGGCACTGAAGCCAGTCTGGTCTGCCCACCCTCCCCACATAATGACTTTACTCACCTTTCCATTGAGGGAACAGTCTGGAAACAGACAACCCAAAGTGACTCTTGCTGTTTGAATTCCAAGGTCATTGCTCTTCCCTACCTCTACTTGTCTTTTCTCTCTCCCAGATAAACTGAAACGTAGGTAAAGATTGGAACCAGCAATAAACTTCTTAAGAAAATAAGCACAGTCCATTAGATGATTCTATGGTTAAAGTCTGTATTTTAAGAGGTACATTTTGCACACAGGATTTATATTCTCCCTTTTAATATCGAAGGTTAAGTTGTTTGAAGGTCCAGTTTTTTCAAGAAACACTTGAAATCAGGCAAAGAAATGCCTTATGATTAGGCACAGCACATATCACGATGGCAGCGATGAAAGTTAGGGGGTGAGGTGAGGGAGGCTAAGGAAAGGATCTGTGCTGAGCTCACTTTCTGAAGAATGAATGGTAGTGGTTTTTTTTCTTGTCCCTTTGTGTGAAACCAGGATCAGTGTTTGTTGGGAGGAAAAGCCACCTGGCAATGTAGGTTTAATAGAAGGCATCCCAAGATGGTTCCTATAGGGTCAGATGTTGAAATGGTTATAGATATAAACTGGTAGGAAGAGATGCCTTTTGTGATCGAAAACACAGCTAGGGTGCATAGGAATGTTTGCTGCAAAATACAGCAGCTGATTATAAGCAGCAGAACACTGACTGGAGGGCCAACAACTACATGTAGGAAGAGAGCACTGTACGAGGAGTGCAGGCCTGCCTGGGCTCTAGACCTTCCCTGCAGCGGGTTTGCCAGGCGAGTTTGCATGCATCACTAATGATAAAGGCACCCCATGTTAGGAATAGACTGAGCATTCGGTCGGGCATTTTAAATGTGCTGGTTACCATCCAACACTTCGTAATTTAAAACAAAAATATTATCTCTAACAATTCAGGTGGTTGAGGTACTCAGCTGAGACGTTCTCTTTTGGGTGCTTCCTTACAATTGCAGTCAAATTTCTGAAGGCTTTAACCATGTCTGCAACTGAGGCAGAGATGGCTGGGTCATCTGAGGATTCCTCTAGCAGCTCTCCCTTGGCAGACTCCCTGTGCGGCTAGCTTATGCTTCCTCATGGCGTGGTGGGCTCAGAGTCGGACTTCTTAGCTGGCTGCTGGTGTCCCCCAGAGCGAGTTTCCCAAAGGACCATAAGTGGAAGCTGCCAGTCTCTTAGGTCTGGGCCCAGAAACTGGCACACCACCTCACTTCTGCCATACAGTCTATAGATCAAAGCAGCTCCCGAGCCCACCCAGATTAATGAGGGAGAGAAATTGACCCCTCCTCTCAATGCAAGAGTGACGCAGAAAGCAGCAGCTGCCATGTATCAGCCCCTCCTGGCTTTAGGGTACCCACACATGGCCAAGGGCTGTTTCTCTGGAACTTGAGCAGCATGAGGACAGTGTGTCCATGGGGGACTGTGGTGCAAACACACAGGTTAGGTAGTCTTGGTCCCAGGTGAATTGTGCTGGGCTTTGCTGCTCTTTTCTGTGGCAGATTTCCCAGGCAGGAACAACTGCTCTTATTTCTATCTTAGCACTTAGAACATCAAAGTGCCTTTTTGGCTCTTGGGAAGATCAACAAACCAATTGAATGCAATTGCACTTAAATGATGGACACCCTGGGAAGGTACCACTGCTTGGCTGGGGTAGGACCATCTTCCCTGAGTGATCCCAGCAGGACTCTGGGGAGAAGTAGAGAAGTGATTTCTCCTCGCATCCCTCACAGTCCTCACTTAACGCTTATAGGGAGCCGGAGTGGTTAGTGTCGGAAAGTGCAGAAAGGCACAAACTGCAGTTACCGCTGTATTGGTAACGCCACCGCGCTCAAGAAACAACAGATCCGGCTAAAACCCTACAAATGGAAGAAACATTTTATTGAGACATCCTGGAAGGGCTGTATATGTTTTATCAAATTGAAGGCTCAGAACAACGCTCTGTGGAGCTCTTCCCTATTTCGCAGATGAGAAGGTTGAGGCACAGAGATGATCAGTATTTAGCCCAAGGTCACACAGGAATAAGTGACAGAGCCCAGATTTGAAGCAACATAGTCCCATTGTAGAGCCTGTGTTCCAAGCATCTTTACCACTAGATCCTTCTACGACCTTTTGTTGTTATTGTGAACATTTTCAAGGTCTAAAGAGTGTATAAGCAAACCAAGTAATACATCTAAATATGCAAACTCTTTGTGTTACGGACTAGAAAGGCATGGTGTGCCTATGAACAATTTATATGCATTGTGTGCAGCTATAAAGTACCCTAGAGTGGGAAGGGATTTTAGAAGCAGCTTGTTCCAGCTTCCCACCCACCACAGGAATCTCCAGAGAGTCATCATTCAGCTTTGCCTGAACTTTAAGGTCAGGTGAATAAAAATGCTAACAACGGCCAGCATAAGAACCGATGCTAATAATTGCTGTAACTATGGAAACAAACTAGAATACAAAGAACAAAAAACGTTCTTAAAAAGGAATAACACACACACACACACACACACACACACACACACACACACAGTAATGACTAGGTTTGGAAACCCAGATAAATTAATAAATGCTGGGTAATAGAGGAGAGTGGGGCTGAAAGACGTATACCAGAAGTATATTTCTGGTAATCTATAAAACATCCTCAAATACTTTCTTGTTTATTTATTAGTTTTGATTAGATAAATGAGACATTTTTGTATTTGTGAAGAAACACTGTGATGACTGTTCATACACTTAGCAATAGGTTGTCTGACTTCTAAATGGACACAAGATAAAAAACAGCCTATACAGAAAAAAAAGTAGTTGGAAAGAAAAAGCAAGGAAACAAAAAAACAGCAATGCACCCCAAAGTGTAGGCCTTATGGCAAATGCGTAGGGTTAAATTCTTCTATTGAAACATGAGATATTTCAAAGTGGATGAAAAAGCAGTGTGACATCATTTGCATTCATTACCCAGTGAATAAACATAATCTAGCCCATTGTTGCATTATGCAGTATTTTTATTAATTAATAACTGCTCTAATTACCTTAGAGACAAACTTTATGCCTTACTTTGGTATTGCCAGTGTATAGTTAGTATATGGTTGATGCTCAATATGTGTTAAATGATTTAATAGTAAAAAAGATAATAAGTGGATGAAAGTAAGAGAAAAATAGTATTAATCAAAAAGTATTATACACAAGAGAGGGTGGTGATTTCACATTGCTAAATGATGTCATCAGTGGTGAAAATAGATTAGAAACTTCTGTGCCAAAAAGCTTTGCTATAAATGTATTGAGCAGAAACTGTTAGAAATACATAGATAAATTGGTGGTAAGAGCTTGGATTTTGTAATCAGTCACACCTGGATTTGCATTGTGGATCTGCTATGTATTATATTGGGTCAATTGTTTATCCCCATTTTCATCATCTGCAAAAAATGACGATAACCTCATGGTTGAGAGGATCATATGAGTGCAGGTAAAATACTGGTCCTTCCCTCTTAGCAGGTCCTTTAACTTTCAATGAAGAAGGGCAGAAAGGAAGGAAGGAAAGGGAGGTGGGAGGAGGAGCCTGTTCCCAGTAGTTGCAGAGCTCTTGGTCAGTAAATATCCTGGGCCAAGCACCACGTCCTTGTCATTTTCACAGTCTCCCAGTGCCAGTATAAAGCCTTACTAAAGCAGAAGTCAGATGTCTGCTGCATACTGAATAATTTTAAAAGAAATGCATCACTTAAACTCTATTTGCTTGGTAACAGAGATCTGACTATCGTAGCTTTAAAAAACCAGGGGTTTATTTTCTTACGTAAAGCGCAGACGTAGGCGGTCCAGGGGTAACTCCATGAAAGACTCCTGTCCTCTAGTCCCACCAACCTTAGCACTTTCCTTCCGTACAGAATGGCTGCTGAAATTCTAGCCATTATATCCACAATCCTAGTCAGAGGATGGGGAAGGGAACAGTAAAAGATACTTTTCCACCCCAAAGTTACCTGTCTTTGAAAGCGCTCCTGGAATTCCCACTCACAAATTCTGTTTATATCTCATCCTAGCCACCATTTCCTACAAGGAAGGCAAGGAATGTGTGTTTTTTAGTTGGGTACCTGGCCCCCCTAAATCAAATACAGGTTTTAGTGTTAGTGAAGAAAGGGAGAATTGATACTGGGAGGCAACAAACTATCCATCAAAAGGGTTATTGGTTTTCTTGGATGGGAACTTCCTGCATCACATATGAAACTCTATACTTACAAATGCATTGGTTTGCCTCCTGGTAGGTTTATTCCAAGTGGGCAGGGCCTGGGGTGAGGGTCAGAAGCGACCACGGTGCTTTTTGTGTGGGTTCAACTTGATGCACATTCTCTGAGTTTAGAGGTTTTAGGGCAGTGAAGGGTCGCTAGGGATTATTGAAGGATAAATATTAACTCAACTGTATAAAACATGTAAAAATTCAACAGGTACAACTGAAAAATAATTTCTCTCCCACCTTTGGCTTCCAGTCACTGAGCTCCTTCCCAAGAAGCAAACACTACTGCTAATGACTGTTAGGATTTTACAAAGATTTCTGGATGTAGTTTCTGCGTTTTCTTACACATATGGGTACATATTCCGGGTTACTTTTCTTAAACAAATGAGGCCATACCAGACACCCAACCCTACACATTATTTCACTAATCTGTGTTTCTTGAATATCTTTCCAAGTCATACTCAAGAAGCTGCCTTACTCTCTTTAACAGCTGCCTTGTATATTACTGCATAGATGTATCATTATTTATTCTCTCGATGAGATTCTGTGTACCATGATTTACTTAACCCCACCTTCAATAGGATGTTGGGTAGTTTCCATTATTCTGCTATCATAAACATGACTGTAATACATATTCTTTGAGGTATGTCCTGTGACATATTGTAAAAGTATTCCAAGAATTAGAATTTATCCTGAGTCAAAGGTTTTTGTAATCAAAGGCTTTGAGAACATTCCCAAATTAGTCTCTGTAGGTATTGTGAGTCTGCATTCCACAGCAGTGTATTGAGAGGGTGCTTCTCCTTGTACCCTTGCCCGTCACATTGTGTTATCAAGCTTTTTGGTCTTTGCTTATCTAATTGGTGAAAAAAACAACCTTGTAGCTATGATTTGTATTTCACTTATTTTGAGTGAGGTTGAATATCAGATTTTAGATTAAAGAGCCTTTTGATATATTTGCCTGTTCATATTCTTCATCCATTTTTTGTTGGGTTGATTAAGTCTTGTAAATGTTCTTTATAGTTTAAGAGAATTAGTCTCATATTAGTTCCAAGTATGTTTCCCATTTGTCTTTTGACTTCGTTTGACTGTGAATTTCATTTAGAAATTTTTTAGAGTTTTTATATAGTTAAGTTCATTAATCTTTTTTGAAATGGTATTTTATGTCATGTGGAAAGGGCTACTTCATTTTAAGATTGTTCTAAAGGTCATTTTTCTTCTAATATTTTATGATTCCATTACTTAAGTTTCTATCTTGATTCATCTGTAATTTATTTCATTTTGTTGAAGTTGCATTGTTTAAAAATGCCCTATAGATCTTATATACTAAGAACAAGTTTTACCATTAATACCTTGCTGTTTGGTGTCTAAAACAAGTAAAGGGAGATCAGCCAGAAGATTGTTGTAAAGGAGTAGGTCATTTGTGTTAGAACAAAGACCAGTGTAACTACGAGTTACCAGGAGCTGAAATCGGGGTGTCAGCTCCCCAGGAAGAAAGAACATTTCAAAGATTAGTCCAACAATGGAATTGACTTCTTGTTGAAGTTTTCTTTGTGGCCTAGTAAGCTAACCATTTTTCTGAGTATCCCAGGAAATCTGCATTCTTTTTTTCTGTAGCCCTCTGTCTGCTTTTCAAAACCAGCTCTGCATTTTACAATGGACATCATTACCAAGCAGTTCTTGGAATATAAGTACATAGAGTAATGAGATATGTAGGACTCATAATGTCTGAATATCAAAAGAAACTTTTTGATTTTTGTGAGCTCACAGTCATTGTACTAGATATAGAAGTTTCTGAGATAGTTCAGTGTAGGTAAGAGACTGGCTTCAGTGTCAGAGGGGCTATTTTAGTCCCCGCTGTGTGCCTGGGTGTGTACCTCTGCACCTCAGTCTCCACACCTATAAAATGGGGATATTAATACTGCCTACTACAAGGGCATTGTCGTCAGGCACTCTTGAAAGATAAAATGCATAATAAATATCATTTGTTTTTACTATTATTCTGCTTAGGTTAAATTCCATTGCTTAGGATTTTCCCAATTCAGCAGGCACTTACTGGATGCCCACTGTATACTTAAACACTGTATTGGATACTGGGGCACAAAAAAAGAACATTAAACAAGGACCTTGTTCACAGGCTTAGTTTGTACAGATGTATGGGTACAAAATACTAATAAAGTCCACTATTTGATCAATAAGGCCCAAAGCACTGTACATTATAATGTAAACCAGAGAATGAATGGCACATATGGCAGAGTAACTTAGGTGGGCAACAAGCCAGTGTATGAATAGCAGCTGGATTGGATCATCAAGTCGAAGCCGTCCTTCCCCCCTCCAAACCCAGACAATCCCCTCCTTTCATGCAGGTAACAAGAGATGACAGCCCGGGGATCATGTCCTAATGCACGGCCTTTCATGAGCCCCGTCCCTCTTTTCATCCTGATTAGGGGATAAAGGAAATGGGTTTCCTGGCTGGTCTCATCCTGGTAAACATTTTGCCTGCTTTGCAGAACCACCACACTTGTTAGCGCTGTTTGCTAGACCTGCAGATGGTTGAAAACAGCAGGGCCTTGGGTCAGTGAATAGAACTGCAGTGACAGGGAGGACATTTATAAAAATGCTGGTGTGTCTCATGCCCCGTGCCAGCTGGTGCTGGTAGTGCTTTTTTATGTGACTCTTGAAATCCACTATAATCAGTCCTTAAAGTCAACTCAGGGCATAATGTGTAATCAAATTCAGCTCTCGGCAATCCACACTTGTGGTAGCTTCTAAACGTGGATATGGTCCCACTGAAAGATGAAAACTTCTGAGAAGTTGAGAAAAACAGGTTGTTCTTGAAAATATGTCAGAGATATTTGTGTGAAGAATCACTAGGGTTCTTTTCCAGATGTTTTATTGTTTTTAGGAACCAGCAATCCATAAGCTGAAGGACATGCGTCTTAGTCTGTTCCAGCCACTATAACAAAATACCATAGACTGGGTACCCTATAAACACCAGACATTTATTTCTCACAGCTCTAGAGGCTGGAAGGCGGGTGCCGGTGTGATCAGACGCGGCCCTCTTCTGGGTTTGCAGACTTCTCATTTTATCCTCACATAGTGAGAGGACAAGAGAGCTCTTTGAGGTTTCTTTTATAAGGCACTAATCCCATTCCCGAGGGCTCCACCCTCATGACCTAAGCACCTCCCAAAGGCCCAACCTCCTATAATTATGACCTTGGGCATTAGAAGTTCAACAAATGAATTTTGTGGGGAGACGCAGTCAGGCCATTGCAAGATGGATAGCTGGAATCCAGCCTTGATGTGAATCCTACATCATAGTTTGAGTTATGATCTGGATAAAAAGAAACACATCTACTGAAAGTCTTTGTTCCACCGAATGTCCTATGCCCACTCAAAACTATGATTTTAAAGATTGTAGAGCTGCATAGAAGAATGTGTGGGTACTGATTACTAAAAAATGCCAACTCTGGCTATGTTTACCTCATGTTCATGGCTATACAGATGAAATCTAGAGGAGATCTCTTCAGTTAACAATACTTGACAGGTTTGGGTTGTGGAATGTGTTCAAAGTGTTCTCTCTTTTTAAATTTTGTGTGCTCTTAACAAACAATAAAATATGATTAGAAATAAGTAAACTAGGGTTGGGTAAGCCTACAGGCCAACTATCATTCTCCCTTGTGGGTAGAGTCTAGGCCAACTTTCCCATGTGGGCCTGAGATTCCTATTTGCTAATATAGAGATGTGTGGGATGTCTGGAGCAGCCGGGAGGCAGTGTGGTGGCTGTAAGGGTGTTGAAACCAATTTAGAATTTGGCACCCGGGTTGGTTCACCATGGCCTGTTGGCCGATTCTGGTATACCAACTCTTTTCTTGTTTAACTGCCGAGGAGTTAGGCTGTGTTTATTGCTTGCTGTACCTGTGAATTTTAAGAGGTGAAGTTTCTGCTGATGTCCTTGTTTTTGCCTTCCCTGTTGTCTTAGGTTTCCCTAAAGACTCCTTTGTAAATAGAATCTGAGACTCATGATTCTTTTCAGCTGTAATCCCCTATTATGATAGAAGAGCCCTAATGAGGTGGTGTTATGATATGAGGGGAGTGGAAGTACTCTGTCACCCAGAGATTAGGTCTCTGTCCTTAGTGGGTCTCTATCATTGTAGATTTAAGAGCTTTTAACTCTCTTTCCTGTTTATATTCTTTGCCCATGTTTCTGTTGAGTTAATTAACTTTGTAGGTATTCTTTATAGTTTAAGGAAATTAGCTTCCCATTAGTTGCAAATGTGTTTTCTGTTTGTCCTTTGACTTTATGATTTTTTTCTATCGGAAAATGAATGTAAGATTAATAAATTTGACTATGTAGAGTTCTTCACAAGTGCTTCTCAGAGTTTTTTTTCACCCCTTAGGTGAGACAGGAAGTCTAGAAGGGGCTGAAGTTGGATATTTCCCTTCCCCCAGATCAGTTAGGCTCTGATGAAACCTCAGCAGCTTAGGCTCTGGTGATACAGCTTCTCTTGAGGGCAGGTCTTGAACAGTCTGGGTATATTTAAAAATGGTTATGTTTCCTTCCCCTGCTGGAGCATGAGAGGATTTTCCTCCAGTCTTCATAGTGAAACCTGATGGGGCTACTGGAGATAAAACTCAGGAAAGTGAGGAGGCCCGCTCAAGGCCAGTCCCCCAGGAATCCGTAGTCTCTCAAGCCAGGCCAAGCCCAGAATCCAGTAGCTAGTAATTAAAAGATAATTAGCCAGTCACCCTTCCAGTATTCCTGCCCAGTGCTGACTCCAACAGGGTTTCTGCTCCAGGAAAGATGTGGTTCTCTGTCTGCCTGTCTCATCAGTTTTGGGGGTGTTGATTTGCTCTGTGACCTCAATTCTCTAGTGGACCTAAGACGAGTTGTTGATTCTCAGTTTTTCAGCTTTCTGTTGTGAGGATGGGAGTGACAACGTGTCAAATGAGAAACTGAAGTTCAACGGTTATTGTATTATTAAATGGTTGAAAAGAATAAAAAAAAGAATAGTATTTTGTGACGTGAAAATCATATCAAATTCAAATTTCATTATTCAGAAATAAAATTCTGTTGGAACATAATCACTCTTTGTTTATTTACCTATTGCCTGTGGCAGAATCGCGTAGTTGTGACTGAGACAGTATGGGCAGAAACACCTGACATGTTTACCATGTGACCTTTTACAGAAGAAGTTTGCTGACCCCTGGGTTAGCACACTCTGGACCCAGGTCTTGGTTAAGTCAAAATCCTTTGACACTGTGCTTGAGTGGAAAATCCATGGTTATTGAACTACGAAGTTTGAGAGGATCATTGCATTCAGAGATGAGTGAAGACAGAGGCCTGCCTCCCAGGAAAGCTCCTGTGCGGGCCTCTGCGGGATTTTGGCGGGTCAGCCAAATAAGCATTTACTGGGCTGGTTCAGAATGGAAGACATTGGAGTTAGTCTCAGACAAAAGAGAGTACTTGGAAGGCAGCCTGTTTGGTAGAACAGGAAGTACTGGCTGATGGGCCAAGGGCTGGATCTTGGTGCCAATGTCAGGAGGACATTGGTGCGCTGTGCTTTCTGACTCAGTAATGATCGTTGTCAGTTACATTCACCCGGTGACGGCCATGGCCACCTCAGTACTGCAGTGCCACTTTCAAATATGCACAACTGTGTTCAGTGTGATTTTCAGTTAGAAGTTACCAAGGAGTATGCCCCTCTGGGGAGGGAGTGGGCTCACTTATCAAAAAAATATTCCGAGAAGACCACCAACCTATCTCAGAAAGTAATGACCAGTGACCAGGAGGAGTTTCCTACACATTTATAAAATAACAGGTAGAAATGCTTGAATATTGCTGGATTGGTCTTAGCTTTGTTGCTAGTGTTTGCCACTCAGTCTGACCTCTGAAGCCTGCTTTGGATGTCATGTGGAAAGGAAGCTAAACAACAAACTGTGTGTGGAGCTCGTGTGTATCCTGTAATACACAGTGTTCTGGTATGATCTCCATAGAGAATAGGTACTTTAGAACTCTTGGCCACAACCTGTTGTAAGCTCTCTCAGCTGTAAGACATCAGGACCACTTCCTTAAGGGGGTTGGTTGATGCTGAGACTTACATAATAAGGTGGATGCAGGCAGCAAGTAGGTATACAATCTGGTTTTCCCTACTCCTTAGGGACAACTTCCCTGAGGTCCAGTGTCTTTAGGAGAGTGGAGTGGCTACACCAGCCCATGGAGTCCTCTTTGGAGACAGACCATCATATATAAGAGGTGGTGGTTATGATTGAGAAGCAGCTTTGAGTCTTTCTGACCATGTCCTCAAACTGCAACCCTGATTGCATTCTGTGCTGTGGTTTGGCATGGAAACAAAGGTAATTCTTAACCTTCTTATATTCTTTATCGGAGTGATTGTGAAATCTCCCCAGGAGGTCTTACAAGTGGGTTATCTGTAAATACATTGCATGTTAATGGAACTGGAGAAATAACGAAGCAAATGACCCATGCAGAAGTGACTGAGGCACAAATAAAGAGCATGTTCTTGACAGTCTTGCAGCAATCATATGACGTGACATGACAGGGACCTCCAGGTCACATGAAGATTACCTTACTAAAAACCTGTGTCTCATTATCATCATCCAGGCCCTCCTTAAATATGTCTGGAGGTGGGGCACTTAGGCCCTCGCCTGAATCCACGTATGTTAGACCTTGCTAATGACTGTGTTAGGGATCGTGTGTTCACAATGGCAGAATCCAAGCCAAACCAGTTTAAGAAAAAAAAATCAACAGTTTTTAGCTCTTGACAAAAGTTAGTAAGCACAGGTTTCAGGGATGAGTAGAAAGTAGGTTTGAACACTGGAAATCAATCGATTTCCTTTTCTCCTCTCTCCCTGTCTTCCTTACTTTCCTCTCATCTCTGATTTTCTCTGTTCTTCTCCTTCATTCTTTCAGGTTGGCTTTCTCCAGTTAACGGAAAACATGGCCACCAGTAACTTCCCAAGCTCACATATCCCTGCCTCACAGTGAGAAAGGGTTTGGTATGTGTTCTTTGTGTTTCCCACGTTCCCTGGGTGAGGGAGAGATCTGGTTAGCTCCCCTTTCATCTGGTGTCTATACCTATGTGGTCTGGACAGGAAGGCCACCCCCATGTTATGGTTACAGTTGAGGAAAGTTTTCCACAGAAGAAGGGAAGAGTGTTAGGCCTGGGAAACTAGGGATGGTCATAAGGGACATCTTTGGTGAGTGGGAATGCTTTCATGAGTGAATACTGAATGCTTGTACTTACTAATTTTGCCTTCTTTTGAAACATAAAATGAATCAGCTCTTTCTTCTTTGCTGACCTTTCAGATACTTAAGTACAGCTGCTGTGACGGGCCCCGTGGCCTATTATGACCATCTCCTGGCCGAGGTCTCCTGCTGCTGGGTTACCTGCACCCTCCCTTGCAACTGTCAGAGGGCCCTCTTAGACTCTCCCTGCTTCCTCTTTTTCGTTAGCCTCCTTAATCCCTGTCCTTCCACCTCACTCTGCTGAGTCCCCAGCATTCCCCTTAATCATTCATTGCTCACTGGCCTTGGTGGCTCCGGATCTGTTACCCAGGATCTATCTTGTAGGAATGCAGTCCTCTCGGTGGAAAACAGGTTTGGGAACCTGATAGATCTGTTTTGATTCCACCTCTCCTGCTGAGTAAACGGGGGACCTTAAGAAATTGACCTTTTGCAATGTTGTTGTAAGGATTACAGACCAATACCCAGCACCTTGTCTCCAGCTCAGCCTGGCATATGAATTGGCACTCACACCATAGCTGTGGTATTGTCTTCATTAGTATTATCTCAGTTCCTGACATGCCACAGGAAAGGGACATGTCGTTAGAGTCCTATGCCCATGGAGAAAAAGATGAGATTCCTCTGATCCTAGATAAGACGATCTGAAGATGTGACCTGACTGCACAGGCAGGCAAGAATTGGACTCTGAGACTCAGTTTCTCTCCCCCGCAGGGCTTCTAATCCAGTCTCAGAGCTTAGGTGTGGGAGGATAGCAGCTGATTTTCTCTTGTTTCCTACTTCAGGTCTTAAGCCAGTTGTCTTGAGAGACATGAAAGGCCCATTATCCCAAGCTAGGGAATTGGACAGAACTTGAATTCCATCTGGGTCAGCTAGTAGAGACCCTGCAGGTAGAGATGCCTCTTCTCTGGGCTTTCCTGGGCATGCCAGCTCAGCTTGTTCAACTCAGTTGACGAGTTACTACTCTGGCTAAATGTTTTGGCATCTGTGGCTCTCCAAATTTTGGCTCTAGCTTCCTTATCCAGTTTCAACTCTCTTTATTTTCCTACTCACCTTCTACCTTTTCAGAAAAGGTCAATTGACAGTCCCCAAAGCCTGCCCTGTGAAGATGCACCCTGAAATTTTCCTACATCTTTACCTAAGTGGGTGTCTTGCACCAAACTAAATCCATCTTTACCACTCTGTGCATCCATCCATCCATCCACATCCATCTGTCCATCCATTGAATAAATTAATATTTGTTCTATCATATTATTATTTTTCTTTTCCAGGCTTTAGGGATCCAGATGTGAACAACAAGTTCTTGGCCTCATGGAATTTACATCCTAGTGAAACAGAAAACAAGCACATAAATAGATACCTTGATGCTTTAACGCTAGATATGTTAAGTATTATGCTGGAAACTAGAGCAAAGTAATTAAATAGGAAATGATGTTGGGTGTGTGTAGGGTAGAGAATTGACTATGTTAGAAAAGCTCATTCAGGATCCTAGAATCAATGATTTGGAGGACAGGGAGGTGGAAGGTCATCTAGTCCAGAATACCACTTAATTCAGGGATGCCTTTGACAGTATCTCTGAAAGATGACTACTCACAGAGAAAATAAACCATTGCTCTCAAGAACATGGGCCTTGGAATTGGGTTAACTGGAATTTGAATTCTAGCTCAACCACTTGTTACCACTTTCTACCATCTCAGAGATGAGATTTTTAAATGACATGTATTCAATTTTTATTTAAAATTATGTGTAATATATACATAAACATATATGTGTGTGTGTGTGTGTGTATATATATATTTTTTCTAATGCCAGTGTTTATGGGAACTTCAACTTTGCCAAGCTGTCTGACCTGAGATCAGATTGGATTTTTCACTACCTTTTTGTCTAATGAACCAAATAAACCTGCCCTTCTTATTAAGCTTGGCTTTTGTTGATTATCTCTTTAAATCTGATGTTTTTCTTTTCTCTGTATGTATGCCATTTTTAATGAGACAAATACATGAGACAGTGTTTTGGAGAGGTTTACAGGCAAGAATAAAACAAGACCATCAACAACAATGAGTAGCAGGTTATCATGCCAAGATTGCCTGAAACAGTTGGCATGGCTTGGTGAGCTGTATACTCAATTGCACCAATTGTGTTTAACTGCTTTAAGCTAGAACAAATGGGCGTGGTAGGAGAAGCTACCTGATCATAATGGCTCATTTACTGAGCACCCATTGTGTGTGGACACTGAACTTAACCCTTACAAGGTATTTAGCTTTTAATCCTCATACTGTTCTTATCCCCATGTTACAGAAAAAGAAATGGAAACTATATAGAGTTTAAGTAGGTAGCTCAAGATGATGTAACTCATAACTGTTGGAGCTGCTTGGGTTGAGAATTTTCGTCTTTTTTATAAAGTAGTTCATTGGCTCCCAAAGGAAGAAAACTTTAATCATGAGCCAAATGCATAAGGGGAAAAGAAAAACTGGGGCTGACTGTATGACCAGACATTTTCTTCCAGTGCCAATAACAATATTACCACCACTGCAGGTAGAGACACAATTATGGGGAGAGACTTCTCGGACATGAAATCTAGCTTTTATGATTTAATCTGCATGGATATTTGAAGGGGCTGTATAAAAAAGAAGTGGGAATAAACACATAGAAGGGGCTACATAAAACCCTCCTGTCCCAGATTAACTCCTCTTCCCAGTTGTCATGTCTGAAATTGCTCCACTGGTGACTAATATCCTTGCATAGTTTTCTAGGTGTCACCTTAACATGGGCAGTACAGCCAGAGCCTATCAGATTTCATCGAAATTCTGAGTTTGTCGTTTCACATTGTCTCACCCCCGTTTCCTACCCTGAGATAACTTAGTGTCCTCACCGGCCTGTTGCTTCTATATTGAGTCTCACTTCGTTGCCCCTCCATCGGACCTCCATTCTGTGACTCTGTCCCTCACCCCTTTGTTGTCTAAAGCTGACAGTGGGTGATAATCCATCAGTTGTTAGGTGGAATCCCTTAGATAATGTGAATTCTCTCTTAGAAAACAGTGCCACGATATTTAAGCAACAGGCTGATTCTGTGAGTTTTCAGCGTTTGAATTGTAGTGTATGGGGTTAAAGGGCAGTTCAAGGAAGGGGGCAGAGATTTGTTTAATTTGCTAGGAGCGTTCCCACATTCTTAAGTCATGGTTCCTTCTGTATGTATAAAGCTGGTTCTGCTTATAAAATGGAAGCTGGCCCTTCATTTTCTGCCTGACACCTCATGACAGATGGAAATGTCCCATCCGCTTCTCATTCTTATGTCTCAGCATCCTTCCTCTCTGAACAAATGAGCATTCGTGACCCTTACTGAGTCAATTCCATTTAAACAGAAGGCCAGATACACCCCAGTGTATTCAATTATTTTATAATCAATTCCCTTTCCTGCCGCATCTTTCTTCCAAGGGTCAGGGAGCACTTTACAAACTGTATCGGCAGCAGTCACAAGTCAGAGCACAGTGACCAGCATCTGAGGACAGTGATTTAGGAGAGAGTGGATATGAAAAGACAATTTTGATTTTGATCAATGAATGATAAATACTTCGTGTGTTAGTTGCAGAGGTGGTGACGAGATTAACAAATAAATCACTAATGGAGGAATTTCAGCCTGCTGGTGTTGGGGGCAGTTAGCAGTCCAGCAACTCATTTCACAGTGCGGACACTTAGTAAATCTCTACTGAATGATTAATTATGTAAATGTATTCATTCAAAATATTGTGGAGCTCCTGCTGTGTGTCAGAGACTGGACTCAGCCGTGGGGACACAGAAATTTGGGGATGTTGCAAAAGGATGCAGTAGTGAATGAATATACCGCTGTACTTTGCCTTGAAGATGCTTACGTGGAAGCACATGAGATAAATAAACATAATAAAGATGATTAGGAGAGACAAGAGAACAAATACACCATGAGGATGAAACTTACCAAGCAGAGGTTACAAATTGGAATATTTATAATGGTGTGCTCAGAGTTTTAAAAGTAAATATTCTTTTGTGTCAGTATTGAAAAACTGTAGATCACAAATACACACACATACCCTCACAGATGCTCACATGCACACATCCCTCAGATTTTGAGCTTCTTTGGAGTAGTTCATATCTGTTAACATTAGGCTCGGATTCCCCCTGTAGCAACTAGTTGAAGCCGAGTAGCTTCCTAGGGCAGTCTGCCTCTCATAAGCCGTGGCTTCCCACCTGCACCCGTTCGCAGCAAAGATATGTTCACTTATACACAAGTGACCTTCTTTTGCACGTATGCCTCCTTGCCACTCTAAGCATTTAATCTTGACAATGCTGCTGTTAGGGTGCAGCGGGCAATGAAGAAGGAGGGTGTCAGTCCTATTTTGAGAGGTGTCAGAGAGAAAGTGACTCTTGAGTGTTGTTAAAAGCTGAAATGTTAATTAGGTAGAAAATGGTAGATGGGCCTTCCATGCAGAGGGGATTAGAAAACGAAAGGCAAGCAAGTGCATGAAGTCTTAGAGGAACTGTAAGGTTTTGCCTGAAGCCTAGTGCTGGGGAAGGGATGGGAGAGAGAAGGCACAGCCAGCTCATGCAGGACCTTGCTTGGCAAGCTAAGGGCTTTGTACTCCTTTACAGCCTCTTTCTTTCTGCAACACCCTCTACCCCAAATGACTAATACAGTCAATTACAGTTCTAAAAACAAGTTAAAGATATAAAGCCATTTAGTTACTAAGGCCAAAATCCTACGCTCATCCTTGATTCTACTGTCTCTACTCTTTCATGAATTTATTATAAAGTCCTGCCAATTCCGCCTTCTAAATATTCCTCGATTTCCACTCTTTCCTACCTTCATCCCATAACACTCTCTCTCTTGTTCACGGCCTCTTTTCCATGCCCTTCCCTCGGTCCCAGATGTTTCTCTTCTCCACTCAGGGCTTCCTATATGCGTCTCCCCACCTACATCTCAGTTTCCTTGTGACAAGCTCCCGCCCACTCCAGGTCCCAGCCTAGTTGTCACTAACTCAGGGTACCTTGCCCTGACCTTGTCCTACTCCCTGTTTCTTCTTGCACAAGATAAGGCCTCCTTACATATGTTCTTGAAACATCCTGACACTTCTCTACCTTAGAACTTCTAGCAATTTTATTGCCTGTATAATTATCTGTTCAATTATAATAGAGCTCCAAGAGAACAAGGGCAGGTCGTGTTTGTCTTGCCCATCTCACCTGCCCCAAACCAAGCAGTTAGCCCTGCGACTGACACACTCTATTGGTCACTTTATCACTGTGGAGTAATACTTATAAAAATAACTATAGAAAACCAGTGCTTTGCTTAGTAATAATACTGAGGAGTAATGACACAGGGCTGGCTGTATTAACAAAGGGACCTTGTTTATTCATTCCAACAGTGTATTTTGGAGGCTCATCAGGTACCTGCTGTCATTGAGGATCCAGGGGTAGGGCTCTCCCTGACTTTGTGGAGTACACGTGGAGGATTCATGAAGGAAAGAGGAAGGAAAGGATGAACAGAAGGGAAGGAAGGAGGGAAGGATAAAAGGAAGGAAAGAAGGAAGGAAAAGAAAGGAGGAAAGAATGAAAGTTGAAAAGAAAGAAGAATTATTAGCCTAAGTAATGAAATCATTTGCGTCCAGTAGAGAGGGCTGACCTTGAAAGACCAAAAGAACTTTCTTTATACTTCTTCATTATGAAAATAATCAGTATATGGTCGATTCAATTGAAAAACTGAAGGTGGAAATTTCTATTCACATCCCTTGATTGCTAGTAATTAATTAGGTGAAAACTTTGAAACTTGGAAAGAACCACACAAGGGGTTTGATACAAAGACCTAGACAGTCTGTTTACCCAAAGAAGAAACAGAATCTAGACTCATGAGGAGTAAGGTAAGTTCACAAATGGGCACTTAGCAGAGAAATCCCAAGACCAGCACAGAGCTTTCCATACTAATGTTCAAGCCAACCCAAATATTGCCACTGCTGAGCCACACCCTAGGCTTTCAGCGCAAATATAAAGACAGAAAAGATATTTGGCTCCTAACTTCCCCTAAGTCTATTTCAGTTTTCTTCTTTTTAACCCTTTATCAACACATTTTCACAAGACTTTCATAATAACCAAAACACTCAACAGTCAACCACGAGAGGACAACCACAAGATCCTACCAGAGAAATAGAACAAAGTGCACTAAGTGGATACACACAGGGGCTGTAGTGGTTTATGTAGAGTATATTGATCCAACTCTTAGATATGGAAAACAATCAATAAATTTAAGTAGTCTTAAAAAAAAAGAGTGGGCTTCTCAGTCAGCAGTCTGGACAGGTGCTAACATACAATGAAAGGAATCATTTAAAACTTGGCCTCAGTTGCAACCAGATTCTGCAAACACATAACGAAGAAAGAGAATGCATTTCCTTTCTCTTTTAATTCTTCCTGCAACCAGTGGACTATTGAAGGTTTGCCCCAGTTAATTTAGAAAGTTGGAGAAAACTAGCTAGAAATCAGATCTGATGCAGACTTCCTAACTAATTCCTGGAAGGCTGTTCTCTGCATTTCTTCAAATTCTTCAGATGCAGAATTTGAAAAATCAAGCAAACTAGAAGATTATATTATAAACAACCAATATTAGAAAGGATAATATTTTTTTCCTTATGCTTATGTAACTAGTAAAATAGTTAGCCTTTATTATTTCCTTTTTGGGTGCCAGCTACTTTACTACCCATTGCATATATAATAACTAGCAAGAACAAAATCACTTCAAGGTTGGTAGTAATATTTCTATTATTTTTACAAAAGGAAATTGAGGTCTAGTGAGAAGCAAATGACTTGACTCACAAAGTCCCACAGCTGTGAAGTTACCATGGCTGGGGACTTAAATGCTTGAGTTTGTCTGCCTCCAAAGCCTGGGCTATTTCCACTGTATCAGTCTTCATGGAACCAGAACACTGCCCTACACACTGAAACAAAGACATATCACTAGTGCCATTCTAGTCTTTTGCTGGGCACTGAACGATTAACAACATTGCCCCTGGAAGAAGTTGTCATATTTATTTTTACTTTGGCATTTTCCGCCTTGCAATTACATAGCAAATTCAAGAACTAACATGTTTCCCCTTCTCTGGGCTTCTCCAGAGTGGGGTCCTGCGGCCTCCTGATGCAGGAATTTGGTTTTCCCAGATAGCAAGTCACCTCACCACCCCCTTCCTCTCTCATCTTTACCAGTCCTGCTTCAGAAAACAGATTGTTTGTATTGAATTTCCAGACCACAATTCCCAGACCACGGAAGGATGAGGACCAAATTTTTTTTCTTCCATCATCTCTATTTCTGTGGGTAGATGTATTTTTAGAGCCAGTTACAAAGGAGGAGCAAAAACCCACTCCCAGACTACTCCCTAATCTAATACAGAGAATGCAGCATCTTCACGCTCAGCAGAAGGGACAGGATGTCAACTGTTGCTACAGCAGAGCTTTTTTTGAACCGAGTCAGAGTGTAATTTGTTCGAGAGAATGCCTGATTGCAGAGGAGAAAGGAGAGCAAGAATTTGGGTTAGTTAGAGAAGCCAGCAGTTGTCCTTCAGAAGGCATCAGTTAAAACTCTGGCAAACAAGTCCATTCAAGATCTCATCAAACAGAAAATGCCTATCAATGTGTAAAATGTATTTTTTGGTGGGGAAGAAATAGAGGGAGCAAAAAGGAAAAATAATTACTTCTTATTTCTCCACCCAGAGACAGACATGTTTAAAAATTGATAGGTTGTTCTAGATTATATTTGTTTATAGATATACATGTATGTACATGGGTATACCTATATACATATTTTTTAACAAAACTAGGGCCATACTACATAATCTTTATTTTCACATGTATTTTTTTTACTTGAAAACACACTATAGATAGTCTATCTGGTAAAAAAAAAGTTTTTTTTTTTACATTATTTCTCATTGCTTCAAAGTATTCCTTGAATGGATATGCAACAGTTATTGGCTATATATGTTGCTTTCTATTTACTTATGACAAACTAACCATGTTGACATCCTTGTAAGTAAAAATCCTAATCCAATACTTAACTAATTTCCTTAGGAAAAATTAATAAAAAGGGCATTAATGGGCTAAAAGCTCTGTACATATTCAAGATTAAACTGCCCTCAGAAAGGGCTACAGTCTGAATATAGAAAATATTCTTCACTAATACTGAATATCTATGAGTAATAAAAAAATAATCTTTAAAAGATGGCCACTTATTCATTTTGGTTGGTATCCTGAAAAATGTCAAAATTTATCTTAAGACTACAAATTTTATTTAGGAAAATAGCTGCTTGACTTTTTTTAGCTGTGAAAGGCCAGACTTGAGGTTGGCAAACTTTTTCTGCAAAGGTTCAGATAGTAAATATTTTAGGCTTTGTAGGCCATAAGGTCTCTGTCCCAACTACCCAACTCCACAGCAGCCAATGTGGCTGTGTTGCAACAAAACTTTATAAACACAGGTGGATTTGACCCACACGGCTGTGATTTGCCAACCCTTGGACTAGACCTTTGGGTATGGTCTTTAAAGAGAAGACTGAGATAATGACAGAGCAATAGTACCTTGCGAGATGGAGTAACTGATACTTGGGGAGCTCTTGGTAGGAGGGGCCGTGGTTAGAGGGGGCGAAGGCTTGGTGGAGGCAGGAGAGGCTCTGGGGCAGGAGAAGGAAGCTAGGAAGGCTGGAGAAGCCTGCCAGAGAGCAGCGCCCAATGGTGTGGGTGTCTGAATAGGCTTGGCTGAGGAATTTAGTCATGTCTAAGATTAATTTTAACATTTCCTGTTGGCCACAGGAGACAGGAGTCCCCTTGCATTTTTCTCAAGCCTTCCATGAGATTTTGCCATATTATGTGCTGTGGAAGAGTGAGGGAAGTGGGAACAGTTCCCTGGGTCGAGTAGGTGGTAGAATGAACCTGGGCAGGGGCACTGTGGTGAATGGAATGCTTGAGAATTAATCTGGGAGAAGGAATAAGACCAAGTGTAGCAAGAGAACATTATTCTGCTTGTCTCCTGGTGCCTTCTGAAGTCTGGGGAACGCTCTACTTGTCCCAGGCTGTGGGATGGGGCCGTATCATGCAGGGTCCTGCAGGCAACAGAGTGCTGGAGCAGGCACGTGGGCAGGGTTACAGGACATCCAAGATGAGGATGGGCCCTGGGACCAGCAACAGCAGAGCCATCAGTGCCCCTAGGCACGGGGAGGTAGGAGAGAGAGCCACGTCACCAGAGGCTGATGAGAGCCAGAGCCAGGGAAGAGGAACCTCCCCTTGCTGGTACCTGTGGCTGTGTGCAGCCAGGATCAGAACGGACACCTAGGTGGTCAGGGCTGTTAAAATAATCACTCAGATCTCTTTCTTCCCATCTTTATTCTCCTGCTTGGGTGCCCAGTGGCTGGACTAAATGGTACTAGGGGCAAAGAGACTGGGCAGTGAAATCCACAGAGGTCAGTCTGTAGGATCTGAAAAATCAAAAGTTAGCATAAGTGCATAAGTACAGCCATCTTAAAGGCTTAAACACCACCCTCTAACCTAGGAGAAAAAAAATTTTTAGAATCTTGAAAAACAAGTTAGTCAGCCAGTGTTAGTAGTGACCTTCAGTTAGCTAACCTCAAATCAGTTAATCATGAACACCAGGTGGTGGGCAGCTGCGGCCTTCAGACTGCTAACCTTGGTCAGATAGTCATGCATACCAAGCTTATCTTGCTAAAACACTGTGTAAGAAAATACTGTCTTTTTGAAAATGCTATGCTATAAAAACCTCTGGCTTTAACTGTTCAGGGTCCTTGTTGAGACCCGCTGCGTTGGGCTAACTTGGACCCCAGCTAGCTGGTTCCTGAATAAACTCCTCTTGCTTGTTGCATCAAGAGACGTCTTTCGTGAGTGATTTGGGGCGGCGTCCTCCTCTGGGAGAATCCAACAAGTCTCCCAGGACACCAAGGAGGGCAGAGTAGACTTGGGCCAATGAGTAGTAGTGGTGAATGACCAGCCATTTTATTTGGATTATAAGAGAAAGGACATCATCAGAGAAGTGGAAGACTTGGGATATCTGGGTTTAAGAAAATCTGCCAAATTATTTAATGAAAAATAATATTGTGTAATTTTAATTCTTTTTTTTTTAACATGGCAACAATACCAGGTGATTTGGACATAGAGATTGGCACAGCAAGTACGCATGCTGTTTGCGATTGCTGTTTACTCTAGTTTGGTTTCAGAAAGCTGAAATATGCCCCAGATTAATCTGTGTGTGGCATGTATTCAGTTTATTTTGTACAGAAAAACTCTACCAACACTATTCAATTAAAAGGAAAAAGGTATATCCATTGAGTCCTGTGTAATTACAACAATATGTTATATTTACTATTTAAAAAGGAACCTTAAATTTATGCCACATAAAACATATTAAGACTAACTGAAAAGTTTAGTTTTGTGTTCTGAAGGAGTGAGAATGATCCTTCATTTTCAGAAGAATCAGCCTCCAGGGCTGGTGGAGGAGCTGAGACAAATGACAGCTCAGAATCACCTTCTCGGGCAGCTCAGGGCACCTGTTCATCCTCCTATTGTGCATTGTTAACATCGATCTTTGCTTAAATGGATCCATCAGCTTTTAGAGGGAAGTGGGAGGTACTCGTAGAGTAAGAGATGTAGATGTGCCTTGCTCCACGGGTTGGTTTAATCAGCTTCTCTTCCTAATGAAACCAGAAATAAATGGAGATGAAGACATGAATTTCCCCAACACATTAGCTTTTTGTAGGAAGGATTTCCCAACCAAAAAAAAGTAAGCTATTTTTTTTGAGCCCTGTGGTATGACAGTAGTGTGCTCTGTGCTTTAGTCTGAGACACATAATTTCAGAAACATTTAATCTATTTCAGCACCACCTGCCAACAGAATAGTGATGACACTCACACAAGCCCTGCCCCTCCCAAAGTGCCTGAGCCCCTAGACTACCTGCTGTTAATTGAATGTTTTATTCATAGATTACAAGAGGGCCTTCCTTTATCAGGAGATAGGGAATTGTACTTGCACCTTTGCTGCAAATCAAACTCCATTTCCTTTGCTAATATACATCCTTTTAAAACACAGACCTTTGCCTGACCCTTCACTCAGCTTCCCGTTAATACAGTCTGATCACTCCTGCTTGCCTTGCCAGATATGCAGCTGCAGGGATGCTGGCCAGGCCTCAGGAACGTTGATCAAGGAAAGGATGTTGAGCATGTTTTTGTAACTACCTCTGTGTTAGGTGCAATTTCCAGACTCCAGGTGATAATGAAACACAGTCAGCCACTCAGGTCACTGTAAGATCCGTGTCCTTCCAAGATGAAGCATCTTTGGGATCGCCCTTGCATACTTTGCCCCTACTAATCAGAGGTTTCCTTGTAGTACAATTGAACAGCAAGACCCAAACAAAAAGAATTTCTGCTTCCATAGTACAGTCACTAACTCAGAACCCAAGGGTGCCAGAGCAAGTTGCCAACTCCATACCTTCTTTAATACAACAGAAAAGCAAGTCTATTAATTTATATTAGGGTTGTATTAATAGAATGACCAGAAACCCAGCAGGCAGGTAAGAACATTTTAGACTTTACCTCTCTTCGAAGAATAGCTAGAGTTTTGATAGTTATCACAAAGGAAGAATAGTTCTATTTTCCAGACATCTGCTTGTAGTTTTTGGCCTTTTCTTTAGGAGTTGTTGTTCCAACCACTTGCATGTGCATAAGAATGACTTAAGAATTTTGTATATACTTTGAGAAATTTTTCAGCCATAATTTTGGCCCTTCGGGATTTTTGCCTAATATTTTAGAATGCCAGCCCCTGCCGTCTGCCGAAGGTAAGCTTTCACCCTTGTTCAGCAGAGTGATTCTGTATCATGGCTGTGCGTATATTTGGGTCTCTAGTACCCTGATAAGTAACTATTGATTGTTCTCTTAGTCTGTTCAGGCTGCCGTAACAAGAAACCATAAACTAGGTGGCTTATAAACAACAAACATTTATTTCTCCCAGTTCTAGAAGCTGAGAAGCCCAAGATCAAAGTGCTGGTACATTCTGTGTCTCCTGAGAGCCCACATCCTGGTTCACACCAGTGTTTTCACTGTGTCCTCACGGAGCACAGGGGACAAGGGAGCTTTCTTGGTCTTCTTTTGTAAGAGCGCTGATCTTATTCATGAGGGCAGAGCACCTTCCGAAGGTCCCACCTCCTAATATCATCGCCTTGGGAGTTAGAAATTCAACGTACGAATTTGAAAGGGACACAAACATTCAGTCCACAGCAATTGTAAAAAAAAAAAACAAAAGGCTTTTTAGTGGTTTCCTTTTTTTTCCTTTATTTTGGTATCATTACTGTACAATTACATGAGCAACATATGGTTACTAGACTCTCCCCATTATCAAGTCCCCATCACATACCCCAATATAGTCACCGACCATCAGCGTAGTAAGACGCTATAGAATCACTACTTGTCTTCTCTGTGCTATGCTGCCTTCCCTGTGCCCCCACCCCTATGTTATGTATGCTAATCGTAATGCCCCTTTTCCCCCTTATCCCTCCCTTCCCGCCCATTCTTCCCAGTCCCTTTCCCTTTGGTAACTGTTGGTCCATTCTTGGGTTCTGTGAGTCTGCTGCTGTTTTGTTCCTTCAGTTTTTCTTTATTCTTATAGTCCACAGATGAGTGAAATCATTTGGTACTTATCTTTCTCCGCCTGGCTTATTTCACTGAGCATAATACCCTCTAGCTCCATCCATGTTAGTCGTTTCTTTTTAAACCACTTTAGTTATAGTATTTAATGGTTATAGCCTATAATAAGTATGACGTCTATGATGTGGAGACCAAAAACAAAACAAATTGTTTGCTAGGCTCACCTTTGTGCCCTTCTTAGGTGGTGCCTTTAGGATACAACTTCCTTGCTCCTTCCACGCTTTTCTGGGACCCTGGGGATGGCTCTCCATGAGGATGGCTCCTTAGCCCTTCTCTGCGGTTGTCCTTTTTCCCTAAATGAACTACTTTGCTTTGGGGAAGAGGCAGCCCCTCTGGCGACCCCCTGCAGGGCCTCAAGAGAGCTTCCTGTAGTTCACCCCCATCTCACTTTACATTCTGTCCCATGTCTTATTTTTTGTACACTTGAAAATCTCACCACATCCCCTCTTCCCATATGTTATTATAAATCTGAGGCTTGGCATAGGGCTGATCTCTGGGGCTCACTATTTGTTTTCACTGTAGCCCACCCACGAGATGTGAGTTGATCTGTCCTCCCTCCCTTTTACAAGAGCAACTAGAAAGCCCTCACTTGGTCTTGAGAAATTCATGCTGTGTTTGGGGCCTCCTCTGACATTTGTGCGGGGTTCCACTTCTAAAAAATACCTATCAGTCTGATAATTTCTAGAAAGAGGAAGGAAATTTCTTACTCTGAGAGGTAAATAATAATTTCTGGTCTTTGAGGGGATCATTTAAAGCTCCTGAATGTAACAGCCTAATGAAATGCCACCCATGTGGCTTGAAATAGTTAACAAATGTCTAAAAGGTGCAGAATTACTCTAGGAGTAAAGTATGCCTAGGAGTCCTGCAGCCGGAGAAGGATGCTAAAGGGCTGAAGGATGCTAAAGGGCTGTCCTGTCAATCAATCCCTCTGCCTCTTAGTAAAATAAATGGCCTCAGGTAAGTGTGATGGTTTCAGTTGAAGCCATTCTCAGGAAAATGGGAGCCTGTTGCTTCTCTCAATAATTTATCCCTTACTAAATAATTGTTGGTTGGTACATTTTCCTTATATCTCATGAAAATCCTTTCTATTGCTTTTCAAACCAATGTAATACAATGCCCAGGAGAAGACGAAAAATGTTTTTTAAAGTCACAGTTTTCTACCTCAGAATGTCTTCCCTTAAGCCAGGGGCCATAAATTGGCAGGTAGCATTTTATTGCAAGGCAGAGGACTTCCTTTTTTTAGGATTATTTTTAAAATTTGAATGCCTTTGATTTTGTTCTCTTGTTTCCACAGGCTCTGTCATTTCTCATGTTTATTTTTTTTATTCAGCCCATTCACATGCGTATTCTACTTGCCCAGCCCCTATGGATATTTGGGTTTGTGATTCTGGATTTAAACTCTTACTTTCTCAACTTTTTTTGTTGAAGATAATATTTATATGGTCACCTCTATCTCCTACACATACACACACCCTTCTTCATTTCTGACACTACGATGTTTGTGGAGATTAAGTTAATATGATGTATTTTTCTCCCATCTGGTTAGGTAGAATGTGGTAGTGTTTGCCAGTGTCCGTGGTGTAAATCCTCCCACCATGGCTGACTCCAGGCCACCAAGGTACGATCATCAGTGCTGATTTGGGAGGATGTGCACTTAATCAGCCATGCAAGCCAGCTCCGCACTCCACTGATTGTGGTGCCGTCAGACCCTATCATCTCCTTCTGATTTATTTCCTCAGGTATGAACTAATAAAATGAAAAGGATATCTGATTATGAAATGGACACAGCAAAATGCCCAGAAAAAATATAAAATGCATTTTTCTCATAAACTTTAGAAATTAAATAAAATATGAGAACAGCATTTTTTTCTATAAAAGACCAAGTAGTAAATAAGGTAGGCTTTGTAGGTCACATACACTCTTATCACATGCTTCCTTCCTCCTCTTCTTCTACCTACTTTCTTTTTCTTCTTTTCCTTCTTCTTCTCCTCTTCCTCCTCCTCTTTCTTCTTCTATTTTATTTTTACAACTTTAATAAACAGAAAAAGAAACCTGTTCTTAGCATGCAGGTCATACCATCCAAGATTCAGATTGGCCCATGGGCTGTGGCTTGTACACCCTTGATATAGAAGAGTAAAAGTAGGGAAGATGCTCAGATTCATATATTTAAAAATTAGGAGGGGCTAAAATACCATATTGCATAGTTAAAATTTTAACCACATATATCTGAGCACCAGTATGTAGAACATGAATCAATGTTAACTAAACATTTTTAATACAAAGATAAGACCAATGAGTAGTTGCCACCAAGGCCTGGTAGACTTGGACTTCCTTCTGGAATGTGGTCATGCAAGGATGATGCCTCATCCAAAAGGCAAAGAGCTGTAAGAAGTGCAGGTGGATGCACTGAACACCAAGATGAATTCCCTGTGTGCAGACCCACCGCCCAGCATTAGGGTTTGGACAGAAGGCTGTTAGGATGTTATTGTGCCTAGGGATTAAGAGCTTGATCTGTGGTTTCAAATCCTTGCTCCATAACTGACTAGCTGTGGTGTAACCAGTCTTAAACTCTCTGGGCTTCAGTTTCCACATCTGGTACTAACCATGGTGCTGTGAAGATTGAGTGAATAAATAGATTTAAAGTGCTTGAAATGTGTTCGGCACATGGTAAATGCTCTGTAACTATTAGCTGTTATTCCTGCTGTCATTATCATTGTTTGGCTGCAAAACCCAATACTAAAGGACGTGGATGATGTTTTCTTGAGAGATCATTCTAAGGAAGAAAGATATAGAAGTGATGGGAGAACCTGAACTTGAACACTTACTCTATGTAAAATAAAAATACAGCACAGACCTAGTTGCTGACTGTCACCGTTTAATGGTTGTGAATGTAGAGAGGGTCATCAGGGCAGCAGCCACTATGGACTTACTCTTGTCTTCAGCTGTATTTATAAGTGGTACATCACTTTCCTTCCCTTCTACCTCTCCTCATGTCACAAAAATTAAAGAATCTAAAAAGGAAAAAAACAAAAGAATCCAATGTCTTGCTTATGAAAAACACAGGTCAGAGAAATTTTCTGTATGTCTTTATATGGTGACATATGGTAACTACATTTACTTTTGTGAGCATTTAATAATGTATATAACTACCGAATCATTGTTGTATATCTGAAACCATTATGATATTGTATATCAGCTATATTTCAATAAGAAAAATTTTTTTAAATGAAAGGAAGCAGGCAACTGCTATCCTGTTGGATTCTTTTTTAGGACCATGGAATGATTTCCTCTGAGTCTGGACTGGTTACCCTAGGAATATGGGTTTATGCACGACTTTATCATTTTCACTCATGACAGCTCCAACTCTACCATTAACTTAGCTGTAAGTCACTTGGCATCTGTGATCCTCCACTGCCTCTCCAATGAAACAGTAGTAATAGCAGCGCTTCCCCATTGGGGCAGGAGAAAAAATTTGAAGAAGAATTAGAAAGCACTCTACAAGTCCAAGTGCTTTGTAAATATTTAATACTCAGTAGTCAAGGTAAATGTCAGGAGCGTGTAACACCCAACATTAACCTTTTCGTCATGACAGCTCTTTAGATGTGTTTAATGCCCCCAGTCCAAACACTGGAGACCCTGAACTTCTCTGACCTTTCACCTTTTCTTACTTTTTCTCTTCACTGTGCCCAAATACTTCCCGCCCAACATCCAATTACAATTCATTCTATTGCTCTGCAGAAGGTAATTTTAGCTCCTTAGGAGCCTCAGTGTGCTGCTCTCCATCTTGGGTTCCTGAGTGCCTGCATAGAAGAGCTTAGGCTTCCCGGGAACTTCCCGTTTAAGACAGAAGTGCCCCTGTGTGTTTGAACTGAACCGAATGCCTTTGTCCCAGAACAGTGTCCACTGTGGAAATCCTCTCTTCTCATTAGGCTATTCCACAGATAGGCTAAAGTAATTTCCCTTCAACTTCACAGCCCTGCTGAGTTCTGGTAACTAATGAGGCCCTATGTCTGCTGCTATTGGTAAGGCTTGCTGGTTGAAGATACAAAGGATGTGGGTAAACTGGGGAGGGAGAGGGATTATTTTAAAAATACTTCTAGTAATGCACGGAGCTCTCTCCAGGTTAACTCTATTCTTTCTCTTGAAGTTGTAAGAGCTTTTCAGTAAACATATTTTTAGACACAGTTTCACAGGGGAGATTTGCCACACTCGGAGAATGGCTGTGACTCCGTTGTTCATTGCTGTGCCTGTGTCACACCCACGTTAGCTGCCAAACAGCAAGACAGTTCTTATGAACAATGATTTGCAATCTTAGTTTAGTTTATTCCTAAATTGCAGAAGTGGTTGATGAGTGAAGTTGATGGAGCACAGATTCAGGAATTCTGAAGGCTGCCATGTGTTTGATGAAAAAAATGAACACTAAAATCCTTTTTGTTTCAAAAAAAAAAAACCTAAACTAAACTAAAGGTGACATGTGCAGTTACCTGAGACTGGCTTATATTTGTAGTGAGTTTTGTGATTTACATAGGACTTTTATATTCATGATCCTCTCAGCTTTAAAGCATAATTTTTGAGACTTTTGGTTGATGGTCAGAGAGACTGCTGTAGAGCAGCGAGCTGGATGAGTGATTGGGAGTTGTTGGGAGGAAGATTTCTGTAACATTTCAGAAGGAAGGAGAAGATGTGTGGAGAGAGAGAAGGAGAAAAGAAATCAGTCACTTAAGCCTCTCTAAGACTTGCTTTCCTTATTTGAAAAGTGAACATTATTATAGTCTTTATAATATTTATCTTATAAGGTCTTAGCTCACCCATGGTAGAATCACCCTGGAAGTCCTCCTTCATCCCCAAAGTGACTTAGAAGTTCTGGTTGGTATTGCTGCTTACATGATGGTGATTCTACCCAAAAACTGTTCCACCCAGAGTTGTTTTGCTTCCTGGCTGACTGCCCTGGGAAGTTCTGCTCTTCGGGTAACACAGTAACTCCATAGCCCTCATCAACACATCCGCTGGATTGGTTTAGCCACTTACGTGTTTGTCTTCTGAGGGGACTGAGTAGGGGTGCAAAGTGGGATTATACATTATGGTAAACAAGAAGGGGTTGAGAAAAGTTCTGAATCAGAGAATAACAAGGAGGAAATGCATTGTGTTGCTGGGTCGAGAGCATGTTGAAGCCATACTTGATGAAGACAGTCCTCGAACAGCTAGCCCTGAATCCACCCTCAGCAGTAAAAGGCTGTTCCCCTAAGTGACTTCAGAACTCTAGTGTCCCCCAAATCTCTGGATATTGTGTTAGATCTTTCTGAGTTTATTTTGGTTTCTATTTCTTCTATGAAATACTGCTTAGTTTATAGGAGATAATGTCAGGCATGGACACAAATTACCTTCCCTTCCCTTCTTAGTTCCAATAGGAGCATATCCTATACAAGTCATGAGATTAGCTTAAACTGAGAACAGCTTAAAATGAGAACAAACACTTCTTTGGTGCTTCATAGTTAACAAAATAGTTTTTACATGTTACATGATTTGTCTAGAGCATTAATTCTGTGATTTAGGTATCCTAGGTATTTTTTAAAAAAGGAAGGTAGTAATATATACCTGTCTCACAAGATTGAGAGGATTAAATGGGATGTTTGTAAAGGACTTTGCATAGTCCCCTGGAATACTAAAATCATTTATTTCTAATGCTTCTATTTTATGGATGAAGAAACAAATTCAGAAAAGTCATGTGATATGTTCAACGTCACCAGACGAGTTGAAGGTGATCCATCACTCAGACTGCCACTCCACCAGGCTCACATGTCAATGAACAAGTAAACCACTTGACACTTAAACTAGGATTCCATATTATAAACTATGGAGAAAGAGAGACAGACAGAAGAAAAGAGAGAAAGAGAGGGATATAGAAAAATAGGAGTGAGCACTATTCTCGTTCTGAATATTTGTGAACAAATAATGATAGTGAACAGATTCACTATCTGAATTCATATGTCCCCACCAAATCTGTCCCCACCAAACTCATATGCTGAAATCCTTATGCCCAGTGTGATGGTATCAGGAGGTGGGCCTTTTGGGCAACTGCTTGGGTCATGGGGATGGATTGCTCATGAATGGAATTAGTACTTTATAAAAGACCACACAGAGCTTCCTGGTTCCTTCCACCATGTGAGGACACAATGAGAAGTCTACGATCCAGCAGAGGGCCCACACCTGACCTTGCTGGTGCCCTGATCTTGGGCTTCCAGCCTCCAGAACTGTGAGAAACAAATTTCTGTTGTTCATAAGCTATCCAGTTCATGAACTTCATTACAGCAGCCTGAACAGACTAAGATGTGGAGATTTTAAAAGGTTGACTTGTTAGGACAGATGAGAGAGTATGAATATTTCACCCAGGTGTGATGTAGGATATCTTGTAAAAATTACATGTGCCTGGGCCTCAGGTATGGTAATGTAATCAAAAGGGCTTATGGGAATGAAGTGCATTGAATTTTCCTCCAGCTTCTGGTTTCCAAGGCTCCCATGTTTTAGCCCTGCCACATCAGTCCTTGCATGTTAACAGATGGTTGACATGGCAACCCCTGGGGGGCCAGGGCAAGGGAGCGGTCCTCTAATAAAATCCAAGCTGCTTCAGTTGAAGAAGTTTGTGAAGCCTTTTTATATCTTCTTTGCATCTTGACCTCACATCGTGCATCATGGAAATGTTATTTCCAGCCACAAAAGTTTCCGACTTAAATGAAACCATCCCTTGATAGAATTCTGAGGTGAGCAGATTCGTGTGCATTGGCCCCCTGCTTTTCCTTAGGGCCCCCCTACCATACTTTCGAGTGACACCTGCCTGCTGCAAAGCCTTATACTTATCTCAGTCTCTTCAGGTTATCTGGGGCCTTGGCCATTCTTTCTCTAATTCTCATGATCCACCAGGCTAAGGGCTACTTCAAAAGAGCATAGTTGGCAAGAAAAATCCTTGGAGGAATGTGAGCCGCCTTTGGAACTGCTTGAACCAACCTCATCCAACTTCTTGATGTTCTTCCACCTTCTGAGGAGAATGCCAGAGCGACTCATTTGTTCCCTTGTGTGTAAGTGTGCTAGGGCTGCATTAACAAAACCCCACAGACTAGATGGCTTAAATCCTACAATTCTAAGGTCGGTGCGCCTGTCTGGTTTCCCTGAGGCCTCTCTCTGTGCCTTGCCGGTATTCGGATGGCCACCTGCTTGCTGCCTCTGCCCCAGTAAGCACAGAGCCCTGCTCCCTGCCCCAGGTCTTTTGTGTGTGTCCTGATCTCTTTTCTTGTAAGGACACCAGTCACGTTGGCTTGGGCCCAGCCCAACAGCCTCGTTTTCACTTCATCACCTCTTTAACGGCCTTGAATCCAAATAGTCACATTCTGAGGTACTCGGGGTCAGGGCTTCAACATACAATTTTGAGGGGGACACAATCCAGCCCATCATACCTCGTCAGCCTTTAAACTTTATGCATCGCTGCCTCAGTTTTCTGTTGCTTTCGTATCTTGTGGTTTCCATTCCTCCAGCCGCACCTCGTCTTAGGGGTCGCCTCATGGCGGTGTTGAGGCTTCCTCCAAGCTCCCTTCAAGCTCTGGCTCCTGCAAAGTTTGCTGCGTTCCAAGCAACTCAGGGGTTTGTGGAAACCCTGTTGTACTGACCTCATGTTCACTACTGAGTTGGGCTCTGGTCCCTTCCGCCAGAAGACATAAGAATGGGCAGACTTGGATTTTCTTTCTTAAATGTTCCTGAGTATTATGACTGCTTTTCCTAACTCACTCCTTCTATTTTATATACTCTGTCTCTTAGAACTTCGCATGTTCTCTATATGCGAGATCACAAGATCTCTACTGGGATGTGTTTAGCTTCAAAGCTTCCCTGTCAGTTTACAGCCAGTCATCCTAGAATCATTGGGAAACTCCGGATCTCTTATGCCGGGGTGGAGGGTGGGGCTTTTTTCTCCCCCAACACTTTGTGGGCGGTTGAAAGGGCACCATTGTTCAATCTAGGGCTGGTCACAGGCTCCAAATATTCCAGTCACTCTCTTTTTTTGGACATTCCAACAACCTGTATTAGAGCATGTAGCAAGGGTTTCATCTCTCTGGCTCTAGCTGGAACCCTAGAATTGCCATCTGCTTGTTCGATAACCTAAGGAGTCTTATTTCCCAAAAGTCTCAATTTCTTCATCCAAAAAGTGGTGAAAATGAGAGCACCTAATTCCTAATGTTGTTGTCAGGCATTAAATAAAGTAGCATAAAGCCTTGTACATGGTAAGCACGCAATAAATATTAGCTTTCATGACTATTATGCAAATAAAACAGTGACAGTCTTGAATTTCTTAAGTTATAATCTTCCTTCCTCTTCTTTATGTGTCTCTTATTTTTATTCGACAAAATATTTATCAAGTATCTGCTGTGTTCTAAGCACTGTGCTAAGGTCTTTATGTGCATTGATCTTATTTCCTCACAGTAGACCTTGGAATTGGTATTAGTACTAACAGAACTTTGCAATCCTAGGGATATAGCCTTGAACAAGACAGATGTTGTGCCCTTCCTGCCAGAGCTTACAATATAGTGGGAAAGCCAGATGTTAGACTAGTAATCACAATAACGGAATCTTACCAGTGTTCTAGTCCTCAGGGCAGCACTGACTTCTCCATAGTGATTACTGGTCACAGGCTCCAAATACTTTTTTTTTTTTTTACACCAATGAGAGGACAGTATTTACTACAGCACTATGAGAATACAAAGGGTCTACAGCTCTCAGAGGAGTCACAAGTCATGGAGTGGCCTGTACCCACACCCATAATTACACCGTGTACTTCGGACATTGGGCAGCAGCGCCTGTCCTGAAATTTCCTGGCGTGGTGGCTGTCACGCCTGATCTACAGACAGAAAGTTCCAAATACTTTTAAGTACAGTTTGCCTTACTAAGTGCTGCGCATTGTGAAATTGTATCACCAAACTCTTGCGTCCCATAGGGGTCTTGTCAATGAAAGCTCTGAAAGCTTAGAGTTGGAAGAGAATGGAAAGCATATGATTGTTTGTATTTGGTAAGTTAGAGCTAATTATTTGTCATTACAAGAGACACAGACCCATGCTCCATTCCTTCTTTCAGAAGAGACCAAATAGCTTAGAATTCCCAGCCAGCATCCTCACGAAGGGGGTTGAAGAAGGACAAGGGTTACTTGGTTGGCTCAGTGGAAGTTTACAACAGACCTGTTGACTTGGAGATCCAGAGTCACTGAGCCCGGGCCCTGCAACTCTGCAAGCAGTGTGCTGCACACAGAACCTGTGTTTTAGGGTGAAAAATGATAGAGTTGCCTAGTATGTACCACCAAAGGCCAGCTCCAGATACCTTTCCTAGCCTCCGATTGAAAACCACAGCCAGACTTTTTACACGGATAGACCTTCTTATCTATACAAAGTCATCCCTCAGGTTCAAGGACTCACTCCAAGAAGAGGAAAGGTGTGGACCACTCAGGGATTCTGAAATCAGTTACTGTATTTTTTTTACCACTCTGTGAGTACTTCTCAGAGATGATATTTGTCTACCTAATACAATGCATGTATATATAATTTTACTCCCAGTGAGGGCCTATAGGGTAAACTTGGTTTTCTTTGTCACCTCTGTGATATTTGTCATGTGGACTAGCATTCTGGATATTGCCTAATAGCTCCAGTTCTAATTGCCCGTTGAAACGGATGTGTTTTACCTCGAAGTAGAACCTCCTGGAAGCATGAGCAGACAGAGTTGATTTATGCCTGTTGGTAAGCTGCCATGCCCTTTCAGTTGGCAGCCTACAAGTGTCTCAAATAAATGTTTTATGTGCTCCCTATTCATAGGATATTCCTTTGTTCAAAATGAAAAGGATCAACTGTGAACTGAAGTAAATGGCATAATGGTCTGAAAGGAAAAGAAAAACTTGTCATGCTCAAGAGCCCAGATAGAACCCACATCCTCAGGGTGAGGTTTCTACTTTTTTGGTTAAACATGAGGAGCAACTGGAAAAATCTACTTTAAGGGATGAGTTCTGCTAGAGACAGCAGGCATGCTTTTGGTTTGTCCTTGCTTTTTTAAAAAAAAGTCATAAACTGTACAGCTGTCTTCCTCTCAGTGGATCAAGGTTGCAGCAATGAGCCGAGTTAACATACAAGAAGTAGGAAGCTATTTGATAAATAAAGGAGAGGTGAAAAACATAGCTTGTATACCAAGAACTCATATGAGTGCTTTGAAGCACAGACACACTTTTAGTATCCTACTAAATGTGTCAGTAGTAAAAGTCTTTACAAAGGTTTTGAGCTTTTCAACTTTTAATTTTCATACCCTAAGGAGAGATAAACATCTTGAAAAGAGCCTAATTGCTTCCTATGGCTGTCAAAGGCAACTCCAGTTTTGAAACACTGCTTATGTAGTCCCCTCATTTCCATGAAATAAAATCATTACACCATTCGCCTCTGCAGAAATCATACAGCATTGGGGAGTGCTGAATGTTTTCAGCTGAAGTTCAATTTAGGGGAAGTTAAAAATTTAACAAGTCATAATCATTACCCAGAATTGAACCCATGGTGTCTAGTAACAGCTGGGGTGCTGACGGATAGAGAGCAAAGCTCTGCTGCTGGCAAATGCAGGGTTAGCTTCTGGTTCTGGGTTTGGTTCTTGCTTGCTAAACGAGTGAGGAAAATCTCGTGGGTTTCAGTTTCGTCCCCTGTGACATGAATCTGACGTCTGCATGCCCACCGAGGTCCTTTCCTGTGCTGACATTCTGGGGCTCCAGGTGAGGGAGCTAACCTCTAATGAAATTGTAAGCAGTCTGAGAAGTCTGAGAAGTTGTCTTTTCCAAACCCAGTCCACCCAGCATTTCATAAACTGGCCCAGAGAGATAGTATTGATCCTATTGATCCATTTCTAATGTTCTGCCACTGACCATCTTTCATTCTGGAGCTGAAAAGGAGTTGCTGCTCTCGTTTTATGGACTGTTGTATGGTTCCTTAATATTGCAATTGTGTGGTTTATTTACTCTAACTGGTGAGCAGAAAAAAAAAATGAGTTGAGCATTCTTGTTTTTCCCTCAAGCAAACTAAAATAGGGTGTAATTTGACTTGGATTTATAATTGCAATTTACTCATTTAACTGAAAACAATTGTACTTTTCTTCTTAGCTATTATTTATTAAGCTATCCCATGGTAAGCTAAGCTCACTTTCTCTACATATATACTATTTAAAATCCTTAAATCAGTGTGAAAGATCAATGTCATTATTCCCACTTTACAGAAGAAGAAATTGAGGTGCAAAGGTATTAAGTAACTTACTTAGAGTCATTCAATTTATGATGGCCTGAGATTCTGACTCAGCCCAGTGCTCTAACCATAATACACTATATGTACTAGGTATGTATGCCTGTATAAAACATTGAAGAGACATAACAAGGGGATAATATTATTGTTTGTCAAACAGTTTGTTGCAAAATGAAGCTCATTTTGAAGTCCTTTCTGACAAGCTCACTGCCCAGATTTAGAGTATTTATTAGAACAATCCCTGGTATATAGTAGGTTCTTGATTTGGTTGAACATTTACTTAGCTTTATAAAACTGGAATTTATGTATGGGACATCCCTATGGGGTTTGTGATGGAATTGGCAGTGCATTTATTCAGTGTTGAGTTGAGATCATTGATTTTACAGACTCCATGTTTGCACTCTGACCTGATGCCATAAGTCCTTGGCTCAGTGGCTGTGGGGCACGAGACATAGAGTCCCAGAACATTAACCTATACCCTCTGCTTAAAAATACAAAGGTGGAAAGACTTAATCCAACAACACTGGATTTCACTTGAGGTATGTTTTTCAGGAGCACCGTTATTTTATGAGGTTGACAATGAGTTAGGCATGGCCCTGTCCTGCTCTGTCAACCTGCTCCAAAAGTGACAGGGCTTTCATTATGATAAGGATGGAGCCTGTAGGCAGAACATGGATCTATTGACTGTAATCAATGATCATAGATACATAGGAAAATAGTACTTTAAAAATAATTTTGAATAATTAATGCATGCTTGGAGTAAACAATTCAACAAGTACCAAAACATTTCACCTCCAGCCCTCACTCTCATTCATCCAGTTCCCCTCCCAGGAATGACCATAAATATGAATCTCTTCTAGAATGTTCCAGAAATATTTTACACAAATACAAGAACCTCTGTATTTATGCATTTTTTTTCCACAATGCACAGCACATTTTGTACAATTCTGTACCTTGCTTGGGATATAGGGTTTTCGCAAAAACAAATTTTTAAAGTGTCCGAACGTATGGGTGAGTTAATAAATATTTTGTTAAACAAATTAATTCACCAAGGGAACAGATAAGAAGGAGGGGGTGCGAGAAAGAATATTTCTATGGTAATACCATCCCACAGTAAAGCTTAAAAAGATTTGCCCAGGAAGCTGACTTCACATCTCTATTTGTTCTCTGTGCTCCAGTAGGAAGCTATGAGATGTAGCTAAAAGACCACAAGGCTTGGAAGCAAACTCACACAGAATTTGTTAGCCATTTATTTGCCCAGTGATCAGTAAATTGAGAATTCTTCTAGGAAACCACCCATCCCAGTGCTGGGCACATGGTGAAATAGTAAAAACTTCTTCTCAGTCATATGAATCTCCTGTATGGTATTTCGGCTCTACTTCAACCTGGGTCTTGTTGCAGTATTCTACATACTGTGAGAAAAAATCTGGCAGTAGTTTTCCTCATCTCTGAAAGCTGTGGCCAGTATTTATTGAGTAATGCTCTGTGCTGGCTGCTGTATGAGCACTTTGGTGCACATGGTCACATTTAAGGCTCACAGCATCCCTACGAAGTAGTTACGGTTATTGCCATTATTTTTTCAAACCTGAAATTCAGCCGAAAAGTAACATAATTTTCCCAGAGTCACACTGCAGGTAAATGGCAGCTATAGACCTTGACCCCAGCATACATGCCCCTCATGCCCCTTGTCTGGACTGGTTTTTTTTACACTGTGTAGACACATCCCTTGAGCAACAAAGAGAAGAAATGAGCATGTTGCTACCTCAGCCTAGTTCTCGGCACACATCCCTGAGGATGTTTGCAGCTTTATAGAGCTTTTTAATCTATGGCAAATACAAATAACAAGACGAGGCACACTCTGCCCCCATGTGTCAGGGACCCCATATTAATCCTTCCTGTGTTGATCAGCACGTAAGGAATTCTACTGAGATGCATTTTCTGATGTCTCCCACTCCCATTTTCCAGCCCCCTATCCAGGAGACCCTTCCTGCCTTCTCATCTCTTGATCACAGCAGGCTCCGTACCATTCCTGCAGCGTAATGCTTTAAAAAGAAAGGCGGAAGAGCGTTGACTGCGAATTCTGGAAACGTTATTTAAGCTGAGGAGGAGCACTGCGGAGTGACTATGAGACTATCAGTGCCCTCAATGCCCAGACGCTTTCTTGTCGGCATTCCAGTTTCAGATCTTCATGACTGTTTAATTACACCACGATTTCACATTGCCAGGACGTGCCTCTTCAAAACACTAACGGAAGGAGGTTCAGTGCCGATCGCAGCCAGCTTCGTGCGCTGTCTATGCTGCGGATCTTTAATGGCTTTCCTCATTCTGTGGCTCCGTCACAAATAGTCCAGATAATGGCTCAAATTCTCCCTCTTAGAACTCCTATTTTTTTCCTTATGTACCATGGGGGGGAAAAAACGAATGGAACTGTTTTCTTTTTGTTGAAGAGTGATTTTCCTTATTGCCATTATTACACAAGAATTGCTTCAAATGTCCACCCTCATCTTACATGTAATCTGAAATTCATTCATAAATTTATTTAGATATTTTGAGTAATTCTGGGAATTACGCATTTGACATAGATGTTGAAAGAGGAGTTTAATTCATAGAGGGTGATTTTATCAACCACATAGTTTTGCTATGGAAATACAAGGTTCCTTTCTGTTACAGAGCAACAGATCAAATCCTTATCCAATAAAATTTACACTCATTGGTCAACAATGACTCTTAAGAAAATCTAAAAAACTAGAGAACGGATAATCTGAGGGTAAACAGTATTCAAGTTTTTAAGTGACAGCTAATGATTTTTTAAGGATTGTAGTTAAGAAACATATTTTCTAAAGTGAATAAACACAGAGTCCTTAAAAAAGGGTGTGCGAAATAGTTTTGCTTATGCCTCCCCAGTGAGCAAGGAGAACTTGAGTTGCTGCTGAATGCATAAACAGAAGCCCTATGTAAAGGAGAGAGCTGTAGATTCAGCATAGTGACCACTGACCTCACATGCGGACATCCCACACGATCATCGATCAAATTCATCAGACTGGTTTATAACAGGTTAACAGTAATTGACCACTTTTCTCAGGCTTTTGGTACCAGTGACCTCATCCATTATTAGTGATAATGATAATTCTTACCTTCATAGACTTTGGTGGTGATCTGGAGGGGTTTTCACATAGCAGCTTTTAAGAATGTCTCTCCTGTCTGACATAATGAAGTAGCCACCTTAAGGCAAGAAGACAGACTAGATGGTGTGTTAAGATTCTGTCTTACGTTACTATGATTAGTGTTGTGTGTCATAGGAAGCACACGGGCATAACATCTATTCTCTGTTGCGGCCGCTGCTGTCACCATCAACTCCTTCCTTCAATCCTCGTTTAGTTGGGGGTCCCCTGAAAGCAGAGTTTGAGACAAGGTGCAAGTAGTTTATTTGGGAGGCAATCTCAAGAAGCTGGAGTGAAAGCAGAGAGATTGATACTGAGAAGAATGGAAAGCCCTTAAAGAGCATAATGTTGAAATACTGAGCAGGTTGCCATGTTGGGCAACTGGGGCTAAATCTCACTGGCAACCTTTTGAGGAACAGTTCAGAATGCACCTAGAATAACTGTCTCCCTCCCTCCTGCAAAGATTTGAGGGCTGGAGCATTATTCACAGCGCCTCCGCCCGCCTCCTGCTCCCTCACCCCACCTCTCGCTTCCCTGCCTCACATCAGTTCCCCCAACACTGGGCTGAATGGCTCTGGCAGCTTTGGAGGAAGTTCTGAGTCAGAGCTGCTGAGAAGCCTGAAGGGGAGAAGGTCTCCGGTTCTGAAGCAACCGTCCACCACAGCCGGAGTGGAAGTCAGAAGTGGCTGGAGGGACGTGCCCTGGAACCCCGTTAGCAGCTGGCACAGTATTCTCCCTCTTTTTCCTCACCTGCTTTCATCTCCACCTCCCGGCCAGCTTCAGCACTGTTCACTCTCTGCCTCAGACCCCTCGTTCCATTGGCTTCAGTGGCCCCCAAGTCTCCTCGCTTCACTCCGCACCCCCATCTCTACTCCCACCTGTATTCTTCATTTGACTGTGTAATTCTGTCACCCCTGCTTTTCTCCCTGTCTAGCTGATAACATCCCTGTGTGTGGGCCTTGGCTTTCTTATCTGCTCACTCTTTAGTCAAAGCAACAAAACACCAAAAAAAAAAAAGTGTCTTTCAAAGCTCACACTTTATACTGGGCTAGAGATTATACAAGATATTGTGAGCTAATTTGCAGATATATCTTTAAAATCAAGTGCTTCCTTTCCATCAAATTACTCAGACCTCTTCCCTGTTCCACGTTCCCTAGAAGGGAACAGCTGCTGAAAATAGCTTTGTGAGTTTGAAAGGTGGAATGTGGTGTGGGTTGAGGAGTTCAGCTTGCTGGGTAGAGAACTTTGTTCTGAGATCTGCAGGAGACACGTATCCCTGCTTCACAGGTGACACAGATGATGGCACGCCACGTTCTGTAGCACCAGCGGGGAAATGTATGCCGACTACAATTAACTGACGTGGGCAGGCCTGGGCCCGGAGCTGTCACTCTATGCCCAGACCTTGTCAGGATGTCCAGAGCTCTGACTGGCCATGGTACTCACACATGTCTAACGTCCCCTGAAATGGGTGCCTTTGCAGGGCACCCAGACTGCGCCTTTAGCAGAAAGGCTGACCATCTCCAAAGCCTTCTGCTACATGCTGTTTTTCCATGGGTTACCTTTCCAGCTTCAGGGGCCCAAAAGATCTTGGCAGAGCCTGACATAGTCACTTGCCTTCACGGTGCATAGGCAAGCGTTTCAGATTTCCTGCCTCTAACCCCATCAAGCATGCCACCTTTGCATCCCCCAAACAGACTGTCCACCTTCTGTGGCAGTGATGATGGGGCTGTCACGTAATTTATCTGTTCATGTGTCTGTGCCATCCTCACTAGACTGGAAGCACCTGTGGCAGGAAACCGTCATTTATTGGACATGCAGTATTAATTAGCTAGGCATAGCACTAAGGCCATAGCACATTAAATTTTCTTTGCAATAGATAGTCCTGCTGGGTAGACATGATTATCTTCATTTAATGATGAGAAAATGTGAGGCTAAGGTAGGTCCAGAATGCAGGGATATATGGCATTTGAAGGATAGAATTAGAACCTAGACCCAATTACCTATACGTCTACCGGTGCACATGACCAGTGAGCTGTCTGAACTCACTGCTTATATACATGTGTCTTTTTGGCCAAGCAACCTACTAGGGGTGAATAAAGGAATACACAGAGTGGACTTAGCAAATGCCAGGCTCATTTTACACATTTATATGCTTTCTGCATTTGTGAGTAATGCCAATTGGACCCATCTCTCTACACCAAGAAAATGTCATGTTTCTTTGCTTTGCTTTCTAAAAATAATTTAAAATGGTTCTTTGTATAGTTTATAACATTGACCTATACACTTCAAGTCTTTGCTAAGCATATGTAATGTGTAGTGTATATGCATATATGTGTGTGTATGTATATAGATAGATATCTTGCTGTATATTCTCCTTTGAACTTCTTTTGTTCGTTTGACAACATAACACCATAAACATCTTCAGCATTAAAATTTCATTTCTCTGATATAGTTGGAACAAGTGGTGTGATGAAATAATCAGATTGGAAGGGATTTTTTTGAAGTTACCACCCGCCTTTATCTAAATCAGCATCTCAAACTTATTTTTAACCATGATGTATTTTTTCCCCAAATAGCATAAATAACAAATTTTCCTAAACACAGAACTAACATGGCATTCGTGTTATATTTGTATGAATTTATTTTGTAAGCATAGCTTGACAGAGTCACTTGTAGGAAGCCAGCCATTAGAATAATAAGGCTTGTTTCAGTTAGACACACTTTGGAATTGGACGTTAGAGCCGGTGGCTGCCGTTCCCTATTTGCCTCAGCAACTTGTTTTGATTGTGTGGTGATGGGAGGATCATGGCCTGCACAGGTAAGTGTTTGTAAGTGGTCATCATTATTTAGCAGATGCTGCTGCAATTAGCAGAGGGCGTGCTGCCAGAGAAGCTTGATTTCAGGGTCTGCACGCAAATGAACTGGCTTTGCCGTGGCAGGCCAAACCTTGACGTGCTCCAACATGTCAGACTTTCACATAAGACACAGTTGAATACATAAGCACCACTTTTTATCCCCATTTTTTAAATAGTGGAAAGAAACTCTCCTTTCAAAAAGTGAAATCTTAACCAGATACATGTGGAACCTCTTAAAACATGCTTTGTAGAAATGTGGGATCCCATGACAGTTCTCCGGAATTTAGCTAGCAAACCACTGATTTAGCATCCAAAGAAAGTCTTATAAAAATTATAAGAGCTGGGAAACAGGCAGGCTACCCAAGACTGCCTCAGAAATAAACCCAAGTAGTTAAATCCCCTAAAATTCTTCCTTTTGCCTGACTCAAGTCTCTGAAGCTGCAGCCTAAGCTTAGCACAGTGTAGGGAAGGCTCTTGGAAAATACTTGATGACTGATAGATGGAGGCTTCTATGGAGGGATAAAGTCTTTGGACCTTCTCACCAAATAAATATATTTATTCTCTTACCCACCCCTGACTGGCATTGTGATTACCCGTGCATAGGCAGCATCATTTTCTGATTAGCTTATGTCCTGATAAAGCAGTAATGACTTTTTAAAGTCATCTCTGCATAGAAGACATTTGACTCTATTTTTTCAGAATTTGGGTTTGTAAAGGATGCTGGTCAATGCCCTTCGTAGTCCTTATGTGTGTCTCTAAAACATCTTGACATAACTTAGTCTGGGACAGAGGTGATTTAAGTTGGTCAGGCAGAGAGGAAGAGCCAGTAATTTGCTTTGTGCACTTGAGCTGATTGTTTGGGAAGTTGGATTCACGTGGAACAGATGGGAATAGGATCTGGTAGCAGATCTGAGGAATAAAGGAAAGATCCAGTTGTCAGATGGGATCACAAGGTCAGAGAGCCATGGGGACTTGATACTGACTGGCTATGTGTTGTGCTGAAGTGCTTACATCTATCCTTTCTGACTCACGTCGGGCTTGTGTGAGAACCAGGCTGCTGGACCCTGGTTCAAGTGGGGAGCCGGGGGAGAGGAGAGCTTCCAAGTTTGGGTGCCAGGCAAGGTCTAAAATGCTTAGCATCTAATATGCTTACCCCAGAGGGCAAAGGGGGATTCACCTCCACAGTCTTCTGGTATAGGTGGCGTGGCACACCAGGAGGTGACTTAAATTCCCCAGCGAGCCCTTTCTTATCTTGCTGCCTGCTCCTTTGCCTTCACACATATATTTACTGCAACAACTACTGCCAGAAAGAGTGGGGGTGGCCCAGACTTCTAAGGGAATTTGCTGCTGTGTTCCAATCCTGTAATGAGTATAAAATTTTTATTGAAACATGTGGATAGTTTGAAATGGGTTTACAAACAGGAAGATGAGCTTCTGGCTGTCTGAGCCTTGGCCACTACTCGTGTAATTGGATTCCTGCAAGAGAAAGAAGAAAGGTCAGCACTTCCCACGGTAGAAGGAATGATGTGAACGCAGGTGAAAGCTGGGTGAGAAAGTAAGTTTGGCTTTCTCAAGCACACTGTGTCGGCTTTTCTCCCTCCCCTGCTTCTCTCTCCCCACATCCTCGTTTGTGCTTCTTGGAATCATGTCTCAAATAAGCCACCTGCACCCAAGTCCTTGTCTCAGGCTCTGCTTCTGGGGAGGAGCCAAACTAAGACAGTGAGTTCAACAACGAGACTATCTCCTTCCACCGGCTGTACCACAGCTTCGGGCAGCCAGGGTATGGAGAGTGACAGAGGGCAGGAGCGTCAGCCAGATCTGCCATCTCGGCCTGAGCAAACCAGAGAGAGACTAGACCCAGCCGGGTGTGCATACCTCCTGCAAAGGAGGAGTGTGCTGGGAGCAGGGCACTTGTCGGGGTGCAGGGAGGGAGGGTGAGGAATGGTCACTTGGGACCCAGTTGTCATATTTTCAAAGGAGCTCTGGAATACAGAAGTCAAGGCAGAAGAGAACATTCTTTTCCTTTGCTGTACAAAATTAGCACTCTTGCCTGAGTAACATTTAGAGTTTACAGAGAACCACAGGGGAAAAGGTGCTCTATGTTGATCTTTCTGGGGATTTTAATTTCCCTTAACTTCTTAATTCCTCCTAGTAGCTCCATAGTGTGTCCTACCCAGCCCCCCAACACCCTCACTTCCCACCTCCCAAATAATTCTTAGTCTTTCTTTCCCTTTCTCTCCCAGAAGTAGTCAGTGGGCAGGGGTGTGTCAGAACCAGGCCCACTCCAAGTATTTTTGCAGCCCTGGACAGAAGCACAAATGGAGGTCTATATTCTATAAGTCTAAATATCTTAACATAATCAACCAAACTTGTAAACATTAAATAAAATATATTCATTCAGCCACCTCCTGCACTGGGTTATATTTAGAATTCCCGACGCCTTGGAGTTCTACTCCAGAAGTAGGAGAGGGAAATCTGGGGGAAGGCCCGGGAGCAGGGGCTCTAGCCTGAAGCACATCTCTCCTCTTCCTACCCCGGGCTGCTCCACAGGCAGCACATGTGTGGACACCCCAGCTCACACAAGCTCTGTTCACACCCTGCCCCTGCAAACATGTGCCCTTTTGTCCCTCTTGAGCCTAAAGTTTGGCATATTGTGGCTCAATGACCCTCACAAGGATGGACAGGGAGGACAGATGCCCACATGCCCTGGAGCCAGCTTGGAGTCATTTAGACAGGAAATTCCAGGGTCCTGAGGGGGAACACAGACACCAACTGGGTACGTCCCCATGGCCTGGAGAATGCCTCACCCAGGGGAAGGGGTGTGGGCAGAGAAGGACCAGAGCAGAGCCCTCTAAGAGTGGAGCGGGGCAAAGGCCTCTCTTGCCTGGTTCAAAGAGCAGGACAGCTCTGGGCTGAGGGATGGACACATCTCGCACCTCTTTTCCCCTACCTTAGTCCAGTCTCCAGGCACCATGGAAGTGCTCTCTTCTTTGAGCCCTTTGAGGAAAGAGGGTTCTGTTTCCCATTTTAGTTTTGTTTTCTCTAAAATGTCCTGAAGATCCTCTCTCTAAAAGTACGGGGACTGAATAAGCAGCTTCGGACCCTGGCCCTGTTTCTGTGTTTGAAACAACATAAAAGACAGTTTACCTGGACCCTCCCTGGCTCCCCTGCACCCTGCACGTGTCAGCCACTTACTGTCTGCACCCGGGGAAGGACCCGTCCAGCAGCACACACCAACCATTGCAGACTCCTGCCCAGCCTCTGCAGCAAGGCTGGAAACCTCCCCATGGTGGAGGAGGCAAACCTTGGTGCTCTGGCAGCTTAGAGCATTTGCTAGCTGAGAATTTCCATCAGCAAAAGTGAAATCAGAGGGTGTGTTGTGGCAAAGTTGAGACAAAAATGCAGCTGATGAGCCGAAGTTTTAGTCCCATTCCCTGGGCCATTGGGGTCACCCAAGCATTATTTTGTATCACCTTTCTGTAAGGAATTGGTGTCTTCCCTCTCAAGTTGTGCCGAGAGAAAACAGTGCAAACGCCGAGCGGGCCTGTTTGAGCAGGGCTCAGTGGGCTGCATCCCGGGCTCTGAGATAGCAGGTAGTATTTCATGTGGTCCAGGCAGAAATGAAAGGAATATTAAACTGCATTTCCATTATCAGTGAGGTCCTTAGTGGCCTGAGGATCAGAACCAGAGCATTCTAATCAGTCTGCTTAATGTTTTCCTGGGCAGCTGCAGGCCTGTGATGAGTTTGCCAGGAAGGCTGAACCACCTTTCATAGGCGAAAAAGTGAGTACAGGAAAATCCAAAGTGTTGAGCCAGGAGAATATTCAGTGACAGGTTGAACGGCCTTGTACTATGAGCAAAAGCGTCCCTTCTGGGGAAACCTAAGGGTTTCTGCCCTGAGGATTGACTTCCTTGGCTAGAATATGAAAGTCTGTGAAAACCACTACGAGGGGGCAGTAAAGAAATTACTGTTCAGACCAGGCTCTGGTCCTCTTGGCCTTTGCCCTTGAGTGGATTATTTAGCAGTCCCCAAAACTACTTCATAGTATCCCCAAAACTGCTATTTCCATGTTAAATCTTCACATTTTCAAATTTCAGATTGAAGAAGTCAAAGGCATCTAAACTGAAATCGAATGTCAGTTTCTCTCCATGGTGGTGCCCAGCAGACTTCCAGCCTCCAGTGAGGGGGACTCAGCTTGTAGCTGTGGGCTTTCCGATTGCTGTAAGTTTTTCCTATTATTACCTATCAAAATCCTGAACATCAGCTGTCCGCAACCAGAGATCTCTATCTTAACCTCTAGCATCCTCCCCACGGGACAGACATGTATTTGTAAAGTCAGCTGCTAGAATAGATGATTAACTACAAGCGTGGACCTTCACAAAATAAAATAGTTTGCCTAGAAGAATCTTGGTGGAATCAGTTTTGTTTTGTATGAATGTGTGAAAAAAATAGCAATATTTGTGTGAATATCTTAAGTAGGGCTGTAAGGTAAGGCTACTAATATGTGAAAATTTAAAGTTACTACCAATATGTGAAAATATGTTGATTTTTCACTAATGTGAAAAATAAAAGATTACAGATATGGGAAAATATCAAGGTTACTAATATGTGAAATACACTTTGAAGTCTATTTCAAATGAAAATTCAAATGAGAATTCTGCACAGAGTATATTCTTTGTTCTCAGGCAGTCAGTCTGTGGCAGACAGGCTTGAGATAAGAAAGTTTATTCCTTTATTCATTCATTCATTCATTGATACATACATTCATCAAACATTTATTAGACCCCAACTATAAGCTCAGCCGTAAAACACCAGATGAAAAACCTAAGTTTTTTCCCCTATGAAGGATCCCATGTTCAGTGGGAGAGATGATGATTAAAACCACTCATTATGGTTCACTGAGGAGAGGACTCCCAGGATTCTTCCAGTACTGAGGACCTGTACCTGGATTAAATGAGAAGGAATTTCCCACAGTAAATGGGACCATCACAGATTGATGTTGCTGGCTCTTTCATTGCTGTCAGAAACCCTGGTTTCTTAATGAGTAGAGATTTTGCTTTTTGATTAGTCCAGTCTCTGATTAGTTTCTTAAAATATTTGCCTCACTGCTCAATGCAGCCAGGACAGCAGCATGAATACAGGGAGGGCTTAATAAATATGAAACCAGGAGGAGGAAGAGAAAGAAAGGAGAATGCCACCACCTCTCTGTTATTTCAGCCTCCAGTAATGGGACCCTCTGGTCTGTGTCAAGTCCCTCCATCTCAGGTCTAGACATCATATGAATTGGGCACAGATATTTCATCAAAGTTCATCCACCCTCTTTGTTTATCATACTTTCTAGGCATCTTGTTTTGTTTGTCACTCCTTTAAAGGGGACATCTTTAAATCACGGAACCCAGCTTTGTCTTTTTCTCTTTTTAACTCATCTTCTTCCCCAGATGCACAACTCATGTGATCCACACTAATTTGCTGGTGTTTCCTAGGCTCAGTTGAGTAACTGCCAACCTCACATTTTGATGAGAATCAGGAAACTTCAGCATTGGATAAAAATTAAATGTATGGAACCACAAAAGACCCCAAAGAGCCAAAGCAATCCTGAGCAGAAAGAATAAAGCTGGGGGGATTATGCTTCCTGACTTCAAGCTCTACTACAAAGCCATAGGAATCAAGACAATTTGGTACTGGCACAAGAACAGAACCATAGACCAATGGAACAGAGTAGACAGCCCAGATATAAACCCAAGTATATACGGTCAATTAATATACAATAAGGGAGACATGGACATAAAATAGGGAAATCACAGCCTCTTCAACAGATGGTGTTGGCCAAACTGGACAGCTACATGCAAGAGAATGAAACTGGATTATTGTCTATCCCCCTACACAAAAGTAAACTCAAAATGGATCAAAGACCTGAATGTAAGTCATGAAACCATAGAACTCATAGGAGACAACATAGGCAAAAATCTCCTGAATAGAAACATGAGCCACTTTTTCCTGAATGCATCTCCTCAAGCAAGGGAAACAAAATAAAAAATGAACACATGGGACTACATCAAGCTAAAAAGCTTTCTGTACAGCAAAGGACACCATCAGCAGAACAAAAAGGCAACCTACAGTATGGGAGAATATATTTGTAAATGACATATCTGACAAAGGGCTAACATCCAAAATATATAAAGAACTTACACACCTCAACAACCAAAAAGCAAATAACCTGATTAAAAAATGGGTGGAGGATATGAACAGACAATTCTCTAAAGAAGAAATTCAGATGGCCAACAGGCACGTGAAAAGATGCTCCACATCACTAATCATCAGGGAAATGCAAATCAAAGCCACAGTGAGATATCAGCTCATACCAGTAAGGATGGCCAGCATCGAAAAGACTAAAAACGACAAATGCTGGTAAGGGTGCAGAGAAAGGGGAACCCTCCTACACTGCTGGGGGGAATGTAAACTAGTTCAACCATTGTGGAAAGCAATATGAAGGTTCCTCAAAAAACTAAAAATAGAAATACCATTTGACCTAGGAATTCCACTTTTAGGAATTTACCCAAAGAATACAATTCTCAGGTTCAAAAAGACATATGCACCCCTATGTTTATTGCAGCACTTTACAGTAGCCAAGATATGGAAGCAACCTAAGTGTCCATTAGTAGATGAATGGGTAAAGTAGAGTGGTACATACACACAATGGAATACTATTCAGCCTTAAGAAACAAATCCTACCATTTGCAACAACATGAATGGAGCTAGAGGATATTATGCTCAGTGAAATAAGCCAGGCAGAGAAAGACAAGTACCAAATGATTTCTCTCATTTGTGGAGTGTAACAGTGAAGCAAAACTGAAGGAACAAAACAGCAGCAGACTCACAAACTCCAAGAAGGGACTAGCAGTTACCAAAGGAAGGGGTGGTGAGGGAGGAAGAAGGGGATTGAGGGGTATTATGATTAGTACACATGGTGTGGGGGTGATCATGGGGAAGACAGTGTAGCACACAGAAGACAAGTAGTGACTATGTGGCATCTTACTACACTGATGGACAGTGACTGAAATGGGGTATGTGGGGGGACTCAATAATATGCATGAATGTAGTAACCACATTTTTTTTTCATGAGAAACCTTCATAAGAGTGTATATCAATAGCACCTTAATAAAAAAAATTAAATGTAAGCCCCACTTAAATATAAGCCATTTATCCTTCATTAACAGGATAATGAGCCAAATTCCTGTTTCTCTTACAAAGATATTGCAAGCTTCCTGAGATCAAATACATGCTTTGACTTTCATATATTGAATCTAAACTTGTTTTGGAGAAGTGAATGGGTTAAGATGAGACTGAATGACCTTGAATATACATTATTAAAGGAAATGGACCTATGCATGTAGAGGAAAATGGACAGAAGATGGTAAGATGAAGGTTATATATATATATTTTTAGAGCGTCATGCTTGTGTATTGAAAGAGAATTTGACCATGATGGGGATTTATGTCTTCTGGGTACGTGATACTTCTCCAATTTCTGCTATTATGTAGCTCATCTTCTCAGCAAAATCCAAGACTTCTGACAGATCAAGAGGTGTAACATTTCAGATCCTTTAAGCTTTCAGCAAATGTAATGAATATCAGAGGTGGCTTGTGCTGAATGTAAGAACAGATTTTGTTTCTGCAGGAAGCAGGGTAGAAACTAACACCCACAGACTTGTGGTAACTTTAAGGAGTTTTCTTCCATATCTTGCTCTAAATGTGCTTGATAATTTTCATATACTTTGTATACCTTGAGGTTTCCCTGTAGGACATCCTTCTTGCCCAAGTTGCCATCTGAAAAATGGGTTATTTCCAAAGCTCTGTTTTTTCTATTAACAGGCTTCTGAGCTTTTTACTAGATTTCAGGACCATGCTTGTAGGGAAGAATGCCTCTGCTGGAAAAAGGGGATTTAAGATATGCATCTCACTGAGTCTGTCTCCTTCTTAAGTATGGATTTATTTATTGTGGCTCAATGACCTTCTGTGAAATGCAGTGTTAGTGTCATACTGGTGAGGCCCAGACTCCTGTTCCTTCAGGAAAACTGAATTAAACAGCTGACCAGAACTGAGAGCATAAGCTTTGGCTGCTGGTGAAGCCTAGTGTTATGGATGGCTTTGCACAGGCTGATCTCTCCAGTGTAATCTGAAGTAGATGGGCCTCCCATTTCCCTGGTGGGTAAAAGGGAATGTTCAGAAATACACTGGGAAGGGATTCTATCAAAATTGTCTCTGCACAGCAAAATATTAACTTCTGGTCTGGTAGGCTAAACTCAATCCAGAATTCCACCCAAATGCCAAATTATGTGTTCCTGGAATTGATGTCCTTACACATATAAAGAATGTGATTTGAGAGACACAAACAACAAACCCCTTTCTCCAAATATACTCCTGTCTGTGATAGATTTAGATATTTCTCCTCTTGGCTCTACTACTCTTCCATTCTTGGACTTCCTTTATTTGAATAGTAACAATAACAACTATTTTTTTGGTAGAGCCTTTAATAGGTAATAGTGTACATTGTCTTTTAATATGTTTAGATGAAATTATTATTATAAGGTATGAGTTATTATTACATAACATGGGGAGGGGAGAATCTCAAAAATATTTTGCTGAGTGAAAGAAGCCAGAGACACACAACAAAACTACTGTATGGTTCCATTATAGAAAATCCTTGAGGGAGCAAATCAGGCTGCTTTTCTTTGGAATGGGGGTGTGGGAGGATTGACTGGACAGAAGCATGAGGGAAATTCTAGGCCAATGGAAATGTTCTGCTTTAACGTGCATTTCTTAAAACAGACTGAGAAATACACTTAAGATCTGAGCACTCTACACCATGTAAATTATGCCTAAATTTTTAAAATCATGATTTCTTTTGGAATGCATAGATGAGGAGGCTAAGCTTTAGGAAGATTAAGTGAGTTGTCCATCGTCATGCAGCTGAAGGAGCTAGTGGAGCCTCAACCCAGGTGAGCTCTAACTCTTTAAGTCTGGGTTTTTTTCATTCTAAGACAATTTCCAAGAATGATAGCATTTTCATTACTCCACTATGGGGTCAATACATTTGCAGAGGCTTTTCTTTCTGGGAACAGAGATAGATGGGTTTCTAAAAGCACATGAGTGGGTACTGGAAAGAGCAAAGAGAAGGGGGCTAAGACCCAGGTCTGCAGCATGGATAATTGTTAATGGCTAGTGCTGGAATCTTAAAGCAGGTTCACATTTCCACTCTGCAACTCACAGTGCATGTGATGTTGGGCAGGTAAACCTGTCTGAGCTTCAGCTTTTTCATAAGTAAAATGGGTTGTTGTGAGGCATAAATGTGATCGTTCATAGAGAGTCTGTAAGTGTCAATGATTTATCGATGAATGCTTCTTTCCTATTACTATTCACAGTTCTGGTTAAAGAAGGCATCAATGACACAGTTTTACTGTGTCATTATGTCTTACAGTGTGGAATGTACTGTGCCTGTACTGCACCTTTCCAAGTGGCTACATAATTTACCATCATATTAGAGAAAAGAACGTGAAGCTAAAATCACTAGTTCCAGGACTTCTTTCACTGACCTTCTCATTTTGGCAGCAGGCATTGTTGAACAGTTTAGAATTGTATGCACTTCATTCCCTATGTGAAAATGTCATATATTTCTAAATTCCTTTAGAAAATTCATTCCAAGTGTAATTCACTTAGAAACCTACAATTCCATGAATTTTGGGTATGATTCACTGAGCTATATCTTAATGTTTGTAAATGATCATAGAACTAGAAGGAACTATTCTTGGAAGTGATTAGTATAGTATAGTTTAATGTGGGTGGACTTTCTTAAGCAGAATATCCATTTAAAATGTTTGGGCATTATCCAAGGATTTAAAAAGAAGAAAGAATCCCCTCCTCTCTTCCTCCCTCCCTCCCTTTCTTCCTTGACAAGCAGAATAAACTGCCTCAATGGAAAAATTTGTTTTTTGGGTTCTGCTTCTGTTATTATAGATAGCATATTAGACTGTAAATTTTTTATTATTATGTCTCAGAGCCCTCTTAAGCCTGCTTAGGTCACAGATCCTGCATGACATGTAGGCTTGTTCTAATGGTAATATATTTTACTATCTGTTAAGCAAAAAAAGAAAGAGGAGCAAAAACTTCAGAGCTTAATATAAAGTACTTATATTTTTCCATGTAGAAATACTTTGAACACTGGTTCAAGGTACCTGACCCCATGTGCAGCTACTGTTTCCATGGGAAGTTTGCATGGAGGGAAGCCTGGATGTCCAGGATGATGCATGATGGACAGTGAGAGTGCTCAGTTTGTAATTCACAGCCAGCATTTCTGATTTTGCAATACTGGAGGTGTTGGTTATATTAAACCAGACAACGTAAATATAGTGTCTGGTGTTTAAAAAAAGAAAAGAAGTGTACCATAAATGGTAACCCCCTTTGTCCTTTCCAGCCCAGGCAAACCTCTCCAAAACAAAGGGAACAAGGAAAGAGGGAGCTTGCAGGTGTGTAATTCCCTAGAATCATTTTAGGGGTTCCAACCTTCACGATATTTTCTTATGTTCTAAGTTATCCATATCTCCCTCCACCTATGAGCCAAGCAAAGGGCAAGAGGTAAAGGTCAAAGGGAAGTAGCTGTTGAACTGAACAGATGACTTAAACCCTTCCTCCTGTTTTCAAATACTGTGCCTGTTCTGTGATCTCATCTGGGAACAGGAATGAGGAGGGAGCAGGGTGTGGGTGTTGTGTAGGAAAAGCTCAAACGAAACAGGAAGCTTGATGGGTTATTCAAGCACCAGGATAGTTTAGCTAAAGGATGAGACTTCAGTCAGACCAGCCTGGCCTGTGCTCCTGGTTCCTTCACAGATGCCCCCTGGAATGCTTCTGCCCTCCTTAAGCCTGAGGATCTGCAACTCCTAAGTGGAGCTAAGAACAAATAACTCACATTTGCTATAAATATTCAACTGGATAATATTTAGCACATATTCAGAAATGTTCTAAAAGGCAACTTTCCCTAGATACTAACATGAATCTTAAAACAGTCACTAGAAAATGTTAAGATATATCTGCCTGCACTTAGAGAAGAATCTAAAACAAAAATCTTTTGGGTTTGAACAAGGGACAAACCATTGTGGTGGAATATTGGAACCCAGGTATTCATTGGCAGAGACTAAAACCAGAGTTTTAACAAGCCTGTGGCAAGCAGCCTGAAAAATATCTCAAGTGTTTTGTGATTTTGGATTCATGATGTAGCTTACAAACAAATGCTGCTATGGTGATACGGTTTACTGACTCTAGGCATGAAACCGAACAGTTTTCTATAGACTGAGAGAGTACTTGAACTGTATTAATGTAAATAACACCTTTAAATATTGTATAATTTAAAAAAGAATTTAAGAACATCTTCATATACTTTAAATTTTGTTGCCCTAAGGCAAAATCCACCCTACCCCCCTCTGACGCAAGGTCCCACAGCTGCCCAGACCAAAGCTGTACTGCTTTTGTATATAATGTTGGACTAGGTTAGCTAATATTTTGTTGAGAATTTGTGCACTTATATTTATGAATAAAATGGGTTGGCAGTTTTCCTTTCTGAAACTTTTTTTTGTCCAGTTTTGTTACTAATGTTTTATCAGCAACATAGAATAATTGGGGTGGCTCTTTGTCTATTTTATGAAATAGTTTGATAAGATTTTAATGACCTATTCTTTAGAAATATGGTAGAGTTCACTAATAAACTCTGATTCCGATGGCGTTTTTGTTTTTTTGTTTTTGTGTATGTATGTGGGGGGGTGCGGGGGAAGAATATTAACCAGTGTTTCCATTCTTTTAAGAGTTATACGACTAGCCATGCATCCTATTTCTACTTAGGTCAGTTTTATTAAGTTTATTTTTGTCTAGGAATTTGTGCATTTCATCCAAGTCTTCAAATTTCTTATCAGTAATATGTTAAAAGGGTTATTTTATTGCCTTCTTACCTCTTTTATATCCATTATTTCCAAATTCTGATTCTGTTACTCTATTTCATCAAATTCTTCAGGTGTCGGTTTTTTCAGTCTTTCCTATACCACCTTTAAATTTTTCCCTTATGACAAATGTGGAATTTTTTGATAATTCAAATTCTGATGTAACCATTACAGAGTTTCTTTATTAATTTAACCCCTCAGCCAATGTCCATAGACTTTCCCAGCATCAATTGCAACTGATTACTCATTAGCCTCAATAATCTAATCCATGTTTCCATGTCACATGAACCAGTTGTATTGTTACTGCTGTGGTCATTAGATTTATTTTTTTAATTATTTATTTGTTTAATTAAGGTATCATTGATATACCATCTTATGAAGCTTTCACATGAGCAACATTGGTATTAGATTTATTAGATTAGTGATTAGATTCAGACCATGAGGGATCAAATTCCAGGTCCACTGCTTACCTGTGGTAAGATATTCAAACTCTTTGGGCCTCAATTTGTCCACCTTTTGTATTGTTACATTTTCCTGTGGGTCTGTTTATTATAAAAAAAAAAGTTGTATGTCTTCAGTAATGCTCACCATCATTCCCTCTTTACCTCCTTAAAAGGCAAACAACAAAAATAAGCACCCTATCTTGGTGGCTGTTCAGAGTCCAGTGAACTCCTGAAGGTTTAGAGGAAAAACTTAGGAGGTTTTATCTTCTGACTCTGACAGGCCCAAGAAGCTTGCTCAGACCTCTTTTCCATCATCCTGATCTAATTCTTGTAGTTGTTGGCAATCAGTCTTCCAAGAGTCGTTAGCAAGGCCATGCTGGGTTTGGCCTTTAGAAGAAAATCCAATGCCTCAGGTGAGTCCTATAGGCATTAGTTCTGTTGAGCAAGACTTTGTGTGTGTGTGTGTGTGTGTGCACGCGCATTAGTTCTGTTGAGCAAGACTTTGTGTGTGTGTGTGTGTGTGTGTGTGTGTGCACGCGCATTAGTTCTGTTGAGCAAGATTGTGTGTGTGTGTGTGTGTGGCGCTTGGGAGGGAGTAGAATCTGGCGGGGAAATGAGGCTCTTCCTTCCTGAGCATGGAAGTTTCACCAGACTTCTGGTTCATGCATAGTTCAGAAGGAGGTGACAATAAGCATGAAATGGGATCGTGTACATGGACGTGTTTTAAACTGTAAAGCAGTTTTCAGAACAGCAGGTAATCATAACATTGTCTATTTTGATGGGCCCTGATGTTTCAAACCTCCCCCCCATCGCCCTCCACCCAACATCTCCCTTACATTCATATATCTCTGTGATTGCTTTGGGTCGGCAGCACATCCAAGCTAGGGTGAAAAAAATTTTCAAACCTGACCTGAGTCTGCCCTTGGTAATGATATTTGATTTATTTAATGTAGTTTCCTTTGGAAAAGCTTTATGACTCTGGGCTTCTGCCATTGAAAAGTAACTCCAAGTTTACTGAGTCCCACGTTTGACTTGCAGGATGTTATTGCTAAGCTACACCTGGAATAATTTTCCATAGATGGTTTATTTTCCATAGATACCTGTAAAGAGGAAGTGAGAACGTAACTTCCTGCCCTTTGACGTGAAGTCCTATTAACATACGATATTCTGTCTAGGAAAGAGTAAAAACAATATTAGGACTTGACTGTTCGGACATCCTTTCTGCTTGTTACTCACTTCCTGTCTTTAGATGTTAGGTTATAGCTGTTAAAATAGTTACTGGATTTTCCCAAGGAAGAGAAATTATGATTATTGGCAATGGTGAGGAGCCTGCTGGCAAAGTGTTGAGGGAGCAAATGTGTAGACATCATTCATCTGTGTCCTCTCAGCGCTTACTACTATCTGATGAATACACTTTGGGTTGTTTGTGTGTGCGTTGAGTTATATTCTATAGCAGTTCCCATGTTTTTAGTTTTCTCCAAGCAGGAACTTGTCCGTCCCACTGATTATGCATCTTGCAGTGCCTAGTCCTCCACCATGCACAAAGTAGGGGCTTAACTTATGTGCAATGAATGAGATAATACTTTCAAGCATTTATGATTTTGATGATTCCTTGAGTTAGAAAACTAAGATTGGTATTCTTGCATATCATTTTCCCTTTTAAATCTCATAATAGCAATAACAGCAATAACATAATACTAATAGCTAAGTCTGAGCACTAAGTATATGCCAGGCATTGTTCTAGGAGCTTTGTTAAAAAAATTATTTAACCCTTACAATAATTCTATGAGATAGGTCCTGTTATTATCAGGTGAGGAAACTGGGATACAGAGAGGTTACATACCTTGCTCAGAGAAGCCCAGCTTCTATGTGGGAGATTTAGGATTTGAGCCTGATCCTCTGATTCTGGAGCTCATTTATTAAACTACTACACAGTATTGCTTCTAAGTAATGCATTGTTTTCCTCACTGTGTGGATGGGGAGTCAAGGACTCAGCTTATCAAGCTGCCCCATTGTCACATAACTAATCTGTAGGTATAAGCATATTATAATAAAGAAATGTACAGCACAATTTGACATGGTATGCAACTGTGACCTCCTTTCACTATATTGGAGTCTTTGGATTAGGTATCTTAACCATATTCCAGAAGGAACATGGATCATGACAGTTTGAAGGGGTTTCAATCTTTTCATCCACAGAGTAGAAGTACCCTTTCTGCAGCGTGGCTGGGTGATTCCTCATCCAGTTTCTGCTTGAATGTCACTAGCAATAGGGAACTTATTATCTCATAGTGGTTTTTTATACTGAATCCAAATATTATCATTGTGATTTGTATCTACTAATATGGCTCTGCTCTGCAGAGATACACAAGATAAGTTTAGCCCAATTCTGCATTATTTAGTTCCCATAAATCTTCTCTTTTCTAGGTTAACTCCTAATAATGGTAACTGATCCTTATGTTTTTAACTACAAGTTCCTTATCAATTTTTTTACTTACATTAACTCATTTCATCCTCACAACAATCCTATGAAATAGATGAAAGAACTAATACATGCAGAAACTAAGTGCTTTGCTTAAGGCCACAGAGCTAGGTGATATGAAAGCAAGGAATTGGACCCCAGCAGTCAGAGTTTATGCTCTTTGCTACCATGCTCAAATGTTTTTCATTTAATTTGTTTATTCCTTGAAACTTTCAACAACCTGGTCACCCTCTCACCCTGATTTGAGCACTGTTATACTTACTTGGGCTTCAGGTATGGGCTGATCAAGGAGTCCTCTCCTTTTCTGAACATTATACTTCTCCTGGTGGAGCTTAATGTCCTACTGCTTTATGATGACAGCCACAGCCATGGAACACCCTAGAGCCTTTCTTCACACAAACTGCTTATCATATAGTTCCCCCTATCCTACATGTTACAGTGATTTTTATTTTGAATACACAGTGGCAGAACTTCCCATCTTTATTTTATTTCATCTTTTTAGTTTGGGCCTGTGTGAAACTCTTAAAATCTTAGTTTTGCCGTCTAAGGCCATTGGTGGCTCTCCCAGCAGCTGTCTAGGGGCCTGAAGTAGTAAAAGCAACATTCTATCATACCTGCCACACATTAGGTTCATCCATTATCGCCATCAGACTCTGAGAGAATGTGCAGCAGGAGCCCCATAACATCTGGTTGCCAAGTGAGCAAGGTACCCATAGTTCTCATCTCCTTTTAACCTGGCTTGTCTGTTTCTTTATGTAAAGCCCAACGTTTATGTTTTATCAGTTTATAAAGTGCTCAGGATGCTTTGTGTATCGCTGTAGAGTCCCAAGCAGTGAATACAAACTACAGGGGAAAGATTTGGTTCGATATAAGAAAAGGAACATGCAGAAACATTTCAGATAAGGAAGGTCTTTCTAAAATCACGATTTTTAATATTTTCCCGGTTAAACAAACAGGATTGAGACAGGTGGAGACAACATCCAGGGCACAGGAAAGAGCATGGAAAAGGAATTAGAACTGGAGACTTTGGAGCTGGACTGCCTCAGTTCAAACCCCAGCTCTGCCAATTTCTGCTCTGTGACCTTGGGCAAGTCACTTCTGTGCTCCATGTCACAGCCCCCTGGCTTTTAAGATAAGCATAATAATATTCCTACTTGATAGAGTTGCTTTTAAATGAACTACTATACTTCAGACATCTAGAGCAGGGCCCAATGCATTGTAAGTCGTCAATAATTGCTAGTTATTGTTATTGTTCTAACACCCACAGGTCAAATCCAGTTGGAGTTTGCTTTTGTAAGTAAAGGATGCAGCCATACTGATTTGTTGACATATCGTCTGTGGCTCTTTCATGTTTAGTGGCAGAGTATAGTAGCTGTGGCAGAGACTCTAAGGTCCACAAAGCCCCCTAAACTTTTCTGTCTGGCCCTATACAGAAAAAGCTTGCCAACCCTCAGAGAGGAAATGGATTTCTGACCTTCATCTGTTACTTCTTTGTCTTGAAACCTTGGACAAGTGACAGATACTCTCTAGCCTCTGCTGCTTCATTTGTAATACTTCTCCTGCTCAAGAGAAAAATCGGTGACAAATTTTATCTTGGCGATCCCATTAATACTGTCATTCATTTGCTCAACAATTCCTTATTTTATAGTCAGACATTTGTGTTAATTGCTTGGATGTAGATGTATTAATTTTTTTTTTTATTTTTCTAATACTAATGAGCACTCAGCATGTACTAGGCACAGTTCTAAGCCCTCTGTGTGTGTTAGCTCATTCAGTCCTCATAGCAACTTTATGAGGTAGACATTTCTATGCATCCCCATTTTATAGGTAGAGAAATGGAGGCATTAAAGGTTAAGGAAATTTAACCTAGCAGTTCACTGCTCCCATTGGCAGGTGGCTGAGGCAAGATTTGAAACTATGTAGTGTGATTTCAGAGTCTAGAGTTTCAAACTCTACTGGAAGTAATCACTCAACTTTGAGGACCTTATGATTCCACCAGAGAGACTTATGTGCAAATAAATAACCACATATGACATGTAAGTGTTTAAATGTTTGTAAGATGACCAGCACCTTGCATGGCATAAGCTATCATCACCATGTTTATGTCCTGACACTGTTGACATCTGTGGACATTGCCACAGGTATGGTTGGAGCTTAAGGGGAACATGCCTGGAGGACTGTAAGAAGGAGGTCTTACCTGAACTGAGACTTTGATCCAGCATGTAGAGAGGAGTTTCACAGAAAGGGTTGCATGCAGAAGAGATCACATGCTCAGAACAGAAGCAGGAGAGCACACGGCATGTTCAGAGAATTAAACAGTATTCCTCTGGCTGGCATTTGCACTGGCGAGTGGGGACTAAGAGGTAGTTAGCTGAGGTGAAGACAGGAGGTGGGCCCAGACCCAAGTCCTCTAGAGTGTGTCTCTTTGAGAGCAGTGCCCTATATTTGTGTATCGATTTATTTTTGTTTGTTTGTTTTTTGTCGATTTATATTTATTTTTGCCTGTCTCCTGCCTGGCCCCCAATATACTAGGCACCTGGAATGTGAGAGCACCTCAAGGGCAGGCACCCATGCTGTCTTGTTTACAGGGATAACCAACACTCAGGGTCTGGCCTGGAGCGGAAGCTCATGCAACGATTGTTGAATGAATAGATAACTAAACCAATCAGTTTGCTGCTGGGTTGGGTCGCTGGAGGCATCTCTGGGGGCAGTGAGCTTGCTTCATTGAAGAGTCACATCACATCAAATGACTGTACTATCTGAAGTAGGATAATTCTGAGGTAGTTTTTAAGTTGGAGGCCAAAGATTACTCAACAAATTCATACCCAGTGTAATTTGCGCGAGACTCCACGTAAAGCTCAGCCCCTTACCCAGAATGTCCTTATGATCTCATGAGAGCTTTTTGGTTATCCTTCAAATGTCTCTTAAATCCTACCTTCAAGGTCACTTGGCAGAATGGAAGAAGAGAAATAAATATTGGTAAGTGATTGAAAACAATAATTCTTCTAGACAATGCCGACAAACCAGAGAACGAGGAATTTGAGTACATAATCTCAGCGTAGGCTTATTTTCATTTTTGTCAGGTGCCTATGAGGCTTGGTTAAAAGTCAGAGGACACATCCTGCCTAAGGCCTAAGAATTTGGAACACATTTTAACTGAGCTATTTGTTGGCAATAACACAAACAGCAAGATGAGGTAAAAAATACTCTTCTTTTTAAGTTGTTAAAAGAGACAGCTTCCCAGGGAATCATAGAATGTTTGAAAGATAGGGGCCTTACTTCCCTCCCTTGACAGGTGAGGAAAATGAGGTCTGGGAGGTGAAGTGACTTTCCGAGGGCCGGAGAGCTAGTTAGCAACAGACCTGGAGCTGTAATCCGGGTCCCTGACTCCCAGGGCCAATTCTCTTTCCACCTCACCACTCAGCCTCCTGAGAAATTAGCTATAGTTTCCAAGAAGCTTATATTACCTCTTTCATCATTTCTTGGTCTTTTTTGAAACATTGATGATCTCCCTTTGCATCTTCACTCTCTGAGGTGACCTAGGAAAATGCCATTAAGGGAAGCCTTACCTTGCATTTGGTCAGCAAATCCCACTGTCAGCAATCTGTCCCAAACTTGAAAGTTTCACCAAAGGTTCAAATACCTAGGTTTCTTGCCTTCCCCTTAATCACAGTAGAAAATGCACGTGCTGCGTACACATCCCCTAGAGTAATCAAATATTTATTTTCCTTCCTGTAATTTGGCAATCCCTTTTTTGTTGTTTCTGTTATTTTTAAGAAGAAAACTTGTACATGTCAGATTGACTTGCTGGCTCCTCAGCAACCAAACCGGTAGGAGAATTGATTGGATTTGTCTAAAGCATTTCCTCATTAGTAGCCCAAGTGCGCTTTTCCTTTCAACTGTCATCTGGCCGCCTCGACAAAGATTTAATTGTGGCAACTCGGGGGCTCCACGAACTTGGGCTTTCCTGAATGTTCTTTTGAAATCTTCATAACAGCCTAGCCTTCAGATGCAAAACTAGAAACATATTGAAAGTGACTTGGTGGGTTATTGGTATGAAGACCACTTCTTGCTGCTCTCCTCCCCTTTTTCTGCAAATGAAGATTGGAATTTTAATTGCTCAAACACAATTCTAATTCATGATGCTCAGAAAGGGCATGGTTTATTAATTAGTCCTGATTAGGAGGCAGCCTGAGCTTAGGCTGGGCTGCTCCTTGATCAGTTTCAACAGCTCTTTGCCTGAAATTACTGTCTGTAAGCACATGGAGGTGTAATTATGCAGACACTAGCTGTTCAGTTCTGCCAGGTTAAACCCGCTATTATGAATACATATTACAGTGTTTTAAAAGACATTTATTGAAATGCCATAGTTTAATAGCTCAGGCTTACAAAATCAAGCTCTCTTTATGTTACAGGCAATAGCCATTTAATTGGGTGTTTTCTCCTAGCACATAAAAATATCGACTTAAATACACACACACACACACACACATACAAGTAATTTTATTTATTTATTTATTTATTTATTTATTTATTTTTTTTTTTTTTTGAGAGGGCATCTCTCATATTTATTGATCAAATGGTTGTTAACAACAATAAAATTCAGTATAGGGGGGTCAATGCTCAATGTACAATCATTAATCCATCTCAAGCCTAATTCTCGTCAGTCTCCAATCTTCTGAAGCATAACGAACAAGTTCTTACATGGTGAACGAATTCTTACAGAGTGAATAAATTCTTACATGGTGAACAGTACAAGGGCAGTCATCACAGAAACTTTCGGTTTTGATCATGCAATATGACCTATAAACCATCAGGTCAAATATGAATATTCATTTGATTTTTGTACTTGATTTATATGTTGATCCCACATTTCTCCTATTATTATTATTATTTTTATTTTTAATAAAATGCTGAAGTGGTAGGTAGATGCAAGATAAAGGTAGAAAACATAGTTTAGTGCTGTAAGAAGGCAAATGTAGATGATCAGATGATCAGGTGTGTGCCTATGGACTAAGTATTAATCCAGGCTAGACAAGGGCAGCAAGACATCCACGGATGCAGAAGATTTCTCTCAAAGCAGGGGGGGTGAGGTTCTGAGCCTCACCTCTGTTGATCCCCAAATTCTCACCTGATGGCCCCCCTGCGACTGTGCCTGTCTTAGGTTGTTCCTCCCTTGAGGAATCTTACCCGTCTCTGGCTAACCAGTCATCTTCCGGGGCCATACAGGGAAATGTAAAGTTGGTAAGTGAGAGAGAAGCCATATTGTTTGCAAAGGTTAGCTTTTTACTTCTTTGCAGATTTATGCCCTGTGGCTTCTATGCCCAGCACTTGTCTCGAGGTATCTTTACCACCTGGAGGAATTATGATACTCGGTAAATTCGATATGAGGCACGAATTCTATTTAAAGTTTGTAATTAGGAAGGAAGAAGAAAAGCTATAGATGTAGCATATGAAGGAAACTTGGGAGGATTGATTATTTCTTTGACATATCTTCTTGTATAGTACCTTAAGTATGTATAGGTTTTAAACTACTAAGTAATTTGCACACACATATTAACATAATAGGAATACGGTGACATAAACAAAGCAAATCTATAATTACCAGCCATCTCCAGTGAAGCCAAGAAAACCATTTAGGCACCCTAGGCATTTGTGAAAATTTATCTATGATATGATGGATATTTTCCAACTGTACTTGAACCATCAGACAAATTAAAGCAGCCCATTTCTGGGATCTGTTCACATCCCATATGTTCTTTTAACCATAGATAGTCTATAGTCATGAGATTTTGGGGTGCTACAACTTGCACCCCTCCCAACTCCTGGTTGAGTTCCAACAGTACAGATCCAGTCAAATTCGTTGTCTCACTGTATGCACATGCCAGCCTAGACATCTCCCTCCTCCTTCTCATGGCAAGTCCAGGAGATGGTGGGCTGGATGCAGCCACAACCGCAGCATCGTCCGGATCCCTGTGGAGGCTTTTTGATGATCATCCCCCGGCACGAGTCCTCCAGAGAGTGCTGATGCCGGAAGCTCCTCCTCATATCGTATCTTAGTTCATTTTCTGGGTATCCAAGCTAGGCCTTGATCTTCTGTGTAGAAACAAACAGACCCTTTGCCCACACTTTGACATGCCCTCTACACCACTGTGCAGAACTCATTGGAGGTCAGCACACAGTAACTGCTTTTTTTTTTTTTTTTTTTTTTAATTAAAAGAAAGGAATATTATCAGAAAAGAGTACCTCCATAGCTGATCATCTGACACCCTTTAAGTGATCAACATTAAGGATATTTAAAGCATGCGTTGATCTTTGATTTACCAATAGTTTTATCCTGTTAAGGAGTAATCCCCCTTTTCTTTCTTTCTTTCTTTTTTTTTTTTTTAAATTTTTAATCTACACTTACCTGAAGAATACTATGTTTACTATGCTCTCCCCTATATCAGGTCCCCCCTAACAACCACATTACGGTTACTGTCCATCAGCTTAGCAAAATGTTGTAGAGTCACTACTTGTCCTCTCTGTGTTGTGCAGCCCACCCTCCCCTATCTCCCTCCCCCCCATGCATGCTAATCTTAATACCCCCCTTCTTCTTCCCCCCCCTTATCCCTCCCTGCCCACCCATCCTCCCCAGTTCCTTTCCCTTTGGTACCTGTTAGTCCATTTTTGGGTTCTGTAATTCTGCTGCTGTTTTGTTCCTTCAGTTTTTCCTTTGTTCCTATACTCCTCAGATGAGTGAAATCATTTGGTATTTCTCTTTCTCCGCTTGGCTTATTTCACTGAGCATAATACTCTCCAGCTCCATCCATGTTGCTACAAATGGTTGGATTTTTCCACTTCTTATGGCTGAGTAGTATTCCATTGTGTATATGTACCACATCTTCTTTATCCATTCATCTACAGATGGACATTTAGGTTGCTTCCAATTCTTGGCTATTGTAAATAGTGCTGCGATAAACATAGGAGTGCATCTGTCTTTCTCAAACTTGATTGCTGCGTTCTTAGGGTAAATTCCTAGGAGTGGAATTCCTGGGTCAAATGGTAGGTCTGTTTTGAGCATTTTGATGCACCTCCATACTGCTTTCCACAATGGTTGAACTAATTTACATTCCCACCAGCAGTGTAGGAGGGTTCCCCTTTCTCCACAGCCTCGCCAACATTTGTTGTTGTTTGTCTTTTGGATGGCAGCTATCCTTACTGGTGTGAGGTGATACCTCATTGTAGTTTTAATTTGCATTTCTCTGATAATTAGCGATGTGGAGCATCTTTTCATGTGTCTCTTGGCCATCTGTATTTCTTTTTTGGAGAACTGTCTGTTCAGTTCCTCTGCCCATTTTTTAATTGGGTTATTTGTTTTTTGTTTGTTGAGGCGTGTGAGCTCTTTATATATTCTGGACGTCAAGCCTTTATCAGATCTGTCATTTTCAAATATATTCTCCCATACTGTAGGGTTCCTTTTTGTTCTATTGATGGTGTCTTTCGCTGTACAGAAGCTTTTCAGCTTAATGTAGTCCCACTTGCTCATTTTTGCTGTTGTTTTCCTTGCCCGGGGAGATATGTTCAAGAAGAGATCACTCATGTTTATGTCTAAGAGGTTTTTGCCTATGTTTTTTTCCAAGAGTTTAATGGTTTCGTGACTTACATTCAGGTCTTTGATCCATTTTGAGTTTACCTTTGTATATGGGGTTAGACAATGGTCCAGTTTCATTCTCCTACATGTAGCTGTCCAGTTTTGCCAGCACCATCTGTTGAAGAGACTGTCATTTTGCCATTGTATGTCCATGGCTCCTTTATCAAATATTAATTGACCATATATGTTTGGGTTAATTTCTGGGGTCTCTAATCTGTTCCACTGGTCTGTGGCTCTGTTCTTGTGCCAGTACCAAATTGTCTTGATTACTATGGCTTTGTAGTAGAGCTTGAAGTTGGGGAGTGAGATCCCCCCTACTTTATTCTTCTTTTTCAGGATTGCTTTGGCTATTCGGGGTCTTTGGTGTTTCCATATGAATTTTTGAATTATTTGTTCCAATTCATTGAAGAATGTTGCTGGTAATTTGAGAGGGATTGCATCAAATTTGTATATTGCTTTCGGCAGGATGGCCATTTTGACGATATTAATTCTTCCTAGCCATGAGCATGGGATGAGTTTCCATTTATTAGTGTCCCCTTTAATTTCTCTTAAGAGTGACTTGTAGTTTTCAGAGTATAAGTCTTTCACTTCCTTGGTTAGGTTTATTCCTAGGTATTTTATTCTTTTTGATGCAATGGTGAATGGAATTGTTTTCCTGATTTCTCTTTCTATTGATTCGTTGTTAGTGTATAGGAAAGCTACAGATTTCTGTGTGTTGATTTTGTATCCTGCAACTTTGCTGTATTCCGATATCAGTTCTAGTAGTTTTGGAGTGGAGTCTTTAGGGTTTTTTATGTACAGTATCATATCATCTGCAAATAGTGACAGTTTAACTTCTTCTTTACCAATCTGGATTCCTTGTATTTCTTTGTTTTGTCTGATTGCCGTGGCTAGGACCTCCAGTACTATGTTAAATAACAGTGGGGAGAGTGGGCATCCCTGTCTGGTTCCCGATCTCAGTGGAAATGCTTTCAGCTTCTCGCTGTTCAGTATAATGCTGGCTGTGGGTTTATCATATATGGCCTTTATTATGTTGAGGTACTTGCCCTCTATTCCCATTTTGCTGAGAGTTTTTATCATGAATGGATGTTGAATTTTGTCAAATGCTTTTTCAGCATCTATGGAGATGATCATGTGGTTTTTGTCTTTCTTTTTGTTGATGTGGTGGATGATGTTGATGGATTTTCGAATGTTGTACCATCCTTGCATCCCTGGGATGAACCCCACTTGGTCATGGTGTATGATCCTTTTGATATACTGTTGAATTCTGTTTGCTAATATTTTATTGAGTATTTTTGCATCTACGTTCATCAGGGATATTGGTCTGTAATTTTCTTTTTTGGTGGGGTCTTTGCCTGGTTTTGGTATTAGGGTGATGTTGGCTTCATAGAATGAGTTTGGGAGTATTCCCTCTTCTTCTATTTTGTGGAACACTTTAAGGAGAATGGGTATTATGTCTTCTCTGTGTGTCTGATAAAATTCAGAGGTAAATCCGTCCGGCCCCGGGGTTTTGTTCTTGGGTAGTTTTTTGATTACTGTTTCAATTTCTTTGCTTGTAATTGGTTTGTTTAACTTTTGTGTTTCTTCCTTGGTCAGTCTTGGGAGGTTGTATTTTTCTAGGAAGTTGTCCATTTCTTCTAGGTTTTCCAGCTTGTTGGCATATAGGTTTTCATAGTAGTCTTTAATAATTCTTTGTATTTCTGTGGAGTCTGTCGTGATTTTTCCATTCTCATTTCTGATTATGTTGATTTGTGTTGACTCTCTTTTTCTCTTAATAAGTTGGGCTAGAGGCTTATCTATTTTGTTTATTTTCTCAAAGAACCAGCTCTTGGTTTCGTTGATTTTTGCTATTGTTTTATTCTTCTCAATTTTGTTTATTTCTTCTCTGATCTTTATTATGTCCCTCCTTCTGCTGACTTTAGGCCTCATTTGTTCTTCTTTTTCCAGTTTTAATAATTGTGATGTTAGACTATTCATTTGGGATTGTTCTTCCTTCTTCAAGTGTGCCTGGATTGCTATATACTTTCCTCTTAAGACTGCTTTCGCTGCATCCCACAGAAGTTGGGGCTTAGTGTTGTTGTTGTCATTTGTTTCTATATATTCCTTGATCTCTATTTTGATTTGTTCATTGATCCATTGATTATTTAGTAGCATGTTGTTAAGCCTCCATGTGTTTGTGAGCCTTTTTGTTTTCTTTGTAGAATTTATTTCTACTTTCATACCTTTGTGGTCTGAAAAATTGGTTGGTAGAATTTCAATATTGTGGAATTTACTGAGGCTCTTTTTGTGAGCTAGTATGTGGTCTATTCTGGAGAATGTTCCATGTGCACTTGAGAAGAATGTATATCCTGTTGCTTTTGGATGTAAAGTTCTATAGATGTCTATTAGGTCCATCTGTTCTAGTGTGTTGTTCAGTGCCTGTGTGTCTTTACTTATTTTCTGCCCGGTGGATCTATCCTTTGGGGTGAGTGGTGTGTTGAAGTCTCCTAAAATGAATGCATTGCAGTCTATTTCCCTCTTTAGTTCTGTTAGTATTTGCTTCACATATGCTGGTGCTCCTGTATTGGGTGCATATATATTTAGAATGGTTATATCCTCTTGTTGGACTAAGCCCTTTATCATTATGTAGTGGCCTTCTTTATCTCTTGTTACTTTCTTTGTTTTGAAGTCTATTTTGTCTGATATTAGTACTGCAACCCCTGCTTTCTTCTCACTGTTGTTTGCCTGAAATATGTTTTTCCATCCCTTGACTTTTAGTCTATGCTTATCTTTGGGTTTAAGGTGAGTTTCTTGTAAGCAGCATATAGATGGGTCTTGCTTTTTTATCCATTCTATTACTCTATGTCTTTTGATTGGTGCATTAAGTCCATTTACATTTAGGGTGACTATTGAAAGATATGTACTTATTGCCATTGCAGGCTTTAGATTCGTGGTTACCAAAGGTTCAAGGTTAGCTTCTTTAGTATCTTACTGCCTAACTTAGCTCGCTTATTGAGCTGTTATATACACTGTCTGGAGAGTCTTTTCTTCTCTCCCTTCTTATTCCTCCTCCTCCATTCTTCATATGTTGTGTGTTTTGTTCTGTGCTCTTTTTAGGGGTGCTCCCATCTAGAGCAGTCCCTGTAGGATGCCCTGTAGAGGTGGTTTGTGGGAAGCAAATTCCCTCAGCTTTTGCTTGTCTGGGAATTGTTTGATCCCACCATCATATTTAAATGATAGTCGTGCTGGATACAGTATCCTTGGTTCAAGGCCCTTCTGTTTCATTGCATTAAGTATATCATGCCATTCTCTTCTGGCCTGTAGGGTTTCTGTTGAGAAGTCTGATGTTAGCCTGATTGGTTTTCCTTTATAGGTGACCTTTTTCTCTCTAGCTGCCTTTAAAACTCTTTCCTTGTCCTTGATCCTTGCCATTTTAATTATTATGTGTCTTGGTGTTGTCCTCCTTGGATCCTTTCTGTTGGGGGTTCTGTATAATTCCATGGTCTGTTCGATTATTTCCTCCCCCAGTTTGGGGAAGTTTTCAGCAATTATTTCTTCAAAGACACTTTCTATCCCTTTTCCTCTTTCTTCCTCTTCTGGTATCCCTATAATACGAATGTTTTTCCTTTTGTATTGGTCACATATTTCTCTTAGTGTTGTTTCATTCCTGGAGATCCTTTTATCTCTCTCTATGTCAGCTTCTATACGTTCCTGTTCTCTGGCTTCTATTCCTTCAATGGCCTCTTGCATCTTATCCATTCTGCTTATAAATCCTTCCAGGGATTGTTTCACTTCTGTGATCTCTTTCCTGACATCTGTGATCTCCTTCCGGACTTCATCCCACTGCTCTTGCATTTTTCTCTGCATCTCATCCCACTGCTCTTGCATTTTTCTCTGCATCTCATCCCATTGCTCTTGCATTTTTTTCTGCATCTCTGTCAGCATGTTCATGATTTTTATTTTGAATTCTATTTCAGGAGGACTAGTTAGGTCTGTCTCCTTCTCAGGTGTTGTCTCTGTGATCTTTGTCTGCCTGTAGTTTTGCCTTTTCATGGTGATAGAGATAGTCTGCAGAGCTGGTACAAGTGACCGCTGGAAGAGCTTCCCTTCTTGTTGGTTTGTAGCCTTTTCCTGGGAGAATAGCGACCTCTAGTGGCTTGTGCTGGGCAGCTGTGCGCAGACAGGGCTTCTGCTTCCTGCCCAGTTGCTTTGGGGTTTATCTCCACTGTTGCTGTGGGCTTGGCCTGGCTGGGGCTGTTCCTCCAAAATGGTGGAGCCCCGTTGGAGGGGGAGCAGCCAGGAGACTATTTATCTCCGTAAGGGGCCTCTGTGCTCCCTGCTGCCCAGGGGGTTAGAGTGCCCAGAGATCCCCAGATTCCCTGCTTCTGGTCTAAGTGACCTGTCCTGCCCCTTTAAGATTTCCAAAAAGCACTCTCCAAACCAAAACAACAACAGCAACAATGAGAGAGGGAACAGAAAGGAAAAAAAAAAGAAAAAACACGCGATTTTTTTTTTTTTTTTTCCTCAGGTGCCGGTCCCAGGCACCCGCGCACTGGTCCTGCTGCCCTGTCTCCCTAGCACCAGGGTCCCTGTCCTTTCAAGGCTTCCAAAAAGCACCCACCCACCGGTCCCGCAGGGAAGGAACGCTCAATATTCTTGGTCCTCAGGCACTGGTCCCACGCACCCGCTCACCAGTCCCGCCGCCCTGCCTCCCTAGCACCGGGGTCCCTGTCCCTTCAAGGCTTCCAAAAAGCACTTGGCAAAAAGAGAGAAAAAAAAGGGGAAAAACGCGCGATTTCTTCCGTCCTCAGGTGCTGGTCTCAGGCACCCACCCACCGGTCCCACAGGGAAAAATGCGGGATATTCTTTGTCCTCAGGTGCCGGTCCCAGGCACCCGCTCACCAGTCCCGCCGCCCTGCCTCCCTAGCACCGGGGTCCCTGTCCCTTTTAGGCTTCTAAAAAGCACTCGCAGAAAAGAGAAAAAAAAAGGGGAAAAACGCGCGATTTCCTCTGTCCTCAAGTGCCGGTCTCAGGCACCCGCCCACCGGTCCCGCAGGGAAAAATGGGGGATATTCTTTGTCCTCAGGCGCCGGTCCCAGCCACCCGCTCACCAGTCCCGCCACCGTGCCTCCCTAGCACTGGGGTCCCCGTCCCTTCAAGGCTTCCAAAAAGCGCTTGCCAAAAAGAGAAAAAAAAAAAAAAAGGGGAAAAACGCGCGACCTCTTCCGTCCTCAGGCACCGGTCTCAGGCACCCGCCCCCAGGTCTCGCAGGGAGAAACGCGGGATATTCTTTGTCCTCCGGCGCCGTTCCCAGGCACCTCCTCACCGGTCCCGCCACCCTGCCTCCCCAGCAACGGGGGCCCGTCCCTCTAAGGCTTCCAAAAAGCGCTCGCCAAAAAAAAAACTGCTCCGGTTTCTCTCCACCCGCCGGGAGCCGGGGGGAGGGGCGCTCGGGTCCCGCCGGGCTGGGGCTTGTATCTTACCCCCTTCACAAGGCGCTGGGTTCTTGCAGGTGTGGATGTGGTCTGGATGTTGTCCTGTGTCCTGTGGTCTCTATTTTAGGAAGATTTTTCTTTGTTATATTTTCATAGCTCTATGTGTTTTTGGGAGGAGATTTCCACTGCTCTACTCACGCCGCCATCTTGGCTCCCGCCCGCATTCTGTTTTTTGATTCATCTTATGTTCCTGGTTCTTAAGTTATTTTTAGCCAGTCATGTCCAGCCCCTGATCTGTGGGTCCCTGAGCTGCTCAGACAGGACCCCACTCAAGGCATCTTTCCTCTCATGTTTAGAAAATACAGAGATAAGATAAGTAATTTTATTTTTTAACTGTGAGAAACAGTATTGCTTCACGGTAAAAGTAAGGACTCTGGACCAGGCTGCCTGGATTTGACTCATGTTTCTGCCTTTTCTAGCGCTGTAACCTGGCATATGATATAACCCTTCCCTTTTGCAGTCGAGTAAAATGGTATGATTGAAGTCCTTGTATTGTAAGATTGTTGTGAGGATCTAATGAGTTAGTACATAAAAAACACTTAGCAAAGTTCACGGAATCTAGTTTTCGTGTCTTTTACTGACTGCTTCAACACATTGACTTGTAGTTATGTGTTACAAAATCTAGGTGTGTTTTAGCTAAAAGAATTAGGGATTGCTCTCTGTGGCAAAAGCTGAGAGTTGTTCCCTAATACGTATTCTTTTCTTCCACATTAATAGCCTCCTCTTCCCACTAGTTGGCACAGGGCCATCCAGAGTTAAGAGTAAATTTCTTTCCCATCTAGAAGTGGCCACGTGACTAAATTCTGGCTGATGGGCTATAAGCAGATATAGGGTGTTAACCTCTGAAGACTGTTGTGTCCTTTATTTCTTCCTCCTTTCTAGTGAAGGGAATTTGGTCATGATGGCTGGAACTCAAGCAGCCACCTTGGATCATTAGATGGCAGGTTAGGAATGAAGAACAGGAAGGGAGCAAGGGTGCCCGGGCAGCCCTTTTCTTTTACTATAGACATTTGGTAAAAGAAAAACAAACCTGTATATTATTTAAAACACGGTAATTTGGGGCACCTGTTGTGCAGTCAACTCTAGTCTTAGGTAATACCTTACCCTCCCTGAATTAGACCATTATTTTTATTGCAATATGTAGAAATTGCAGGATGCTAAGGCACAAAGAACCATGATAGGTTTCACACACTCTGTTTCCTATAGAGGCCCTGCCTTATCACTCCTAGACGGGGCTGCGCTGCTCTTCCTCCATGCCCAAGGCGAGAGGGGACTGAGCCTCAGGCAGCGGGTGATGACTGAAGAGGGACTGCTGCACAGGAGAATTATGCTCACAGCTGATGGTCAAGCCTTATAGCAAGAAGGGATATTCTGGCAATTCTATTACTTCCCCTGGACAAGAAATTGTGGGCTCTTGGAGAAGTCCAATGGCAATTTTCTTTTGCTTTCTTTGTTATTCACAAGAATAAGGTTTTCCATTTTCTATACATGTCAAAAAGGAACAAGACTCCCGAACAAAGGGTCTGTATGCAGGGACGTGTTGAGGTTGCTGGTCCATTCTCAGGATGAAAACTTGTTTTCTGATGGTGCTAGAGATCTCTGGACTCATTTATGGATTTTGCTGAGGCTTCGTCACCAAACAAGTAATGATTCGTGGGGACTTTTTGAAGCCTAGGAGGAAATTGCCTTTCTCAGGAAGGAGCTGCCTTTGATTCTGCCAGGCCTTTAGAGGCTTGTCCAGCTTGGAACCTCCCTAAATCAGGTTTAAGGTTTAACACAAGAACTCCTGTCATTTACTTGCTTCCCTTCCTCCTTTTCTAGACTTAAACTTCTTTTAAGGATGTACCATTTCTTATCATCTCTCTTAGACAGCACCACCCTCAGCACATGAAAAATGACAGATGAAGTTTGGCTGAATGAATGAATCTAAATGGTCATACCTGCCTTATTAACTTATTTTTTCTTTGTTTTCAGTTGGTCAGTTAAAGGAATTAGTCTGTGTTGAATACCATTTCTAAAAGGGTGTCCTTTCTTCAAGGCATTGCTGTCTTCTCTCATATGTAAATTCCCCAGTTTATACCACATAGGATGTGGTTACCTCTAAATATTTGCTTCCATCCTAAGACTTGTTGTACTCCCCATACTTCTGCCCATGATGGATCCAGCCACACATTTCTGGGGTTCCTCGCCCCTTATATGGGTATTTTGAATGTTGCTTAGGTTATCTCCCACAGTAACTCCCTCTGGTCATGTAAGGAGCGGATCTGCCTCTAATATCTTTTCCCTTTAGGACACCCAATTTCACCTCCCTGTCCCTGCTCCTATGAGGACACCGTGGCTGTCACCTCTGCCAATAGAATAAAGTCCAAACCTATAAGCTTATCATTTTGCATCCTTCGTCTAGGCAGGGGAGGCAGATTTCATGAAAGAATATGACCTTTGGGAAATCAAATTCCAGCTCCACCCTTTACTAGCCATCTGATGCCACATACGCTAAACTTCTGAGCATGGGTGTGCTGATGTGTAAAATAATAGTAGTCTTGCAACAAATAATGTATGTAAAGCTCCTAGTGTCCATCAGAATTAAAGGAATCCTACAAGACATTGCAGGGTCTGAAAGGGACAGCGATTTATTCTTTTATTGTGGATACATGGATTCTCAATAAATGAAAGATCCCTTACCCATCTTTTCTCTGAACCTTAGTTGTCTTTATATAGGGTGGTACCTTAAATGGTCATTCTGATGCTTAACTTTGGGAAGCTATGTAAAGCAGCTGGTTCCATAAATGGCACATTATTAGGTGTATAATAATGTTCCTTCTTTATCTGCCTTTAAGTTGAGGTCCAACTTTTCTTTCCTATGGACTTGCAACAAAAATTGTAAATCAGAGTACATCATATGAAAGGAATATTGTTACCCTTATGTCTACTTTTTAAAGTCCTATCTACCCTTTTAAGGCCAAGTTCAAATGACACCTACTCCATGAAGCATCCATAGATTCTCACTTCTACAACACCCATTTCCTACTCCAGCCAGAAAGATAATAATGCAATTAAAGGAGAATCTTCAAACCATCTCAGCCGTTATTTGAATTTCCTGTGTATCGGTAATTGTAATTCTACAGTGTACAAAGCTGAGCAATGTTCTCACTTTTATTAAAACATTTTTAGAGTTAAAAAATTCAGTGTCTTCAGAAAGGCCTGTTTAGTCTAGCTTTGGACAGTTTCAACCTGTCCCCCTGAATTGTTCTTAGGTATGTCTGTGTTATTTTTTAAGTATCTTGCCAACAAATAAAATAAACAGTATTCCTTAAGATACATTGCCTGCAAATACCGCTTCTTCTTCTGTAACTGTAGCTTGTGCTAACATGTTTGCTGCCACTCTGGAGCCATTTTCTCCTAACTGCACTTATATTCTGTTAAAGCCCTGAAATCTTTTCAAATAGATGTTGGTGCTAAATGACATCTCTGTCTTGAATTAATATGGCTGTTTTTGATATCTATGTCTATGATTGAGTTCCCTAATATATCCATATCACATGCAATTGGGTATGCTTATTAATTTGTTATGGACCTAATCCATCACTCCATGTTCCCAGATCCATTTTCCTCATGGGTTCTTCCAAGGTGCTCCATTCCTGTTATAAAACTTAACTAATTCTGCTTTGTGCCATAGTTTATACACTTTGTGTCACTGTCTTAGATGGGATCCCAAGAACAAGACCCTCTGCCTGGGGGATTGGGCAGCAAACTCTATAGCCTCCCAGGCTTAGTGCCCTCTTGGCCAAGAGTGGATTTCCAGATTAGGAAGGGTAGGGGGCAACTGAGAGTTATTCACAACTGTAGCAGCTAGGATCTGATGGGGCATGAGTGGCATAGATGACAGTTACCCATGACTTTGTAACTCTTTTGCATATGGAAACTATGTATTGTTTATTAGTACAGTCTCCGTAAACCCAGCTCTATGTCTTGCACAGTGAAGATGCTAATTTGTGGAACTGAATCATCAAAGATCTAGAGTAAATAAACGTCCCCTGGTTTGCACCTATTCCAGTCCACTGCCATTTGTAACAACAGATGGGCCTTAGCCAAATTCTCCCCAAACAGCAGGGAACCAGACTGTGTGAGTGATGGAGAGAAGGATATGGAAGTTTATATTGCGTGGTCCAATAGTCTAGTTGCCCTGTGAACTCAAAAGCCATCTAAGGATCAAATGCTTAAATTCAGGGTTGGCAAATAACTTTTTAAGACCAAGCAAATACAGCAAAGAGCAAAATTTCAGTCTGCTCCACTCAGCTCTTAAAACATTTTTATTTTTTTTAATTTGTAAAAGTAATATGTGCATATGGCTAGACATAAAAATGGTACAAATGAATAGTAAAGGTTTGTTTCTCCATCAACTTGACTTTTATTTCCATTCCTCAGAGCTAACTATTTTCTTGTGTTACTATCCAGAGATTGTTGTAGGTTTACAAACATTTATGATTTTATCCACAAAAAGATTAAAGTGTATGTACTTCTCTCTACTGTTTTTTTAAGCTAACAATAGATCTTTCAGGTCTTCCTACATCAACACATCTCTGTCTATCTCATTTTAAAAAATTGACTATATACATGTATTAAATGCATACATTTATCTATATACACTTATTTGTTTTGTCTTTTTTTTTCTAGTGGATATCTAGGTTGTTCTTAGTTTTTAGCTCTTACATATAGTATGTTTGCTCTTACAAATTTTTGTCATTATAAAATAAGTATTTGTCTTTGTATATATGTTCTTAGCACTATTAAATTGAAAAGCTTTTCTTTGCTTCTCAACAGAAAAATGGTGACATGGATAGTGAATATGGCTACCAGATTCTGTACTTATATACTGAATAATTGTATATCTTTTAGCCTGAGATAGGATTTCTTATTCTCTGCCCATTTGTTCTTTAACATCTTTCCCAACATGTAACTTATAATCAGAAAAGATAAAAGTTACTATAGTTGAAAAAACTGAAAATAATTCTCATATTCAGATCACCATAATATAATAGCAAGTTCTAAAGACCACGATGATACAGAATGTAATGCTTCGGTATAGAATTTAAATAACAGAATAACTATTTTGAGAGGAACGGAAATTCTGAATCTGGTTCAGAATTTACGAGGCTCAGTATTAAGAGCTTGTCTCATGCAGGTTTCAAAAATTCAATCGACTTGCCAGAAATTCCACCCTCATGTACTTAAAAGCACTTTTTGTCTTTCTGCTTGCAGTGAAGTACATGCAAGAAGCCACACCCTATGTGAAGAAAGGCTCCCCAGTATCCGAGATTGGATGGGAAACGCCTCCACCCGAGTCCCCTCGGTTAGGGGGCAGCTCCTCAGACCCTCTGTCATCACAGTCCATCTCCTTCCATAGAGATCGGAGAAGCATCCCTCTCAAGATGTGCTACATCACCCAGAATATGTCCTTGGCTGACCCTGAGAACAGGTAAAGAGGCCAGTGATCTCCTACATGTCTCAGCAGCTCTTCAGCCTCTGAGGTTAAAAGAGGACTTTGCTGGGGCTGTGCCCGTGTTCTGAAAGCACTCAACGGTTTCCAAAGAACAGGCTGAAAAGGCCCCACTGAGAGAACGTATGTGTTCAAGCCAGGCCTCCCTCCTCTCTTCTTCGTCCTCTGTTCCTTTCTTTTATGCTCAAGGAGAATCCGTATACTGGGCTCTGGTTCCGGAAAGAGTTGAAGAACTGGATGTGGGATCCTGAATGTCCTTCTTAGGTCTACCATTGCTACTTTTTGTGACTTTGGGCAGATTTCTAACACTGTTAATCCTCACTTTTGTTATCTGTAAAATGGGAATAATTGAAATGGATGCCTCATTGAGTTGTGAGGATTAAGTGAGGAAATCCATGTGCAGTGCTTAGCACAGGAAAACCTTCCATGAATATAAACTGCAAAAATATTTATTTTTAGTGTCAGTTAGTGATAAGCAAATCAGCCTCTCTGGCATTCGGTGCTCTCAGCAGTGTACTTAAACGGTTTGATGAGAGGATCCTTAATGCTATTTTCTGCTCTAAACCTCTCCTTATGCCCCAGAGAGGAAAAGGAGTGGCTTTGAAACCAACCTGGAATGCCATTTCCCAAAGTCTGTGCATGACTTCTCATGCCACTGGGTAGACATATCACCTAATCCAGGGTGATTATAAGGGATCCAGCCAAGACAAGCAAATATTTGGGGGTCCCCCTTCCCTCAAAACCTTACTGTAACTCATCTGACCAGAAAGCATGCATCTTGGAGGAAAACAAGAGATATAGAGATATAGGGAGGAGAGGAATTGAACCAGTGAATCTTGGTGACCTTAGCATCCACATTCAAATGCTAAAAATAGGAACCACTCCACTGGCTCTTATTTATAACATCTGTGGGGCAGCTGCAACCTACCCGAGTAGGAAGTATTTTGCTGGCTTCAGAGTTGCCACTGGGAAATGCCGAAGGGAATAGGGGCAGGGAGGAAGTTGCGGGGCAGGGAGGAAGTTGCCTCATTGGCTCACAGCTCCAAGAGTTTTCTGTTCTCTCCCAGTAAGCACGCTCTAAGGAAATTGCTAGCACTTCTGAATCCCACCAGCTGCAGGACCTGCCCCACTCCCCCTACACTTTCTGTGTCAGTTAAATCTGTATAGGGGTCAGAGCTTGGCAGTTGTAGAAGAAAGCCAGCGAGTATCAGCAAAAGATGAGTCAGCGCAGGCCAGCTGGCAAGAGTCAGGATTCTTCCATGAGCCACTCCAGCATCTCTGATTTGTCCCCCTTGAGTTCTGCCAATTTCCTGGGCCTACAGTGGCTGTCCTGGTTACTCTGAGCTTCCTCTTCCCTCTTACACACCCAGTCAAACAAGTATTTTCTCTCAGGAGACTGATGTCTTAAGTTTTCAAATCTGATGAATTCTTAGTATATCGAGTGCCTGTCTGGTGCTGGGCATGATGCCAATTGCTTCAGACCAGAGAATACAAAGTGACAGCCTGTGTGCCCAGCCCACAGGTATCTGTGTGTGTGTGTGTGTTTTAATGGTCTATCTACTGTTTTAAAGAAATTTGAATTAGTTGCCACATTGACAAGTTGGGAAATTTCACATTAAGAAAGCAGATTTCTGTTTTTCTAGAAAAGCTGGAAGATCTGGTGATATTTTTTAGGCCCAGGTTGCAGTAAGTAGGGCTCCAATGTATAGGAGTCAAGTGAAGGCATCTCCTTTGACAAGAGAATGAGCTCACCTCGACCTTCTGATTTGCTTCACAGTTTGGGTATTCAATTAATTGCCTGCCTGGCCCTTAACATTTCCTGCCTAGTCCTTGTATTTGTGACCCTGCTTTTTCTCATTAACAGCCCTCTGAGTTTCTAATTATTGTCCCCATTCTACAGATAAAAGGCTGAGGCTCATGCTTATATAAGTTGCAGACATCATACAGCCAACATATGGTATAGCTGGGCTTCAAACTCATACCTATAGAGCAGGCAACAGTATCAGTTTACTGTTACTAGAAAAACACAGAGACTAGAAAATCTGGGATATTATAGAAGCTATCAATGCACTACAGAGAGAATTTGAGTTAATGAAATAGTAACATACTAATTTTAGGTGATTAAACTAGTACTCTCAGGGAAAGTAAACAAAAGATAAATAGAGATGTGAGAGATCCAGACAACATAATTAATAAGGGGGATCTGGATACATCACAAATTTTGTACCCTGATAATGAAGAAAATGTTTTCTTTTCAAATCCACATAGAACGTTTGCAAAATTAACCACAGATTAGGTCACCTCCCAAAAAATGTGCTTAAGTTCCATAGGTAGAAATAATACAAGTAACAGCCCCTGACGATAGTGAAATAAAACTAAAAGATCCTTAACAAAACTACAAACAAAACCAAATACTACAAAATCAATAACAGAAAGGCACAGAAAGCCTTTCTTCATGGATTTTTAAAAGCTCTTTATGAAATAACTCTCAGGTCAAAGGGGAAATAGAAATTGAAATTGTAGCATTTGTAAAAAATATAATGAAAATAATACATCTATTAAATATAAAGGAGAAAGGGAGAATGTTAACTCTGGACAAAAAGTTTGTTTTAATGAGCTTAAAAAACGTTTTCATAGCCTTGTTATTTTTAAGAAAATCTATTTCCCAAAAGATGAACTTCAGTATTCATCCTCATTATCATACACTTTTAATCAGTGGGAGATGAATTAGTAAGGTTTCCCTGGCAGTGGTAATCTAGTTAAAGAAGGAATTTAACTGTCTTTGGTTTGCCTTGAGAAAAAGAGTTGAGGAGAGGGCTCATCAAGCCTGGTTCTGTGATTTCATCAATGTACAATAAAATGACTTCATTTTAGTCCATTCCCATGTCTCTCAGCACCATTTCAGGAAAATCTCAGTTTACCCTCTTAAGATCATTTCAAGAGGCTGAACTTGATCATCTGGCTGCTGAGAGATTTTTGCTAATATTGACTCTCAGTATTTAGGGCTTGATCCTTTGCTTTTGATATATTAATTGAACTCCATTTGGTTTGCCAAACCTGTCCAGGATTTTCCAGCTGAGATAATGAAACCTCTGAAAACAACTCCAAGACTGTCATATCGGCTTCCTCTATTCAAGCAGGCATCACCTATCCTGGGAAGGAGAGAAGGGGGCAGGGGGCTCACAGAGCAGTGTCTGCCTCACTTCCTTTGACACAGGCCTCGGATTTTATTTTCCTTAGTGAAGGATGGGTTTAGGACACAGAGAGCTGCAGGTACATTTAGAACATCTCCTTGGACATTCAGAGGCCCGTGTCTGTTGACAGATACTCCCTTTGCTCCTAGATTATACCGGAATAAGAATTTTGACATTGTTGCCCAGAAAACCTGGTTGAAATTTCTTTCCTTCTTTTAAATTTCAGTGGTTAAATAGTTTCGACCATGGAGGTTCTTTCCTAAGTGCTGAGGCTGAGCAGTGACCAGGTTCTTGCCCTGACGTAGCTTACTGTCAGGGAGGGACTGTATAAGCTGGTGATTACAAGAATACTGTAGGAAGGTGCTGAGGGAAATAAAGGATGCTGCAGAAGCTTCATCACAGGAAAACCACTGAATGCAAACTTTGTTTTTGGAGGCAGGTGGGTGGTGGCAACAGGAATGATTGTCAGAGGAGGTGATGTGTCTGCCAACACTTGAATGATAAAATAGAAGTTAGCCAGGAGGGAAGGGTAGGAAGACAGTGAAGGTGTCCACAGCAGAGGAGAGAGTATGAGTCTAGGAACCACGCTGGGGAAAGACAGAGTTCTGTTAAGGAACCGGAGGAAGCTCAGACTGGGAGGCAGGCTATAAAGAAGGGGGAGCGAGTCTGGAGAGGTTGTCACCATCAGAGCTACGCCATTTCATGGCTTGGACTCTATCCTACGAAGGGCCTAAAGCAGTGGGATGACGTAACAAAGAGCCTTTGGGTTTGGCTTAAAGCATGGACCGGAAGGAGGCAAGACTGGAGGCTAGGGAGGCAGCGGACAGTCGTTGCAGAAATTGAGATGAGAAACCATCCTGCCTTCTGCTAGAGTGGGACAGGAGCACGAAAGAAAAGTTGGGTGAAGTTGAGGGATTTTAAGAGATACAACCTGCAGGAGTTTGTGGTGAGATGGCATTGGAGGCGTGAGGCAAAGGAGTCCAGGACCAATTTTGCTGTCATCCGTGGACAGAGAGCCATGGTCTGCCACACACCTGGCCACTGTTTCCTAGATCATTACACTGGCCCTGTGTGAATGGGACCGAAGACCGGTATGTCTGGGTGGAGGGCAGGGTCACAGGACAAGTTTAGGTCTTGATATTGCCTTGATTGACAGAGTATGATGTGCTTTTGATGATTTTATGTCCCTGGCTAGATTCTCAAGCAGGGTAAGGACAGCAGTGTGTCTCATTTATCTTTCGTGTTTGCCACACTTCTCAGAACAGCGCATCAAGATCACTTACAAAACACCGAAGGGCAATTGCAGTGATGTCAGTTGGGGTCCTGGTGGGGCTCAGATGTCACCCTGGAAGGGCTCCTGAAGAGTGTTTAATGAAGGGCCTATTTACAGCAGAGCAGGGTGTGTTAAAGGAACTGGCATTGGATGGAGAGGCAGCCAGGGCTTAGTGGCAGTGCTGCCCCTGGGACGGAGGGGCAGAGGGAGAAAGTTCCTGCAGCCCAGTGAGGACAAGAGCCCTGGAAGAGGAAAAGTGGCCCAGAGACAGTCAGAGGCAGGTCAGTATCCGAGCCTCCCGCCCTCGGGCCTCTTGTCAGTGCTTCCGATTGGCTGCATGCACCCGGGAGCCAGCGGCCAGAGCGCCTGAGTCATGCCATTTAGTACACAGAGTTTGACATGTTGGAGCACAGAGCACGGCAGAGAAGGGAAGAGAATGAATCTGGAGACAGAAATAGAAAAAGCAATCACAAAAATGTATTGACATTGTCTCTTTGAAAATAAGTCTGGTATGTATATGACAGGTGAGAACTAATTATAAGAAAATGTGGTTAATCCAAACACGGCCATTTCCTGACCTTTGATGATCAGTTATTCTCTGCATAGAATTCAACTATTATTTAACATAAGCATGTTTGTGTATATGCACATAAACACATCTCATACAGGATCGTTTTTATATTTCTCAACCATATATCACTATGGCAAAAAGCAATGTGTTTTATTTTATAGGCAACATATAAAACCTTGAAACTCATCCAAACCTATAATTATCTGATAATCTCTTTTCCTCAATTCAGGATATGAAATATGTTCACATCTGTTGTAGATTCATTTATTGGACTTGATTCTTCATGTCTTTGCCATAAAGTTTTTATTCCTCTACAGGAGGAATATGCTTTCCTGCCCCTTCACTTTGAGATCAGCCATGTAACATCTTTGGTTAACAGGATGTTAGAAAACATGAGAGAGGCAAGGGCTTATGGTATACTTCTACATTTGAATATTTGCTCTGGCACCTCTACCACCACCATTCAAAAAACATGTACAGCTGGCCTGATGCTCCAAGAAAGATAAGACATAGAACACAGCTGCCGCAGCTGCCACAGACACCCACATTAGAAGCAGAGCGGCCTAGCAGAGCCAGCCAAACTCTAGTGAGCGCATAAATCTGTGAGGATGCTTATTACTAAGTGCTACTGAAATACCAAGATGGTTTGTTATAGACCATTACTGTCTATCAGTTCACTGATACAATGCATTTCGGTTGTAAACTTTTTTGTTCAAGATCTATGATCCCCACATTGTTACAAAAATCACTTTCTTTTTCTCCGGGAGGCATTCTCCCCTCTGAATTTTTCAAGAACATTTGGACTTTCGTGGTTTAAGTGGTGATGGATTAGTTGTCCTTTCAAATATAGGTAATAAGACTCTGTAGAGTGAGGTCTGCCCACTACAGCTGGTGCTGCCTGCTGCCATCAGTTGCTACTGAGGACAACCAGCACTATCCTGAAAATATCTGTGGTAGTATTTTTGGTGGAGATTCCTGTACTGACCATATGATTCTTGAGGTTTGGGTTTTAAGAGTATTCATTGTTCCTCACACTTCCCTCCTTAGCGTTGTTCCTCAAGCATACCTCCACCTCAGTGCAGCAATAACTTCAGCACATTATAGCTGGCATACTCCCAAAATCTTTGGGCCCATGCCTGATACATTGTCTACAATGAAGACTCATTGTGCTTTTTTTGGGCATTTTCTGCCAGTTAAATCCACTCCAAATCATCAGAGAGCTTCTAATAATGGGGGAGATCAATGTAAAGGAGATGCTGATATTCATCTTCCTTGAAGTCATTGCTCTTTGCACATTCTATCCAGCCTTCTCCAAATTCTCGCTCTTATGAGCAAAGAATAGTTTTGAGAATTTGTATTTTTTTTCAGGCCACAAAAGTTTTGTTATATCCTTCCTCCAGTGCATTTATGTACCTGCTCACTATATCTAACATTCTGTTTTAAATATTATTTAAGGGAAAATCATTCAGGAGAAAGAACTGTAATGTGGAAGGATTTAGGGTTAACAGTATATCAGGGCTTGTTATCATATTGCTTGCAAATTATCAGCCAAAGTCAGTCTTCAGCCAAGGAGCTTGCAGATAGATTTTCCTGAGCCAGAAAATGTCTTAGGTAGGAAATGGCTTCTTGATTTTAAATATCTGTCATGTCCAGTTGCTTTACAGCAGACAGCTTCTCTGTTTGGTCATTTCTCCCTTCCTCTATCTGTATGTATCTAAAGACATTTGAATTCAGGATCTCTGTTAGAGATTAGCCCTCTCTTTTTAAATTTGAAGAAAGTGACGTCCACCTAGGTGATGTGGTTTATTTGCTGACTGGTGGAGTCAAAGGTGGAATCTCAGCCTCTGAACTCTAAGCCTTGGACCTTGGGATTCAGAACTCAAGCATATTAAAAAATGAATTGACATGAGTTGAGCTCTGAAGCTATTATTCTCATTCCAAAGTAAAAGTCAGTGTGTCCAGGTGTCAGGCAGGAGGCTAGATTGCAGGGATGATGGAATAGCTATGGCCAGAATAAAGCCAAATAGGGCAACGGGAAGAGAAACAGGACTCTCCACTTTTTCCTCCAGGACTGAACAGATGCTGAGGGACAGTAAATGTTTCCTTTCTGGAGTTAACTCTGAATGAATGAACTAAAGGTGCCAAAAATATAGATGAAAGGAGAAACATGTAGACATTAAAACTGACTCTCTTTGCCCAAGTAAAACAGATGGCTGGAGAAAAGTCAAAGAAGCTGGGTTGAAAGCTAAATGGGGGATCCCACGGGACAGAGATGCTGTCTTCCTGACTAGTTTTGGAACATGGTCCACAATTTAAAAAATTGATTCAGATCATCCTTCCTGGGGTCTGCTATTAAACTGGCTGAATGAGGACGTAGGGAGACTGCCAGCGGAGCCAGTGAAAGGAAAAGAAAGCAAGAATAATAATAGATGCCAAGGGAAATGGGAACGAGAAACCAAGAATTCCTTGTATCAGTGATTCCTGTTTGATAAGAGAAAGAGGAAAAACAATTCAAAATCAGTGGCCACTCACCAAGTGGGAGAGGGAGAGAAAACAAGAAACAGTATTTACCCCAATTTACCCCAATATGTAAATACCATGTATTTTGGCATCTCAATGGGAGGTAGATTGGGAGATAGGAAGTACAGGGAATGGAAAGGCATATGGGTGAACAGGGCTTTCTTCTTCCACAGGAAAGGAGTGGTGATGGCCAGTGGTATCAGTCTTTGTGATTAAGGCTTCAGGGTCATTGATCCAGCAGGTCAGAGCTGGTGGAAGAGTCAAGACTACTGAGATCTCCAAGGAGCAGTACCTTTTGGAAGCTGGGGTGGGGGCAAGATTGAAGAAGAGTGCTAGTTCATAGCTGGGGAGAGAAGGAGGGTGAGGAGCACAGAGTCCAGGCTCTAGATAACAGAGAAGGTGCTAGAGAGGGATGATTGGGTGGTTGAAAGATCAGGAATCCACACTAGTTAGCTGAAGTAAAGACCAGGACTCCAGATAAGAACTAGATTCATCAGAAGGGATTGGGACAGAAACTCAGGTACTCACTCTGCCCCCAAACCATAGGGAGTAGAGTGTAAGTGCAAGCCTGGTGGCCTGTTGTAAAAACTGACCTACAGATGTATTTCATTTGGTACCTAAGATTTTTCAATATGTGGGGTCTTTACCAACATCTCAGAATCAGGATGTTTTCATACAAAAAAATTTGAACTTCTGGTTTCTCTTTAAAAAGTAGAAAATCAAGCAACACTGGTCATGCGATTTGTGGGGCTCCAATAAGTAACACTTCTTCCTTTCTTACTTGAGTTGACAAATAAATTGAAGAATGAAAACAATCAGGGCAGATGAAATCAAAATATCTCACTTACTACTGACAAAGTCTAAGATTGAAGATGTGGCTTAGTGAGCAGAAACAACAGGCTTCTTATTACCAAACTCCAAGAAATGTCAGGTCCCTCCCCCGTCACAGGCAGCACTGGACTGCTGCAGGCCTTCTCACCTGGGGCCTGACTGTAACACTTGGCATGTGGAGGAGCAAGTCAAAGCATGCACCTTCTCACACAGGCAAATGCCAGAGACACACGGCAAGAAAGAGGCTGGGCTGTCAAGTCCAGGTCCTCCTCCAAATTTAACTAACTTCATCAGTCACTTATCTCTGCATAGGAGTGGATGACAGCATGGAGAGAGGTCCGGAAGTCCCCCCACTTAGAAAAAGGGGAAAGAGGCTCCCTGTCTACCCATGGGCCTGTTCCTCATGTGGCAACAATAGCTCCCAAATCTGTGGTCATTGACCATGGGGTTTTTCACGTCATCATACATCCTGCTACTTGTTCCAATCATAGCCAGCTTGCTTCACTCATTTACATGACCTGCCTTGCTCCACTAATATTTGTTTGCAAACATAAGTACTGTGAGGTATCTATGTGGTCATCACACCACACAACTGGGTAGTGAAGTAAAATGGTTCCAGCTCCAACCTCTTGTGAGTAGGACCTAAAAACAAGAAAATAGAGGCTATAGGTTTGTCATCTTCAGCACAGGCAGCTGAAATGGACTGAGCTGAGCGGGTATATATGGCATAGCTATATTTTACACTCAGAATCTACGTACATGAGAATAATTAATGCTACTGGAAATGGGGCCACAAGTATATTGGGGAAACACAAAACTTTAGGCAGAAAGCAGAAGGCAGATGAGGAGGGGAAAAAGAAAATAGAAGGCCCTCTTTATACTTGCCTTCTCATGGCCCTTACCCTACTGCGTCCTAATGGCCTCCATGTTTATCTCACCTATGATTCCATTCTACATGGTGTGCACACGGGGAAATACATGAACATAAAAATCAAGGAAGATGACTTAAGGAAGAAGCTGTTTAGGATAAAAGGAAACATTTATCAATTAGGAGGTTATTGTTGGTCATGTATCGGAAGGGGAGAGAAAGAAGATAGAGGATAGCATCTTACACAAGCTACAATTTCTTTGCAAGACCTCCCTTGATCTTCCCACCATCCTAACCCAAAGCAAACTGAGCAAACCCTCATCTGTGGTCCACTGTTGCTTACGTCATACAAGTATTTATCACACAGTGTAATTTATTAAACAGAATAAAGTAAATGGTGTCTTACATATTAAAAATAGACACACTCCTCTTAAAAATTCACATTCAGGAGGAGGGATACAGGCAACACACAAATAACAGATGAACATAGCAGGTTGTTATAAATGCTTTGAGGCAAACTACAGGGAAACTTTTGAACACAGAAATAATATTCTTTGATGATGTTCTATTGCCCTTCTGATAACAGATGCTAGGAGGAAAGACTGGAAGCTGACAGACCAGTCAGGAAATGATTACAAAAGGTAATAGTGGCTCAAACCATGCTGACAGTCGTGGACATAATTAGAAGAGGTTGGATTTTTTTAAAAATATATTTTCTTGGAAGGATAATGGATTTGCTGACGGTTTAGACGAGGATTATAAGAAAAAGTCTTAGTCAAGGATCCTAAGATCCCAGGCGGGGCAGATGGTTGAACAGAGTGTCCAATTACTGAGCAAGGGAAGAATGTGACTGGAAGGATTTGGTAATTAACTGTTTTCTTGTCTACTTTCTGCACTATATATTGCAGACTCCTCGACGACAGAAGCTTTATCTTCTTTCTCTTCACATCCACAGCACCTAGCACAGTGTTTGATCCAAAGGGGGTGCTCATCCCTTTTCTTAATATTGAATGAATGAATGAATGAATGACTTGGAAATACACAATAATACTTTTTCATTCTTGAATTCTCAACACTCTAGGCTCCCTTGGGGGTGTAGATTTTATCACCACTGAATCCCCAGCATCTAAAATCAACCCAGCACAAGTGTTGCAGGATAGATTCTTATTCGGTTCTTACTAATGTGTCTGGTCTTTGTATCTGGTTCTGGTTAGTCTGAAGGAATTAAAAGAGTAAATGAATATGGGTTTTTGGTGTACATTTTTATCACTTAATTGATGAAAAGTTGCTTTGGAAAACAAAATCCATATTTCTTATTACCGACTGAAGTCCTGAATACTGGCAAACCTAACAGTTTCTAATATCAAAATTTCTCCTTGAACATTTGGTCCTTACATGTCCTTTTCCCATTTTATGAGAATTTCATTTAGAAAGTCACTAGAATGTCAAGGAATACTTCCAAGCACTGAAAACGTGTTCCTGTGGTTTAAAAGAACAGATAACTGGCTCTGCATTTAAATCTTATTAAGATGCTAAACAAATTATTTATTGAACTGATTCTAATTTTCTATAGTTTAAAAATCACTTTTAAACATCCATCTTTGTCCTGGACAGTTGCCAAAACTAGCAAATGCATCTCATCTGGGGAACAAGCTGCCACTTCTTTCTTCAGATCCCCTTTCAACCCCAGAGACTGGTTCCCACATGGTGAGGAACTAAAAGTCAGACCTGTCCTTGAATAGGCCTTTTATCATGGGGCAGATTTTCAAAATGGCCCGTTTCAGAGCACCACAATCTGTGTAAATGTTTTGGAACTGAGGTTTACTCTCTTTGAGAGACTAATAATGCATTAAAATACCCTGAGGTTAAAAGAAATCAACTTTAAATCCAGTGCTTCACAAACCCACATGACTACAGAATGCTTTTATAATGGGTCATCATTAACAGGTTGTGGGAACTGGGGGTTAGAAGGTCCAGCTCTGTGAGTGCTCTCCTAGAAGCAGGCTGAGCTAGACAGAAGGCCCTCTTTTCTCATAAGTTCAAATTCTCTGGACTCCTTCCCTTCAGGAACTCTTCCCTGGAGAAAATGAAAACTCTAGGCTAGGCGCTGGGGCCTGCCAGAATGGGACAGCAGGATAGTAGGAAAAATGGTTGATTTGAAATATACACCAAGCTTTTGTCTTGGCTCTGTCACTTGCTATTTATATGATTTTTTAGTAGTTCTTTTATATTATCTGACTCAGTTTTCACATTTAAAAACGAGGAATGATAAGATATACCCTACTCTGGGAAGGGAGGGATAAGGGGGAAAACGGGGCATTACGATTAACACACATAATGTACCAGAGGGGGGAACACAGGAAAGGTAGTATATACAGAGAAGACAAGTAGTGATTCTACAGCATCTTACTACACTGATGGACAGTGACTGTAATGGGGTATGTGCGGGGGACTTGATAATAGGGGGAGTCTAGTAACTATAATGTTCAAGTAATTGTAATTGTGCATTAACGATACCAAAATAAAAAAAATACCCTACTCATCACACAAGATTGCTAAGAGAATTAAGTTTACAGAATTACATAAGAGAAATGTAATAAAGTGCTACAGAGTATACAAATATAAAGCATAATTGTAAAATTCCCAGAGGGTTTCTCTTTATCAACACTGTTCAATAGAGATATAATGTGAGCCACATATGTAACTTTAATTTCCAAGTATCTACATTTGATAGGTAAAAAGAGGTGAAATTCATTCTAACAATAAATGTCATTTAACCCGACATATCCAAAATATTAATATAAGCTAAGCAATATAGTCAGTTTAAAAATAATGAGATATTTTACATTCTGATTTTTTTGTAGCAGGTCTTTGATATCCACTGTGAGTACAGTACATCTCAATTCAGACTAGCACATTTCAAGTGCTCAATAGTACATTTTGCAAGTGTGACTAATAGCACTCTATACAAAATCTTTGCAGACAGCCAGTGCACTTATTCTAGCAGATATTAAAAAGCACCACCATGAATATTTTCACCACTCCTAACTGATAATCAATTTTAACTTCTCCTACCTCCCCAGTTAGTCCTGACACAGGGCTGGAAATCACATAGTTTCCAGTTTCTTGGTAATTTTAAAAAGTATCCCTACCCATGAATATTTTCACCACTCTTAACAGATAGTCAATTTTAATCACTCCTATCTCCCCAGTTAGTCCTACCACAGGCCTGGAAAACTGGAGTCTGGGTAGGGAGGCAGGTGTGTTAAATAGAAAAATAGATATGAGCAGGGCCCAGCACAGCCCGTGTCTTCATTGTGTCAATGAGATCATGCCATTGTAAGATTTACCTTAGCCTGCTACAACGAAGGCCCAGCCTGTTCTTTAACTTAACTTATGTGCTGTTTTATTCCTCCTCCTCCAGCCCCTAATCAAGTAATTTGCAACCTGGGCAGGAGACAAGTATTATGATTAATTTTCCAGAGAAGCCCAGATACAAACATCATAGTAAAAACAGGAAAGATTCCATCTGAAAGCTAAGATTGCATTTTAAAACCCAGGAAGTTAAGAAGTAAGATTCTTCACATATTCTTTAACAAACAGAAAATAACTCAGCTCACCATGCGGGCAGGGCAGGCAGTCTTGATTGATATGCTCCCAGAGGGAAGCTGCTATCCTGGGAAGGAACCGGATCAGTAAATTTCTTGTCTTAAGTTAATTTTGCAGAATTACCTGGAGGACTGGTAATAGAAGAGACGAGACGTAATGTCTCTCATCAAAGATAAAACATCTTGGGACCACTTGACAAGTCCACACCCCTAGCCCTTTGTCACATTCCTGAAAAATCCTTGAGAGGGGGAACCCCCAATCTTCCAGCACTCCTCTTGGGTAGCGTACACTCCCCTTTCTCTGAGTGTGCACCTTTTTGCCTTAAATAAAACTTTCTCTCAATCTTTCAGGGCACGCCTCCTCTCTGAAGTCGCCCACACTTTTCCTCTTTAACTTTGTGTGGCAGGGACAAGAAACCAGGAAAATAAACAATGTCCCCCCAAACAGGTATATGGTTAATTTCAACTTGCTTTTGTTACTACCTCTTCCCACACCAATAGCTGCTATTGCCCATCTCACCAGGCTCACGGAGGAAGAGCACTATTTTATGGGCTTGAACCTCTGCCATGGTGCCCTTTCGGGCCAGATGCAATTACTGGCTCTTTCTTTCATTGGCTACTTGTGAGGGCTCCCTGAAGATCCCCCACCAGGAACCTCCACCTGTAGTCTCCATGACATAGTCAGTGCCCCCCCTCAAGTAGCTGCTACAACTCCCCTCGCAGTCCTGGGGATCCAGCATTCCTCCCCTCTGTTGGGGTCACAAGGGTCCTCCAGGCAGTGAAACTGGACAGTTGATCCCAGGTTAGTTCCTTTCCATGGTGGAAATGCAGTTTGCTCTCCAGGCTGCCCTTAGAGCAATGCAGTCACGGTTTAAGACATGAAGACTTTCTAAGCCTGACTCATTAATACTTAAGTTCACCAAACTCCAACTGTGTGAACCATTCTAAGTGATCTCCTTAAATTCTTTCCATTGGCTTAAGAATAGATAAAAGAACACTTTCCCCTGGGAGGATATAGAGCAGCAAGAAAGCATAAAAGTACCACTTTTCAAAAGAGTCACATTGCTGCTTCATACCAGCCTAGACTTGGATAGTGGGATAAGATTGAGCAGAACTTGGGTTGCAATCTAGTTTTATGGCACGAAGAGGCAGTCAAGCACTCGGCTTTAGGAATGGCTCTTGGCACCTATTGAATTGCTCTTGGTCTTTGGTGATTCGGGTGGAAAGTGAGATATACCGGTATCTATGTATTAAAATTCTTTATAGTCATGCAAGGATAACAGAGCATTTAAACAAATTTCTAGTGTAGAGAGCTCCACCCCATGATCTTATTTTAAACCACTGAAATACATAAACCTTTCATTTTACAACCAAGGGAAGAGGAGGAATCTGAGTAGGGGGCCATGTTGGAGGAAGAGTAAATAAGGATAATGAGAAGTATGAATACTTTCCATCCCATTCTAATCCCTTGTGCTCCCATCCTTCTTCCCTGGTATGTACAAGGGTGTGGACCAACACATGGGTGAGATATTCTGTTGAAGACCCTGGTCACAAACAATGCACACCTGGAACCAAGTTGACAAATCTTACTACACAGTGGAAGAAAAGACAACTTTCTCACCCTGCTTAGGACCTAGGACCACTCTGCCGTTCATTCTAAGAACTGGTGGCCTCAAAACTGAGAGATGGCACCCCAGACATAGACACTGTTATTCTCACATGGGCATGAAAAGCAGTGGCAATGGGTCAAGGAGCCCACACCAAATCTAAATTAAAGAGAAAGATTAAGTAGCTCCTGCCTGCTGACTACATGCTAAGGAATAAGTAAATTCTACATGCTAAGGTAGGAAGCTGAGTGGTGTGGACTAAGTTAGGAAACTTTGGGTTGTTAATATTAACATGACTACATGTGAATCCAAAACTGGAAAGGGTAGGGACATTTAGGGTATGTAGGATTTTATAGTTTGCCATTAATAATAATATTAATGCAAGTAACTAAAGAATAGGTAGAGTGTTAATCAAGTTAGATAAAAGACAAATTATAAAACTATCACTTTTAGGCATAAAATTTTGCCAAGCCTTTATCTCACTGAAGTGACCATGTAAGATTTCTTTCTTATTTTAAATGACTTATAACACAGAAAAACTTTTCTAGATACAGGATTGCGTTTTTCAGTTTTTCTCCAGATATTCAACACAACACAGCAGAGCTCTGTTCTGAATCATTATGGGCAGGGATCACTAGACTCAGACACACATACATTACCCATCTATTCTAACCTTGCCTTTGATAACATTTAGATCATCTGCCTACCACCCAGGAACCGAAGGACTTGGCAGAGAACAGAGAATGCATAGGGCACTAAACACCCTATGTGTTTGAGGAATAGGGAGAAAGAACATGAAAAAAGAAGAAAATATAGAAAGAAAGAAAGAGGAGGGACTGGCACATTTTCAGCATTAATAAACATTTTGAATAGACTACCTTTTTCTTTTTTTCTATTCAAGTATCATTGATATACAATCTTATGAAGGTTTCACGTGAACAACACTATGGTTTCAATATTCACCCATATTATCAAGTCCTCTCCCCTCCATTGCGGTCACTGCCTATCTGTGTAGTAAAATGCTATAGACAGACTACCTTTCTCTTAACGATTATTAAATGTTCCTAAAACTGTAACTGTTCACCTCTTGTTTCTTTTGTATTGTGTATTTCTCTGTATCTCTGAATCCCCAAACAAAAAAATGTGCATAATGTCTTAAATCCTTCTGAGCTTATGTCCTTCTTTTCATGTTGAATATCCTATTAGCACACAAATAAGTAATAATGAGACCAACAATTACATTTATTGAGCACTTACTATTAGCAGTACTATTCTAACAGTGTGCCATTTTTTAAGTCACGAATTCTCATTCAAACCTCTGAGGCAGGTAGCATGAAACCCATTTTATAGATGAGAACACTGAGGCACAGAGTGAGTGGTTAAGTACCTTACCCAAAGTCACATGGTTGACACACTTTCATTGAATACAAGCATTTCATTTGATTATAAAAGCAATGTTATGAAGTAGGTATTATTACATAAATGTCACAGGAAACTGGGGTTTATAGAGGTCTGCCTCCAAAATCTTTGTTATTTGCATAATACAATGCTTCCTCTCATCTATGGGTAAAAACACAAGCTTTTTTGTTAGACTGAAATTTGGGGGCTCTCACACTTAATTTAGTATTATTTTCTCTTGTATTTTTATGGTGTTTTTAGTGGGCTGGCCAAATGATGACACTATGCAGGCTTAGGTTACACATTTTGTGATGTGCCTGTTGCAGTACAATGAGCCAAGGTAAATGGGTTTGTAAGAACAACTAAATTATCAATCAGTTTGTGACATCCAACTAGCATAGTTCTGACAGCATCATTGGCTGCAATAAATTTTATATGATATCCAGTCTATGGACACATAGACAGTTTCTAATCTTTAGGTAATGTTTCCAGCTATGCTTTGAGAATCAATACCTGAAACATTGTTTAGAGCAACTGATTTCACATTTTAGTTCTCCTATTTTTAACATTTTCTTCTGAGTAAACAAGTGTTTGTCTATGAACACGGACATTTTGGCCATAGCGCTAATAAGAGGTATTTCCCCCAGTCCTGCAGGAGGCTGCTCTTGCCGCTTCTAGTGCATCAGCTGAAGAAATCAACCACTCAGACTTGACACAAACATACTCACTTTTCTAAGCTGGTCACTTTTTTCTAGGTAACTAAAGATGACATTTTGCAGCTCAGTGTTAAAGATCAAAACAAGAAAGTGAAATCCCTGCTCAGATATTGCTTTATGTAAAATTGTAAGGCTACAGATTCACCAACAATGTCCTGTGTTTTAGTCAAAGGCCAAAAATGAAATAATATATTCAGCAAAAAAGGAAAGAAAAGCCAACTATGAAAGTTTTCTAAGAGGTTATAGATAACTTGAAAGTTTAGCAAGTGCCTCTTTCAAGCATTATTGTTTGAGAACGATGCTAGTGAGGGCCAATGGGCTGTGTGCACTTCAGTTAACTCCCATGGTAATTACTGGCAGATGTATCATAGGATTTCTAGACCAAATTTCAAAGCAGGAATATTTAGTTCAGTTCTGTGGATAACAATGAACTTGGGCAGCAACCATACTTGTAGATACTGGTTTGTATTGGTGAGAGGTGAAAAGGTCCATTAAACCACAGCAGAGACCACAGCTACCTCTATACCAGGCCTTTGTCTTTAAGAAGTCCTATTTCTGGTGAATGGTGCTTCTATTCTCCCATCAGTGTGCTCTAATCTTCATTCACCTTTGAACCCTTCTGCCCCTCCCTACACATTCACCATACAAGTCTTACCCAGTCTCTTTCTGTCACTCTCGTTCCCTCTCCCTGCTCCAAGATTAGGATTTCATTATATTTTTTAATAGACTTTCCTTTTTGCAGTTTTTAAAAAGGTAGCTGGATTACAGTCCTAATATTCACGATTGAACAAATATCTCTAGCTATTTTTCTGGCTTTCTAACAAAACTATAACAATCATAAAATATTTTAAGGAGGAAAATCTATCTCTATCTTACTGTCCAAACATCTCAGCACTCATACAAGACCTCTACCAATTCTAATGTATATTCACAACTGTATATCTATATAATTAGCTCATACACATCAAACTATTTTTCTACATTTTGACTAGATATTTTTATACAAAATGGTATGTAATATAAAAATTATATTAGGCATTGCCATGTATGACTGCATGGTATTTATAATTTTCATTTTTAATGGTAGTATGCTATTCATAAGGTTAAGGTATCCTTTTTTATTTAACCTGCTTTCTTACTATTGGATAATTAAATTGTTTTAAGTTTTTGTTACTAAAAATAACAGACCATAATTTTTCATGACTCTTTTTTCAATAGTAGTAGGTCAGAGGACAGGATTTGTCATATAAATTGCCAAACTGCATGTCAGACTGTTGCATCAATGTATGCATTTCAAATGTGTGAGTACATGAGCTATATTAAAAAAATCAAAAGCATGACATATTTACAGTGAAATTTTTAAATTGTATATACTCCTTATAAATTCCTCATACATGTTTGTTATTTAACCATTGAAATTCTGTATTTTAGTCTAATGAATTTTATTGATGTTTTGTGTAATGCAGAACCAAAACCTTTATAATTTTACATTAATTTACATGGTATTGCTTTTTGTTTCTTGCAAGTTTAAAAGTTTTGTGACTGGATCACTTGATCTTTGTTTTATTTTACTTTATTGCTTAAAATGCTGCCTCACCAGGGATCTAATAACTACTCAAAATTATTTTCTACTAATTACTCCATGATTTCATTTTACTTTATACTTAACTCTTTAATCCATTTGTAGCTTTTTTGAGGTATCTGTGGTCATATTCCATAAATGCAGAGAATCATATGTGGTTTTTTTTTCCTGAACAAAAGTGTACAGAACCAACCCTAAGAGAACTACATTTAGTAGGCCTAAGATTTTAAAAATTCTATGTATGTACATATAATAAATATGAATGTAATAATGAATATACTTAATATAAGTATTATTTATTAGAATAAATTAAATATAATCACATAAATATCATTAACATAATCACTATTTATTATAATATATTACCCAATTTAGAAAAGTTGCAAGTTGAGGAACAGTAAATAAATACTAAATAGAGAATATTGTAAGTTTTGGCTCATTTTCCCCTCAAAAGTGGTGGTTTGTAATTTCTTAATGAATATATAACATAACTCTTCTATTCCCCATTGCTTTTGGTTATTGCTCGTCCAGATACAAATATTTCCTATATAAAAAGGTTATAATTCTGTCTATCTGGAATGTCAGTTTAGTTTCATTCATCTCTCTTATGCATGCACCACCCCAAGTTCCTGAGATGCATAGACCTCAGATGCAAATGTCCAAAGGTCACCTCTGTGTTGCTGAGGTATGTTATGTTGCAATAACCAACCATTGGAGTGTTAGCAATACTGTCTCCAAATATAGAAGGAGCAAGGATGAAACTGCAGAAAGCAGCTAAACTGAGAAAGACCTATGTTGAAACAGGGCTGGCTTGTTTCTTTATCCCTTAACCTTTCCAAACCTTGCACAGTGCCCATTCACAGCTGTCCTCTCCTTAATCCATAGACCCCGGCTCTTGGGCAGAATTCAGCCTAGAGCAGGGTGTCAAGAGAGGCCTCTCACCTGAAGAACCCAGAGTCCAGGCCACCTTTCCTATAGTGGCACACAATGAGATTTCTAAAGGCACATGTCTCCCAGATAGAGAACCTATTTCCTAGTCTTTTTTGCAGTTTTGTATGGCCCTATGACGAAGTTCTCACCAGTGGAATATGAACACAAGTGATACTGGCAATCTCTGCATCCATGCTGGGAAAGGAAATCATTCGTCCTCTTCCTCTCCTTCCCATCTCATAAACTAGACCACGCAAACGACAGTGAGCCAGCTTCAACCATGCAGATGAGCACGGTATCATAGGGGACAGTACAGCAGCATGGGTGAGGCAATCTGGGCTCTTGGATGATCTCACGGAGCAGAGATACTTATCTGACCGAGATGTCTCCTAGCATCCAGGAAATCATATTTTGCAGTCTTTTTGTTAGAAAAGCTCACTTAAGTACAAACTAATATACCCCCACTGTGTACCCTTACCTGCCCTTAGCCCTCCCCCTATGATTCTCGAATCTGGCCATTTTTTCTTTTATATAGTCTCTCTATCTCTCCCCCACCCCACCACCTTCCCTCTGCCCCACTCACACACACACACACACACACACACACACACACACACACACACACACACAGGAGAAATATGACCTAACACATACCACTGACTGGTATTACTCTCAGTGACCTAGTCATGCTCCCATCCATCATGCTGATGATGCCATTCTCAGTCCTTCAAAGATGATTTATAATTTAATAGGGCTGATGACCCAAAGAACTCTAAGATCCTCACCTACTCTTCTAGAGTGACTGCTTTCAATGATTTTCAAGGTAATTTCTATTTTCTATCTCTCAACAAAGTTAAATATTTGTACTTTCCTACATAAATAAGAAAATATTTCTGGATATCCTTTCTGTTTGACTGATCCATACATTGATCTCGCTGGAGCAATAGCATACCCAGTCATTTCTTTGCCCCACTACTAGTTTTCCTACTGAAATTTTCTTCCACATCATGGTGAATTTATTTTCCTCACATCAATGTCTGATTGTGTCAAACTTTTTAATAGCACTGACTTTACCTGTTACTTAAGTTCATCTATGAGTGAGGCCTATGTTTCCAACATTTCATTCCCCGCTCCCTTCTAGTAGCATGTGTCACCTTTGCCACACTGTTCTCCATACTCACAATGTCTGGCCACAATCCAAACCTCTGTCTGCATATCTTTCAGGTATAGCCCACTGTTCCTGCGCTGTCCATGATACTTTCTCTGAGGCCCTCAACTGAAAATAACCTATCTCCCTTTTTCATAGAGTTTTTATTTCAGACATTCATCATATTTTTTTCCCTCTCATGTTTGTGAAGTAACCTCCTAAGACAGGATGCATGAGAAATAAGCTATATGAATCATGAATGCCTTTATTATACTCTTCAACTTGATTAAGAGTTTATAGGCATAGAGTGCCAACACTGAAATATTTTTTCTCATAAATTTGAAAAAATTGCTCTGTTAATTTCTGTATCCAGTATTGTTGATGAGAACCATATTAGTCTGATTAATGTTCTGCGGAAGTAGTGATTTGTTTTAGTCTGGAAAATTTTAGGAGCTTCTCTTAACTTTCAGAATTCTGATAAATAATGAGAATATGCCTAGGTATGTGTACCTTTTTTCAATTTATTTTGCCCGACACAGTGGCAGTCTCATAGGAAGCTCATTAATAGCATACCTTCTTATACAGATTCTCAGGACACAGAAATTTTTTTAAGTCTATGTAGAAGCCACACTACTATGGAGTCATTGGAGAATGTACTCTAATATCACAGTCAAACAGCTTCTTAATTCTGTAGCCAAAATCAGAAGGACCTACTCAGCAGGACTTCCCTGGGACAGCCAATTCCACTAGCATCCTAGAGCCCAAGTCTACCTTATTGGCGACTTTTATCATTACAAAGTTATAGATGATGTAAATCACTCCATGTCCTCCAGAGCAGAGGAAGAGATACGAAGAAGACATAAATAAGTAACATTAAGGATTTTTCTTTGCCTAGAAAGAAATATCAAAAATTGAGAAGTGTTCCTTCCTAATAGTCCTGAAGTAGATGGTAGGCATTTGAAGAAGAGCATCATAATATATTAACTCTGGGAAAGTCTTCCAGAGTTGTTTTTAATAAAGTGTCTCACTTCCATTTTCTTTACACTATATTTATGGTATGTAGACTAATTCAGTCTGATATTTTCTCATACATCCCTTGTCTATTTTGTTGCTCCATAGTCTTGCAAATTTCATTGATTTAAATTACTCCTCTCTAACTGGATTTTTTTCCAACCATCATAGTCTAAATCTTATATTTGTCTTGTTGTAGTATTTTCTCTTTCAAAGCATCATGTTCTTTGTTAACACATTATGCTTTTTAAAACATTTGAGCACTAATTTTCACCTCCAGTAATATAGCTCACAACCTGCCCCACATACCTAAAGCATTAAACTTATGATCATTCCCCATGACTAGGTTTTCTGCCAGTGTTTCCTGTCTTAAGAGAGTGGCTGTCAGATTCGTTTCAATCTAGTTTTCCCTTACTCATCTCTTGGAATGTCACTCTCTTAGGGACACCTTTCCTACTTCGGTGTCATAGCCTATTTCACCATCAGTGTACTTCTTAGAACATCAGTTGCTTGTTTATCTGTATGATGATTTGATCAGTAGTCTCTCCTACTAGACTTATGGGCAGGAATTGCATCTATTCTTGTTCAGCATGTATAGTGCCCACAGCACACTATGCACTCACTAGATTCCTGTGGAATGAATGAAAGAATGCTTGTATGAATGCATGGATATACCACCTCATTTCTGTAAAACCTAAGGGACCAGGAGTATTAGTGTGTCAAGGAAAACTGCATTTTATCTAGAGTACTTAATGATTTCTTTAGAATTTAAGTTTAAACTGCCCTTTCCAGAAATCTGTATTTGAGTGCTAAATGACTTAGAAGTGGTTAGTTATAATTGCTTTTATCTGTAACAAGATTCAGTTTTGGAAATTAGCTGCCTTTAACCCCCCAGTGCCAACCTATATAATTATCTCCTACCTGTTTTCAGAGGCAGAATATATGCTACTAAAAGGAAGAAACAATAGTAACTAATGTCTATTCTGTTGAATGCTGAAAAGTGGTAGGGAGGAAAAAAAATGAAACAGCCCAAGGAAAGTTAGCAGGGCAAGTGTTATTGTGATTAAGTTGGTTAGTTAATTAGTTTTTATACTGGGTGCTCAGGGAAGACCCATTACAGAGATGTCATTTGTACAGAAGGAAGTAAGCAAGAAGCAATGTCAACATCTGGTTTAAAAGTATTTCAGGCAGATAAAAAGATAACAAGTGCACAGACTACAAAACAAGTGCACAGAACACACAGTAAAAGCAAGGTTGGCATCGTTGAGGAATACCAATGAGACCCGTGTGGCTGAAGCAAAGTGATTAAACGTAAAAATAGTAGATGAGTTTACAGCAGTGGTCAGACTTCACGCCATGTGCGCCCTTTGGTAAGAATTTGGAATTTTACTCTGAATGAAATGGGAAACCACTGAACACCATACCATTAGTGTGAAGGCCAGGCAGGCACTATTTGGTCATGAAGATGTAACACTGCATTCTTAAGGAGCAGACAGTCCAATATTGGAGACAGGCATGTTGTCAAAACACTGTTGCATATGACGAATCTGTGTTAAGGCTATTTCCAGGGAGCAATTCAGAAGGTCACTGACCTGTCAGAGTAAATGATATCTAAACTGTGGAAGAAGCAGAGATGTGGAAACAATCTAATATTCCTTTTTTACTCTCACACCTCTAATTGTTAGTGGGCCCGAATAATCAGTCTAAGACCCTTTGGATTCCTGGTCAATCTCAGGACACCCAAAGCTTATGTTAGAAACCTAAGAAGACTGGAATAGATTGGTGCTACAGTGCTGGAACCTAGTTCTCCATGTCTTCTCCTAGTTACATCATTCCTATTTCCTGACTTTCTGCCATTTTGGAGAAATCCATTTTATTGGGCTACAGTTTCTCTGATTAGCATTTCACTTCCCTCCTTATACTTGTCTTCCCCTTCATCCAGGAGAAGTCTTTCATTGGGGCTGTCTATTAGTCAGTATTCAATCAGGGAAACAGAAACGGCTGAGTTATTTTGGGCAGAGAGGAATTTAATACAGGGGTTCATTTATAAAATATTTAGAAGGACTGAGAAATACAAGAAGAAAGTGAGTGATACCCAGATGTCTGTAACTGCAGGGAGCCTCTGCTTTCACTACAGATTGCAGGAGCTGGCATGCCAAATAACACTCAGGATACTGCTGTGGCTCAGAAGACCCCAAGTCCATATACGTGTCAATGCCAATACCAGTAGTAGAATTAGCATCAATCTTCCTCAGGCCTTCTGATGCCATGCAACAGCTTACTACCACATGGCAATACAGTTGTCAGATAAAGTGACCAACTCATCCACATATGACAAATACTTCTCAGGATTTGGCATCCCTGGAAACCTTCAGTCTCAGGCAAACTGTGACTATTGATACCTAACTGGCAAGAGAATCTAGGAAATGTAGTTTTCAGGCTTCCATTCCAGGAAGAACAAAGGGGAGTAAAGTAAAGTTGCTCTGAGGCTGACTGCCAGCAGGCAGTTGTCTGACATAGTCCCTTTAAAGAAAATAGAGATGACTCAGAACCAATATGTCATCCTACTTAGATGCAAGCAAAACCCATTATTTCAAACTCCTGTTGCTGTGCTACTGGTGGACATGATGGTAGAAAATATTCACACTGAGGTACTGTGATGATGTAAGTCTGATCATGAGTAGGTCAAATTCTAAGTGTAGGATTTTTGTAAGATCATGTGAGATTGTTTTAAGTTTCACAGCACATTGCTTACACAGAGTAACTACCCAATACAGGGAATTGTTGCTACTACTGCCAACAGCAAATATGGTAACTGAGACCAGTTATATTTACTATTCTAATGAGCAAAAACAGCCTGTAAAACATAATGAAATGAAGGCCAAGTGGAAAAATAAAAAGGAAAACAAACTCCCTGACATCTCCAATGTCAAAGGGTAGAGAATATATTTTGTGACTATGTCTATTCATCCTCCCAAAATGTAGTTCTAGATTTTTCTAGCCTCTCTTAGGACAAAGTAAACCCATCTTCCCGGGGTACTGGTGTCTACGGGCTTGGCTTATTCTAAAAGCCAAGAAATGCCTCACTCTTAATCCTCTATGCAAAAAAGGCAGAGACACTCTACTGTCAAAACACTCATAAACAAATGGTATCATTTTAAACATTAAGGAATTTTATACCAGTTCTTGGTACCAACAGGAATTCACTGCATGTCCACTGGGAGATTCTCTCTTGCTTGGCTATGATTTTGCTTGCATGGCTTTTAAAATGTCACATAAAATATATTTAGTTTCCCTACTTTCATTTTATGTTATCAAGTAAACACAAGAAATTAGACTGATTGGTATTAAAGCACTTTTCAGACAAGATGGTAGAATGCAGCAATGGCTGTCCCTGCACAGGAGAGCAGACAGTTCCAGGCCTCTTTTGTCTTCCATACAAAACTGTGCAGAGAAGGCCTCTCAGACAGCAATGCCACTGACTCTCAGGATGGACCGCAGGGCTCATCCCTTAACCAGAGCCTTCATCATGTATTTTTGGTTTACAGTCCCTTATTCTGGCTGCCAGACAGGACACTCACAGCTTTCTAACCTGAACAGACAGAGACTGCATGTTTATCCATCCTGGAGTTGTGACATCTGATGCCTAGCTGTAACCACACCAGGTGAATGGACTCCGGAGTCATTGCTCTAGTGACCTCTCCGAGGGAACAGTCCCCAGGAGGGACACAAGTCCCTCCCATATCCCAGGGGAGGGAGGCTCCAGAGAAGGGCAGCCAAGGCTGCAAGGGAGCTCAGTAAGGAAATTGTCCTGGGTGTACACATAAGATTTGAGATTATAGAAAGAACTTAAGGGTTGCTAATGAACCATTCACTTCTCAGAAAAGACAATAACAGGTTGTTCACTTTCTCTTTAAGACATGTTACAATTGCTCTCCATACGCTTATGTGGAATGTATATCTACAGGTTTCTCTTCAACTCTTTCATATGAATGTTCTGTTTAACTCCCCTTGTTCACTCATTCCAATTATTCATCCATTCATTGATTCCCTCATTGGTCTTAAAGTGTGGACTGTGTCAGGCACTATGCTGGGAACTAGGTATGTAAGAAAGAATTGAATATATTTCTTAAGAGGTTCTCTGTTCTCTCTCTAGTGGTGGCAGACAATAGCCAGAATGTTATTAGTATGCATTTGACAAGCTTGTATACAACTCTGATATATAAAAAAGTCTTTATGAGGAAAACTTCCACTTTCCTGACACCCAGTCCAAGTGTAAACTAATGCTGGCTCCTTGACCGTCAGAGGCTAATAGATCTGCCTTTTGAGAAAGTGGTAGAATAGAGGGTGGGAAAAGGCACAAATGAGGGAAGGTTGTCAGGCAAGATAAACAGTTACTTCCCAAAGGCCAGACAAAGACTCAGCTCTTTGTTACGCTGCTGGCGCTGATTTAACTTGTGGTCAACTAAATCACGACCACATCAACCTCCAAAAGTTCTAGAGAAGTTTTTACAAACTATGTCAAAACCATTCTGCCTCCCTCTTGCACTCTCTCAACTGATTTTTTCTAACTCAAATACTGAACTTTATGATTTTTTCCTGTTGAATTTCATCGTATTGGAGTCAATCTCCAAATCTGGTAAAATCATTATGAATTTTGCTTCTGTCATCTATTACTCCAACTACTCCACCCAGCTTTAGGTCATGTGAAAATTTCACAAACATCCTCTCTTTCTGTATGCCTCTATCCAACCCATCTACCACATGGCAACCAGTGATCTTTCTAAAATCAATATCTGATCTTATTCTCCACCCACACACAATTTAAACATGGCTTGCCATCAGGACAAGTAGCCTAGCATGGAACTCAGGGACTCTCACAATTTGCCCCTTGTTTGTTTCCTCTTCAGCTCCTACCAGACATCCTCCCTGAGCTCCAAATGTACTGAACTATTCATAAGTCCTGACGACTCCATGAACACCCACTGCCAAGCGGCCTAGCTCTGCAGTTCGTTTGAGGATGCACTTCTCTCTTCAGTCTCCCTGGATAATCACTCTTCATCCTTCAAGCTCAGCCGCACTGTAGCTCCTCTGGGAAGCCTTCCCTGGACAAACCCACATGCACAACCTCTCAACCTGGGTTGGTTTTCCAATCTCTGTGCTTCCATGACAATTTACATATATGTCCTAATACTCCACTTCTCAGATCAGTTAAAACTCAGAGCTGGTCAAAGTCTAATGTTCATACAAATCGCTTAGGAATCTTGTAAAATCCAGACTCTGATTAACTTGGCCTGGGATGGTGAGACCTAAATATGCATTTCCTGTAAGTTCCCAGGTCATGATGATAATGCTGGTCATGGACCACACTTTGAGTAAGAAGAGTATTATTCTTAAATATTTCATTTTCAACTGTGAACTCCTTAACATTAGACCCTATCACTTCCTCAGCTCTGAATTTCTAGAACCCAACACACTTAATGTACAAAAAACTATTTTAGATGAATTGACCCTGTGTCGTATCTAGCATTCGTTTTTTAAAAATGTTGAACAGGGCTACCAGAAACTACTTCCTGTGTTGGCATCAATACAATTCCATACTTCATTCAAAGTAAACCTTGGCTTTTTTATTTTTAACTCACAAATTTTAAAAAATTGTTGAAAGAAGAGCGCTAGATAGCATCTTCTGCTTTTAGCTGGGGTACAGTAAAGGAGCTAAAAGTAAGTTGGCTACAAGTAACTATTTTATGATACTTGCATTAGCCTTTAATCAAACCACTCTCACATACTTATTTTCTTTAATGTTAATTCACAATGTCCTGTGAAACAAGGAGTATATATTCAATGGGCACTCACATGCTCCAGAACCTAACTTACTGGATTTAATTCCTGACTCTGCGACTGCCCTGCTCTGTGATCTCAGGAAAAATAACATCTCTGGGCTTCTGTTTCCATCTCTAAAATGAGGATAATAACAGCTGCTGCCTCATAGGGGTGCTTTGAGAATAAAGATGGTAATGTACATAAGATGCTTAGAGCAGTGCCTACATGTGTTAAGCATGATATAACTATGAGTCATTAATTATGCACTCAAAATATCTGAGTGCCTGCTCTATGCCATGCACTCTGGTCTGAGCATCGATTACAGTAATACACAATATAAAATTCACATCTATTCTCAAGGAGCATGAAGCCTTGGAAAAACAGACAAACTATGGAAACAAAAAATACTTACAAATGAAATATGTGCTGTAAAGAAGCCAAACAGGGCTATTAAAGCCAGAAGAGTCATGGGGAACTAGGTTAAATAAGGTGGTCAGAATCAGACAAGGATGGGACCTCAAGGTGATGCCTGAGCGAGAGAAGCCAGCCAGGGGTGCACTGAAATAACAGCATGCCAGGCAACAGGAACAGCCTCTGCCAAGAGCTGAGGTAGGAAATGTATAATTATAGTTATCTTACAGAGGATGAACTTGAGGCTAAGTGAGGTTATGTTATTTGCAAATTGTTAAGTTCTAAGTCCCATCAAAGTCAAGATCACAGCCCAATTAATAAGGCTTAATATCCTGAGTAATATGGCTCTCATAACTTTACTGCACCATGTGTGGATCCATACAGAAGGGAAAATAAGACAAATGGCCAATCACTTGTTCATGAAATAAGCTCAGTGACTGCCCAGTCTCAGAGGGCCATAAATTTAAACTGTTCTCATCATTTATGCAACAGTCTGGATAGGAGATGATGTGAAAGCACAGGTCTTCTTTAAAAAACTGTCCAGGAAAAAAATGGAAGCATTTCAAGTTTTTATTTCATTGTTACTTTCAGTGTTTTAGTCAGCATTCACTAGGTTTCACTGAAATAACAAACTGCTCCAAAATGACAGTCTTTATCAAGGCAAAATTTTATTTCTTGCCTTACATTTTGGTGATGCTTTGGTAGCAGCTCTGTTCACCCCATGGTCTAAGCTGAATGAAGGCTGAACTATCAATGGTTCTCAGATGTTCCGCAAGGAGTTTCACATCACTTCCACTCACACAAGGAATGTAGCTTGGCCAGACAAGTTTCATGGCCAAGTTCAACATCAATGAGGTAGAAATTGGTGGGGATAAAAAATATCCCAGAGAGGTACAATAAATATGTGGAACAATAGTATGATCTGCTACATGCACTAAACAAAGACATTCAAAATTCACACGTGGATTTAGGATAATTCAATGGCTACTGAAATATCAAGATTTGTGTGTTTACCAGTATTTGAGAGCAGTTTCTTTAAATCTGATCCATATACTTTTCCAGCAATTATTGAGTGTTGCTATGGCCAAGACTCTGTATCTATTTCCTCTTACTCTTAAACCTATATTATTCTACCCTTAACCTCAAAGCCCCTATGTGAAAGTCTTATATGTATGTTTTTTCCAACACCATCAAGCAAGTAATTGAATTCTGATACAAACTACCTGGCATTGGTGTCAGTTCTCACAATGTAAAGCTCAGTACCACAAGACTCCCCCACGTCAGATGCCAGTCACGAATCTAGGTGTCACCCATGCTTCTGACCAGTGGTTACAAATCCGAGGTTACCCATGGCCTCCTCCTCGGGTTGAATTCATTTGTTAAAGCAGCTCACAGAACTCAGAAAAACATTTACTCATGTTTGCCAGTTTATTATAAAGAATGTTATAAAGGATACAATGAAAAGGGCAAGGTAGAGGGCAAGCAATGGAGGTACGGCTTGGAGCATCCATGCTTTCTCTGAGAGAACACCACTCCCCCAAGCTCCACGTGTTCACCAACCAAAAGCTCTCCCAATGCTGTTTTTGGGGGTTTTTGTGGAGGCTTCATTATGTGGGCATGATTGATAAAATCATTGGCCATTGGCAATTCATTTAACCTCCAGCCCTTCCCTCTACCCTGGAGTTCCGGGGTGGGGGAGAGCAGAGTGGGAGCACGTAAGACTGAAAGTTCCTACCCTCTAATCACGTGGTTAATTCCCCCAGCAATCAACCCCCAAGCTTAAGTGCTTCCCAAAAGTCACCTCATTAACATAAACTCAGGTGCGCTTGAAAGGTGCTTGTTATGAATATCAAGACACTTTTATCATTTTTATCATTTAGGAAATCCTAAGGGTTTTAGGAGCTCTGTGCCAGGAATGGGGACAAAGATCAAATATGTATTTCTTGTTATAAATCACAGTATCACAGAAAGGAAGGGCTGACAGGGGACCAAGCCAAAGAAGGTTTCCTTGCTGTCCACACAAAGAGGAAAGGAAGGAATCACACCACTTATCTTAGTAAAAATATGGAAGAACATACAGTTACATTTGAACTATTTTTAATACCAACATGGATAGCCTTCCCTATTTCTCTCTTTCTGCTTTTATTTAGAATCCCTATCCAGTACCCCCATTAGTAGCAGAGCCCTACTTTCACCATGAGAAAACATAATAGTTCTTAGCCATTTCACATGATCTAAGGGCTAAATATTATAAAATTTACTATAAAACTAGGAATGGTGAAAGCATCAAATATCCAAACAGATGATTCTGAGAAGTTTAAAGTTTGTTAGTAACACTCCACAAATTTATTTTGCATCAGGGTATAGACAAAGAACGGATACCTTTTGTAGGTTGGTGACTTAGAGCCCTAGAGGATAGCAGTGTTGGCTGTGACTCACTCTATGGGACAAACTTGATGAAAAGAAAAAGGAAAGAATCTTCTGGTTTTGTCTTAATTTCCACTTTCCAATAATGCATTGGTACTAAAGGTTAATTTCTTGAAATTAACCCTTTTGCCAGAGACTCAGAGATCTTGAAAATGGAAATTATCTAAAATTCCTGAAGCTCTTCATCAAAAATGATATAAGTAAAAGTGATATTTAGATGGCCACACTACATGGCAGTAGTTAAAATTGCAAAACACTTTCATATTTGTTAGTGAAATACCATACTCAGTACCTCTTTCTTATTAATGAAGGTTTTGAAATTCACCTGAATTGAGGCTTTGTTTTTCATGGGCAAGTTGGATCAGTGGTATAGTGAGATGGTCTGGAGTTCAACGCGAGAGGTTGGAGCCTCAGGTCTGCTACCAAATTGGGATACAATATGTGGCAAGTCACTTTATTTCCATTTTCTTTTTTTTTCATTTAAAAACATTAAAAGTGGCAGTAACAACACCTCTGCCTACCTTGTAGGACTGAATTAACAAATAAGGTTATGTGAGAACCTTTTATGTTAACCATGACAATAGGTACCATGTATGAGGTTTATTATGTACCGAAAATTCTACTAGATAGTCTATATCCTTACTTGATTTTCCCCCACACAATGCTATTGGACAGAAAACAAAAGTATTCCTATTTTACAGAGGAAGAAACTGAGACTGTGAAAGAGCACCTTACCTAAGGTCATATGAATGGAGATCTGCAGAACTGGAGTTCAATCCAAGATCACTCTGACTCTAGGACTCAGCTAGTTAGTAAAACATTAGAAGAGGTACACAATAGGCAAGAAATGGAAACAACCTAAGTGTCCATCAGTAGATGAATGGATAAGGAAGATGTAGTACATATACACAATGGAATATTATTCAGCCATAAGAAGAAAACAAATCCTACCATTTGCAACAACATGGATGGAGTTGGAATATATTATGCTCACTGAAATAAGCCAGACAGAGAAAGACAAGTGCCAAATGATTTTCCTCATTTGTGGAGTATAACAACAAAGCAAAACTGAAGGAACAAATCAGCAGAAACTCACAGACTCCAAGAAGGAACTAGCGGTTACCAAAAGGGAGGGGAGGAGGGTGGGGTAGAGGGAGGAAGAAAGGGATTGAGGGGTATTATGATTAGTACACATGGTGTGGGGGTGATCATGGGGAAGACAGTGTAGCACAGAGAAGACAAGCGGTGACTCTGTGGCATCTTACTACACTGATGGACAGTAACTGCAATGGGGTGTGGGCAGGACATAATAATATGGGTGAATGTAGTAAACACATTATTTTTCATGTGAAACCTTCATAAGAGCATATATCAATAATACCTTAATAAAAAAAGAAGAAGAGGCACTAAGAATATAAAAACTCCAAAATTTTACTTTCAAGAAAAAATATATGGAGGATTCTCAAGATGGCAGCGTGAGTAGGGTGGCAGAAATCTCTCCCAAAACCATACATATTTTGAAAATAAAGCAAATACAACTACTCCTAAAAGACCAGAAGATACAGTACAAGAACTAGGCTACATCTACATCGGCAAGAACACAGCATCTCACAGAAAAGGGTAAGGTACAAAGCCATGAACCTGCAGGACCTGAGCACTCCCCCAAGTCCAGCTCACTGGCAGGAGGAAAAGAAAGAGTGGGGAAGGAGTGGAAGCACAGGACTTCTAAATAACTAGCCCTATTAATCTGTACTGGGAGCACAGACACACACTGCATGGTGTACGGGATATTAGAGGAAGTGAAAATCATGATCTGAGACTAAGACTGCAAACAGGTCCCCAACAGCCAGTTGCCGTGGGACAAAAGAAAAGTGGGTGCTTTCAAAGTCTTAAAGGGACAAGGGTTCAACAGGTGAACAAAATCGTCTGGGCACACTCAGCCCAGCAGGCAGGAAACATTAAGGAATTCAGGCACCCTAAGCCCCTGGGTGGCAACACAGCTCTGAAGCCCCTCATGGTGAAAAGCAGACTGCCATTCATTCTCCACCCCCAGCACTGGGAGCAAACTGGCTGCGTGGCCATTGCTGTGGAGGAGTTGAGGAGTAGCCCCACCCACAGCAACCACACAGAGACTTCTCCCATCACGAAACTAACCAGGCCAGATCCAGAGACTGTCTGCCACGTGCAGCTGTCCGGCACAGACAGGGGAGACTGATGCAGAATCCGGAAGGCACAAAGGGGCATTATTCTCATGGCAAACACGTGCACTCACCTGCAAACCCCACCAGTGCCCTAGGCCATCCCAAGAGTTGACCTGCCCATGGCAGCTCAGGGGATGCACCCAGAGGCTGCCCCTGGCACCAGTTTTTTGATACAAGCAGAAGAAGGCAGCACAGAATCCGGAAGGCACATAGGGGCTCTGTTCTCACAGCAAACACACGCTGCTTGCCTGCAACTACCACCAGTGCCGTAGGCCATCCTGAGGGCCTCCTTGCCAGTGGTAGCTCAGGGGATTAACCCAGAGGCTGCTTCCTGTGTGCAGTTGCCGAGCAAATGCAGCAGAGATGGGCTCAGAGTTCAGAAAGCAGAAAGGGGCATCGTTCTCATGAGAGAACACACGCCACTTGCCTGCAACCCCTGCCAATGCCCTTGGGCATCCCAGTAGCCACCCCACCCACAGCAGCTCAGGGGGTCAACCCAGAGGCTGCTCACTGTGTGAGACTGACTGGCACAGGCAGCAGAGATGGGTGAGGCAACCAACAAGCAGGAAGGGACTTTGTTCTCCCAGCTGACATATGCACCACTCGCCGGCAATTGCTTGTATCACCATGAAAATGCAGAAGAACCTTGTTAAGTTCAAAATCCATCAAACAGCAGAGAGAGGGTCTGGTGAAACCAAAATCACCAATCTTCCTGAAGAAGAATTCAAAACAAAAGTCATAAGCATGCTGTTGGATCTACAGAGAAATATGCAGGAGCTAAGAGATGAATTCCAGAGGGAGATAACAAATGAAATAAACAATGGAAGGATTTAAGAACAGACTGGATGAGGTAAAAGAGACTGTTAATGGAATAGAAATCAGAGAACAGGAATACAGAGAAGCTGAGGCAGAGCGAGATAAAAGGATCTCTAGGAATGAAAGAATATTGGGAGAACAGTGTGACCAATTCAAACAGAATAATATTTGCATTATAGGGGTACCAGAACAACAAGAGTGAGAGAAATGGATACAAAGTGTCTTTGAAGAAATAATTGATGAAAACTTCCCCAATCTGGAGAAGGAAATATTTTTTCAGACCATGGAATTACACAGATCTCCCCAAAAAAGGGACCCAAGGAGGACAATCTCAAGACATATAATAATTAAAATGGCAAAGAGCAAAGACAAGGATGGAGTGTTAAAAGCAGCGAACAAGAGGAAAAAGATGACTTACAAAGGAAAACCTATCAGGCTATCATCAGACTTCTGAGAAGAAACCGTATAGGCCAGAAGGGAGTGGCATGATATATTTAATGCAATGAAACAGAAGGGCTTTGAACCAAGAATACTGTATACAGCAAGATTATCATTTACATTTGAAGGAGGGATTAAACAATTTCTAAATAAGCAAAAGTTGAGGTAATTTACCTCCCACAAACCACCTATACAGTGTATTTTAAAGGGACTGCTCTAAATGGAAGGGCTCCGAAGGCTAACTAGATGTCACCAGAGAAAATAAAACCACAGCACAAAAAGCAGACCAACAAAATACTAACTAAATGCAAAATGAAGTCACCTATCCACAAAATCAGTCAACAAAAACACAAAGAGTACAGAATAAAACACCTAACATATAAAGAGAGGAGAAGGAAAAAAAGAAGGGAGAGAAATAAAGTATCATCAGATTGTATTTATAATAGCTTAATAAGTGAGTTAACTTAGATGGATACATAGTAAAGATGCTACCCTTGAACCTTCGGCAACCATGAATGCAAAGCCTGCAATGGCAATAAGTACATATCTATCAATATCATCCTAAATGTAAATGGACTGAATGCACCTATCAAAAGATACAGAGTAATAGAATGGATATTAAAGCAAGATCCATCTATATGCTGCCTACAAGACACTCACCTCAAACCCAAAGACATACACAGACTAAAAGTGAAGGGATGGAAAAAGATATTTCACACAAACAATAGGGAGAAAAAAGCAGGTGTTGCAGTAATAGACAAAATAGACTTCAAAACAAAGTAACAAGAGACAAACAAAGAATGACATTACATAATGATAAAGGGGGCAGTCCAACAAGAGGATATAACCATTATAAATATATATGCATCCAACACAGGAGCACCTACATATGTGAAACAAATACTAACAGAATTAAAGGAGGAAATAGAATGCAATGCATTCATTCTAGGAGACTTCAACACACCACTCACTCCAAAGTACAGATCAACCAGACAGAAAATAACTAAGTATACAGAGGCACTGAACAACACACTAGAACAGATGGATCTAATAGATATCTACAGAACTCTACACCCAAAAGCAGCAGGATACACATTCTTCTCAAGTGCCAATGGAATATTCTCCAGAACAGACCATATAGTAGGCCACAAACAGAGCCTCAGTAAATTAAAAAAGACTGAAATTCTACCAACCAACTTCTCAGATCACAAAGGTATAAAACCAGAAATAAATTGTACAAAGAAAACAAAAAGCCTCACAAACACATGGAGTTGTAACAACATGCTCCTAAATAATCAATGGATCAATGACCAAATTAAAACAGAGATTGAGCAATATATGGAGACAAATGACAACAGCACAATGCCCCAACTTCTGTGGGATGCAGAGAATGCAGTTCTAAGAGGGAAGTATATAGCAGTCCAGGATTGTTTAAAGAAGGAAGAACAATCCCAAATGAATAGTCTAAATTCACAATTACTGAAAGTGAAGAAGGAAAAATAAATGAGGCCCAAAGTCAGTAAAAGGAGGGACATAATAAAGATCAGAGAAGAAATACATAAAATTGAGAAGAATGAGAGAGGCGGAGCCAGAATGGCGGCATGAGTAGAGCAGTGGAAATCTCCTCCCAAAAACACATAGAGCTATGAAAATATAACAAAGAAAAATCTTCCTAAAATAGAGACCACAGGACACAGGACAACATCCAGACCACATCCACACCTGCAAGAACCCAGCGCCTTGTGAAGGGGGTAAGATACAAGCCCCGGCCCGGCGGGACCCGAGCGCCCCTCCCCCCGGCTCCCGGCGGGTGGAAAGAAACTGGAGCGGTTTTTTTTTTTTTGGCGAGTGCTTTTTGGAAGCCTTAAAGGGACAGGGATCCCGTTGCTAGGGAGGCAGGGTGTCGGGACCGGTGAGCGGGTGCCTGGGACCGGCGCCTGAGGACAAAGAATATCCTGCATTTTTCCCTGTGGGACCGGTGGGCGGGTGCCTGAGACTGGCGCCTAAGGACGGAGGAAATCACGCATTTTTCCCCCTTTTTTTTTTTTTCTCTTTTTGGCGAGTGCTTTTTGGAAGCCTTAAAGGGACAGGGACCCCGGTGCTAGGGAGGCAGGGCGGCGGGACTGGTGAGCGGGTGCCTGGGACCGGCGCCTGAGGACAAAGAATATCCCACGTTTTTCCCTGCGGGACCGGTGGGCGGGTGCCTGAGACCGGCACCTGAGGACGGAGGAAATCGCACGTTTTTCCCCTTTTTTTCTCTCTTTTTGGCGAGTGCTTTTTGGAAGCCTTAAAGGGACAGGGACCCCGGTGCTAGGGAGGCAGGGCGGCGGGACTGGTGAGCGGGTGCCTGGGACCAGCGCCTGAGGACAAAGAATATCAAGCGTTCTTTCCCTGCGGGACCGGTGGGTAGGTGCTTTTTGGAAGCCTTGAAAGGACAGGGACCCTGGTGCTAGGGAGACAGGGCAGCAGGACCAGTGAGCGGGTGCCTGGGACCGGCACCTGAGGACAAAAAAAAAATCGCGTGTTTTTTCCTTTTTTTTTCTTTCTGTTCCCTCTCTCATTGTTGCTGTTGTTGTTTTGGTTTGGAGAGTGCTTTTTGGAAGTCTTAAAGGGGCAGGACAGGTCACTTAGGCCAGAGGCATGGAATCTGGGGATCTCTGGGCACTCTAACCCCCTGGGCAGCAGGGAGCACAGAGGCCCCTTACGGAGATAAATACCCTCCCGGCCGCTCCCCCTCCAACGGGGCTCCACCATTTTGGAGGAACAGCCCCAGCCAGGCCAAGCCCACAGCAACAGTGGAGATAAACCCTATAGCAACTGTGCAGGAAGCAGAAGCCCTGTCTGAGAACAGCTGCCCAGCAAAAGCCACTAGAGGTCGCTATTCTCCCAGGAGAAGGCCACAAAACAACAAGAAGGGAAGCTCTTCCAGCGGTCACTTGTACCAGCTCTGCAAACTATCTCTATCACCATGAAAAGGCAAAACTACAGGCAGACAAAGATCACAGAGACAACACCTGAGAGGGAGACAGACCTAACTAGTCCTCCTGAAAAAGAATTCAAAATAAAAATCATGAACATGCTGACAGAGATGCAGAGAAAAATGCAAGAGCAATGGGATGAGATGCAGAGAAAAATGCAAGAGCAGTGGGATGAGATGCAGAGAAAAATGCAAGAGCAGTGGGATGAAGTCCGGAAGGAGATCACAGATGTCAGGAAGGAGATCACAGAAGTGAAACAATCCCTGGAAGGATTTATAAGCAGAATGGATAAGATGCAAGAGGCCATTGAAGGAATAGAAGCCAGAGAACAGGAACGTATAGAAGCTGACATAGAGAGAGATAAAAGGATCTCCAGGAATGAAACAACACTAAGAGAACTATGTGACCAAGCCAAAAGGAATAATATTCGTATTATAGGGATACCAGAAGAAGAAGAAAGAGGAAAAGGGATAGAAAGTCTCTTTGAAGAAATAATTGCTGAAAACTTCCCCAAACTGGGGGAGGAAATAATCGAACAGACCATGGAATTACACAGAACCCCCAACAGAAAGGATCCAAGGAGGACAACACCAAGACACATAGTAATTAAAATGGCAAGGATCAAGGACAAGGAAAGAGTTTTAAAGGCAGCTAGAGAGAAAAAGGTCACCTATAAAGGAAAACCCATCAGGCTAACATCAGACTTCTCGACAGAAACCCTACAGGCCAGAAGAGAATGGCATGATATACTTAATGCAATGAAACAGAAGGGCCTTGAACCAAGGATACTGTATCCAGCACGACTATCATTTAAATATGATGGAGGGATTAAACAATTCCCAGACAAGCAAAAGCTGAGGGAATTTGCTTCCCACAAACCACCTCTACAGGGCATCCTACAGGGACTGCTCTAGATGGGAGCACCCCTAAAAAGAGCACAGAACAAAACACACAACATATGAAGAATGGAAGAGGAGGAATAAGAAGGGAGAGAAGAATCTACAGACAGTGTATATAACAGCTCAATAAGCGAGATAAGTTAGGCAGTAAGATATTAAAGAAGCTAACCTTGAACCTTTGGTAACCACGAATCTAAAGCCTGCAATGGCAATAAGTACATATCTCTCAATAGTCACCCTAAATGTAAATGGACTTAATGCACCAATGAAAAGACATAGAGTAATAGAATGGATAAAAAAGCAAGACCCATCTATCTGCTGCTTACAAGAAACTCACCTTAAACCCAAAGATAAGCATAGACTAAAAGTCAAGGGATAGAAAAACATATTTCAGGCAAACAACAGTGAGACGAAAGCAGGGGTTGCAGTACTAATATCAGACAAAATAGACTTCAAAACAAAGAAAGTAACAAGAGATAAAGAAGGATACTACATAATAATAAAGGTCTCAGTCCAACAAGAGGATATAACCATTCTAAATATATATGCATCCAATACAGGAGCACCAGCATATGTGAAGCAAATACTAACAGAACTAAAGAGGGAAATAGACTGCAATGCATTCATTGTAGGAGACATCAACACACCACTCACCCCAAAGGATAGATCCACCGGGCAGAAAATAAGTAAGGACACACAGACACTGAACAACACACTAGAACAGATGGACCTAATAGACATCTATAGAACTCTACATCCAAAAGAAACAGGATATACATTCTTCTCAAGTGCACATGGAAAATTCTCCAGAATAGACCACATACTAGATCACAAAAAGAGCCTCAGTAAATTCCAAAATATTGAAATTCTCCCAACCAATTTTTCAGACCACAAAGGTATAAAAGTAGAAATAAATTCTACAAAGAAAACAAAAAGGCTCACAAACACATGGAGGCTTAACAACATGCTTCTAAATAATCAAGGGATCAATGAACAAATCAAAATAGAGATCAAGGAATATATAGAAACAAATCACAACAACACTAAGCCCCAACTTCTGTGGGACGCAGTGAAAGCAGTCTTAAGAGGAAAGTATATAGCAATCCAGGCACACTTGAAGAAGGAAGAACAATCCCAAATGAATAGTCTAACATCACAATTATCAAAACTGGAAAAAGAAGAACAAATGAGGCCTAAACTCAGCAGAAGGAGGGATATAATAAAGATCAGAGAAGAAATAAACAAAATTGAGAAGAATAAAACAATAGCAAAAATCAATGAAACCAAGAGCTGGTTCTTCGAGAAAATAAACAAAATAGATAAGCCTCTAGCCAAACTTATTAAGAGAAAAAGAAAATCAACACAAATCAACATAATCAGAAATGAGAATGGAAAAATCATGACAGACTCCACAGAAACACAAAGAATTATTAAAGACTACTATGAAAACCTATATGCCAACAAGCTGGAAAACGTAGAAGAAATGGACAACTTCCTAGAAAAATACAACCTCCCAAGACTGACCAAGGAAGAAACACAAAAGTTAAACAAACCAATTATGAGCAAAGAAATTGAAACGGTAATCAAAAAACTACCCAAGAACAAAACCCCGGGGCCGGACGGATTTACCTCGGAATTTTATCAGACACACAGAGAAGACATAATACCCATTCTCCTTAAAGTGTTCCATAAAATAGAAGAAGAGGGAATACTCCCAAACTTATTCTATGAAGCCAACATCACTCTAATACCAAAACCAGGCAAATACCCCACCAAAAAAGGAAATTACAGACCAATATCCCTGATGAATGTAGATGCAAAAATACTCAATAAAATATTAGCAAACAGAATTCAACAGGATATCAAAAGGATCATACACCATGACCAAGTGGGGTTCATCCCAGGGATGCAAGGATGGTACAACATTCGAAAATCCATCAACATCATCTACCACATCAACAAAAAGAAAGACAGAAACCACAAGATCATCTCCATAGAAGCTGAAAAAGCATTTGACAAAATTCAACAACCATTCATGATAAAAACTCTCAGCAAAATGGGAATAGAGGGCAAGTACCTCAACATAATAAAGGCCATATATGATAAACCCACAGCCAGCATTATACTGAACAGCGAGAAGCTGAAAGCATTTCCTATGAGATCGGGAACAAGACAGGGATGCCCACTCTCCCCACTGTTATTTAACATAGTACTGGAGGTCCTAGCCACGGCAATCAGACAAAACAAAGAAATACAAGGAATCCAGATTGGTAAAGAAGAAGTTAAACTGTCACTATCTGCAGATGGTATGATACTGTACATAAAAAACCCTAAAGACTCCACTCCAAAACTACTAGAACTGATATCGGAATACAGCAAAGTTGCAGGATACAAAATTAACACACAGAAATCTGTAGCTTTCCTATACACTAACAATGAATCAATAGAAAGAGTAATCAGGAAAACAATTCCATTCACCATTGCATCAAAAAGAATGAAATACCTAGGAATAAACCTAACCAAAGAGGTGAAAGACATATACTCTGAAAACTACAAGTCACTCTTAAGAGAAATTAAAGGGGACACTAATAAATGGAAACTCATCCCATGCTCATGGCTAGGAAGAATTAATATCGTCAAAATGGCCATCCTGCCCAAAGCAATATACAGATTTGATGCAATCCCTCTCAAATTACCAGCAACATTCTTCAATGAATTGGAACAAATAATTCAAAAATTCATATGGAAACACCTAAGACCCCGAATAGCCAAAGCAATCCTGAAAAAGAAGAATAAAGTAGGGGGATCTCACTCCCCAACTTCAAGCTCTACTACAAAGCCATACCAATCAAGACAATTTGGTACTGGCACAAGAACAGAGCCACAGACCAGTGGAACAGATTAGAGACTCCAGAAATTAACCCAAACATATATGGTCAATTAATATTTGATAAAGGAGCCATGGACATACAATGGCAAAATGACAGTCTCTTCAACAGATGGTGCTGGCAAAACTGGACAGCTACATGTAGGAGAATGAAACTGGACCATTGTCTAACCCCATATACAAAGGTAAACTCAAAATGGATCAAAGACCTGAATGTAAGTCATGAAACCATTAAACTCTTGGAAAAAAAATAGGCAAAAACCTCTTAGACATAAACATGAGTGACCTCTTCTTGAACATATCTCCCCGGGCAAGGAAAACAACAGCAAAAATGAGCAAGTGGGACTACATTAGGCTGAAAAGCTTCTGTACAGCGAAAGACACCATCAATAGAACAAAAAGGAACCCTACAGTAAGGGAGATTATATTTGAAAATGACAGATCTGATAAAGGCTTGATGTCCAGAATATATAAAGAGCTCACATGCCTCAACAAACAAAAAACAAATAACCCAATTAAAAAATGGGCAGAGGAACTGAACAGACAGTTCTCTAAAAAAGAAATACAGATGGCCAAGAGACACATGAAAAGATGCTCCACATCGCTAATTATCAGAGAAATGCAAATTAAAACTACAATGAGGTATCACCTCACACCAGTAAGGATAGCTGCCATCCAAAAGACAAACAACAACAAATGGTGGCGAGGCTGTGGAGAAAGGGGAACCCTCCTACACTGCTGGTGGGAATGTAAATTAGTTCAACCATTGTGGAAAGCAGTATGGAGGTTCATCAAAATGCTCAAAACAGACCTACCATTTGACCCAGGAATTCCACTCCTAGGAATTTACCCTAAGAACGCAGCAATCAAGTTTGAGAAAGACAGATGCACCCCTATGTTTATCGCAGCACTATTTACAATAGCCAAGAATTGGAAGCAACCCAAATGTCCATCGGTAGATGAATGGATAAAGAAGATGTGGTACATATACACAATGGAATACTACTCAGCCATAAGAAGTGGAAAAATCCAACCATTTGCAGCAACATGGATGGAGCTGGAGAGTATTATGCTCAGTGAAATAAGCCAAGCGGAGAAAGAGAAATACCAAATGATTTCACTCATCTGAGGAGTATAGGAACAAAGGAAAAACTGAAGGAACAAAACAGCAGCAGAATTACAGAACCCAAAAATGGACTAACAGGTACCAAAGGGAAAGGAACTGGGGAGGATGGGTGGGCAGGGGGGGATAAGGGGGGGGGAAGAAGGGGGGTATTAAGATTAGCATGCATGGGGGGGAGGGAGAAGGGGGGTGGTCTGCACAACACAGAGAGGACAAGTAGTGACTCTACAACATTTTGCTAAGCTGATGGACAGTAACCGTAATGTGGTTGTTAGGGGGGACCTGATATAGGGGAGAGCATAGTAAACATAGTATTCTTCATGTAAGTGTAGATTAAAAATTAAAAAAAAAAAAGAAAGAAAGAAAGAAAAGGGGGATTACTCCTTGATGGGATAAAACTATTGGTAAATCAAAGATCAACGCATGCTTTAAATATCCTTAATGTTGATCACTTAAAGGGTGTCAGATGATCAGCTATGGAGGTACTCTTTTCTGATAATATTCCTTTCTCTTAATAAAAAAAAAAAAAGCAGTTACTGTGTGCTGACCTCTAATGAGTTCTGCACAGTGGTATAGAGGGCATGTCAAAGTGTGGGGAAAGGGTCTGTTTGTTTCTATGCAGAAGATCAAGGCCTAGCTTGGATACCCAGAAAATGAACTAAGATACGATATGAGGAGGAGCTTCCGGCATCAGCACTCTCTGGAAGACTCGTGCCGAGGGATGATCATCAAAAAGCCTCCACAGGGATCCAGGCGATGCTGTGGTTGTGGCTGCGTCCACCCCACCGTTTCCTGGACTTGCCATTGGAATGAGGAGGGAGATAGCTAGGCTGGCATGTGCATACAGTGAGACAACGAATTTGACTGGATCTGTACTGTTGGAAATCAACCAGGAGTTGGGAGGGGTGCAAGTTGTAGCACTCCAAAATCTTATGACTATAGACTATCTACGGTTAAAAGAACATATGGGAGGTGAACAGATCCCAGAAATGGGCTGCTTTAATTTGTCTGATTTTTCTCAGACTGTTCAAGTACAGTTGTACAATATCCATTATATCATAGACAAATTTTCACAAATGCCTAGGGTGCCTAAATGGTTTTCTTGGCTTCACTGGAGATGGATGGTAATTATAGATTTGCTTTGTTTATGTCACCATATTCCTATTATGTTAATATGTGTGCGCAAATTAGTTAGTAGTTTAAAACCTATACATACTTAAGGTACTCTACAAGAAGATATGTCAAAGAAATAATCAATCCTCCCATGTTTTCTTCCATATGCTACCTCTATAGCTTTTCTTCTTCCTTCCTAATTACAACCCTTAAATAGAATTCGTGCCTCATATCGAAGTTACCGAGTATCATAATTCCTCCAGGTGGTAAAGATAGCTCGAGACAAGTGCTGGGCATAGAAGCCACAGGGCATAAATCTGCAAAGAAGCAAAAAGCTAACCTTTTCAAACAATATGGCTTCTCTCTCACTTACCAACTTTACATTTCCCTGTATGGCCCCGGAAGATGACTGGTTAGCCAGAGACAGGTAAGATTCCTCAAGGGAGGAACAACCTAAGACAGGCACAGTCGCAGGGGGGCCATCAGGTGAGAAATTGGGGATCAACAGAGGTGAGGCTCAGAACCTCACCCCCCCCCCCCTGCTTTGAGAGAAATCTTCTGCATCCGTGGATGTTTTGCTGCCCTTGTCTAGCTTGGATTAATACTTAGTCCATAGGCACACACCTGATCATCTACATTTGCCCTCTTACAGCACTAAACTATGTTTTCTACCTTTATCTTGCATCTACCTACCACTTCAGCATTTTATTAAAAATAAAAATAATAATAATAATAGAGGGAGAAATGTGGGATCAACATATAAATCAAGTACAAAAATCAAATGAATATTCATATTTGACCTGATTGTTTATAGGTCATAATGCGTGACCAAAACCGAAAGTTTCTGTTATGAATGCCCTTGTACTGTTCACCATGTAAGAATTTATTCACTATGTAAGAATTCGTTCACCATGTAAGAACTTGTTCGTTATGCTTCAGAAGATTGGACACTGACAAGAATTAGGCTTGAGATGGATTAATGATTGTACATTGAGCATTGACCCCCCTATACTGAATTTTATTGTTGTTAACAACCATTTGATCAATAGATATGAGAGATGTCCTCTCAAAAAAAAAATTGAGAAGAATAAAACAACAGAATAAATCAATGAAATGAAGAGCTGGCTTCTTTGAGAAAATAAACAAAATAGAGAAACTCTTACCCAGGCTTATTAAGCAAAAAAGAGAATCTATACACATAAACACTATCAGAAATGAGAACGAAAAAAATGACAATGGACACCACACAAATACAAAGAATTATTGGAGATTATTATAAAGATCTATATGCTAATAAACTGTATAACCTAGAAGAAATGGACAACTTTCTAGAAAAATATAACCTTCTAAGACAGACCCAGGAAGAAACAAAATCTAAACAGACCAATTACTAGCAATGAAATTGAATTGGTAATCAAAAACTACCCAAGAACAAAACCCGTGGTCCAGGTGGGTTCACTGCTGAATTTTCTCAGACATTTAGAGAACTCATAATACCCATTCTCCTTAAAGTTTTCCAAAAAATAGAAGAGGAGGTAATACATCCAAACTCATTCTATGAAGCCAGCATCACTCCAGTACCAAAACCAGGCAAAGACACCACAAAAAAAGAAAACTACAGACCAATATCCCTGATGAACATAGATGCACAAATACTCAAGAAAATATTAGCAGACAAATTCAAAAATACATCAGGAGGATCATACACCATGATCAAGTGGGATTCATCTCAGGGATGCAAGGATGTTACAACATTCAAAAATCCATCAACATCATCCACCACATCAATAAAAAGGACAAAAACTACATGATTGTCTCCATAGATGCTGAAAAAGTATTTGACAAAATTCAACATCCATTCATGATAAAAACTCTCAACAAAATGGGTATAGACGGCAAGTACCTCAACATAATAAAGGCCATATATGACTGACCCACATCCAACATCATACTTAACAGTGAGAAGCTGAAAGCTTTTCCTCTAAGATTAGGAACAAGACAAGGATGCCCTCTCTCCCCGCTTTTATTCAACATAGTGCTGGATGTCTTAGCCACGGCAATTAGACAACAAAAAGAAATAAAAGGCATCCAGATTGGTAAGGAAGAAGTCAAACTGTCACTGTTTGCCGATGACATGATATTGCACATAAAACAAACAGGATGAGATCAAATAACCACAGAAGACAGGGGAAATAAAAAAAACTGTCCTCTTTAAAGTCTGTTTCTGCTCTATAGTTCATGAAGTAGAAAGTAGAAATTTACATCTTCAATAATTAACAATTTAATTGTTTTTAAGACCCTGTGATCTGTTATTAAAATTTCCAAAAATAACATGATTGTTTAGGAAAAAAACCTCTCCTTTAAAACAAAAACAAGCAATAATTGAAAGCTAAGTTCTTCAGTATGAACTTCCCATTTACACTTGAATATATAATATTGTCAAACATTATTCACCTGAATGAATTTTTAGGAATATTTTCCATTTTCATTAAATATAAAAATTAGAATATATATATAGACATTTCCAATAATGTCATGTAAAAGTTTTTCTTTAATGTTTTAATAGTTTTTTTTATTTTTCTATTTTTATGGTCAATGACTGATTACATCAAATAATACAAGTAAATCATTACTCTAAATCTCATGATTTTAGATATGAAAAAGCAATCACATTGTAAAAATAAGGCAATTCAATTCACTAGAATATTGTTAATTTTTAAATATTCACTTTAGTAACATTTTGTACATCTCACAAATCTCAAGTATTAACTTTCCTGATTTTTATTTATTGGCAGTAAGGATTACAGGGTACTGAGAATTTAAAAAAGACTCACAGTTTTGTATCCATCAAATCAATTTTCATTTTATTTTATGCAATACTATTTCAAGTCTAATAATTTACACATAAATAAAATGTGTAAGTATCTATTATTTTTTCCTTAAGGAAGATTGCTGGTGTAGGCTTTATACTGTCAAATTAAGTTAACAACTAAAGGAATAGAAGTAAATAAATCAAGGAGCTATGTTCCCCCCATTTAATATTTGAAACAGAAAAATATACCCTATTTAATAATTACTAAAAATTATTTTTAATAATTTATGCATGTCCAAAAAATCCACAAATCACTTCTACAGACTACTTTTAAGTTACTTAATATAAATATGTTCAAACTATCAATTTTTATCCTCTTACCTCATCCATAAAAGGTGGCATTGAGGTCTGCAGAAACCATATGATGCTGGAGCGTGAGCTGTCGGCCACTGCGTTTGTCTAAGTAAAACCTTCAGCAAATCAAATAAGGTTCCAGAGAATCATGCAATTTATACGTGAGAAATTATAACCACAGGATAACAACTTTAACAAATGTGTCTGGAAGGGAGACTTTGAAAGCTCAAGGAAATCTCAGGAATCAAGCTCAGCTCCAGTAACTTACAGAAAAGGAAACAATAAAAGGAGGGGGGAGGGAGATGGAGATAGAGGGAAAAAGACCTAAGTGATTCCACTAGGTATTAAATGATAAACATAGCATACTAAATAATTTCTACTGGTACACTTGCCCCTGGCCTCTGCTCTGTCACTGCTGTTCTAAAGACCACCTTTCTTCATAATCAATTCACCCTAAGCCACTGGCCGACATCAACAACACAAAATATACTCCTAACCATGCACTGAATGCTGAAGAAAAGACATTAAGAAACATTCCTCTGAAAAGAATGTATACAGCTCTTTCTTACAAGTTGAAAAGCATAGGGATAATAACTTCTCCTTTAGAACATGAGGTTAAAAATGGAGTATAGACTCAATCAGGGAAACTACCAATCCTCAAATTTATTTAAATTTTGAACAATTATTTGCACTCAGAAAAGCAAAGTTGTATTTCTGTTTACCTTCTGAATATCTCAAAAGCATGTCTTGGGGCTGGTGGGATGTTGCACTTTGGTGTGGCTGATGGAGTGGGCCAGTATCCTGTCATTAGCACCCGGACTGTGAGGTCAACATCACCTAAAGATACCTGTGCAGAAAGAAAGACATATGCCCCCCCAGTGAACTAGGATTTGTTACTCATTCCACATTGACACTGTTAGAGTTATCAAAGTAGTTAGCTACATGTCCAATATCTAGCACATAACTCTTCTTAAAGGTTAAACCCATCCCCGTGTAGTCTAAATTTTAACTATCTTGGCAAATATTTATAATTATTGCTTACATTGTTGGCCTTATAAAATACTAATCAAAGGATAACTATGCATGTGAACAAAGTCTTACTGGTGTCACTGAGAAGTGTAAAATTTTGGCTTGTAAGCTAATTTACAGATAAAATATCAAGGGACCATATATCATCGTCATTTTAAAGAAATTTCTATGATAGTATCTTTTATCGCAGCTTTTAAATCTTTTAAACCACTTTAACATACAAACAAACTTATTTCTAATATCCCATTCACATTTCAACTACATTGACAAAACTTGTTTTTTACATGGAGTTCACATTTTAACAACCTCTCCATGGGACACTGTATATCCAGTCCTACATAGTAGGTGATCTAAATATTTGTATAATGTATGACTACCTCTAGAAAATGTATGTTAGAAATACTGTCACAATTATTTATTCTTTGAACAAATTTAATTTTTAAGAAAACAATAAAGTGTATCAATAGGAATTTTTAAGGGTGAAATATTATCTTTATTATTGATATTCACAGCTTGTTCTAAACCATTACTCCATTTTTATCTAACCTTCATGATTTGTTGATAACAGATCCTTAAAAGAGAGGAATTGAACAATATAAACAAGTATTCCGTGGTCAGATTTCTCCCCACATATCTACTAATTGTTTACTCCACTTTAGAAAAACTGCAACTAGAAATCTTAGATGATGTATAGGAGAGATGATCATAGCAGAGATTCTCAGAGGATGAAAAGAGAAGGTTGGACAACTGTCTGTATTTGTCAAAATTGGGGATTTAGAGTAGGGGGTCACAACTTGATTCGATACATCCTAGACAATGAAGTCTTTTAATCTTTCTCCCATATATCCACACAATTTCTTAACATTCAAGTCTTTGCTCAAAAATGTCATTTTTTCTAAAGGAGGCCTTTCCTAACCACATTTCCCTGCTGCAGATTTCCTCTGCAGCTCCTATCAGCAGCTAAGGTGCTATGTTTATTTATCTGGTTCATTATCGGTCTCCCAGATCAGAATGTAAGCTCCATCATAGCAGGATTTGTGTCTATTTTGTTCTGCTATGTATACCCACTTCTACAACAATGCTTTGCACAGAAAACACTTGATGAATTACTTGTTAAATAGAAGGAATAAGAAACCTTAAAGAACTATTACTAGAAGTTTGTATCATCTCTTTCTAACTATCTCAGCAATAGTTTGAGGCCACTCAGCCTATATTCAGATAGCACATGACAGGGGCAAATACACAGACAGAGGTACCAGAAACGTCTGTAAGGATATGACGTGATTTGTGATATAAACAAAAAATGATTGTAAGATGGTTTTCCTTACCCTGTCCCTGTTTTAAAATTAAAAACAGAGGAAAAAATGGACAAATACTTAAATTTATTTCAGCTTAAGGTTTAGCTAAATAAAATATACCACAATTATTATTAGAATTTCAAGAAAGTACTTATTTTATGACTTCTAAATGAAAGTGAAGAGCCAGTGTCTTGGGATATTTCAACAGACCAAGAACCTTTAAGAAAGTTACAAAGAATCATCAGCTGCCAGATTGGTGATATTTTAAAAGGGCTCAAAGATTTCAGAAAGCTCAAGATCTGTTTTGATTAATCTGTCACTTTTCATCAAATCTGTCTAATGCAGATTAAGGCTTAGGAAATTTAGAGCTTAAGGTTCTTAGGATAAACAATTATAAAAAAGCCAATAATTCCTTATAAATAGTGGCCTTATATTTAAGTGGAATCTGCAATCAAATTAGCAGAAAAATGGAGCATCTTGACAAGTACTCTTCTTACTGTAGTTAACAAATTACTAAATACTCTACCAGAGTGAAAAATATGTCTGAACAATCAAGATTTATGTCTGGAAAACTCACAAACTTTAAACAACTGAAAGGCAAACAGATCTGATGAAATCATTATGTTGAATAATCATTCTCTCCCTCTTTTTAAATGAGACAACCCCAACAAAGTAGTCAAGAGCAAAGAATCTAATTTTCTTGTTAAAGGGCCTTCAAGATCACAGCCCAGGTAATTTTCAACAATACCTAAAACAGTAAGGGTGTTGAACCTTTCCTTACAGGTAGTTTCAACAGAGTATTTATTCTGACTAGTTGTCCCCCTGGAGCTCTCCATATATGTAAAGTTAGTCATAGAATAAGAATGAACAGTAATAAAAACTGAATCATATGAAAATATGTATCAATGTATTAGAATAAAGTTACAAATCCCTGAACAATCTTAAAAAGACAAAAGTATCTAGGATGATCACATTATTCAGGTTCTCCCCACCCAAATTTCTATTTACCATAGACTTTTATCTTTCCTGCTTTCAACCCTTCTACACTACAAATATGAGGCAAATCATACAACTATTTAAAATGGAGAGGGACCAGAAGTCCCAGTAATGCCTTAATATATATAAATGCCCATTTCTATAGAATTAGGTATTTTCATTTATTTTACTTGTGAAGAGACTGTGGAACCAGTAGAAGTGATCTCATATTTAAATATCAGAGGAAAGATCTCCAAATTTCTTTCATGGGTGTGACATATCTTAATTACAAAGCAGTACATATTACTTGAGAGAGAAAATGTCAAAGAAAAGCTGGAGTTCTCTAAAACTTATGGTTAAAGGTGAAGTTGAAAAACAGTTAGAAAGAAACAAAATTCTGAACTTCACTGAATCCTCACAAAACCCCCGCTGGACTCCAAAGCTGTATAGATTCTAGCTTACTGCCTTTTGGGAGTCACAATACAAAATCACATTTAAAATGCACTGGTGTCAGTGTTTAATATTCAGTTCGTCAGACATCAGGCCCATTTAGGCTGATCTTACAGATGTGAATGAGGAGACTGAGGCACAGGATAGCGGGGAAACAAGTCTCCTACAGCACAGCGCTGGGTGCTGAGGGCGAGTGAAAGCAAGAGCACTAAAACTCAGGACGCCTGTCTCGGCCCATGATTCTTTCCGTGATCTAGAATGGTTACAGCAGCAGAATCACTGTTCATTAAATGTTCAGTGCGTTCCTTCATGTAGGGAGGATAAACTTAGTTTTAGAAGAGTAAGAAATAAGTATTTTAACATTGATAGTTAGAAGAAGAGCTTATCTGGGGGAAAATGATTTTTAAAGCACTCGGACAATACATATGTTGTCTCTCATGACATTTAAGGAACCAACCCCAGCAATTCAGTTCTGATAATGGATGAAAATGCCCACTGCAGAAGACTACATGAGCTGATGAATAACAGTGTCATATACTTTAAACCAATGTAATATTGTTATCAACGATGCTTTAATTAAAAACAAAAAGACTTTACATGAATGAATTTCATTTAAAAGTAGAAATAAGTGGAGAATCTTACCCCAGTTGTCTGTAGATGTTGCCTGAATTCATCCATAGTTATGCTTGAGATGCTCATATCCCTAAACATTCCTTCCAGTTCTGATGTTAACTGACATCCACATTCAGTCTATGGAGGAAAAACACAAACATAAATAAATGAGGGATTTTTGGATGAGAAAATGTACAAAGAAATAAACTATTCCAAGCTACTGCCATCTTTTCTAAATCTTTCCAAGAGTTGCTCTATGAATAACCCAAGGATTCTATTTTATAATGTAGATTCCCAGACTCTTTCAGATTCTGATATGCCTTCCTGATGGTAGGGCCCAGAACTCTGTTTTTAACAAGCATCTCAGGCGGTAATGGGTACAGGTAGTCTACGGACCACACTTTGTGAAACAGAACTATATGGTGATACTCCCCATTTCCATGAACGTGCCCTGTCATACCAAGAGAATTTCCAGCCAACTGTGCATGCCCCAGAACCTGAACTACAGTATAGCCTGCTCAAAAAAAAAAATCTACCTTTGCTAATTAAAAAAGATTTTAACTAAATTAAGTATTTTCTAATCATATGCTACTAGTGTTTAATCATGTGGTAAACATCAGTTGGTTGGACAGACTCCATTCCATCTTGTGTACCGCTTACCTTTCACTTAGATATCACATTTTTTTCAGAGTCATCAGAAACACTTTTATTTTTGAGAAGTCTCCTTGCCAAGTGTTGCTCATAATAACATTCAAATATATCTTTTTCTTGCATCAACCTTAAAAGGACCATTGCCTTATCCAATACTGTTTCTACTTCTTGTTCTGTTTGCTGAAAAATCAATGAAAAGAAGATTTAACAATTAAAACATTTAAGTTCTACCAAAATAGCACCATAGTTCATCTGTAATTAAAACCAGTACTGTTTGGTAACAAATCATCGGGTTGGGAACTCTAAGGAGGAGGGAACCGGCCTGAGAGAGGGCCCCCTGCTTCAGACAGCACGAGCACAGCTCCCACATCCCCGCCCAGCACAGCCCTCATCCGGGGGCAGAGTGGAGCTCCAGGCCCCAGGGCTCCGCTGAGATGGAGGCATGCAGTGACACGCAGCAGGATTAAAGGGTGACTTAAACAGATGCAATGAAATTTTAAGCACAAAAATCTTGCAGTGACTTTGCATAATACTTGGGTAGAAACTTTCATAGCCAAAAAGACTGCTTATTTTCATATAAGCTCAATAAAAACCTAAATTTTGCCAAAGGGTAATAATTTGTTATTAATTAAAAGAGAAGACCCCTTGCCTGTTGCTCTTCTCTTTTAAGGAAGGGCAAGATGATACTGGTGCAGGTGGTATAAAACTTGTATTAAAAATTATGGAAGACCAAACAGATGTGTCTTTTCTATTCTGTGTCCATGGTCGTCTTCTTCCTGTTTCTTTGTTGCAGCTGCCTGCCTGAGGACCTACAGACTATTGTTTTTCCTTTTTGCTGCATAAGTTCCAAAATGAAGTTTAAAATAAAATTTTATGTGTGATCACAATATGCTTAATATGATTTTCAATGCTGTGGTGAGCTTCCAAGTTCCCAGTATATATAATAAAGGCTTAAAGATGAGCTTCACTATATGCTTTCAAATTATTTTTTGATAGCTATTCTAGTTTATGTCTGCAAATTCTCTGCATCCAGGTATTGTTTGATATACAGACCCCAGAACAAGATGACAGCAAACAACATTCTGTGCTGCAGGTAGCTGTTTTCTAGTTACATCTCTATAGCATATCTGATGCTTTCTGTCTGTGGACTGGTCAGTAACTATGGCTATCTAGTTCTTTATTTTTATGTCAATTACACATTAAGGGAAATGTCAAAGTTCTTCTTACCACTTCAAATACTTAAACAATTCTTTTCAAAGATCACATTACACATGTAAGGGAAGTACATAGTACAGCAAAGAATAATGTATGCTTAATTTCAGACTTAGAAAATACAGTAATTTTGTATTTACAAATAAAATTTAATGTGTTTCACACACATTTATACTTACCCCTTTTACTCCCTTTTTCAGCTTATCATCAATAAATAATGAGACGTATTCAGGGGACCTGGAGTTGCGGTTGCAAAAATACTCCAAGTCACCTGCAATAGTTTGTTTAAAGAGCCAGTCATTATTAAATGATTCCTGGAGGAAGCGATCAAACCCACTCTTCAGATCCAATAAGCCCTTTCAAAAAACAAAATAAATTTAGGATATATTATTAATAAAATTTCTATTAATAATATACTTGTGATCATGTACGATTATTATCATTTTGCTGATAAATGTGTGCATTCAGTGTTAAACTCAGATTCTATGTTTTGTTTTCAACTTCTTTTCATTTCATTGTCTCAACTAATGGGTGACACGAACAAGAGCTTTAAAAATATTCAAAAAAACTTCTTATTTATACTTAAAACATGGAAAAACTGCAGCATAATTTATTCATAATACTAACTGAAAGCAAAACCATTTTGAAACAAACAGTAACAAACAGTTTTTCTTCCTACACAGGAGGTGTATGAACACTAAGGCATATAAGGGCTTCATCAAATAGGTTAGTAAGTGAAAAGAGCAGCTGAGTCCTGCTACCTGATATAAATAGGCCTACTTTGCAAAATTCTAAAATATTTAGGATAATGTACACATATTAATTTACCATTGGGACAAAGTAAAAAATACAAAATATATAGCTTAGTAAAAGTGACCTTTTAGCAGTTGTCAAAACCACTTTGTCATAAACTTATAATCTTCTATATTTACTGACCTGAATATAATCAATGGGGTTCTTTCCTTCTCCTTCCTCAGAAACAAGGGCTTTACCTTGTTCCCTCAAGCAGGAACTCACACACACACACATGGTCTTCAAACCATTTGGCACACGACTAAATAACTTGTACATGCAAGCAAGATCTGTAATCAGAAAACACAAAAACCAGCTACATTAAAGATTAGGAAAAATATGTTAATCTCTCATCATGCTGATCTGTGATACTTGAAGAGGCCTTGGCACAGGAAAAACTACTAAAAGGAAAGAAAAAACCTTTACCAAACTGGAAAGGGAAAAAAAAATCAGGGCTAATGATTATTATTTCAACTCATGAAATGCAGCTTTCAGATTAGTGCTTTGAAATATCAATAAAATATCGTTAACAAATTTGTTTACATGGAAAAGATGATGCCCAAAGACTGTAAACAATAAAGCCACAAATAAATGAAAACTGTTTTGAGTTTCTATGTAATTTATCCTATATAATTCTAATCTAGAACCTGGTTATTCTACAAAATGTCAGTCAAAAAAACAACTTTAATTATGGTACAACTGGTAGTCAACCTAATAAGGAAGAAATTTAAAAACCAACTTAAAATCTTACAGATATTTTTCAACATTCCTATCTCACAAATTCAAACACCAACCAGGACAACAAACAAATAAAAATAAACAAAGGTTTATTCCATTATACATCATGGTGAAGTCTATATGAAATTACAAATTAAAGCATAAGTTCCTATTCTTTAATATATTCTTCAGAGCAATTCCTAGTTATTTCCCAGGTAATGGCCTAAGCCAGTAACATCTGTTTTTTAAAAAATGGTTTATCTCACTATATTGTTTTTATTTAAAATGAAAACCCTGGACTCTGTTCATGTTTTTAAATCATTTTTCACAAGATTAAAATATGGAGTTAAAATACTTTTCTATATGTCTAGTGTTTCTCTAAAGTAATTGCTTACTGGGAGACTATAGTGTCAGAACTTGACAATCATATAAAAAAGTTTTACAATCAGGAACTTTTGAAAATGGGAGTTAGAACAGTGGTTACCAGATCCAGGATTTTTTCTATAAAGTACTAGGTAGTAATACCTTGACACACTGCTCAAGAGCATGGCCTAGCACAACTAAGACATTTTGCGCTTAGATTGCTAGTGGAAAGTTAGGACAACTGGAACTAGGATTTAAAACTTTAATTTAGAATCACAGGCAACTGGTTAGTTGCTGAAAATATTTAGTACTAAATAGAGAACTACAGTAAGTAGCTATGCTGCTATTTCTACATTTATGTACTTACTAAGTGCTTGCCATGTGTTAGGCAAACTCAGTGCCTTTGCCACAAGTCTCCATGCAGGTTACAGAGATGCTGTAAATTCAGGCATGCCCAACAACCTCTCCATCAAACATTACCTAGTTTCCTAATCTTCAACCCATTTAATCTTTCCCCACCCAGCTCTCTAAAGTATGTAAGAGAACATTAACTGAATAACCAAAAAGTATGTTAGAAAACTTATTGATTCTCTAATTCTTTAATTGGAGGAAATGGCTTTTCATAAAGTCCTAGTCTACCAGCAAGCACTTAGACTGAGGTCAACTATGCAGCCCATGGACCTATGCCCACGGCCTGTTTTTGTACAGCTCACATACTAAAAATAGTTTACACATGTTTAAGTGGTTGAAAGAAGAAATCAAATAATGTTTCATAGGAACATAGTGAAGATTTATTCATTTGTGTTACTGTGTATGCCTACTTTCTTTCCTATTACAGCAGAGATGAGTAGTTTACCATATGGCCCACATGACTAAAATATTTACGATCTGGCCCTTTGCAAAAATTGTGTGCTAACCCAAATTAGACCTTAGACATCTAGAAAACATGACAAACAGACTTAAAAATGACTGATTTTTGTTTTTGTTTGCTTTTACAAACAGCAGAAGGGTCTTTGAAAATGTATATTTCTCTGTTTTAAGAAAGCAACAAATTTACATACAACTTGTCAGGAACTTAACACAAATATATAAATAGTACTCTTCAAAACACAAAGCTAGGATTCCACTAGTAGTACAACCTCTCCACAATTTTTCTTTTCCCTTCTCTTATTTATATACTTCTCTCTTTCTCACTTAAAATTTTTATTTTCATTCCCTAGGTATATTTCTTTTACAAGAAGTGAGTGGCTAAAACAGTAACACTTCATTAAGAAGCAGGAGATGAGTTTAAGAGTATCATGTTTATTTTTTAACACTATACATCAGTGATTTAAAGAGCCATAGTTTTAAAACAAAGCTTTAGAAAATTAAGAATGAAGACATCACTGTTAATTATACTGCTTGCAATTTCTTCTGAAATACTTGTCACAAAAGTATTGTTTTCAGGAAAGTAAAGGGAAATACCCCAAAAGAGTAAAGGCTACAGTTACTCCAAATGTTTATTTTTATGTAATTCTCTTTCCTCCTTTTTTAGTCTTTGACTTCAGAGTTCTTCTTCAGGGTTCCCAAAACCAATCCACCAATTTATCTAAATACACTGACATGGAAGCATTTTTGGTATCTCATCACAACTAACTCCCAAAGGAAAGAAAACAAAAATGTTAAGATTAGAAATTCAGATTTTCAGAGAATCACAAAAATTACAGGAGCGTATACAGGAATGGAGGGAGCCCAAACCCTATGGCCTATGAAAACAGAGTACAGGAGTAGATGAGGAGCTCATGGGCCTCACCAAGAATACTAGACTTGCCTCTGGATTAAAATGCAAAATGAGGGAATATAAGATGAAAAAAAAGAAAAAAATAGCACCAATTCAATTCACAAGAAATATCTAAAATTCTCATAAATATAAAGTTTTGCTGTTAAAACTTATCAAAGTGACAATAGTGAGAAATTAATGATAGGGCATTTACAGTAATTTTATTTTTATAGGAAAATAAAAAAAATTACTGAGAACCTGGTAGAATTATAAGGATTTACTTATGTTCAATTGCCAAAATATAAATGTTAAAATCAGGAAACTGGCAGTGACAATTACCACTACCTAATTCTCAGAACTCATTCAAGTTTTGTCAGTGATTCCAACCAAAGGATCTAGTTCAGAAGCACACACTGCATTTACTTGTCAAGGCCCTTTACTCTCCTTCAGTGAGGAACAGTTCTTCTCTCGACTTCCATGACCTTGATATCCTTAAAGATTACAGGCAAGTTAGCGCACAGGATGTTCATCATCTGGTTTCATGTGTTTCCTCATGATGTGAGTCAGGTGGGGTATCTAGGGAGGAAATACCATGGAAGTATTGCTGTGTCCTTCTCATTGCTGCTATCGGCTGGGGCACGACTTCAGTCGATCCTGCTCCTGCTGATGTTCACTTAGATCACTTGGCCAGGGTGGCATCTGCTGGCCTCTCCTAACAGGGAACTAGGAGTAACTTCCAAGTTACTCTTCAACCTTTTGTAATCTGAGGCTCTGTTCACCTTTGTTCATTCCCTTTCCTCTCTCTTCTGCAGATTGCATACTCTTTATTGAATTATCTTCAAGTTTGCTGTTTCTTCTTCTCTCAATTCAGAGATAGTGTTGAGCCCCTTTAATAAATGATACATTTCAATGATTATACTTTTTATCCCCAGAATTTCCATTTCATTTATAATTTCTAGCTCTTTATTGATAGTTTCTATTTGTTGTGATGTTGACATCACACCTTCCTTTACCTCTTTTATCATAATTTCCTTCAGTTCTTTGAACATGTTAATAATGGCTACTTTGAAGTCTGTGTTAAATCTAACATCTGGTCCCTCTCACAGACTATTTCTGCTGCCAGCTCTTTTTCCTGGGTATGGGTCACACTTTCCTATTTCTTTATGTGTCTCATATTTCTTTGTTAGTAACTGGGCATTTCGGGCAATGTGTTATAAAAATTCTGGAGTCCCCCCTCTCCTGAGCTTGCTATTGTTTGCTTACTTGTTTAGTAACTGAAGGGACCACTGTAGTGAAGACTGTTACCCCTAGAAAGTGAAGCCTCCTCTGAGGTTCTCAGCCTTGGGTATGTATGTGTTCTGCCATCCTGGGGTGTCTGTTTTTTTTCAAGCATATAATTGGACCAACAAGACCAACACATGTGAAACAGTTAGTGTAAGATGTAAAATGTGTTAAATTGTTTTCCTAAGGCTTGTTTTCTCCCTCTCCAAATTATAAATGCATCCAGAGCAAAGATTACATTTTCCACTAATTGTATCTTTTAAAACACTTGGTGCTTTCCTGTGCATAAAGTGAGCACCCAGTATATTGGTGTTAGGAGACAGCGAGTATAGAGGCTGGATAATTATGGAAAAAGTAGAAAGTCTGGACTATTAAGACGAGTTCAGGTTTCACTAAATGCCAGAAAAAGACAGAATCTGAAACCCAGAGGGGCGGTGATCCTCTCAAGATCACATAATCAGAGACAGATGAGGCAGGAGCCCCAAATCCTTGCCCCATACATCTTCCCCAGAGCCCGCTGCCTGCCTAGGTCAGCACAGCCCACGTGGTACCCACTTCACAGATTTCCATCTCATGGGACTAAAAGGTTCCTCCTGTTCTTCCTATACTATTTCTATCTCAGCATTTTTAGGAAATTTAATCTTGATGCTTGTCCCATATCCCTGCCCTACCTCAAATAATTATAGAAAGCAATACTTCCTCATTGTTTCTCCCAACTTTTATTCTTTTCAATATTGGTTTTTATATAGTTGTAGTCAAACTATATATAGAATACTGTGTTATATGTCAAATACACAATATACTTGACCAAAGCAAGCCTGCCCCCCAGGGGACATGTGGGAACATGTGGGATGGTTTCAGTTACCAAAACCAAGCAGGAGGGTGTGCTGGACCACTGGTGAAGGTCAGGGAGGCTGTGAAATATCCTGCAGTGTGCAGGACAAACCCCTGGACCCCACGGAAGCATTACCTGATCCAAAATGTCAGTGACACGGCAGTTGAAAAACTCTGTTATACTTTTTGCAACTTATTTTACTTAACATATAGAGTTCAGTATTACTGAAGGGCCTTTGAACTAATTTAGTCTATGTGCTAGCTTGCTGGCACATTGTGGGTACTGAAGGAAACTTATTAATGGATGCATCATAGTCCATTGAGTTAATGTGAAGAAATTTCCACAACTATTCCCCTATTGTGGGACATTAAGGTTAAGAGATTTTGCTCCTAAAAATAACACTGCAATGAACTTATGAAAGTATCTTAATTTGAATTACTTCCTTTGGATTAACTCCCATGTGTGAGATAGTCTGCTGCAGAAAAGGAGACTGTGAATGTTTTGTGAGTAATACCACGTTTTAGGTTCTCCAGAGCAGGGATTTGCTTTATTTAATGTTTGAATCACTAAAACATAATACAATGCCTTGCATATGCTCTTTCTTAATAAGTGTTAATTAAATATAAATTTTTATGATGCAAAGGAAGTATTCCTTAAGATTCAGTTTACTAAGACTTGAAAAACTAGGATGGTCCTATTTTTCTCCTTTGATCTATGAAATATACTTCATTAATATTAACCAGTTTTCTAATGTTACATTATCCCTGTGTTCTTGAAATTTATCCATCTTGATAATTCATGTTATTCTTATTATATATTGACTGATTGGAGCTGTTATTATTTCATCTAACTCTTGCTCTCCAAAGAGATTGGTTTATAATTTTGTGTGTGTGTACTAACTTTTCTGAGGCATATAAAAAGGGAGGGGTATGGTGGCAAAATGTCCACATAGTTGGAGTGGGGAAATCACAGAAGAAAGTATGGGAGAAAATCACATGGACAGGTAAATGTATGGGGAGAAAAAAGCAATAATCAAAGCTTCAACACCTGGCTCCGTTTTCAGTATCTTTAAGATAACAGCAGTATTCACAATAGCCAAAACATGGAAACAACACAGAGGTTCAGCAACAAATAAATGGATGAACAAATGAGGGTATGTGCATACAATGGAATATTATTCAGCTATAAAAAGGAATGTAGTACTGATACATCCTATACAATATGGATGAATCTTGGAAACATGCTAGGTGAAAGAAGCCAGATACAACAGGTCACATATTACATGAAACATCCAAAATAGATAAACCATAGACAGGAAATAGACTGGTGGTTACCAGAAGGGGAGATGGGGGAGCAACTGCTTAAAACATAGAGGGTTTTCTTCTGAAATACTATATATGTTTTGTAACTAGATACGGGAAGTCTTGCAGAACATCACGAATATACTAATTACTACTGACTTGTTTACTTTAAATCATTAATCATATATTATGTGAACTTTGTCTCTAAGAATCCAGTTTGTACATTTTTAAAATTATAGTCAGTGTTTTTTGTGTCTTACCCAAGAAATATTTGGTGACCCAAGGTCATCACAATATTCTGTGTTTCCTTCTGCTGTATGATTCTGGATTTTAGGTTTAGGTCAAGTGACTCTTTTCAAATTAATTTCTATATATAGTATGACTAAGCATTTATTTATTTTGCATACAGAGAACCAGTTGTTACAGCAGGATTTGTTAAAAACTTTCCTTTCCTCTTTGAATTAACTTGACTTTTTGGTAGCAAATCAATTGACTGAAAATATGTCGGTCTGTTTCCAGATTTTACTGTGTTCCTTTGCTCTATTCAGCCTGTACTTATACCAATACCACACTGTTTAGATCACTAAATTTATATCTACCAACTTTTTAACCCCCTCAAAATTTTGGCTATTCTAGGTCTTTCAAATTCCCATTTAAATTTTATAACCAACTACCTTGTCTGCTTGTTGAGATGAAATTTTATTAGATGCTGTTGAGTGGGATCTCCTACATGAATTACCTACTTAGTTGATAGTAGACTGGTCTAAGATGGTTTTGAAAGAAAAAGTTTTTGCTTTATTTCATTCTTTCTTCTCCATTGTTGTAGGATACAAGAGAAATGCCAGAACATGAGCAGGAAACAGCTCAGAGAACAAATATCTGGCTGTAAGAGAATGACGCAGCAACATCAGAAACAGCTGGTGAATCTGGAAAATAATCTAAAGGCTAAGATGGATGAGCATCATCACAGATTAGAGAAAAATCCTGAAACTGAGCATAACAACTTTGCAGCAAAAATGAAGAAACTTATCAAGAAACATCAGGCTGCGGTGGAAAAAGAGGTAGCTGACCAATATTACTAATGTATTTATTCTAACTTGTGGCTATTTCAAAATTAACCAAGATGGCATTTTGATGTTAGGGTATCTGTTCTCCAGAACCAGCAACTCAATTGGGGAAAGGGAGAAATATTTATATAACAGGTAAAATATCAAGTGCTGAGTCAGGAATGAGTAGATATGGAATTATGTCCTGATAACTTGATACTTTTATCATGTAACAATGGTTAAGTCAGGTAGATCAGATTAAAGATGATGATGTGAGAGGTGAGACAGAGGCCTCCTCCCAAAACCACATATAATATGAAATTATAGTTAATACAACTAACTCTAAAAGATCAATAGGAAAGAAGGCAGCACCAGACTGCTTACACCTGGAGAAAAGAACAGACCTCAAAAAGGGTAACATACCAAAGCTGTGATCTGGGGCTACCCATGCACTTCTCCCACCCCAGCTCACTGGGAGAAGGAAGAGAAATGGAGTGAGGAGGGGGTGGAGGCCTAGGACTACTGAACACCCAGCCCTGGAGATCTGCTGTGGGAGCACAAACCTATATTGCATTGTGCTCTGGAGATTAGTGGGGTTCAAAAATTAAGACACGAGGAATATTTGGAGAGACTGAGATTCCAGCCGCTTGTGGAAAACAGGGATCCACATCCAGCTGCTCTGAGACAAAAGAAAGGCAGGCAGTATGAGAGACTTCCTAACAGTGAGAGGGCTACTAAATGGGAAGGATTGCAGAGGGCTTGCTGCTGAGGAAAAAGGACAGGTAGACAAAATTGTCCAGGTGCACTCTGCCCAGCAGGTTGGGAACTTTTCAGCTCTGAAGCCTTCCACCATGATATGCAGCCTGCTGCAACTTTTGGCCAGCTGGCACTGGCTCACAAACCAGTTGCCTCTTCCCTGGCATCAGTCCAGCCAAGGGAGCCCCTGCCTACAGCAGCTACAAAGGCAAAGCACAGCGGGTTACACCTGTGTACTTGGCCCACTGGTCTGTCTGTGGAGAGGGACACAGTAGCTCAGAAGCAGGAAACAGCTCTTACCAACCCCCAGTCACCAGCACCACACCCAGCAACCACCGACATTGCTCCATCGGCTAAGCAGCCCCATAGAGTAGACCTTCTGGGCACTAGAGGGTGCCACATACAAATATGAAATGTCAAAGGAGACTGGTTCAAACCCAAATCCTCAAAACACCAGAAAAAGGGTCAAATGAAAATGAACTCATCAACCTTCCTGAAAGAGATTTCAAAAAAAAATCATAAACATGTCCATGGACGTAGAAAAAACATTCAAGGACTCAGGAATGAATTCAAGACAGAGATCCATTCATTAGAGAGTACAACTGGGGGATTTAAAAGTGTATTAGATACAGTGAAGGAGATGGTAAATGAAAAAGAAATTGGAGAAGAGGAATACAAAGAAGCTGAGGCTCAGAAAAAAGGATCTTTAGGAACGAAAGAATATTGAGAGAATTGTGTGACCAATCCAAATGGAATAATATTCGTATTATAGGGGTAACAGAAGAAGAAGAGAGAGAAAAAGGCAGTGTCTTTGAGGAGGTAAACCCTGAAAACCTCCCCAATCTGGGGAAGGAGATAGTCTCTCAGGCCTTGGAGGTGCAGAGATCTCCGAACACAAGGGACCCAAGGAAGACAACACCAAAACATATAATAATTAAAATGGCAAAGATCAAGGGTAAGGACAGAGTATTAAAAGAAGCCAGAGAGAGAAAAAAGATCACATACAAAGGAAAACCCATCAGGCAATCATCAGACTTCTCATCATAAACCTTCCATGCCAGAAGGGAGTGGCATGATATATTTAATGCAATGAAGCAGAAGCAAGAATACTCTACCCAATAAGATTATCATTTAACGTTGAAGGAGAGATCAATTTCCAGATAAGCAAAAGCCGAGAGAATTTACCTCCCACAAACTGTCTCTGCAGTGTATCTTGGATGGACTGGTATAGATGGAAGTATTCCTAAGGCTAAATAACTGTCACAAGAGGTAATAAAACCATATTAAAGAAAGCAGAGCAATTAATTCCTAAGTAAATGCAAAATTAAATCAACTACCCCAATGTAGGTTAAGGGATAGACAAAGAGTACAGAATATGATACCTAATATATAAAGAATGAAGGAGGAAGAAAAAAGAAGAGAAAAAAAATACAATCTTTAGATTGTGTTTGTAATAGCATGCTAAGTGAGTTTAGTGAGACTCTTAGATAGTAAGGAAGTTACCCCTGAACTTTTGGTAACCATGAATCTAAAGCCTGCAATGTCAATAAGTACATACCTATTGGTAATCGCCCTAAATGTAAATGGTTTGAATGTACTAATCCAAAGACATAGAGACCCCTCTATATGCTGCGTACAAGAGACTCACTTCAAACCCAAGACATACATAGACTGAAAATAAATGGATGGAAAATGATATTTCATGCATCAAATAGGGAGAAAAAAGCATGAATTAAAGTACTTGTATCAGACAAAATAGACTTCAAAACAAAGAAAGTCACAAGAGACAAAGAAGGACATTACATAATGATAAAGCGGTCAGTCCAACAAGAAGATATAACCATTATAAATACCTATGCACCCAACACAGGAGCACCTACATATGTGAAACAAATACTAACAGAATTGAACATGGAAATAGAATGCAATGCATTCATTTTAGGAGACTTCAACACACCACTCACTCCAAAGTACAGATCAACCAGACAGAAAATAAGTAAGGAGACAGAGGCACTGAACAACACATTAGAACAGATGGACCTAACAGGTATCTGCAGAATGCTCCACCCAAAAGCCACAGGATACATGTTCTTCTCAGGTGCACATGGAACATTTTCAAGAATAGACAATACACTAGGCCACAAAAAAGAGCTTCAGTAAATTAAAAAATATTGAAATAGAACCAGCTTCTCAGACCACCAAGGTATAACACTAGAAACAAATTACTCAAAGAAAATGAAAAAGCCTACAAACCCCTGGAGGCTTAACAGCATGCTCCTAAGTAATCAAGGGATCAAAGACCAAATAAAAACAGATCAAGCAATATATGGAGACAAATAACAACACTAATTCAACACTGCAAAATCTGCGGGAAGCAGCAAAGGCCATGCTAAGAGGGAAGTATATTGCAATATGGGGCTGCCTCAGGAAAGAAGAAAAATATGATATGAACAGTCTAAATTCACAATGAACAAAACCAGAATAAGAACAAATGAGGCCCAAAATCAGTAGAAGGAGGGACATAATAAAGATTAGAGCTGGCCTAAATAATGTTATGAATGGAATCATGACATTATGTAATGTCTCTCTTTACTCCTTGTAATTTTCCTAGCTCTGAAGCCCTGAATATTTCATGTATTATTAATATAGCCTTCAGCTGTCTTTCGTTTAATGTTTTACATTTCCCTAATGGAGGTCAGATTCTCTTAGCTTCCCTTCATCTAAGTCTTTCTCTCTCTCTCTCTCTCTCTCTCTCTCTCGTGTTTTGCATTCATTCTATAAGACTTTGCTTAGGTAAAGGATTCTCTTCTGGGTTGGCAGTTCTTTCCTTTCCTCACTTTAATCATTCAACATTCTGTGGCCTACATTGTATTTTATGAGAAATCTGTGATCATTCAAATTTTAGCAAATCTTTGCTTTTTAGCATTATGACATGTTTAGGCTTATCAGGCCTAGCTGTTTGTTACTGATTTTGAGTTTACGCCTTATCAGGCCTACACTCTTTTGAAATTTCTCTGTTTGGGGCTTGCTGAGCATCTTGAATCTCTAAATTTATGTTTTTATCAAATCTGGGGTCTTTTCTGCTTTTAGTAAGAATACTTTTCTCTAAAACATAAAATCTTTTCCTTTATAGAATACCTATAATGTGAAATTTAGACAATTCGATACTGTCCCACAAGTTTCTAAGGATGTATTCATTCTTTACAATGTTTTTTCCTCTATTTTCTTCAGTGTAGATAATTTCTGCTGCTCTATTGTCTTCAAGTTTCCAGACCCTTCTATAATGTCTTTTCAGTGGTTGAGCCCATGCAATTTCTTTTGTAATTTCTGGTAATCATATTTTTCAGTTCTGAATTTCTCAATGTGGGTCTTCTTTTATAGTTTTTATTTTTCTGCTAAGAACTTCAGTCTTTCCAATTATTTCAAGAGTGTTAACCATTATCGCATTTACTATGGTTATAATAACTGCTTTAAAGTCTTATGTGATAATTCCAACATTAGGCATCTCAAAATAGGCATCTGTCCTTTCTTTCCCTTGAGAATTTGTCACATTCTCCAGTGGTGTATGTGTGTGTTGTTTGCTTTAGCATGTGCAGTAAATTTTGGATTTTATTCTGGTCATTTTGAATATGATATTGTCATTTCTGAGTCATGTTTGCATCTTCTGGAGAAGGTTGATTTGTTTGTTTTAGCAGACACCAACCAGTGTAGATGACACGTTCTGTCTCACCTTCTGTGGGTGGTGGTTCTAATACCAGTTCTACTTTCAAAACTTTCCCTGTGCTCTTTGCATTTGCCCTGTGCTTTGTCTCTCGGTGATAGTCTAGGACTTAGGCAGTAGTATATATCATACATTATTAGTTCTCTTTCTCATAGCCTTTGCTATACTTTATGAGTCTATTTTAAACAAGCACAAGTTGTTATTTGTATTACTTTATACCTAGAATAGGGATGTCTTTTCCAGTTCTTTCTTCCCCATGATTTCTCCCATTCTCTTCAGTTTCCAGTGGCCTTTTCCCAGTTACTTTGATCAGAAAGACACAGATGCCTTTGGACTTCTGCATTGTACAGTTCCCCCATAACTGGGGCTGTCCTTGCATAAAGTGCAGAAAGAAGAGAGAAAAGGAAAAAAAACATAATGGCAATTCCCCTCATAGTGTTTGGATGACAGAGGCCCTGTTTCTAGCTTTTCTGGCCAGAGAGAAAGGTTTTTCCTGTTCCTCTGGCACTGCAAGTCTAGGGCTAAGAGGTAAAAGAACAGGAAAAAAACTAGCATATTTCCTCATGATCTCCAGATCACAGGGTCGGTCCCCTTTGGGACAGAAGAAGGGGACTCCTTTTAAGTGTTTTCTTGTCATCAGCACTATCAAAATAGTTACTCAGGCAACTCTTAGGCCAAAGCCAGGAGATAGAGGATAACAGAATCAGAAAACTCATGACTACACCCATTATGCTTCAGGTTTTGACTTCTCCTCCCAATTATTTATATTACCTGTTTATGGAATGTTGATATCCCTTGGCCATTTATATATTGGTGGATTAGGTACTTTCTGAGTGATTTGAATGATATGTATATATTTAAGGAATATTAACCCTTAATTAACCCTTAATCAGAATGTTTGCATTCTTGTGTTTGATTCAAACTTTTTGACATAGAAATTTTTTAAATGTGTTAGTCTTTTGTAGATTAAAAAACTTTGCTAATAGCCATTTGGATAGTCCCCCTAATCAGAGTATGTGTTGGGGTTTTAAAAATATTCTGTTTTATTTTTCTCAAATTTAGAACAAAATTTATTAAATTTATGAAAGTGATTGATACAAAAATTTAGGTAATACAGATGTCTGGGCTAACAGGTAATGCTCTTCACAGCCCTACTTACTTTAAGAGAGCAATATTAGCAATTCATACAGATCCTTCCATACTTTGTTCATAAGTTTTCAATATATATATATAACTGAGGTATTACTTACATGCAGTAAATGCATCCACAAGTGTACAGTTGGAGTTTTGTAAAGTCTACACTTGCATAATTCACTATCCCAATAATACATAGAATATTTTATCATCCTGTGAAGTTCCTGTGGGTACTTTTGAATTCACATACCCTTTTCTGTCCCCTACTAGCTGCAACCATAGATCTATCACTTTAGACAAATTTTACCTGTTAGAGAATTTAGGGAAATTGTATAGTATGTACTATTTTGTTTCTGGATTTGGCTGAACATAATGCTTTCCATAGTCACCTGTGTTGCAGCCATGTATCAGTACTCTACACCTTTTTATTACAATGAATAGTATTTCATTGTGTGAATATACCATAATTCTATAATACATTTACTTTTTGATAGATATTTGTATTATTTGCAGTTTGGGGCAATTATGAATAAAGCTGCTCTCTACTAGATCCTGTGTGCGAGGGTTATAATTTCTCTTGAGTAAATGATAACTAGTTAAAACTTGCTCTATCATAGTAAATGTTTATTTAACTTGATAAGCATCTCTTAAAGTTTTCCAAAATAGTTGTACAGTTTTACACTACCATCAGCAATGTAATGAGTTTCAGTTCCCTACATCGCACATTTATTTTTTAAATCTATTTTATTTTTATTATTTTTTGGTATCATTAATATACACTTACATGAACAACATTGTGGTTGCTATACTGCCTTCCCCGTGGCCCCCCACACACATTATGTGTGGTAATCATAACGCCCCCTTTCCCCCTTATCCCTCCTTTCCCACCCATCCTCCCCAGTCCCTTTCCCTTTGGTAACTGTAAGTCCTTTCTTGGTAACTTGTGATCTGAAGACTACCATGAGGCCAAATGGTTTCTCTTCCCTTGTATGAGTGAGATTTTGTAAATCTGAATACAAATGAGGGAAAAATCAATCAATGTGACTTTAAAGAGGGCTACCAGAATTCAGTAGAAATTATAAATGTCAATAAAGGAAGAGTTCTCAGCTTCAGTTTCTTTTTCTAGACAGTGTTCAATAAAATGAGTTTCTCACAAAGAATCATTTCCAATGCAGACCTATTGTAGTGATTTCATAAAAGTTCAGACAACAAAACCAGACACACAGTAAAATAGACTTCAATCAGTAATCCCTGTGCACTAGAGGCAAGTCTGCTAAATGTACAGCACACTCTTCATCATTTTAAGGAATCTGAGCCTGAGAAACTTCCAGTTCTTCCCAACTCAGAGGGCCTTTTCAAAGGCAATGCTACAAACTGGTGGGAGCACTATCACGTTAGATGAGGAAAAATAGCAAATTTGTTTTCCTTTAATAATGATCTGTATTTTGGTAAGCAGCTCAAATATGGCAACCCAAGATGTGAATTTTCCCCTTAGAGGAAGAAGTTTATCTAAAGAACAGAAACCTCCTTACATCACTAATAGAGATTCACACTTATATACTTAAACATATGATTTCCTGAATTGAATACACACTAGACACTTTACATTGGGAGAATGGGACAAAAATATGCAGGACCATGTAAAATTCCTAGGAAAGGGCTGCTGTTTAGGCCAAACCTGTGCTTATACGGTAGCGGCTCAGAAGGGGCAGAGGGTGCATGAAGAACTATTAGCAACCAGGAAGAGGCAGCTGGAGAGAGAAAACCCCATGCCAACACCACATCCCTCTCCCAGTGGCCACTGCCTGTTGATTTTAGTTTAGGGGACCCTTAGATGCCTTAGCAGTAATTCCTTTCTTGGCTGTTTTGATCCTCAGCAAAATTAATAGTTATTAGTATTAATGGAGTACAGGAAGTACAAGGATCAATGGCATCACTAAGAAAACTGTAGAGATAGCGCACATGAAGATTATGTGATTGGTTATCATCTTTACAGAGGAATCGCCAGCAGTGTTTTTCAATTTCCATGGTTCATTTCTCTCTGCATCACTTATTTTTTACTGTATCATGATACAGACCCATGGAAACACTAACTGGCTCCATCCCCAGTACTATTTTACTGCATTGCAACTTATGGATCCACATTTTACCCAACTTTCTTTCCACCCACACAAGTGCTAAGAGGGTATTAAAAAAGAAAAGATAGCATCTAATGACCATCTTTTTCATAAATAACAACCCAGAGTACTCACTCTTAAGAAACACATGCATTCTTGCCTTAACTGAGGACAGAAATAACCAAGTAACAGAACCTTAAGTGCCCTGATGGAAGTGTACAGTATGAGATACATCCACCTATCTATACACACATATACGCACTCATGTGTATATATAATATATACATACAAATGATAATAGCTCTACCAAAAATGTGCATACTTAACAGCTTTTTAAACAGCCAGTAGATCATGGCATAATACAATTTATTTCCACTAGTGAATGGCACAAATGGAGAAATTCAAAAGAGATGTTTCAAGTACAATAAAGTCATTTTTCACAGATGAAAATGAAAATAAAGAGTATTATTCCAGTGTCCTACACAATGTACTCTATGAAAGTTTAAAATGCTAGACATTTCGTACTTCAAGCAGAAAGTTGCTAAAGTCTTTTTCAGACACACTCATAACAGAGTTTTTGGTTTTTGAAAAGGGGGTGAGGAAACAGGCGGGAGTGGGAAGGAGTGTCAAGGACAGTTTCTTAGTGTGCTGAGTGGTGTTTACCTGATGTCTAGGCAGCTGAACATCATGAGGATTATGCTAAACAGTTCAATTTACTGGTAAGTCCTTGGCTTAGAGTACTAAGCATATTATACCTGTGGGTGTGGCTTTAAATGCAGGGCTATTCATCTCCAGGTGTAGAAATTACGAAAAGTGAATGGCAGCTCTGAATAAAAATAATATAAGTACATTTTCCAGCTAACCTTATGTACCAATGAAAATACCTGTAGATACTGTAATTTGGGGATAAAGCTGATTTTAATAAAGGGAGAAAAATATGTATGAATGGAAGGGAACCCAATTAAGGAATATCTCAAGGTATGAGGTTTTACATTTTCAAAATGTTAACTTAAAAAAAGGGAGAGATAGTGAACACAGGAAACTTTTTACTGCCAAGTTCTGGATACCAGATATAGCATTTACAAATTTCTGACATGCTGGACAAATTTCCCATATTTTTTATTTTCTTAAACACACATATATTAAGTGAACACCAACACTGGGGAGGAGGTAGTATTAGTTTAAACAAAGGTTGACATTTGTACACTGATTGAGAAAGTGCCTGCTTCTTTCTTCAGGATCTTTTAAAATCTTTCAAATTTTCCTGCTTTTACTCTTTCATGATTCCTACCATGATTGAGATTCCTCAGAAGTTAATCTTACAAACACACACAAACCAATCTGAATGATTAAACTGAACTGATTTGAATCTTTTTGCAAACTATATATATTTAATTCAAATTAACTTAATGGAATAATCCAGGTATAGTGATGTAAAACTGGTTGCCACACAATTCAATCAGATTTGTGTGGCAAAAACAAAGCCCTACTGGACAGACATTTGGACTCAGTATTCAATCACGATGTTACAAGTACATATATATAGTCTGCATGAACTCAGTAATTCAGTTTGACTGATTTAAGTCCATTTCGATTTTAGAGTTTTATATGCAAAACTGGTCTGCTTCAGTAGTGTAAAGGAGCCAGATCTAGTAAGAATTTTTTAAAAGGTATCAAATTCCATTATATTTTTGGACATTTTATAAATTCTAAAGCTTGGTCCTCTCATTTTCCTCTAAACATGTAGATATCTCAATTTGTCAGAGATACTGTACAATATTTGAATGCAGAAGAGACATTGAAATAATTAAAAGTCCCTTTCAGTAGAATCAAGTACATGTTATGTCCACCTAAAAACTGGTCATCTGAACCGTGGCCAAGAGGACGACGGACCAGAGCGCTACATGGAACACTGCCTATGACTGTGTGTGAATTCTACTGTGACTTGGTTTTAAAAATATTTACACTAAAATATTAATTTTTCTCCCAGTTCTCTTTAAAGGAATGCTAGAAACTCCTAAAGGGGTGGATTCAGGCAGACTGGACTGATGTGCCTGGAGAAGACTTACATTGGTTGAGAAAACCAAGATTTCAATGGTGATTAGTCTGCTCTAGGTGGAGAGTATCACTGAGAGGGCCTTGGAGAATTCGACCTGGGAGCCCTCTGTGAAAAGCAGGAATCTGTCAGCAGCAGGGCTCCTGGTTCTTCAAGACAACTGGGGAGAAGGCAGGACAGTGACCTAAAGGAACTTTGAGTGCTCACCAGGAAGGACATTTTTTCCCTTCAAGTCATATTCATGGCTCCCCACCCGCCTGCAGCTCAGTCTCCACACTAGCGGTGGGACCCCAAGTCACATCTGACTGTCAGCATCGGGTGTATCCTTCATTGCAAAACAAAACAAAATAAAACAAAACATACCCCTCTCTGGAAAAGAAAAGTTAGCTTTCGTCAAGAGATTTCCTGACCACCATAACTGACTTTAGTTTTTGCTTTTTTTTTTAATTTGCCAAACTTGCTGGTTCCTTTTCAGTAGTACTTTAGCACCGAGGCTTTAGACTTCTGGAAGTGGTGTTTCTGTCATGTGATGTTCACATGATGCCAAGCAATCACTAAGTCTCAAGGAACTGGAAGTTTGTAAAGTATTGCAGCAACAAAAAAAGCAATTAAAAAAAAAAAGAAGAAGACCTGCACATACAGCAAAACCTACAGTGGTGCTGAGGGTTAGTCAGCAGCTGGTAAAGTCACAGGCTCAGAGACTCCTGGCTCACTATGGCAACTAAGCACTTAAATAATGGGCTATTCTACTTGTAAACAGGAAACCCCATAAACCAAAAGGGGGTAATCAAATTATGTCTAAGTAGTGTGATGAGAATTCCAGGAGATGGCGGTCTGTAAATACGGCATCATTCAAATACTTCCGGCATTTCATTTGTATTGGCTATATGTGTTTGTTTTCCTATAAACAAAGTAAAAGTACTGTTTGGGGTCTTGGAAGTTAACAGAGCTTAGCTCAGCTAGGATGACATATCACAGCATAAGCAACAAAACGTCAGCATATATATAGGCTTCATCTCCACACTCTGCTACTGAACAAACCCATCATATGAGCATTCAGGGGCCCCTCTCACCCTTTTTTTCTTCCCCGTTGGAGGCTCACAGGTTTGATGATGCAATTTCCACAAAACCTGTGGTCTCCTGAAGCACCTCCATCTCACCATGCCACAAAGAAGGCACAATTGAATGGACAAAAAAAAAAAAAAAAAATCACTGACAAGCTTGCAGCATTCAGAAAAAGAATTAGGTTGTCTTCTACTCTCTGAAAGAGTCAATGCAACCCTTTAGTGTTCATGGATTTCCACTTTTTTCCTACTCCAAATGAGGCCAATTTTATCAACAAAAGTCAGACAAAATACATTTATTTAATAAACAAAATACATTGGTGAGGGTATACAGGTGTGCTTCCATAATAACTTGTTTTAGCACACGCTCCCTGCTGTGAGCGGCTCATAAGAACCTGGGGTATACAGAGAAAGGCTTTAGATCTTTTCACAAATTTCTTAGGATAGAGTTGTCCAAAAGTGATGACTCAAGCCACGTTGCTGGATTGTTTTTGCAGTTTTCAGAAAATACCCCCATCTAACAGTTTCTTTTTACCATGTGCACTGTATGTGTGCACGTGTGTGCGTATTTGATAAACACACATACACACCAATTCCCCTTTACATAAAATTTCCCCAAAAGTTAAAACCAAAACAAAACACAAAACCTGACAGCTAAATACTATGACATCCCAATTAGTAAACACAAAACAGAACGCTTTACAAATATGAATAAAATATACCATATGTACTCAGCCTCCACATGGTAGTACCCAAGTGAGGAGGCTGCTTGTGATGATGTCTATAGGGAGTTTCTTTTGGTGGACTGTTCAGCGGAAAGACCATTCTCAATTATTTTGATTTGGTTGTTGATCCATTGATTATTTAGGAGCATGTTGTTAAGCCTCCATGTGTTTGTGAGCCTTTTTGCTTTCTTTGCGCAATTTATTTCTAGTTTTATGCCTTTGTGGTCTGAGAAGTTGGTTGGTAGAATTTCAATCTTTTTGAATTTACTGAGGCTCTTTTTGTGGCCTAGTATGTGGTCTATTTTGGAAAATGTTCATGTGCACTTGAGAAGAATGTGTATCCTGTTGCTTTTGGGTGTAGAGTTGTATAGATGTCTATTAGGTCCATCTGTTCTAGTGTGTTGTTCAGTGCCTCTGTGTCCTTACTTGTTTTCTGTCTGGTGGATCTGTCCTTTGGAGTGAGTGGTGTGTTGAAGTCTCCTAAAATGAATGCACTGCATTCTATTTCCTCCTTTAATTCTGTTAGTATTTGTTTCACATATGTTGGTGCTCCTGTACTGGGTGATATCTGTTTATAATGGTTATATCCTATTGTTGGATTGAGCCCTTTATCATTATACAATGTCCTTCTTTATCTCTTGTGACTTTCTTTGTTTTGAAGTCTATTTTGTCTGATCTAGAGTACTGCAACACCTGCTTTTTTCTCCTTGTTTTTTGCATGAAATATCTTTCTCCATCCCTTGACTTTTAGTCTGTGCATGTCTTTGGGTTTGAGGTGAGTCTCTTGGAAGCAGCATATAGATGGGTCTTGCCTTTTTATCCATTCTATTACTCTGTGTCTTTTTATTGGTGCATTCAGTCCATTTACATTTAGGATGATTATTGAAAGATATGAACTTATTGCATTGTAAGCTTTAGGTTTTGTTTACCAAAGGTTCACAGTTAGCTTCTTTACTACCTTACTGTCTAACATCACTCACTTCTTAAGCTATTATAAACACAGTCTGATGATTCTTTATTTCTGTCTCTTCTTATTCCTCCTCCTCCATTCTTTGTATGTTAGATTTTTTTTTGTGTGTGTGTGGGCTCTTTTGTGTTTCTTTGACTGATTTTGAGGGTAGTTGATTTTAATTTTTGCCTTTAGTTAATATTTGATTGTTCCACTTTCGTTGCTGTGATTTTATTTTCTCTGGTAACATCTGTTTACCCTTAAAAGTGCTTCCATCTGGAGCAGTCCCTCTAAAATACCCTGTAGAGGTGCTTTGTGGGAGGCAAATTCCCTCAACTTTTGCTTATCTGGGAATTGTTTAATCCCTCCTTCATATTTAAATGATAATCATGCTGGATACAGTATCCTTCATTCAAGGCTCTTCTGTTTCATTGCATTAAATATATCATGCCATTCTCTTCTGGCCTTTAAGGTTTCTGTTGAGAAGTCTGATGATAGCCTGATGGATTTTCCTTTGTAGGTGACCTTTTTTCTCTCTCTGGCTGCCTTTAATACTTTGTCTTTTAATACCTTGTCTTTGATCTTTGCCATTTTAATTATTATGTGTCTCGGTGTTGTCCTCCTTGGGTCCCTTGTGTTGGGAGTTCTGTGTGCTTCCATGGTCTGAGAGGCTATTTCCTCCCCCAGTTTGGGGAAGTTTTCAGTAATTATTTCCTCTAAGATACTTTCTATCCCTTTTCTCTCTTCATCTTCTTCTGCTACCCCGATAATGTGGATATTGTTCTGTTTCAATTGGTCACACTGTTCTCTTAATATTGTTTCATTCCTGGAGATCCTTTTGTCTCTCTCTGCATTAGCTTCTCAGTGTTCCTGTTCACTGATTTCTATTCCATTGATGGCCTCTTGCATCTCATCCATTCTGCTTTTAAGACCTTCCAGAGATTGTTTTACTTCTGTATCCTACCTCCTTAGCTCTTGCATATTTCTCTGCAAGTCCAGCAGCATAGTTATGACCTTTACTTTGAATTCTTTTTCAGGAAGATTGGTTAAATTTATCTCCTCAGATTCCCTCTCTGGGGAGGATGTCTGGGTTAGTCTGATCTGTATCAAATTCTTCCACCTTTTCATGGTGATAGGGGTAGCTGTAGGCAGTTGGGGCATGTGTCAGCTGGGAAATCAAAGTCCCTTTCCACTTGCTCCTGGCCTTCCTTTACTGGGAGAATGGTGACCCCTAGCGGCTTTTACTGGGCAGCTGCATGCAAACGGGGTCTTTGAATCTTGCCCTGCCACTGTGGAGTAAGCTCCACATCGTTGCTGTTGGCATGGCCACTTTTAGGCTGCTGCTCTGCTGTGGGGGAGCCACGCCAGTGGGGGAATGGGCGGGAGGCTGTTTATCACTGTGAGGGATCTCCGAGCTGTGTTGTCAACCCCCTGGGCCCCTGGAGTTCCCCGGGATTCCCAGCTGCTAGGCTGAGTGTGATGGGATGCCTCCGTCCAGCTGTGAGGCCCCTGTCCCTTCAAGACCTTCAAAAAGCACTCACTTTTCTTTTGTCCCAGGTCCGCTGGCTGCAGGAACCTGCTTGCAGGTTTTACTGTTCAGTTTCCCTAGTATCCAGCACACCATGCACTGTGTGTCTGTGCTCTGGTGCAGATGGCTAGGGCTGGGTATTTAGCAGTCCTGGGCTCCCTCTCCCTCCCTGCTCTGACTCCTCTCCTCCCACCAGGAGCTGGGGTGGGGGTCGCCCTGGTCCTTCCTGGCCACAGCTTGTATCTTACCCCCTTTGCGAGGCACTGGGTTCTCACAGATGTAGATGTAGCCTGGCTGTTGTACTATATCTTCTGGTCTCTGTTTTAGGAATGGTTGTATTTGTTGTATTTTTAAAAATATATATGTTTTTGGGAGGAGATTTCTGCTGTCCTACTCACACCGCTCTCTTGGCTCCTCCTTGCCAATCTCAATTATTAAATTACATGTAAGACATGTGTGACCCATTGGATATTTGTCAAGTGACGCTGGTGCTTCTGTTCATGCCCTGTTCTGTCCATCCCTTGGTAGCTGTCGCCTCAGAATCCGAAGGCTATTGCGAACTCCCATACTGCTACCTCGGGGTACCCCATGCATTGGCTGAGAAGGGTGACCTGCATGGCTGGGGACTCACCTTGCACTGGATGTCCCCAGGCTTGTGATAGGCCACCTATGGGATGCCCCCTGTGAGGAGCTCCGGGGGAGCTGTGGCTGAATGCCTCAGGGGCAAGGTTAGAAAGGACGTTTCTAAAACCTAGTCCTTCGCTTTCAGAGTTGAAAGCTTTCATCTCTTTTGCTCGACGCTCCAGCAGGCTTCGTATCCTTTCAGTGCACTCATTCTGAAATGTCAATATCTCTTCGTCCATCTATTGTGGGTTGGTGGGGGGAAGCAAAAAGAAAGCTCATTTATTTTAAAAAATCTATCAACTAAAGAAACAATAATTATTACGGTTTTAAAGTGAATCATAAAAATGTCCACACTGGCTATTTTAAAGGATGTACATTTAAAAATCAAAGAGATCAACTATAGAAATCACATATAACTTATATTGCTAAAATGTGTAAAATCAAGTTCTTAAAAGCAAAGGTAATAATGTATTGAAATAATAAATCAAGGCGCACACACACACACACACACACACACAGCCTCAGTACCTTAAAGGACACAAGTGAATTTAGGGATTCATGTTCTAATATACATGACAAAGAATAAGTAAAATAAATAAAGCTACATCTAGAAATAATATTTTCAGCCTGACTCTTCATCTGTGTAAAACTGGTTTTATCTTCTCTTTTCTAGTAATGCATCAATTTGTACAGTTTGAGAACAGGGATGAATGAGTAAAGTATATTCCTGATCCTTTTTCCTTGTCTCTCTCAAGCAATTACTAAAGTTTTTTCCTTCACTATCCAAGTTTCTCTCCAATTTCTTTAGGTACAACTAGGTACACAAAGAAGTGAGGAAGCCGGAGCCAGAGCTATCCTTTTACAATTCAACTGTCTTCGCATAACTCCACATCATTCCTCTAGCAATTACTACTTAAGTATATTCCTTTAATATATCACACTCATTAATTTTAAGGTTCATTACTGAATCAGTAATTTTAAAGAAAAAGAAAACACTACCAAAACTAGAATTAAGGAAATATGGTATTGTCAAGACAATCTAATGCCACCTCTGTCATCATGAAAATATATTTATGAAATGATTTTGATGAAAGCAAATACTGGCACAATTACTTTTTTCTATTACGTATACCTGTTGTTTTAAGAGTGCCTTGCGGAGGGAGACCCTCTCTTCAAGCTCCCGAAGCTCTTGAGCGTGTTGTGCCTCAACCTGCATTTTGATCTTGCTCTGAAGTTCAGTCAACAGCTCCAGTTCCTGCTGCAGCTGCGTTTTCAAAGCCTGGCACTCTGCCTCCTGTGCTTCATCCAAATGCCGCTGAAAGAGAGAAAGAAAACATATATCCTCCTGTGAGCTACCTTCTCATGACCTATGGAAAGGAGGAGGTGTAAGTGAAGACAGACTACTCTTCCATAGGGCACAACTGTTCTCTTTTACATCTTGGAGTAAACCTCTCTGGAAAAGGAAAACACAGCAACCAATGACGGCGTTATAAGAATAAAGCTATCATAAGCTATTTGGATGATGCCTAAATAATCATTATTTTTTAAAGAAAAATATAGAATCTGATTGATATAAGACTGTGAATCTCTTCTCTCCAATGGAAATAACTATAGAACAGGTTATTTATTTAATGCTACAGCTTATGGGCCAAATCTGAACAGCTACCTGATTTTTTGTTTTTGTTTTTCAATAGTCCACTAATTAGGAATGGTTTTTTACATTCTGAAATGGTCACATTTTAAATGGCTATGTAAATACCCACATAATAACCTCAACTTTTCCTCCTAAAATATTTACTATCTGGCCCATTAAGAAAAAGTCTGTAAACTTACATAGCAACTATTTTGTAGCTGCACTCAAATGTGACCATCTGGATTCCCGATAAAGTACTACTTTTTGAACACTGCTTAACAAAGTTGCTTCTCCAATCTTGATGCGCTGTTGGTATATGTACTGAACGTCTGCAAGGCACCAGCAGAGAGCCTATGTGGAGCCTCATGTCCAAATGTATCAAAGAGAATTACATATGCATCATGCATATTTCCAAGCAATGCTGAGAACAAGAAGAATATGGGCCACCATGACTATTTCCCAAGGTGCAGCAGAGTTTTCATTTCCGACTTAATATTTCAATTGTTGGGATTTTATTCAGGTGGTGGAAGGAAAGGGGCACTAAATTTGTTTTGCCTAAGTAAAGTAAACTTACAGCTCAAGTGGAGAGCATTTCATTAATGTTGCGGTCATACTGCTCAGTTAAGATGGGTAAGTTTTGGGCCTGCTTCTCCTTAGGGTTTACTCTTTAGCACCACGAGCAAAAACCTGAAAGTCAGCTAACTAATTTTTCAAAGGTCAAAGAAAAGTTATGAGGCAAGGGAAGGGACAACCCTTCTTGTGGTAATGATAACAGACATGAACTACATAAACATTTTTGAGATAAAATAATTTGAGTTCAGAGACAGAATAACTCTGGCTTTAAATCACAGGTTAATTATTCTATGAACTCAAGGTTCAACAAAACTTAGCAAGATGAGATCTATTTGATAAGGTGTACCCATCAGGCCTACAAGTAACAACACTCATTTGCTACACAAAGGCAGAACCTATAGTTGAAATTATTTACCTCAATATATATACTGCCAGATATTGAATGGTTGACTAAGTGTGCAAATGTGTGTATGACCAAACACTCTTGTCAGGGAACTAGTTCACACTCTTTGCTCCAATACTACAAAATCAAATATATATCCTTTTCTGCATTTTACACCAATTGAGGTACTAAGTCATAGTCATGTACCTTTATTCAGTGAAGGGTCAAGAAATGTCTAGCTAGAAAGACAAACTCTTGGTTTAGTTACTCTTAGCACTGCTCTTAAATACTGCCCTTGGGTAATAAAATTCCTCCAAGTTAGCCAGAAATGGAACAATGAAATTTAGAATTCTCTTCTGACTTTGTGTAACAGCCTCCATTCTTTAAAAAACTTTTAAATATTCAAATATATTGCCAAGAAAACTATAGTCACTCCATATCACTAGCTAATGACAAAAAGGAATGCCCTGGAAAATTTTTTCAACAAGATTAATACTTATACCAAGAACAAACTATATTCCTCAATGTTTCACTCAAGTGAAAGCAGGATAAACATGTTCCAGTTGTTTCTTAATCACTTATTACTGACAAAACATCACCTAATGGCAGATGAAGAAATGGCAGATAAACAATAGGTGTTTACCCACGTTATTCCTCAGAAATGGTGCCCCAGTGTCTACAAATACTGTCAGCTTACCTACGTGTGCAAACTGAAGTCCTCCTATCCCCCTTAAAGTCTTGGAGAAAGTTGGAATAGTTGCAGCTATTGAAGTTGAACTACTACTTAGTAAGTACAAATTTACCTAAAAAGGTTACAACTATTACTTATGTAAATGAAATGACATGATGTTAAAATAGAGTCTGTTTTCTCCAAGAAGGGACTAGGGTTACCAAAGGGAAGGGGTTGGGGAGCATGGGTGGGGAGGGAGGGAAAAGGGGATTAAGGGCACTATCATTAGCACTCACAATATAGTGGGGTCACGGGGAATGCAGCACAGCACGGAGAAGACAGCAATGACTCTATAGTGTCTTACTACGCTGATGGACAGTGACTGCAGTGGAACTGGATTGTATGAATGAATGTTGAAACCACAATGTTGTTCATGTGAAACCTTCTTAAGATTGTTTATCAATGATACCTTAATTTAAAAAAAATTGTCTGTTTTGTTCAAATTGTGCAAGTATATAGATATATACAACTAAGAGGAACATGGTGATTTTCTTTCCGACTAAAGTAACAGAACAATCTCTTTTATGGAAAATCTTGACCTTATGTATCATGAGAGGGACGCTTCCTATCTGAAGTCTGACTACGATGGTGAGACATTATCTTTCCCCTCGATTTTTTAACAGTATCTGTGAAAATCAGACTAGTGTCTACAAGCATTCAAACTGAGAAGGCTGCCACAGCAGGGAACCAAAAGGGAGGGTTAAACAGCAAACAACTAACCTCTTCCAAGCCCCAGAGAAATGAAGTCGTATCAGATTTATGGTCTGACCAAAGAAAACTAAACAAGCTTTCAGGTTGGTTTACTTCTGGGCGCTGCTCACTTTAAAACTGTAATTCATTTTATAGACATGCTTTAAATATCTTTTGGTGGGAAACCCTACTATGTACCCACTACAAAGACAAAGTAAATCTGGAAAATCATTATGAATTCTGATTGTCATAAGCATTAACTAATGACGATTATGAGGGTAGTCAACGTATGAGCCACTCTGTAAACAATGTTCATTAGCTGTTTTGAAGATACAGCAAAGTATAAAATTTGACTTAGATTCACAAGGAAAGGGCAAATCTTAGCTTTGGTTCTGTGTTTTGTTCAGGACAACTTGTATGAATGGAGTTGAATAGGAATCAGAGACACCACTAGGTGTGGTTTAGCTTCTGGTTTGGACACAGATTACTTCTGTGAGTGAATTTCACTTCACTTTAGGAGAGTTATTCAGGTAAGTGTTGTTACCTGATAGTTTTATAGTTAAATTGTCAAAGAGTTTGAAAAAGGGGATAAAGAAGATAGTGTGGAACCGGGGCCTTATTGGATGTAAATACAAGTTTACAATGTGCAGACATGTACAGATTAACTGAGGTACTACTGTGGGTGACAACATATATAGTGGGTCATTTTGGTTTTTTGTTTATTAAGATTCATGTGATTATACTTCACATATTCATTACAAGTTATAAAATTTGAAAATTCCTTGGAATTGTTAACTCTGGTTGATTTTGGTAGAGGGGGCTGGACCAGGTGGCCTAAAGAACAAGGAGAGGGAAACCTTTAACTTTATAATAAATACACTTTGGCATCATATAAATATATTTCTCTATCAAAGCAAATACAAAATTTAAAGTCCTTTCATATTATATATCACCAACACTTGTCTTTCCTTATTTGTCTACAAGAGAGCATATAATACCTTGCTTCACTCTGATGTACTAATTAAAAATACACTCCAACTACACATGCCCTGGTCTTACCTATGTTACCAAACACAGAAAGAATGGGAGTAACAGTGTGATAATTCCACTATTCCTCTAAAGATGAGTATTGACAATGAAGGGAGAGGGGGTAAAAAGGCATTTTTCATTCACTGGTTTCTGTACTAATTAAGAACTTACTGCCTCTTTTGGATACAAATCACATTCAGAGAAATAAGATTCCAAAACTATAAAACTTGGAACAACAGAGAGAAGCCAGCAGGTTAGTATGTTTATATGTAGACTGTAGTATCAACACTGGACATTTGGGTACACTTAAAATGAGAATTTTGAATCTTATTTATGACACGTTCCACAGTTAAAAAGTTCTGGCCATTTTTTGGTACTCTGCTGAGAAATACACAAGCAGAAGTCTGTAGCCATAGACCCTCTACACCAACCCTAACCAAACATGCTAAAAATGAAAAGAAAAAAGCTTATTTAATTTCTTGATGACAGACATCTGGCTTAGACTTTTACTGTTTACGTGATGCCTTTTATCTGTTCTCCTTTGCCAAGAAGCTTAGGCTAAAGGTACCTTCAGACTCTGAGGCTGCTGTCGAACCTGCATGACATGCTTCCGCCTAAGTTCTCGCTCTCTCCGTTTATTACGCTCCAGCTGGTCACTGAGCTCGGTTTGATGCTGCAGACTCATCAACTCACAGCGCATCTTCTGCACTGTGTTGAGGTGGGGGAACTCCCGTTCTTTCATGGACTCATGCTGTCGCAGCAGCATTGCATGCTCTAAGTCCTTGTGAGCCTTTCTTTTATTTAATTCCTAATCCATAAAAAAAGACAAAGGTGAAATTTGCTGATGTACAATGCCAGGAGAAAAAAAATCCTTGAAATGAGTTCATAAGTGGAAAGCTGTCAGAATACCTACCTCATGATCAATAAATGTTACTACAATTTTTTTCAGTTTAAAAGATCAAATGTACAACACACACACATACACACATTCTCTCTCTTTTTCTATGTAGAAGGAAGTCAGACGTACCGCCTTTGCCTCTGCTGCCCCTTCTCCAGGGGGCCAACATTTGGTGCATGTTTCCCAAGCATCCCCCACGCTTATCGTGACACAACTATTACACAAAAAACATACAGTTTTAAAATTGAACAACAAAATATATTATAGGCATATAATATGCTTTCTTTACCTAAAAATATAATGGACAGATTTTTAAAAAATTTTTATAGGAAACTTCTGCTTTCTGATGCCATAAGTTTTTCTATTTCTTGTTTTATGAAAAATTTTCAATAAACATCTACACATGATACACCATATAATTATGTTTACTATTTCTTTAGGATAGAATTCTAGAAGCGGATTCGATGGGTAGAAGATACGTGCAAATTAAATGGTTAAAGCTGCTGAATTATGCCTCCAAAATAGCAGTGTCAATTTATATTCTTACCAACATTGACCACTTTACCATGCCACTACTAGGACTTACCAATTTTCTAGACCGATCTTATCTAATTGATGCAATTGTTTTCATTTGAATTTCTTTATTACTGAATTTGAATAATTATGTTATACTTGAAGTTTATTTTAAGCCACTCTTGGAAATAAATTGATCTATGCTCATAGGTATACCTGATAATGAGAACTGTTGTTTTCATTGTCATAAGTTTCTACATATTCCCAATGAATAATTTCATGATTATACAATTATGTTAAATGGTAGTATATACCTTCATGGCACCCATTTCGGATGAAAAGGCATCAGTTATCCAATTAATTTTCTTATATTTAAAAATTAACAGTTCTTTCATTCATGGAATTAATATTTATTATATATTTACTTAATACATATTTATTGAATACCTATTATGGGCCAGCCACTAGCTACAAGGCCTGGATATATCTAGCCACTGGATATAAAAGCCCTGAACAGAACCTGGGACTTCATCTAATTTCCATTCTACTTGGGGAGAGAGAGATCCCCATAAAAAGTGTGTGCACGTACGTGTGTATGTGTATGGTGTGTGTGTGTGTGAGAGAGAGAGAGAGAGAGAGAGAGAGAGAGAGAGAGAGAGAGAGGAGTGCAAGAATATTTAAAGAAGGGAGGAGGATTTGGAGATCAGAATTGAGGAGATATGAAGTGAGGGAGAAGGTGAACCGTGTGGGCTGGGTTTCAGGGAAGAAGGACTTAGGCAAAGGCAAGCAGAGGCTCTCTAAGGCCCTGAGGGTGGGATGTGACTGACATATTTTCAGGAAGATTCTGATTTCACACCATTTACACATACCTCCCTGACAAGGTCCTGCTCCAAGTTATGGCACCCGAGTAACAGCTTTCTTTCGAAGCGACGGCATTGCAGCTCTAGGTACCGTCTCTGACGCTGAAGAAGATTGGTCTTTTCCTCTTCTTGGAAATGCTGTATGTTCTCTTTCTGCTTTGAAAGCCATTCCTGTTTTTCTTTTCTTGGGGTGCTCTTGTTTTCATTCAGCTCCTGGCAAGATAAAAAACAACTGAGTTCAAAATACATAAAAATTAACTACACGAATATACTATTTGCTAGCTGGTAATCTTCAGTAAAAGTACTTAATTTGTGCCCTCTCTCATGGGCAGGCAGGGCAATGACCTTAAAGGAGGTAGGTAGTATTTTTCTGTTTCTGGAGTTATCCATGAAGTAGGACAAGAAAAGAGAAAACATACACTAGAAAACACGCATACTTTTTAGCTTTGCACAGCTATATTTAGGATGGCTCGTAGCTTTGAAAGGACACAATGATTGGTGAATGAAGTAATACATCTTTATTTAAAGTCCTCCAAAAAAGGGAATAAGACAGTGCTTTCAAGTTAAAATCACACATGAATTAAAATTAAGGTTAAAACATAGTTATGGCTCACTTCTTGGTTTCAACAATAGAAATGCTAAGTTTTTGGCAAAGTTAAGGATGGGTTCAGTATAAAAGACCGGAAATTAAATGGAAAATCAACAAAACTAAAGGAAAATAGAGACCTTTTAGAATAGATTCAGCACTATAACCACTGAAAAAGGCAAGACCAATGTTTTTCTACAGCATTTCAAATATCATCTCACAAACTACCTAAAAAGAATGTATTTATACTGGACAAGATGAGAATATTGACAATACATTCAATGATGCAAACCCGAGGATGTTAATTAATACTAGCATATTTCAACCTAAAATGCATCAACCTTGCAGAGAATATAAATCAGCCATCTTTCCTAGGTCTAAGATGATTATTTTTAGAGACTGTTAACCTATGGTTCTTCATCTGTTGTTCAAGAAAGAAACCAATTATTCATTACTTTCATTGATAAGATATTCAAGCACATAAAAATAAAAAACACAAAAGTTTGTAGTTCTCAACTTAAGGATGTCAATGAGAAGACAGGGATAATACAGGCATATACAGAATCACTTGGCTATGTTTTTCAAAATCTTTTGCCAAGGAAATTTCCCACCCACAGGACTATAGTATGTCCCTTCCTCTACACTGATAATAATCATTCTAAATGAACATACACACACACACAGACATACGCAGACACAAAACTACCTTCTAAAAGAAAACGGACTTATTAGACTATGAATTATATGCTTAAAGGATTATCTAAAACAACATATTCATTTATAAAACTGAAACCTCATTTCACTAGGAAACAACTATAGAACTGCATTTTTTTGGATATTTATTTACAGTTGGGAATCCTATTTACCATCTTTTCAAATTCCATGTTCTAGTATTGACTTTAGCTTTTAGATTACAGTAATGGGAATACATAGCAGGTTATATTCTTCAAACTTAGAAAAATCTTATCAATGAACCTCACTCAGCAGGGTATATATAGCAAGGCTTTGTGCCACCAATGTCCTTAATAAGACTTATTTGTCTAAATATAGGTCAAGTTCCTACACACATAAAAGCACAATACCAAAGAGATTATGGTTATTTTATCAAGATTAATTTATCTGTGTGATAATAATTAATTACATGGACTAAAAATTTCAGTCCATCAGTCTGTAAAAGAGGGTGTAAACTGGGGAAGTCTCGATGGGTGGGGAATTTCCTTGGCAAAAGATTTTGGAAAACATAGTCAAATGATTCTTTGCGTATATGCCTGTATTCTCTCTGTCTTCTCATTGACATCCTTCAGTTGAGAACTACAAGTTCATGTGCTTTTTATATTTATGTGTTTGAGTATCTTATCCACAAAAGTAATAAAGAATTGGTTTCTTTCTTGAGTAACAGGTGAAGAACCATAAGGTCAATAGTCTCTGAAAAATCATCTTATACCTACAAAAGATGGCTGATTTATATTCTCTGCAATATAATAAATATGCTGTAGTTGACACATATCATTTTCCTGTCCTGACCACTATCCTGAATAATAATCCCCTTTCAGAAATTGCCTTAGGACAACATGGCTTTCCTCACAGTTAGACTAGATCTGCGATAAAAATAAGTTCAAGAAAGCAGCACATAAAGGGCAAACACACATGAAATCCTGTAGCCATAAAGACATAATTAGCATGCTTTCCTATTAAGGAAAATGGGATGAGAAGAAATGCCTCTTATCCTTCTTCTGTGTTAAAATCAGAATAAGAACAAATTATTGTAATCTGAGCCCAAAGTAAGAAGGTATGATTTACTTTTAAAGGAAGAGATGTATGGCTCTTTTTCACAGCTAAACTATTTTTATTTCCAGTGACTCAATTACTTAAGAAGTGCTTAGGAAAGCTACTAAATAATAGCTTTATAAAATAATTCACATTTTCAAGAGAGCACTTTTTAGATCCCACTCAACTGAGGATCTCAGCCATTGAAAAGTAATAGGTTATAATCTATGTCCTCACTTAAAAAGTGGTGGCCACAAAGAAAAGAAAAATTTATCTTAATGGTTCTATGAGTAGATCAATATTGGATATAACCAGTAAGCAGGTAAGTGGCTTGAAAATTTTTATAAAGTAAATACCTCCTTAAGCTGTTCCTTTCGAAGTTTGTATTCTCTCTTCTGGGTCTTCAAAAGGCTATTCAGTTCTTTCTTCTGCTCAGCCTGAATACGTTGCTGAAATTTTTTCGCCTCGTTGGACATCACTTTAGCCTATAGGAAAATTTTTAAATGGATCAAATTAGCTAAGTAGATAAGCTTCAAAGCAGCAGTTTAATACACATTAGCAAGGATATTTCCTCCCACCTAAGAATATAAAATCAATATAATCATTACCAAAACAAGAATATCCAATAAATTATTAAGAAGTATTACTCAGCATCCTTATGATTTGAATTTCAGACAACCACTAAAATGGAACTCATCTTTAAAATGCTGATCTTTTACATGCTCAGTGTTTCCACCTTATTTCCCCCAGTTAAGTGGAGTATGCTGCCCGACCCACCCCACTAATAAAACAAAACAAATGTAATTAAGTTATGACCTTTTATCTAGCTTGACTTGTGTATTAAACAATGTAATACATCATCTTCAAATTAAACCCTGACTTTTAATTTGTATTTTAAATAATATGAAAATGTTAAATATTAAATACCTGTATATTATTATTTTATTTCTGATGATACATGCAATAGTTGACCCTTAAACAATGTGGGGATTAGGGGTGCTGACTCCCAACAGAGTAAAAAAATCCTCGTATAACTTTTCATTCCCCAAAAACTTAACTATTAAAAGCATACTGCTGACTGGCAGCCTTACTAACAACATGAACAGATATTCACACATATTCTGTATGTTGTATAAATTCTATACTGTATTCTATAATAAAGAAAGCTAGAAAAAAGAAAATGATCTTTTAAACTGTCTCCCAAAACATTTTCCAAGACCTTTATTGAAAAAAAATGTGTATAAATGGGCCTGTGCAGTTCGACCCTATGTTATTTGAGGGTGAACTATACATATCCATTGTAGAACATTTAGGAAATACAGAAAAACACAAAGAAAAATCTTGCATGATTTTACCACCCAGAGATAACCAATATAAACATTTTGGTGCATACCCTTCCTATTTTTCTCTAGGCATGTATAGATATTGATATAAATATATAAAACAAATATAAAATCATATTGTACATCCTGTTTCATGAATTCCTTTCCCAAAAATGTTAGTATCTACCTCTTTACAAAGTATTCAAGAAAGTACAACACCAAACAGGATTCTAAATATTTCTACATTCTTTCACCAAATTATTTCAAAATCAAATATTCATTTACACCAGAAATTATTTTCCTAAATTCTCTGTTCCTGTGAGAGAGTGATTCTTCTTTTTTTTGCAGGGAAGGGTGAACAGGACAGGTATAAATGCCCCAGGGCAGACTAGCCAGACATATTTTAAGATATGGTGTAAATTTACTGAGAAGTTTACATTTTACTTGACAACTGTGATTATCAAAATAAATTGAAACTAATGGGACACCTGGGAAATTAGAAATCAGTTTTCACAAAAGACTCCTAAAAAATGCACCTTTATCATACAGTAGAATGATACTTACTTGTAGTAAACAAATGGGTTAAATCTGAATCTGAAACCCTCTTAATTCCTCTTAATTTAACATTCTCTGTATACAACAGTACTCTTCAATTCTTCTGATATAAAAATGCTACTAAAAATTTAAGGTTTCCAAAAAGGACATAGAGAATGATGAATGTTTTTTGACACCTAAATCACCTACTAACTGATTTATCAAACTTCTCAGATAACCAAAGTACCCAAGGCCTAGAACAGAATACTTAATGACTTTTTTTTTCATTAAGCTTTCATTGATATACACTCTTATGAGTAAGATGTGTACTCATAAGGTTTCAAATGAAAAATAATGTGGTTACTACATTCATCCACATATATCATCGAGTTCCCCCCATACCCCATTGCAGTCACTGCCCATCGGTGTTGTAAGATGCCACATCACTACATGTCTTTTCTGTGCTACGCTGTCTTCCCCATGATCCTACCCACACCATGTATACTGATCGTAATAGCCCTCAATGCCCTTCTCCCTCCCTCCTCAACTGCCCTCCCGCACCCCTCCCCTTTGGTAACTGCTAGTTCCTTCTTGGAGTTTGTGAGTCTGCTGCTTTGTTCCTTCAGTTTTGCTTCATTGTTATACTCCACAAAAAAGGGAAATAATTTGGTACTTGTGTTTCTCTCCCTAACTTATTTCACTGAGCATAATACTGTCTAGCTACATACATGTTGCTGCAAATGGTAGGATTTGTTTCTTTCTTATGGCTGAATAGTATTCCATTGTGCATATGTACCAATTCTTCTTTATCCATCCATGTACTGATGGAAACTTAGGTTGCTTCCATATCTTGGCTATTGTAAATAGTGCTGTGATAAACATAGGGGTGCATATGTCTTCTTGAATCTGACAACTTTTTTTCTCTGGGTAAATTCCTAGGAGTGGAATTCGTGGGTCAAATGGAATTTCTATTTTTAGTTTTTTGAGGCACCTCCATATTGCTATCCACAATGGTTGAACTAGTTTACATTCCCACCGGCAGTGTAGGAGGGATCCCCTTCCTCAGCATTCTAGCCACCATTTGTTGTTCCTAGTCTTTTCGATGTTGGCCATGCTAAATGGTATGAGGTGATATCTCATTGTGCTTTTAATTTGCATTTCCCTGATAATTAGTGATATGGAGCATCTTTTCAAGTGCCTCTTGGCCATCTGAATTTCTTCTTTGGAGAAGCGTCTGTTCATATCCTGTGACCATTTTTTAATTGGGTTATTTGCTTTTTGGGTGTTGAGGCATGTGGACGTTTTACATATTTTGAATGTTAATCACTTGTCGGATATGTTGTTTACAAATATAGTCTCCCATACTGTAGGATGCCTTTTGTTCTGCTGATGGTGTCTATTGCTATACAGAAGCTTGATGTAGTCCCATTTGTTCATTTTTGCTTTTGTTTCCCTTGCCCAAGGAGATGCATCCAGGAAAAAGTTGCTCATGTTTATATTCAAGAGATTTTGCATATGTTATCTTCTAAGAGTTTTATGGTTTCATGACTTACATTCAGGTCTTTGATCCATTTCAAGTTTATTTTTGTGTATGGGGTTAGACAATAATCCAATTTCATTCTCTTGCATGTAGCGGTCCAGTTTTGCCAACACCAGTTGTTGAAGACACTACCATTTCCCCATTATATGACCATGGCTCCATTATGGTATATTAATTAAACACATTTTCTTGGGTTTATATCTGGGATCCCTAGCCTGTTCTATTGGTCTTTGGGTCTTTTCTTCTGCCAGTACCAAATTGCCTTTGCAGTAGAGGTTGAAGTTGAGGAGCATAATCCGCCCCCTGCTTTATTCTTCCTTCTCATGATTGCTTTGGCTATTTGGGGTCTTCCATGGTTCCATATGAATTTTAGAACTATTTGATCTAGTTCACTGAAAAATGCTGTTGGCATTTTGATAGGAATTGCACTGAATCGGTAGATTGGTTCAGGCAGGATGGTCATTTTGACAATATTAATTCTTCCTATCCATGAGCAAGGGATGTTATTTCCATTTATTAGTATCTTCTTTTTCTTAAATATCTTGTAGTTTTCAGTGTATAGGTCTTTCACTTCCTTTGTTAGGTTTGTCCCTAGGCATTTTATTCTTTTTGATGCAGTTGGGAATGGAATTGTTTTCATGATTTCTCTTTCTGCTAGTTCATCATTAGTGTTTAGGAATGCAAGAGATTTCTGTGTATTAATTTTGTATTCTGCCACTTCGCTGAATTCAGTTCTTAGTACTAGTAGTTTAGGGGTGGATTCTTTAAGATTTTTTATGTATAATATCATGTCATCTGCAAACAGTGACAGTTTAACTTCCTCTTTACCAATCTGGATGCCTTTCCATTTCTTTGTGTTGTCTGATTGCTGTGGTGAGGACCACCAGTACTATCTTGAATAAAAGTGGAAACAGTGGGCATCCTTCTCTTGTTCCCAACTTAGAGGAAAAGCTTTCAGCTTCTCACTATTAAGTATGATGTTGGCTATGGTCTTGTCATATATGGCCTTTACTATGTTGAGGTACTTGCCCTCTATACTCATTTTGTTGGTATGTTTTTACCATGAATGGATGTTGAATTTTGTCGAGTGCTTTTTCTGCTTCTATGGAGATGATCATGTGCTTTTTGTCCTTATTTTAGTTAATGTGGTGGATGATGCTGATGGATTTTCAAATGTTATACCATCCTTTCATCCCTGGAATAAATTGTACTTGATCATGATAGACGATCTGTTTGATATATTTTTTACTATGATTTTGTTGAGTGTTTTTGCGTGTATGTTCACCAGAGATATTGGTATACAATTTTCTTTTTTTCTGGTGTACTTAGAATTAGAGTGATGCTGGCCTCATAGAATGAGGGTGGAAGTATTCCCTCCTTGTCTACTTTTTGGAAAGCTTTAAGGAGGATGGGTATTAGGTCTTCACTAAATGTCTGATAAAATTGAGCAGTGAAGCCATCTGGTCCAAGAGTTTTAATTTTAGGTAGATTTTTACTACCAATTCAGTTTTGCTGGAGGTAATTGATCTGTTCAGATTTTCTGTTCTCTTCTGGGTCTGCCAAGGAAGGTTGTACTTTTCTTGAAAGTTCTTCATTCCTTCTGGGTTATCAAGTTTTTCAGCATACAATTTTTCACTGTATTCTCTAATAATTCTTTGTATTTCCATAGTGCCCATAGTGATTTTTCCTTTCTCATTTGTAGACACTCTTTTTTTCTTGATAAGTCTGGCTAGGGTTTTTTCTATTTTGCTTATTTCGTCAAAGAACCAGCTCCTGCTCTCATTGATTCTATTGTTTTATTCTTCTGGATTTTATTTAAGCCTGCTCCAATCTTTATTATGTCTCTCTTCTACTGACTTTGGGCCTCATTTGTTCTGCTTTTTCTAGTTTTGTTAATTGTGAGTTTAGACAGTTCATATCGGATTTTTCTTCTTTCCTGAGGCAGGCCTGTATTGCCATATACCTCCCTCTTAGCAGAGCCCTAGCTGCATCCCACAGATTTTGCATTGCTTGATCTGTTTTTATTCGGTCATTGATCCATTGATTATTTAGGAGCATGTTGTTAAGCCTCCATGGGTTTGTGGGTCTTTTTCATTTTCTTTAAGTAACTTATTTCTAGTTTCATACCTTTGTGGTCTGAGAGGCTGGTTGGTTCAACCTCAATATTTTTGTATTTACTGATGTTCTTTTTTGTAGTCTAGTATATAATCTATTCTTGAAAATGTTCCATGTGCACCTGAGAAGAATGTGTATCCTGCGGCTTTTGGGTGGAGCATTCTGTAGATATCTGTTAGGTCCATCTGTTCTAATGTGTTGTTCAGTGCCTCTGTTTCCTTACTTATTTTCTGTCTGGTTGATCTGTACTTTGGAGTGAGTGGTGTGTTGAAGTCTCCTAAAATGAATGCATTGCATTCTATTTCCTCTTTTAATTCTGTTAGTATTTGTTTCACATATGTAGGTGCTCCTGTGTTGGGTGCATAGATATTTATAATGGTTATATCCTCTTGTTGGACTGACCCCTTTATCATTATGTAATGTCCTCCTTTGCTCTGGTGGCTTTCTTTGTTTTGAAGTCTACTTTGTCTGATACAAGTACTGTAACTCCTGCTTTTTTCTCCCTATTGTTTTCATGAAATATCTTTTTCCATCCCTTCACTTTTAGTCTGTGTATGTCTTTGGGTGAGTCTCTTTTAAGTGGCATATAGATGGGTCTTGCTTTTTTATCCATTCTATTGCCCTGTGCCTTTTGGTTGGTACATTCAGTCCATTTACATTTAGGGTGGTTATCAATAGGTATGTACTTATTGCCATTGCAGGTTTTACATTCATGGTTACCAAAGGTTCCAGGGAAACGTCCTTACTATCTAAGAGTCTAAGCTCACTTAGTGTACTATTACAAACACAGTCTAAAGATTCTTTTTTTTTCTCCTCCTTTTTCTTCCTCCTCCATTGTTTATATATTAAGTATCATATTCTGTACTCTTTGTCTATCCCTTAAGCTACTTTGGGATAGTTGATTTAATTTTGCATTTGCTCAGTAAGTAATTGTTCTGCTTTCTTCAATGTGGTTTTATTACCTCTGGTGACTGCTATTTAGCTTTAGGAACACTTCCATCTATAGCAGTCCATCCAAGATACACTGCAGAGACAGTTTGTGGGAGGTAAATACTCGCAGCTTTTGCTTATTTCGAAATTGTTTGATCCCTCCTTCAATGTTAAATGATAACCTTGCCAGGTAGTGTATTCTTGCTTCTGCTTCATTGCATTAAATATATCCTGCCACTCCTTTCTGGCCTGTAAGTTTTCTGCTGAGAAGTCTGATGAGAGCCTGATGGGTTTTCCTCTGTATGTGATCTTTTCTCTCTCTCTAGCTTCTTTTAATATTTTGTCCTTATCCTTGATCTTTGCCATTTTAATTATTTTATGTTTTGGTGTTGTCTTCCTTGGGTCCCTTGTGTTGGGAGATCTGTGCACCTCAATGACCTGAGAGACTATCTCCTTCCCAAGATTGGGGAAGTTTTCAGCAATTACCTCCTCAAAGACACTTTCCCTTTTCCTCTTTCTTCTTCTTCTGATACCCCTGTAATACGAATATTGCTCCGGTTGGAATGGTCACACAGTTCTCTCAATATTCTTTCATTCCTAGAGATCTTTTTTCTGTGCCTCAGCTTCTTTGCATTCCTCTTCTTCAAATTTTTTTCATTTATCGTCTCCTCCACCATATCTAATCTGCTTTTAAATCCCCACATTGTATTCCGTAATGAATGGATCTCTGTTCTGGATTCATTCCTGCATTCTTGAGTATTTTTCTGTACCTACATGGATGTGTTTATGATTTTTGAAAAATCTCTTTTAGGAAGATTGATGAGTCCATTTTCACTTGACCTCTTTTCTGGTGTTTTGGGGACTTTGGTTTGAACCAGGTTCCTTTGGCACTTCATATTTTGTATGTGACACCCTCTAGGACCCTGAAGGCATACTCCCTGGAGTTACTTAGCCCATGGAGTGATGTCAGGGTCTCACCAGAGCGACACTGGTGACTGGGGGTTGGGAAGAGCTGTTTCCTGCTTCCCGGCTACCCTGCATCTCTCCACAGCCAGACTAGTCAGCTGAGCACACAGGTGTAACCCTCTATGCCTTGCATTTATAGCTGCTGTAGGCAGGACCTCCCTCTGGATGGACTGACACCAGGGCAGGGGCAGCTGGTTTGTAAGCCAGTGCCAACCTGCTGGAAGGTGCAGCAGGCTGCATATCATGGCGGAAGGCTTCGGAGCTGTGTAGCCAGCCAGGGGGATGGAGCACCTGAAGTTCTTGAAAAGTTCCCAACCTGGTGCGCAGAGTGCATCTGGACAATTTTGTCTACTGGTCCTTTCTTCTGAGTTGCAAGCCCTGTGCAATCCTTGCCCATTTAGTAGCCCTCTCACTGTTAGGAAGTCTCTCATACTGTCTGCCTTTCTTTTGTCCCAGAGCAGCTGGATGTGAATCCATTTTCCACAACAGCTGGAATCTCAGTCTGTCCAACTATTCCTCCTGTCTTAGCTTTCCAACCCCACTAATCTTGAGCACCATGCAATATAGGATCTTGCTCCCACAGCAGATCTCCAGGGCTGGGTGTTCAGCGGTCCTAGGCCTCCACCCCGTCTCCACTCCATTTCTCTTCCTTCTTCCAGTGAGCTGGGGTGGGAGAAGAGCGTGGGTACCTCCAGATCATGGCTTTGGTATGTTACATTTTTTGAGGTCTGTTCTTTTCTCCAGGTGTAAGCAGTCTTGTGCTGCCTTCTTTCCTGTTGATCTTTTAAGGTTAGTTGCATTAACAATATTTTCATATTATATGTGGCTTTGGGAGGAGGCCTCTGTCTCACCTCTCAGATCGTCATCTTCAATCTGATCTACCTGACTTTAAACACTGTTACATGATAAAACTGTCAAGTTATCAGGAAATAATTCCATATCGACTCAGCACTTGATATTTTACCTATTATATAAATATTTCTCCCTTTCCCCAATTGACTTGCTGGTTCTGGGGAACAGATACCCTAACATCACAATGCCATCTTGGTTAATTCTGAAATCGTCACAAGGGAGAATAAACACATTAGTAATACTGGTCAGCTACCTCTTTTTCCACTGCCACCTGATGTTTCTTGAGAAGCTTCTTCATTTTTGCAGCAAAGGTGTTACGCTGAGTTTCAAGGTCTTTCTCTAATCTGAGGCGATGCTCATCCATCTTAGCCTTTAACTTTTTTTCCAGATTCATGAGCTGTTTCTGATGTTGCTGTGTCATTCTCTTACAGCCAGACATTTGTTCTCTGAGCTGACTTTCCTGCTCATGTTCTGGCATTTCCCTTGTATCCTACAACAATGGAGAGGAAAGAATGAAGTAAAGCATAACTTTTTAATTTCAAAACCATCTTAGACCAGTCTACTATCAACTAAGTAGGTAACTCATGTAGGAGATCCCACTCAACAGCTTCTAATAAAATTTCATCTGAAAAAGCAGACAAGCTAGCTGGTTCTAAAATTTAAGTGGGAATGTAAAGGACCTGGGATAGCCAAAGTTTTGAGGAGGTATGAAAAGTTGGTAGATGTAAACTTCAGTAATCAAAACAGTGTGGTATTGGTATAAGGACAGGCTGAATAGAGCAAAGGAACACAGTAAAATCTGGAAACAGACCCACATATATTCAGTCAATTGGTTTGCTACCAAAATGTCAAGTTAATTCAAAGAGGAAAGGAAAGTGTTTTTAATAAATCCTGCTTTAACAACTGGTTCTCTGTATTCAAAATAAATAAATGCTTAATCATGCTATACACAGAAATTAATTTGAAAAGAGTCACTAGACCTAAACCTAAAATCCAGAATCATGGAGCAGAGGATAACACAGAATATTGTCATGACCTTGGGGTCAGCAAATATTTCTTGGGTATGACACAAAAAACACTGAGTATAATGAAAAAAATGTACAAACTGGATTCTGGAATAGAGGCAAAATTCAGATAATGTAAGATTAATCATTTAAAGTGAACAATTCAGTAGCATTTAGTATATTCATGATATTCTGCAACCACTGCCCCATTGTAAAGAAAAAAATGTACAAACTGGATTCTTAGAGACAAAATTCACATAATGTATGATTAATCATTTAAAGTAAACAATTCAGTAATATTTAGTATATTCATGATGTTCTGCAAGACTGCCTGTATCTGGATACAAAACATATATAATACTTCAGAAGAAAACCGTGTATGTTTTAAGCAGTTGCTCCCTAATCTCCCCTTCTGGTAACCACCAATCTATTTTCTGTCTATGGATTTACCTATTTTGGATGTTTCATATAACATGTGACCTGTTGTGTATGGCTTCTTTCACCTAGCATGTTTCCAAGGTTCATCCATATTGTATAGGATGTAACACTACTTCGTTTCTTTTTATAGCTGAATAATATTCCACTGTATGCACATACCCTCATTTGTTTATCTATTTATTTGTCACTGGACCTCTGTGTTGTTTCCACCTTTTGACTATTGTGAATATTGCTTTTATGAACATTTGTGTATATGCATTCGTTTAAGTACCTGCTTTCAATTGTTTTGGGTATATATCTAGAAGTAGAATTGCTGAGTCATGGGGCAACGCTATGTTTAACTTTTTGAGAAACCATCAACTGTTTACCACAGCAGCTGACATTTTACATTTTTAGTAGCAGTATACAGCAGGAGTTCCAATTTCTCCACGTGCTCCCTAGTTGTTATTTTCCATCTTTGTTTTTGTTTTTCTCTTTTAATAGCTAGCCATGTAACAAAACAGCAGCAGACTCACAGAGTCCAAGAAGGAACTAGCAGTTACCAAAGGGAAAGGGGTGGGAAGGGTGGGTGGGAAGGGAGGGAGAAGAGGACTAAGGGGCATTATGATTAGTACACATAGTGTAGAGGGGGGAGACGGGGAAGGCAGTAATAGCACCGAGAAGACAAGCAGTGATTCTATAGCATCTTACTACGCTGATGGACAGTGACTTCAATGGGGTGTTAGGTGGGAACTCAATAGTATGGGTGAATGTAGTAACAGTGTTGCTCATGTGAAACCTTCATAAGATTGTATATCAATGATACCTTAACAACAACAACAACAAAATAACCGGCTATCCTAGTGGCTGTAAGGCGGTACTCATTGTAGTTTTGATTTGCGTTTCCCTAATGACTAATTATATTGAGTATTTTTTCATGTGCTGTTGGCCATTTGTATATATTCTTTGGATAAATGTCTGTTCAAGTTTTTAACACATTTTTTAAAATTGAGGTATAGTTTATATATTAATTTGAATAGGTTTTTGGTGGAGTCTTTAGGGCTTTTTTTATGTAGTATCAGGTCATCTCTAAACAATGACAATTTCACTTCTTCCTTACTAGTGTGGGTGCCTTTTATTTCTTTTTCTTGCCTGATAATGTAGCTAGGACTTCCAATACTCTGTTGAATAAAAGTGTTGTGAGTAGGCATCCCTGTCTTATTCCTGATTTTAGAGGAAAAGTTTTTAGCTTTTTCATGGCCTTTACTCATTTTTAGTGGGTTGTTTGAATTGGATTTTAAAACTAAAAATTTTAATTTATCACAGACGGAGAAAAAATATTTGCAGGACATATCTGAGATAAACTACCTGTATGTTTCTTATGAAAGTCAAACATACATATGCCATATGACTTAGCCATTTTATCCTATGTATTTGTCAGAGAAATTAAAACATCATGTTCAAAGACATATACATGTTTGTAGCATCTTAGTATGCTGATGGACAGTGACTGTACTGGGGTATGCGGTGGGGACTTGGTAATAAGGGGAGTCTAGTAACCATAGTGTTGCTCATGTAACTGTACATTAATGACACCAAAATGATAAAATAATAAATAAAAGTATTTATTTCATCTTCCACTTGCCCCTTAGCAACCTCTAATCTACTTTCTATGAATTTGCCTATTTTAGATATTTTGTATAAGTGGAATTCTAATAATATTTTTCCTTTTGTGTCTGGCTTATATCATTTAGCATTTTTTCAAGGTTCACTCACATTGTAGCATATATTAGAACACCGTTCCTTTTCACAGCTGAATAATATTCCATTGTGTGTGTGTGTGTGTGTGTGTGTGTGTGTGTGTGTGTGTGTGTGTGTGTATACACATACACTATGGTTTGTTTATTCATTCATGTGCTGATGAACACTTCGGTTGTTTCCATCTTTTAGCTATTGTGCCTAGTAACTTTTGGTGATACTGAAAGCAGTGAAGTTAAAAAGGAAGCATTCCTATCAATTGTGAAAAGGAGTTACCTGACCTTCCAATGTTTTCAAGAAAATTTAAAATCTTACACGTGAAAGTGTAGCAAACATCCACATTTCCCAAACTGAGAACTTGTAATTTTCTACAATTACACCCAGTTTTATTTTTAAAATGTAAATATTATGGAAAATCCAAAACTCACTTTTCATTATCACCTACCTTAAACCTTTCTCCACATCCCAATGGCAACCATTATCACTTATATCATGTTGTATACTTACTATTTTTAAATACCTTCGTTTTCATCTAAGTAACTTGAAATAATACATTATATGGTATTTATTTATTTATTCTACGATTTTTAAAATATTCTTTTTGCATTCTCAAAACATGTTTCCTAAATGCAGACATTAAACTGGGAATTAAAAAGCCTTTTGCCATTTTCAAATAAGTTGCCTAAATTATGTTCCATACTTCTGATACATTAAAGGAAAAAAAAACCCAAACTCTTAAACTAACCAGACTAGGAAAATTAGTTACCAAAGTTGAAATTTTTTTCACTGAAATCCAAATACTCACAGGTCTTGAACGGATGGCAGAATTATTAGACATAATTGTTTCGATTCCCTCCATCATGTGTAGCTCATACTTGCTATCTGAGGCATCCTGAAGAATGTTAACCCTACCGCTTTGACTCCTCGTCCAGTTGGACATACAGGGAATAGACTGATGACTTCCAATATTGTGCACTGCTCCTGTCTGTCCAACACCGTGATCGTGGTCCTGAGGGAAAAGAGTATTAGACTCAAGTATCTTTATCTCCTGAATTTTATATTATTAGCACCTAGCACACCGCTTGGCACACACAGTCTTCAGAATGTTAGTGGTCTATTTTGAGAAATTCCTTGTATCTGCCAAGACCAGAACGTTTATCAGTTGTTAGGTGGCAGATTAAAAATGTGACCAACGAGTAAATACCAAAAAGCCAAACCAAGTCTGTGAAAAAGTTAATCAGAGTTATTTCCAAAGTGTAGTCTTTTTCTAAAATTTTTGACATTACTTTGAAATCCATTTCTCCTACACATCTCATGGGGTATACACAGAGATGCCGCTCATTTCTCAATGATTCCAATGGTGAAAACAAACCCCAACCTTTTTTTTAATCTTATAAACATCCCTTTTAGTAATTTTCTATTGAAGCCTTTCATATTTCTTTTCTTCTCAGAATGTAGTCTTTAGCCTAAACTTCTTCCACTAAGTAATTTAATATTAATTCCTATCTATTTTTATGTAAAATTAAATATTGCATATATATTTAATCATAATTGGAAGACTGTTCTTCCCAAGAAACCCAGCAAACTTTGGTATTTGGGCACCAATATTAGAGTCTTACCATACCAAACCTCTTTAAGATATGCAGAATAATAAATACAGACCCATGGTATATAGAGGATCTTTTCTTACATCCACAGCCTTAAAAAGTTGCTGTTATTCTAATGTTTAATGACATTAGAATTTTATTAATTTCACTTTACTAAAGCATTTCATATACCTAAAATAGCCCCAATTTTCTTGTGACTACTCTTAGAAGTAAAACCAGTATCAAAAATACCAAAATTGTATGTAAGAAAGTCTTCTATTTTATAGTTCATTAATTATGTAGTGTTATTAAAAAGAAAAGCAACTACTACTCCTGTTTTCAGAATGCAGGGATCTTTCTCAATAGAAAGCAATAAAAAAGAATCAAAGCTTTGGCATTGGGACATGAGCAAAGAAGAAAACAGAAAATACTTGGACTAAAAAACATAGCTCCACAAATCATAAGCTTTATATTTTCCTTTGAGGAAGTTCTGCAACATTTCTACTGCAAATTTGGAAACATGGCAACATGGAAACAACTTGGTCTCAAGAGTAATATATGAATCCGAACCCATATGCTTCTACAGTAAGTTAGTTAACCACTCTGAGCCTTACTTTCCTCACCTATAAAATGAGTATTTTAGAACCATCTAGAGGAATTAATCCCTATACACAACTGAAAAGAATGAAGTGTTCTTACTAACAGAATAAGAATGCTTGGTAATTTTTTTCCCCCAGGATAAATTTAGCTAAGTCACATGTTTATTTTATTAATTTTTTCACTTATTTTTAAAAAAGCAAGAAATTTCCAATTTAATAAACATATATCAAACATTACACAAAAGGCACTGGGGGAAAGGTTTATACAATAAACAAGATAAGGACAATAGGTGGTAATTCTAATGACTTCTCTGTGAGCACCGTCAACTTCCAAAGCCTGTAATTTCAAATACTTCCAAAAGCGTGTCCCATGCCATCAGACAATCAGGCAAAAAAGTGTTCAGTAGACCAGAATTTAGGGAGGGACTAGATTAAATAAAAGTTGAACAGGTTTCTCTGATAAAAGACTTCACAGAGCTTTACTATGCTAATGTACACTACCAAGAGGTTGGTTTAAAGAATGCAAAACCTTTTCCTCCACCTGGGACCTTAGAGAATCACTGTGAAGACACAATCTGGAAACCACTGATAGAAAAGATTCCTGGCAAGAAAAGTTCCATAAGGAAAGAAGCCAATAAGGAGACCCCAATACTTGAGCCGTTTCTAAATTATTACCTTTTCTTCCTGTGCTTCTGCTGCTGGCCCTTTATGTGCCTCCCGGGAAAGGACCTTCTTCATCTTTTTATTGTGCAGATTGTCCAGCACTCTTTTTTTCTCTTCCTTTGCCCTTCGAAGGAGATCTCTTACCACTGCTGTAGGGCGCTCCCGAAGAAGAAACGGGTGCTGGTTAAGAGTAGAAGGCAAAAGTCAGGTTGAGACCTATATATTTTTTCATTCAGAACAAATGAATCCCTTCTTGGACCCTAGAGTTACAGACAATGCATGTAATCTATAGTTATCTAATTCTGCTATGCTTTTTACTTCCTATATTCATAAAATTTAATTTACATGTATACACTCTGTGCCTACATAACTTCCCCTGTACTTTTTATGAAAACTTTGAACATGACACCTTTGTTGGCCAAATGAAAGGGCAGAGTTGAAATAATCAGAGTCTAAGTAAACATTAAGAATTAAGTCCAAATAGAGCCCTAAGTAAACGCTTACAAATTCTTAGAACTGGTCTCATAGAGGAGACACTATCAGTTCTGAATTACGTTAGATTTCAACAGGAATGTATTTACTGATGGTGAATCACATAACATACTACTTGGGTATAATGGGTTCTTTATGTTGCTTAAATGAAACTTCATAAAACACTAGCAGTTGATTAAAAGACATTATGTATTAGTGATTTTTACCATTAATATTTAATAAAGCTTAAGATTATTCAGTACAGAAAAGTAGAAAGAACAATTCTACTATAAGATTATCATTGTTACATTTGGTATTTTTTGGATATTTATTTCTTCTCAGAAATTTTCTGTGTATAGATTTTGTTTTGTAGTTAGCACACAGACTGCAGAAATATGACTTGTGCACTGGAGTTCATGAGATGATCTTGAACTCTTTTAAGACTTTTACCTCTTTTATTAGCTCAAATTTATTTCTTCTCTGAAGAGTTGTAACTATATATTATTCTCTTTTTATTGCTATAAGTATTATGTTATTTCAACTCATAATGCCTACAGACTATTTCATCAAATGTTCATGCCAAAATTACATAACCATTATTCTAATTCTGGATAATTATTCTCAATTTTTCATTCTGAGATAAATACCTTCACACAGTAAGTCACTTTTTTCCATTTTATTTTTTTCCTTATGACAGACTGCAACAGAAATGTGATTAGGCCAAAGGGAAGGATGCACTTGACAGATTCTTCCTATCACTTCCCATAATGTCAATATACAAAATGGACCACGTAAATGAATACATATGCAGGTTTGGGATCACCCAAGGTCAAGTATCCATTCCTGGTGGGTTGGGTTATTACCAAAAGAGCTTCTTTTGCCTTCATTTAGGCAAATGTAAGAAGCCAGTCACATTCTTCCTTTTCCTGAGCCTTAGCTTGGTATGTACCACTATTTATAATATTCGGTCTTTTCTATCCGAAAATAATATATCTTGTAATTCTAAGTTATTTAATAGTTTTCTACAAATGGATCCTGCTTATTTTTCACTTAATATAGTATAGCTATAATTCATAGCTATACTAAATCTTTTGTTGCTATTGTGAATACCTAGTTTTTTGGCTTTCATTTGAGACTGTAAGTGTGCTTAAGGCCTAGAATTCCCTAAGTGTTACTGAAACTTTATACTGCTCTTCTACATACTGTAGGTACAAATAACCCTACTGAATATGTACATGGATCCTTTCAATATCCTTGCATATTGAACTGCGTGTTAGTGAGAATAAACTGAACTTCTTTGAAATTCTAAAACATTCATGCTTAAAGTCTAATTTTCTAGTGAAAAATCCACAAAATTCCTTAGGGTCACAAAAAGATAGTCAACTGCTACACACTAATGCCTTATCTAGATGTTTTAATAACTATATTAAATCAAACAATACTATTATTCCTATTAATAAGATGTCAACCTCTAAATGAAAACATTTTTGAGAACAGAAAGCATATACTAATAATTTATTTAAATTAGATAACCAAACCTATTGAGAAATGAATAGAATTCACATTACTTTCAAAATATTTTCATTGCTAAGTTACAAAAACATATTTCTCAACAGGAAACAAAAATGTGATATCCATTTTTTACGGTTCTTTTGAAATCTCTTTTCTCCCACAGTATTTATGTAAATCTATTACACATCATTTCTCTTCCTTTCATATTACTTTATATAGGACAGATCGATATATAAAGTATGGTAGATAACAAAAATTAAATCCAAAGTTAAACTATGCTTTGCCACCTCTGAAATGACATTGTTCCATATGAGTTAAAATTTGTAGTTGTAACTCATGAATATACTCTTGCACATATAAAAATTAAGTCATTTAGTACTACGATACTGAATATTTAACTATATATTCTATTCAGACATGGTAAAAGCAGTTAATTTTGAAAAACAAATGAAAACCTTAGCAACTAAGAAAATTTCCAAGAAAGAATGGTATTATGAAATTAGTAGTTTAGCAAAAACCAGTACAGCATACTTAATATTGATTCTGAATTAAAGAAGAATAAAACACATTCTTTAAAATAATTTCTTAGGTGTACAAAACAGAGTATAACTGACCTTTAAAAGTTTCTTTGATGTAGGGCGATCTTTAGGGTTTTTCTGGAGGCAAGACTCTACAAAGTTGCAAAAAGAACTGGACCTATTGTAAAGGAAAGTATTAAGTGAACATATTGCTATTTCCTTTAAAAACACATCCACAAATCAAGGCATGTCCCTATGGGTGGGAGGGAGAATAGAAATCATAAAAAAAAAAGCAGACACAATACACTATATATTTCATCATGTAAGTATATAAAAAGCTGTGCAAAGCAACTAATGAATCTTTACCATTTTCAATAGAAAATGGTATTTTTGCACACATTATTTTAAAATCCTGCTCTCACATACTTAAGTATCACAACTCATTCTACATTGCGGTAAATTATGGAAGTCAGTCATTTTCCTTTTTGCATTCAAATCTAAGATAATATTCTTCTTAGTATTTTTTTTTCTTTTCTCTAGACACATCTCGTTCTTGCTTGGCCCTTAGATCATCTTCCATATAGCATGTTTCAGAACATCACGTTATTTGTTTTGGAAAGAACAATTTTTAATACATAAGTATTTAGTGTCCTTGAGCAAATGGACAAAAGTTCCAGAAAACAATAAAAAATTTTTTTAAAAAATTAGAATTCTGTAACATACTATAGTATAGTGTTACTGATGAGAGTTCAGTAAGGCAGTAAGTAAAAAATATTTCATCAATGTTTGTCATCAATATTCAAATAAGATTTAATTCTTTTATACAAGAATTCTGTTTTGAATCCCCAAAGTATCAAACAGTGTAAAGACAGCCTGTGTTTCGTGTATATATTATTCAGATGTACCATAATAAACTCTGAGCCAAGATTTCTTCAAAATATCTCTACCTGAAGCAGCAAAGACCTGTGAACTTGCATTAATAATGTAATGATAAAAAATGAATTATTCCTAATTTATGCATCTTACTTGTGAATTTTAAAGTATTTGTTAAGTATTTGTTAAGTACGGTAGGTAGTCCCCCAGGAATGTTTCAAATGCTAGATACACCTGAAGACTTTCCCATTAAAATTTTCTATCACTGATAAAAATCCTTCTTTCCTAAAATTGTCCATCTGTTCTCAATAAACTTCTTTACATGAATAACAGTATTATCAAAGAAGCACTAGGAGATGGAACATCAAACCACATTTGGAATAATAAATAATAACAATTAGAATCATCCAAAAATTATGATCTGGTAATTCTGATAAATTATCAAATCATTTTTACCTGAGTTTTATACCATATAAATCATAAACCCTACCCCAATCAAATATCTGTACAGGTTGTGGCAATATATATATTGCAGTTTTAAAATATGAATGTTTAAATCATGCTATTTATTATAAAATCAGGGTTGTATGTGTCACTAAGATACAAAAAATATATTACTTTTTATACAAAAGCCATACTTTTTGCTCCCATGTACCATCATCTATCTTTTATTTCTGAACTGAGTCACATATATGCTATGAAAAGTAGAGATAATAAAGGATAAACATGATGTAAGGATAAAATAAAGCTATTTTAATATTTTTTCAGGTTGTATACACTTCACCTTATTGACATGAAATCATTTTGATAACATTATGAAAAAGTATTTAAATTTTACCATGTTGAACAATATATTGTTCTCAGCCATACTCACCATTCATTAGACTGTAATGTAGGGGGGTTATTTCTGGTAATGTGATATAAGACATGCCTTGCACTTATATCAAATAAAGGAGGATCCCTTTCCGCTATAAAAGAAATAAAACTTCCTGTTATATATGTGCCTGTTATACAGAAGCATGGAAGCACTGTTAGTTTTTTTTTTCAAATAAACCCCAACTTAGGAAAAAAGTTGCAAGTAGCGTTCAGAGAACTTAGTTAAGTGAGTCAATAGAGAGGAAGTTACAGCCCTGATGCACACCTCTAAATAGTGTATTTTTCCAATAAACAAGAACATTCTAACAAAACCTAATAGTCATTACATCAGACCATTAATATGAACACATGACTATTATCTAATCTCAAGCTCTATTGTAGTTTCAATCAAATGTCCCAATAATGTCCTTTGTAGCAAAAATGACCTTTGATCATCTGCATGCTTAAAGGAAATTCTCCATTTTTTCTAAGTTTTAAACTTACACAGAACTGTTCATAAAATATTTCTATAATCCTTTCAATATGTGTAAAATCTGGAGTGATGTCACCTGTCATTCCTGATATTGGTTGTTTGTGTCTTCCTTCTGTTCAAACTAGCTAGAGGTTTATTAATTTCATCAATTTTCCCAAAGAACTAATTTGTGATCTCATTCATTTTCTCTATTGTTTTCATTTTCTATTTAATTGATTTCTGTTTTGATCTTTTCGGGTCTCTTTGTTCTGTTTACTGTGGATTGAAATTGCCCTTCTTTTTCTACTCTAAAGGTGACAGTTGAAGTCATGACCTTGACAATTCACAAGTATACAATTTTGACTCTCGAATATCCCTCAGTTTGGCTTTGTGCTGTTATTTCCACATCTCTGGCAGGAATATCACATAGAATACGCTTTTCTCAGTGTATTCTACGATGATCCTATAGAACAGGTCCATGGTTTCAGATCGTCTTGTCATTGTTGGTGATCACTTTGATCACTTACGGCCATTCCACAAGGTTTCATGGTGAAGTTTCACTTTTTTCCTTTGTAATTATTAAGTATTTGTGAAAAGATACTTGAGTCCATATAAATATTCTGTTTTGCATAAAGATCATTTTATTCTCTTATTGTATAGATTTAGATTCTTCATTTAATAATTTATAACCTGCTACTATCATTTATTTTGATGTTGAAATTGTTTCATTTTTGAGCAGTTGAGAATCTTTTTAGCCGACTTGTGCCTTTCCGGCATGGCTCCATCATTCCCTGCTCAGCTCCTTGCTCTCTGGCCCACTAAGATGTTCCAGAATCATCTTATGCTTTCCCTACTGTGGACACGGCTCCAAGGAGCTGTGGCAGGCAGTGTGCTCACTGCTACTGCCCGTGTCACTTCTCTTAGATCCTGTCAGTGGATAAAGGAAGGGAACACACACGTCCCTCATCTATTTGTATTCATACTTGCACATTAAATATCTTTAGTTGTTTATTGAAAACAACTGAGTTCACTATAATATCTCAAATCCAATGCTATAGTACTATTTATTCGAGCCTTCTCTTTCCATTATTTGTAGCACCATTCTCGGACAGTAAGAAACCTCACTCTCATTATCCTTAATATATTTGATGACTCGCCACTGTACACAGCCAGTCTCCCATCTTGGCCACCACCCTTTCCCTTTTACCCCTTCAAGTTTTCAAACCCCATTCCAAGCCTGTCTACAGTATGAATGTCCACTTCATCCCCTCAGTTTCTGACACCCCATATAAACTGGATCACTTTCTGCAGTGAGGCCCTCCTCATCAGCCCTCAGGAGGGAAGCCCCCTTCCTTTCAATCAGGCACTGCCACTGTGTCACGTGACCCAACCCCAAATGTGGACGTGCTCCTTGGCCTCTGACACCCCATGCTGGGCTACTTCCAGGTCTGAATGCTTTGGTTACCCCACCAGGACTCTGAATCTCCAAACTTGACTGCCGCCCTCCCTGCACAGGTTCTGCTTCCACATACAAGGCATTCTGTCTGTGGGAACTCCCTCCTCTCCTCACAGGACTCTGACACGCCACGCCGGGCTACCATGGCTCAGCAGGTGACATGGACACCTACTTTATACTGTCCTCCCAACAGCTTTAAGAATGAGTAGTTTGATCCAGGAAAGGGAAGGGATTACTGAAGAAATTCTTAATAAAATGACTCGTGTTTCTACTGTGATTTATAAAAGTATTCAAAAATTCTAAGTGGTGTACCATCGATCTGTCAAACCAGAGTGTGATTTTTGATCTGTCATTTACTATAAAGCTGAACATCTCTATTTACTCAAAGAACACTGAACTTAGCTAAAAACCATAGAGATTCACTAAATCTAGACTGCGGTAGCCTTCAGTGGATTCAAAGGATATTTTCCATTTCAAATATTTTTTTAATTGAGGTATCATTGATATTCAATCTTATATTAGTTTCAAGTATACAACACAGTGGTTCAACAGTCACCCATATTAAATCCTCACCCCCACTACAGCAGTTACTGTCAACATAGGAAAATGTTACAGAAGCAGTGCTTATATTTTCCATGCGATACTACTATCCCGGTGACCAACTTATGACTGAAAATTTTTGTGCCCTTTTATTGCCCTCACCCTCAACTACTCACCCCAATCCCTCCCCCACAGTAACCACCAGTCACTACTCAGTGTCTATAAGTCTACTGCTACTGTGTTCCTTTTGTTTTGTGTTTAGATTCCACAAATAAGTGAAATCATATGGTATTTTGTCTCTGCCTGGCTTATTTCACTTAGCATAATACCCTTTAGGTTGATCCATGTTGTTACAAATGGCAGGATTTCTTTTCTTCTTATGGCTGAATAATATTCCATTGTGTATATGTACTGTATCCAGCACAATTATCATTTAAATATGAAGGAGGGATTAAACAATTCCCAGACAAGCAAAAGTTGAGGTAATTTGCCTCCCACAAACCACCTCTACAGGGTATCTTAGAGGGACTTCTCTACATGGAAGCACTCCTAAAAAGAGCACAGAAGAAAACACCCAACATATGAAGAATGGAGGAGGAATAAGAAGGGAGAGAAATAATCATCAGACTGTGTTTATAATAGCTTCATAAGCGAGCTGAGTTAGAAAGTAAGGTAGTAAAGAAGCGAACCTTGAACCTTTGGTAACCACAAATCTAAAGCGTGAAATGGCAATAAGTACACATCTTTCAGTAATCACCCTAAATGTAAATGAACTGAATGCACCAATCAAAAGACACAGATTAACAGAATGGATAAAAAAGCAAGACCCATCTATATGCTGCTTACAAGAGACTCACCTCAAACCCAAAGACATGCACAGAATAAAAGTCAAGCGATGGAAAAAGATATTTGATACAAACAACAGGAAGAAAAAAGCAGGTGTTGCAATACTAGTATCAGACAAAATAGACTTCAAAACAAAGAAAGAAACAAGAGGTAAAGAAGGACACTACATAATGATAAAGGACTCAGTCCAACAAGAGGATATAACCATTATAAACATATATGCACCCAATATAGGAGCACATATATATGTGAAACAAATACTAACAGAATTAAGTGAGGAAATAGAATGCAATGTATTCACACCACTCACTCCAAAGGACAGATCCACCAGACAGAAAATAAGTAAGGACACAGAGGCACTGAACAACACACTAGAACAGGTGGACCTAATAGACATCCATAAAAATCTACATCCAAAAGTAACAGGATACACATTCTGCTCACGTGCACATGGAATATTCTCCAGAATAGACCACATACTAGACCACAAAAAGAGCCTCAGTACATTCAAAAGATAGAAATCCTACCAACCAACTTTTCAGACCACAAAGGTATAAACTAGAAATAAATTGTACAAAGAAAGCAAAAAGGCTCACAAACACATGGAGGCTTAACAACATGTCCTAAATAATCAATGGATCAACAACCAAATCAAAATGGAGATCCAGCAATATATGGAAACAAATGACAACAACAACACAAAGCCTCAACTTCTGTGGGACGCATCAAAAGCAGTCTTAAGAGGCAAGTATATAGCAATCCAGGCATATTTAACGAAGGAAGAACAATCCCAAATGAATAGTCTAATGTCACAATTATTGAAACTGGAAAAAGAAGAACAAATGAGACCTAAGGTCAGCAGATGGAAGGACATAATAAAGATCAGAGAAGAAATAAATAAAATTGAGAAGAATTAAACAATAGAAAAAAAATCAATGAAACCAAGAGCTGGTTCTTCAAGAAAATAAACAAAATAGCTAAGCCTCTAGCCAGACTTCTTAAGAGAGAAAGAGAGTTAACACACATCAACAGAATCAGAAACAAGAAAGGAAAAATCACAACAGACCCCACAAAAATACAAAGAATTATTAGAGAATACTATGGAAACATATATGCTAACAAGCTGGGAAACCTAGGAGAAATGGACTTCCTAGAAAAATACAGCCTTGCAAGACTGACCCAGAAAGAAACAGAAAATCTAAACAGACCAATTAACAGCAACAAAATTGAAGTGCTAATCAAAAAACTACCCAAGAACAAAACCCCTGGGCCAGATGGATTTACCTTGGAATTTTATCAGACATACAGAGAAGACATAATACCCATTTTCCTTAAAGTTTTCCAAAATTAGAAGAGGAGGGAATACTCCCAAACACATTCTATGAAGCCAAAATCACCCTAATACCAAAACCAGGCAAAGACCCCGGCAAAAAAGAAAACTACAGACCAATATCCCTGATGAACATAGATGCAAAAATACTCAACAAAATACGATCATACATCATGACCAAGTGGAATTCATCCCAGGGATGCAAGGATGGTACGACAGTCGAAAATCCATCAACATCATCCACCACATCAACAAAAAGAAGGAAACAACACATGATCATCTCCATAAATGCTGAAAAAGCATTCGACAAAATTCAATATCCATTCATGATAAAAACTCTTAACAAAATGGGCATAGAGGGCAAGTACCTCAACATAATAAAGGCCATATATGATAAACCCACAGTTAACATCATACCAAATAGCGAGAGGCTGAAAGCTTTTCCTCTGAGATCGGGAACAAGACAGGGATGTCCACTCTCCCCACTGTTATTCAACATAGTACTGGAGGTCCTAGCCATGGCAATTAGACAAAACAAAGAAATAGGAGAAATCCAGATTGGTAAAGAAGAAGTTAAACTGTCATTATTTGCAGATGACATGATATTGTACATAAAAAACCCTAAAGACTCCACTCCAAAACTACTAGAACTAATATCGGAACTGAGCCAATTTACAGGATACAAAATTAACACACAGAAATCTGTAGCTTTCCTATACACTAACAATGAACTAATAGAAAGAGAAATCAGGAAAACAATTCCATTCACAATAGCATCAAAAAAAATGAAATACCTAGGAATAAACCTAACCAAGGAAGTGAAAGACCTATACCCTGAAAACTACAAGACACTCTTAAGAGAAATTAAAGAGGACACTAACAAATGGAAACTCATCCCATGCTCCTGGCTAGGAAGAATTAGTATTGTCAAAATGGCCATCCTGCCCAAAGCAATATACAGATTCAATGCAATCCCTATCAAATTACCAACAGCATTCTTCAATGAACTGGAACAAATAGTTCAAAAATTCATATGGAACCACAAAATACCCCAAATAGCCAAAGCAATCCTGAGAAGGAAGAATAAAGTGGGGGGGATCTCGCTCCCCAACTTCAAGCTCTACTACAAAGTCACAGTAATCAAGACAATTTGGTACTGGCTCAAGAAAAGAGCCACAGACCAGTGGAACAGAATAGAGACTCCAAACATTAACCCAAACATATATGGCCAATTAATATACAACGAAGGAGCCATGGACATACAACAGGGAAATGACAGTCTCTTCAACAGATGGTGCTGGCAAAACTGGACAGCTACATGTAAGAGAATGAAACTGGATCACTGTCTAACCCCATACACAAAAGTAAATTCAAAATGGATCAAAGACCTGAATTAAGTCATGAAACCATAAAACTCCTAGAGAAAAACATAGGCAAAAATCTCATGGACATAAACATGAGTGACTTCTTCATGAACATATCTCCCCGGGCAAGGGACACAAAAGCAAAAATGAACAAGCGGGACTATATCAAGCTAAAAAGCTTCTGTACAGCAAAGGACACCATCAACAGAACAAAAAGGTATCCTACAGTATGGGAGAATATATTCATAAGTGACATATCCAATAAAGGGTTGACATCCAAAATATGTAAAGAGCTCACACACACCTCAACAAACAAAAAGCAACTAATCCAATTAAAAAATGGACAGAGGAGCTGAATAGACAGTTCCCCAAAGAAGAAATTCAGATGGCCAACAGACACATGAAAAGATGCTCCACATCGCTTGTCATCAGAGAAATGCAAATGAAAACCACAATGCAATATCACCTCACACCAGTCAGGATCGCCATCATCAAAAAGATAAACAACAACAAATGTTGGCAAGGTTGTGGAGAAAGGGGAACCCTCCTACACTGCTGGTGGGAATGTAAGTTATTTCAACCATTGTGGAAAGCAATATGTAGGTTCCTCAAAATCCTCAAAATTGAAATATCATTTGAAACCAGGAATTCTCCTTCTACGAATTTACCCTAAAAATGCAGCACTCCAGTTCGAAAAAGGCAGATGCACCCCTATGTTAATAAGTGCACTATTTACAATAGCCAAGATATGGAAGCAACCTAAATGTCCATCAGTAGATGAATGGATGAAGAAGATGTGGTACATATACACAATGGAATATTACTCAGCCATAAGGAAAAAACATATCCTACCATTTGCAACAACATGGATGGAGCTAGAGGGTATTATGCTCAGTGAAATAAGCCAGGCAGAGAAAGACAAGTACCGAATGATTTCACTCATCTGTGGAGTATAAGAACAAAGGAAAACTAAAGGAGCAAAACAGCAGCAGAATCACAGAACCCAAGAATGGACTAATAGTTAACAAAGGGAAAGGGAGTGGGGAAGATGGGTGAGAAGGGAGGGATAAGGGTGGGGCAAAAGAAAGGAGGCATTACAATTGCATGTAGAGTGTGGGGTGGGCACGGGAAGGGCTGTGCAACACAGAGCAGACAAGTAGTGATTTTACAGCATCTTACTACGGTGATGGACAGTGACTGTGAAGGGGTATGAGGTGGGGGACATGGTGAAGGGGGGAGCCTAGTAAACATAATGTTCTTCATGTAATTGTAGATTAATGATACCAAAAAAAAATCAAGCTCTACAATAAGGTATGCAGCCTGATAATCTAATCCTCATACCTAACACAAAGTATTAGGTAACCATAGTAGCAGTAAGTAATTCATGAATGCTTTAGAGACCCTTCATAGATGGTAAATCTATAACCATAGACATATTCTAGGTGTTTAACAAATACTCATTAAATATTAGACACAGATACCACAAAATTAATACCACAGTAGAAACTATTTTAGACCTAATTAAATAAAGCAAATATAATATACATAAACTAACATACATATATATAATATATATATATTATATATATACACACACACACAAATTGCCAAATAACCAAAGGGACAACCTTCATAGATTTATTGCTCCCCTTAAACACTGACATAAAAATAAAAATCTGTTATTTGGTACAGAAATTGAGGTAAAACATTGATCAAACTTACTATACAGTAATAAAGAGCAATGCTTACCTATTTCAATACATGTTATTCCCAGAGACCATACATCTACTTTCCTATCATATTTTTCTTCATTCTTGCGTAAAATTATTTCTGGGGCCATCCTAAAACATAAAATGTTACCTAAGTTAAAAAAGAAAAGAAAAGTATACTATTCTTTAAAAACGTAATGACCGTCCACATGGAGAATACCTGTGTGAATTCCAGATGATATACCTGGACATAAGAATTCTTATAATGGGAAATAAATGCATTACAGGTTGTGAGGTAAATATTTACCGTTGCATATACAGTGTTAGACTTATTCTCACCATTTCTCATGATCACATACCAGCATCCTGGAGGAAAGACTCCCCAGAGCAGGGTTGCATTCTGCATCAATTCAAGTTTGCAGATTGTAATATTGTATATCCTTTATGCCAGTGGTTCTCAAACATTTCGGTTTCAGCATCTTATTACAAAAGTCTAAATTTTGCTCGAAAGAGGGCATTTTGTCACTGGCACTTGTTTTCTTGAAGTAAACAATCTCACTACATTTAGCTGAGAAAATATCTGCCACAATAACCAACAATGAATAAGCAGTTTGTCAGTCTTTTTTGCAAATAGGAGTAGTGTTCTGTGATAAAAGTGGCTAGGACCGCCACCCATAACTAAATAAATCATACAATTATTAACTCTGGAGGCGTCTTGGTTATAAAATGAAACGCTAGTTCGCATCTTCAGCTAGACTCTAATGTTCTCACTGGTGCTTCACCTTATACTTCCTTTGTACTTGTTAAGCATAGACAAACATTTAGAAGTTTCTGCTCAGTAAGATTCTCACCAGGCGTATGTGTGTTCCTGTGTGTAAAAATATGTAAATATGTACATAGTGCTGTGTTCCTAATAAACCATATACAAATTAATACATATGTAACTTTCAATTGCCAATAATAGAGGGCTTGCAATGTGTTAAGATGTTGAAGTAAGCTTGGGGAGCCACTAAGTTCAACAAAGTTAAAAAAGTAGTTTTGTTTTTAATGCACAACTTTCTAGCTCCTTTCTAGTATCTAATATTGACCACTGATTTATAAAGAGGGGGACCATTAAGAAGCATTATTTGCCCAAAGAACCCTTTTTTTATACAGGGGAAGAGGATTCTATCTAAACTAGGGTTCTACATAAGAAATTTTTGGTCATACAGAACAGTAGTCTTCAAAGTTTTTATTTTCTTACTTCCAATGAATTTATTAAAAGAATGTATCCACTTGTACATTTTTGAGTTGGTATCTCAATTTTATAAACTTAATAATTGCAAACGATATAATGCACACATATGTATATACATTATTTTGTATATGTGCTTTACAGATATTTACAACTTGGAGCTGAGGACCTCACTCATTCATTAAAAACACTGCTGTATAATATCCTAATTAGCAATCCCAGTCTGCACGGTCATATCAACAATTCAAATCAGAATTATTTTCTGTCAGGAAATGCCAAACTTCATTTTTCATTGTAAATAACATGTGAATGTGTCCTCACGACAAATGTCCCCGTTGTAAATGAGATAATTTGTGATTCACTAAAAAAAAGATGGGTGGAAAGATAATTGGGGAAAAGAAAAAGTAAGGAGTAAAAGGAACTGAAGAGAGATGACTGTGAAGGCAGAAGGCCCTTTGCCAAAACTTGGTGTCCTAACTCTTCAATATTTCTGATGCTATATATTCTAGATGTTACATGTTCTCAGATTGTCCCTCTGGTGATGGTTTGAGGCTTTTAATTCTCAGAACAATGCATCACTCTACTCGTCAGGATGGGTGAGAAGCCTTTCTTTAACAAACTGGGCGTTGGGAGATTTGAAAGGTAGGTGGAAAAGAAGATGCAGTAGACCTAAGACACTTCTCAACATATACAGAGAGAGGACATCTATGGAAGTTGAAGATGTGGAAAATAATTCCCTACAGACTTGCTGACATTATTATGGAATTATTTATGAATAAAATTAGATGATGTCTAGAAGTCACTTCAAATAACTGGAGGTGGGAGGGAGGGCAAGAAGTTCAAGTACACAGGGCAGCCAGGCCCTGGGGAGGTGCGGTTAGGCTGAGCTGACCGCTGTGTAAGCCTTCGTTATATTTTTGTCTATTTCCCTGTATACTTGAAATTCTCCACAATAAAAAATGAAAACAAAAGTTCCTAATCAGCTACCAGTCTTCAGGTACTCTTATTCAGAAGATCCTGACACACAGTAAGTATAAATCTAAAGAAAATTTCCACTTAGCATTTCTATCTTCTCCCTTCTTAAAGACTTAAATGTTTTCACTCCTACCCTCAATACATGATGTGGATGATAACAGGAAAGAAACACAGAGGGGACAAATAAATCAATAGGAGATACAAGGGCAACACTCCAAATCTGTATCTGAAACTACAGTGCTTAGAGTAATATCTAAAGCAGCACTGTATTTCCAGGAGAAACATAAAGTACCTGATAAAAGTACAACCACACACTGCCCATTTCAATTATGAGGATCAATACCAGATAGGACTACGCTTACCAATGCGGCGTTCCCAGAAAAGACTTGGCAGAAGAGGCCATGGAAGCAAATCCAAAGTCAGCAAGTTTCACCTGGCCTCGTGGTGTCAGAAGGATATTTCCTGCTTTGATGTCTCTGGGTTTAAGGAACACAGAAAATTATTTGTCTTTCCTTTGTAAGATTATACTGAAAATGATAAAATCATATAAAAATTTATAAAATAGGGAAGGAGAAATCAGAATAATTAAGGCCTTGGATAATCTCTCAGTTGGGATAATGAGAATTAAGATCCAAACTAAGAAATGAGATACACAGAATTCCTATAAGTATATAGTAACAATTTTCTAAAAGAGAAGATAAAATAGCAGAAACAGAAGAAAAAAATTAGGTAATTAATAGCACATACTCGATATTTGAGTGCCTGTTTATTGGTACAAATAACGGTTTTAAAAATTTAGCTGAACATTCTTATATGACTGTAAGATCTCTGAGTATAGCCTTAACAATAAAATGGAAAAAAAAGAACCTGATGCCCCAAATTTTTTAAAATTACTCATATCATTCCAAATTTTATCATAGTTCTCCTACCTAAATATGAAATGAAAACTGAAACACATGGGTAAGGTAATATCAATGATCCCAAATTTACTTTTAAACTCTTTTCTAAATCAGCAATGTATATGTGAACTAAGAAAATTATAATGGTATTGTATGCACAATGGGCACTATAACATTCAAAAAGAAAAAAATTTCTAAGCACTTGTCAATTCATACTATATAGTATTATAATGGATATAATATTATGTCAATCTATTTTCTTCTATTTGTTTTTTTTTAAAAATGGAAGGTTCTTTGAAGTTGAGAAGACCTTAGATTCTGCTTCCAACTCTTTCATTCTCTTATTTACTATGCATGTGGATTTCTCTTGGACCTTACTACTCTCATCTAAAAAACTGATAACCCATTAATTTGCAGTGAGTCTATTATGTAAGTTTACTATGTATTGTCTGGTTCACATAGATAATTTTTAAAATGCTACCTTCCTTCTAAAAACAGGCAAAACCAGTACCAATGCTAAAAATGTAGTTTATGATGGTTTAATCTTTAAATTACTATCCATTACCAAGGATTATCAAGGATTATCTCAAAAGCATAGAGTGTTAAGTAGCTTTTACTTGTCTCTGTCATGGAATCAATGGAACAAACCCGGCATTATGAGTCACCAGGAGGACAAAAGGTCTAGGTTAGTTCTAGTCCGATCTATCTTCCTTCATCAGCTTTGAGAAGTGAGTCACAAATTGGGGCATCAGATTCTTCATTTGTAAAATGAAAGAAGTAAGAATACATAATCCTTATCGTCTTTTCCACTTCACAAATTAAACTTTTCTATAATTAAATTTCTATCACAAATCTATAAAGTGCACATACTTCGGAAAGTCCAGCAGCATGTGTAGAAAAAGATAAAAATTATTCTCAACAGAGAGATCAAATAAATTAGTGTATTCATTTTAAGACATGGATAAACTAAAAAAATATGAGTTTGCAAAACTCCAGAATACTTTTATTTAGCAAAAACCAACAAAGCTTTCAGGATTAATAAATTCTAGGTCTGAGAAATTTGCATATTAATATATGGTAATTTTTAAAGTACTTACCTATGGATCATGAAACGAGAATGTAAGTAGGCTAATCCACGAAGAGCACCATGTATAATTGCTGCTATTTCCATTTCTTGTAATGGCTTTTTGTGAACTTAAAATAAGATTTTATTTGAAAATAATTATTCTATAGAACACTTCTATTTTAAAATATATATACACATATCTAATATATGGGCAAATTTTAAAAAACTAACATTTAGCAAGAAGGAATTTTTTGCTTTCCAAGATAATAAAACAAAGCAATTGAACTTAATAAGTGCGCAGTTGTGCCTAGTTATTATAGTTCACAGCTAATTTTCCTCTAAGTTAACATTTAACAATTATTTCATGATTATAAAACAATGAAAGAGGAGCTTTCCCTTTTTATATTCCTACATATCTTCATTCTGAACAGAAGGAACAAATCAAGTTAAATGATAAAGAATGCAGAAAAATGCCTCTTAAATCATAATGAAAGAAAACTCATCTGTTATGCTAAAACATAGTATTTAATGAGGACAGTGCATACCACGCTGAGACTCTAGAATTTAGTACAATAAAATGAGAGTTCATTCCCTAAGAGATTTTTTAAATAATGTTAAAACTTTCCAGGAAGAGCAAAAACGATTGTCTCTTCCTGGAAAGTTGTAACATTATTAAAAAAATCTCTTAGGGAATGAACTCTCATTTTATTATACAAATACTTTTCTTTTCTTAATAAATAAAGGAAACTTACCTTCCAGCAAATCTACAACAGATCCTGAACAATATTCCATTACAAGCTACAGGGGAAAAAATGATAAAAACATTAAAATACACTATTAAAATAAAAAGATTCTATATGAGATAAAATAAATTCACCAAGGAGATCAAGAAGATAGTTTGAAGTGAAACAAACTCTAGTTATCAATTACCTTTAAATATAAGTATACATTTTGGAACTTGTTAAATGCATACATGAAGTTAAACCAATGCTACATTAATCTTTTATAATGCCGACATATAACTGCTTGTAGAAGATGTGTGTTTCATATAATTACTAACTAAAGCTATAAAGGAATATACATATTCCATTAATATTAACCTATAGTAGCAATACTGGTATTGTTAGGAAGCAGAAAATCGTCCTCTGGTACTATATATACAAAGTTTCGGTTACAGTTTAAATCTTTCCTATAAAGCAAACACAGAGCACCTCTTACGTGCCAGGTATTTTATATATATTAACTAATTTAATCCTCATAACCGCCTCTGGAAGGAGACCCTATTATCATCCTTGTTTTACAGATGCAGAAACCTGGAAGACAGAGAGGCAGTCTACCCTCTCTGCCACTGTTTTTTCTTTTACCACAGCCTCAAATTTAGGAGTACCATTACCATCAAATTAAACCAAACATTACAAATCTAAATAAATCTAAGTTCTGTATACTAAAATGATAATCAGCTGTAGCTTATTAAAAATAAAAGGTCATTCCTGTTTAAAGAAAAATTAGCCTTTCTCTGAAAAGACATAATTACTATGCCTATACCATTGTAAGATTACTACCTTATCTTAGTTTCAACGGGGCAAAATTAATCTCCATTTTCTACAATAAAATGTCCCAATTTTCTACCTTCAGTATTATTCAGCCAAAGAATCACAATCAGTTCAGATTTCACCAGGATTCACCACCAATATTCCAACCAAGACCCTTGCGGTTAAATAGCTTACAATACATTTATGTCAAAAATAAATGCTGATTTTCATCCTTTGATAGGATTGTTCTCAACAAATGTTTGACAAAGCATTTGAAGAATGACACCGCTAACATACATCGGAACATTTTCCCGTGCACGTAACGGTCAGCTGAATCTCTGCAGTCAACCGGCAAAAGTTCTGTTATCTCTTACTGCCTAAGAGTTTCAGGAAAAGCTGCTCCTCTTTTCTCAGTATGAGCTAACATTTCAAGGTGTTTGTGCGTGGCTTTACACAACTATTTTGAGACATTTTTGACTTAATTATAAACTAAACCTACTAAAATTACAGCAAGGGGAGAGCAGATACCTACCCATGCTCTCTGCTGACGTAAATAGCAGCCTTTGTATTCAACAATGTTGGGATGTTTTAATGTTCGTAGGCACCTGACTTCCTTAATAATATCCTGCCATCTCTGTGGGGAGAAAAAAAAGAATAAAGGAAAGAATTAGGAACAGTTGCCTTTCCTTAGAAAACTATATAAGTACAAAAGTAATTATTAGATTAAAAAGTTAACAAGAACATACAACTTTGCTTTATTTGTAACATTTAAATGTCAAACTAATATGTTTTAAAGAAATTACATTCATATAGTTTACAACCCAATAACATAAAATTCATTCCCGGTAGGACATATTTTTATTTTCATAAAATTTATTATCTATGAGTCTTATAAAAATTTTACAACCACACACCAAGCCGGTTAAAAACTATATACTATATTTAGTGGTTTTTCTTCAAGAGTTCAACCTCCCCCTTCTTTTTTTGCAGCTTTATTGTGGTGTAATTTACATACCTTAAAGTTCAGCTGTTGTGTTTTTGGCTTATATTGTCTACCAAATGTTATGTTTGTTCTGCTGCTTAAACTCAAATCAAGTAATTACCTAAATTCCTAAATGCACATATTCTAAAATGCTAGTGAACACTTAGGTTATAACAGAGGGAAGTTCACAGAAAAACCAAGCAGCATGGAAACATTTTCCTACAGGATTTCCCGAAGAACCTTCCCATTGACGCCTACTAGTAAGTAACAGATAAACCTTCAGCAATAAAAGCTACTCTATGACAACTTCAGAAACTTAGGCCATATCCTAAGTAGGGTGACTTGTCAGAAGCAATCAGGGAACTGAAAATACAGGTACTTGGGTCCATACCCAGAGACTCTAGAGGCTTAGTGGATGTGGGATGGGAACTTGGAATCTGTTTTTTGTTCTTGTTTCCATTTTTCCAAGCTTTACCGCTGGCTTGTATCATATTTCTAAAGGTAGGGGAACTAGAATACAGAACTTTAAAAAATGTTTTGCACTGGATTTTAAGATCCTGTATCTCCTATGTTATTTCATAAGCCCTCAAGAAAATAGAGCAAGATATTCACAGTGTAAAATGTGTAAGCTGTAAGATGCTAACTTCAGAAAGTGTTTTATGGGCTTTACATTTCAAATTTGAGTGCTCTGGGAGGCAAACTCTCAAAAGAAAACCAAGCTAAAACCTGTATTCTTCAATGTAAAAAAAACTTCCAGGAAGGACACAATATTACATGAGAGAAGATGATGCCCTAGGTGAAACTTTTTGTTCTAGGCATGACTAATTAAACAGACTCCAGCACAAGTCTGCTATGAAAGCTGGTTTTAATGTTATACTGTAGAATGGCAAATAAAATTCAACTTGTAAAAAACGGAGGTTTTTTAGGGGTTTTAGAAACTATTAAGAGATTTTTAGGTATCGACATAATGGAACAGTGATCAATCACAACAGTGTTATCATACCCATAAGTATGATTATCACAAAAAACAATATTTACCACAAAACAGAGATTACAGAAATGTAGAAAGCCAAAACCTTTAAAAATTAAAGACTGATCTAGCAATTCTACCTCTGGGCATATACCCTAAAGTTTAAAAGCCGGGACTCAAAGAAATACTTGTATACCTATGTGCATAACAGCATTATTCACAATAACCAAGGGGTAGAATCAACTAAGTGTCCATTTACAAATGGTAGATGGACAAAATGTGGTGTTTTTACACACACACAGACACAGGAATATTATTCAGCTTTAAAAACAAAGGTAATTCTGTCACACTACAACACAGATGAACTTTGAGGACACTATATTAAGTGAAACAAGCCAGTCTTCACAAAATGACAAATAGTGCATAATTTCAATTACATGAGATACCTAAAGTAGTCAAATTGATAGAGACAGAAATTGGAGAGGTGATTTCCAAGGGCTGCGGGGAGGAGGGAATGAGGTGTTATTGTTTGATGGGTGTACAATATCACTATTGCAAATTGAAGAATTCTGGAGATGAATGGTGGTGATAGTTGCACAGCAATGTGAATGTCCTTAACACCACTGAACTTACACAAAGTGGTTAAGATGGTAAATTTGTTTTGTTTACTTTACCACAATTAAAAGTAAATAAATTTTTTAAAGAATTAAAGAAAGACAAAGAGAACAGACTTAGAAAGTAATTTTATAACCTTACACAATTAAGGAAGAACTAATCAGAATACTGATGAACTAAAGTACATGCAATACAGTATCAGTAATTTTATTTTTCAGATTATTATCCACTGCCTTATTTTTCAGACTTGATATGTAGCTGCCGATGATTATTTGAAACAGCCGTTAAATAATTTCTCAACCATTAAAAATTTATATCCAGTATACTTACTGTCAAATGTACCTTATTCTAGTTTACTTTCTCAGACATGATAATCCCTCTATTATAGAATAATCTGCTAAACAACAATTTAAAACATTAAACTCGTGTCAGCAGCACATATCTAAGAAACTTAAAAGGAAGGGATACAGTTGGGAGGTTTCTGGGATGTCAGGAATGTTGTTTATGGCTCTAGGTACAGGTTAAATGGGCACATTGAGTCTGTGGAAGAAAATTCCCTGAGATAAACCTTAGTATTTGTATATTTTTCAACATTTTTTGAAAAAATTCCCACCTATCCCCAATTAAAAACGGTATGGCTTTCTTTAACATGCCAATACAAACATATATATTTCACCTACCTCCACAGCGTTCTGTCCACTATAAGGTATTCTCTTGATAGCCACCACGTCACTGGTGTGCACATCTCGTGCCTAAAAAAGACAGAAGACCACTGTAAAAATAAACATTTATAAACTACCATGTCCAAAAAGATACCAAAACTGCTTTTAAAGAACATTAAAAACATAAGTAAATAGATAACAAAAAGCATATCAAATTATCAAGGAGCTGGTACTTTAGAAATAAAAATAATGCATGTTTATCTTTGAATGAGCTACTTGAGAGGAAAAATATAGAAATTTGAATAGAACTATAAATAAACAAAATGACTAGTACAATCTATGGTAGGCCGGTAAATGTCAAAATTTCAATGAAATGGACAATTCTCTAGGAAAGAACTACTAAAATTGATCTAGAGAATAATTTGAGTAAAACAGTGGTGGAAGATTGAAAAGAATACTAATTGTCTTTAAAATTGTTGTGAGTGGAGCAGTTTCTCTAGGGGAACTTCCCAGGATAAAAGGGGAGAAAAAGGAAAGCTACCCCATTAATTGTAAGGAGGCAGTCTAACCCAACAACTAAACCCTCACAAGCAGCGCAAGATAGAAAGTTAGGTACCAATCTGACTTATAAATGTAGACAAGGGAACTCTAAATAAAATTTTAAAACCAAATATTACCGGGCATTAAAAGAATATTTCATTTGGATAAAATATATTACCACAGAAATGCAAAATTTTGATACAGGAAAACATTTCATAATTTGCCATATTTTTTTACAAATCAAAGGGGAAAATATATACTTATACATATAAATGCTTAATAAATGCTGAAAATGCAGAAAGAGTCCAACTCTAAATGTATTTAATGCAGGGAAGACCAAACTCTTAGAAAACCCACACAGGAAAGGTAATTCCTCAACATGATAAATCATGTCTATTGTAAACAGCTATTAACTAGAATTAAGACAAGACAGCTAAAATGGTATCACCATTACTATTTACCACTGCTGTGGAATTTTGATTAAAAAATAAAAGCAAAAGCAGAAACATGAAAGTTAACCCTTTAGAAAGTAAGAGCCAAATTCTCATTATGAGTTTAAAAAAAAAAGATGATATATAAAGAAGGCACAAGAGGATAGCTGCAAAACATTTCATATGAGTTCAGTAAGAAGGGTTAATCATCTCTAGTCATCTGTGGAAGAATTCATCTTCAACTCAGTCTTTAATGAATTCCCAAAGATAAAATGTTTTAAAATTAGATTATGGTGATGGCTACAAAAATCTAACTTACTAAATATCTATGAAATGCACACTTAAAATTGGTGAACTGAGAGTAACTTAAATCTTAAAAAAGCTGTTAAAAAGTTAGACAAGCAGGTATGTAAAGTATACGTAAATAGAGTTCCTTAAAAATATATATATATATATATATATATATATATATATATATATATATATATATTCTTTTAAGTGGTTCCTTGGAACAACTAATGACCTTCCAAATTCAATTACTAGCAGACTAGTTAAGGAAAACGTGCACCACTTAACATAATGGGTGAAGTGGATCTATCTACATAAGATCTCGAATATGAATTTATTTTTCCAAAATGTTCTCTACTCATCAATTTGTGAGCCCCTTGATTTTAGTCAATAGGTCTAACCAGCTATATTCTTTTCTAACAGTTTTAATGAGATATAATTTACATAGCACACATTTCACCCATTTGAATGTCTGTAATTCTATACCTTTTAGTGCACTAACAGATGTATGGCAATACTGATCAATATGACAGATATATGCAATTTACCGATAACTACAATGTTAGAACTTTCATCACCTTAAAGAGAAACTCCAAATTGTTTCATTTAAAAATGGTTAAAATGGTAAATTTTATATTATGTGTACCTTACCTCAAATTTTTTCCCCATTAAAAAAACAGAGAAAAGAAACCCCACACCCTTTAGCTATCACTCTCCTATCCCTATTCCTCACCCCTTCAGCCCGAAGGAACAACTAATCTACTTTCTGTGTCTCTGGAGATGTGCCCATTCTGTACACTTTGGAACCATATAATATATGGTCTTTTGTGACTGGTTTCTTTCACTTAGTAATGTTTTCAAGATTTGAGACCAGTGAATGTTGAGCATCTTTTTATGTGCTTTTTGGCCATTTCTACATCTTTGGAGAAATGTCAATTCAGATCCTTTGCCCGTTTAAAAATTGGGTTGCCTTTTTTTTATTAAGTTGTAAGAGTTATTTATATATTCTAGACACAAGTCCCTTAGCAGACATATGATTTACAAATAATTTCTCCTATTCTATTGTTGTCTTTTCAGTTTTGAAGCATAGAAGTTTTACATTTTGATCAAATCCAATATCTATGTTTTTCTTTTGTTCATGCTTTTGTTGTCATTTCTAAGAATCCTTTGACAAAACCAAGGTCATGCAGTTTTACCCTAAGAGTTTTATAATTTTAATGTTCACATATGGTATGAGGTAAGGGTCTAATTTCATTGTTCTGCTAAAGAGCTGCATTTCTAATTAGCACAAGATAAAGTTCAAAAGTGGGTAGACTAAATGCAGTGCGGTCACCTGGAGTAGATTCCGGAACAGAAAAGAGCACAAAGACTGGGAAAATCTGAATAAAGTGTGTTGTTTAGTTAATAGTATCAGTGTATCAATGTTGATTTATTAGTTTTGATAAAGGTTCTGTGGTTATGAAACTTGTAAACTTTAAAGGATCTGGGTGAAGATTATAGGGCAAACTCTATTATTGCAAAATCTGTAGCTCTAGCATTACTTTAAAATAGTAAGTTAAAGTGACTGTAATTTATTAAAATCCAAACTCATTAGTAATGATGATTACATTAAAATTAAATCAGATTGAGATGAGATTACTTTTGCCTATCACACACACACACAAAAACCAACAGAAAAATATTTAATGTCCACAGTCATGTTTCTCTGTCCCTTCAGGATTATGAGTTGTGCTTACTTACCATGTCTCCTTCATCTCCTCTAATCTGGAACAATTTCCTCAACTCTTCCTTGTCCTTTATGACACTGGCATTTTTTGAGACTACACAGCAGTACTTACCTTACTAAATTTGTGTTTGTCTGAAGCTTCTTCAAGATTAGATTCTGGTTACATATCTCTGGCTGAAATACTACATGAGTAATATTGTGTCCTTTTCAGGGTATCATATCTGGATGCATACAATGTCTGTTTATCACTGGTTACAAATTTTCATCACCCACTCAAGGTGTGTAACTGTTTCTTTCCAATGTATATAGTTATAACCACTGTTTCCTACTTTGTATCTAGCAACCTGTGCAGAGATACTTTTAAACTATATAAATATTCTGCTCATCAAACTTTCCCCCTAGGTTTAGCAACCACTGAAGATTCTAGCCCTGAGCAATCTTTGCAATGATGATTTCAAAATGCTGGTTTTTCCCAACTCTACAATTCCCTTCACATTTACCAGTCAGCATTCTATTATAAAGAAAAGCCCTCCCTTTCTATCTATCCATCCTATATCTGTCATGGAAATTAGGAATTCCTATTTTATTCAATGGGTTATAATCAATAGATGTCTATATTGATGCTCAAATTGTTCCAGATGGGGCCAGTGGGAGCATCTTCAAGCTGGTTCTAGCATCCTCTTGAAAGGTCCTATTTTTCATTTTAAAAGCATTTTTTACATTTCTGGTTCAAGTTATAAAGCTTATCTTTTATGATCCTTGTCCCCACAATAGAATGAACCATTACTGCAAGAGCTCTTGATCCATGTAGTGAGGAATCCAAGATCTGAGTGCTAAGTGTGCTTGTTGCTACTAGGATATCAACGCAACTAGAATCTTACAGAAGAGAGAGCTAGGAAATATATATGTCATGTAATTAGTTCATATTAATGCCACAAATTCCTATCCAATACCTATCTAGTCCCACGTGGTTCTTCATTACATTTGCCAATTTCCTATTTCTATCATTCTTTTCAGTTAGGATCTGAGTCCAAAATGACATCAAAATTATTCACTGCTCAATCTTTTAACACACAGTTTCAGAACTGTCACACCCATACCAATATGAAACAAGTTTACGGAGAAGAGTTGAAGATTTGTTTGCACTTTCCTCTTCCCAACCAGACAGAGGGTATACAGCTAAAATACTGTGTATGAAAGTTACTCGTATTAATTTTGGTTTTTACTCCAGTGTGGTTATAGCCCAAATACAGTTGAATTCATTGTTCTGGCTTGCCTATTAGCGGCTCCCCCCCCCATACATAATGACTTAATTTTAACTTTTAATATACTAAATATTTATTATCAAAAGAGGTAAAACAAGTTATCATTCTATCCTCTTTCTACTTCTTTCTATTCCCCACAACTATCACCATTCTGTATCTTGAATTGTTGGTTGTATGGCGTATAACTATCTAATTTCATCAAACTGTACATTTAACATATCTGCATTTACTGTATATAAATTACACTTAATAAAACAAGTCAACTAAAAAATACTACTGACACACATTGAATGGCTACATGACAGAGATATTTTCAACAGCTTCTCTTATTGGGCCCATTTCTAAGAGTCTGTATATTTTTTTCCTCTTTTATTCTATATTTCTCCAGAGTAGTATTAAGGAGAACAATGGGAGAAGCTTACATTCAGACAAAACTGTAACACAGAAAAAAAGGTTGTTTATGAAATACCTGTTTTCTGAGTGCCTCTTCCCTTATTCTGTGTCCAATCCAGAAATCAAACAAACATAACCTACATCACACACACACATAAAACATGTGTACACAATGGAGCAGTGAGGTCAACACATAAAACATGTGTACACAAAAAGACTCTGCAAGGATGTTTATTTAAATGTTAACAGCAGCTGCCTTTGGGTAGGAAAATTGCAGAGGGAGTTTCTACTACCTTACTTTTACCTCTAATTTATGAATAGGAAATAAGTGAAAAGTTCAAATTGTTAAGAATTTGGAACACATTTTCTCTTTTATTCTTAAGGTACCCATTAAAATGAAAAAACTAAATCTGTAATATTACCAAAATATTAAACATCTATACAAAACTTGTTGCTGAGAAAAAAAAAGCAATCTTAATAGGAAGAAATAATGAATGAATAATAATGAAATGTGTGTATGGGACTTTACGTAAGTCAGTGTTTTGCAATATTTGATTCAATTACAATGTAAGTTATAAAACTGCTAAAGTAGTGTAAACAACATGGAAATTAAAACCGAATATCTTTCCCATTTTTTCAATAATCTAAGAAGCTCAATAAATAAAATGATCTCTTTTTATATACACCTAATGCAAGTGACTGTAAAACAGACTATTGCCTATGTCTTTTTGTATTACTGATTTTTACTCTGCCAGGACTGTATATTAAATAAATGCTGGTCACTGACATTAAGCCTTTAACACTTACAAAGAACACTGCTCCAAAGCCTCCCTGGCCAACTTTTATGAGATCTTTGAAGCGCTTCCCTGGATCTTCTTTGGAGAAGAGTTTTGCAATCTCAGGGTCCTTCAGGGTCTGTGCTGGGATAGTTGACGACATCCTGCTGGGCAATCAGCTGTCTGACTCTAATTTTATGCTGCTCTCCCAAACCTTGGGAAATCGGTATGAATGAAGCCACGTTGGCATAAACAATTGGAGAGAAATAAGAAAAGAAAAAAGGAAAAGAAAAAGTTGCTAAGAATAATTAGTATATCATTTTCTGACTGCATATATAAAATTATCTTAGATGTGGAATTCCACTGAAAAAGTGTTGCCTACTAGTGCAGGACTCTTAAACCCAGCTCATCATCACAATCACCTGTGCTGCTTAAAAAAAAAAAAAGATTCCCACTATACATAGTATGTAAATACATACTATATATACACTTCTAAAAATTAGATCAATCGTCATGTACTGGAAGGCTTTCTGTGTCAGTACTTAAAGATTTATCTAACTCTGATGCAATAAGCTCATCAGCAAAAGAGATAATACAGTAGGAAGACCATTAAAAACATGCCCAACAACTCAAAATGTACCCATAATACGTTTCTAACAACAGGAAGATTCCCATCTATTAATGACCTTCAAATGCAAGAAAATAGATAATAGATTTAATTCAGTAAGATTTCTTTTCCTTTCAGATACTACTTGGCAGCGTTTAATCAACTCTAACACAGATACTCAAATGCAATGGGAGAAAATAATGAATTTAACATAGATAGACAACTGTTTCCTCCATAACCTGATTCACACTAAAATATGGCCTTACCAAATCTGCTTCATTATGTAAGTAGATACACTACAGAATTCCCTGGTGGTTCTGGTATCAGTTCCTTTGTATCAGATTACCAAATTTCAAAAATGGCTGCTATAAATGAGAGGCTTCAGAATCTGGTTCTAGAATGACACTGCCTAGATAGGAATCCTGACAACAATTATTTACCAACTATGAACTTGGGTAGCCTCATTTTCCAAGTCTATAAAATGAAAGAAATAACCTACCTCCTAGAGTATCTGTGAGGGTTAAACGAGTTAATAAATGTTAAGTGTAGACTAGTACTCAGGAGCAGTAAGCAGTACATTAAATGTTAGTTATCATGACCTCCTTAAATTTACCACTTAAAATTAAAAACTCCTGAATTTGATTTCATTAAACTAATAAGGGAAAATAAAGCTCTAGCCAGTTTTTGCCATGCCCAAAGCATATTTTTAAAATTTTTGAATGTTTTTAATTTTATTAATTTCAAAAATTTTTTAAATGAGAAGAGAATTTGTGTCTCATCTCATTTTTAGTGAATTCAACTGAACCAATTATAATGCCTGTTATTAAATTTATAACTACATAAAACACATTTACATATCTTTTGCACTTCCCTAAATTAATACTACATTGCAGAAAAATTCAAACTACGAGTTTATATTCCTTTTCTAAGATTTTCAAGGCTGCACCATATTCTTCACTTTTACCAATCACTCTGCACTGGAATATAGTTCCCTGGAACAATGCTTCAATTACAATTCTTCTAAGAATATGTGACCACAGAAAAGTCATTTAACTTATCACTCCTAAAATGAGGAGATCAAACTAAATTCTATACAAAGTGTTCCCATTCAATTTATACACCTGTGAAAAACAAAAAGCCTTCAATGTACCTAAGACCTTATTTAAGAACTTTGAATTATCAAATTATAGTACCTTTTTTACAAGCATTACCTTACATAAAATTTTGTCAAAATTTTGAAAAGAGAGAAAAAAACATATTCAATAATATCTTTAAAGTGAGGAAAGTAAAGAACTGCCAATCCAGAAGAGAATCATTATTTAAGCAAAAGTTTTGTGAAATGAATGCAAAAATAATAGAGAAAGGAAGAGGGAGAGACAGAGACACTTAGATGATGGAAAGCTAAGAGAATCTGACCTCCATTAACAGATATGTCAAATATTAAACAAAAGAAAGCTAAAGGCTATCTTACTACCACACAAAATATTCAGAGCTAGGAAAATTACAAGGAGTAAAGAGGGACATTACATAATGTTATGATTTCCTTCATCAAATTCTAAATGTATACTCACCTGACAAAAGAGCTTCGAAATACACGAAGGAAAAACTGACACAACTGAAAAGAGAAAATTCTGTAACTAGAACACCACCACCACAGACCAACACTACCAACCAACAGGTCCTAGTGACATTCCAGTATGCAGCCTGGCCACAGAATGAACATTCTTCCCAAGAGTGCATTATGACATACGCCATGAGATCATATACCGGGTCATAAAGCTAAACTTAACAAGGGAAAAAATTTCAATTCATACAAAATGTTTTCTGATAAGAGCGTAATAAACTTAAAATCAGTAACAAAACAGTTAAAAAAAAAAAAACAGGACCTCAAGTGTGGAAATTAAATACACCTCGAGGTAACCCATGAGTCGATAAAGACATTTCAAGGGCAAAGAGAAAATAATATGAATTGTGTGAAAATAGAAATATAACAAAATATACAGGATTCTTACACAGAAATTAAAGCACTAAACCATAGTAGAAAGAAAACTCCAATGAATAATCTAAGCTCCCATCTTAAAAATCCAGAAAGAGAAAAGCAAATAAAACCAAAGATAAGTATAGAGGGAAATACTAAAGAACAGAATGGAAATCAATGAAACTAGACAAAAAAATCAGTTAAATCGAAAGCTAGTTCTTTGCAGGGAAAAAAATGTCAATAAACCTGAAAGAACTCTGCCAAGCTAACCAAAGAAAACAAGAGTAAATTACCCTAAAGAGGGCGTATCACTATATTCCTAAAGACATTAAAAGGATAAGGAAATACAATAAACAGCTCTAAACTTGTAAATTTGACAAAATAGCTGAAATAGGCAAATTACTTGGTAGTGGTACTTATAAAATACCAAAACTCACTCAAGAAGAAATAGAGAGCTGCCTCTCCCACCCAGATAACAAACTAACGGTTCAGGCTCAGACGTCAAGGAGGCACCGGCCTCCACTGCCTCAGCCCCTGCAGGACGGCCCGCAGCGCACTGCTACCAAAAAGAACAAGGCACAATGACAGTACGGGTGTCTGGGGCTGGAGGCGCAGCAGGGGGCATGGGACGCACGGTGGCACAGGCTGGAGAGCTGGCTGAGCTGAGCGGGGAAGCTGTCACTGGGAGGTGTGGCATCCTCAGAGGGGGCCGTGCCTAACGGCGTTTACCCGATGCTCAACACTGCCCATGGAGCAGTGAGGCCAACGGTGTTCAGCACACCTCTAGTAGACTTCCTGATTGCAGCTGGAGGATTCCACATCTCTATTCCCAGATGTAATGACTGGAGACTGCCTGAACCATGCTGGCTTTGAGGCCGTGAACACACATGGAATTCAGCTCATCTCCCTAGCTGCCCATAAATTCATCTCAGATATTGCCCCCGATGCTCTGCAGCACCACAAAATGAAGGGAGTACACTTAACCATGGAGGAGTTGACCCCTGCCCTCAGTGAGTATGACATCAGTGTAAAGAAGCCACACTACTGACAGAATTGCTTTGAAGAGGGTGGCATGAGAGGTGAGACGGAGGCCTCCTCCCAAAACCACATATGGTATGAGAATATAATTAACACACAACTAATCCTGAAAGAGCAACAGGAAAGAAGGGTCTCTAGGAATGGAAGAATATTGAGAGAACTGTGTGACCAATCCAAATGGAAGAATATTCATAGTAGAGGGGTACCAGAAGAAGAAGAGAGTGGAAAAAGGCAAAGTGTCTTTGAGGAGGTAATTGCTGAAAACTTCCCCAATCTGGGGAAGGAGATAGTCTCTCAGGCCATGGAGGTGCACAGATCTCTGAACACAAGGGACCCAAGGAAGACCACACCAAAACGTGTACTAATTAAAATGGCAAAGATCAAGGATAAGGACAGACTATTAAAAGCAGTCAGAGAGAGTAAACAGATCACACATAAAGGAAAGCCCATCAGGCTGTCATCAGCCTTCCCAGCAGAATCCTTACAGACCAGAAGGGAGTGGCATGATATATTTAATGCAATGGAGCAGAAGGGCCTCGAAACAAGAATACTCTACCTGGCAAGGTTATCATTTAAATTTGAAGGAGGGATTAAACAATTTCCAGATAAGCAAAAGCTGAGAGAATTTACCTCCCACAAACCGTCTCTACAGTGTATTCTGGAGGGACTCCTATAGATGGAAGTGTTCCTAAGGTTAGCTGTCACCAGAGGTAATAAAAATGTACAGAGAAAGAGTACAGAATATGATACCCAATATATAAAAAATGGAGGAGGAAGAAAAGGAGAGAAAAAAAAGAACCTTTAGCTTGTGTTTGTAATAGCATACTAATTGAGTTAAATTAGACTCTCAGATAGTAAGGATGTTACCCTTGAACATTTGGTTACCACGAATCTAAAGCCTGCAATGGCAATAAGTACATACCTATCCATAATCAGCCTAAATGTAAATGTTCTGAATGCACCTACACAAACATGACTCAGAAATGACATGATCATATTCAAAATAGCCAGAATAAAATCCAAAATTTACTGCACATGCTAAAACAAACAACACACACATACACACGCCATTGAAGAATGTGACAAAATCTCAAGGAAAGGGGGACAGATGCCTATTTTGAGATGTCTCATGTTGTAATTATCACATAAAGACTTTAAAGCAGCTACGATAACCATACTAAATATGGTAGTGCTTAATACTCTTAAAAATTGGAAAGACTAAACTTCTAGCAGAAAGATAAAAACTACAAAAAAAGATACACGTCAAGAAATTTAGAACTGAAAAATATAATTACCAAAAATTACAAAAGACATTGCATGGGCTCAACCACTGAACAGAGATGATAGAAGGGTCTGTAAACTTGAAGATAACAGAGCAGCAGAAATTATCTACACTGAAGGAAAGAAAGGAAAAAACATCGGAAAAATGAATACATCCTTAGAAACTTGTGGGACAGTATCAAATTGTCTAAATTTCACATTATAGGTGTTCTATAAAAGAAAACAAAATCTTATTTTTTATGTAAAGAATTCTTACTAAAAGCAGAAAATATCTCAGCTTTGACAAAAATGTAATTAAGAAATTCAAAATGCTCAACAAGCCCCAAACATGGCAAATTCAAAGAGTTTAGGCCCAATAAGGCGGAAACTCAAAATCGGTAATGAACAGTTAGGTCTGATAAGCCTAAACATGTCATAATGCTAAAAAGCAAAGATAAACTAAAATTTGAATGATCACAGAATTCTCATAAAATACAATGGAGGTCACAGAACGTTCATTAGTATCTTTAAAGTGAGGAAAGTAAAGAACTGCCAACCCAGAAAAGAATCCTTTATCTAAGCAAAAGTTTTGTGAAATGAATGCAAAAATAATAGAGAGAGAGAGAAAGAGACAGAGAGAGACAGAGAGAGAGAGAGAGAGAGACACTTAGATGATGGAAAGCTAAGAGAATCTGACCTCCATTAATAGATATATCAAATATTAAACAAAAGAAAGCTAAAGGCTATAATTACTACCACACAAAATATTCAGAGCTAGGAAAATTACAAGGAGTAAAGAGGGACATTACATAATGTTATGATTTCCTTCATCAAATTCTAAATGTATACTCACCTGACAAAAGAGCTTCGAAATACACGAAGGAAAAACTGACACAACTGAAAAGAGAAAATTCTGTAACTAGAACACCACCACCACAGACCAACACTACCAACCAACAGGTCCTAGTGACATTCCAGTATGCAGCCTGGCCACAGAATGAACATTCTTCCCAAGAGTGCATTATGACATACGCCATGAGATCATATACCGGGTCATAAAGCTAAACTTAACAAGGGAAAAAATTTCAATTCATACAAAATGTTTTCTGATAAGAGCGTAATAAACTTAAAATCAGTAACAAAACAGTTAAAAAAAAAAAAAACAGGACCTCAAGTGTGGAAATTAAATACACCTCGAGGTAACCCATGAGTCGATAAAGACATTTCAAGGGCAAAGAGAAAATAATATGAATTGTGTGAAAATAGAAATATAACAAAATATACAGGATTCTTACACAGAAATTAAAGCACTAAACCATAGTAGAAAGAAAACTCCAATGAATAATCTAAGCTCCCATCTTAAAAATCTAGAAAGAGAAAAGCAAATAAAACCAAAGATAAGTATAGAGGGAAATACTAAAGAACAGAATGGAAATCAATGAAACTAGACAAAAAAATCAGTTAAATCGAAAGCTAGTTCTTTGCAGGGAAAAAAATGTCAATAAACCTGAAAGAACTCTGCCAAGCTAACCAAAGAAAACAAGAGCAAATTACCCAAAAGAGGGCATATCACTATATTCCTAAAGACAGCAAAAGGATAAGGAAATACAATAAACAGCTCTAAACTTGTAAATTTGACAAAATAGCTGAAATAGGCAAATTACTTGGTAGTGGTACTTATAAAATACCAAAACTCACTCAAGAAGAAATGGAGAGCTGCCTCTCCACCCAGATAACAAACTGTAGGGTCTCAGGCTCAGACCTCAAGGAGGCACCAGCTTCCACGGCCTCAGTCCCTACAGCATGGCCCTCAGCGCACTGCTGCCAAAAAGAACAAGGCACAATGACAGTACGGGTGTCTGGGGCTGGAGGCGCAGCAGGGGGCATGGGGGGCATGGGACGCACGGCGGCGCAGGGTGGAGAGCTGGCTGAGCTGAGCAGGGAAGCTGTCACTGGGCGGTGCGGCATCCTCAGAGGGGGCCCTGTCTAATGGAGTTTACCCGATGCTCAACACTGCCCATGGAGCAGTGAGGCCAACGGTGTTCAGCACACCTCTAGTGGACTTCCTGATTGCAGCTGGAGGATTCCACATCTCTATTCCCAGATGTAATGACTGGAGACTGCCTGAACCATGCTGGCTTTGAGGCCGTGAACACACATGGAATTCAGCTCAATAAATGCCAGACCCTCCAAAACCTCACTAAATAAGGTAAGGCTATGTTCTCCCAGTGTAGAGGGCAGTGATACAGAGAGACCAGGAACAAGCGCAGGCGTGCACACACACACACACACTTTCCTACCTACACCAAGAAAAAGGATAGATGAATAGGGGTGAGATTAAGCTATGAGGGTTTCAAAGCCCACAAAGGATAGATACTATTTTTATTGTACAATGAAATCAAGAGCCAATTAGGCTCTTTGGCAAGGGAATGTTTTAAGAAAAATAATGAATGAATTGGAATTAGAGCAGGTAGAAGGGTATGAGAACCAGTAATATGTAAGCAGGCAGAAGACTTTGGGGGCTGTTATTAGTACATAGTTTGTCATTTATTCCCACTGTGTCACTCTAGCTTCCAAATTGATCAAAAAGGAAATAATTTAAGAATGATACAGTTCTTAGCTATTATCTTTGAAAATATCTTCCATGGTTCTTGGATGACATTGAAGGCCAAATATGTAAGCATGCCATCTATTTTGGCTTGAAGATCTATCCCAGAGGATGGAAGAGTGGCCTTTCTTCTCTCTCCTCACCTCTTAGATTCAGGAATTCACAAGAGCTTTCTGTCCTGACCACCTGAGTTTCCTATTACTTCCCTGGATCTAATTCAAGGCAATACAATTGGAGAATTTTTTAAAATAAAAAGTGAGATACCTAAACAAAACATTCATGCAATATCCAATAATTAACTCTATGTCCAAGGCCAATTATGATATCAGGGCAATAGTTGGTATCATTTCTTTGGGGGCAATGTGTCTTATACTAACTAGGAGATGACCCCAATGACATAATCATGTCATGTTTTCACATGTAAAATCTCTAGGATAATTAAGAAAAGTAAGCCAAGAAAACAGCTTTGCTTGGAATGCTATAATTTGGGCTATTTACTTTTATGAGATTTGATATTGCTGGCCTCACTTTAAATGTGAAAACTATTGAATAAAAATTGGAGAAATAACAAAAGGACCTTGAGCCAAATTCAAATCCATGGAACAGTAAATAGAGAAAAAGGAAGAGGGATTATAAAACAGAAAGACTGGGCCATCCCCTTACCTCTACCACTCCCTGTCAAGAACACCCCAAGGATCCACCTGCTTGGGCCTTAGATGCCTCACCTTTAAAACAGTGATAGTCACACCTTACCAGTCCAAAGACAGGGTTGAACCAGATGTTCTCTGTGGTCCCTTTCAGTTCTAAAACCAAAATCTAAACTCTGGTAAAGGATGCAGGTGACTAATAACCTGGGACTCCGTGACAGGTAGAAGTTAGAGCTCTGAGGCTTTTCCCATGCTTTCTCCTTACTCCCTCTTGGTTGGATCGTGAGATGTACAACTTACCAGCCATGGTGAATTGTATTACCCTTGGCCAAATGCACCTTTGCTGTTCCCAGTGGAATGATCTTGTTATTTCTATGTTATGGAACCCAGGAGTGTCCATGTGAGTCCACGTGATATGCTTTGTCCAGGGAAATGCACACAGAAGTGCTGATTCCTTCATGAAAGTAATGCTCTGCAAATAGCGAATTATAGAGAACTTAGCTGTAGGGTGACCAACATCCCTGTTTATCTAGGTCTGAGGGTTTTCCTGGGATGTGGGACTTTCAGTGCTAAAATCCAAAGGTACCAGATAAAGGAGGATGAGTCGGTCCCCTTTGGTTTCATTGATCAAAGCTCCCCCAAGATGTCTGGGTACCAAGTCATCCTATGGCTGCTAAGATCTCCTGCCCAATCCTTTTATCAGCCTCCATGCAAATGTAATGATCTCTTGTCCCATTTCCTCCTATAAAGGTTATTAGAAAACAAATAGTAATAACAATAATCCATAGACAGCTCCACTCTCTGACAGCATGGTCAATTTAATAGGAGTCTTCAAGACCTTATCTCAAAGAAACATATAAGTGGACACATGAAAGTGAGAGCTTTTGTAGACTGCAAGAAGATGCTCAGCTATCCTCAGTCCACACCATGTACACCAATATGGTGTAGTAGACACAGTTATGCATTTGCATAGTTTTGTGACTTCAAGTCCTGATGCTTCTACATAGTAGGTCTGTGATATTAGGCCAGCCACCTAACCTCTTTGAGTTTGGGTCATCACGTTTTAGAAGTGAAGCAAAAATAATATGAAGGGCATTTTACAAACTCTAAAATGCTATGAAATAGTATTATTACTATGTAGTGCATTCCTAAAGACTGACCACATAGTTAAATCACATTCTCTCCATTTATTAAGTGATTTATCTAATAATCATTTTTCTTTACCTCAACTAATACCTATGTGCAGCAAAACGAGAAACGGTAGGTGATACGTACCCTGCAAATATGGACATGATGTCAACTTATACCAGGGAAGGATTCCAACTTGGCCAACTAGGCTTGGGTAATAAGTATCAGAAATTCACATTTGGCCGAGTAGGGGTGGGTACAGAATTGGTGATGGGGAGGAGGTAGGGTTGTAGAAAGAAAAGCAACTTGCCATTATTCTGAATCTCTGTACTAGGAGGGCAAAGCAAAGAAAATACACCAGAATTCCCAATAAGTGCACTTTCACTTTAAAGGGGAGCTGTTCACTCCCGTCTTTGTTAATGCTATCACATAATACCACAGAATGGGTGGCTTATAAACAACAAGCATTTATTTCTCACAGCTCTGGAGACTGGGCAGTCTAAGACCAAGGTGCTGGCAGATTCAGTGCCTGGTGAGAGCTTGCTTCCTCGTACACAGACAGTTGTCTTTTCACTGTAACCTCACATGCTAGAAGCGGCAGGGGAGCTCTCTGGGGCCTCTTTTAAAATGGTATTAACCCCAGTCATGAAGGCTCCACACTGATGACCTAACCAGCTCCCAAAGGCCTCACCTCAAATTCCACCCATTGGATATTAGGGTTCAACATATGAATTGGGGGGGAACGCAAACATTCAGTCTATAGCATCCTCTCGAGCCACTCCATAGTCAGTTGTAGAAGGACCAGCTTGAATTGATATGCCCTTCCAAACCTGCATTCCATTTTCTCCTCCCTGCTCTGGATAACACTGATGGGTGCTCCGTCCTCTGGCTCCAGATGGGAACACCGACAGGGACTGGAAGGGAATTGAGATCAGGGCATAGTCCCCCCGGCTGAACCATTTTCTTGAATGATTGCCAAGGGGTTGACTGTATCTCTCAGCTGAAAGCCACAGCTCTTGTCAAGGTAGCCCTGCCCATGTGACTCATTCCAGATTTCTGTGACTACAGGTTAAGATGGTAACAGCTCTTTGATGTTACCATCCTAGAGACATTATGCTCTTAACTTGTGGTGTCCCTATATCCTGTAGACCCTCATCAAATAATCCACTTTGAGAGAACCATTCGTCTCCTACCAGCCCCCAAAGGATTCAAGTACCTAACGACACTTGTTTAGAGATACATGTTATGTTTACTTTTTTTTAATATGTAAGAATCATTATTTTCATTTATTTACAGTAACACTTTGTATGGATTATTTAATTGAAAGAGAGTACTTTTCTTGACTCTGCCTTCTTTATTTGTGATAAGAATTAGACTTACAAGCTCTAGTCACTCTGCAGAACAGACCCTTGACCAGTCTCCTGGACACTGGTTTTAATGAAGGCTACCGAAAGGCTCAGAAACGGAGTCTCCCACCCTGTGCTTTTCTGCTAAGATCTCCTGCCCAATCCTTTTATCAGCTTCCATGAAAACTTAATGATCTCTTGTCCCATTTCCTCCTGTAAAGGTTATTAGAAAACAAATAATAATAACAATAATCCACAGACCCTCTCCAGTTCCCTGAGGACTCCATCATTTCCTATGACTGTTGGTATCAAACAGATGTGGACTCACATCTCCACTTAGCCACCCACTGGCTCATACTAACAAACAAATCCCTTTATGTTTTAAAATAAGAGTTTCTTTTTCTCAACATGAAGTTAGGATTCCTATTCATCCCATAGGGTGTTGTATTGATGAGAAGATACAATCCACAGAGGCCTTAGTATAGGTCCTGGTACCTAAAAGTTAACTGTGTGAACTCTTGGCATTAATACAATATAATTCCTGCCAGTTATTTTCACTGTGCTTTTTTAAAGCAAGAGACTTTGCAGCTGAATAACCAAAAGGACAATGACCCAGTCTTATTTGCAGCCAATGAAACAAGCAGCAAAGAAATCTTATTTCATCTCTTTGGCTAGATAGTAAAACATTAATATTTGACATTTACATAGCACCTGCAGAATATAAAACAGCTGGGGTTGGTGTTTCATAAAACAACCCTCAAAAGGGTCTACCTTCAGGACAGATCTCATTAAAATCAACGCAACGTGACAGGATGCCCCCCTGAAAGGAATGGCAAGATTATACATTTTAATAGAGAAGCTGATCATAATAGAGCACAAGAAATTATCTACCCCTTGCATAAAATTCTCTCACCCTATTACTTCTTCTGGAATACCACACGTAGGCCAGACCCACTTCCTTCAAGAAAGAAATCATCAGAATTTAAATGATCAGCAAAATAGAGAGCCCATTGTATGGGCCAAAAGATATAACGCGGCCCTTCTATTTGGAAAGATGACTGAAAAAGAAGGAAGAGGAGGAGGAGGAGGAGGAGGAGGAGGAGGAGGAGACACACTTAACATCCCAGAGCTCTCTGCTTCCTGCATAGCTCACATAATCCTAACAACCCTGAAAAGTAGGCACTAGTATTCCCTCCAATTGATAGTCACAAAAAGTAATGCGTGGAAAGGCCACAAAAATGGTTCTTTGTTCAATAGCCAGTGAGCAGTAGAGGTGGGATGCCAACTCAGTTCTCTTTTTGCCAAGAGCTCCATTTCTTCTCCACTGTGTTCTAATACTGAAGGGGTTCTGTGGAAGTATCTGAATAAAATTAATCCATTCAATAACCACTTATGATTTCCAGGACTTTTGCTACATGCCACGTAACTAGAATTAAATAAAATTTTGAATATTAAGAGAGGTAAATTAAAGGTACAGAATGGAATTTCTACCAAATACTCCAGTTAATGATCATTATCTATACTATGGGACATTTCTCGTAAACTTTACTGAGGTCAAAGTAAAGGAAACCACCCAGAAAGAGTTTTAAGGAGAATGAGAATGCTCTTGAATATCCAAATATTCAGAAGTGTTATTTAGATGAATCTTGGGTCTGATCCCCTGAAGTGTTTCTCTTTTTTATATGTTTTTAACACAACAAACCGTCATTATGTCAACTGGGTTCGATCACACAGACTATAAATGTAATTTAAATTTGAGACACACCCAAGTATGATCTCATGAACATGTAGGTTTGAGGGGCAGAAAATAAAACCAATTCTCCCTTTTAGAGGGAAAGGAAGATTATGAGTATCTACTGCATGACAATTACACATTTTATATTGTTCGGTGATCAAAACAAGCCAGTGAAGTCAGAATTACTATCCCCAGAAGTAGAAACAAAGGCAGGGTAAGAGGAAAGGATTTTTCCCCACAGCACATGACTCATAAATAACTGAGCCAGTTTTTCAATACCTGGCCTCTCGAACTCCAAAGCTCATAATAATCTCTCAAGGCCAGGAAAATACGAATAGTGTTCTAAGGTTTGAAGGATGATTTTAATATTTTTAAAATTCTTTTTCTTTATTATATTTTCCAGTTTCTAAGGAGATGAAAGATCAATCATAGGTATCATAAAAACTGCCAGTTTCTTTCATTTAGGATAATTAAAGCATTACCTGAGGGTAGTAAAGTCCTGTTAGGTTTGGGGAAATTCATCAATGTGCTTTCAGATTATGGAAACCTAACATGGAGTTGGGAAGTTTAAGGCTAAACTGATCCACCTAATAAAGCACACTGGAGTTTTACTTGCATGGAGATATTCTATTATTAATTGTTTTCTTGTTTTCTCTATATTTTAAGTGGAGAGAGAGGCAGAAAAAGAGAACTTGGGATCACTGATTGGACACTTGGAGAGAGAGGAGTCCGAAGTTTGAGATGAGTAGGCCTGGGGCAACGATGGCCTGCATGACTACATGAGGGAATGGGACTTGCACTTTGGAAGAGATGATACATAATACTGACGTTTAAGTTTTTTCTATTTTGTTAAGTTCTTACGCCATCCTCAAATTCAAAGCAAGTCGATCACACATATCAGACGTGCTTCACAAGCTCTGGCCACACATAGAACAGGTCAGCAAGTTCTAATACCTGAAACTTACCAGGTGCTCACGCTGCGCTGATCACTGTCCTCAGCTACGATGTACGTTACCTAAGCATACGTGAATACATACAACATATTTCTCACAACAAACATAGAAGGTAGGTGCTTTTATTATGTCCATGTTTTTTCCTGTGGAAACTAAGGGCCAAAGAGACTGCATGCTTTGACCATGGTTACATAGCTAGTAAGAGCTGAGCTGGAATTTGAACCTGAACCTTCACTGTTAACCACTTTCACTGACAGTCATGCAGCCATCCCCACACTTCCCTTACCAGGGCCACCATGCTGATAAAGTAGCATATTAAGTAAAAGTACTTTTGGGAGCTTTCCACAATGCACATCAATCCAGAGATCAAGTGGCTAGTGGTAGGTAGCCAGGTGAGAGCGGAGAAGCTCTCTGTGGCATGATTAGACACAAAAACTCTCTTCCCCAAACAGTCTATAGGAAGTATGCAGTGTTTGGGGTGTAACAGTGTACAGGGGTAACAAGCAACCTCTGCCAGAGTTAACAGAAGGATAGTTAAACTGTTTTCCCATTTCTCTCATTTATTTTTCAAAGCATCTTGGCTGATCTCGCCCAGAGAATCTCAGACCATCTCTAGCTGATTGGGGCACATGGCAGTGCTTTCTGTCCACAGCTATCATCTATTCCAACAAATCCCAAGTCAGGGCTATGGCCAAAAAGAATCCTAGTGATAGAGAGATCTGGAAAAACTTAAGTGTTTGCCAACTTTGATTTGAGCATTTGCCAACCTCTTATTCAATTAATCTCTTTCAATACTTTCTACTTCAGTCTTTTTCTCTCGTTCTTATCCTATCTGTATAGATAGTACCCTGAATTCCAAGTACTGTAATGTTACAAAAGCATAAGGTATGTTCATCTTGCTACCAATACTTGCCATGAATACCTTGTGATTGAAAAAATACATATTTTAGAAAAAGGCATTGAAAAAGTCAGAAACTTCTGGAATCAGAGTAAATTGGGACAGTTGGAAGGAATCAAATGATTAGCAGACAGACAATGAGGAAAAAGTCAGGTGTGCATGGGTTTGCTCTTGAACTGGGTGTGGGCTTTAAGGAATGGGAACAGGTCAACTGACCTAAAGGCACAAGACTTAATGTACAACTGGAGAATTTCGCACCTTTGATTTGCCTGTTTCTTCAATCCCTGATAATGAGAGTTTCATTTTGTTTCTTAAAAAGTTACTTTTGCATATTGTGGCCAGTAGAGTACCAGAAGCAAGATGGCTTCAGGTACCCAGGAAATGGCTCAAGACTGTAGACACTTCTGTAAGGTAAACAGAGACCCACTGTGGCATAAACCTCTCAAAACCAAGGTTTGCACCTGCTTTCCCCCAATTTAATCTATGAACCAGTTAGCCTATTTTAAAAGCAGAATTCTTCTCACACAGATCTGCTTAATCTGTTACGTTAATAGTGTCTAGTTAGTCCCAGCTGTTTCCAATACTTAGCCACTTCATACCCTATAAGCCTGTCCCCCTTATGCTTGGAACAGGTAGCAACTTTGGAAACACTGCCTTACAAAAACCAGAACTGGCTTTTTAAGAACATTCTTGGGTAGGCTGAATAACACATCTTTTTCCATGTGTCCAACACCATCTGGAAGCATTTTATTTTTCATGAAAACTACAGGTCACCTGATTATTCTATGGTTCACTGTTCTCGAAAATGTTTCCTAAATAAAAATAACTAACAAAAACCCTCAAAAATACAAGAACAGAACATTTCAATACAGTCCTTTATTAGCATGATTTCAGTGGCCAAGAATTTAGAGATCAGCTCCCAAATAAATCAATGTAGGAATGACATATTTGGGCCACAGGGTATTGTGGGCAAGTTGGGGTTCCTATGGCCAGGATCCTCACTGAACTTAAACCACCAGATGATGTAACTGGCCTGTTGCTAGGCTACCGCTTCCACACCTTTAGGCAATAAGCTATTATTGCGCTATATAGAGGGCTCGGCCCAGTGCTCTGGGTGGAGGCAGAGATGCTAGTACTGGACCTACTGCCGGGAGAACAAGCCGGGTAATAAATAAACCCTTTCACCCCAAAGAACGTTTTGCTATCAATTTCTTTGGTCACATTGAATCCATAGCAAACTTGCCAGGGGCTGAAACCCATTGACAAGACAGCATTTAACTATTAATTGACAATATGGCAAAGATTAAAAGGGTATACTTCTAAAAAAAATCCTAGAGCTATTACCACACTCAAATCTAATCACGTAAAATTCATGTTTAAATACACTGTAAAATGCTAAAGTTCTTTGTTACCTCTAAATTTACAAAAAACAATGCCGACAGGATTTTTACTCAATGGATTTTGGTTTATTCTACTGAAGAGAGTAGGAGCAATTCCTTAATTTTTCACTGGTTGAAAAGGATATATATACATGGAGTAAGAAGGAATTTTAAAAATTGATAACCAACACTGTTCAAATATGGAAATAGTTTCCTGAGAGGGAAGAGACAAAGTACGGAATTACTTTCTAGAGCAGATCCTCAAATCTCAAAAGCCTCTGAAAGCCAGAATTAAATGTGTGAAACAGGAAGATGTTAGCAATGTGGAGAGATGGAGGCACAGAGACTGGAGAGTGTATTCTCCATTTAGTGAAATTCAGAATTACAGCATTTAAACATCATGGTGGAATTAAATAGAGGTCTACTGTATCTTGAGTATCAGCAATATTTGATGAACATCAAGGACTTGATGCATTTCATTGTGCTGCAGTAGAAATAGTTATCAGGCACCATGCAAAGTCCTCAAATATTTTCTATCATTTAATCTTTCTCTCTCTGAGGCAGGCATGATTATTCCCATTTTACAGATAGGAAACTGAGGTTGTAGTATAGGGCCAAGGGTGATTCCTGGCACATGGTAGGCACCAAAATGTGTTGAAAGTCCAAGTGAACAACAACGCCTTTCCCTTCTACATTTTATGCTGTGTTGTGCAGATGAGACTGTGAAAGCTTCCTTTTCCTTTGCTTGTTGGGTTCATACAGGTTTTATCAGTAGGGGACACTAGGGGGAGCTGGACGGGGGAAGAGGGGAGAGCACCTCCTCCTTGAGCTTGCCATCCCATTCAACCCTTCTCTCAACAGCAGCAGCCCCAAATCTGTGAGGCCTCTCCTCCAAGCCCTTGAGGAATCAACATCAGCCAGGTGGTACCCCTCCCCAGAGGCCTGAGTCCTTAGCTCCACAGGGACTCCCGTGAGCTCCTGAGTGCAAGTGGTACCAACCAGTTAGCTTCCTCTCCCCAGAGATGGAGATCCTGGCTCTGCAAGGCTTCGCATTTGAGTTTCTAGGTTCTGAAAACCCCAACCTCTTCCCTTTTTCTCCTAGCCAGGGATGGAAGCTGCTTCTTATGTGACCTCAGAGTTTCCTTTTTTGCTGTTGCAGACTCCCAATTCCCAATATTCTTCCCATCAAAATACCTAATGTAATTTTCTGGTCCTGGTTCCTGACTGGAGTATGACTGATACAGGATACCTACCTTATACGGCTGTTTTGGAGATTAATTTATACCTGGCTCATCATAGCTACTCATTACCTATTGACTGACTTCTCATTTACAGCAAACCATAGCATTGCCTCCCTTTCTCAGGTTAATATCTTGTGCATATTTGATAAGCACACCTTCCATGCTTTCATCCAAGATAACGCCAGTGATGTCAAACAGAACAAGGCTAAGGATGGAACCCTGTTTCACATCACTAGAACCCATCTTCAAAAGTGGCTTCATTCTTTCAATCATCATTCATTAGGTATGTTGACATCTCTCTACAATGGGCATGCATTATTTTCATCACTGGATTATAAAGGAATATTCTTATTTTGGGAAAAAAAGAAAACACTGAGTGCTTTAAACAAGTTTTGGCTGTAACACAAAGAGCTGAAAAGAGCAATAATTTGGGAAACTTAATCTCAGCTCCTCTGCTAATTAATGTGTGCCTACAGGCAGGTCACTGAACAGCTCTGCTTTCTGGATCCCTTAAAGGTAATATGAGGAACTTAAACCAGGCAATGTTCAGGATTTCTTTAAGTTTTCTTACTCTAAATAGAAGAAATAGTGTTACATCTCCATGTTTCATATCAATAAGATATTTCTGACAATGAAATGATTATAAGTCGACTGAATTTCCAACAGCAAGAAGCTGAAAGTGGGGAAGCAATGTTTCTCCTTTAAGCAGATATGCAGCTAGTAATATCAAACCTAGAAAAAAATCCTAGTGAAATAAATTTCTCAAACATGTCACTGTTACTTTGAGCCTAAGCAAAAGGGAAGCTAGCCCAAATTATAATTGTAAGGAAGCTACCCATGCCTTCTTACCATGAAAAAAGCCCTCTGTAATAATGGCAGGGCTATTGGTATGATGTGATCATAACAATTCCAATTATGTGGGAGTAGAGTACGTGTTAAACTTACCAACTAGAACATCAAGTTCAGCAAACAATTCTTTGTGGCCCCCAGATTGCCACTGTGGAATCCAGCATCCCCTCAGTGGGGACTTCAAACAGTATAGCAGCTGACATTCCTCTCTTATGTGTTTAGAAAGAAATGACCACAACCCCCAAAGCCAAAGAATTCTTTGCAGCTTCTCAACTGTCCAGATAAAAATCCTTATGCCACAGTAGTAAAGTGACAGGAGCCTGAATTATCTGCAGAAAAGCTCAGATCAGAGAACATAGTTATTTAACTCTCATGATTATCTCTACAATAAAACTTTTCCCTGTTCTTTCCCCCCTCTTCTCTACCTTTGTTCCCTCCTTCCTTCCCCCCTTCCTACCTCTTTTTCTTCCTTCTTTTCTTTTTTCCTTTATTCCTTCCTACCTTCCTGCCTTTATATATGGCCTCTGTATTTATTAGGCTATTACAGCACTACGCTCTACCAGTACAGAGTTGAAAACTGTAGCTCCTAAATACAGACAGCTCTAGTCCAGGAGAGTACAAATAAAATCACATACCATAGAATTGAGCAATATTTACTATAATAAAGATACACATGCAATTCTGTCAGGGTACAAAGCAAGTCAGTTGGGATGTTAATGCCACAAAAAGGGGATGCTTGATATGAGCCCTGAAAAGTACAGGTTAAATGACAGGACTGAGGAAGAAAGGACCCTCTACACATCATGAGTAGGATGTGAATAGTCAACCAAATGAGAAGAAGCCCGGCTGCAAAACAGATGGATGAAGCAGAGCACTGTGGCTGAGGTCGAAGGTGTGAAGGAGACAGCAGAGACGAGATCACGCAGCAAACGTATGTGACACTGATGACTGCATCTACACTGTACGTAGAGAGATCTTTCGAGGAAGCACGACATGGTCAGATTGACATTTTAGAAAAGCTATTTTGGATCAGTGTGGAGAATAAATTAGAGCAGATGATGCTGGAAAAGGAGAAAAGAGGTTGGAGAGGATTGCAGTGTTTCAGGGAAAATCCAGGAAACTTGGGTGCAAACTGTAGCAGTGGGGGTAGACAGGAGAGGACAGGGACAAGACGCCAAAGACATGGAATTGGATGAGAGTATAGCAGAGAGACAAGAGAAAGAGAAAGAGGGCTCTAGGATTACTCCTAAGACTTTATTTCATTGCTATTTATTTTTACGTGTCAATCGTACATGCCCAGAGGAAGAATTGGGTCCTAAATTTTGTGTAAAAAACTCCGACTAAATTTTTCTCTCCCATTTCTAATTGTGGCACCTATAATTCTTTCACCATGGAGATTTATTCATGTTGTTTCCATGGTGTACTGTTCTATAGCAATCCCAAGTTACTGTGCACATTACCCCAGCTAGGATGACAGCACAAGCCCATTTTTCTTCCATTATTCTTAATTCTACAGAGAAGTACTCCTAAGAAAATAATATTTTCTTTCAGAGGATTGTTGGGCACAATATTCACCTGCTATGTCTGTTTTAATATAGAAATACTATTTTAATGACTTCTTTTTCACCAGCACCTGAGAATAACGTATGCCGTATGAGTATGTGTCAAGGTCATGCTCTGGCTTTTTGTAGCTCCAATATTACCACATATCCATAAGGATAAGGATCTCCCATTTGATATGCACAGCATCAAGTGCTTCTCAGGAGAGGTTCTCTGTATTACGAAGGATGACTTCAGCTAGATAAGCTAGATACAAATTGATTGGAGGGAGGAATCATAAGATATTAGTGGTCTAGCAGTAGAAAATACAGATGAAAGGGAGGGAGGAGATAGAAGGATATTTAATTCAAACTTTTCCTTAAGGATCTTTCCATATGCTTAGCATATAATTAAAACACAGAAAGGATGTTCAGGCTAGATATGTGCATCTGGGAGGCATCAGGAAACTGCATGAAGAGAGGAAAAAGAAATAGGGCAAGAATGAAGTCCTGAGATGCTCCAACACTTGAGGGGAAAACATAAGAGCCTATAAAATAAGCCAGAAATGTCAAGAGAGTAGAGAATCTTTTTAATAGCATAGTCAGATGAGGCCACATTAAGGAGGTGAACATTGAATAAAGACCTAAAGAATTTAAAGAGTTAGCCATGTGAGTATCTGAGAGAAGGCTATTCCAGGCCTAAGAAACATAACCATACAAAGCCCCTGGAAAATGCCAAAAAAGTTTGAGGGACTAAAAGGTCAGTGCAGTTGGGATGGAGTGGGAACGTGGGGGACTGAGAGAAATAAGGTCAAAGAAGTGATAGTAGAGGGTCATGTAGATGCTTACAGGCCACTGTCTTATCTCTGGCTTTCACTCTGAGTGAACTGGGATGCCAGGGCAGAGTTTTAAGCAGAGGAATGAAATAAGAGGCTACAGGGCAGGCAAAAGCAGACACAGGGTTACCAGTGAGAACCCGACTAAGGCAGAAGGTAATGCTGGCTCAAACTAGGGTAGTAAGAATGGAGGAATTAAGAATTGGTTGAATTGTTAACATATTTTAAAGGTAGAGCCAATAGGATCACCTTATAAATTATATGCAGGTGTAACAGAAAGATAACAGTCAAGGATTCGAGTGGTTTTAGCCAGAGAAACTTGAAAAATGGAATGACCATCATCTGAGATGGAAAAGGCGACAGAAAAAGGGGCAGATTTTGGGGGGAGTACAGAATACATGGACTTAATGGATACATTAAGATTGAGATAAACCCTAGATATTCAAAAGGACATTTCAGGAGGGTGGTTGTAATATGAGTCTGGTGTTTGTGAGACAGACCAAGCCTGGAGCTATAAACTTGGGAGTCAGAGGCTATTGAAGGTACTTAAGCCATGAGACTAGCTTAGACCAATAACACAGAAAGAATAGATGAGAGGAGGACTACTAAGCCAGAATGAAGACACAGAAAGGCAGAAAACCAAGAAAACATGGAACTCTATAAGCTGAATGTACAAAGTATATGTAGAAGGAGGGAAGGAATGATTTTCAATATGTAAGACGCTATCAAGACATCAGGCTGTGGCCTGAAAATTGACAACTGGATTTTACAACATGGAAGTAATTAGCGAACCTGACAAAAGAAGTTTCACTGGAATGGTAGTGATGAGAATCTCACTGGAAACAACTCTTTCAAGGAATGTTTATATAAATGGGCATAAAGAAACTGGACATGTTTGCAGGGCAAATATGGTAAACAGAAGTTTGTTCATATTTTAAGATGGGGTAAATGAATGAACGTGGAGGAATGAATGGTAAGTGAAACAGAGATAGTGATGTTAGAAGACATTCCCAAGAAGCTTAATCTACAGGGAATGGAAAGTTCTAGGATCAAAAGACCCTGAATAGCCAAAGCAATCCTGAGAAGAAAGAATAAAGCTGGGAGGATTATGCTTCCCAACTTCAAATTCTACTACAAAGCAACAGCAACTGAGAAACTTTGAGACTGGCACAAGAACAGATCCATAGATCAATGGAACAGAATAGAGAGCCCAGATATAAACGCAAGCATATATGGTCAATTAATATATGATAAAGGAGCCATGGATATACACTGGGGAAATTACAGCCTCTTCAACAATTGGTGTTGGCAAAACTGGACAGCTATATTTAAGAGAATGAAACTGGATTACTGTCTAACTCCATACACAAAAGTAAACTCAAAATAATCAAAGACCTAAATGTAAGTCATGAAGCCATAAAACTCTTAGAAGAAAACATAGGCAAAGAATGCTCATAAACGTGAGCAACTTTTTCCTGAACACATCTCCTGAGGGCAAGGAAAAAAGCAAAAATGAACAAATGGGACTACATTAAACTAAAAAGCTTCTGTACAGCAAAGGACACCATCACTAGAACAAAAAGGCATCCTGCAGTATGGGAGAATATATTTGTAAGCAACTATTTGACAAGGGGTTAACATTCATACAATATAAAGAGCTCACATGCCTCAACAACCAAAAACCAAATAACCCAATTAAAAAATGGGTGGAAGTTCTGAACAGACACTTCTCCAAAGAAGAAATTCAGATGGCTAACAGACACATGAAAAAATGTTATACATCACTAATTATCAGGCAAGTGCAAATTAAAACCACAATGAGATTACCACCTCACACCAGTTAGGGTGGCCAACATCCAAAAGACAAGAAACAACAAATGCTGGCGAGGATGTGGAGAAAGGGGCACAACATTGTTGGTGGGAATGTAAACTAGTTCAGCCACTGTGGAAAGCAACCTGGAGGTTCCTCAAAAAACTAAAAATAGAAATACCATTTTACAAAGGAATTCCACTCCTAGGAATTTACCCTAAGAAAACAAGATCCCAGATTCAAAACGACATATGCACCCCTATGTTTATTGCAGCACTATTTATAATAGCCAAGATATGGAAGCAACCTAAGTGTCCATCAGTAGATGAATGGATTAAGAAGAGGTGGTACATATACACAATGGAATACTATTCAGCCACAAGAAGAAAACAAATCCTACTGTTTGCAGCAACATGGATGGAGCTTAAGGGTATTATGCTCAGTGAAATAAGCCAGGCAGAGAAAGACAAGTGCCAAATGATTTCCCTCATTTGTGGAGTATAACAACAAAGCAAAACTGAAGGAACAGAACAGCAGCAGACTCACAGACTCCAAGAATAGACTAGCAGTTATCAAAGGGAAGGGGTGGGTGAGGGTGGGTAGGGAGGGATGGAGAAGGGGATTAAAAGGCATTATGATTAACACACATAATGTAGGGGGGTCAAGGAGAAGGCAGCATGACATGGAGAAGTAGTGACTCTATACATCTTACTACACTGATGGCCAGTGACTGCGATGGGGTGGCAGGGGCACTTGATAATAGGTGTGAATGTAGTAACCACAATGTTGCTCCTGTGAAACCTTCATAAAATTGAATATCAGTGACATCTTAATAAAAGAACTGTGGAGAGAAAAAGAATGTATTAGGATAGAATCAATGGAAGGTTTATGAAATTTTTTTTGATAATATAAGCTAGAGTACAGGGGGAAGAGCCAGTAGAATTAAAATGGCTTATTATATAGAAGAAAAAGAAATCAGGTGTAGAAGGTGAAGACATCTAAGGAAGGGAGTGCAAGTGCTAAGTTTAGGAAAGAAGTGAACTTCAGAACATTTGCGGAGGGAAAGAAATGGAGCATGACTAAGGATAGTGAAATGATGGACTCACTGGCTGAGATGAATGTTTGGGAGCAGTTGAAAAAGCATACATTTAGAGTGGCACCAATTCATGTAATATAGTGATTCTTCTCCTGCAGTTTTCTTTATAGCGCAGTTGGAGGAGGTGAGAAGGCAGATGATGGGTTGATGTAGGGTCCTAGTTTGCAAACCAGGTGCTTTAGAAATAAAAGAGTCCAAGAGTTGGCATTCAAGCTGTGTCAATGATTAACCATGAAGTCTAGGCTGACTAGTAAAGTAACTGAAGGCAGGAGGGGACAGACAGAGAAACAAATGGAAAGACAAGGAATAGTTGGTTGAGGTGGAAGAACATGTAGCTGTGAAACCTGGAAGAGACTGGTGTGGACTGATTCCTGATGACGATATGGTAAGTGGAATATTGGGTAAGTAAAGATGCCTTAGAATAGAACTGGATGGGTCATTTGCACTGATTCTTCAGCCCTGAGAATATCAGAAGTATATGTGGTAGAGAAGGAAATTGTGGCCCAAATATTAAAGTCCTGCTTTTTACTTGATACATCCCAAGTCAGCCATGATCCACTATAGCATCTATGGAGTTCAATAAAGCCTTATTGAATATCTACTGCTAAGAGTACACTGATCCCCCTTTGATGTGCTAATAATTTAATTACTTCCCTAAGCACCTAACCTATCACTAACACAAGAGTTAGGAACAGGAGGGAAGAGAGTCTGTCAACCATTCCCATTGGTATTGTTCCTTAATGAACTGCCCCAAAACTGTTTGACATGGAACAACCATTTTATTAACTTCAAGCTTCCTAAGGTCAGGAATTCAGAGAGGGTTCCACGATCTCTGGGGTCTCAGTTGAAGAAACTCAAGGCCAGGGATGACCGGACAACTGGGGCAGGAATTATCAGGAGGTATCGTAATTCACATCCCTGGTGTCTGATGCTGTCAAGTGGGACCACAGCTGGGGCTGTCAGCTGGGGCACCTACAAGTGGACTCTCTTGCTTGAGCTTCCTTACAGCAGGTTTCGGGGTTCCAAAGGTGAGTGCTCCAAGAGAACCATGTGGAAACTATAGCCTTTTATGACCTAGCTTTGGGAGTTACACAGTGTCATTTGTGGTACATTTTGCTAGGACAAGTGAGTCACTTAGGTCAGCCCAAATTGAAAGGAATTCTCTCTCAATTGCAGAAGTGTACAAAAAACTGCAAACATGTTTTAGAACTTCTAAGAGACATTCATGTGGATTGCTTAACCCTGCTCCCAAATCTAGTGCTTAATGTGGCTGAGCCCTGCTACAAATGACCCTTGATCCAAGTATATGATGTTCTAGAAAAGGCAAAACTATGATGACAGTAAAACAAGCAGGGGTTGCCAGAGGTTGAGAAGGGAGGATGAATAGGTGGAACATAGGATTTTTAGGGCAATGAAAATAACATTGTTTGATGCTATAATGGTGGCTACATGTCATTATGCATTTAACCAAACCTATATAAGGTACATGAAGAGTTATTAATGTAAACTATGGATTTTGGATGATTATAATGTGTCAATAAAGGTTACACAAGGGTAACAAATGTACCCTTTTGGTGAAGGATGTTGGTAATGGGGGAGGCTATGCATTGGTGGAAGCTCTGGGTTTAAGGGAAAGCTCTGTACCTTTTGATTTTTTTGGTGAACCTAAAAGTACTCTAAAAAAAATCAAGTCTTATAAAAAAACTAAAGCATGCTAGAAACTGTGCATAAGTTAAATGTTAAGAAGGCAAATTCTTCCTCTAGTTTCTTTATTATATTTCTGATTTCCTAATTTTCTACTCTATTTGCTTAAATGTTCTTACCCTCATAAAGTGTGCTTGGGTACATATTACTAATTCTCCTCATAACTGAAAAACCATCAATTATATGCTGTCCAGATTCATAAAAACCACTAGCAAAACCACAGTTCTTTATAGGAAAAATTGCTCATCCAGAGTTTACTCCAACAACGGTGGGGGTAAACAGTACAGACTCGTTTTTCCCAATCTTTTTCAATGCATATGACCTCTTGGCATGTAGCAAGCTCATGTTATTTCAGTTGTCCTAGTAATTCCTTATGTTTGTTTAAGAATTGCCAAATGTTTATCACTAAGTATAGGTTACTATGTTGAATGAATATGCATTATTTTTATGCTGATCTAATTTAAAAATAGAACAAATAAGAAAAAGATAATCATTTGAAGAAAGAAAGGTCATTTAAACATCAGATCTTATTTTGCAGTGGTATTTACATTTTATGGGCGAACTGAATCAACTACTCCTTATTTCATAAAAATATCCAATTAGAACATAGAATGTCCACTATATTCTGAGATTTGCAAGCAGCCAGTGAGTTCAGTGAAACCAATGCGTTAAGAGGGTACTCGCTGGAATCAGTGTTCTGGGTTGCAACGTGAGCTTTGTGGCTTACTAGCTGCTTCACCTTGGGTAATGACCTGAGCCTCAGTTCCTTTTTCTGTAAACTGGAGTTGTTTGTATCAAACTCACCTTTCTACCAGAAAACAATTACAGAATAGGATAAAATACAAAAAACAAATTAACTGCAGACATCAGAGAAAAACCAAGACAGTCCAGACTTGAGGGGCACATCCTTCAAGCAAAGAGAAAGACATTAAAATGAGCCCCACATTAATCTGGTTACCTCTAATAAAAATGAGGGTAATTTTGGAGAAAAGTACTGTTTCAATAATGCAGCCTTGTCCATACTAAATCCTAGTAATAGTCATTGAGACATAAACTAGATCCAGAATTCTAGCTTCTTCAAAATATCTGGCTATGATTCTCTAGATGTTTTAGTTTTCTCCTATCATTGCAATTAAAGTTTTACTATTTCTAGTTCTCATATTCAACCATGCATTCTTAATCTCAAGTTTGTCCTTCCAGAATGGAAAATACAACTCCAGATATTGCTACTTAACCTAATAACACAATTTGTTCTATCTTGCCTAGAAGCCACAAAACTGCAAATAGAAATAGAACCTGGAATAAAAGTGCCCATCTTCCGAGGCCCTCTTGAATGACCACTGATGGAGGCCTAGCTGCACCCCTTACTGCGCCTCCTCTCAGCATGAAGCAACCAGAGCGATCATCGCCCCCTTTCCCTAGCAGTAGCTAGGGTCTCTATCTGTAGAGGGGGGAATGAGACAGGGACCATGGATGTAGTCACAGTAGGGTGAGGGCCTCCGGAGGGGGCAGGGCGAGATATTTGCAGTCAGACCAATGTACCTACCCCCTGCTTAAACTCTATGTTAAACATTGAGCTCTAGAATCATTCTTCAGGGAAATCAGTTAATGTTCCCCAGATAAAGAAGAGAAGCACATGTTTTATTATGCTAACCATTTATAATCATGTGTAAGGTTCTCTTTAGCATACTAAAAGGCCCAGGCCTATGTGCTGTCTTTCCTCCTTCAGATCTGATGAAGTGAGTTTGCAAACTGGGCAACTAATTTAGCAAGTAAGCCCAGGCATAAACAACACAGTTAAAGGCAGGAAGGATTCCACCTTAAAGATAAGATTGCATTTTAATACCCAAGAAGTTAAGATGCTAGAAATTCTTAACTTATTCTTTAGCAAACAATACCTCGGCCCACCTTGGGGGCTGAGCAGGTGGCCGTGTTTCATATGCTCCCAGACCAGAATGCTGGTATGTCAGAGAGAAATTATCAGAGGAAGTTACTTGTGTTAAGTTAATTCTAAATACTCAGGGCCTCTTAACAAGTCCACACCCCTAAGTTTTTTCATGTTCTCGAAGAATCCTCAGCTGCCTATAAAACCCCCAAGATAATGCACCACTACGGACTCTCTAGGAGCTCTATTCTCTCACTTTATCTCTAAATAAAAGCCTGTACCTTGCTCTCCTAAAAAAAAAAAAAAAAAAAAAAAAAAAAAAGAGCCCCACATCCTCTACTGCTTTTTTCTTGAGACATCTGCTCATTTGTTGGAAATGCAGGGCCTGGGTCCAAGCAGAAAATGACAGCTAAACATCCCCACCCTCAGAGATTGATGCAAAGACTACAAAGAGAATGTATGCAAACACTTAGTGCACAGTCTGGAATGTGTCAAGTACTCAATGCACGTGTAAAAGAACTAAAATAAGTATGACAGAGGGTCTCCTGCTTGCCTTCTCTCTTCGCCTGTCACTTTCTTACATGTTCACCATCTAATTCCCGTATCCTGCAAACTCTGACTACCTGATACACCACGAGGCTCCCAAGAAGACCAGCTCTGAGGGGCACTGTGTGTGCCAAAGACCCCGGGGACATGCGACAGGGAGTGCCTTTTCATATGCTTGTTTTACATCTGTATGTAATCTTTGGTAAGGCGTTATAGTCTAGCTTCAGTAATGACCATGTGTCAAGGCACTTGTGTACACCTTCAGCTATCTTCTAGTCAAGCACTGTTATAACTGAATATTAAGACATTTATAGTACATGGATACAGGTTTGATGCCATTTATTAACTTATGACTCTAGGCATGTTACTTAACATCGACGAGGCTTCAGTTTCCTCAACAGTAAGGTGGGATATTTGTAACACCTCCTTCAAAAGATTTAAAATTTAGTATGATGTGTGAAATGTACATACAGGTGATGTCACATAATGAACATTCAATAACCATTGTGGTGACTATGACGTATGAGACACTGAGGCTTTGGGAAGTCAGGAATAACCCAATTATATGCAGCTTGTATGTGTCAGAATTACAAACAGGCACTCTCTACTTCCAGGGTTTGTGAACTTAATTACTATATTATGTTTTTCTCTAAGTCTGTGGGCTCTGTCTCCCCAAGGAACAAATCCAGAGCTAAGGGTAGAGCCATCAAGTGTACCAAATTGTGTGTAGGAGGTTAATAATGGCCCCAAATGATATGCTCATACATAATTCCCACAAGTGGGAATGTTACCTTATTTGCAAAAGGGGTCTTTGCAGATATACTTATGTTAAGGATTTTAAGATGAGGCAATGATCCTGGATTATCTGGGTGGTCTGAAAATCCAAGGATAAGAGCTATTATAAGAGTGAGATGAAGGGAGATTTGACACACACACACAGGAGAAAGCGACGTCTGACAGGGGCAGAGACCAGCGTGAAGGGGCCACAGCGGAGGACAACTAACCACCGCTGGAAGATGCCAGGAACACAATCTTCCCTAGAGCCTGGAGGGAGCATGGCCCTTCACATCTTGATTTCAGATTTCTGGACTCCAGAACTGTGAGAGAATAATTTTTCTGTAATTTGTTATGATAGCCTTAGGAACTATATAAATATAAATTTAACTCATTTATTAATTACCTCAAGTTTCACTTCTCTAATCTTGACTAATAAAGCTAATTTACATCAGCCTTGTTTTCCTCCAACTCCTTTTTCAGTGTAACTAGTAGCTTAATATACACATTCCTTGAGTTTTAGCTATATGTATTACAAAATTTGGCATTCAATCTTTCCTCATGGTTAACTCTGTCTCTCCAACTAGGATGCAGGTTACGTGGAGCTGCAACTATTCAGTAATTTGTTCATAGTACTTTCCCTGCATATCATGAAGCTGGGTCTCATTGGCCCTCAGTAAACACCTACTTACTGACTGTGATTGATCAAATAAATGGGAGACTACGAATTTCCACAAAAACAAAAAACAATCAGCTATGCAGGCAGGAGGAGAGAGGTCAAAGTCAAATGGATCTGGGTTTCAATCTTGTTTTGGCCATTTACTAATTTGGTGAGCAGGTATGAGCTACTTACACACTGAATGTCCATCTCCTTATCTGTAAACAGTGTTAATACCTACTCTCCAACCTTGTGAAGGGAATACCAACAATGCCATATGGAGATTTGGGTTGTTTTTTCTTTCCAGAATACATTTGCACCTTGTTGGGGTGATAGGACTTAACTTGGCCCCATTAGGTAAGGTCATCACGTACTGATATCAAGGTACCGTCTCACTGGGCAGTGGGTGTTGTGCCACGCTGTCTAGGCCCATCAGACTTTCTTCTTCGAATTGGAATTTCAAAACCAGTGACAAAAACAGACTGAAAATAAGGTTGGCGATGACTTCCTGATCATGATCCCTGAGATAATTCATCATTTCCTGTGACTTACAAGGTAAGAACTTCATAAAGGACAGGAGTTTCACTGATTCCTGTCCTTTCTGACACCTGGTTCCTTAGCTTTCTCTTCAATCCTATGATTCATTTCATAAGACTGAACTTCTAAGTTTTCTTTTTGCTTATGTTTGCCAAAGGATTGTTTTTGTGCTTTTAACCAAAGATTCCTGAACAACACATGTGTTCAGTGATTGGGCAAATTATTAAACTGTCCAACAATTATTACCACGGGTGTACTCCACTTAAAACCCAGAGTCACACACAGAATAGATGGTCTGGTGTAATTTGCAATTCGTATTTTCTTCCTTTATACCTTTACTGGGGTAATTTTGCATTCCAAGGGAACATTTGGCAATGCTGGGGAAACTTTTTGTTGTTACAGCTGGGGAGCAGCTATGTGGGCATCTAGGAGGTAGAGACCAGGGACGCTACTGAACCCTCTACAGAGCACAGGACAGGCCCCACAACCAAGAATGATCTGGATTGAAATGTCAATAGGGCCAAGATTAAGAAACACTGCTTTAGAGGAAGCAGAACAGCACATTCTAATTTCCAAGGAGTAAGTAACATTATTTAGAGTAATTAATCCTTGTGTTTAGAATCTGTTCATTTCCTCCTGGAGAAAAAAAAAATCAATCAAGACAGTGACTGCCACAAAAGTTATGAAGATTTTAGATTCTTTCTCAGCACTGTGCCTACCGTATCTGATCTATGTGCACAAGCCATTTGTTGTCCTGGGTCTTTGATGATTCCTTTGAAACTCATATTATTCAGCTGTGTTCTTCCTCCTTGGCTCTCTCTATGACTTCAATTTCTTTGATTGAAGAAATCGCTCATTCCTGAATGTGCTACCACATCTCTAACAAGTCTCTGGCATTAATTGTTCCCCTTTTGGGAATGAGTAATCAACAAAATCAGGACATATAAATGCTCCCTAGAAAAAGGCAGGGCAAGCAGGGGGTGGGGAGAGTGTGGTGTTTCAGGGAAAACCAATTAGAGGTTTTGCCAACCAAATGTTCTTTTACATCACAAATTACAAATAATCTGTTTCCTATTTCCCTGTCTTTGTAACTGTACTGCCCATCAGCAATACATGGTTTTGATAATGATGATGATGATATGAACTTCAAGACAGGTTACAAAGTGAAGAAAAAAATCAGAGGAAAAAATAGGACCTTTGCTTTGGGGATTGATTTGGCTTGTCTGATGGAGAAGCTCAGTTCATTCAGCTGGTGGTTGGTAACTAAGGACCTTTATTAAAGATGAGCCTCAGACACAAATCGCAGTTCTTGCAGGGGAGAGACAAAGGTTTTGTATTATGGGTCCTCTTACCTGAGGATTTAAAGGAAAATAGATTACTGTGCTATCTGGCAAGCTATGGTAATTACATGACTGAGAGTTCCTTAAGGGCTGTCCCTAGTGGGTTTCACAAAACTGACAGTTTTAAACGGTCCATTGAATAGAGAAACACCAAATGAAATGGTGGGATGAAAATAGCTTTAAATAATTTCCCAATGCCAAGGACACCTCCCATTGAGTATTTTCATTACCAGGATGTCTACTACCTTGACTCTCTTTGAAGTACAACTATAAACTCATTTTAATTACCTCAAAAAAATGTCTGGACTTAGCGAAATGTTTGGGTATTTTTTAAGCTAACTATATCCAAATAAACATTTATTTTAACTAAAATGATCTTTCCCTGCCACAAATCCAAGAATGTAAGAAAGCAGCAGTTCCATTTTGTCACTATGAATGACAACAGACAATGAGAAATGAACATTTTCGGGAGACGAGAGCTCATTAGAGCTACTTAACCTGCAATAATATGGGAATTATTGAAACAGCTCTCTTAACCTGCAATAATGTGGGGATTATAAGAAACAGCTACAGCATTTGTACCTAGTGGCTTTCTCAACGAGGTATAGTGGAAAGAGGACAGTGGATCTAACCTGTATCACCTCTAACTGCCACTCACTAGTTGTTTGATCTTGGGAAGTTACTGAAGCTCTCTGGACCTCAGTTTCCTCATCTGTAAAACAGGAACAGTCATATGCAAGTAATAATGCCTATCCTATTTTCTGCCTATGGTTGCTGGTACATTCAAAAAGGAATATTATGTTTGTGAAGACACTTTTAAAAGCTGTGTGTAGGTAAATTGATGTAATAATAATAATAATAATAGCCATAAAGGAAAGAGGACATACCTAGACTCATGGTTAATTCATGTTTTCACTGAATCATATTTCAGCTCCTATAGTCCAACTACTTACTCTCTGATGAGAACTATATGAGTCTAATCAGTGTTGTGAGTGTGCAGATTGAGTGAGCAAATTATCATTGGCATGCTACAATTTTCAGTGGTTGCTTTCTATTATATCATGAGTTTTCAAAATCAAATCCTAGAATTAAATCCCAAATCTGTCACCTACTAGATACAGAACATGGCATAAATCAATTAAGCTCTCATTTCCTTATATGTACATGGTTTATAAAATGTAGAGAATATTGTGGGGAGGATCAAATGCTAGCGAAATAGTGATCACTGAATTTATGTTAGCATTTTGCAGATATACTACCCCATACACTCAGAGTTAGCTCTAATTCTATTTTCTTCAACTTCCCAGTACAGACATGGTCGAAATTCCATAATGCTATGAATGGACAATAATCAAACAATGAATAATATTGATTACTGTCTCAAGGCTACTAAAAATAAAACAGCAATAAATATATGAACTTTCTTACTGAATTCTAATATTTGACTTGGTTGATTGCTTTCCATTTAAAATTCCTATCCAACTAGAATTTGGGTTCTACTGCCAGAATCCACAGTTAATTGAGCTTGTAATAATAGTAAGCAAATACCAAAAAATTATTTAGCAAGAAAAAACAAAAGCCACAAATGCCCATCGCAGTAGAATATATCCAAGCATTGTTCCTTGATATCTTGCAGAATCAGACTAAACATAACAGCTGAGGCTCAAAAAACCCACTTTCTCCATGGAAAGATCTATTTTAGTTGCGCTTGGGCTTTTACTGCACAATATTGGCTTTGTTTTACTGACCACCTGCTCTCTGTTGCCATCCTCTCTCAAGTCCACCCACACACATCTGAATGCTTCCACTAATGGTAAACCACCAGCATCAGTGCAAGCACAGCAACAACCCCACAGCCAGTGCTACATTTTAGGATTATAAAGAGAAGAAATCAGTGGATCAGCAAAACGTAACTTTTTCACACATAGGGTTTTAACCAACAGTGTTACATCTACACAGTCCACTAAAGCAGATTGAGCAAAACTTCTTTTGCATCTCTACATAACTGACCAGATTAATGTCAAAGGTAAAAAATAAAAGTTTGCATTTTTTTCTTCTGTCACAGGATAGTAAGATGACACCTACATCTTAGGCTTGCCTATAGTGGTAACATTTGGGATGTTTAAAACTTTCAAATGATTGCTGAACAATCTCTATAATGTAGAGAAATCTGGTCATGTTAGCTACTCCTGACATAGATGATTGTCAAGTAAGAATCTAGATCAAAGTAAAAAGCAATATTCTTATCTTTATGTGTTCCTAGTGAAAACATTTTGTGCTTTTAGGGATTTGGGGAAAATTTTAAAGTAAGGGAATGTTTTATTTAGTGACTTCTTTTTTGATTCTTCTCCCAACTGGGCATTATTGTATAATCATCATCATGTTTCTCCCATGCTTGTAAGATAAGCACCCTCCCCATACACACACTCCTCTTCCCTCTCAAAACCTAGCACAAACCTGCATTTACTCAAACTCATTATCTTTAACATTTAGATAGAAATTACATAAAGTAAAATAAACAGGTCCTAAATGTATAGTTCTGTCAGTTTTGGTAAATGCAGACACCCACATGTCCCAAATCTCTATTAAGATACAGAATGTGTCCATCATCCCAGAAGTTTACTTCCCGCCCCTTCCCAACCAATTCCACCCTTCCTTCCACTCACATGCAACAGCAGCCACGTTCTGGTTTCTATCACCATGCAAGTGTTTCACCTTCTAGGATTTCATCTCAGTGTAATCACATAAAAAGGAAGGAAGGAAAGAAGAAATGTTTTTGCCTATCATTTCTTCCACTCAGCCAACTGTGTTTGAAATTCATGTTGTGCGTTGTATCACAAATTCTTTTTTTTATTGCTAAACAGTATATGAATATTCTACAGTTTATTTATCCATTTTCCTAATGATGGACTCTTAATATTATGCATAAAGCTGCTATGAACATTCTTATGCCAAAGTGGACATATGGTTTACTTCTCTTGGAGCAATACTTACAAGTTGATTTGCTACACCATAACGTAAATGTAAGTTAAACTGTTAAACTTAATTGCTGTTTTTAAGAAACTTAGTTTTCCATAGTATTACTTATACTATCTTTCCTTCAGCAATATATGAGAATTCCTGTTCTCCACCTCCATGACAGCCCTGGTGTGGTGTGGTTAGCCTTGCTCATTTTAGCCTTTCTAATCGGTATGTATCTCACTGTAATTTCAGTTAGTCTTGTCCTGATAAATACTGATGTTGAGTATTTTTCATGTGTTTAGCCATATATATATTTATATTTTATATAAAATTCATATATAAGCACATATACACTTACATATATTTTGTATATTATATATTTATTTATAAACTAATGTCATATATAAATGTTTACCAAATATATATATTTATTACATACACATATATATATATTTTTTATGGCATGTCCGTTGAAATCATTGCCTTCTACTAAGATATATATATATATATACACACATGGCTGTGGCATTCTCCTTACCACCCCCACCCACCCCAGACCTGTCCCCAAATTGAGGATCCCTCCTTGCCTATGGTTTCATTGGGACAAAAGGTATTTTAACTTTTAGGAACAGTACCTGCTCTGGGTTGTTACCTCAGACCCTTGGGAGGAACAAAGCTAAAGCTGCCTCTGTGTGTCATTTTATTTTTTGAAGTTTAAATAAAGCTTACTACTTTTGACCAAATATATATATGTGTGTGTGTGTGTGTGTGTGTGTGTGTGTGTGTGTGTGTGTGTGTACATGTATATATACACCACTGTAGAGGATATAGAGGGGGGAAGGTTGAAGAACCTCCATGTTAACAAGTGTAGCTCTTCTGTGCTCCACTTTGAGAAACAGCGCTCTGGTCACAAGGGGAGGCTCAAAGCATCAGCAGCCTCACTAGAGTCAACAATTTATTCCCACCCAAAACCCCTTTTTCACTCCATCTTAAAGCAAAAGTCTCTCTGACCTGCATCAGCCTACGAATCTATAAGAGGACCACCACTGAAGCAGGAGGTTTCAGAGAGAATTCATGTAAAGTATGGATATCATTAAACATTTACTACTGGTTGGCACTACAGTAATCCCTTCTGATGTGTGACTACTGGTATTATATTTAAGATTAATAGCAACCCAACCGAGTGGCTATGATTGTCCCATTATAAACATGACAAAAGAAATTCATGGTGATATTAGAAATGTTGAAATTAATTCCTATGCTCAGGATAGAGCTGCCCCTGCCCAGGGTGCCAGACCAGCAAAATGACACTTAGATAACTCTCCTGTCCTAATAAACCCTGTGCTTGACCAGAAACACAGTATATCTAGTCAGCTAATCCCCAAACACCAAGCCAACACGGGGCGTTTTTACCCCAAAGAAGGTTGACTATGTAGCCCCAGCAAATCAGATATTTTCTATTTTTGTCTCCCTTGTTCTTCATTCTTTATCCTAAAAAAGCTTCCTGCATTTCACCCCATTTTGCAGTTCCCCAAAAAGAGACTGTTTCATGGAGTGTTAAAGTTTGTATTATCTAAATTGTCTCCTTCAATAGCTTTTCAGAAATGACTTACCTAAGTTAATTTTGAAATAAGGACTTGAATCCAAATTACTCTCATTACAAAAAGTAGGCTTTTAACCTTTGAGATAAATTGTTCCTCAAAGACATAAAGGTTTATCTACAAAAATGACCAGGACCAATTTATATATATATATATCTTAATACTTCTGGATTATGCTACTGTTCTCCAGTTTTTAGACCTGCCAAATGGGCTGTTTTGGTAAGAGAAATCAGGTGCTGCTCTGAAAAAGAAGGCATCCCATACCAATCAGAGACAGCTACAAACTGAATGATATCATGGCTCAGCAGAGAACTCCCTATCACTAGAAATATTCAAGGACGTCTTTCCAGGACTGTTGTGGGAGAAGATCCCTGCCTTAATTTCAGAATAGGAACAAATGAAAATAGAGTCCCCTTCCACCTCTACAGTTTCAGATGTACACAATTTTTAAAGCCGTCCAGGAAGTTATCAGTGTTCTGGCTTAAATTGGGGCTCATTTTTTACTCTATTGGATAATATTTCCTTGTAAATCCCTCCCAAACCTTGGATAACCTTTGTTCTAGTTGCTATTGTGAAATAACTGACTACATACCAGCAATGAGAGCAACGTGCACGGAAGCATATCTTGGATATATATTTATAACCCCTGAGGATCACTGATCCATGATTGGCCTTCAGTAGCTCATCAGACAAGTCAAAACTGGTTCCAGACAAAAGACAGAATGACTGATTGAGAAGCCCACCTTTTGTGGGAGGAAAAAAAAGATGCATTGTATTACTGCATTAAAGATCCCAGCTCATGAGTGATATGCTCCCAGATCAGGAAGCTCCTACCCTGGGAGGAAATCAAAGCAGTAAATTTCTTATAAATAACCAGACGACTAATACAAAACTTAATCTCTTTTCAAAGATAAACATTTTGGGACCACTTAGGTGTACATCCCTAGCCCTTCGTCTCTCAACAGCCTATAAAACCCCTAGACAACACACCACCCTTGGGCCTCTCTTGTCCTCTCCTGGCCTGAGCCAGGAGCTCTGTCCTCTCTCTTTATCTCTAAATAAAAGCCTCTGCCTTGCTCTCCTAAAAATAAATAAACAGATAGATAGATAGATAGATAGATAGATAGATAGATAGATAGATAGATAGATAGACAGACAGACAGACAGACAGACAGACAGACAGACAGATAGATGATAGATATGCCAGCTCATTTGGTAAACACACACTTGTCTCCAGCACAGAATGTAGCAGAAAACACGTGGATCTGAAAGCCCAGTGCAAATGTTAATTCAAGGCCCTGCTACTTGCCTGCATCTGTAACTTGATCAAATGATTTCAACATGCTGTATTTCGGTTTCTTGTCTGAAGAATGAGGATAGTAATGTAACTATATGACTTAAGAGAGTAATGCTTTAAGTATCTAGCAAACTTCTTCACTGCAGAGTGTGCACAGAATGAGTAAATACTCATTTCCTTTTCTAGTCCCTTCTTATTCTCCAAAAAGGAGATGTAAATTTTCAAATGATAACACCTTTCATTTCTGTAACTGGTTATCTATCACTACATAACAAATTACCTGAGAACACAGTTGTTTAAAAGAACACACATTTATTATCTCACAATTTCTGCAGATCAGTCATCTGGGTGTGGATTTCAAGGGTTCTTTGCCTCAAATACCAAGTCTCTCCCAAGACTGCAATGCGGCTAGACAAATCAAGGCTCAATTTTTATGCTCCCTCATGTGGTCGCTGGCAGGATTTAATATCTCATGAGTTGTGTGACTGAGGGCCTCAGGACTCAGCTGGGGGTTGGCTGGAAGAAGCCTGCCAGCCTTTGCCACGTGGGCCGCTTCCCTGGGTAGCTTACACCACAGCAGCTCGCTTCATCACAGTGAGTAAGCATGAAGAGCAGAGTGAGAGAAAGAATGACAAAAGTAACAGTCTTTTGTAACCTAATTTGGCATTTCCTATCACTTTGTCATACTCTACTTATTAGAAGCCAGTCACTATGTCTAGCTCACACAAGAGAGAACAATTAGACAATGGCATAAATGCAAGGAGGTGAGATCACAATATTTTATGGTGTTTACATTTTATAAAGGGTCATCAATAACAATACTTTTTTGATATTCAAAATACTTCACAAATGATATTAAATCCAAAGCTAGAAAGAAGATGCAGCAATATATCCAAGAGCCATCCAGTGGCTGCAACCAAGCCTCTCAGCATTCTTCTCAGGATGAACACGTAATATATTTGAAAGTACCTCACTCAGGATTTGAGATTAGCAATGCTCCTAAATTAGGAGCTAAATCTGAATCTAAGCAGCTGAAAGACATATGACAGAGTAAGATTTAGTTAAACAAAATGTTCTCAAATGTTAAATTCCAGTTATTATATTTCCTGGATAAGGATTAACTGGAAAACCCTTTTTCCCATTTGTTTTAGATACTTATTTTTGTTTATTTGTTCTAACAATGAGTCATCTTCCTTCCTGCCTTTAGTAGTCAACTCCAATGCATTTTTTTTTCTTTAATGCTTGAAGCTTTAATTTGGTGTTTCTGAGTATTAGTAATTCTGAATTATGTTGCCCAAAATTATATATGAAGAAGATGTAAGAGCTTGAGCTTAGTGTGAACAGGCCCCAAAGTCCATCTTCTTGTATCTTTAATAAGTGTCTGAAATTAGTTTGTTTGCTCCGATTGACTTTCTTCACATGCTATGAAAAAAATCCAGGCAATTAATGGTTCAGTTTGGTGGGTTTCATATAATTAATCAAGGCTTTACTATACTTGACAGATAGATGACAAAGGGCAATATTTTCAAGAAATGGTTCACTGTCAATACATGTGCTTTAACTTGGGAGATCCATTCTGAATTTTAGTATGTTCAGATTCCCAGCCTAGAAATGAGTTGTTTTGAAACAGGGTAAATGTTCTCAACTGCAAAAACCCTCCTATAGATTATGCAGTTACTTTGACTTTGAAAAGCAAACTAATTCATTTGGGATCTAAAAAACTCAGAAATTTCACTCAGATCCATCATTTATCTGAGTTCTAAGAGTCTTCTATTTCTGGGTCCAAAGCCCAGGAATGAATGGATACTAATTCCTCCATACCCAAAACCGACATTATCTGGACAGCAGGAAAGTGTTCTCTGGGGACAGAGGAAGGAAGGCAGGAGATGACAGAGGGAAAGAGGGGAAAACAGAACAAAAAAAAAAATCAGAAAAGAAAAAAGAAAGTAAGGAAAAATTGTTTAAAATTTTTTATATTTAATCTCTAGTACTTGAGATAACAATGACATGACATGTAGTATTCTTCAAAGGGACATCATATACTGAAGCAGTTTCCCCTTAAAGTGGGAGCCCAATACCTGCAGCATGAGCATCGCCTGGGAATCAGCTAGAGGTGCAGGTTTTCACATACTGTCTGAGATGCACTGACTTAGAAATTCCAGGGTGAACCCAAAGAATGTATGTTTTGACAGATCCTCCAGGTGATTCTGATGTACCCTAAAGTTTGAGTTCACTGGACTAGAAAAATTTCAGTTAAAGTTATAAGATCATAAGGAACATTGCATCGCAAGTGGTAAGACACTGAAAAGTCCTGGTTCTTTTGCTGGAAAAACATCTTCCAGCATCATCATTTGAGGTATAAGTTAAAGTACGTGTACTTAGGTAGCTATAGAAGACACCAACTCTGAATGCATTTAGTGATACAAGTCAGTGTCAGTGAGCAAACTAATTAAAATAAAACAAAAATTCAGAATCAAATGAATAATCACCACCATGATGAAAACAAATAACTGACAAAAAGACAAAATCAGAATTGAAGATATGTCCAGGTCAGATAAATCCACCTGGGCACAGACTTCCTAGGAAGGCCCGAGGCGCCATGCCACATTCTCTCCCTCTCAATGGTGGACAAGGCTCAACCGGCCTGGAAAAATACAATCCTGCCATCCAAGATTTGGTACGGTCTCAAGCCTTCTAGATGTAGCAGTTCCAGCTGGAAAATGAGCGGCTCTCCTTGTAGGACTTTATGAGCTGTGCACTGCGCTTGCAGCCAGGATGCTTTTATGCCGCCTAAAGTCCTCCAAGGGCACTGATTTACATATCTGTAAAAATTCCAGTGTGACCTGATTTTACCCAAACTGCAGGTCCGCGTAAGATGATATTTTACACAGTATTCTAAGTTTCCTGCCCCAATCTGCATAACACATACCTCCAGCCACCTGAAAATTCCCTGCCATCCCTACCCACCTCTCATTGGGTGTGCTAGAAAGTGACATGTATATCTGAAATGTACGTAAGTTCCTCATTTCCCATCACCCAACCACAACCGAAATCTATTGCCACTGTGGCAGATGGTGTCTATGAAAATTCTGTTTCCAAAAGTTCCCAGACTTTGGGGCAGATTTGTATTTAGGAAACATGAGTGCAAAGGTAATAACTGAAGTTCTGGAAGCTCCTGGGACGAACTAGTGGGAGGAGACAGGTGGAGAAAAGAGGGGAGAAAAGGAAAGAAGAGAAAACAAGCTATCAAGGACGGCATCAACAGAAATACAGCATAGGGAATGGAACAGATTAACTGAAGCACTTGTAGGAACCTGAGGAAGAACAAGAATTATGAAGTATAGCGTTCAAAGAACCAGGAAAGGGTTGTGTCATGCAAGCTGAGAGAGGAAAGAGTTTTAAGAAAGTTGAAATGATTGCTCAGTAAACGCATTAAACTGCAGAATATTCAAGTGGTGTTACTTCGGGGACGTAAAACAAAGACCTTCAGATTCATTGATAGCAGATACTTGATTAATCTTGCAAAAGCAAATTTTGAAAAATCGTGAGTTGGGAAGGGATAGCAGAAATCAGTATTTAGTGTATAAGGGACTGACAGGGAAGTGGGAGAGAGAGGACAGGGAGTAAAGTCTACAACTTCAAGAAGGATGGGAGTGAAGGGAAGGAAGGAAAGGAAGGGTCTTTTCTATTAAGAGATATTTTTACTGTACGAGACAATTAGAAATGTTTCTAGGTAGAAGGAAAAAAACCTTAAAGAGGAGATGATTGAGGGAGCTAAAAAGAGATAAACATCTCTGCCTCTGAACTACTGGAGAGGACAGAAGGGATGGGTGTGGACCCACACAAAAGTCCAGAGGAGTTGGGAGGGAAGTTGAGCATGTTTCTGCCTGAAAGCCGAGATTAATTTTCTCAGCATTGTAAACACTGTGGACGGTCTTGGCACCAAAGAACACTGGAAGCTAGGGAGTTGGCAGAAATTATTTTTTTAAGACAGTGGACAAAAAAAAATCCTAACTGCTTAGCTTAATAAGGCCACAAGGATCTGACAAGTATCAAAATGATTAAGAAAGACTGGAGACAGGGGATAAAGATAAAGAAAGATGGTTTGGGCAGGGGTGGGAAGGAGAGAAAGAAGAGAAAAAGACAGGGATGAGGGAGGAGAAATAATAGAAGAGGAGGAGAGGGAGGCAGCCTAGGGGAAGAAGGGGTAAGGGAGCAGAGAAAAGCAGCAGGGAGAGAGAGACATGTCAATTCAGAAAAGTGAAGTGTGTGAAGTGTTTCCTTTTGTGCTTAAATTCCTAGAAAGGGGAAACTAAACACAGGCTAAAACTCTTAAATGTTCACGTTGACCAGCTGGTTTTCAACCAATGATAAATTCTAGGCCAGAGGTTTGGTAAAAGCTAACGTAAACCAGGGTGAGGATTTAAATCACAGAAGGAAATAAATTCCCAGGCTGGAATGTTGTGGAGTATTTCACAGGAGAAATCATGAAAAAGTTTGCTTGTAGTCTCAATGCACATTATTTATAAAAGTCATGGAAAAAAACACATGGAAAAAAACATCATTTCCTGTCTTCTTACTACTAACAAACCCAGCCACAGTGACTATGTCATTCTGAGCAGATACGATTGCCATGCCGTAAGGAGCTGTAGTTCCTGATGTGTGCATTCAAGCCTCAAGCAGGTCCCAAGGTGGTCCTAGTCCACCTAATAACCATCTTTGACTTCACACTCTGTCTAAAGTTGAAGTCTGTTCTTGCACTGAGTCCTCAGTGTCCCTTTGGGGAATGGCTTTAACTCTCCTTCGTCCCAGACCCCTAGCCAGCACTTCCCTGGACAGTGATCTCAGGCCTGAGAATCCTGGGTTTGGGTCTCTCCCACCTTCCTGACCTGTGGGCTTTTGTTCAGTGACTTGTAGAAGTGCAGTGAGCAGTTGCAAGTGTTGGCTGTATTTGCAAAGTGGCCCAGTTCCACGGTTTTAAATACAGGGCTACTAAAATCAGTACTTCCTAACCATCAAATATATTCCAAACATATTATTGTGGTAAGGATTGGAGTCAACACAGTATAGTCGAAGTATCAAAATAGATGAGTTGTGGAGTCAGATATTTAGGTTTGAATCTACTTTCTAACTATGTGGCCTTAGGCAATTTACTGAAGTTCTCTGAGCCTCAGTTTCTGTGTTAGTAAAATGTTGCCCATAATATTATCTCAGAAGTGTGGGGATACAGACCAAATAAAGGGTTTGAGTATTATAAGGACTTAAATAGTGTCACCAAAATTTATGCCCACCTAGAACCTCAGAATGAAACCTTATTTGGAAACAGGGTCTTTGCAGAAATAATTGAGTTAAGATGAGGTCACACTGGATTAGGGTAGGAGCTAAATTCAACACTTGTTCTTACAAGAAGAGAAGAGGACACACAGGGATGGACAGAAGAAGGCCATGTGAAGACAGAGCTGAAAATTGGAATTACGGTGCTACAGGCCGAGCAATGCCTGGTGCCAGCAGAAGCTGGACAGAACAACGGAGAGTTCTTCCCCAGAGCATTCAGAGGGAGCGTGGCCCTGACAACACTTTGATTTCAGACTTCCAGCCTCCAGAAGTCTGAGAAGCTACATTTGGTTGTCTTAAGCCACGGAACTCCTGGTACTTCATTATAGCAGCCCTAGGAGACCAATACAAATGTGTAGTAAGTGCTCAGGGCCAGTCAGCTCAGCATTGGCTGGGTTTCCTCTATATTCTGGCGACTCCTTTGCTTCCCTTGAATTGGTAATTTAATTTGGTTGTAATTTTACCAGCTTGACCCCTCTGGGCCTCAATTTCATCCATTTAACCACCTTCCAGACCTGGGATGAGGGGCATCCTATATATTCTCCAGGAAGCTCAGCCATGGCCTCTGTGAGTCCCCACTTAGTGATGCAGCCAATCCAACTCATTCATCCATTTCAATATATGTTAACTGAACATTACTTGGAGCCAGTCACTATATAATGAACTGGGTGTAAGCAGTGAATCAAAGTCCCTCTCCTTATAAAATATATATAAAACAACAAAGAGGCAAAACTGGACAGCTACATGTAAGAGAATGAAACTGGATCACTGCGTAACACCATACATAAAAGTTAACTCAAAATGGACCAAAGACCTGAATGTAAGTCATGAAACCATAAAACGCTTAGAAAAAAAAATAGGCAAAAATCTCTTGGACATAAACATTAGCGACTTCTTCATGAACATACCTCCCCGGGCAAGGGAAACAAAAGCAAAAATGAACAAGTGGGACTATATCAAGCTATATCAAGCTGAAAAGGACACCATCAATAGAACAAAAAGGTACCCTACAGTATGGGAGAACATATTCATAAATGACAGACCCGATAAAGGGTTGACATCCAAAATATATAAAGAGCTCATGTACCTCAACAAACAAAAAGCAAATAATCCAATTAAAAAATGGGCAGAGGAGCTGAACAGACAGTTCTCCAAAGAAGAAATTCGGATGGCCAACAGACACTTGAAAAGATGCTCCACATCGCTTGTCATCAGAGAAATGCAAATTAAAACCACAATGAGATATCACCTCATACCAGTAAGGATCGCCACCATCCAAAAGACAAACAAAAACAAATGTTGGCAAGGTTGTGGAGAAAGGGGAACCCTCCTACACTGCTCGTGGGAATGTAAATTTGTTCAACCATTGTGGAAAGCAGTATGGAGGTTCCTCAAAAAGCTCAAAATAGAAATACCATTTGACCCAGGAATTCCACTTCTAGGAATTTACCCTAAGAATGCAGTAGCCCAGCTTGAAAAAGACAGATGCTCCCCTATGTTTATCGCAGCACTATTTACAATAGCCAAGAAATGGAAGCAACCTAAGTGCCCATCAGTAGATGAATGGATAAAGAAGATGTGGTGCATATACACAATGGAATATTATTCAGCTATAAGAAGAATACAAATCCTACCATTTGCAACAGCATGGATGGAGCTAGAGGGTCTTAAGCTCAGTGAAATAAGCCAGGCAGAGAAAGACAAGTATCAAATGATTTCACTCATATGTGGAGTGTAAGAACAAAAGAGCAGCAGAATCACAGAGCCCAAGAATGGACTAATAGTTACGAAAGGGAAAGGGACTGGGGAGGAGGGGTGGGAAGGGAGGGATAAGGGTGGCAAAAAAGAAAGGGGGCCTTACGATTAGCATGTATAATGCGGGGGGAGGGCAGGGGGAGGGCTGTGCAACACAGAGAAGACAAGTACTGAGTCTACAGCATCTTACTACGCTGATGGACAGTGACTGTAATGGGGTTTGTGGGAGGAACTTGGTGAAGGGGGGAGTCTAGTAAACATAATGTTCTTCAGGTAATTGTAAATTAATGATAACAAAATGAAAAAATGTTTAGGCAACATGATATCTTGTAACTTGATTGACAAATAAATACCATTCTTTAAAAAAAAAAAAACAGGCAATTGAACATATGTCACATAGTGTTAAGGTATTTTAATATTGACCTAGATTAAGCAAGAGAGGAATGAAGTCATTCTGACACCTGGGAGGTAAGGTGACAGAAGAGATGAGGGCTCATCAACTACAGCCTTGTAAACCCCGACTTGGACTTTTGCACTGAATGGTGTGTGAAACCCCTGGAGGATTAAGAATAGAGGAAAGCAAGATCTGCCTTACATTTTTAAAGGATCCCTGAGGCTACCGTTTGAAGAATAGGTTTTAAGAGGGTAATTTAGGAACAAGATCAGTTAGGATGTGACAGCAATAATTCCAAGCTATACGTGACTTCTAATGCCTTTGTTACTCTCTCCTGAGCTGTGATAAAAGGCAGATATAAATCAAAATGTTAAGAAGTTACCCTGTTTATAATTTGCAGATAAAGCCAACTGGATATTTTTAATGAATTGATACACTTTCTAAGAGAAAGAGAAACCAAGGAACCCTCCAAATGTTTTACTGACCTAGGAAAGACCAGAGGAGAAGATGTTTGGGAGTGGAGAAAGGAGGCGGGTTGAGCGTCCAGAATCCAGCACGCTGTGAACACAGAACTGATGTACTTCCTTCCACTCCCCTCCAGTCATGCCTAGTTCTCAGCTGGTGGAACCCAAAGGTCTCAAGCAATGTTAAGTAAACTCACCTAGTTTATAAAACCCGGGAGGCCAAGCTGCGCCCTCCTAAAGCACACCGCCTTAAATATATTTTTAGTTCATTAAAATTATTTTATCACATAGCCATTTAAAACATCAAATATATGATGTTCCCCCCGAACAAAAGCACCACAGAAATCAGAGCACTTGTTTGTTCACTGGTGTTTGCGTCCCACCTGCGTGCAGGGGCTGCACCAAGTAACATGGCAGTCCATTTTAAATGAAGGTGGACCTCCCAAAACTCACCAAGCCAGACTCAGGTCTACACAGATAGCGCCTATAGAGGTCACAGGGCCAAGGTGCTGCAGAAGAATCAGCCCATCTTGGATTGCCACTCAATTCTTTCACTGCTACTTTGAAACAACGACGCTAATTTTTGTCCAAAATTGCCAACTCCTTTTTCCTGACAAAGCAGTCAACAGGAAGATCATAAGCAATTAAAAAGCAAAACACTACCAACTCTTTTGTGGGAAAGCTGGGAAGATTATGGAGCATGATTTTTCACACCAACTCTCTCCTGAGTGGATGATTCCTACAACCATGAGGAATTCCTTGGGGAAAGCAGGGCTACCAGAACAAGGTCCTAGGTGGTAACCTTTCGTGACTCCCTCTGCAAAAGAAAAAAAGGACAGAGAGCAAGGAAACTGCTTAGAAACATCTGTTCTTCAGGGAGCCTTGCAAGTCTCGCTCTAAATCTCTGAGCCAACACAGCTGTGAGGGAGCAGAGGTCAAGACTTCACAGAAAGCCAGATGCTGCAGTGAGCACAGATTGTTTTACAGACATATGTGTGTATGGATATGTGTGGTGTGTAAATATATACATCGGCATGTGTGTGTATACACTGGCAAACTCCCCTCCCCACTTCCCATCCTTTTAGGTAAACTAAAGGAGGAAGGGAGGATTTCCTGTGAAAACAATGTGTAACCCTGCTCATCTGGTTAATGCCTTTAGCTGGATTCAATGTAACTAAATGAAAAAGAGGAGGAAGAAAATTCAGTGATAAGACATCTTCACAGAGGATATTCGATTTAGCTCAATTCAATTCCAAAATACTATTGTTTGCACCCATTCAATCTAACTCAATTCAATTCCTAAGTATGATATTTTGCACTGTTAGGTACTCTGTGGGATGCAGAAATAACCACAGGATGAATCAGTCTCATCTGTTTATAAGCAGTGTGACCTTGGGACAGGTACTAACCTCTCTGGTGAGATAACTTTGAGTGGGAGCATCTGCCTACTCTACCCTCTAAGGCCCTGGATTCCTAGCAGACATACCCACAGTATGATGTAGAAAGAGCAATGGGCTGGGATTTCGTCCCAACTCTGCCACTACTCTGCTGTCATCTCACCCTGCTTCTCATCCCCAAAACCATCCCCAGAAAGAGATGGCTTCTTTATTGTGAAATGAGATGACAGGGTTAGAGGAAGCATCACAAAATAACTATGTGGGTTCCACGTATTCAGCAGAGTGAGGCACCCGGGCAAGGGACGCCACTACTCTCCAGTCACCCCACTGCTGTTTTGGGGCAATATGAACTCATCTAATTTTTCAAAGAATGACTGGCTACATTCTTACATGTGACTGAGGAGTGCTTAAAATACTGTACGAGACGTACAAAACACATCTGGAAGCCTGATCCCTGCTCACATGACCTCAGTTTGTAATTTTAGGATTGGATGACTTACAACATTTCTTTTAGTTCGGAAATGGGTGAGGGTATGGCACAGTACTGAAGAATGAAGAAATAGAATTTATTACTATAGAGCATCCATCACACACCTGACCTGATTCAAGGAGTTTTCACATAACCCAATGCAGGGAAGTCACACCTAAGTGAAAGCAAACAGAATATTGCCCCATAAGAGAATGGTTGGATGGGATATAATAATTAGATATGAGAATGGTGGATATCTCTAAGAGATGGTGCTCAATTATTTCCTTTGCTTTCGATTAATGTGTATTTTATTTAGTTCCTGCCTATTACATGTCATGCATACCTACCTGTCTTTACACACGTAAAGTCTAGAGAGACAGACACTGAAAATTGAATTATAAAAATAATACCTGGATTGCAAAGTGTAGTTGCATGGGACCATGTAATCTAGCCTGGGTGTGGGGCGTTAGCTTAGCACATTCTTTCCCATTCTTTTGTTGGCTAACTCCTACTCACTATGAAACAGAGAAACCAGTCATCCAGAAAGGAGAAATGAAGGCAGATCCCAGTCACTGAGAGATGCATACAGTGAATTAAGGGAGAGAGAAAGTGGTATGAGCTAAGAATAGAGAGGCGAGCCTGGGTGAGATGAAGCGTGGTTTTCTAGAGTACGTTACAACTTTACTTATAAGTCAATAGGAAGCCACTGAAAATTTTAAGCAGTTTTTAGATTGCGATTTGTTCATTTCACTCTGAGGAGACCTGTCCTCATAGCACCAGTGGGAGAAGATGGTGGTTTGGTCTAGGATGATTATGATGAAAGTCGGAAGAAATGAGTGATTTTGAGAAATATTTAAATTTGCAATTTTTATATTAGAGTCCAACCTAACCATAGTGTGTGTTTCACAATTTGGGTAGCTTGATTTCATGTAGTATCATATTCCACATTCTTCTGCATTTCTGACATACAATATTCCATCAATTAAAATATTAGACAACTTAGTGGATGCTATGGCTATGGATCTTAACGTCCGATAGTTTCTTCAAACTGTTCTTCTTTATTCAATGACATTTTCTTCTCCTCATGTTTTATCTTCTCAGCTATCAATTCACTGGAATCTTTAAAGTGAAAATTTGAAGTGGGCAGAGTGTCTTTTTCCTTTTTGTGTTAGACTTCATTCAACATCAACAACTTGGGTCTCATATATCACAAAGTTTTATACTAAATTCCTTGTTTTAATTTACTTAGAACACTATCATTAGGGCCAAAGTGAATATAATTTTGGAAAAAGCCAGAAACAAATTAGAGAAACAGACTTTTTTCCCCATAATCAGGATCAGCCCTCTACTTCAATGCCTACCTCTCTGTTATAGTCTTGCTTAGCTTACTTTTTCCGTAGGATGAGTTCATTCCACGAGAGCCCTCAGTTGTTCCTGAGTATAAGATTTTTGGTACGACTGTGTTCTCCATATTTCCCTAGGTCCTTAGCAGGGTTCACAAGGCAGGCTTAAGCTAAGCCCCCACCACTCAGGTATATGACAATCAGAAGCCTTATCTACTTTCAACACATATTCCTGAAGAAAGACATCACATTTATATAATTAGGCTGAGTGTTGCATTTTATAATCAGCTTTACATAATAGGAGAAAAGTATGAAATGAATCAAAAAAATTATTGAATATCCTGTCTTACTCAGCTTGCAGATGATCTCAGTCTTTCATTATCTTGGAGCTATTTTGCAATCCTATAAATGATAAAGAACTGGTAGTAAGACAAAGGGTTTTTGTCCATTGAAGTAGAAACTGTATTCAGTGGAATGCAATCGATTGTTGCCCATGGATAATGAACAATTTTACCAGTTTTCTATCTGTTTGTAATTTTATTTTGCAGTATTCTTGATGTTTATTATATTTGTGTGCTCTTTGGATTCATCTCTGGACAGGTCATAACATCTTATTAAATAATGAGTTAATTAAAATCTGTAACCCATGTTCATTTTATATATGTATGAAAGTGGTTATTTTACCATTAAAAACATCTTTTAACAGTGACTGTCCATTTGCACTTCTTCTTTCTTCTATACAGGATGACTTTGATTTGGACTCCAAATATTTTCTAGTATCTGGCTAAAACCTAACCAAACTAAGGTAGGGCAGAATCATTTATGACAAAGAAGAGTTCACGGTCACTTTGTTCCGCTGTATTATTGAGTTTAGTTTGTTTTGGAGCTTTTTTTCACTCCTCCCTCCAAATCTCTAGAATAGGGGTTGGAAAAAATTTTTCTATGAAGGGCAGGTAGTAAGAATTTTTGGTTTCGTTGACCATAGAACTACTCGGCTCTGCCATTAAAGCCCCCAAAAACGTCATGAACAATATCTTAACAAATGAACAGACCCTGGCCCAATAAAACTGCATTCACAAAAACAGGCAGTGAGCACAGTGTGAGCCACCCCTGCTCTAGGGTATCTGTCTCTTGAATTTCATGCTTCAAAGACAAGTTGCTACTGCCCTTCAATTGGGAAATCTTAAACACACTTTGGAGGAAGAGATTGAAACATGCTCAGTTTTACAAACACCCCTAAAGAGTGTGGTTTTGTAGGAAATGAAAGAAAGTAACTGTGAAATCTATTTATTTTTAACATGGTACTCATTAGTAAAACACAGTGACTCTCGTTTCAACCAAAATGCCCTGTTTCATGATGGCTGTGAATTAATGAGGGATAAAATGTACTAAGTGTTTTCTCTCTCATTTATCATAAACATATCCATTGACCTGAACCTTGTAATGGATGTACAAACAATCTTGTAGCTCATACTAGAGACAGAATGTTCATTAGAGAAAGGAGCAGCAAAGTGAAAGAGGGAAGAAGAAACATATCACACAATTATCCATTTCTGAATAAAGGCACCTCTGTTTTTATGCCTTAAAAATATTACATTGCATGATTTGTTATGTATTTCTGTGTTCTTTTTTCTGGGTACATTTTTCTTTCAAATGGTTGTGATGATGCCATATTTATAATTTTTATATTTTCTTTCAGTAACAAGTATTTTCCATATTACAAGATTCCCACTGTAAAATTTTAAGTGATAAAATGTCCCCTTTTTATGGATGTACAGTTTATTTGCTATTCTCCTACTCCTGAACATTAAAGTTTTTATTTATTTTTAATCATCATAATCTTGAAATAAATATACTAGTATTCATTTTCCTATCGCCTCTAATAGTTATGAGTGCCAGCTGTAGACTTACTGAAACCAAGAGCGTGGATATTTTAAGTTCATATGCAACAGTGAAGATAAGCATATGGCACAAAATTCTACATGAGAGAAATTTAACTTTTTTTTTTACATTGTAAAATACATGGGCCTAGGGAGAAATGTACAGAAAAATATAACTCCATATTCCTGACCAACAACAATAACCCAAAGATAGTGAACCTTACCAATCACTCAGATGGCTTTTCAGAATTCTAATGTTCATAGAAATATCTATGCAACATCCTTTAAAAACCCCAACTAAGATACAGTTTTCACGCCTTGATCAAAGCACTAAGAAACTATTTAATTACTCCCTTAGTGAAAGAAATTAAGGTGATTTCCAATGTTTTGCTATGACCACAATGGTGCAGTGAAAACCTTTGTTTACATTCCTTAGACAATTCAACAGAATACAGCTGGACCATAAATTCCTAGAAGTCGATTGCTTGGTCCAATTTTAAGAGCAATTGCCAAATCATCCTCCAGAGAGGATGTGCCCATCTATATCCTAGGGGAGAGATCTTAAATCATTTAAACAAAGTAACATCTGTTGAGTTTCCAATATGTACATTATTTTTGCTAAACTCAAGGAACACAGGGGTGAAATGATGAGGTCCCTAGGCTATTAGAACACAGGTAGGCAAACTGTAGCCTACAGGCTGCCTCCTTTTTTTTTTTTGAGAGGGCATCTCTCCTATTTATTGATCAAATGGTTGTTAACAACAATAAAATTCTGTATAGGGGACTCAATGCACAATCATTAATCAACCCCAAGCCTAATTCTCAACAGTCTCCAATCTTCTGAAGCATAACGAACAAGTTCTTACATGGTGAACAAGTTCTTACATGGTGAACAAGGGCAGTCATATCACAGAAACTTTCGGTTTTGATCACACATGATGAACTACAAACAATCAAGTCAGATATATGATTATTCATTTGATTTTTATACTTCATTTATATGTGAATCCCACATTTCTCCCTTATTTACTTATTTATTTTTAAATAAAATGCTGAAGTGGTAGATAGATGCAAGATAAAGGTAGAAAACAATTTAGTGCTGTAAGAGGGCAAATGTAGATGATCAGGTCTGTGCCTATAGACTAAGTATTAATCCAAGCTAGAAAAGGGCAACAAAACATCCACAGATGCAGAAGATTTCTCTCAAAACAGGGGGGGTTGAGGTTCTAAGCCTCACCTCTGTTGATCTCCAATTTCTCACCTGATGGCCCCCCTGTGACTGTGCCTGTCTTAGGTTGTTCCTCCCTTGAGGAATCTTACCCGTCTCTGGCTAACCAGCCATCTTCCGGGGCCATACAGGGAAATGTAAAGTTAGTAAGTGAGAGAGAAGCAATATTCTTTGAAAAGGTTAGCTTTTTCCTCATACATGTTTTTTATTTAACCATCAAACTCCTGTTTTTTAGTCTATTCAATTTTATTAATGTTTTGTGTAATGCAGAACCAAAACCTTTATAATTTTACATAAATTTACAAGGTATTGCTTTTTGTTCTTTCCAAGTTTCAAAGTTTTGTGACTGGATCACTTGACCTTTGTTTTATTTTACTTTATTGCTTAAAATGCTGCCTCACCAGGGATCTAATAACTACTCAAAATTATTTTCTACTAATTACTCCATGATTTCATTTTACTTTATACTTAACTCCTTAATCCATTTGTAGCTTTTTTGAGGTATCTGTGGTCATATTCCATAAATGCAGAGAATCATATGTGGAGTTTTTTCCTGAACAACAATGGGCAGAACCAACCCCAAGAGACCTACATTTAGTAGGTCTAAGATTTTAAAAATTATATGTATGTATACATAATAAATATGAACATAATAATGAATATACTTAATATAAGTATTATTTATTAGAATAAATTAAATATAATCACATAAATATCATTAACATAATCACTATTTATTATAATATATTACCCAATTTAGAAAAGTTGCAAGTAGAGGAACAGTAAATAAATACTAAATAGAGAATATAGTAAGTTTTGGCTCATTTTCCCCTCAAAAATGGTGGTTTGTAATTTCTTAATGAATATATAACATAACCCTTCTATTCCCCATTGCTTTTGGTTATTGCTCTTCCAAATACAAATATTTCCTATATAAAAAGAAGTTATAATTCTGTCTATCTGAAATATCAGTTTAGTCCCATTCATCTCTCTTATGCATGCCCCACCCCAAGTTCCTGAGATGCATAGACCTCGGATGCAAATGTCCAAAGGTCACCTCCTGTGTTGCTGAGGCACGCTATGTTGCAATAACCAACCACTGCAGTGTTAGCAATACTGTCACCAAATATAGAAGGAGCAAGGATGAAATTGCAGAAAGCAGCTAAACTGAGAAAGACCTATGTTGAAACAGGGCTGGCTTGTTTCTTTATCCCTTAACCTTTCCAAACCTTGCACAGTGCCCATTCACAGCTGTCCTCTCCTTAATCCATAGACCCTGGCTCTCTTGGGCAGAATTCAGCCTAGAGCAGGGTGTCAAGAGAGGCCTCTCACCTGAAGAACCCAGAGTCCTGGCCACCTTTCCTATAGTGGCACACAATGAGATTTTTAAAGGCACATGTCTCCCAGAGAGAGAACCTATTTCCTAGTCTTTTTTGCAGGTTTTTTGTGTGGCCCTATGACTAAGTACTCACCAATGGAATATGAACACAAGTGATACTGGCAATCTCTGCATCCATGCTGGGAAAGGAAATCATTCGTCCTCTTCCTCTCCTTCCCATCTCATAAACTAGACCACGCAAACGACAGTGAGCCAGCTTCAACCATGCAGATGAGCACGGTATCATAGGGGACAGTACGGCAGCATGGGTGAGGCAATCTGGGCTCTTGGATGATCTCACGGAGCAGAGATACTTATCTGACCCAGATATCTCCGGGCATCCAGGAAATCATATTTTGCAGTCTTTTTGTTAGTAAAGCTCACTTAAGTACAAACTAATATACCCCCACTGTGTACCCTTACCTGCCCTTAGCCCTCCCCCCATGATTCTGGAATCTGGCCATTTTTTCTTTTATATAGTCTCTCTATCTCTCCCCCACCCCACCACCTTCCCTCTGCCCCACTCACACACACACACACACACACACACACACACACACACAGGAGAAATATGACCTAACACATACCACTGACTGGTATTACTCTCAGTGACCTAGTCATGCTCCCATCCATCATGCTGATGATGCCATTCTCAGTCCTTCAAAGATGATTTATAATTTAATAGGGCTGATGACCCAAAGAACTCTAAGATCCTCACCTACTCTTCTAGAGTGACTGCTTTCAATGATTTTCAAGGTAATTTCTATTTTCTATCTCTCAACAAAGTTAAATATTTGTACTTTCCTACATAAATAATAAAATATTTCTGGATATCCTTTCTGTTTGCCTGATCTATACATTGACCTCGCTGGAGCAATAGCATACCCAGTCATTTCTTTGCCCCACTACTAGTTTTCCTACTGAAATTTTCTTCCACATCATGGTGAATTTATTTTCCTCACATCAATGTCTGATTGTGTCAAACTTTTTAATAGCACTGACTTTACCTGTTACTTAAGTTCATCTATGAGTGAGGCCTATGTTTTCAACATTTCATTCCCCGCTCCCTTCTAGTAGCATGTGTCACCTTTGCCACACTGTTCTCCATACTCACAATGTCTGGCCACAATCCAAACCTCTGTCTGCATATCTTTCAGGTATAGCCCAGTGTTCCTGCCTTGTCCGTGATACTTTCTCCGAGGCCCTCAACTGAAAATAACCTGTCTCCCTTTTTCATAAAGTTTTTACTTCAGACATTCATCATATTTTTTTCTCTCTCATGTTTGTGAAGTAACCTCCTAAGACAGGATGCATGAGAAGTAAGCTATATGAATCATGAATGCCTTTATTATACTCTTCAACTTGATTAAGAGTTTATAGGCATAGAGTGCCAACACTGAAATATTTTTTTCTCATAAATTTGAATAAATTGCTCTGTTAATTTCTGTATCCAGTATTGTTGATGAGAACCATATTAGTCTGATTAATGTTCTGCGGAAGTAGTGATTTGTTTTAGTCTGGAAAATTTTAGGAGCTTCTCTTAACTTTTGGAATTCTGATAAATAATGAGAATATGCCTAGGTATGTGTACCCTTTTTCAATTTATTTTGTCCGACACAGTGGCAGTCTCATAGGAAGCTCATTAATAGCATACCTTCTTATACAGATTCTCAGGACACAGAAATTTTTTTAAGCCTATGTAGCAGCCACACTACTATGGAGTCATTGGAGAATGTACTCTAATATCACAGTCAAACAGCTTCTTAATTCTGTAGCCAAAATCAGAAGGACCTACTCAGCAGTACTTCCCTGGGACAGCCTATTCCACTAGCATCCTAGAGCCCAAGTCTACATTATTGGCGACTTTTATTATTACAAAGTTATAGATGATGTAAATCACTCCCTGTCCTCTGGAGTTGAGGAAGAGATACGAAGAAGACATAAATAAGTGACATTAAGGATTTTTCTTAGCCTAGAAAGAAATATTAAAATTTGAGAAGTGTTCCCTCCTAATAGTCCTGAAGAAGATGCTAGGCATTTGAAGAAGAGCATCAGAATATATGAATTCTGTGAAGGTCTTCCAGAGTTTTTTTTAAATAAGTGTCTCACTTCCATTTTCTTTACCCTGTATTTATGGTATATAGACTAATTCATTCTGATATTTTCTCATATATCCCTTGTTTATTTTGTTGCTCCATAGTCTTGCAAATTTCATTGATTTAAATTACACCCCTCTAACTGGATTTTTTTCCAACCATCATAGTCTAAACCTTATCAAAATATTTGTCTTGTTCTACTGTTTTCTCTTTCAAAGCATCATGTTCTTTGTTAACACATTATGCTTTTTAAAACATTTGAGCACTAATTTTCACCCCCACTAATACAGCTCAGAACCTGCCCCACATATCTAAAGCATTAAAATTATGATCATTTCACATGAGTTGGTTTTCTGTCAGTGTTTCCTGTCTTAGAGAGTGGCTGTCAGATTTGTTTCAATCTAGTTATCTCTTATTCATGTATTTTAGTATCACTCTCTTAGGGACACCTTTCCCACTGCCAGGTCATGTCGTACTTCACCATCAGTGTACTCAGAACATCAGTTTCTTGTTTCTCTATGTGATGATTTGATCACTAGTCTCTCCTACTAGACTTATGGGCAGGAATTGGAATTGTATCTATTCTTGTTCAGCATGTATAGTGCCCACAACACACTATGCACTCACTAGATTCCTGTGGAATGAATGAAAGAATGCATGTATGAATGCATGGATATACCACCTCATTTCTGTAAAACCTAAGGGGCCAGGAGTATTAGTGTGTCAAGGAAAACTGCATTTTATCAAGACTACTTACGATTTCTTTAGAATTGAAGTTTAAACTGCCCTTTCCAGGAATCTGTATTTGAGTGCTAAATGACTTAGAAGCGGTTAGTTATAATTGCTTTTATCTGTAACAAGATTCAGTTTGGAAATTAGCTGCCTTTAACCCCTAAGTGCCAACCTACATAATTATCTCCTACCTGTATTCAGATGCAGAATATATGCTACTAAAAGGAAGAAACAATAGTAACTAATGTCTATTCTGTTGAATGCTGAAAAGTGGTAGGGAGAAAAATGAAACAGCCCCAGGAGAGTTAGCAGAGCAAGTGTTATTGTGGTTGAGTTGTTAGTTAATTAGTTTTTATACTGGGTGGTCAGGGAGGACCCATTACAAAGATGTCATTTGTACAGAAGGAAGTAAGGAAGAAGAAATCTCAACATCTGGTTTAAAAGTATTTCAGGCAGATAAAAAGAAAACAAGTGCACAGACCACAAAACAAGTGCACAGAACACACAGTAAAAGCAAGGTTGGCATCGTTGAGGAATACCAATGAGACCCGTGTGGCTGAAGCAAAGTGATTAAATGTAAAAACAGTAGATGAGTTTAGAGCAGTGGTCAGACTTCACGCCATGTGGGCCCTTTGGTAAGAATTTGGAATTTTACTCTGAACGAAATGGGAAACCACTGAACACCATACCATTGGCGTGAAGGCCAGGCAGGCACTATTTGGCCGTGAAGATGTAACACTGCATTCTTAAGGAGCAGACAGTCCAATATTGGAGACAGGCATGTTGTCAAAACACTGTTGCATATGACGAATCTGTGTTAAGGCTATTTCCAGGGAGCAATTCAGAAGGTCACTGACCTGTCAGAGTAAATGATATCTAAACTGTGGAAGAAGCAAAGATGTGGAATCAATCTAATGTTCCTTTTTTACTCTCACACCTCTTATTGTTAGTGGGTCCCAATAATCAGTCTAAGACCCTTTGGATTCCTGGTCAATCTCAGGACACCCAAAGCTTATGTTAAAGACCTAAGAAGACTGGAATAGATTGCTGCTACAGTGCTGGAACCTGGTTCTCCATGTCTTCTCCTAGTTACATCATTCCTATTTCCTGACATTCTGCCATCTGGGAGAAATCCATTTTATTGGACTACAGTTTCTCTGATTAGCATTTCACTTCCCTCCTTATACTTGTCTTCCCCTTCATCCAGGAGAAGTCTTTCATTGGGGCTGTCTATTAGTCAGTATTCAATCAGGGAAACAGAAACGGCTGAGTTATTTTGGGCAGAGAGGAATTTAATACAGGGGTTCATTTATAAAATATTTAGAAGGACTGAGAAATACAAGAAGAAAGTGAGTGATACCCAGATGTCTGTAACTACAGGGAGCCTCTGCTTTCACTACAGATAGCAGGAGCTGGCATGCCAAATAACACTCAGGATACTGCTGTGGCTCAGAAGACCCCAAGTCCATATACGTGTCAATGCCAATACCAGTAGTAGAATTAGCATCAATCTTCCTCAGACCTTCTGATGCCATGCAACAGCTTACTACCACATGGCAATACAGTTGTCAGATAAAGTGACCAACTCATCCCCATATGACAAATACTTCTCAGGATTTGGCATCCCTGGAAACCTTCAGTCCCAGGCAAACTGTGACTATTGATACCTAACTGGCAAGAGAATCTAGGAAACGCACTTTTCAGGCTTCCATCCCAAGAAGAACAAAGGGGAGTAAAGTAAAGTTGCTCTGAGGCTGACTGCCAGCAGGCAGTTGTCTGACATAGTCCCTTTAAAGAAATTAGAGATGACTCAGAACCAATATGTCATCCTACTTAGATGCAAGCAAAACCCATTATTTCAAACTCCTGTTGCTGTGCTACTGGTGGACATGATGGTAGAAAATATTCACACTGAGGTACTGTGATGATGTAAGTCTGATCATGAGTAGGTCAAATTCTAAGTGTAGGATTTTTGTAAGATCATGTGAGATTGTTTTAAGTTTCACAGCACATTGCTTACACAGAGTAACTACCCAATACAGGGAATTGTTGCTACTACTGCCAACAGCAAATATGGTAACTGAGACCAGTTATATTTACTATTCTAATGAGCAAAAACAGGCTGTAAAAAATAATGAAATGAAGGCCAAGTGGAAAAATAAAAAGGAAAACAAACTCCCGGACATCTCCAGTGTTGAAGGGTAGAGAATATATTTTGTGGCTATGTCTATTCATCCTCCCAAAATGTAGTTCTAGATTTTTCTAGCCTCTCTTAGGACAAAGTAAACCCATCTTCCCGGGGTACTGGTGTCTACGGGCTTGGCTTATTCTAAAAGCCAAGAAATGCCTCACTCTTAATCCTCTATGCAAAAAAGGCAGGAACACTCTACTGTCAAAACACTCTTACACAAATGGTATCATTTTAAACATTAAGGAATTTTATACCAGTTCTTGGACCAACAGGAATTCACTACATGTCCACTGGGAGATTCTCTCTTGCTTGGCTATGATTTTGCTTGCATGGCTTTTAAAATGTCACATAAAATATATTTAGTTTCCCTACTTTCATTTTATGTTATCAAGTAAACATAAGAAATGAGACTGATTGGTATTAAAGCACTTTTCAGGCAGGATGGTAGAATATAGGAATGGCTGTCCCTCACAGGAGAGCAGACAGTTCCAGGCCTCGTTTGTCTTCCATACAAAGCTGTGCAGAGAAGGCCTCTCAGACAGCAATGCCACTGACTCTCAGGATGGACCGCAGGGCTCATCCCTTAACCAGAGCCTTCATCATGTATTTTTGGTTTACAGTCCCTTATTCTGGCTGCCAGGCGGAGCACTCACAGCTTTCTAACCTGAACAGACAGAGACCGCATGTTTATCCATACTGGAGTTGTGACACCTGATGCCTAGCTGTAACCACACCAGGTGAATGGACTCTGGAGGCATTGCTCTAGTGACCTCTCCGAGGGAACAATCCCCAGGAGGGACACAAGTCCCTCCCATATCCCTGGGGAGGAAGGCTCCAGAAAAAGGCAGCCAAGGATGCAAGGGAGCTCAGTAAGGAAATTGTCCTGGGTGTACACATAAGATTTGAGATTATAGAAAGAAGTAAAGGGTTGCTAATGAACCATTTACTTCTCAGAAAAGACAGTAACAGGTTGTGCACTTTCTCTTTAAGTCATGATACAATTGCTCTCCAGACCCTTACGTGGAATGTATATCTACAGGTTTCTCTTCAACTCTTTCATATGAATGTTCTGTTTAACTCTCCTTGTTCACTCATTTTATTTATTCATCCATTCATTCATTCCCTCATTGTTCTTAAAAGTGTGGACTGTGTCAGGCACTATGCTGGGAACTAGATATGTCAGAAAGAATTGAATATATTTCTATAAAAGGTTCTCTGTTCTCTCTCCAGGGGTGGCAGACAAGAGACAGCATGTAATTAGGATGCATTTTGACAAGCCTGTATAGAACTTTGATACATAAAAAAGTCTTTATGAGGAAAACTTCCATTTTCCTGACACCCAGTCCAAGTGTAAACTTGTGCTGGCTCCTTAACCATCAGAGTATAATAGATCTGCCTTTCGAGAAAGTGGTAGAATAGAGGGTGGGAAAAGGCACAAATGAGGGAAGGTTGTCAGGCAAGAGAAACAGTTACTTCCCAAAGGCCAGACATTTTGTTTCTAGCCATAAAGCCAAAGACTCAGCTCTTTGTTACACTGCTGGCACTGATTTAACTTGTGGTCAACTAAATCATTACCACATCAACCTCCAAAAGTTCTAGAGAAGTTTTTACAAACTATGTCAAAACCATTCTGCCTCCCTCTTGCACTCTCTCAACTGATTTTTTTTAACTCAAATGCTGAACTTTACGATGTTTTCCTGTTGAATTTCATCCTATTGGATTCAATCTTCAAATCTGGTGAAATCATTATGAATTTTGCTTCTGTCATCTATTACTCCAACTACTCCACCCAGCTTTAGGTCATGTGAAAATTTCACAAACATCCTCTCTTTCTGTATGCCTCTATCCAATCCATCTACCTCATGGCAACCAGTGATCTTTCTAAAATCAATATCTGATCTTATTCTCCACCCACACACAATTTAAACATGGCTTGCCATCAGGACAAGTAGCCTAGCATGGAACTCAGGGACTCTCACAATTTGCCCCTTGTTTGTTTCCTCTTCAGCTCCTACCAGACATCCTCCCTGAGCTCCAAATGTACTGAACTATTCATAAGTCCTGACGACTCCATGAACACCCACTGCCAAGCGGCCTAGCTCTGCAGTTCGTTTGAGGATGCACTTCTCTCTTCAGTCTCCCTGGATAATCATTCTTCATCCTTCAAGCTCAGCCGCACTGTAGCTCCTCTGGGAAGCCTTCTCTGGACAAACCCACATGCACAACCTCCCAACGTGGGTTGGTCTTCCACTCTCTGTGCATCCATGATAATTTACATGTATGTCCTAATACTCCACTTCTCAGATCAGTTAAAACTCAGAGCTGGTCAAAGTCTAGTGTTCATACAAATCGCTTAGGAATCTTGTAAAATCCAGACTCTGATTAACTTGGCCTGGGATGGTGAGACCTAAATATGCATTTCCTGTAAGTTCCCAGGTCATGATGATAATCCTGGTCATGGATCACATTTTGAGTAAGAAGAGTATTATTCTTGAATATTTCATTTTCAACTGTGAACTCCTTAACATTAGACCCTATCACTTCCTCAGCTCTGAATTTCTAGAACCCAACACACTTAATGTACAAAAAAACATTTTAGATGAATTGATCCTGTGTCATATCTAGCATTCGTTTTTTAAAAAATGTTGAACAGGGCTACCAGAAACTACTTCCTGTGTTGGCATCAATACAATTCCATACTTCATTCAAAGTAAACCTTGGCTTTTTTATTTTTGATTCAGAAAGTTTAAAAACAAATTGTTGAAAGAAGAGCTCTAGATAGCATCTTCTGCTTTTAGCTGGGGTACAGTAAAGGAGCTAAAAGTAAGTTGGCTACAAATAACTGTATTTTATGATACTTGTGTTAGCCTTTATACAAACCACTCTCACATACTTACTTTCTTTAATTTAATTCACAATGTCCTGTGAAACAAGAAGTATATATTCAATGGGCACACACATGCTCCAGAACCTAACTTACTGGATTTAATTCCTGACTCTGTCACTGTCCTGCTGTGTGATCTCAGGAAAGAAAGTTACATAACATCTCTGGGCTTCTATTTCCATCTCTAAAATGAGGATAATAATAGCTGCTGCCTCATAGGGGTGCTTTGAGAATAAAGATGGTAATGTACATAAGATGCTAAGACCAGTGCCTACATATGTTAAGTATGATATAACTATGAGTCATTAATTATGCACTCAAAATATCTGAGTGCCTGCTCTATGCCATGCACTCTGGTCTGAGCATCGATTACAGTAATACACAATATAAAATTCACATCTATTCTCAAGGAGCATGAAGCCTTGGAAAAACAGACAAACTAAGGAAACAAAAAATTCTTACAAATGAAATATGTGCTGTAAAGAAGCCAAACAGGGCTATTAAAGCCAGAAGAGGCATGGCGAGCTAGGTTAAATAAGGTGGTCAGAATCAGACAAGGATGGGACCTCAAGGTGATACCTGAGCGTGAGAAGCCAGCCAGGGGTGCACTGAAATAAGAGCATGCCAAGCAACAGGAACAGCCTCTGCCAAGAGCTGAGGTAGGAAATGTACAATTATAGTTATCTTACAGAGGATGAACTTGAGGCTAAGTGAGGTTATGTTATTTGCAAACTGTTAAGTTCTAAGTCCCATCAAAGTCAAGATCACAGCCCAATTAATAAGGCTTAATATCCTGAGTAATATGGCTCTCATAACTCTACTGCACTATGTATGGATCCATACAGAAGGGAAAATAAGACAAACGGCCAATCATTTGTTCATGAAATAAGCTCAGTGACTACCCAGTCTCATAGGGCCATAAATTTAAACTGGTCTCATCATTTATGCAACAGTCTGGATAGGAGATGATGTGAAAGTGCAGGTCTTCTTTAAAAAACTGTCCAGGAAAAAAATGGAAGCATTCCAAGTTCTTATTTCATTGTTACTTTCAGTGTATTAGTCAGCATTCACTAGGTTTCACTAAAATAACAAACTGCTCCAAAATGACAGTCTTTATCAAGGCAAAATTTCATTTCCTGCCTTACATTTTGGTGATGCTTTGGTAGCAGCTCTGTTCACACCATGGTCTAAGCTGAATGAAGGCTGAACTATCAATGGTTCTCAGATGTTCCGCAAGGAGTTTCACATCACTTCCACTCACACAAGGAATGTAGCTTGGCCAGACAAGTTTCATGGCCAAGTTCAACATCAATGAGGTAGACATTGGTGGGGATAAAAAATATCCCAGAGAGGTACAATAAATATGTGGAACAATAGTATGATCTGCTACATGCACTAAACAAAGACATTCAAAATTCACACGTGGATTTAGGATAATTCAATGGCTACCGAAATATCAAGATTTGTGTGTTTACCAGTATTTGAGAGCAGTTTCTTTAAATCTGATCCATATACTTTTCCAGCAATTATTGAGTGTTGCTATGGCCAAGACTCTGTATCTATTTCCTCTTACTCTTAAACCTATATTATTCTACCCTTAACCTCAAAGCCCCTATGTGAAAGTCTTATATGTATATTTTTTCCAACACCATCAAGCAAGTAATTGAATTCTGATACAAACTACCTGGCATTGGTGTCAGTTCTCACAATGCAAAGCTCAGTACCACAAGATTCCCCCACCTCAGATGCCAGTCATGAATCTAGGTGTCACCCATGCTTCTGACCCAGTGGTCACAAATCCGAGGTTACCCATGGACTCCTCCTTGGGTTGAATTCATTTGTTAAAGCAGCTCACAGAACTCAGAAAAACATTTACTCATGTTTGCCAGTTTATTATAAAGAGTATTATAAAGGATACAATGAACTGGGCAAGGTAGAGGGCAAGCAGTGGAGGTAGGGCTTGGAGCATCCATGCTTTCTCTGAGAGGACACCACTCCCCCGAGCTCCACGTGTTCACCAACCCAAAGCTCTCCCAATGCTGTTTTTGGGGGTTTTTGTGGAGACTTCATTATGTGGGCATGATTGATAAAATCATTGGCCATTGGCAATTCATTCAACCTCCAGCCCTTCCCTCTACCCTGGAGTTCCGGGGTGAGGGGGAGCAGAGTGGGAGCACGTAAGACTGAAAGTTCCTACCCTCTAATCATGTGGTTAATTCCCCCAGCAACCAACCCCCAAGCTTAAGTGCTTTCCAAAAGTCACCTCATTAACATAAACTCAGGTGCGCTTGAAAGGTGCTTGTTCTGAATATCAAGACAATTTTATCACTTTTATCATTTAGGAAATCCTAAGGGTTTTAGGAGCCCTGTGCCAGGAATGGGGACAAAGATCAAATATGTATTTCTTGTTATAAATCACAGTATCACAGAAAGGAGGGACTGACAGGGGACCAAGCCAAAGAAGGTTTGCTTGCAGTCCACACAAAGAGGACAGGAAGGAATCGCACCACTTATCTTAGTAATAATATGGAAGAACATATGGTTACATTTGAACTATTTTCAATACCAACATGGATAGCGTTCCCTATTTCTCTCTTTCTGCCTTTTCTTAGAATCCCTATCCAGTACCCCCATTAGTAGCAGAGCCCTACTTTCACCATGAGAAAACATAATCGTTCTTAGCCATTTCACATGATCTAAGGACTAAATATTATAAAGTTTCCTATAAAACTAGGAATGGTGAAAGCATCAAATATCCAAACAGATGATTCTGAGAAGCTTAAAGGTTGTTAATAACACTCCACAAATTTATTTTGCATCAGGATATAGATAAAGAACAGATACCTTTTTGTAGGTTGGTGACTTAGAGCACTAAAGGATAACAGTGTTGGCTGTGACTCACTCTATGGGACAAACTTGATGAAAAGAAAAAGGAAAGAATCTTCTAGTTTTGTCTTATTTTCCACTTTCCAATAATGCATTGGTACTAAAGGTTAATTTCTTGAAATTAACCCTTTTGCCAGAGACTCAGAGATCTTGAAAATGGAAATTATCTAAAATTCCTGAAGCTCTTCATCATAAGAAATGATATACGTAAAAGTGATATTTAGATGGCCACACTACATGACAGTAGTTGAAATTGCAAAACACTTTCATATCTGTTAGTGAAATACCATACTCAGTACCTCTTCCTTTTTAACGAAGGTTTTGAAGTTCACCTGAATTGAGGCTTTGGTGTTCATGGGCAAATTGGATCAGTGGTATAGTGAGATGGTCTGGAATTCAAAGCGAGAAGTTGGAGCCTCAGGTCTGCTACCAAATTGGGATGCAATACATGGCAAGTGTCCTTATTTCCATTTTCTTTTTCTTCATTTAAAAACATTAAAAGTGGCAGTAACAACACCTCTGCCTACCTTGTAGGACTGAATTAACACATAAGGCTACGAGAGAACCTTTTATGTTAACCATGACAATAGGTACCATGTATGAGGTTTATTATGTACCAAAAATTCTACTAGATATTCTATATCCTTACTTGATTTTCCCCCACACAATGCTATTGAACAGAAAACATAAATATTCCTCTTTTACAGAGGAAGAAACTGAGACTGTGAAAGAGCACCTTACCCAAGGTCATATGAATGGAGTTCGGCAGAACTAGAGTTCAATCCAAGATCACTCTGACTCTAGGACTCAGCTAGTTAGTAAAACATTAGAAGAGGTACACAATAGCCAAGAAATGGAAGCAACCTAAGTGTTCATCAGTAGATGAATGGATAAAGAAGATGTGGTACACATAGATAATGGAATATTATTCAGCCATAAGAAGAAAACAAATCCTACCATTTGCAACAACATGGATGGAGCTGGAAGATATTATGCTCAGTGAAATAAGCCAGACAGAGAAAGACATGTGCCAAATGATTTTCCTCATTTGTGGAGTATAACAACAAAGCAAAACTGAAGGAACAAATCAGCAGAAACTCACAGACTCCAAGAAGGAACTAGCAGTTACCAAAGGGGAAGGGGTGCGGCGGAGGGTGGAAGAAAGGGATTTAGGGATTTACTATGATTAGTACACATGGCGTGGGGGCAATCATGGGGAAAACAGTGTAGCACAGAGAAGACAAGCAGTGACTCTGTGGCATCTTACTACACTGATGGACAGTAACTGCAATGGGGTGTGGGGAGGACTTAATAATATGGGTGAATATAGTGAACACATTGTTTTTCATGTGAAACCTTCATAAGAGCATATATCAATAATACCTTAATAAAAAAGAAGAAGAGGTACTAAGAATATAAAAACTCCAACAATTTTACTTTCAAGAACCAATATATGGAGGATTCTCAAGATGGCAGCCTGAGTAGGGTGGTAGAAATCTCTCCCAAAACCATACATATTTTGAAAATAAAGCAAATACAACTATTCCTAAAAGACCGGAAGATACAGTACAACAGCTAAGCTACATCTACATCAGCAAGAACACAGCATCTCACAGAAAAGGGTAAGGTACAAAGCCATGAACCTGCAGGACCTGAGCACTCCCCCAAGTCCAGCTCACTGGCAGGAGGAAAAGAAAGAGTGGGGAAGGAGTGGAAGCACAGGACTTCTAAATAACTAGCCCTATTAATCTGTACTGGGAGCACAGACACACACTGCATGGTGTACCGGATATTAGAGGAAGAGAAAATCATAATCTGAGACTAAGACTGCGAACAGGTCCCCACAGCCGGTTGCCCTGGGACAAAAGAAAAGCTAGTGCTTTCAAAGTCTTAAAGGGACAAGGGTTCAACAGGTGCACAGAATCGTCTGGGCACACTCAGCCCAGCAGGCTGGAAACTTTAAGGAATTCACACGCCCTAACCCCCTGGGTGGCAATGCAGCTCTGAAGCCCATCACTGCAATAAGCAGCCTGCCATTCATTGCCCCCCTCCAGCACTGAAACCAAACCGGCTGCCTGGTCATTGCTGTGGAGGAGCCGAGGAGTAGCCCCACCCACAGCAACTACACAGAGTCTTCTCCCAGCACGAAGCTAACCAGGCCAGACCCAGAGACTGTCGGCCAGGCGCAGCTGCCCGGCACAGACAGGAGAGACTGATGCAGAATCCGGAAGGCACAAAGGGACATTATTCTTATGGCAAACACGCACTGCTCGCCTGCAACCCCCACCAGTGCCCTAAGCCATCCCGAGAGCCGACCTGCCCATGGCAGCTCAGGGGATTCACCCAGAGGCTCCCCCTGGCACCCAGCTGCCTGACACAAGCAGAAGAAGCCAGCGCAGAGTCCGGAAGGCACATAGGGGCTCTGTTCTCACAGCAAACACATGCTGCTCACCTGCAACTACTGCCAGTGCCCTGGCCATCCTGAAGGGCCTCCCTGCCAATGGTGGCTCAGGGGATTAACCCAGAGGCTGCTCACTGTGTGAGATTGACTGGCAGAGGCAGCAGAGACAGGCAAGGAAACCAATGAGCAGGAAGGGACTTTGTTCTCCCAGCTGACATATGTGCCACTCGCCAGCAATCACTTGTATTACCATGAAAATGCAGAAGAACCTTGTTAAGTCCAAAATCCATCCAACACCAGAGAGAGGGCCTAGTGAAACCAAAATCACCAATCTTCCTGAAAAAGAATTCAAAACAAAAGTCATAAGCATGCTGATGGATCTACATAGAAATGTGCAAGAGCTAAGAGACAAATTCCGGAGGGAGATAACAAATGAAACAAACAATGGAAGGATTTAAGAGCAAACTGGATGAGGTGCAAGAGACTGTTAATGGAATAGAAATCAGAGAACAGGAATACAGAGAAGTTGAGGCAGAGAGAGATAAAAAGGATCTCTAGGAATGAAAGAATATTGAGAACAGTGTGACCAATCAAAACAGAATAATATTTGCATTATAGGGGTACCAGAACAACAAGAGTGAGAGAAATGGATACAAAGTCTCTTTGAAGAAATAATTGATGAAAACCTCCCCCATCTGGAGAAGGAAATATTTTTTCAGACCATGGAATTACACAGATCTCCCAAAAAAAGGGATCCAAGGAGGACAACATCAAGACATATAATAATTAAAATGGCAAAGAGCAAAAACAAGGATGGAGTGTTAAAAGCAGCGAACGAGGAAAAAGATGACTTACAAAGGAAAACCTATCAGGCTATCATCAGACTTCTCAGCAGAAACCTTCCAGGCCAGAAGAGAGTGGCATGATATATTTAATGCAATGAAACAGAAGGGCTTTGAACCAAGAATACTGTATCCAGCAAGATTATCATTTACATTTGAAGGAGGGATTAAACAATTTCTAAATAAGCAAAAACTGAGGGAATTTACCTCTCATGAACCACCTCTACAGTGTATTTTAAAGGGACTGCTCTAAACGGAAGGGCTCCTAAGGCTAAATAGATGTCACCAGAGAAAATAAAACCACAGCATGCAAAGCAGACCAACCAAATACTAACTAAATACAAAATGAAGTCACCTATCCACAAAATCAGTCAAGGGAGACACAAGAGTACAGAATAAAACACCTAACATATAAAGAGAGGAGGAGGAAAAAAAGAAGGGAGAGAAATAAAGTATCATCAGACTGTGTTTATAATAGCTTAATAAGTGAGTTAACAGACTGGTTGATAGTAAACATGCTACCCTTGAACCTTTGGTAACCATGAATCCAAAGCCTGAAATGGCAATAAGTACATATCTATCAACATCATCCTAAATGTGAATGGACTGAATGCACCTATCAAAAGATACAGAGTAATCTATATGCTGCCTAGAAGACACTCACCTCAAACCCAAAGACATACGCAGACTAAAAGTGAAGGGATGGAAAAAGATACTTCACACAAACAATAGGGAGAAAAAAGCAGGTGTTGCAGTAATAGTATCAGACAAAATAGACTTCAAAACAAAGAAAGTAACGAGACAAACAAAGAAGGACATTACATAGTGATAAAGGGGGAAATCCAACAAGAGGATATAACCATTATAAATATATATGCAGCCAACACAGCAGCACCTACATATGTGAAACAAATACTAACAGAACTAAAGGAGGAAATAGAATGCAATGCATTCATTCTAGGAGACTTGAACGCACCACTCACTCCAAAGGACAGATCAACCAGACAGAAAATAAGCAACGATACAGAGGCACTGAACAACACACTAGAACAGATGAATCTAACAGATATCTACAGAACTCTACACCCAAAAGCAGCAGTATATACATTTTCTCAAGTGCCCATGGAATATTCTCCAGAATAGACCATCTACTAGGCCACAAAAAGAGCCTCAGTAAATTCCAAAAGATTAAAATCCTACCAACCAACTTCTCAGATCACAAAGGTATAAAACCAGAAATAAATTGTACAAAGAAAACAAAAAGGCTCACAAACACATGGAGGCTTAACAACACGCTCCTAAATAATCAATGGATCAATGACCAAACTAAAACAGAGATCAAGCAATATATGGAGACAAATGACAACAACAGGCCAATGCCCCAACTTCTGTAGGACACAGCAAACTCAGTTCTAGGAGTAAAGTATGTAGCAATCCAGGCCTATCTAAAGAATGAAGAACATTCCAAATGAATAGTCTAAAGTCACAATTATTGAAATTAGACAAAGAAGAACAAATGAGGCCCAAACTTAGCAGAAGGGGATACATAATAAAGATCAGAAAAGAAATAAATAAAATTGAGAAGAATAGAACAATAGAAAAAAATCAATGAAACCAAGAGCTGGTTCTTTGAGAAAATAAACAAAATAGATAAACCACGAGCCAGACTTATTAGAAGAAAAAGAGAATCTACACACATGAACAGAAGAAGAAACGAGAAAGGAAAAAACATGACAGACACCACAGAAATACAAAGAATTATTAGAGAATACTATGAAATTCTATATGCTAACAAACTGGATAACCTAGAAGAAATGGACAACTTCCTAGAAAAATACAACCTTCCAAGACTGACCAAGAAAGAAACAGAAAATCTAAACAGACCAATTACCAGCAATGAAATTGAGTCAGTAATCAAAAAACTACCCAAGAACAAAACCACTGAATTTTATCAGACATTTAGAGAAGACATAATACCCATTCTCCTTAAAGTTTTCCAAAAAATAGAAGAAGAGGGAATACTTCCAAACTCATTCTATGAAGCCAGCAGCACTCTAATACCAAAACCAGGCAAAGACACCACAAGAAAGGAAAACTACAGATCAATATCCCTGATGAACACAGATTCAAAAATACTTAACAAAATATTAGCAAACCGAATTCAAAAATACATCAAAAGAATTATACACCATGACCAAGTGGGATTTAACCCAGGGATGCAGAGATGTTAGAACATTCGAAAATCCATCAACATCATCCACCACATCAACAAAAAGAAGGACAAAAACCACATGATCATCTCCATAGATGCTGAAAAAGCATTCAACAAAACTCAACATTCATTCATGATAAAAACTCTCAACAAAACGGGTATACAGGGCAAATACCTCAACATAATAAAGGTCATATATGACAAACCCACAACCAACATCATACTGAACAGCGAGAAGCTGAAAGCTTTTACCCTAAGATCAGGAACAAGACAAGAATGACCACTCTCCCTGCTTTTATTCAACATAGTACAGGAGGTCCCAGCCATGGCAATCAGATGAAACAAAGAAATACAAGGCATCCAGACTGGTAAGGAAAAAATTAAACTGTCACTGTTTGCAGATGACATGATATTGTACATAAAAAACCCCAAAGAATCTACTCCAAAATGATTAGAACTAATATCTGAATTCAGCAAACTTGCAGAATACAAAATTAATACACAGAAATCTGTTGCGTTACTATACACTAACGATGCATTAGCAGAAAGAGAAATCAGGATAACAATTCCATTCACAACTGCATCAAAAAGAATAAAATACCTAGGAATAAACCTAACTAAGGAAATGAAAGACCTTCACCCTGAAAACGACAAGACATTCTTAAGAGAAATTAAAGAGAACACTAATAAATGGAAACTCATCCCATGCTCTTGACTAGGAAGAATTAATATTGTCAAAATGGCCATTCTGCCTAAAACAATTACAGATTCAGTGCAATCCCTATCAAAATACCAACAGCGTTCTTCAACAAACTGGAACAAATAGTTCTAAAATTCATATGGAACGACAAAAGACCCAGAATAGCCAAAGCAATCCTGAGAAGGAAAAATAAAGTGGGGAGGGGGGGGGGCGGGGAATCTCACTCCCCAACTTCAAGCTCTACTACAAAGCCACAGTAATCAACACAATTTGGTACTGGCATAAGAACAGACAGACCCATAGAGCAGTGGAACAAAATAGAGAGTCCAGATATTAACCCAAGCATATATGGTCAACTAATATACGATAAAGGAACCATGGATATACAATGGAAAAATGACAGCCTCTTCAACAACTGCTGTTAGCAAAACTGGACAACTACATGTAAGAGAATGAAACTGGATTACTGTCTAACCCCATACACAAAAGTAAACTCGAAATGGATGAAAGACCTGAATGTACGTCAGGAAACCATAAAACTCTTAGAAGAAAAACATCTTGAGTGACTTCTTCATGAACATATCTCCCTGGGCAAGGGAAACAAAAGCAAAAATGAGCAAGTAGGACTATATCAAGCTAAAAAGCTTCTGTACAGCAAAGGACACCATCAGTAGAACAAAAAGCCACCATACAGTATGGGAGAATATATTCATAAATGACATATCTAATAAAGGGTTTACATCCAAAATATATAAAGAGCTCATGCACCTCAACAAACAAAAAGCAAATAATCCAATTAAAAAATGGGCAGAGGATCTGAACAGACACTTCTCCAAAGAAGAAATTCAGATGGCCAACAGGCACATGAAAAGATTCTCCACATCACTAATCATCAGAGAAATGCAATTTAAAACCACAATGAGGTATCACCTCACACCAGTTAGGATGGCCAACATCCAAAAGACAAACAACAACAAATGTTGGTGAGGTTGTGGAGAAACGGGAACCCTCCTACACTGCTGGTGGGAATGTGAATTAGTTCAACCTTTGTGGAAAGCAGTATGGAGATTCCTCAAAAAACTAAAAACAGAAATACCACTTGACCCAGGAATTCCACTCCTAGTAATTTACCCTAAGAATGCAGGAACCCAGATTCAAAAAGACATATGCACCCCTATGTTTATCACAACACTATTTACAATAGCCAAGATATGGAAGCCACCTAAGTGTCCATCAGTAGATGAATGGATAAAGAAGATGTGGTACATATACACAATGGAATATAGTACAGCCATAAGAAGAAAACAAATCCTACCATTTGCAACAACATGGATGGAGCATGAGGGTATTATGCTCAGTGAAATAAGCCAGGCTGAGAAAGACAAGTACCAAATGATTCCACTCATCTGTGGAGTATAAGAACAAAGGAAAACTGAAGGAGCAAAACAGCAGCAGAATCACAGAACCCAAGAATGGACTAACAGTTACCAAAGGGAAAGGGACTGGGGAGGATGGGTGGGAAGGGGGGTATAAGGAGAATAAGGGGCATGATGATTAGCACACACAATGTAGGGGGGCACATGGGGAAGGCAGTACAACACAGAGAAGATAAGTAGTGATTCTATAGCATCTTAATATGCTGATGGACAGTGACTGTAATGGGGTATGTGGTGGGACTTGATAATAGGGGGAGTCTTTTATCCGTAATGTTGCTTATGTAATTGTACATTAATGATGCCAAAATAAAATAGAAAAAATAAAAAAAGAACCAATATACGCATTTAGACAAAGGTAATCACGTGTATGACCTCGATTGTCAGACAATAACTTTTTGAAAATCTGATCATGGCAAAAACAAAGTGTCAAAGTAAAAATTCCACTTTGTTGGTCCATAGACTCTATGCCTTATGTCAGCCTCCTAAAACACATGTGATAGCTCTCTTAATGAGACCAGGGCACACAAATGCTTTTGATCAAATTTTCCAATTTCTGTATCCCTCTGATGATAAAATATGTTACAGCCATTTTCCAGGACTCGGTGAGATTCACTCTGGTCAAGGTGTGCTGGAAGGAGGACTCATCTGGCAACATCTGTGGACTTAATGGGAAGCAAAGCGGCTTTAAGCACTGAGCCCACGTGTTTGCACTACCAGTTGGCTTGTCTCTGCATCTGGAAAAAGACTGAGGATACGCAAAGTCTTTGACCCTGAAATGGAGAAGGAGGCAATGATCCCATCCTGACCACAGATTTCAGAAAACCACGTTGAAATGAACCAGGAACACTGGCAAAGGGGATTCTAGGCAAAGTCTGGGTTAATTTGTAATGTATCATGGAGAAAAGGTTTCACCATTAAGACCGCTTCAAGAGTGTAATGGAAAGTGTCCGTAAGTTTTGTACTTTTCCCCACATGCATGATACATGCTACCCCAATCTTCTTGCCCCAGGGTTCTCCTAGTCTCCCCCACTTCTATCTAAGACTGTTCTCCAGAAAGGACATGGTAAAATCATTCCCTGGTGGGGAGAGGGGATGGGGGGATTAAGTAGTTTTCATAGTGCTCTCCCCCTCAAAGAGCAAGGCAGCTGCTGCCACAGAACCATCAGCTCAAGTGACCGATGTAAATAGTAGGTTTATGGATTTCTGACTAAGGGATCTGAAGTCACATATATGTTGTCTGGCCCCATCCAACCTATTTTACTCTCTGCTGCCTCATGGAGGGTTTCTGAAGGGAAATATTAAGCTTAGAAAACAAAGCATAAAGGAAGCTCTGAACACTTAAAACACTTCAAAATCTCTGTTTTGTACTCAGTGCTTGAAATTCCCTCATTCTTTTTTCCCCGCTGCTTCCCCTAAAGAAGAACTTCCAGAGACTGGCACATGAAGTCTTCCCCACCCCCACTGAGGCCTGCACTCCTGTGCTCCTGTCATGCTGTGTACATTTAGCACCTGGTAATTATTTGTTTAAATATCTGCCCACTCATTTGTGAGGTCCTGAAGGACCAGACGGAATCACATTTTCCTTTCTGAATTCTTGGTTTACTAACCCACACCTCACAAACAGACAGCATGTAACAGACATCGGAAGAGTAAGGGGATGTGCCCTGGAAGTAAGCACAAAGGTTTATCTGTTTTGCTTAGTTTCAAAAGTGGATTTGAATTAGTTGCCAATATTGAACAATTAGGACACTTCACATGAAAATCTGTATTTCCAATTTGTGACACTGTACTCAAAAAAGCTAAAATAAACCCAATGAATCTAACATAAACTGAGGCTTATGTTATCACCATTCCTTCCCCTTTAAAGAACATAGAATTTTTTTTATCTTAGAGAAGTTATTCTAAGTATGACACAAAACATACGCCATATTAAGAAAATATTGACAAAGCTGATCAAAAATTAGTAAAATTTTAGCAAAAAGAGAAGTCAAAAACAAATACAAGAAATTCTGAGGGAAAAAAAGGATATATACATTTGCAAGAGTCTAATCTCCACAAAACATACATAGTTTCCACAAAGCAAGGAGAAAACATCACTTTACCAGCCCCTCCCCCAAATGGTGTGTCCCTTTCTTAAAGGCCTGTGCTTGCTTTCTTAAGTACAGCTTGCTTCATTTACTAATTTTAATGACTTGACCCTTGTAGGCATTTGATTTTTCCACCTTTGCTATTGTGGGAACTTTGTATTGCGTCCATCTAGCTAAGCTGGAACTATAATTCCCACAATTCCTTTTCCACATGTTTCAGAGTTAAGGTTTGGCGATAGAGAATTTTGCATGAGATTTGGAAGGTGGGTATTAGGCACTGCTGCAGCTCAATAGGAGGTCTGCTGGCCCACCTCGCTGGCTCGGGGCAGCAGCCAGAACTGTAGCTGCCCAGCTTCTGTTGGGTCTCCTCCTGTAGTTTCTCCAAATCCTGTACTAGATTCCTGTGTAGCTGTGTGGTAACTTCTACCAGTTCTTGAAACTGGAGGCTGGTTGTTGGTGAGCCACCAAAGTAGGTTCCAGTCTCTCCTCAGGGGTTCCAGCTCATCTTTACAGGCTTCAGTTAAATTAGCTTCCCACACCTCATTCCCACCTCCACTCCCTGATCCCTACCCCCAGTGACTTCAGGCTGCAGCCTCTGAAACTGGGGTAAGAGACGTATTTACACACAAACTACTCAACCTGGTCCCATGATTGCCTAAGGTCAAAAGCAAACCCTTTAATAAATCACAATGGTTCTGTTTCTCTAATAAAGCCCTGACTGAAGCATCTCTCATGATTCTCAATCAGCATTAATGATCATAAGAGTCCTTTTTCTGACAACCAATTTATCAAGACAAACCCCCCTTGGGTATTCTAATTTGAATATAGAATAATCATAAGGGTAGGAACAACTGACATTTATAATTCATATTATTGCTCACAATGCAATTTCACATTTACTATCTCATTTAATGCTCAAATAAAATCCTCCATGACATTTTAAACTATCTTCATTTGACGTATGAAGAAATTGAGACTTTAGAAGTCAAAGCGACTCACCCAAAGTCACAGAGCTAGACTGAGTCAACACCAAGGCCAAACACTGGCAGAGTTTTACAGCCTCAAATCCAGACTGAGAATTTTATGTCACCCCTTTACCGACTGTGTAACCATGGGCATATCTCATGGGATTGTTGTAAAAAGTAAAGGAAATAACACATGTAAAGTATTTAGAAAGATACCTTGAATATAGTATTGACTCAACAAATATTCAGTATTGGTAATCAGGTGTAGTAATATCAATAGTCAAAGAAGAAATTCACAATGTAAATTAATCAATAAAAACCTATTTTAAATAGAAAAAGACTAGAAGAAAGCAGAGAGGGGTTTCCTTGGTTGCTCTGTCATCATGGACCAGTTGTTAAATGTCTATAATCCTTGTTTTCATGACATAAACAGGACTGATACCATCAACCTTGTTGGCCTTACCATCCGAGGTCTTGATTACCCAACTCCCACACCTCCACTCCTTTTCCTTCTTCCTAAACTTGCTCCTTAATACCCGTTCTCACACAGTAATTACGCTCATTCATTTCATTTCCTTCTGGGACCCAAGCCATTGCTGTCAGGATTATCTTCTAGGATTTCCTCCAGGACCTCAAGTTATCCTTCATCCCCCTCACAAGATTGCCAGAGAATGTGTTCTCATCTCTTTCTCTTTTTTGTAAACATATCCTCCTCCAATTGTATCATAACCTCAGATTTCCAGGCACCTCCACCCTATGCCCTTTTCACCAAGGTGGATAACTCTAACTGATTCACACACAAGGCCACAAAGATGGTGCTGTTTTGTCTGAGGAAAAATAGGATAAGCATTTGGCAGCCAGTTTAGACAAGTACCTATACTTCTGCCCTTGGCGTCACTTGCTCTTCATTTCCATACTGATATTTCAGGACTTTTGCCCTCTACTGAGCTACCTCCACTACAACTGCTGTTACTAGTAAGTCTCAGAACAATGCTGATAACAGGTCACGTGACAAAAAGAACACCTCATCCACCCCGTAGTGGCTGAGCCTTGCCAACTTCCTCCCAGGGCAGCCCATCTTCCAGAACACAGGAATGTTTCAAACCCTGCTGGAGGTCGGGCGAACCCCAGCGTGCCCATCGGAGCCCCCTCCAGTCTCACAGCCCCCGACTTCCAAACGCCACACCTGTTGTACTAGGCTATCTTTTATTTTGACATTTAGGGGTTTTTTTTCCTTTTTAAATGAATTCCATTTTTGCTTTGTGGGGTGTAAGGCCTTCTGTTTTCAATAGATTTCCTTTTGCCAATCATCTACTGCAAAATATTCTCTTCAGCTTTCACTTTATTTCCTTTCATCTTCTCATTCATAAATCTCAAAAGCTGTTTTACATTAGTTATTTTTAAAGTATAATCCAGTCCACTTCCTCTGCCAGTGTATTTGCGGTGTAGCCAGCACTGGCTCCACCCTTTCTTATGATGAAGGCTTTTCTTCTAATGCAAATATACACATGGAGATTTCTAAGACTCCATGTAACTGAAATGCATTTTACATATTTGGGGAAATTTGGCATAGTATGTGAGCTGGTTTAAAAATAGCAGAAACAGAGATGTGCTCAAATTAGGCTAAATTATAGTTATTTTTACCCGTTTTCCTATAGATTCATTTCATCAACAAACGTTTATTGAAAATCTGCTGTATGTCACATACCATGCTGAGCACAAGTTGTTGCATGTGAAACAAAACAGACATTACCCTCCACCTAAGTGTTTCAGTCCAATGTCAAAGAATGATGATAGCCTAATAAATAAACGAAATATATTAGTGCCTTATAGGATGGGCTAGATTCTGTTGCAGTAAGAAAAAACAGTAACAAGAAGATGTTAGGGGTCAGTGAAACAAAGACTTGTCACTCTAATTTGTCACCCAGTGTGGGTCCTTAGTGGGTTGGCTAGGGGTCTGCTCTTTTCTTTTGGAGATGAATGGATTTTGGGGACTATTCACCCTTTGAATTTCCTACGCTTGCCATACCCTTTGGTACCTACCAGGCCTTCATAATTGCTTGTTAAAATCATGCATAAATAAATAAATAGATGACAAAGACATCCCATTTGGACTACCTTCCATGATCTAACTTTTGTTTTTGACATTATGTTCTTAGTGTTTAACTAAAGGGCTGTTTTTAGTTTGCTAGGACTGTCATAAAAAAATACTATAAACTGGGCAACTTAAGCAACAAAAATTATCTGAAATCAAGATGTCAGCAGGATTGGCAACTTCTGAGGACTGAGTGAACCATCTGTTCCAGACCTCTCTCCTTGGCTTATAAAATGGCTGTCTTCATGTTCAAATGGCACTCTCCCTGTAATAATCCCTGTGTCCAAACTCTCCCTGCTCATAAGGACACCAAACATATTGGATTAGGGGCCCACCCCTTTAACCTCATCTTAACTAATTACTATCTCACAGTTTCTGTGGTAAGTCTCAGCAAAGTTTGCATCTCTGGTTCAAGTCTCTCACGAAGTTGCTGTCAAGCTAGCACCCAGGGATACAGTCTCATCTGAAGTGTCAACTGGGGGAAAATCCACTTATAAGGTCACATTTGTGACTTTTGATAAGATATAGTTCCTCTCACGTTGCTGGTCTGAGAGCCTCAGTTCTTCAATGGCTGTTGGAAAAAAGCTTCCCTCAGTTATTTTCCAGGTGGGCTTCTCCATAGAGCAGCTCACAATGAAACAGCCATCTTCCCTCAGCGCAGTCAAACAAGAAAGCAGGAGAGGATGGCCAAGATGCAAACCAGTATTTTTGCAACCTCATCTCAAAAATGACAACTTTTCCTATTGGCTGCAGTCAGTTACTTAGTAGTGAGTCAGTAAGTCCAGCCTACACTCTGGTGGAAGGGGTAGAGAAGGGTGTGAATGCCAGGAGGTGAAGATCACTGGTGGTCATCTTGCAGACTGCTTATTACAATGAATCTACACCATTCATGATCAAGGACTCTCTAATTATAAGTGTCCTAGTAGTCAACACTGATGAAAACTTTGTCCACCCAAGCAGGTAATAAAATTTTAATCAATTTTATAACTGTTTAAAAGTTTACAATTGAAATTACATTTCAAGATTCTCAGACTTGTTCTCATGTAATTGACAAGCGCAGTGTTTAAAATTTTTGTGATACTTCAGATGCACTTTGGCTCCAAACTTTTTCCTCACATCTTCTTAAAAAATGGTAAATTCTGAACTTCCAAAATGTGCATGAATTGTGCAAATGAGAATGGATGCTGCTACTACATGGGTGAACCAGTTGCAGACACACAGCAGGAAACAATATATGAAAAGGTAAAAATCTGTGGTTGCCTTCACGAATTTCACCCATCAGGAGCACCTGCCTGAATTCACATCCCACTGCAGCCAGACACACCATAGTCTGTGCACCAGATTCCTTGGGCACCTAGGACATAAAATTCTCCACAGCTCCAAAACCTCTCATTCACGACTACTTCACAACTTGCTGCTAGAATGTAACCAAGATGCAAAGCACTTATTTGAGCACATTCATCACTAGTGTTTCTCTGACTTTATTGTGCATGTAGATTGCCCAGGCATCTTGCTAAAATCCAGTATCTGATTAAGTAAATCAAACACAGGGTCTAAGATTCTACATTTTCGTGCAGCTCCCACATGCTGCTGATGCTGCTGATCCAAGTCCTCTAAAACAAAGTTTAATACTAAAAACCACATATTGCTCTCCAACTTTTCTGTTGTGCCTGGGAACACTGGGAGATTACTGCCAGATCCCACTCTTCAAAGACTACAATCTGAGGATATAGCAGAGACTACTGCTATTCCATTTTGAAACACAGATCTTCTTTATGGTTCTGTTCCCATCCCTGTTCTTATTGGCTCTGCTTCTTAGGATCCTTGCCTGCAGCTTTACTCAGAGGATTACCCCGGAGCTACTGTTGCTGATCACTCCCATTGCCCTCACTTACCATGAACTAGTAGTGCTCAGCATTCATGTCCTTCCGAGGCAGCCTGCAGCCAATGACTGACTATTGCCGGAGTAGGAAAGCTCAGCTTCTTCCCCTTCTCTATGCTGTTTCCCCCACTCTCTTGCAGGTTTCTCTTGGGAGTACTTCTTATTCAATCACACACACACAAGTTCTTTTTACATACTGGAGGAAGATGCTTGCCATTCAAGGTAACTGACTGGGCCACCTAGCCCCTACCTCCTTCGCAAGGACCAAAGACATCTATATCTACGGTACATATATGACTGGCACACTTTTGGGAAAGCTTTGGGCTAGAGAATCAATTTTGTGTAAACACTCTGAATGGCAAGAATCATGGGGCACATAATAGTTTGTAGCCTCATTCCTGCTTGATAATCAACAAGCCAAGATATCTACTTATTTCTGAATTTGTAGAATTTGTAGAATTTTTAGGCCTCACGTTATTGACACAGATGTCACAGAACCACCATATTTTAGTTTGGTAGTTTGAGAAAAAGTTAGTAAATTTTAGAAAATTTGCTAAGGCTGGTAATTTTAGGTAAGAAAAAATACAGGACAAAATTATTTGTAGACTCTTTCAAGTCAATTTTGCCAATGATACCTAATTTTCTCAGGGAACAGTTTCGGTTGGCATGTGTCCTCCAGCCAGTGCACTTGGGGCTACAGTGTGTGAACAAGGATGATGAAGACATTAACAACTTTAAATTAGTTGCATTTTACTTTAGTGACAAAACAGGAAGTCCTTGACTTCGTTGACAGAGTTTTGGTGTTTGAATTCTATTTAAAGTGAATTATGAAAAAAAGCCTATGTTGGAAAAGCAGCCACAGATGGCTTCATAAGCCTTGTGTAATGAACTAACATCTCATTATTCTGATATGAGTTTCTCCTACGAGTGGATAATTCAAAACAACTGCTACTTCCCTTAGATTCTTTGTTGCTCCTTAATAGAAGTAGCTGGATCTTAATTCAGTGAGGCTCACTTATTTTTTATTTCCTGTTTCTCTGATTCATTAGGTTTCACAGTAAAGTTCATATAGAGCTAAGAATTATGACAATTATACATCAGTAATAGGCTAAGAACTCTAGCTTCAGTGTAAGTGTACTTGTTCCTATTTGAGAAAGCAGCTTTGGACCCACTCTGTTCTCTCCTGCAGATTTAATAATAGCAGTTAAGTTGGATGTTTCTTTCTGCAGTTAATCAAAACTACTTCCCAACGAGACTGGACTTAGCTTTTCCACATTTAAACTGCAGCTGTTTTTCATATGGTGGTGTTCCAGAAAGGTCTGCAGTCTCAAGCCCCAGGAGGAGGTGGGCAGACTATGAGAAAGTTCTGTCTTGCACCGTTTCCTGCCTTTCCTGTTCCTGGAACACTCAAAACAAAATGGTAAGTAGTCTTGTTCTTAAGAAAATTCCTTCCTCCATCTTTTACCTCTGTTTAAGAGGTCTGAACACTCAGCAACCAACTTTTTGGCTACTTAGCTCTCCTGAGGGGAATGAGTGCTAAGGAATGTTTTCTGCTTTATTCACACTTTTCCCATACAGTGTGACAAAGACAGTGACAGAAGACAATCCCTTCCTTCACTCAGTAGATATTTGTCCAGGGCCCATCAGGGGTCTGTGGGCTGCACAGAAAGAACAGAGATGGGCAAGGTCAGTTCCTCCATTTGTCCAGTTCATTGGGGTATTTGGGATAATGGACAAATGAGCCAGTGTTTTTCAAAAGGATGAGATTGATTACTTTAAAGAAATAAATATGACTTTAACACAGAGTAACTTGCCCAAGTCACCTATTTTTTTAAGGGACAAACCAAGAACCTGAACCCAGTTAACATTAAACTCCCAAGCCCATGCTTTTTCCAGCACTATTTCACACTTTTCCATTTAGTAATTAATCTCATTGTTTTGAAAATACTGGCTTATTTTTCAAGTGGAAGTATTTTAGCCTCATTCACCTCTATGTCCTCTGTGTTCAGACCCACAGTGAAGACAGAATTAAGACATAGGTTTTCCAATCTGGGAAATAGGGACAAGAGGATAGTACCTTGATTTAGAAGTATTACTGATTTTAAAAAACCCTGTTTAAGAATAGGTAGTAAAGGAAGAGACACTGTATTAAATGTATAGATGGCTGTAAAAAAGACCATAATTGCTGAAATGAGAATGCAAAAAAAACCAGATACAAGTGTAAAAGAAGTATAAGTAATGCCTCAGGAGATTGCTGTGAGGATAACTGAGAGCATTTATAAAGAACCCGACTCACTGCCTGATACATAACAGGCATCTTATAAAGGGTAGTACTATTGCCATGACTGTTACTAAATAAAGACTAGGCTAGTACTTACACATGGGGAAGGAGCTTAAATATCTGACTTCTAAGATAAAGCTTAATAGTAGACATAATACTTAAGGTCTTCAAGATTTACTATTCACGTAGATTAGGAACAGAACTGACTTTGAAGCAAAATTAACAATAGATACAAAGACACACTGGAATGCTGGAATGTTTTCCTAAGGTCCAGCTACTTTTATTAAGGAGCAATTTGAAATAGTTTGCCATGGCTAGACTGCAAGGCCTGCATGCAAAAGAGATGGCAGATACAGATGACACTGTAAGCAGGGGCAGCTTAGGCAGGGCCTTGAATGGACCTTGGGGGGCCTGACATAGAATTAGGGTTCCCAAATGAAGAATGAACCTAAGGCAAAGAATACTTGAGATTAAGTTTTTCTACAAGTCTTATTTGTTGCCATTGAAAAAGAAAATTCATTTCTTCATTTCATTTCACAGATGGAGATATCATAAGAGTTCTATAATTTGAACACCTTTAACAATATGGTAATTGCATAGCAAACTGATGTCTCCCACTTCAGAGGGCTTAAGAAGGCACAGAGCCCTTTCTTGCCAGGAGCTCATTTGATTTGTGGGCTGGGCAGAACAGAATGTATTTAAACATTTCTGAAGACCCTGATGCTGCTTACCCAAAGTCTCAAAGCTACGAAGCACCAGACTGAGATACACACACATCCATGTCTCTGGACTTCAGACCACAAGCCTACTAGGCCTCTTTGGAAAGAGTAATCCTGGCCCTTCCATCATATTAGAATTGGGTTGGTCTATTCTTGCCAAACACAGTTTGCCTCCAGATCTTTCCTCACACATATCCCCCTGCCTAGAATGCTTTGAGTGAAAGTAGGATTTTACAGCGAGAATAGAAGAATGTAAAAAAGGCTTAATGTTTGTTCATATTTTCACCTTTCAAAATAGGCTTCTGAGTCCAAAGAATGTACCAAGTAAAATATAGGTTATGAAAATAAATTGGAAATGAAATGACAGAAGAACCAGATAATCCATTCCCCAAGTCCCACATCTATACTCAAGGGAAATTGGTGGTGGCCTATGTGGACATGCCAGTAGGAAGAGCACCTGGGGACAGCCAGCCAGCATGAGAGGCCCATGCCAAGGTGATGCATGGACAATTTTGGTCATTCAAGGAACTGTCCTATTACCCTAAGGGAGAAGCCACATTAGAGTGACTTTATTGCAGAAAAGTGTGGACCACCTGTCAACTGTCCTCTTTAGTTGCCAATGATTCGTCCAGACAAAGGAAATCCACCAGGCCCTGAGGCTTTCCTCAACTCCACTGGAACTGACCATACCCCTCTGTCAGTGGTCCAGGACAGTAGGAAAGTTGTTGCATGATGCTGTAGAAATGGCCCAGAAGGAACGATTTCCTACCTTATTCAGCTAAATAAAAAGTGGGTTTTTAAACCTTAACTCCGAGGAAATGACATGGAGAGATGGGCAATGTAAAGTTCAGTTCTGGAAATTGGGTGGGACTGGAGAAAGGTGAAACCCAATCCCATTACATTTCTTATATTCCATATGGCTATTAATTTTTTCCTCTACTTATATATAGCTTCACTTCACAACTAGATTATGGGATGTCTCTTAGCTAAGAATAGTCTTATACCATTGGGTTTCTCTAACAGAACCTACAGAAAATAGATGGGTAAAAATACTGATTGGTAAGACAGTAAACTTTTTCAAAGTCATAGATTACAGTGTCAAATCTGTTCAAAGGTAATAGATTACGGTGTCAAATTTTAGATTTGGGACTTCTGACCTTTTTAAAATAGTTTCTTAAAGCTCCTATTAATTCATGACGTGAGTTACATATTGGTAGACATTACACATGTGATTTTACATGGCTGGAGTTACAACTGTTTAAAACATGCACATACATTTATGCCCTTAGCCTTTGCCCTGGGGCAGGGTTCCAGGTAAACAGGGAAAGCACTAGGCTGGGAGTCTTTCGGACGACACCTTTATGAAACCCGTCTTGATCCACTACATTTGCAGGGAGGAAAACTCTTTCTTAATGCCTTCATTTTACCCTGTTGGCATTTCTATCATGCTGCTATGATATCATAACCCTTCCCTATTTATAGACTTCATTCTTTCTCAAGAACAGTGATTCTCAACAAGGAGACACTCAGCAATACGTGGAGATGTTTTTGGTTGTCGCAGCTGGCAGGGGGGGCGGGTCGGGGGGGAGACACTGGCATGGGGGGGGCAGAGGCCAGGGGTGCTGCTAAACATCACTCAATGCCCAGGACAAGCCCCCACGACAAAGAATTATCTGGCCCCAAATGTCAGTAATTCTATGAATTGAAACTCACTCTAAAATGTAAATATCTTCAAGGCAGAGTTGTCTTATTTACCTTTAATCTTAAATGCCTGGAATATAGTAATTCATCAATATTGTAGTAGGAAATGATACAATAAATATTGTTGTAAGAAGAACCTCCTTCAGGTCATCTCAAGGGCTGGTTCTTCATCTTCGGCCAGGTGCCTGTCACTTTTGTTTCTCTTTTGCAGATCCCAGAGTTTTATCTATCTTGCAAGGAAAAGCAATAGTAAATATGTATTAAGTGTTTACTTACGTGCAGGAACTGTCTCTGGCCAGGAATTAAGTATAAATAGAAAAAAAAATCCTGCTTAACTCCTCTGACCTATTATCTCCAAATAAAGCCAAAACACTATTAATGACTGCTTACAGCTTTTTAAAAGTTATTCATTGAAGGTGTATTTTCCCCTTCTAATTATCACAGAGAACATGCATAGTTTGTTGGATACAGTTTTAAGAAAACTTGATGGAAGACCTCAAATGTCAGTGGGGCCAGACCTACCGTCATGTAGATCCCTTCCCTAACTCCCTGGAGTTTATCTTTATGCCCCTACGTTACCTGTCTTTGTATGTTGGGGGAAAGTTATCATTTCCATGCAGGTGAGAAGGCTTCCATAAGAGAATATACTAGCATAGCCATCCTTGGGCACAAGGAGACAAAGTAGACCTTGAAGATGAAAACAGAACTGGGGCCATACTATCAAGGACATACCAAGGGTTCTAGATGTTGCTTAGCAGTCAATGAAGAGTTGTTCAAGAGCTATAGTTCACTCTGGGGCTGGCAGTCTAACCCTTGTTCATACTTTGGTGTAATTGTGAAATGAATTTTTCCAGTGAGACTTGAGCAGCACTCTCCCGGGGAACCTTCTGCAATGATGGAAATGCTCTTTAATATATTGGTGGAGGAAACAGAAAGGTTACCTGGCAAAGGCCACAACTGCAGAAGAGGTAAAAAATAAGGGCCAACAATCCCGTCTACCTCAAGGTCATCGTGTGGTCCAATAGGGTGGCCATCGCCACATATGGCTATTGGGTGCTTGAAATGGTTAGTTGTGAGGAACTGAACTTTTTTTTTTTTTTTGGAACTGAACTTTTTATTTAATTTTTCCTTTAATTGATTTAAACTTCAATGTTCTTATGGCTACTGGTTCTGGTACTAGACAATGCAATTCTAGAATAATCTATGCTCTAGATTAGCATTATCTAATACAAACAATGAGTGCCACATGTAATTTTAAGTTCTCTGGTAGTCATATTAAAAAAATAAAAAAGTAAATTATTTTTAATAATATATTTTATTTAACCCAATTTATGCAAAATAGTATTGTTCCACTATTTCATACAAAGTTATTAGATTTTTATTATTTTGTTGAACTAAGTCTTCAAAATCTCATATATTTTTATACTTGATAGCACATCTCAGTTTGGATACTAAATTTCCATTGGTTAACATGTAACACAGTCCAACAAAAAATAAAGTCGTGTGTAACAGAGAACTATTTTATACTGCTTCCACTTTAAAATTTAAAATCACATTAATTAAAATGAAATAACATTAAAAATTCCCTTCTTGGGCTACACTAACACTATTTCAAGCACTCAGTAGCTGCATGTGGCTTGTGGCTACCAATAGTGGACAGTGTAGCTCAAGATAAATTTTTAAAAACTAACAGGATTTAGATGAAATATAAAACAAGTTGATCTTGCAGTGAGACCAAGATACTAAGCGTGATAAAAAATTTCCACTATTCAGATTTAGATGCTGAGGTTTCCTTCCAGAGCAGAAGTGGCAAATGAGACAACTTGCACAAATGGAATTTCCCCATTTCCTGTTCACTTTTTCATTCTCTAGCTTGTTCTTTTGGCAGTTGCAGTATTTCTGTCACATGAATTTGGCCTGTGCTGTTCCCACCTGTTCTCCCTGCACCAGCCTCTCCTTCCCTATTAAACACACAGCCTCAGGGATTCAGCCCAGCTTGTGTCAGTTCCTCACACTTCATTCTGTTTATCACCATATCCTCAGGACAGCACTCCCTGCCTCTGTGGAGCCATACTGTTCTGGCTCCTATTACTAGTAGCTCTTTCCCTCTGGGTTCAACTATATCAGCAGCTATTTAAGAAACACAAAAGAGTACTATACACTCTGGATCCATCCACCTCCTCTCTCCACTCCTTGGCTCAGGAGATTGTACGCGAAAAACTCTTGCTCATTCAAAGATACATAGGGCTGAAATTTTGAGCTACTATATGCAATTTTCTTCCTGTCTTACTCTCCTGAGTAATAATGAAGAATGGTTTAAAATGTCAGAGAGGAAGACAGGATGTTACCTCTAAAAGTACCCTCTCCCTCAGAGTTTGAAGAAATCAAAGATCCTCTAATACCAGCAGCCCTATCTTGTGGTCATCAGTATCCACATGCAAAGAAGGCCCCAAAAGGATGTGGGATCTTCTGGTAGGGAACCATTGCCAATTATTCCTTGGAATACCTTTCCCTGGAAATGAGAGACTGGCCCCCCAGACACTTGCTGTTAGTCAGCCAGCTGACACATTTCAGATTTTCTGTTCCATTTATGGACAGTCTAATCTTGTCATAAGTTACAAGGGCTTCCTGAAGGGGATTCTTTTTTTTAATGGACCTCAGGTGCTGAAGGTTGAGTTCATCATTTTCCTCTGTTCATCAGACTTGATACAGGCAAGTCCTATTCATTTATTTATTATTTGTTCATTCATTCATTCACATAACTATGTATGTCCTTTTCTCCCCTTTTCTCACTCCTAAATCCCTCTACAAAAGCAAATGTTATATGCTGTTTAATATCATCTTTGTTAATGTATTATACAAGATGTATACATTCTGTAAGAATGTATTTTTAAACTATAGAGTTTATGCTGCTCATTTTATATTATGTATTCCATTTCTGAGTTTTTTTCACCAAGGGCTGTATGTTGGAGACCCCTCCATGTTGTTATGTGTACAACTTACACGTTGTCTCTGATTGTTGCATTATATCCACTTTATCAATTCCAGCTGTCTCTAATTCCCATCACATATAATTCTGCAATGGTCTTCCTCACACTATGTTCCTTTATGTAGATGTGTGAGAATTTCTTTGGGATACTGACATGGGGGAGAGGGCAGCATTTTTTACCATGACATTTCTCACTCTAGAGGTGAGACAACCAATATCATGGATCTACAAGCTTCTGAGTATATCCATCCCAATTATGTACTCAGGCACTAAGGAAAGAAGCACAAGCTGAGCCTATGGACTAATTGGACCTACTGTAAGATGTACTAAGTCCTAAATTCCATGTATCATTTGGCCTCCCTTTACATAAGTCACTCAGGTAGGAAGGCATGAAGGTGTTCTGGGGCTCTTGGTGGCAGTATCAGCTCTCATCAGCCCCTCAGGTGGCCTGGGTGTTGCCCTTCCCCTAGGATAGAGTTACTCTGATAAATGGTTCAGGTACATTTGAGGAAGGATGGGTGGAATATTTATTTTTATATGCTGGCAGTAACATTCTAGGTTGCTTTCTGGAACTAATGGCTCTGAGTCTGAGAACTGGCTCAGATTTAGAAACTAGGTGAGAAATCACCATTCTCCATTTTAGTGGTGAACATTAACCTTCTCTTTGCTTGATTTCAATTTTTCCAGTTACACAAGTCAATCATTCATCCGACCCATTACTTGTCCCCAAGAATGACACAATCTATTTACCATTGTGTGTCACCACCTTTCCCTTGATATGAAGTACTGTCACTTAGCCTCTACTTTTCCCAAGTCCTATCATCTGCATTTCTATCAGGAAGCCAAGTTCCAAGGCAGCATCTGCACGGCTAACTGTGACTGAGAGAGAAAGAGAAAGGAGAGAGAGAATGAAGAGGATGAGAGAATATTTTGGATTCACAAGGGAACATAGTCAGGCTGCAAGTTGTCTCATCTCACATAGTAAATATACTCAAACACTCCCAACTCTCTGAGCCTTGTGATACCACAGAACACTGCCAAATATCTCCAACTAATTCACTGTAGGTCTAGGTTATTGCCATGTCCACGCTTTAAAGAGACATTGTAGCAAATAATTAGGACCAGCTCCAGTCATTCTTGCCAAGATGTTACAGCCATTGTCATGCGGACATGTTCCTAAGCCAACAAGCTCTTACCTGTCTGGCCTTATATACTATCCACTTTGTATTAGCTTCTAGCGCTGATGTAACAAGTACCACAAACTGGCTGGCTTAAAATAATAGAAATTTATTCTCTCACGGCTCCGGAGGCTGGAAGTCTGAAGTTAAGACCCTGGCATAGCATGCTTTCTAAAGGCTCTAAGGGAGGCTCCTTCCTTGAATTCTCCTTCCAGAATTCTGCAGCTTATGGACACATCACTCCAATCTCTGCCTCCATTTTCACATGGCACTCTCCCTATGTGTCTCTGTGCCTGTGTGACTTCATATCACCACCTTTAGGAACAAAGTCATTGTATCTAGTATGATCTCTTATGATCTAGTATAATCATAACTTGATTCTATCTGCAGTCCCCAGTGACAAATACGGTCACATTCACAGGTATCAGAGGTTAGAATTTCAACATATATTTTTAGAAGACACAATTCAAACCACAAGGTTCTATCCCAACCCTAGTCCAACATCATCAATGTCTGTTCCCTTATTTGTACCTCTGTTTGATGTTGATATCATTGCCAGGTCCTACAATTCTATTACTAAGAAAAACTATATCCTTCCAGTACAGGAACTATACTCTCTCCTGCACATGCTAAACTGAGATCACCCCTATATTGGCCTGCAAGCAAAGCAGGGAGACAGGGGTAGATATTGGGAACAAGTATCATATTGTAGGGCATTTATCCAAGATGAGATTCTGCATAAATGGAAGGCTTTCTTTACAAAGGGAAGGAGGTCACTTCTGCTAGCCCAAAACTCAGAAGAATCTGGGAGTTCATATATGCTCAAATAACTGAAGAAAACCATCAACAAAGAGCTAATGTAAACTAGGAGAATAATGTATGAAGAGACAGAGAATATCAATTAATGTAAATTATAAAAAGGAACCAAATAGAAATCCTGGCACTGAAAAATAAAACAACAGACATGAAAAATTCATTGAAGGGTAAAACACCAGATTTGAGCAGGCAGGAAAAAAACCCAGCAAACTTAAAGGAAGATATGAGCTAATCTAAGGAGAAGAAATAAAAAATAATATAGAAAACAGTCTCAGAGAAATTGGGAAACCATCAAGCACAGCAATATAAGCACAATGGGAATTCCAGGAGAGGAGTGAGAGAAAGGGCTAGAAAAATATTTGAAGAAATAATAGCTGAAAACCTCCAAATCTGATAAAAGACACTATCCTACATATACTGGATCAATGAACTCCAACAATAGACCCACACATAGACCCACAGTGAGGCAAGTTATGATCAAATTGTTAAAGGACAAGGACAAAGAGAGAATCTTGACAAGAGACCAGAATAGAGACTCTGTTCCACAAGCAGGCTCTCGGTGCAGGAGAGGGGCACCCAGCCTCTTGGCTGCACTAGCCAGGCATTTAGTCTCTTGGACTTGGAGGTGGAGGGGATGAGAAACGCTGGCAGCTTGACTCTCCTCTTGAGAGACTGCAAGCCTTGATGCAGAGCTGAGGGGGGTAGGAGCCCCCTGGCCTCGGCTTCATCCACCTACAGTGGAGCTTCCTTTGAGCTGAACTTGAGGGGTGTGGGAGGGAGGGAGCAGACTGCAGCTCCAATACCACTGACCCTCACTCACAGTTTGGAGAGTTCATAGATTTCCTTGAATAAATGTTCCTGCCTTAGAACATTTTATACAGACTTCAGATGTCGGGTATCTCTGTAGTTTTTGCCAGCTCTGCTTGTTTGGTGGGGAGTAGGTCCATGGGGGTAAGCATGCTGTCATGGACAAGTGGAACTCACCAATGTGCTACTTTTTAACTGCTCCAAGGTAGTAAGAGTATTAAACCTCAGGGACTAGTCTGGAATGCTTATGTAGTACCCTTGCACTGAAAAGATTCCCAGTTGACTTTGCAGAATGTACTAGTACTTTCTTGACTTTTCACAATGCTGATTATCCCACAGTTAGCTGAGAATGGAACCACTCTTGGCCAACATTGCTAGTACCTTCATAAAAACCACGGATATGTGGGTCAAGGCGACTGCCTTTCACTGTCCCCAAACGTGTATTTTCTACATCCTCATTGTTCTTCGCCACCCAGTGTTTATGAAAAGGTGGGGGAAATAGCTCTCCTTCCTCACTCTGGGCTCCATTTTGTCACTGAAGTAGTCACTGAAGGAAAAACACTTATACTTCCTGAGTACCACTAAGCTCCTCAACAAGAGCATGGAGATGGACTTGGAAACCAATCTATGAGACAGGTCTCACTGGATCCGCAAAGTAGCCACTCCTCTTCCTTTTCATTTACACACACAAAGCCCTGATAAAAATCTTTACAGAAATCTTCTCATGATGGCTTCCTGCATCAGTTTATTAAATATGCATAATTTTGCCTGTCTCGCAATAGAAATTCCAGCTTTTCTTAAACAAAGAGGTGGCAAACTATGTCCTGTGAGCCACATATGGCTTACCACCTGTTTGGGTACAGCCTCTGAGTTAAGAATGTTTTTTACAGATAGCACCTGTAATCAGTTTTTTAGTAGGCAATGCTAACTTTGAACTCGAATTAAAAATGTTATCCCCCCCCAAAAAATCTATTCTTTTTACTCATAGACTTATATTGCCAAAAAAAGTACTGAGTTGCTATTACTATATTTTGAGTTTTTACCATTAAATATTTTGTAGAAGTGTGTTTTGTAATATCATATATATTATCCTCAATTTTTCCTATTGGCCCACAAAGCCTAACAGATTTAATATTTGTCTCTTCTTTTAAAAAGCTTACCAACTACTACTACCCGAATGCAGGCCCAAGATAATAGAATTTGAAGAATGCTGGAGAGGAGTACAGAGGTGTGAACATGGGCACACTTCTGTACAGAATACAGTGTCCTGGATCTGGAGAAGAGTCTGTGAGAACTGGGGACAAAGCTGCAAGGCCCAATAGCACAGCCACAGATTTGCAGCAGATGTGGCAATTTACTCCTTTCCTGACCAGATGGAAGCTATAAAGTTGGAAGCAAGGTAACCTTCTTTGTACCAGTTCTTTACACTGTCAACACATAAACTCCAAAAACTAGCCAGCACCTTGCTTTCTTCAGGGCAAAACACTTCCAATGAATTTTTATTAGCCTAATTCTCACCCATATGCATGGCTAACCCCACCCTGCAATGTTTTTTATGCTCCAACCACCTGTACAGTAGCATGATCTATTTAGGTCATAGGCAACAGAATATGGTAGAAGCTCTGCAAGCCAAGTAATAGGAACTTAAGGATTTATCCTGCCACTTAATAACAAAGTGGCCTAATCTATTAAGTGATAGACTCTACAAAGTCCTCTGTTCTGCTCTATGTTCTGTTCTTTGAAATGGAAATTATAACACATAGCTACTTCCATGACTGATATTCAAAATATTTAATGACCAATATAGTGCAGGCATTGATAAACCAGAAAGCTTGTTGGTCGTGAAGAATGGATAAGCTATATAAGCCAGACTTATTTGTAAGTTGTACAGGGACTAAATGACATACTGGGTGTCATATACTCAGCACAGTCTATAATACAGTAAGTGCTTCATAATGTTTGCTATCATTACAGTAACACAATTCCTTTTCTTCCTCCTTAAACAAATTATTTCTACCTTGTTTGCTAAAATTTGCTGTATTTCCCATCTAAGTATTCACAGTGTCAGATATTCTATTTCTTTATTTTCGGATAATCTCACACAGTGAAGAAATGGGCTGTCTTGGAATAAATATCTAGAAATGTTCCTCAAGGTTGGCATGACTGGGAAACACTATCCTTTTGCAAAACCACAACACTAAGGACCACAATGGGCAGTGAGATTCTTGCTAAAAACAAATTAAGTTATACATTTGTAGATCTTAAAGAATAGCTAATTTACAAGAAAGGGTTGTGGTAAATTTAACAGGCTTTTACCGAAGCTCAGACCACATGGAAAGAACCCTCAGGCAGGAAGCCTTCCCCTATCTCTCCCTGGTTTTGATCTGTATGCTTTAAGTTTATGGACTATCTCTTAGCATCAGTGACTAGGAAAAAGATCAAAGAATATCAGCAAATTTCTATATCCTGATCGGGTCCACTATGATGTAGAATATAAATGATGATTTATTGACTATGTATGCAACATGCCAGGCAATATTCTAATTGCCACTTCACATTCTCTTGGTCTCTCCCACCCAATGTTCTACCACAACCATACTAACCAGCTCTGCCTGGATTCCTGCTAGCTTCATGTACAACTGGCAGCATCTAGCTTCAGAACACCTCTCTTAGTTCAGGCTGTTATAGCAAAGTCTGGGCAGCTTATAAACGACAGGAATTTATTTCTCACAGTCCTGGAGGTTGGGAAGTCCAATCAAGGCCCTGTAGTGAGGCCTGATTCCTGGTTCATGGGTAGCCATCTTCTTGTTGTGTCTACCTATAATGGAAAGAGCTAGGAATCTCTTTTATAAAGACACTAAATCCCATTCATAAGGGATCCACCCTCATGACCTAATCATCTCCCAAAGGCCTGACCTCCTAATTCCATACATTGGGGGGGTTAGGATGTCAACATATGAATTTGGGTGGGGGCACAGATGTTCAATTCATTGCACCATCCATTTGTTTTTTATCTCCATCTCCAAGATTTCTTTTGATGCCCCAGAGCAGCACATCAAGGTAACTAAACTAACTCAATGCCTATTTATGCAAACCAGAGATAAAAAGGAATTAATCCCCAGGCAAATCTTTATACAGTGAGGATTGGAAGCTGTAGATTTATTTTTTCCTCTTAAAATGGTTTTCATAGGGATTCTTAGACAGTACTGCAGAATTAAGTAACAAGTAGCTTATAGCAATGGCCAACTCAATAATACATCTTTGTGTATCAGCTCTCCCTTCATCCCCACTTCACTGCTCTGTTCCTTATTCCTCCTGTCTAGGACCACACACCTCCAAAATATACTTAACACATGTCACTTAACACAAGACTTTCTCTCAGGATCAGCTTTCTGGGGAACTTGGTAATAATTGACTTAATAACAATAGTGGACCTAGACAATACCCTCTCCAGGTAGAATTTTGGAGACTGATCACTCACCATTCAGATACCTACTGCTACTAGTCATCAGGGTAAGGATTATCACTGGAACTCAGTAGAAGTAGGATTATAAAACCTGTAGTTATATTGGATAAGGTACTGGTAGAAGGTAAGACATTGGGTTATATGGTAGCTGTGGCACAGTACTGGCATATGAAGCTAATGATAATTATAATACTTATAGAACAGACTGTTTTATTTGAAGTTTTGAAAAAAGCAAATAGGATCATAATAGCCAATTTTAACTCAGGGAATGTTGTGAAAGCCATATGTCCTCCATGGAAGTTTGAAAAAGACCCTAATGTCCTGCAGCTACAGGGCAGACCGTGCTGAAAATCAGGCCCCTGATCTAACTGTAGGGGTGGCAGAGCTTTAAGGGAGATTCAATATAATCCTCAACAGCTCTCTTAAGTCAAAGTCAGAGAGCTGGTAGGAAAAAGTGCAGCTGTGTGACCTAGAGGGGGACATTGAATGGATAAGATTAAAAGACTCCATTTCTTTGCTAAATCAGATTCATGGAAGTACAATTTACATACAATAAATCTGCCCCTTTTAGTGTGCTGTTCGGTGAGTTTTGACAAATTCATAAACCCATGCAACCATCACCACACTCAAGATACAAAATATTTTTATCATCCTAAAAAGCTCCCCCATGGTCCTTTATGGTAAATTACCTACCCCCCATCCCAAGCTTGCGGCAACCACTGACCATTTTCTAACACTTCACCTTTCCTAGAATGTCATATAAATGGAATTATACAGTGTTAAGATTTTTATTTCTATATTCTTTCACTTATCATAATACTTCTAAGATTCATTCTTTTTGTTAAACATATTAAAAGCTTGTTCATTTTAATTGCTAAACAGCATTCTGCTGTGTATATCACAATTAGTTGATGCATTCATCTGAGTCTGAGAATCCTGAACCCCCAGATTTACCTAGACCATCCATAACAGCAAGAGCAGTCCCTTCCCTCCTGACAAAGAAGAGTTTCCCTTTACCTGGGGACACTGTACTGTTCAGTGGCCATACAGATCAAGCAGAGAATTATAGCCCCGGCTTTAGGAGAAGTAAACACACACACCAAAGGAATTAGAAAATCTGAGTGTGTTATAATCATGGCCTCCCAAAATGTTCATGTGCCAGGAGGTGAAGATCACTGGTGGTCATCTTGCAGACTGCTTATTACAATGAATCTACGCCATTCGTGATGAAGGATTCTCTAATTATAAGTGTCCTAGTAGTCAACACTGATGAAAAACTTTGTTCACCCAAGCAGGTAATAAAATTTTAATCAATTTTATAACTGTTCTAAAGTTTACAGTTGAAATTACATTACTGTCGAAAGTTTACAGTTGAAATTACATTTCAAGATTCTCAGACCTGTTCTCATGTAATTGACAAGCGCAGTGTGTAAAATTTTTGTGAAACTTCAGATGCACTTTGGTCCAAACTTTTTCCTCACATCTTCTTAAAAAATGGTAAATTCTGAACTTGCAAAATGTGCATGAATTGTGCAAATGAGAATGGATGCTGCTACATGGGCGAACCAGTTGCAGACACACAGCAGGAAACAATATATGAGACAGTAAAAATCTGTGGTTGCCTCACCGAGTTTCACACATCAGGAGCACCCGCCTGAATTCACATCCCACTGCAGCCAGACACACCATAGTCTGTGCACGAGACCTGTGAATATTACATGCCAAAAGCGATTTGGCTGATGTGATTAAGAACCTTAAAATAGAGAGATTTTTCTAGATTGGCCCAATTTAATCTGCTGAGGGAGAAAAAGGCAGAAGGGAAGGTCAGATGTGAGCAGGGAAGTACTCAGCTCACTTTCACTGCCTGTGAAAAGAGAGGAACAGGGCCACCGGCCAAGAAACATGGCAGCCTCTAGAGTGGGTGACAGTTCTCATTGTACAGCCAATGAGAAAATGGGACCTCAGCGCTGAATTCGACCAACCAAGTGAGCAGAAAAACTATTTTCCCCAACAGCCTCCAGACAGGAACTCAACTTGCTGACAACTTATTTTTAGTTCAACAAGAACTCTACTGACTTCTGACCTACAAAATGGTGAATAAAGTTGTTTAAGTAACTAAATTGTCGCAGTCACAGCAGCAATAAAAACTAATATGCTGTGTCATGTACACTAATAGGAATCAAGAACAGGTGTAGAAGTGTGTCCTGAGGATGTTAGAATGAAAGGTGGGGCAGAAAACCAGGCCCATTTGGGGGAGGTAGTGACTTTGAAGCACTCACACATGACCTGGAGTCACCAATCTGACAGAGCTCTCTGAAGTCTATCCTACAAGTCGCACAGGAACATTTCTTGAAATTTGACATGGTGATGGTCAAGTAGATGCCAAGTCTTTGGCACAATTTTGAGAAAGAGTTAAAAATCTAAGAGGTAGAGATATCAGAAAGGATTTATTTCTTGAAACCAGAAGGCATCAGAGGACATTACTTGCACTAAAACTCATTAATGCAGGGTACACCATCATCTTTGAGAAGCTTGACAGTGGTCATCTTCTGTAGGGCAGGGTAGATAGTGAGAGATCTTGACAGTGGGCATAAGTGGATTCCAGAATAGCATAGGCCAGGTAGCTAGCACACTTAAACTTTAGTTAATATTACTCGATAGAGTTTTATTAATGTATAATAAACCAGATTGGTTTGCAGGATCCTGTAGAAATCTGACAATGGTTTGTTTCATAGCGTTCCTAAGGGCAAGAGAGGACAACTACTATGTCACTCAACTTTCACAATTAAAAAACAAAAATCAAGGTCAGATGAATAAAGATCTGTCAGCAGTCATAATGAAAAACTGTAATTTCTTCAGATTCTCTGAACATACGACTTTTCAGATTTTGACAAAGGACTTTGTCATGTGTAAGTCAGTAACAGGCTGAGCCAATTACTGAAGGGGGCAAAAGAACCCGGAAATGTCACAGAATAACATGTGGCAAATATCCCCTTAATCCTTCTGCCAAAGTGACCTATGTCCATTTACCAAGGTAACTATGTATTGGAGAAGAGCAGTACTCAGAATTTTCCGTAACTGTTAGGTGCAGTGTCTGGGCTGACATAGATTCCAGGTGAACCAAAACACCACTATGCTCCCCTTGCTAAAAAGGGATATTACAGAGGCCAGGTGTTAAGTGGAGTCTTATCCAAATGTATTTTACACTGTTCTAATGGGTCTTCAGAACCACACCCTGTGGTTATTTCCCTGGTCGGGTATATAACTAGGATAGATATATTTAGTAAGGAGAAGAACCTTTGCTTCAATTCTCTGCCCTGTAGATTAAAGCATTATGGTAGGAAGGACTAAATGGAAGCTTTGAAAATGCTCTCTCACCCGTAGTCCATATAGATAATCAGAAAGAATATTTCATCCTCAGAGGAGTTGTCCTTAATTCCACCATCAAAGACTTCTCCAGAGAATTATACAAAATGAAGGATTCATGATCCCCACTGTATCCCCATTCAGTTCACCTGTCCCATCTCTGCAAAAGCAGTATGATTCATCACAGAAGATGGTCAATTATTCTGATCTTAATGAGGTGGTAGTCCCCCATCTCCGCAGCTGTGGGGGATGTGGTACACGGTATGCACCTTCTGATCTGTGACTGCATTCTTCTTGAAACCCACATTTAGGAAGGATAAAAGCATTTTGCTTTTGCATAGAGAGGAAACAGTAATATTCACTGTTTTGCCATAGGCTATGCAAACACTGCTAACACTCCACCACAGAATAGTTCATCTGGAAATATCCTTAGACCTATTCACTGGGCTGCCTAGAAGCCACTGCCTGTTTCAAGAGGGGGGTCTGAACTTCCAGAGTTTTCTTTTAAAATATCTTCTCTATAAATGTAACTGTACATATGCCTCCTCATCTATTTTTCAGTCTCTCCCTCTCAGTCTTTCAATTCCTGCTTCTCTCAGACAGGCTAATTTTTTTTCATATTTTACCTTTTCTTCAAAGAACTAATTCTGTTCTCAAATTGTTGCTTTATGGTGTTACATGTAATAATTATTTTCATGCATTTTATTTAATTTTTTCTTTGTTTCTAAAAGTAAAAGCTTGATTAATTTATTAATTATCCATTTTCATTAGATGCAACTAAAACCATTAGTTTTCTTGAGTATCACTTTGCATCCTTTTAGTTACCAGTTATTCATTTTTAAATAGCCTGTGATTTAATTTCCTCTTAAGCTCAAAAGTTTAGAAGAACTTGACATGTTTCTGCTGTAAATTTCTAAGTATTTGAGTTTTATTTTTGATTTGTTACCTTTTGTTGCTAATCTGTATTTCATTCAATTTTTGAATGAATGGATTATACAATGTTTTTAAAATTTCCTTCAGTTTTCTTTGTGATCTCATAAAGGGTATCTTTATTCTATTGGTGTTTCAAAATCAAATATATTCTCTCTAATAGGTAAAATAAAATAAAATCAACTTTCCAGTATGATTCATCCATCTTCTTAATATATTTTAGATGTTCTATTTTTGCCTATATAATTCATTGGTTTCTCAGGTAAGTGTGGTCCTATAATGTGTGGATTTTTCTATTGGTTATATTCCTAATAGCTTTTACTATATATATTATTTGTGTGCATGTGCATGTGTTTCTTCTATTATATCTCTAATATGTACTTCTAAATAAGCCACACAAATGCTCCTCATGGATTCCAATATTTTATATAAATCATTATGTAATATTTTTCACCTTGAATTCTACTCTGTCACATACATAGCCATTCCCTCTGTTAACATTTCACAAAGCATACACTTTATTTTTCACTTTGTGTTGTTTTATTTTTCTTCTCGATACCTGTCATGTAAATAGTATTATCTGAACTTGATAAATTTGTTTACCTAATAGAAGAATCTTGAATTCACTAATTTAAACTCCTTTGTCTTTTATGCTACCCAGCTAATATATTACATTTTTATTTTGTTGCTTATGTTTTCAATTATGAAGACTGATGATACCTTTTACAAGAAGCCATTTTTGTTTGTTTTTAAGAATAGGTTATTCTCTGAAATATTTCAGACTATTATTTATACCTATTTTTGTATTTCCTTGTGCCTTTTTTACTAAATCTGTTTCATGAGATAGTACTTCTGTTAGGTTCACTACTTCACTTTTATGTCTTGGTGCTCTGCAAAGGTTTGGTAATTTTTATTTATCAGGAAATGAGTGTTCCTTTGCACAATATATTGTTACTGGAGTATATTTCCATGACCTAAATCAGAATCCTTCTTTCCTAGGCAGACAGTCCAGAGTCTACCTACAGAAGTCCTACCTCTGAGGATTGTGCCAAAATGATGAAAGTGGCCATGTGACAACATGGCATATGAAATTCGGTTTCTAGTTCCGTGTTACTGTGTGTGCTATAGGTTCCCTGGTGGTACTACCCTCATTTCTGAGGCCAGCAAGCCTACTTCAGAAATCTCATACATCACCACGACCACCTTCATCTCTATCCCATCCTGTGCAGCTATTTCCCTCTTTCCACCTTTCCTGTCACATAACAGAACATGGCCAACAATTTCTGAGTTTGCATTTCCACTAGGGAGCAGTTACACTGAACTAGAACTCCTCATTCCAAATCTGATAAAGGTTTTTATTTGCCCATCTGGGAGAAAGTAGCTGCCCGTGCACCCGCGATCTGAAGCCAGGGAGTCAGGGTGTACTGACATGATGGCTCCAGGAGAAACCACACCGCTGGAAGCGTACAGGAAGAGACGGGGGATAGAGGTACCAGTGGAATTCCTTAGAATCAGGGTAGGTGACATGGAAGAGAGGAAGAAAAGAAAGTACTTTGTGCAGAATAGACATCTGGTGATTTAATGAAAGAGGAAAAGGAGGTTAAAATCAGCAAATAACAAAACGCTTATATAAACTAGAAGCAACAATGCCAAGTGGGCTTTTCCATGATTCAACAGTTGCATAAATATGAACCTTAAGATGCATTACAATTCAACATGTACATGACTTTTGTATCTCAAAAGCATCAAATCATGCCTGCTTTCCATCTGGACTGTGTAGTATTTATGTGCATATTTATATATAGTTTATCTTCAACTTACTTCAAAAAGGTTTTGTGTTGGCTTATCATAAAAGAGAAGCACATAATCAGATTATTTAATAGTAGAAACAGAAAACTATACATTCAAAGAGAAAATAAACTGATAGGAAACATAGGTTAGAGCTATCATGAGTGAGCATTAAATCTGGCTCCAGGCTTCTTGCCACTGTAGGCAAAATGTACTCAGAGTCTGAATAACTGAACATTATAGTTTACCAAGAGAGACAAATTTTCCTGGGAAAAAATTAATCATATTTTTATTTAAAAGATAATAAGGGCAATCTTGAAACACATGCAGGAACATTCTTCATATAAATATTTTCCTGTAAAACCATCAGTTTAAAAATCAGAGTCTAACACTGAGGTCTCATTTAGATAAGGCATATCTTTAGAAGGCTAAGATATTTTGATAATGGTATGTATATCCTCTTGGACTTCAATGTTATACCAACCTCCTGCATATAGTTGATTTCTACTCAATCTGTTTATATTGCTGTATATGTTGCCTCCTTCTCAAAGCTTGCCTTAATTACCTGTTTGCCCCCAGGGTGAGTTAGAGATGTTTTCACTCCATAGCACTGCTGCTTATTTACCTCCATCATGAGCCCTTGTTAGAATTATACCAAAGTATTTCTTTTGACGGTGCTAAAGCAAGTGGTAAAATGTTTTTAATTTGAAATATCATGTGTTCATTGCTGGTATATGGGAAAGTCATTGACTTCTGTGTATTATCCTTGTATTCTGCAAACTTATTATAATTGTTTATTAGTTCCAGGAGGGTTTTTTTTTTTGTCTATTTTTTTTAGATATTCTATGTAGATAAGCATGCCATCAGTGAGCAAAGACTATTAGACCTGGAGGTTTGAAATGAATCACTACAGAAAATAATTTTGAAATAAAATCCATAACTTGAATCATTAATATCTTCCCACTAAATAAAATGAGAATACTATGTTTATTAGAGCATTAGTTTAATTTTTTAGTCAGTATTTAATGAAAGCAAATGTTTAATTTTTTTCACCTGAAAATATATTCTGGTAGCCAATCCAGAAGAAAATGTCTGCCTCACAAGGTCATCTCACAACTAGTTCCTTTTTTTATTCTCTGATTATCTAGGGCACTTTCTCTATACATGCCCATATTCCAGCTTGTGGGAAAGAGAAAGGAAAAGCAGAATACCGCTAGTTTCCTTTTAAGCTGATGATGTGAAATTTCTGTATATCACTTCTGCTCATATCTCACCAGACATAACTCTGTGGCATGACCACATCTAACTAACTGCAATGAAGACTAGGAAATATAATTTATGGTTAGCCAGCCATGTGTCAAATTAAAATTTGGTGGCACGGCAAGGGATCTAATATTAAAAACATAAAAGAATGGATTTTAGAGAACAATTATAAAACAGCACATCACACAATAGGTATAAATAAAGAAGGAATTTTCACAAATTACAGAACACATAAAATTGTGGATTCCATAAAGTAAAGTCAGTGTTAATGAGGTATGGAAATAGTGAAAGTTATTAGGAGAGTCAGTGTATGACAATACAATAGTTCTCCTACTTCTTAAACCTGGAGTTTCTTAAAGTATGGTTCATTCCAGGTAAAGTAAATAAATGATAATTGTAGAAAGTTATTAGGAGAGTGAGTGTATAACAATACAATAGTTCTCAGACTTCTTAAACGCAGAGTTTCTTAAAGTATGGTTCATTCCAGGTAAAGCAAATAAATGGTAATTGTATGAGGTGTTTGAACACATCTGTATTTCATTTTGATAGTTATTCCTCTGTTAATTTTTTTATGGCAAGTTACCCAGCTTTTCATTTACAACAATGATATAAAATTTCTTTTAAAAATATATTTTAACAAAATCAGAGAATCTTATTTGAAGAAAAATATCAAGTAACTTGAAATATAGACATGAGATTTACATGAACAAACTTATGAAGGAGGCATATGAATGGCTTAATCTATACTCCTTTAACAAACATAAGAATTTTATTCTATGCTAATATTTCCAAATAAATTAAAATACAACTAAAAGCAAATGAAAATACTTGAACCTAACTGTAATTCATATTTTCAAACTGTTCATATACTGCCACACACTGAGATTCTAATGCACAATTATAATGAAATATTGTATCTCATTTGGAATCACTAAGTAGTGGAACAAACACTGAAAAATTTTAGTGTTGAGCTCCTTTCCTGAAATTACTGGTTTATGACACTCAGCCTCAATTCTATCATCTATAAAATGGGTTACTAATAACTGACCTAAACTCTCAAATTTAAGAAGGAAACTGTGTAGCCAAAATTAAGTATAAATGGATCTGCAATATAAGGGATCCATTCAGCAACAGTAACCATAATCCCAATATCAGTAATGTCATTTTAGTCAAAGTGTATCCATTGTGAATTAAGCCACTAGTGAAAATCCAATCAATAAAGTAAGAGGAATGGAACAGCCATGGGAATCCATGGTCAAGGCAGTCAGAATCCATTTTAGAAGAAAGAAGAACATTTCTTCTAGATGCACCGATGAAAAGCTTCATTTCTTCTAGATACACCAATGGAAAGCTTACTGACTTCAAGGGCAAAATCAATCCAAACAACACAAACACATAATATTGAGTATTACCCTAATGTTTCTTTAGGGAAGTAGTCTAGGGAAAATGATGTTTTCATTTAAGACAGTTATGCTTCTAGTGTATATTATGCAATATAACATTTTATAAGTTGTTATCCTAAACAATATCTAAATTTCTTGGTGTATAAACACACATATACATACACATAATCTTTTAGGTGATTTCTCTATTATGAGAAATATGGCATTTTCTCTATTAGAAGAGAATAACTCTCAGAATTCAAATGCCTTGTCTAGGATCATATATCTTTAACATTTGGAATGTCTACCACACTTTACCTATCATCATATATCTATAATATTTGGAATGCTTGTCATACTTATGGACACTCAGTGTTTATTTGATAAAATGAAGGAATTAACAAATAAACATTGAGAAAACCAAGAATTTCAGCTCCTAAAATTAAGACTTGCTTTACTTCCCCATGTTGTTCTTCCATATTCACTGAGTCACAATTCCATAAAGTATTTAAAAGAAGGTAGCTTACATTGTAAGGGCAATTAGAGATGGCCTACTTTCAAGTTATACCAAATTTATAGTTTCAGAATTATTTTATATATTTTTCTCTCTGCCCCCAAATAACTACTTCCACAACTACAAGTTGCTTTCCAGTACAACACTGCCTACTGCAACTGCCAATATTCACATCACATTTAACCCACAGACCTCTTATAGGCTCAAAAACGGATGTTCAAACTAAGCAACATGCATGATATAAAGGCTGCTTTATAGATTACTTAAAAGTTTTCATGACTATAAAAGTTTCTACCCTTTCATCTGTGACTTTTTATACAGGGCTCTCCACTCTTAAGATCTCCAAGGTTTCTTCCACCAAGGAAGCCCAAGTCTGAGGTGATAAACAATGTGGGGGGGCTCTGTTTTTAATTCAGGCTCCTCCCTGCCACAGAGATTACAGATCAAGTACACAGAACTTGGCATCCAATGAAATTTTCTTCTCTGACAAGAGAGGTGATAGGTGGAAATAGCTCAGCACCACCTCTGTCTTCCCTATCTATCCCTATCACTTAGGGTCATACAATTCCAGAGACAGCTGCTATGGACACTTGACAGGGTTGAAGTAAGTATAATGCATAGAAGGTTAGATGGAAAACTACAGTGAATTTACCCTAAATTTGAGTGACTTTGATGTTCGTCAAATTTTATTTCTTGTATATGTAGATACTATTAGATTTCTATTGTACCCTACTCAATTAACTGTCAAAAGGAAGATTTTAATGCAAATATTCCTATTATTTTCAGTATGATGCTCAGTATTGGGCTTCTGCTCATCTCTAGGTGGCATGGAGGTGATGTGCTCCAGTGACTTTCTGGAAGCTCCTGATTTTGGAGCTGACTAAATGATCAAATTACTTTTCATATTAGGTAGTCCTATTGATAATCACCTTTCCATTAAGACTACAGCTGACCAAGAATGCAACCTTATTTATGAATGTCAAGTAACTAGAAAAACCCAGTCTTGATAGAAAAGTCTATCATTAAAAGAATATCAAAAAAATGAAGCACCAAGAGAAGGTGTTATTAAGACATGTGGCAAGGAACTTTCTGACTCACTCACTGCTCCCTCTAGCGGGAGTGCTAGTTATCCATTACCAATCAAGAGTGGTCCTGAAGGTGGACTGGGTTTTTTGAAATAGTGGGGTAAAAAAGATGATCAAGGGCTCCTTCCAGAGAAAAAGATGGCAGCATGAGAAGTGAGGCAGAAACCTCCTCCCAAATTCATACATAACATGAAAATACAGCAAATACAACTAATCCTGAAAGAGTGACCCAAAAGAAGACTGCAGCAGAATGCTTACATCTGGGAAAAAGAGAAGACCTCACAGCAAAGGGTAAAGTAGCAAAGCCATAATCCAGTGGGACCCAAGGCCTCCCCACACCCCAGCTCACAGGCAGGAGGAAGAGAAATGGAGTGGGGAGGGAGTAGAACTGTGCTAAACACACACTGCTGGAGATCTGCTCCAGGAGCATGAAACCACATTACATGGTACTTGGGGAGATTAGAAGGGTTGGAAAGCAAAGACAGACAGATTACTCAGAAAGACTGGGACTACAGCTGTTTTTGGAGAACAGGTACCCACAACCAGCCACTCCAGGACAAAAAAAGGGTGGGCACTTTGAAAGACTTCCCAACAGTGAGAGGGGTGCTAAAGGGGCAAGGATTACACAGAGCTTCCCACTCAGGAGAAAGGATAGGTGGACAAAATCATCCTGGCACAACGAGACCATCAGTGTGGGAACTCTCAGGAGCTTCAGGTGCTCTATACCCATGGCTGGCAACAATTCCAAGGACCACCACCATGATATATAGCCTGCCACTCCTCCCAGCAGGCACTGATTCACAAACCTACAGCCCCCGCCATTGCACCAGGCCAGCCTAAGGGCAGGACCTTACTATGGAAGCTACAGGGGCATAGCACAGAGGCTCCTCCCTCTGTGCATAGCCCATTGGCCCTGGCAGTGGAGACAGGCACTGCAGCTGGGAAACAGGAAAGAGCTCTTTCCTCCCAGAAGGCACTAGCCCCAGGTACCTGCAACCCCCCACCATCACTCTAGGTGAGGTGATGGGCAGCTTCAGAGAGTAGAGCCTCTGGGTGCTAGAAGGTGCAACCTACACAAAGTATTAGTCCATAGCAATTATTAGAAATATGGAATTGCAAAAGAATCTTATACAATCCAAAATCGCTCAAACACCAGAGAGAGGGCTCAGTGAAACTGAAATCACCAATCTTCTTGTTAAAGATTTCAAAACAAAAAATCGTAAATATGCTCACAGAGCTGCAGAAAAATATTCAAGATGGTAGGGAGGACTTCAAGAAAGAGACAGAAACATTGAAAAATACAGTATCTGAAATGAAACATACAATGGAGAGATTTAAAAGTAGATTAGATGACGTAGAGGACACAGTAAAGCAAATAGAACAGAGAACAGGGATACAAAGAAGCTGAGGCACAGAGAGAAAAAAGATCTCTAGGAATGAAAGAATAGTAAGAGAACTGTGTGACCAATCCAAACAGCACAATATTCACATTATAGTAGTACCAGAAGAAGAAGAGGGAGGAAAAAGGGACAGAAAGTCTCTTTGAGGAAATAATTGCTGAAAACTTCCCCAGTCTAGGGAAGGAAATAGTTTTTTAACTCACAGAAGTGCAGAGATCTCCCAACATAAGGAACCCTTGGAAAAGAACACCAAGACATATAATAATTAAAATGGCAAAGATTAAGGACAAGGACAGAGTATAAAAAGCAGCCAGAGAGAGAAAAAAGATCACATATAAAGGAAAACCCATCATGCAATCATCAGACTTCTCAACAGAAACCTTACAGGCAAGAAGTGAGAAGCATGATATATTTACTACATGGAAGCAAAAGGTCCTTGAACCACAAATGCTAGATGTGGCAGGATTAACATTTAAATTTGAAGGAGGGATTAAGCAATTTCCAGATAAGCAAAAACTGAGAGAATTTACCTCCCACAAAGTCTCTACAGTGTAATTTGGAGAGACAGTTATAGATGGAAGTGCTCCCGAGAGTAAACAACTGTCACCAGAGGAAATAAAACCGTAGTAAAGAAAGTAGGCAAATTAATTACTGAGCAGATGCAAAATCAAATCAACTACCCCCAGAGTCAGTCAAGGGATAGACAAAGAGCATAGAATATGATACCCAATATATAAAGAATGGAGGAGGAAGAAATAGGAGGAAAAATAAAAGAACCTTCAGATTGTGTTTGTAATAGCATACTAAATGAGTTAAGTTAGACTGTTAGGTAGTAAGAAGTTACCCTTGAACCTTTGGTAACCACGAACCCAAAGCCTGCAATGGCAATAAATACATATCTATTGATAATCAACCTAAATGTAAATGGACTGAACACACCAATCAAAAGAAACAGTTACAGAATGGATAAAAAAGCAAGACCCATCTATATGCTGCCTACAAGAGACTCACTTCAAACCCAAAGACATACACAGACTAAAAGAGAAGGGATGGAAAAAGATATTCCATGCAAATAATAAGGAGAAAAAAGCAGGAGTTGCAATACCTGTATCAAAACAAAGAACGTAACAAGACACAGAGAAGGACATTACATAATGATAAAGTGGTTAGTCCAACAAGAGGATATAGCCATTATAAATACCTATGCACCCAACATAGGAGCACCCAAATCTGTACAACAAACACTAACACAATTAACAGGGGAAATAGAATGAAATGCATTCATTTTAGGAGACTTCAACACTCCACTCACTCCAAAGGACAGAGCAATCAGACAGAAAATAAGTAAGGAGACAGAGGCACTGAACAACACATTAGAACAGATGGACCTAACAGATATCTACAGAAAACTCCACCCAAAAGCAGCAGGATGCACATTCTTCTCAAGTGCACATGGAACATTTTCCAGAACAGATCACATATTAGGCTACAAAAAAAGCCTTAGTAAATTCACAAGGATTGAAACTGTGCCAACCAGCTTCTCAGACCACAAAGGTATAAAACTAGAAATATATTATGCAAAGAAAACAAAAAAGTCCAGAAACACATAGAGGCTTAACAACATGCTCCTAAATAACCAATGGGTCAATGACCAAATAAAAACCAAAATCAAGCAACAAATGGAGACAAAAGAAAACAACAGCTCAAAATCCCAACTTCTGTGGGATGAGGCGAAAGCCAGTTTAAGAGGAAAGTACACTGCAATACAAGCCTACCTCAAGCAAGATGAACAATCCCAAATTAACAGTCTAAACTGACAATTAATGAAACAAGAAAAAGAACAATAAATGAGGCACAAAGTCAGTAGAAGGAGGGACATAATAAAGATTAAAGCAGAAATAAATAAAATTGAGAAGAATAAAATAATAGAAAGAATCAATGAAACCAGGAGTTGGTTCTTGGAGAAAATAAAACAAAATAGATAAACCCCTAGCCACACTTATCAAGAATAAAAAGAGTCTACACACAGAAACACAATCAGAAATGAGAAAGGAAAAATCACTATGGACCCCACAGAAATACAAGAAATATTAGAGAATACTATGAAAAATTATATGCTAACAACTTGGAGAACCTAGAAGAAATGGACAACTTTCTAGAAAAATACAACCTTTCAAGAATGACCAGGAAGAAACAGAAAATCTGAACAGACCAATTACCAGCAATGAAATTGAATTGGTAATCAAAAACTACCTAAGATTGCCAGATGGCTTCACTCCTGAATTTCATCAAACATTTACCATCCTCCTTAAAGTTTTCCAAAAAGAGAAGAGGAGAGAATACTTTCCAACTCATTTTATGAGGCCAGCATCACACTAATACCAAAACCAGGGAAATGCACCATGAAAAAGAAAATTACAGACCAATATCCCTGATGAACATAGATGCAAAAATACTCAACAAAATCATAGCTAACTGAATTCAAAAAGATCATCCATCATGATCAAGTAGGATTTATTCCAGGGATGCAAGGATGGTACAATATTCAAAAATCCATCAACATCATACAATACATCAACAAAAAGGACAAAAATCCCATGATCATCTGCAGAGATGCTGAAAAAGCATTCGACAAAATTCAACATTAATTCATTATAAAAACTTTCAACAAAATGTTATACAGGGCAAGTACCTCAACATAATAAGGACCACATATGACAAACCCACAGCCCACATCATACTTAATGGCGAAAAGCTGAAAGCTTTTCCTCTAAGGTCAGGAACAAGACAGGGACGCTCCCTCTCCCCACTTTTATCAAACATAGTTCTGGAGGTCCTCACCACAGCAATCAGACAACACAAAGAAATAAAAGGCATCCAGATTGGCAAGGAAGAAGTAAAACTGTCACTGTTTGCAGATGACATGATATTGTATATAAAAAGCCCTACAGAATCCACCCCAAAACTACTAGAACTAATAACCAAATTCAGAAAAGTTTCAGGATACAAAATTAATACACATAAATCTGTTGCATTCCTATACATTAGCGATGAACTAGCAGAAAGAGAAATCAGGGAAACAATTTCATTCACAATTGCATCAAAAAGAATAAAATACCTAGGAATAAACCTAACCAAGGAAGTGAAAAAAACTATACCCTGAAAACTATAAGACACTCATGGGAGAAACTGAAGAAGACATCCAATAAATGGGAATACATCCCATGCTCATGGATAGGAAGAATTAATATTGGCAAAAATGGCCATCCTGCCTAAAGCAATCTACAGATTCAATGCAATCCCTATCAAAATACTGACAGCATTCTTTGAGGAACTGGAACAAATAGCTCTAAAATTCACATGGAACCACAAAAGACTCTGAGTAGCCAAAGCAATCCTGAGAAGGAAGAATAAAGCTGGGGGGATTACATTCCCCAAATTCAAGCTCTACCACAAAGCCACAGTAATCAAGACAATTTGGTACTGGCACAAGAACAGATCCACTGATGAATGGAACAGAATAGAGAGCCCAGATATAAACTGACACATATATGGCCAATTAATATACAACAAAGTATAAATGGATATACAATGGGGCAATGACAGCCTCTTCAACAGCTGGTGTTGGCAAAACTGGACAGTTACATGTACGAGAATAAACCTGGATTATTGTCTAACTCCATACACAAAAGTAAACTTAAAATGGATCAAATACCTGAATGTAAGTCATGAAACCATAAAAGAAGAAAACCCTTAGAAGAAAACATAAGCAAAAATTTCTTGAATACAAACATGAGCAATTTTTTCCTGAAGTTATCTCCTTGGCAAGGAAACAAAAGCAAAAATGAACAAATGGGATTACATCAAACCAAAAGGCTTCTGTACAGCAAAGGATACCATCAGTAGATCAAAAAGGCATCCTACAGTATGGGAGAATATATTCATAAATGACATATCCAATAAGGGACTAAAATCCAAAATATATAAAGAATTCATACACCTCAAAATTCAAAAAGCAAATAACGGGATTAATTAAATTGGTTGAGAATCTGAACAGACACTTCTCCAATGAAAAAATTCAGATGGCCAACAGGCACGTGAAAAGATGCTCCACATCACTAATCACCAGAGAAATGCAAATTAAAACCACAATGAGACATCACCTCATGCCAGTTAGGATGCCCAACATCCAAAAGACAAGGAATAACAAATGCTGGCGAGGATGCAGAGGAAGGGGAACCCTCCTACACTGTTGGTGGGAATATAAATTTAGGTCAACCATTGCAGAAAACAATATGTAGGTTCCTCAAAAAACTAAAAATAGAAATACCATTTGACCAAGGAATTTCACTCTCAGGAATTTACTCTAAGAATGCAGGATCCCAGTTTCGAAAAGACATATGCACCCTTATGTTTATCGCAGCACTATTTACAATAGCCAAGATATGGAAGCAACCTAAGTGTCCATCAGTAGATGAATGGCTAAAGAAGAGGTGGTATATATACACAATGGAATATTATTCAGCCATGAGAAGAAAAAAAAATCCTGCCATTTGCAACAACACAGATGGAGCCAGACAGTATTATGCTCAGTGAAATAAGCCAGGAGGAGAAAGACAAGTACCAAATGATTTCACTCATTTGTGGAACATAACAACAAAGCAAAACTGAAGGAAAAGAACTGCAGCAGACTCACAGACTCCACAAAGGGACTAGTAGTTACCAAAGGGAAGGGGGTGAGGAGGGTGGATGGGGAGAGGGGGAGAAGGGGAATTAAGGGGCATTATCATTAGTACAGATAATGTAAGGGGGTCACAGGGAAGGCAGTATAGCACAGGAGATACTAGTAGTGATTCTATAGCATCTTACTACACTGATGGACAGTGACTGCAATGTGGTATGTGGGGAAGACTTGATAATATGGGTGAATGTAGTAACTACAATGTTGCTCATGTGAAACCTTCATAAGATTGTATATCAATGATACCTTAATAAAAAAAAAAGATGATCAAGGGCAGTTACACTAAGACAACTGCGCTTAGTACATGCATTATGAGCTCTCAGAGTAGAGGTACTATGCCATATTTTAAAATCATAGATGCAAAGTCAGTTACTAAGCCAACTGTCACCCCATTCCATCTGTATCATGCATAAAGTCTGAAATACTTCAGATGCTCTAATTTTATCCTAACAAGTCCAAGTGGCACCAAGGATTGTAAATGGCCATGTGCTTTCTTGGGAGAGAGTAGTAAGTAGCAGTTAAAAACAGCCATCTTGACTTAACACTGCTAAACTTTGATGCCACTTTTACCTAATTACATGTCACTCCATTGACTTGACTTCTGTTTGAAATGGGGTTGGTGAAAGTTCCCATCTTAGATGGTTGTGAGGAGGATTAAATGAAATGAGGAATGTAGAGTGCACGGTCCATAGAAGGCATTCGGTGAAAGCTGGCTTTTAGTTGGGGTTCTTGGAAATACTTCGAAGCTTTGTTTACAACTGTGAGTCGTATTTCTGTTAGCTGGAAGGACAGTCATGAGCAGCAGGAAAAGGAGAAGATGAGGCTCAAAGAAGAAGCCACCCAAATAGATTCAAAGCAAAAGCCACCTAACCTCTGTCCAGGCAGGGGGTCCAACATGAAAACAACAAAGGCTTTGCAGGGAGTAACTTCCTCTCCAACCAGATGCCAACACGGGGCACAATCAAATGGAACAAAGAACTGCCCAGATCACACCTCAGCATAGGGAAAGGACATGCTCACGGAGAGGGATGGCTATACAGAGAGACCTGTAAATCAAATAACCCCACCTTGTCAGGGGAAGAGGCGCCTCCTAGCCAGAATGCAATATACAATCCTCCTGCCTAACAGGCTGTTTACAATAAGACAATCGAGGCCTTTGTCTACCTTGACTCTGGCCTGCTCCTCCCTTGGCATGCATTCAAGTAAAACTTTCCCTGTGCTTTGCTATTGTGTCTTTGCCTTACAAGTTTTTGCTGTGGTGGGGAAAAGAACCAAGGAGAACAAACTCAACCTGTAACACTTCCATATCATAGGCAAATACTGTAGTTTGTTTACAGATGCTAAAATCATGTTTCCTGGGCAAGCCTTCCTTATTTGACCTCATGATTGGAAAGCTCAAACCTTTCTTATTTTTCTGTTCCACTATAGATTTCCATATTACTCCTCCTCATCAACCATTCTCAAAATAATGTATGTAAATAAAATCAATCTCAGAAAGTTCCAGCATTTTCCTATATCCTGCAAATAGCTAGATGAAAGACATGTCACTGTGGACAACTTTTCTAAACATCTTATGCTCATCTAAAATCCTTGCAGCTGATTTCACCTCATCCTCACATTTGCTTCTCACTTGTTCGATAAATACCCTGCTTGCAGATTCAACCTTACACGAGGATTTTATATATATATTTTCCCTAGGAGATAGCCTTCATTTTTATATTGCCATGAAGCAGCATGTACTAGGCCTCACAGAGGGCAGTCCAAGCCTGCCTGGCTGGTCTTAAAAGCACAACTTCTGGAACTCAAAGAAGAGTTCACAGACCCTGCTGTGTTCAGTCCCATTCCTCTTACCCCAGATAGACAAAAAAATTCTGCTCATTTTTCATGATCCTTCAACACTTACAAATATAGTCACACTGCCTTAAATCTCACTAATCAAATGTTAATTTGTTGCAAGTTATATATAATTCAATGCAATAAATTGCTACTCCCCGCATGACCAGATCCACTCATTCTCTTTGCATTCAGAGTCCCTTAATATTCATGTGCCATTTGAAGTTAATGAAGTTTTATTGTAGTCGAGCCATCTACATGAAGGGTGGTCAGTTTATATAAGGGCTCATTCTATGAGATGTGGTTTGCAATGAGGCTGTTTTCAATAAGACGACTTTCATGTTCCCAACCATATGTATCAGGATGATCATGAGAATAGGATCTGTGAGGAGAGCTGCAATCATGTTTGGTATGTGAGGCCAAACTTCTAACACACCATGGTGGTCTACTCTCAAAAGCACATGTGTGTGTGCAAGTGTGTGCAAGTGTGTGTGTGTATAGGAAATGCATAGATGAAAGAAATCAAATCTGGACCTCATTTCTCTTTCAATTTTTTTTTAAATGCAAAACAGAATTTGCCAAATATTAAGAATAACAGACAAATTACAACACTACACAGGAAACAGCTAAAAAGTGATATCTAATTTCACTATTCCTTAAGTCCACAAGCATTTCTCAAACAGGCACCTCTCACAACTCATCTCCCAAATGCCTGGATCCTCCACCATACACAGAAGTCATGGTCCACTCCTTTTCCAGAAACTTCTTCCTCCTTGAGCCCTCCAAACTTATAGCCCAGAGCTTTCAGGGCTAGTATTAATATTAATAGTCATGTCGCCTTATTATTTGAAGCAATTTAACTCAGCATTTTCACAAACTTACACTTCCAGAAATAGGCCTGATCTTTTCTGAGCATATTTTGATGGTAAATTATTATGTGCTTGATCAAGCTTGCTTTTTTTTCTTACCCAAATTAGGTATAAAAAGATCACCAGCTTAAAAAGGTTAGTTTGGCAGCAATAACTAAAAATTGTCTATATCAAGCATTTAACATGGTATTTTAATTTTCTATTGCTGTATAACTAATTAATACAAACAGCACCTAAAAACATCACGTATTTACTATCTTGCAGTTTCTGTAGGTCAGAAGGCTGGGGACCATGTAAAAATTGGGTTCTCTGCCCCGTCTCACAAACCTGAAATCAAGATGTTGGCCAGGTTCAGTTTTCATCTGGGGCTCGGGGTCTTCTTGCAAGCTCAGTCAAGATGTGGCAGAATCCAGTTCTTTGTGGCTGTAGATTTGAGATCCCTGTTTTCTTGCTCGCTGTCAACCAGAGGTGGGGATGGGGGTCCTTTCTGCTCCTAGAGAACCCTTCAGTTACTAGCCATGTGACCCTATCACAACAGAGCAGCTTACTTCTTTAAGGCCAAGAAGAAAGCCAACAAGATCATCTCTTTCATTGGGATTCTTTTTGATTTGTTTTTAATTTTACTTAATGTCTTTATCTCTTTTTTAATTGAAGTATTGTTGATATATAATCTTATACTGGCTTCAAATACACAATACAGTGGCTCAACAGTTACCCATATCCTTAAATCCTCACCCCCTCTAGGGTGGTAACTATTTGTCTTTCTGACCTATTTTTAAAGCCCACCTGATTGGGTTAATCTCCCCGAATAATCTTTCCTGATTAACTCAAACTCAAATGATGAGAGCCCTTAATTATATCTGCAGATCCTTGTCCCTTTGCCACATAGTGTAGCCTAATCACAGGAATAACATCCCATCATATCTACAGGTCCTGCCAATAGACACCAAAGGGCAAAATGTCTGAGACCATCTTCTTTCTATCGTATGCAGCATCATGCCAAGGGGTCATTTCAGAGAGACATAGTTCATTTTTGCTACACCCATAAACGTACTCTAAGGTGCAGACACAATTCCTTGTAATTGCAAAAATTCACTGTGTTCTTCTTTTCATTCTTCTTTTAGACATGCTGTTTCATCTTTGTAAAACAGCATGTTCCCCAAGCCCCTCTTCCCAACTTAGCTATTTCATATCCCTCAAGATCCAAGTCACACAACTTATAAAACCTTAATTAAAACCTACTCTAGGTCAAGCTCACAAACTCCCTCAGGGTGTTACAGTCCAGTAGAAGACACACACACAAGCACAGAGGAGGGGTGGGAATTATAGGACCTCTGGTTTTAAGGTGGCAGAACAAACACATTGTTAAATGTCATATCCTTCCACCCACCAGTGCAAAACAAAGAGAACAAGAAAAAAATAAACATTAGTTCCTTGTTTAATGAGCTATTGATGGCTGAGGTTATGAGGATATAGCAGAGGAGGTAAAGGGGCAGAGAAAGATCAAACCTGAAGGTCAAACTGAGGGCCTCACAGTTGGGGACACAGATGAGAAGTCAACTGTTTGTCCACGTAATCGTTGAGAAATTCTGGGATGTAAGGCACCAGATACCCATAAAAGAGAAAAAAGTTTGAAAATCTGCATAAAGGAAAATTATACACCCATATCCTCCAGCCCCACTCCAGGAAGAGTTGAGTCCAGTTGGAATGATGGGGGTTATAGTATAGGTAATAATTGAACCAGAGGGACCCTAAACTTGGGAACACAGGCCGAGAGGAGAGGAAGGGAGAGGGCCTAGGTTTTAAAAAAGGAAATAATGATAAGCTACACATTGGACAGTGAGATAACCAGCTCCCACCTGGGTGCAGAACACAGGCAATCAAACTATCATGCAACCTCCTCAGCCCAGCCCACAGGCAGAAGACTGGAGGAAGTATCTTCAGAAAAGCTGGACCATTCCTGAGGGAAGGTCTAGAGATGCTGATGTTTGCTGGAGTTACTGGGGGCAGTCCAGAGAAATAGCCAAATTCAACATTGACACCTCTACCATCCAGCCAGCCCTATCAACCATCACATTTTACTACCTCCCTGTATGTAAAAACAGACAGCTACAACCTAGTAAGTAATTTCAACACTTCGAGTAGTTCATGGCACACAGAGAGTGTGCCACGGCCATCTGTTGAATGGGTGAATGAATGGCTTTCACAGCACGGTGAAATGGTAAGTCCCACTAGCTTCTCAATCTTAAAATTTACTTAAAAAAAGAGGAAGATAGCCAAGAATTACCAAACTGTTGAGAAAAGCCCTCAACATGTAAATAGTTTAAAAAAAGTATTAAAAGGTGGTCGAAGGAAACAAAGACACAGCCACAGCAGAACACTTAAAATGAAACATGACATTGCATCCCCAATAAGAATATGACATCATAAAAATTAGTAATGAATAACCAGAGAATAAGAATTAGCCCTGCTAGTTATAAAATAAAATTATCAAAACTTACATTCAGGAGAAAAGAACAGAAGACAATGACAGGGAAATATTCCAGAGAGAGAACAAAATGATAAAGATACCAAAACTAGGAAAGAAAGGATAACTCAAGGATCAGTACAGAAAGCCCAACATCAAACTAAGAGCCCAAGAAATGAAGCATCAAATAAATCACGCAGAAGTCATGGTCCACTCCTTTTCCAGAAACTTCTTCCTCCTTGAGCCCTCCAACCTTATAGCCCAGAGCTTTCAGGGCTAATATTAATATTAATAGTCATGTCGCCTTATTATTTGAGGCAATTCAACTCAGCATTTTCACAAACTACACTTCCAGAATTAGGCCTGATCTTTTCTGAGCATATTTCGAGGTTTCCAATAAGGTAACAAGAGTCCACCACATTTTAAGGAAAAAGGAATCCACACTAGGGTACAGTATCTTGAAACTTCAGCACATCATAACTTTAGGAGAAATTATAAACAAAAAGGTCACATACAAAGAATTAGGTATGAGAATGGCCTAAGACTTCTCGAAGAAATAAACACTGGCTACAAGGCAATTTAATATTCTAAAGCAATAGCAATTTTTGACTTGAGAATCCTAAAGTCATTCAAGGATGAAATCAGAATAAAGAAATTTTTAGATACACTCATCAAAACTGCCTCCCACGGACCCTTTCTCGAGAAGTTACTGAAGATGTTAATAACACAAGGCAATAAATCAAGAAAGAAGCCCTTAATTTTAAAATATGAGTAATATTTCATAATAGTAATAGCAAAAGCTAACACTCATTTAGTATTATATTGCAGACATGATGGTAAGGATTATATATAGACTAAGAATTACATATATATATATATATATATATATATATTTCCTCCTTTAATCTTTGCAATGATCCCATGGTGTAAGCACTAGTACATTCAGATGAGAAAACTAAAGCCCAGGGCAGTTAAGGCACTTGCCCAAATTCTCCCAGATGGTAACTAGCAGGGCTGAGAAGTGAAACAGTCTAATCTGAGGACAAAACATGACAAAACACATGCTCTTAGCTATGCTGCCTCCTTTAATAAAAGAAGCTGCATAAGAGATTCCAGGCAGAGGGAAAGATACGAGAGACAAGCATAGAGGATGGCAGAACAAGCTTAGCAGGAGAAGCTGTAGAATATATTACAGAGCTGAAGAGAATGCCAGTGAGGGGAAATGAGGCTAAGACCCTGACAAACTGGCTTGCGTGTAGGCAAGGCCTTTAAATGTAGGAGTGCAAACTGTACATTAAAGGACTTAGAAAAGGAGAAATAGTATGGTTAATAGGAAGAATCACCCTGACCACCATGGAGACAATGGACCAGCAGGTGGACAGACACACAGACCATTTAAAAGGCAGCTGCAGTAATGGTGCAGAGAAAGCCAGATTTAAGGCAGGGGCTGCAGAAGGGAGAGAGGACAGTTATTTTTGAGATATTAATGTAGTGGAACTGGCAGGATTTAGTGCCCAAAAGGATATGGTAAATGAACCAGAGAGAAAGGATAAGGGTATTGGTGTGCTGGTAAATGTTTAGCAACCAAATTCCTGGGGGTGGGGGGATGAAGGGGGACAATAATACCCAAGTTTGTAGCACTTGCCAATGCCCATGGTATAAATACTGAATGTGGAGTAATTCCATCATAGAGACACAATAGAAAACCTCAAGAGCATGAATTATAGCAAAATGTAGAATAATAAGGAAGTGATGAGCTTTGAACATTTGTTTCCTTTGTTTTTAATAAAACTTATTCAGTTGTAAATTTACATGATTTGACATTTTAATGATGGCTGTGTTTAGCAACTGGTTCACAGAATTCCTAAAAATTTGACTACTGGCTCTCATGAGCCGGTGTAAACCATCTGTAGCATTCAACTGGGATACACTTAAGATTCTGGCTAAGGTGTCACCTCCTCCAGGAAGCCTCCTTTAATCCTACCAGAGCAAGAAGAGATGTCCTTCTCTAGCATGGCACTTTGCAAAGAGTCTTACCATTGTTTATTTCACACCAAGGTTTTAACTATTTGAGTCTTATCTTCTTAGTGGTGACATTCTAGTGCTTAGGAAATCAGTCAACTTTTTCAAAAATATTTCTGTGCCAGACACGGTTTGATCCTGATGTCCAAATATAAATAAGAGATTGTTCTTATCTTGAAGAAACTCAACATCCAGGATGAGAAACAGGCAGTATATAGAACTAAAACCCCCTTGTATTAAGCCTAGGTACAAAGCTGAGGTAAACATAGGTACAAAGAAGGCACAGATGGGTGCCCAAACCAACCGTCGGTCAGTCAGAGAAAAGATCCATGGGGTGTTAACATCCCATGCGCAGGATTTTCTCTACATATTCAGACATACACATAACATTTGTTAAAATATATTTTAAATTTCAACAAAAAAAGAAAAAAATAGCTGTGATATTTACAGCAGCTAATTAGAGCTAACACACTGAAGCCAGTTTTAGAGGTAATGGAGAAACGGCCTTCCAAGCATTTTTTCACTCTGAATATTCTAGGTATTTAAAACAGTCCAGATTTGCAGGTGTGATTTTGCAGTCCCTAGTTTTACAGAAGGAACTGTTGGCTTGAATCAGGAAATGGTTTCTGAATTCTCTAAATATGGGAGTGAGTCGAGGGAGGAGGTGTTAATCTTCTCCCAGTCTCTGTACATACTGTCAGGCCCTAATGGAAACAAATCTGTAGGAAACTCCCTTCCAAGTCTGTTTTCTTGCCCTCCTTCCACAGTCTGGGGCATAAGTTGTTGGACTGCCACCTTGAACAGAGATCCTCTGGGGTTGTTCAATCACCACTAGCACTGCTCCAGATGGCCTCAGCCAACATTTAGTGGCTGACGGCCTCAGCAGGGTTCTCCACAAAATCTCAGCTCCAAAGTGAAATGTCATTGGTCCCTGAGAGTGACAGCTCCCTGGGGGTTGTGGACAATGAGCCGCCATCCATCCAAAATACATTCCAATCTGGGAACTTTGAAGTGTCCAGTAAATATTTACAGCTACTGATTTTTTGCATGTGTGTTTTGTCATATGAATAGGGACCACCTTTCCAGAAAGCTGTGACTACAATGTAGGTGGGATATCATTGTTACTAAGTCAGTCAATTATTTGGTTTTTGAATTCACAAGGTCTGTTTTAAATTTCTCAACTAGGTTTAAGGGCTAGGGATGCCATCAAATAGTTTCCTAAACTTCAAATGTCTTTTAAATTCTTTGAATCTGTTTCCTTCTATTAAATGGGAATCACTGTCTTACAAGACTTTTGTTATAAAGATTAAATGAGATAATACTGAATGAATAAATGAATGTTTCTAAGAGTCTTGGACTAGTATTTACTAAGCTAGAAACACAATGTAGATATAATGTGTTTTTTCCCTCAATATTATTACTAATGCTAATAAGTGGTAATTATTTACATTACATATCTGTCTCCGTAAACTTTCATACAAGGATTAATTATAATGTTGATACAAAATCCAGAAAACATAAAAAGATTGACAGTCTTTAAAACAAAAAAAATTTTAACTACAATTTCTTTTAATCATAAATAAAGCTAAGAGCCTGTGGGTAAAATTACAGTATTTCCAGAATCTCTCACCTGGCCTTAGTGCATCTTCATATCAATAGGTGTTTCCAAGGGGTGGAGAGTAGGCCATCTCCATAACAATAGGTAATTACAAGGGGATGCAAGGGCACATCTGTACCAGAGAGGTTGGATAGGGTCCCTTTTTGCAGCTGGGTTGCAAGAGACACTGGCGATTAGAAGTGGACAACTGCTTGTAAGCAATGAACAGGTTTCTCCCACTTTATTTCTCCCTTTGACTGATTTTAGTTTCAAAGGTATTTTGCCCTGGACTGGGAAAATATTTCCCCCACTGAGTTACAGAGATGAATAACCACCTGAGAAATAGTATATAGTATATTGAAATTATATTTCTTCATATATACAATAAAGACATACAATTAAACATATAATAATATGTAGAAATAAAACTTGTTAGCAAATATATTCAAGTTCTTTCAAAACAATAGAAATGATGAGATGGTGAAATGTAGAGTTTTTTTATTATTTTGGCAAAGGTTTAAAAATTGATAACACACTAGGCAGCAAGCATGGGGTAAGAAAGATCCTCTCAAACCCTTTTCCCAGCAACAAATTAATACAGCTTTTCTCAAAGGCAATTTGGTGAAATATACAGCAACATTTAAATATGTTTATCCTGAGACACATCAAGTCTCAATTTCTAGAAGTTATCTTAAGCAAACAATTAGACAAGATAAATAAAATATGCGTATCATCATGGTTTTAAAATATAGAAAAATTAGAATTAAAAAATATCAGTGTTCACTAATATAGTGCTCATTATATAAATTATAATATGGTTTATATTTCATTTAATGAAATATATAGCTATTATAAATATTCACATGCTTGTATATTCTTTGACATTTATGATATATTAAGATGTTCCTGGTATAGTATGGTATATTTATGACAGTTTAACAAAAATAATTCAATTAAATTTTATAATATACCATGGTAGATGTTACTTTGTCTTGGTAAGAATAACAGTTGATGTTATTAAACTATTTTTCAATAATCCCATATTATTTTTATTGTAATAAAGGAAAAATTAGTTTTAATTTTTTTTCTGTCTCTGCTCTTTACCCAACTAAAATGACAGACATTTCATCTTTATGGTAAATCACCTTTTCCTCACCTGCTCCTAAATTTTCTCTGGCCACCTGTTGCATTCAATGTTTGCCACAACTGGCCTTCATCATAGCACTTGTGGCATTACAAAGTCAGGACTAACCCTGAGTTGAGGTCATAGTGACCCTAAAGGAAAAAGCCCTCTATATAAAATACTTTCTCCTTAACCAGTTTATGGAAGAAAATGAAGGTGGAAGGAAAGAAGGAAATTTTAAAGGTGAAAAATAAAAAATCATTTGTATGTACACTGACGATATGTTGTTTTATTTCATTAATCAAAATGGCCAGTAGTATATGTAAACAAGGTCAGCACACGCATATGTCCCCATGTAATATGTTTTGTATCTGAAAGAAAACTACATTTGGAAAACACGACTTAATTTTCCAGAAATGTGAGCCTAAATCCTATCAGTCACCAATTTGGGGTTCATCTGTAGGAAATCTTTACTTTAGGAACACAGACTAGATTAATACATAAGGATTCACTCAAGTGGTCTACTGAGATACACTAAGCAGAGAAAGAATATGTAGTGAAAGGGAAAGATAGGAGCTGATTCTAAATGCTTTCACCGATGTGTTCTAGAGATCCATTTCAGCTTTCCTTTTTCCTCTGTCTGTACAATCTCCCTTGAGTATTTCACTTACTCTTATAGCCTCAATTTTTAGTTAAGAAATGGGCTTGCACACAATTATCAATAACAAAATGAACCCACTTTGATACATGTAGCAAGAACAAAGGCAATCAAAGAAGAAATTGCATCTGATGGTGGAATCCAAGAAGGGGCATTGTTTCTGAATGCTTAGAAATGGGAAAGATTTCCTGGACAAGGTCAGAAACGGGGAGGGTATTACAAATGTGTAAGGGGCGGTGCATAAGGAAAGATAAGGAGAAGATAACTTTCAAAAAAGTAAAATAAAGCCAAAAACATAGTTTAACTAAAGTAAAAAATATATGTTATGAAATAGGAGGAAATGAACTAGAGCTGGATTCATGGGAGTCTCAAATGCCAAATTAGGAATCTTAGACAATGGAAACACAAACCATTTAACCATTGATGATATTTTTTCTGCCTGTTGTCTGTTGCATTTTTGCCTTGATTTAATCATATAATTATTTCTGATAATGTTCTTGCATCAAACAGTGATTATTACATTTTTTGAAAAGTGAAAAACTAAAAGCCCATCATTAATTCAACAGAAAAATTGCTGTCACTTTTAATCTTCTTAATTTACACAGGTTGAAAAGCATTACTAGGAGATTTGGCAACATATGGAAAAAGAGCCATTCAGAGTTAAGAGTAGTAAGTCCAAATGATACATGATTTTCAGGGAATTTTTCCTAAATCTTACCAATAAGAATAGACATGGCCCATTCTTCATCCGGGCATGTTGACTATTAATGTCACAATCAATTTGTAAAGGGAGTTAATTTTCAAAGCTAGAACAGATTGCTAGTAAAGGCTTAATGACCAAAGGTCTCAGAAAACTTGGCAACAAAATCCTAAATACTCTTACTGAGTCCAAAGAGAAAAAGTTGTAATTAGTGATCATCAAAGCACAGAGAAAGGGTCAACACACCTATTTAGCCAATGTCTCTTTGAAGTAAAGCTATTATTGGGCTACTGATTTCCCACACATCCCTGCAAACAGGTAACCATGCTTCCATGTTGATTCACATTGCTTTTTCCCTTCCACGTGTGATGAATAGTTTGCCAAGTGGAAGGAGACCTGCCAAGACACGGAGCTGGAACACAGACACACACTTCTCAAAACATACATGGCTTAAAGTGCCCAGTAAAACAGTGAGCTGATCCTAAACCAATCTGACTCGGTGTTGAAATGCGCTAAAATTGTTCCTACATCCTACTTTTTAATTGCCATTCTTTTCAGGATCAAAGAATTTTATTTTACTTGATCTGACTTCTAGCCCAAGGAGATTTGGCTCTTCTCCCTCTGGATAAGGTCTTCCTTGCCAGAGAGGCAACTCTGTAGGGTCACTGGGAGCGAAGAAGGAGCAAACGTATTCCTAGGAGGAAAGGATAGAGTATACGCCATGCTAGTAGGCTTGGCCTATTCTCCTTATTTCAAATCTTCTCCATCAGCTCAAGATTTCATTAGAAATGAATTTAGTTGAGTCTTATTAAAGTTCTCCATTCTTTAGACTATACCTACTAAAATGCAAAGATCTCTGAAAGCACTAGCACCTCAGGATTCATAGGCTGGCCCCTTCAGGGGAATAGGATGTGGGTTGGATAACTGGTTTGGAGCAGGGAGCTAAGAGTAGAAAAAAAAAGAGACATTAAAAGTAATAGTAGAACAACAAAGACACAATTTTCCTCTTCACCATTCTGTATAAGAATGGAGGAAGACATCACTGTTTCTAATTTAATCTTCTCTCCTTCAATTCAGACTCCTGACATTCTTTGGATTCGCATAACCAGCCTCAACTAAAGAGAACACTATTAAAAGCATCAAGAACGCTACATAGTGGGAATAAAATCATGACATACTTGAAGCACATTTAGGTTAGAAGCAAACAGTTGGAAACTTTCATGTAACTTTCTTGGAGTTAAGTTGGGTCGGGTAGTACAGGGGGCAAGAGATGCCATGTGTGATCACTATGTGCTGTAGTTTTTCTGCAGACATAGGTTTTCATTTTTTCTGGGATACCAGTAGTTCAGTTGCTGAATCCTATGGCAAGTGTAGGTGAAGCTTTCAAGAAATGGCCATACTGTTTTCCAGAAAGCTTGTATCATTGTACAGCCTCACCAGAAACATAAGAGATCAAGCTTTGCTCCATTCTACGCAGAATTTAGTATTGTCACTATTTTTTTTATTTTATTTCGTGCATACACATTTAGGATTTCTACGTCATTTTTGTGGAATAACCCATCTATTATTATGGAGGGACCCTATTAATTTCTTTGCTCTGAAGGCTACTATATCTGATATTAATATGATCACTTCTACTTCCTTTTGATTAATGTTTGCATGGTACTTTTCTATACTTTTATTTTCAACCTACCTATACTATTATATATGAAGTGAGTTCCTTGTACAAAGATATAATTGGATCTTTTTTTATCCATTCTTCCAAACACTCTCTTTAAATTGCAATTTTAGACCATTTATATTTAGTGTATTGATATGTTATGGCTTAAGTCTGCCATTTTATTTTTTTGCTTTTTTCCTCCTCTCTGTCCATTCTGTTTTTCCTGCTTTCTTATAGGTTAATTGAGCATGTTTTAGAATTCCATTTTAATTTCTCTATGCATGGCTTTTTTAGTGATTACTCTAGGTATCGTATTCATAACTTATGCAAGTTAACTGATGCCAACATTTTGCCTAGACTCCCCACTAGAACTCTGCTGATATTCCTGGGAGCAGGGAGGGAGCTTCTTGGTGCTAATCTATAAGTGACATCCACTTTCACTGGCAGGGAGAAGGGAAAGAATGGCCATATTACTCCTGGCTTTCCACAAAAATTGAGTTTTCCAAGAAAATTCTGACAACACCCTCCTGGAGAAGGGGAGAAGTGCCTTGTTATTTTATGTGAGGAGGGTGGAAGTCTAGACTATCCCTATGGTCTGCACCAATGGAAGGTTTCATTAGAGGTGAGCAGTATGAAAGTCAGGACTTTTTCCATCCTTCGCCTTCTCTGACACCACCTCAGAGGTAAGGAGTAGGGGGGTGGGCTGGCGTGCCTCCTTATATACAGGCAATAATAGAAGTATAGCTCTTCAGTTGACCTCTACTAGCAGGGAGAGAATGTAAGCAGAATTTTCTGAAGTGTTTGGCTGGAATAAAATGGGCATTGCCTATTGAATATTGTCAATTTTTTTCTTGCTAGGCCATCGCTTGTCTTGTCCTTTGGCTAAGGGGAACAGGTTTTGCAGTTTTTGTCTGCATCCATTGGCATTTCTGAGTCACTGGCTTCTCCAGTATCCAGTATCTGCAAACATGATCAAAAAGAAAACCTAGGGAACTCACCACCATTTTGTTCCTTGGAGCATGGGGTCCCTAGCTGGCAGCCTTCTCTTTAACTTTCAGGCTTCATGTGCAGGTTTTATATGTAATGACCAGGGTTTTCAGTTAAACTTACTGGAAGGAATAGGGGAAAGTATGTCTACTCGGTCTTTACAAAAGTAGAAGTCTAACTGTTATTTTTTAATGTATAAATAAATATTTTAAGGTACTGTTTTAATTTCAGATATGTTATATATATAGTAGATATAACCCACATAAATAAAAGTATTTTGAGACTCTCTAAAATTTTTTAATGTTTAAAGTGATCCTGGATTGGATTAAAGATGGCAACATGACAGGCAAGACAGAGGCTTCCTCCTAAAACCACACATAATATAAAAATGTAATTAATACAACTAATCCTGAAAGAGCAGTAGGAAAGACAAATGCACCAGACTGCATACACCTAGAGAAAAGAATAAACCCCATGGAACAGGGTAATGTACCAAAGCCATGGTCTGACAGGACCCAAGCCCTTCCACCAACCCAGCTCACCAGTGGGAGAAAGAGAAATGGGGCAGGGAGGGAGTGGAGGCCTGGGACTACTGAACACCTGCTCTGCAGTTCTGCTCTGAGAGCACAAACCTACATTTCATGGTGCTTTCATGATACTCTCATGATTAGGGGACTTGGAAAGCTAAGACAGGAAGAATACCTGGAGAGACTGAGATTCCAGTCGCTTGTGAAAGCAGGGATCCATATCTGACTACTCGGGGACAAAAGAAAGGCAGGCAGTCTGAGAGACTTCCTAACAGCGAGAGGGCTGCTAAAGGGGCAAGGACTGCACAGACCTTATTGCTCAGGAGAAAGGAAAGGTAAACAAAATTGTCCAGGTGCACTCTGCCCAGCAGGCTGGGAACTCTCACGATCTTCAGGTGCTCCAGCCCCCTGGCTGGCTATGCAGCTCCAAAACCCCCCCTCCATGACACTAAGCCTGCAGCACCTCCCTCCCGATCAGCCCTACCTGGCTTACAACGAAGCAAAACCTACCCTGGCATTAGGACAACCAGAGGGAAGCCACACTTAGAGCACCTACAAACGCAAAGCACAGAGGCTTATACCTGTGTGCTCAACTCACTGGTTCTGCCAGTGGAGACAGGGATAGCAGCCAGTAAGCAGTAAGCAGCTCTTTCATTACCCCTGGCACCAATAACACTCCCCGGCAACCCCTGACGTTTCTCCAGGGGCTGAGCAACTCCAGAGAGTGGAGCTTCTGGACACTAGAGAGTGCCATATACAAATTTCAAATGCCAAAGAACCTGGTTCAAACTAAAATTATGAATACAACTCCTGAGAAAAATGACATTGACCTCATGAATCTTCCTGAAAGAGAGTTCAAAATAAAAATTATTACCATGAGCATGGAGGTACAGAAAGATATTCAAGAACTCAGGAATGAATTCCAGTCAGAGATCCAATCATTGAAGAGCACAATGAAGGGTATTAAAAGCAAATTAGATACGGTGGAGCTCACAATAAATGAAACAGAAACTAGAGAAGAGTAATACACAGAGGCAAGGAGAGAAAAAAGGATCTCTAAGAATGAAACAACACTGAAAGAACTGTGTGACAAATCCAAACGGAACAATATTCGCATTATAGGGGTACCAGAAGAAGAAGAAGAGAAACAAGGGATAGAAAATGTCTTTGAGGAAGTAACTGCTGAAAACTTCCCCAATCTGAGGAAGGAGTTAATCTCTCAGGCCATGGAGGTGCACAGATCTCCCAACACAAGGGACCCAAGGAAGACAACACCAAGATATATAGTAATTAAAATGGCAAAGATCAAGGATAAGGAAAGACTACTAAAAGCAGCAAGAGAAATAAGATCCCATACAAAGGAAAGCCCAGCAGGCTATCAACAGACTTCTCAGCAGAAACCTTAGAAACCAGAAGGGAGTGGCATGATGTATTTAATGCAATGAAGTAGAAGGGCCTGGAACTAAGAATACTTTACCTGACAAGACTATCATTTAAACTTGAAAGAGGGATTAAACAATTTCCAGAAAAGCAAAAGCTGAGAGAATTTACTTCCCACAAACCATCTCTACAGTGTATTTTGGGGTGACTGCTATAGATGGAAGTGTACCTAAGGTTTAATAGCTGTCAACAGAGGTAATAAAACCACAGTAAAGAAAGAAGAACAGTTAATTACTCTGCAAATGCAAAATTAAATCAAATACCACCCAACTCAATCAAAGGATAGACAAAGAGTACACAATATGATACCCAATATATAAACAATGGAGGAGGAAGAAAAAGGAGGAGAAAAAAAGAACCTTTAGATTGGGTTTGTAATAGCATACTAAGTGAGTTACAACCTCCCAAGGCTGATCCAAAAAGAAACATAAAATCTGAGCACACCAATTACCAGCACTGCAATTGAATTGGTAATCAAAAAAACTACTACCTAAGAACAAAACTCCTGGACCAGATGGCTTCACTGCTGAATTTTATCAAACATTTAGTGAAGACCCAATACCCATCCTCCTTAAAGCTTTCCAAAAAGTAGAAGAGGAGGGAATACTTGCAAACTCATTCTATGAGGCCAGCATCACTCTAAGACCAAAACCAGGCAGACACCAAAAAAGAAAAGAAAATTACAGACCAGTATACCTGATGAACATAGATGGAAAAATATTCAACAAAATACAAGCAAACTGAATTCAAAAATACATCAAAAAGGTCATCCGTCATGATCAAGTAGGATTTACTCTGGGGATGCAAGGATGGTACAACAATCAAAACTCCATCAACACCATCTACCATATCAACAAAAAGAAGGACAAAAACCACATAATCATGTCCGTACATGTGGAAAAAGCATCTGACAAAATTCAACATCCATTCATGATAAAAACTCTCAACAAAATGGGTATAGAGGGCAAGTACCTCACCATAATAAAGGCCATATATGACAAACCCACAGCCAACATTATACTTAATAGCAAGAAGCTGAAAGTTTTTCCTTTAAGATCAGGAACAAGACAGGAATGCCCACTCTCCCCACACTTACTCAAGATAGTTTTGGAGGTCCTAGCCATGGCAATCAGAAAACACAAAGAAATAAAAGGCATCCAGATTGGCAAGGAAGAAGTTAAACTTTCCCTGTTTGCAGATGACATGATATTGTACATAAAAAAACCCTAAAGAATCCACTCCAAAACTACTAGATCTAATATCTGAATTCAGCAAAGTTGTGGAATACAAAATTAATACACTTAAATCTATTGCATTCCTATACACTAACGATGAACTAGCAGAAAGAGAAATAAGGAAACCAGTTCCTTTCACAATTGTGTCAAAAAGAATAAAATACCTAGGAATAAACCTAACCCAGGAAGTGAAAGACCTATACTCTGAAAACTACAAGACTCTCACAAGAGACATTAAAGAAGATACCAATAAATGAAACACATCCCATGCTCATGAATAGGAAGAATTAATATTGTCAAAATGGCAATCCTGCCTAAAGCAATCTACATATTCAATCCAATCTCTATCAAAATACCTAGAGAATTCTTCAATGAACTAAAGCAAATTGCTCTAAAATTCATATGGAACCACAAAAGACCCCAAATAGCCAAAGCAGTCCTGGGAAGGAAGAATAAAGCAGGGGGGATCATGCACCCCAACTTCAAGCTCTACTACAAGGCCACAGTAATCAAGACAATTTGGTACTAGCACAAGAACAGAACCAAAGACCAATGGAACAGACTAGAGAGCCCAGATATAAACCCAACCATATATGATCAATTAACATACAATAAAGGAGCCATGGACATACAATGGGGAAATGAGAGCCTCTTCAACAGCTGGTGTTGGCAAAACTGGATAGCTACATGTAAGAGAATAAAACTGGATTATTCTTTAACCCCATACACAAAAGTAAACTCAAAATGGATCAAAGACCTGAATGTAAGCCATGAAACTATAAAACAAAACTCTTAGAAGACCACATAGGCAAAAATCTCCTGAATATAAACATCAGCAACTCATTCCTGAATATATCTCCTTGGGCAAGGGAAACAAAAGAATATAGGAATGAGTGGGACTACATCAAACTAAAAAGCTTCTGTACAGCAAAGGGTATCATCAGCAGTACAAAAAGGCATCCTACTGTATGGGAGAATATATTTGAGAATGACATATCCGACAAGGGGTTAACATCCAAAATATATAAAGAGCTCACGCACCTCAACACCCAAACAGCAAATAACCCTATTTAAAAAGTGGGCAGAGGATATGAACAGACAGATTTCCAAAGAAGAAATTCAGATGGCCAACAGACACATGAAAAGATGCTCCACATTGCTAATCATCAGGGAAATGTAATTTAAAACCTCAATGAGATATCACCTCACACCAGTAAGGATGGCCAACGTCGAAAAGACTAAGAAAAACAAATGCTCGTGAGGGTGCAGAGAAAGGGGAACCCTCCTACACTGCTGGTGGGAATGTAAGCTAGTTCAACCATTGTGGAAAGCAATATAGAGGTTGCTCAAAAAATTAAAAATAGAAATACCATTTGACCCATGTATCCCACTCCTTGGAATTTACCCAAAGAATAGAAGTTCTCAGATTCAAAAAGACATATGCACCCCTATGTTTATTGCAGCACTATTTACAACACCCAAGATATGGAAGCAACTTAAGTGTCCATCAGTAGATGAATGGATAAAGAAGAGGTGGAACATATACACAATGGAATACTATTCAGCCATAAGAAAGAAACAAATCTTACCATTTGCAACAACATGGATGCAGCTGGAGAATATTATGCTCAGTGAAATAAGCCAGGCGGAGAAAGACAAGTGCCAAATGATTTCCCTTATTTGTGGATGGAGTATAACAACGGAGCAAAATGGAAGGAACAAAACAGCAGCAGACTCACAGACTCCAAGAAGGGACTAGCAGTTACCAAAGGGGAGGGGTGTGAGAAGAGAGGTGAGGAGGGAGGTCGATGGGGATTGAGGGGTATTATGTTTAGTACACATGGTGTGGGGGATCACGGGGAAAACAGTGTAGCACAGAGAAGGCAAAGAGTGAATCTGTGGCATCTTACTACACTGATGGAGAGTGACTGCACTGGGGGATGGGTGGGGACTTGATAATATGGGTAAATGTAGTAACCACATTGTTTTTTCATGAGAAACCTTCATAAGAGTGTATATCAATAATGCCTTAATAAAAAAATTTTTTTTAATAAAGTGATCCTGACCTCAAAACATTAGGGTACCACTGTTATAAATACATTTTTTAAAATTATTACTGAAAAATGTCCAGGGTCTTAACCAAAAGTAACCCTTTGTAGTCCTTGGAGATGTGGAAGAAATAGCCAAATCTCTTCTTTCTTTTCCCAACAGTCTGAGAACAATCTGTAACATACAGGGTGACCATACGTTCTCCTTTGTCTGGGAAAGTCTACGCTTACACCTGTTTACAAGGCATAATTATTAATAGTAATCTTTGAATCTCAGAAGTATCCTGTTTTGTGTGATAAATTATATTGTCACCGAGATTATACAGAAAAATCAAGATTGTGCCACCATTTTTCCTTACTCTCTGTCCTGGATAAACTTTTTAGACATCAAAGTTTCAATTATATTAGGATACATGATACAAATATTATATTTAATTTTTAAACCACCTGTTGATTCTAACAATGCCAATACAGAACAAGTAATCACCCTCCCTGAGTCTCTCTCCAAGTCTTGACTGTAATAAGAGTATGTATTCTATAAGTTTCCCATGTAGCCTTAATATTCAAGCTAAGCATGTCCCATTAGTTGTCACCTGGGACCACCCCAAGCAAGCATAAACTCTTAACGACCTCCCAGCTCCATGGCAATGTGTCAGCCATATTTTCTCACTGCTACTGTGAGCTCATATTCTCCAGCATGGGGATCAAGAAAGGAAAGAAAGAAAAAACAACTCAGCTGTGATGGAAATACTAGAAAAGTTCCAACATTTGGGTGGCTAATGCTAGTGACAAAGCCAATTCACTCTTTATCCACTGAAAAAATAATTTACTGGGAGCCAACTATGTACTCCTCTCTTCAATTATATAATGACAGAGACTGACATATAATGTAAAACAAACTGAAAAATATTTCCTTAAAAATATTCTTATCAGATACAGTTTTTAGAAGAAAAAACCAATCATAATTTTCCATTTTTTTCTTTTTATCTTTCCTCTTTTATTGGAATAAAGTTGATATGCAATGTTGTATTGGTTTCAGATGTATAACATAGTGACTCAATAATTATATACACTACTAGATGCTTGCCACAGTAAGTATAATTATCCCGTTACATCCCAATATATTACAATATTATTGGCTATATTCTCTATGTTGTACTTCCATTCCTATGACTAATTTACTTTACAATTCACTGTTTGTACCTCTTTATCCCCTTCATTTATTTTACCCAGTCTTCCACTCCCCATTTCAACATATCTTAGAATATCTTCTATATACTAATTTCACTATGAAGAAACTATATGTTTAAAGAACAAAAATCTTAAATATAACATTAAGAATTCATGCAGCAATTGCTTTAAAAAATTATGTGAAAGGGAAATAATTTTCCTGAAAATATGAATTTGAAAATGGTCTCATTTCTATGTAGATTCTTACCAAACATTCAGACCTTGAGTTATGGGATCAATTCCTAGGCAGTCTCGTAGATGTTAGATGTTCTTCTCAATCAGTAAATCTGAACTCAAAAGAAAATATAGGAGTCTAACTTTCAGATTTTAACAAAGGAAAACACCACCAAGTTAGGTTCGTCTACTGTGAAGGAGAAAACTCCTATTTCAGAGATCTACAACTAGGGCAAGCCCTGAGAAGCAAGTGAATTTAAACAGCCCTAACTCTCTGCTCCCACGCCACCCCCTGCCCACCTCACCCTGTGGCACGCCCCACACATGCCACTCCTGGCGGTGCTCTGCTGCAAAACAGGCCTGAGAGATGGAGGGGGACGATAAAGCACTCTTCCCACGAGAGGGTATAACCTCTTGAGAAGAACAGGATCTGAGAGGCCATACTGATTAGACTACCAACAAATACCACCAGTATTAAAATTTATTTATGTAGACAAAATAGTAACATAGGGAAAATTTTTCTCTGTCATGTGGCCAACTTAGCTTTCCTCTTTATGAAACACCTTTTACTTCCTCTGAAGGCCCATGATTTGCTTTATCTGCAGGGAATTTGCTTACAACTGCCAAACCATTCCTAGAAGTTATGGAGAGTAACATGTGGCAAAGTCAACACGCATCCCGCTACAACCCAACTTTGCCATCACAGCATTCGTTGCCCTGGAGCCCAGATTTAGTCTCAAAATCCTCCAAAACACAGTACCGAACATACTCTCTGTCACTGGCCCTAGGTTGACACAAGAATCCTATTTTTTTTCTAAGCCATAAGGTATAAGTTAGACCACGTAAAAATATTTCTGTTTCTAGCCTGTGTCTCCTTAATTACTCACAATCATATGCTCCATTATTGTCTCTCATTTCCTTCCCCACTTTCTCCCCTCTGCCTCCTCTTCCTTTCTCTGCCTTTTCTCAACACATTTCATCATCATTGAAATCTATCAGTTTCTTTTGACCAACCTCAAAATCCAGCAGCTCCACAGAGCCTTCCTTATATTTTAATCAAAGAAATCAAGTATCTTAGCTTTATTATAGCCAAAGCCCAAGTTTGTGAAAATTTGCCTTTCAATGTCAACATCCCATGTGTACGCCCTCATCAGCCCAACAGACAGGCCAGCATATGACCTGCTGCATGGGTGCCCAGTAAGTGTATGAGAAATCTGGGTACATACCACATGCTATTAAAAACAAATGAAGCATTCTGCTCAAGTATAGTGAAATCCTCCAATCAATTAGCTGCTTACCTGCACAGTTTCAGACTCGGAGAAGTGGTGGACTTTTCAAGTATCTTTCTTTACAGAGTAAAGATGGCAGTATCTAAAAAAAAAAAGATGGCATTGATAATGTGAATCAAAACATAAAATGCTTATGATATGTTAAGAAAATATGCAGAGCCTATAATAAAGACATCTCTGAACTTTTACTGAGGCCATAGAAGAACAAAAGAATTAGAAACACTCCTTATTTCTTATTATTTCAAGATATTTCATGTTTCTTGAATTATATAATCACAGAGACTATAAAACAAAGATAGTCATTTCCATAAAAATATTCTTTTCAGATAGTTTTTAGAAACCAAACATAATTTTCCATTTCTTTTTTTTTATTGGAATAGAGTTGATATACAATGTGATATTGGTTTCAGATGTGCAACATAGTGACTCAATAATTATATACACTACTAGATGCTCACCACAGTAAGTGTAGTTCCCCATTACCATACCAAGATATTACAACATCATTGGTTATATACTCTATGTTGTACTTCCATTCCTAAGACTAATTTACCTTACAATCCGTATTATGTACCTCTTTATCCCCTTCACTTATTTCACCCAGCTCCAACCCCGTTTCAACATATCTTAGAATATTTTTATACACTAATGCCCCTATGAACATCTAGGTTTTAAAAGAACAAAACAAAAATCTTAAATAGAACATTAATAATGCATGTGGCATTCGCTTTGAAAAGTTATAAGGGAAATCATTTTCCCTGCTAAGATGTCACCTCCTCTAAAGGTAGTTTGTTGCCTTAGCACAATTCTGAACAAACTACTAACAGAGATTTTTGAGAGGGAGTAAGTAACTTGGTGAAATAATTTTAAAGTTAAGCTAAAGGAACAATGTGATTCAATTAAAATTTGGAAAAAAGTAATATAATGTTTAATGTTAAAGTTAGATGACTTCTGTTACTTAAAACATTGAGATACTAATGATAATACAGTGTAGAATAATACTAATAGTTATTGAGGGACTATAATGACAGGCTTTGGAATAAACACTTTAGCACATTATTTAATTTCCATGTACATGATTTAATTGTGAGTATGCTTGCTTTACAAATGGGTAGGCTAAATAAACCACTGGCCAGAGTTGACATGTGGAGGTAGAACAGACAGATGGATAGGTGCAGTCTCTGTACTCCAGTCTCAAATGCATCCCTTGTTAGTTTGGGGAATTTGAGCTTGTAAATTAAATTCCTGAGCCTTCCATTCCTAACTTACAGCTTGAGGATGATAATAAACACCTTATAAGACAATACACAAATGAAACAAGATATAAGTATGCTTAACAGAGTTCCCATCTCATAGCTGATGTTGAATAAATGCAAACTTAAAAATGCTTTCTTTAAAAAAACACATGGTTAGACAGATACTGAAGTGCAATATTAATAGCTAACATATAGTAAGCACTTCTAAGTTCCGAGTATTTTCTTTTTAGTGTTTTCCATGTATAAATTCACGTTAATTATCCTAAGTGTGTGTGTGTGTGCGTGTGTATGTGTGTGTGTCTGTGTCTGTGTATTAGTCACTAATATAACCCCCATTTTAGAGATCATGAAACAGAGGTGCAGAGAGATTCAACACTTTTCCAGTGGCACACAGCTAAACTGAGGCACAGCTGAGATTAAACACAAGTGGTGCTCTTGGCCTCCACAATCTACAGCACTACCTCACGTACAATCATGCTGACCTCAGGCAGAGAAGGAAATGGATGGAGTAGGGAAGCCTGAACACAGGTTGCAGGTAGGATACCATTAAACAGTCTAGGCTTAAGTCAATGAGAACTTAGACAAGAATAGAAACAACAGGGTTAAAAGGTAGGGAACTAGTGTGGCACCTTTTTTTAGGAAAGAAAAAAATAAAAAGATTGAAAAAGAAAAAAAAACAACCACTGTAGATGAGGGAAGAGTCCAACTCCCAAGTTTGAAATGGGAGAGAGATGATATCCTTCATCAATAGTTGGAAGGCAGAAGAAGGTTCTTTTATTCATTAACACACCCTATAAAATGTCTGGATATATTGTGTGATTACAGCATTCCCAGGTATATTATATTAACTAGAAAATTTTCTATATAGGCATCATTATCAAAATACTTAAAAGCCCAAATCGCCTTTTTCTCAGCCCTTCTCACCTCTTTTCCTAATCCCATGTGAATATGTGGACACACCAGGACTTGTTCTCCATACCACAGGGAAGACGTTACCTAAAATGTGTTTGGCACATACTGGTTTATTTTGACAGTGAAAAAGATGTCCCCTCTGTGTCACAGAATCTCACCCCAGATTAGAATGCTGTCACCAGCTTGTTGACCTGTGAGTCCCACCTCTTAACGTCTCCAAGGAAAAGAGGGCAAGATTTATAAACTGTTCCAGTGCTCCAGGGAAGAGGAAGAGACAGCGCGGGTTACCAACTGCCAGCTGGTGCTTAAAAAAATCATGTCTAACAGAACACAGAACTAATTCTCCTCTTTATTCCCATCGATACCACTATCATCAACAAGCCAGTGGGACCTGGAGAGTTCTTGAATTCTTTTCCTCAGCAAAGCTGTCTTTCAGACAAAACACTGGGGGAAAAGGAAAATCTCATTGTATGGGAACAAACAACCTTTTGTACTCAACTTCTGAGCACTCATTTGTCTGGCCAAGTTCACTTAAACTCTCTGAGGTTAAATTACCTCATCTATAAAATAGAGGGCTGGGTGAAAAGGTTCTAAAACCTAGGTGCAGTGTAATGTTTGACTGCTATTCTACCTCAATGTGGATTAAAATGTTTTTATCCAGAAAAGAAGAATACAGAAAGAAAATGCTGACTGGACTCTCCAAGCTGACCCTGCACTTCATGGCCTTCTCTCCTGGAGTGAGCCCACCACAGGCTAAGTTGTAATAATGCACAACAGCTTACAACTCCTGTGACTGCTGCTGCTTTTCTGGAATTCTCCTGAACTCTTCTCTCCCTTCCCCCTTCTTCTTCCTTTAAAAATTTCTGGACCCTAACTTATGAGCAACACATGGTGCATAAAATGGACACAGAACCATCCCAAATGGAACCCAGGATTTAAAACAAGTTGGTTCTTACAGGCATAGCATAAGGTTATCATACAGTAACAGAGCTAATATTCAAGGATGCAAATTTGACGGGAATTCTCACCAAAACTCATAACTGCATAGAGACTGGAAGGGATTTTGAGATGTCAGTAATTCTAACTTCATATAATCACATGGAAATCCCTAATCGATAGTTACTCAGCCTCTCTGTGAGCGTCTCCAGCAACTCGGCACTCACTCCTCACAGAACAATCCATTCCACAACATCGGAACCTTGTAATACATGACACGTGACTTTCCTTTTCACCAAGAGACATGGGCAACGCCCTTTTTAAAGGGCCAGCATGCCCCTGGCAGGACATTTTGTAATGCATCCCCAATTATTTTGGAAGGTCATTTAATAATCCTGGTAATTAAAAACATGTAGCTTGAAATGATTAATATCTTGTATTGGGACAATAAATATTTCAAGTATAACAAGTATCTTTAAAAAGGATTTCCTTGGTGGTTATGCAGCAGTTCAGGTTTAATGTTTGGTATCTAAAGAGAGAAAACGTAGACAGGATTTAAATGTTTTCTTTTAATTGTATTGATGGGGAAAGAGTACATTTAAAATATGTACATACTGTGGGCTTTTTGGAAAACTGAATACATTTACCTACTTTTGCTGTCTTCTAAAACCTTATTAAAATGATATGTTTTACTTAACACATAAATTCACAAAAATGAGGAGAAAATGATAGGATATTTGAAGATGGCAAGAAGATTAATATGAAATGCCTTAGTGAATTCAAGAAAACTAAATCTTAATACAGAATTAAGAAAAGCTGTAGTCCAGCTTGGTTTGCCCCAAGTTCCCTAAAGGCTAGGAACTGCTAACAGTTCTGAAAGTGGGAGTAAAGAGGGAGGCATAATAAAGAGAGCTGGTAAAAAGTCAGTATGAGGAGCAGATAGTCAGAGCTTGTTCCTAACTGTCCACAGCTGAGGACCAGCCAAACTGTGGAGGGGTGTTCTCAAGAAGTGCTAAAGAACATCTGAGGAACAGCAGGTACTTTTGTGAGCAGAGGTATCATTCACAAAAGAGGAGAAATAAGTGGACCCCATCAAACAAGCCTTAGGGAGATCCAGAGACCTACCCAATAAGCACACAGGTGTTTCTAATCTTGTGAGCCTGAGAATTGGGTCAGAGACATATCCTGGGCCTGACTGGCTTAGGGCTAAGTGTCAGTCAAGAAGACCACTGCAGGTAAAAGTAGATCCCACACAGGAGAGAAACAAGGGAGTCCTCCAAGAGACAGTGTGAAAGTTAGGCTGAGGGGTCGACCAGTCCAAATGAGGGCAGAAAAAATTTTCTGGGAGAAATTCTATCAGGAGTGGAAATTGGTAGAACAGCCAGTGTCTCAATTTGGGGTTCATTGTACTGAGTACATAGAAAACTAAAGAACTAAAAACTTCAGGAAAAACAAAAAGGTTTTCAGGAAAAAAAAAAATACCATAGACGATAATGTAGGAAATTATGCCTTGATCTCTCACTTAAGATGGCCCCTAACATATGTACATACTATGAGGCACACAGACTATCAAATCCAAGTCCATTGTGAATATTATTTTCATGTTATAAAATGTAAACATTAGCTACTGAATTGACGAAAATAAAACAATCATACTAAGAGGCAGTTCGCTAGGAAGGCAGAGACAGTAAATGTATAAAGAATGCAGAGGGAAGAGCGAAATCCTCATTTTCCATGACAGGAAACCAGTTGATAGTTTCAAAAATTAAAACGTTAAGGAGTAATACAAGAAAATTACTTAGAGATTCACAGGCAAATACTAAAGTATCAGTAAAAACATTTGAAAGATGTTGCCTCTGGAGAGGACAAAATGGGAAGACAGCAGAGAGGGGATGCTGATTTTCGAAACAGTGAGTACTCTTTTCTCAGGACCAATTTGCCTTGTTAAACTGTATAAATTTGACTTTTGATCCATATAAATGAGATAATGAACCAAGAAAAATTAATGGGTTCCATACACAGCTCCAGAGCATTTGCTCACAGCCAAAAGAACCAAAAAGCAAAGCAATTCCCCAGACAAAAACTCAAAATTCCACAGTTGGCAGAGCCTGCACTCACCAAGCTGGAAATGGACAACCCAACATCTGGGTCCCAAACACTGACCCCACGTTTCACCTCCTTCCTACCTGCCATGTCAAAAATCTAGAGGCTGTAAAAGCATTGTGCTTTGGGTTGAACTTCATTGCCTGTTTTTATTTATAGCACATGTAGGCAGAAACCCGGACTTAACACGAAGAAATGTGTCTCAATATTTTCCTTTGGAAATCCCTAATATACTGTATTCCAAGGTTATGTCAGAATCAAGTTAAATGGATGACAGAGGAAATTAAATTAAGGCTACTGATGCCCAACCAAATAACATAAGTAGCCCCAGAGACCAGCTGTCAATCCATGTCTTCAAAATGTCATGGAATCCTTTCTCTCTGCTAACACACAGACACACACACACACACCTCGTTCCTCTCAAAACCTAGCATAAGCCTGCATTTCCTATGTTGTGAATCCTGTTTCTTGATGTAGACTTCAGAAAACATCCTTTCAATGCAAATGCAAACTTGTGACTTCAACATCCTTCCAATCTGATACAAATATGAGACTAGAATTTGGAATGCCGTAATGACCTACAGCTGTTTCATTCAGGGAAACTGATCTTTACCAAACTAGAATGGAGCAATTGAATTCCTCAGAAATACCATTTGGTTGGATGTACTTCATTCTGCCCTGACTGACAAGGGCTGAACAACAACGACCATGAGAAGATCCTCCCATATTATCCTACAATGTACCCGATTTTATAGCTTAAGTCATCTCTCTGCACCTTCTAAATGACCATTAATAAATTATTTTTTTAACTAAACTAGCCAGGGATAACTCTGCTGTTTGCAAGTAGGTACCCCATCGATATATATGGAAACAGGAAAATGCTGTCTTTTGCTATGTGGGGAGAATGATTCCTATTCCCAGTATAAACCAAGGTCCCCTGGAACAGGACCACCACTTGAACAGGTGGACAGGAACTTCCTCACAGAATTGGATAGTCCAAATTTCTTCATTATCTCTGCAAGACACTTCTTTGCAACACATATTCTTTTGGTTCACACATCTGCTTGCTTTCATTCATTCTCTGCTGATCAAAGCCCTCAGCACTTCTTCCTAAGACAAATGCCACAGTTTTCCTGCCTGTGATTGTAACAATGTTATCCCCTCAGGCTGCTGCCTGGACAGATACCATCTCTTCACTACTCAAGAACTACTCACTGACTGCAGGAAAAATTCATCACAATGTGGTCCTAAGCTACTTTTCTACCTCATCCCAACTTAATCCTCAGATCTCCTGCCCATCAACCAAGAGATTCTGAAAAGTGTCCTCGGGGTCATCTCACAATGGAACACCCTTGTTCAGCCCACCACCAGAAATGCCTCCCACCCTGGCACATACAGAAAACTGGAAGGAAGAAAAAGAAACTCTTTCATCCTTCATAAGAAATTCAAATGCTACCTCGGTAGGAAGCATTATTGATCCCTCTGGGGAGATTCATCACTCTCAAACCACTGTGTACATCTCTGACAGCATCTACTTCTATTTGCTTGTATTATTTTATTTCTTTGAAGGTCTCCACACACATTACATTATAAGCTCTTACAGAGCAGGGCTCATGACTGAATCATCTCTGTAAATCTAGAGCAACAGTAAAATCTTTTGTCTCTAATGAGTACCCCAAGAGTGTGAACAGATCGAAGAAAAGAAAATAGCTCTGTGTAAAGTAGAACAGATGATACGGAACAGAATACACATACCCTCAAAGTTTAAATTTCTCTGCCTAGACCCCCACAGCAGCAACAAATTTCTTTCCACATGGCAGAGAAATCTATAGAAACTGATGAATGAAAAGTATTTTCAGGAAAGTTCTGATTGCTACGATGCCTTAGGAGAGAAAATACTCAATTTCGATGTGCATATTTAGACTGTAGGCCATTAAATAGCCTCGAATGTTTGGAAAACAGGAAAGGAGTGAAGTCCAGCCTCCTCCCTAAGTGTGTTTTCACCAATGTTAGATTATTGATAAGAAAATTACTTATGTCACCTTAAAATAAATTATCCTTAAAATAAATAAAGGTATGATGTCACCTCACCTGGGCTATTCTGTAAAACACAGTCAGACAAGCATTTCTCTAAACACGGAGGAAAATATAATCTAATGGATTCTAGTTCAGTGAATCTGGACCGTGTGAGGACAACCGCATGAGTCCGGAGGAAGTAAAGCAGGTCATTGTATGACTCTGTACTTGACATCTTTGTCCAAGGCAACAGAATTCCCCTGCCCACTTCAAACAAATCAATTTGTTTAAAACTAAAAATTCAGTCATTAATTGTTTGATTTAAACGTTATTCAATTCCAATGATTAGCAAAGGCTGCAGAACACAATAGGCATTCAAAAAAATTTGTTGAATTATATCAAATTGCAAATGAATTAATACCTCTTCTCCTCCCTCCCCCAATGCATGGATAAAAAAAAATTCACCAGCTACTCTGGTTATTCTATAAATATATAATCACCTTGAACTGTCATCATATAGCCCAAGTTAAACTTTGTGTTCTTATGATGCCAAAAATTTCATACTTATTTTAGTCAAGCAGTTCATCATCCATCTTGACTCAAACTATTGACTTAATTGACTATATTTTACTGACCTAAAAACACAGCCCATGTTCCCTTTTGTTGCCTTCTTTTGTTTAAATTTCTTCAAATTTGGCCTTCCTGATGAGGTGAGAATATATATCCTTCATGTATTTTGAACTCAATCCTTTCCAAGTCAATCAGTTTACAAGTTCTTGATTTCTGCAGTGCTAAAATGTAAGGATAAAACTCCCCTTAAATTAAAATGAGAAACTGTCTAGAACTAAGTAAAAGTTGGAGAAGCCTTCAGAAGTTATAATGCAAGCTATTATTCTTTATACTAAAATTAAATGCAATGGAGAAGGAGCAATGAGTTCTCAGACACCAACAGAGGGGATATTAATTCGTGTTTCAATCTCAAATAAAGTAATATTCTCTGGGGGCAATAAACTTTTTTTGTGAACTTCATTTGTAATTCTTGGCAAAATCAAAACGTAATATAAAGGAACAGTCAAATAAGAAGGTTACAGGCTTTTGGAAAATAAAAGGAGACATCGAAGGAGTCATGATTAATACAATAAATGATTGAGGAGAAAGCAAGTTAATGAAGCAGCTGTCCCATTTTTTTTCCTTTTTTTTTTTTTGCCTCTTCTGGATATAAATATGAAAGTGTATATGCCTGTAAAACAGAATAATTTTTCCTTTCCCTAGAGTGAAACAGAATCTTTTTATGTTTGTAATTGTACTGAAATAAATAGCAATTCATCGGCTATCATTCAGTTTTAGAAGATGAAGGAGATTATTCATCATGAAAATATTAATCCCTTAGTAGTACTATGTAAAAGAGACCCAAATATAATGGAAATGGGACAAAAAGCTCGAACTACCCCTCATAAATATTTATGAATATTAATATTTTCAGTCTATATAATAGGGAAAGGATCCTACCTTACCTGACCATCAACTGAGCAGTATTGCGCCTATTCACGGACAAAAAAAGTATTTCACTAGAAACAACAACCAAATTTTGAAAAAAATTTAGATCCATTGTTCTCAAATCCTCACTTCTTTGCTGAAATCTTCACTGTATTTCATTGACAATTATTAGGAGCAAGAAAATGAACTTCACACATGTGTAAGGCCAGAGAGGGGGCAAAGGTATAATCTGACAGCACAATTCAAGACTTGTTTCCTTGAATCATTCCCTAGATGCCCTATTTAGATGGGCAAACATAATAGCTAGTTAGGGGTGAAGGTAAGAAAAGACAGCAACCCCACCGTCACTCCCAATGCAAGCTGCTGGGCGTACGTGGGCTCCAGGTGGAAGCAGGGAAAAAACTAACATTAAGTGAAGTTCTGTATTTTGCTTCTTTTCTGGACTTAGAAATTCATGTTTAGAAACTGAAGTGTGTTTACAATTTGAAGTGTTATTAGAACATTCGAGGTGACTGCAAAGTCATGACCTCTTTTTCTCTCTTTCCCACAAAGCAGACACCATGTGGATTAACTGATGCCATAGCTGTAAATTCCAGAATGTTCTACTTAGCCCCCACTGGGACCACCTAAAGCAACCTTCATACAGCCTGCCTCCCACCAGCTGCTGATTATCAGATAATAATGTGTAAAGATGTGGAAGGGCTGAAAAACAAAATCAGTGCCTGAGGGATAAAGACAGTAAGGCCGGGTCAAGTGTGTGATAAGGAATGAAACTGTTCCAAGAAACAAGGGAAGAAAATAAAATCGCCTGTCATCACCAGCCAAGGAAGTGCCCACATCAAAATGCCTCACACTGGGAGGATGGCCTAGAATGCTTCTCAGCTGACAGAAAAGAAAAAAATTGCAAGATGGCCACACACAATAGAAAATGTTTAGGTAGGAAATTGCTTAGGTATGGATATATTTGTAAAAGAAATCCTATGGCCTATTCTGTTATTTTGGTGAAGATACTACTTTTGTATTTCTGCAAACCAACAAATGAGGGGTACCTCTAGGGGTAATTTGAAAGCCCTCATGTATATTCTCGTGCCAGATACACAGTAAATATTCAGTATTTGAATGAATGAATGAATGAATGAATGAACGAATGAATGAATGAATACAGGTGTAAAACTGACAATGACTATAATACTATTACTTTCATTACAATACAACCTCTGGATTTTTGTTTGAGTGTTTGTTTCATTGTTGCTTTATTGTTCCTGTTCTTCATAATTTAAAAGACTAAAGAATATGCTTCCTGTGGCCTTAACTTCTCAGGCTTGAAACACAAGACACCAATACAATGCCAACAACAGCCTGTGAAGCAGAGAACAGTGGGGCATGGGAAAATCAACTGCCAGAGACCTAAGCACACTTTCTTTATACACACCAAGACGGAAGACTACAGCCAGTGGACACACACAGTTATAAATGTGAACGCCCTGCTCAGATCCCTCACTGAGGGGGCTAATGAACCGCTGCTCCCAGCCTGGGCTGGCTGGAGGGGCTCAGGGGAAAGGCCCTTTGCTGGGAGTCAGGGGACTCTGTGGCAGGTCAGTTGCTAAGACTTCCCATCTGCCTGGAACTGCACTGCTGGCTTGGAGTCTTCCTCCCAACCAACTTACTTCCTTCTCTCTTTCCATCAAAGGGTCAAAGGACCAAATCCGTGCTGTGATCTGACACTCTCCTGCGCTCTCTTCCCTTCTCCAGGAAAGTGCTCTTGCAAATCTGACCTAATTTAGCCACGGGGCCCTGAGGAGCCAGAGGACTAAGAGAGGGTGTGCCCAGGCCACTGCCGGGGGTCCAGCCACAGCTCATGGGAGCCCTGCAAGAACGAGACCCAGTGTTGCAGAATATTTCTGCGGAAACTGAAAATCCGTGTTTTCTTATGTCAAGTCCAGGATTTTTAAATATTCATTCAGATTTTTCTAAACAAAGATCATATTTGCCCACAGCCAGCCAGTCTGTAGCTTCCACTCTATATCAATGTAATTTTTTAACCACCTCTGCTACAATGTGCCTTATTTTCCTTTCTCACTGTTCTAATTTCCCCACCAAGGAGAGAGGATTCTAGGAGTCAAACAAAGGTGGCCTCAAGCTGTGGATGGGAGAGGAAACGGCTTAGTTCCTAGAGAAGACCTAAGATGTGGAGACACTCAGAGGGACCTGTCGCCTCTAAAAGAAACAGAAAGAGGGTGAAGACCTATTTCTTTCCCCAGTTCAGACAGCGCTTAGACAGCCCTGCCCCCACCAGTGGTGGTGTCTGACCTCCCATTTAAATGTGCTTTCAAAAGGCCTTTGAAATTTGAGAAGGCCACACAGTACCTTTGCTATAAATATGAAGTCTTTGCTTAGCCTGGAAAGCATGTCTTTAATGGCAGTCTAACATCCTTAGGACAGCTACTGTAAGCCTTCTCAGTAAATCACTACTGCTTGGGGGTTTAGATTCTACTACAGTCCAGTTAGTCTTCATCAGTGTAAGAAAGTCTGATTCATCTGGTTTTCAAATTCAAAGTTTCTGTCTTACTGGAAGATGAAAATCAGTATTTTATTTGCCTTCTGTACAATGTTAGCACATTGGAGGTCCCCCAAAGTCCATTCATTTCAGTTGTGCAGAGACAATTAGAGAATATAATTAAAATGGATTTCGAGACCACATTTGTGGTGAGATTACAATAACACACCTGAGTTAATGAAATTCCCTCCCACTCTCCAAGCTCTGAAACATCCTCTGACTTCCCTTATGTATTATTCAGCCTTAGGGAATATGAACACAGGCCATGTCATTTTTAATCAGTAACAAATGCATTTCACATTATCTGCCTCTTTCCTGCTCTCGTCAACCATACTGTTGAAAGTCCTTTGAATTTGCATCTTTAAAGAAGGCCACTGACAAGATTTCTGGGACTTCCTAGCAAGTAAGAATTGGCAGAACCTAAAGGGTTGTGCACAGATTTAGATGCTGGTGTCAGGAGTAGCATGTCAACATGTGCGTACAAGGCTCTTTAATGTAAGAGAGAAATGTGATAGGAAAGAGAAGCGGATGTGCCACAGGCCACGTGTTGGCTATCCATGCCCTGCTGCCGTGAAATGCCAAACGAGTTTCAGGAGTCTAAATTCTAACTTGCACATAACAGGTCATTATGAAAATATGTTTTTTTTCAAGAGGATAGAAAAAATGTTATTTAATATTTTCTTAGCTAGATTTATAATTTTTATATGACATGCATTATAAGAATTTTTTTTTCTACACTAGCCCGATCCCACCCACAAACTGTGTATGTACGGGAGCCTCGTTATCAAACAGTCACAGGTTTTCCCAGGACAGGCTCCTGGCTCCTTTGATACCAATATCCCCTCACAATCTTTGTAGTCATTTGACCTATTTGCTTCCAGTTAGTTCCCTTATGGGCAACCACAGCCAAAATTTTCTTCCCATTCCCCTTTCTCTCAATTCAATTGTATCTACCTTGAAATAATTTGAAATAATGGGTTTAGGTGGGTAGACAACATTGTTTATCTGATCTTTGTCACTAGGTGTGTCTCAATTTCTGTGTGACATGTAATGAGAGGGAAGCATTAAAGGCTTGAGGCCCCATCCCTGTAAAAACGGTTTTATCAGCACTACTAACAACTAGCCTGACTTCAACTTCCTGTTACAGAATTTTGCTAAACGTAGCCAAAGCAGACAGCACACATCAACATTGTAGCTGTTTTCCAAGTAAGTTTGGCCAGACAGAGACTCTATTGGCATATAGTCTGCCTCCCGACGTATTGCAGATGAGTGTTATCGAATGTTTCACTAAAACATAACACAGATCAAGCATTCCAGCCTATAATATGTGTGCCCCACTCCTGAGGACCAAATGATTAGCTAGTGGCATATATTTTACTTTTCTGTTAAGGCAGTAGCCCAGTTCTAAGTATCAAATTCTCTATTAATTGTAGAAAACAAACTCAAAATACAGTGCTTAAGCAAGAGTCAAGTTGATCTCTCTTACAGAGCAGCCCAGGGTTTGAAGGGCAGCTTTGACATTTTCACTGTGCAACTTCCAAGTCTAAGTCTAAAAGTGTTCCACTTCTCACCACCTCCCAAGTGAAAGAAAGAAGAGGCAAAGCAGCACAGACTCCTTCATTTTAATGATGAAACATGGAAAACAGCACATTTACTTCCAATTAGACAGGACTTAGTCACATGACCATACCAGGCTGCAAAGACAGCTGGAAAATGTAGTCCCTACGTGGGTAGCCATCTGTATAGTTAAAACCAAGGCATTCTCCTATCAGAGAAAGGGGATGTATAGTGACAGATAATTAGCAGTCTCCATACAATTACCCATCAGGTCAGAAGAAGAGCTAGGAGAGAAAGAGGAAGGAAAGAGCTCACAGAAACAATATAAAGGATCAGGTAGGGACCTGCTCCTGTGCTCAATTGGGTCTGATACCCTGAAGCTGTCAGTTCTTTAGGAAGAGCTCCCTCTAGAGAGTCCTCCCTTTTGCCTACTAACAGGATACTGCAAACTATACAGAAGCCCATCTGCCACTTGGAGGTTTCCAATGATTCCTCTCCTTCTCCATTCTTTTGTTAGACCCCTTCACTGGAAATAAGGAGGCTTTCCTGCGTGTGTGATGTAGGAGCTCCAAAGAGCTCAGAGGAGGCAGAAATAATGAGCATAATCTGGAATAGTTTTACCATAGAGGCAGGACTTGACGTGAATGTAAAAGGAATAAAGGGCAGATGAAGAGTCGGGCTTCTGTGAGGATTGATCAGTGGAGTCGTCCCTGCTCCTCAGACTTTGCAGGTCTGCCCAACCTCAGAGAGAAGGACTCAGAGCCAGGGGGATTAGGACTACCACCTACAATAAGAATCCCAGGTTGAACTTGAACTAGTTACTTAACTCCCTGTTCCTCAGTTTCCTCATCGCAAAATGTAAATAACATTTACCTCATAGGGTTAATGTGACGATTTCAATAAGAGGATGTATATAAAGCACTAAGGCACTGTTCCACGCACATGGTGAATGACTAGTAAATGTTACCTAGAATCATGTATCTTAGTGTTCTCATTCAAATCATAATAGACAAAGGACAAAAAATATAGTTCAATTCAGAGTGATTTTTTTTTTTACTGCCTCTAACACTGAGCCTGGAACACAGCAGACATTCAATAAATGTATGAATATTCATTCATTTCAAAATGAAAACATTTTGAAAGCCAGTCAAGTAACCAACCTACACAAGGTTTCCCTGACTTCTCAAATTTCTTAGTGGTTCTTAAATAGCAGCTCAAAAATGAAAAATGTATGTTGGAAATGTGCATAATTCTATCAGAAAAAAGAATGTCAAAACTGCTTATTAATTTACAGTGAAGCCAATATTGTCAGTCTAGGAAAGCCAAAAATACGGCACCACTGAATTTTCTAGAACACACACACAAAAAAAGAAGCCTTAAGTTTCTTTAGGAGAACAGAGCCAACTACGGGCTTATCAATTTTCCACCAAACCAAACTCCTTCTTTGAATTTGAACAGAATGGGAGAGACTTTTCTTTAATTTCTTATTACTTATTTTTATTTCTTGTTACTTTCATTCCTCTTCTTCCAGGTATATAGCTCTAGTCCCAAAGCATATCCAGAATATGACCACTTTTCACTGCCTCAACCACCAGCTTGTGTCACCATCATTTCTCCCTGGGTCACTGCAATAACCTGACTAGTCCCCTGATTCTGCTTTTGACCCGTTATGACCCCCCAGGCGTAATAGGGTCAGAGGAATCCTTTCAAAGTAAGTCACTTAAATATCTGCCCAACAAATTAAAAAAATAACAAAAAGGCATACACAAGTCCAAGTATTGGTGAAATGGTAATAGACATTGTGCCTGTTTCGTCGGGAAAAAAAACAAACAGAAAAGCCTATGGAAAAACTCATTATATACTCTATAATAAACCTAAGAGCAGAATAAATGATGAGGAATGGTACAACTAACTCCCTTAAAAATAAGAGAGCATTTAAGCTCGTTCTTGAAGGACGAGTAGACTGATTTTTGATCTTTTAGTTGAATAAGAGTATTAGGAATCATGTAAGAGCTGCCATTTATCGAGGGTTGACTACCTACCAGACCCAGTGCTAAGTACTCAGACGCGTGATCTCACTTCATCCTTATAACCACCCAAATAACTAGATTTGTTATCCCATTTTACAAAGGAAGAAACTGAGACTTACAGAGCTTAGGTAATTTGCCTTGGGATACACATCTAGTCAACAGTGGAGCTGAGAGCTGAATCCACTGAGAATTAGGAAACACTCTGTCAATGAAAGTCAGAGATCCTGGTGACAAACTACTGCAACAGAAAGAGGATTCTCCATATCTCTTCTGCAGCCCTTTCACTGGCCAGATTCCAGTCTCGAGCTTTAAAATGATTGTAATACCATTTGACCCAGGAATTCCACTCCAGGTTCTGTTAGTATGTATGTATATTGATACTGTATCCTGCAAATCTGTCTAACATTACTTAATAGCCTTACTGGCTTTTTTGTAGATTCCATTACTCAGTAAATGAGTAAAAAGGTCACAGATCAATTAAACAATAGTTTTAAAACATTTGAAAATGTGTGCATTGTTTTATCAATATAAAATATGTAATTAGGGAGAACAATGTTCTTTTATAGTGAACTTTTCTTTTCCCAGAAATGTTCCTCTACGTTTTTCTACACAACAAAATAGTGACTACATAATTCTAACATGGGAGTATGCAGGGAATTCATTTTTGAATGGAAGAACAAGCAAAAATTATCTATAAAATATTAAGCATCCTGTGCAGAAGGAAAAAGTCTACTCAGAGGATGTACTGAATTCTGAATTATAAAAGTTAATTGTCACAGCACACTTGTTCCATGTGGACTGACATTACAATGATCCAGTTAAAAGAGACAGGTGTGTGATGTTGGGACTTCTATGGGAAAATGTTTATCAGCATCAGATGGATATCTAAGGAATACTACATTGAAGTCTCTCAAAGGTGATGTGGTTAATCTTGGAGTGTAAAATTTAGTTAATGGGATCAGTGATCCTTAATTCTTTTATCAGAACTGAGACAAACTAACTTGTTAGTTATAAACCTCAAATTTCACTAAAGTATATAAAGTAAAATTAGCTGAAACTGAAACTTCAACTGAGGTATGGATTGTGCCAGAGAAGTGGAATGTGGAAGAACTTTGTGGCTGGTAAACATTTTAAGTGTGGACCAAACAATAGTATGCATGTGTATGTTTTCTTTTTTTCTTATAAGTTAGAGTAAGTAATGTCCAAGTCCTTGTCATTCTATTTTCCTGTGAGAAATAGGAAAGGGTATTTCCCTCGAACTACGTAAAGACATCATCACAGTGAGCATAAATGTTAACAGTGGCTAAAGTGATTGAGATGTTTAGGGGCATTTTCACAAAAACCTCAAGGTCTGTATGGTTATCCTGCTTAAAAGGATTTTTTAAATCTACATAGGAATTTGGAATATTTGCATTTTTATATGTGCTAGAGAATGTAGGAAAAGGATCATCTACAATTTGTCATGTTTATCAGGGAAGCACCAAAGTGAAATTGATGTTACAGGGACATAACAGTGCAAACTAATAAACAACAGTGTTGAACAAAAATAGCTGGCATGTTGTATTGCTACTTATTTATGACAAGGGAATGAAACGGCCTTGTCACTAAATACTTAAGAAATAGACATTCAACAAAAATTCCAAATGAAGACTTGTGAATCAAGTTTTGCTTATTTGTACACTTGAGTTAACACACATCAAAGACAGAACAGAACTTACGTAGTAATTCTGGACTTCACTTATGATAAAAATATTTTAAGTGTTTTCTATATTTCCTCTTAGAAACATCTCAATTTCCATTTTTATCAATATATATATTTTTTATTGATGTTCTATATATGTATATCTCCAATATTTTGCTTTACAACCAAAAATTTGGATGCTAATGAGACAAAGTAGTTTTTCTGAATATCTATACCAAAAATAATACATACAGAAAATCACTAACAAATCAAATTTCTAAAAGTTTAGCAATAAATATGCCTTTTCTAAATTCCCAATCATAACATTCACTTGACATCCAATTGTCTCACCTTATTTTCAGTCAATTGGTAAATATTCTGAGTACTCTATGAAAATGACCATGTGGATATAAATACATATTAAAAATTGTATCCTACTTTATTCCCAGCTTTTAACTATGTGCATCTTATTCCTTTTAAATCACTTTCTCTATCCAAGTACATACTGCAAACATTTTATTATTTATTCCCTACGTAAGTACTAAGCAACTGCTATAGCCCAAAATAGGTACTCAAGGTACTCAGTAATTAGTTTTATAGGAAGACAAATAATTTTATAACAAGACAAATAAGTAACAGAGTTACACATACACCACTGGTATGTGTGTGAGTTTGAAGGTTCTTGTGAGCTAACACGATGATGATTTTAGCAAGTCAAAATAAAGCATATATATTTGTTAAATAATTGTTCTACAATATATGGGTGGCAAGCTGAAACTCAGAGACTCATAGTATATTTGAATGACTAGAATATATTTAAAATAAAACTTGTAATGCTACCTTTTATTCCCAGAATTAGTGAATTAGTGGTTATTTACTTTCCAATACTTTTATCTTGTGTATTATTGTTTGAGAAATCACATCAAAGAATATTACCTTCTTTACTTTAAAAACAATGAAATTTTGTTATTCTACTATGTCTGTATACTCCTAAATAGGCTGCTAAATTTAAGTCCCTTAATTTAAATATGATTATATACTGTTTGGTTACATGCTGTTCCATAATAAGCCAGTTGAAGACTTAATGGCTTAAAATAGGTGTTGACAGAGTACTGCCTACAGCCTGTGGCCTGGTTTTGTATGACCTGTTACATAAGAATGTATTTCAAACTTTTAAAGGGTTGCAAGAAAGGTTCCATACATATATGGATCACAAATCCTAAAATATTCAATATGTGACCCTCTGCCAAAAGCAGCTGTCAACATCTGACTTAGAGCAGCCATTGTATTATAGACTGCAGTTTGGATGGGGCTCAGCTGGATGACTTCTTTGCTGATCTGGTAGGTCTCTCACATGGCTGCAGTCATACAGGAACTGGTCTCACAGCTGAAGGTGGTTGTTTGTAAACTTGTACTTCACCAAGCAGCATTTCTTTATAGCTGGTACTTCATCATACGGACTTCTATTTACCGGGTAGCCTGGATTTCCTGCATGATGTCTTAAAGCTCCAAGAGTGAAGAAGAGGAAGCTGTCTTAATGATCTTAATGCCTGGATTCAGACCTTCCAAATGCTACTTCTTCTGCATTCTTCTTGTCAACTTAGTCACTCTAGCCTGGATTCCAGTGGAGAGTCCTAAGTTCTACCTCCTGATAGAAGGAGTGTCATTTGCATGCTGCCAGGGATAGAAGTTTTGAGACCATTCATCCTCTGCCTATAACAATTTCCTTCTATATGCCAAATATACCCATTCCCTTACTAGAACACCAAAAATATCTCTCTACAGGATCAGCTTGAATTCTAAAATTCCCTAGTTAAATAAAGACCAGTGTGGGTGAGGTTCTTCTGATGTGATTTCTCAGGTTCACCTCCTTGGATAGTGTCCCTTTTGAGTGAAGATCTCAGAAATACAAACAATTTTTTTTACCCCATTCTCTCAACATACAACAGTGAGTAGGGGCAGAGAATCTATAGTTGGCTCTCACTCAAATAAGGGGAAAGTGGTAGGAAAAGAGGAATAAATATCTCATAGCAATTTTCATATCCAGCTGAGAACATATTATCTAGTTCATTGATTAGATTTTCCAACTCCATTGACATGGCTTCCCTTAGACGTTGGTACCATCCTCCTGGATTTTACTTTGCCCTCTAAGTTAACCTCACTTTTATATAAAAATTACTTATGTTTGCAGTTTAGTAGCACTTTCAGTCTGCATCCTCCTAACAGATTTTGAGGGCCCAAGGAGGTCTTTGGAGGTCTTTTCATTATGAATCATGACTCTTCCATTCAGTCCAACATGATACAATTCCTTTGGATTTTTATGTATCAAATTATAATAAATTCCTTTAGGTTAAAAAAAATACCTCTCATATTTCCTTCAAAGTCATACTCTTTACCTTGGATCTTCTGTGAGGCTTCTGAGGTAATATGACCTTAATATTCTTGAAAACCTTATTTTTGACCTAGAGCCCTTTTTTCCTAGGTGAAAATGCCTAGTACTAACAAATGATATTTTTCTAAGGCTTAACAAAAGGGTTTGCACTAATCGTAGGCATAAGATTTACACTGAGGTCAGGTTTTACTGGCATTGGCCTAAATTTGACCTTTACTCTGAGGGTATTTCCTACTTTATTTCTTTTTGGCCTTCTAGAAAAACAGAACAACCCAGTTTTATTTTTGAAGCCAAAGCATTCTTACTTCTTTATGTTTCACTAAATTATCCTGCCAAATTGAGTTCTATTTTTAGCTCACCTGGCTTCTCCTGTACTTCACTGATCGGTTTTTTTTTTTTCTAAATCAAACCAAAAAAACAAAAAACAAAAACAGTTCACACTATGAAAATTCTGCCTAGAAATCTCTTTAGCCAGACCAGCAACATCTTTAGGTACACATTCAATCTTTTGTGATGGCTGGGTTAACTGTTTTGTTAATTATTTTGCTTTTATTTAACTAAGACCCCTTCTTTCCCAGCTCGAGTAATAATTTCCTTCCTTTCTTCAAGCTAATAGTCTCTCAAGGTGCTTCCAGCTTCTACTCACCACATAGTCCCAAAAAATGAATGGCATACATTTTATGTTTTTTTGCAACTATAAAATGACACTTCTATATAACAAATTCTATTTTCACTTCAATACTGTCAAATAACAAATATCTTCAAACTTTGGTGGCCTAACCAACAACCATTATATTTTATCTCATGGTTCTGTAGGTTGGCCAGAACAGAGCTGAAAGGCTGTTTCACAGATCTAGCATGAGGTCTCTCATATAGATACAGTCGGATGGTTATGGGCATGTTTCCTGGGTCTGGATGTTTGGTGCTTCTGTACTACTCTATGTGCCTTCTGTGTTGTGTCTAAACTTCCAAATTCTCTTCATGTGGCTCTCTCTAGCAGGCTAACTTGGGAGTTCTTACATGGCACCTTGGGGCTCTGTGACAGAGGCTGCTAAGTCTTCTCAATGCCTGGGCTCAGAAGCCCCCAAACCTCACTTTGTCCACATTCTATTGGCAAAGCAGTCACAGGACTCGCTCAGATTCAAGGGAGGAGAAGCATTCTCACTCCTGATGGCAGGTAACAAAAGCACATGTAGGGACTGATAGGTAGGTTTCACACTATCTTTGGAAACTAACACATATAAGGGGTGTGTGTGTGTCAGATTCTTTGTATTTGAAAACAAATCAAATTGTTGAAGCCAGGCTTATAAACTATTGTCTTTTCTGCCTTTCCATTTTGAAGAATAAAAGAGATGCTGGTTCACCCATCTCCTCCACCCCCAAATAAAATGGTTACAAGAAATAAAATGAGGTAATGTATAAACTAGAATACGTTTTGTCAGTTTGTACAATTTTTGGAGATCACTTTTATTAATCTAATTGGAAGACCTGTCATTTAGAAATTTGTGGTAACACTGGAGTTGATAACAGGATTTGCAATATATCCTATCTCTTTTCTAAGAGAAGTGTGTGCTAGGTAAACGATATAAATTTGCCTTGGAAAGATGCAACCCCAAAAGCTGGAAAACAAGCAAGACCACTGAATATCACAAATGATATAAACAGTAGAGCTGACATTTCTGGAGGATTTAATGTCTCAGAAATAGCAACATCATAGTATGTACAGCCTAAATCCTGGTCCCTCATCCTGGTTACACAAATTAGACACAGAATATGTCCAGTAAGCTTCTAACACTGTGTAAATGGGCTATTATGGCTCATACAAATAACAATCATAATTATCCTTTTAAATAAATCATTATTTGGTTAACTGTTCATATTTGAGAAACATTCTACCAGTGAAATTTGATGTGCAGTTACTTCATCTCTCTTACAGTAAAAACAACACTTTGTTTTTCTTTGGACAGTTACATTGGTATAATTTTGTGAAAGTTTTGAAAAAGAATAGACAAACTGTTGAGAGTATACTTATTTTCTATGTTTCTTTAGGGAAAGAAGTTCAGTTTTCCATCTAATATTTTTAGCCATGCTGATGTCTCACATACAAATGTTACTCAGATAATACTGTCGTATCATATACTATTACTGAGGTGCTGGTTTCAACAGAAAGTAAATTATGAGTTCTCAGAATTTGAGTTTATGCCCAAATTAGGTTTACACAACTGCATATGAAAATTATTCATGTCAACTGTCAACTCAAGGTTACTGTGACCTTTTGAAACTTGGCCAAATTATTAAATTGAATATTCTCATATCCCCTCACTGTAGTGAAAACACCTGAACAGTGATTTTATACTTAGGCAGTATTTCATATACATTACCATTTTTAAAGTAAAAATATGTGAATTTACTTTAAAAGTTGAACAAAATACCTATTTTAATGTAACCTCCCCTTGGGTAATTACCTTATGAAGACTGTGCATATATTTCTCAGTTCTTCTCATTTATCATGCTGCATATTTGTATGGATCCTAAAAGACATGGGAACTCACTCATTAAAGTCCCTGCAAGCTGTTAGTGTTAGTCTACGTGAAATTTATACTCCTTGCATGGAATTGATCACTGATTATATCAAATCTCTTTGGACTCGGGTAGACCCACTTTAGAACAGTAACCATTCTGTACTTTCTAAACAACTGCATTTTGGTTCAATATGTAAATTGAGCTTCAGAGACATATTTTTCTGAACTCCAATGTGTAGTAGTGTAGCCACATAGTAAACTTTGGAATACCATACCAGCAAATTGGTTTCTGAGCAACAATAGAGCAAATGGTGACTCAAAGGAGACAAACAGATGGTGAATAATTCAGACAAAGACTCAAAATATTCCAAACTTTGAAAAATAGTAGTAATAAATCACAAGCACAATATGGAAAGGGCTGGGGGCTCATGTGTACTTTTACGCCATAGTTCAAATAGCTTTATATGTGAAGAAACCAAATTTAATACAGATAGCTGCCTTAGTCATTAAAATTACCGGTTATTTAAATACCTCTTTAGTCTCGCGGAAGGTCAATATATTTCCAGTATGTTGACAAATACCTATGGCTTATGATTTCATGTTTCCCTCTGGTTCCAACCTTACTGCTACTGAATATTCCCTCTTACTCATCACTGCCATATCTTAGTTCCCTGCCCAACACTAACTGAAATACGGAGCATGACAATTTTTCCCTTGCTATCTTTTATAAACCAACTAAACAATATAGGCACCTTTAGATAGCAAAAGGTACTCCAAATCTATGGGAAAATTGTTCGCATTGCAACACACATCACAGACATGGTAAAGCTAAATGTTTGATTTCTCTTAAGCTTTACTTGTTTACACACCTTGAAAAGTTTTCCTAGGTGACACTACCATGCATTATATCTCCACTATGATACATTTTGTATTAACCTATTTTAATCTGCTCCTAACATTTAATATTCCTAAGCAATTTAGATGTATAAAGGAAGTGAGATAGCTTTTAAAAAGTGGGTAAAAATGTCAAAGCAATCTTGAGAAAGGAGAACAGAGCTGGAGGTATCATGCTTACGAATTTAAAACCATGCTGCTGTAAAGCTATAGTATTGTGCTGGCACAAAAACAGAAATATAGATCAATGCAACAGAATAGAGAAAAGAATATTTCGTATGAAATACGTGAAGGAGATTGAGACGTACAAACTTCCAGTTATAAAATAAGTAAGTCATGGGAATGTAAGGGGTAGCCTAGGGAATGTAGTCAATAATATTGTCATAACTATGTATGGTGACAGATGGTAACTAGACTTGTTGTGGTGAGCACTTTGTAATGTATGTAAATGTTGAATCACTGTGCTGTACACCAAAGCTAACATAATATTGTATGTCAACTCCAGTTCAATTAAAAAAGAGTGGTAAAATCTGTGAAAAAATTATCCATAGGGGGATGATAGCATTTGGACAAGAGTTGTAGGGGTGTTCTTTGATGAAATGATGATGATTTAACCTATTTAAAATATTAAAATAATAAAATTGAAAATTGATGATACATAACTACCATTAGATTTTAGTGTATTCCTTCCTACTTATTTCATATATACTAAATGTTTCTTCATCCATAGGAAACCTCACCTCACATTACAGCTTTCTTTTTAATAATGATTTTTACTGGCATATTTGACACTATGGAGGACAAGAACACCATATTAACGTGTAAAGATAACATTTAGTGGACCTAAATGCAAGATAATATGAAGAGACTTGGTGAAAGGAGTACGCTCACAGTAGATGTGTCAGGAAGGAAAGGACAGGGCTCGGAGTCACAGGGAAGTCAGATAGAGTCAGGCGACAGACCAAAGTCAAGAGCAAAGTACGTTTTAATGCACTCTGCATAGAGTCAGAGTGGGCCTAAGATAAAACAGGCATAGCTTTTGGAAAACACTCAACTAACTCTCAAACAATAAACAGAGGTGAACTTCTTCAACTAAAACAGGCACCTATAAAAAGCTACTAGACATGGGAAGGTGAAAGAAAAATGCTTTCTCCCTAAAATCAGGAGTGAGGAAAAACACTCTTGCTCACCACTTGTACTCAGTATGGTACATGAACTTCTAGCCAGTGCAATCAGCCAACCAGGCAAGATAAAGAGAGAAAAGGTACCTGGTTTTGCAACTTTATTCACAAGCAATATGGAAATGTATCAAAATCCTAAGAATTATTCACACACACATACACAATCTATGAAAGCTAATGAGCATAGCAAGGATTTAGAACAAAGATCAACATACAAAAATCAAATCTATTTCCACATACTAGTGAAATTAAAAGAGCAAGTAAATACATATAGCATCAAAAAGAATAAAGTACTTAGAAATGTTCTTTGACAAAAGTACCAGAATTACAGAAAAACCACATATTTTCCTGAAAATTTAAAGATCTAATTAACAAAGTATATTATATGCATGCACTCAAAAGCTCATTATCATTATGTCTATTCTTAATCTACAGATTTAACTTGTGCAGTCTCTATCAAAACCTAAGCATTTTCAAATGTTACATTTTATATATATATATATATATATATATATATATATATATATAAACAAAGGACAGAGAACATTTTTTTAAGTATTAAAAAAAAGAATACTGACTTTTACACTGCTTGACTTCAGAAGTTAACATAAAGAAGAATGACATTAGCAATAACAGTCGGTAGCTTCCAAGACTCATCTCTCCACAAAAATGGGGGAAAAAATGTGCAAAATGTGTCAGAATCACCATGTAGCACTGGAAAATAGGCTTACAGTAGTGAACGCTAAGTCAAGGCAAAGCTACCTTAAAATGGTAAAAGAGCTTTGCAGCATTTTCCCTATTCTCCGCCACCACACCTCCGACTCACCAGCGGTCTTGAAGACGGCAGTCCAGGTTCCCGGGACACAACCGCGGTTCCATCCAGACAGAGCGGCCGACCTCCTCAAGAAACCGGTCCCGTTTAACACAGGCCTCGGCCGCCAAAAGAACGGATACAAGGTACTTCGCTGGGTTACAACCAAATTGGATTCTGTCAGGGCGGTAAGGGAGCCAAGGCTCAGGGCTCTCAAGACAAATGAAAAAACTCTCTGCTGCCCCGGACAAAAGATTTCAGTTGAGGTAAAAAGTAAACATGAGAGAGTCCGGGAGGGGAAGCCGAGGAGAGACGCTCGTCGGGAGCGGTGGCGTACTGAAAGCTTCCAGAAAGGACTCGGGAATGCGTCACGGCGTATTAAAAAGCCGTGCGTACGCATGCTCAGAAAAGACTGCGCCCGCGTGGGGCTTTTCCCTCAGGCGAGGCTTTTCCCTCAGGCGGCTCTCGAGGCTCACCAACCGGGACATGCGCGCTAAAGTGGAGCAGTAGAAAGCTTAGCTAAACGTCAGAAGAGGCACCTAGCACAGAGCCAGCTGAAATGGTATGTGATTTCTTACTTATCTCTTTTGTTTTGTTTTTCTTTTGCTTCAGGCCTTTAAGGAAACCTCTATCAACATGGTGTCCTGACCCTGTTGCAGAGCCTTCTTTAATTGCAGGCTTCTCTCAAAATCGTTGCTTTTAGACCAATCTGTAAATGGGCCAGAATAGCACACCTGAAATGACGTATATGTTATTAGACTAAAATAACAGTTTCTTTCCTCAAGGGAGGCCTTAACTCTATTCATTCATGTGATTCTGAATCTGATCATTGGCTCAAGTTTTGGACTTGATTGAGGGGCTGTGACTATATTTTTTTGATAATTCAAGTTAGAATTCTGTTAGAACTGAACTTAGAACTCTTCCACTTACATAGATTAAGTAAGAATTTAATACACTGAGCATCTGTTTTCTAGGTGCATCGTGATAACTTAGCCAATACCATAGTTCTCTGCAAGTCAGAGTGTTCTGATTACTGCATTGGTTGTCTGTAGCCTGTTAGCATTCACCTTGTCAACTTATTTTGACAATTAAGTGCCATAGCGAGGACACTGGTCTCTGGGCTTCCATTATTACCATTACATTTTAGGGGTCACAGTTTGATGATAGCAGTTCCTACTCTACTTTCTGGCCTACCAGAAGCTACTACCACAGAAATTTTCAAGAATACTGGGACTTCCCTTACAGGTACATTTCTCATAGTCAAGGTGAAAGGTTTGTGCTTTGGACCCTCCAGGGGAAATTGAGAATATCTATATGCTAAGTACACTCTAACATTACAATATCCCTAGTCCTTGATTACCTGCCTCTACTTTATGCCAAGCCAAAGTTGTAGCATATTAACTTCATTTAAAATAGGCCATATTGTTGCCCTCTCAAACATATCAAGTTAAAACATCAAATCCAGGATCTCTCCTTAGTGGCCAATATGAATAAATTCAGGTCGAACCCTATGTTCTTTCCATGATGATTCCACACCCATGTGACCTAGTCCACCCATATTCACCAGATTTTATTCTACATAAATTGTTTTAAAAAATCAGTTATTTGGGTGTGTAGTGCCCTTCACGGGTCAAACTTTGTACCTCACCCTTTGGAACATGCTGGAATTTGAGTCTAATTTCAGTCTTACAGCAAAGAGAGATTATTATAGGTTCTTCATGCAAAAAATGGTTAATCTTTTGTAGGGGAACAATAGGTGCTTCTATAGCAAAGAAGACTGAGCATAATTGATAAGTTCAATGTCTTCAGTTTTACTGGGATCTTTCCATATCTCCTATTCAAAATTTCAGGGTCCTGTTCCTTCCTAATCAGTAACTTTGCTTTATCCTAAGATATCCTATGGAGGTGATAATTAAAGTTGTGTTGTAATTCAGCAACTTGCAGGATGAGAAGGGGTTTGGTGTTCAGAAATTTCAGTCCAGCAGTTACAGGAGATAAGGGTTGCTTTTAGGACACAAAGAGATGATTTAGGTCACTAATGAAGAGTTAGACTTGGGAATTTGAATCCCTGAGCTCCTTCTTTTCATTACCCATTCTCGCCAGCACCGTTAGGAGTAATGATCCAGTCTAATTACTCCCTAGTTTGAATAAAGTGTTCTAAGGTAGTTAATACATGATCATGCAGAACCTTGCTTTCTATAAGTACTTGATTAGGAATATCCAATGGCAATATTTTCATATCTCTGTAATCACATCATGCCATTGTGTGCCCATCAGTGCCCTTTTTACTACTACAAATATAGCCATTAGTGCCTTTAAATTTAAGCAGAGTAGAGAACCAACTCATCCCAGAACTATGCAGGAAACTTGTGTTTAAGATTTCATACTCTAGAACTATATCAGGTACCAAAATATGTATCATCCCAGGTTCACCCAAAGAAGCAGAACAAGGAGAGAATATATTAAGGTATTTATTGCAGTTGATTGACTTATATGATTGTGGACATGACTAGGCCAGTGCAAAATTCCTAGTGAAGAAGGTTAGGAACTCTTGGGTATAAGCTAATGTTACTGTCCACAGACAAATAACTTCTTTGGGAAGCCTTAGCTCTGCCCTTTCAACTGATTGAATCAGACTAACAAAGATTATCTGTAATAATTCCCCTTAATAAAAGTTAATTGATTACAGACTTACAAAATACCTAGATTAGTGTTTGATTAACTAAGTGGGGACTGTAGCCTAGGTAAATTCGCATGCATGAAGGCCAGCTCATGTTTTATCTATATATACGTATTTTTTCCTTAGAATCTTAAAGGAATAAACAGAAATTTTTATTGTTAAACATACCATGTGTATGTCAAATTTATTTGTAAAATAATGGATTCCTAGCTTTTCAGATAGGGGACAAGATAAGGCTAATGCTATCCTTGTTTAAATATTACCTTACTGTTAAAATTTTAACTGATGCAACTTGAGATACCAAAATTAAGAATGGTTGTAATTAATTTGAAATTTAATGTATTATTACCTTCCCAGCATAAAGAAGGACAGTGGACAAAATGAAAAATTACCAACTGAAATTGAACGTTAGCATGTATATACCAATTATCTCATTCATTACTTTGAGAATGTATCATACAGATTTTTAAAATGTACTCAATTGATCCAGCAAGTCCTTTTAGCTTAATTAGATAAACAAGATATGCCCAAATCATATGTAAAAAAGTTTTCATAGCACTAGTTGAAACCATAAACTTTGCCAGAAAAATGTAATTTTTCTACTTTTGCAAATATTTACTAACTTTTATTTTTTAATCAGTGAACTTCAAAGACGTGATTTACATCTTAGGCTCCTAGAATTGAAAGACAGGAGACCTCTGTGTAATTTCTAAAAGCTTAACTTTTAAATAACAATTAAATGTTAGTTAAAATCAAATTATTTACAAATATATGATCGAATGAAGTATTGTTGAAAAGCTAGTGCAAGAGAATATAATTCACAGAACACTACATAAACCACAATATTAAATAATATTAATTCATTTTTCACTACTCTCAGTTTGGATTCAGTTCAAATCATAATCCTTTCTAATTTTTCTTAATTTTTTTATTGCATTTTGGATGGCACTTTTCTTTTGAGAGAACAATTAAATAATATTGAGGCAACTCATGTGTCAAAAAATCCTTTACGGCATAGACAATTTATATAACTGACTCCAGTTTATTTGGAAAAGTATTAAATAATTCAAAACATTCCTAAAACTGACTTACTTCCAAAAGACTGTCTTGCCAACCATGGTGATTCATTGGACCACTAGCTGATCAAGAATCTGGAGCTATTAATTGCATGGTCTTGAATAATTTGCTTACTAAAAATAGGAGAAAGGCATAGAAAGACTGTCAGTGACAATTTTACTTGACATTTTTCTAATTTTCGATGAAGCATACCTACTTAAAGGGCTATTTTAATAATTTCAAAATATCATAAAAAGATACCATACCTGGAAACAAATATTTTTTTCTTACTTAAATGAATTTTATGGAAAGGCATCTGATTACCCAGTAACGGTAACCTTTGCTCAGTCCCATTTTTCCCCCTAAAATATTACCTTTACTGTTCTATTTAGAAATTATTATAGTCTCATTTCTATAATAAATATAATTTTACTTTATAAACTGAACAAATGACTAAAGATTTTTAAATTAAAATCTTTCTTAGTCTATGTTACCCATCATTTTGAGAGATGGAAGATGGCAGATGTGTAATTGGTAATAACACATCAAATGAAAGATTCGTGTCTGCTATGAATATTTAACACTAAAGGCTAGAACACCTTTTCAGGAATATTTGTTAGTTACAAAGTTCATAATGAAGAACGTTTTAATTTTTACAGGTGGGAAATCATGACAGTACTAATAAGTAAATTAGGATAGACGTTACCTTCTGCAGTAATTTGACACATAGATATGGCAGATCCAGAAAAGTACAAAAAATTCAATAAAAATAAGATCCCAAGATCACATTCTAATATTATAAAAAATTGTAATACTAAACCTGCATTTTGGAAGTATAATATGTTCATGAAATTATATAAATATTATACCATTTAAGGATAATTTGACTGAAAAGTTTTCAAAAATAGCATAAAGGTACACCTGAGGTTACATTTAAAACTATGTTATTGTCATTATTTTGAGTTCTTATATGAACAGTTCATATGTTAGCATAATAAAATTTTCAAATGCTATGTTATCAAAGACCAAAAAGTACAGAGAATATGAAAAAAATTAAAACGAGAGTCCTTCTGTAGTATTCACTAATAATGTTATGAAAGCAATGAATTTATACTAATTTTTTTAGCATAATCCACTGCAGGGCAAACAAATAGCATGACATAGGTATTTAATAAAAATTTACAAAATGTCTGAATTAAACACTAATTCAGAGAGATTTTTTTTCCCAATTGGATTTGGACTAAATGACAGAAATAATTTTGCAAACCCATTTTCATTCATTCTTAAATTATGTTATTTAAAATTTACTTATTAAGCATGATATATGAATTCTGTTTTGAGCCAGAACATTGGGATTAAACACTGAATAGAATATAATCGCTTACTATCAAAAATAACCCAAATGTTAGTGGGGATGGAGATGTATTCATTTGTAACAAATTGTCACAAACTTGGCGGGTTAAAACAGCAGAAATTTATTTTCTTACAAATCAGGAGGCCAGAAATTAAGGGGTCAGAAAGGCCACACTCCCTCTGTAGGTTCAGAGAGAATCTGTTCCTTGCTTCTTCTAGCTTCTGGTCGATGTCAGCAATTCTTAGCTTGTGACTACTTCAATCCAGTCTCTGCTTCCACCTTCACATCTTCTTTGCTGTGCACCTAATCTCCCTCGGCCTCTCTCTTGCACGGAATTTGTGATGGCATTTAAATTCCAACCTGATAAATCAGAAATATCTCCTCATCTCAAGATTCTAACACAATCACATCTATAAATATCCTTTTTCTGAATAAGGTAACATAGGTGCTAATGCTGTAGGTAAACATAATTCACAACTGCAATATAGATATGAAATAAAGGTTTTGTTGACACCACAAGGATGATAAAAATATGGAATGGCTTATGATTTTGCGTGAGTTGGTCATAGGTCATAGTTTTTTAAAATGTCAGAATTGGGTTGAAATACCAGTTCATACTGTGTGTGAAACTTTGGACATGTTACATAATCCCTCTGAATCTTGTTTTCTGAATTGAAGTAGCAATCCATGGGAAGATGATGAATACATAAGGAATAATGGTGATATTCTCCAACACAAGGAACACTAAATGTAAATGAGTTTTAGGGGAAAAGATCAAGTTCCATTCGCTTATGTTGAATTAAGACTTATTCAGTTGACATCCAAGAAGATATTTTAAATATGTAGTTAGATGTTTTAGCAAGGAGATGAAGATACAAATGTGTGGGTCTTCTGAGTATAGGTGTGAATTTAAATCAGAGGCATTTTGGTATTCTATATTAAGATGAGATGGGGAAAGTTAAGTGGCTACAGGGCCAAGCCTTGAGGGTCATTTAATAGTACAATAACAGAGCATGAGTTTACAAAGGAGAGAGAGAAGGATTGTCAAGAGAATGAAAAGAAACAAGGAATACTGAATATTGAAGGAAATAATGGGATATATTGTTTAAAGGAGGAAGTGACAAGAATTGTCTGATTATGCTTAGAAGTCAAAAGAAATTAATACTTAAGAAGGTCCACTGGATTTAGCAATATGTATGCCATTGCTCTGGTCACAAGTTAGGGAAGATGGGTGAGGAAATCAAACCAAAATATTGGAGTACTTAATAGGAGGTTAAGAAATAAGGATTGGAAACACAAAGTCCCCGTAATAATTTATGAGGAGGTCAGAAAGGCTGTGACTGTAGGGATATATGGATTTGTTTTGTATTTTATTTAAATGTTTTAAATAACAGACTTACGTGTGAAAAGAAAACATTAATGGGGGAATCAAAATGAGAGTGTATTGGTATATATAAAAATGAAAGAGCAATTGATAGTTTCTGTGAAGTGAGAGTGGAAACCTCAGGACAGGATGTTGTTTGTCCTGAAATAGGTGATAAGCCATCCCTTTATTTCAACTAGAAGGTAATAAAACAGTCTACAGGCAGACACACATTATGTTTGCAGTTTGGCACCAAGAATATGAGGTGTTTCTGACAGTCCCTTTTGTTTGTCCATTTTGTTTGTCCATCTACATGTTTGCTATTTTTATCTAGTGAAAGCATACAGAAGGGGTGGGAAAGGGTTAAGAAAAAAATGCTAAGGAGCAAGAAAAAGAGAAAAGGTGTGAAGTAATTTTGAAATGACCTTAACTAATATAAAAATTCAAGGTACCCTTGAAGGCCAACTGTGTAAGCAGTCTTCAGTATACGGTGTGACTTTTCCATTAGAACTCACTCCTCCAGTATATGTGATAGCAAGGATGTTTATTTTTGTGAGGTGGAAGCTCATCCAGAGAGGTAGGAAATATATTTCCAAAAATTCTGTAAATTAATTATGGAAGAGCCTGGTAAGACATTCCACTTAGAGTAATTTGATGAATTAACTGTAAAAGAATCCAACTATAGAACACAAAGTGCTGGATAAAGTAAAACACATGTCTTAGTTAATCTTGCAATAAAGTAAGTGAAATGATCAGGGATCAGAAGCAAAGCAGAATCAGGATTCCAAAGTGGAAACATAATTTTGAGACTCTAGTTCATGTAAGGTCCTTTGCCAAAACCCAGTACCTCAGCATTACATTTTAGTATTCATACAGAAAAGACAAGGTCTTGGATTCACTAATTGTAGAAACTCCTTTATGAGTATGAATCTTCAATGGACAGAGCATTAGTGAAAGTGTGGGCAGGAAAATCTTGGCACCTTTGGAAGGAGAGAAAATTTTCTTAAACTCAGGGAAGTTTTCTATATTGGGAAAATACATGGTAATGAAAGGTTCTGCTACAAACCCATAATTTCTATGCTGCAATCACACTGGTGTAGGTTTAATATTATACTACCTGAGTGATGTGGCGGAGAAGCTAAGTTAAAGTGGTCTCAGGTTGGTAGTAAACACATGCACCTGAATAATGCAAGAGTAAATCCTCTCTGGAAGAACACAGATCTATTCAAATCCTCATGATCCCTGACAATGACATCAAATATGAGTTTACAATAAAATATTTTTAAATGGCGGTGGTGGGGCAAGTTGATATAAACAGGAACAAACAATCATTCAGTCTGCAAGGATTTGAGAATTAGAATTTCCACATACCAATGATAGAACATAAGTATTATGTGGAAAAAAATATACAAGGTAAGTACTAATAATAAGAAAGCTAATACAGCTATTTTAGTGTGAGGTAAAACTGTGGTTAAAGGCATTGAAAGAGATATGGAGAATATTTAATGATACAGAGTTTAATGCAGTAAGAAACTACACTTAAAACTTGACAAAAAATACAATTTAAAACTTTCATAAAACATGAAAAATATCCTCAATTTATGAGACAAAACTTGGCTGATGAGTGGAAAATTGACAAATCCATCTTCATGTATGGTGATTGTGGGTAACATTGAAACATTTCCAGAATATCTCACCTGGCTTTAGTATATCTGCATATCAGTAGGCGTTCAGCGGTGAAAAGAAGTATGGCTTTAGTGCATTTGCATCTTTCCACAGGGGTGGGAAAGTTCATCTCCATATCAATGGGTGATTACCTGGGCAACAGAGGGCTTATCTGTACCTGAGAGGTGAGGGGGGGGGCCTGGTGATTCCTGCTTGAGGAGAAGAAAGACAGTTTGGGACTGCAGTTTGTGAGCTATAAACGGGGTTTAACTTTATTTCTCCCTTTGACTGATTTTGGTTTTTAGAGGTATTATGCCCTGGGATTTCCTTTCCCCAGACTTACTATTGGCATAGTATTGGCAGGATTCCTGTGAAACCGAAAGCTGTCACAGATAGTGAGTGCAACCTTTGGGATGGCCGCCCCTAGAAATGATGGGGAGAAGCGGTGCTCGCGCTGAGGGACATGTGTCTACACTCGTGTGGTCATGGATGCGTCACCACCACCGCTGGCCACACCGACCCCGGCCCGTGGCCCAAGCGTAAGGCTACTGCTTCTGCCAACTGCTGCTGCTCTTGCTGCCAGCTGGAGCCTAGCCAAAACCATAAATTTTTTTTTTTATCAGGCCTCAAAGGTATCCTGTGAAGCTGTGGTGCAGGGGCCAGAGAGCACAGGGCCTGTGAGCAGAGGTGCAGGGGCCAGAGAGCACAGAGCCCGATGGGATGGAGACCTGGAGCAACGCCAGGATTGGGGACTCCAGAGAAGTCCTGATGCAGAAGCCCTACTTCTTTCTGTCAACTGTGGTCAACTGTTGAGAGGCTAGGAGCAGAACAGCAGGACCCCAGTTTCGCTAGAAGAAAACTACTCTGGTCTCATTTGTGTACAAGACTGACTGGGAGGAGGCTGGCAGCTCTCAGAAGTTGTAACTGAGTACCTGCTGTGTCCTTACATAGCCAACTGCTGCCCTTCACACCAACCTGTCCCTTATGTCCAGTTCCACTACCCTTCACCACAGGGCTGTGAAGTCACTCATCTGAAGTCACTCATCTGGTGCACACAGATAGTGAGCAGAGAGGCACCAGTGTTTTATAACAGTTGCACTTGGAACAGTTGCTCCATGGAAAGGAACAGAGGTCTGGGTCACCTTGATAGAAAAGCAACTGGCTGCTGTGTACCATGCCTTGCTGGCTACAGAGCCCATCGCCGGAACAGCTCCGACCAGTGTAATAACCTCCTATTCCATCGCGGGGTGGGTGCAAGACTGGACACAAAGGCCACGGAGCAGTGTGGCACAGACACCTCAAAAGACAATGTGGGCCCATCAGTGGGGCTTGTCTTTCACCTTTGAAGAAGTCAGCCGAGCCCGGAAGGAGTGCCCTGCACGTTGTGCAGATCAGCACACCACCAAGAGGGGCCTAGAGCATCTCTCTGCAGCCTATGGTCAGTTGCCGGTTACTGAGAGCAATCGAGGTACCCACTTTATTGGACATGTGTTGCAAGGATGGGTGCAGCAATTAGGAGTAAAATGGATGTGGCCCTGGACATTTCAGCACATGGATTGGCAATGGCTGGCTCTTCTGGCACCTTGGGAAAAAAGCCTGAAAGCTGGCCTTCTGTGTATTCCTGTAACAATAGCAAATTGGCCCATGACAATCATGGTTATTTGCTTCTACAGCCTTTGTGTCCTGGATGCACCCCCTGGCTGCAGCTGCTGTGTGATGGCTGGAATGGATGAGCTTTGGACTTAATCTTAATGGGCCTTTGAACCTAGCTGAATCCTCTGGCTTGAGAATTGTGATTGTGTTGCAGATGTCAAGAAAATAATGTTTAAAGAGAGGTTTGACTTTGTCTTATGTTTGGTAAAACTTTTGTGAGCAATCTAGCATGATTGTTAGGAATCAGTAAACAAGTGTAGAAACGTATTTTGTGCTTAGTGAGAGATTGTGCTGTGAAGTACATTTACTTAATCTGCATAGGCTGAATCCTCTGGCTTGAGGATTATCAAGATTTTATTGCTGTTGCTATCGCATGTTACTAGATTGGTGGGAAGAGGGAGATCGACTAAATTGTAAGGCGAGATTTCTGTAAGGGTGGATTGTGGGTAAAATTGAAACATTTCCTGAATATCTCCCCTGGCTTTAGTATATCTGCATATCAATAGGTGTTCAGAGGTGGAAAGAAGTACAGCTTTAGTGCATTTGCATCTTTCCTCAGGGGTGGGGAAGTTCATCTCCATATCAGTGGGTGATTACCTGGGCAACAGAGGGCTTATCTGTATCTGAGAGGTGAGGGGGAGGGCCAGGGTGGTTCCTGCTCCAGCAGGAGAAGAAAGACCCTTTGGAACTGCAATTTGTGAGCAATAAACGGGTTTTAAACTTTATTTCTCCCTTTGACTGATTTTAGATTTTAGAGGAATTTTGCCCCGGGATTTCCTTTCCCTGGACTTAAGGTGATGTAAAAATTTCTCTGGAGCAATTGATAGATTAGGCAGATTAGTAAGGATCAAATAACTTAAAAGTATAACTCATGAGCTTGATCTAAATGCATAAACATATGCTTATACAACAAATATTTTAAAACTGACTTTCAAGTACATATTAAACAAAAACTGATCACAAATTGAAAGGATGTAAAACCAAACTTTTATAACTCTAATAAAATTAGTTTGGAAATAAATTTAAAATTTAATGAAAACTTTCAAAACAAGTGGGATTCAGCTAAAGCATTAGAGTAAATAATTTAAACATGCTCGTATATATATAAATAAAAGGCCTAAAAAGTTAATGACCAACAGACACAACCTAATAATTTAGAAGGAAAGGCCAATATAGCCGCTAAAAGACAATAGAAGGAAAAGATACAAATAAGAACAGAATTATATAGCAGAATATTGTTTCTTGAATGCTAATTATTAAAATGAATTTGATATGTTGAAAAAGAAAAAGATATTAGAAAGTGATAGAGGGCATATTTACAAATGAACATTATATAGCATTAAAAAAAGTAGAAACACAATTGTGCCTTTAAATTTAAAATATAACTTAATTTTTATTTTTAATCTTAATTTTATTTTTTTTTTTGAGAGGGCATTTCTCATATTTATTGATCAAATGGTTGTTAACAACAATAAAATTCAGTATAGGGGGGTCAATGCTCAATGTACAATCATTAATCCATCTCAAGCCTAACTCTCGTCAGTCTCCAATCTTCTGAAGCATAACGAACAAGTTCTTACATGGTGAACGAATTCTTACATAGTGAATAAATTCTTACATGGTGAACAGTACAAGGGCATTCATCACAGAAACTTTCGGTTTTGATCACGCATTATGAACTATAAACAATCAGGTCAAATATGAATATTCATTTGATTCTTATACTTGATTTATATGTTGATCCCACATTTCTCCCTTTATTATTATTATTATTTTTATTTTTAATAAAATGCTGAAGTGGTAGGTAGATGCAAGATAAAGGTAGAAAACATAGTTTAGTGTTGTAGGAGAGCAATTGTAGATGATCAGGTGTGTGCCTGTAGACTATGTGTTAATCCAAGCTAGACAAGGGCAATAAACCATCCACGGATGCAGAAGATTTCTCTCAAAGCAGGGGGGATGAGGTTCTGAGCCTCACCTCTGTTGATCCCCAATTTCTCACCTGATGGCCCCCCTGCGACTGTGCCTGTCTTAGGTTGTTCCTCCCTTGAGGAATCTTACCCGTCTCTGGCTAACCAGTCATCTTCTCGGGCCATACAGGGAAATGTAAAGTTGGTAAGTGAGAGAGAAGCCATATTGTTTGAAAAGGTTAGCTTTTACTTCTTTGCAGATTTATGCCCTGTGGCTTCTATGCCCAGCACTTGTCTCGAGGTATCTTTACCACCTGGAGGGATTATGATACACGGTAATTTCGATATGAGGCACGAATTCTATTTAAGGGATGGAATTAGGAAGGAAGAAGAAAAGCTATAGAGGTAGCATATGTAAGAAAACATGGGAGGATTGATTATTTCTTTGACATATCTTCTTGTAGAGTACCTTAAGTATGTATAGGTTTTAAACTACTAACTAATTTGAACACACATATTAACATAATAGGAATACAGTGACATAAACAAAGCAAATCTATAATTACCATCCATCTCCAGTGAAGCCAAGAAAACCATTTAGGCACCCTACGCATCTGTAAAAATTTGTCTATGATATGATGGATATTGTCCAACTGTATTTGAACAGTCTGAGAGAAATCAGACAAATTAAAGCACCCATTTCTAGGATCTGTTCACATCCCATATGTTCTTTTAACCGTAGATAGTCTATAGTCATAAGATTTTGGAGTGCTACACCTTGCACCCCTCCCAACTCCTGGTTGAGTTCCAACAGTACAGATCCGGTCAAATTCGTTGTCTCACTGTATGCACATGCCAGCCTAGACATCTCCCTCCTCATTCCAATGGCAAGTCCAGGAAACGGTGGGGTGGACGCAGCCACAACCGCAGCATCGCCCGGATCCCTGTGGAGGCTTTTTGATGATCATCCCCCGGCACGAGTCCTCCAGAGAGTGCTGATGCCGGAAGCTCCTCCTCATATCGTATCTTAGTTCATTTTCTGGGTATCCAAGCTAGGCCTTGATCTTCTGCATAGAAACAAACAGACCCTTTGCCCACACTTTGACATGCCCTCTATACCACTGTGCAGAACTCATCGGAGGTCAGGACACAGGGACTGCTTTTTTTTTTTTTTTTTTTTTAATTAAGAGTAAGGAATATTATCAGAAAAGAGTACCTCCATAGCTGATCATCTGACACCCTTTAAGTGATCAACATTAAGGATATTTAAAGCATGCGTTGATCTTTGATTTACCAATAGTTTTATCCTATCAAGGAGTAATCCCCCTTTCCTTTCTTTCCTTCTTTCTTTTTTTTTTTTTTTTTAATCTACACTTACATGAAGAATACTATGTTTACTATGCTCTCCCCTATATCAGGTCCCCCCTAACAACCACATTACGGTTACTGTCTATCAGCTTAGCAAAATGTTGTAGAATCACTACTTGTCCTCTCTGTGTTGTGCAGCCCACCCTCCCCTTTCTCGCTCCCCCCCCATGCATGCTAATCTGAATACCCCTCTTCTTCTTCCCCCACCTTATCCCTCCCTGCCCACCCATCCTCCCCAGTTCCTTTCCCTCTGGAACCTGTTAGTCCATTTTTGGGTTCTGTAATTCCACTGCTGTTTTGTTCCTTCAGTTTTTCCTTTGTTCTTATACTCCTCAGATGAGTGAAATCATTTGGTATTTCTCTTTCTCCGCTTGGCTTATTTCACTGAGCATAATACTCTCCAGCTCCATCCATGTTGCTGCAAATGGTTGGACTTTTCCACTTCTTATGGCTGAGTAGTATTCCATTGTGTATATGTACCACATCTTCTTTATCCATTCATCTACCGATGGACATTTGGGTTGCTTCCAATTCTTGGCTATTGTAAATAGTGCTGCGATAAACATAGGGGTGCATCTGTCTTTCTCAAACTTGTTTGCTGCGTTCTTAGGGTAAATTCCTAGGAGTGGAATTCCTGGGTCAAATGGTAGATCTGTTTTGAGCATTTTGATGAACCTCCATACTGCTTTCCACAATGGTTGAACTAATTTACATTCCCACCAACAGTGTAGGAGGGTTCCCCTTTCTCCACAGCCTCGCCAACATTTGTTGTTGTTTGTCTTTTGGATGGCAGCTATCCTTACTGGTGTGAGGTGATACCTCATTGTAGTTTTAATTTGCATTTCTCTGATAATTAGCGATGTGGAGCATCTTTTCATGTGTCTCTTGGCCATCTGTATTTCTTTTTTAGAGAACTGTCTGTTCAGTTCCTCTGCCCATTTTTTAATTGGGTTATTTGTTTTTTGTTTGTTGAGGCGTGTGAGCTCTTTATGTATTCTGGATGTCAAGCCTTTATCGGATCTGTTTGACCTACTTTTAAATTAGGTACTTTGTTTTCTTACTATTGAGTTTTAACAATTCTTTCTATATTTTGAATAACAGACCTTTATCTGATGGGTCCTTTGTAAATATTTTCTCCCCATCTACAGCTTGTCTCATTCTCTTGACAGTCTCTTTCATAGACAGGAAATTTTTTAATTGCATGAGGTCCCAGATGATCAATTATTTCTTTTATGGATTGTAGCTTTGATGTTGTATCTAAAAAAAGTCATTTCCAAACCTGTAGTCATCTAGATTTCCTTCCACTTTTTTGTAGTTTTGTGCACTGCATTTAGGGATGTGATCCATTTTGAGTTAATTTTTTTGAAGAGTATAAGGTCTGTATCTATGTTTTCATTTTTGTTCTTTGCATGTGGCTGTCCAGTTGTTCTAGCACCATTTATGGTAAAGACTATTTTTACTCTATTGTGTTGCCTTTGTCCATTTATCAAAGATTTGGAGTCTACATTTATGCAGGTCTATTTCTAGATCCCATTCTGTTATATTTCTCTATTCTTTTACCAATGCCACACTGTCTTGATTATTATAGCTTTATGGTAAGTCTTGAAATAGGAGAGTGTCAGTTCTCTAGGTTTGTTCTCCTTCAATGTTGTTTTGAGTATTCTGGGTTTTTTGCTTTTCCATATAAATTTTAGAGCAAGTTAGTTGATATTCACAAACTAATTTGTTGGCATTTTGCTGGGATTGCATTCAATCTATATATCAAATTGGGAAGAACTTACATCTTGACACTATTCTGTTCCTGTCCATGAACATGGAATATCCTTGTTTATTGAGTTCTTTGGTTTCCCTCATCCGTGTTTTTCCTTATATAGCTCTTGTATCTGTTTTCTTAAATTTATACCTAATTAACTCATTTTTGTGTGTGCTCTTGTATATGGTACTATGTTTCTAATTTAAAATTACATTGGCTTATTGCTAGTATATAGGAATGTGATTGTGTATCTTGTAGTCTTGCTATACTCTCTCATTAGTTGCAGTTTTTGGTTGATTCTTCCAGATTTTCTCTATAGAAAATAATTTTATCTGTGAACAAAATTTTATTTCTTCCCTCCCAGTCAGTATGTATTTTATCTCTTTTTCTTGTCTTAGCTTTTATCTAGGGGTACAACATAGTGTTGAAAAGGAGTGATGAGAGGGGACATCCTTGTCTTTTTCCCAATCTTAATGGGAAAGCTTCAACTGTTTCATTTTCAAGTCTAATGCTAGCTGTAGGATTTTATTTTAGATTTTCTTTACCAAGCTGAGAAAGTTTCCCTCTATTCCTACTTTATGAGAGTTTTTATTATGAATGGGTGTTCGATTGTGTCTAATACTTTTCCTGTATCTGTTAATATGCTATTTCTTCATCTATGTGGTTTTTCTTTTTTTGAATGTTGATATCATTAAATTAATTGATTTTCAAATGTTGAATCAGATTTATATACTTGGGATAAATCCCAGTTGGTCAAAATGTATAATTCTTTTTATGCATTGTTGGATTTGACTTCCTAATCTTTTGTTGATGATTTTTGTACAATGTTCTTCAGATATACTGTTCTATAGTGTTATTTTTTGTAATGAAGGCCTTTTTATGTTTGTTTGTTTTTGTATTATGACAGTATCAGCCCATAGAATGAGTTAGGAAGTATATCCTCGGTTTCTGTCTTCTGAAAGAGTTTTTAAAGAATTGATATAATTTGTTCCTTAAATGTTCGGAAGGAATTTATACTGTAAATTTAACAATATTCTGGCTACTTATTGATCTGTAACAAACCACCCCAAAATCTAGACACTAAAACACAATAAAGAAAAAAACATTTAGAAATATTTTCTACAATTTTGTGGTGGAGTGGACTCAGATGGAAGATTCACATGTAATTAGACAGAAGCAGTGACTGCAGTGATCTAAAGCTATACCAGCCTGGGTTGAAATCTGAGAGGTGGTAGTTAATACTGAATGTCAATTGGATGCTCGGAGAGCACTATTGACCATGGGTGTTTTCACATAGCTTGAACTTTTTATGATGCCAGAGTTCCTAGCAGAGTATCTATGACTTTGCCAGTTAAGTCCCAGAATATCACTTCTGCTCCATTCTACTGAACAAGTTAGTTAGAAATGCTGGCCTAGATTCAAGGTTTCTTTCGTATGCTGGCCTTCATTTATGAAGAATATAGATAAAGGATGAGACTGAAACTATTCATTGTTTATGTTGGGAAATTATCATCATAAACAACCCAGAAATCCTCTTCACCAAGGTAATAGAGAAATAAAATGCTTTTTATTATTGAATAAGCATTAAATCTCCACCCATTCTTCCCCTCCTTGAAAATATACTGCTACTAGGAGATGAGATTGTAGAATGGCATACAGAGGGAAATCCTGAAGTTGCAGTTGATCTTACTTACAAAGTACACACCCACATACACACAAACAAAATAAAGTAAGCCTATCTGGTCACTCAAGTCAACTAGTTACTTTGTGTGTGTGTGTGTGTGTATGAATGTGTGGATGTACACAGTTTACTTTTAGTGTGTATATAATTGTGAAAAAATATTTACACAGTTTTATATTAGTTATCAACTGTCTCTCTAACAAATTACCATACATTTTTGTATTAGGTCAACAAAAATTTACTTTCATATACTTGATAGAAGTCAGAAATCTAAAATGGGTCAGCAGGCAACCTTTCTTCTGGAGGCTCGAAGGGAAAATGCAGTGTTTCCTTGCATTTTCCAGCTTTTAGAGGCTGCCTACATTTCTTGGCTCATAGCCCTGTTTCGCTTTGACCTTTGTTTCCATTATTTACTCTGCCTCCATCATCACTTCATCTTCTCTAATTCTGACCCTCCTGTCTCTTAAAGAGGTCCTTTTAATTACACTGAGTCTAGGATAATTTAGGAAATTGCCCCATCTCAAGTTCTTTAACTTAATTACATCTGCAAAGCTCCTTTTTCCCCGTAAGGTAAGATATACAAGTTTGGAGTTTTGGACATAGACACATTTCGGGAGCCAATTATTCAGCCTGCCACAATTTTGAAGAACATTAACCTAAATTGCAAATAAAAATTGCAAATAATAGTACAAAAATATCAGTGCAACAACCAATAACAAAGGAATAATATTACTTTATAACATATTCAGGATATGGAGATGTGTGTGTGTGTGTGTGTGTGTGTGTCTATAAAATGGAATATTATAGATAAAGATACTTGGAGCACCTCCTTACTTAATTTCTCCTGTCCTCCTCCCCTGAGTCATTTCCCAAATTGAATTTCTCAAGTAAATGTCTAGTTTACATTAATGGAATTTTTAACATGGTGTTGATCTTTAATTTTTATTTGAATTAATAAAGATGTGTAAAGCGAAACATTGGAGGGTGTCTATCAAAGACAATTGCTTACTTTTTGAACATAATTGAAATTGAGCTTTTTTCCCTTCCTGAAACTAACTAGATGATAACATGAGGTTAATATTTTATCTTATTGGGAACATCAGTGTGAATATAGAAAAAAACTGAAATATTAAAAATAAAACTATTAAATATAAATAAATAAAGATTGGACCAGTGAGATATTTAAAACAATTCTGCACAATCACTTTCTTTATGTAATACTTAGATTTTACATATACCACTGTCTATGACAGTTATTCTAATTTAAGATTATAGCTTTCTTTTTAAAATCAACTGCTTTATATTAATGTTACATATGTAACATTATTATTTTGATTTAAATGTAACTAGTTTCTTGTTCTTTCTTATTTCTGTTACCGTTTATTTTTTAAACAAATATTCCTTTATTTTCTTCCAGACTAGTATTAGAAACATTTTTTAACCTTTTTCAAAATAATAAAAAAATAACCATTTGGCATTTGTATTAGATTGCATCAAAATTAATAATTTGCCTTTTGAAATATTTATGTAATACACCTCCTGAAAAATCTTTTGTCTCTCCATTTTCAAGTTTTCCTCTTTGAGAAAAGTCGTGTCATTGTTCTTTGCTTGTCTTGCTTTCAAATACCGTAATTAATATATTAATAGATTTTAGGGAACTATTGACAAAGGAGATGCAACAACCATAGTTGCATATGAAGATAACTAAAATAATAGAAGAGAAATATGGTTAACTTACTATTCAAGAAAAACAATGAACTGAATCTGTATATTAAAATAATGCAATGCCTTTGAAAAATAGACACAGGGATGTGTTACTAAATTTAGACAACTTAGTAAAAAGACAACCTGAGTAATGGGACAAAGTGTTTGTAAACCAACTACCTGATAAGGTATCATTGCTCAAAATATAAAAGGCACTCCTACAGCTCAATAGCAAAAAGCAAAACAAACAAAAACAAATATTATTTTTCAAATTGGCTAAGGGTTTGCACAGACATTTCTCCAAGAAGACATACTAATGTCCAACAGGTATATGAAAAGATGTTCAACATCACTAATCATCAGGGAAATGCAAATTAAAGCCACAATGAGATACAGCCATACATACATTAGGATGGTTATTATAAAAAATGAAAGGTACCAAGTGTTAGCCAGAATGTAGAGAAATTAGAAATCTTGTATATTGTTGGTGAGAATGTAAAAGATGCAAACTGTAAGGAAAATAGTATGGAGTTTCCTCAAAAAATTTAAAAATTAGACCTACAACGTTATCCTACAGTCTCACCTCTGGATATTTATCACAAAAAATTTAAATCGGGATTTCAAAGAGATATTTGCTCTCTCATGTTCATACAGCATTACTGACAGTAGCCACGTTGTGGAAGCAACCCAGATGTCCATGAAGGGATGAATGGATAAACATCATGTTATATAAATACAGTGGAATATCATTCAGCCTTAGAAAAAGAAGGAAATCCTGTCATTTCCAACAACATGGGCATACTTCTAGGTCATTATACCAAGTAAAATAAGCCAGTCACAGGACAGATATTACATGGTTCCATTTATCTAAAGTAGTCAAGGTCGTAGAAGCGGAAGCTAGAATGGTGGTTTCCAGGGGCTAGAGGGAGTGGAACATGGGAAATAGTAGTGCAATTTTGGTTATGCAAGATGAGGAAGTTCTAGAGATACACTGTAGAACGTGTGCTTATATGTAACAATACAACAGTTTAAGATGATAGATCTCATATGTCTTTTACCACAGAAAGTATCATTTAACTTATTTATTAAAAGTGTTAGATAGTGAAACATCTCTAATATTTTGAATGACATAGAATACAATGTAAGATTGAAATATCTCCAACATCATTATCATTTCCATAATCATTATAATTAGTACTACAAAAATATCAAATGTATAGGTATTAAGGATAACTGATTATATATAACATATATTACATACATAATATTTATGTATAATTCAGAGTAAGTTATTTCAGTGTGTTAAGAGGCTTATACCTATAATTTCTAAATTTCTTTTAATATGTAAATATTTTATAGTTTAGATTCACATGTTATAGTATTGTAAATTTCAAGGTACTATAGAGTAAATTTCAAAATTTTACAAAGAAATAATACAAAAATGATTGATGGCACTGAATTATGATATCAGAAATAAGCAGTCAAATCTAGTAGACTGGTTATCATAAGGTGACAACTTTAGTATGTAATTCACCTAGATATAATTGTTCAAAATGATATATTTGGAAAATAAAGAAACTATTTAAGTTGGAACACTGAAATGAGTTTAAGTGTCTAAATGAACTGGTAAACTGGGACCTCAAATATGTTTATTTTCATATATAAAACTGAAGATAATATATAGTTGTAATCTGTAAAATAATGGTGATAAAAAGAATTCTAAACAATTTCTTACAATTAAAAGCAGTATATATTTACCCATTCTGCAACTACATTACTTGGTAACTATGAACCTTTTCATCTTAAAGGAAGTTTTCAAGAGTAAAATTTTTGCTCTTAGACTCTAAAAAAATAATGTGCTGAACTGTTGACTATCTAATCTTTAATATTTAAAATTGAAGCAATACACATCAGCTCCTAAGAGACCCATGTCAAATTCATTTTGAAATTCTAACATTCTAAAATAAGCCCATTGTTTATTTATATTTTCAAAATTGCTATTATTTATAATGGAAAGATACTTTTTGTATAATTTCCCAAGAACTTCATACTCACAGCTACAAATTACATGTGAATATTAACAGTGTATGGTATATATTGCAATATAATGCTGAAGTAATTATGTGAAACGTAATTAAATTATATAAAGTAACTCATAGCTAATACAAATTCATAATGAGGGACACGTTAGTACATATTTTTTGTGATGCTTGGTGATAGAGAAGTGGGAGAGAAATAATTATGATTGTCCCAATCATTTTAGGAAGTACTTTAGGTGGTAACAATGTTAGAAGGAAGGATACATATTCTAAGGTAGATTTTTGGGAAACTGGAGCTAATAGAAATACAACATTACATAAACTTGATAGATCACAACTTGGAAGTTCACTATAAGAAAGTATCCATCTTGTCCTTCCTGCAGCTTTCAAATAGGGATCTCCTTATGAGTTACAGGCCTGTTCACATCTGCTATTCCTTCATGAGTGCATATTGGTAGGTTTTGTGTTTCTAGAAATTTATCCATTTCTTCTAGGCAATCCTAGAAGAATAAGGAAAGACTACTAAAAGCAGCCAGAGAAATAAGATCCCATACAAAGGAAAGCCCAGCAGGCTATCATCAGACTTCTCAGCAGAAACCTTACAAACCAGAAGGGAGTGGCATGAAGTATTTAATGCAATGAAGTAGAAGGGCCTGGAACTAAGAATACTTTACCTGAAAAGACTATCATTTAAACTTGAAGGAGGGATTAAACAATTTCCAGAAAAGCAAAAGCTGAGAGAATTTACTTCCCACAAACCATCTCTACAGTGTATTTTGGGGTGACTGCTATAGATGGAAGTGTACCTAAGGTTTAACAGCTGTCAACAGAGGTAACAAAACCACGGTAAAGAAAGAACAGTTAATTACTCTGCAAATGCAAAATTAAATCAAATACCACCCAACTCAATCAAAGGATAGACAAAGAGTACACAATATGATACCCAATATATAAACAATGGAGGAGGAAGAAAAAGAAGGAGAAAAAAAGAACCTTTAGATTGGGTTTGTAATAGCATACTAAGTGAGTTACAACCTCCCAAGGCTGATCCAAAAAGAAACATAAAATCTGAGCACACCAATTACCAGCACTGTAATTGAATTGGTAATCAAAAAAACTACCTAAGAACAAAACTCCTGGACCAGATGGCTTCACTACTGAATTTTATCAAACATTTAGTGAAGACCCAATACCCATCCTCCTTAAAGTTTTCCAAAAAGTAGAAGAGGGAATACTTGAAAACTAATTCTATGAGGCCAGCATCACTCTAATACCAAAACCAGGCAGAACCAAAAAAGAAAAGAAAATTACAGACCAGTATACCTGATGAACATAGATACAAAAATATTCAACAAAATACTAGCAAACTGAATTCAAAAATACATCAAAAAGGTCATCCATCATGATCAAGTAGGATTTACTCCGGGGATTCAAGGATGGTACAACAATCAAAACTCCATCAACACCATCTACCATATCAACAAAAAGAAGGACAAAAACCACATAATCATATCCATACATGTGGAAAAAGCATCTGACAAAATTCAACATCCATTCATGATAAAAACTCTCAACAAAATGGGTATAGAGGGCAAGTACCTCACCATAATAAAGGCCATATATGACAAACCCACAGCCAACATTATACTTAATAGCAAGAAGCTGAAAGTTTTTCCTTTAAGATCAGGAACAAGACATAAATGCCCACTCTCCCCACACTTACTCAAGATAGTTTTGGAGGTCCTAGCCATGGCAATCAGAAAACACAAAGAAATAAAAGGCATCCAGATTGGCAAGGAAGAAGTTAAACTTTCCCTGTTTGCAGATGACATGATATTGTACATAAAAAAACCCTAAAGAATCCACTCCAAAACTACTAGATCTAATATCTGAATTCAGCAAAGTTGTGGAATACAAAATTAATACACTTAAATCTATTGCATTACCATACACTAACGATGAACTAGCAGAAAGAGAAATAAGGAAACCAATTCCTTTCACAATTGTGTCAAAAAGAATAAAATACCTAGGAATAAACCTAACCCAGGAAGTGAAAGACCTATACTCTGAAAACTACAAGACTCTCACAAGAGACATTAAAGAAGATACCAATAAATGGAAACACATCCCATGCTCATGAATAGGAAGAATTAATATTGTCAAAATGGCAATCCTGCCTAAAGCAATCTACAGATTCAATCCAATCTCTATCAAAATACCTAGAGAATTCTTCAATGAACTAAAGCAAATTGCTCTAAAATTCATATGGAACCACAAAAGACCCCAAATAGCCAAAGCATTCCTGAGAAGGAAGAATAAAGCAGGGGGGATCATGCACCCCAACTTCAAGCTCTACTACAAGGCCACAGTAATCAAGACAATTTGGTACTAGAACAAGAACAGAACCAAAGACCAATGGAACAGACTAGAGAGCCCAGATATAAACCCAACCATATATGATCAATTAACATACAATAAAGGAGCCATGGACATACAATGGGGAAATGAGAGCCTCTTCAACAGCTGGTGTTGGCAAAACTGGATAGCTACATGTAAGAGAATAAAACTGGATTATTCTTTAACCCCATACACAAAAGTAAACTCAAAATGGATCAAAGACCTGAATGTAAGCCATGAAACTATAAAACAAAACTCTTAGAAGACCACATAGGCAAAAATCTCCTGAATATAAACATCAGCAACTCATTCCTGAATATATCTCCTTGGGCAAGGGAAACAAAAGAATATAGGAATGAGTGGGACTACATCAAACTAAAAAGCTTCTGTACAGCAAAGGGTATCATCAGCAGTACAAAAAGGCATCCTACTGTATGGGAGAATATATTTGAGAATGACATATCCGACAAGGGGTTAACATCCAAAATATATAAAGAGCTCACGCACCTCAACACCCAAACAGCAAATAACCCTATTTAAAAAGTGGGCAGAGGATATGAACAGACAGATTTCCAAAGAAGAAATTCAGATGGCCAACAGACACATGAAAAGATGCTCCACATTGCTAATCATCAGGGAAATGTAATTTAAAACCTCAATGAGATATCACCTCACACCAGTAAGGATGGCCAACGTCGAAAAGACTAAGAAAAACAAATGCTCGTGAGGGTGCAGAGAAAGGGGAACCCTCCTACACTGCTGGTGGGAATGTAAGCTAGTTCAACCATTGTGGAAAGCAATATAGAGGTTGCTCAAAAAATTAAAAATAGAAATACCATTTGACCCATGTATCCCACTCCTTGGAATTTACCCAAAGAATAGAAGTTCTCAGATTCAAAAAGACATATGCACCCCTATGTTTATTGCAGCACTATTTACAACACCCAAGATATGGAAGCAACTTAAGTGTCCATCAGTAGATGAATGGATAAAGAAGAGGTGGAACATATACACAATGGAATACTATTCAGCCATAAGAAAGAAACAAATCTTACCATTTGCAACAACATGGATGCAGCTGGAGAATATTATGCTCAGTGAAATAAGCCAGGCGGAGAAAGACAAGTGCCAAATGATTTCCCTTATTTGTGGATGGAGTATAACAACGGAGCAAAATGGAAGGAACAAAACAGCAGCAGACTCACAGACTCCAAGAAGGGACTAGCAGTTACCAAAGGGGAGGGGTGTGAGAAGAGAGGTGAGGAGGGAGGTCGATGGGGATTGAGGGGTATTATGTTTAGTACACATGGTGTGGGGGATCACGGGGAAAACAGTGTAGCACAGAGAAGGCAAAGAGTGAATCTGTGGCATCTTACTACACTGATGGAGAGTGACTGCATTGGGGGATGGGTGGGGACTTGATAATATGGGTAAATGTAGTAACCACATTGTTTTTTCATGAGAAACCTTCATAAGAGTGTATATCAATAATGCCTTAATAAAAAAAATTTTTTTTAATAAAGTGATCCTGACCTCAAAACATTAGGGTACCACTGTTATAAATACATTTTTTTAAATTATTCTGAAAAATGTCCAGGGTCTTAACCACAAGTAACCCTTTGTAGTCCTTGGAGATGTGGAAGAAATAGCCAAATCTCTTCTTTCTTTTCCCAACAGTCTGAGAACAATCTGTAATATACAGGGTGACCATATGTTCTCCTTTGTCTGGGAAAGTCTACGCTTACACCTGTTTTCAAGACATAATTATTAATACTAATCTTTGAATCTCAGAAGTGTCCTGTTTTGTGTGATAAATTATATTGTCACCGAGATTATACAGAAAAATCAAGATTGTGCCACCATTTTTCCTTACTCTCTGTCCTGGATAAACTTTTTAGACATCAAAGTTTCAATTATATTAGGATACATGATACAAATATTATATTTAATTTTTAAACCACCTGTTGATTCTAACAATGCCAATACAGAACAAGTAATCACCCTCCCTGAGTCTCTCTCCAAGTCTTGACTGTAATAAGAGTATGTATTCTATAAGTTTCCCATGTAGCCTTAATATTCAAGCTAAGCATGTCCCATTAGTTGTCACCTGGGGCCACCCCAAGCAAGCATAAAGTCTTAACGACCTTCTCAGCTCCATGGCAATGTGTCAGCCATATTTTCTCACTGCTACTGTGAGCTCATATTCTCCAGCATGGGGATCAAGAAAGGAAAGAAAGAAAAAACAACTCAGCTGTGATGGAAATACTAGAAAAGTTCCAACATTTGGGTGGCTAATGCTAGTGACAAAGCCAATTCACTCTTTATCCACTGAAAAAATAATTTACTGGGAGCCAACTATGTACTCCTCTCTTCAATTATATAATGACAGAGACTGACATATAATGTAAAACAAACTGAAAAATATTTCCTTAAAAATATTCTTATCAGATACAGTTTTTAGAAGAAAAAACCAATCATAATTTTCCATTTTTTTCTTTTTATCTTTCCTCTTTTATTGGAATAAAGTTGATATGCAATGTTGTATTGGTTTCAGATGTATAACATAGTGACTCAATAATTATATACACTACTAGATGCTTGCCACAGTAAGTATAATTATCCCGTTACATCCCAATATATTACAATATTATTGGCTATATTCTCTATGTTGTACTTCCATTCCTATGACTAATTTACTTTACAATTCACTGTTTGTACCTCTTTATCCCCTTCATTTATTTTACCCAGTCTTCCACTCCCCATTTCAACATATCTTAGAATATCTTCTATATACTAATTTCACTATGAAGAAACTATATGTTTAAAGAACAAAAATCTTAAATATAACATTAAGAATTCATGCAGCAATTGCTTTAAAAAATTATGTGAAAGGGAAATAATTTTCCTGAAAATATGAATTTGAAAATGGTCTCATTTCTATGTAGATTCTTACCAAACATTCAGACCTTGAGTTATGGGATCAATTCCTAGGCAGTCTCGTAGATGTTAGATGTTCTTCTCAATCAGTAAATCTGAACTCAAAAGAAAATATAGGAGTCTAACATTCAGATTTTAACAAAGGAAAACACCACCAAGTTAGGTTCGTCTACTGTGAAGGAGAAAACTCCTATTTCAGAGATCTACAACTAGGGCAAGCCCTGAAAAGTAAGTGAATTTAAACAGCCCTAACTCTCTGCTCCCACGCCACCCCTGCCCACCTCACCCTGTGGCACGCCCCACACATGCCACTCCTGGCGGTGCTCTGCTGCAAAACAGGCCTGAGAGATGGAGGGGGACGATAAAGCACTCTTCCCACGAGAGGGTATAACCTCTTGAGAAGAACAGGATCTGAGAGGCCATACTGATTAGACTACCAACAAATACCACCAGTATTAAAATTTATTTATGTAGACAAAATAGTAACATAGGGAAAATTTTTCTCTGTCATGTGGCCAACTTAGCTTTCCTCTTTATGAAACACCTTTTACTTCCTCTGAAGGCCCATGATTTGCTTTATCTGCAGGGAATTTGCTTACAACTGCCAAACCATTCCTAGAAGTTATGGAGAGTAACATGTGGCAAAGTCAACACGCATCCCGCTACAACCCAACTTTGACATCACAGCATTCGTTGCCCTGGAGCCCAGATTTAGTCTCAAAATCCTCCAAAACACAGTACCGAACATACTCTCTGTCACTGGCCCTAGGTTGACACAAGAATCCTATTTTTTTTCTAAGCCATAAGGTATAAGTTAGACCACGTAAAAATATTTCTGTTTCTAGCCTGTGTCTCCTTAATTACTCACAATCATATGCTCCATTATTGTCTCTCATTTCCTTCCCCACTTTCTCCCCTCTGCCTCCTCTTCCTTTCTCTGCCTTTTCTCAACACATTTCATCATCATTGAAATCTATCAGTTTCTTTTGACCAACCTCAAAATCCAGCAGCTCCACAGAGCCTTCCTTATATTTTAATCAAAGAAATCAAGTATCTTAGCTTTATTATAGCCAATGCCCAAGTTGGTAAAAATTTGCCTTTCAATGTCAATATCATACGTGTACGCCCTCATCAGCCCAACAGACAGGCCAGCATATGACCTGCTGTATGGGTGCCCAGTAAGTGTATGAAAAACCTGGGTACACACCACATGCTATTAAAAACAAATGAAGCATTCTGCTCAAGTATAGTGAAATCCTCTAATCATTTAGCTGCTTACCTGCACAGTTCCAGAGTTGGAGAAGTGGTAGACTTTTCAAGTATCTTTCTTTACAAAGTAAAGATGGCAGAATCTAAAAAAAAAAGACGGTATTTATAATGTGAATCAAAACATAAAATACTTATGAAATGTTAAGAAAATATGCAGAGCCTATAATAAAGACATCTCTGAACTTTTACTGAGGCCATAGAAGAACAAAAGAATTAGAAACACTCCTTATTTCTTATTATTTCAAGACATTTCATGTTCCTTGAATTATATAATCACAGACTATAAAACAAAAATACTCATTTCCATAAAAATATTCTTTTCAGATAGTTTTTAGAAACCAAACATAATTTTCCATGTCTCTTTTTTATTATTGGAATAGAGTTGATATACAATGTTATATTGGTTTCAGATGTACAACATAGTGACTCAATAATTATATACACTACTAGATGCTCACCACAGTAAATGTAGTTCCCCATTACCATACCAAGATATTACAACATCATTGGTTATATATTCTATGTTGTACTTCCATTCCTAAGACTAATTTACTTTATAATTTGTATTATGTACCTCTTTATCACCTTCACTTATTTCGCCCCGCTCCAACCCCATTTCAACATATCTTAGAATATTTCTTATACACTAATGCCCCTATGAACATACTAGGTTTTAAAAGAACAAAACAAAAATCTTAAATAGAACATTAATAATTCATGTGGAATTCACTTTGAAAAGTTGTAAGAAAGGGAAATCATTTTCCCTGCTAAGATGTCACCTCTTCTAAAAGTAGTTTGTTGCCATTTGGTACTGGCACAAGAACAGAGCCACAGACCAGTGGAACAGATTAGAGACTCCAGAAATTAACCCAAACATATATGGTCAATTAACATTTGATAAAGGAGCCATGGACATACAATGGCAAAATGACAGTCTCTTCAACAGATGGTGCTGGCAAAACTGGACAGCTACATGTAGGAGAATGAAACTGGACCATTGTCTAACCCCATATACAAAGGTAAACTCAAAATGGATCAAAGACCTGAATGTAAGTCATGAAACCATTAAACTCTTGGAAAAAAACATAGGCAAAAACCTCTTAGACATAAACATGAGTGACCTCTTCTTGAACATATCTCCCAAGGCAAGGAAAACAACAGCAAAAATGAGCAAATGGGACTACATTAAGCTGAAAGCTTCTGTACAGCGAAAGACACCATCAATAGAACAAAAAGGAATCCTACAGTATGGGAGAATATATTTGAAAATGACAGATCCGATAAAGGCTTGACGTCCAGAATACATAAAGAGCTCACACGCCTCAACAAACAAAAAACAAATAACCCAATTAAAAAATGGGCAGAGGAACTGAACAGACAGTTCTCTAAAAAAGAAATACAGATGGCCAAGAGACACATGAAAAGATGCTCCACATCGCTAATTATCAGAGAAATGCAAATTAAAACTACAATGAGGTATCACCTCACACCAGTAAGGATAGCTGCCATCCAAAAGACAAACAACAACAAATGTTGGCGAGGCTGTGGAGAAAGGGGAACCCTCCTACACTGCTGGTGGGAATGTAAATTAGTTCAACCATTGTGGAAAGCAGTATGGAGGTTCATCAAAATGCTCAAAACAGTTCTACCATTTGACCCAGGAATTCCACTCCTAGGAATTTACCCTAAGAACGCAGCAATCAAGTTTGAGAAAGACAGATGCACCCCTATGTTTATCGCAGCACTATTTACAATAGCCAAGAATTGGAAGCAACCCAAATGTCCATCGGTAGATGAATGGATAAAGAAGATGTGGTACATATACACAATGGAATACTACTCAGCCATAAGAAGTGGAAAAGTCCAACCATTTGCAGCAACATGGATGGAGCTGGAGAGTATTATGCTCAGTGAAATAAGCCAAGCGGAGAAAGAGAAATACCAAATGATTTCACTCATCTGAGGAGTATAAGAACAAAGGAAAAACTGAAGGAACAAAACAGCAGTGGAATTACAGAACCCAGAAATGGACTAACAGGTACCAAAGGGAAAGGAACTGGGGAGGATGGGTGGGCAGGGAGGGATAAGGGGGGGGAAGAAGAAGAGGGATATCCAGATTAACATGCATGGGAGGGGAGGGAGAAAGGGGAGGGTGGGCTGCACAACACAGAGAGGACAACTAGTGATTCTACAACATTTTGCTAAGCTGATGGACAGTAACCATAATGTGGTTGTTAGGGGGGACCTGATATAGGGGAGAGCATAGTAAACGTAGTATTCTTCATGAAGTGTAGATTAAAGAACAAAAAAAAAAAAAAAGAAAGAAAGAAAGAAAAGGGGGATTACTCCTTGATAGGATAAAACTATTGGTAAATCAAAGATCAACGCATGCTTTAAATATCCTTAATGTTGATCACTTAAAGGGTGTCAGATGATCAGCTATGGAGGTACTCTTTTCTGATAATATTCCTTTCTCTTAATAAAAAAAAAAAAAAAAAAGCAGTTCCTGTGTGCTGACCTCCAATGAGTTCTGCACAGTGGTATAGAGGGCATGTCAAAGTGTGGGCAAAGGGTCTGTTTGTTTCTATGCAGAAGATCAAGGCCTAGCTTGGATACCCAGAAAATGAACTAAGATACGATATGAGGAGGAGCTTCCGGCATCAGCACTCTCTGGAGGACTTGTGCCGGGGGATGATCATCAAAAAGCCTCCACAGGGATCCGGACGATGCTGCGGTTGTGGCTGCATCCAGCCCACCGTCTCCTGGACTTGCCATAGGAATGAGGAGGGAGATGTCTAGGCTGGCATGTGCATACAGTGAGACAACGAATTTGACCGGATCTGTACTGTTGGAACTCAACCAGGAGTTGGGAGGGGTGCAAGTTGTAGCACTCCAAAATCTTATGACTATAGACTATCTACGGTTAAAAGAACATATGGGATGTGAACAGATCCCAGAAATGGGCTGCTTCAATTTGTCTGATTTCTCTCAGACTGTTCAAGTACAGTTGGACAATATCCATCATATCATAGACAAATTTTCACAAATGCCTAGGGTGCCTAAATGGTTTTCTTGGCTTCACTGGAGATGGATGGTAATTATAGATTTGCTTTGTTTATGTCACCGTATTCCTATTATGTTAATATGTGTGTGCAAATTAGTTAGTAGTTTAAAACCTATACATACTTAAGGTACTCTACAAGAAGATATGTCAAAGAAATAATCAATCCTCCCATGTTTTCTTCCATATGCTACCTCTATAGCTTTTCTTCTTCCTTCCTAATTACAACCCTTAAATAGAATTCGTGCCTCATATCGAATTTACCGAGTATCATAATCCCTCCAGGTGGTAAAGATACCTCGAGACAAGTGCTGGGCATAGAAGCCACAGGGCATAAATCTGCAAAGAAGTAAAAAGCTAACCTTTTCAAACAATATGGCTTCTCTCTCACTTACCAACTTTACATTTCCCTGTATGGCCCCAGAAGATGACTGGTTAGCCAGAGACGGGTAAGATTCCTCAAGGGAGGAACAACCTAAGACAGGCACAGTCGCAGGGGGGCCATCAGGTGAGAAATTGGGGATCAACAGAGGTGAGGCTCAGAACCTCACCCCCCCTGCTTTGAGAGAAATCTTCTGCATCCGTGGATGTCTTGCTGCCCTTGTCTAGCCTGGATTAATACTTAGTCCATAGGCACACACCTGATCATCTACATTTGCCCTCTTACAGCACTAAACTATGTTTTCTACCTTTATCTTGCATCTACCTACCACTTCAGCATTTTATTAAAAATAAAAATAATAATAGTAATAAAGGGAGAAATGTGGGATCAACATATAAATCAAGTATAAAAATCAAACGAATATTCATATTTGACCTGATTGTTTATAGTTCATAATGAGTCATCAAAACCGAAAGTTTCTGTGATGACTGCCCTTGTACTGTTCACCATGTAAGAATTTATTCACTATGTAAGAATTCGTTCACCATGTAAGAACTTGTTCGTTATGCTTCAGAAGATTGGAGACTGACGAGAATTAGGCTTGAGATGGATTAATGATTGTGCATTGAGCATTGACCCCCCTATACAGAATTTTATTGTTGTTAACAACCATTTGATCAATAAATATGAGATGCCCACTCAAAAAAAAAAAGTAGTTTGTTGCCTTAGCACAATTCTGAACGAACTACTAACAGAGATTTTTGAGAAGGAGTAAGTTGGTGAAATAATTTTAAAGTTAAGCTAAAGGAACAATGTGATTCAATTAAAAATTGGAAGTAATAAATAATCTTTAATGTTAAAGACAGATGACTTCTATTACTAAAAGCATTGAGATAATAATACAGTGTAGTATAATACTAATAGTTATTGAGGGACTATAATGACAGGCTTTGGAATAAACACTTTAGCACATTATTTAATTTCCATGTACATGATTTAATTGTAAGTGAGTATGCTTGCTTTACAAATGGGTAGGCTAAATAAATCACTGGCCAGAGTTGACATGTGGAGGTAGAACAGACAGATGGATAGGTGCAGTCTCTGTATTCCAGTCTCAAAAGCATCCCTTGTTAGTTTGGTGAATTTGAGCTTGTAAATTAAATTCCTGAGCCTTCAATTCCTAACTTACAGCTTGAGGATGATAATAACCACCTTATAAGACAATACACAAATGAAACAAGATGTAAGTATGCTTAACAGAGTTCCCATCTCATAGCTGATGTTGAATAAATGCAAACTTAAAAATGCTTTTTAAAAAACACATGATTAGACAGATACTGAAGTGCAATAATAATAGCTAACATATAGTAAGCACTTCTAAGTTCTGAGTATTTTCTTTTTAGTGTTTTCCATGTATAAATTCACGTTAATTATCCTAAGTGTATGTGTGTGTTTGTGTGTATTAGTCACTAATATTACCCTCATTTTCGAGATCATGAAACAGAGGAGCAGAGAGATTCAACACTTTTCCAGTGGCACACAGCTAAACTGAGGCACAGCTGAGATTAAACACAAGTGGTGCTCTTGGCCTCCACAATCTACAGCACTACCTCACGTACAATCATGCTGACCTGAGGCAGAGAAGGAAATGGATGGAGTAGGGAAGCCTGAATACAGGTTGCAGGTAGGATACCATTAAACAGTCTAGGCTTAAGTCAATGAGAACTTAGACAAGAATAGAAACAACAGGGTTAAAAGGTAGGGAACTAGTGTGGCACCTTTTTTTAGGAAAGAAGAAAATAAAAAGATTGAAAAAGAAAAGAAAACAACCACTGTAGATGAGAGAAGAGTCCAACTCCCAAGTTTGAAATGGGAGAGAGATGATATCCTTCATCAATAGTTGGAAGGCAGAAGAAGGTTCTTTTATTCATTAACACACCCTATAAAATGTCTGGATATATTGTGTAATGACAGCATTCCCAGGTATATTATATTAACCAGAAAATTTTCTATATAGGCATCATTATCAAAATCCTTAAAAGCCCAAATCGCCTTTTTCTCAGCCCTTCTCACCTCTTTTCCTAGTCCTATGTGAATATGTGGACACACCAGGACTTGCTCTCTGTAAGACAGGGAAAATGTTATCTAAAATGTGTGTTTGGCACATACTGGTTTATTCTGACAGTGAAAAAGATGTCCCCTCTGTGTCACAGAATCTCACCCCAGATTAGAATGCTGTCACCAGCTGGTTGACCAGTGAGTCCCAACTCTTAAAGTCTCCAAGGAAAAGAGGGCATGATTTATAAACTGTTCCAGTGCTCCGGGAAGAGGAAGAGACGGCGCTGTCTACCAACTGCCAGCTGGTGCTTAAAAAAATCATGTCCAACAGAACACAGAACTAATTCTCCTCTTTATTCCCATCGATACCACTGTCATCAACAAGCCAGTCGTCCAAACCGCCTTTTGGGGACCTGGAGAGTTCTTGAATTCTTTTCCTCAGCAAAGCTGTCTTTCAGACAAAACACTGTGGGAAAATATCATTGTATGGGAACAAACAACCTTTTGTACTCCTGAGCACTCATTTATCTGGCCAAGTTCACTTAAACTCTCTGAGGTTTAATTACCTCATCTATAAAATAGAGGGCTGGGTGAAAAGGTTCTAAAACCTAGGCGCAGTGTAATGTTTGATTGCTATTCTACCTCAATGTGGATTAAAATGTTTTAGATGGGAAAAGAAGAATCCAGAAAGAAAATGCTGACTGGACTCTCCAAGCTGACCCTGCACTTCACGGCCTTCTCTCCTGGAGTGACCCTACCCCAGGCTAAGCTGTAATAATGCACAACAGCTCACAACTACTGTGACTGCTGCTGCTTTTCTGGAATTCTCCTGAACTCTTCTCTCCCTTCCCCCTTCTTCTTCCTTTAAAAATTTCTGGACCCTAACTTATGAGCAACACATGGTGCATAAAGTGGACCATCCCACATGGAACCCAGGATTTAAAACAAGTTGGTTCTTACAGGCATAGCATAAGGTTATCATACCGTAACAGAGCTAATATTCAAGGATGCAAATTTGACGGGAATTCTCACCAAAACTCATAGATGCACAGAGACTGGAAGGGATTTTGATAAGTCAGTAATTCTAACTTCATAGAAACACACGGAAATCCCTAGTCGATGGTTACTCAGCCTCTCCGTGAGCGTCTCCAGCGACTCGGCACTCACTCCTCACAGAACAATCCATCTCACAACATCGGAACCTTGTAATACATAACACGTGACTTTCCTTTTCACCAAGAGACATGGGCAACGCCCTTTTTAAAGGGCCAGCATGCCCCTGGCAGGACATTTTGTAATGCGTCCCCAAGCAATTATTTTGGAAGGTCATTTAATAATCCTGGTAATTAAAAACATGTAGCTTGAAATGATTAATATCTTATATTGGGACAATAAGTATTTCAACTATAACACGTATGTTTAAAAAGGATTTCCTTGGTTACGCAGCAGTTCAGGTTTAATGTTTGGTATCTAAAGAGAGAGAAGGCAGACAGGATTTGAATGTTTTCTTTTAATTGTATTGATTGAGAAAGAGTACATTTAAAATATGTACATACTGTGGGCTTTTTGGAAAACAGAATAGATTCACCTACTTTTGCTGTCTTCTAAAACCTTATTAAAATGATGTAAGTTTTATTTAACACATAAATTCACAAAAATGAGGAGAAATAGGAGAGGAAAAACATGATAGGATGTTTGAAGATGGCAAGTAGATTTATATTAAATGCCTTAGTGAATCCAAGAAAACTAAATCTTAATACAGAACTTAGAAAAGCTGTAGTATAGCTTGATCCCACACAGGAGAGAGACAAGGGAGTCCTCCAAGAGACAGTGCGGAAGTTATGCTGAGGGGTCGACCAGTCCAGATGAGAGCAGAAAAAATGCTCTAGGAGAAATTCTATCAGGAGTGGAAATTGGTAGAACAGCCAGTGTCTCAATTTGGGGTTCATTGTGCTGAGTACATGGAAAACTAAACAACTAAAAACTTCAGGAAAAACAAAAAGGTTTTCAGAGGAAAAAAAAATACCATAGACAATAACGTAGGAAATTATGCTTTGATCTCTCACTTCAGATGGCCCCTAACATATGTCCATATTATGAAACACACAGAATATCAAATCCAAGTCATTGTGAATATTATCTTCATGTTATAAAATGTAAACATTAGCTACTGAATTAACTAAAATAAAAAAATCATACTAAGAGGCAGTTAGATAGGAAGGCAGAGACAGTAAATGTATAAAGAATGCTGACGGAAGAGAGAAATCCTCATTTTCCATGACAGGAAACCAGTTGATAGTTCCTAAAACTAAAACATTAAGAAGTAATACAAGCAAATTACTTAGAGATACACAGGCAAATACTAAAGGATCAGTAAAAATATTTGAAAGATGTTGCCTCTGGAGAGGACAAAATGGGAAGACAGCAGAGAGGGGATGCTGATTTTCAAATCAGTGAGTACTCTTTTCTCAGGACCAATTTTGACTTTTTAAACTGTACAAATTTGACTTTTGATCCATATAAATGAGATAATAAACCAAGAAAAATTAATGGGTTCCATACAAAGCTCCAGAGCATTTGCTCACAGCCAGAAGACACAAAAAGGAAAGCAATTCCCCAGACCAAAACTCAAAATGCCACAGTGCCTTGCGTTCTAGTCCAGCTGGCAGAGCCTGCACTCACCAAGCTGGAAATGGACAACCCAACATGTGACCCCACGTTTCACCTCCTTCCTACCTGCCATGTCAAAAATCTAGAGGCTGTAAAAGCATTGTGCTTTGGGTTGAACTTCATTGCCTGTTTTTATTTATAGCACATGTAGGCAGAAACCCGGCCTTAACACGAAGAAATGTGTCTCAATATTTTCCTTTGGAAATCCTTAATATACTGTATTGTCAGAATCAAGTTATGTCAGAATCAAGTTAAATGGATGACAGAGGAAATTAAATTAAGGCTACTGATGCCCAACCAAATAACATAAGTAGCCCCAGAGACCAGCTGTCAGTCTATGTCTTCAAAATGTCATGGAATCCTTTCCTTCTGCTAACACACAGACACACACACACACACACACACACACACACACACACACCTCGTTCCTCTGAAAACCTAGCATAAGCCTGCATTTCCTATGTTGTGAATCCTCTTTCTTGATGTAGACTTCAGAAAACATCCTTTCAATGCAAATGCAAACTTGTGACTTAAACATCCTTCCAATCTGATACAAATATGAGACTAGAATTTGGAATGCTGTAATGACCTACAGCTGTTTCATTCAGGGAAACTGATCTTTACCAAACTAAAATGGAGCAATTGAATTCTTCAGAAATACCATTTGGTTGGATGTACTTCATTCTGCCCTGACTGACAAGGGCTGAACAACAACGACCATGAGAAGATCCTGCCACATTATCCTACAGTTTACCCCATTTTATAGCTTAAGTCATGTCTCTGCACCTTCTAAATGGCCATTAATAAATTATTTTTTTAACTAAACTAGCCAGGGATAACTCTGCTGTTGGCAAATAGGTACCCAATTGATATATATGGAAACAGGAAAATGCCGTGTTTTGGTATGTGGGGAGAATGATTCCTATTCCCAGTATAAACCAAGGTCCCCTGGAACAGGACCACCACTTGAACAGGTGGACAGGAACTTCCTCACAGAATTGGATAGTCCAAATTTCTTCATTATCTCTGCAAGACACTTCTTTTCAACACATATTCTTTTGGTTCACACATCTGCTTGCTTTCATTCATTCTCTGCTGATCAAAGCCCTCAGCACTTCTTCCTAAGACAAATGCCACAGTTTTCCTGCCTGTGATTGTAACAATGTTATCCCCTCAGGCTGCTGCCTGGACAGATACCATCTCTTCACTACTCAAGAACTACTCACTGACTGCAGGAAAAATTCATCACAATGTGGTCCTAAGCTACTTTTCTAGCTCATCCCAACTTAATCCTCAGATCTCCTGCCCATCAGCCAAGAGATTCTGAAAAGTGTCCTCGGGGTCATCTCACAATGGAACACCCTTGTTCAGCCCACCACCAGAAATGCTTCCCACCCTGGCACATACAGAAAACTGGAAAGAAGAAAAAGAAACTCTTTCATCCTTCATAAGAAATTCAAATAGTACCTCGGTAGGAAGCATTATTGATCCCTCTGGGGAGATTCATCACTCTCAAACCACTGTGTACATCTCTGACAGCATCTACTTCTATTTGCTTGTACTGTTTTATTTCTTTGAAGGTCTCCACACACATTACATTATAAGCTCTTACAGAGCGGGGCTCATGCCTGAATCATCTCTATAAATCTAGAGCAGCAGTAAAATCTTTGTCTCTAATGAGTACCCCAAGAGTGTGAACAGATCGAAGAAAAGAAAATAGCTCTGTGTAAAGTAGAACAGATGATACGAAACAGAATACACATACCCTCAAAGTTTAAATTTCTCTGGCTAGACCCCCACAGCAGCAACAAATTTTTTTCCACATGGCAGAGAAATCTATAGAAACTGATGAATGAAAAGTATTTTCAGGAAAGTTCTGATTGCTACGATGCCTTAGGAGAGAAAATACTCAATTTTGATGTGCATATTTAGACTGTAGGCCATTAAATAGCCTTGAATGTTTGGAAAACAGGAAAGGAGTGAAGTCCAGCCTCCTCCCTAAGTGTGTTTTCAGCAATGTTAGATCATGGATAAACAAATTACTGATGTCACCTTAAAATAAATAAAGGTATGATGTCACTTCACCTGGGCTATCCTGTAAAACACACTCAGGCAAGCATTTCTCTAAACACAGAGGAAACTATGATCTAATGGATTCTAGGTCAGTGAATCTGGACCATGTGAGGTCAACCGCATGAGTCCGGAGGAAGTAAAGCAGGTCATTGTATGACTCTGTACTTGACATCTTTGTCCAAGGCAACAGAATTCCCCTGCCCTCTTCAAACAAATCAATTTGTTTAAAACTAAAAATTCAGTCATTAATTGTTTGATTTAAACGTTATTCAATACCAATGATTAGCAAAGGCTGCAGAACACAATAGACATTCAAAAAAATTTGTTGAATTGTATCAAATTGCAAATGAATTAATACCTCTTCTCCTTCCTCCCCCAATGCATGGATAAAAAAAAATTCACCTGCTGCTCTGGTTATTCTATAAATGTATAATCACCTTGAACTGTCATCATATGCCCCAAGTTTAACTTTGTGCTATGATGCCAAAAATTTCATATTTATTTTGGTCAAACAGTCCATCATCCAGCTTGACTCAAAGTATTGACTTAATTGACTATATTTTACTGACCTAAAAACACAGCCCATGTTCCCTTTTGTTGCCTTCTTTTGTTTAAATTTCTTCAAATTTGGCCTTCCTGATGAGGTGAGAATATATAGCCTTAATGTATTTTGAACTCAATCCTTTCTTTTTTTGCCTTCTTTTGTTTAAATTTCTTCAAATTTGGCCTTCCTGATGAGGTGAGAATATATAGCCTTAATGTATTTTGAACTCAATCCTTTCCAAGTCAATCAGCTTACAAATTCTTGATTTCTGCAGTGCTAAAATGTAAGGATTAAACTCCCTTAAATTAAACTGAGAAACTGTCTAGAACTAAGTAAAAGTTGGAGAAGCCTTCAGAAGTTATAATGCAAGCTATTATTCTTTATACTAAAATTAAATGCAATGGAGAAGGAGCAATGAGTTCTCAGACACTGACAGAGGGGATATTAATTCGTGTTTCAATCTCAAATAAAGTAATATTCTCTGTGGGCAATAAACTTTGTTGTGAACTTCATTTGTAATTCTTGGCAAAATCAAAATGTAATATAAAGGAACAGTCAAATAAGAAGATTATAGACTTTGGGAAAATAAAAGGAGACATCGAAGGAGCCACGATTAATACAATAAATGACTGAGGAGAAAGCAAGTTAATGTAGCTGCTGTCCCATTTTTTTTTTTTTTTTGCCTCTTCTGGATATAAATATGAAAGTGTATATGCCTGTAAAACAGAATAATTTTTGCTTTCCCTCGAGTGAAGCAGAATCTTTTTTTTTTTTTTTTTTTTTTTTTCGTGGAGTGGACGGAGCAAGCTCCTATTCCATCTCCCTGCTCCAAAAATCCATTTGATATATTGTCCTCGGATAGAGGACGTATCAGATACTACACTTGATCTTAGCCAAAAGGCCGAGAAGCGATGAAGCAGAATCTTTTTATGTTTGTAATTATACTGAAATAACAAGTAGCAATTTGTCAACTATCATTCAGTTTTAAAAGATGAAAGAGATTAATCATCATGAAAATATTCATCCCTTAGGGGTACTATGAAAAACAGACCCAAATATAATGTAAATGGGAAAAAAGCACCAACTACCCTTCATAAATATTTATGAATATTAATATTTCCAGTCTGCATAAAATAGGGAAAGGATTCTACCTTACCTGACCATCAACTGAGCAGTATTGTGCCTATTCACATGACCAAAAAAAGTGTTTCACTGGAAACAACCACCAACAGGTTGAAAAAAATTTAGATCCGTTGTGCTCAAATCCTCACTTCTTTGCTGAAATCTTCACTGTATTTCATTGACAATTACTAGGAGCGAGAAAATGAACTTCACACATGTGTAAGGCCAGAGAGGGGGCAAAGTTATAATCTGACAGCACAATTCAAGATTTGTTTCCTTGAATCATTCCCTAGATTCCTTATTTAGATGGGCAAACATAATAGCTAGTTAGGGGTGAAGGTAGGAAAAGACAGCGACCCCACCATCACTCCCAATGCAAGCTGCTGGGCGTACGTGGGCTCCAGGTGGAAGCAGGGAAAAAACTAACATTAAGTGAAGTTCTATATTTTGGTTATTTTCTGGACTTAGAAATTCATGTTTAGAAACTGAACTGTGTTTACAATTTGAAGCGCTATTAGAACATTCGAGGTGACTGCAAGATGTGAATTTTCTTTTTCTCCTCTGGATTCAGGAGCAAAGTCATGACCTCTTTTTCTCTGTTTCTCACAAAGCTCACACCATGTAGATTAACTGATGCCATAGCTGTAAATACCAGAATGTTCTACTTAGCCCCCACTGGGACCACCTAAAGCAACCTTCCTACAGCCTGGCTCCCACCAGCTGCTGATTATCAGATAATAATGTGTAAAGATGTGGAAGGGCTGAAAAACAAAATCAGTGCCTGAGGAATAAAGAGAGTAAGGCCAGGTCAAGCGTGTGATAAGGAGGGAAACTATTCCAAGAAACAAGAAAATAAAATCGCATGTCATCACCAGCCAAGGAAGTGCCCACATCAAAATGCCTCACACTGGGAGGCTGGCCTAGAATGCTTCTCAGCTGTGAGAAAAGAAAAAAATTGCAAGATGGCCACACACAGTAGAAAATGTTTAGGTACCAAACTGCTTAGGTATTGATATATTTGTAAAAGAAATCCTATGGCCTATTCTGTTACTTTGGCGAAGATACTACTTTTGTATTTCTGCAAACCAACAAATGAGGGGTACATCCAGGGATAACTTAAGAGCCCTCATGTATATTCTGGTGCCTGATACACAGTAAATATTCAGTATTTGAATGAATGAATGAATGAATGAATGAATGAATGAATGAATACAGGTGTAAAACTGACAATGACTATAATACTATTACTTTCATTACAATACAACCTCTGGATTTTTGTTTGAGTGTTTGTTTCATTGTTGCTTTATTGTTCCTGTTCTTCATAATTTAAAAGACTAAAGAATATGCTTCCTGTGGCCTTAACTTCTCAGGCTTGAAACACAAGACACCAATACAATGCCAACAATAGCCTGTGAAGCAGAGAACAGTGGGGCATGGGAAAATCAACTGCCAGAGACCTAACCACACTTTCTTTATACACACCAAGAGGGAAGACTACAGCCAGTGGACACACACAGTTATAAATGTGAACACACTGCTCAGATCCCTCACTGAGGGAGCTAATGAACTGCTGCTCCCAGCCTGGGCTGGCTGGAGGGACCCAGGGGGAAGGCCCTTTGCTGGGAGTCGGGGGACTCTGTGGCAGGCCAGTTGCTAAGACTTCCCATCTGCCTGGAACTGCACTGCTGGCTTGGAGTCTTCCTCCCAACCAACTTACTTCCTTCTCTCTTTCCATCAAAGGATCAAATCCATGCTTGATTACTCTCCTGCGCTCTCTTCCCTTCTCCAGGAAAGTGCTCTTGCAAATCTGACCTAATTTAGCCACCTTGGCCCTGAGGAGCCTAGAGAACTAAGATGGAGGGTGTACCCAGGCCACTGCCGGGGGTCCAGCCACAGCTCATGGGAGCCCTGCAAGAACGAGACCCAGTGTTGCAGAATATTTCTGCGGAAACTGAAAATCCGTGTTTTCTTATGTCAAGTCCAGGATTTTTAAATATTCATTCAGATTTTTCTAAACAAAGCTCATATTTGCCCACAGCCAGCCAGTCTGTAGCTTCCACTCTATATCAATGTAATTTTTTAACCACCTCTGCTACAATGTGCCTTATTTTCCTTTCTCACTGTTCTAATTTCCCCACCAAGGAGAGAGGATTCTAGGAGTCAAACAAAGGTGGCCTCAAGCTGTGGATGGGAGAGGAAACGGCTTAGTTCCTAGAGAAGACCTAAGATGTGGAGACACTCAGAGGGACCTGTCGCCTCTAAAAGAAACAGAAAGAGGGTGAAGACCTATTTCTTTCCCCAGTTCAGACAGCGCTTAGACAGCCTGGCCTCCACCAGTGGTGGTGTCTGACCTCCCAGTTAAATGTGCTTTCAAATGGCCTTTGAAATTTGAGAAGGCCACACAGTACCCTTGCTATCAAGTCTTTGCTTAGCCTGGAAAGCATGTCTTTAATGGCAGTCTAACATCCTTAGGACAGCTACTGTAAGCCTTCTCAGTAAATCACTACTGCTTGGGGGTTTAGATTCTATTACAGTCCAGTTAGTCTTCATCAGTGTAAGAAAGTCTGATTCATCTGGTTTTCAAATTCAAAGTTTCTGTCTTACTGGAAGATGAAAATCAATATTTTATTTGCCTTCTGTACAATGTTAGCACATTGGAGGTCCCCCAAAGTCCATTCATTTCAGTTGTGCAGAGACAATTAGAGAATATAATTAAAATGGATTTCGAGACCACATTTGTGGTGAGATTACAGTAACAGACCTGAGTTAATGAAATTCTCTCCCACTCTCCAAGCTCTGAAACATCCTCTGACTTCCCTTATGTATTATTCAGCCTTAAGGAATATGAACACAGGCCATGTCATTTTTAATCAGTAACAAATGCATTTCACATTATCTGGTTCTTTCCTGCTCTCTTCAACCATACTGTTGAAAGTCATTTGAATTTGCATCTCTAAATTTCAGAAGGCCACTGCCAAGATTTCTGGGACTTCCTAGCAAGTAAGTATTGGCAGAACCTAAAGTGGTTCCCTTCTCATTTTTAGCCACTTAGAAAAATGCCTTTTTCTCAAAGAAATCCATACACAACTACTTAGAGTTTCTTTCTGTGCAATCTCTCAATCTATAGCAGACACTGAGTCCTAGAGTTCAGCTCTATAACAGTTTTCTCAGCCAGATTTCTAAATGGAGATTCACACAGAGAGAAAGTTATTCTATCCATAGATTAATGGGGAAAGATTTGACTCACTTTCCAGGGGCATGGATTGTTATTACAATCCTGTCTTTAACAGGTGATTATGAGAAATAAAAAATTATCTCTAGGCCTGTTCTTTTTTTTTTTTTTTCTCATCTGTATGATAACAGTGTTGAACCAAATATCTAAGTCCAGGAGCCACTTCAGGTTTGATGAGGCCTAAAGTGTATACAATTTAGGGACCGTTTATAAGAAAAACAAATCCAAATTATAAATACAAAGTTAGATATAAGAGAAAACATTGATTTATAGTAAGAATAACAAAGGATGACAAATACCTCAGACATCACCAAACAGAGAAAAAGAAAATAATATTTTTATTAATTTCCTGCCTGGTACATCTCCATAGTACTTATTTTAGCTGCATAGTCTTGACTGACTCTTCATTTAACAATTTTGTAATATTGTCTACAGGGAGAAGACAGACAATTCATTCTTCCCTCTAGCAAGGTTGATCAAAGTTTGTGCTGTTTATGGATTATTGTTTAGAAAAGTTTCTCCCAGTTTCACAAATCCTTATTAGAAATCCCATGTAAACATTTAATATGTTGTCAAGTTTGGGGAAACCTCAATCCAATGTCTTTGTATAAAAGCTCTAAGATTCAGAAGAATCTTCCATAGACCAGCTTCTGGCTCCATATGTTTGAAGCTTTATATCTACTCCAGTACCCGTGAACTGCCAAGACAGATGCTCTGCACACATCTGTAATGCAACATTATTTCAGGCACCTTCGAAAAATGTTCTTGAGTGAATCAGAAAAGTGGTTGGTAGGAATATTCCTGAAAGCCATTCCTGTAATGAGATGGCTAGCAATTATTTAACAATACCTGGAAGAGATGCAAATCACATAAATATAACCCATTAAACCTGAACTGCGCTAAGTGTCTCTTACTTTTTTTCTAATTTTATTTAAAAAACATATAACCATGTGAAGATATTGCCAAGTATCCTCCCAGGATCTTAGAAATATATCCCATATAAGTGAGGTGCCCTAAAGCCTCAGCTTAGGTATCTTTATGATAACTCCATTTCTAAGACTTCTGTAATTCCAAAAATGGTTCTGAGAAACTAAAGTACCTAAAAACAAATATGTTTGGCTTAGAAAAGAAAAAGAGGAAAAATAAAAAGAGGTGAAGGATTAGGAATAGTAAATGCGTAGGTATATGGTTTAAATTATTTCAAGATTATACATTGATTTCAATCACTTCTAGCCCATTTCCACTTAACTACAAGCAAATAAATTGGTTAGAAAGTCCTCTTGTCAATTAAATTAGGTAAGGTTATAATCTGTCTTGTACTATTAAGGACTGAGTTGACTTTGTTCTGAATACAGTTTGGACATAGCTTACATTTAGTAATTAAGTATTATTTACTAAAGTTACTACCTTTAATTCTTACATAAGATTACATTTAAAAATAGGCAGTCTGGCAAACAGTTGTCAAGGAATTGTTCCTTGTTCATTTGGTTTGGTTTTATCATTATTGAAACTTATAATACAAGTTTTGTAGTAATCCCTGAATTATCCTAGATCTAAAAGCACAATTATAAGCTGAAAAACTTATCTTTAAGGAAATGTTATTAATTAATGGGAAAAGCCCTGGACTCTTTACCTATGCATTCATTCAGCAAATCTTTATTAATATTTAGTAATAAGTGCAGGCACTGTACTAGGCAGAAGCATGTATACAATTTGTGACTCTGATAGTCTTTTCCTAATTCTCTGTGAATGTTGGTTCCATTTTTGCCTCTCTGAAATTTCAGAGATGGTTGGTGGGAAAAAGAAAAACTAAAACAAAGATGCTTCCGATTGCCATGGGATCCTCCTTCCATTGAATTATATAAGACACAAAATTCTTCAACCTGTTCAACCTGGAGTTAAAACCCTGGCTTTAATTTTCTTTTCTGCTTAATACTGTCTGTGGAATTAGGTTGGTAGTCTTCAAATGTTTTACTTATATTCTCCCTAGAACACATGAAATTTAAGTTGATGTCTCAATTTTTTAAAATCAAAAGACTAAACAGGTAAAATATCTATGATATTTTATATGCTTTAAAAATTGATAGTTTATAACAATATGGTTATAACACCCTTTGAAATGTGTCCAGTAAATCAAAATACCATAATGACAGATACTTGTAATCACACAATTAAAAAAATACATGAACAAGGTCTTCCTTAACATTTAGGAATTTATCTCATTTCTTTTGGCCCTGAACCCGTTTCCCATTCTACTTCGTTCACACACACACAAAATACTCTAGCAGAACATATTTAAACGGTTATCTTATCATACTTGTCCTACTTTCCATACTCTACAACAGAAATATTTATATAAACTTAAAACAAAGATTTTAGACTTTAAGCATTAAGAAATTTTGGCTGGATTCTGTCATAATTATCATTATTCCACAAACAAAAGAACAAACATATTAAAATTATTAATAATTAAACATATTAAAACATATTAAAAACTCATCAGACAGAAACTTATTTTTGGAAGTTCATCTCTTAAAGAGATCACTTTTTACGATTAGCTCATGTGTCCATGGATATATTATCTGTTACTAGAATGAGAGTTTTCAGTACCATATCTATTATTTTTCATTTTTACTCAGAAAATTTGTTCTTATGATAAGCCAAATAGGATGCAAGAACTTTTCTACTGTAATATCATGACATTTCTTTGAATCTTCTCCAAGTTATGTGCCAAAATTCATAAAATGATCTATCATCTAAAATTATTTTTAATAGTCTCTCTTAATAGTCTCTCAACTAACAACTTAGTTATTTCCTCCTTCAATTTTGTTGAAAGCCAAGAGCTAGAAAGTACCTGACCTGTTAGATGATTTGTTATCCAGTCATGAAAGTCATTCACTTCCTCAGGTTCTGGGAAATGTACCAAAAGGTTTTACTGAGTCTTTCTAAATGAGTCTTGGTTTTTCACACAGCAGCACCTTGTTTAACCCAATATCCTCAGAGAGGTGTGAGGAAATCAAAATATTGTTATTTTCAATATACTTTTGGCAGTACTAATTTTTAATAAAATAATTTCATCTTATCATATGGCTTAAATATATTTTCATCAAAACTATAATTGAAACCCATTCAGTTTATGGAAACCATCCACTATATAGCTTCACTGGCAAAGCCAGTCTGCACTGTCTAGCTGATTTATTGATCCCAGACTTTCTTTCTGTAAAAAAAGTTTCATTTTAGTTAGCAAAAAATAAGTGGATGAATTTGTGTCCCTAATGATCATCAGTGAGCTAACTTCTGAATTATTTTCTAAGATAAATACATAAACAAACCGTAGTGCTTTTTTTTGGTGATGCTTATGAGACACCCCCTCAAGAACAAAGAATATTTGATAATAACCAGATGCATAGCAGACTAATAAAAATTAGAAAGCTGACTAATGTCAAAGGATGGTTAGGATATCACAGTCCTTGAGCCCTGCTAGTGCAACTGCGAGACCAGTGCAGCCACTCAGGATGAAAGATGGCAGAACTTGGTCCAATCACACAGACTCCCCTGTGACTCAGAATTTCCACTCTCAGATCTAGATCCCAAAGACGACGTGGGACTGCAGGTGAGGATGATCACTGCGGGACTGGGGTAGAGGCGGAGGGTTGGAGGCTATCAGATTGTCTGTCACTGGGAAGAAAGATATAATGTGGGAAAGGTTCACCCTCAGAGGGGTGGATCTCAGTATCACTATGCTGGTAAAAGCAACAGCAACAGCAGAATAGATTTTATAATATTTACATGAATTAAAAATACCTGTACATCAACAGATGACTGGATGAAGATGTGGTACACATACACAATGTAGTATCACTCAGCCATAAAAAGGGGAATCTTGCCATTTGCACGGATGAACCTGGAGGGTATCATGCTAAGGATATACATAAAGATAAGTACCATCTGATTTCACGTACATGTGGAATCTAAAGAACAAAACAAACAAAAAAGAAATAGACCCACATATACTAACAACAGACTATTGGTCTATTAGTCACTACAGGGAAAGGGTCTGGGGGTCTGGGTGAAATCAGTGAAGGGATAAAGAGGTATAAACTTCAAATTATAAATTAATCATGGAAATGGAAGTACAGCACAGAGAATATAACCAACAATATTGTTATATCTTGGTATGGTAATAGGAGGTAACTACACTTACCATGGTGAGTACTTAGTAACATGGATTATAAAATCACTATGTCGTACATCTGAAATCAATACAATATTGTGTATCAACTATATTCCAGTAAGACAAAAAAATACCTGTACATTAGACAATACATACCTGAAGAAACACACATGAGATGCCAGACATTAAATACATTACAATTGTTGTTCCATTGTAACTTAGTAAACACGGACAGACTGGTACTTGTGTATCTTGTGTAAGATGCGGTCATCATTCTCCTCCTGCCTTCTGATACTGTTCCACCCGCAACAGGACCAGCATCTACACTTAATGATAGTCTTTTGCTCTCCCTTGAGTCTTTCCAGGCAGGATGGTTGGGGAGAACGTTCCAAGGTAAAATAAATTATCCAAGAGGAAGGAAATGTCAGCCCTTATAAGAATGGATTTAGTCTTAGAAGAAAAGAGGGAGTTGAATAGAGGAAATCTGTCCCTTGATGGATAAAAGTGATGGGGCTCTAGGGGAAAGACTAAGAATTGGGCCAGGGACCCTCCCTCTCTCGTCCCCTCTCGACCTCTAGTCCCCATCACATCCTCCTCTTGCTCCTTTCATATGTTCCCACTCCGTGACAACTCATCAAGGACATCTGAGGTAAATACAAATGACTAATAAGCAAAAGAAGATAACTTGTTATAGACTGAATGCTTACCACCCCCTCCCATTCATATGTTGAAGCTCTAACCTCTAGTGTGCTTGTATTTAGAGATGAGAGCCTCTAAGGAAGTCATAAAGGTTAAATAAGGTCATAATGATGGGGACTTGATCCTATAAAATTAGTATCTTCAAAGAAGGAACACCGGAGAGTTAGCTCTCTGCCTGTACACATTTCGCCCCTTCTGCCCCCCACCCCCACCCTCCCCCGTGCACACACAGACACGCCCACGCTGAGGAAAGGCCATGTGAGGGCACAGCCAGAAGGTGCCAGCCATCTGCAGGTCTCACTAGAAGAGAAGTCTCACTAAAAGCTAAATCAGCTGGAGCCTTGATCTTGAACTTCTATCCTGCAGAACTATGAGAAAATATATCTCTGTTGTTTAAGCCACCCAGTCTGTGCTATTTTGTTTTGGCAGCCTAAGTAGACAAGCCTCAAGCATATATATATGGAAATTGAAATTAAAATAATAATAGTATACTCTAAGAAGATTTAAACAGGAGAGGGTTATGAGTCCCAGTGCTTTTGAAAGAAGATTAGATAGATAGATAGTAGGTAACTTGATTCAAATTTTTAATTCAATATACAACTCTATAGTTGCATCTCAAGATATAAATGATTCAGCATAATGATTCTTGAATATAAAAATTATGATATAATAAAAACAAAAATAGCAGTATTTGTTCATTTTTAAATAATCTGTTATACCAGTAGACTGAAAACAGAACAAATATTACAATATTATAACCCCTAGTGATTTAAAAAGAGGATATATAACTCCCAAATCATGGTAAGTAGAAACTGGGGAAGAAACAAATTAAATCTCAGTCAGTTCATTAGTGCCAATGAAAGGTTAAATGCCTTTATTAAAAGTAGGGGGCAAAATAGGCAAAAGGTTTGAACAATTACTTCAAAAAGGGAGATAAGTGAATGGACAATAAGTACATGAAAAACTCTTCAACATCATTACTTGTCAGGGAATTAAAAATTTAAGGACAAACCAGATACTACAATACACACACCAGAATGGCAAAAATGAAAAAGAATGACAACACTAATGTTAGCAAGGATGTGAAGCAACCTGAACGTTACAACAGAGATGGTAGGAATGTCCAATGGTAGGGCCATTTTGGGAAAATACCTGGTAGTTTGAAAACAACATCCACTTTTTCTGTGACATCTAGATATTTACCCAAGAAATAAAAGTGTATGTCTACCAAAATCCGAAGATTTACTCTGAATGGCCAAGAACTGGAAACAATGCATATATCCACTAGCAAGATAAGTAAACAAACTGTTGTACATTCAAATACTAGAATGCTTCTCAGCAACAGTAAGAAATGAATTAAAGATAAAGGCAACAGCATACCTGAATCTCAGAAATGATTTATGCTAAGTAAAGTAGGGCTGGAACAACAGTAAATAACTGTAGGATCCCATTCATATGAAGTTTTAAAACAGCCAAATAAAGATCTATAATGAAAAAAATTCAGGACAGCACTTGACTCTTGGGTGGATGAAGGTGAAGATTGGCTGTGAAGGAGCACAAACGTGGTTTCCAGTTAGATACCTTATATCCTAGAGCCGCTTTGCAACTACTCTGTAGGTTCCACCCCTGAAAGTCCCAAGGTGACTTTGGAAATTACATTAATTCTTTGGAATCCTGGCTGTCAACTTTGTAGATACAACTCTGCAGTTAGTACATATAGATGCTTAAATAAACTGCATATAAAACTAGAGTGGCAAAACTATAAACATCAATCCAAGAGTGAACTACGCTTTTATTCCCAATTATACAACCTCCTTTCCTGTCAGAGGATTACATGCCCACCCACCACCATGCGACTTGCTCTGGCCAATGGCTTTTGAGCAGATGTGACAAATGCCCCATCCAAAGGAAAAAAATTAGACTGGTAAGGGCTGAATAGTGTCCCTGAAAATCCCTATGTTGAAGCCATAGTCCCCAGTACCTCAGAATGTGGCTGAATTTGGAGACAGAGCCTTTGAAGAGGTGAATCCATTAAAAGGAGGCCAGTAGGATGGGTTCTAATCTGATCTGACTGGTGTCCTTACAGGAAGAGGAAATGTGGACACACAAAGAGACATGGGGGACAGCTGCTCACTGAGAAGAGACCGTGTGAAGACACAGTGAGAGGGTGGCAGTCTACAAGCCAGGAAGAGAGGCCTCAGAAGAAACCAAACCTGCCAGCAACCTTGATGTTGAACTGAAGCTTCAGATCTAGGACAAGAACAAGAGCCTGCATATCACACATCACAGCTACTACTTCAACTGGGAGCCCACAACTTTTCAGTTCTGGGACATGGAGCCATATCAGTTAACTTGTAGTTGCCAGCATGTACCATGAGAATAAATGATTATTGCAAGACACACACACAGAGGTGTGTGAAATATACTTTTCAGCAGAGTGCCAAAGATCAAAGAGTTAAAATCAATACCGGACCACAGCTTAACACGAGGTGAATCACCATCACGGAAGGAACCTCTGATATACAGAAATAAATCTGAAATTCTTTTCCAATTTATCAGTGTTATTATTATAATTTGAATATTAACTATTGCAATGGTGGCCAAATTTTACGAATTTGACATTATAGTGTGGGAACAGTGAGTCCACGGCCCTGTAGGCTGCTTCATTTGCACCCATGGTCACTGAACGCACTTCAACCTTACAAAACAGAAGCTTACTTTCAGTTGCCTCCAGTGAGGAACAATTTGGCTGGCACCTCAGTACAGAGTGCTACTAATGGTAAATTGCCACAAAATTATTAAACTTTTCTTCCTCTCCATCATAACCAAAATAAAGCCTCCGTAGACTCAAAAAATACGGTACATTTGCCTAATAGTATTCTTGTATAGCCTGTTGCTTTGAAGTTTGAGTTGAGTGAACAAAATGTGGTTTAGTATGTGTTTTCTTCTGATCCTTTTCCCTCTAATGACTGAAGATTTTACTTTTACAATAATGCATATACATTTATAGTTCAATGAATGGTTAAAATTTCAAGAAATAAAGAACTTTTTTCTTCCTGTCCTTAACATTTTTATTATGTTTGGATCAAAGATATGTATCCCAGATGTTTTAGGAATGAGTTTCAGATCTTTCCAACTTTTAAAATTTTGAGGTAACTAAATTGATATTCATTTACATTTGGGAATAATCCCCAGATGGTCTTCTTTATCAAGTAATCCATATATTAAATGAAGTAACTAAAAATTAAATGTTTTCAATAATTAATTGTTTAACATTAAGAACACTAATACATCTCATAATTTTACAGTTTGGATTAAGATATAATCTGTTATATGGATTTATATTTTTAAATATTATATATATTTTTGATTCAAAAATAATAAATTTTTCCAAGTTTTGCAGTGTAAATGTTCTCAATGTTCATATTAAAAGCCAATCTTTTTAAAAATTATTTAAAGTTAATAATTTTTTAACATTAAAATTAACACCATAATTATCTGGTTTGAAACATTTTCATTTTATAATAATGTATATACATTTATATTTCAGTGGGCTTTAAAATTTCAACAAGTTGAGCACTTAGGGAGATTTTTCACAATAAGTTACATCTAGCTCGATAATTTATTAGCTGACATCGAAACATATATTTGGATATTAATATTAGGTATAGTTAGATATTCACAATAAATTCAAATATTAGTGATAGTATCCCACACAAATGCCATAAACACTCATACTCCAGGGAAGGCCAACTGTAAGTTTTCCGAACAGGAGCCCTGGAACTCTCCCCTAAAGTCTTTCTCTAATCACAGAAGCCCACTCAGCCAGTGCACAAGGTTGACCAGAGGTACTGAGGAGTAAGTAAGACACCCTCTCTACCCTCAGGAACCCTCTGTCAATAATTGATGGGATTTGGTGGATAAATACCTCAGCTATCCACCTCTCATCTGGGATAATGCTGCTTAATATCTAAATAATTCTACTCTATTCACCAGAGTTCTGTAGCAGAACTCAGACCTAGTTGTTCAGTGATATACTTTTATTGGCTTCCTTTCCTTCCTGGAATCATTTCCCATTCATCTACTAGCACTTTATGGACTCACCTCCCAAATAAACAACTCACACCCACATGCTTTACATCAGGAATGCCAGAAATGACACTGAAGTGGGACCCTCTTTATAGATCACTAGCTTCAGGTTTACAAAGATGGACTTTCTTATTGTAATCTGAAAAATTTTTTTATGTGCATCAGTTGTGTATTGCTACATAACAAATCGTTCCAACTCAGCAACTTGAAATGCAGTGATTTATTACTGATCACTATTCTATTATTTGGCTGTGCGATTGTCCTGCTAGTGTCTCCTGGGTTCACCCACACAGTTGCTTTCAGGAGGGGAGTCAGTGGGCTTGAAGTTCCAAGTCGACCTCAAACTTCATTTTCCTGCACATAGCCTCTCACCAACAAGAGGACTAGTTAGCTTCCTTACATGGAAGTCCCAGGACAGCTTTCCAAGAGAACAAAGTCAAACTACAAGGCCTCTAGAAAGCCAGGTTCTGGAACTAGTTAATGCCACTTCAACCATATTCTATTGGTTGAATAGAACCAATATTCTATTCAAGGCTCTCCTGGGTTGAGGAGTAGAGTTATAGTCTTCACCTCTTAATGGAAAGAGCTGAAAAATATTATGGCTTTGTTTTCAACATAAACCCAACTGTCTTTGTGGCAGAAAACAGCTACATGCTCACCAGACCTAATCCTACTTTGTGGAGATGAAACAGGACTACATTTCCCAGCCCCACGTAGGTAGGTTGAACCCGTGCTCAGGTTTCTGGCACTTCCAGGCACAGCACATATTTCATGGTCCATCGTCTGCTAACCCAGCAACAGCACGTGCTGAATATAGCAGCAGCACAAAATGGAAGCAGCATGAGCCCCTCAGGGTTTTCTGAAGGAAAGTCATCTGACTTTCTTTGAACCCTGGTATGAACAAGAAATAAACTTGTATGAAGTCGCTGAGATATAACCATATTTCATTCTAACATTCCGTGACTAATAAAGCCTTTGAGAAATGAAAGAATGAATCTCACATAATTGAAATGGTAGAACTCTGGTGACAGAGATATTTTCTTGCTGTTTTCTTGGGGACTGAGGAGAACACTCCCCTACATTTTATACCATGTTAGCAGTCTTCTCTCTACTTACCAGAACATCTTCCCTGATGGTGTCTATTAGTCCCTAGGGCTTTGTTAGTTTCAAGGAAAACGCAGATGAACAGCCTTCCTACTGTGGCAGAGATTCACTAGCACAATTCATATTTCTCACAGGTAAACTACTGCTATCCACAGGGAAGAGATGGCCACTGGGAGCATATGCAAACATCTGGGACGATGAGCTCATGACTAGCTTACAAAGATACTACCTTTGATGATAGTGTCCAAAATTTTTTATTTTTTTGTACTCTCACACTCTCCTTATCTCTAATCTCATCCCTTAGTCAAAGCCTTCTCTATTGGAACAATATCTGTAGAATTTCACTCTGAAAGACTTGCTAACTCCTTAAGATGCTAGTTTTTCCTTTAATTCTTAGCTGAGGTGACTCAGTTACATGATAAAGGATCAAGTAGGTCACTCGGAAATTTTTACCCACTTTCTGGAGCAAAAATTCCTCCAAGTGTTTTAAAGCTGTAACCTGTGCCTTTTCATGTCTGGCAATGACGCTGATGATGAGGAAAACCTTCCCAGACCAGGATGATCTATCCATGATCTATTTATTTTTCCATAATCCCTCTGTTTATGTGTTCTCAAATGACTAATGAGGCCAGTCTGGAACTGGCAGATTTTGCCACAATTTGGACAGATGGTTTCAGTATATGTGCATAAAGAAAGTAATACTGGAAATGTGACAATAAAGATATATTTCATACCATTTCAAGTTTTTCTAAGAGAACAAGGATAAAATGACAAGAGGTATGGAAAGGTTTCAGTGTCACTAAACCACACAGTGTGATCTTCTTACCTTAGAAGTCTCTGAAATTCAGAAATAACTGAGAATCACTGTACTAACAGAGAAATGGTTTCTTCAGCCCAAACACTTGGGAAAGTCTAAACATATGCTCTAGTTATTGCTTTAGAAAGCTTATACAAGCAATATTAAGTGAACTGTTGCTGATAAAAATGTGACCTCACTCCAAACCTGTGCCCGTCCTAGAACTGAAGCAAAACCAAGTATTTCTGGGCAATTTGAAATATAAACAGGGCTGGCCATTTTTCAGGTTTTTCCATGGATGACACATTTCTGAACCATCTATTCTTATTCTAGTCATCCAAATTTTAGTGTGGTCTCTTTTAGAGAGGAAACTGTAAAAGTCTTGGTACACTTCCAGCATATTACATCGAGCCTAGTGAAATAAAAACACACTCATTCATTCATGCACTCATGTATTCTCAATACTGAACGCCTACTTTGTGTAAGACAAGATAATTGATGCTGCAAAATTCTGACACGAATACACCCATCAGTCGCATCTTCAAGAAACTCACAAATTTTACAGATGTATAAACAAATCATTGTGAGACCATATGATTAATGTATAGCTTCTTGGAGAATAAAATGCACATATTTTTGCTGCCGATGGCTACAGTGGTAAAAACAATAAGGAAAAAATGAAAATGGAGAAGAGAAGGAGGAAAAACCCAACTATTACGGTTTGTTCTGAGACATATACCGAGAAATGTGTCACATAGTAGCATTAAGGGTCATTGGCTGAGCATTTAAGTTGTTTTTAGTGAGAGACAAGGGTTGTGCACAGATCTCAGATGCTGGTGTCAGGAGTAGGATATCTACATGTGCGTACAAGGCCCTTTAATGTAAGAGAGAAATGTGATAGGAAAGAGAAGGGGATGTGCCACGGGCCACGTGTTGGCTATCCATGCCCTGCTGCCGTGAAACGCCACACGAGTTTCAGGAGTCTAAATTCTAACTTGCACATAACAGGTCATTATGAAAATATGTTTTTTTCCAAGAGGATAGAAAAAATGTTATTTAATATTTTGTTAGCTAGATTTATAATTTTTATATGACATGCATTATAAGAACTTTTTTTTCTACACTAGCCCGATCCCACCCACAAACTGTGTATGTTCGGGAGCCTCGTTATCAAACAGTCACAGGTTTTCCCAGGACAGGCTCCTGGCTCCTTTGATACCAATATCCCCTCACAATCTTTGTAGTCATTTGACCTATTTGCTTCCAGTTAGTTCCCTTATGGGCAACCACAGCCAAAATTTTCTTCCCATTCCTCTTTCTCTCAATTCAATTGTATCTACCTTGAAATAATTTGAAATAATGGGTTTAGGTGGGTAGACAACATTGTTTATCTGATCTTTGTCACTAGGTGTGTCTCAATTTCTGTGTGACATGTAATGAGAGGGAAGCATTAAAGGCTTGAGGCCCCAACCCTGTAAATACGGTTTTATCAGCACTACTAACAACTAGCCTGACTTCAACTTCCTGTTACAGAATTTTGCTAAACGTAGCCAAAGCAGACAGCACACATCAACATTGTAGCTGTTTTCCAAGTAAGTTTGGCCAGACAGAGACTCTATTGGCATATAGTCTGCCTCCCGACGTACTGCAGATGAGTGTTATCAAATGTTTCACTAAAACATAACACAGATCAAGCATTCCAGCCTATATATGTGTGCCCCACTCCTGAGGACCAAATGATTAGCTAGTGGCATATGTTTTGCTTTTCTGTTAGGTCAGTAGCCCAGTTCTGAGTATCAAATTCTCTATTAATTGCAGAAAACAAACTCAAAATACAGTGCTTAAGCAAGAGTCAAGTTGATCTCTCTTACAGAGCAGCCCAGGGTTTGAAGGGCAGCTTTGCCATTTTCACTGTGCAAATTCCAAGTCTAAGTCTAAAAGTGTTCCACTTCTCACCACCTCCCAAGTGAAAGAAAGAAGGAAAGGGGTAAAGCAGCATAGACTCCTTCATTTTAATGATGAAACATGGAAAACAGCACATTTACTTCCAATTAGACAGGACTTAGTCACATGACCATACCAGGCTGCAAAGACAGCTGGAAAATGTAGTCCCTACGTGGGTAGCCATCTGTATAGTTAAAACCAAGGCATTCTCCTATCAGAGAAAGGGGATGTATAGTGACAGATAATTAGCAGTCTCCATACAATTACCCATCAGGTCAGAAGAAGAGCTAGGAGAGAAAGAGGAAGGAAAGAGCTCACAGAAACAATATAAAGGATCAAGTAGGGACCTTCTCCTGTGCTCAATTGGGTCTGATACCCTGAAGCTGTCAGTTCTTTAGGAAGAGCTCCCTCTAGAGAGTCCTCCCTTTTGCCTACTAACAGGATACTGCAAACTATACAGAAGCCCATCTGCCACTTGGAGGTTTCCAATGATTCCTCTCCTTCTCCATTCTTTTGTTAGACCCCTTCACTGGAAATAAGGAGGCTTTCCTGTGTGTGTGATGTAGGAGCTCCAAAGAGCTCATAATAATGAGCATAATCTGGAATAGTTTTACCATAGAGGCAGGACTTGACGTGAATGTAAAAGGAATAAAGGGCAGATGAAGAGTCGGGCTTCTGTGAGGATTGATCAGTGGAGTGTCCCTGCTCCTCAGACTTTGCAGGTCTGCCCAACCTCAGAGAGAAGGACTAAGAGCCAGGGGGATTAGGACTACCACCTACAATAAGAATCCCAGGTTGAACTTGAACTAGTTACTTAACTCCCTGTTCCTCAGTTTCCTCATCCACAATATGTAAATAACATTTACCTCATAGGGTTAATGTGACGATTTCAATAAGAGGATGTATATAAAGCACTAAGGCACTGTTCCACACACATGATGAATGTCTAGTAAACGTTACCTAGCAACATGTATCTTAGTGTTCTCATTTAAACCATAACAGACAAAGGACAAAAAAGATATTTTTATCTGCCTCTAACACTGAGCCTGGAACACAGCAGATATTCAATAAATGTATGAATATTCATTAATTTCAAAATGAAAACATTTTGAAACCCAGTAAAGTAACCAACCTACACAAGGTTTCCCTGACTTCTCAAATTTCTTAGTGGTTATTAAATAACAGCTCAAAAATGAAGAATGTATGTTAGAAATGTGCATAATTCTATCAGAAAAAAGAATGTCCAAACTGCTTATTAATTTACAGTGAAACCAATAATGTCAGTCTAGGAAAACCAAAAATACAGCACCACTGAATTTTCTAGAACACACACACACACAAAAAGAAGCCTTAAGTTTCTTTAGGAGAACAGAGCCAACTATGGACTGTATCAATTTGCCATCAAACCAAACTCCTTCTTTGAATTTGAATAGAATGGGAAAGACTTTTCTTTAATTTCTTATTACTTATTTTTATTTCTTGTTACTTTCATTCCTCTTCTTCCAGGTATATAGCTCTAGTCTCAACGCATATCCAGTATATGACCACTTTTCACTGCCCCAACCACCAGCTTGTGTCACCATCATTTCTCCCTGGGTCACTGCAATAACCTGACTAGTCCCCTGATTCTGCTTTTGACGCGTTATGACCCCCCCAGGCGCAACAGGGTCAGAGGAATCCTTTCAAAGTAAGTCACTTAAATATCTGCCCAACAAATTAAAAAAATAACAAAAAGGCATACACAAGTCCAAGTATTGGTGAAATGGTAATAGACATTGTGCCTGTTTCATCGGGTAAAAAAACAAACAGAAAAGCCTATGGAAAAACTCATTATATACTCTATAATAAACCTAAGAGCAGAATAAATGATGAGGAATGGTACAACTAACTCCCTTAAAAATAAGAGAGCATTGAAGCGAGTTCTTGAAGGATGAGTAGACTGATTTTTGGTCTTTTTATTTGAATAAGAATATTAGGAATCATGTAAGAGCTGCCATTTATCGAGGGTTGACTACCTACCAGACCCAGTGCTAAGTACTCAGATGCATGACCTCACTTCATCCTTATAACCACCCAAATAACTAGATTTGTTATCCCATTTTACAAAGGAAGAAACTGAGAGTTACAGACCTTAGGTAATTTGCCTTGGGATACACATCTAGTTAAGAGTGGAGCTGAAAGCTGAATCCACTGAGAATTAGGCTACAGTTCCTCAATGAAAGTCAGAGATCCTGGTGACAAACTACTGCAACAGAAAGAGGAGTCCCCATGTCTCTTCTGCAGCCCTTTCACTGGCCAGATTCCAGTCTGGAGCTTTAAAATGATTGTAATACCATTTGACCCAGGAATTCCACTCCTAGGAATTTACTCTAACAATGCAGAAGCCCAGTTTTAAAAAGACATATGCACCCATCTATTTATCACAGCAATATTTACGATAGGTTAGTTCCATTTCCTAAGTGTCCATCAGTAGATGAATGGATAAAGAAGGTGTGGTACATATACAGAATGGAATATTATTCAGGCATAAGAGAAAACAAATCCTACCATTTGCAACAACATGGATGGAGCTAGAGGGTATTATGCTCAGTGAAATAAGCCAGGTGGAGAAAGACAAATACCAAATGATTTCACTCATCTGTGGAGTATAAGAACAAAGAAAAAACAAGGAACAAAACAGCAGCAGAATCACAGAACCCAAGAATGAACTAACAGTTACGAAAAGGAGTGGGACTGGGGAGGATGAGTGGGAAGGGGGAAAAGGGGCTTTATGATTAGCACACATGGTGTGGGGGGGTGCACGGGGAGGGCAGTGCAACACAGAGAAGACAAGTAGTGACTCTATAGCATCTTACCACACTGATAGATAGTCACTGTAATGGAGTATGTGGTGGAGACTTGATAATGGGGGGAGTCTAGTAACCATCATGTTGCTCATGTAATTGTACATTAATGATACCAAAATAAATAAATAAATAAATAAAGACATTGCTTGTCTCTCTAGCTCCTGCTTCAGCATTCCTCTGCATTTGGCTGATTCTCAGATAGGTTCTCATTAGGAGCCAGGAAAAGTGGCTCCCAGCACCTTCTGACTTACTTCAGAATTACATCTACTCACTAACAAGGCTGGTAGATAGGGGCCTTTTTCCCAATCAAGCCAGTTGATAAATCCTAGGATTCCCTCTAGTTGACCCTCTGTGTGTCACATGCCCATCCCTGCACCTACTGCTGTGGCCAAGATCACACAGCCATTTCTCTGCTGAGGACTGAGACACGCACCTATGGCTGGTGTCCAAGGATGGGGCCCAAATGATATAGTCTAAGGGTGGAAGAGAACTGATTCTCTAAATATAACTTGATGTTTCTTTTATCAGAACAAAGGATGCTGGGAGAAGGAGGGGAGGGCCAGAAAGGGAAAGGGAGAGGCAAGGAGGAAAGGAAGGAAAAACAATAATGGAGAAAAAGATATGAACAGAAGCTGAAAATATGGAAAAGCATGTTGAACGTGGCCTGACTAGGATGGACCCCTGACTGAACTGGCTTAGGGGTGGGGACTGGGAGAGGAGAACAGAACAGAAACCAGTCACTAAGCATTGCACCGAGGAGGAGGAGTTGGACCAGGTTGTGAACGAGTGGCCTCGCTATGGAAGAGCATCACTGCCTCTCCCACTGCGGGTGGTTGTGTGAATGTGTGCGTGGCAGGGCGAATGCAGGAGTAGCCAGATGCACAACAGCTTTTTGAGGTAGGCACTATTTATCCTGTTTAACAGTTAAAGGAAATAAGGTAGAGAGGCTGAAGAGCCTAGTTAAACTCTTGTAAGTTATCAACTAAGGAATTTAGCTGGGGGACCAACCTCTAGGTCACCATTCCTATGTGATCTAAAAGTGGGGTGCATTAAAATACAGGCTAATTATTGTGAATAATTCTTAAGCTAAAATTCAAAACTGTGACAGGCACTTTCATAAGACAAATACAGCTGAAATCTGGATTTTGTCTTTCACAAGCCAAAGAATTTTGGAATAATTGTTTCATTTCTCTTAGCCTCTGTTACCCCTTGTAAGATAATGATAATAACACACCCTTTATTGTGGATATTAAATGAGACACCTATGGGAAAGCACCTAGATAACATTTGTAAGAGTAGATAATGTAACACAAATTATATGAACATGAGATTCTTTTTAAAATAAAACAGAAATCATGGTCCATGCTTTAAAATAAAACAGAAGACAACCAAAACAATAACAGCTTAGTCTGGCTTTCCCACAATCACAATTTTAAATCATCTCACTGTTCCTTAACATAATTGTGTACAAGGAAAGGAAGAGGCACTTACTAGGCATATAATGCATAAAATATGGCCTCAGCCAACTCATCGGAGGCTGAATGCAACGTCGGTTTGGTTTTACACCATCTGCAACCTCTCAGACATCAGAAGCTTTGAATCAGCATGGCACCACCTTGCCATAGACTGGGCACACACAGAAAGAAGAAAAATCAAACCATAACTCTGGGCCCCATCCAGGGTCTTGTCTTGAGGTTAAAGTCTTGAGAAATGTCTGTCTTCTGCAAAATAAAGGAGCAATCATATCCTTGCCCATGTCAGACCTCCACAGCCTGCACAATGTTTTCCTGTTCTGATATAAACTCCCTGACCCCAAGTCATGACCCCTCTAGCCTGCAGAACGTTCTTCCCACACGGCTCCAAAGATATGTCCTCATTCCCTTCAATTCAGGTAAACACTTCTCACTTCCCTTTTATTTCTACCAATACCGTAACTCTATCCCAAGGGTCTTCCATCCTGCATATGCAACAGGACAAATAAACACCACAATAAAGTGAAATATTGACAAACTGAACTTTGGTGAGATTAAAAACGTCTGTTCATCAAAAGATATCATTAAGAGAGGGGAAAAGCTGCAAAAAATACATATGCGTTACATAAATCTGACAAAAAACTTGTATTTGGAGTTTTTTAAGTCTGCTATACGTAATAAGAAAGGATAACTCCCTTATTAAAAATAGGCAAAAGACTTCAATAGATAGTTCACAAAAGAGAAAGTCTAAATGATAATACATTAAAGTGTTCAATATCATGAGTCATTAAAGAACTGATTACCCCCACAATGAAAAAATTCTATACATCCACAAAATAACTACAATTTTAAAATAACAACTGAACAGATCAGTGTTAGAGAGTAGGCCAAAACTGGAAATCAGATCTTGCTGGTGGGAGTAAAAATTGGTGTGACTACTTTAGAAACTACAGACAGTATTTACTAAAGCTGGGTAGATACATATCCTATGAACCAGCAATTCTTCTGCTGGGTCTATTCCCAAAAGAAATCCATGTGTGCATGTAAGTGCAACAGGTATATTTAAAGGTTCAAAACAGCACCACTGTAGTAGCCAAAAATAGGAAAGAATGCAAAAGCTGTAAATGGTGGACAATTAAATTGTGGTGGTATATTCATATAACAGAATATCAAGTAATATTAAAATGGAATTAACTACTGCTATACATGATATGAATGAATTTCAAAAACAATGTTGAGCAAAAATACGTGTGTTAGGACTTCTTTCATATAAAATTCAGAGGGAATAAACTAATCTAGGGTCATAGAAGTCAATATAATGGTTACCTTTGGTGGGAGGAGAAAGATTAGGGGGGATTTTGTGGTGCTGGCAATGTCCTGTTTCTATCTGGATCATCACTTGGGAGTTACACAAATGTTCACTTCTGTACAAACTTATCAAGTTGTAACTGAAAGATCTGTTCAGTTTTCCAAATGTAATTGGTACATTTATAAAAAGTACAGAAAGAAACCCACATCTTTGTTCATAACTCTAAGACTTATGAATTCCATATAACCAATTCTGTGACTTTAGAGTAAGCCTCTAAGTATGATTGGAATTCACCATCCACATAGAACACTTTCATACTCTACACCCACAATACCCACATACCCTTTCTAAAAAAAAAGTTATATTTCATTGTCTGCAGTTCAGCTTTCTCTGGGTGATGGTTTTTGGGAATCATCATGTACAGAAACAGGAAAATGAAGATGATCGATCTTCTTCAAAAAGTTACTGAGTTAATGAAAATATCTGTAATCTTAAATCACAGCAGTTTAGGGGTTTCTATTTATTTCCATTTGTTTGCTTTCTTGTTTTTACCACCGGGGGGCCTGGCCTCTGTTGCCTGATGCACTTTTGTTTTCTGTGTCTTTTCTAATCCTCTCAATAGCGGTCCTGGAAGGCATTGCCGAGAGGTGACTGACTTAAAGAGCACTTAGTCTTTAAGTTAAGGCTCTTCATACATGTATTCACTGCCCTCATAATAGCAGCAAATATTGTATGAATTACTTGCTGTACATTAAGCAATGTGCTAATGACTTAGGTATACTATTTCATTTAATTCTCTTTGTAAACATTTGAAATAAGTGCCCTTAGTATCCCCATTTTAGGGGTTAAGGAAACTGAGATCCTGAAGTGTTAGGTATCTTGTCTAGGCTGACACGGCTGACAAGTGGCTTGAACCGGGATACTACTCTGAGCATGTCAATTTACCATGTCAACTCCGTGGACACTAGCCTACTCTGCCCTCTTCCTTACGAGGCAAAGGGGCATAGAAAGTGGGAGATAAATTCTCTCCTCCCTCCACCTAGGGAAGAACTTCGCAGAGAGAAGACAGAAAGAAAACAGTTTAGGCATTTCATTCAGAGCTCCATTCTGGCCAGGAGCACACAGTGCAGAACAGGGGGAGTCCGCCGTGTGGGAGACTCTCCGCATGATGAACAGGAAGAGGACACACAGGCTTTGGAGTCTGAGAGATGCCACAGCGCTCCCTCCTGCATGCTCCTGGGCAAGTCTGTTTCTCTACCTATAAAATGAAGATGATCGATCTTCTTCAAAAAGTTACTGAGTTAGTGAAAATGTCTGTAATCTTAAATCACAGCAGTTTAGGGGTTTCTATTTATTTTTGTTTGTTTGCTTGCTTGTTTTTGCCACCGTGGGGCCTGGCCTCTGTTGCCCGATGCACCTTTCTTTCCTATGTCTTTTCTAATCCTCTCAATGGTGGTCCTGGAAGGCACTGTAGAGAGGTAAATAACTTAAAGAGCACTTCGTCTTTAAGTTAAGGCTCTTCATACATGTATCCACTGCCCTCATTCCTTCTTATGTAACTGAACCTGAGCAGTTCGGAAGAACATTCAAGTATCTTTCTTTCTCTCCCTTTAAACTTAGAACCAGTACTAAGATGCTAAATTTCTGCTTCCTTCCATCTAGATCTTATCCTGATGCTTTCAGCAACTGAGAATCAAATAATTACAGCTGCCAGTTTAGGAGCACCTCCTTCGTGCATGTCTAAAGCTCCAATCACTTTTTCCCAAAACCTTGTTATTCTTTCCCTTCCTTTTTTCACATTTTTCTGCCATTATCCACCCACTTTCCCACAATTAAGACCCTCAAAGTCATCCTTGCTTCTCTTCAACCCATAAAATCTTTGTTTCAAGATAGATTCTGAGTTTAGCCCACCACCTGAAACCTTTCGTACCCACCTGGAGTTTTAGACGTCTGGGTCTTTTTACCCTCTAGTTGTACGTAACATCTTCCCAACTGGTCCCAGTACTTAGCACTATATTGGCATATATTGCTGTTATGATTAGAAAAGATATCAGAAAGGAAAGTATATACAGGGTGAATGAATGCAGTTTTACAAATCCACGGCAAAATGTCCAATTTAAAGAGATAAATTATAAGATACAAATGTAATAGCTGCAAAGAGAATGAAAATCTGATTTAAAGAAAGTGCACCAGATTAAGAATCCATCCACCTGGGATATTGTTCTGTCTATGCCACTCACTAGCCATGTGGCCAGGAGTGTAAAGGTAATACCCCTCAGGACAGTTAGACTCAATGGTCTCTAATGTCCCTTCCTACTCTAAGATAGTATAAGGCTTGAAAGAGAACAGCAAGCTAACCAACCACTGAAGTCCTTCTCTGTGTGTTGTAAGAGTTAATTCACATGCTAATGAAGTTCTACCTTACACAAATCCCTTTCCTTACTGAGGCCCCAAGAAAAAGCTACAGCATTTCTAAGCAACAGTTTTAAGGACACACAAAGAAAGGAATACTGGCTCAGAAGGAAAAAACAAAGGATACTCCCAGGATGTGGGACAAACCACACAAAATAAGAGAAAATACTTTTTTATGAGAAGATTCAAGCCAACCTCCCAAAACAAAGCAAAACAAAACAAAACCCAGGCGAATTAAAAGTCCATTCTAAAGCAAAGCAGTTCAATTTAGGGGAAGTCAAGTGATTCAGAGGTCTGAATTGGACCTAGAACCTGTACACTCAGAACAGACAGGAACTTTAACTTTGCACGCATGGCTTTGCTATTGCTAATTACCGATCTTCATAATTAGCCTCGGTTGTCCTTTCTGGCCTGTGTTATTTTTTTAGTTCAAGAACGGGAATTCACTGGTTGATATTTTTGGAATGGGGGAGGGGTGGTTTTGAAAGGATGCATAGAAGGCAGGCTGATGAGCATCTTATCTGCACTGTCAGCATTAGGAGAGCAAAAAACAGCCAAAATCAAGTTTCAAGGGAACCCAGGAATAACCACCAGGATGGCCTCACCAAGGCCAGAATGTCATGTGGGAACAGAGATTTCACTTTGCAACATCTCCAGCAGTCAAGGAAACTGCTGGTATCTTCGGCAGCTCATTTTTTAACCCATACTCTACCATCCACTGTTAGCAATGACTCAGTTGTATCTTTGCCCCTTTTTCTGTGTGGTTTTCAACTTCTAAAAACTCATATGCTGTCTCCTTATATCTCTAGATCAGATATTTTCCAGGGAAAGGATCTGAATACTCCAGTGTTAACATCTTCTCTGACTGTCATAGCATTTGCATAATGCCACTAAGGAGGTGCTGGCCAGACTTGTAGACTATTCACACTTGAGTCTCCAATATTCTGTCAGCTTGGCCAGAGGAGAATAATCAAATGAATCAACACTGATATTTAAATAAAAAGAACCCTTGGAAGGATATATTTGAGTGAGGCAGGCACTGAGATTTGGCCTCTCTGGGGCATCATCACAAAGCCCACTTGGATAGCTTTCCTTGTTTTAAATTGGAAGAAGCTACCATCAAGTCCAGATACCTCCGAACATATCTTTAGTGTTCAGCTGTCACTGAATGGCCATTACTTATGTCAATAAAGGCCACTTTCAATGAGTTTTCTGCACCAGTCAGCTGTACTGGTTTGACTGCTGTATTGGCTGGCTGACATGTGCTGTAATGACAATAGACCGCAAAATCTTAGTGGCTTACAAAGGGCGATTTCACTCTCGCGTGTCCATTATGGTGGCTCTGGTTTTGCTCCATGTCATCTTCTCTCCAGGAACCATACTGTCAAAGCAGCCTTTATCTAGACTATACTTTCCAGTTTATCCAATTACATCCTAGTTTATGCCTACTGTCCCAGAATAATTATTAATAGCACAGCTTTTCACACTCAATAGTACACACTTTCATTTTCAAAAATGCCTGGTTTGGACAGTAAATTGTATGTCACCTTTCCTATCTAGGTTATTGATGATTTTCTGGCAAAGAAAAAAGATGTGGCAAAACCACAAGCTGGTTCTTAAAAGTGTCTGCTCAGAAATGGCTCACGTCGTCTGCCCACATTTCTTTGGCTAAAGCAAGTCACAAATCCAGTCCTGAGTCCAATAAGGTGAGAAAATGTAATTGCTCCCAAGGAGGGGCAGGAAATGCTTTGAATATAGTTTGCCACAGTGAACAACGGCAAACATGAGAGAAAATTAAGTGACATAAATGGTTTACCCAAGGCATGTGTGTAGAGGGTAAAAGGGTAGAGTTTGAAGTCACTCTAATTTGGAGTTTGTACAATTTTATCAATTTCCTAGGCTTGTCCAAAGCCCTTATTTTATGAGATGGAAATAAAAACTGGAAGCCGAGGGATTGGAAGTTAACTTGCCCAACGTCCTAGAAGGGTGTGGATCTGTCCGCGGGCTGCCAATGTGGGAGTTTAGGAGTGAGGGAAGGAAAAGAAGTTCAGCGATAACGTAAGCCATCCATGTGTAAATACAAAGCAATCCCAAGCCATTCCAGTTGCACAGCACGTAGGTAGATATAAAACTGGTGTGGCAAAGAAACAGTAAAGGAGAGCGTGCCCAGTGACCTGAGAAACTTTGCAAGGACTTGAACACAGTGAAGCTCCTCTTTTATGAGGGATAATTTCAGATAAAGTTCTCACTGTATATTCAGACATGAGTCTTCCCTCCTTCTCGTCACTCGGTGGCCTGACTACCTCCTTCTGCTCCAAGGCCCAGATGCATGGAGGTCAGAGGCTCTCAAATTTGGCTGGAACCCTCCTGCCTGGCTCCCACCCCTCCCCAAAGATTCTGATTCAGTTGCTGGGAGGAGAGATGCTGATAGTGCCTGGGTTACTTTACGTCTCTGGATATCACTTTCCCATCATAAAGCTCCCAGGTTATTCTAATTTATACCCAGGCTTGAGAATTGCTAACATAGGATTTTTTACAATATTTCATGGACTAGGGCAATAGATTTTTGTCTGATAAGGAGATTCACATACTATTTTTTACAGACTGAATGTTTGTGTCCACCCCCTACCCCAATTCACATACTGAAACCCTAACTCCCAATGTGATGGTGTCAGTAGTGGGGCCTTGGGTAGTAATTAGGGTTAATGAGTCCATGAGGCTGGGGCCTGCATGATGGGACTAGTGGTTTATGAGAAGCAACACCAGAGGGCCTGCTTCGTCTCCCCCCACTCATACAAGGAGGTCAGGAGAGCACAGAGCTGATGGTGATGGTCTATAGGCCAAGGGAAGACGCCTCAGAATGAAACTAGATTGCCAGCAATTGATCTTGGACTTCCCATCCTCGAAAACTGTGAGGAATAAATGTCTGTTGTCAACCCCCAAGCTGTGGCACTTTGCTACGGCAGCAAGCTGACTAATACGTACCATTTCTCTTCGAAACTCCCTGATCCTATTTCTCACCACCAGCACTTCCCAAATACACTCACATACAAACACCCGCTTTGTGTTTCATTTGTTTACCTATAATGCATTTTTACTTCAAGGTAACATATAATTTATTATCACCTGAACCAGACACTTTTGAAAGGGAAAAACTATACTATTTTTTCCAAAAATTCTTTGGTGTTTTAGTGTAAAAATTCAATGTCACTAATGAGTATATGGTTAGAGGTTAGGAGATCTTTGATCCAGAGCTGGTTCTTCTCCCTCACTGGCCACTGGACGTTGGCTGGGTTACTTTACATCTCTGAATATCACTTTCCCATCATAAAGGAAAGAAAAAATCAAAACAGATGGTTTTGTAAGGTGTTCGCTTCCAGGGCAGGAGTCACACAACCACCCGTAAGACACACTCTCGAGCACTTTATAAACACACTGAACATGCCAGGACCCAGCTCTCTCCTCTTCTGCCAGGACCAAAACAGGTTAATTGGTCCTGAGCAGGTGAGGCTACTGTGTTGGCATCGTTCTAAAACCACTCCAGGGGATTCTAATGAGCACCCAGCACTGAAAACCATGAGCTATTTCACAAACCTTTGCCAGTGAGGATACAGACTCAGGTGAAGTCATTTGCTCAAGATCACACAGCTTTCAAGCGGCAAAACCAGAACGTGAACTCTGGTTGTCTCGCTGTAAAACTCCTTCCATTCTCTGTGGCACAAGAGCCCCTGGCACATTATCAGCTGCCTGATGCTACTTCCAGAGCGTTGGCTGTTCCTTTCGAAAGTATGTTTGGCTGCCTCATCGATCACAGGTGTCAGGGGCAGACACTTTGGTTTCACTGGGGAGCTGGGGCAGAGGTATTTTTCCAACTGTGCCTAGAAGGAAATACTAGTCTTGATCTGGGGGTAAAAGGAGCATAAGATGCACTGAGATTAATGGTGAATCATAAATAACAATGTTTATAGACAGCTCTGGCTTGCGTTTCCTCATATAACTATATTTTCTGGTACATTACATTGGCATTTTGATTAATGTTACACTCTTGGCTTGTTCTTCAGTTGCCACAACACACAGATTGCTGTCTACATGTACTATTAACTGTCGTAGGAGCTTCCCACTCAATGCAGCTGATAATTACCCATTCTGGAAGCCGAGTGTCACAACCAATTAACTTGACAGGCTCCACTGATTCGGGTAAAATGGAGGCTATACAGATCTATTTTGTGGTATTTCAGTATAAATAGAGAAGTAATTAAGTGCAAGGACAGTAAAATAATACCAGCTTAAACCCAGGCACCTGAGGAGCAAGTGAAATGATTCTGAGTTTTATAGCCAAAGGGACCAAGTTCACATCCCAGTTCTGCCACTTACCAGTTGAATGGCTTTGCACATGTTACTTAGTCCTGCTTTTATTTGTAATTATGCATCTACCCCCAAGTTTTCAAATGTGTGTTAAAAGAATATAATAAACAATTCTATGTTCAACAGACTAGCATAAGAAACAGAGCTGACTAGCACTCCTGAAGCTCCTAGAACTTTACCCATTCTCATCCCCACTTCTCTCCAGGGGTGACTCCAAGCCTCTCTTAGTCATCCCTTCCTTCCCTCCATATATCCCCACCTGGATATGTATCCCTACGTATACTTATATTCTTGTCTTGCCAACGGGTTTCAGCCCCAGACAAGTTCACTATGGATTCAATGAGACTGAAAAATGACAATGGAACATTCTTGGAGTGAAAGGGTTTATACCCAACTTCATTCCCACGGTGGCAGGTCAGTCACTAGAATTCCGTCCACTCAGAGCAAGTCTGCACGCAGCAAGCCGGTCTCCGCCTCTGGCCCCCTCTGACCCCCACAGCCGTCTCAGTCTCTGTCCTCAGCACTGCCACCACTCCAGCCCCTGCCCTCCTGCAGCCCTACAGCCCAGAGCACTAGGCGGAGCTTCTTTATATAGAGTCAAAAACAATGTATTGCCCACAAGTATAATGACCAGGGCCAGGTGAGAATCCTGGCCATAGGAACCTTCACTTTCTCCACATTCTGCTTAAATATTCTGAACTTTAGTCATGTCATTCTGTGGATCTTCATTTCCTTACTTTGTTCTTCCTTGTGTCTGGGATTAGCTCGCATCAGTACATGTAGCTGGAGAGCATCTCTTTTCACCACTGTACAGCATTCCACTGACTGAATATACAACATATGCAACCATTCTACTGGTGATGGCCATTTGAGATCCTTGGTGTTATAGATAATATTAAAAGAAGCATCTCTGTACAATTTCTCCTAGTGTATCATTGTCAATATTTCTACAGCAGGAGTCAGAAAATTATAGCCCAAGGGCCAAACCCAGCCTGGCATCAGTTTTTATAAATAAAGTTTTATTGGAAAATAAACATAGCCATTTGTTTATGTATTGTCACAGCTGCTTTCCCACTCCTACAATGCGAGATCCCATTTGCGCTCCTGAATGGCTCCTTGCCCGAGTCCTCAACACAAAAATCCTATATCCCTTCACTCAAAACATCTAGTTTTCTTTTTTACTTTTTCAACAAAACCATAATCTTTACAGTCTCTTAAAAAACAAGCCTAATTATGAACAACTACTTTAAAAGAATAATTTCCTTTTCTTGAAGGCAAGAACATTATCTCTCAAAAAGTGTGAAAGCTAAAGGGAAGTCATTGTGTTCATCCTGGGATAGAAGTTTAGGCATGACTGGCAGGAACAAGGGTAAAGAATTCTGTTTGGAAATAAAATCTTGTTCTTTCTACAGATTTCTCCTTCTGCTTCCTAGACCTCACACTTGTTCTCACTCAGAGGCAGTCCTTCCTAGGAATATGCCCATACCTTCTCCATGGAGCAGCTTGGTCTAGAAACAACTGAAAAACAGTTCTTCAGGAAACCCACTTGTGTGGGCTAGTCTGGCAAAATGTGTGGCTACTACAAGAAGAATGCCAAGAATCTCACATTAAGTGAGCTTCTAGAAGGGAATTCATTGCCTCCCATCTTTATAAGAGACTCCAATCCCATGCCTCAGAGCTTCACTCAGCAGTCCCAGGGGTAGCCTCATCTCGAAGCCTGTTATTTGCTTCTGGTAGAAAGATTGTACCTCCCTAACAAGCAGGAAGTGTGGTTTGCAGAAAACCCTTGGAACTCAATGCCATAGTACCTAGATCTTGGGAAATCTTGTATCCCTTGATATACAGACTTCCCAGATAGTTTCAAGCCTATTTTTTGCTCTGACATGTTTTAATTAAGCAAATCATTCGGCTACTCATTTCCCTTTTTGTTTTCAACAAGCATTTAAAAATAGGCAGCAACTAGGGAAAGGCATATAGTGGTACAGGTAAAGATGGATCTGAAATAGCCCCTATGCTTAGGATACTACTACCTACAAAATTTGCAAGACTCCCATTGCAAAATGAAAATGCAGGGCTACTCGTTTGAAAATTCTTAAGATTTCCAAGATATCAGTCAGAGGTAGCATTGCATTCAGCCAGGTGTGAGGTCCCTTAAACATGGACACTGTGCAGCACATGCCCATGAAGCCAGCCTTCATAATCTAGTAGATGAAGGACACACAAAAGTAGCTACCTTATATATCAAGAAAGAATGACAGTTACGTTAAACATTTATACAAGTAATGGGTTATAGGCATGTAATTCTAAAGGATAATCAAGGTAGGCAATCCACCCTAGCAGGAATTTAAACTGAACCATAAAAGAGTGAACAAATTTTTACAGGTTGAGAGAATCACCAAATGCATTTGTGGCTGGAAACATTACAAGGAAAATTTTGTGATGTGAGAATGTTGGCTTTGATAGAGAAGAGGCAGGAAGGCCGTAGGGGTTAGAATGCAGCCTGCTCTAGGAGATGTGGTAGCCATGACCCTAGAGAGGTCACTTGAGGTCAATCACTGGGATGTCCTGGGACCCTGAATTCCTTAAATTTGGATTTCATCTTGAACTGGATATACTGACCTTTCCAAGAGTGTTAAGTAAGAGAATGACATGATCAGTTCTAGAATTCCGGAAAGAAAACTCCAGTTGTAATGTGGCAAATGGACCAGACTGAAAAAGGGACCAGAGAGAGAGGGAAACCAGGAAATCATTAATGACGCCCACGGAAAGGTGATGAGGTTCTGTACTACGGATGTAAGACAAGAGTGCAGTGGCCCCTCCTTCTTTGAAAAAGAAAAAGAGAATTGCTAAGAATTTCTTTCTTTTTTTCTTATGTTTTTTTAAACTACTTTATTGAGGTATGATTGAGATACATATTTAAGAGATACAACTCGATGAATTTGGGGATAAATATACACCCATGAAACCATCATGATCATCAAGGTCATAAGCATATTCATCACCTCGCAAAGTTCCCTCCCACCCCTCTTCAGTACTACTGCTGTGGGAGGTGGGGAGCGAGGGGAGTAAGAGTACTTAGAAGATTTACCCTCTCAGGAGATTTTAAGTCTACAATACAGTATTGTTGGCTATAAGCACTACGCTGCATGGATCTCCAGGACTTATTTACCCTGCATAACTGAAGCTTTATATCCTTGGACCATTACCTCCCCCAGTTTCCCCTCCTCTACCTGGCAACCACTATTCTACTCTCAGCTTCTATGAAGTTGACTATTTTAGTTTCCACATATAAGTGAGGGGTGGATAGAATATAAATATTCATGCAGCACTCCTAGACCACTCAGTGTGCCAAGCTTAGAAGGATTGTTCTTGGGCCCTGCCAAGCAATGAACAAGCACAGACTCCCCACTAACATGTTCTAAGCAGGGGAGCTGTCAGCAAGGTGAACTCAGGGATGTCCTGGTGGAAGGCAGAAGATTTACCCTGAGCTGCCCATACCACTGTATGTTTGTTCCAGTCAAACTGCTGGGCTTTGCCTAGATGGGTCTGAAACATTTCATCCTTGCCGAGAGTTGGGCAGGCTCAGATAAACTCACTCAGAAAATTGTTTTAGTATTTTCCATAAAAGACTTGGGAAACCTTCAATTTTTAAATTGATGGATGGGGAGGAATGAGAAAAATATTTTTTTAATGACCTTACAAGATCTGTTTAAATACCCAAAGCATCACTTTGTCTAGGGGACATTTTCAACAAAATGTAAAATTTTTGATACAAAAAAGAAGACAGACATTAAAATACTGGTGTCGGGCCATGATTCAAATCAAGGTCACTAGTGTATTAGAGTTAGAAAGGTTGTATAAAATGAACTTGGTTGGAATCATGGTTCTGCAACTTATTAAGGATCTGATCTGACCCAAGTAAGATATAGACTTTATATCTTTGAGATTTTGTTTCCTCATCTTGAAAATGAACAAAACACTTTGCAAACTTCCCAAGGCTATTATTTAGGGCAGAAGATGGGCAGGTACACGAAAAGCCTTAAGCCTTGTAAGGCTCCAGTACTCTCAGAATATAAGATCTTATTTGCAGTATCTACACACCTTAGTGGTCTGTCATTTTGGTTCTAGTTTTAATTTACTTCCTTCTAGCAAATACACTCCCAAGAAAATGTGCAATAGAAACCACTTTAATTCTTGCATGTATATATTTTGTTTGTTGGACAAACATATAACAAATATTATCAGACATCATAATAAGAGACCACAGAATGCAAGGAGTAAATAGGAAGGCCTGCCAGACCCTTCAGAATGTTTTCATGTATGTTGTCTTGTGAGCATATGGGAAATGTTAAAATAAGTGAACCCAACAAATACTTGTAAATCACATTTGTTTCTCTTGCTTCCTTGCCCCCCAACGAGAAAACACTCACAAGTCATCCACTTCATGTATAAGCACAGTTGTTACCTCCTACTTGGCTCCTTTTAACTGTGCAAACTGCCCATGTAAGTCCGAGTGTTCCTGGCATAAAGAGGTCAGCTGGCTCTGGCTATGATTTGTGTTAGGTTCACGAAGTCTTTAAGTCTCCCTCTCCCACTAGAAAGAAAAGGCCAGGAGGGCAGGGACTGACTTCTTTGTTGTATCCTCAGCTCCCAGCCCTGTGCCTGATAAACTGCAGATGCTCAATCAATGGTGAAGGAATGAAAAGGTGTTAAGAGTTCTCCTAACAGTATGCACAGCCAGGCTTTCTTCTCCGTACGACTATCGAACTTTCATGGGTAGATGTTTTTCCTCTGCTATGGGTATTTTCCCAAAGAGAACAAAGATGAAGGCATCCTTTTGTGTTTTTTAAGGACACAATTCCACCTACTGCACAATTTCAATCTTGACACAGTTATAGTGAGTATTAAATGGGTTTATACATGTAAAGAGTTTAGTGTTTACGGGATACATCCTCAATAAGCTAAAGATTATGTTACTTGTTCATTTAGGAGAGGCAGAATAGTGCCTCTGAAGTCAGATTACCTGGAATCACATATCAGTTCTGCTACTATTGCTGTGTGACCTCAGGCACATAACTTCCCATTGCCCATTCCACAGCGGGGAAGTACTACTACTCACTTCACGGCATTGCTGAGAGGCTCCCAGGAGATACTACGTCTGAAGCCAATACAAGAAAATGGAACATATGCATGCATGGCGGTGGGAACACAGGAAGCGTTCAATAAATACTAGCAGGTAAAACCCAACATTTGTTTACCACCTGCTATATATACAAGAAACTCAGCTAGCAGCTATGGAGGGAAGCGACAAGGCCCAATCCCAACTTTCATGGAGTTTAGATTCTAGGGAGAAAGGCTCTCAAACTGGTGAATAATTGATAACAGAGATAGTTAGACTTTCCCTCTATTGTTTCCCAGAGTTCTGGACCAACACTACTGAACGAAAAAAGACATTTATAGCAGCCGCACAAATGGACCATTAAATGCCTTCCAACACTTCAGCTCTTGAACGTAAGTTAAATATAAATAATAGTAGTAATAGAATAATAGTAACCTGATCATGCTGAAAATTTTATATTTGATCTCATTTAATCCTCGCAACGAAATTGCAAAGTAAACATGGTTACCCTCATTTTACAGATTGAAGTTCAGAGAAGATAAATAATTGCCCAGGTCACATGCCAAGTGCATCCCACAGCTGCGCTGACCGTGCCTGGATCCTGTCCCTGGCCTTTTGCCGGCACTCGGCAGCTTTCGCAGTGAATTCCGCGGGGGTATATTCTCTCATCATGAATTTTCCCTAACTGGGGGCTGCCCTGCTGCTGGGCTGTCCTCGCTGCTGCTCTCCCTTCTGCTGGGGTGGACGGCCCGCGGCATTTCTACTGTTTCGCCGTCCCACCCGCCTCCTCCTCACTCTCCTCCCTTGCCGGGGACTCCCCCGCCCAGGGTCCTCGTCAGGCTTTGTCACAGCGCTGGGTCCTTAACCCGCACAGCTTGCGCCCCCTCAGCGCTGCAAAACGGCCCGCTAAGGTCTCCCAAGTTACCATCCTGCTCTGTCACAGAGCAGTGGACGCCCGCACATCCTTCTCTAATCCCAGCTCTCCATCCAGCCGGACACCGCTGGCCAGCCCGGCCCCCGGAGATGCCAGTCCGGCCCCCGCCCCGCGCGTCCCCGCTCTGCCGCCCTGCACCCGCGCCCTTCCTCCAACAGGCGTCAGGCCCGCCGCGTTTGGGGGCGTCCCTGCACTCACATGGAGGTCCAAGGCATCTAACTTCCAGGCCAGCCCTCCCCACACAGATGTCAGTGGCAACCCAGGCTATCCCCAGAGAATGCTTCTTCCCCGGGCCCATTTCTTCCATCTCCTGGCTGGCTCACCAATGCTTGGTTTGCAACCTCAGGAATTTCCCAGACGAAGTTTTAAATAACATCCCCACCCACACATGGAAAGTGGGGAAAAACCGAAGACAGACTCAGGCCACTCCAGGTAGACAGGTGGCGGTGATAAGAAGGAAGGAAACTTACTTAGGAGGCTTGTCTTGGGCGGCCCCATGTCGAGGGGATCTCTATACGCGCAGCCAGAATCTTAGAAGTTTATATAGAGAACTCAAGGGGGTCCAGAGACGCGTACCAGCCACATGGTCCCCGCAGCACCTCACTCGCAAGGCTTCTACCTCCAAACGGTTCCGGCTTTGGGAACGGTATTGAGAAATGCACAAGGGCAGGGGAGGGGCCAGGAGCCTCCCACCCAGCCCTCGGGTCCATGGGCGGTCACGGCCTTTGGATGACCTCCTCCGGCATCAAGTGCAACCAATTCACGCACCAAGTGTAACTGATAACCAACCCTAACCTAACGAAAAGACGCGAAATTGCATAATGGCACAAACACAATAGAAATTTTTTTCTTGCCTATGCAATAACACTGGGTTGTTGAACAGGAAGGCAGAGATCCAGGCTGCTAGAATCTCTGCGAACATGGATTTCTAAAAAAAATAGGGAGGAGAAAGAGGGTGGAGGAGACTACATGGTAGGTTTAGTGGCCAAGCCTGTAGGTGGTGCACGTCACTTTGCTACATTTCCGTAGTCTAGAGTGCATTCGGATAGTGATCCTTAACTCCAGGCAGAAATGGGAAAGGTAGACCTTGGCTGGGCAGCCACCTCCTGGCCATCACTCTACTCTATGGAATGAGGAGCATATATAGTCATATATCTTCAGCCTTCTCTAGACAGAAAGGTAAGAACCAGATCCATGCTTCCTACTCAGATCTGTCTGCCTCCAAAGTCTATGCTTCTGGACACTGATGATTCTAAAAGCCACCTATGGGCCCAGGATTGCCCCTTAGTATGTCCATGTTTCAGATCATTTCATTCTCAAAGCAACTCTAAGTAGTGAGTTCTGTCATCTGTTTGACAAAAAAAAAAAAAAAAAAAACATGCCCAGAAGAATTAAACAGCATGTTCAGTTCTTTCATGACGATTAGGTGGTAAAGGATGTGTTTGATCAGGGCCTGCACCACCCAGTCCCTGATGTCGACAGCACCCCAGGACCATTTCAGCTCTGTATGCAACCCGAGAGCCAAGTGCTGAGATCAGCCTCGAAGAAAGTCTTCTGCCAGTTATCCCAGGAGCAGAATGGAGCCGGCTGTCCCCTGGGGTGGCACCAAAGGCCCCAGGACATCCTATGGGCTATTATTTTGGCTTATATAATGCCCTCGCCAGATTATCTCACTTTCCATTTAATCCTTGCTGTGGGTTATCCCAGAATTCTACAAGAAAACACTCGGCTGAGAGAAAAAAGTTTTGGCTTTTGACCCATAGACCTAATGAACTTGCAGCTTTTGAAACACAATATTTCTTCCAAAGACTCAACCATTTGTCAAGACTAAAGAGCTATAATTCTGTTCACATACTACTTTGAAGTTGAAAACTAAAATTGCATTTACTAAACATAGATTTTAAAACCTCTATTTTCAAAATAACCACAGACCAATTTTTCTATAGAAGGGCTTTAGAATAAATTTCATAGTGGTTGCTCCTTCTAAAAAGATTTCATAGGATCATGTATACGAGCCCAGGTTTTGAAGCCAGTTTGCATATGTTTAAACCTCAGCTCTGTCAATTCCAGCTCTGTGACCTGGGCAAAGGTACTTGATTTCTCTAAGCCAGTATTTCCCAATCTATAAAACAGGGACAAATCCAGTCCCCTATATTAGAATTCTACAAAGAGTAAAGGACTTAATATGTTGGATGTTTTCCCTGAGCAGAATGCTTGGTCTGTGGGAAGCATTCACCAGACTGTGTAAGGTAGTGAGATATTTTATTTTCTTGGATTTAGAACCCCTCATGATGAATCAGACAGAAATTTCCTGTAACCTCCTGAGCTGAGCAGTCAGCCTGTGGGTAGAATCTGCCTCTCATCCTGTATGAAAAAGGGTAGCTCCCTGGCTCCAGAATGTGTATCCCCTCAACTAAATTTATAGCTGGCCCAGTACATGTGGTCATTTGCACCTCCAGAAGTAAAAGGAGAAAAAGGCTTTATAGTGCAGTTGTTAAAATTTTTAGCTCAGTTTGGGGGTCAGCTAGACTCTGTCCTATGCCTTCTATACACACTCAAGAATTATTGATCCAAAGAGAATGTTGAAAGGAATTTATTTTCCAGTGAAAAACCAGATTGTCCAAATATGAATTCCAACTACAGTTTCCAACATAATAAACAGGGACAAGTGGCACAGAAGGAGCTTGCATGACCCACTGAGACACCAGGCTTGAGTCCTTCTGCCTCCTCTGTGCTGGGAGCTTTACCGTAGCTGTTCCCTTCAGCTTTCAACTGGCTTCTATTACCTCTAGATTTAGCTTCAGCAACAAAGTATTGAAAACTCAATTTTCCATTCTTCAAAGTGCATTGCTAGACAAAATGAAGTACAAAGCAACAAAGAGCATTTGATCATTAGGATATCGCCCCTTGCTGTGGCGAAACCACATGGCTGGGCCCACCTCCAAGGCTGGAATTAATGAAAGAGCCAAGATTCTCAGGGACAGCCTTTAACTGCAGCCTGCTTAGCCCACAGAGCCTGCGCCTTTTACTGCTCTTGGCATGTCTGCCTGTGTTTCTAATGGATCACCTCCCCTCGGGTACATGTACAGAGAGAAAGGCACAGCCTTACGAATTCGTGTTTTCTTTTCTTCTCTACTCTTTAGAAGCAGACTGAAGGAGATTCACTTATGCTGAAGCAGAAAAGTCTGGAGTCTTAAGACTAAGATAGCGATCAGTTGTGTTCCTCCTCTGCCATTGCTCAGCTGCGGGAATTTGGCACTTGCTCGTGCCCGTGGTGCTGGGTTACGTTATCTCAGCACTGAGTTCCCTAGAGGTGGACCTCATGGGCCCTCAGAACATCAGGATTGCAAGTCCCTCTACCTACCCTCACTCTTCTTGAGAAGGTGGTTTTGTTGAGTTCAGGTCTAGGGCAGTGCTGGACACCAAGGGGATGGAACTTTGTTAGACAAGAAAGGTAGGAGATTTCTGGTTTTGATCCTGGGGGTCCTCTCCCGATTGCTTCTGTCAGGCTCCCCTTAAGCTGGGACAGGGAAACACAAGCATGATGCTCCTTGGTGACACTCATTGTGGGTAGGCCACCCAAGATCTCTACTCTTATATGAATGTTGCCCCAATTCCTTTCTGGGGCCTCCCTCTACCCTCTCCAGACTCAGCCTGGCAACTGTCAGTGAACCATGTCCATCTCCAACCAAGGGGCGAGAGCATGAGCCGGGGCCACGTATGTTCTCTCCCCCCAGTGTTAATCTTCAGCAGAATGATTATTTTAAAAAAAACTGGCCACAGGTGTTTCTCATGGGGAAAAGGAGTGTTTAGGGAAGAATCTTTTATCAGTTCCTGCTGTAAGGCATCCACTCCTCCACCTCTGACTGCCCCAGCACACACAGACAGCTGGGGTCCTTGTTCCTGCCGCCCCCCCCCACTTCTGTTCCATGAGCAACTCCATATCCTTCCAATAAATTCCCTCTTTGTGTTAACCAGGGTCAGTTTCTGTTACTTGAAACCAGGCAGCTGCAGAATAGGTCCAATTTTTCTCAGTTTAATGAAGCCAACTCAGGTTATAACTAAGACCTGGTCTCTAAAGATGGTCTATGATTGCAGTTCTTCAAGAAAATCTTAGTAAATGTAACTTCTACTTGTGTAGCGATTCACAGCTTTAAAAACGCTCTCTACACACACACATACATGTGTGTGCACATACATATAGCACAGTCTCATGTTTGTGTGCATATATATAATTATAGAAACAGTGAGAATCATTCTCAAATGAGACCAAGAAACACAAACAGCTCTGACATAAGTAGCTATTGTTCATAGAAGTTATTAACTAAAACACAGAGAAAAAGTGAGTTGCTCAGAAAACTAGTGGGATTATAAAAGTGTTCAGAATCTCTAGCTCCAGTACAGAAGGCATTCAAGTAAACATACAACAGGATAAAACTAGATGTTTCAACACTTACTGATGAGCCATTATAGACGGCCAGCTCATTTAATCCTCTTCATAACCCTCAAAGATGCTGTTAGGCTAATTTAACACTATGAAGCAACTGAGCATGTTAAGTGAATTGTCCTAGCCTTCAGTCAGCTAATTGCAAAGGTGAGACCATACCAGCCCAAGGGAGCAGGGGCTTGGCGCTCACTGTAAAGTCTGCGTCCTGCATGTACACCTTGATGCTCTGCAAAGGGGGAAACATAAACCCTTCCTGGATTTAAATCAGAATAAATGTTCAGTAAATGTTACTTGATACTTGGTTTAACTGTGGATGGAGTAGATCCCTACCACGAAACATAAATCAAAATCAGCTCAAGGTAGATTAAAGAGTTTAATGTTTAAAAATGAAACAATAAACTAAGTAGAATAAAACACGGGCAAGATTTTTCTGATCTCAGGGTAAAGAAAGCCTAAGCAGAAAAACAAAGGAAGCTTCTTAAAGTAAATTATTGATATATTAGACTGCATACCAATTAAAACTGCCTGTAATAAAAGAACTATGAATTGAATTCAAAGACGAACAGGAAAAATATTTCCAAAACATATTATGTAAGATGAACAGTCATAGTATAAAAACATTTCATTTAAAACAAAAATTAGCACCTATTTTTAAAAAATAGGCAACAGTCTGAAGTTTGTACATCTTTATCCCCTTGAATTAGTCCAGGAGTGGAAGTACAACATAGAGAATATTGTAATACCTGCTTTGGTACTGAACTTACCATGGCACGCATTTAGTAATTATCAAGTCACTATGTCATATATCTGAAACCAATATAATAGTGTATATCAACTTTATTCCAATAAAAGCAATAGGCAGCACTTGTAAACAGATCACAAAATAAGTAATACATGGACAGAAAGCATCTAATAAAAATGGAGGTTCTCTTACATGTGTATTTATAAATGGAATTTTTTAAATGTATGCACATTTAAGTTTGAATGTATAAGCATATATGTGCATTTGTTTATTGAGAAGTGGAAACTCAGTGGGATATAAACAGATTATTTCATTCTCATCTTATTCTGTGAAATCCCCCCTCTCCTTCCATGCTGACAGCACTAGGCCTAGTCCACAGTTTCTGGACACTTTCAGTTATTAGGAAACTCAGTGCTATTGTTTTAAAACAGAATTTCTTCTCTGATCAGGGTTGTGCCCTGCTCCAACCTTGTTGAGTTCAGGTCTAGGGCAGTGCTGGCCACCAAGGGGATGGGGACTTTGTTGGACAAGAAAGGTAGGAGATTTCTGGTTTTGATCCTGGGGGTCCTCTCCCGATTGCTTCTGTCAGGCTCCCCTTAAGCTGGGACAGGGAAACACAAGCCTGACGCTGCTTGGTGACACTCATTGTGGGTAGGCCACCCAAGATCTCTACTCTTATATGAATGTGGCCCCAATTCCTTTCTGGGGGCTCCCTCTACCCTCTCTAGACTCAGCCTGGCAACTGTCAGTGAATCGCCATGTCCGTCTCCAACCAAGGGGCGAGAGCGTGAGCCGGGGCCACGTATGTTCTCTCCCCCCAACTTTAATCTTCAGCAGAATGATTAAAAAAAAAAAACTGGCCACTGGTGTTTCTCATGGGGAAGAGGAGTGTTTAGGGCACCCTAAGGTAGAAGGGGGACGTGGCCTGGACTTTTTCTAAGTTGGGGTGGGGATGGAGCAAGATTTGCCTCTGGGGCATAGCTAGGTCCCCCTCTTTTGGACTAAGGTCTTCTTTTCAGGGGACAAAGAGACAACAGTAGATAGATGGATAGATAGGTACATAGATACATAGATAGATGGATGGATGACAGATGGATAGATACATACATACATACACACATACATAGATGGATAGATATAGATAGATGATAGATGGACGGACGGATGGATAGATGGATAGGAAGAAAGTACTGGGACCAGCAGTTCGAAGCCTCACTTTGCTGGTTTTCCCTGCCTCTCTGGGACACCGAGGGATGGTGGTGGCCCAAGGGTGCTGCCTAGGAGGTTCCCAGGTGGCCCTGCAGAGCCCCCTTCTCACGGCTCCTGATCTGCAGGCTTGACTGTGCATCGGCCCTTCCACCCCTGTTCCCGCACACACAGCTCCGACGTTCCCCGGAGCCTGGGCTGCTGGGGCTCCTACCAGGGCAACTAAATCACTCTGGCAAGAAGCCTCTGGGGCTTCCCCGCCATGGGGGGCTAAGAAAAGGAGTTAGAATGGAGAGAAAGCAATATACACCCTCACCGTGTGCCCGGGCCCAGCTCCCTGCCGCCCGCTCCTCTCCGCTCCGTCCTCTACCCTTCAGCTAGAGGACTCTTCCTGAAACTCACATCCCTAAGTCACTCAAAACCCTTTCGAAGACTTCCGGCACCCTTAGGATGAGCCCGAACCTGCTGACAGAGGGCGTGGCTGTGGCCGGCACCTGGCCAGGCCTCACCATCAACCGCTTTGCCGTCCCCTCCTCTACCATCCTGGCCACACCGAATGGCCGCCCATCTCCAGTGAGCTGCCCTCTTTCCGTCCGGGCTTTTCCCGTGAACTTCCTCCTCCAGCACGCTCTCCACCCTCCCCAGAGCTACCGCACTTGCCTCCACCCTCCATCCGATCAACGCCTGCTCATTCTTCAGATTTCAATTTAAACCGAACTCCCTCAGGAAGCGCACACCCCCCCCCCGCCCCGCCCCATCCGCAGAGAAAGCCAGGCACCCAGGTCCCCTTCCTTCACCTCCTACACTTCCACACGACTTTCTAGTCATGGACTTGATTGCTGTGCTCCCTAAAAGGCAACGCTTTCACTGGGAGCTGGAACTGCACCTCGCATGTTTACAGGGCTTTGCATCCACAGGACCAGCACCTAGTCGTTCGACCCACAATAAGCACTTAAATATAAATGAATTCAGAAACTCGGACTGAAGTCTGCTGAAGAGTCTCTGTGGAGTTCTCTGCAGGACACCGACTGAATAATCCAAAAGGTTCGGTCAAAGAGGAGTGTTTTCAGAAGAGTGGGTATGGCTTAAGGAAAGCAGCAACGGCGGCCCTGGGGACATGAACGTCAGGTAGCTCTTTGCACGCTGACGCATAAAGGGGAAGGCGGCGACCCTCAATCAGGATCACCTCAGAGACGGGGCTGTAAGGAGAAGGGTGCCTGAGCAGAAGCACCGCTGACAGGAGCCTGCAGTTCAGGTGGGAGGGAGTCAGGGAACAAATACCGCAGCCCCTCCCTCCACCCCCTCCCAGAGGAACGGCAAAGAAATATTGTTTCTATTTGGGGTTTCAAACCCTAAAGGGAAATTTGTATTTCCATTCCAATTCCAAACCAATCAAAAGCCACAGGGTGAGGAAGCAGTGATGTGATCCACCTAAACCAGATGGCCAGGGCACAGGGCAGGGTGGGGAGAGGGCTTGGAAGGGGACACCGTGACCAGCTGAGGCAGGACTCACCTCTGCATTTCTTTGCACCCACGCCCACTGTCCACATAATAGACAGCGGGCCCTAAACAGTCACGTAAATGAATAAACGAAATTGAATTGAATGAAACTGAACTGAACTGAATTATTTCGAACGGCAGAGTAGTTTCCAAGTCAGGAGTTGCCTCATCATTAAGTTAAACTCACAGACATTGCACCCCGGAATTCCAGCGTGCTCACTCTAAGCCTCCTGGTTTAGCAGAGTTTGGAATGCACCACATCCCATGTTGCAAGCAATTCCACTGAACCCTGCAGCTCCCTGTTACAGAGCATTTTTACGACTTGATGTTTTATCTTTAATTACTGGGTCTCCTTCCCCTCTAAGTTGCAAGCACAATAATTTGGGCAAAGAAATATTATTTCTATTTGAGGTTTCAAACCCTAAGAGGCAGTAAATTGTTAAGGGTTTATACATGTGTATTAAAAAAAAGAAAAGTGCAATTTTTACGTGGGATTTCAAACATTTTGCAGCCCTGTCTGTCCAGGCCTCCAGGTGCTGGTATTAGCTTGCACACAGCAGATGCTCGTGAACATGCAGCTGGTAATTTACCGACACGACTTCTCAGAGCGCAGAGCCGTGCGAACAGCAGAGAATGCTGGGCAGGCAGCACGCCAAAGTCACCCACATCCCGTTAGGAGGGCAGTTAACAGAGTCCTGGGGTGAGAAGAGTCATTTGAGCAGAGTCACACTGACTTTAAAATAATGTGTCCGAAAACCAGTCATCTCAGTGGGGAAACTTGCAGAACTTCTCATTTCAAGGAACGACCAGCTGATTGGACTGTCCACTGCTTACCAATCATGTCATTTTAGTGGAGACCCAGTGTTAAGAAAAGTACCACTGACACCCAGGAATTAAATTTGAACCCAATGCAAACAGTCTGAAGGGTCTTTGGTGTATCCAGAGTTGGGAACCGAACCCCAACTATCTGTTATCAGAGAACTATCCTTTGTCAGACTTTGAATGTAATAATGAAAATCATAATAATGATTTCACCCACAGTTAAAATCCTCTGTGTAAGTAGATGAAGCTATGATGGGATTAGAGCAACTACACATAGGCTTAAAAATCACCTACCTTGATACCAAGATCCCCTAAGGCTGTACTAAGAGAGCAAAAAAGACCACAAACCACCCACAGAATAACTCTTTTACGCAGTGAACTTAATTAGCACAGTGATCTGATCAGTTGTATAATAAGGCAATTAAGAAAAAACTACAGTATTCACTAAAACCAGAGTAGTCTGCTCATTCCAGAAAAAAAGGTAAGAAAAGAGATGAAAACAGAAAAGAAAAATCCCGTGAAAAATACAGAAGCGGAGACGGGCACAATTCAGTTAAAAGACAAACCAAGAAAAATACGGCAGGGTCACAGAAACACGCTGGGGAAATGAAGGCGCTAATTTCTGTAGGATCGGAGCGCCATCTTGTGGAATATAAGAATACTGCAGCTGAGGGTTACGGATCCTGATGTCTTTTTCTCAACTATATACAGTAATTGCAAACAGTATCATCACTTTCTTGGTACATTTGCAATGAACTGAGTGGAATTAAATAGATAGAAAGGTCCAGTGTATGGACTGAAGTTCCCTTATTCTTCTTAGGAGAGACATAGAACATTCCAAACATTGAATGAAAAGATGGGGCACACATGAAAACATTCAAAATAAATCTAAAAATAATGAAATTGTAAGTGAAGTTTTCTGAATATTAAGTTTTCCCGTGACTTAGTTCTGTTTCATTTGCCCCAAGTAATTCATTTATTCATTTGACAATGAATATTTATTGAGCATATATTATGTGCCCAGATTCCACAGTAGGAGCTGGGGATACAGCAGCAAACAGTATCAAGTCCCTGTTCTATAGAGCTTTTATTTCAGTGTGAGATAGATAGTCAAGATAAGTGCACATAGGGATAAGTGGCAAATGGTATTTGATGTTATGATGCCAAACTAAATGGGACATGGCAGACAGGAAGTGGGGGATGAAAAAGGAGAGTGCTATCTTACACAGGGTGGATAAAGTGAATACTGAGCAGAAACATGCACTATGTGAAGGGGGGAGTCATGTGGTTATTGGAGAGAAGTAGAGCCAAAGAGGACTAATAGACAGAGGTGCCTGGGCTCTGGAGTCAGGCACACCTGAGCTAGAATCGCAGCCAACCATTAACCAACTGTGTTTCTTGATCTCTCTAAGCTTCAATTTCTTCATCTCCAAAATTGAAACACTAAGGCTGTCTTTGTTACACTGTTGGAAGACCAAATGGTGATTAAATTTTATAAAGATCATAAAGGCTAAAGGCCTCTAAAGTGCCTTGCACAGTGCCTGGCACGTGGCAAGTATACAAGAAACATTAGCTAACACCTAAAAGGATAAGGTTTGACCGTATGCAATAATAAATACAGATATTTGAAAATACCTTCTTGATTCTAACATTTTTATGGACCTCTCAGTAATAATCGCTAATATTTATTGAATGCTTACTGTATTTACCTTATGTTAATTTTTGCAGTATATCAAAAGGAGGTGACAGTATTTATCATTTCCATTTCACAGGTGAGAAAACTGAGGCCCAAAGAAGTTAAATGACTCGGCCATCTTCATTCACACAGCTGCTGTGAGCCGAATTCAGACCCAGGCGATCTGACTGCAAAATCTTTGTTCTCAGCTAAATATGAATCTGTCTCTCAGCAAGCTGTGCACAAGAGGCAAGTGTTTGAAGCCAAAATCTGAACTCAGATTTCTTATTTCTTCCCACTCCCTGGAACTCTCATTCAGAACCACTTGACATAATCATACTGAGATTCAAATCAACAGTTACACAAAAACTGTACCTGTATGATGCCAAAACAATTGGTCAGTGAAAAACAAGATTTCAGATCACCTACGCCAATTGTTTCTCAATCCATTAGGGAGTTGTGAAATCAGTTGGTCAACCACAACCAGCTCCTTTTAAAAAATGGAATAGATAAAATGGGAAGGATAAGTATTTTTAAGCAAGCTTTTGTCTCAGGTGTGTGTGTGTGTGTGCACACGTGCCCACATACCTAAGAACTTAATGTTCTCTGCATTGTGATGTAAAATGCATTTCTTACAGTGGGTCTCAATCTAAGTATCTCGAAAAACACTGATCTAAGGTGATACTCTTTTATCCTTTCAAAAATATTATTGTTTGCCCAGTTACACTTTTTGTGCTCCAATGTACTCTGTCAAAATCATCTGTGTACACCATATGGTAAATCACCAAAACAGATCTTTTGTTCTTTGTTCAGACACGTTGCTGTCACAGACTGGCCAAGACGTTACCTATATGTTGTCAGCAAATCTGAAACAGAAGTAAAATTTTAATTTTCTTGGTGGTTATTCTTCTCCCCAAAGACCTGTTGGATTTGTTCTTTCATTGAGGAGACAAGTCGTTTTAGCATCATCTATACCTTCTCATTTTGATGATTATGAAATGTGTGTCACACATTGAAAAAAACCCAAATTACAGTCCTTAGAGAGACAGGCTGGGTTTTAACTGGTAGGGGAATTTGTAGACCACATGTTCAGCTGTCCTCAGGCACTTTTCAGTTAGACATGTCAGGCATTTATATGGTATATTTGTAAAGCACTAACAGTAATTGGAACATTATGGTCTGATTATTTGCTAAAGTAATAAATTTAAGCAATTCAAGTGGTTGAAATTTAAAGGTGCAAAAAATATCATGTGACACCAAATAAAATCTTGTTACTGTTTTTGCACTTACAGAATTTAGACATCTAGAAAAAATTTAAAAAATAGCTTCCTCCCTTATAACAAAGTCTCATACTTTCATAGACATAACACTGGGAAAAAGAAGGTTTTGATAGCATTAGAATTTTCTGTACAAAATCTGCTTTGGAGCCAAAAATATCAGTACTGAAAAATAAATGATAATCCAAACTAGCAATCAGTTCTGGTAGTATGGAGAGCCGAAGCCAAAGCAAAACAAAAACACAGAAAAACAGAAAAGGTTAAATATGTCCAGTATTTTAGTCCTGGAGTGGCCTAACTTGGTGTCTTTCAGGGTCAGAGAAATTTCCAGAACCAAAGAACAGAGATGATCAGACCTCTGCTCCACTCACGCCTTCCATATTACCAACACCTTTAATTCTCCTATTTCCAGCATACAGAATCTTCTGCGGGTCCCTGAGGCTTGCCATCAGCCCATCAGCCTTCACTTAGGTATCCTTTGCTTCCCTCATGTCCTCTGTGTCTCCACAATTCAATCCCAAACCATGAAAATTGGTTCCCAGGATAAACTTAACCATTTCTATGGCCCTGACTTTTCTGATCATTTCTTTCAAATACTTTGCCCTCCAATCCTCACAAACCGGTTCACATTGTCTCTCACTCCCACCATGCCACTTCAGTGACAGGTGTCATTGATCAATCTTTCCTGCTGAGCCTAGAAACAGCTTCAGAATCCTCCTCAACACTGCAGCTTGGGTAGCCATTACCACCTGAATTGAGTTCATATGAGATTAAATGTATTTGCCCTTCCTATCATTAACCATCACAGTGTCTAAAACCAACATTTTGGGGTCCAAACTCTGTATGTCAGACTTGCCCCCGGCACTTGAAAGGGGAATGAAAATCACTGTCAGACAACATGTTTGGTTTTAAGGTTTGGGCAGCAGGGTCACAACATACTGTGTAACAAGAAAACAAATGCCTTCCCTGAAACAAAACAGCCAGGATTATCATGACCAAAAAATAGAAATCTGGTAGTCTCCATTTTGTGTGCTTTGCTCATTGATCAACCAAAAATCAAACCTTTTGTTAAATCAATAGATATTGATTTGCTTAGAAAACATTATATGAGTTTCTTTCAGAAGGGATGGGTTTAAAGAATACATGGTGCTCACTTCAGCAGCACATATACCAAAACTGGAATGATACAGAGAATGTCAGCATGGCCCCATGCGCAAGCATGACACACAAATTCGTAAAGTGTTCCATGTTTTTTAAGTGAATGAATAAAATAAAGAATATATGTTGGGTTGGGCAAAGCAACTGGATTCCCCTCCCCCAATTAACGACACTAAATACCAGAAACTGACATGATCCTTTAGTAAAATAAACATAACTGAGTTAATAACAGCCTTGCAACTTACATGCTGTGTATTCTGTCAATACATCAACCTGTCTGAGTTTTAGTCTCCATATTACAATGGAATAGTTCTTTTGAAGATCAGAGACAATGTACACAAAAAATCCCTAGCGCATAGTAGGTGCCCATTAGTAAAACAGTCATAGGCTTTTTTTTTGTCATTGCAAGGCCAGCCAAACAATTCCGGGGGGCTCCATTCACATCCTGATCCAGATGCCAGTCCACAGAGGTACACAGTTGCACCTTCATCCTACCGTCTGGCACACAGAGCTATTGTTTCCTCAAGACCAAAAAAAGCCCCTGAATCAGACATCCATCCACAGGTGGTTTTCCGGAGATAAAAGATGGAGGAAATAGTTTGAGGTTGATTCTATGAGTAGCAGAATCCCTCTTCACTGACATTCTCAGCTCCCAGTGGCATGCCCTCTGCTAGGGCAGCTAAGAATGTTAGAGCACAGACCCTGACGAGCCATGCCCGGGGTGGTCTGGAGATGGTGGAGGTCTCATCCTTAAGAGACCTCATGAGCTTATATAGGACTAAGCACAGGGGGGGCCATTTCCAAGTCTTCTTCAATTATATGGGCCCTTAGAATATTTTCCTAAACTGAGAGTGGAAAAGGACCCCCCAAATCCTAAGATTTGGTTTTCTGCTGGCCAGGCTGGGGTAGAGAGGTAAGATTGCTTGAATTGACCATACGTAATTTAAAGATATAAGCACAAGTGGCATTTCTTACCCTTGAGTGTTGATAAGTAAAATTTATACCATTATTTAAGGTAAAGACCAAATCCGAGTCCCTGAATTCTCACCACACAGCCTAGTATTGCTCTGTACACCAGCACTGCCCACTTATTCATTCGTTCACAGACTTCCAAAGAGCAACGGGATGTGCCAGGAGCAATATCCAGTATGCACCCCACACCCAGGCGAGGACAGACCTGCTGCTTGAAATGCTAACTCCCCACCCAGAGAAAATCCCCAGGCAATAGTGTTTGGTTGCCTGATGATGCCCTACTGGCCATAGATGATTGGCAGGGCCGGATACCTCACTCAGCCTGAACCAATCAGATTCTCTCTCAAGAGAAATTAATCTAATGGACATAAAACTGGTGTGGAAGCTCAGTCATATCAATGGAAGAACTTTCTATTGCTCATACTTCCTTTCAGTTTATTGACATGATCATACTTGTTCCCACACCCAGTCCTCTTTTTCCCTCCCACTGTGATTGAATGGATATCTCCTCATACGTCAAGCTTCTTCTTAATTGGCATTTCCCCACCAGCCTGCTTACCAGACCACACTATCCACTGAGATGCCTCATCCCACCCATAGTGCTCTCTTACCAGACCTTGATCATTTCCTTCACAGCCCTTATACAAATTTGGAATGCTTTGTTTTGTACTCCAGGAAAGCCATAAATACAAGGACTGTGTCTGTGCTACTCACCATTGCATACCTAGATGCTAGCACAGTAGCTGGCATGTTGTAGGTCCCAACACTTGCTGAATGAATAAATGAATGAATGAGTATGTCCCAATCCAGTAGAAACAGATTTTACTATTTCTGCCCCCATAGAATTCAAATCGAACCACAAGTTATTTCAAGTCCCTTTGTTTACGACTGCTTAAATTTGAGATGTCAAAAGATACCACAGTCTATGGTTTTATAAATTTGTTAAGTTTCCTGTATGCTTTAGCAAAACAGCCTGCTGAAATTCTTGCCAATACTCTGGAATTTTTCTCTGTCTCCTGCTGCAGCATGAATGGGGGTTTGTAGACCCTGCATGATGCTCAAAAGACAACAACTTTCAGGTGTAATCTTTGGAGCTTCTTTCCCTTTAATGCCAACAAAAAAAGTACACTTTGATTAGTTCCTTTCTTGCAATATTAAATACTTCCTTCCTACCCCAGTCTGTCCCAGCCCAACTCTCCATCATGTCAGAAGCCTAGATTTCATGACTTTGCTATTGGGGTACACTAGATCCCTTTTCAGATGTGTAGCCAAGATGATTTTTATTCCTAAAGCCATTGCCTGTGTTTTCATCATTTCATATTATGTAATGACCTGTTCCATGTACAGCTCTAACCACTGCACCTTGATGTTCTTCACTGTCCCTTTAATATTCTTTCACCCCATAATAACGTTTTGATGACAATAATGATAACAATGTAAATCATTCATGGCCCACTCACTTCCCCTGATGCTACTCCACAGAAAACGAGGCCCCAGTAATTCTTTGGGTGAAAAGACTGTCACAGTCCAGCTGTAGTCATGGTCTTTTAATAGAAGAGGCAAAAACATTCCCTGGGGATATGACAAAGAAATTGCTGTGATAAGGCTTAAGCTATCCGCATGGATTGTAATGCTAGTTCCAAATCTGTGAAGCCAGGCCTCGGTATATATATAGATAGGTAAGCCAAGATTATCAGGAAATGCCTATGTGCTTGCTATTGGCCAGATTCTGCAATCATGGTCTCTGGTAATCCCTTCTGACTCTAGCAAGAATTGTGAATAGACAGCTTGTCTGGTTACATTTATAGATATTGAGAATTAATGCCATACTTGGCCTAAATTTATTTGGGGAAAAACAAAACAGGGTCTCAGCAACCTGGGGTTGTATTTGAGAAATAAGCCATTTAAACCTAAAGTAGATCATCAGTAATAGTGGTTCAATCCAAGACATGTGAGGAATTTCCTTTGGTTCAGGAGATTACTCCAACAGAAAATTCTCAAGAGCTGCTCAGCAGGAACCAAAAGATGAATGTGCACAGGAAAAGGAAAATCCACAGCAATAAACAAAAATAAAACACACAGAGAGCTGTGGGAGAAGGAAATGTGGGACCAGCCAGGAACCAGGATGAGGCAAAGGGATAGGACAGGGTCAAGGTTCAGATAACTCCTACCTCTCCTCCTATGACCACCCACAATAGCATTACCTGACCCCTGCATATGTGCTCGGCACTGTCCCAAAGGCTCTACCTGTGATTAATCCTCACACCAATCCTGTAAGAAATGTTATTGCCATTTTACAGATGAAGAAAAGAAAGCAAAGAGAGGCTAAGTAATTTGCCCGAGGTTACCTAGATTGCTCTGAAACAGTCAGTGTCTGACACCCATCATGCATACGTCCACTTCAGTTTTATTTCTGGGCCAATGACATGATAGAAAGGTGACCCTCTTAGCTCTGTTTGAAGACAGAGACCATGCCATTGTTAAAGCTTATGCTAGGTGGGGAAGGAATCCCATTACCTATTAAGAAGCCTAGATTTAGAATCAGAATACTAGTCTGTCTCTGATGTGTTAGCTATGTGACTGAGCATTGCTTACTGTGTTGTAGACTAAGTTCTCCTTTGTAAAATGGAGGTTCTTACTTTCAGTTTCCAGTTCCACATGTAAGGACTGTGGAAGTCACCACTCTATCCTAACAAGTAAAAAGCTAAGCGAACTGAAAAATCAACAACTCTCATTGGAAATGTAAGAGGGGGAAGGACGCAAGATAAACCGCTGCCCCCAAGACTGGAGAGACCACAGGTGAATCCAGGGAGTCACGGCTCACAGCAGACCCTCAGGTGGGAGCCTCGGGGGGAGCCGGGGCCGAGGTGGGAGACCTGAACCGGACTGGGCGGCTGCTGGGCTCGGTGCGGACGACTCTGAGAGGCAAAAGCTCCAGGGAGGGCAGTCATGGCGGCGGGGAGGCACAGTTTGCTGTTTACCTCCAGGGCCTCAGTTAGGTTCTCATGGTAAGTATCAGAGGAAACCCCTCCAGCTTCTGGCAGGAGGGGCAGAAATTTTGAAATACCCATAAGAACTCTGTTCTGAAGAAGGCCTGCCCTAGGGGAAGCTAGGTAACTGGAGCCTAACCCGCTGACCTCACGGAAGGAAGTAAACCGCTCCAGCTCCAGCGCCACCTAGGGGTGGGGACGGAAACCACTGAGAAACGCGTGGGAAGTTCGCAGTCCAGCGGCATCCGCTCGCTCAGGTGGCGGTAGGGAAGCCTGCCCGTGGTAAGCGCTCAAAAACAAAGGCTGGATGAACGCGGAATTGGCCGACCTTCCTTCCTTCATTGCTCCCAGCACCAAAGAAGACAGGACACAAAACATGTGCTCAGCAAATCTGAACAAACACTGTTGATCATTGTTGCCATAGAAATAAATATCCTTTTAGCCTTTTAATTTGTGCTTTTACTCTTTTTTTTTTTTTGCCATATTATTGCTCATTCCCAAAGAGCTTGAAAGGAGGTTCTACTGATTGTGTGTGTATATGATGTTCACTGTAATGGTTATAATTGAGCCCTACCAAACATCTAGACAAGAACTGAAAATTGTGATCAATTATTCCCATATTCCCAGATATTAGTTATTAGGAGCCTACCTACTTGGTAGAATTAAGCAAGTGAAATTTTGAATTTACTTTCATGAATTCCTAGTCAATATATCTCCAGATTTTTTTTAATCTTCATTTATAAAATGCATTTTTTTCCAGTGGAAAAAGCTTCTACCAATAAAAGAATAAGTTAAAAATATATTAAAAATTCAGTTAGAGACCAAACAGATCAACTTGTGCACATATATGCATAGATATATACACATATATGTATTATAATGTACTTAACATATACAGTGCACATGTATTTTATACGCACACATATAAATATGTAATTTGTACATGCACACATAACCAGATATTCAGCACTTGCTATTAAAAGCACATTATTTATTAAAGTAAAACTTGAACTTCTACCCTGAAGTTGATTATGAAGCCATAATCTCCAAGGCTTGGAGTAGACAATTAGCTTTAAATCATTAGCGAATTCTAGTAATCAAATTCTGTTAGCAAGATTTAGAGGAGGGGACTGTGGAGGAAGGCTTTACCTATTCTATTTAAGAGAGCAACTTTTGTCAGATATAATAGGATCTATCTGAACACAAGATGTTTTCATCTGCACATATAGAAAGTATTCATTATGGTATGCAGCAAAATAACATCAAAAAATGGTTAGTGATTTTAATGCATACGTAAATACTTGGCACACACCACAAATAAATAATAAATACCTTTGTGAAAGTGAGTGTAATATAGAACAGGTTGGCTATTACTTATATTTGCATATACATCCCAGGATTTTTAACCTTGGGCATTTTTTTCTTGCTAACCAGCACAGGCCACTTACTGCTTTTTTTCTCCTAGGAGAACCAGGGGGATGCAAAATCATTTTTATACAAGCTAAAGAAAACAATTATGAAATGGAAATTTCCCGTGTCCAAATCATTAATATAATCCAAAAGCAATTATTAAAGATTTGAATATTGTCTACTTTTTAAAAATTAAATGCCCCATTACTTCTGTCCACTGTCATGGATTCCTGAGAGTAGGTAGTTTCACACTAATTTAGGATTATTCACAACACATAACGCCAGAGACAGCCCTTCTCACTTGTCCTTTGAAGAATGTAGTCCATTGACATTTTTACATATGAGAACCACTTACATGTTAATGATACTGCTATCTGTTCAAGATCCCCACAAAGGCAGAGAATATCGTCTAAAGAGAATATCTGCTCTACCCCAACACCAGCACTACTCTGAGGGAGAACAGGTGAGTTTCTAGAAGGTTTCATTTAAAGACTATCTGTTTGGGTTAGATTTAGGGGCAGAGGGGGAGTAACTGGATTTCCTGCAATTAATGACACCAAATGACACTGACATGATCCCCTAGCAGAATAAACATACTTGAGTTAAGTACCAGCTCTGCAACTTACAGGCTGTGTTGTGTGTTCTTGGCCAATATAGTTAACCCGAGTTTTAGTGTCTGCATGCTAAAATGAAATGAAACTTGTTCTGAGGATTAGAGATGATGTACACAAAGTCCCTATCACATAGGAGTTGGCATAAATGGTAGCTTAGTAAAACTGTCATTGGCTAATCCACACAGGTTCTTCTCTTCTTGGGTGAAAATATACTGGACAATAGAGAAAACTTTCTTCCTCCATCACACTTAGAATTTCTCAGAACACATTTGATACTCTGGATTCCCAGAGATGAGTATTGATGAAGTGAGAAGGAGTATACTGCAAGGTCTTTTTACAAACCCTACCACACTCATATATACACAAACTCAGAATCTTGGACTTTGCTCTTCTAAATTCCAAGAATGGGCATCTACCCTGTGCTTTCCCCCTGGTAAACACCTTATAACAAGATAATGTCCCTAGCTCTCAGCCTTAAATGTAGTGAGGAAGTATCTTAACAGGAGTGTCAAGACACATAGATGCCTTATTCTTTAAACCCTTCAATCAACATCTGCAACCTTAGCTCTCTCTTGAGAAGACTGCAATATCAGTAGCTAATCCCAAACTTCTGATACTGCTGAAGTCCCACTAAATGCTGCTTACTCACCTCCTCCGTACTGGTGATGTTTTTAGAGAAATGACTATAGGCCTTTCCCTGCCCGATGAGCAAAAGAAGGCAAAGGTCATTTTAGGTGGCAAGTCCTAATTCTATAACTGACCTGCTCAAAGAAGTGCATAATGCATATGTCCGCTCACCAGCAGGGCACCCACAGCTAAGAGCTTTGCCGCTGGCCAGAGTTTGGATGGCAGCTCTGGATCAGCTGTGCAGCCGCTTCGGAGGAGGGCCTGCCAAGGAGGCTCTGAGACCACCGGCCAGCCTCTGGTGTCTTACCTGTTGCGGGTAACACTCCTGTTTCTCAAGTATCCTTTAAATTAAAAGTAATGACTCTCCCTGTGATACCACTGTCTTCAGCAAATGCACATGGCATGGAATGGAAGAATGACCCAAATACTAAATCCAGGATCTAATTACTTAGCAGCTGGGTAAGAGTGAAAGAAACGGATGCCACACTTTGGAGTTAGAAACCATTCTACGTATTTCCAAAAGAATATACCATGTTAGCCAACAATTTCTGAGAGAAAACTTGAATATATCCTTGCTGATACTTTAAAAAATAGCTCAAGTTCCTAGAAGAGAACCCAGTAACATACCGACTTAGTAGGTATTTGCTATAATTATTATAATGTCAGGCAAAAGAACAAATGTATTAAATTCAATTATTTGAAGTTGTTTCCAGATAGGAAAACTAAATCATGTGTTTGACTCAGCTGATAGAACAATTCTACTATTTCTCTAATTTCCATTTTTTATCAGCTTTTTTTTCTTTATAGTCCACCTTTCTTATTTGGGAACTATCCAGCTATTCCCCTTTCTTACTAACCCAAGGCTATGTGTCAAGGGCTGAGATCTAGTCAGGAAAGGTACCAAGGACCTAACTCCCTGGGTGGTAGACACATGATCCATGGCTTCCAGCTAAACTTTTCGCAGAAGAATATCTTTCAAAGTTCAAAGAAGTGTCAGCTAATTTGAATGGGTGACAGTGTTGTCTCTTAACAACACAACCAGTTTGGAATCTGTTTCAGGTAAAACATATTCTATTCAAACCAATTTGTTCAGCCATAGATTCAGTCCAGTATTTGTGGTCATTAGCAAGTAATAAACACACACACACACAGAGAAACTCTAACTCAGCCCCTCGCCCCCTAACTTACCATGTTGTCCCTCTGTAGTCAGTAAGGTGTACATGTGCTGCCCGACCAAGCGTTCTAATAATGCCTGGAAGTAATAAAAGAGGAAATTAGATGTTTGCAGCAAAGCAGTAGAGAGAAAGGAAATGTGCATTGGTGACACGCGGGGCTACTGAGGTTGTTTCTCCAGGAATGGGTGTGTACTGATCCTGCCCCGTGCCTGCCGCTGAAGTCACTTAGCTGTCTCCAGGAAGTATGAGGGCCCTGTATCCTTCCCGAAGATGATAGGCTCAAAATGCAGAGCTAAGAAATAAAAGCCCAATGCTGATCTTCCAGGCACTAATGGTTACAAATGTGTTAGAGGGAGCACCCGGCTTTCCTATCACCCTTGAAATCATACCATGTAGTCAGTTACCTCCTCCTCTTGAAGTCCAGTCCAGCACTGTTCCAGGGAACAGAGAAACACCCTGGATTGTCACTTCGTCCTGTTACTAAAAGATTCCACTAGGTGGCAGCAGTGTCAAATGACTGTGTCGTCCAAGCTAGGATTATTTATTATTTTAAGGCAAGAACGGAGCCACACTTGTAAAAGTAAAGCAGTTTTGATGGTGGAAGGTGAGAAGTATACAGAAATAATCTTTCAATACGCTTCAATTTCATTTTCCTCCACTGTTCCCCAGTTGGTAGCCTGCTTGGGAGAAAACACTTCTGGGCATTCAGTGTGTGACGATTCCCGAGAACAATCGACCAACAGACCCTAAAGAACGGAAGGTGATAAAAATGTTCTTCCCACGCTGTATCACAGGCTCTTGATGACTCGAATGATAGTGGAGGTATTTGAAAAATACTGTATCAAATATGGTTTTGCAGCAGATCCAGTTTAAGATACGGCAAGTAATGGTTTTAGGTACATCATCTTTTCGTTTACTGAAAGAATTTTACCTCCGCCAAGAAAGCATTTTACCTCCGTCAAACTTTGACATAAACCACTTCACTGGGCAGGACTTAAGTTCACTCCCCTTGTGGGGAGCCAAGGACAATGTCACAATAAGGAGGAGAGACGCATTTTCAGAAGTAGAACTACATGAAATAAAGCCCTTGGGAGAAGGAAAAAAAGGGACTTATCTCAGACAGCATAATTGGTACCTGCTGCTTCACAGCCAACACTCTGCTCTAATGACTAATCACAATTGTCCCTCTGAGAGAAAACGAGCACGCAAAAAGAAAGAAAGAAAGAAGCCTGTGTACAAGCAACCACACAACCCTTGACTCCTTTTCTCTTTGAAGGAAAAAGAGATCAACAAGTTTCTGGCCCTAGGGTAAGCTCACTGCGCATTGCACGGCCAAGCACTTGACTCACATCATCTCACCTTGTACACCCAAGGACTCTAGTTATCGTCTTCGGTAGATAGAGGAGAAAATTGAGGCTGAGAGAGATTAAATAACATGTCCAGGATGAAGTCGAAGAGACTCGGGCTGAGGGCTTTGCATTCAACCCAGACAGACCCCCTGTCCTTGCCGTCCTGTGGGTGGTTCCCTATCCTGTTCTGCTGATGGAAAGGATCGGGAGAGTGGGAGGTGAAGAAGTGTGGGTCCTACCCACTGCCAAACTCAGACTACAAATCTGCAACTACTCCCTACCTCCACCCAATGTGACCGGGAGGCTCCTGTCCCTGGTTCCAAGGGAGAAAACCATTTTGTCCAATTGCCCTGTTTCTGGTGGTATTTAAACTTCCCACTGTTCATTTTGTTTTGAGTATTATGAGGCTAGTTCCACTGTAAAGTTTCTCTCATCAGTCTTCACTTAATGGGTGTTGGCAGACAAGGATGACTGTTGTTTACATCTATTATTTCATCAGTGTTAGCAGAAAGGAGTTGTCCCCAGCCCGCCAACCCCCCGGCTTCACTGAGGTATAATTGACACACAACATTGTGTAAGTTTAAGGTGCACATGTTGATTTGGTACCTTTATATATTGCAAAATGATTACCACCAAGAATGGAGGGTTTTTTAAAATCATACCTATTCCTCCTACTTATATCAGAATTCTTCAATAGGGAATTTTCCCTCAACAGTTGTTTGATTACCTGAAACAAACAGATAAAGCAGCATAAATGCCTGATATTTTTTCCTTTTATGTATCTATTTTCAGAATAGTGAACGCGTGCCCATGCACCTCCAACTGAACTTGTGGATTTTGTGTATTTGATGTGTTTCAATATATTGTAGTCATTATTTGCTTTCATATTCTTCCCGAATTTGGCCAGTGGGAGTGCCTTCAAGTTGGCTCCTGTAATCTTGTTTGGGAACCCGGCTTATCTCAAACACTTCCTGTCCCAGATCTAGAATTGGCCGTTTCCCCAAGGAGCCCCTGTTCCTTTAAGATGGTCCTTAGATATTATAATCTGGATGCCCACAGTGATCATTAAAACTGAGTTAGTCGTACTTCTAAGCCTTTTCAGAGGACAGAAGTAGGAAATGTGTAGCTGTTAAAAAGAGAAAAATAAGTCATAAACTCATATGGATATTTCTCATTCAAATCAAAGATTATAGAATTATTACTTCATTTATTTTAAACTCATCTTTTTCTTACTCTGAAACTCTTATCTCCTGAGGATAACTTCATTACTTAGCTGCTTTACCCTACTGTATATACAATAGCATTCCAAAAAATACTGTAAATATCACGACTAACAACTAGCTAAAAGAATTCAGTCTAAGATGTCAGTACTTCCTTTTATCCTCAGACTGTATCTCCTTAAGGATACACATCCAAATATGTGCTTTAAAATCACTGGAAATCATTCAAAATCATTCTTGAGGTGGTTTTACCACAGAATTGATATAAAATTAGGTTCATTTCTGTTTAAAAAATTTTTTTTAATTTTTGCTTAAAATTTTTAGGATTTGTTTTGGTTTAGTGTTTTTCTTTGATTTAGCTTTGTTTTTAATTATGTAAAACATTTACATGACCCCAAAGTCAAAAATAAAATAAGGTTTATAGAAAAGTCTATCTCCTCTTCATATCCCCTATTTCCTGTTCCTTCCTTCCCATTTTTAATTAATTTTTAGTTTATCCTGCTACTGAAATTATAAATGTGTACTTACTAATTCTCCTCCTTTCTTAATTGTAGCATATTTTAAACACTGTTTGTTACTTCACTTTCTATCAGTGCATAGATTCCCCTTACTCCTCTCCACATCTGCGGAGTATGCTCCTGTGTGGATATTCCAAAGCTTATTTAACAAGTCTCCCTTTGATGAGCGTTTGGACTGTTCCTAGCCGTCCGCTAATTGGTGTTCTACATTTGTCTTATTTAGCACTCCCAAAAGCCCATTTGGTTTGGCTGTTCTTATTTTCTAGAAGAAACTGCTGCATAAGCAGATAGGACTTGACCAAAGTCACAGAGTTAAGTGGGGTGGAGGGGAATAAGGATTCTCCTACTTACATAATTTCTGTTCTTTGCACAAGTCTATAGAATTCATACCATGGTGTAAATATCTGTTAATACCTCTATTTTAGAGTTGGGGGAGGGAGAGGGAAGCACGTGCTGTGGGATAGATTACGGAGGAAAATTTAGCCTTCAGTTCAAGGCTGGAATTTCGGGTCTCAGGCAGCCTGTGGGAAGAGTATCTGAGGGAACAGCTGGCTTTCTGGCATTGTCCCCAGTCCAAGGAATGCCAGACATCTACAGGCAGGTGGGTCCATTTTTGGCAGAAGGACCTTCTCAGTGCCTACTAAAATCACATCATGTCCCCTTCTGTCACAGTGCATTTTGCCTCTCTCGTAAATCCACTAAGGACTCCCTCTGAAGATACAGAACAACCCATCCTGGACCCCTCCCCCATGAGTGATTAGCCCCCTTTCTTCCTCCTTTCTTCTCTGCAGACCAGTGAAAGGCTACACTTACTACACCAAGCATGGCAAGCACAGTTCTAAGTAAAAATTACAGCCTTTTTAAAGAAGAAATTAAGTTGAGATTGAAAAAAACCTAGGATTTTTACCAGAATTTTCATGAATTTCCCCTTTCTCCATCATTCTATTTCTTTAAAAGAGAAAATTGCCAATTCTAAGGGAAAATAAGTCTGCATCATTATGTTAGTGTTATAATGAGCATCTGAAAGGAGAGGCTCATCTCCGAAGACTTTCAGCCCAGCCTCCTCCTACGTGCCCTCCCCCAAATTGTCATGCTTAGCATAAAGTCCACGGTAAGATACTGCGGATCAGCTATTTCAATTTCAAGGCACAAATCATACCCACTTGCATGGTCCTTAGCAAGGCAGAATGGATGGCCACCACATTTTATAGATATTTTCCAAAAGGGTTTAAACAAAAGAGCTTTCTAGTCCTTCTCAGTAGTTGGAATACACCATTCCCTGAGTAGCCTTGTTAATAAAGGTTTTATTGTGCCATTGCTAAGCTTCTGAAACCAAACAGCTCATGCAAATTAGCCACAGTATCACCATACTACAGACTGAGTCACAGTGGCTGGTTGATCATGTAAGGATGTGATCTTAATGCTTCCCAGCTGTCCTGGCACAGGACACTCCACACTCAGCTGTGTGGACCTGCTCTGATAAAGCCAGTACGCCATAACTCCCATCTGTGTCTTTTCAAGACACACACACAAACTTTGACATGTGAGTCAATGCCTGAAGGTTCACTCACTCAGCAGATACGAACTTACTTTCTGCTATGAGCCAGGGATGGGGAAGCCTGTTGTGAGCAAAACACACACTCCTTGCTCTCCAACAGCCCTGGGGAGACATGTGGACATAGAAAAATAATTCTGTACAAGTTAAGTATTCCATTATGACTTTGAGTATATTCTTAAGCTATTGGGGGCTCAATTTACTCACTGTAAAGAAGGATTTTAAAAGTAACTAAATCACAAAGTTTTTGGAAGAGTAAAACATCTAGAATGTGTCTGGCACATGGCATGTGATCCATAAATATTAGATATAATTAATTAGTAAGGATTAACCCCCATGAATTTAAAGCTAGATCTTCTCCTTATCCTTCTTAAAGTATATCTTTCTCCCCCAGTATTTCATTTAATTAACCCAACAAACCTGTAATATAGGTGTTACCCACGTTTGAAGTTGAGCCCACAGAATCAAATGGATTTACTCAAGTCATTCACTTCACGTGTAGTAGAGGTGGGACCCAGATCAATTCATATCAATTCAGACCGCAAATTCCTTATGCTTTTCACCGATATCTTATGCTACCTTCCAGTTATACATTGCTGCATAACAGATGACGCCAAAAACCTAGCGGCTTAAACTAATCATAATCATTCCATTCATCACAAATCTGCCATTTGAGCAGGGCTTAGCAGGGCCAGTTCATCGCTGATCCATGCGGCATTGGTGTGGGAGACTCAGTTAGAGGCTGGAAGATCCATTTCCAGGACGGTTCACTCACATGGCTAGTTGGCATTGGCTGCTGTCTAAGACCTCAGCTCTGGCTGTGAGCTGGGGCCCATGTGGATATTTATACAGACTGGTTTCCTCACAGCACAGTCGCTGGATTCCAAGAGCAGGAGTCTAAAGAGAGAAGCAGCAGTGCATGGCATTTTCTATGATTTATCTCAGGAAGCAAAATAGCATCTTTTCAGCTCTACTCTATTGTTTGAGACAATCACAAAGTTCTCTCCAGTTTCAAAGGGAGGAGACACAGAGTTGACCTGTTAGATGGGGAAGTGGCAAGACTCTAGAAAAGTGCTTGGAATAGGAGCTATGGTTGCAGCCATCTTTGTGATTTATAATTACTACACAGGGATATATCAGTGTACTGGTGAATTACAGTACCTACCCTCAGGAGGCTCAGACAGAGGGCAGACAGACCCATATGCGTTTTTAAAAGTGGCAAATTCAACAATGGGGGAGAAAATGTTAGGCTGAGACCAAATATCTATTGCTACACTTAGAATTTGGCAGCTTAGCATAACAATCAGCTGCTTTCTCACAGATTCAATGGGTTAGGAATTTGGGAGTGACTTGGACGGGTTATTCTGGTTTAGAGTCTCTCCTGAGGTTGCCATCAACACATCAGCCTGGACTGTAATCACTTAAACTCTTCACTGGGGCTGGAGAATCTGCTTCCAAGATGGTTGTTGGCAGGAGGGCTCGGTTGTTTGCTGTGTGGACCCCTCCTTCATGCTGCGTGAATGTTCTCACAGAATGACAACCGGATTCCCCCAGAGTGGGCCGTCTGAGAGGCAGAGCTAGAAGGAAGTCGAAATACCTTTCACGACCTGCTCATGGAAGTCACACACCATCACTTCCGTTATAATCTACTCATCAAGCCCACCCTCAAGGGGAAAGAATTAAGGTCCACCTCTTAAAGGAAGATACAGTGAAGAATGTGTGAACATGTATTAAAGCTAGCACATTAGACCTTACTCATCATGCAATGAAAAGTGATCTAGGATTGAAGTAACAACCTGGTCAGATGTACTGAAGGTGGGTCACCCTTGTGGCAATATGCTGGATAGATTTGAGAAATAAAGACTCAAGGCAGGCAGACGAATTAGGAGAATCCTGAAATAGTCCAGGGGAGATCAGACAAGTCTGAGTCAGGGTAATGGGCAGTGGCAACACAGGAAGAGATGGACTGGAAAAAGAGTATGGAGGCAAAATCATGTTATGAGAGAAAGAAAAGCATCTTGAAGTTAAATGTCACATTTTAAATGAGTGTCTGACTGGCATGATGGCTACCAATCGGGATAGAAAATCCACAAGACAAATGAAATTGAAGAACAAGAGTAAGTTCAACATTGAAAATTTTGAGTTTGAATTTCCAGGTTTAGTGAATAGTTGTTTTTTAGATTATTGTTGCTATTTATTCTTTCCTTGTTTTGATAACAGCCTCTCTTTTGAGGGGGATCCCTCCCTCACCCACTGTTTAAACAGGGCTATCCCCAGTGGGGGTGACCAGGGCTGGCAAACCAGCTTTCCAAAATAAATAAATAAATCCCTAATTTTTTATGTGAATACTCCCACTTTTCCAATTTAATGCTACCCACAGTTTAATAACCAGTACAGAAAACTATTGAAATGTTGTAATTGACTGGGTCCAGCACAGCAGGGCCATATCCGTGGCTCAGAAAGAAGTCACATGACCCAGACAATGACTTTCTTCTGGTTACGGTGATGGGCTCAGAAGTGGACTTTCAGCCAGGCCCATGGAGATGCAATGAAATTCTTGCTCTACATCCTGGGAAAAAGTTTTCCCTTTCCCCTGATACACGTAATTAGGAGGTGATGCAACAGCAGTATTGCGCCATGTAAAGTCCCAGACTAGAGCCAACCCCATGCAAAACAGACCTGAGAGATGGAAAGAAAGTAAATCTAGGTGACATTATTTGAGCCATAAATCTACCTGTAGTTAAAACTAACTCTATTCATAGACTTTTCAGTTGAGTGAGCCAATAAATTCTCTTACTTTTTCTTCTTTTTTTTCTTACTCTAAGTAAATCTTGTTTTGCCTTTCCTTTACTGAGATTTGGCAATCTCAGCTGATCTGCTGTCTGACATCCAAATGCTTGGTTATATCGATCTGGAGCTCGGCGGACAAGTTCAGGGTTGACAGGATTTAGTGCAAATTTAATCCATAAGAAGGAATAAGCTCACTAAGTGAGAGAACCATCCTGCTATTCATAATTTTCTTAAAATGTTATAGAATTAGAGATATGGGAGCAACACCAATCCAACTCCTTGTTTTAACATATGAAAACTGTACCCCTAAGAGTTTCAATACCTTGTCCAGGGTTACTTCATGACAGAGCCAGGACTAAACCCCGATTTCCTGCCCCCCACGTATCCCTTTTCCAAATCATTGCCAATGCTGAGGTAGTAGGATCTAATATAACTCAACAGTTAATTATGAATAATGAAATGTATAAAATTTTGTAGTTTAATAGTTTAAAATTTACTTACACCTGAAAAAAAGAAAAGAAAGCACTCTACTATTTCAAAGCACCTTGTATAATTTAATCTTTTTGCTAACCCTACAAATTAAGTGGGACAAGTATTTTAGAGACAGGAAAATCTAGGCTTGGAGTGCTTGAATGAATTTTCCAAGGTCAAATAGCCAGTGAGGAGTAAAGCCAGTACTAGAATCTAAGACACATGATTGCTTCCTCCAATTATATCCCTTCTCCTCTCTTTCAAATTAATGATGCTTCCTTGCAAGTGCTTAAAGTGTAAATTAGATAGCACAGCCTTCCAGGATTTGAGAAGACTTCTCATAAACTTCAAAAAAATATATTCTAAGATGTTCATATTCTGCACCATTTCTACAATTCTTTAGGCTGATAGAACTCAGTATACTTTGTTGTCAAGGCATCAAAACAGATGGTTTCACAGGAGGTATATTAGGTTCCAGGGCCGCTGAAAAAATACCGAAAACTTGTTGGCTTACAACAATGGAAATTTATTCTTTCATAATTCTGGAGCCCAGAGGTCTACGGCCAGGGTCATACCCCCTGCAAAGGCTCTGAGGGAGAATTCATTCAATGCCTCTTCCAGCCCCCAGTGGTAGCTGGCTTCCTTGGCTTGTGGGCACAGTACACCAATCTTCCCCCCCTTTTTCACATAGACATCTCATTGTGCCTGTCGCCTATATGTCTCCAATAAGGACACATGGCTTTGGACTGTGGGTCTACCCAGATAATCCAACATAATCTCCTTACCTCAATATCCTTAATTTAATTATATCTGCAAAGACTTTTTTTCCAAATAAGGTCACATTCACAGGTTCTGGGGATTAGAACATGGATATAGCTATTGAGAAGTCACCATTCAGCCCACTATGAGAGGTAAAGCAGAATTTTTTTTTTTTAGAAAAGGTTTTATCCGAAGTTCAGAGGCTTTACAAGTGGAATGAATCAAAAATCTGCACCACTAGCGATGACAAAGAATTCTTTTCCAGAGGTGGTCTTCAGCTCCCTTACGTAGTTTGAAAACATACAAGTGGTCCACAGTGTGTTGTCTGAAAGGATGCTCTGCCATCATCTTTGTCAGCTAGCTGTGGGTCATGGGCTACTGGCTGAAAATGTAGTGACTTGCCTACATGCTTGGGCATGTGCCCTGTTTATATGACACCCTCAGCCAGAGTGAGCACTGTGCCAACAGGCAGACTTGAAAAGCCACTGTTGAAACAAGAGCTCCTGTTTATCTCTGACCAACATAGTGAGCTCTCTGCGTCACTCACTCTCATGGAGAGAGTCAGCCCCTAGACCAGCTGTGCTTCTCCTGCTGTCCTTTCAAAGACTGATACCTGTTTGTTTTCAACCCCAGAGCTTTGTCTGTGTTGTGTCACGATCTGCACAACTCACCTGTAAGGTACCATCTTTCAGAGACTAGCAACACCTCTACAGCACATTTATTCTTCCATGGGAAAGATACCCTCTTGTCCACGCTATTGGGAAAGAAGAAAGAAAGAAACCACTGAGCATGATGGACATGTTCGGTTTGCCCCCAGAGCCACTCTCCATCCCTCTCCGCTCTTCTCCACAGCTCACCTCCTGTGACCTTAATGGACTCCCACCAAAAGACTTCAAGGTGGGTTTGGCCAATAAAGTCTCCTGAAGGAATCGGAAGGATAAAAGGAGAGAGGGAGGGAAGCTGCACTCTTCATTTCCCAGCCCCACCTAGGTTGCGGGGCACCTCTCCACACGGGGTCTCCGCATTTCTCTGGCAGCTCTCTCGACAAGCCTTCTCTGTCTCCACATCCAGGAAACACCCCTGTTCAGACCTTCAGGCCTGAAGGGGGTAGCCTGAGTATTGCATTGTCTTTTGTGGTTTTCTTACACCCTGTCTATATATTTTAAAAAATATTCCTGCTATTATACTTCCCTCCAAGTTTCCTAATTTGATGAGCTGTTTCCTAAATGGACTCAGCCCCTTTATCCCAGTGATTACAACAGCCCTACAGTGTAAGCACTCTTAACCCATCCTATAGATGAGGAAACTGAAGCCGTAGAGGAGATACGACTTGCTCTAGGAGTTAAGATTCAAACCCAGATCTGTCTAACTTCATACCCTGGGATTTTCAGCTATTTTTTCCCAACACTGAAGAAATGTCTTAAAGGAGAAACAGAGAGTTTCAGGCACAAAAATGTCAGAATGGCTTAAGGGCTATATTCAAAGTTAAACTTCATAAAGCCATTCTGTGGTTCTAATTCTTCAGTGTATTGCATACAAACAAAACAGAACACAAAAACCGACAGAGCAGCCACAATAATTGGAATGTAATTTACACCCTTACTATATCCTCCTAAAGAAGGTCACGAGTAAATTACATTTATAATGCAGAGTCAAACTTCTTAACAGCCTCTTTCTTTCCTTCATCATCCTTTATGTCTATGCATCTCATATATGGCAGCTACCCACAAAATCTTTTTCCAATCCACCTCCAAGCTCTCGAGATTTCTCCCAAGAGAACTTCTAGTTCCTTCATTCTTTCTGGGTTTTTCCCCCGTCCTGACAATAACTCTCTGCCTTTCTGGTGAAAATTCCCCTTGTCTCTTCCAGGCTTTTCCAGATTTCCTTTGGACACTTTGTACAATTAGCACAAGTAAAGAGCTATCTGAGCAATGTAAGCATCTTTTGGGGAGAGTGGGAGACTTCTTAATATTTTAAAATATTTGTTCTGCCATACAAGATAGATTTACTCAGTTTTCCATGGGGAAGATTTTGGTATTTCACATGAAATCTACACTTAAGTACCTGGCACAATGGAAGGGGAGTGGGAGAGAGTGAATGGGATATTCAATTTATATCATATCATTTCCTCAATCTCCCAATGGGCTTATATAATACAAATATTTGTTTCAATTCAACTGTTTGGAACTCTACATATTTTATTTGAGAAACATCATTATAGACTACTTTTTTTATCCATTATAAATTGTGTTTGCACATAAAATTATAATTCTTAATTAATACTGATTACCCTATTAACAAATTCACCATCTCTTCTTCCAAGTCCCAGTCTCTAACCAGACAACTGCACAGCCATCCCAATGGGGCCCGAAACAACCTTGACCTCTCAGACTGTGATTGTAAGAACCACTTCCCTTCATTGCTTTTTGAAAACACCTTAATCGGTAGAAACTCAGTAAAAAGTAGAATAAATCTGCAGTCAAGGCAAGCTCTTTGCAGCAGAGCCCTTAAAAAATAACATTTATGGGTTGAAAATAGTTCATGTGTAAGTATTCTCTTTGGCAAGGCAAAATGGAGAGAAAAAAAAGATTGATTAGCTGTAGGACTTAGAAGACAGACGCTCACAGGAACATGAGATAATAAACCAACTCATTCTCAGTCCATCTACATACAGTTCATAGGTACGACAAGAATCTTCATTTTCCTGGCCTTAAGAAAGATGTCAGCTAAAAGTGAGAAGCAGACAGTTTGTTGTTTTTCTAGGGTCCTGAAGGGTAGGGAGTAGGGAAAGCGGGAAGAGTATTGTTTTGCTGAGCCCCTGCTGTGTGTGAGGCACACTGAGTAAGTTTGGAACTTTCCCTAGTTCACAAAAAGTAGGAAATGCGGAGGCTGGGGTTTGAAAATATGCATATGTATATTGTCTGGTCCCTCGGCTCCACCGTCCTACTAAATTGTCATGTCTGTAGAGCAGGTAGCTTGTCTGTTGCTGAATCCCCAGAGCCAAACATAAAAGGAGCTCGATAATATGCCAAATAAATGAACAAATGAATTCTTTCTGACTTCAGAACCGAGGGTTATTCTACTCCACCTTATTTGTGGCAAGAAAAACAAAATTCAAACAGCGGTTGCTCTTAGACTTTGAGACATCTGCTTTGCAGTGTATTGGTATTTTCCAAGGGTAGAATTTCTTCCTTTACAAACCAACCCTCCCTTGCCCAGAGAAGTTATCACTGAAAACTGCACAGTGCCATCAAACCGGAAAGGAAAACCACTTTTCCTGTTAGCAAACAAACCTTTTACCCTTAGTGATGATACGACCACTTAACCTCAACCCCCAGTTAAGTTGGGAACAAATTGGAAACCATAAAAAAGTTCAGCAGAAATAACTGCATTATAATGAAAATTCCCATAAACACTACATGCCACTTTAGGTTTGTTTTGGGCTGTGCTTGGGCCAAAACCCAGTCAATCAACCAATTGTTAGCCCTACACGACACCAAGAGAATGGTTTATGTCTGACTTTTTTATTTTTTTCATTGAATTGATGAATTGCTTTGGCATCAGGTAGCCAGCTTTTATCTTGGGAAATAATCACCTGCTACTGGGAGAGCTACTGAGCTGTGTGGAAGCGCTCTATCACCAGCCATGCAGAAGTGGTGCTGTCTGCAATTTGATAAACGTGCACAGAGGCTCAAAGGTCCACAAACGCAAGTCTGATATGTAAACACAATCAAATCATGCTATTAGCCAAGGGAAACAAATTGTGATTGTTCATCCTTCTCTGTCTTTTTCAACTCCTCAGTGAAAAACCCTCATACCTCATTTCACGCCAGCAAAGTGAGGGGCGTTTTTCTTGGATGGCACTAGAATAAACGTCAAATAGTTCCCACCTGTTAAAAATGGAATTTTTGATTGCAGAAAGCCACATTAAAACAATTTCACAAGCAACTAGAGCAATATCAAAGACTCTGAAGCTCATTTTGAAATATTGCAGAGTACCTAAGGAATGCGGAAGAATAGAGCATTCTTTCAACTTTTCTCTACCAAAGCCTTTAGAATCAAAGAACTTCAGGATATGAAGATGCCATAGTTCAGGTCAGAAATGCCACACATACATACACACACACACACACACACACACACACACACACACATACACACAAATCCCTTCTCTAGACAACTAAGGACTAAAGTTAATTTTTCAACTTAATCTTTGCCAGCACTTGTAAAGCAGACAATATTATCTCCATTTTAAAGATTACAAAACTGAAGCAGAAAAATGAAGCACCTTGTTATGATATGTCCTATTTTGGTAAGTGCCAAAACTGGAACCCAATTTCACTTCTGAGTCTTAACTACTACACTGCCCCTCCTGTTTCTGTAATATTCCTGCCAATCTATGCTTGAATTCCTTATCGGACCATGAACTCAGCCCATCCAATCTTTAGACAACTCTGTTTGAATCAACTATTCTATGGAGCGAATTAAAAGTTGTCGTTCTATAACTCCTACCTACTGATCCTAGATCTGGCCTGGGTCCTTATTGAGTGAGTGCAATCCCTCTTCCAAGTGACAGGGTTTTGAATACTTAAAGCTCACAATTGTATCACCTGGAGCTTTCTTTCTTCTGGGTAAATTTTCCCAGATCCTACAGCCATCTCCCATATAATATGTTTTCCATTTCTTGTTTTCTATGTCATATGAGTTTATCTTTAAAATGATTCAGCTCTCGTCTGGATTCACTACCAAGCAGAAATCTCACCATCCTCAGTCTATGAATGCAGCAAAAATATAATCAAAATTTCTCTACTCTTTATCAATCCCATGATTTTTAAACACAGACTTGTTTAAAGTCTTGCCTCTAAGCCCCCCAACCCTTACACACAGTGCCAAATCTCTAACAATGCTCTCCTAAAATAAAAATGCTAAGCAAATCCTACAGGAAATTAGTCAGAACACAGAACGGGACTCTATATCATGAAACTCAATCCACTTAAAGGTCCTGCCTCTCTCCCCAAAGCCTCATGGCCCAAGGATACCTTATCTCTAAGGAGTTCATAAACTCTTAAGTGCCTCCTACAAACCCAGTCACTTTCCCAGGTAAGTGGTCCCAAATGGCTTTCCTCACCAGATTCATCATTATTGTTGATAAAGTACAGCCACCCATCACCCTTGCCATCACTGAGGAGACCTGCACATGGTCAGGCAGCTATTGTCAACTACAGAGAAGAGGATGTGGTCCTTATCAAAGGATGTGAAACAACTTCATTATATATTCTTCTTTAGAAAACATCTAAGAATGTTAGTCCTCAAGCTAATATGTATGAGAAATATGCTTGCTTTAATTTCTGAACTTCATTGCTATTTTAAGTTCCCTTATTACTGGAGGTTTAATCTTAAGGCAATTGAGGGGTCCCTCTCCTTTTTAAGGGGTGACCTGTAATTTGGGAGGAGTTTATAGGGAGCTAAGGCACTGTTGGCATGTGTGCTGGTGCTATTTGACCTCCAGCCATCTGTTGAGCCGGGTCCCTCCTGAGTCCTCCCTCCTGGTTTTCAGCCATTGATTCACTCACAGTTGGAATGTGTCATCTCCATTCTTGACCACAGGCTTACTCCTGGCCAACTTCCTAAGCAACCGGGATCATTCTTTATTCTCCTGCCACACAGAATTACAGGAAATTCAGTAAGGCTGCTTATATCTCATTCTTTATTTGCATTGTCCCCAAAAAATCTGGGGTAGTCTGTTCATACACACCCTCTCAGTTTCCCTTGGAATGCCTCGACTTTTGAAATACAAAAACAAGGAAAGACTCTCTTTCTCCTTCTGATGCACCATCATTTTCTTGAGATGTTGAGCTCAGCCCCTCCTTTATGTTACCTCAATAGCAGAAAGAAACACTAAGAATATAGACATTTAAATTGACATTCCAAAAAGCATCAGTCTTTGCAAGTATAAATTGAGGGCAAGTATAAATTTCATAGCTGACCAGACTAAGAGAGGTTAAGTGAAATGCTCAAAATCACATTCCTACTAAATAGCAGAGTCAGAATTTAAAACCAAAGTATCTGACCCCTGAGCAATGCATTTAACCACCTTAGTGATGAGGTAAGAATGCAGGAAGAAAAGCCACAATGCAGGGCCACAGTGAGCTGTTACGCAGAAACAGAAACTGTATTGAGCCCAGGAGTGTGCAATGAATGCGGAGGGGAAAATGACAGGGCTCTGATCTAATTTTAAGAATACCTCTCTCTGGAGAAATGACATTTGAGCTGAGATCTGAAAGACTGTATAGGAGCTCACCAATCACCAGGAAGTTAGAATTGCACATGCAGAAGCTGTGAGGCAATGCTGATCACAGCATCCTGTAGATAGAAAGAAGGCCGAAATGCCCGGAGCAGAGAGTGCCAGGGAGATTGGTGAGGGCTGAGGCTAGAAGCCAAGCAGAAGCCACCTCTGGAGGGACCTTGGAAGGTGTGTTGATGAATTTTTCTGGAAAGGCCTACCTCACAAGAGCCTCAAGTCCTGAGCATCTGAGCATACATCCCCTCTTCAAGCTTTCATCATGAATGAACTAATATGATTTCAAACTCACAGGGTATAGCATCTGGTTGGCTCAACTCGGGATAAGTGTCCCCTGCTTATCCAGTCAGCAGAAGGGTCAGGGTCACATGGTCCCCAGAGTCCATCAGTGTGAGGAAGGAGTGTCTACTATAATCAAATGACATGTATCAGCCCACAGATTCCTGCACTGACCAGCATCTGGGGAATTATGAGATTCCCAGACATACTTGGTTTACCTTAGTCAATGAGTTTTACTGTAAAGATAAAATGGGACATTAAGAAAACCGTGACATTCATTCAGTAAACAACTTTAGCTCCAGCAAGCCACTGTACACAGCACAAATGACAGCCAGTCTGACTTGTGATCAGCTTCTCAGAAGCAAGCACCCAATTTAAACTCTCTGCCTTTAATGTTTCTTGGTGAGTCTCAGGCTCTGCTTCTTCTTCTCCGGTTATTACAACTTAACTCTCTTTGTGCCTCCTGTTCCAATTCCCCAACAGTAAAGACCAGATTGAACTGAAGTCACTTTCTGGTACATGATTTCCCTGTGGAGGAGGTCGTTTACCAGGACCAGGTAATTTCTGGGGATTAGCTAAAGAGGGCTGCCATCACTCCAGCCATTTCGTCTCCAATCGGTGCAAAGAGGCACAGTGCTGCCAGTACAGTACTGAACCTCTGTGGAATTTTTTATCAGTTTTAAGTGAGGAGATTTCATGAGAAAATCCAGATTTTCAGTTTTCCTTGAAAAACTGGAAGCACTGGCTAGCTACAGTCAACCGGTACTAACCAGCGACCGACCCCTTCAAAAGGCCCCTGATCTCTATAGTTCAACATAGTCCCTAAATGTCCCTACTGTCAAGTGGCTTCACTCATTTACTTTCAAGCCTGATCCCTAGAGGCATTTAAGTTGGTAAACACTAAAGGAAGTGGTTATGTGCAGCCACTTTTCTCAAAAGGGAGTCTATGCTGAGGAAGGTATTTAAAAGAGTCACTAAACTATAGGACTGTCACAAGTTCAAGTTCAGAAACCATGCCTCATATAATTTCAGTGCTTCTCCTCTGGGAAGACTCAGAGATAAGTCTGGGAACACACTTGGCCAGTGTCCCTGCAACCTGCTGCCTTTAGGAAGCGATCCTTCACTCTACCATGGTAGCCTAACTGGACTTGGCCTGAGCATTATAAAAAGGGTAAGGAGAGAGGAATGTTTGCCAGACAGTGGACCAAAGCCATCCCTCCTCTTAGGCCATCCTCCTCTGCCCTAATGATGCCTGTTACAAAACACAGTAACAATAGGGTCTCTTTGCCAAGCCACATGCTCCTTCTGGTTATCAGATGGCCCTGCAGGACGGATACCTCATGCGGGTAAGATTAGGCGCTCACAGTCTTACACTAGCACCTTCATGCTTCGGTCTTAAGAAGAAATGCCATGACTTGTAAAAACACATTTTCCGGGCCAAACTGGTGTCCACTTGCCTGCCAACAATACGACCTTGGGCATGTCACTTAATCTGTTTCAGCTTCCATTTCTTCATCCACAAAATGTAGATAAAAATGTGACCTCAGGGAATACTCTGAAGACTAAATGCAATGATGTGTGTGTACACTTCCCTCTTCATCCATGTAGGCTGTAAAATAACTTCAAACCAGCTGTTGCAATATTTAAGTTAAATTAACCTCCACAACCCCAGCCCTCATCTTGTCATCATGAGAAGTTCCGACCTCCCCCAGGTCCCCACTTCCCTTCAGGCCTTTCCCAATCCAAATATTTTGCCCTGGTCTTGTGAAGAAAAGAGCTGCTCAGTCTTACACGCGGCTGGAGGACTTCAACGTGGCTGCAGCTGTTACTGTTTCAGGGTGAATGCCATCTGGCCTCCTTGGCGAGTTCACCCCACAGGCATCTCCCTGGGCTGCCACGCGTCGCCGATCCCCCATCATTCACACCAAGGAGGGGCCCAGCTCGGAGCAGCTGCTACCATCAGCAGGCGCCGGCCTGGGTGCAGAAGGAACGCTTGTTGAGACGAAGAGTCTCTCTCCCCTGGAGGTACGCTGCTAGGGAAGCCTTGCCTGCCGCTCCCACCTCTTGGGTGGGTTCTCGTATCGCAGACTTGCAGTCCACCAGCCACCGTCGCAGAAACACGCTCTCGGGCTCTCGGCCGTTCTCCCAAAGCCCACCGCCCATCTAGCGCGGCGGAGTCGGAAAGCATTTCCAAACTCAACAGCACGCTGTGACAGAACCATCCTCTCTTGTGATTCAAGCCCCCCAGGCCTCTGAAGGGAGGGAAAGACCCTCCCTCTCACACTCTGAAGCCATTCTCCTACGACTGGGTGAGTCTGTTCCATCCACGGGAAAACCACACCCCAAGGGAAGGCCCAGGACCAGTGCCTGGCACAGAGTGGGTGTCCTCGCCACATGTCCTTGTGATCACAGCCACCCCTGCATTCCACTAGTGCCGCACACGTTTCAAACCACCCAAGAGTGACTTGAGACAGGCTAACATGGGGGCTATTTGCCCACTCAAGTTTGTGTTTTGTGGCTATTACATAGGAGAGGTGTGGCTATGGTGTCCTGACCTAAGGAAGATGGTAAAGTAGGTGAAGTAGGTATAGCAGGGGAGGGCCAGAGACTGGCTAAGAGCATGGATGCTGATCAACTAAGGCCGGGTCCCACTTATGCCATTTCCTGGACCTTGTGACCTTGGGCAAGTCACTTAATCTCCCTATGCCTTACTTTCCCCATTTGCAAGATGAGACTGACATGAGGCTTGTATAAATTAATATATGTAAAGCCCTTAGAATAGTCCCTGCCATCCAAAAAGTACTAAGTAAGTGATATATATATATATATATATATATATTTTTGGGAGGGGGTGGGGGAGAATTCCTGACATCCTTTTCCTCCAATCCCTAGCTTGCATATGATGTAGAAACTTCCATTGAGAAGTGCTAACATGTCCCTTTGAAAATGGGAAAGAGGGAACTTCAGACGCTGCAATCAGCTGAGAAGACATGGCTTCCCAAATTATAGGCAGTCCTCATTTTTACATTGCACCAAAGCCAAAAATACGTTGTCCATTTTGATGTCTGCCTGTAGTTTTGAAATACATTCTTGTCTGCTTGTTAATAAGAGGGAAGTTTCTGTGACTACTGAAATTGAAGGAGACCCAAACCAGATCAGCAGGCGCTTGCCTGGGTGGGTGCAGAAAGAAAGCTTGTGAGCACCAGGAGAGTCTTTCTCATCCAGTACGAGGCTCCACTGAAAGAGAGTCAGAGAAGAGTCAGGTAAATGAGGGACAAAATGCCAGATTGAATACAGATAAAGCTGATGCAGAAATGCAGCTTACACATACAGCTACACTGTTTCCTTCTGTTAAGCCCCGGAACTAGGACTGGGCAGATGCCTTCATGGCAATTCTGCTCTACCTCAGATCTCCTTCCTCCAGGATACGGCGTTTGCTGCTAAGATCACATGAGAGCCCAAAGGAAACAAGAAATTGGGGCGGGGGTGGGGATGGGTGTTGGCAGCATTCTGGCAGTCAGCTCCCAAAGACAAGGGAGCTATGCAATGCCCCGTTTCTCTTCCAAAATCACCAATAAAATACCACCCCTCCATCCCCAGGTAGAGTGTCTAAGAGAGAAGGAAAGACGCTAATTGATGTCCCTCCATGTGGAGACGTGAATGGGAACAGTGTTCTTCCCAACGGTGACATTCATGTGTGACTCTTCCCCTTTCCAGCCACGGGAGCTCAGCCACATGATTTAACCTTGCTGAACCTCATGACACTTCCAATGACACAAACAGCTTCCACTTCACTTTTTGTTTCTCAGGTCCTCTCTGCCTCTGAAGGGGTCAGAGGCTCCTCAGTTTCCACAAATCCTCACAAAGGCCAGTGTTTCCCAGGCCCCTCTTCTCTTGGCTCTCTTCTTGCTCTGGACAGGCTTTCTGGATGGCCGTAAAAGTGTGAGTGGTTTCATGAAGCATTTATATTTCTTGTCCCATTTCTTGCCGCTGAATGTCAGGCTCATGTGTCTCAGTGAGAATCTCGCCTTCCCTGTCCCCTCTGCTTCTCATGAGGGCCTCAGATTTACCTCTGCATTTCCAAGTCTCAAGACAGTGACACAGAGTAGACACTCAAAAGAAAAAATGGAGAAAGGTGACTGAAAGGATGCAACAGAGAAGGAAGGAGCAACGCAGATAGGGAAGAAGAAAGGGGAGTGGGAAGGGAAGCAAAGAAACCCAAAGTGCATTGTCTTCACTAGTAATGGAAAGGCGGAAGCATATATATGATATTCAGGCATGGTGCCAGTATGTAATGGCTTTCTGATCTTGGGACAGCTCCTTAAGCTTCTGAACTTCTATTTTCTCATCTATAAAAACGAGGTTATTCAATACATTACTATTTCAATGTATTGGTTTTAGAAGTAATCAAGCTAATGTTTGTGGAAGTGCCTAGTACATGTAATAAGCACTCAATAAATGTTAGTTTAATGTAGGTATAAGTCATCAATGTTCTGTCAACTGCTGCATTTTTTTAAAGGCTTCATTAGACTGCACCCCGGTCTTGAAAACCCTGAAACCAATGAAGATGCATGGATGGGTCCACAACAGTCACCATACAGAGGTGTTCAGCTGGGACTCTTCCTACAAAACCACATCGAACATATGAGTGTGGGCTGGCTCCAGTCTCTCGTCCGGTGAGTGGGGCACCACACACTCAGTGCTGCAATCACAGGGCCAGCGGTGCAGTGGAGCAGCTCAGTGCTTACCTGATATCTTGACAATTATAAAGTGAGAAATGTAGTCCTTAATAGCTTCTGAAAATTCTACGGCACAATGAGGATGCTAGAGATCACGTCAGTATAGCTACCAAAACAGTTTCCCTTTCATGATTGAAAAAAAAATTAACTTCTTGATCTGATTTCCCCATTAAAATTCTCTGCAATAGAATGAGTTTCCGAATCTCTCCCATTACTGTGAGTCTTGGATGCCAAAGCCTGGAATCTGGCTTGGAGATAGGAAAGAATACAACCAGGAATCAGGCACCCCGCCTCCTGTGCTGTCTTCCCCTCATTTGCAAACTAGTCTGGTGGGAAGCAGAAGCCCTCAGTATTACATGTTACCTTCAAAACAGACAAAGGGTATAACCCCTAGCCTTCATTCTAAAGAGGATATTGTGTCTGAGCTCCTGGAAGACAAAATTGCCTTAATATCTTGGAATCCTCACTTTGTCCCAAGACTAGTGACCAACACATTAGGTGTAGGTTGCTGTCTGATAAAAGCATGAAAGAAATATCAAATAAAGACTTGGAGAAATAACAGAATGAATAGCTGATTGAGTAATAATAAATAAATGAAAGAATTTGGAGGGGAGGAGAAATGCTCAATAGGGCTTTTTGAAGTTCCTGAAGACTTACAGAAGCATCTAAGCCTTGGTGTACAAATTCAGGAACTAGATTTTATCTGGAATGATGGTATGAGATTCTCAGGGTTTTAACCCATTTAACTTGATTCATAGATCAGTGACTAATTAATCAGAATGTCAAACTGCTAATTTACTATGAGAAATCTTAACTTTTGGCATACAAAGTTGCTTAGCCCGATTTCCAACTCACAGGAGGCACACAATATTATTTATTGACTATTCATAATATTTAGTCAATTCAACAAATATTTAATGAGTGCCCACTGTGAGGCAGGCCCTGAACTTAGCATGGAGGATAAGTGGTGAGCAAATGTATTAGGTGAGGCCATCGGGCAAGCTTCTCCAAAGGGAAAGCCTGTATGAGAAACTTCATTAAAATGGAAAGGTTGCTTGTTACATATAAAATCAAAGAAAATTGAACTTGATGATCTTAATGGGAAATGTCCCCTAAATCTGATGGGCTGATATTTACATTTTTCTAGTCTCCTTGACCTACTGTGTCACTTTAAGAGATGGTACTTGGATCATGAATGTAATATTTCATCCTGGCTGTGCTCTTTCTCTGGGATCTCTTTTCACTTCAAGCAGAATGCTGCATAGCATCTGCTCATTTTACTCATCTCTGCATCTTCTGAAACATCAGTGCAGTACCTGGTGTCTACTGAACATCAGCAGATCATGAAAAACTACAAAACAGAGGCCATATATTCAGAGCCAGGGATGCATATGCTCTTAAGTGTGGAAGGATTTATAAAGATAACAGCATCATTGAAATCTCAACTGTTAGTATAGTGGGAAAAAAACAGGCATAGAGCTACTGAAACCAGACATGTAAAGTGGGGACCAGAATGAACTGCGATTCACAAAGAAATGAAATGCTAAATAAGACAATTATACAATAACTAAGACAATAAGACAATACATACTTGTATCTACATCAATATCAATTTCTATATGTGCAGTAGTTTGTGAGGGCCGCTCTAACAATACCCTACAAATGAAGTGATTTATGCAACAGAAACTTATTGTCTCACAGTTCTGGAGACTGTAAGTCCAAAATCGAGATGTTGGCAGGGTTGGTTCCTTCTGAGGGCTGTCGGGGGTATCTGTCTGTGCCCCTCTCCCCTTGCTTCGGGTATTTGTTGGCAATCTTTGGGCTGCCGTGGCTTATAGGAGCGTCATCAGCCCTCACTGTTCTCAAGATGACGCTTTCATCTCATCTTCATATGGCTTTCTCCCTGTCTGTCTCTGGGTTCAAATTTCCCCCTTTTTATAAGGACACCAGTCATTTGGGTTAAGGCTCACCCTAATGACTTCATTTGATTATCTCTATAAAGACAGGTTTTCCAAAGCAAGGTCATATTCCAAGGTACTGGAGGTTAGGATTCCATGATAACTTTTTCAGGGGATATAATTCATCCCACAACAATATGTTTGTCATTCATAGAAAATTTCTGCACAAGTATTCAAGAAAATATCAACAGTGATAACCCCAAAGGAGTTGGACTGAAGGAGAGGATTTTTATTTTTTGCTTTCTACTTTTCAATACTATTTGAAAATTTAACTATGAACATATATTATTTTCCTGGTTAAAAAGTTATCATTTAGTGGCTAATTGAGTCTTTCTTCATTATGTCATTAGAAACAGGCAACAGAGCATTTAAGAGGAAACACATTTCATGTGTGAAACACATACTTCAGGATTTGGATAAGTAGGAGAAAATCTAGATTCTGCTTCCAGTGAACATAGTGCTTTACTAACCCAGATAATCGAGGTTGTAAACTGCCTGGACCTGGACTAGTTTAATCCCATTTTGGACACAATGCCCAGTATGTTTCTGGCCTTCTACCTAGGCAAAAGGCAGTATCTGTGACCCATTTTTGAGTCACTACAGTTTATGGGCTAATATCAAGCATCTCCTCTGTTCTTAAAAAGTGGATTAATGTGGAATTTGCTGTCTGTGCTCTAATCCCTTAAAAGGGCTACAATTACAGAGCCAAGCAAGGCCATGGGAGGCAAAGCTCATTGTTGCTGTTTGTACGCTTGCCAGTTTTCTCTGAGTGGTTCCCCTGTGCCATGCCTGTAAGGCCACAAGTGTGCATCCCATGGGGCCCAGCCAAGGCACTTCTGTTCAAGGCCAACACCACACAAAATTTATTTCAGCTGTCGCACAACTCAGTTTTTGAGAAGAATCAACTAATGGAAACTTTTGATTTCAGTGTCACTATGTGATTGCTGCAAGAGCAGACTTTAATGTAAACCTAGAGAGGACCTATTTAATTCATCAGTCAACAGCAGTTTTTATTTTCTCTATGGTTTTGCTAAGTGCCTGATTTAGGGCAGCATGTGAGTGCATGATTAGTAACATGAGGTTCAGAATCAGAAAGACTTTGATCTGAGTACTAACTCCATCAAATATTTAAGATTGAACCACATGATATTTTCAGTATTCAATCATTCTGCAATGTAACTCAAGGCAGTGAGCAGGTGTAGTCACACTGCCATAATAGAATACTCTGCTGGCTGGCGCAAACAACAAACATTTATTTCTCATAGTTCTGGAAGCTATAAAGTCCCAGATCAAGGCACTGGCAGATCCAGTATCTGTTGCACACAGACATGTCATTGTATCCTCACGTAGCAGACAGTAGGGAGAGGGGATGCACACTCTCTCATGTCTCTTCCTAAAAGGGAACTAATTCCACTCATGAGGGCTCCACCCTTGTGACCTAATCACTTCCCAAAATCCTCACCTCCTAATACCATCACACTGGGGATCGGATTTCAACATACTGAATGAATTTTGGGTGAATACAAATATTCAGTCCATGGCAAGCATTTTTCTACAGTGAAGTCTTGAATGGTGTCTTTGTTCCTAAGTATCCCAGGCATGATTTACAACTCATACAACATGTGGGACAAAGTCCATGATCCCTGCTCCAACATTTCACTGCTAATCTGTTAGATTTTTATCCAGGTTCACACCAAGACATGTGGGCACTCTCAGAAGCTAACAGTCAGGTGTTATTTCAAACTAAGCTTCAATACTTATTTAGTTCAGAAGTAACAAATTTTTTTTTCAATAAAATTTATACTGAAATCAATTCACCTACTAATTCAAATTCACTTACCAAAGCACTAAATAATTTGGTGATATCATTTTCTTTTCTCTGCAGTTCTTTTTTCTCTTTTCTTTTCTTTTGATACTTAAAATATGAGACACCTTCTTGAGAGTCATATTTATGTGCAAAATTTAGATAATAAAATTCTGGGACACAGCACTCTATCATACATTATACATTTTTAGAATTTCAACAGACTTTCAGCTCTGTCTGGACATCTGAGTCACAACACTCAAAAGAGACAGGTAGGTGATAACAAGGAAGCCTCTTCTTTTTTTCCATTTGAGGAAGCTTTCTATTTTGTCAGGAGAAGAACTTATCAAGCCTCACAAGTTTCATGTGGTAGAAACCTCAGACACCATAGTTCTGATTTACTCAGGATGCTTTACCCTCCCTCACTTCCAGTCTCTGACTGGATTCTAACGTGCTCCCTTTCTGGTATGATCCTTTAAAATGATTAAGCTCTCAGAGAGATCTAAGGCATCCCCGTTCAGTAAAACAATAGAGCTTTAGTAAAACAAAGGGATTTAAGACTACTGTCCTACAGCCATCTCAGCAGAAGTTTAAGGGAAAGAAGATATTACTATAAAGGTGTTTGTAAAGGTAGCTTTTGTCTAATGTAGTGAATCCCAATAAGATTCCCAGGAGACTCATAGAGTTTTTAAGAAAAATGAATTGGCAGAAATAGCAACAACTTGGATTGAAAGGAAAAGACACAAACAAAATGTAAAGAAGTCTTTAGAACCCCTGAAAAAGCCACAAACCTGAAAACATGTTTACACTTCATGAAAGAAGGATAACTCAAAGGGTAGACAGAGAGCCCAGAAAGTGCAGCCAAGGGTTAGGAGGAATTATTCCCAAATTTTTAGTCCTGCTCAATGAACTACCAACTGGTGCCCTACTGACTCTCAGAACTGCTATGACCTTATGACTTCTATATGCCTCCCATTTCTTCCTTTTTTGAACAGGAACATCTATAGCAACTGTCCCACAGGAGTCCCACCATTGAATATTGGGTGTGGGGAGAAGACAAGTTATCTCTTTACTTCACAGATCTTCAGCTGGAAAGGAAATGTACTTAAGGAACATCCTAGAAGCCTCATTCACACCTGGATCATCTAAATAATGAAGAGACTCAGGCCTTTGAGCTGATGCTGTTATAGGATAAAACTTTTGGTGGCCTCAGAAAGGGCTGAGTGTGTCTTTTACATGTGTGAGAGTTGTAAATCACTGGGAACCAGAGAAAAGACAGTAGTTGTCAAGCTTCAACAAATGATTCCCACCCCTGATATTCACGCATTTATGAAATCCTTCCCAAACTGGGTAAGGTTGGCTTGTGTAGCCCATAGAATAAGGCATAAATGATGGAAGATAATTTCTGAGGCTAGGTCACAAAAGACATTGTGACTTTCAACTGGCTCTGGCTTAATTCACTCATTCTTCTTAAGTGCACATGGAACAAACGATGCACAGGAGAGACTCTCTGTTAGGCAACAAAACAAGTCTCAGTAAATTTTCAAAGATTGAAATGATGAGAAATAGCTTCCCAATGACAATGGGATGAAATCAGAAATGAAATCAGAAGGAAATCTGGAAAATTCACAAATACATGGAAACTAAACAACATATTATGAAACAACCAAGAAGTCAAAGAAGAAATAAACTAGAAAATACTTTGAGATAAAAGAAACCAAAAACACAACATACCAAAATTTATGGAATGCAGTGAAAGAAATGCTCAAAGGGAAATTTATAGCTAAAAATGACTACATTAAAAGAGATCTTAAATCAATAACCTAGCCTTTTACCTCAAGAAACTAAAAAAGAAAAGTCAAGTAAGGCCAAAACAAACAGAAGGAAGGAAATAATAAAGATTAGAGATAAACAAAACCAGAAGTTGGTTCTTTCACAAAATCAACAAAAATGATAAACCTTAACCTAGACTTATCAGGAAAAAGGGAGATAATATTCAAATTCCTAAACTTAGGCATGAAAGCAGGGACATTAAAACTGTGCCAACATAAATAAAAAGATAAGAAGAAATTACATAATCTGAATGATATGGATAAATCCCAGAAACACACAAACTACCAAACAGACTCAGAAAATTAAAAATTAGAATAGATCTGTAATAAAGAGATTGAATCAGTAATCAAAAACTTTTCAACAAAAATTCCAATTCCAGATGACTTCACTGGTGAATTTTACCAAACATCTAAAGAAGAATTAATGTCAATCCTTCCAAAACCCTCCCAAATCATAGGGGTGGAAGAAACACTTCTTTCCTTATTGTATGATGCTGCTATTAACCTGATGCCAAAGCCAGACAAAGACACAACAACAAAACTACAGACTAATACCCACTATCAATTTAGATGCAAAAATCCTCAACAAAATACTAGCAAACCAAATCCAGCAGCACATTAAAATGATTGTAGAACATCACCAAATGGGAATGCAAGTTTTAATGCCCCAAAATCAATTAATGTACTTTTAATAATAAAAACCACATAATCATTTCAAAAAATGAAGAAAATAATTTGACAAAATCCAACATTATTTCATGAGAAAAACATTCAACTAACCAGGAGTAGAAGGGAACTTTGTCATCGTAACAAAGGGCATCTACAAGAAATCCACAGCTATGGTACTTAGTCCACAAAGAAGCTATTAATACTCATAACCTAGTTCAGCAAAGTTGCAAAACACAATATCAGCATACAAAATCCATTTTTATATTCTTTTTCTTATTTTTTTGCCTGCATACTATTTGTACAGTTATCTCTTCATATGACAATAATTTTTACTATCATTTTCTATGGAGAGAAGAGAGCAATTCAAATGCATTTTTAAATGCCATTATATTATATTGAGCTGCATAATTGTTTAACAAAATTATCCCTATACAATACTATGTACAGTAACTTATGGATGAATATGTGTGGGAATTTTTCCAGGAATATTTAGGCTGCTTTGCTGTGATGTTAGCACTTTGTATATCACCTTTTTCTTGAATTGCCATGCTTCATCAAGACAAGGTGCATCAGATATACTAAGATCAGTTCAATATATTGAAGGCACAAAAATGCAATGTGGGTGCATAAAATGCAACTCCATAATTTGTAATATTGCTTTAGATTTGTGCTGTATAAACATAGGAATTCTGATAAATTCTATTTTGCATTGTTTCTTATTTAACAAGTATATTAGTGGAGGAAAAAGTCAATGGGGAAGAAAAATCATTTAGACCAACAACCTGTAAGGGCAAGAGATAAAAAAAAAAAAAAGAGCATTATTAACCTACTCAGTGCATGTAAAGACTATGGGACTCAAAGAAGAGAAATAATAACAATAAATTCATTAAGAGGAGGCATAAATACATATTCACCCTTTAATCCAATTATCCAATTTCTGACCATTTATTCTATAAAAATAATCCAGAAGAAGAAAGATGTTGTTTGCATGAAAATTTTTACTTTAACTTATAAATGAAAAAAAAAGGAAAAAAGATAAAAGCTATAATCAACTTAAAAGCCTAATGGGAGGTAGAGTGACTTAAAAAGTACTCCAATGCAATTATGTGCAATGATGTAACAAGTGGGAGATACAGGCCTGCAGAGTGTAGAAAATATGATACAGTGTTAAATGAAATAAAGCAGATGCAACATAAACAGTATGACTGTAAATGTGTGAAAATGCTTCTGTCCCGGATTTGGGGGGGGAGGTTAGCACAGGACAGTAACTATTTCATATTAGGCCGAGCAGCCTCATGGAAAGGTGTCCACTTGTTAATATGAATAATCATTTATAACACCCCCTTTCATTCTCAAGAGGGTCACAGAAAGCACATAAATTGTATGGTCATCATCCTATGGGAAGAAACTTTACCCTAAGAGAGGATCAAGCCCATTAGACCCGACAATGATTATCAGTCATCTGAAAGGGGAAACGGAAACTTTGAGCAAGAGGAGGGAGGCTTCTCAAATTGTCTTTCAGTCTGTACCTCACTCCATCTCCTAAACTGCTGAGGATATTGAACAAATTAAATTAAAATTTGAAGGTTAGAAATGTTTTCCTCTAATAAATTGAGATCACAAGAAGAGTTATGTTTTTGCTGTAACAGAGCAGAGCACAAGAGCGTGGAAGGGACGTTTTACCCATTTCCATGATGAGTCTTGCAGCAAGGAGTAGATATGCCAGAGGCCAGCTGACCAGGAATGGAAAACCAGCAGAGAGAACATCAGATATAAAGTTATGTTCGAGGTAAGGGAGTCAGGGCAAAAAATAAATCGGTACCTAGGGATGCTTAAGCTTTTGTTTGAACTTGCATTTCTGTTTTAATGTGTTCCTGTGGAAAAGGACAAGAGCATTAAGTGCAGAAGCCAAAAACAGCTGTTTTAACATAAGGGGATTATGTCTTGTTCCCTTTATCTAAAAAATTTTAAGTGATTATTAATTTGTGACTTTGTCATAATAATACCTTTCTCTAAAATGTTTCTACTTGTATCCGTGCACAATCAGGGAAACAGGACATATACAAGTTTGTACATACACATAGATACATACATACATTTGTTACAGGACTTGACCTACACAACTGTGGGAGCTAGTGAAGCAGTCACTGTAAGGTTGCTGTCTGCACTTCTGATAGCAGAGTTTGATGTCTACAGGGCAGACAGTCAGGAAGAGAGGATGTACGTAAAGTGGGGCATGGGCAAGAAGGATCAAGCTGGACCCCACAAGCATGAGCCGCAGCCCAGCAAGGCAGATCGAAACCCAGATCAGTTCTGTCTGCATGGGGGTCATTGCAGAGCTGAGGTCCTTCCTCCCACTTAAGCACACACAGCTGACCTAAGAGTTGGAGAAATTAGAGGAAAATCCAGAGGAAGGTGCAGCAGTTGTGTCTTGCTCCTGCCTCACACCAAACAGGTGAGCCAGCTGATAAGTGGCAACACAAGTGACCTAACAAATGGCAGCTGTGTCACATCACTCTCCATATCTCAGCCAAGAATATCTCTTTTGGGCAACCCAGGCCACAGACATACCATAAATGGGAATATGGGGAAATGTAGGTCACCTTAGCTAAGTTGAAATATTACAAAGTCACCATAAAGTCAACATGTGCTTTTAGTCAGGAACAATAGATTGTGAAAATCTGAACTAAGACGAATCTCTCTTTTTCCAGGCTATCTTTGGTATTTATTCAGAAACATTTTATTTACCCTCATTTACTCTCTTTCTTCATTGTAAAATGGGGTTGTAAATAATATCACCTGTTTTAGACAGGTTCTTAGTTGTAAGTCACAGAAACCAACTCATATGAGATTTGAGATTTCTCAACTTCAGCACTTGACATTTTGATTATACTATTGATAATTCTTTGTGATGGGGGACTGTCCTGAGCACCGTAGAACATTTAGCAGCATCCTTGGCCTCTACCCACCAAATGTCAGCCCTGTCCCCAAAATTTGATAACCAAAAATGTCTTCGGACGTTACCTAATATCCCCCCGGGGTGGAAGTGGGGCAAATCATTTCCAGTTGAGAACCACTGTTCTGATAGATTCAGGCAGAAAGGCAGTAACAGAAATTCTTAACTGGACCAAACTTTAGTCAGGCTCCTGAACCTACTCCTAGGCCCATCTGTGTACTTCCTTATAAAATTCAGTTTTAGTAAGAACCCTGCTAAATCAGCTAAGCCAAAATCCCCCCTCCTCAATATCTGATCCCCCTTGATATCTAATTGGGTTCCTTACCTTCAACTGTGCCCCAGGTGATAGCTGATCACTCTGGCCTGTCTTCATCAAGAATCTTCTTAGGTTTAACCAGAATCCGCTTTACCCTTGATGTTTCCTCCTAGTAATTTTCCATCCACTGACCCCCACCCTGGTCCTTGTTTATGAATTCCCACTCACCCAGGCTGTATGTTGAGTGAAGCCCAATCTCTCTCACCCACAGCAAAATCCCATCACAGGTGTCCCTAAACCCATCTCAATAGTCCCTCCTCCTTGAATAATGCCTTTCTTACCATAATTTAACAAATGTCATTGATAATTTTTTTCTTTAACAGGAATTCATTATAAAATGATGTTGAATAACTTCACAGAGTTGCTGAAACAATAACCACGCAAGGCACATTGCCCAAAATTATGCCACAGAACTAGTCTAACGAAGAAATTATTGCTGCTTCTTCTAAACTCTGCCCCCTGTAATTTGCACTGTCAACACATGACCCCGTGACCTGTGAAACCCCAATAGTTTCACTTTCTCTGCTGTTAAGACAATCTTGCTCCCACCATTGCTGCTGAAAAATCAGTTTTCTGTGGTCTCCATGTTTTCAGGTCCGTAACTGAAACCTGTCACTGGCAGGTTACAAGTCTGCAGAGAATGTATATGATCAGAGAAAACTGAGTGTATGCCCACTCACCTCTTAGCTTCTGGGGAAATAATGATCTAGCATCTTTCTGAGTCTCACTGAGTGGGGTATTCACACATAGGATGGATTTCTAAAGCTGGCAGAGCAAAAGAATGACAATATCCATTAGACATACCAGACCAATTGATTTCAGGATTGTCTCCACAATGAACGTGAAGGTTCATAACTGTGGAACATCTCCTGCTCGTTGAGGAGGACACTAGACAAAGTGTCTGGGGGGGGCGGTCAGTTGGGTCAAAGGAAGTCAGGGTCCTGAGCTCTAAGAAATTACAGTCAACCCCCAAAATGCAGATCTGACCTTCCCATGAGGTCACATAATCACTGCCTCGTGTCCAGGGAGAGCAAACTCTACCTTTGGTTTCAGAAGAGCTCATTATTGCTATTGCAAAGAACATTCTGGTCAGAGATAAACAATGGAATGTTTCCATTTTCTTGTCTGGAAAGCTATTTAGAGAAGAGGGAAGCGAGTGAGCAAGGGTTTATGGTGATGTGATGGATGATAAAAGGCTTCTCTCCAACCTGCAATGGCCCAGAAAAGGCAGCAGTCATACACGCAACGCTCATTACTGCTAATCGGAGTTGGGTCTGGCATCCAGAGGTGAACATGCCCTTGGCGCTGAACTCCCCTCTGTGGACAAATTGACATTGAGGGAACCTTTGTCATAAATAATCCCTGCCATTCAAGAGAACATTTAGCCCATTACTGCAGGGAGAAGACAGGAGAGTCACTGAAGTTTCATGGATGCTGGGAACCTCTTCAGGAAGTCTATCAAAGGCTGGCAGGCTTCCGTACTGCAACCGTGGATAAAAGGGATAAAGAAGAAGTTCTGAGTCACTGGTATGTGCGATGGCTATAGAACATGGATAATGCCAAATATCCAGGAACAAAATGCAAAACTCAGCTACTGTTGCCAAAAACAGTAGTCTACTGCTCTGGGTAGCATTTAAGAAAAAACAGACAAAAATAGAATAAAAAATAAAACACTGTCACAATCCACTCAACCAAGGATCCTGTCCCTGGAGGATTATTTAAAGGTGTTTTGGTAAAGGGGAATGTTGGTCCACATTATATAAATAATAAATGAGTAAATGAATAAATAAACCAACAAACTCAACGGCCAGCTTCATTGGAATAGTCCAACTGTTGTAAAGGTAATCTCAAAACCTCAGTGGCTTAAGATAATAGAAATGCATTTCTACATTTGGGCTCTGCTCCATGCAGCTATTCAGGGACTCAGGCTCTTTCCATTGATCCCAGTGGCCTTTGGAGGACTCTACTGGATCCTCTGCACCCAACCAGGAGATGGAGAAAAAGAAGGAATACTGTGGGCTGAGCAGGAAGTTAATGGGCCAGGCCTACAGTTGGCCCTACATAATACATTATCACATCTCATTGGTGAGAACTCATTCACAGGACCATATTTGACTGCCGGGGAAGCCAGGAACATAATCTAAATATGTGCCCAGAAACAAAAGGGAAATAGTTTTGTAAGCAGCTAAGTATGTTCAACCATGTTGATCTGGTCCTTCTCAAACTATTTTCCAGTTTGAAGAATCCTTTACTTTTGTGCTTTTATTCCCTTAACTGCATGTCCATCCTCCCCTGTAAATTCTCCAACTCAGTGAAGCTTCTCATTATCTGAGACAACAGAACTACACACCAAACACAGAGATGAGAGGGGAGGTCATGGAAGGAGAGCAGAGAGCTCCCGAACTCAAAGGACCAGAGGGGGAACACATCTCCAACACCTCGTTTCACAGAAGAGGACACTGAATCCCAGAGAGGAGAAGGGACTTGCCCAAAGCCACACATCAGAGTATAAAACTGGCACTTCAGCCCAGCTCTCTCAATTTTCTGTTCAGGATTCTTTTGAATACACCATTATTCAAATGTGTGTATGTCAAAATTTGGTACAAAGATATAACATTTCCATGTAATTTCCAATACTCTGTGGCTGCATAATAATGTTTAACATTTCGTTGGTAGTTTTAACCTAGTAGGTACACATTTGATAAACATTCCTAGAGTCCAAATTAACAGTCCAAGCCCTTCCTTTGAATTATTACTGTTAAATATTTACGAGGATGCATGTTATGCTCTGATTAGGCTTCTGAAAAGGAATATTTGGAGATAGTTTTGTCTTTGTTTTTGTTTTAAGTTCTCTCCTACTCGCTATATCAGAATTCTTTCAATTGCAAACTATGGAAAACAACTCAAACTGGCTTAATGTTTAAAAAGGAATCTATTCAGTTGTGTAGATACTGCAAGATTCAGGGATATAACGAATATCATCAGAGCCCTGTTAGTCCATTGCTCATTTTTAATTTTCTTTCTAGGTTGCTGTGAATCTCTCTTCTTGCAGACAGGCTATTGCCACATGTCGGGAATGATAGCCACTGGCAATGGCAGCCAGGCAAGTTTTAACTTGAGATTTGGAGAAGAGAGAGCCTTTTTCCCTACAGTGCCAACAGAAAAGTCCCAAAGTGGACTCTAACTGACCTACCTTCCATCACCTACCTGCCTTTCAGTGGATTTGGGTGGGGGTGCAGGAAGGAGGAGCAGAAAGTATGATTGACATCTCCCCTCAAATCACAAGGAGTGGGGGAGGATTTCCCTCGCAACCAGAGAGGGAGCTACAAAACATGTTGAGCGGAGAAAAATATTTGCTATCACAGTCTACTCTGCTTGTTGGTTAGGAAACAGATATTTAGTATAGAAAAAAAATGATCGCATTTTTAATATACAATAAACACCTATAAAATACATGCCTCCAGCCTGTCAAAGAGCCAAGACTCAAATGCAGGATATTTCCCCTCCTCATTTAAATTAAAAATTCAGAACAGTACATAGCACAAGATACAGCCTCTCTGCCAATACCTTCCTGTTATTTACAGGGATTCAATGAAAAATATCAGATTTACAGTTAATTTGGTTGCTTATGTAAAAATTAATCATTAGCCTACCACCTTAGAAAAAAAGTGGAGTTAAGTAGTGGGTTTGGAAAAGGGCTATGAACTTGTCTAGTCCATCTTTCTCTTTCTGCAGATAATGGATTAAAGACTGGAGAGGTGAATTTCCTGGATGAAGTTATGCAGCTCTTTACTGAATGAATCCTGGGTTGCAATTCAAGTTTCCTTCCAGGCAGTGTAGTACTTTTTCCATTCTACACCATTGTTCAAATTTTGAACATGCTCTTCACGTTGCAAGATTTTTCCAAAAAAGATGTGATGTGAAAGCAAATAGACAATTGTCAACTGAGAAGAAAATGTATTGGATCTGTCAATCATTCAAAAAATTTTTTAAATTTTATACAGCAAGTCTTAATCAACATTCTCCTCTGTCCACATGGAACGCACAATTCTATCATATCTGGGAAAAAATGATGGCTTCTATGAACACCAAAGCTCCAACTGTGTGATAAATGCTGGCAAAAATAATTATCCATGAAATCAAAGTGATATGCATTGTGAGGGATGCCTCTCCAACTTGGCATCAGAATTTTTTTTCAAAAAAGTCTACTTCCTACTGTGTCTTTATGCAATTACACACTGTGTGATTAGATGGGAAAAAAATCCCTAAACACCATGAACAGCTAAAATAAAGTTCTAATCAATTTACTTGATTTTAAATTGTTTCTAAACATCCTGGATACTAACATGATCATCCTTATCTTTTCTTATTTTAGTGGGAACTAATTTCTTTTTTTCTTGACCAATACAAACTTTTGCTCAAGATAAAAATGTTGATATCCTTGAAACCCTAACTGAAAGATTAAACTGAGTTACTTCCTTTTGCCCATCAGATTGGTGATGCTTAAGAATGAAAGTATCTAATCCAGCAAGAATGTGAGAAAAGGGGAACTCTCGTATACATCTAGGGCAAGTGTAATCACTACACTTCAGGGCAAGTATAGGCAATATAATCCTTTTGCAGGCAAGTTGGCAATATATACCTAGAACCATTAAGAAATATTCATGCCCTTTAATTCAGCAATTCCATTTTTAGTAATTTGTCCTAAGGAAATTATCAAATATATATAAAAAATGTTCATCACAATATTATGTACCATGGAGCCAAAAAAATGGGAGACCACTAAATATCAGAAAAGAAGGTGTGGTTAAATAAATCTTTGATAACAAATATGATAGAATTTTTTCCAACCTCAACCAAAAACAAAAGAGTGGCAAATAGACTTTGGTGTATCAGTATGACAGGATACTAGACTGATTTTTTTTTAAAGGTAGAAAGATGTTACAATAGTAATCCAATTCTCACAAACTTTGTATAACATATGTATAGGTAGCTGTATAGACACACACACACACACACACACACACACACACACACAGGAATAGAAATACAAATACTTTAGAAGTATACCCACCCAAAAATATTTGCTGAGGTTAGCTCTGCGTGAAGATAATATCTACTTCAAAATGTTGCTGTCAGGTTCAGTTATATAATACAAAGTATATATTATTATTTATTACACATATTCATTCAAAATATTCCATATATGATAATATATATATAACTTATATATGATCCCTACAGAGCACCAGGAAAATAGTAGCCATTCAAAGAATGCTAGTCACCTTCTTGTCTTTACAATGTTTTTCACACGGGACACCTACCCCACACTAGTCAATGTTGAAAATGACTTGCTCCAAGAACAGAAGCAGGGGTAGAGAAGTATCTTGGGAAGGGGACTAAATCAGGCAGAAAACTAATAAGCCTCTGGAACTCTTTGCAATCTCTCCGCACATATCCTGCCAAGCCAAAGCTTTAAACCAGAGTCAGTTTTCAAACGATAACAAAATGACAGGGCTTCATCACCCAGTGCATGAAAGTCTACCTTACTGATGAACATAGACTAAAGATAAACTCTTTTTCATAAAGTGTTCTCTTATTACCTTTCAAAAGCATGAATCAGACCCTGGAAAGGCTTAGGTTCATTACTTTAAAATAGCAATGCGGAGGAAATCACAGCCCTATATCGAAGCCTAACGGATCTTGCCCCCTGAAAGAGGTATAATTTGGGGCTCTCCTTCCAGGTCCCCATTAGGTTTCCATGGGAACAAATGTGTGGGGGTCTCAGGGTTGGGAAACTATATGAATGGGTAAGGGAGACAGAATTTGTCCTCTTTGGTAACTGATTGGGTCTAACTGTGGGCATATATTTGGCCATAACAGAGGAACCGAAGGGCCTTATGTGATAAGGGATTTTAAGGCCAGAGAAGTAAAAGCTTCAAAGAAATATGACAAAATTTTTACCCCCTCCAAATTGCTACCTAGCAAACTGTTCCTTGACCACCTTTATTTTATTCTACTTTTTTTTCAAAGAAAGGGTAGATGGTATCTTTTCAGGCTATTCAACACAAAGGAAGAAAGGATTCTCAGATCCCATCCTGCAATATGATTTAATGGAAATAAAAGTCAAACTGAATTGAGGTGTTAGTTCATTGTGAAATAAAGCTCAAAACACACAATAACCTACACTACTAGTTAACTCATTGCAAATGTATATTCCAGTAGGACCACCATTCTCCACCCAAGCAAGTGCACTAGAATGCTAAGGTAGGCTTGAACCATGAGTCTGGAATGAGGACTTCAAAGGCATTCTACTGGCCAAAGTAGCAGACATTGCACTCACCTCCTAATTCCAGGGAATATCTAAAACATGATCAGAGATGCTAGATGTAGGTGAGAGAGAGAGCACTTTGAGACAGGCCAAATTCCATCTAGAACTTTCTGGTGAACATACCAGTGAAAGGTTTGTGTGAATCAAGTCCTAATTGTACTAAATACTTGTCATTAACACACACCTGCTCTTTTTATATGGACCCAATATTTGTTAACTCATCTCGTCACCATGATACCTAACCTCTCAGGAAGGAGGTGTTTGGACAAATACAGCTTTTCTCCTACAATTTAATCTATGAAAAGATTTGGCATCTATTATCAAGGTTCATAATATCAACTTCAAAAAAAAAAAGCAAACCACCTTTTGTTAACACCCACATATGTCTATCATTAGTGACACATATATCAAGTGTATGATGTCTCCAGAAATGAAGAAAGTAGTCCTCAGTGGCTGGCTTGCCTTTTAGAGAAAGAAGGAGAGAAAGGTTTGATATGTCAAATTGTGACCTTAAAGACAGAATGAATAAGTGATTTGTAGAAACTAAAAATAGAAATACCATTTGACCCAGGAATTTCACTCATAGGAATTTTCCCAAAGGAAACAAGATCTCAAATTCAGAAAGACAGATGCACCCCTATGTTTATCGCAGCACTATTTACAATAGCCAAGACATGGAAGCAACCTAAGTGTCCATCAGTAGATGCATGGATAAAGAAGATGTGGTACATGTACACAATGGAATACTATTCAGTCATAAGAAGAAAACAAATCCTATCATTTGCCACAACAATGGATGGAGCTAGAGGGTATTATGCTCAGTGAAATAAGCCAGGTGGAGAAAGACAAGTACCAAATGATTTCCTCATCTGTGGAGTAAAAGAACAAAGCAAAACTGAAGGAACAAAATAGGAGCAGACTCACAGAATCCAAGAAGGGACTAGAGGTTACCAAAGAGGCAGGGTTGGGGAGGGTGAGTGCGGACGGAGAGAGAAGCAGATTGAGGGGTATTATGATTGGTACACATGGTGTGGGGGGGTCACAGGGAAGACAGTGTAGTACAGAGAAGACAAGTACTGACTCTGTGGCATCTTACTATGCTGATGGACAGTGACTACAATGGGGTATGGGAGAGGACTTGATAATATGGGTGAATGTAGTAACCACAATATTTTTCAGGTGAAACCTTTGTAAGAGTGTGAATCAGTGATACCTCAATGAAAAAAAAAGAAAACAATAGGGCAATGAATGGAGTTTTAAAGCTGGTTGTGGTCAGGGAAAACACAGTGGGAATTTTCTTTAATACTGCATTATGGAATTAAATGGACAATCAGAGGGAGTAGCAAACTAGGAAACATAATATTGAACACTTTATGTTATTTCCAAAAGCAGAGAAGTCTTAGATCCATGAAGGCATATCTGAAGATTATTAGTGCAAAAAAGCAATCTGGTTACAGAAATTATTTGGAAGAAAAAAAAAGCTTAAGTATATAACCTAAACTAAATGAAGGCCAAAAGACAGAATAAAATCATCAGTTTTTTGAGCTAACTAAATCTTTGAATATATATTCTATGTACTGTACTAAGAATGTAACTGATGTTATGTCACTCAGTCCTCACAAACAACCCTTTCCATTTCTCTATAGAGAAATCTGGAGACAGAGAAAGAAAGGTTAAGACACACAAATTAATCCAACTCCTTAAACTTTCACTTTACTTCCATTGTGTGGGGTTTGGAGAAAAGGAACCAAATTTCAGATTTCACTTGAGAAAATCTGTGCTTGAGTGTGAAGGCAGAATTATAAAGTGTCCACCTATCCCCTAAGATCAAATGACTTTTGTATGATTTTTTAAAGGAAAAGGTTTAGACAATAATTCGAGCATGATAAAGCTTGAACACTCACTGATATTTGAACTTGTTGCTTGTAACAGTCGAAGGACAGACATCTCAGAGAGTTTAATGGAGAAGAATTTATAGAAGAGGCTATTTCCAGAGGGTAGGACACAGTTAAAGGAAACTAAGAAGTTATGGGAAAGACCCCAGTGCTAGCAGCTCCTCAGCCGTGAGTGGCATCCTAGAGTAGCTTGTCAAGAGCAGGTAATGGGTCTGAGGGAATGGAACATAGCAACACATCAGACATACCTTCAATGCTAATGGTGAGACAACATCTGAAAGAACAAAATGGGACACGCTCCAAGAAGAGCACCAAATTTAAAGCAGAAATGCCAAGGCTGTCCTGGATTTTTGGTGGAAACTAGCATGATAACATGAATTTTATCATTGAAAGATGGTATCTACCATTTACTCCAACTGATTATTAAGAAAGTGAGATGCAAGTACAATCTACCTGTGTTTGGAATAATTGTGAAGCAAAAACATCCCAGAGACTGGATCATCTGATCATGTTAAGGGAACAGAGACAAAACCCAAGAGATACTGAGTTTTCTGAACTGAAAACTCCTCCTACAATTCCTCATTTTAGGAGGGAAGAAAGTTAAGGCCTAGAGAAGCAACGCTAAGGTAAAGCTAAATACACTTTCATAAATACTGATTATCTAGGATGAAAACGTAGCTCTAAGAGGGCTGGCTACCAGTCCACCAGCCTTCCCATTAACTATACTATCATTACTGCCTGGTGTCATTTTTCCACTGCTTAGTAATAACATAGTATTACATAGGATTATTTAAGTGTCTCCAAACTTAGCTAGTATAAAACAGAAGAACTTGATCCATAAAATACAACCCTTATAAGGTTGGTGGCTTCACCCATTTTCAAAACTACCAGAAAAGTATAAAACTAATAAAAATTCAAAACAAAAACACATAACTAACAAGTCAATGGTAGAAATATGGTAAAGTCATATAAAATTAATTTAGGCAAGAAAAGAAGTAAAAAGCAACAGAGAATAGAAGGGACAAGGAGAAAACAAAGTGAAACTTGGTAGATTTAAATCCATCTATCTCAATAATCACATGAAATATAAACACCACAAAAAAAAAGAAGAGATTGTCAGGATGTGTTAAAAAAAAACATGATATAACTTTATGTTGTTTAGAAGAAACCTTCTTTACACATAAAAACAAAAAGAGGTAAAAATAAAAAGATGGAAAAGTATGTCACATAAACACTAATCAAGATAGCTAGAATGACTATATTAATATTTCAAAGCAAGGAATAGTACCAAAAATATAAAGGGGCATTACCTAATGAAAAATGAACCAATTTGTTAAGAGGGCATAACAATTCTAATTGTGTGCGCAGCTAGTAACAGATTCAATACAGATAAAAGAAAAACTTTTAGACTGAAAGTATAAATCCACAATTACAGTTGGAGATTTTACCATATCTCTTTCGATGTTTGAAAACACAAATATAAAGACAATCAAAAGGTTATAAAAGACCTAACCGTATATTGATCTTAATTGAAATTTATCAACACTGCACCCAAAGAAAGCATAGTACACATTCTTCACAAGTACACATGGAATATTGACCAATATAGACCACATGATGGACCCAAAAAGTTTCCATAGATTTATAAATATTGAAATCATATAAATTACATTGTCTGACCACAGCAAACTAAACTGAAAATCAATAACAGATATCTGGAAAGTTCCCAAATATTTGGAAATCAAATACTGTACTTCCAAATAACCCATTAGTCAAAGAAGAATCCAAAAGGAAAATGAGAAATTACTTGGAATTGAGTGAGAATAAAAATACAACATATCAAAATATATGAATGCGGTTAAGATAATGCTTAGAGGGGAATTTATAGCTTTGAATGCTAAAATAGAAAGACCTCAAATCAATGATCCAAACATATATCTTATTAAACTGGAAAAAGAAAAGAACAAATTATTCCTAAATACAGAAGTGCAGAAAATAATAAAGGAAATAAAAGTAAATGGAACAGAAAATATAAAAAACAATAGAGACCATCAATGAACAATGATCAATGGATCGTAGGATCAGTGGAGTTGATAAATCTCTAGCCAGATTGATGAAAAGAAAGGACATAATTTTTTAATATCAGTAAAAAAAGAAGATCACTAAAGAGCCTATAAATATTAAATACAGCAAGTGAACATGCAAACATTTTCACATTAATATAGTCAACAACATAGGTGAAACATAAATTACTTAAAATACACAAATTACTCAAAAAGGAATAGATAACCTGAACAGCCTATGATCAAGAAATTCCATTTTTCATTAAAAACTTCTCACACAGAAATGTCCAAATGTCCAAATGGCTTCATTGGAAAATTCTACCACATACTTAAAGAAGAAATAATATCAATTCTATACAAACTCTCCCAAAAAGGAAAGGAACATTTCTCAACTGGTTCTATGAGGCCAGCATTACCTTGATAATTAAAATAAAACATAGATGTTACAAGAAAACTGTAGACCAATATCCCTTATGAATATTGATGTGAAATATCTTTTAAATTTTTTTAACAAATACAAGTCATCAGTATATGAAAAAGATAATATATCATGACCAAATACTTATACCAGGAGTGCAAAGTTGACTTAGCAGTTGAAAATCCGTCAACATAATTCATCCTACCAATAGACTAAAAAAAAAGTATCATCTCAGCACATGCAAAAAAAGCATAAAATTCAATGCTTATTCATAATTTTTAAAAATTGAACTCTCAGCAAACTAATAGAGTGAAACTTCCTAAAAAATGATTAAAAGTATTTACAAAACCCTATAATTAACATGATCCTTCATGCTTTACCCGTAATGTTAGAAGACGACAAAAATATCTTCTGTCCTACATCTATGCAGCATTGTTCTGGTGGTGCTAACTCATGCTATAAAGCAAGAAAAAAAAATGCTTGCAAACTGGAAAGAAAGAAGTAAAATTTTCCTTATTTGCAAACACGTGATTACCTATGTAGAATAAATACACCAAAAGAAAATACCAAGTTTAGCATGGTTGTAGATAACAAGGTCAATACAGAAAAAATCAATTGTATATTCTATATCCTATTCAAATTGAAAATGTTAACAAAGGCACAAAAATATGAAAAGAATATAAATAAATTTAAGAAAAATATGCAAGACATAAGCTAAAAATGACAATATTGCTGAGAGAAATTAAAGATCTAAATAAGATGACTAGTAGTATTAAGATGTCAATTCTCCCCTAATCTATAAACTCAATGCACTTTTGTTCCAATAGTCACTTTCATAAAACTGGCAAGTTTATTCTAAGATGTGTATGAAATGACACAGGAAATAGTATAGCCCACAATAATGACAAAGAAGAACAAAGTTGGAGGTCTTACATTACCTGATTTTAAGCTTAGTTCTAAGGTACAGTAATCAAAGTAGTGTGATGATATTGTTGTAAAGATATATATATGTATCAATAGAACAGAGACCCCAGAAACTGGCTCATGCATCTATATGGTCAAATAATTTTTTAACAGAGATGCCATTGCAATTCAATGGGGAAATATTTTCAAGAAATAATGTTTAAGAAATTAAATATCCAAATGAAAAAGAAAGAACAAAAATTAACCTTAGCCCTTGCATCATACCATTTATAAAAATTAATTCAAAATGAATCATAGACCTAAATGTAAAGGCTAAAAAAAACGAGCTTCAGGAAAACAACAAAAAGAAAAAAAATCTTAGCAACTCTGTATTCAGCAGTGATCAAACATGTAGAACAAATAGGACCCAAAAAGCACAGAATATGAAAGAAAAAGTTGACAAATTTGACTCCATTGAAATTTAAACTTTTGCTCTTCAAAAGACACTATTAAGAAATTAAAAGGCAATCACAGACTAGAAAAAATATTCACAAAGAATGTATCTGACAAAGTGTTGCATCCAGAATACATTAAAAATGCTTACAATAATGAGAAGACTGGTAACCTGATTAAAAAATACATATGGGCAAAAGATTATACTTTACCAACATTAGGTATACAGATGGTAAATAAGCCCATGAAAATATGCTTATATCATTCATTATTACAGAAATGCAAACTAAAACTACAATGAGATTATGCCATTCCACACCCATTAAAATGGCTGGAAATAAAAAGATTTGACAATACCAGTTATTAAGTATGTGAAACTACCGGAGTTCTCCTACTTCATTAGTGAGAGTGCACATTGGAAAATAGTGGCAATTTTTTAAAAAGTTACACATACCCTTACCATATACCCAGAAATTCAACATCTAGGTATTTATCCAAGAAATACAGAGTGTTTACACTCGTACAGAAAAATTAACTTTTTCATAATAGCCCCAAGCAGAAAGAATACAAATTTCCTCAACACCTGGAGAGCTAAAACAATGGTAGTACAGGTATCCCCCACTTTTCTAAGTTCATGTTACAGCACTTTACTATCACGACCTACATCAGTACCTGCTTCCACTTCCCGAAAGAAATCTGGAGAGGATGTTCGCTTTTACGACAGAGGGCGGAGAGCGAAAACTGCGTCCAGCGGCTGTTTCGCCGCAAGTCAGCGAGGCGGGAGCCCAGAGTGGCCGGCGGCCTCCCAGGCTCCTTCCCAGGGCCGCGCTCGCGGCACCAGCGCCAAGCCGCCAGAGCTTCGGACTGTCTGTGAGCATCTCTGCTTTATCTCGGTTTCTTTAGTGCATCCGTTAGCAAGATGTGTCCTAAGGTATCACAAAAGCCTAAGAGGCGTGTTTTTTAAATATGGGAACCCTCAAGACTTTTCCCATATAAATTAATGGTAATTACTTCTCTTTTTGCCGTTTTCTGGGAATCATTTTGGCTTGCAAAAGCTTTCTTAGGAACACTATGCTTTCGGAGAGTAGGGGAAACCTCTACATGCATACACTGAAATACAACTCAGCAATAAAAAGGAATGAACTACTAATAAAAGCAATAATGTGAATAAATCTCAAGGACATTCTGCTAAGCAAAAGCATCCGGACACGAAAGTACTGTATGACATCATTCATGCAAAAATTATAGAAAAAACACAACTATAGTAAAAGAAAGTAGATCAATAGCTACCAAGGACCAGGAGTTGGAAAGAGGGGAATAAGTTCAGAGGACTTAAAGGATGTTTTTACGGTGCTGAAAATACCAATTACTATAGAGGTTACACATCTGGACACAATTATCAAAACTCAAAAACTTTGCACTTGATAAATTTTATTGTGTGTGAATTACACTTCAATAACGCTGACTTTTAAAAAATAAAGATGCCTATAGCCCTTGATTTCATTGTCAATGGAAATTTTTTGTTGTTGAAATTTCATTGTAGATGGAATTGCCTAATGAAATGTAATTTTTTGTTAATCAACAACTTATCTGTTATCTGACACATGATATGTTAATGAATCAGTGTCCAAAATACAGATTATTCTAAAGAGTCAAGGTAAATACCAAGTGTCAATGAGGATATAGCATAACCAGAAGTCTCATACACTGCTGTGGGAGTGTAAATTGCTATAGCTGCTTTGGAAATTTCTTTTACATTATCTATTAACCTTAAACATACCCATACCTTATGACCCAGCAGTTTCATGTATAGGTATGTATCTGATAAAAATAAGCTTTTATATCCATCAAATAAAATACACAAGAATTTCACAGATGCTTTATTCATAATACCCCCAAACAGAAACCTCATGAAATGGCCAAAAATGAATCATGGGGAAATAAACTAGTATATTCACAAAATGGAATACTATTCAATAATTTAAAATGTAATACTGCTAGCCACAACAATACAGAAAAGTCTCACAACACTGAACAAAAAAAGCCAAACCCATAATTCCATGTAAATTAAGTTAAAACCAGACAATGAATCTTAAATTGGTGGAAGTCAGAATGGTGCTATCTTTGGTGGAGAGTTTCGTGTGGGAGGGCATGAGGGAACCTTCTGGAGTGCCAAAAATATTCTCCCTTGATCTGGGTGGTGGTGACACAGTTGTATATACATGTAAAAATCCATCCAATTGCACATTAAAATTGGTACACTTTACTGTATGTGAATCATACCATAATTTAAAAGTTTTTGAAAGCTTAAATCATGCTCTAAAAATTCATGAAAAGCAGAAAAAAAATCACAATATATCATAGCCTTAGAATACTAAATATATTCTTATTGTGTGGATTAGGGGCTGTGGGGGAGAATGCATTTGAGACATTTTCTTTGTAAAAATCTCTCTGGAGGATATAAGGGAATTCCCAGGATCAGATAAATGAGGCTTCAAGCTTCTGAGAGAAACAACACGTTCTCAGTTAAGTTAATCAAAATGCCAACACTTACTCTACCTGTGGTTATTTCTTTTTAGTTTCCCATAAGGGTTGACAGTGGACAGACCTGGCCTGACTGGGAATCAGCAGGTTATACTTTAAAGCTGCCTTTGCTTCTCAATAGTGGTGGGTGCCTGGAGGGGTCGGTTACTCCTCCTGTGATTTCAGATTCCCAATCAACAAAAATATTATTAGCAGTAGTGAGAGTAACTCCTGTCTACTGAGTATTTTTTATGAGCTGGACAGTGTGCTGATCACTCTGAATGCAGTCTCTCCAACCTGTACGGTCGGTCTCATTTTTAAGACAATATAAGAGGATGTTTTCTGGTGTCCCTGAGCTAAAAATTTGGTTTTGCTTCTTCTCAGATATATAAACATGGGCCTTGGTCTCTTCATCTGAAACTGGGAATTAAAAAGAAAAACACCTTCCTTCCAGAATTGTTGCTAGGATTAAACAGATTACTATCAAAGCATTGAGAATATGCCCAGCCCATACTAAAGACTATAAACATATTTGCTAAATGACAAAAATCATTTTAAAGATGAGAAACTACAAGCTGGCGGAGGCATTCACATACTAAGCGTGGAGCAATGAGAATGCTACACTCCAGGTGGGAACAATGAGGGAGCACATTGTGTGCTGGGTTTTTGTTTTTATAGGGAAAATAAGACTTTTTATTATTATCATGTCCTGGCAATTCAAAACAAAGCCAGAGATAAAATACTTCCCAGTTGTTCCCAGGCTACACCCACTTTGGACATCCCTGCATTGAGGTTAAATAAGTTGCCCAACTATAGGTAATGGGGCTGAGATTCAAACCCATATCCATCAAATTTCAAAGTCTCTACTGACTAAACTTCCTCTAAGGGCCATTCTTGTTCTTAGAGTGCATATCCTAGGATCCCTGTCTGCTGTATATAGTGTCCATGTCTTCTTTGAAATGTTTTTTATTCAAGAAACAAACAGTAGCATCTACCAGGTACTGGGTTCTGTTCTTGAACAGAAAGTTAAGCAGTGAACAAGTCAATGTTCTTTTTCTCTTGGAGTTTACATTCTAGTAGGGTGAGACAGAAAATAAATAAAACAAAGACATATTATTTTCAGATGCTAGTAAGTGAGGACATAAACAAGGCTAATGGGCAGAGCTGTGCTGCCCAATACAATAACCATTAGCCACAAGTGGCTACTGAGTACTTAAAATGAGGGTCATCTCACCTGAAATGGGATGTAACAAAAACACACATGGATTTCAGGTACTTAGTACTAGTACTAAAAAAAAAAAGTATAAAATACCTCATTAATAATTTTTACATATTTATTACATGTTGGTAAGAAAAATAATTTTTAAAATTAAATTATATTTACCATTTCCAGTCTTTTTTTTTTTTTCAAGTTTCAAGATTGTATCTGGTATTATTTTCCTTCCACATAAGAAAACTTCTTTTAATATTTTTTAATAGTGTAGGTCTCCTGGTGAACTCTCTCAGACTTTGCTCTTCTGAGAATGTCTTTATTTCTCTTTTATTTCTAAAGTTATTTTCACTGAACAGAGATTCTAGGTTGATAGCTTTTGTTCTTTTGGCACTTTGAAGATGTCATTCTATTGTGTTCTGACCTATATTGTTGCTGATTGGAAGTCCACAGATTCTTATCTTCTACAATGTTTTTAATGTGTAGTCTCTTTCTCTGGCTGCTTTCAAAATTTTCTTTATTTTTATTATATTGGGCTTTCTAAAATTTTTATTGTAGTATGTGAGGTTTCCTTGGCTTACCTTGCTTGGGGTTCTGAGGAGTATCTTGAATATGTGGATTGACCCTATTTTCACCCTATTTGTGAAAAAGTCACTGCTTCTTCAAATAATTTTCTGTTTTCCTCTCCCTTTTATAAAACCCTAATTACACATGACACTTGATATTGTCCCCTGGCCACTAAGGCACTAAGATATTGTCTTTCTTCCCTCTGTTTCAGGGCATAGTTTCCATTGCTATGCTTTCAAATCAGTGATTTTTTTTTCTTCCTTCTTAGTGTCTAATCAGTTGTTAATCCCTTCCAATGGAATTTTCCATTTCAGATGGTGTTTCATGTCTAGAAATTCCATTTTTAAAAATCCTTCATTCCTCTCCTCATTAGGCTTATGTTTCCCTTTAAATCCTTGAAGGGATTTATATTAACTGGTTTAAGATACTTATCTTCTAATTCCATTACCTTTGTTATTTTTTATTTTGTTTATGATTAATGCTTTTCCTTGTAGTAGTAGGTTGTATTTTTTCTACTTCACATCTAGTACTTTTTTTATTAGATCCTAGACTATGCATTTTACAATGTTGATGCTGGAGTTTTAAAAAATATGCATTCCTTTAAAAGGTATTTGACTTTATTCAGGCAGGCACTTAAATTACTTGTTCCACTTAAGCTTTTAAAGTTTTCTGATAAATTTGTAGGGCCAGTTCTGAGGGTCCTTGACTCCAGAGCTAGTTTATTCTCTCTCCTAAAGCATGGCCCTTCAGTGTGTCCACTGAGTACCTCAGAGTTTCAACAAGGACTCTTTACTACAATTGACCAATATGTAAACATCTCCCAGTCCCATGTGTGTTCTAGAGACCCCTCAGTTCACGTGTGTGATTGTTTTCTGCCCTGCTTCATGGAGTCTCAGCCTTCATGTCTGTGTTCAGTATTTAACATAATATTCCCAGGGGCCTTTATGCAGATTTTCAAGCTCTTTCTTCAGGCAGCTCCCTCCTCCCCATAATTCTGACCCTCAAATTTTCAAACACCTCACTTGTCCAAAATTCCAACCTCGTCTTCTCCTTTGCTCTTGAGATTGCCCTCCCTTCACTGCAGTCTGGATAGTGCCTCCATACAGTTGAACAGAAAGTCCACGCTGCTTACTTCTCCTGTCAGTCACAGTCCTATGCTGTCTATTGTTTAATGTCCAAAACAGTTGCCTCATATATTTCATCTGCTTTCTCCTTGCTTACTGTGAGAGGGTATGTCCAATCATGGTTACTCCATCAAAGCCAGAAGCAGAAGTAAGCCTGTATGAGATTTGGCAATTTATAAAAATAAAAATAAAAATAAAAATCCCTCCAGTTGCTTGTATGTCAGTGTAAAAAAACAAGATCACCCCTAAAAATGAGCATGGTGGAGGAGCTAGAGGTTTGAGAAGACAGAGGGCAGGATACAGGCATTCAGGAGACAGGAGTGGACTAGGAGAGTAGATCAAGGGACTGAGAGGCCAGGGGTGTGGAAGGCTCATTTACACGGGTATTGAAATCAATAACTATGATAGAAGTAGTGTAAGACAGACTGATAGAGCGGGGTGGGGGCAGTAGATGGCTGCCTGCTAGCTCCCTCTCAAGTTCCTGCTCACTGCAAGGATAGCGTGCTCCCCGGCATTACTGGTTCTGCCATGTCTTGAGAATCATTCCCAGAAGCCCAGACCAGAGTCCTACAGTCTTTCCAGTAACTTTGTAAATATCTAATTCAATAAATAAATTCCTTTCTGCTTAAAGTTTTTAAAAAATAAAATAAAAATGTTTTCTTTTAGAAAGAGTAAATGGATTGCAAGAGCATCTTGTCACGAGAAACTTGTACTCTCCTGTACTGATTTTCAAACTTAGCTGCATGGTGCAATAACCCGGAATATCACTCCCAGGGTTCCTGAATTCAGTGGTCTGGGATGTCACTTGGGCATCAGAAGCTTTTAGGCCCCCTTGGTGATTCTACTATGCAGCAAGCTTAAGAACCACTGATTGGTGCACTCAAGTATTTACTGGCTGACCTTACACTACAGGGGAGTGGATGCAGTGTCTTTGTGTGGGGGGTGTTTGTGTGCACACACAACTGAGTGTTCATGTGTACATGGAGTATACTCTCCACCTAGCTCTCTAGATCAGGAGTTCTCAAACATTGTTACTGCAGAACCACTGCTCAAGATAAATGCCTAGCAAAGGATATGGTTCCGGCTCAGGATGCACCTGGCCAGCCCTAAGAAAGCAGCAGAGAGAGCTGTTCAAGTAGTTGCCACCCCAGGAGCAGCTGTGTATAAATGAGTAAGGGCCCATATTTCACAGGGTGACCATTTGATCTCCTGCTTATTCATGTGGGTCAGAGTGGCCACAGCCGAATCCCCCTGGAGAAGGCATCTGGTGGGCACGTCAGAGCAGGATTCATAGTCCTCTCCTCCACCCTCCAGTTGCTGCAGTTTTTCAGACGAAAGCCACCTGGGAATGACGGATGGTTAGTCTATCTCTACTGAATCAGAGATTGACCTGGAAAACTTCAGAGACTAAACGGCATTTTCTTCTCTGAATATACTGAAAAAGAAGGAAATACACATTTATTAATAGCCAGGTATGTTACATGTACAATCTCAATAATAGCACCAATGATCTATGGGATGGGATAGCTCATTTTAAAGGAGAAACCAAGGAAAGCTTTAGAAACTTCTCTATTCAGTGACCAAAGAGGAAAAATAAAGTGAAATACAACCGACTAAAGTACATCTGCTCTCAATGAGGCAGATGAGCATGTCCAAGGCCAGTCCCACATTTCTTTGCTCCTCGTGGAACCCAGATGCTTCTGAGTAGACCTGCTAGGGCTCCACAGAGCACAGCATGAAAAGTGTTTATAGAGAAGGACCATTCCAGCTCTTATGTCCTGTGATCCTGTAATTACAGCTTCTTGCCCAGGTTAGACAGTATATAGAACATAACTTTTTCTTTCATCATCTCACAGTAGGATCCCTCCCAGCTAAAGACATTAGTCCCTAATTTCCCCCATGAATGCTCATTCAGGCTGGTGGTCCTCAGAGGATAGACATTGGACAGGCCTGGTTCAAATCTCAGAACCAACTATGTTTAGCTGTATAAGTGGACATGTTACATAAAAATCACTAACATTAACTCATCCCATTTATAAAATGGGAATTAAAACATAGTACCTGCATCAGTCAAGATAACAATAGGATAGTCACGACACCATACATTTGGTAATTGATAAGAATTTAATACAGAGGTGTGGGCAGGGTTTGGAGGATGCTGCAGTATGGAGCAGTGACAGCACTTGGCCTGACCGGGAAAGGGGCCACTGGAGCCTAGTCATATGGGGAAGACTGCCTTACAGAAGCTGTTTGAGGGGAGCGGCTTGGTCAACCCACAGTGACCCAGAGAAACAAGCACCCTAACTCTCCTTGCCTTCCAGTTGTGTGTCAGTGCCTCCCGCTGACCAAGCCCAACAGGAAGCTAGAGGGCAAAGGAGAAGGGCAGAGAAGGACAGAGAGTAGAACTTGGAAGGGGAGGGCATCGAAACAGCACAGTGCCTACTAATGGGCTCTGCGGGTTGAACGGAATAGCCAGGCTATCGTAGATGTGTGATCTGTGCATCACTTCCTTTCCCTCTGGGCCTTATTCCCCTTCCTCTCAGGCCTTCTCTCCTGCCGTTCCTCTCCTCTTCCAAATCTCCCCCAGTCTAACTCCCCCCAGAGGCCTGGCTCCAGCCCTGAGCATCCAGCCTTTACTACCTCCATCTGTTCTTGACATACTTACCTTTCTGGAAGAAGAAGTGTACACTTACCCGAAGTCAGTGTGCCTCTGGCCAAGCCCACCTTCTCCCCTACCCTGAAAATACCCACAATGGAATTAAATGGGAAAAGGGATGAGTTCAGGCAAAACAGAGTAAATAACCCTTATTAAAATGTGACTTTACTCAGCAAACACAAGGCCCTGGCCACATTTTTTAACTTGTTCAGTTGTCTGTTTTTCAGGCCAGAAAGACTTAGCACCAGCAAAAAGAGAATAAACCCATAAAAGAAGAAAGAAAGAAGCCACAAACGTGGCAGAAGTGATGACTGAGATTCAGAGGAACAGAAGAACCAAACAGGAGTTCCAAGGACATTCATGAACAGAATAATGATGTTCCAATCCTAGGACAAAGGTAAAATCATATTCAAAGTTGTCTGGTTAGGAATGTGGGAAATAATAGGATATCCTAGCGAACGGTTTCTCTTCTCAAAAGATGATGGAAGTCAAAGTGGTGTTGAGCCTTGCAGAAGTATTAAGTATTACTTCAATCACCTCATGTGGCATGCTCCATTCTCGTGAGGACAGAGATAATTCAGAAGTTAATATACTGTCCTACATTGGTCAATATTGTTTCTTGTATTTGATCTTGTCTCCTCCGTTCTTTGAGGGTAGAGTTCAAAGACTCAGCATTTGTTGGCTCCCTTCAGAGGCTACCAAGCTGGTGAATACATGGAAGACCTTCAGAGCAGAAGAAATATAATGGAGTCAGACAAGCTTGAGTGCAAATCCCAGGACAATCCAACAGCAGTTAAGTCTGAATATGATTAACCGCAAGTTGCTACAAACTAAAGGGAGAAAAGGAGATAAAAACTGCTTCAAAACTTGTCTTTACAATGTACACAAGATACCTCCACCATACATGAATTCATTTGAAAAACCACTATTGCAAGTCATCTATTTTTCACTCAGGCATCCCTAGCATTTAGAAAACTTTCTGACACATTTTTTTCAATAAGTATTTAGATCCTGGGGTTCAAAGACAAATATGATGGGTCACTGTTATCTAAAGTTTTTTGGAAAACAATGAGGAAGTCTTTGTTTGGACTAACTCCATCCTTTCTCCCATCCAGGTCCTGAATATCTCCCCATCTCTCCTTGTATGTAAGGCTGAGTGTAGAGCCAAATGCTGTAAGACCCCTCACCTCAGGGGTTTTTGAGAGATGTGGCTATTTATCAACATTATTTAAGGATTATGTCTTCTTATGAGTAGGTCTGCTTTGTCCTAATATATGATGAGCACCTTTTATCAGTTGCTTCCTATCAGTGTAAGGTGTGTAATCATATTTAAACCTCATGAGATATTATTATGTCCTAATAGATAATATTATCCCGATTCTACTGATCTGAAAACTTAGGCTCAAAGAGGCTAAATAATTGTCAAAAGTTATGCAACTAGAAATAATAAAACAAACATTTCAACCAAAACATCTGCCTTTCAGATATTCTAATGTTCATATCACAGGCACGACAGACCAAACCAAGGGGCTTCCCAGAGAACCTTGGACTGGGGACCAGGCACAACCCTGAGGCCCCAAGCCCTCTTCAACTTGTTCAAGTCCAGATGCCAAGCAAGGTGACTAAGACAGTTGTGACCAGAGCAGTGCTTACAAGAATATTCACCACCAACCAAATCCTAAGGGTAGTAGCCTGCTGTAATGGGAAGAACACTGCCTGGGAGTTGAGACACCTGATTTTAGACCCAACTGGATCAACTAATGTTAAATGGTGGTACAACTACTATGCATTATACTTGTTAGGAAGCTCATGAGACAGTGTAGAACAAATCACAATAACCATGTGATTAATTCCCTTATTAAGAGAAAAGTGAAGAGAGTCTAAAGAAGGTACTGTTTAGCCTCTTAGGAAAAGGTTTGGTGGAAGCAGAATTTTAGACCACTGATTACAGTGAGTTTTCTCTATTTTGGTTTTATTATTCCTGCTCTTTTTTTCTTCTTCTATCATTTATTAAAAATGAATCATTAAGTTCTAGTTCAAGGTCCTGCATAAACCTGAATATTCAGTATGATCACAACTATGTTAAAAAATGAATGATTCATTTAAAAAAAGACACTGGAAGGAAATACATTCAAATGCTAACACTGATTATCATTGAGTGATGAGAATATAGATGATTTTTTTCTTTTCATAAGAGCATTCTTTTCATAATGAGCAAATATTGTTTTCTGAGTGAAAAAAATAATGCCTGCCCATTTGAAGTCCTGTTAGTACTCTTCCAAGTGTGTGCCTTGACACAAACAACAATGAAGTAATTAACAGGTAAATAAAGTCTCAAAAAGCTCTTATCTGTAATCATGATCTGCTTAACAATAAATCAAAAATGAAGGGCCAAAGATTATTCTGCAAAATGTAGCCATAATTTCTATAACCATGATTATATTTATGTAAGCAGTATGATCTGGGGGAGGTACCTATCCTTGAATGTGAAGGTAGGGACTTCTCCATAGGGTACTTCAACATTGTAAAATGCCTCAAAATATTGCTCACACAGAATTGTACCACAAAACAGAATAACCAATAATCAGCACAAGCTATGAACTGCTCAGTGATAACATCTGAATATCTACTTTAGCCTGGGTTTTCTTGTGAATTTTCATTGTTCTGGGCAGTACAAAGTTAGACAGGCACATGTTTGAAGTCTCCGTGTATAGATTACACTTACTTGGAATACAAGAAAATATTCACAATCCAATCAGATGGACAAGTTCAAAGTGTCTACCCCTGCTACACAAATACACCATTGTGTTACATACTGAACATCAACTGATGCCCAGGCTTGTCAAAGTCTAGCTGAGGTTCTTCATCTACTCACCACTCCTTCATCAACTTCAAGTATTTGTTCAGCTGCTACTTCCCAGCTTAAGCCATTTTTCCAGGAGAAAGAATCAACAGAAGATTGGATTTAAACCTAATTGTCAAGTGTTCTGAATGCTGTAGTGGCCTAAATGAAATAAACCGAAAAGACGCAAAGTCATTGACTGGTAACATACTTCAGTGATGTCGCCATATTGTGAACAATCCACCTTGTCACAATTGTCCACCTTGTAAACAGTTCACCAGTGTCAACTCATTCCTTTATGATACATAAAGAGGTTCATAATATCTTGTCATTTTTTCTGTTTGGCAATTGGTTTGTTACTTTCCCTCTGACTCTGTTGTGTTCTTCCTGATCAAGTATCTTTTCTCAGCAACTGTTTGGAATAAGGCACTGTCATCTGTTGTGGTAAAGGGAATTAAGGCTAATCTGTTGTGCTTTTATCTTTCTTAGCCTCCTAAGGGAGTATGAAGCACATGTGAGTCCTCTTTTAGGTTTATTTTACTTGTCATTCCTACAGTCCACTTCCATCATTCCTTAATAATGACAGTGATAAAAAAAGTTTTTAAAAAATGCTTCCCATAATTTTCTCACAAAATACCCAGAGGATTATTACTGGTTACAATTCATGATGCAGAGCTATTGTAGATGGCCAAACCAGGCCTATAACTTCCAATCATTCTGTAAATGTGAAATACTAGGGAGTAAAAGCCCTAGAAGGTGAGCCTTGACCAGCAAAAGACAGGAGACAAGAAGGAACCTTGTGATTACGAGTTCAAGATGGTGATGTAGCAAGATCCTGAACTTACTTCCTCCTACAAACACATTGGATCTATAGCTTTGTATGGAACAATTTCCTCTGGAAAAAAAAAAGCTAAAAACTGGTGGAATGATTCCTTCACATAAGGAAAACAAGAGGGAAACCATATCAAAATGGGTAGGTAAGGCTGAGACACAATCTCACTGTAAACCCCACCCCCAGTGATGTAACCCACAATCAGGAGGGAACTCAAAACTTGAAAGTTCTCCCTGAGGAGAGGAGGGTTTGCATCCTACACCAGGAACCCACTTTTAAGACTAGCACCTGAAAGACAAGCCATGCAAAATAGCTTTGAAGACCAAAGGAGCGTCTGTCCATGAGACCCAAGGGTCTGTGGCAAACAGGGACATCTCCTAAAGGGCCCATGTGCAGCCTTCCCCAACCCAGGGCTCAGCCCAGTAGCAGTACTTTGAAAAGTGCTCAGACTCCACCAAAAACCATTAGAACTAATAAATGAATTCAGGGAAGTTGCAGGATACAAAATCAATATACAGATATCTGTTGCATTTCTATACGCTAATAACAAACCATCAGAAAGAGAAATTAAGAAAACCACCCCATTTACAATTGCATCAAAAAGAATAAAATACCTAGAATAAATATAACCAAGGAGATGAAAGACCTGTTCAATGAAAACTATAAAACATTGGTGAAAGAACTCAAGAAGAGACAAAGGGAAAGATCTTCTATGCTCATGGATTGGATGAGTTAATATTGTTAAAAGATCCATGCTACCCAAAGCAATTTACAAATTTAATGCAATCTATGTCAGAATTTCCAATGGTATTTTTTATAGAACTAGAGTAATTCTAAAATGTATATGGAACCATGAAAGACTCAAATAGCCAAAGCAATCTTGAAGGAAAAAAACAAAGCTGGAGGCATCATGGTCCCTGATTTCAAGCAATATTACAAAGCTATAGTAATCAAAATAATATGGTGTTACTACAAAAACAGATGCAGAGATCAATGGAATAGAATAGACAGCCCAGAAATAAACCCATGCACATTGGTCAATTAATTTATGACAAAGGTTACAAGAGTATACAATGGGGAAAGGATAGTCTCTTCAATAAATGTTGCTGGGAAAACTGGACAGCCACATGCAAAAGAATGAAATTGGTACACCATCTTCCACTATACAAAAAAATTAACACAAAATGGATTAAAGACTTGAATGTAAGACCTGAAACTATAAAATTTCCTAGAAGAAAATATAGGTGGTAAGCTCCTTGACATAGGTCTTGGCAATAATTTTTTGGATTTGACACTAAAAGCAAAATCAAAACAATTGTGACTACATTAAACTTAAAAGCTTCTGCACAGCAAAGGAAACCACCAACAAAATGAAAATGCAAACTATTGGATGGGAGAAAATACTTCCAAATCATATATCTGATAAGAGGTTAATATCCAAAACATGTAAAGAACTCTTACCACTTAATAGCAAAAGAACCCGAACAATTAAAATTAAAAATGGGCAAGGGGACTGAATAGACAATTTTCTAAAGAAGACATACAAATGGCCAGCAGGTACATGAATGTTCAGTATCGTTGGTCATCAGGGAAATGTATTAAGTAGCCATTGGGTAGACCTATGAGACAATGCCCCAGAATGACACTGAAAGAAACATAGTCCTCTTTGCCCTGTTTCTAAATTAGAAAATTTTGAGAACCAGAAGCAGATTCTATGGGCTCATCTATTACAACTATACTTCCCCACCTTCAGGAAAGGGAAAAAGGGGGGTTAAAGAGAATTAAGTCCTCAGTACAAATATAAACCTGGATCTTACATAGAATATTTTATTTTAATTCTCACCCAACTGAGCAAAGTGGTTATTACTGAGCATATTTTTAAATGAAAAAATTGAAGCCTGAAAGCATAAAGTTTTTAACTAGTTTCAAAAAAGGAGCCATTAGTCTCAAATCCATATATGTTTTTCTAACCTTCAAGCTCTTCTCACTAGGCCACATGGCCACTCATGCAATTCACTGACTTGTTGAGCCATTCACTCATTGGTTAATTTGACAATAATTGACCACCTACGTACTAAGCACTCTTTCAGGCCCTGACCCTGCAGCAGATTCCATCTTCATGTAGCCTCTCTCTCACACAGCTCACATTCTTAAGGGGCCCCAAACCTTCATTTTAAACCAGTTGTCACCTCAAGCATTTCCCTGTGACATATTTTTTTAAAGTCTTACTCATGTGAAGTGGTTCCTTTTTCTTTTTAGAAGTGTGCTCCTCTCTCTGCCATCTCAGCCTACAGATGCCTGCCTTTTACCCAGCAGCCTCTGACATTTCTTGAGCCCTCTCATCTTTCCCTTCCAGAGCCATTTCATTCCCTTAGTTCAGAGCTGCAGAGCTTTCCTTGTAAGTCAGACAGACATCTCATACACTCTATCCAAAGGTTTCAGATGCCTAAATGTTGAGCAGGTGCTCTTGGGAAACCTGAGCCAGGAGCCCTTTTGAGCAGTCGGCTCCATGAATGTGTCTCCCCATGGTAGGCCTGGGATGAACAGAAAGTCATTCCGAGCTACAGCTCAACTTTCACTTGGACACATGTCTGAGGAAGCTGTTTCTATTACAAAATATAGTTACATGTCCAGCATGATAATCCAGGAATCTTTCTTGGAGGTCATTCACAATGGACTGAGTCACAGCTAACACAGAGCCCAAAGGCCCCTCAGTGCTCTAGATGTAGAAGGGCTCCCTTTGGCATTCAGTAAGAATACGAAACAGCAAGAGCTGTACCTTTATAACACACAGTTTCCTTACTTCCTTGGAAACTGGTAAAATGCATTTCCTGCCTTTGAGCTGCAGTGATGTGATTGCTCAAGGCTTAAAGCCATGGAATCCTAACCTTTCATATAAGAAAGGAAGGAAGGAAAGAAAGAATGAAGGAGGGGAGGAAGGAAGGAAGGAGGGAAGGGAGGAAGGAAGGAAGGGAGGAAGGAGGGAGGAAGGAGGGAAGGAAGGAAGGAAGGAAGGAAAAGAAAGAACGAAGGAGGGAAGGAAGGAAGGGAGGAAGGAGGGAAGGAAGGAAGGGAGGAAGGAAGGGAGGAAGGAAAGGAAGGAGGGAAGGAAGAAAGGGAGGAAGGAAGGAGGGAAGGAAGGAAGGAAGGAAGGAAAGAACGAAGGAGGGAAGGAAGGAAGGGAGGAAGGAGGGAAGGAAGGAAGGGAGGAAGGAAGGAGGGAAGGAAGGAAGGAAGGAAGGAAAGAACGAAGGAGGGAAGGAAGGAAGGGAGGAAAGAGGGAAGGAAGGAGGGAAGGAAGGAAGGGAGGAGGGAAGGAGGTAAGGAGGAAGGAAGGAAGGGAGGGAGGGAGGGAGGAAGGGAGGAAGGAGGGAAGGAAGGAGGGAAGGAGGGAGGGAATGAGGGAGGGAGGAAGGAAGGAAGGGAGGAGGGAAGGAAGGAAGGAAAGAAGGAAGGAAGGAGGGAGGGAGGGAAGGAAGGAGGGAGGGAGGGAAGGAAGGAGGGAGGGAGGGAAGGAAGGAGGGAGGGAGGGAAGGAAGGAGGGAGGGAAGGGAGGATGAAGGAAGGAAGGAAGGAAGGGAGGAGGGAAGGAGGGAAGGAAGGAAGGAAGGAAGGAAGGAAGGAAGGAAGGAAGGAAGGAAGGAAGGAAGGAAGGAGGGAAGGAAGGAGGAAGGAAGGAATGAAGGAAGGAAGGAAGGAAGGAAGGAAGGAAGGAAGGAAGGAAGGAAGGAAGGAAGGGAAGGAAGGAAGGAAGGAAGGAAGGAAGGAAGGAAGGAAGGAAGGAGAAGGAAGGAAAGGAAAGAAGGAAGGAAGGAAGAAGGAGGGAAGGAGGGAGGGGAAGGGAGGAGGGAGGGAAGGGAAGGAAGGAGGAAGGAAGGGAGAGAGGGAGGGAAGGGAGGAAGGAGGGTAGGAAGGAAGGAGGGAATGGAGGAAGGAGGGAGGGAAGGAAGGAAGGAGGAAGGAAGGGAGAGAGGGAGGGAGGGAGGAAGGAGAGGGAAGGAGAAAATAGTAACTAGTTGAGGTGATGGATATATTAATTAGCTTGATTATATTATTTCATTATATATACATATATCACAACATCATTGTATACCTTAAATATTTACAATTGTTATTTGTCAACTACACCTCAAAGCCGGGGGACAATATATGCCTCATTCTTCTGCTTTCAGGCAGGACTACCCCGGAACCGTAACATTCAAATCAGAGAAATCCCTAGTCATAGCCCAATGGGGGAAGGGGTGGAGGCTCCCACCTTTTCCCTCAATCACCCATCCAAGGTTTAAGGATACTCCAGTGCCAAACACGTTTTTCCTGGGGCCTTAGTGAAATCTCCCAAACCACAGCCTAATAGTTTGGGCTTCCTCTCGTTCTGTATTTGTGGAGATGGCATGAGACTGGTCACTACAGCCGCTGAAGTATAACCCACTGCAAACTTAACACAGCCTTCTCTTCTCTAAATATTCTCAGCCCCCAAATATCTGGATTATGTGGCTGTTATAGGTGAGCCATAAAGGTGAACTAGCATCAGTGCACTTGTCTCAGGATCTCCGCACAGCAGGCTCTACCTAACCCGTGTGAAAGGTATTTTTACTTCATCCAGAAGGACTGACAGGGTCAGGTCTATTCCTATTATTCCTAGACCAGAGGCCAGGAGACAAATGGAGGCCCACACACCATTTATCAATGTATTTAAAAAAGTATAAATCAAACTAACCATTAAAATAGGTTCTATTCTCCTTCCTTTAACCATATACCATCATAAGAACAAAATTGAAAAATAGGTCTAATATTGTTTATTTTAAGTGCCTGAAAGTCAATATAATATAAAAAATAACTGAATTTAAATCAAGTTGGGGCATTCTGCTGTTAAGCTGCCAATGTTAGAATGGGTTCTAAAGCAAAAACATGTAATTCATACATTTTTTTCCCCATAAAAGTATATTCTTGCCTCTATTTCAGTGCATCACTAGTTACATTGTTAAGATTTTTCACATGACTTGGGTTCTACTGACAGAGAAGCCAAATTTTACAAACTTTGTTGAGTCATTGTGGTTCTTAGTTTTTTAAATTAATTTCAACTTAGAGAAATTTTCCTCTTCTGAGGCAATAGCAACTGGAATTGTCAATGAATTCTTTAAGCAATTCTTAGATTCAGAAATTAACCATAATTTGACATGTTATGTTAAAACATTTTAATGTGGTCACATCTAATAAGTTATCATAAAAATGTCATAAAAAACCTTAATTTCATCACATAAGGCATAACTGCATGCGTAAGATCTGTTTCATTTATGTCTTCTAGAAAATATCATGTTATCTAAATTTAATTTAGTTGCTTTAAGAGCATTTAGTCATTATTTTCAGTGTTTATATCTAAAAATAGTTATGACATCAATCATGATGTTTTATCACACTGTCCCTCCTTTGACAAGTCCAGAAAACATTATATATCATCTCAGCATTGTTCCCAATGTCATTGCTATAAACATTGTTAAGAACATCCTTTTAATAAAAAATTCAAATTACATACTTACACAGCATACAAAATGTTGCTATATTTTGGCCAACATTCTATTTTGCACCTTTTTTCCTTACCCACCAAGTTTGTGCCATTATCCTAGGACTTTCATCAGTGATCTTTTAATTACTTAAGCAAGTTGAAATTTTTTTGAGAATTTGTTCAATTGTATTAAATATTTTTGTAAAAGTAAACCTATTAGCAATCCTACCTTCAGTAACGAATCTAATTGCTAAAGTAGAGGTGGCATCATGCCCCATGTTCTTTACATCTTGAGCAAAGCTGTCCAATAGACTTGGTGAATGTAATGACCAAAACGTTCTATCTCTGAACTGTCCAGTATGGTAGCCAAGCTCCACATGTGGCTACTGAGCCCTTGAAGTGTGGTGTGACTAATGACATAGATTTTTAATTTTGTTTAATTTCAGTTCATTTACATTTAAATAGTCACATGAGACTGGTGACTACCATAATGGCCAACACAAATCTTTTCCTAAATATAAACAAATTTAAAGTAAAATGAATGTTTCATATTGCAAAATACTTTTCAGTTGCCAAGACTGCTAATGCCGCCTTGTCTGTACTTGAAAATCCTATTTCATTATGCAAAATCTATCAACTTCATGCTGAGAAGGATTGTTATTTAATTTGTTTTCTTACTTAGTTCTGCCACTCAAATTATTCCCCCACTCCTGATATAGTGTCTGTCTCTACTGTATTGTCCTAACCAGGACAGAGATGTGGAGAAATGTTTTGCTGGGGCCTGAACTGTTTTTTCACTATATGAGATCTTCTAAAATGGAGTTTAGGTCAAGGGCTTACCTTTTCCATATCTAGAGTAAAACTTGTGGGCAAAGAAGGTCCTGAGTTGAAAAAGGAAGTGGAGAGAAGAGGAAGGGGGACGTGAGTAGGGCACAGAAATTGGTTTATAACTGTCCCCTTTGCTTATCTCCCAAATGTGGAGATAAATGACAATTGACAGCTTCCAACCACAACTTTGTTTCCATGGAAATGTTCATTGTTCTGAGGGAAGAGACCAGGACTTTGCATAATAAATATTCAATACATGATAAAGGCTTAAATGAATAAACAAAGCCACATCCATGTACACCACCTCCAACAACATCAGGAGGGACTTTGCAGTCACCCATTCTTTGGGACACAGTAATTTGATACATTTAACTACAGTCCTTAAAGGACCTTGGCTGACTGTATCAGCTCCCTGGGATTCAGTTTCATCTTTAAAAATGGAAAGAAGAACCCATCTTCTTGATCTTCACTAGGGTGTGTTAGGTTCCCTAACAGAATTGTTGGATGTGTGGCAAAAGATGACTACAAAAGTGGCACATCCAGGCATTCCTCTGTATAGGAGCACCACTTCAGGGACACTGTATTTGTTAGCTAGGGCTGCCTGAACAAAGTACCACAAATGGAGTGGTTTAAACAACAGAAAGTTACTGCCTCACAGCTCTTGAGGCTGGAAATCCAAGATCAAGTTGTCAGTAGGACAACACTCCCTCTGAAGGCCGAGGGAAGGGTCTGTCGTAGGCCTCTCTCCTAGCTCTTGGTAGTTCACTGGCTCAAGGAAACATGACTGCAATCTTCACATGATGTTCTCTGTGTGTGTGTCTGGGTCCACATTTCTTTTTATAAGGATGCCAGTCATATTGGAATTAGGGCCTATTCTACTCCATTACAACTTAACTAATTACACTACAAAGACTCTTTTTCCAAATAAGTCATATTCTGAAGTTCCGGGTGTTAGGACTTAAACACATGAATTTTGGAAAGACATAGTTCAACTCACAACATGCATGTTCCAGAGTCAACCATTTTCAAATATGTTGTTATATTGCATTCACCTAGTACTTTATTCATTTTCTAAAATTTTTATGTATTTTTCCAGGTAGATCATGTATCATTTCCATTCAACAGATATGAGGTAAGAAGAGATAAAGAAGGAAAGGAGAGAAAGAGGAGATAAAGAAGGAAATTGTGACATTCCTAAATTACACAATTGTTTCCATCACTGGTTTCCAAGTATCCTGAATTCTAGGCCAGTGATTTTATGATTTTACTCTAAGATTAGATTATCTTGCCTCTTCACCATACATTATTTATTTTTCTAAAGCTGCCTTTATTGCTGTTGCTCTAATTCCCACCCAAACTAAATGTTTAAAAGCCACCTGATCTTTCCTGTTTTCTGTGCCCATAAAAATTCCAACTTGATCCTTTGTTATGTCATTTGGTCTGAATAGTAAGATAAACTTTTCACAAAGATTGACACTGGGTTCTGGGTCTTCCTGGAGGCAAACCAGATAGTTTGAGGCAAGCCTTGGTTCCTCAGAGTAATGGGACTATTCTTGGGCATCAGGCTGATGGAATCTCTGGAATTTACCAGGGGCAAACCAAAGAGATAGTGGAAAATGCTGAGAGTTGGAAGTCAGGTAGGACCTGGCTAAAGTTCCACAATGGCCATATACTAGCTGTAAGTAACATCTCAGGCTTAATATAATCTCAGTAATACAATTGGACTCATCAAAATCCATATAAAAGCATTTTATAAATCATAAAACACTGTACAAAGTGACTGTAATGGGGTTTGTGGGGGGCACTTGGTGAAGGGGGGAGTCTAGTAATCGTAATGTTCCTCATGGAATTGTAGATTAATGATACAAAAAAAAACACTGTACAAATGCTAGTTCTTCATGTAATAGTAGGTATATTCCACTATTGTCCCACTGAGCACCCGAGCAGGTTGTTCTGGCCGTACTGCCACCTCCTGCCATCTAGGTGTTCAGTACTCTCCCCTCTGTTCCTCAGTATCCTGACCATGGAAAGTATTCTGCCCAAAAAGATGGGTCAAGGAAAGAGTAAGTAAATGTGAGGCACAAGTGGGCAATCCTGCTGATGACCAGAATGGAATGAGGAGGCTGTGGATGGGGGGACATGTCTGGGAACAATGACTGGACCCCATGCTCGCCCCAGCTCCAGACGTTCCTTACTCAGGGCTGGCACTGCAATTCTATCTTATCCATGCAGTTCTCTGTACTCTTCCCTTCATACCATGGAAACATCACCTACAGCAGGGCGAGTTTCAGTATGGTAGGAGAAGTTATACTGGGTCAAATAATCTTTCAGTTCTTTCTGAACTTTTCAAAGCTAAAGAGTCAAGAGTTTGACTGCTCTCTTCTCTGTTGACCTTCCTCAAGTTAATGGATAGCATATAATTAGATACCTGGCAATAAATGGAAAGGGCTTCAGGCCTCACTAAGAGGGTGGACTGGGCGATAGATAGATAGACATATTAGATAGATAGGCAGATGATAGATAGATAGATAGATAGATAGATAGATAGATAGATAGATAGATAGATAGATAGATAGATATAGATAGATGATAGATAGATAGATAGATAGATAGATAGATAGATAGATAGATAGATAAATAAATAGATAGATAGATGATAGATCTATATCAAGTCTTAAAAACCTTCTTATTAGGAATATTAGGTAGAAAGATAGACATGAGTAGCCAGGAAAGGAGAAGATAAGCCTCAAGAAGAAGCCACCTGGATAAGGGTCAAAGAAAAAGCCACTGAACCTCTGCCCAGGTAGGGGGTCCCATGTGAGAAGAGCAAAGGCTTTGCAGGGAAATAACTCCCTCCCCAACCAGACCCCAATGCCAGCACAATCGAATGGAACTAAGAACTGCCCAGATCACACTTCAGCGTGGGGAAAGGACATGCTCACGGAGAGGGATGGCTGTACAGAAAGGCCTGTAAATCAAATAACCCCACCTTGTCAGGGGAAGAGGCGCCTCCTAACTGGAGTGCAATATACAATCCTCCTGCCCAACAGATCGAGGCCTTTGTTTACCCTGACCCTGGCCCACTCCTCCCTTGGAGTGCATTCAAGTAAAACTGTCCCTGTGCTTTGCTATTGTGTCTCTGCCTTTCAATTTTTGGTTTCACTGGGGCCAAGGACTGAGGAGAACAAACTCAACCAGTGACACCATCATTCAAAAATCTGGTCAATACATATTTCATAGTGGAGACTTCTCTGCCCCATTATAAGGCAAAATCACAGGGTCAAATTCATTCTATGAAGGTCATGTAATATAGAAGTAGTCAAAGAGATTTCTATTGGGCAGCAGGGAATCTACTGACTACCATCTTGCTTTGCTAGTATCAACTGTGTGATCTGGGGCTGGTCCCTGAACACCTGTGATTAGCTGAATAACGGTTTACAAAGATACCAGGTTCTAATCTCCTGAACCTGTAAATGTTACCTTGTAAGAAAAAAGGATCACTGCAAATGTGATTGAACTAAACATCTTGAGATGAAGAGATTATCTTGGATGATCTAGGTAGGCCCTAAATGCAAGAATCTCTATAAGAGGTAGAGGGAGATTTCAGTTACAGGGAAAGAAGGTGATGGGAAGACAGAGCAGAGAGAGCTCTGAAGATGCCACACTGCTGGCCTTGAAGAAAGAGGAAGGGGCATCATTCACCAGCGAATGGAAGGAATGCCCAAAGCTACCAGATACTGGAAAACCCTAGAGCCTCCAGAGGGATCACAACTCTGCCAACACCTTGCCTGCTGCCTCAGTGATACTGATTTCAGACTTCTGGCCTCCAGAACAATGAAAGAATAAATTGCTATTGTTTTAAGCCAAGAAGTTTTTGGTAATAGAATCATCAGGAGAGCTTTAAAATTATCTTGATGTGGGTCTGGCACCAGAGCTCCTGTTTTAATAGTCTGGGGTGAGACCTGAGTATCAGTATCTATAAGAGTTCTCCAAGTGATAAGGTGTAGGAAGGCACGGTGTCTCTAGACTCGATGGTTCTTCCCAAATCAAAGATGCTTTGGTTCTGGGTCTTCGCACTTTAACACAATTAACTGTTTGAATGTGGGAGAATGGATCTCTGGGGAAGAAAGAGTAAAAACAGCCTCCAGGAGAAACTGAGACTGAGTGTTGATGAGAGTCTGAGGGACATCACACAGCACAGCGCCCATTAGCGTGCCTTTGGTGTTCATCGGCCTTCCTCTCCTGGGGAGGGTGAAACCACCCCTGGAAGAGAGGAAACACTGTAGAATGAGGTGACTTTCAGAAAGGCTCCATCAAATGGTGGGATAATTGAGTTCTGTGCTCTGCCAGAATAAAAATCAAAGGGCCAGCAGGAATTTAAAGGACCCTCTTTTTAAATGATTCATTAATCCATTTATGAAATACTTATAGGACTGCTTCCTTGTATGACATTCAACAGTATGCTATTCAGTCATTCAACAAATACAGGGTGCATACTGTGTATTAAGCACCCTTCTAGGTACTTGAGATCCAGACCAAATCCAGAAAGATCCTATCCTTTATGAGGTGCTGTGGAGAAATACATGCTGTGATGAAAGATAAATCAGGGGTTGGAGAAGGGAGAATGGGGAGGGAGGCAGTGTGCATAACTGAACAGGGAGCGGCTCACTGAAGATACAGTCCAGCAAAGCCCTGAGGTGGGTGAAGACAAGGGCCTTGGGCATTTACTTCAAGAGCTTCCCCAGCAATAATACTGGTGGCCACTTTTTCCAAAAATCTAGAGAATCATCTATTCCAGAACTTGATTACTTGATTCAAGAATCTATCTATTCTCTTCTGCTATGGTCTATTTAAAAATTACTTGGAAATGGGAAATATGAGAACCTTTTTAAATAAAGGGAGACTGCATTGGTGAAGAATTGGGTCTATCAAGAAGCCCCTTCTTTACTCTTTTTAGCAATGAAAAGAGCAAATGGAAACTTTTCAGGCAAATACCCCAAAAGCAAAAGCTGAGCCATTGTGGGGCTTCAGTCTCCAAAGGGCAAATTCCTTGACAAGAAGCTCAAGGGAAAATCAGTGACAGGGCAGTAGAAGCCACTAGGCTCCATGCTGATTTTCAGCACTGTGATGTGATTTCTCTTTTATCATTTTTGGACCAGTCCCCTTTCCAATTAGAGATCACAGCTGCTAAGAATAAAGTGGTGTCTGTTTAACTGGCAGAAGACACAATGGCCCACTCAGACCATCAATAGGAGTCATTGTTTTGGAAATACGACCATTGAGATTTTTAAAATGCTAATGCATTAATTTCTCTTTCAATGCTGATTGTCACCCAGTTCCTTTTTTAAATGAGGGAGATTTTTTTTTCTATATAGTGGGTCAAAAACTTTTTTCATGAAAACACAGTTTCCAAATTTTAAAACTTCCAGGAATCTTTGATGTTGTTTGTTTAACCAACTCATTTATAGGAGAGAATGCAGCCCAGAAAGGCTGAGTAACTTGGTTAAAGCTACACTGCTACTTAATGGGGGAGTTTGGAACAAGGAACCAGACTGCAGTCTCCATCCAGCATTCTTTCTACTATAGCAGGCTGTGCCCTCAGAAACATGAGGGTGATCTCTAACTCACCATTACATTTTCTTTGCAATAAGCAAGTGCCAAAGAAGCATCTCTTCCCAAGTAATTTGTCCTTAGTATTCAAATGTGAAGATGAGTAAAATTTCTCAGCCTTCTTGTTGAAGCACTGCTGCTACTTTTCCCACTGGAGGAAAGGAAGTACTTGCACACTGGGCAGATTGGGTGAATCAAAGGGATGTGTTATTCTTTCAGACATAGGCATGTTTCCTGGCGCAGCACGTTCTGTGGCTTATGTGGACTTTAGATTTCGAGTTTGCCTCCTTCAGGTGGCCCAACGCGTGGTTCGTTCCTGGTGAATTGCTCCTGCCAGATACCTGAGGATGCTTCAGCCATCTGAAGGCAGTGACCTGAAGGCTGCACACTCAGGAGTCTCATTTGGAAAGGGGATCCCTCTACCATTCTGGAAAATGCAAGTATGATTCAGTTCGCACCTAACATTAGGCAAGCTTTATTTTATCTGCATATCCATAATTCTGCTGTCACTAGCAGGAAACAGAACCCTGATTTAGATATGCAGCTTTAGCACCTACAGAGCACAGTGAACTTGGAGTTCAGAGAATTTTTGCTTTAAGTGCTGTATTCAATTTATTCAACAAAAATATTATTAAGATCTACTAAAAGCCAAGCCCTATACTAGGTGTTAAAGAAAAATCATTCATGACAATTGTTCAAGATGGAAAGCAGACTTCATTCAAAGGAGGACTGTGGAGATAGGTGTAGGGACCACTCTAGGTAGTTACTGCAGGGGGAAAAAGATTGGGCTCAACTCTAAACACAGCCTGGGCAGGGTGGGGGTCAGTAGATAGAAACTTACTAGAAGGAAACATCAGGGGTAAGAGGAGATCCTTGCTAAACCAACCTAATACGATTCTGGCTGAAGAAAGTCCAGGATGATCAGATATTGCTTGGAGGTTGAGGAGTGGGGCTGGAGAATAGGAAACCCAATTAGATATCATGGGTGATCAGATGTTGAGGATGGGGGGTTCTGGTTAAACCTACATAGGAAGACTCTTGCTAAAATTGAGAAAAGACTGCAGGAGTGCCTGAATAGTTTGGTCAAAAAAAGAATCTTTGTTAAAAGCAACAAGGGATAATGTTGAGCTATGACAGGTTTCTTGTTTTGTCATGACTTGCAGTGTGACCTTTGAGAAATCCATCTTACATCTCTCAGCCTCAGTTTTCTCATCTTTATGACAGACATTTTAATACTTGCCTTTAGATCTTCACATGCAAAATATAATACCTTATAAACTGTGAATCATGTTTCAAATGCAAGCAAGGATTTTAAATATGTCCTGGGGAATGTTAGTTGATAACAATAGTGTGCCAAGCACTGTACTAGGATCATTTCATCATTGCAACATCCTGCTAGGTAGGCAGTACTATTTCCTTAAAACCAGCGGTAACTGAGCTCAGCGAGGTGAAGGGCTTGCCCAAGTCCCCAAGGTCAGGAGATGGAGGATATGGGATTTAAGCAATTTTTGCTGCTCAGAAGGCTCTAAAGTGAAGGCCATACATATGTGACTTCCTCAGAATGGACCTGACTTCAATTTAGCAAGAAAAAAAACAAATGGCTGTCAAGCTCTTGGAGTAAACTAACTGTTAGATAGAAAGACATGAGCAGCTGGGGAAGGGGAAGATAAGGTTCAAGGAAAAACCTGCCAGCCACTGAAGGAAACAAAGGCTTTGCAGGGAGATTACTTCCTTGCCTATTGGGACCATGTTAACTGGTCCCAACCAGATCACAACATAGGAGCAATGAAACAAAACTAAGAACTGTCTAAACCACACTTCATCATAATCTCATTAAAGTAAAATTACAGTTTTGCTCACTGCCTCTCCCCACTCCCCTACCACTCTACATACCAAGGGCTTTTCTGTGTGCATTTTGGGACAAGACATGCGCATTGAGAGGAATGGGTGTATAACTGGAACTGTCAATCAAATGACCTCACCCTGTTAATCAAAGGGGCACCTCCTGGCTAGGACATGATAAATAGAACCTCCCCTAAAAGTTTGGTGCCTTTGTCTGCATTGACTCAGGCCCACTCCTCCTCTAGAGTGTATTCAAATAAAACTTTCCCTCTACTTCACTATTGTGTCTCTGCCTTTCAATTCTTTGCTGTGGCAGGGATAAGAACTGGGAGAACAAACTCAACATGCAACATATTTGGTGCCCTGACATGGGTTGCAACTCCTGCCATTAAGGTGTGCTAAATAAAAACCTCCTGCAGCTTAAACTTTATAATGTGTCTCTTAACTGAACTCTTTCCTTCAA